>NW_026442184.1:0-2514646 GCF_026898425.1 Galleria mellonella
AGGACAATCGTGTTTTTAATTTGCGAAACGGAGTGTACTTGTTTAAAACGTAAAGTCATCGTTTGAATCTCTGGAACTAGATGTAATGTTATGAACAGCGCATGAAAACGGTGCATCGACTATTCGTCGATGAGTTGTTTAATATTGAGAGTTCAGTTTCGTATAATTAAATAAAAATCGGTAAAAAAACTTTTAAGTTAAACGGTTTTATTTTATGTGCACTGAAAACTACAAAATAAATAAATAGTTACTTACCTATCAACCTACGTAGGTGATCTCGGTCATTAATATCTCTGATGGTAGTGGTTGTCATAACATGAACCATGTCAGCGGCCGAAAGGCAGTTCATGAGAGAACACTAACACCAGGGGTTGCTTGGTAGGTAAACTAAGCAGCCCACACTATAACAAGTAGGTATTTTGACCTTCTAGTTCAGAAATATTTTAGTACTAGGCAGAATAGCTTTTAGGCATATTAGACTAAAATAAAAACGTGGGGCCCATTAACTATTTCTGTATTATTTTATACTATACTAAGTGTGGATTACATCGACTTATTATAATCGTCATCATCATCATCCTAGCGGTTTATCCCGGTCGCATCCGAAATCTCATAGCTCCGGAGTCCAGGGTCCGCTGAATCGACTTACTATAATCGTAACTGGAGGTTTTGACCATCAATAACCAGCCGTTACGGCTTCACCAACGAACGCCGAGCTCATGATCTACCAAAGTATAAGATATGCTCTGCTATAGGTATGATTTCAGAGGGGCCCCACGTTTTTATTTTAGTCTAATATGCCTAAAAGCTATTCTGCCTAGTACTAAAATATTTCTGAACTAGAAGGTCAAAATACCTACTTGTTATAGTGTGGGCTGCTTAGTTTACCTACCAAGCAAACCCTGGTGTTAGTGTTCTCTCATGAACTGCCTTTCGGCCGCTGACATGGTTCATGTTATGACAACCACTACCATCAGAGATATTAATGACCGAGATCACCTACGTAGGTTGATAGGTAAGTAACTATTTATTTATTTTGTAGTTTTCAGTGCACATAAAATAAAACCGTTTAACTTAAAAGTTTTTTTACCGATTTTTATTTTCTTGCTTTTAGTATTTAGTGAAATTGTTTACCGAATATTCCTCATTCTATTTAATTCATTCAGTGCATCATTATTATATGGTTTCTTACCTGATAATTTAGTACAATCTAATTCCTCAATACATAGCCCTTCCAGAGACTTGACTCGACTTAGAGCCACGTATGCTTGTCCTTCCTCAAACCATTTTGAGCCCAAATATACTACTGCATGGTCGACGGTGCTGACCTGCATTTTATGGACGGTGAATGCTCATGACAAAACTAAGGGCAACATCCTTTTTTCAGCCGTACCATAATTGAATTTTGCTGGAAACTGTATGGCTTTAGGGTAAATAACGTGCATGCCGTCTGTGCCAAAGTCAATTAAAACTGATGATATATCTGTTTCGTACATTTGGGTTCGACGGAACTGAGGCCAAAAAGGTGTCTGAGAGTCAAGTGTCTGAGAGTCTAGTGTCTGAGTGTCTTGTATCCGAGTGTCCAGTGTCTGAGTGTCTAGTATCTGGATGTCTGAGTGTCTAGTGTCTAGTGTTTAGTATCTGAGTGTCGAGTGTCGAGTGTCTAGTGTCTGAGTGTCGAGTGTCTGAGTGTCGAGTGTCTAGTGTCTAGTGTCTAGTGTCTAGTTTGAGTGTCGAGTGTCGAGTGTCGAGTGTCGAGTGTCGAGTGTCGAGTGTCGAGTGTCTAGTGACGAGTGTCTAGTGTCTAGTGTCTGAGTGTCGAGTGTCTGAGTGTCTTGTGTCTAAGTGTCGAGTGTCGAGTGTCGAGTGTCGAGTGTCGAGTGTCGAGTGTCGAGTGTCGAGTTTCGAGTGTCTAGTGTCTGAGTGTCTAGTGTCTGGGTGTCTGAGTGTCAAGTGCCTGAGTGTCTTATATCCGAGTGTCGGAGTGTCTAGTGTCTAGTGTTTAGTATTTGAGTGTCGAGTGTCGAGTGTCGAGTGTCTAGTGTCTGAGTGTCGAGTGTCTGAGTGTCTAGTGTCTAGTGTTTAGTGTCTGAGTGTCGAGTGTCGAGTGTCGAGTGTCGAGTGTCAGGTGTCGAGTGTCGAGAGTCTGAGTGACTTGTATCCGAGTGTATAGAGTATGTGTGTCTAGGGTCTGAGTGTCTGAGTGTCTAGTGTCTGAGGGTCTAGTGTCTGGTGTCTGAGAATCTAGTGTCTGAGTGTCTTATATCCGAGTGTCGGAGTGTCTTGTGTCTAGTGTTTAGTATTTGAGTGTCGAGTGTCTGAGTGTCGAGTGTCGAGTGTCGAGTGTCTAGTGTCTGAGTGTCCAGTGTCTGAGTGTCTAGTGTCTAGTCGACACTAAACACTAGACGTTTAGTGTCGAGTGTCGAGTGTCGGGTGTCGAGTGTCGGGTGTCGAGTGTCGAGTGTCGAGTGTCGAGTGTCGAGTGTCGAGTGACGTCGAGTGTCGAGTGTCTGAGTGTCTTGTGTCTGGTGTTTAGTGTCTGAGTGTCGAGTGTCGAGTGTCTAGTGTCTGAGTGTCTAGTGTCCGAGTGTCTAGTGTCTGAGTGTCTTGTATCCGAGTGTCTAGTGTCTGTGTCTAGGGTCTGAGTGTCTGAGTGTCTAGTGTCTGAGGGTCTAGTGTCTGGTGTCTGAGAATCTAGTGTCTGAGTGTCTTATATCCGAGTGTCGGAGTGTCTAGTGTCTAGTGTTTAGTATTTGAGTGTCGAGTGTCGAGTGTCGAGTGTCTAGTGTCTGAGTGTCCAGTGTCTGAGTGTCTAGTGTCTAGTGTCTAGTGTTTAGTGTCGAGTGTCGAGTGTCGAGTGTCGAGTGTCGAGTGTCGGGTGTCGAGTGTCGGGTGTCGAGTGTCGAGTGTCGAGTGTCGAGTGTCGACTGTTGAGTGACGTCGAGTGTCGAGTGTCTGAGTGTCTAGTGTCTGGTGTTTAGTGTCTGAGTGTCGAGTGTCGAAGTGTCTAGTGTCGAGTGTCGAGTGTCTAGTGTCGAGTGTCGAGTTTCGAGTGTCTAGTGTCTGTGTGTCTAGTGTCTAGTGTCTGAGTGTCAAGTGTCTGAGGTCTAGCGTCTGAGTGTCTAGTGTCCGAGTGTCTAGTGTCTGGGTGTCTCAGTGTAGTCCTATTATTTGATACCCTATTGTGGTGGTTGTGGAAAAATATGTACCTAGTCCGCCATATTGGAACGGCGTCCATCTTGAATTTTAAATTTTGACATAATCATCGTGTTTTACTAGTGTATAAAATTTGATACCCATATTGCGGGGTGTGTAATCATTTTTGTATCGGCGGCCATCTTAGATTTATAATGTTATTGATTTTATTATATATTGTATTGTCATCTAAATTAAATGTGTGTACCAAATTTCAGATCAATCTGACAACGGAAGGTGCTTAAATTCCAATTTCTTACCGTCTAAAAAGCCCGTTGAACATGTAGCAGAAATGTAAAATTAAATAATAATAATAAAATAAAATACTTGATAATAACAATTCATGTGTATATAATAATTCAGCAATAATGTAGTGGCATTGCGGCTGGTATAATTCGTTCATGACATTTGGTCTAGTTTGTGTTTGAGGCGTGTCACCTCGCTTCTCTTTTTTCAGTTCGTCGATGAGAATTGACAAACGTCCAAAATATTAATTTCCGAAACAGTGGTTTACAACTATCATTATACCATGCATTACACATTGTATCATGCACTACTTTTGAATTATGAAATCTCTTTTCCCCCTTTTTTTGTTTTTTTTTTCTGTTCTGTTTTTTTTTATTTTCATTCTTTTATCTCTTTTACTGTGTATTATGTGTATGTTTGTATTGTAATTTGTGTGCTGTAAGTAATGGTAATAAATTATCTATCTATCAAAGTATTATTAATCTATAACTGAACACAGACGACACAATAGCCATGATTTGCAGTTAAAGCAGCTTCTGTAGAGTAAATATATTGAATTGTATGCGGCTGTATGTGATGTTGTACGTTGATACGCTATCAACGAGTAGAAGAGATCTATTTCATCGGTTTTCTTATTTCCAATTCCCGTGAAAATGATAGTATGATTATATTAATGTACGTTGTAAGCGAACATGTTTCTCTTCCAGCTGCCCTTCATGTCACAAGTAGTGGGCGGAAGAATCCGCTCCCGCTGACAGCGGAGATAGCCGCCGGCGGCCGCTCGGCGACCGGTGCCGTGTGTGTGACGGACTCGTGAGCATGAGGAAGCGAGGTGTTCGATAGCGAGCACGAGTGCGAGCTGTGCAGCGGCGAGCGGCGAGCGGCGAGCGGCGAGCGGCGAGCGGCGCGAGGCGCGTAGTGCGATGTGGGCGATGCGCGTGCTGCTGGCGCTGGCGCTGGCGGCGGTGCGCGGCGCGGCCGGCGGCTGCGGCGTGGCCGAGTTCGCGTGCCGCAGCGGGGAGTGCGTGCGGCTGGACGCGTACTGCGACGAGCGGCCGCACTGCGCGGACGGCAGCGACGAGCCGCCGCACTGCACCGTGTGCAACCGCACGTACTACGGGCGCGCGGGCGTCGCGTACGCGGTGGCGGTGCGCCAGGCGCCGCGCGCGCCCTTCCTGTGCCACCTGACGTTCACGGCGGGCGGCGGCGCGCACGGCGACCTGGTGCAGCTCGCGTTCGACAAGTTCCGCGTGGGCCGCTACGAGGCGGGCGCGCTGGACGGCTGCCCGGACGGCTACATGCAGCTGTCCGAGCTGGGCCGGCCCTTTACCGGCGGCTCGTGGTGCGGCGAGGCGGACGGCGCCGCGCTCTACTACAGCGAGACCGCCACCGTTACCGTCTCCGTCAAGTTATTCCGCGCGCGGCTCGGCGAGCCGTTCGGCTTTCAACTGCGATATAAATTTCTGGCTCAGCGAGACGCCGTAGTCAGGTATATTTTAGTCCATGAATTATTCATGTACGTAAAAATGTTTTCCTATTTCTCTACATTACTTATGCACACAGATTCGGGGCGATGGAAGCACCCATAGAGCGTGGCGCGGTTTCCCCGGGCACTTACTGTACGCGTACTTACGAGGAGTGCCATCGGAAGCCCTGTCGACTTCAGAGTCCTAATTATCCCGGCATGTATCCGAGGCATGTATTATGCAAAGCTATGTAATGGATATATACACTCGTAGATTATTAAATTTGCAGTAATATGAGAATTATTTATTACTTCTTTCACCAGGAACGTTACATGTTACTGGAGCTTGCGTCAGAAGGATATACCTACGTGTAAACATGCGATGATTTCGGTTCGACAGGAATACTCACACAAAATGCAAATAAAACGCTCCATATCAATGGCTAGGTGAGTTGTGTTATTTTAATACATATTCGTATATAGATAGAGTAGTTAGACGTTTTATAAAATTGTATGATTTAAACTCTGAGTACCCGCGGTTCACTCATTTTCAGATATTTTGTCATGTATTAACATTTTGTGTATATTGCCCTTTTTTTAAACACTGTTTATGTTTTTTTTTTATAACAATTCTATGAATTTTAAAACCATAAGACAATATTCATTAATATATACAATTCAAAGGTTTCGACAGAAATAGTAAAAATAGATATGCGCGATTTACAATAAACAACATTTAATACAGGTTTCATTAGTCGGCTTTTAGTAACGTACATTAATAGTAATTTCGCTGATAGTAGACAAAGGTCTGACCTGAAAAGCATTTGAGGTGGATATTAACGTAAATAAATAGTCGAAGAATGCTAAAAAAAAAAAAAAAAAAAATGGGTTTTTGAATTTCTTCAGTTACCAGAAGAAAATTGTAAAACCGTACCTTTGTCATATTTGTATTTCGTACATATAGTATGAAAAAAAAAAAAAAAAAAAAAAAAAAAATATAGATCATTCTAATATATTATAACAACATATATTGTATATTCAAATCCAGTTTAAACAAAACTGGGCGGGTGGTGCGTGCATGGCGAGAGTGCACGGGCGAGCGAGACCGCCTCATATTCTACGATGGGGCATCTACTGACGATCCGGTGCTGGTGGAGTACTGCGGCGGCGACTGGCTGCCACGGGTCACGTCGCGCGGCCCTGAGATGCTTGTCGCCTTCCACTCGTCACCGTTCAGTGCACCCTTGAGGCCTGCCGTTCCAGCGGCGCCTCTTCGTGGTTTTGAGTTAGATGTTGACGTAGTGTTTGCAGATTCAGATTCACTTGATTATGCGAGGTGAGCGATGGTTTCCAGCTGAATTGTATAAATAATTCTACGTAATACTTACATTTAATGAGATAATTTTAAAACACAAAAAGTATTGTCTGATGATGCTAACATTTTTTGCAGAGAAGCGCGACGCTGCGAGTTTCATGTGAAAGCATCGTCATCCGAGGAGGATACGAACTCGACGCTCGCAAGCGGCGGACGCGGCAGGCGAGGACGACTACGTGCTCCCGCTCACACGTTACCTCCCAACACTACCTGTACATGGACATTTCACGGACGTCCAGGTCAGTATATTGTAATGAAAAATATTTAAATTTTGCCTATATTTGATATAAAATTAAATAAACAATATTTCCACAGGGGATCTTGTTTGGATCTATTTCTCCAGCTTTACACATTACTCGTTAGTTGAACCACGTCGAATTGAGAGTGGAGAACGAGAGGAAGAAAATGGCAATGGACCTCCAATGCCACGGACTTTGCCACCCCCTACTGCGGGGCGTGAGGGTCGTGAAGGGAGTGGTGTTTGTGCAGTAGAGTTGCGCATCTGGGATGGTGGAGGAGCAGGTGAAGCAGGCGCTTTACTGTTAGGTCACTATTGTGATGTGGCGCCTGCTTTATGTGCGCGAGCCGCACTCGCTAACGCTACGAGGTCACCGCGTCCTTGTGCACCGCCGGACGGTTATGTATCAGCCGCGCCACTGTTATCCTTGGCTGCAACTTCTTTACCAGGAACGGCTACACATCCTCTTGCATTCGCTCTACATTATGAATTCATAGATGCACGGTTAGAAGGAGCTCCATTGCTGGACAACGGAAGAGGAACTCGTGCTATACCAAGCGAATGTGCACGTATATTGAATATACCGGGTGCTTTTGCTTCACCACGCAACGCTCTTTGGTTTGGACGTGGAGGAGCTCGCAGGCTACGCTGTATATATCGACTTCAGGCACCCAGTGGCCGTATCGTACTTGATTTGACTGCGGCAACTTTCGGTCGGGAACCAATGTGTTCTACACGATCCGATACACTGACGGGGCGGTCCACTTGTGTGGTAGATCCAGTGGAACCACGATTGGAGGCGGTCGATGCGGATATGTCAGAAAATGAGTTTAGTGATTTAGATGATGATATGGAAGTTCCATTACGTGTTCCACATCTTCGAATATATGAATCACCATGGCCAGGATACAGGGTGAGTGTAGCGTAGTAAATTAAAACAATATTTTTTAACTCAAAGAGATCAAACAAGGGCTGTATAACGTAACATTTTATGTTGCAGGTTCCAATAGCTTGTGTGTGCGATAATAGTAGCACACCATTGCGATTAGAGTCAGCGGGAGGGGCGCTAGAGTTAGAGTTAGTGGCTAGATCGCTATTACCAGCCGAAGACCACAGGCATGTGCAATTCCGAGGCACGTGGTCCCATGTTTCTGGATATTCACCACCATGTGCTGCACGTCGACGTTTACCACCTCCCGGACAAAGAGTTCATTTGCTTTATCCTTATATGTGAGCATAATATAAATTATATTACAAATAATTGTTCCTGTATTTAAATATAAGTTTAATTAACTTATATTTAGATATTACAGTATTTTTACGTTTTATTATGTTTATTATACAGAGACAACAGCATGTCGGAATGCGAGGAAACTCCGTTTTTACTGGCGGCACGTGGTAATCGGTCTGTGTTTTTGCGTGTCTGGGGTGACGAGTTGCCGGCTACGGTGGCCAACTCTGACCCTCCTCCATGTCACACTTTGAATCGTATCCTCGTCTACGAAGCTCATAGTTCTCGGTAAGTAGCGTCAGAGTAGACTCTTGGAAGTACGCCTAAGTTCCAGTTACGTCCCTTCTTAGTACTGAAGTTATTCTTAAAGCAATCATTAAAATTGGTCCAATGCTGGAAATAGTCCATATAATAGTATCATGTTGTAGAATTTATTGTATCATTACGTTTTCTGTATAGTCTACTACTCGTATTTTATATATGTGGGAATTTTATATATTCAGTAGATTTGATTAAGTTTCAGCTTCAATGATAGTATGCATTGAGCCAGAGTAATGGTTGCGGACAGGCTGGTGCGCACGGTGTGCCCGGGCGGCGCGGAGGCGCGCGCCGTGCAGGTGTTCACGGACGACTGGTGGGGGCGCGGCGCGCGGCCCGCGGCGCTGCTGCTGGTGTGGGCGGCGCGCGAGCCCGGCCGCGCGCACTTCGCCTGGATGGAGGTGTGGCGCGCCGGGCCCGCGCCCGCGCTGCAGCGCCTCGCCGCCGCCGCCGCCGCCGCCGCCGCCGCCGCCGCCGCCGACGCCTGGCCCAACGCGTCCGCGCACTGCGCGCACCCCTGCGCCGCGCTCGGCGCCTGCATGGAGGCCGAGCTGTGGTGCGACGGCGAGCCCGACTGCCCGGGCGGCGGCGACGAGGCCGGCGGCTGCGGCACCGGCGCGCGGCTGCTGGCCGCGCTGGCCGCGCCGGCGGTGGCGGGCGCGGCGGCGGGCGTCGCGGCCGCCGCCTCGCTGCTGGCGCTCGTGTGCGCGGCGGCGCTGCGCCGGCGGCGGGCGCGGCGCGCCGACAAGCAGCTGCTCGGCGCGCTGGCGGCCGGCCGCCGCCTCACCGAGGAGCTGCTGTACGACGCGTCGCGCGCCTCGTCCGCAGCGTCGTCCTGACGTCGCGAGCGCTCCGTCGAGTACATCCACGTGGACCGCGAGACCACTGTGTGACGGAGCGCCGCCCCTGCACGCCCCGTGAGCCGCGCCCGTCTGTGCGTAGCGTGCGCGCGTGTATATAGCGACCCTGTACCATATTACGCGGCGCGGTAGTCGAATGCGGCGACGCCCGCGCGCGGCGTGGCGTCCCCGTGTGATATTATAAACTGTGTGTCACTCTGTTCCTCGTTACTGTGTTACGTTCTTTGTTACGTTGATACTTTGTGGATTTGTTACTACTAAAAGTGATTTTTACGTACTATTGTTTTTGAATCACGCCCGTCTCAGACCGCGAGCGCGCCCGCCGCCACAGCGGGGGCGCCGGGCGACGGATCGACACCCTCGAAGCGTGCCATATTCCTTTATATTATTCTCATACAGAATGATCGTTCCGAATGTGTTCTCTTCAACTTATTGTATCTTATTAAAACGAAACTTAGCGACAATTGATATTGAGTTGAAATTAGCGCACAACGAAATGACCCTTCACTCTGTATGCAATAATAATGCGTATTGTGTTTATCATTGATGAACTGTCCCGTCCCTCGTTTCCACCTAATTTATGGAACGCCAAATAAACACAGTTCAAATTTACGAACTAAACTGAATGTAGTTTTATTTACTGGCGAGCTGACGGTGTGTACTACCTATATAGCTACTCGTGTTTACAATATGCTGACATACATTTACACAGGTATATTAAATAGCTCTAGGTGTGTAGTATGTCGTCGTGATTGATGCCACTTAGAGAACTTCGTAGACATGCGACTATTGAAAACACAGAAATCTTTAAATTGATTGCACGGGAACTACTTGTAGTATAAAATTAACCTTAGAAAATGCCCTAAACGGCGAATCTGGTCAGGTATTTATCATAAAACCTTTTTTATGGAAAAGTATAAGTATTTTCTAAAAATATCAATAATGCTAAGTACCTAGTTACTTTGAAAACTCACGAAACTAAGGGACAAAGCTCAGCGTGCATGTTCATCTAAATGAAATACTCACATCAATCAATCACAAACTTTTGATTGCTATAACACATGCAAGTCCGTGAAGGTACAACTGTGATAAAATGCTTGTTTGCCACCTCAGTGGTATAAAAACAATATTGAATTGGCTGCGACCAAAAAGTCCTTCGTCTGCACAGGTCTAAATAACTAGTACAAAAAGAAATTGTTTAAAAGTTTTGTTACGAATGTCTGAAGTTATTTACAACGTAGAGAATAAAATAATTCCGCTATAGTAAAAAATTAAATAGTAAATACTGGCCACTGTGCGGCGGAGGCTTTAGAGCTGGTGCTGTCTCTCGATCAGAACAAACGCAACCTTCGCAGCCCACAAATGTCGGTACAACGATATTAAGCGGCTTTAAAAAGGACGTTGTCAATCCTATATTATTGTGTAACTGTTAATCCTGAACTTTTAGTTACAATATTGTTTCCTCCCGTTAACACAGTTTTAGTCTCGTTACGCTGTTATTCAAAGATGATAAAACTCGATACAAAGACACGCTAAGGCTGTTTACTAACTGACACACGTTACCTCTGTAAACAAAGTATGTATAATTGAATCACAATTCGCACCCATCGATACGTAGGTAGTTCGGTCGTTAAATAGAATATCAAATTGTTTTGAAAATGGTGTAAAATGTTTTTTCCATTACGCAACTAGCGTTGCGGAGTGCGGGGACGGAGAACGGCGAACGAGAGCGGATGATAAATTCGAATTTATCAACGCGACGAATGACGGATGGAACCGAGCAGTTTCACGCTTATTGACGGGGAAGAATCGTCGAAGTAAGAATAAAAACAATAATAAATGGCTCGGCTGGCGGTTGATTAAAGCCGCGCCACGTGGCTCGTGCGCCGCGCGCCCCTCCCTGTTATTATTCGCCTGAAACCGATTGAAACTTTTAAATTAGCCTTTCAGTTGGAGAGTTGAAAGCTTCATAAATGATAACGCTTTGTAATGCTCTACAAATAATTAGCTCCACGATTCGGGTCCATTTGGAAAAATATATTCATAATTTATTTAAATTAAACTGTATTCCCTAATAGAAACGGTTTTCTTAGTCGGTACTTCAATTGTAGCAAAACTAGTTATTTTTATTAAAAAGTTTACTGAATCGATTTTGATAAAATTTCTATGAAATCTTCATTGAGAGAGATTGGCGGAGAGCATAACACACTCGTCAATGGTTGTTACCAGAGGGAGACTTTGTACAAAAGTCGATTGCTTGGGTACCTCTGTCCCATTCGTGTTTCAACCGTGAAGCAGTTGTGTTTGCATGGCTGTGTTTCAGTTTGAAGAGTGGGATATGGCGTGAATTTACTGGGTACAGAGGAATAACACCTGAGTCCTCAGGAATGGCAACGCATGGGGAGTATCATGGGCGAAACAGTATACTGTGTTATGTCCATGGTACTGCTCATGTCTATAGGCGACGGTTACCACTTTCCATCAGGCGAGCCGTCAGCTTGTTTGCCATTCTAAGTTCTATAAAAAAAAAAACTGGTGTAGGCACTTCAGAATTATGTACATGATGGATACTCTCGCCTCAGCTAGTTGCAATATTGTTTTATATTAACTGTTATATGATGTGATATAATATGACGAAATCATACATTTTGCTGTGTTCGTGGACCGTGTCATAAGTCACGTTACCATATCACAAACCAAGTAAGTGTATCCTATTAAGTAGAAAAAAAATCTAAATTGGTTTATAAATTACAACCGAACTGAGAATTTCCTTCAATTTGAAGTCGGTTGAAAAGTAACGATAATTTAAACTTGGTAAAGATATATAAAATACTATAATATGGTAACGACTTTGTCGATTGGTAGATGAAATTTCTACGGCACGTACTCGTATAGTGGTAGCGGCAATAAGGCAGCGCGCGGGCCGCGTAGCTCCGTGATGCGTGCACTGCGCTGTCGTGGCCGCGGGCGACGCAAGTCACCCACTTGATATTAAGCGAGGATGCTACGGAGAAAATACAATACTACCTTACTGTCTGACTCGACCCACTGAAACTGCGTAGAGATGTTGCATTTCTGTGTGCGTCTGTGTCTGCGGGGAGTGCTCTGAGGAATTTGATTGAAATTGATACCTGTTGCTGATTTCTGACACCGTACAACCAGCCATAAAGTTTCATCCCAACCATCTGGAGTGGCAGTCTTCCACCGTGCATTTTTCTAGGCACTTTCTTCCACGCACAACCACTCATTAAATCAACTTTCAGTAGCATTATTTCCGAACCGATACGACATCATAACCTTCAAGAAAAAAGCATATTCCTTTTTAAAAGACCGGCAGTACTCCTACAATGCCTCTGGTGCTCATAGGCGGCGGTAGTCACTCACCATCTGGTGAGCCGCACGCTTGTTTGCCCCCTGTGTTGTAAAAAAAAAACAACTTCTATTCTATTCTGTTTTCCAAAAAAATTAAATTAATAACGTTCTTAATGTTGTATACTTGTACATATATATCTTTTATAGTATCACGATCACGACATGATACTCGTATTATCATTCAAAACCATCTTAGTCTGACGAAAGCAGCTTGCGGCCAACACGAGACAAAACGTTCTGTAATAAAAAATATATATATAATCAACAAAATCGGATCACACATATTCTACAAAATACAGTCGAATTGAATTGTTTAATTAATTATTTATTAATATTAAGTCAAACAAAAAGAGTTCCTAAAACTTAAAAAAAAAAAAACTTATAAAAAATATATCTTATAAGAAAATTCGATGACGAGAATTGACATAGTAAAAGGTAGGTCATCAATCAATAGCTGATCATCAAAATCAAATGGAACAATTCTTTATGGACGGTAAAATACACAGAAGGAGGATGCAAACTTATTAAAAAAGTTATTAAATACATGAAAGTGACGAGTCCGCCGGCCGTGTAGGTGGGTGAGTGCTCGTGTGGTATTCTTGGTGTGGAGATGCACTTATTTGTCAGATGTGACGATGAGTCCTTGACATGCGGCGCGTCACGTCGCGGCGGCGGCGGCGGCGTTCACGCTCGCGTGGGTGGCGGGATGGCGGTGTGGGAGGGAGCGCGCGGGTGGGGTGGGGGGGGGGGGGGGAGGTAGCTCGCTCGAGTGCAATCACTCAACGTCAATATTTGCGTTCGTATGCAGCAGTCGCGTCTGTAACGTCTTCACAAATTCTATGCGATCCAAACGTAAGGTCACATGTGCACGTGTGTGGTGAAGCCATTACCAATAATGTACTGTGCCCTGTATACACAGACCGTTGTCACGTACCAACGTTTAAAAAACAACAATAATAAATAATAACATACCAATATTATAAAGAAATGAAATGATATTTATTTGCCAGAAACATTGTAGATAAGATGTTGCATTTGTCAAGCTTACAAGATGTCGAAATTCGTATCTTAGGTAATAATATTATAATGCTTGGAATTATGGAGTATCAAGCGAGCTGTCGGACTGCTTGATGGACAGTGGTAGCCGTTGCCTGTAGATATGTACAGTGCAATGTTCATTATAAAACTGCGAAGCACATGGGAGTTATAGTAAGTTACTATAGCTTAGAGGTATGTTGCTGCGGTGCCTACGTACTCTATTTTATCGTAATCTCACAGTCGTACAATACAGCTGCTTTACGGCAGAACTACGACATCATCATACAACATGGGTACAGAAACAAAAAAAATACAGAAATAAATAAAAAATAAGATCTTTTGTTTCTGTTGCAATAAGTAGGCATTTATGTGTGTGTATTACAGACAGATAGTGCGACAATACTCGTAGTGTGCGGTTTTAACAATTGAAAATTTATTTTATTTACATTTGAACGAAATTGAGCGAAGTTTGTTGAGATATGAAATAATATTTATTGTGTATGCGTAAATGACACAGCGAAGATAAAGGAACAAGGGGAGAGAAGGGCAGAAAAGAATACAACCGAAGAATTTTCAGAATCAGCAACGACGGCTTGTAGTTCGCTGCTCGTCAGTGCGCCGCGACGCGCCGCGGAACGATGCGCTCCATTGACCTGAAAATATATTTTGGTTGAATTAGAACACGAGCAGTATTATTATCCTGATAGCAACAGAACTATCAGTATAAACTTATGTAACTTGCTTGTTACAAATTGCTTATAAAAATATAGTGTGAATTTTTTTTTATTATTTTTGCAGAGTTTTAAGATAAGCAGATATCGATTCGTAAAAATATTGACTACTTACTAACAGAAGTTCGAAGTTCGCGGCTCTACCCGTATCTTATTTTGTATACACCTGTATACTTGTACACCAAATTTTAAAGAAATCTGTTCAATAAAATATTTAAATATCCACACATTTTACACTTTCAGACCTATATTATTCGCTAGCTGGCTTCATTAGTATTACAGCTATAAAGTTAAAGAGAAACGAACTAGAAACAAAATGGTAAACGTAAATATTATGTATAATCGGAAACAAACTGCAATAATCATTGGATATAATGACGATGTACAGTAATCACGCGATGGGGAGCATTCACCCACGCTAATACTACTAGTACTAGCACGTTAGTATTTGGGAAACTGCAATATGGCAAGTAGAGCTCTTAACATCAACTGATGGAAAGAAAGAATTGACGAAAGAACACCGCGTTGTCTGCTACTAACATTCTCTCGTACAAGCCTCTAGGTTCTCCAGGTGCAATAAAATGTAAGCCCAAGCAAAGTATTTACTGTGTAGACTCAGTGAGAATATAAACAGACTACGCGCGAGTACATCAGGCGGATCATAAGCTTGATTGAAGCCTTATTAATAGAAAAAGTATTATAAAAATACATAACATGGACGGGGAAAGTGGCGAGAGATATTCAACCGCTTGGTGTGGAGTTCAAGTATATCAAGTTGTACTCTTTATTTGTATACAAATGGTCCTATTATTTTATTACTACGAAGTATAATATGTGAAAACTTGTAAAGATATTTCTTGTTATTGGTTACTTAAACAATGAATAGTTTTTAATGAAACTAGATACTACTCTGGATTAAGTAAACTTCAAATCATATTCTAGGAACCCGTATGGGTATTTTTTAGTGGATGATAATGTAATGGTAGCCTCGTCTGCGTTTACGGTATACGCTAGCGGGGCACCAGTGAGGGACGATAGGTGAACTAGAAAAGGCAGGACAGCTCATTGCGATAAATGCACCTTGAAATCAACACGATGGTTTCCAGTTGGGACCACGTAGAGGTCGACCTGCCAGGGTATATTTTTTTTTAATGGAAGATAATGAAATAGCAACCCCGCCTGCGCTATCGGTTTACACTGGCGAGGCACCAGTGAGGGATGATTGGTGAGGTAGGTCAGTTAGTCCATCGTGACGAATTTAACAATAATATAGTCACAATAGTTTCCAGGGGGAACCGCGTGGAGATCAGATAGAGTATATTGATAGTAATGGAGACCAACTGCCCCATTACTACCAATCGATAGGACATATTGCTAGCAATAAGTATTACTAACAGTCCTTTTTCCCCCCTTCCCCCTCGACTATATAGGTTTTTTTTTAAAAGTGAAAATGGAACGGCAACTTCGCCCGCGCTAACGGGATACGTTGGCGGGGCACCAGTGAAGGGTGATCGATGAGAATGAAAACAGGCCAGTTAGCCCATCATGACGATTTCATCAGGAATTAACCATGATAGTTTCCAGGGAGAACCGCGAGAAGGGCGACCTGGTTGGATATATTGCTAGCAATGGGATTTTTAGCCTCCATTAAACCATTTCTTTGCAACTGCTCACTGCGGTGCGGAGTAAACACCAGTAAGTCCACAATAGTACGGTGAAATTAAAAGATTACCTGAGCCGATTCAGAGAGAGTACATTTGTCTGCATTAATATTTATTTAATTACGTTCTTTATGTGCTGTGAGCCGCGGCGCCGCCTCCGCGCCCGCCGCGTCTCGCCGCCGCCGCCGCCGCCGCCGCCGCCGCCGCCGCCACTGCCGCGACCTCCGACGCAGTACGCACCGGCAGGATTACAATACAATTATATGGATTTACCTTTCAATTGGAAAGTGGATTAACATTGACGAGTTTCGAAAGAATACGCTTTAATTAGTAACATCGCTGCTTTTTTAATGAAACTCATTAAATGAATACTAATAAGAGACATTCCATATAAGCGACGCAAGTTTCTATGGTATAAAGTAACATAGTGTTGTGTTTACCTAGTTGTAACGTGCTCTTCATCTAGACGTGTTCGTTGAGTTCACATCGTGGATATAAGTAAGTAGTAAGTGCCCGCACACGTGTCTGCACGAGTAGCTACACAATAGAGGACAGTTGGGGAGTATTCATTAAAATATATGTATTTGTTGGTGACAGGGGCACGGGACGTCTGCCGTGTTTCACACGTCACAGACGCTGAATAAATTCAATTAACACCGCAAGCGGTGAATATTTGTTTTGTGTACGCCTACACGTACATATGTAAGTACATATGTGAAGGTACACACGAGTAGTGAGTTCGGTGCTCGCGCGTGCCCACCCACAATGGAGACGCAAGCTGCCAGTTATGGAATTTAAATTTTAAATAAACGAGCGCAGTAATGTTACGTTACAACGTACAAATTTGCAAAATCATTATATTCACTCCTAATATTTTTTTCTTCTATAGATTTTGGAAGGAGGTAAATTCTAAATGGTGTATTATACACCCTACCAGGTCGACCTCCACGCGGTTCCCTCTGGAAACCATCGTGACTAATTTATGATTAAATTCGTCACGATGGGCTAACTGACCTGCCTATTCAACTTCACCAATCAATCTTTTCGTCAATCGTTGTATCTGCATGGCTGTGTTTCGGTTTGAAGAGTGGGATATGACAGTGAATTTACAGGGTACAAAGGAATAACACCTGAGTTCTCAGGAATGGCAATACATGGGTGGGGTATCATGTTTGAAACAGTTTACTCTGTTATATCTATTACATATATATACAGGGGACAGTTACCACTTTCCATCAGGTGAGCTATCAGCTTGTTTACCATACTAAGTTGTATAAAAAAAATGACCGAGACAGTTGTTATTTTAAACACAAAAATTGGGCCACAAACGTTCCGCTGGGAATTGGCGGTTATATCTTCTAATCTACAACGCTCGCTTGTTATAATTGGCTATAAGTTAACCGTACTAGTATCCCTCGTACAAACTGCGCATTCATACTGTCATTACTCGTCAAGTGGGATACGTAGGTAGTGTACTTTAATGATAGGGCTCAGGGCGAGGCGAGCGGCGACCGTGTCCTTCGTAATTGAATATAAAGTTAATGAAAGAGCAACGCGGCCGCGTGGCCATCACTCCCGGACACCGAAATACGCTAATTACCCTCGGACACTGGCCGGGTGGGCAGCAGAATTATGTCGCATTACATTATAATATACTGGTACATATAGAAATAATATTTAATGTAAACTTACGTACTTAGCTAATACTACCAGGATAGAGTAGCGTTGGGTGAGATTCGTAACATTAAAGTGGATAACTGGTCCAAATATTAGTGAAATTGTAGCATGTTAATGGGGCTCTTTAGAAAGGACGTATTATGATTTCTTCAGGGTCGGCAACGTGCATGTGACAGCTCTGTTGCAGGCGTCCATAGGCTAAAGTGACCGTTTATCTTAAGATGTTTTTTTTATAAATGATAATGGAGTGGTTACCTCGTCTGCTCTATGGGTATATATTGGTGAAGTACTAGTAAGGGATGACAGATGATGATGAATTCAACAATAAATCAGTCAGGATAGTTTCCAGGGAGAACCGCGTGCAGGTCGACCTGATATCGGTATCGGTATATTGCTAGCAATGGGATTGCTAATCTCCATCACTCTCTCCTATTATCCCATCTCTCCCCTCATAAGATGGGTTAAATGCTTACATACCACTTTTACAGTACAAAAAAAATATAGTTCAGGCATTACTTTGGGCAATGTCTTTGCTTTTTGGTGGAAATAAATTATATTATTTCTCCAGTTACGTTGGAGACCTTAAACGGAGCTCACCAGAATGAGCGCACGTTAGATTTTAATAAGGACACAGAAAATTGTCGACTAAAATTCAATACAGACTCCGAGACGGCTGGTCATGGTAGTTATTTGAAAACAATTGAAAGAGAAGACGCGTCTTAGATTTATTCTATATCCGGACGAAGATTACGGAGAGAGACGTGATGCCGGGTCGCGTCCACGTCAGGGGCGCGCGCGGCGGGCGGCGGGGGCCGCGGCGGAGGAGGAGGAGCGGTTGGGGCGTGCAGCTCTCTAGTTAATGTGTTTAACGAAGCGCCGCGGATCGAACCCTTCAGCCGTCGGCGGCGATCACGTGAAATATCCGGCGTTATCGATATCTTATTCTTAGCGGATAATTTGCACGTAAAGTATTTGACTGTCAATACGAACATTTAGTTCACGGGGGAAATTTAATTTGCTCTCTTATACGCAGGAAAATTGTATAAAAATATTTTCGAAAAACAACAACTGAGACCTTTATTGAAAACCAATAAGAGGTTTACAATAACAATTATGAAGGCAGTAGATAATGTCATTTTCTTACTGTCATATTAAAGCTACCGAAGTTCAAGGTACTCGTAGTTCAGAAGACGATTAGAAATTATTACTACATTGTGTAGTCCGCCTCACCCGCCAGGTTTGGATTTTACGGCACTGGTTGTTGGTAAGGTCACCTTATCGGATATTTTTTTGAGCGCAAAGAGATGGAGATTAATCCCGTTAATAAACATTGTTAGAGTCAAACTCGATAATATAAAGAGCCGTATTTAAGTACGATTTAAAGCGCCACTAAGTTTTTCGCTTCATTCGTTTTTGACTTCATTTTCTATAATTTTGTAAAATCATTTCATCATTAAACATCTTACAAATTAATTAAAAATTGATCCGTCGTCTTCATTATAATATAATTTTGTCGCGGCATCCCAGAGATGACTCCGATGACTCCAGAAATTTCCCACATCTTAACCGCAGTTTTAACAATATCCGGAGCAATTTACACGTCACGTCACGCAGTCAAGGATGAAATGACAGTTATATGACACGAGGCGCAAAGTTTGCACATTCGGCGACGCGGCGCGTGTGCCCACCATTAGATAAAGCCGACTTGTACTGCTACACCTCCCCCCCCCCTCCCACTCCTCCCCGCCCCTGCTCCGGCCAGTCGGCTAAGTTGCCGGCCGAGGACACACCGGCGACACGCCGTCACTGTTATGTCATTTATGGTATAGGGATTTGTTTTTATGTAACCTGGAATGACGCACAAGCTGGAAACCCATCTGATGACAATGAGCACCATGGACATCACAGAATGCATTCTGATGCCTCCCTCACGTGTTGCCAGCTCGTTCCCAGCTGCCTGGCGGCAGTTCAAACTTGACAGTAGCAGACATTGCTTATATTAAAATATCCTGATACTTCTTCTACCCAGTGTATGTGTGTATAAAACGTGCCCTAAGTGTTAAACCAGGCTACAACACTACACTGTTGAGCAATAAACGTCGGTACAACATTGTATTGTAAACATTCCTATTAATGGGATACTAATTAAATAAATAATTGAGTCCTCGTTGCTGAGGCACCAAGTGCCACTGCGTTATTTACGGTTATACTCAGTCGTAACCGTCTCGTAGCTAAATCGTAGCACTGTAGCGCGTATGCTACGCTGTGCTACGGCGTTCAACTTGAATTACCTTCTTACCGTTCAAATGAACATAAGAAAATCTGCTATATTTTTTTTTGATGGGTGGAAGTGGTATGGTAGCCCCGCCTGCGCTAACGGGATACGCTGGCGGAGCACCAGTGAAGGGTGATCGATGAGAATGAAAACAGGCCAGTTATCCCATCATGATGAATTCATCAGGAATTAACCATGATAGTTTCTAGGGGGAACCGCGAGGAGGGCGACCTGGTAATATACCCAATATTGCTAGCAATGGGATTCTCTACCTCCATTACTGACAATCCATTTCCCCCCAATCTGCTATATTAGGAATAAGTTCTTGGTGATGTTATTTAATTCGAGTTTAAAATTGCAGGAAAACGCAGTATAGAATGGGTGCCTCTGCGTCACTAGATGGAGGTACAACCCCGAATGCAAAGTGCATATGCTATATAGAAAAGGCATATATTATATAATAATGACTTTTATTTAATCGCGTCATGTGGATATTTGTCTTCTGAAATAAAAATTTAAATGTGAATATAACGGCAGTACAATGTGAAAGTTTTGAAATCATAATGTGTGTTGATGCGGGTGCCGGTGGTGGGTAGGTTTGCATTCTAATCGAGAGCTGTACTCGTATTGAGGAGCAGACAGGCGGCAAGTAGCGTGCGGAGAGCGCGCCGCTGCGCCGGTGTGCGGCCGCGTTGACACATTGTATTAGCAATCAGCGCGACTCGTGCCGCCGCCGCTCGCACCGCTGCCGCGCCGCCGCTCACACCGCCCTGTTGCCACGCAGTACAGTACGATTCCGTACAACGGGACACCCGGCACAAGTTTGTTAACTCTCCAGTGAACCGTGTACACACCATCTGTAGGGCCGAGGATATTTCCATGCGAAACATTCCATGTTTTGCTAACCCGATTCAGTAGTTTGAGCTGTCAAAAAGGAAAAAGGTTAATGAATCAGATCTCAGACCATGGAAAAGTGGGCAAATAAAGGTATTATTTATTATTTATAAAGGGTTTGCCTGCATAATGACGATAGTCTTGTGTATAGCCCAATTGTGTATCAACCATCCAAATTTGTTTAGTACCAGAGGGAGACTTTGTACAAAAGTCGTTTGCTTGGATATCTCTCTCCTATTCGTGTTAAAGCAATTGTGTTTGCATGGTTGTGTTTCAGTTTGAAGGGTGGAATATGGCAGTGAATTTACAGGGTACAGAGGAATAACACCTGAGTCCCGAGGAATGGCAACGCATGGGGGGTATCATGAGCGAAACAGTATACTCTGTTTTGTTTATAGTACTGCTCATGTCTATAGGCGACGGTTACCACTTTCCATCAGATAGATAGATAGATAGCTAGATAATTTATTTGCATCACTTACAGCGCACAAACAGCAAAAGATACAAAAGCAAAGTGAAAAAAGATAAAAAAACATACATGTACAAAAGATAAAAAAAAAAAACCAAAAACAAAATCAGAATGCATAATAATTTTTTTTTATCATCAGGTGGGCCGTCAGCTTGTTTGCCATTCTGAGTTGTATAACAAAAAAGTAACGAATGACCTATAAAATGGTTGGATGATTTTTGTTATGTAGAACAGATAATAGAAGTAGATGATGAAAATGAGAGGACTGTGGGTGCTAGTGAACACCTGCGGAGTTGCAGCGAGCAGCGCGTCCCGGGCTGTCTCCGACGTTAAGTACTCGTTCATCAAGAACGCCATTTGTATATGTAGTACGGTTAAGGTAAAGCTGTTATTTGTAGTAGCGATCGTGTACATAAAGTAATATAACTGCATTCTCATGTACGCTAGCAGTAGGCGAGGCGCTGCGTGGTCGCTGGCGGCGGCGGTGGCGGGTGCAGCGCCGAGCGCGGGTTATCAGAGCGCGACGATTTAATGAGCGCGGTCACCGGCGCGGCGCGCTGCTACCTTGCCGCCACTTTTTATTGCACTCCCTCGCCCTCGCCCTCGCCCTCGCCCCCGCCCCCGCCGATACGAGTAGCTAAGTAGCAATACAGTCGCGAACGTTTATAACTGTACTTAAACAAATTTAAAAGCCTTCCAAGAGGACGAGGAGGAGGAGGAGGTCACCACTTTGTATTTTTTTGTGTAGCCATAAAAGTAATTCAGATAGGTGACCGATTTATAATCGATGTCCACAATTACTTTTACAATACGTAGAGTACGTATTGCTTACATATTAGTTTTATTACGATTGAAGTTCTTTGTGGAGTAAAAGTAAGCAAGTAAAAACAAAGCAAAAATAAAAAAAGATAAGCAGTTTCCAGATCTTTGATATTGAGTTCTAAATCACTGTTATTTGTTGGTGAAATATGAAGGATGATGATGACGAGACTTTTCTGATGCTGACTTATCATTCATCATCATTTCAGCCATAATCCGTCCACTGCTGGACATAAGCCTCCCCCAGAGACTGCCATAAAGATCGGTCCTGAGCCACCTGCATCCACTGACTTCCTGCAGCGCATTTCAGGTCGTCACTCCTAGTGAGGGGTCGTCCTACATTGCGTTTACCCGTACGTGGCCGCAACTCGAGAACCTTTCTCTCCCATTGGTTGTCGGTTCTTCGAGCTATGTGACCAACCCATTGCCACTTGAGTCTTCGGGCTATGTACTTAAAGCTGATTACTTTAATAGACAATTGAATGAAAATAAAAATGCGCCAAAAAAGCTTTGGAGTACTATTAAACGCATTACTCATAATTCTGTTGCTGTATCGACACCTGAGGAGTTAACCAGATCTAAAAGCACTATTATGGAGTCTCTTAATTACTGCAATTCCTTTTTCTCCTCTATAGGATACAGGCTGGCAAATAATATTTTGACAAAATTAAATGAAACACAAGAATCACTTGCCAAAAAAATAAAATTTACTTCTACTCTTAAAAATTCCTTTTTCATCAATCCCACTGACGCTCAAGAAGTATTAAATGTTATAAACACTCTAGATTCTGGTAACGCCTCTGGTTTTGATGGTCTTAACAATTATATTTTAAAAAACATTGGTCATCTTATTGCGAGCCCGCTGGCATCAATATTTAATCGCAGTATACTGTCTGGATATTTTCCTCAGATCTGGAAAACAGCTGTAGTGGTTCCTATACATAAAAGTGGAACTAAAGATGATCCCAGCAATTATCGTCCAATTTCACTCTTGCCCGCATTTTCCAAACTTCTAGAGCGTATCATCTACAAGCGACTAGTTGAGTTTCTACAGGAAAATAAAATTTTGAACAACAATCAGTTCGGATTTCGTCAGGGTAAGTCAACTGAGGACGCTGTGACGCTTCTGACGGATACTGTCGTCGATCATCTGGATGAGGGTAAATGCTGTATTGGTGTCTTTCTTGACCTTGCCAAGGCATTCGATACGGTTTCAGTTCCAATGCTTCTAAGGAAACTCGAGAGTTACGGTATTCGTGGTTTGCCTTTAGATTGGTTCAACAGTTATTTGTCACAAAGAAGCCAATGTGTAAAAATAGGAGATCAGAGAAGCGATCTTAACTGTGTATCCTTTGGTGTTCCTCAAGGAAGTATACTGGGTCCTGTCCTGTTTATTTTATATATTAACGATATTTTAAACGCCCAGCTGTAGAATTGTGATATAATATGTTTTTTTTTTTTTTTTTTTTTTTTTTTTACAACACAGGGGGCAAACGAGCATGCGGCTCACCTGATGGTAAGTGACTACCGCCGCCCATGATCACCCACAACACCAGCGGCATTGCAGGTGTGAACTGCATTGTGTGTGTGAATGTTACGCAGATGATACAGCTTTAATTTTTCACGGTCAATCGTGGCAGGAAGCACAATGCTTGACGGAAGCTGGTCTTCAGCGAGTATACAAGTGGCTAAATCACAACCTCCTTACACTAAATGCTTCAAAAACACAATTCATGTGCTTTCATAAAACAGCTGCATCTCGTCCTCCTACACTGATTGCTCTTAAGGTTCATGCTAATGGCTGCTCCCTTTCTGGTGGTAATTTATCTACAAATTGTAGTTGTAATCAAATTGAAAAAGTTTGCTCGTTAAGATATCTCGGTATTGTATTAGATGAAAATCTAAACTTCAAAAATCACGTATCAATAACAACTAAACGGGTCCGTAAATTAATGTATACTATGAAATTATTGCGGGGTGTTACCGATGGTCCTACCGTCAAATTTGTGTATTTAGCTTTGTGTCAATCCGTCCTTAATTATTGTCTGCTGGCGTGGGGTGGTATTGCGAAGTCAAACCTAATAGCTCTAGAGCGAGCTCAGCGCGCTGTCCTAAAAGTATCACTGAGAAAACCGCGGCGTTATGATACGAAGAAATTATATGAGGAAGCTCAGGTACTAAGTGTTCGTAAATTATTCATCTTGCGAGCGACTGTATACATGCATAAATATGCAATAAATCTCCCTACATATAATGACATGTTATCGAAACGAATTTACAAACTCCCTAACACACACACACACACACACACACACACACACACACACACACACACACACACACACACACACACACACACACACACACACACTCACACACACTCGTGTACCCAAACTCACATGAAACATTATATAATTAGATTAACCCTGTTCGCCGCACCATAACTGTAAAATGACTTGCTTTGACTTCCACGAGACAGGCTTTGCCTAGTGTGGGGTCATAGCTATATTGTACCATAGGCTAATTTTGTTAAAGGAAATAAAGATATTCTTATTCTTATTCTTATTCTTATTCTTATTCTTATGTCGGCTGACTCACTCACTCACTGTTAATTATTTTGCCATAATTTTAAATTCCATATTCAAAACTGTTCAACCATTTTCTGTGTTTTAATATCCGCATTTCACGTCAGCTGAGCTGTTGTTCCTATCTGTGTGAACATCTGTATGTGCGCGGACTCCTTCCATTCGACCGCTCCCATTTAATATGGGGCATCTCAATTAGTCAGCGAGCCGGCGATGTCCAGCCGGCGGGACTCTCTCTGTTCGATTTGATATCAGCTCCTGAGTATCAGTAACGTGGAACTCGTTGCCAATTAAAATTATATTACATAAGTAGATTAGATACTGTTTTACGTGTCTATTACGGAGCGGTGGACTGTAATGAGGTGATGAAATTATGTAGACACGGAATTTAGTAGCGAAAAAATGTATCAACAGCGAGCAAGGACAATATGATATATGGCAAAAAATATAAAAATGAAATTACAAATAATAATAACATTATAAAAGTAAATGTGTATAAAATAGTATAATAATGTCTAAAGAGTTTGCATCGGCCGGTCGCCAATAGTGCCTTTTGTGAATAGGACTCCCGAAGTGTCACTCAAAGATTACAACATAATATTTCTTTAAAACGAGGGTATTATTATTACTTTACATGATTTCTTCAAAATCGTTAATATCAACCACTCCACATTCCGGACATGGGCGTGCGTATAAATTCTCTGAGGTATTCAGAGGTTACGGTGATCATCCTCAATCAATATCAGGAATGCGAAAGTTTATAGTAATGGATGAATGGATGTATGGATGGATATTTTTTACACTTTCACGTAAAAACTACTGAATAGATTTAAACTAAATTTAGTTTACAGTTAAGTTATATCTTAATTTAGTACGTAGGACATTTTATATACTGATTCATACGAGCGGAGCCGTGGGATGCAGCTAGTTTACAATGATGCATTAGGAACACAATTACTATTTTACTTAAAATATATACTCTGTTCATTACTATTTATAACACGGTTAACAAAAAAATAAATAAAAAAAAAACATGAAATATAGATCCAATCCATTTAAGACTGTATGTATTGAGAACACACGCAGAAATGGGACTCTTTAGTTATGCAAAGCAGTCCGCGTTGCTTGTAGGACGCGGCGCGGCGGCGGTCGTATGTTGTACTCGTAACACTGGGAGCACTGTAATTACGTGTGTCGTGACGATGACGACAAGGCTCGCCGTACCAGTGTAGCGAGCGGCGGCGAGCAGCCGCGTTACGGTGCACATGTCGAGTCGCGGCTCACGGAGTGTATACAGGGCGCGGGGAACTCGCATATGCTATGAGCCTGCACCCGAGGACAGAAGGGGTTCACACCACTTACGACACGGATCATGTGATATTTACAGTCATGCAATCTTGAAAATGGTTTATATGAGTTTAGTGGAGAGTGCGGGAAATAGAGCCATGGAAGGAAAATTGTTGATTAAAGTCACATTTGTTGTAATTATTATAACTATTAGTTAGGAGCCATAAACTTTGTATAGTTGAGTATCAAATTATCACATTACAAATCAGGTATATTTGAACATTTCAGTAAAATAAGATTTTTCAAACAAAGTCATTAGCTACCATGACTCTATAATTCGGGAAACGAGGTCCTATTTAACACTCATATGTGAAATAATAGTTTTTAGTCAGTGTAATGGTGGTAAATTTTAATAACTTTTAAATTGTTAGATTTAAAAAATAAATTGTTAAACACAAGGAAATAAATATTAAGGATAATTATAAAAAAATAGAGTTTAAATATAAGAAGCTGGATTATCACTGAGAGAACATTCTTTATTCGCTCAGTTTCCGCAATTTTTGCAACGGTACCACATCTCTCCAGTGTTGTCCGTATCTAAACAAATTGCACGTGGAGTTTCTTCTCCCGAGTTCTTAAGAGCTATGAAAACTCCTTGCATTACTCATCAACCACTATTTATTACTAAAATTATTAATACAAATATTTTACTTGAATTTAGATCACAGTTTAACTACTGGTACTTAAAAAGAAGTCTGGGTATATAATTAGTATAAACATAAAACTGATAAATATTAATTTTTGTAAGCGTGGAATAAAATATCGACATGTGTCCCTTGGCTCGACTCGAGATACTTATGAGTTGGGGATGTTAGAGGCACTTTCTCGCTAGTCGACAAATTCGTACGAGTACCAAAGGGTGCGCGAAGGGGGGAGGGATTGTTAGTAATGAGGAGGTTAGTCCCCATTGCTATCAGTATACCCTATCAGGTCGATCTCCACGCGGTTCCCCCTGGAAACCATCGTGACTATATTTCAATTCGTCACGATGGGCTAACTGATCTGCCTTTTCATGCTCACTTAACATCCGTCACTGGTGCCCCGCCAGTGTATATCGATAGCGTACGAGTAGGCGGGGTTACTATTCCATTATCACCCATTAAAAAAGAAAGGGTACGCTAGGAAATGTAGACTCCATCCAACCACCATCGTTCTTATTACCCAACCGCTCTCATTACCGCACTCTAGCCTACTAAACAATTCATACCGTAGTTGTAAGGAGCCATCGAGGACTATCACTAGTCCGTACATGGAATACGTAACTATGATATTTAGAGTAATGCCATTTCATCGGTTTGTTTGCAATCTTGAGGAAGTAGAGGCGGCGGTGGTGCGGCGCCTGATTACACCGTGAGCTCCAATTAGGGGCGGCGCCGCGCACAGCGGCCGCCCGATATGAAAGGATCACGATTTAATTAAAAAGGGCCTTTTTAGCCACGTTGTTATAATTAAGTTTAAAATAAGGTACATTCCAGCGACACTGTAACCTTATAGTGAGCATAATTAGGGCTTCCAATTCAATTTGAACATTTTGTAAGTGAATACATTTTTAATTAACCTATTATTCAAGTGCCAAGCGTGGCAACTACTGGCGAAACCCCCCAAAGGGGAGGCTTATATTTAACAGTGTTCAACAGTTAAAGGCTGATTTGATGATGTTTATTCAAGTATGGGCATAATTTAAATTTATATAAAATATGCAATTGTAAATTTTCTCTAACTGTAATAGTCGAGTATACCGTTAGACGTCAAATATTCAAAATATTTTAACGATAACTTACGCTCCACGCACATTTTGTATATTTTAATTTAATATAAAATAAAGGCAAGGGTATCGTATTTCATTCCGCCAACAACCGTTTCTTACACGAGCGCAAACAACTATTTTTTAATTAAGATTTTAATTAACATGGTTATACATTATTTATTCTTGTAATTAAACACATAATGTATTATTATTAAATTATAATACATTTTAAAATGGCTGCTTTATCTAGTAAGTAATGGATTAGACGACACGATTGCACGTTGCGAAGTATGACTAACGTAGGATTAGAACCTAAACAGGCAAAATAAGACGAAAGTAATGACGCTGCAGCATGCAGTCTCGTGTGTAATTTTATACAGGGTAAAGAATGTTTCATTTTCAAGGAGCATTGTAACAGAGAGACCGAACATTTACCTAAGGGGTACTCATTTCACCGGTGTCTTATGATTATGGTGTTGTTATTATATATGAAATTAGTTTATACCTGGTTTAATACAGAGAGTGATTCCTTGCGTGATTCCTTTCTATAAAATTAAATTGAATTTAAACTAATATAATGTATTTTATATAACTGTAATAGTTATATTTTTATTAAAATATTAATATGTTTAAACGATATAATTTTTCTATATTCGGGTACATCATTATCGTGTCCGTCTCCCATCGAAGTACACAGAAACGATGTCAGTGGAACGAAAATAAATAACTTGGTTGTAATGTCTGTATATTTACAAAATTAACCAGTGACAGCGTATAATTTACGCTATTCACGCTCTGAAAAATCACTTTGTGGGAATAAATCTTTTCCCGCCGCAACGCGCGCCCGCGGCCCGCCGCCGGCCCGCGACGTCTCGCCCTCTACATTTGTCAGTGTAAATTATTAGAAAAAAATGCACGGGACCTTTATAGAGTCAATAGTGGCGGGCGCTCGTTTATCCGCCCTTTATCTGGACGTGTGTCAGGTCGCGTTGACGACGGCGATCCGTACGTTGCGGAAGTGCTGCCTTAAATCGGTTACTTTTTCATCGCAGAGCGAGTCGTATAAATCACAACGAATGGGAATCGATAAAACCAGTCATGAATACGGTCGCTTTTCCTAAATTCTCCATTACTGTTTCAAATCTCATCTTACTTATATAATAAAATTGTAACTAGACGATGTCTGTATGTAACCGACAACCGATGGGGAAGAAAGGTACCGTGTACGGGTAAACGCAGTGTAGGGCGACCCCCCCACTAGATGGAGTGACGATCTGAAATGCATTGCAGGGAGTCAGTGGATGCAGGTGGCTCAGGTTCGATCTTTATGGCAATCTATGAGGAGAGGCTTATGTCCAGCAGTGGACGGATAATGGCTGAAATGATGAATGATGATGATGTCTGTATATGGGACATAAGAAAAAATAATGTTAGAGTTTTAATAAGGCAAAAGGAACATCTGCTGACTGTAATTTCTGCATCAAATTGGATGCACATTTCACAGTGGTGTTCCTGAAGGTTTAACTTAAAATGTGATCTATGTTTTATCTGAATGCGACATCTAGAAGTAATCTACTTTACTGGTTTTATAAAAAAGCGAGCAAAAAGCTAGTTTGAAATAAAATTATATGAGAGAGAACTTAAAATTTAAACAACTTTTTTCGCTTAAATAATAATATTAAAATAGTCGATAACCACTAAAAATACAATATAATAATATATTGTATTTTTTATGTTCACACAATTGTTAACTACATAATAGCTACCGTCGTTTACTTTCACCTCTACCCAAAGGTTGTCTGAAAGAGATTACTTTAGCGACAAGACCGCCTTTTGTACTCCACAAATGTAATATATATTTAACTTCTTTAAGCGGCGCAATAATATATAATTGTAAAAAAACATTTGTATTTATTTACAACAATGACAGAATATAATAAATTCACACCCAGAGACCCCACACAACTGAAACTACCCACCTGTAAGTTGCATCAACAAAATTGCGGTGGCTATTCGAATTTATAATAGGATACCAAAAAAAATAAGAGAATTGCCATTAAATTATTTTAAATTAAAATTGAAAACATGGTTAATAGAAAATAATTTTTACAATATTAATGAGTTTTTGTAAAATATAAATGCTGTGACATTGACTTAGTTGAAATTTAAATTGTAATTTTAATTTTATTTGACATTTTTATTATTTTATTATTTGTAGTAGCTTTATTGATAAAATATGTAATTGAAAATTAAATATATGATGTACCTGTATAAAATAGACAATGGATAAATTCAATAATTAATATTTGCATGCCATTTGATGTGGCGAAACATAATGGACATCTAAATATATATAGCAAATAAATTCCATTTCATTTCATTTCATTTCATTTCATTTCAATAAAGAGCAAATAAATAAATAAATAGTACAACAATAATACGACTCTTTACTTCAAGCAACGAATACTTGTGTTATTACGAAATACTCGACACGACCAACTACTAAACAACTAATAAAACTAATAACTAACATAATATTCAGGCAGACAATCATGACCGTGGCCATAGTCAGTGGGATCCGCGGCACATGACGTGACGTCTGCAGAAACGATTCCCCTCAACGTCGCGTCGGCGGAGCGAGAGCAAACGGCACGGCCCCACTCGCGCGGTGTGGCGTCGTAATAATAAGCTATAGCTACTGATATACCTTTAATACCTCGTTGTGAATTAGTTTTTTTATGTAACAAGCTGACGGCCCATCTGATGGAAAGTGTACGGTATCATAAAAATATAGTCATTGGTCCATCTATAGTTTTTTACTTCAAATATTAACTGTCCACTGCTGGCCATAAGCCTTCCCCATAAGGGGAGTATTGTCAGTAGTTGCCACGCTTGGCAGTCGGGTCGGCAGTCGCAGTTAGGTTTAAGAGATGTTTTAAGAGGGACACTGCTGTCCATCCCTCGCCCTCCCTTAGTCGCCCTTACATCTATTGTATTGACATTTAAATTAATTAGCATCAAACATTATTGCAATCTTTCATGTGTGAATATTTGCAAGATTCATATAAAAGTAGGGTAATCAGACAAATAGTCTGTTGTCATTCGTACCAGAAACACGTTATGTACAAAAGTCGATTGCTTGGGTACCTCTGTCCCATTGATGTTTCAACAGTAAAGCAGTTATATCTGCATGGCTGTGTTTCGGTTTGAAGGGTGGGATATGGTGTGAATTTACAGGGTACAGAGGAATAACACCTGAGTCCTCAGGAACGCATGGGGGTTATCATGGGCGAAACAGTAAACTCTGTTATGTCCATGATACTGCTCATGTCTATAGGCGACGGTTAGCACTTTTCATCAGGTGGGCCGTCAGCTTGTTTGCCATTCTAAGTAGTATAAAAAAAACTTATTATATTAAAAGTTAGACAGAGTTGTCTGGATATGATTTGTCAAAAACTGCTAGAAAAGAGTCATAAATCACACAGCGATAATACTTAGGCGAGTCCGCGTGCCAGTCGAGTAGCCATTTGGCTACGATTTGCCAGCAGTTATACAATTAGGCAGTCATAGTCGTCAGTAACGTGAGATGGCGCGAGACAGACGTTGTACCGATATGAGCGGTTCATTTAAGCTCGCGTATCGAGTTGACGAACGACTGTCTGGCACAGCACTCATCCCTCGCCCCACCTCCACCCCGGCTGCCACGCCCCGCCAGCCACGACACAACTTGGAAACACTTTAAAAAGTTTGAGTTGGAACTTAAGTTTAAACTAATTAGGTATTTATGTACACATTTGTCTGCCAGCGGGGCAGGCGTAGGAACCAAATAACGAAGAGACCCTTAATATATTTCATGCTTTCATATAACGTCAAATTCAAGCATACTAGGCCTAAAGGCTCTAGCTTTACTTCTTTCCTTATGCAACCTAGAATGGCAAACAAGGTGACAGATGGCCCGCCTAATGGAATGTGGCTTTTTTGTTATTAAAGTATTTCATAAAAATAATAATCGTTGCGTATGTCAGTTATTTTATTTCTTATTAAAATTTCAAATGGAAATAATCACCGGAATATGCAGGTAAGAAAGTAAAGTACAATGGCTGAGTAAATTATGAAATATTTAAGTGTGGGCTCGGACTCGGAGCCAAGTTAACGGGTGGAGAGTAACGTGCCTTATAATTAATTCACTGTTGACATTTGAAACCGGACTCCATTTGTATTAATTTCGCGAGCAGCAGATAGACATCGGGCCGTAATAGGCATGTTACGAGTACGTACACCACTCGTGCATAATACAACAGTTCAATTGAGTTAACCCCGTGTCGTGACTTAGTGGTTTACTGACCCAGCTTACAGACGCCATATCAAGTGAGTACCAATTCTACTCACACTGAACACTTTGTGTCAATATATATTTCTGCCTAACTCTCTGATGAGGGGGAAAAGGGATTGTTAGTAATGAGATTTAACAGCTCCATTGCTAGCAATACACCCTATCGGGTCGACCTTCACGCGGTTCTCCCTGGAAACCATAGTGGTTAATTCTTGTTCAATTGATCACTATAGGCCAACTCATGCCATCATCCTCACCTGTCACCTTTCACTGGTTCCCCGTCAGTGTAGGTATACCGATAGCGCAGGCGGGGTTACCATTCTATCTTCACCCATTCAAAAAAAACTTTCGGATGAAGACACCCATTAACAAACTAAGTCAATCAGAGGGTTTGATACAGATTGTACTTTTTTTTTAACTTTAAATATTTTTGCACGAGATATTTTTTATTGTAAAATATGTAAAGTGGAGAACATCATGTAGCGTGACTTTATAACAGGACAGCCGTGCGTCCGTGAGTGGGTCATTAATAATAAATGAGAGCGGGCGACTGACTGGCCGGCTGTCGGCTGTCGGCTGTCGGCTGTCGGCTGTCGGCTGTCGGCTGTCGGCTGTCGGCTGTCGGCTGTCGGCTGTCACCAGTCGGCTGTCGGCTGTCGGCTGTCGGCTGTCGGCTGTCGGCTGTCGGCTGTCGGCTGTCGGCTGTCGGCTGTCGGCTGTCGGCTGTCGGCTGTCGGCTGTCGGCTGTCGGCTGTCGGCTGTCAGCTGTTGGCTGCCGGCGTCGCGCGAGACCCTCGTGCCGTGTTCACACAAGCCGGTGCTCTTGGTGCAGTGTGCACGGCTGGTCATCATGAACTCACTCCATGGACATCCCGTCGTTAGCCATGCGTTCTCTTATAGCAGGATTTAAGCTAAAATGGTACGTTGCCTGTAATAAATAAATTACCACTCTTTACTAAATTACAGATCTCGAATAAAAACTAACGAATGAGGAAGTCCTGAAAAAAGTGAATGAGAAACGAACATTAATAAAAACAATAGAGAATAGAAGAGGCATAATGCTGGGCCACCTTATACGACATAATAATTGTTTTAAGGGCATAGTAGAAGGAAAAATAGAGAGCAAAAGAGGAAGGGGAAGACCAACGAATAACAACATGGGACAGATAAAAGAAATACTAGGTGTCATGTCGTATAGGGAGGTCAAGGATATGGCCTGATATAGAGGTGGCTGGAAGGAGATGCATGAATTAGTTGCACCGACAAGAGGAAACTTTTAAATAAAAACATCTCGAATCCTTGGAACATAGAGTGAACAAACAATTTTAATATGTACTGTATACTATGCCTATAGGTACTAATGACATTTGCTAATTTTGTAATTTTTGGACAATTAATTATTGGTTATTTTGTTGCTGCATACTTTTTGTTTTATTGTAAAGTTGTTTCATGATATCTACTTGTTACTTATAAAAAAAATATTCAACACATAGTAGTATTTGTAGAGAATAAATTGAATTGAATATTGCATGATTTTAATATCTACTTTATTCTGTCGTACGTTGATATTCTGCATATTCATATCAACTTCATCTCGCTGTAATCCTCTTCGTATAATAATTTCTGTAGTATCTAGGTAGTATTCAACCTGTGAGTTTCAGTTTTACATCCTAGTGTTTCCTTGTAAGTGCAATATATCATGTCAGGAATGAAACAACCTTGTACAATGTCGTTGTAAATAAAATTTGATATTGTTTCAAAATAATTTTATAAGTAGTTGTAAATTTTAGAAAATTATGCTTTCCAAATTTAACAATAGATGCATCCCCCCCACCCCTCCATCGGTGATATCGGGCGGCCATCATTATGTAAGTTGCCAAACGGAAATAATCTGAGAGCAGCCAGCGATTTGGCAGCAAACGCTCTCCTCGAACATGCAAAAACTAATGCAGTCGTGCAGGGAAATAAATACTTGGCTCGTTAAATAACCATTAAATCCATCGGCCTGTAAACACCATTTGTGATGCAGCTGCACCGTCAAAATGGCGATATATTTACATCGTCGTGTAATCATGTAATTAGATAATTTACGAGCACCGCGACCTCGACCGCGGAGGGTCGCTCGCCCTGAGCGTTGCCGCAGCGCGTGGTGTAGCGCGGCGCCGCGCGGTGCGACGCGACGCCGATATTAACTTTTAATCTGGCCGCCCATTAATCTTCAAGATGTGGAAGAAGAATGACTAGTCACTAATCGTTTATGGCGGGGAACATGACGTGCAGTATACGTGCGAGCGGGCGACGGCGGCGGCGGCGGCGGCGAGCTACAAATCGCAGGTTGTTAGGCGCATAATAAATCGCATAATCACTGCTTGAACGCGTGCCGGGCCGGGCCGGGCCGGGCCGGGCGGCGCGCCGCCTCATATATTATTATCAAGTATTTGCACCAATTTAAATCCATATGCTCGTACTGACTATGATTGACTGATTGTGAATTACACTGTAGTAATAGTTACGCACGCGAATTTGCCTGTGTCACTGGACGCACTGACTAATGGGGAAAAAGTAACTTATACAAAAGTAACTTATACTTAAAGTAACTCCATCTCAAGTATGGTGCGTAGACGGCTCGCCATGTAAATATGGCAATTGATTACCCGTTATATATTAATATTATAAAGAGGAAAGATTAGATTTTTTGTATGTGTGTGGATGTAATGGATAAACTTAAAAATTACTCAACCGATTGTAATATTTCCTTTACATGTATAAAGCTACATTATTATCAGGGAGTAATATGGGCTATATGAGTATAGTTTTAATTGACAAATACCAAGGTATTTGTTAAATTAAAATTAACATAAAGTACTAATTTATCTTTATATCTATCTACACATACGAAGCCGGAGTGGATCGTTAGTTACTTTTATATTTATAATATCCGTAATGATATATAGGAGTTTTTTTTAATGGGTGAAAATGGCATGGTAATTCCGCCTGCGCTATCAGTATACACTGGCGGGGCACCAGTGAGAGCAGGTATGTTGATAACAATGGGGACTAACCTTTCCATTACTAACAATCCCCTCCCCCCGTTATATAGGAGTAGGTAGTTATAACAAAGTATAGTAATGTTAATATTTTGCAGCAATATCAACATTAAATAGATATATACCAAGCTAGGAACAAGTGTATATCTCAGACCTTATCACCTATATTTATTTATTTATTTATTTATTAAATACAAAAAAAAATTACAACAGCGAGTACATTGGACCCCGCACTAGGAGAACCTGTATCGCGGGAGTCCATATGAGATTACCAAGACACGGTGGTTTACAAATATAAATTAAATTAAAATACTAAGCCAGTTTTACGAAAGCAACAAGTTAAAATGAAGTGCTTCAGAACATAAAACAGAAAATTATGTAAATACTCACATAAATAAATACATACAATTAAATATACTAAAGACATACACTACTATATACGAATATCAATAAATGGTATATAACATGAATTCTGTGGCATCGTAATCAAGATTTTGTAAATATCCTTGTATCCTATGTTTAGCTTCCGCATTGTTAAGACCATCCAGTTTGCAGAGATTATTAAGTTTTTTATATATAAATGGGCACGAATAATAACTAAAGCGCTTTGCAAATGCAGTATTAATGCGAGGGATGATTATTTTGCGCCTTCTCTGGTCCGAAGGTTTTTATATAAACAAACATACAGTATTTCACATATAAATATTTTATAATTATAACATTTATTATAACATCCAAGAAACTACAGCATGGGGTTCCTCAAAAAAGGATAAAGAGGTTCCTTCAGGGTCGGAAATGTGCGCGTAATGCCCCTCCTGGTGGTATTGCAGGCGTTCATAGGCTACGATAACCACTTACCATCAAGTCGGTCGTATGCTTGTTCGCCACCACAGTGGTATAAAAAAAATTACTAATAGGGTAAATAACGCGCGACTATAGTATAATAAATTAATATAGTAATGTACATATGATGGTACATGCTCGATAGTGTAATATGGCCCGTAATTACGTACAAAATATGAGCAGCTAACGTGTGTGTGTGTGTGTGTGTATGTGTGTGTGTGTGTGTGTGTGAAGTGAGTGTCGCGTAATGCATCGAGTATTCATGGCGCCGGGCGGGACCGCGGCCCACGACGCGGCGCGCCCGTCGCGTCGCACCATCACGGGTAAAAGCTCGCAATATTACGTGCAAATGAAATACGCCCGCCATTAAAATACATTGAATGTTATATTTCGCGGCGCCCGATATGGATGGACCTAAATAAAAACAACGGCCAAGTGTGAGTTATACCATATCTGTGTATATTTAAAATTATGACAAATTGTGGTTCCTATATTTTTTTCTACAGATCAGAGAGATATCATTGAATGAATGAAGGAGTATACTTTATGTGTATTATACAATATAGGAAATCAGTAAGACAACAAATATAACGATACAATTGTTTATGTAAATACAATAAGGCTATTTTTTTTATACAACTTAGAATTGCAAACAAGCTGACGGCCCACCTGATGGAAAATGTTAACCGTCGCCTATAGATATGAGCAGTACCATGGACATAACAGAGTATACTGTACCATGATACCCCCCATGCGTTGCCATTCCTGAGGACTCAGGTGTTATTCCTCTTTACCTTGTAAATTCACGCCATATCCCACCCTTCAAACCGAAACACAGCCATGCAAACACAACTGCTTTACGGTTGAAACACGAATGGAACAGAGGTACCCAAGCAAACGACTTTTGTACAGTCTCCCTCTGGTATACTTTATCTGCATTATACTATATAGGAAATCAGTAAGACAATTAACAAATATAACGATACAATTGTATATGTAAGTACAGTAAGGTAGTCTTATTGCTGGGAGCAATCTTTTCAAGACAGCCTTAGGGTAATGGACTAATTGTTGTACAAGTAGGTATGATAGTACTGTATAATCAATCTTAACAAAGCCAATATAAGATTAACATAATGGCAAACTATTTTGATTAATAATTTAAAATAGCGTTCAACAGAAAAAAAACTACTAGGTACAACATGGTGGCAACACTATTTTGCTTAAACTCTACTTACTTTACTCACATTGATTTAAAATCAAAGCTACTAAATCGATTTTGATAAAATCTGTAAGTATATATTTTCTAATAAAAAAGAAATATTACAAATCAGTTTATAAATAACGGAGTTATGAGGTAACAAACATAAAAGCAAACGAACTGTAAACCTCCTTTTTGAAGTCGATTGAAAAAGAAAATACAAATTCTGGTCACAATTGGCGACGACGAGAATGGAGAAGGGATAAAAATAAGAGTTGAATTAAGAACTTTCTCTTTTTTGAGGACAGTTGTAAATTGTTTTTTATTTTCACATCACAAACATGTGTTTACTTATTAGCTACAACCCGTGGTATAGCTTGAGTATATTGATCATAAGTAGGATAAAGAACACCCATACATTAATCATTCAATCAGTTCAACTATGTAAACACAACTAAGTGACAAGTATCTACACATATTCACAAACTTTCGCATATATTATTAACAAATTTGAATCATACCTCTTTGATGCACATGCTTGATTACTGTTTCTTTAATGAATGATTATGGAATGTTATCCCTGCTTGCGCTATTGGTATACACTGGCGGGACACCAATGAGGCTTTGGCGAGACACGCACGCACGTACCCACGCACGTACGCACGCACGCACGCACGCATGCTTGCACGCATTCACTCACGCACGCACGCACACACACGCACGTAAACACGTATGCACACGCACACGTATACGCACATAATCCTAGTCAAATAAAGGTGGTAAGGATAAATGGGAACTCACCCACACAATGATACATATGGGACACAAGTCCCATATGTATCATTTGCCACTACTATACTACACTGCTACTATAGTTCCGAATATAAGAAGAGGAATGGACGAAGAAGATGTACCAAGTTTGCCTAATACTAAATAAAATATTTGGATCTCAAACTCAACCATTCATATCATTATACATATGATATCATTAGCTTATCTATTTTCCTCATAATAAGACAACGCAATGATAATATCTTTCAGATTGAATGGTCGCAAAAGTACGGTACATTTATCGTATCTAGAGATATTGCGCCAAAATGGCAACGTAGAGTTGCCAGTTAAAATGATCTTCGGGTCGTATACTTATTGTTGAACCCTAAAACAATTTCAACCCGTCGACTCGTCCCACCCCTGATCCCTCCTGCCGTACCTTCACTCGTCGTCCGGCAGCACTTGAGAAATGAGGGCGATGATTATAAACGCGTACCCACCCGGCGATCTTGTTAGAGGTCACAAATGACCGCCATAATATAATTCGGCCGTAAATATTTCACAAGCAGGCCGAATGTAAAGAAATATTCATTTTATAATTTCATCTGCGACTTGTCTGTATCAGAAATGTGGCGATAAGTATAAATCGAGTGCGTCCCGGGAGCGGCGGCTCAGTTCAAGTGGTCATTACGTGAACACACTTACGCGGGAGTGTGTGGAACTGCGGATGCAAGGAACCTCCCTCCACTGAAGTGGACTAATTAATGACCGACATTACGTGCAGGTGACCTTCTCCCCCGCCCCGCCCCGCACCGCACCGCACCACCTGCATGACCCCGGTGATTTAACAAGTTAAGCAACACGAGGCAAATTGCGAACTTACCCGCCAGCGGCGGTATGTAATGAACGCATTATAATACTTACCAAGTATGTCGCTCACGTATAAGTTTCAGCTTAAACAGGTGTCCAGTCTAAACACAAACGGTTATCTAGTCCTGACTGTAATAGGTGACTAAAATGCTTTGTACCATATACTGCCATTGCAAATATAAAACTACTCTGGTAACGCTGTTGAGCCATGTGAAGCTGGTTCGACCGCTGCTATGTGATGATAACAGCTGGGCTTCAACTGCGGCTCACTGTGTCCACTACTTTGAATCAATGCTCGTGTCAGAATTACACTAAATATTTTCTTTTGTGAGAAATGAGAATCCTGCTATTTACTTATAAATAATGACAGATATATACAATTATATTATAATAAACTTTAAAAAAATCATTGTTATTATAAAATTTGATACTATATTAGTATTATAGTGCAGTTCGCCAGTGGAACTCACTACTTACGTCTATTCGGTGCACTCACTCTTACTAGCTTCAAAACCTCTGTTAAAGCCTACTACTTCTCCCTTTAGTACTATTTTCCTGTGTTCTCTCTTCGTTTTCCTTCGTTATTTTTTTCTGTTGTATGTGTGCTATTATGTGTATGTTTATGTATATATTTGATTGTGTATATATAATATATGCATATATGTATATATGTTTGTATATGATAATATTTATATAACAGTGCGCCACCTATCCTTTGTCTTTTTTTCTCAATGTCCTCTACTCAAAGGTTGTCTGGAAGAGATTGCTTAGCGATAAGGCCGCCTTTTATATCACTTCTCATTAATATTTACTATATTTGTTTATTTTTATCTTTTTACTTGGTGCAATAAAGTGTAAATAAATAAAAACATATTGTAAGTGCTCATTTAATGAGTTGACGTAAATTTAAATAAGACAAGAGTAAATAGAACTGGTCGGCGTTGCGGACAAAGTTACTCTGACACGAAGCGGCGCCGCCGCGCCGTGTCGGCCGACAAGCGATAACTCGCAGCGAAGTTGTCGGGCTCCGCTCGCAGCGCACTCGCTGGCGTGGTGTGTACTCACCACGTACGGCCGCCCTCCACCAACGTCTGCCACCAGCCGCCGTGCCTTCAATATACTTCACACTACACAAACGTTGTTGACTCCGCAAAATTATCATATCGCATTACAAACTGAGCAGTAACTAAGTTCGAACCCGTGTAAGTGAATAAGAACTATATTCTGTGATGTGCATGGTGTTGTCCATGTCTATAAGCTAAGGTTATCACTTGCCATATGATCGTCCGTTGGCTTGTTTATGAATTTATTTATTTACATTACTCTAATATGGGTGTATATTACTAAAACAAATATAGTATTAATAGACAAATATGTACCTAGTAGAAATTGTAGTGGAAGCGAGAGAGATAGACTTTCTATTAATATTATAAGTAGACAAGTTTGTAAAGATGTATGTATATTTGTGACTCAATCACGCTGAAACGGCTGCACGGCGTACGAACAGGCCACATCACAACTTAACACACGATATATATTTATGCATTTATAAAATTCCGCTGTTAGTAGCTTGAAAAGAAGAAAAAGCCAAGACTAGAGGACATTGAGACGACCTCTTTTTTTAACATGATAATAAGCCCTACTTTGACGAAGCTGTTTAAATAGTCTATCCAACTTACGAAATTTATTTTCACTATTAACATGTTAGCCATTTTAAGTTGCATAGAACAAACTGTTGGCTCCACTAAAACATATTTGCGTTGTTTCTTGACCCAAAAATGAAAGAGTAAAACTGAATCTAACGAGTAGGAAATACTTCTTTTTACGTTTAAAAAAGGTTGGCTTAAATTTAAATCAGAAACCTTTTTATAATCAAGTAATATAATGATTTTGGATATGAACTGTAACTTCCAAAGACAAGACAATTTTTGGGGCAGGCAAGGGTCAGGTCTCTTCGTAGAGTGCAGTATGATGTATAATAAGTGTTAGAATTTAATTGTTGTTATCACATAGCATATTTTTTTTAATGGATGATAATGGAATGGTAACCGCGCCTGCGCTACCAGTGAGGGATGATTTGTGAGGATGAAAAGACAGGTCAGTTAGCTTATTGTGAAAAATTCAACGATAAATTAGTCAAGACGGTTTTCAGGGGGAACCACGTGAAGGTCGACCTAATAGGGCATATTGATAGCAATGGGGACTAATCTTCCCATTACTAACAATCTCTTCTCCCCACATAGCATATATTAGCTCAAAAGGGGCACCTCAAACACCGGTAGTTTTTAAATTTTTTAGTCAATTATATAATAAAAAACTATCGGTAAAAAAGTTCTTAATTTTAATTTTTTGTACCTAAAAAAAATAACACGTCATATAAAAATAAAAGATTGTTTCTATTCTATTCTTCACTAATTCTGATCCCCTTTTAATAATTTATTTGCATTCCATAAATTTTCTCATACAAATATTGTTAGGATGGAAGCAACTGTTTTAGTTATGGATAAAACTAAATTGTCCACATATGCAGTAGTAGTGTAAGCAAATATCATCCATAAGCGTGGCGGCGAGTTGCGCTGCCTCGCGCGGCCGCCTCCTCTAATTGGAGACAACTTGGTTACGGTTAGTTAGGATGTGCTCCCCTCCCCTTCCCCAGTTCTGCCTTGGAGCTGCACAGTTTGCATCGTGGGGCTTATTAAATCTTGAATATTTTTTTCGGTAGGGGTACAAATCTAGTACGTAAAAGGCTACGTTAGCAGCAGTTGTGTATTAATATCAAAGTAATTTATCGATGTATTGGATCCAAATTGTTTTTTTTTTTCATTATATTATGTTCACATAGCGTTAGAAGCCAGAGGTATTCTTCTCTAGAAATCTGTCCGATTTTAGAATAAGGGCATACGGGTATGCGATATTGGCCTTCCGAGCCGCTGCAGTATCCCAGTCCTTTCCGCAACTGCAGTGTCGCCCCCACCCTCTTTTTTCCCACATAAGTCCCTTATTTCTCTCATTTACCAATTTCCTTTACGCATTTCCAACGTTCCCTTTCTTTTATCCATATCCCTCAATTCTTTTCTCCATACCGTAGGTGTCGAAAACCACTAACAAACGCATTCCCAAAGAGGGTCGACGTCAGGCAGGCGGCCGGTCGTAAAACTAAAAACCAAATCTTTTTGTAATATTGATAAAAACATAGTACGCCGACCCCAAACAATAATTGGGATAAGGGTAGGAAGATGACGATGATGATTAGATTTAAATTGGTGACCGTAACAATGTTACTCACACTGATCGCAGTGAATACATGAATAGTCACATATGTTGTGGCGAGCGTAACTACAAGTTGCGTCTTAGCAAATGTTGTCATTGTGTTGATAGTATAATCGTAAATTCAAATAGCAAATATTTAAAAAATATTTTCATGGATTCCTATTACCACAATAATGTGGAAATTTCCTGACTGCCATAAGAAAAAGTCCCGAACCATGCTTCCATCGATTATGTGTAACACAGTTGTATTCGTCATTCCAAATGTAGGAGGCTTGCTCAACATACATTAGGCATCTGATAACAAGCATATAGTTATTTCATTAAATAGGTAGTAAAGTAGAAAAGTTTTACTCAACATGATGAAAGAAAGAAAGAAAGAAAAAACTTTATTTTACAAATGCGAGCACCCACACATGAATTATAATAAAGAAACAGCACAAAAAAATATTTATAAAATAAAATATATAAAATTAAAAAAGAAAAATAAAACGATTCGTATTATAACAATTTCATCAAAAATGAGTGTGTGTGTACGTGCGTCGCAATACCTGCAAAATGATGAGAAAGAAGAACATCAAATAGATGAGAAGGAAGAGTTGGACGTGGAACATCTTGCTTGTGTTATAATAATAAATTAGTTCGGTACCTATCTTCCTAGACACTAGACCAAAGTGTAATATACCTAATGCAGTGAATGCACACGTAGTGCATTGTGATGCAGCTCACGCGCCCGCACTCAGTCAACCAGTAGGTGGCGTGCAACGTGCAGCGGCCCACCGGAGACAGACGCGACAAATATTCACTGCCATTTTAGCACATGTCGGGCAAATGGTACCAGTATGTATTACAGTACCGTATGAAATACTGACGGCGTTTATAAAGCGGGAAATCAACGGTTTAACGGTATGTATTACGGATTCAACGAGTACCAATATCCAATTAGGTAATGCCGTGCCATTGCAGCATTAGTTTCAAATTTGAATTAGCAAAATTTTTAACAGATTAAATTAGGATTCCACATTAATTTCATATTTGTAGTCTAGGACGCAGGCAATATAATATTTAGAACTGTGTCTCTACAAAATTTTTATCCATGTACAACCGAGATCTATACATTTTGCATAAGTAAAATGAGAAAGACCTATGTCCAGCAGTGGACAAATAATGCCGGAGATGATGATGATGAAGTAAGGGTCATCTCATCAGGGTTTCTGATATAATTATAAAAATGTTTATATATATATTTTAATTAGTAGAGCATTTTATTTGCCTATCTATAATTGAGGAATAATAAATATGTGAAAGTTTGTGAAGCTGACTCTCTATATTTATTATATTGGTAGGGTTGCTTAGCTAAGAGCATCATTAATAGTAATTGTCCGTATGGTCCCGGCATAGAATAGATCACCACTTCTATATATATAGCCCGTATAAGGAAAATGCTATAGGGATGGGCAGTAGCGTCCCTCTTAAAACATCTCTAAAAGCCTAACTGCGGTTGCCAATTCGCTTATCAAGCGTGGCAACTACTGGCGGAACTTCCTTTATAGCGAAGTCTTATGTGTGTAAGCAGTGAACAATTAACGGCTGAAATGATGATCATAGTAGTGATAATAATATCAGCATATAGTGTCAACATTAATGATATCCGACTAAGTACAAGACGGGCAATAATAGATAATTTACTGCAAACATTACGGCACACACGTCGCCGGTAGCTAACTAACGACGCCAGCGGGACTCGCTCAAAATCTATTTGATTTATATCAATACTACTTCTATACTGGGCTTATCACAAACTTCTTTTTGTTTAATTCAAAATATCTGATAACTAGATACTTCCCACTGGTGAACATTGGCCTCCACCATAAAGGTGAGATTTTGCTAGTAGTTGCCATGATTGGCAGGCGGTTTGGTAACCGCAGGTAGCCTTTGGTAATGTTTTAAGAGTGTCACTGCTATTCATTCCTCGACTATTAAGTTCCCTTAGTCGCTTTTTACGACACCTACGAGAAAGTAGAGGGTAGTCCATCCTATGTATGTGGGGAACACACAGTAACAATTTTTGTGTTATATAGTTATGTTACAACAATATACCAATGTTACTTTAATATAGAATTCTTTAATAAAAAATAAAATACGAAGTAGGCACACAGTTCTTTTATTGCATACCATTTTCGTTTCAACATTCCATTTTTGTAGCTCCCTAAGCTTGGGTTTACACGGCTTGATAAATGAAATGAAGGGAGAGCGAAGGACTTTAGGTAGAGGTAAAAAATAAAAAAAGCATACGTAATAGGGAAAGTAAATACAAACCAATCGAGCGGGGTATTAGAAAGTTAAGAGGGAGAAATTCCCGAATGTATCAGCGCTGCGAACTTTCAATAGACCGCTGTAAGGGAATCTTATCACTGCCGGTTAGTCATAATGATGCGTACATTTAATTTTTAGAAAACTTGTTTGAGAAGGTCGTTAATTTAATTAGTTAATTTATTACTCACTTGATTGTTATTACTACCATAAATATATAAAATAATATTATTATTTATTCTGTGTTAATCAATAATATTATAAAGAAACAAAAAAGGGACGTTTGCCGCTACTCCGCTGCTACTATTCGTGTCGGAGTACCGCCATCCGGTATTGAGATGTTCTCAAGTTCCCTCCGTAGGCTTTTATACATAGTGACATTCTTATGTAAATTGTCATAATATTAACTTAAAAGAATACAGAAGTTTGGACAGGAATTCGATCTTCTATATACGTGCACAAAGGGAATTTTACGAACTTACTGTGTTTGTTGTTTCCGACAATTGTTCGATTTCATATGGAAATCTTCTTTAGAGGGCATACGGTGCTTTTCTTCTTCTGAGTAAAAACTCAGTAAGTTAGTATACTGTGTATAGACATCGTTAAAAAAATATCGAAACGAGGATATCCGCAAAAGAACCAAAATAAATGACATAGCCCGAAGAATAAGCATGCTGAAGTGGCAATGGGCTGGTCACGTAGCTCGTAGAACCGACAATCGATGGGGAAGAAAGGTTCTTGAGTGGCGACCGTGTACGGACAAACGCAGTGTAGGACAACCCCACACTAGATGTAGTGACGACCTGAAATGCATTGCAGAGAGTCAGTGGATGCAGGTGACTTAGGACCATTCTTTATATCAGTCTATGTGGGAAGCTTGTGTCCAGCAGTGGACGGATAATGGCTGCAATGACGATGATAATGATTCGCCGTAGTACAAACGGTATATAATACTGGGTAGGCTTTAAAATCGATTGTTCGCTCACTTAGAAATGTACAGGAAAAGGTTAAGTTGTTTATTTTTTGAATCTCATACAAGCTGTTTGCAGTAATGAGCGTGCGTGACGGCGACGGCCGGCCGCGGCCGGCGTGTTGCCTACCTGCTTAATATTTATATACGCTCGATTACTAATTCTGTGCCGGCCTCATAGAATAGCATAGAATAGCATAGAAGGTTATACAATACATTACACATCTCGTATATCACAATGAATGTCAAATTGTTCTAAGGGTCACTTCATCAGCCTATTCTGATTTGCTGCAACTTGGTCAGCCGGCGTTTTCTACACATTTGATAAATGTTTTTTTTTGTCCTTTTTTGTTCGTTCATTGTAAAATATACAGTTTTACGTGACATTGATTTTCATTTGTTCTTCAGTCATACCCATCATTGATTCTCTTCTTTTTGCTACCATTTTCTTCTCGTAATCTTTTGAAGGTTGCCGACCTCTGCTCTAGATAATTCGGAAGAGTAAATATTACATTTTATAAAACTTCAAAGTTTTTAAAGAGTCATAAAACTTTTCTTGCCAACAATAAAACGTATTTCTCTGTTTGCCCATTGGTTGGCCGGTAGAGAACACCGTCCGGTGTTAAGTCCGCCAAATGTACATAGAATTTTACTGTGCATTAAAGTTTAAATAAATAAATAGTACCTGTATAAATAAATTTAAGTGCCTAATCCTTGTTAATCGATTCAAAACCATTAACAACAATATTATTATTTTGTTAATATAAAACAAATAATATTTGCTTATGGCACTAAAAAGTCGCAGCTTTTTTTTTTTTATACAACTTAGAATGGCAAACAAGCTGACCGCCCACCTGATGGAAAGTGGTAACCGTCACCTATAGACATGAGCAGTACCATGAACATAACAGAGTATACCGTTTTGCCCATGATACCCCCCAAGCATTGCCATTCCTGAGGACTCAGGTGTGATTCCTCTGTAGCCTGTAAATTCAAACCGAAACACAGCCATGCAAACACAACTGCTTCACGGTAGAAACACGAATGGGATAGAGCTTCATATTCCAAGAGCCGCAGGTTGTCGACCCCTGGTCTAGAGTTTATATGGTAATGCTTGCACCATTATTTCGCGATAAGAAATGTGATCTTCTCTTTATAATGAAGTACTTATATTATTTCTATATAATATACTTACTCTCCGCGGTATCGTGTTACGTTATGATAGCTAGCTATATATATATATATATATATATATATATATATGTATGTATTGCGCAATGTAAACTATGAATATAAATAATTTCCCATGTCATTGTTGGGCCGGCGAACGAGTGTGGCGGGCGGAAGAGATATCGATCCCCGGTAATGCCGTGCAAAACGTAATGCTTCCGAGATTAGGGCGAGCAGTGGATAGAGGGAGGGGGGGGGGATGATCTTTTCGCTGGAGTGTTACGATACTCAACCAAACTATTCACTGACAAGGTCACGCAACACAAACCTTTTTCTTAAGTCAATTAACCTTATATAAATTAATCATTGTGATGAGCTATTTGTCAATAAAATATGATACCTCAATATAATATTCACATTGTCGTAACATTCGTAGGCTGTTACGATTAAATTAAACGAAACCGCCAATTAGCGGTGAGCGAACCTGAACGATTTCGTTATTCGATTAATTAGTAGTTACTAATTGTATAATTCGACTATTAAATTAGTAATGCACTAATATTTGTATTCGATTAATTTTACTACTTAGTATAAGTAGGTCACTATCCACTACCTTAGGAATAGTCGATATATATTCAACATGACGACCAAAAAAACAAACATTTTCTCAGTAGTGGTTACTCCAACATCTTTAAAAAAGTATAAATAATAATTAATCTACTTTACTAATAAATTAAATTAAATAACAAATTTTGTTTATTGCTTTTTTTTTTAAATAAACTGAATTGGATACACAATTAACCATTAATAAAAAAGCAATATAGTGAATGAATAAAATTAATAGTCGAATGATTTTCAGATACATTCGAATAAATCGAATGGATTACTAAGTCGAATAATTAGTAGTTTTAGTAATGAGGCGTATTCCTACCGTCAATATATAATCAATTTTGATGACTTGAGAGAACAAAAAATGGACAAACATACAATCATGAACTACGGAAACATTACACCATGGCAGCGGATTCATCCCATGACAGACATACGTTTACAATTTTCTTTTATCCTATACGTGCTCCAGGGACTGATCTATCAATTTGCCCTAAGAATAATATCCAGGCGTTTTTATGTCGAGCTAGCAACATCGAATATGTGGGAGTAACTTCAGGAATAAAATTAGATAAGAATTTCTGTTACTAATATCCAAAGAATAAATAAAGAAGGACAGACAAGCTGAAGTGGCAATGGCCTGGTCACATAGCTTGAAGAACCGTCAACAGATGGGGAAGAAAGATTCTTGAGTGGCGATCGCATACGGGGCTTACAACGCAGTGTAGGACGATCTCCCACTAGATGAAATGAGGACCTCAAATGCATTGCAGGGAGTCAGTGGATGCAGGTGACTCAGGACCGTTCTTTATAGTCTATGGGAGAAGCCTATGTTCAGCAGTGGACGGATTATGGCTGAAATGATGATAATATTATTACATCCCATTAATCATTAATTGTCCTACTGAACATAGGCCTCCCCATAAAGTGGGTTTGCCAGTAGTTGCCTCGCTTGGCAAGGGCGTTAGTAACCGCATTTAGGCTTTGGTGATGTTTTACGAAGGACGCTATTGCCCATCTATCAGCCATTAAGTTTCCTTAGTCGCCACTTACGACACCTACGGGAAAAGAAGGTCCATTCTGTGCCGGGACCACAGGGCAATATTATTATTATTGCTTGTTATTAATTTTATTTATTTATTTTAAGATTAATGCACAGTTTTTTAAGTACATTTGGCGGACTTAACACCGGCCGGTTTTCTCTACCAGTCAACCATTGGGTAAACCGAGAAATACGTAGGTGGTGCATTTTTGAATAGAGGAATTTTATGTTCTTGTAATAATGATAAAATTGTTAGTAATCATGCAATATAGATTCTGCATATATATAATGAAACGGTTTAGGTATGGACACCTTATAAACTAGCAGTGAACTGCATCGAGGGAAGCACGTAGGTAATATTTACTTCCTTTATAGAACGACAAACATGTTTACGGGCCACCGGTTATGGAAAACAATATACGTCGCCTATACACATGACCATAGAGCTCATGAATTATTACCGCGAAGCTCTTTCATGGCACCCCTCGTGTGTCACCCTTCACTTCCAGGGCAGGTATTATACCTTTACTATTAGTTCCTTTTACACCTGCTTTTTAACCGACTTCAAAAAAACGAGAAGGCTCTCATTTTGTCGAAATCTTTAATATTTGTTTTTAAGTATTTTTTTTACATTACTGAGATGGTAAACAAGCATACGGCCCACCTGATGGTAAACGGTTGCTAAAGGATATTAAGGGTTACGTTACTTAAGGCTTCCATACCGTTTGTAAGTCTGGGATCATCGACAAATCTCATAGCTTGTAAGTTCCTCGATTATTAGAAGACACTTGGATCAATTAAAAAAAATGATTTTTTTTAAGAATATATTATTGCTGTAAATATAAATATTAGCTTGAATTCAAAACTTGAATGTGAAATCAAGCTAACAACATACGGTAGTCATGGAAGGTTAATTTTTTTTTAACTCCTACATCAGCTCGTGTGAGGATGAACGCCCACGTTAAACATTGAGGCCCCTAACTCGACCGGACCACGGTTTAACTAATTTTCCGCAGCACGAAACAAGTGCTTTTTTTATGCAACTTAAAATGGCGAACAAGCTGATGGCTCAACTAATGGAAAGTGGTAACCGTCGCCTATAGACATGAGCAGTACCATTAACAGAGTATACTGTTTCGCCCATGATACCCCCATGCGTTGCTATTCCTGAGGACTCAAGTGTTATATCTCTGTACCCTGTCACTCACTGCCATATCACACCTTTCAAACCGAAATAGCCATGCAAAGATAACGAGTGACAATTACTTTTAATATATTAAAAAATAATTTAAAATTAGAAGTAGAGGTGGAATGAAGGGTATTAGGACTAATGAGCCGTCACTGATAAACAATTTGTATGACATGTAATTTTATTATATATAGTTCAATAAAAATATTATTATTAGTGTAACAGTAACGTAGTAGCGTCTCACTGACACAACTGTCCTGTCTGTGTAAGTGGAACATGTCGTCACTTCATTCGTGGTGGTATCCAATAGAACGAGTACACTCGTTTATTACAATGGTGGTTATTGACCACGAAATCATCTAATAAATATATATAAATGATATAGCTCTCTATCTATCTATAGGTATAGATGTAGATCAGATATTGGATCAAGGTATAGATCACAGTAAGATCAGTACTGGTTTTTAGCTTCGCTAAACCAAGACGACTGGCTCAAAAAGTTATATTTTGAAAATAGATAACTTTTTGAGCCAGTCAACTAATAATCTTATGTTAAACGCTAAAAAAACAAAATACAACTAACAAAAAGATACAACTAACAATCTTATGTTAAACGCTAAAAAAACAAAATGTGTTAATTTCTCTCTATCTAAAATTTTTAATACTAATTGCAATATTAAATTAAATGACGAATCTCTCGAATTTATAGAATCTACTGTCTTTCTAGGAATCACACTAGATAATAAAACACAATGGGGTGCACAAATTCAAAGCCTTGCAGCGAAACTAAGTTCAGCAGCTTTTGCCGTGCGTAAAGTTAGACAGTACACTGATACTGATACTGCTAGATTAGTCTATTTTAGTTATTTTCATAGTTTACTCTCTTATGGAATATTACTATGGGGAAAAGCGGCAGATATTAAGAATATATTCATATTACAAAAACGTGCCGTTCGAGCGATCTACTGTATGAAGAGTCGTGACTCATTAAGAGAGAAATTCAAAGAGGCAAATATTCTCACCGTTGCTTCTCAATTTATATATTCAAATATTCTATATGTTCATAAAAATCTTGACTTATTTCCAAAAAACAGCAATATTCATAATATTAATACTAGATTTAAAGACAAACTTGCTGTCCCCAAGTATCGTTTAGAAAAAGTTAATAGGTATAAAAATTTACAATAAGATACCAAAGGATATGTTGGAATTACCCTTAAATAAATTCAAAACATCTGTTAAATCATATTTACTGAGCAAAGCCTATTACTCACTAAACGATTACTTGAATGACGAGTGTGCATGGCAATAGTTGTTCATGCACTGAATTTTCATTTAATGTTAGACATAGACACCTATATAAATATACATTGTAAATAAACTGGCTTTAAAAAAAAAAGTAATTCAATTGAGTTTCTTGCCAGTTCTTCTCAATTGGATCTATATACCGAACTGGACGGTAGGGAAAATATAAAATTATAATGTAAAAATTTGACGTTCATAAGCGGCTAAAATGTCCTACATGAATAAATGATTTTTGAATTTTGAATTTTGAATTTAGAGAATGTATACCATTTACCGTTTTTGGAACTTGGAATACAAGTATACGTGTGTGGATATGTTCGAGGAAAAGGAATAATCTTCAGCAAAACATGTGAACGTGATATGGATATCTTGAGAAATAAATTATGTTAAAGGAAAAGTGGAAAAATAAGAGAGTTAAAGACATCGGGTGCCCCGGGCCGGGCCGTCTCCAGCGGCGGCCCGAGTTGGCCCGCAGCCAACATCGCCCCCGGTGCCCCTGCGCCCCCGCGTCCCCGCGCCCCTCGTCTCACCCCTCCACGTAGAGCACTCAGTGCGATTCTTACATATCACCCGGTGGCCACAATAAGCACCGAATTGCTGTTTTTGCCTTTTTTCGAGACGTTCACTGTTTGTATGCCGAGCAACGAATGCGTCGTAAGTCGTAACTGCGAGGGTTAGAAGCCCGCTGACATAATAAAGTCAATAAAATGTCCCAAAAAAGTATGCAGATAAACAAAAAAAAAACAAAAGGGGTACATAGGGAAGCGCACCTCGTGTGCAGTGATGGAGTCTTGATATAATGTGGCAGTATAATTTTTCGCCCAGGGTGTCGTAAGCAGCAACCAAGAGAATAAAACACAATACATCACGGCAAGAACAGGAAAATTCTTAATAAAAATAAACCCCGCATAGATCTCTTTTTTGCCGCGCCTCTTGTAACGGTTCTGTGACTTCTTTGTATTGAGGGAAGAGAATTGTTACAAGGATTAGTGGCCATGAAGTAAGTAGAGTATGGTGCCAGGCTAACTTCTATGCAGTCCCCCGGAAACTGTCGTAATTATTTTCTGGTGGATTAATATCATTACTCACTGGTGATCTTATCAAAGTGCAACGATTGTTAAAGATAGGAATGTTGCATCAGCCGTTATCTGTCCATTGCTGAACATAGCCTCCCCTATAAGGGGGGTTTCGCCAGTAGTTACTACGCTTGGCAGGCGAGTTGACAACCGCAGTTTGGCTTTTGGTGATGTTTTAAGACGGATGCTCCTGTTCATCCCTCCACTCTTAGTCGCCTTTTACGACATCCACAGAAAAGGAAGGGGTAGCCTATTCTATGCCAGGACCTACACAGCTAAAGATAGGGATAATCTATTTTATTCTATTATAAATCCCTCGGTGTTAAGTGGCAGTATACCTAACAATAGTAACAACATTTCGAGCGGTTTTGTTTGGTTCTTCTATTTAATGAGTGGAGTCGTTGGCAATCAAAAGAAAAGTGTTGATTTACACGCGATGCGATAATGTTAGGTCACGCATATATTATATAGATAGATAAATAATTTATTTGCATTACTTACAGCACATAAACAGCAATAGACATAAATGCACAGTGAAAAATATAAAAAAGATACATGTACAAAAAAAAAAAACAAAAACAAAATGCATAAAATTTGTAACAATTTTTCCCTTCACACGTGCGCCACAATAACACAAAATGGTCACAACTCAGCTTATTGCTTTGCCCTCAAAAGAGCAGAACACTGATATTCTGTTGTGGCCAAAAGTAAGACGCGAAATTCCACTGAAAAAAATAATAAATAAAAGAAATATAGATAAAAAACATTGTGTGTGTTCGTTGTATTCGCTATTAGTAAATAATATTTTATGATAAACAATAAATGACAAATACCATTAGAAGAAGGGTAGTCAGAAGTCAATTTCTATCAGTTTCAAGCACTCTAAACATAATGAATACTTAAATTATACAAATCCAATTACATAAAAGCATGTTAAAGAGGCAACGACAGGCGTGCCCATTACTCATAACAGTACTAGATATTTGCCTTACAAAGGAAAACGGAAGCTTAGATAGTCACAACTCTAAAATAGACCAAGACGGGAAATCAGTCCAGAATTGGCGATGTATTTGTCAACTCAAAAAATATTGACAAGAATCGAGAAATTCTTTCTTTTGGAAATCGCTTGAAGATAAATGACGACCTTTTTACAGTGGTTCAATTTTTTAACATGTAAAAATGAAATTCAAATTGGAAAATAGAAACGGAGCTGCGAAACTGCAGATAGTAATAGATCGCAGTGATAGCTCAGTGAGAGTACTTTGAATGATATTTTAGCTTGTCTATTAAGTTACTAACCACAAAGAACAAGGTTTACAGCAGTTCTATCTAAACGGTATTGTATTATTCATATATAGTTCATACTATCCTGAATAATAATTTACAGGGAAGATCATGGTAAAGTAAACGGAGTATCAGTTTGAGAAATAGTTCTATAGAATCGATCCCGTTATAGCCATATTTACTTTAGGATCCTCTGTCCACTTTCTAGTAAAATTATATGGTATCCATTTAAACTAAAAGATAAGAGTAGAGGCATATGGTATAAACAGTGTTGGTAAGGGCCAACATGTACGCACCGCCGTCGATGGCTTGGCGAGATCGTTCGGTGACCTTGTTTCATATTTCACGTTGAATTACATCTCTCAGCATATTTGTCGAGGAAATTGTCTACGAATTTCCGCTAATGTGTTTACTGACGCGTCTCGCCACACCCCACTACACATATTTCATGTTTCACCGAGAAAAAATTCACGCAATTTTTTTCCTAAACCTACTGGTACATAATGTGTTGTAGATGCAACGATATATGATGAGTGACAGCTAGGTAATCATTTATTGACAGCTCTGAAAGGAGAATCCGTTTATTACATATTTCATATATGGATGAAATGGAATACTAATCCCATCGGGCCTATTTGAGTATGCTGAATTCGTGTACCAGAGTGGGATGACAGGATGAGGTTGAAGTAAAGTTAGTTGGTCCGTTATGACGAATTTACCAGGAACTAATCACTCCCTGTCACAGACGCAAGAACAAATTTTGCACAGCATTTCAAAAAATATCTGTTTCCACGAATCTACAACCAAATCTCTAGACTTATTGATATAAAAGGTAGCCAATTTTCATTTGCAAAAAACCTTTTCATGAATTATTGATGTCTTGGTCTTACGAGGATATAGAGAAAATCTTAAGAAGCGTATTGTGATTTATGGGACAGAACTAAAAGTTTATGAGCTTCACACACACATACGCACGCACGCACGCATGCACGCACGCACGCACTCACGCACGCATGCACGCACTCACGCACGCACGCACGCACTCACGCACGCACGAACACACAAACACCTATGCATATCCAAACTCACATTCAATGTCACATAATTAAATTAACTTTTTATTTTTAAATTAGATTTATATTTTATTCTAGCTTTGACTTCCACGAGACAGGCTTTGTCTAGTGTGGGGTCATAGTTATATTGTACTACAGGCTAATTTTGTTTAAGGAAATAAAGTTATTATTATTATTAATGAATCACAATGATTTTCATACGGAAACGCGTCTAGATCGTCCTGAAGGTACATTGTCAGAAATGAGAACGCTAATCCCCGTTAACAATAACCCCTTCTCTCTACAATCGGATGTGGCTCATATTGTTTTCAAAAACGGTAGTACTCCGTCATGTTCTTGTTGCACCCTGGAAATTATCTTAAGATGTATGATATTTCATTGTTCCCACAGAATACGCCCTTTAATACGGCCTCTTTATAAAATAGCATGTACGTCATTCACAAAACGCTATCAGTATCTTTGTTTGTAATCAGTGTCGCTATTGATGGTATTTTTGGCCGTGTTGGTTAATTGGGAATAAAATAGTCGACTCTCTCACAGACTGTACCGTAAACTGCACACGGATTGGTATTTAAGAGTAGACTCACACCACCATCCATAGTACCTATCTTTAGTGCCTCAAGCTTTAATTAATAGGGCACTGAGATAATGTGATCCGTAGTACGTAGAAGTGGAACTCGCTTATGTGAAAGAAGTGCTTGAGAGAAATGGGTATAGTTGACAACAGAGCAATCGGACTGCAAACATCCCCATAACTAACGACACAATGGACAAAGGGCCGCATAATATCAACATACCTAACAGTTGTCAAAGGACGACAGAATAAAATGGACACTTAAACATGGCAAATATTACATTAAGACAATAATCAATTCCATCATACGAGTCAGAGAGTTGCTGCGTCTCCAAAAGATAGAGACCCACTGGGGGTCCCTGGCGTCTAAATCATTCCATGCAATTGTGGTAAATGTTACGTGTTTGAGACAAGGAGAAATGTATCCAGACGGCTGGTTAAACAAATTCGATCTATGAAGAATGTGAACACATATACATAGTTCCGCTGTAACAAAACACCTTTTGTCCTCTGGTGTGCCACACTACATGTTTTGAGAGGGATCGAAGCGTGGCGAGAGAGAAGTCGCTCTTTCCTCACAAGATTCGTACAGTAATCAAGTATCAGTTGCCGCCATAATGAAGAGATAACAGAGACAATGGGATGGACTTGGTCATAGAGTTAGAGAACATGTCTCCATGGATGGATGCGTCATGTTTCGGAGTTGCAAGTCTGGTAACTAAGTTTAAAAATTTCCCAGGTAAAATCAATTTTTTTAAAATTTAATTGGAAACTATTTTTCTGATAAATATATAGGTAGCATGAGTACGCATATGTACGTATTATTATGACTAATCATTAGAGACTTCATCTTGTTTTTCACATATATAATGGGTACAACTTTTGTATCATTTTTATTTTTCAGTTTTATAATATAATATAATATGTAAATGTAAAAGTTTACCTGTTTTTGGCGAAGCATTTGTATGGAGGCACTTTATCTTTATAATCTAAGTTGTCTACTTATGTGGTCATGGTGAATTATCAGAAATTATTTATTCAACAGTATACCTATAATGAAAGTCCAAACACAAACAACAAATACAAACCAAAAACGGTACAATAATTTTATAAAATCAAAAACACCCCTATTTTTGCGGTAATAGGATTACCCCTTTTTTATATTGGGTTCCAATGTACTCTGCAAATTCTACTTCCAACTAAGTCGAATTCGCAATTAAAATCTCAAATTCAGGTCTACTGAACTAAGATTACTCGGTCTAAGATTACAGTTGTGAGCTTGTTTCTCTCATGTGAGAGTGGCGTCATCTGGTGTCAAATGTTCTAGGCTGTCTTCATTATATATGAAATCCTCTAGTGTGTTTTACCTGCCTTGCGAAACATGATCCAAGAGATGTATATTTCTTGTTTGGAGTATTTAGAAATGTAAAGAATCAAAACAAAATATGAATTGAAAGTTCAAACGTTTGTGCTAGAGTTCTATCTTGAAATACCCAGACCACAGTCAAGATTACGGAGCTTAAAAATAATTACCTACTAAAAATGTTCGCAAGTGAAGTTAAAGTAATGGCTGTACTGTGATCGCGTTTCTGTGATGTCATGTAATATTGCACAGAACAATAATACGAGGGCAGACAAGACACGTTCAAATGCCGTGTCAGAACGACGGTTTATTACTATATATTTTCGAAATAAACGAGAATAACCTGACATCCGAATGTAATAATATATAATAACGTGTGCCTTAAAGGCTTCAGAGCAGCCGAAAAAATTGTTGCAGCGTCTACAACAGGGAATTAGATTGTTTGTTGTGCGTGCCTTACCCGACTGTGAGAACAGAGGTTAACAATTTTCTTATTTACTTATAAGTTCCCGTTATAGATTTCATTAAATTTTTAATATTCACACGTATAGACTGAACTTTCATGAAGTAAGTTTAGTAAAAAAGAGAAATAAATTCTTCTAATAGCAAAAGTTGTAAATTATTTTCTGCGGAGGTTTCATCGCCAATTATCTCAAGGCGTTATAGAGCGCGTAAAGATCTCTCAGGCGAAACTTGCCCAACTCCGGCGATGTTTATTTGATGCCCGGATTGGACACGAGGGGAGCGGAAGACATTTAGCTAAATAATGCAGACTCTGACATCAGTAGCGGAGTCTTCAAACTTTCATGGTGACATCGCCGTCGTGCCGCCGCCGCCGCCGCCGTTGGCGTACCATACTTAAGTCCACCTTAAGTAGCGCGCCGTTTTCAATTTTAAAATAGACTTTAAGCTCTCCAGAGGGCTCATTTGTGTAAATGATAAATGAGCATCATGAATTTACAAAATGTGTTTGGTCATGTGTTTTGTTTTAAACTAGTTCTAGTTTTGTTTTCGCAATAATCTGGATTAGATCAGTGTTTTTAAATCACGTCGTGTATCATGTCTCGTTGACAGAAGAACATTCTATCACGGTATGAGGGATATACTACTGGTTAGGTTCTAACTATGTATTTATCTTCACTTCAGGTTTCATTCTCGGATATCTAAGAAATAATAATCTCAGGATATTCAATAATATTGTTAATATAATTTCTTGTTTGTAACAACACGACAATGGCGTACGACTCACCTGATCATAAGCGCTTAGTTTATGGATACTTGCAAATAACCAATGGCGTACAAGTCACGCTATTGGTTACCCACCTTCTTGACTTAAAGGTCGCAAGTCATAGTACCTAGTAATTTTACTCAATAATTTCAAAATTTTAATTATTTTGGAGAAGTTGATTAAACAGACTTTTCCTAAAGATAGCTGTAAGGAACGACCCTGAATCACCTGCGTTCACCACTCTCTGCAACATATTTGAGGTCATTTTATGTAATGGGAGACCGTTATATATTGTGTTATTTAAATATATATCTATAATTTAAGTTTGAAGGGATATGTCAGTTTAATTACAAAGTACAGAGGCATAAGACCACAGTCCTCAGAAAGGGCAACACATGACGTCTTGTACCATAGGCGTCACAGTATATACCGTGATGTCCATGGTGCTGTTCACGTCTGTAGGCGATGCGACGGTTATCATTTTACATTAGGTGGGCTGTCACCTTGTTTGACAATGTAATTCGCATAAAAAAAAACATAAAAAAATATTACTTTTCCCTTTAAGAGGCCTTCCATTACGTATACAACTCCGTTTCGACTTCGTTGACTTCGTTTATTTGGTGTACGGAAGGGAATGGGCGAGGAGGCGGCGGGTGACGGGAGACGGACGTTGACGGTAAGAAAAAGATAAAGTTTGGTTGTTAATGAGCACTCTTGAATATTTAAAGGACGCCGTTAACGAGATGGCTCCGCAGACAATTCGACCGTAATGGACGCGTATCGTAAGATCCCGTCGACAATAGCCGAATTATGCCGCGACTCTATAGAACGCTAATTTAAACACAATACTGCCTTCGGGCCCTCCGGTGAGAATGAAAGGAAGTATGTCGGCACAGAAGCCGGTGACGGTTTGTGCTCTTTGTCTGCGCCTGAGGGAAATATCGTCTCGAAATAATGAAACTATATCTAACACAACAGAGAGGCAATACAACTAAGTCTCCATACGTTACAACATATGAAGACTTATGGGGAGAAGCGAGGAGGTGGAAGCAATGGTTAGTGATGAGTATCACCATTGTCTTGTCAGCTCGACCTCCACTCGATGCCCCCTGGAAACCATCGTGGTTAATTTTTTTTATACAACAGAATGACAAATAAACTGACGGTCCACCTGATACCACCACGGAAAGTGGTAACCGTCGCCTATATATATGAGCAGTACCATGGACATAATAGAGTGTATTATTTCGCCCATGATACCCCTCATGCGTTACCATTTCTGAGGACTCAGGTATTATTCCTCTGTACCCTGTAAATTCACGCCATCAAACCGAAACACAAACAAAACCTCTAGTAAATTTGCCGCGAGTGACCAACTTACTCGACTTCATTCTTTTTTTTATGCAACTTAAAATGGCAAACAAGCTGACGGCCCACCTGATGGAAAGTGGTAATATAGACATGAACAGTTGGCGCCTATAGACATGAGTAGGGCCAAGGACATAACAGAGTATACAGTTTCGCCTATTAAATATTCTCATACTTTTATCCTCACTGAAGCCTCGGCATTGTAGACCATAGAAACCATTAACATAGGAACGAGAAAAAAATAAAAATAAAAAAAAAGAAATAAAAAAAGGCAATAAATAGACAATATGACAAAGATATGAAGGTTGTCGCATTAAAACATAGCGATAGAAGCATTGGAAAAATTAAAAAAAAAACAGTTACGGATTCTTTCATGATCATCTATTAAATAAACACATAAACATATGTTGTACCCGTGAGTACTCTCTCTCTGTGGTACCCATGAGGCTGTTCCTGTCTATAAGCGATGATAGAGTAGCACTACTGTCCCTCAAGTAGGTCGTCTGCTTGTTCGCTATTCTAAAAGTGCTTTTTGTTATTGTCTCACCCTACATTATGTAAATGTACAAGAACATGAGTAATTTATGGAAAAAGTTGAAAGATTAATGTAATTTCACACAATTTTTTGTATCACAGAATCGATACTCGGAATCGTCATATAGTCTATACCGGTGGTCCTTTCGTAGGGAGTGTTTGCTATGAATAAAACAACTTTTGAAATACATACATTTGTGCTTTATAATTTTTTTATGAATATTCTACCAGGATATATCCATTTATTTGTGGTATTAGGATTGATTACGTTTTTAGTAAAATACTGGTACATTAGAAGAGATTTTATACTTACTTCTGTATAATCATAAACAATGTACATCGGGTATTGGAGATAGAAACTCTTGACTATTCTTACTACGAGTAATATTATAAATGTCGAAATAAATGTGTTTGTTTATTTGTTACTTTTCAATGCCATATAAGCTTAATCAATCGCTATGAAATTTAGTATACCTACACGTACTGTATAGAATGGAGGTGGATACTTTTATCTCAGTCAGTGAATATATTCTGGCCACACGAACGAAGTCGCGGGTAAAAGTAAATAATATAATGTAGTTTAATATTTTGTTTTTTTTAAAAAGACCATCCATTTAGACGAAATTAGTATTAAATAAATACAACTACAAATTCTAAGTTTCTCGGTCTGTTTGAATTTAATCTGTTTATAATCAGACATCAAGAAACACACATAAATACGAATATAATAAATAAATATTAAGGAACACCTGCTTTTAAGTATTCGAAGATAACATATAACAGTTGTTATTGCGATGTCTATATATCTGTTAAATAATATCATTTATAATTCACCACACTCAAGTTAATCAACCACTATCAACTATCAACATTTTCAGTATTCGATAACTGCCGCTCACTAACAAAGCTTGAAATAACAGATCAGCCAATAAAAATGAAACAACTATTCTTGTCTTTGTCTTTTGTATAATATTGTCATAAGCAAAAACGAGACACACGTAGTATTTATTTGAAATAAACCAAAATTATATAGTAAGTCGCTTCATAAGAAGAAATTCTCTTTGAAAAGCGAATACTTAATTAGATCGTGTTATCTGTTATTTCGCTGATTAAACTAGCTCGCTCACACCCATTTGATATACTGTTGCTAAAACGAGATGCACCTAGTATTATACTTAAACTCATATTTGTATGTCATTTCCTTCCTAATGGGCCGTGGTTGAAAAAAATAACACCTGTTATTTAATAACAGATATTGGTAGCTGTTATTATTGCGTAACAGTAATAACAGTTGTTATGTTTATCCTGTTATTGCCCATGTCTAGAAACAAACATTAGCTCGTCTTGTGCAATCAGCGGCACGTGTGTGACGCGCGACGGCCCGCGCAATTCCTCGGCTAACGATAGTTGTCGGCGAGTTGGTGCGACAACTACGACTACGTGCCAACTGCGACGTGTTCGACGACGCGTGCTGCCGCCTTCTACACACTAATTGTTACTCTCCATTAGCTTAGCATCTTGTAACATATGTTATATTAAATGATATACTCGTATTCTATATTTCTATTAAACTAGTTGGTCACCCCCTTATGAGGGAGGCTTGTGTCCAGCAGTGGGCAGTTAATAACTGATATAAGAATAATAATAGTTGGTCCCAATTTGCAGATTTCCCTTATCTAGTAACTTATAGGTGGGGCCTTTTAAATATACTAATGTAGCAGTTCTGCTCTTCGAAAAATCTGTTATTTTAAAGAAACAAATAAATCTATTTTCAAAATACTCAGTATAATAAATGCAGAGTTTCTGTCGGTCGATACATCTTTTTCTGTCAAAAATATTTATTATGTTAAAAACAGTGAAAGTGAATACCACCGCTCCCTTAAAAGGATTATAATGGTATCGATGTCAAACGGAGTATCGTGGTAGCACAATATTTTTTATTAACATACGAGATGAAACCGAAATTATTAGCTTTTGAAGAGACACTCTCTTCAAAAGTTAATAATTTCGGTAACAGTTAATTATTAGTAACCAGCGAAACTGACAATTTTTATAAAAAAAACATGGGGTTTAAATATAAAAAAAAAAATTGAGTTTGCCATACAAACACGGTACATGCAGTTGTTAAGTTGGTATAGGTGGCCCTACATTGTTTGTTGTTTTTGAATTACGTTAGTTATATAGGTACGGCAAACGACTTCGATTTCACTCTGTAGTGTAACACTGTATTTTCTGTTGCTATCCTGGGGTCAACTATTATGTCGGCGAGGCTACTGGCCGCGGCGGTAGTGTGAGGTACGATTCCTGCTCACGGGAGATTTACTAGTGGGCAGTACTTCGGCTATGTATCATTGCCCGTCGCGGCGAGCCGTGAGAGCTCGCTCGACATAAATCTGCAAAGGTGCACTATTGCACTTTCTAACGCTACGCTAACTAAAATCGTACCGCAAGATTGAGTACAGTGCGGATGCTGCATATTACATTTTACCTGCACACATATATATACATATCTACTTGCTTGTACTCGTAGTTCAAAGAAATAAGAATGTTCTCTTACGTCTTGACCAGACACAATTTTAGATATTCCTCTCCATGCTAAGGTTGTTTGGAAGAGATTGTTATTTATCGATAAGACCGCCCATTGTTGCCACTCTATATTGCTTCTATATAATGAAGTTTATGCAATTAAGTATTCGTTTTATTTGTGTACATATTGTTTATCTTTATAATCTGTATCATTCTTTGATGGGAACAACAAAGAGAGTTCATTCATTCTAATAAGAAGCTAATAATTAAAGAAGTTTATTAGACAAAAGTTTTGTTATGGCATTTAATTAATTTCGATGGAGCTTATACATTGTCTTTTATATTAATCATCTCACACGGAACCCAAGATAAGAGGTTATTATCTTCAAACACTTTACTAATGATATTTTTTAAATACAGATTTCATTGTAATAATTGAGATGCATTTCTAATTTATATTAAACTACGATGTGAAGTAGTAATACTAACCCCTATAAACGTACAAAGATCGGTCGTAATTCGGATGTTTAGCTCGGCTCTGTTAATATCGTTATCCGTGTAGGCATGTATTGAACCTGCGGGGACTTTGCGTCAATTTCAGCAAAACCAATCAGCTTTATCGACCACCAGCTGGCGTATCGTATGCAGCCGCGCTTTATACCCGTACGTGAGTAGCTCTCGGTGTCCCCGGGTATTGTCACTCTGTTGAATTACTGCCGGCTGTCAATAGAAAAAATGTATTTTCAAACGTGGAAAATCGTGTCATACGACGAATCAAACTGACAATACATTCATGGCACAAAAAGAAGCGCTATAAAAATGAAATAATGCAGCATGTTATGTCATGTGAATAATAGGACACAATTCCCGCGAATGGGAATAAGGACACCGGGCAATTTATAAGCGAGCGGAGAGCACGGCAGCGAGCAAACAATAGCTAGTGGGACGCGCCCGGCGCGCCGCGTCGTATTAATCAGACGGTGCACAGTGTGCGCACCCACTCACTACCTGGACACCGTACCACACATGGCCACCGTCCCTCCACGCTAATATACATTACTCTTTTACCGTGATATATTCTTGTTAATTTAGATAGCTGGAATGCAGTGAACGTCACCTGAATGCATATTGTGGGTTAGCTCTCAGCGAGAAATAAATCGGATGATAGTGGCAACATGCACGGAGCACCGAGACCACTGCAGTATTGCGATGAAAAATTTATGCATTTCGTAGGAAGATGAAATACAGTCGATGTTGCATGTTACGAATTGTATTTACGTAGAGAAGATTCAAAATGTTATCTCTAGTACGTAATCTTTATAAAAATAAACATAATTCAGTATGTGGTCATAAAATAATGTGTACAGTTTACCGAGGAATTTGAAAATACCGACATACTTTGTTGATTTAAACATCCGAATATCGAAGCTCAAATTTATGTGTACTCGTTTGGGAAGCCATGCAGTAACCGCAGCGAGATATAGGAGCTTCTTTTTACATTGTATCGTGGATATATTTACAGTGAACCGTTCATTACATTTTCCTTCATGTTTCCTGGCAAGAGAGCACGAGTGGGGGTGGGGTGCGGCGCGGGTGTGGGGGGAGAGACGATATTTACGAGCCGGTCTGCTCCCTGATCAGCTGATGCAGCGGATCCTGCTTCCGTTGGCGGCGCGCAGCCGCCGACGTACGAATCGTGAGGGAAAAGCTCGACAATCAATGCGGAACGCGGTTGCATCTGAAAACTCCATTAGTTCACCTGTCCGCTCCAGTTTTGCGGGATCCGTTCAGAGAGATAACGTTTGTGAAGCTTTTATTGGAGAACACAAAGGCGGGAACTCGAACTCGGGGCATAGTCAGTACGGAGGCAAATGTTTACGTGGAGAGCAGACGTATCAATCAATAGCGTACGCACGAGGCGAGTGCTGGCGCGCCGCCAACTCGGGCCGATCCTCGACATCCGTACACTTGTAGTGCTTGCTGGCCTCGAGCAGTAAGTTGGAGGCCGGTGCCTGACCGGCGCGGGACGGAAGGGGGGGGGGGGGGGGTGAGCAGGGCCGGGCTCGCGCCGCGTAATTCAATTCGCATGTTTAATTAATTTGAACCTAAACCAAGTTCGCGACTGCCGCTGATTATTCATGTACTTCATGTCGCTCTAGTTGGAGCGCGTCAATTATGTTGTAAATATGCCGATTTGTATACACCTTCATTGTATGTATTAATAAACACATCGCATAAATATAAGGATCGATTTCTTTTTATGCTAATCATAAAGTCTACCAGGTAGTAGTCGGATATATTCTATAGAGCTTAAAAAAATTTAACCACAAAAGTCTGGTAAAAATAAAGTTTGGAATAAAGAAGTCAATAAAACCATACGCTCTGGCGAAATTAGTGTTATTTTCTTTTTTTTTTTTTAATATTAATAACTCTTTCGTGGAAAACCGAATGTGTCTTCAAAAACTGTGTAAAAATGTTTCCTAACATTGATACTGTGGATGACGATATTTCTGCTACCTATAGACCACAGTCAGATGACTAAAATCAAATACATGTTTCTTAAATAATTATTTATCTATAAAATATCACGTGATCCTTCAGTGCGTTTCGATTGTTTTAAAATAAGAATACCGAGTAATTAATTAAATAAAGTAGTTATTTTTCGTGGATTAAAAAAAAACATCTAGTGTCTGTGTACTCGACACTAAAACGTAATGTGTGGTCAGGAGATGGACGGCGCGGTGGTAAAGAGCACGAGGTCCACTAGTAGGTAATTATTCAAATGCGTGCGATGCGAGGAGCCCATTGTGAGAGGGCCCGGCGGCGGCGCGGCCGGCCGGGGCCGACCCTCCCCTAATAGAAATTAAGACAATTAATTCATTAGACATGTTATGGCAATATACGCGCATGATGTATTGTATGTAATTGTGTTTATACGACGTATCTAATATACAGGCCCGAACAGGCATCGTACACGGACACTAATTGTGTTGTCATAGTCACACACATGCGTGTATGCGTTTGTGTGACTATGTGTGCGTTATTTACTTCCTGTTTATGTGTTTTATTGTGCTTCTTACAATGAACGAGCTTGGACAGTGGGCCTCTAGACACTTCTTTCTTACTCCCCGCTTCTTGCTTCCTGTTACCCGATGATTTACTGCGCTGATAATGACTATCGAATAATGCCGAGTCATTCTCATCGCGCGAGAAATAAAATATATTTGACAAGAAATAAAAAAAATGTAAGGAAACCTTTTCATTGAGAAAGAGTAAATTAAAACGTATATTAATAAAGACAACATTGTTATTTAGTGAAAAGTCAAAAGTTATGGTTTCCTGCTAACTGCCACAAAATATCAATATTTTATTTATATATATTGAAATATCAAATGGTATGACCATTCCAGTGTTGCTAGTTGACCTCACTCCTTCTATGTAAGTCAGTTATGACATAGGTCCTTGTATATATAACTTTACGTGTGTACAGTCGTCATCCAAGGTCAGTCATCACAGCAGTGATGGATAGACATTTTGAGGACAATATATAGCTCTGCTTACTTATACTTCTTAGGAATGTCCCGCTAGTCACCATCGTGTAGGGTCACGAGAGGCTGCAGTCCAAACCATTTGTTACGCGAGATAACATCGCCGCAAATGGGAACTTTCTAGTTGGCCCATATATCGCTGTGCTTTGCCTATTCATAGGAAGTGCCGCACGTCGCTTCCCGTCCGCTCCCCTCTGCCCCCCGCCGTTCCACCCCCTCTTGTTCCAACTGCCAACTATAAGTGCCTACTCTGTGGTATTGTGGGATAAAATTAAAAAAAAGAATAGGTATAATAGTCCTGTAATGTAACAAAGATTTTTTTTTAATTTAAAGTCTAAGATATTATCTGGAAAACCCAGTAAATATTTTATTTACTGTCGATTTGTCGGTTGTATTACTTCTAGAATATTGAAATCGAAAATATATATTTATTTTGATTAATTGTTAATATATACCATGCAGTTTTTATGGTCTGCTAGCCAACTGTTCTTAAGTTTGGAAGATGGGATAAAATTGTTCAGTGGCATCGCTTGTGGAGTACTCTGTGACCATCACGCTGTTCCTGTCTGTGTGTCTGTGGGTGACAATCGTTCACCATTCTCATTCGGTTGGTTCAACAGTTTATCTGTCATTTGGAGTGATATAAAATAGCGTTACACGTGTGATCATAAACGTATATTGTAAAGTTGGATATATGTGCAGCACGAGTACTGGCTAAATGGCTTCGGATCTGGGTTCGTTCCGAATGCGAATGTGGGCAAATACCGGGGAAATTACCTCATGAATAAAATAGGGTTTATGTTGGCTGGTTGGAATATTTTTAGAAAGCGTACCTATTTGTATCCGTAGACGAGCTAGAGTACGTCTCTGTGCATCTTCTACCGAATTTATCATGGGGAGTGTTCTGAGGAATTGTTCGGATTGATACCTGCTGCTGATTTTCACCACCGTACAACCCGCCACAAACTAAAGTTTCATCCCAATCATCTGGACGAGTGGCGGTCTTCCACCGTGCGTTTTTCAAGGCACTTTCTTCCACGCACAACCATTCTTTGGAATCAACTTCCAGCAGCAGTATTTCCGAACCGATACGACAACATAACCTTCAAGAAAAGAGTATATTCCTTTTTAAAAGGCCGGCAGCATACCTGCAATGCCGCTGGTGTTGTGGGTGATCATGGGCGGCGGTAGTCACTTACCATCAGGTGAGCCGCATGCTCGTTTGCCCCCTGTGTTGTAAAAAAAAAAAAAAAAAAAACAGCGAAATACGCTTAATCGTCACCTTTCAACGTGTCAACTATAAAGATACCAATGTTATGTGATGTTTACCGTGGTTCGAGAGCAGATTCAGTGTAAAAATCACGTAGGTAGGACACCCTCCAACTATGTTATTATTTAATACTTTATTATATTTTATACATAATAACCTCCAATGATAATTAGAAATTAAAGCATCATAGAACAGAGTACAGATCAAATTATGGACATAAAAAGGTAGGCTTTGTACAAAAGTCGATTGCTTGGGTACCTCTGTCCCATTCGTATTTCTACTGTGAAGCAGTTGTGTTTGCATGGTTGTGTGTGGATTATGGCAATGAATTTATAGGGTACAAAGGAATAACACCTGAGTCCTCAGGAATGGCAACGCATAGGGGGTATCATGGGCGAAACAGTATACTCTGTATCCATGTCTCCATGATCTGTGTCCATGGTACTGCTCATGTCTATAGGCGACGGTTACCACTTTCCATCAGGTGGACCGTTAGCTTGTTTGCCATTCTAAGTTGTATAAAAAAAAAAAGGTAGAGAAGGCAGTCTTACCGCTATGGCCTCTTAAATCCTATTATATAATCCTATTATATCCTATCTCTCTAATCCCTTAATCTCTTACAGACAACCTTTATATCAGGTACATAGGTTGTGTGTATTTTTTACATAACAGAGTATATCGCTCATGATACTCTTCATGCGTTGCCATTTATTTATTTATTTTTTATTGTCAAATTACAAAAAATTTTTGGTATAAAAGGCGCACTTATTCTTTCCCAGCCAATCTTTGCAAAAAACGAAAATGTAATATTATTGAAAGTTGTTGTAGATTAATAGTTACAGACGATAGGCAATGTAGATATTGCCTCACAAATTTTATAATCGAGTGATCAAGGTGATGGACTGACGTCATCAAAACGGTTATCAGCAGTCTATTGCGGAATGCTCTCGCTCGGCTGTGAACGGAAATAGATGGAGACACGTTGCGAGGACCTCAATCACAAAGAAGAGCCTCATCGACAATCCACTATAATCATGAAAACTACGACCACTCTGTCAGAAGTAAGAACAAAAGCAAAAACAATCGTTCGTTCGCCCAAACTTGCCCTACAGCAATCGCTACCTTTTTTCGGTGTTGATTTCATTCACTGAGATGAACAAACAGAGCCGTCTATAATGTTATTACGAATTTAATCTTATAAGATGACGTCAAAACAGGAATAATTATTATGGCTTCCAGCGCAATTTGCTGGAAATATGGTAACGAAGCGTGAAATGATAATATTGCCGGGGGAATTCATGTCGTTAATCTCCAAAGAGTGCAGCCGTTTTTTAACGAAGTACGTGATTATGTTACGCTTTGTGTTTTTAATAGTTGCAAGGAAGACAGCATAGGTTTGGAAGTTGATAAGGAGACAAGATAGGATAGGTATTTGGGATACCTGTCCCCAGTAGGGGGGAAAGGGATTGTTAGTAATGGAGACTAAGATTTCCATTGTTAGCAATATACCCAACCAAGTCGACTTTCTCGCGGTTCTATCTGGAAACTATCATGATTAATTCCTGATGAATTCATCATGATGGGCTAACTGGCCTGTCTTCATTCTCATCTATCACCCTTCACTGGTGCCGCGCCAGCGTATCCCGTTAGCGAAGGCCCCGTACTATACCATTTTCACCGATAAAAAAAAAACCTGTCCCCAATAGACATATATGCGTCACAAGTATTAGTCGACAATTTTGAGCCGAAATGCGTGTTTATTATTTCTTTAAGAAAGTCAATAGAAGTAATTGTGTATATGGCACTTGTTTCTTCACAAGGCCTTTCTATTTATTGGATCCGCGTGGGCCCCTCAGTCGTGGGCGCAGCAGCGCGAGCGGGGGACGAGAGCTGTCCAGCTGTTGCCTCCCATAACCGCAGCACGAGTCGCTCCCGTGAACTCTTACCTTACAAGTAACACCGTTTCACCGCCGCCATTTATAGCCGCAACCCGACATTTCCACGATATTAACCGCCTACAGGCGGGGCGGCCTTACAAACCCGCTGCATTACCTTAATTTAGCGATAATCTTAACAAGGGTTAAGTTTAGTATTTTTTTATTCCAAGGTTCACTTAACTCCCGTGTAGTGATAGCCGACACACGAATTTGTTTGTTTATTTATCAAAAAGAATAATATATTGCTTTATTTTTTTTCTCTATTAAAAAATGCACCGCCTATGTATTTCTCTGTTCGCCCAACGGTTGCTGGTAGAGAACACCGTCCGATGTTAAATGTACATAGAATTTTACTGTGCATTAAAGTTTAAATAAATAATCTAAATCGGTCTACTATATAAAAAGCTACGTTCGTGTAATTCACGGAAATATCATTACACGCGTCAATTTGAGAATTTTGTCGATTATAAAAGGAGTAAATATTAAATAGGAAAATCCCATGATCGTTATCATATCAGAGGTGAACTATCCACTGCGTAACACAAGGCTACTCCATAAGGAGCGTTTTGCCAGTAATTGCCATGCTTGGTAAACAAGTTGGCGACCGAAGTAAGGATTTGACGATTTTTTAAGAGGGATACTTCTATCTATCCATTAATTTAAATTCTAGCATTAAGTTCCCTTAGTTACCACTTACGACACGGGAAAGGGAGGAGTGGCCTGTACTATGTTGGGACCACACGGCGTAATACCCCATAATACCAGATAATACATTCTATTCTTCTTTAAATATTGGCAACTGTACAGCTTATCCAATACAGTTTAGAATGTTATTATGTAAAGTACGAGTATACTCATAATTTTATAAACGTCGATCGTGTACGTACACCGTAGCACTATCGTAGCAGTAGCTTTGTGTGCTACGAAGCTACATCGTGCCATAGTGGTTTCGCGTAGCAAAGAAAAATAACGTTTTAGCGTAGCACTTTCGTAGCAAACGTAGAAAAACTGTATTTTATTGAGTACATTCATTTCAACCATTATCCGTCCACTACTGGACACAAGCCTCCCCCATAGACTGCCATAAAGAATGGTCCTGAACCACCCACTTCCACTGATTCTCAAGAACCTTTCTACTCCATCGGTTATCGGTGTTTCCAGCTATGTGACTAGCCCATTGCCACTTCAGCTTGCTTATCCTTCCTTAATCAAATACATGTGTTCTATTAATTCGGATTCGGACCCACCTGAAGTATAACTAGCACTTTTGAGAACTCATCGACCTTATTAATTGCTGCGCGTGTTAAGCGCAAGCAAGAATAGACAAACGAATTGAGAGCCTTTATGTAGTTGTCTAAAACTATTATAAAAATACATATGTAATTAAAAAAGTTAATTAAAAAAATTCAGTAGAGTCATGTGCAAACGGTCGTGTGGAGCGGTTGGCGTTTGTTTGTAACTCAGTTACGGCCGTCCGGAGTGCAGCGGCGGCGGCGGCGGCGGCGCGGGGGGGCGATCGATCCCCCTCCCCCGCTGCCCCGCTCCCCGCTCCCATACCTACCAGCAGGGGGCGCGTTACGTCACGCGCGGTGTACGTGACGGTATATATCGGGCGGCGAAGAATTCACCGGCGACCGTCCGGACCGGGATACTCTCGGCCGACCACTGCTCATACAATAATACATTTCAATTGCTTCAATTGTCACTTTACTAGCGATCCGACCCGGCTTCACGCGAGTACGAGGGTCGAGAGGACAGCTAACATAGTTAGTATTTTAAAACATGGCAAATTTTTGTATGTCGGGTGTAATATTACTGTTATATTCTTAAAGACAACTGTTTGTTTTTATTTAATACATAGTCCATGTTACTCACTGATAATGTAACTTTTTTTATGCAACTTAGAATGGCAAACAAATTAGTATTACATAATTGTACAGAAGAATAACATCTGAGTCCTCAGGAATGGCAACGCATTGGGGGTATCATGTGCGAAACAGTATACTCTGTTATGTCCATAGTACTGCTCATGTCTATAGGCGACGGTTACCACTTTTCATCAGGCGGGCCGTCAGCTTGTTTGCCATTCTAAGTTGTGTAAAAAAAAATACCAAAATTGACCCAGTAAATGGAGTTTAACATTTTCTTCGTCATAAATCCTAACCTTAAAAACCCAAATGAACGATGTATTTATTTATTTTTTTTTTATTTATTTATTAAATGCAAAAAAAAAAAAAAATTACAACAGCGAGTACATTGGACCCCGCACTAGGAGAACCTGTATCGCGGGAGTCCATATGAGATTACCAAGACACGGTGGTTTACAAATATAAATTAAATTAAAATACTAAGCCAGTTTTACGAAAGCAACAAGTTAAAATGAAGTGCTTCGTGAAGACATGCGCATAAAACAGAAAATTATGTAAATACTCTAATATTACATAAATAAATACATACAATTAAATATACTAAAGACATACACTACTATATACGAATATCAATAAATGGTATATAATATTAATTCTGTGGCATCGTAATCAAGATTTTGTAAATATCCTTGTATCCTATGTTTAGCTTCCGCATTGTTAAGACCATCCAGTTTGCAGAGATTATTAAGTTTTTTATATATAAATGGGCACGAATAATAACTAAAGCGCTTTGCAAATGCAGTATTAATGCGAGGGATGATTATTTTGCGCCTTCTCTGGTCCGAAGGTTTTGCTGGAGGAGAGGAGATTTGTGGTGCATCATTACTACTTTAAGTATATAAAGTTGACGCACTGTCAGAACAGCAGCCTCCTGATACAAAAGATAGGTGGGAAAACGAATTGGTTTCCTAAACATTACTTTTAAGACAGATCTTTGTGCCCTTTCAAGTGCAATCATATATGATTTTGATGCACCGCCCCACACTGTGATGCAGTACATCAACTGTGATTGAGCTATGCTTTTGTATACAAGTAATAAAACATTCTTGCTCGCGCCGTTACGCAGAAGCTTCATAACGTGTATAAGTTTTCGTATACGTTTAGAAAGCACTTGTATATGAGAAGCAAAAGTCAACTTTTGATCCAAGATTAATCCCAAATATTTCACTTCATGAACCCTATCAAGGAAATCACAACTGCAGATTTTGTTATTATCACATGAATACTTATGGATAATCAAGGATAATGATGTTGGGGGACTAGAAGCTTTGGTGTTGTGAAAACAAACATACCTAGATTTTGCAGTGTTTAAAGTAAGTAGGTTTGCTCCCAACCAATTTGATACAATCTTCATGGCCGAGTTAGCTGCAGAAAAAACAGAAAACCAATTTTCTTGAGTGCAAATTATTGCAGTGTCATCAGCATAACAGATTACTTGGACGTTGTTGTCATCATCAAATAGATGGCAGAGGTCATTCATGTAAATAGAAAACAGTGTAGGCCCGAGGATACTTCCTTGTGGAATTCCAAAAGAAATATATGATGTATTACTTTTATGTTCATCTACGACTACGATTTGGTTTCTCCTTTCAAGATAACTAGAAAACCATCTAAGAGTCACGCCTCGTATTCCAATAACTTCGAGCTTCCGTAGTAGAATATAGTGAGAAACAGTATCAAATGCCTTGGAAAGATCGAGAAATATTCCAAGAGATTTCTGTCTATGATCAATAGCGTCAGTTACAGTTTTTATAAGGAAATTAGCTGCTTCTTCAGTAGATCTTCCTTTACGAAAACCAAACTGGTTATGACTTATAACGTTTTGAGATTCTAAAAATTTTGTTAAGCGAACGATATTTTAACATTTTTGGACTCAGGTGTTATTCCTTTGTACCCTGTAAATTCACGGCATATCCCACCCTTCAAACCGAAACACAGTCATGCAAACACAACTGCTTCACGGTTGAAACACGAATGGGACAGAGGTACCCAAGCAATCGACTTTTGTACAAAGTCTCCCTCTGGTATGATCGAAAACGAAATTGAATTGGAAAATTTGGTATTTCATTTCTTTGTAGATCCCTAGGCTCGTAAGCTTGTTTCGTAAATAAGTACAGGTTTATTGCCATTTTCGGTCCGGTTCTTGAACACTTTCATCATTTATGTAACTCAATCTATTAACATACATTTTAAAAAGAAATAAAAAAAGGAAACATATTTATTTATTTATTATTAATTTGTAAAAAGCATAAGTACATGTTTCGCTATACATAGGCGTGTAAATGTTGGGTGTTTAATATTATTTTTATTTATATTATTCTATTATTTTATAAGGATAAGCAAGCTGAAGTGGCAATGAGCTGGTCACATAGCTCGAAGATCCGACAACCGGTGGAGAAGAAAGGTTCTTGAGTGGCGACCCCCGTACAGGGATTACAACTACACTAGATGAAGTGATGACCTGAAATGCATTGCAGGGTATCAGTGGATGCAGGTGGCTAGGACTGTTCCTTATGGCTGTCAATGGGGTAGGCGTATGTCTAGCAGTGGACGGATAATGGCTGAAATGATGATGATGATTATATTATATCAATACGTCAGTGTTAATGTAATCGTTCATAATAAAAGCTGGTTGTGGTTGTATAAGGTATACTCGTATTTGAAATAACATAATAATACTCTCAAAGTATTCATGTATCAGTAGCTGTGTAGCTGTATAGCTGTACAACTAATGCACGAGTCGTCGCGTCGACTGAATTAACTTCAGTGATTGTATTCGAAATAATGTATTATTACACAAATGGTGAAGGTACGTTAAATTCTCATTCCACTAAAAGCCAATATTGCCAACTGGCGGCACTATTCAATAAATTTGCACAATCCTGTTTGCGTGTGTGTACGACAACTTAATTCATGATTTATTCGTTCTATATTGGACACGGTGCCGACTGTATTTGTTTGGTCGAGTCCAATTAATTTTGTGCTTATTTATCTTTATTACAATGATAACTAAATTCGTACGAAATTAATTAATGAACGTGCAATTATTTCTATGAACAATTTTATCGATTTAAAAAGAACAACACATAGATTTGTTGTGTCTTATCAGCTGAAATTTGTTACTAATGTGGATTATGTAGTAAAACATTCAGTCAATATCTATATTGCTAAAAAAAAAAAAAATAGACATTATTATATATTAATAAGACATTATTATATCAGGTGGGGAATCCATCGTGCTGAATTCCAAGTATACACTTGTAAGTATTCAACACGATGGGCTAAATGATCTGTCTTTTCATTTTCACCTATCATCACTCACTGGTGCCCCGCTAGTGTATACCGATAGCGTAGGCGGGGTTACTATTCCATCATCACTTATTAAAAAAAAAATAGATATTATTAACTTGAAAAAAATCCATTAAAATTAAATTGTAAATCTTCGATCGGATTAAAGGATTAGAGGATTTAAAAAAGGTGAATAAATTTAGTAAATGCTCTTGCTCTTCAAAAAGAAACTGGCAGGTCGATGCCGAATCAAAACAGAAGTCGAAGTAACAAACGATATAAGATCTCCAGATATGTAAAAGATATGTGATGCAGAACAATCCACTGTGGCTGCATTAGTATACGCCAGTGACCTCAGCGTAAGTAGTTTGGGTAACAAGATATCTCTAACTCTCGCTGCATACCCTTCAATAGCTTTGTACACGAGTATATATATACATAGTTATTGAAGTAACATCTAACTTCATAGTACTGTTGAGGGCAGGTCCTCTACTATATTTTAATGAAACATGCTCCTCGTGCTCTCGACAAGATCTCACGTTATGAATAGTGGATAAAATACGCTAGTGTATCAAGTGTCCTTGTGCACGTGAAACGATACCACAAACCCGTATGTCCAATTTTTAAAGTAAAACAATTTTCTTGTGTTGTTTATTTCATATTTGCTACAATAAAATAAGTTTATTTATTCCTAACTTGATTGTTTGTATCATCATGCCAGCCGTTACCTGCCCATAACTGAACATAGGTCTCCCCCATAGACTGCGACAAGCGTGCGGCTCACCTGATGGTAAGTGACTACCGTCGCCCATTGATACCCGCAACACCAGAGGCATTGCAGGTGTGCTGCCGGCCTTTTAAAAAGGAATATGCTCTTTTCTTGAAGGTTGTGACGTCGTATCGGTTCAGAAATACTGCTGCTGGAAGTTTATTTCAAAGCGTGGTAGTGCGTGCGCGTTTTTCAAGGTACTTTCACCTTGAAAAACGCGAGTGCGTTTTTCAATGTTCAATCCTGGCCAATTGCCATGACAGTTTCCAGGGGGAACCGCGAGGAGGTCGAGGGTATATTGCTAGCAATGGGATTCTCAGTTTCCATTACTAACAATCCCTTTATCCTCTAATGAGGGAGGTTAGCGGGGAATAAAAGACACTCGCTAATGGTAGTGAACTGGTGTACTTCAGATTTACATGATGCATACTCTGGCTTTAACCAGTTACAATATCTTTTATATTCACTGCTACTTGCTAATATGGAATATAACATTAAGTTACTTACTCGATTATATATTTTTATATGTTTCTTACCTTGGAATTCCATCATTTATAGATTCGATTTAGATTTTTTTTTTCAGAAAGGATATACTTACCGATGGAGACTTTGTACAAAATTGCTTGGGTACCTCTGTCCCGTTCGTGTTTCAACCGTGAAGCAGTTGTGTTTGCATGGCTGTGTTTTGGTTTGAAGGGTGGGATATGGCGTGAATTTACTGGGTACAGAGGAATAACACCTGAGTTCTCAGGAATGGCAATACATGGGGGGTATCATGGGCGAAACAGTATACTCTGTTATGTCCATGGTACTGCTCATGTCTCTAGGCGACGGTTACCACTTTCCATCAGGTGGGCCGTCAGCTTGTTTGCTATTCTAAGTTGTATAAAAAAAAACTTTTTTTATATATTTTTTATCAACATCGGTTAGTAGTTTAGTATTTAGATCAAAAAAACTGGTCACAATTGACGTAGATTTTTGTTGTGGGACACGATTTTGTTCGAGTGTTCTGTTGACGCGGTTCTACAGTCGAGAGTGCACTGTTTGTGTTTACTTTTTGTGCCAATTTCACAGCTATTTGGCTCCCACCGTCCGCCGCACATATATTGATAACGTTGCGCTACAATAAGACGTAGGATTAGTCGGGGCCGCAGCTCCCCAGGCCCGACCAGCACCGCTCTCTGTGTGCACGGGGAACGAGAGAAATCGAGGGAAATAACAAATTATATGCCTAGCTATTTGTTATACAGTAAACATGGGTCATTTGTGAACGATTATAATAAGAGAAGATATTTTTTTTTTACACCAAGGCGCTAAATACTGTCTGAATTCTCTTATTCAGTGAAGACAAACTGAAATACAGACGAACTGTGAATTTAATCTTTTTGAAAGTCACAAGTAATTGGATTAATAACTTAAAATGAGTGCCCCCCCCCCCCCCCACGAGCATGCGATGCTATAGTTCAAAAATTTCTCTCCTGACACATCGGTTTCCGTTTTCACTGCATTTTTTGCTCATTTCCAGTTCCCGACACTTTATGTTTGTCTCCACTACCTTAATTATTTTTCTGGCAAACATCTAAACCGAGATGCTCTATCTCTGTCGCACGTATGCGGCGGCGAGAGAACAGATTTATTCCACAGTGAATGAGGGCTCCGAGTCGTCTATAGCGCAGCAAATAAATATCCGAAGCACCGCAGCGCCATGCCAAAGGAATCTATTTGTACAGCCTTTGGTAGCATGTAGCTCTTAGCAAAGGCTATATAATATACTATATACTCTAGTTTCTTAGTAAAATTGCAGCAAAATGAAATTTCCTTGAAAGGCTTCCGTTTAGGTACCTTATGAGAAGCTATTATAAATATTAAATTCTGGATAAGTATCTGGTTCTCCCTGGTACAGGGTGTCATACCTTGAGGGTCAGGCGATTGGTGTAAACGTGTGCCACTTCATCATTTTCCTACCCTTATCCTATTTATTATATGGGGTTACTGTAATATGTTTTTTATTCATATTACAAAAAGATGTAACACGTGTGCTATCTTTTTGTTCTTTTTTTATAACACAGAGGGCAAACGAACTGTTGGCTCACCTGATGGTAAGTCACTACCGCCGCTCTTGATCATCCATAACACCAAAAGCATTGCAGGTGTAGTACTGGTCTTTTAAAAAGGAATATGCTCTTTTCTTGAAGGTTATGATGTCGTATCGATTCGGAAATACTGTTGCTGGAAGTTGATTCCAAAGAGTGGTTGTGCGTGGAAGAAAGTGTCTTGAAAAACGCACGGTGGAGGACTGCCACTCGTCCAGATGGTTGGGATAAAACTTTAGTTTATGTCGGGTTGTACGGTGGTGAAAGTCAACAGCAGGTATCCGAACAATTTTAAACAAACTTATTTAATCTTATTCTACAGTGACATAATAATGATCGTAGGTTGAATACGTATTGTCTAGAAAAGATCGCTTAGCGATAAGGCCGTCTTTTGTATCACTTCTCATTAATATTAACTGTATTTATTATTTTTTTGCTTGGCGCTATAAACGTAGTGTAAAATAAATAAATTAATAAACGTAGACATCGTCGCGGGTTATCGTTACAGCTGTTATATTTATTCGGATAATCGACTCAATTTTTCTGACAAGAAAAAACGGGCTGATAATTAAAAATACAAGAAAGAAGTCACAAATAAAAATATATTTCGTGAGGATATTAAAATTTTTATATTTATAACCATTTAATATGGATTCCACGACTTGAATGTACATATAAGTATATATTTTTAATAGCGTCAAACTTTTATACACGTGTTATATTGTTAAAAGTTTAATAAGCATACATTGTATTACATCCACGGTTAATGCCAAAAATGTCGAGTTAAAGGGTGACTTACTAACACACCTAGTGGCATAAAGATAGCAGACAGAGAAGAAGATTACGGAGACTAGCCGTTTATATCTGAAGAGTTCTAAACGTCTTTCATTATCCGTGACGATGCCGCAAGGGCCTACAGTTCGCGCTCAGCGGGTCGAGGCGCGCAGTAAGGCGTGTTAGCGTCATAGTTGCTCATGACTAAGGATCACGAATTGATTCCGAAACTAGTCGAGCTTTTCGACCTAATTACACGTAAGTAAAATCGGCAGTATTATGTTAAAAAAAAGGTATTAAACTGTTTCTAAGGGCGATCACGTAATTGTTTTGTGCCTAAAATCCGGACAAACCAGAGCTGGTTTTGTATGGTTTTTTTTAATGGAATGGTAACCCCGCCTACGCTAACAAATAACATGATAATGAAAAAGCAGGTCAGTTAGCCCATCGTGATGAATACATCTGGAATTCAGCACGATGGTTTCCAGGGGTAATCGCGTGGAGGTCGACCTGCCAGGGTATGTTGCTAGCAATGGGACTGGTAGCCCGCATTACTTACATTCCCTTGCCCCCGGATCTGTACGGTAAATCGACCTAACTGTTAGAGCGCATCCGTTCTTCCGCAACACATGCCGGTTAGTTTAGGTCAAACTCATGCGGTACTACCAAATCTCTCCACCGAGACTCTGATTTTACAATATTCTTGCTATAAAGGCTCATAGGCGGTATCGAACCCTTAAATCTTAGGAGAAATTTTGCCTCACTCTACGTGTTCTACCGCCTGTACAATGGATTGTGCTCAGAGGAATTGTTCAATATGATGCCCACAGCCACTTTCTACCATCGTACGGCTCGCCATCGACAGGGAATTCATCCTCATGTCCTACAGCCTCAATGGTCGCGTACTGCGCGGTTTCAGAGGTGTTTCCTCCCACGAACACTCAGGTGGAATGAGCTCCCTGCCGAGATTTTCCCAAGAGACTACAGCATGGGGTTCTTCAAAAGAGGGGTAAAGAGGTTTCTTCAGGGTCGGCAACGCACGCGTAATACCTCTGGTATTGCAGGTGTTCATAGGCTACGGTAACCACTTACCATCAGGTGGGCCGAATGCTTGTTTGCCACCTCAGTGGTATAAAAAAAAATATAAAGTAATTTAAAATATATAGTTGCAAATAATAGAGAATAGAAGAGGCAAAATGCTGTGCCACCTTATACGACATGACGATTTTTGTAAGAGTATAGTAGAGGGAAAAAAGATGGCAAAAGAGGAAGAGGAAGACCAATGAATAACTACATGGGACAGATAAAAGAAACAACAGGTGTCATGTCGTATAGGGAGGTCAAGGATATGGCCTGGAATAGAGCTGGCTGGAAGAAGATGCATGAATTAGTTACACCGACAAGAGGAAACTCTTAAATGAAAAGAGAGTTGCATTCAAATAAATATTTACCACAGTACCGGGGCCACGGATTCGTTTCAATATTATTCAAATTGTAAATTTTTCTTAAAATAAAACAACGTAAGTACCTCGGATTATAATCTAGAGTGGCTACAAAATATCGTTCCTTAGCGAATTTTTTTCCTTAAGTGAACTGTTCATTTGTTATAATCATTCCAGGCTGTTCCGACAGTGCCCGCGAGGGACTAATTCCGAAAAAAATACTTTGCTCTGAATATCTTAAAACTATAATTACAATGGAAAATGAAGTCATGATGGGATGAGAACGTTTTTATTCCATGTCTTGCTCTCAGTATAATGTCTCTAGGTCTAAGGTCAATTAGACTATAAGGTTCGCAAATTTTATTGATTACAAAGATTAATTAGTTATTAATGGATAGATTTTTTTTATCAATACCTATTTCTTATTAGAAGTAAAATGTAAGATTTCTTAATCAGTTCATTGCATAAAATTACTGTGAAGGAGAAGCTGAAAATTCGCCGTCACAGGAAAATAAATCGAACGAACTCTAATTACATCCGCTGCACTTGCGAGCTTTCCTGAAACCGTATTAGATGTCTCAATCTCCGAATTATACCTCTAATCCGCTGGCGAGGCTCGGAGGAGATTATTCATAATTTCTTCGACGTAATAAATAGCCAGTCAAGATAATTATATTTTTTTTTAACTAAAAGTAATTTAATAACATAATTACAAGTAGAAAATTAAATCACATTTGGATAGATAGATTTGCCATGATTTAAGATAAAAGTGATCTATTTATTAATCCAATATATTGTTGTCCATGTGGTCCCGGCATAGAATAGGCCACCCCTTCCTGTCCCGTAGGTATCTAAGTGGCGACTAAGGGAGGGCTAAGGATGGGCAGCAGCGTCTCTCTAAACATCTCCAAAGCCTAAAACATAAAAGTCTAATAAACTTTTTTTAAGAGTGACCCTGCTGCTCAAGCCGGGTCCCTCTTAAAATATCTCTAAAGCGTAGTTGTGGTTGGCAATCTACCTGCCAAGCGTGGCAACTACTGTCAAAACCCTCTGGCTGATGAGATGATTGTAATGGTCCGTTTATGTACTTTTTAGCAAAAAATAACGACTTCAATGGCGACAAATCCAATGAAAATAAAAAAAAATGTTTCAGGATTACACAAAAAAAAAGTACAAGTTAGTCTACCAATCTCTATTCGAAATGTACAATGTCTACTGAGTTTTAAAACAAAACTTAAGGATTTTAATCTGGTTAAGTTGTCATTTTTTTAATGTGTTTATTTGTTTGGTTAGCATACATATTTCTTTAGATTGTATTTCATCTTCATATATAAAAATGTTAGAATTTTCATCGCGCCTCCGATCAAACTTTACTTTACTCCTCTCCATCCAAAGGTTGCCTGTAAAAGAACGCTCTTAGCGATAAGGCCGCTCATTGTTTTCTTGTAATTGTTTGTATTTAAAAGTAAATAAAATTAAAGTAAATAAGTTTACTATTGTAATTTTTAAAGGAAACAATAAAGAGTATCTATCTACAAGTGAATTGTGTACCTTCTCTTTGAAATCATTAAAACATGACATTCCGAGGGCATCGAAAGGTTTGTAAGTTGTAATATGATTGTACAAAAACTATATCCTCGAATGTAATACTCATTACTCAGGAGAATTCTTTCTATACGTATAGACGGATACAAAAGTGTAATTAGCTGAGTTGCAGCATCCCTCCCCGGGGAGCACGCAACCATGGTCCGCGGTGCACAACGCGCGGGCGGGAACTAGAGATGTGGGACGAAAATACGATTATAAATATAATAAAATAAAATGGGAAATGTCTGCTCTCAGCAAACTAGCGAGCTCATCAGATGGTGCCTCGACATGCGATGTATTTAATAAATATATTTTCCTCACTCACCACCGGTCACGCCAATTTTTCATTTATAGATACTTTATTTTTGTAGAGTTTTATAACAGCGGAATAGTAGGTTAACAGTAGGTCAAATAGTTACTGTTTAAAATGGTTTAAACTATGGTTAAAAATTTATGAATAAATACAAAATAGTATACATATTTGTAATGACTCATGATAGAATTACAATGTGTTGTTATTATTCTCGTAAATGTCCACTGTTGAACAACCTCCCCCATAAAGGGAGTTTCGCCAGTAGTTGCCACACCTGTTATATACATTTTACTGTGTAATATGTTGAAACTGTAACTGTTATGTATCATGTAGTGCGAAATTATTTTAATTTGGCTATCTTCATAGCCAAGCCACCAAACCACTTCTGGTTGGAGAAGTGGTTGGACATAGGATTTTTTGGGCAAAATATAGAAAATTATTTTAATTTTCGAGTAAAAACATTTCAGATATTATTAACGGTCGGTAATTCAACGGGTGCGCTGCCACGAGCCGGTCGCCTCGTCGTGTGTATACTATAAATAATGAGAGCGCGCCGACGGACCGATCTAAGCCATCGGAGATCTATTCCAATACAGATACAGCCCGAGAGCCAAGTTAAACACTAGTCACAAACAGGACATGTTGGGGGCGCGGCGCGGCGCGACGCGGGCAGCTGCTGAATTATAAATTAGTGGCCCGGAGGGCGCAGGGCCCAGGGCGTATTCGAGGTGTGCCGGGGGGTGCGGGACGCTGTTTGCTGAGATAATTGTCTGGTTCGCCGACTACGGATATATCTCGTGTTCAGCCTGCGAGACGGGGCCGGGGTAGGGCGGGGGGAGGGAGCGACGTGTTAGCGGTAGATGCGGTGAACGTCTCCACCCGATACCTAAGGCTTCGCTTTAAAATAGATACCAATTCCTGATACTAAGACTTTCCACTTGGTAAACCTACTACGCGTCATATACACGAAATAGAATTAAAACTACTCTGTGTACCGAACTGTATTAACAATTCAACCGCTTTACTGTGACTGAATAATAATTTTCCAAACGAAAAAACTTTACAAACTTTCCTATTTATAACGTTAGAAGTAGTTCCTTATACTGTAATATTGGTACCTACATACAGTGCGGTTCCAGAGAAATTTTCTCCCATGAACGCTCAGGCTGTGGAATGAGCTCCCTGCCGAGGATTACTCTACAGACTGCAATATGGGGTTCTTCAAAAAGGGTATATTAAGATTTCTCCAGGGTTGGAAACGCGCACGTGAAACCCCTGGTATTGCAGGCGTCCATAAGCTATATTGACCATTTACCATTTTCTGGTATAAAATCTAGCGATTTTGTTCAGGCATTCGGCCATGTGATTACTATTTTGTATAGTATCATAGTCCTATATTTAATAGATTTTTTATGGAAGAAAATAGAATAGTAACCCCGTCTATGCTATTGCACTATGGTTTATACTGGAGGGTTACTCGCGAGGAATGGAGGATGAAGTTAGTTTATCCATTGTAAAGAATTTATCATGTTGATTTTCTAGGGGGCCTGTATTGAGGTCGCTTCATCGGGGCGTATTCTGACAGTAAATGTGACCACAATATCAATTTTTTCCCCATATTCGAACTCAAATTGACACCGATGTGATCCCATAAAATGATTCTACAACTTGGATACTAAATATAAATCTCGCAGCATACTTGCCAAGTAGGTAAATCGTGAACTATTTTCATTTTAAAAACAAGGGAAATTGCAAATAGCGGTGCAAAGGTGCGTTTAACCGCAGCAGTGACGCGCGCCGACCGCACGCCTCCCGCAGCGTCCCGGCGACGTGCCGCCGGCGCCGCCACCGCCGCCGCCGCCGCAGCAGCGCCGCGCCGCGGACGACCCATCGCACAATTTGCATTCATTGTATCCTGCATTTTATCATATACATTTGGAATTATTGTTGAAAATACATTTAACATTGTTAAAATTTCTAACGTGCTCGCTGGTCGTTAGGGAATGCAGAGGCTGCGATTGTGTTAATACAATATTCAGTTATGAAAGAACTATTTTAACAACAATGCGCTTAGGAATTGTTTTTGCAAATCTAGTTTTCGGTACTCTCTTCCTCATTATCACTGTTGTACAACGATACTTATTTTTCTATTCTCTCTTTAACTTTGCTATAAGATGTAGAGATTTTTTTTAATAATGAATAATGAATCATTTTTAAGGAAGATTAAAAATTTTTAATCAATGGTATTTCAACATTTTTACGTATACACTATAGCTAGTTCATCTGATAATAGGCGGCCAGCTTGAAAGCATTTCATTATTATTTTTTTTAATATGTTAAAAGTTCAGAAGCAAACAATATGTTATGTACATGTAATCTTATGTACATATGTTTTCCTAATGAGTTTTTTTTTAATACAACGTAGAATGGCAAACAAGCTGACGGCCCACCTGGTGGAAAGTGGTAACCGTCGCCTATAGACATGAGCAGTACCATGCACATAATAGAATATACTGTTTCGCCCATGATACCCCCATGCGTTGCCATTCCTGAGGACTCAGGTGTTATTCCTCTGTACCCAGTAAATTCACGCCATATCCCACCCTTCAAACCGAAACACAGCTATGCAAACACAGCTGCTTCACGTTTGAAACACGAATGGGATAGAGGTGCCCAAGCAATCGACTTTTGTACAAAGTCTCCTTCTAGTAATAATGTTTAAAGTAACCGTGTGCCCGTTACGTTACATAGTCCAATTTTGTATGAAGGCTAGAAAGGTTTGTAGACATTTATATTTTTAATACGATTATTAATGAAATTTCCAAAATAATGAAAAGTAGGATTTCCTCAATTATCGAGAGTTTCCTCAATTTCATAATTCTACTTCCTACTAATGATATAAATATACAAGCTCTGAAGTTTGGATGTTCGTTACTCAATCACGCCTGGCTGACGGCTCACGGGTGGGTGGGTTTGAATTTAATTTGCTACATAGACCATACTGTAGATTAATTCAGAACATTTTATCCTAATTAACTCAGGTAAAGCCACAGAATACCGCTTGCGAAACCAGAATTGTCAATAACACATAGTCGACATAAATAATTTTATTCTTAGAAAAAAGTTAATACAATGAAAAATAAATTATAATATTTATTTAAAAAAATAAATTACATTAATTCAACTTGAAAGTACAACAATTTCTAACGTATTATGTACATTACAGAATGAAAAGCAACAAAAACATGAGATCCAATTCAAGAAGCGCGGAGCGTTTCCGCGAGTCATCGCTTCACGGGGATTAATTAAAACTTGTATCGCGGACTGCCCCTATTCTATTCCCACGACTAACAACCTCCCTTCGCGGCGCTGCAGGATTATAACCCTTACGGGGTCTGCGTAAGGTTTATATCTGGTGCAGTGGTAGGTGCGCCGTCGGCGAGCTCACGGCGGAGGTGCACAATGGACGCGTATTTGCTGTTTATTAAAGGTACAGCTGTCGGCGACAAAAGAGCGAGCGTGCACTGCGATATAATGTGAAGCGAGTTATGATTCGCTTTCAGTCCGGATGAGACTCCATTTGATTATTCTTTAAAATGTTCTGACGTGGAAACGAATTCCAGTAGTCAGCCATAATTATGACAGTGTACATTTTTTATTATCTGTATTCGTGTTACAAGCTAACTCGCAGTCGACAAGTTGTTCATGCATTTTTTATGCGATTTGTATAGTAACAAAGTAGACGCTTTGAGAGAGACGTACATATGATGGATGTTGATAAAAGCAGCTTGTAGTCTTGGTAAGCGGCATGGATGTCGATACGCATGGTACAATTACATGGTAAAGTTTACCAGAGGGGATTTTGTACAAAAGTCGATTGCTTGGGTACCTCTGTCCCATTCGTGCTTCAACCGTGAAGCAGCTGTGTTTGCATAACTGTGTTTTGGTTTGAAGGGTGGGATATGGCGTGAATTTACTGGGTACAGAGGAATAACACCTGAGTCCTCAGGAATGGCAACGCATGGGGGGTATCATGGGCGAAACAGTATACTCTGTTATGTCTATGGTACTGCTCATGTCTATAGGCGACGGTTACCACTTTCCATCAAGTGGGCCGTCAACTTGTATGCCATTCTAAGTTGTATAAAAAAAAACATGATTACCCAGGCGGAAAAAAGATTGCTAAAAATGGTATCTAACAGCCTCATTGCTGGTAATGTCAGGTCGATCTTCGAGTGGTTATTTGTAATGGATAAATTAAAAAATATTTATATTTATCAAATTGTTTCATCTATAAAAGTCTACATTATCAGCGAGTGTAGTTAAAGATTGTCTCACAAAAAGAAAATTAAATAAATAATAAAAATAAAGATATTAATAAAATTTCTATAAGACTAATTTAAAAATATGTCCTTTCGGATAAAAATTAATTATTCAAATTAGTTTAGAACCGACGGAGTTATAAGGCAACAAATAAAGAAAAAAATTGAGAGCCTACTTATTTTTGAAGTCGGTTGAAAATGGGCTGCTGTATATTAAAAAAAATAGTGATCTTTGAATGACGAAGTGATTGATGAAGCAAGAGTGAGACGCTAGTTGCATACAAATCTGGAACCGTATGCATTGTGTAAATAAATATAATTTAGCAAAAATTCATATTGCATACTAAATTATTGAAGTATTGTTTAATTTGATTTGACTAAAGTGTTAAACAATTATCTCAACTGCCTTCTAACATCAAACAACGTCTGTACAAACCCAGAAGTTAGTTTCAATTTTGTTTTGATCAACCACGTACGTAATGAAATTTCGGTTCTAAATGTTACAAATTGTTAATCAATAACATATACTTACACGTGTCATTTTTGTATTATCATTTTAGCCATTATCCGTCCATTGCTGGACATAAGCAAATTAATTGTAATTGTAATTTATGTAAATATTTATTTTAATTTCTGTTTAGCACTACTACTGCCCACTCACTACTTCCTATGCCACTGTGTTAGGTTGACTGGAAGAAATCTCTTTTAGAGATATGTTCGCCTTTGCTAACATTGTTATTAACTTATTGTTGTTACTGTATGTTTTAGTGCAATGAAGTATATATATAGCCTCCCCCATAGACTGCCATAAAGAACGGTCCTAACCCACCTGAATCCGCTAACTCCCTGCATTTCAGGTCGTCACTCCATCTAGTGGAGGGGTCGTCTTTTACTGCGTTTACCCGCACGCGGTCGCCACTCAAAATTTTTTTTGTATAGATAATAATAAACTTTATTTATCTGAGAATATTCAACATTTTTCTTTGTGTATGTACTGACATGTACACAATGGAAGTAATGTTCCTCCTCCTCGGGTAATTTATTCAATTATCATCATCAGTGTCATCATCACCTTAGGACTGGACTTATAAACTTTATGAAAAAAAAACAACAGCTGAGTTTTTTTTTCCTTTCTTCTTAGCTGAAATTGTGTTCCGAATAGGCGGTAATGAAAAAATGACTATTTAGAAATGTTTAAATGTACGTTTACTTCAATAAAAATGATTCTTTCTTTCTTTCTATAGGCGACGGTTACCACTTTCCATCAGGTGGGCCGTCAACTTGTTTGCCATTTTACGTTGTAATAAAATGTTTTATCAGAAAAACGCCTTGTTACCTTAACATTACATTGTTTATTCTAGCTTTAAGATCGTTTAATTAAAACAACGAAAAGCGTCCCGTATATTGTACGGACATTAATTTTAAAAGGACGAGAGGTTTTGAATATTCCTTTATACACTTTCCAACAGCTCCGTCCAAAGTTCCTTCCGTTATCTCTTTAATGTCGACTTTCTCAACAAAACGTCTAGCGAACCATTAACCAGAGCTGACAGTCTTGAAAAGAGGGACTATTACAAACCGAGCTTATTTACTTTTCACATCTTTCTTGATCGGACACGAATATACGAATTATGAATGAATCCGGCCGACGGCAAGTTTTCCCGATCTCTATTTATAGCTATAAATATGTCTGTACAACGTGTAGTAGAACGGGTATAACGAGTGGCAATGCGGCGATGGTGTCCATACAGCGACGTGACGTGCTACCAATGTACGGCGTATGATTTTTAAACGACTTTACGAAAGAGATTTTCAAATCGTTTTGTTTCTTTTTTTTGTTGGCAACTTTACGTTCTTAGTTTTGAACTGATTTTCATAACTCTTTTTGTCATTAAAACGTGTTGTCGTGTCGGTGTGTGTGATTGTTCATTTTAGATGAGTTACTTATATAGATTTTTTATACAATTATGATGGCAAAGCAGCACACGGCTGGTCTGATGGTAAACGGGGTTACCGTAGCCTATGGATGCTTGTAATACCAAGGATATCACACGCGCGTTACCGTCCTTTAAGAAACCTTAATATGTCTTTTTTGACGAACCTCAAGCTGTAGTTTCTAGGGAAAGCCTCGGCAGAAAGATCATTCCAGAACCTGAGTGTCCGTGGAGGGAAGCTTCTCTAAATCTGTACTGTACGTAATCATTCTGATTCTAAGATGTGGGGGTGGATTTCTTGCCGATGGTAAGCGGTACGATGGTAAAAAGTCTCTATAGTTTTTTTTTTTTTACAACACAGGGGGCAACCGAGCATGCAGCTCACCTGATGGTAAGTGACTACCGCCGCCCATATAGATAATATAGACTTCATATTGAAGAGTTTTTCGGAACACAATCCGTTATACAGGCGGTAAAAGGTGCAAAGCGAAGCAAAGTCTCGCCTGAAAATTAAGGGGCTCAGTTAACCTGGGATCGTCGATAATTCTCATAGCACGCCTCTGGATCGCATCAAGAGGGCTAAGCTGGTATCCAGGAGCTCCCGTTCACAAGTGATTTCAACTTATATTTCTTTTAAAAAAACTTTTTCAGTTTCACGCATATTATGGCTGGGTTTGGATATGCTCGTTTCCTTTATTTACGACTTTTATTGATATTTGTTGGATAAAGATATTTTACATTTACGCATCGGAAATAATTTACCCCACACAAAAAAAGAAAAACATCAAGATAAACGAATACGACTGTGATCTTTAAGCCAAGATCCTAGATGGATCTTAGTGGTAGGATTTGATCAGGATGCGAAGGATAACAATGCCTATCCTACCTAAATCTACATTTTCATTTTTTTTAATGAATGATAATGGAATGGTAACCCCGCCTACGCTATCAGTATACACTGGCGGGGCACCAGTGAGGGATAATAGGTGAGAATGAAAAAGCAGGTCAGCCCATCGTGACGAATTCAACGATAAATTAGTCACGATAGTTTCCAGGGGGAACTACGTGGAGGTCGACCTGATGGGGTTGATAGTAATGGGGAATAACCTCCCCTTTACTAACAATCCCTCCACCATCATTTACATATTTGAAGTCGCTTAAAAATATTAGTGTGGTGGCAGGCTGCTGTAACAGCTGGATGTTTATTGACACATAGGAGCAGTGCGCGGAGTACGCAAGTGTTTATAAATCTTCAAGCAACTCACGTAATGAACGTCAGGTCAGATCGTAGATTGAGCTCGGCGCCGGCACTCGGCCGGCCACCTGAGTAAGTATATACACAGACCTCCAGTTACATACAAACGGTCTGCTCTAGATACTTTTTTGTACTCTTCGGTGGAACATTATGTAAACTTATCACAACAACTTAGAATGGCAAACAAGCTAAGGACTTACCTGATGTTATGTAATGTACGGGTGTTATGTCTGACAGAACATTGGCTTAAACAATATGAAATAATTTGTCCTTTTGAACATTATAATATAGCTAGTTTTTTTGCTAGGAACAATGCCATTCATGGCGGGTCAATTATTATTTTAAAAAATGATGTAGAATATAAAAACCGATTATGTCTTGACATTGTAAATATTTCTATTGAGCAAACAATTGAACTATCTTGCGTAGAATTAGTTACTTGTATAATAATTTGCGTTTATCGTCCGCCATCGGCTTGTTTTGATTCTTTTGAACTGGCTATGGAGGAAGCATTGAGACGAGTCGCACGGAGGAATAAAACATTATTTGTATGTGGCGATTTTAATGTTGATTTATTATCGGAATGCTCAATAAGCTTAAGATTGATTAACTTATTTAAATCATTTAATTTGCACAATCTTTTTTTAGAACCCACTAGGGTCGCAGGAAATTCTGCCACTTGTATAGATAATGTTTTTTGTAATTGTGAAGTAAAGGTGAAAATGAATTTCGACTGTCTTGGATCGCCGGCCACCTGAGTAAGTTTATACACAGACCTCGGACAGTGAAACTAAGGGATCCAAAGGGACTCAAACAATTACATGCAGACAAATAACACAAAAGAATTTGGCACGTTTTAAAAATAAAATTGAACATAAAATATCTAGTGTCATAGTACCTCAATATGACCCGGACATTGTATGTGAACATATTTTTAATTTAATTGAACATGAAGCTAGCAGTGAATTTAAAACAAAAACATTTTCAACAAGTCTAGGGCTAATCTTTACGAACTTTACGAAAAACGAAGCTATATATCCGATCCCTTATTTCACGAAAATATTTAAAAAGGTTTGTCATACAGCTAAGTCTCTCTATTTAGGTAAAATAATAACTAAATCTAAAGATAAAATTTGCGCATACATTCGAATCTTATTTTACTAATATTCGACACAGATACTTTTTATCAGTAGAAATAATGAACTAATAATTCGGTGGATAGTATAATGGGCTTTTAATATTATGTATAGAACTTGTCAAAATCAACTGGAGATAGAATAGCATAACAAGCACTCAGTAAATTTTTTGAAAAAACAACCTGCCTGATGGAAAGTGGACCTTTCTAAGGCTTTTGAACCTAAAAAATCTTTAAATTTAATAAAATCTTATTATAGATATGTGCAAATGGGTGTACCTCAAGGATCTATTCTCGGTCCACTAGTTTACATGGACACGATACTTCATTGATTTTTAAAGTTAATAGAATGACTAATAATTAAGAGACTGGTTTACAACTAACAATCTTATGTTAAACGCTAAAAAAACAAAATGTGTTAATTTCTCTCTAAAAGTTTTAATACTAATTGCAATATTAAATTAAATTTCGTTCAAGCTACTCCCAATGCGTTCCTGAAGACTTAGGTGTTATTTCTCTGTACCCTGTAAATTCACTACCATATCCCACCCTTCTAACCGAAACACAGTCATGCAAACACAACTACTTCACTGTAGACAGAGGTGCCATAGCAAACTATTCTAAACTATGGTATTATTATTGTAGATGGCCAGTATCAATTATATAACAATATTTTATACGTTCACTAAAATACATGAATAAATGATTTTTGAATTTGAATTTGAATTTGATGGGTTACGCTTATTTTATTTTATACACCCTTCCAACCGAAAAACAGCCATGCAAACACAACTACTTCACGGTAGAAACACGAATGGGACAGAGGTGCCATAGCAAACTATTCTAAACTATGGTATTATTATTATAGATGGCCAGTATCAATTATATAACAATATTTTATACCACATACAGGTTACTTTTATTTTATACATTTTTGCTCTTTTGACGACAAAATGAACGTGAACTGAATTTTAACAGTATTGTGTTATTGTTTGTCTCTTTTTATCGTATTCTATTTCTGCTAATACATAATAATTAAAAATGTGACAGTTACATATATTAGTGTGCACGACGCACCATTTTAGTTTCTTTTTTTAATTTTATTAAAAAGATGTTTTGTTTGTAATTTGAAGTCTGTATCAGTTCAGTTTTGTTCTGGTTCGCTTTTTTGCTCCGTTGCTTTGCTTTTGTATATTTTTTTATATAATTATATTATCTTTCTAAAACACCGTGTTTCCATACCAGTATACAGTCCTTTCGCCCACAATTATCAAATACTGTTTTCTATATTATACGCAAATAATATACGTCTGTACATTTACTTTTTTTGTATAATGCTTGTGCTCTGTAGAGATACTTACTCGTTGCGGGTGCGGGCTGCCGTGCAAACAGAATCGGTATGGACGAGGTGTCGCGGGGCGCTCACCGCCGCTGCTAACCTCCGCACCTCCGTGACCCGGCACCTACTCAATAGAACTTAGATAAAATGCTTCAAACAAACGGAAAGAGAAGTCTTTCCCATTATTTTAAGAATATCAAATTGAAATTTTATCCAAGTTAACAAAATGTCGACAATACTAATAAGGAATAATAACAATCAGCCCATGGATGGATCGGTGAATTCCGTATAACAAAAAGAAATTGTTATATAAAATGTTAGTCATTTACATAATATATATTTAAATTTGTAGTAGCGCCTTAAAATTGTGTACGTACCTACGTATATATATAATATTTTAACCTTTTTTTACTAATTGCAGTTTTATATTTGTGATAAAAAATGTTTATTCTACTGAAAGAAGAAAATCGCAAAATCACCATATTTCAATCAATCTAACTAGAACTTTATTCATGTACATCTGTTGGTACGTCATTTTATAATTATTATAATTACTACATAAAATAATATTGATTAAAATAATTAATAGTCATTTAAATCAGAATAAGACGAAAAAAAAAATAATTATACACTTTACATGAATATTATGCTGAATTCTATGTACTATTGCCATTTAAATAGTCGTTTATTTTACAATATGCAGCAAGAATAACAAAAATAATATAAGTATGCAGATTATTTTATTAGGCGCAGGTAAAACTCGACCAATTAGAAATCTATCTAGGTTTTTTTATAGAGCTACGTACAACTTCTTACTTGTGATCTGATGATTTACAAGATAATTGCGATAAAGGTAAGTAATGCTATTAATGCGCAATAGAACAGTATCTGTCTGTCTATCAGTTTTACTTCTTTGGCGTAACGTTATAGAAAATTTGGCGGCGTATAAAAGTTGAGTGAAAAACATAAACGAGAATGAATGAATAAATAAATGAGTATACTTTATTTGCATTATACAACATAGGGGAATGTTGTTTCTGTATGTTTTGACAAGTTTACTTCTCGATATTCTCGAATTCTCATCAAACCTAATTGTATTTACATTTTGAAAATATTACCATTACTTACTCTGATTGTTCAGAATGAATAACAAATGATTTTAAATAAGGAGAACCTCTTAAACGAAGACAATGTTCGTAATGAACGCTTTAGTGTGCCGCGTCACGTCGCTCTTGTAAATGACGTCGGCCACCAAACTCGCATTAAACTCGCGTCAAACGCGCGTGTCGTCGATAGACGTGAAGCGGTGCGCGGCGAGCGATGTGAGCGATCTGAGCGTCCGACGTGTGCAGAGCGAGCGAGCGAGCGGGCGATGTGTCACGAAGCGAGCGAAGCGTAATAAGTAGCGATTTGTGTGACGGGACCCTCGTAACGCCGGCTTTAAGACAAAAAGCCGTGTCCTCGTTCGGCCTTCGCAGTTTTTGATAGACACCTGTCACAGAAGTAACTGTGAGCTGACAAGCGAGAGCTACCTTACCTTACTTTGCGGCTAGTGCTGCAATCAAGCGATTTTAAAGGTCAACACCGAAAGAAGCGTGTTATATATAATTGTCTGGCTCTTATTATTAATATATTTATGTGTATATAAATATTTCAGAAAAAATAAAACGATGTTTCTAACTAGCACCGTTTGTAGTTAAAAACTTACAAAATGCAATTTAGTTATGCGGTTTAGGTTTTAACCAAAACTATGGCCTTAAATAAGAAACTGTAAATTGAAATAACATTAAAAATAACTATTAGGTATAATAATAACTATTAATATATATACTAATAATAACTATCGATTTCGTATAAAAAAAACAGTAAAGGATTTTATTTCTTCTCTATCTATGTACGAAACCTTCGGCGTGTGAGATCAATTCACACCTTACCGGTTTTTTAAATTTAATACTTATAAACTAAGTAGAAATCGGCCTAAGCTTTATTTATTTGTAAAATCCCCTTGAGCATACCCTTAATTCATTTAAGTGATGCCATTTATCAGGGTTAGCAAAATAAAATTTACCTCGCAGTATAGCTATGATAGGCGGAATAATTAAATAGATTTTAAGACTACAAAAATGTATAATCGATCCATATTGAATATATGTATGTCAATATATAAAATATACACAAGTTCTCGTATAATTGTAGTTAGACGCTGTCTTATGGTTTTAATTTAGTGGCATGATTATTTATTTATATGATCATCATCTCCCAGTCCTTTGCTTTATTTAGTATTAGCCTAGTATATTTTTATGGGCTGTATTTCTGTGTTTTCCTATTTCTAGTGTTTTCATGACAGATAGATATCAGAAGGAGACTTTGTACAAAAGTCGTTTGCTTGGACATCTCTGCCCCATTAGTGTTTCTACATTGAAGCAGTTGTGTTTGCATGGCTGTGTTTCGGTTTAAAGGGTGGGATATGGCAATGAATTTATAGGGTACAGAGGAATAACACCTGAGTCCTCAGGAATCGCAACGCATGGGGGATATCATGGGCGAAACGGTATACTCTGTTATGTCCATGGAACTGCTCATGTCTGAAGGTGACGGTTAGTACATTCCATCAGGTGGGCCGTCAGCTTGTTTGTCATTCAAGTTGCATAAAAATAGACAAATATTCCTACGGTTCAATCAAAATATATGACGAATTAAACATCTGGCACATTGCAGGGATAACAGTGGATCAATTTTAAGGTAACTGCTATCGCAACGGGACGTGCCGTCGCAGTAATCTCCATAAATCTGAGGAGCGAACAGGTGTAAGCTGCGGTTTATATGTCGCTCACGATATAAAGTTACTTGTATTAATTTAGTTAGTCGATGCGTACATACAAGTAGATAGCGAGCGAGCGTCGCGCGCTCTGAGTTGTGATGAATAACAATCGTTGGATATCGATAGAGCGATTACGGCTAGTTACCTTATAAAATGATAATAATTCTATCTCTTTCTTTTCATTTAACAGTTTCCTTTTGACGGTGCAACTAATTCATGCATTCTCTTCCAGCTAGTTCTATCTCAGGCCATATCGTTGACCTCCCTATACGACATGACACCTAGTGCTTCCTTTATCTGTCCCATGTCCATTCCTCGGTTTTCTCCTTCTCTTTTTTATTCTATAATTAATTACAAATTACAATTGACTGGATATTATCGATTGATCGATATAATAGTATCGAGAGTAAGTACTAAAATAATCTTATGAAATAACGTGTAATATTGTTTTGAAGTTGTAATCAAAGTGATCGATACTGTTATATTACATACCGTAGGCGATTATAATAAATAAATAAATAAACAGATTTATTTCTCTTCACAATTCATTACAGTGAAATACAATGCTTATATTAAACAAATTATAAATATAACTGTGAGAGACTGGTGCCTGAGATAGGTATAAGAATACCTGTATTACAGCTCACCAGGGCCTCACTCCGCAGGGTTACTTACTAAGCACTTGTATTACAATAAAAGAATTCAATGTGTGAATAGATTCAACTGTGTGAGTTAACGATTTTTATCGATAATCTATTATTATTGGTAAATACATTCGACTAATTGATTATTAGGCGACACTAGTAAAAGCGATGGGAGGGTGTAGGTGCGAGGTGCGAGGTGCGAGGTGCGAGATGTGGCGAGGACCTGTAATTGAATGCCGGATGGGGGATTATACAATATTACGTAACGACATAAACTCGTAACGAGGCAGCGGCGGCGGCGGGGCGGGCGGGATGGTGGGGCGGTGGCCCGGCCCGGCCGGGCTGGGACCATATTACCATATCATGTTTATCGACAACATAAGCCCCTTGTTTAATTGGCATAGGCACCCACCTGTCTGTACAATCAATAAGACAAATATAATTATTCTGAGCCGGTAATATAAATACAAAGCGGGACACTGATCACTCTTAGTGAGATGCGTTTTGCATTCCTTTAAAGGGATCGTAAATAAATGATAATTACCAGGATTCTTTTATATTAACGACTTTAAAGTATTAACGAGTATAATGGGAAATTTGAAAAAATATAACGCGTATTACATTGTAGTTTGTTGGCAAGTAAGTCCAAATACAAAATGGAAAGTTCATGTAATTTCTTTCTGCGTCATGATCGGTGTTCTTATGATGCCGTGATGAACGATCCACGTGAGTGGTTGGTGATGCGGAATGCTCAGCTGTCGTGTAATGGTTATCCCGGAGAAAGGGCCTAATTATGCGTGTGAATAACCAAAGAATTTTGAAGCATATTGTTAATGCTTCATTAATCACGTTATTTCATATTAACATGATTGTGTAATAAATAAAGATTGTGACCCATCGATAAAGAGTTCAAATGTGACAAAATCAGTAAATTTGATCTAAAAACTAAATTACTAAATCGATTTTGATATAATTTTTATGGGACCAATCTGTGAGTACACTTTTACAGACAAAAAAATATTTTTCCGAACCGATTTACAACTGATGAAATTATGAGGTTACAAACATAAAAAATATGACCGAATAGTCGGTTGAAAATACTAAATTAGTTGCGCAAGGGATGATAAAAAAAAGCTTATTTCGATTAAATAAAGAAAAACTTATCATCCTTTACAACCGCTTTTAATAAAAATAAATAATCAGGGTTACAGTCAGTAGTTGGAGTTAGTTCCAAAACACTGGAATGAGCGACAGGGATCTTAAAAGTAATAGAAACATGTATTTTCATGGCGGGCATGGGCAGGCCGACAATCACAACATGTAGTTAAGGACAGGGGGCGATGAACCAAGAAACATAAAAGTAAAAGACATCAGCGCGAGGGGCCCTCGAACCATTCTCGACGGGGATTTATTTTAATGTAGTACTCTTGTAAGCTTTGTTTGTTCCTTAGATATTTAATAGATCGATAAAAATATTATATTACGAAAATAAACAAATAAAAAAAGATACTGTAATGTAAAATAAAGTACAATCAAAGTACATTAGCGACAATACTTACGTGTTGAGATTTCAAAGGGCTACTTTTAACATTCTTTAGTTTGTACAATTAATATTAAATTAAATGCACGGATACTTGTTTCGTTTTATAATGTAGTTAGCAAGCCCGGTCTGGAATGTGAGAATTCAGCTGTATTTTTGTTATGTTTGTTACTTCATAACTCCGTCAGTTGTAAACTGATTTGTAAAATTCTTTTTTTATTTCCTACATATGTATTGATTCCATAGAAAATTTATCAAACTTGGTACAATACTTTAGTTTTTATATCAAAATAACTGGATTTACCACAATTGAAGTCGTTTCATTATAGAATACAGTCTTCTCTGCGTACTCTAATGAGATAGGTACAAGGTTACTTTTCGCAAACGCTTGTCAGCTAGTTTTATGAGCATTTGTAGTATCGTATCTTCCGAAAAAGTACAACTCGTCACCCATCCTGCACATAGCCCCGACCTAGACCTTGTGATTTCTGTATTTTCTCCAAAATTAAAGATTTGATGGGAGATTTCACTTTTACCAACTCCGAAGAGGCAGTGATAGCGTTCAACCAGCACGTAGAAAACATGCCTTCAGATCTGTGGTCCTCCTGTTTTAAAAGATGGTTCGATCGTATGAAAAAATGTTTAAAATGTAAAGGAGATTTTGAAAAGCAATAAACATAATATTTTGGTTATAACATGTTGGTTTTTTAAGTTACGCAAAACTTATATGTGACATATTATCTTTTATAGTCTAACATAAACTGAGTTTAAAAATAAGATTTTTAATAAATTTATGGCGTTACTGAATAAAGCGATAAAAGGCAGTATCAACTTATTAAAAAAAATTGAAGTCTTTGCTATTAAAATGACATAATTTTATAATGATTCTTTAAATTTAATTTTATTTATAAATCTTATGATGCGTATTAATTGAAAGTCGAATAAGTATATGTATTATTGAAATCGTCAATAATGAAATTTACAATTTTAGACATCATGTAATAAGATTTATACGATAGCAAAACACAACAAACATCATATTTATAAGGTTTGAAAGTACATTATTCAGTATTTAACATTTGTCAGTTAATTATTTAATATGAGAAACACTAGCGATACCATTGGAAAGGCTCTTTGTACATGTGAATGAATTAATTGCTATGTTCACAATTAGTTAATTCTCTCAAGTTAATGAGTCTATGGCATGTAGTAGACAAGTCGACCGATTACTTAGGTACAGTATTCACGTGTCGTATAAACATAATGTATTGTACCTACATACATATCTACCGAATATCATACCCAGATACAGATGCCTTACGGTTATAGTCTGTGGCTTCCTCTCTATTAGACTCGAAATGGAAATTGTGGTGTGGCATATGCCTAGAATAATTTATATTTCATAACCTTATTCTATAACATAAATCTATCCAACATTTATTTGCTTGTAATGATTTAATTTCAGGCTTGAGAAAGTTACAAATGTCTCCGTAGACTTGTAATTTTTAATCTAAATAAACAAATTCCAAAATGTAGCTCAATGAATAGACAACCGATGGGGAAGAAAGGTTCTTGAGTGACGACCCTGTACGCAAATGCAGTGTGTCCTACACTACTGATCACCCACTAGATGGAGTGACGACCTCAAATGCATTGCAGGGAGTCAGTGGATGCAGGTGGCTCAGGACCATTCCTTATGGCAGTCTATGGAGGAGGCCTATGTCAAGCAGTGGACAGATAAAAGCTGAAATGATGATGGTAATGATGATAATATGAGTTAAGTACGCTACCTACAACGGGCCGCTTGTATGTACCTTGGCCTCTGTAAAGATACTTACTCGTGTGGTACGTACATGTGCGGAAGCGGTTGGTCGGCCGATCAACTTTTATAAATAAAACAATAACTGCCAAGGGTTGCCAGGGGACTCGACCGGGAAAAGGTAACCGTCTTTTCACAGGGAGGAAATCTAAATATTATGTAGATTCAATATAGCGATTCTGAATGCCTCATAGCGAGTGACAATGATATGACAGCTCTGCACATAGCTCCCGTGTTATTACAAGTGAATAATATAATACGGATACGAAGGTGTTTTGCGTATTAGATAACATTTCATTTTGCGTATAACAGATACTTTTTTATTTATATAGGGGGGGGAGGGGATTGTTATTAATGCAAATCACCAGTCTCATTGCTAGCAATGTACTCAGTCAGGTCGACCTCCACGTGGTCTCCCCTGGAAACCATCGTGATGAATTCCAAGTGTATTCATCACGATAGGCTAACTGACCTGTCTTTTCATCCTCTCCTATCATCACTTACTGGTGGTCCGCCAGTGTATACCGATAGCGCAGGCGGGGTTACCATTCCATCATCACCCATTAAAAAAAATACCTTTTTATATATTATATGATAATAAACTCGGTATTGCGCACAATAGAGATTTATACAAGGAGTATTTATACAGAATGTGCATATACAAAAGGCGGCCTTATCGCTCTTACAGACAACCTGGCATAAATAGTAGATAAGTACAGAGAGAAAGATAGACGGCGCAAGTGATACACAGTAAAACACACAAGTAACACAGTATTGTATTTTTATAAATAAAATTTTTGATACTATAAATATAGTATTCTCGATACAGGATGGAATGGATAAGTCTGGATACTCAGTGTCAGTATTGGTGGCTCCTATTTTTATTATTGTTTTATGATCCATGTTTATTTGAATAAACAAACTAGATTTATCGATAGAAAAAAAAAAGAAAGCAAAAAACTGAATTTTGTACAAACATGCGACAGCACCCATATAGAGGTAAAAAAATAATTAAAACAAATAATAATAATAATCAAGTACTACTGAGGTAACAAAATACGTAGGAGAAAATAAATTATGTGTGTATTACTGCAGTCTAAGCGTGTGTGCGTGCGTGCATGCGTGCGTGGGTGCATACGTGTGTGGCTGCGTGGATACGCGCGTACGTGTTTGCGTGCGTGCGTGTGTGAATGCGTGCGTGGGTTCGTGCATGCGTACGTACGTGCGTAGGTGCATGCGTACGTGCGTACATGCGTGCTTCGCAATAATCGCCAAAACGAGGTCTGTGCTCAATATGTTGCTGCAGTGTTAGGGACGCTACAGCGCTGATCTTCAGAGAACACTGTTTATCTCTTCACTACTTTACAGATAGTAATAATTTCAGTATCACTCTATATATTATAACTTAATACAAAGCAATGTAACCAAAAACATTTTTATTATTTTTCTGTTGACAAGTCAATTTGACAAGTAAATAACACGTGAAACAAACTTTGAATAGGGCTCCGAGCGAATGACTTCTCAACTTCAATTATATTTGAACGGTTTATTTTTCCGAGAATTTAGCCCTGAGGGCTGCCACCTAACCGGGTACGGTAGACACTTACAAAGTAGTGTTTTACCGGGCAAGAAACTGTTTATAAGTTTATAAAACTCTATAGAGAAGGGATCGAAATCAATAGTATCCTTTTAAGGGAATGTTCTATGAGTGAAACTCAACATTACACATAATTAAGATTGTTTTCCACAATAAAAAAAAAGTCTACAATTGTGGCAAAACTAGTTATTTTGATTTAAAAAACTGATTTTACCAAAATTTCTATGGGACCAAACTGTAAGATAAAAAAGAATCTACCAAATCGGTTTACAACTGATACAATTATAAGGTAGCAAACATAAAAAAATAAGAATCTCTTTTTTTTCTAAATCCATCGAAAATGATTTTTTTTGTTATCGATGTTTCTTTGGGAAAAAGTAAAACGCTCGTATTCTCTTTAAAGGACAGCAACTGCAATATATACAAAGCGATTAAATTAAAGAGTATTATAGTACAAAGAGTAAATTACAATTTTTACTGTCACATATATTAGTGATCGCAATTCCCTCTATATAATTGCAACACATAATATACCAGGAGCCTACGTATTCACCATCCACTATAGGATACTCCCTAGATAATTGCATCTAATTGTTGCAGTCACGATCGCTCTGCAACGCCTGAGATAAATCCCCACTGCACAGTAGACAGTGCAAGCTCTCTACGTCAATAGCAATTCGATAGAACAACGACCTCCCCGGGACCAGACGCTCACCGCTAGAGCACTGTCTGCAGAATTGATATCCCTCTTAGGATAATCTGTTCTCCACTGCGCCGCCCACAATCGCGTGCTCCTTCTATTTTCAAACGTTCCAAATAAATTCACCATTAAAAACGCTTTGTTGTATCACGCAGATGAATTGCATATTTTTAAATCATAAAATAACAAGGAGATTTCTCAAGCGGTGAGGAGTAAAAAGGAAAATAGGAAAAAAAAAAAAACAAAACCGATGCTTCAACATCAAAGAACGTAATTTGATATTTTTTAAACAAAGACTCTTCAATTTCGACAAAATTAGTATGGGACCACCAGGAAAATAAATGTTTTTGATTAAAATAATTAGAGGGAGATTTTGTGTAAGAGCCTGTGTTTAGTGTGATCTAAGCAGCTTTACTTGTGTGGCTGTTTAGGTTTGAAAAGCTATGTCCCATAGCAGTGAAATTACAGAGCTGTTTCAGTTTGAAGGGTGGGATATAACAGTTAGATTATAGGTTACGGATATGACGTATGAAAATACCTTTCATAGTGTATTTTTTACTATGCTTTTCACGTCTATGCGACATTTACCACTTTCCATCAGACGAGCCGCCAGCATACTTGCCATTTCCAATGCATAAGGTGAATTTTGTTACACAAAAAACCACAAGTTTTAATCAAAATTGCGTATTTTGATTTAAAAACTAAATTATTGTACTGATTTATATAAAAAAAGATTTTTTTTAAATCAGTTTACAAATTATGAAGTTCTGGGGTAATAAATATAAGAAATACAACTGAATTGAATACATCCTTCTTTCTGTGATATCGGTTAAAACTCCCTCCAACAACACTTAAAATTTTGGTACAGATTCTTTGGCGACGACTCAAAATGTATATTGTTTATAGGCATAAAATAAACATCGCGACGTATAATTTTCCAATACTGATCTAGAAAATATGATAACAAACAGCTCGAAAGTACTCCTGTGCCAGAAACTAGCGCCGCCAGCCTCGGGCGACACAATTCGCTTGTATGGAATCGTAAGTAATGCTTTGTACTGTATTCATGGCGAACACGGGCGTAGATTTCGGGAGTGGTACACACTATGCGTACTTGTAGTTTCATTATTAAAACCTGTCTTTCTATAATAAAGACATATTTTAACTTAACTGTCAAAGAATGGGGAGTGATTTTTTTGGCGGTTGTGGACTAAACTTGGTACCAGTAATATTTTTGCCAATTTTGAACAGAGATTCAAAATACTTTTTCTAAATTTGTTATAGAAAAAAATGTTATAATTGTTATAGAAAAATATCTAGAAAACTTAAAAAAAAACTTGTAGACTCAAAACGCAGGCAAGAGAAATAGAAAATAAAGTACAGATAGTATGTTTTTTATGCAACTTAGAATGGCAAATAAGCTGATAGTCCACCTGATGGAAAGTGATAACCGTCGCCTATAGACATGAGCAGTACGATGGACATAACACAGTAAACAGTTACGCCCATGATACCCCCCATGCATTGCCATGCCGAAACACAGCCATGCAAACACAACTGCTTCACAGTAGAAACACGAATGGGACAGAGGTGCTAAAGCAAACAACTTTTGTACAGTCTCCGTCTGTTGAGTACATATGTACACTTTATCAAGCAGCTCGATCGATTTATCGAGCGGTTTTATACAAACGCGCTTGATTTAAGCAGCTGAACCGTCTACAGATATACTGACCTCTTTATCCGGACTACGATGACAAAATACATAGTTCACCGCGCCTTGCAAGCTCTTGCAATGTCCGCTGCATGCAAACGTAATGCGATTGTACGAGTATATTGATTTCCTTAGCAATGCTCAGGTTGGTAACGGAGTAAGAATACAATTTCTTACCAGTTCTAGGTTTTTCCTTAAGACTACAGTATGGGATTCTTCAAAAATTTATTCTTTAAATATTAAGGTTTAATCAGGGTCAGCAACGCGCACCTACTACCTCTAGTGTTGCAGGAGTCCATGGGCTACAGTGACCATTTATCATTAGACGGTCTGTATGCTTGTTTACCGCCTTTGTGGTAAAACAAAAAAAGTTCTCATTATTTTCCTTTTATTCTCAATAGGCTGTCGTACAAAGTGACAATATTTAAGCACAATACTAATGTAACAGAAAGAAAATTGTAATTTTAACAAGTGACGTGATAGTAATCGCCTTGTGGTCCCGACATCCTTTCCTTTCCCATGGATGTCGTAAGAGGCGACTAAAGAAGATCAAGGGATGAGCAATGGCGCTCCTTATAAAAAATCACCAGTCTAACTGCGATTGCCAACCCGCTTGCCAAGCGTGGCAACTACTGACAAAACCCCCTTTGGGGAGGCCTATGTTCAGCAGTGGACAGTTAACAACTGATATGATGAACGTGATGCTAATGATATGATAATAAGTTTACAGAGGGAGACTTTGTACAAAAATCTATTGCTTGGGTACCTCTGTCCCATTCGTGTTTCAACCGTAATGCAGTTGTGTTTGCATGGCTGGGTTTCGGTTTGAAGCGTGGGATATGGCGTGAATTTACAAGGTAAAGAAGAATAACACCTAAGTCCTCAGGAATGGCAACGCATGGGGAGTATCATGGGCGAAACAGTATACTCTGTTATGTCCATGGTACTGCTCATGTCTATAGGCGACAGTTACCACTTTCCATCAGGTGACCGTCAGCTTGTTTGCCATTCTAAGTTGTATAAAAAAAGTAGAGGTCATATCATAATTAAAATATTGTCTCATTCAATTATTGAATCCGTCACAATAGAAAATATAATGATCGGAGGATAAAAGAAGAACAGTAATTTCGGTAGATAGTAATTGGAACGTTTGTTCTTTGCAACATATATTTTTTTTCTTTGTAAAAAAATAATTAATCGAATAAATATTCTAAACGTAAAGACATTTCTTAAATTCGTCTTTTTTTTTCAAGATAGTTTTAGGGCTGTCATAGGTATCATAGTATATTCTGTAATGCCTTTGATATTATTTTTCCTGTCAGAGGGCTGTAAACTTAAATGCTTTCCTAATTTATCGTGGTTCTAATAAGTACTCGGTTGGGCCCTTAGATATCCATGGCCTGGTTCTTCATGACACTATCCTATCCTATTGTGTCCTAGGGTATCCTAGGTATCATAGTTTAACGAGCAGATGATTGGTGTGATCGTGTTTTTTTTTTATTCAACTTAGAATGGCAAACAAACTGACGGCCTGCCTGATGGAAAGTGGTAACCGTCGCCTGTAGACATGAGCAGTACCGTGGACATAACAGAATGTGCAGTTTCGCCCATGATACCCCCCATGTGTTGCCATTCCTGAGGACTCAGGTGTTATTCCTCTGTACCCAGGAAATTCGGTTAGTTGTTTTAAGTTATTTGTTACAATTAATTGTAAATTATAATAATAAGCGTACATAGTTAGTCATGAAAGGTATAACCAACTCGAAGCTTAGCCATAGTATTAATTGATATGAACCATTTGTCCCACAAAGAATAAACAAGTTCAACATAACATACTTCGCGGCAATAATTAACGGAGATAACATTGGAATAGACGTATTTCTCATTTTTCTAAGAAATATTATTTATTTATTATAACATTTCTACATGCGCTCTCTCCAAACTTCGCAGAAATATTCAACGTAAAAGATCCGAATTCAGTACACAATCGATCTGATTATAAAAAAAAAAAAATATGTGTATATTTTGCATTCCTACAACTTCTTCGACTTTCAATCTTTTGAATTGAGAATATGTGAATGACAACTCTATTGAGAAGTACATGCAATAATAAATTGTATATTTCCCCTTTGAAATTTCCTTTTAAATCAAGAACAACCGTGCAAACCCGAGCTATGAAACGTTATGAGAGACAGAAAAACGGAGCAAATCAAATTACTGTTTCACGTCCGCGTTTTGCTTGCGCTCGCCTTCGGGAATTAACTTAGCAAATAGGTTAGGAGGTACGTCAGTGGGCGAGTAGTCGAGTTATCGAGGTGAGTCCCTGAGTCGACGACTCGCTCCAGTTTATTCAAAGTTAAACAACGGCGTTTAATTCCGGTCCAGTGTGGGTAAGAGGTTTACTCGGCAGGCTCCCCAAACAGCGAGCGTAAAACATTAAGAACATGCATCAAAACAATTCAAGCCGGAGACGCCATTACAGACACAATGTAATTTATTTTTCGAGAACGTGTACGGTTAACCTTTTTAACTTTATTATGGTCGTGCATTAGTTAAATTAGATATAAAAATTAAGTTGAAAAGATTATAATGACTTTGTCTCCCGTGAAAGCTCTTAAAATAATATTTATATCAACATGAATGATATCTTTTGTTCTCTGCTGAACGTAACATTACTTCTTTTGACCGTACATATCATACTCATTATCAAATGGTTTGCCAAATCGTTTAGGTGCTTTAGTTATAATATACTCGTATATACTTTTAGGTACGTTTGTTTCTTTTTTTCTCTTCAAACAATCTCAGTAATATTTACATATTAAGTAACAATAACATGCCTACCATTTTTTGTATTAACGACAATTCGACAATCCAATATATACCATGAAAGTTTCTAACGATGTCTTAATATCTATGTTTTTTTGGCCGTGATTAATACGAGTGATAAGCCATACAAATGTGTTATAAAGAGGATTAACATATGATATTTTTATCATAATAAATGTGGTCAAGTCGCTTGGATACAGATATTTATATAAATGCTTGCATATCATTTTGTTTATATTAATAATCGATTGTTAATCATGCTATTTAGTGACTCTATTGCTAAAAGTAGAGTAACAATTCCTTCTTGAAAGCCTTATGGTTAATTCTTAATAAAATGATAATTTGGAAAATTTCTTCAATAAATTGTGAAAGAGTTATCACGGTGAGCCTACTGAAACTCTTTTGAGGGCAAATCAATAAACTGAGTTGTGACCATTTTGTGTTACTATGGCACACGCATGAAAAAAGGAAAAAGTTGTTTTTATCTTTTGCTTTTTGTTCTTTTTTTGTTGCTTTTTTTTGGTTTTTCATTCTTTTATCTCTTTTACTGTGTATGCCTGTATTATGTGTATGTTTGTATTGTTATTTGTGTGCTGTAAGTAATGCAAATAAATTATCTATCTATCTATCTATCTACTGGCATACTTTCATCCTCACTAATCACCTCTCACTGGTGCTCTGCCAGTGTATATCGATAGCGTGAGCATTACCATTCCTTTATGATTCTTTTCCATGAATATGAAATGTAGTACCAGGTATTCACCTATCTATTCACCAGGTTTATCAGATGACAGATACAGAAAGTATCTGTAAAAAGTTTTAATGTCTTCCGCTACGGAAGTTATGGTTATAAATAGGGATAATTTGTATAAATTATCGAGGACGAGAGAGGAGGGCGCGGCGCCGCCGCCGGGCGCGCGCCGACCACTCGGATCCTTATGGAAAACTTGATTTGCAAATGGAAGTAACATTTTATTGCCAAGAATGAGACGTCTGCTTTTTATCGGCTTTTTGCAGACAGCGTCGTTGAACGAAGCATTCTTGTTTTTATAAACAAGTGAAGGCAAACAGCTTACCAGTTTGTATCTGGTCTAGTACTATATTATAAATGCGACTGTTACAATTGGAATAGTTTTATTACATTTTTTTATATATATTCTGTGCCGTTATCCACAATGAGTTTGATCAGATTCATATACAACGGCATTAGTAATGAAACTTAATTATACTACAATACAATCTGGTTTTAAAGCCACATTGTGTTACGGATTGCGATTTATGCTCTCAGATGTTTGTTGATACTGAAATTCGAGAAAAAAAACGTAATTTCCTTAATAAAAAATTATATTAATATAATAGAAAAAAAAACTTCCCTATAGTTGACTGGGAGAGAATGCTTTTAGCATTAAGTCTGCCATGTATACATATTTGTACTAATGAATAAATAAATAAATAAATTAATTAAAAATTTTCCTAAAAAAATAATAGTATTATTTTATTATGTGTGACAGTATGTATGGTGACAGATATTATAACTATTTCTAGCGCCACGATCAGTTACTGATTTAACCCTCATTTAATGAGAACTAGTCACCCGTGTAACTGATTTGACCAGGCGTAATAAAGGTCAATCCCATCGCCATATTGTACAAGCAACATCTAACGGATTTTCGATCTCACAACTCCCCTAAGTCTCCGAGATTCGTCTAACGTTAAAGTTTTACTCCAACCGAAAGCGGTAAACAAAATACTACCAATTAAAAAGTTTTATCGGAACAGAGATAGCAGCCGATACTTATAATTAGTAGTTCGTTCATAAAATACTTTATTTGGCCATCGAAATTTTACTAATGTTTCTAAAAATAAACACTCAGATATATGTTACGAAAATAACTATAAAGAGAAGAATATAACTATAAAAACTATCGTGAATCTAACATGCAATTAACAACCTTTTGTATAAGTTCTTATTTTGTATCTAGTGACATGTTATTCAAATTTAACAATGCTGTGGGACTACATACAAATTACATTATATACTAGAAATGTATTGGTCCACAAAGCTGATTTAAAATATCTCGATGCTGCCAAGTTTCTTGCTATTGTTACCCCGTCCAATACCAAATACATACCATAGAGGAATCATTTATTTTATCAAAGAAAGTAGTACGAATTGAAATAACTTCTAGACAAACATGGTATTACGTATGTAAAGAGTTTTAATAATACCTCAAAATATTATATATAAATACCCTATAAACCACCCTACTGTTATAACTTAAAATATTAAATCGATTCTTAAACGAAAACCGATACCAAAGAAAGGACAAGAAATTAGAAGTTCTATCGGAGGATGAATAAATCTACGCGCGCCCGTATTTCTTGTCGGTTCGACGGGAACCTTTCGTTTGTCGTTCCAACTAGTGCTATTACAGCGTAGTTTTTTCGTTCCGCACCTCGTTCCGACCAGATATTTCCCTGAGGAACGCTACCGTTCCACTATTATTACATAGCTACGTGTATTACGCGCGGAATACGATTATACGCGCTTATAGTCTTTGTTTAGTCCAAGTCCCTTCGATGGTTACGTGCTGATTGTACTTTTAATTGTTGCTAATAACCACCAAACTTAATAAAAGACGGCATTGTCGAAGTCCACCGCATTGTGGGATGTGTTTGCGTTCACCTTAATTTTACAGTCAATAAATTCACGACACAATACCCCGTTCGAGCATCGGTCTGCTCCCGGGGTGTTGTTTCGGCAAAATTGAAATGAGATTTACCTAACTATTTGTTAGAAGGTCAGATTCTATAGAAACTAAATGTCTTTCATTGGTTTTCTAGCTTCGAAAGTAAGTTCTCAATTCGACTGTTGATATTTTCTTCAAATATAATCAGATTTTTATGATTCGTGTTAATCGAAAGTTGTTCATATGAACAACGTGATGAAATGTTAGATTTAGTATGAAAGTTTCGAAAAGTATTTTCATAAATTCATGTATGCTTTCTTCAGTTCAATGGATACCATCACTGAGATTAGATTCCTTATACTACTAATCCCATAAACAACACTTGTGAGAAATGTACACAACCATAAAGAAGTTTCACTTCAAAACGACACAACCGCAGCGATCGTAAATTCCATGAAGTAATTCATTTAACTGCTAAAGTTCTTGTAACCTCATTCCTTTCAATTCGGAAATCGAGAAACAAAATGCAAGCGCAGCGGTGGAACGCGAATCCGTATATTACGGTAACGACCGGCTGAAAATATTGCCACAAAAACATAGATGCGAGTCGGAAAATGCGGAGTGCAGCCATTTCCAGGGCAATGGAGTGATTTCCTGAAAGGCTGGCGAGTCGCGCCCGGCCGCGCCCGCCGCCCTCTCCTGCGAGATACGTCGGCGACTACAGAACCTGCATTATGCACATTCATCTCTAAACATACACACTGCATCTAGAAATACAGCTAACAAATAGCTCTGTAATATCTGTTTATAAGGATACCATCATGCACCACGAAAATTACTGGAAATATTACAAAATGACTTAGGTTCTTAATGCTTTGTGTCGTTCAGTAATAAATAAAGAACTATACATAACATGGTACTGTCCATGTCTATAGGCGACGGTTACCATTTTCCATCAGGTGGGCCGTCAGCTTGTTTTCCCTTTTAAGTTACATAAAAAAGGTATGACATTCTCTTCTAGAACGAAACTAGGCAGAGCTACTAGATTAGACGTACTAGATAATAAGGCATAATTATTATTACGGGGAATGATGTATATTATTTTTATTGTACTCAGATACACAGTAATAATTACAAATGAGTGTGTGAAAACCCCTAACCACACACAAGTACATGTACCTACTGATGAATACAAATGTTTGTATTGTATTGGGCTCGAACCCGTGACTATTAGAAAGTGAGGCGGTGTGTTAAACCGCTACACCGTCAAGGTAGGGGGGAAAGGGATTGTTAACAATGGAGTTTGACAGCCCCATTGCTAGCAATATGTCCTATTAGGTCGACCTCCACGTAGTTCCCCCTGGAAACCATCGTGAACAATTCTTGTTGAATTCGTCACAATAGGCTAACTGACCTGCTTCATACTCACCTATCATCCTTCACTGGTGCTCCGCCAGCGTATCCCGATAGCGCAGGCGGGGTTACCATTCCATTATCACCCATTAAAAAAAAAAAAAAAACCGTCAAGGTAATCAATAGTTTTATGTTTTCGTCCATTTACATATAAGTAATATTTATAACATACAATATTTTATATTGTTGATCTTTACTGGTACTTCATTTTTCATACGGTTTTTGATATGCTGGCAACAGACACTTCAAAGTGTTTGAGTCATATTTAAGACCCAGCGAACTAAGCACAAAATAACTTATTATTTCAAAAATAATAAATTGCTACAGATAATAACATCCGGTTATATTGTCTCGCGTCGCGTTCGAATTTCGGACCAATGACTGGAAATATTGTCTGAGTGAAAAGAGTTGAACTGCAGGAATCGCAAACCAATGTTGCATAATAAATACGCTATCAGCGGATTATACTTGTAGGGGGCGCACGCTCTCCAGCGGCTCCTGTGGGAGGGGGAGGGGGGGGGGGGGTGGCGGGCAGCGGCGGAGAGGTACATCGTGTAGTACATTTAGAGATACGCAAGTATGAGGACCTTTTCAGCGGAGCGTGTCGCGCGGCCCGTTCATCCATCACTCGTAATCCGAGCAATTGTGCCGATCGCCTCAACTTGCACGCCACTCGTTCACTCGCTCACAACACGTCACTGTATAAAAACTTAGCGTGAAATAGAAACATATTGTTTTATAATTGCTTTTGTGACATCGATTATTGGTTTAGTTTAGACGTTTGTAAATAGGATCTTTTTTGGTAAATTATTAAACAAATCGGTAAATCTTTTTTGAATGTCCTCTAGCCAAAGGTTGTCTGAAAGAGAATGCTTTAGCGATAAGACCGCTTTTTGTACTCCACAAGGAGTCTTCCAGAGGGAGACTTTGTACAAAAGTAGTTTGCTTGGATATCTCTGTCCCATCCGTGTTTCAACCGTAAAGCAGTTGTGTTTGCTATGTTTCGGTGAGCTGTTTGTGTTGTACTGCTCATGTCTATAGGCGACGGTTACCACTTTCCCCCAGGTGGGTCGTCCGCTTGTTTGCATTCTAAGTTGCATAAAAAAAATCTTGTTGTACAATACCAATCTATGTCGAGGTACTATAAGCGGTTTCTGTGCAACCTTTCTCCTTAACAAACACTTTGCATCGTTCTCAAAATTTGTATAGTGTATCAAAAAGTAACAATCATCCGAACGTCATTGCATTATATTTATAATAGATGATTCTATTGATGTGGTTTCGCTTATAGTTATTGTGTTGTCGTTCATTCCTTTCATCCTTTTCATCCCCATGACGTCGTCGCGATTAGCTAAACAAAGGACAATGCACCAGTCAAAGCAAAGAATAACATAACATATAACTAAATTTCTTATCAAATGGTTTATTTTGATGATAATGCAATTTGTATATATTTAAGCGAATTTTTCTTAGATTGTTAAATCCCAAATGTTCATCAAGTGTTTAAACCCATACGTTTTATATTATAGTAAGTACATCTTTAGCCAAAAACAAAACGTTTCCCGTCCTTATAAGCCGCGGATTACCACAAAAAATGTAGATGCGTTCCTCAAAGGTAGACTTTTGGCAGACTTTTTGCGGTGTAACGACGGAGGGTCGGATTAAAGAGGATGCCAACTAAATACTGTTTGGTTTGTGATAAAAGCTTATTTTTGTTACATCTTACACTTTATTGATATCGTGTAAATGTTTGTTACTGAATCACTGTCGAGTAGATTTGAATAACATTTGAACTAGAACATAGGATACTTTTATTTTACGCCATCAAGGTCACGAGTTCTGGGTTTGGTATTACAAGTTCAATTTGCTTCACAATAAAAAAAATAGTGATTTCAATAATAAAAACATACGCGCAGATGTTTATTATTAATAAAATAATAAATTTAAACTAATATTTACTTATATGTAAGTAAATTTTAATCGAATCCGAAACGAGGATATCTCTAAAAGAACCAAAGTAACCGACATAGCCTGAAGGATAAGCATGCTGAAGTGGCAATGTCACATAGTTCGAAGGATCGATAACCGACGCGGAAAAAAAGTTCTCGAGTGGTGACCATGTACGGGCAAACGCAGAGAAGGATACCCCCCCCCTCACTAAATGGAGTGACGACCTCAAATGCATTGCAGGGAGTCAGTGGAAGCAGGTGGCTCAGGACCGTTGCTTATGGCAGTCTATGGAGGAGGCCTGTGTCCAGCAGTGGACTGATAATGGCTGAGATGATAATACTGAAGTAGATTTTGTTCCACAAATAAAACGGCAACTTCAATCGAAATGAATTGAATAAGTAAAATCAATTCAGGACTGACTATAACTTACTGAGTACAGAGGAATAACACCTGAGTCCTAAGGAATGGCAACGCATGGGGGGTATCATGGGCGAAACAGTATACTCTGTTAAGGCCATGGTACTGCTCATATCTATAGGCGATGGTTATCACTTTCCATCAGGTGGGCCGTCAGCTTTTTTGCAATTCTATGTTGTATATATATAAATTTTAGAAACACAAAAAATATGAACGAATTTAAGAATCTTCTTCATTTCAAAGTCGCTTAAAAATTGTTAGCTGATTACTAGTGTTAGTTTAGCACCAGTTGGGAAAACAAACGGCCATGTGGTTGAAGGCTCACATTAATATTTGTGAGTAAGGAGTGAGACAGAGGGCGCGCGTGTCCGCTCCCTGCTCGACGTGTAAATAACAGCAATTCAGTTGTTTGAGGAGCGATTTAATTTAACTTTGCGGTTGTTGAAGGTGGGCGAGTGTGGTATGAGGCGGTGCCGACGCGGCACCCGGAGACTCCGCTTTACTGAACTAAATTCTAAGTTTCTTAACAGCCCAAAGGGTTCACGGTCCAGTGTTTGTTAGAATAAGAAATATTATCTTATATTTAATATTCATTTTGAATGGTTCTCTCATTTTATAAATATTTCCAACAAAAATAACCTGCAAAATCGCAACGGTTTGTTTTTACCAATCAATCAAAAGCGTCCTTACTTCTGTCTCATTTTACGTTAAAATTATTTCATCATCATCATCATATCCGCCGTTCACTGTCCACTGCCCACACAACTGTTGATCATAGGCTCCCTCAATAAGGGGATTTTACTAGTATTCGTTACGATTGGCAGGCGAGTTGGCAAAGGTAGTTAGGCTTTGGTGATGTATTAAGAAGACGCTGCTGCCAATTCCTTGACAATTAATTACAATTGTTTACTTGCTACAAATATATGTTATTATTTTGTTATGAATACAGAGGAAAATCAAACACAAGAAGCAGTCAAATATAGATTAAAAATATATAGTAAATACCTTTTTATAAATGTCAGAATCATATTAATGTACTGTGAAATCAATTCGTTATTTATTTTTATACTTCATTAATAAAATCATTTATTAATAAAATTGAAAATAAAAAAAAAATAAGTACATATACATAAAATCAGACACCTGTGGGAGTGCTCCAAGATTATTCATTCTAGCACGAGTGAATATATGCATTAAACCCGCCTTTGGTACCGCGTGTTAGGCCAGTAAATTATAAATAAATAAGAAATAGAAAATGTTCTTTCATTACCAGACGAGTCAAATAGGCGCTTTGCATATATAAAAGAAATATATCTGAAAATATATGAAAAGCCAACGATAACTCTGGGTATGCTTATATGTGTGTTTATTCAACATATATAAGTAGAATAGAATAGAATAGAATAGAAATCATTTATTCAAATAAACTTACATTGAAGCACTTTTGAAAAGTCATTACATTTTTTTTTTTTAATCTACCGCTCGTTCGGAAAGCTGTCTCATCACAAGAAGAACGAGCAAGAAACTTGCGTGTTGCTCTTTTAAATAATTTTATTATTACTTTACATTTTCAAGTTTAATTGTGTGAATACAAACCACCAATTAGCATATATTCAATTAAATACTCAAAAAAAAAAATATTGAATACATAACCAACTGGTTAAACAATTAATAAGAGTAAATCAGTCATAGTGATTAGAGCAGACCAGTCCCTACAAGCAGCACCCGTTCACGAGTATGACGGATGAGCCAGCCATCACTGCGCTCGACCATATTTTAGGGAGCCCAATGACCGCGGCCCACCACGCCGCCACAAGTCTGGACATTTTAGTGAGCATGACTACTCAAAACACTAGACCACGTCAAAGCTACTCACAATTGCCATCTGATAGTTATAGTATTCATATTTTACATAAGAATGCATGCGGCAATTAATACAAAAAACCGCTACGCTTTCATATTTCTAAAATTAATCAATTAAATCAAGAAAGCAATGAGAAAATAAAATTATAACGTTGTATGCTAATAAACTAATTATTTACTTGATATGTTGTCATCTATGAATTCGTCTATCCTGTAATAGGCTTTCTTACATAAAAATTGTTTAATATAAGATTTGAATTGCCTCTCTGTCAGATTTAATGCAGATTCCGGCAGTTTATTATAAAATCTTATGCAATTACCATAGAATGAATAACTGATTTTGTGCAGACGGCATTTAGGTAAAATAAGCTTATTTATATTGCGTAAGTTTCTACTTGTACAGTCTTTGAGTTTTTTAAAACTCTCTAAGTTCTTCCGTGTATACATAATATTTTCATAAATGTATTGTGAAGTAACTGTGAGGATATTTGAGTCTTTAAAGCACTGACGTAATGACTCTCTCGAACCCATACCATAAATAGAACGTATGGCTCTCTTTTGTAAAACAAATATAGTATTTATATTGCTTTACCCCACAGCAGTATGCCATAAGACATTATGCTATGGAAATAACTAAAATATAAAAATATATAGCCGTTGCCACGTCTGTTAATTGTCTAATTCTTCTAATTGCATATGCAGCAGAACTGAGTCTACTGGCCAATTTTGAAATATGGGGCCCCCATTGTAATTTCGAGTCCACTATTATACCTAAAAAAACTGTATCATTAACAAAATTTACTATTTCATCATTAAGCAATAACTGTGTATTTATTAGTCTTACATTAGGAAGTGTAAATTTTATACACTTTGTTTTGCTGGAATTTAATAATAGGTTATTACATGTAAACCAATTTAATATTGCAGACATAGCACAATTTACATCGTCTAATTGATTACTTTGACGTCCAATTTTAAACACTAACGCATATATCCGCAAACAGCACTATATCTGCAATTTTCTCTACCATAAAGGGAAGGTCATTTATGTAGATTAAAAAGAGAAAGGGGCCTAAGATTGATTGAAGAAGTTAAAATATATATCATTTGCAGGGTCCTTATCTACACACACAAATACAAGTACAATACTATGTCCGGCGCGTGGTGCACGGCGCGGCGGCGGCTCCGGGCTGCGGTCAAACGAATGCTGTTCACAGAAGGTATGGGACACCTGCGTCACGATCGATCCCGCCCTGTCTCTAACCCTTACTAGCGCGCCCTTATTACGCGTACCAGCTATAACAGAATTACTATAATATATATAATATATTTATATATATATCACGTTCATTTATAGCATTTATATATAAATGCTATAAATGAACGTGACGAACGAATCATGACGAAATCACGAAAAAACCTGACTGTAAAATGAGTTTTTAAAAGTTTATCGTCGTTACATTTATTTTATTTTAGTTGTTAATTGTTAATCCAGGATATTATCTATCTATAGGCATATTTAAAAGGATCCGTACAGACACTAGAATTATTTGGCGCCCATCCCAGGATCAGGAAGGGAGCCTTTCAAGGGGCAGGTCTCCCCTGGAAAATAAACACGCATAAATAATACCCTGAGACTAAATTTCACTTAAATTCGTTAAGGTGTTTAGACCTGATTGAATATCTTTATTCATCTAAACATGTTCATATTTATAATATTAATGGGATTTGATGCGGTGAATGCATAAACAATATTTATATTCCATCTAAATATTTATAATTTCAGACAGATGCAACGATCCCGTCTGAATGCGTACCGCGGTGGCGTTACAAGAAAACAGAATACTAAAAAGGTAGAATAAATACATTAACAAACGAGCGCCAGAAGGACAGAAGTTCATTGGCGTAGCAGGATTTGCTCGTAGAATTTTATTAAACCTCCATTCGTCCCTACGAGTACACATTTTTAATGGTAAATACTTGCACAAAGTACATCAGTAAACACCGTTAGGTTGCTGTATTTTAATTATATTTTCTCGAAACTTGAGATGCTCCGAGAGTATAAACCACTAGTTTGATTTAATTAATTACCAGAGGGAGACTTTGTACAAAGTGATCAGTGTGCGCTGTGTTGCGCTTTGAAGAGTAAGGTGTACCTACGGTATGAATTAGTCATGTCATTTCATATGCATTTTACAATTTTACAATCAAACAAACAGCACTACAATATGATAAAGGTTCCAGTTTGAACATTCACTTATGAAACACTAAAAATGTTTATACAAAGAAATTTATTTCAAAAATAAATCACTAATATTGGGAGACCGGGGTAGTTACTAGTAGCGTCAGCGATCCCATTATACCCTATCAGGTCCGTTTCTACTGGTTCCTTACGGAAACCATTATGATCGATTCCTAGAACATTTTTTATGGTTGATCCACTAACCTGATACATTTTTAAAATTATTTTTAATGTGTAACCTCAAATTGGGAATCCTAAATTATTAATAGGTTGAAATAAAAATGACTGACTCATTCTCACTTATCATCCTTCACTAGAACCCATATAATAATGCAAAATTGTGTGTATAGTGAAAAGCATTGAATCGGTTAAGAAAAAAAAATCCCTTAATATTGATGAAATTTTATTTAATCCGAAGAAACCTCATGACGTTTGAAACAAATTGAAGAGAACAATTTACTAGTGAATCCGGTCTGATAGAAAATTCCAAGACGGCCAAAGATATCGGTTGGGTTTTTTAGTGGCCGTAACGAAATTTAGGGGCCGTAAAATTTAGAACTAATAAAGTATGATCGTCGAGAGCTGGCGCGGCGTCCACTCTGAATAATGTAGTCGCAGGGCACGATCACGTGATGCGGCCGCCACTAAAGATGCCATTTGGAAGTGCTACCACTATTGCTTTTTTTAATAGGGTGAAAATGGAAGGATAGCCGCGCCTGTGCTATCGGTATACGTTGACGGGAGATCATTCATTGATAATAGACGAGGATGAAATCAGGTCAGTGGATCTATCGTGATTAATTCGCTAGAAATTCACTACGATGGTTTTTAAGGGGAAAATCTACCTGACAGGACGAAGACTAATCTTCCCATTTATTACTTTTGTACAAAGATTCCCTCTGGTAAAACATATATTACCGAAGTCACAAATCACGTAGGTGCAGGTGGCTCAGAACCGTTCTTTATAGCAGTTTATGTGGCAAGCCTTTGTTTAACAGTGGACGGATAATGACAGATGTTGGTGACTTTGTCACGTATGTAAGATCGTATTTGAGCCAATTTCCCTAATACTGAGTTAGTCCTCACAGGCATACCAAACTTAAATTCAGTGACAATATATTCATGAAACTAACAACTTTTCCCAAGAAGCAAAGTCGACATCCTTAAACAACTTTGGAACTTTTCTTACAAACGACACGTGTTCAGTTTAGTTTGAAAGGTTCAAAAATTATTTTCCGATTTCAGCTATATTTATTGGGGTAAGTGGTTGAGTTTCTTACTGTCACCACTGAGTGCCAGTTTGGTATATCTATAGTGATGTTGACAAGATTATTTGATTTTACTGTCCACTGCTGGACATTAGCCTTCCTCTTGAGGGGTTTTGCCAGTAGTTAACACGCTTGACAGGTGGATTGACAACTGCAGTTAGACTTTGGAGATTTTTTTTACAACACAGAGGGCAAACGACCATGCGGCTCACCTGGTGGTAAGTGACTACCGCCGCCCATGATTACCCACAACACTAACGGCATTGCAGGTGCGCTGCCGGCCTTTTAAAAAGGAATATGCTCTTTTCTTGAAGGTTATGTTGTCGTATCGATTCGGAAATATTGCTGCTGGAAGTTAATGTTTTAAGAGGGACCCTGTTGCCCATCCTCGCCCTCCCTTTGTCGCGTCTTAAGACATCCAACGGGTGCCTTAAGACATCCAAGACATTTAAGAAGGGGTGGCCTATTCTATGGGAACCACACGACGAAGTATCATCTATCTAGTATTTATCTGTCTTCATGTTAAGACCATTTGGAGTATACAGACGGTATTAAGTGACAAAGATCAATATCCTTATGTCCATTGTTTTATTCAATTTTGTAACACGTCTTATAAATACACGCTTATTTCGGATACTCACGACTCCTCCACCCGAGAGCGCATAGAAGGATACACTCTTGCATTTTCTGTCACTATATATCTATTACAACTTGTCATCTGTCATTCCTTGCACATGCTGGAACCACTGTATTATTTCTCATTGACACTGACACTCCATTCAAAATTCGCTTTTACATTTGTTATTGCATTACAAATGCGATCTGATGGTCTTACTTCACAAATTCTGTGCAATGGTCGTACTGCGACCGCATACATATAATCCGCTTAGGTATGATCAAATATATTTGATAGCGTAATATAGTTTAGTGACGTTGCATTTGGAAATTACAACCATATTACTATAATACTAGAGGCTATAAATGCATATTTTCCCTCACATCAAATTTATTGCTTTTAAAAAGGATAATATAAAGTATGTATTTTTATAGTGCACCTTGAATGTGAATGTGAGAAAGACTCTGTTTTCCGCGCTTATCATTCATTTGGGCCATTGTGCGTATGAGTCGTGGCTAGTGCAGCCAACCTAGCTCCGCCCAGAAGCGCAGAAGCTTCCTGGGTTCTTCACAGGCCTCACGGAGCGACCTTACCGTTCCGTGCATTTCTAAACGTTGATGGGCCACAGCCTCACATTCCAGGATTACGTGAGCAGCCGTTTCTTCGACGTCGAAACAGCCTCAACATAGAGGGCTGTCTGTGGTTCCTATTGTGTATAATTGTTTGTTTAAGGACAATGGCCCGTTATTGTCCCTATCATTATTTTGAGGTTTTTTCTATCTAGTATAGTGCACCTTTATATTAGATCAATTAATATAAATATATAGATGACTACTAATAGTGAGGTGGTTTCTCAACCGTAAGCTATGTCATGGGTAACATGGCATGTCTTTGTAGCCGGGGTATTATGAAATATGTTTGTTAACAACAGTCATTAGTGTACTTCAGGTGAAGCATAACGATCCACAGGGTAACAGACAAAACAAGCAATCAAGATTATGTAATAGGTATTCATAAATTATATAACTAAGATGAAACCAACAAGTAATAGTACTGACGATCTATAAATATGTCTTCAAATTATATTTTGATATTATTCGATTTTTAACAAGAGATCAGGTCATTCAACCACAACAATTAGACCGTGGAATACGCCAATTAGCTGATACCTATCGATTATCGTTTCATCTTTATTCGCTCTCCAACGGGAAGGCTTAAACAAACCTTCGTCCCCTTCTCTCCCACCGTAGCGGAGGTACGTGAGTAAGTATCCTTACAGAGCCCAATCTACATACAAGCGGTCCGCTGTAGGTATCTACACTCAGCCATAGCTGTGTAGCTCTCTTGATCGCAAACTTATTCATTCTAGGTTAAGAATGAGTTTACCTACATTGAGACACTTATACGTAACTTAAATAAAATCCTTAAAGTATCTCATATTTTAGTTTCAATATTTGCTGGAAGGGGGGAAAGGGATTGTTAGTAATGGAGTTTGACAGTCCCATTGCTAGCAATATGCCTTATTAGGTCGATCTCCACGTGGCTCCCCCTGGAAACCATCGTAAACAATTCTTGTTGAATTTGTCACAATGGGCTAACTGACCTACTTCATCCTTCACTGGTGCCCCGCCGGTGTATACCGATAGCGCGGATGGGATTACCATTCCATTATCATCCATTAAAAAAAAAAATATTTGCTGGAAAGTATAAAATAGTACAGCTTCAGTAGTTCTTATATACACATTAACAAGCGTTTAAATCATTTAGGTCACTAACTACTACTATAGATTACGCTAAAGATGAAAGTAATTATGTCGTAATTTTCTTTAATGATCTGGTACTCAAGGAGATTACACAGTTTGTAGAGAGCAAGCGGAAGGGTTTGCCTCTGTGTAGATAATTACTCATGTGCAGAAGCTTCATCGCCCTTACAAAGTTAGCGACGTGACCGCAATAACTCGACGTTGTCGCCTCGCCCCGCTCGCCTGCGCCCGCCGGGAGGGGCCCCTTCCCGGCGTCTTGTTCCTTCGCGCTCCTATATTCGGACATTATATTCGGGCTTCGAGATAAAAACTAACTCAATTCCACGCACATGCTCACCCCACATGGCTACCATGTAATGGAATAAGTTATCTTCATGGTGGACCGTTTGGATTACACGCTTACCCATCTCATGGATTTTGGAATCATATTGCAAGGAGTTCGATCTCGTTCCGTAATCAGGTAACGGAATCAAATTATAATCCAAATAATATTCATGGAACTGAACAACTTTACCCGAAGAATGTTAGTTGATATTCGGAATACAAATATAATTTTATACCATATCCTACTGGGAATGGCCACTTTTACTTTTTTTCCATCAAAACTAAGAGGAATTTTTTTTACTTGAGTTGGTTAAACTACAGCGGAAGGCAATAAAAAATTTCATCTCTAATAATCCCAACCTGATGGAATAATCAGGGTTATTTGTTTACATGATCATATATTATTTAGTATATATACCATTATATATATATATATATACCAGAGAGAGACTTTGTACAAAAGTCGATTGCGTGGGTACCTCTGTCCCAGTCGTGTTTCAACCGTGAAGCAGTTGTGTTTGCATGGCTGTGTTTCGGTTTGAAGTTTGGGATATGGCGTGAATTTACTGGGTACAGAGGAATAACACCTGAGTCCTCAGGAATGGCAACGCATTGACGGTATCGTGGATGAAACAGTATACTCTGTTATGTCCATGGTACTGCTCATGTCTATAGGTGACGGTTACCACTTTCCATCAGGTGGGCCATCAGCTTTTTTGCCATTCTAAGTTGTATAAAAAAAAATATATTTGATTGGTCTTAAAACACTGTTATCGAGCTAATGGTCGAAACGGTAGAGTATATTAGAATTTGTGACAAAAGATCAACTGTCCTGCTTTCATTCTCAACTAGTACAATCGTCTGTCACTGGTACCTTGCCAGTGTACACCAATAGCGCTGGCGGAGTTATTATTCCATATTCACCCATTAAAAAAAGTAGCCGATGACGTCTTTTTTTTTTTTTTACAACACAGGGGGCAAACGAGCATGCGGCTCACCTGATGGTAAGTGACTACCGCCGCCCATGGTCACCCACAACACCTACGGCATTGCAGGTGTGCTGCCGGCCTTTTAAAAAGGAATATGCTCTTTTCTTGAAGGTTATGTTGTCGTATCGGTTCGGAAAAATACTGCTGCTGGAAGTTGATTCCAAAGAGTGGTTGTGCGTGGGAGAAAGTGCCTTGAAAAACGCACGGTGGAGGACCGCCACTCGTCCAGATGGTTGGGATGAAATTTTAGTTTATGGCGGGTTGTACATTTTATTTTATCAACCCTCGAAACTGAAACCGTCGCCTTTATCTTGATCATAAAATGTCACATTCGTGGGTAATCGGTCACTTCCACACTCCCCTCGGTGAGCAATGTACCATTAAATCGTTCACATGAGTCGGGCGTATGTCGAACGAGATATATTGAAGTACGAAAAGTTCATATCTCGAGTCATTTTCCTCGAGGGAAGTTGTTCATAAAATTTTTAATATAACAATACTCTCCGTGGATTTTAAGCTATGCGTTTCCCAAAAATATTATCAGTACTCTCGGACTCGAGCATTACATCTGCGAAATACCATCACAGTTTAGTAGTTCAGCTGTGAAACTTTATGTAAGTCTAAAACTACTCATGTTGTACTATTATAATGTGGATTGATCTCCCGTCGGATATTTTCCCTCCAATTTACAATCTTGGGTCTTCAAAAGACGTGTGATAAAGCAGCCTGTATCTCGACATTGTAGTGACGGCTGATATGATAATCTGACATAGCTACAAGTGTGTTAGGTTCACCTAGCTTACCAGTTGATCCTGTTCATGGATTGATTTTACTTCTGCAGACATTTGTTACATCACATGTGGAGCTATTATAAAAAAAAAAGTATCATATGGACAAAAACTCCACTGCCGTCTAAAAACATTTCTAATTTTTATACCACATTATTAAACAGAACATATGTATGGATTTCTTCTTCGGCGGTCTTTCACTGTGCGTTTTTCAATATACTTTCTTCCACGCACAACCACACTTTGGAATTAACTTCCAGCAGCAATATTTCCGAACCGATACGACATCATAACCTTCAAGAAAAAACATATTCCTTTTTAAAAGGCCGGCAGCACACCTGCAATTCCGTTGGTGTTATGGGTGATCATAGGCGACGGTAGTCATTTACCATCAGGTGTGCCGCAAGATCGTTTGCCTCCTATGTCTTAAAAAAATTTAGAATACGCGTTAGAGTCCACGAACAAGAAATCTGCTGGGCGAAATCAAACTGTTGGACTGAATTTATCGCATTGCATGCTGTACATTAACCATTTCTGTAACATACTACCGTTCAACATGAAGTATGTATGACTAGTTTAGTCCGTTAGTGATTATGCCCAGGATACTGTCGATTCTCTTCCGAACCCTGCGCACCAGGGACACGCACCTCTTTCTCTAGTCGCGTAGAAACATTTGTTACTTGATTACAATTATTTTGTTTAATTCTACTAACGGCTAACACTGACAGTAGACTCGAGCAACTATCTATTTATTTGCCTGAAAAATATTTGTTTAGAGGTGAATGTGTTGCAAAACGTGCGTAGACTGAATGGCGATCGGAGATTGATAGCTAATATGGATGATTGCAGAACTTATGGTAATAATAATAATATTTTTTTTTTTTTTTACAACACAGGGGGCAAACGAGCATGCGGCTCACCTGATGGTAAGTGACTACCGCCGCCCATGATCACCCACAACACCAGCGGCATTGCAGGTGTGCTGCCGGCCTTTTAAAAAGGAATATACTCTTTTCTTGAAGGTTATGTTGTCGTATCGGTTCGGAAATACTGCTGCTGGAAGTTGATTCCAAAGAATGGTTGTGCGTGGAAGAAAGTGCCTTGAAAAACGCACGGTGGAAGACCGCCACTCGTCCAGATGATTGGGATGAAACTTTAGTTTGTGGCGGGTTGTACGGTGGTGAAAATCAGCAGCAGGTATCAATCCGAACAATTCCTCAGAACACTCCCCATGATAAATTCGGTAGAAGATGCACAGAGATGCAACATCTCTGCGCAGTTTCAGTGGGTCGAGTCGGACAGTAAGGCGTTGACTATCGATAATTCGAGCCGCCCGACTTTGAATGCGGTCTAACGGAAGGAGTTGGTACTGTGGCGCTCCTGCCCACAGGTGAGAACAGTATTCCATATGCGGCCTGACTTGGGCTTTATATAATTTCAGGCGGTGTTCTGGCATGAAATATCGTCTCACCCTATTGAGTACTCCTAACTTTTTGGAAGCTATCTTAGCCTTCTCCTCCAGATGACCGCAAAACTGGACGTCGCAAGATATATCAACGCCCAGAATTCCTAGACTCGACTTTTTATCAAGGGAAGTGCCCTGAAAGTGAGGAGATACGACAAACGGCGTCTTTTTTGCGGTAAACGCGCAGACTTGTGTCTTTTTGGGGTTAAATTGGACAAGATTTTGTTCACCCCAGATCGAAACTTGATGGAGTGAAGTTTCGATTTCAGACACAAGTCTATTCCGGCACTCATCGGTATGTGCCCGCGAGATCTTTGCATGACCGGTATATAATGTATCTCCTGTACTGTCGTCTGCATAGCAATGAATATTACTTATCTGTAACATATCATTGATATGCAGAAGAAACAGAGTCGGAGATAGTACACAGCCTTGCGGGACACCAGCATTCAAAGGTTTTAAATCAGAGCATGCTCCGTCGACTACGACCTTAATGCTACGTTCCTTGAGAAAACTGGCGACCCAAATGCACAGTCTCGCAGGCAACCCAAATGAAGGTAGCTTTGAAAGCAGCGCTCTATGCCACACCCGATCAAAGGCCTTCGCGATATCCAGACTAACTGCTAAGGCCTCTCCCTTACTCTCGATTGCCACTGCCCATCGGTGTGTTAAGTAAGCTAAAAGATCACCAGCCGAACGTCCCTGTCGAAAGCCGTACTGGCGATCACAGATCAGCTGGTGCTCTTCTAGGTACCGGAGCAGTTGACGGTTAATGATGGATTCCATAACCTTCGAGAATAAGGAAGTGATAGCTATGGGCCTATAGTTAGCTGGATCTGAGCGATCTCCCTTTTTAGGGATCGGATGCACCAGAGCAGTCTTCCAAAACTTTGGGACTATGCCCGATGAGTAGCTAAGCCGAAAAAGACGCGTAAGAACCGGAGCCAACTCTGGTGCGCACGTCCTAAGCACAATTGGAGGAATACCATCGGGCCCACTCGACTTATGGATTTCGAGGGAGAAAAGTGCTCTACGCACTGAGCTATGCGTGAATTTAATGTCAGGCATAGAGCTCCTACAACACGTGATGGTCGGTGGTGATTTCATCCCGTCATCCAATGTCGAGTTTGACGCAAAGATGGATCCAAGAAGATCGGCCTTTTCCTTAGCGTTCTGGGCCAACGAGTCATCCTCCCTGCGCAATGGTGGAAAAGATGACTTACAGAAATTCCCTTGTGCAGCTTTGGCAAGAGACCAGAAAGCTCGAGTCCCAGAGGGCAAACTAGCCAATCTCTTGCCAATTCTACTAATATGCTCTGACTTCGCTGTGGCTATAACTCTTTTGAAAGACCTAGAGGCAGAGTTATACTTCTTTTTGAGAGCACTGGTGTTAGGATCTCGCGACGCCACACCTTTAGCCCAGGTTAGGAAGCACTCCTGTTTCAGACGAGATGCTGTTCTACAAGAGGCTCCATACCAGGGCTGGGATTTCCCGCCGACGGGCACCACAGAGTTAGGAATAAATAATTCCATTCCCTGAAGCACCACATCAGCAATGGAATCGGCAATGGCGTCAGGATCATCCAGTGTGAAGCAAACCCGCCTCCATGGGTAAGATGCGAAAAAAATCCGCATCTCATCCCAGTCCGCTGACCTGTAGTGCCAGACACGACGTCTACCCGTGGAACGTGGTGGAATCGGACTCATGAGAGGCACCTCGCTCCGCACCAGACTGTGATCCGACGATCCAAGCGGAGCTTCGACGGAAATCACATAGTTGTCTGGGTGGGTGGTCAGCAGAAGGTCCAACAGTGAAGGTGAATGGTCCAACACATCAGGTATTCGCGTAGGCGAGGAAACAAGCTGCGTCAGACCATAAGCCAAAGCAAAGTCATGAACAGATCTTCCCGCATAGTCGGTTGTACGTGAACCAAGCCATTCGGTATGGTGGGCATTAAAATCGCCAAGAATCACGACTTCAGCGGAAGGAATCTGTTCGAGCAGGGAATCTGTAGCCATTTGGACGTGCTCAATGAGTTGGTCGGTTTCGATGTTACCGCTGTGGGACCTGTATAGGCATGCATAGACGCGAGGATGGTCATTGCAGTCTACGCGCAGCCATAAAATAGACAGGTCCGTACCTTCAAGAGTTCCAAGGCGGCGACAGCAGATATCCTCTCTGACATACGCGCATACACCGGCACGCGAAACAAAACAATGTTCAAGTTTATAGCCCGGGTACGTCAGGTATGAAGTTTCGTTTGGAGAGGATATCTGTGTCTCCGTTAGAAAGAGCAATGCCGGCCGCGCCGTTTCTAGGTGGTGGTGGACAGCGTTTAGGTTAGAATGTAATCCCCTGATATTGCAGAAGCTCACATTGAGCGAAGGGGATGCCGTAGAAATCTTGCTCCGTTTGCCCTTGGTTCCAAAGAGCGGAATTTTGCCCCCCCCAGAATACGCAGGGCAGCCCGAGCGTGGTTGCTCGAGAGAGGATTCTCCAGCAACATGGTTACTGGTACCTCCCTGGGGTATGCTATTTTTTTTTAATTCCACTGCCATGGTTGCGTGTTGTAAGATAGGGGGACGGGGTTGGGGAAAGGATTTTAGGAATAGGAAAGGGATGGGTATGGGATGGGTATGGGATGGGCCTCCGGACTCCCTCACTCACCGTACAAGTGCAACCACTTAGCGTCGGTATTCTGTGAGGGTGTGGTACTTCCCCGGTCGAGCCGGCCCATTCATGCTGCAATACCATATGGTATTACAGCGTGGCTCTACCACCTAAAAAATAATAATAGTAAATTTTCGAGTGTTGGCAGTCGCACGTATACAAATGGTAGCGGAATTAAACAAAATAATTCCAATAAAGCAAAATAACATCTAGTTCAGTAAAATATTTGCATAGAAACAGTCTATTTCGTGTCTGCAAATATCTCTGACAAATTCACTCCATCTCTGTGGTAGCTTTCTGAATACGTAGTTGTATTGGATTTGTTGAGATTTTTTGCACTGTCAAATTTTATTATTAAGTATAATAATAATTTAGAGATATAAATACAGGACTAGAAATGAAGAGAAACCTCAATAAATATGAATTAATATAGATAAACTATATGAGATATTCTAAAACATTTAGGTACTAATATTAAAAGTGGCTCAAATGCTTAGTCAATTGATCAATGGATTTATACAACCCATGTATGTATTTCACAGTGTAATAACTACGTCCCTTACTAACTTGAAACTCAACTAGTAACATTTGGCTTTGCATAGTTATAACAAAGTTACACGTAATCGACGACACCGCATAACTAAACTACAAATTAACTGAACAATTAATCAACTGTGACTAACTCAAACATGTATTGTCAATCCGTACACCAGTAAAAGAGCACGTGTAAGTAACTACTTGATATGTACTATGGTATGAATAAGTTAGTGATACCATCATCATTATTTCAACCATTATCCGTCCACTGCTGGACATAGGCCTCTCCCACAGACTGCCTACTGGAAACACAGGAAAGGTCCTGAGCCACCTGCATACACTGACTCCCTGAAATGCATTTGAGGTCGTTACTCCATCTAGTAGGGGGTCATCTTGCATTGCGTTTGACGGTCCACCTAAAAAGTAGTAACCGTCGCCTTTAGACATGAGCAGTACCATGGACATAAAAGAGTATACTGTTTCGCCCATGATACCCCTCCCCATGCGTTGCCATTCCTGAGGACTCAGGTGTTATTCCTCTGTACCCTGTAAATTCACGGTGTATCACACCCTTCAAACCGAAACACAGCTATACAAACACAACTGCTTTTCGGTTGAAACACGAATAGGACAGATGTACCCAAGCAAACGACTTTTGTACAAAGTCTTCCTCTGGTAATTAGTTTCCTCAATAACTTAAAACTTTTGCATACGAACAATCGTGTAGGAGCATGTTTCGGTTTCATAAATCATCACTAGCAAAGACCTTCGTCTTCAAATTCTGAGGTATTTTGTATGAAAAGATATAGCGTAGTTTCTCAAACGCTGCCCAGCCGAATTGGATACGCCGGTATGACCTCTCGGTCGAAGTTGAACTTATCTATTCGGACAACGTGTTCCAGGTATACATACTCGTCGACAACTTCGAGCGTAGTGTTCTCAATCGTAACCGGTATAGGTGTGACATGGACGTTAGACATGATTTTATTCTTGTCCATGTTTTATCCACCAGTTGTGATATATATAACATTACATATATAATAATAAAATAAAACTCAATATACATTAACGTACTCGTATTTGTAATTATTTTTGCTTAAAATAATCCAGCGCCAGTATCCATTCGTACATTTTCTAGATCCAGCCTAATATTACACATGCGAAACTAATTCTGTCTGTCAATAGATGGGCTCCTATTTGTTATTTAGCTTTCTATTCATGTAAAAGTTAGAGGAGGTGAAATAAGGGGAAAGTTTTTATGCACAGTCAATTGTTTTTCAAGTATAAATCATAAAACTTAGTTCTACGCAGACGTTACCTAGTTTTACACAAATATTAGAGATAAAATAATGATTACAAATCTAGGTAGCGTTGTAACTGGCTACACTGAGAGTAATTATGATTTGTAAAGTACCTTAAGTTAGCTCAAAATAAAAGTAGGACTTTTAATGAAAAAGTAGATTAAACCAACAAAAACATCATAATCATATCAGTCTTTAACTGCCCACTGCTGGACATAGCCTTGGGGAATTGCTTGGCAGACGGATTGGTAACCGCAGTTAGGATTTGAAGTTTTAAGAGGGACGCTGCTGCCCATCCCTCGCCCTTCCTTAGTCGCCTCTAACGACGCCCACGGGAAAGGAATGGGTGGCCTCTTCTATGCTGGGACCACAAGACAATAAAAACATAAAGTACATAAACATGAAACCAAATCCTTGCAAATATAAAGGTTTATTAATCATAATGGTGTTCAACAAAAGTTTGTATTTTAGGGAAAAATTTTCAATTTCGCTCTTAACTACAAGAGTAGCTAATTATGTAATTTTGATTCCACCGTGTGGATCTCATACATTCATTACATTAAATAGATCCTGCCGCCCTCCCCTTTTGTTGTTGATACACAAATGCCTCGTCATGAAACCAATTCGCGGTCGTACTGCTGGCGCCATTTTTCTGCATTGACGAGCACGTCCCACTCATTACAGCTCCGGCGGCTCACGTCCTGTACTAAGTTACGACTACCACTCCAGCACGCCAACATCGACCTTAATACTGTCACGAGAAGGTCCAGTCTCCCGTATCGACGAAGACGAGCCCGTGCCAAAACTACTGCAAGATTGTACAAAGCTTGCTGGCACTGCCGAAGATTTCAATCTCTATTTCCAGCTTTGGGAAATTAATGGCGAATTCTTACAAGTACCCACGGAGTTTATATGTTACAGGATAATGAGTGGTTTGAGTGGTTCGTAAATTATTATTAGGCACTAGATTAGATTTATGTGAACCGAGATACATGTAAAAATATTTTTCCTTCTGAATATACACGAAGATAACAACAGTATAGTTCCAGAATAGAATGAACCACCCCTTTTATTCCCGTGAATGTCGTATAAGGCGACCAAGAGAATTTATCATCAAAGCCTAACTGTGGTAGCCAACCCACCTGCCAAACGTGGCAACTACTGAAAAAGCCTCCAATAGGGAGAAGCCTATCATAATATACCTTTAGAAGTGGACAGTTGAGAGCTGATATGACGATGATGAATAAACATTTGAGTGTATTGATTATTTCAAAGTGCAAATTATGGCATAAGGATTAATTAAAAAAAAAGTTGGAAAATAATCAGGTAATAAAAGTGGAAAAAATATGGCAAAAAGTAGTATGTTTAAACGAAAACAAATTAAATCTATTAGTACATTAATATCCTAACAATCCTTATAAAAACAAAAACTTTTATAATGCACTTTTTTTCAAAGTCTATGAAAACAAGTTAAAACATATGGTAACTACAATAGTTAAGACATCTGACGTTATTATCACGTGTTAAACTTCTTTCTGTATAAATATTATACCATTTCCATCAGACAGTCAGGATAAATCATTCTAATTAGGTAACTCAAAGGAGAAACTGGGACTGGCAACACTGAACTTTGATATTACGCCGCCTTCTGTACTCCCAACACTAAATGACGTGTACATGAATACAAAGTTCACAGTAAAATTGCGTAATTTTTTAGATCATAAATAAACCTGTTAGATGGAGCAGGTCACGTGGAGCGGCGCTCGCTGGAACGCTTTGAAATATGTATCGTACGCGGTTGCGATCCGTTGCCGACCCGTTCCCGCCGCGCGCAATAATCGCCCCAAATGTGGTCTTTATTTCTATTACGTTAAAAAGCAAGGAAATGCAACTAGGAAAGCGGATCATATTAAATAGTTCCGTAGATCGGCGCAGGAAGGAAAACTTCCCTAATAATGTAGTTTGATGCGTGGAATATGTGAATATTTTATGGAGCCAAACGAACTTACGTATTCTCAGCGAGCCAGCGCTGCTCAGCCCCGGCATCCGGCCACGAGGGGTGCGTCCAAACAATATCATATAAATATAGCTTTTTATGATATCGATGACATGTTACCGGAGGGAGACTTTGTATAAAAGTTATATTCTTGTATATCTGACTAGCGGCTGTGCTTGTATGGCTGTTTCCAGATTGAAGGATGGGACGGTAACCGTCGCCTATAGACATGAGCAGTACTATTGACATAACAGAGTATACTGTTTCATCCATGATACCGTCAATGCGTTGCCATTCCTGAGGACTAAGGTGTTATTCCTCTATACCCTGTAAATTCACTGCCATATCGCACCCTTCAAACTGAAACAATGTCATGCAATCACAACTGCTTCACTGTAGAAACGCGAGTGAGGCAGAGGTACTTAAACAATCGACGTTTGTACAAGATCTTTCTCTGGTAAAACGTATATAGGTAGTAAAATTACAAGATATTGAGGCAAAACATCTTAATTCTCAAAATTACAACAAAGTATTTACTACACTCATATCTATAGGCAACGTATTTTTCAAGTTTTCATCCAAAGAGCCCTTAGATTATTAACCATTCAAATTATAAAAAAAAAATAACAGTAAAAGAAATTAAAGATGAAGCAACGAACAATTTTTAAATTAATAGTAGAAATGTTGTTTTGAATGAATTATTTAAAAAAAATCTTATTTATTAGGTACAAGCCGTTGTCATTACGATTAAAACATCACCAAAGTCTAACTATGGTTGCTAACCAAACGTGGCAACTACTGACAATACTCCCCAAGGGAGAGGCCTATGTTCAACAATGGATCGTTAACGATTGGAATGTTGATAATGTTGTAATTTTGGTGTTATCTATGTTTTTTTTTTATTGTTACGGAGGTAAACTAGAATAAAATTAGACGGTCCACCTGACGGAAAGCGGCTACCGGCGCCCAAGAACACCTGCAACTCGAGTGGAGTTGCTTGTGCGTTGCTGGCCTTTTAAATTGATAGGCACGTATTTTTTTTAAATTCCCCATATTATATCATCATCATCATATCAGCCTTTAACTGTCCACTGTTGAACATAAGTCTCCCCCTTGAGGGGTTTTACCAGTAGTTGCCACGCTTGGCAGGCGGATTGATAACTGTAGTCAGGCCTTATAAATGTTTTAAGACGCTGCTGCCCATCCCTAGTCCTCGCTTAGTCACTCTTACGACAGCCGCGGAAAAGGAAGGGGTGCCTATTCTATGCCGGGACCACACGGCCACATTATATAGTTAAGGAAAAACTGAAGACGGGAGCTCATTCCACAACCTAGATGTATGTTAGTTCATACTTTTAAACCCTAAGTTTAAGTTACGTATTCTTTATCAGCTAGTCATGATAAATAATATCATAGTGACAATAATACCGATTCCAAACATCGCCTCAAGCTGTGTGTAAAAACGATAAAAGCAAATGTTCGATGCATTACAATCGACAGAGGGCTATTTTAATAAAACGTTTTCGAGCTGAAATAGCTTAAGTTCACTTGTGTCGATCGAGTGTCGACGCGGTCAGTGACGTAGAGCGTGGCGCGGACACCGAGTGCCCGTTAACGACAATCCAGCCTTCAACGGCCACTCGGCTACTATCGTCGCGTCGCGATCGTAATTATGCTCGTGAATATATGTGTATGTACTAGTAGGTCCAATGTTAGCGTTGTAATCACTCAAAAGAAACAGACAATGATTTTTGAAAGAAAGAAGAGATTCAGAAAGAAATTGCCAATTTCATGTGCTTTCATTGTATAGCTTTGTAATTTGACATTGTATGCCGAAGCGAGTCCGATATTGAAAATATATGTGTGCCTTTAATAAATAAATAAATAAATAAATAGACAGCTTATGCATAATAAAGCAGCCGATATGAAAATATATTTCTCGTCAGATATTTAAGGTACTTTATAAAATATCTATATTTCAGTAAACTCATATAGTTACGGAATATAAATAATATTATAATAATACTATAATATAAATATATTATATTAATATAGCTTATATATTACCAAATTTCATAGTGATTGATTAAGCCGTTAAGGCTTTACACTTACAACAAGCTTTGTTTTTACAATGCATGCGGTTCACCTGATGGTAAGTGACTACCGCCACCCATGGTCACCCACAACACCAACGGCATTGCAGGTGTGCTGCCGGCCTTTTAAAAAGGAATATACTCTTTTCTTGAAGGTGTGTGTGTGGTATCTTGCCGTGTGATGTTTTACTCCCATATAGATGATGAAGGATATATATATATATATATATATATATATATATATATATATATATATATATATATATATATATATATATATATATATATCACCAAGATACAGGTCTGGCCTAGTTGGGGACTGATGGTAATGCATATATTTGCTCGTTGAATATAAATTGTAAAAATTGAAAATTGTACCTTATGCAACTGTATCTTTCTTGAATAAATATTATTATTATATAAAATCCAAAAAAGTTGATTAGGGACAGTATGGAGACTCAATGTGACAATATATTTTATTATGTGGCAATATTTTGTATCTTTTGCTGTTTGTGCGCTGTAAGTGATGCAAATAAATTATCTATCTATCTATCTATCTATATATATTTGCATGTTAGTACTTTTTTCCTACTGTATATCGAAATTTAGATACTAACTGCTCTTTGTGTAGTCATTAGTGAAAACCTTATTGGTTACTAACTACTTATCATGTAAAACTTATATGATAATTGTACCATTTGTTTCTCAAATAAAAAAAATAATATTTTTTTAGAAAATCATAAACAAATACAATATTAAACATAAACATATACTCGAGCATTATAAACACCAATCAGTGGGGGGAAAGGGATTGTTAGCAATGGAGTTTGATAGCCCCATTGCTAGCAATATACCTTATTAGATCGACCTCCACGTGGTTCCCCCTGGAAACAATCGTGAACAATTCTTGTTGAATTCGTCACGATGAGCTAACTGACCTGCTCCATCCTCACCTATCATCCTTCACTGGTGCGTCGCCGATGTATACGGATAGCGCGGGTGGGGTTACCATTCCATTATCTTCCATTAAAAAAAAATACCAATCAGTTACAATGGAAAAAAAGGTTCTCGAGAGGCGATCCCTCTAGATGGAGCGATAACCTCAAATATATTGTAAGGAATTCATGGATACAAGTAGACCAGGGTTGATCCAAACGGCTATCAGTATATAATATTTAGTAATGAACAAAGAATTGCTGATATGACGTTAAAAACTTTAAACAGTACCTTCAGACGACGACCGGCAGGAAATCATATTTATATCTCCCAGTAAAATGTTCTCGTCACATTTTCAATAAATTGGATTTAATCCAAAAGATACGGCTAATTAACGACAATAGACCTAATGAAGAAGATATAATTTGGGACACGACTCTTTGTTTGAGAACAGAATGGACATACTAATTTCGTTCACGCTTGTTAGAGCCAATTGTCCCGGAATTAGGTGCGACGGACACACAGACTGTCATTAATAGTATACGACCGATCTGCACTAAGTCAGACATTACAGGTGCATCCTAAGATGCCTGTGAGATTTTGTAGTAGAGTTTAGCGTGTATTCATTCATTCCAGGTGACAACTGTCCACTGCTAAACATAAGACTTTTCCATTAGGAAAGTTTTGTCAGTTGTTGCAACGCTTGGCAGGTGAGTTGGCAACTGCAGTTGGGCCTTAGAGACATTTTAAGAAGGACGCTGCTGCCCATTCCTCGCCCTCCCTTAGTCGCCTCTTACAACGCCCACAGGAAAGGAAGAAGTGGCCTATTCTATGCCGGGACCACACGGACTTAGCGTGTATAGTAAGCACTATTATATTACTTCTGGAAACATAACGTTTGCTTATTTAAATTAACATTCACTTGTTCTCTTGTTAGGCTCATATTTTAATTAAATATTTCGCAATGTAAATAAATTAATACTAATATTATAAAGAAAATATATTTGATTGTTCGTTTCTAATGACTAAATACAAAAACTACAAACCGATTTTAAAATTCTTTAACTTATAGAAAAGTACTTTAGCTGTATGGTCTCGGCATAGGAAAGGTCATCCCTTCCCATCCCGTTGATGTTGTAAGAGATGTTGCGTCTCGATCTTCTAAGAGAACCTGCTGCTGATTTTTACAACCCGCCACAAAAAAGTTTCATCCCAATCATCTGGACGAGTGGCGGTCTTCCACCGTGCGTTTTTCAAGGCACTTTCTTCCACGCACAACCATTCTTTGGCAGCAGCAGTATTTCCGAACCGATACGACAACATAACCTTTTAAAACATCATCAAATAAAGAAAATATATTTGATTGTTCGTTTCTAATGACTAAACACAAAAACTACAAACCGATTTTAAAATTCTTTAACTTATAGAAAAGTGCATTAGCTGTATGGTCTCGGCATAGGAAAGGTCATCCCTTCCCATCCCGTTGATGTTGTAAGAGGCGACTAAGAGAATTTAAAGGTCAAGGGATGGGCAGCAGCGCCCCTTTTAAAACATCATCAAAGCCTAACCTGCTTGCCAAGCGTGGCAACTAACTGGCAAAACCTACTAAGAGAGAGGCCTACGTTCAGCAGTGGAATGTTAACAACTGATATGATGATGATGATGAAAGAAAGCAACATTAAAAGCGAGTAAAATAAACTATATATTATTTACGATAATTCTATATACCCGCGCGAAGCCGGGCCGCATCATTAGTTAACGATACAACTCTAACTAGCACCGTAACAAGCACACAAGGATATTAATGAGTTCTTGTAAGATATATAAATCAATGCTGCCACCATTGAAACGCAAGCAAATTTGTTCTACATGAATCCCCGAACATCATTACTTGGCGAAACATTAATAGGAACGCGTAACTCTACGCTTTGATCACAGCAAGCGATCCTTCAATAGCAGGCGTTTCATAAATACTTTATACAGCTCAACAAGGCCATCAGCGCAAATTAAAAAGTGAAAAGATAAATAAATTAGTGTAATGTGCCATTATACTACACACTGAACGAATAAAAATGGTATTAAAAGCCTTTGAGGTACAGTATAATAGCTTATTTTGGTATAAACGTACGCCCATTCGCAATAACACAGCGACGCGACTCTCCGTCCCACGCGGTGTGTCCTTTGACCTTTATAAAAGAGCTATATAAAACTCATGGATCTTCTCACAGAACGATCGCGAAAACCAAGTCACCTGTGAGTTTTCTTCCTTTGATCTTCTGTTACATTTTCTTTAGGATTTATAATTTTAGGTTAACAATTCTTTTCGTGTAGTGTAGGTTAGGTTCAGGGCGCGTTTCTTTAAACGAGGACTTGGTTTAGAATGAATACGCAATATTACCTAAGGCGTCCAGTTGTATCCGTAGTATATTCGTAATTTTAATTGGAATTTTACGGATATAAATCTCGACTCATTTGCAAAAAAAAAACGGCTACTTCAATCTTAAGAAAATTTATCGGATCAATGCGGGAGTAAAACTTATATCATACCACATCTGCCGTTAATTGTCCACTGCTGAACACAGGCCTCCCTCGATTGAGAGGTTTTGCCATGTTTGGCAAGCGGATTGGCAACCGCAATTAGGCTTTGGAGATGTTTAGGAGGTACGCTGCTGTCCATCCCTCGCCCTCCCTTAGTCCCCTCTTATGACATCCACGAGAAAGGAAAGGGTAGCCTATTCTATACCGGGACCTCACGGCGACAAAGACATAGATTTGTGAAAATACATAAATATCAATACCGTTATTACAATATAAACATAGTTATGTTTATACTTGGAGAAATGTAGCCATATTATAACAGCAATTGCCAAATACTGTTCCACTGTTGGAATGCGGTTTCGCCCTACCCCTGACAGGGCCAAGGGCTTTAATCATACCACTTGGGTTCTTGTTGGCACCTCGTTCTAATGTCCTTGACATGTTTTATCGCCTGTTGTTTAGCGATAACAACCGGCGGCGACAGTTTAATGTGGGTTGTCTGTGGAGTGCGGTGAACTCTGGTTAACATGCTATACAGTACTTACTACTAATCATTGATTTATACACTATTTATTATTTTGAAGTTGACACTACTAAACGGTAGTTTAATTATAAAATGATTCTAAAATATATAACATCGAAGCTTTATCAAAATTATACATTGTTTCATGATCATTTCAGCCCTTAATTGTTTAATGCAATGCAACCTTTCCCAAAGTGGGCGATAACGCCCCCTTGTGGACACTGCAGGCCTAAGAGGGGGGGGGGGATAAGAGATCCAGCCAAAAATGGGGGTGCTAAAAATAATTTATTCTCAAAGTGGGCAGTAGCAACAAGTTTGGGAACCCCTGCTGTAGAGCATCGATTGGTACTTTTGAAATCGTCTCTCCATCTAGAGGAAGAATGTCTTACATTACCGGAGGGAGACTTTGTACAAAAGTCGTTTGCTTGTGCACCTCTGTCCCATTCATGTTTCAACCGTGAAACAGTTGTGTTTGCATGACTGTGTTTCGGTTTGAAGGGTGGGATATGGCAGTGAATTTACAGGGTATGGAGGAATAACATCTGAGTCCTCAGTAATGGCAACGTATGGAGGGTATCATGGGCGAAACAGTATACTCTGTTATGTCCATGGTACTGCTCATGTCCATAGGCGACGGTTACCACTTTCCATCTGGTGGGCCATCAGCTTGTTTGCCATTCTAAGTTGCATAAAAAACTCTATTGTACAGGGCATTGTACGTAGTCATATGTTAAATAATTAATGACTTAATTAAGTAATTATTTAATTTTAGGTATTGGTTTAATTAAAGTGAATAGTGTGCCATTGTAAACTATAAAATTATTAACAAATACCATAACATTTCCTATAATATATAGTCTACTGAAGTAGTTTGTTATTCATTTTTCTGAATGATCATTCATGATTTCATTTATTTCGATTGAAGTATCAAGCAATAATATTAGTCGATCCATCCGTAAGCTGAATCCTACGTGCTTGATTCAAACTGCTTAACTGTCTCCGAACTTCTTCGGAATTCCCATTCCATATATTTACGCGGGGGAGTGCGGGCAACGGGCGGGGCGAGGGAGTTCGTCATCGTTAAAAACTTTCCGTATTTCCAGCAGTACACACGAAAGGTGTTACCGAAGCGCCACCTACTTAAATAAGTATCACCACTTAAGATTTGAGGCTCATCCCAGACGAAAATGTGAGAGAACTCCGATCCGGGAGGCAATAGCGTCCCTACATTATGTATGAACGTGGATACTGACAGTGCACATGGCATATTATACCTTAGCTTGATAATTTTAAAGATAATATTCTTTGAACACGCGGAACAGCCAGTACCGTGAGCAAAGCCCGCCTGTCCGCACGTATTGAACGCTGAATGAATGATCGGTGGGTATTTATGAGGTGACAATCGATGCGAATCTATTCGTTGAGAATTACGTTATTTTTATACCATCAATGATAACAAACAAGCATTCCCTTTTGATAATATTTGTTACTATAATCCATGGGCTTCAAAGATGTCACATGCATATTGTTGAAGCAAACTAATAAATCTTATTGGGGGGAAAGGGATTGTTAGTAATGGAGACTGAGAATCCCATTGCTAGCAATATACTCAACCAGGTCGATCTCCTCGCGGTTCTCCCTGGAAACTATCATGGTTAATTCCTGATGAATTCATCATGATGGGCTAACTGGCCTGTTTTCATTCTCATCTATCACCTTTTACTGGTGCTCCGCCAGCGTATCCCGTTAGCGCAGACGGGGTTCCCATACCATTTTCACCCATCAAAAAAAAGAAATTTTATTAGATATCCTTTATAAATGACAAGCTGTAATCTCTAAGGAAATTCATCACATAACCTGAGAGTTTGTATGAGGAAATTTCTCTGAAACCGCAGAGTTTCCACCATCATCATTTAGATTTTAAAGTATAAGAATGGAGCCGCAGTCAATGAAGAGTCATGCGTTCATAGATAGTGACTGCAAAACAATTCTTCAAAACACATAAAGGAAATGGTCATCCGATGTCGTTATGAGATATTAGAGTAAACACCGTCATCAATCGCCGGCATCGACGCTATAAAACTTTTAATGAAACACACGCCAACAGACGGTTGTTCCATAAAAGTTAACCAAACTGTCTGAAGCATCATGGCCAACAAACTATTGCGATTTATTGACAATCCATACGATGTGTCACGATAACAAATACGAGTACGTACCAATTTTGTGAACTATTCCCGTTATCCTTTTCATAGTTTGTGACTTTAGATAGATTTCTTTTTATTTGGGAGTTTATTAAAAGTTCTCAGACTCTCATGATCCTATCAAAATATCGTTATGAGAATTGAATTGGTCGATCATCGTATGGTATCTGGCGGAGTAAGTATACAATATCTCATTAGACTTTTTTTATCCCCAAAATATCGATTACGGGTATGAAGATAAAGTTTCATCCCAATCATCTGGACGAGTGGCGATCTTCCACCGTGCGTTTTTCAAGGCACTTTCTTCCACGCACAACCATTCTTTGGAATCAACTTCCAGCAGCAGTATTTCCGAACTGATACGACAACATAACCTTCAAGAAAAGAGCACATTCCCTTTTAAAAGGCCGGCAGCACGCCTGCAATGCCGCTGGTGTTGTGGGTGATCATGGGCGGCGGTAGTTACTTACCATCAGGTGAGCTGCATGCTCGTTTGCCTCCTGTGTTGTAAAAAAAAAAAGATAGGTGTCGCAAGCTCAAGAGAAGAAAATCTAGAAATAAAACAATATTTCAGCTATCTGGTTACCACATTAATAGCTTTCTCCCATAAAAACTCATGCCTAGTACTACATGATAATGATGTCGATCGAATTGGTAATTGGCAAGAAAGAAACTAAAAGAACCTTGATTAGTAGACATGTGTACCGTGTTTATAGTCAGGTACCAGAGGGAGACTTTGTACAAAAGTCGTTTGCTTGGGTGCCTCTGTCCCATTCGTGTTTTAACCATAAAGTAGTTGTGTTTGCATGGCTGTGTTTCAGTTTGAAGGGTGGCATATGGCGTTAATTTACAGGGTACAGAGGAATAACACCCGAGTCCTCAGAGATGGCAACGCACGGGGGGTATCATGGGTGAAACAGTATACTCTGTTATGTCCATGAGCAGTACGTTCATGTCTATAGACGACGGTTACTACTTTCCTTCAGATGGGCCGTCAGCTTGTTTGCCATTCTAAGTTGTATAAAAAAACATGTATTTTTCATCACACAGTATCAACTTCTCTAAATCCCCTGTGTCTATTGCATACCTATTCAATAAATGACCTCTTAGTCTATACCGTAACCGCAATGAGCTTTCTCATTAAAACGTAGTGTAGATGCTGGTAAGCACCTATTCATCTTTGTGCCCTTTGACGTTTAGGTGGTGTGTGGCGCAGTTCAGTCAGCACACAGTGGCCCCATCTAGATTTAAGGTTACTTTATATCTATATATATTCAGAACAGTAAGTTATACATGCCCCGTAGTAAACTAATATTATACAAGTCAACAAGGTTCAAAATCGAAGAGAGAATGTTGCGTTTGTTTGGCCATTTGGAGAGGATTGATAAAAGAAGAATTACAAAAGAGATTTATCGAGCAAGAATGAATGGAGATATTGATAGGAGCCGCCCTAGATGCACATATGTCGACCAAATAGGCGACGTGCTGAAGAAGGGCCAAATTAAAAGTACCCGTAACCGGCGAGCGTGTACGAAAAGATTGATGAATGTGGAAGAAGCGAAAGAGGTTTGTTTGTATCGAAGTATTTGGCGTTCCATTGTTTCTACCTACTCTAATAGGAGACAGGCGTGACAGATATGTATGTAAATCAACAAGTCTTAAATATTGTATTTTATTCTTTATTGTGCACAAAAGGTTATTAAAATGTAAAGTTTATATTTATGCAGCAACTATTTTAGCAGATAATGTGGGTTCAGTTTTACCGGATTGGCAGAGGAACACTGTTGATAATCGTCGACACTTGATTACAGTATTGTTCATTATCAGTTCCGTGTCCAGAACGCATCTTGAACATCTACTCTCTTTACATATAAATAGATGCTGTCTGTGTGCAAGGGCGCGGGGCTGACTCGCGAACTTTTCGCTTCGTACGTACATTCGGCCACCGACACCGCGTGGCGTGCCGTGTATCTACTTTATAATAAAGAATTTAAGGGTGAACAGCGAGAGCGAATGTTACATATTCATGCAGAGAGCCGAGCTCACTATGAATTATTCTGGGACATTATAAAAGCGAGCGACATGTTTCAGAATTTGCAAAAAGTCGTGACCGTAGGTGAACGAGGTCGCAACGTTATGTGTACACACATGTTATACTGATTGACATGTTAATTCGTGGGCCACGAACTCAACGTTTAAATACGTCTACAACCCCGGTGCTGTAAAGCGATAGTGTCTACATTAAACCAAAGTAAATATGGGACACAAATAAATATCAAATGTTTTGTCAGACCCTGAAATACGCGATAGTCAAAATTTATTAAAAATGGATCAATAGAAATGAAAATTTAATAATCATGCCTGCGTTTTTTCTAGTTTACAGATAGATGTGACACAAAATACATCCCTTGCCAACAACATTTAATAGTTAATTTTAGATACTATATACCTGCACAGGTGTTTTCATCGCGTTAAGTCCCGGTTGTATATTTAAAACAATATTGTAGCCATATAACCATGTACCAGAGGGAGACTTTGTACAAAAGTCGATTGCTTGGATACCTCTGTCCCATTCGTGTTTCAACCGTGAAGCAGTTGTGTTTGCATGACTGTGTTTCGGTTTGAAGGGTGGGATATGCCATGAATTTACAGGGTACAGAAGAATTACACCTGAGTCCTCAGGAATGGCAACGCATGGAGGGTATCATGGGCAAAACAGTATACTCTGTTACGTCCATGGTACTGCTCATGTCTATAAACTAAACTAAAATAACTAATATGAGCGGCGTCTTCGTCTGACAGCCCACGCAGTTTCGTCGGCCACACTTATATTGTTACTACTATTGTCTAGATCAGCCTTTCCCAAAGTGGGCGATAACGCCCCCTTGTTGGCGCTGCAGGTCTAAAAGAGGGCGGTAAGAGACCCAGGAAAAAAAATGGGGGCGTTATGTAGAGGCTTGGGGGGTGATTTGTAATTTGAAGTAATAGTAGTTTTTAAGTAGGTGAAAAAATTGGGGCGCTAAAAATAATTTATTCTCAAAGTGTTAAAAAACAGTAGACAAAATAAGTTTGGGAAGCCCTGATCTAGATCTCCCCTACACACCGCACATGAGTGACCCACGATGACGTATCCACACTGCGTTTAAACAAACATATGTGTCAATGCGAAAATTTAAAGTTATTAAATTTTTGTTTCTAAATTATATTTACATATTTAACTATGTATTTTTAATACCAGGGGTGTTTATTTTTTATGGGTGATAATCAAATAGTAACCCCGCCCGCGCTATCGGTATACACTGGCGGGGCACCAGTGAAGGATGATAGATGAGGATGAAGCAGGTCAGTTAGCCTATCGTGACGAATTCAACAAGAATTGTTCTCGATGGTTTCCAGGGGGAACCACGTGGAGGTCGACCTGATAGAGCTGGGCTATCAAACTCCATTGCAAACTCCATCCCTTTCCCCCCTACCAGGGGTGTTATCCTGTAGTGATTTGTCGAATTTTAGAGTAAGGGTGTGACCCCGACTTTCCGAGTCACTGCAGTTTATAATCAGTATACCCTCCGCAAGTACAGTGTCCCTCTTTCCATTTTCCTCATACATTTTTCATTACTTTTTTACCCATTTCTTTTACACACTCCCAACGTCTTCCTCATTTTTCTTCAATCCTTTCCTCCATTACCGTAGATGGCGAATACCACTAACAAATGCGTTCGTAAAAAGGGTTGATGTCAGGCAGGCGGCCGGTCGTAAAACCAAATACCAAAACCTTGTGTAATACGAATAAAATCATATGATGCTGACCCCAAGTAATTGAGATAAGGGTAGAAAGGTGTTGACGATTAACTATGCTACATACAGCTGTGTTTCTTGCCCGTTCTCAGCTAAAATTGCATTCCGAATAGGGCGGTAGATTCATAGAAAAATAACTATTCAGAAATGCTTTTTCTTATTTTTTTAATAGATGAAAATAAAATAGTATTTTTTTTATACTACTTAGAATGGCAAACAAGCTGACAGCCCACCTGATGGAAAGTGGTAACCGTCGCCTATAGACATGAGCAGTGCCATGGACATAACAGAGTATATTGTTTCGCCCATGATACCCCCATGCGTTGCCATTCCTGAGGACTCAGGTGTTATTCCTCTGTACCCTGTAAATTCACGCCATATTCCACCCTACAAACTGAAACACAGCCATGCAAACACAACTGCTTCACGGTTGAAACACGAATGGGACAGAGGTACCCAAGCAATCGACTTTTATACAAAGTCTTCCTCTGGTAACCCCGCTTGCGCTATCGAGGTACATTGGCGGGGCACTAGTGAGGGATGATAGGTGAAGATGTAGCAAGTCAGTTGGTCCGTTGCTGATGAATCCGTCAAGAATTCATCACGATGGTTTCCAGGGAGAACTAGGTACTTTGTTAGTAATATGTCTGTTGGGTCTCATTATTAACAATCCCTGTTCCCCCAAATGCTTATTATTGAGTTTTCATGAATAAAAATTATTTTTATATTTATTTATTTTATTTATGTATTTTTTTATACAATTTGAAATGCTACCTAACGTCATCTTACTCTTATCTATATCTGTCTATTGAGTTCGTTTCATAAGAGTGACTCGTAATATAAATTCATTACTGTGTAACGTTACTCGGTAGGCTAAAGACTAATCCGCCGATCAATCAAAACAACTTGATATTTAACTTTATCTGCGTGTAGGTGTGTGTGGGAGAGTTCATTATAACTCCATCAAGTACTTAGTCACTGAATGTATCGAGGGTAAATTGAATTTGAGGATTTGTGTGTGTCTCTGAATGAGATAGAACGTCCCTGTGTCCAGCTGTTGACGATAGGAGCGTTACAAGGGCTCCCACTGGTAGATAACTTTAGGAAGTTTATTACATGTCTACGTATCTATGTTAGGTATACATATAATTTTTTATGCAATTTAGAATGGCAATCAAGCTGACGGTCTACCTGATGGAATGTGGTAACCGTCGCCTATAGACATGAGCAGTATTATGGACATAACATTGACATTCCTGAGGACTCAGGTGTTATTCCTCTGTACCCAGTAAATTCACGCCATATCCCACCCTTCAAACCAAAATACACCAATGCAAACACAGCTGCTTCACGGTCGAAACACGAATGGGACAGAGGTACCCAAGTAATTTATACCGAGACCACACCGCATTTACTAAAATTTAAAGACAATAAATAAAATTAAAAAGTAATAACGTAGTGAAATGAAAGGAAAATATATACTAGAAATAATTTGATATCTTGCATGAAAGATTTAGCTCTGCTAACGAACAATGACTAATCGTGACCTAATTAAGTGGGACTGGGGGGAAAGGGATTGTTAGCAATGGAGTTTGACAGCCCCATTGCTAGCAATATGCCTTATTAGATCAACCTCCACGTGGTTCCCCCTGGAAACCATCGTGAACAATTCTTGTTGAATTTGTCACGATGGGCTAACTGACCTACTTCATCCTCACCTATCATCCTATACTGGTGCCCCGCCGGTGTATACCGATAGCGCGGGTGGAGCTACTATTACATTATCGTCTATTAAAAAAAATTAAGTGGGACTCACATGGAAGTAAACTATTAAATGCAAAAAGAATTATCAAACTCGAATTCAGAATTGGCAAAGACATAAAAAATACACACAAATTGTATACATATATGTATATCCGCTCCTTTTGAAGGCATAAAAATAGGGTAATTCGCTTCAGGGAAAAACGATTTATTGGTTTTGCCTGTGACCTTTCGAAATCGTGGCTACCGTTTTTTATTTAAATGATTTTATTGTAATAATTATCCATGAGTAATTCTGTAGTCGCTGTAAAAATAATTCTGTCCTAAACTACCGATATTGCAGGTGATATGGGAGGTAGGACAGTTTCTTATGGCAGTCTGTGGAGGAGGCGTATGTTCGTTCAACAGCGGAAAGATTATGGCTGGTATGATGATATCATGAATCGACTTATATTATAAGTAAACATGTTATAGAAGTATGTGGAGATTTTTGTATCTATTAATTTTTTTAAAGAGTATATACGTGCCTTTTTTATGAAACCAGACACCCCTGAAAATTAATCTTAAATACGCAGATGAAATACCTTTTATTTTTTGAAAAATGTTTTTACCTAATGGTTAACTGGTAGAGAATGCCATATGGCATTAAACTCGCCACTTGTACAAAGTTTTATTGTGCAATAAATAACAAATACAGCTAACTTTCACTATTGCACTGCTCGCCGTCGGTAGGGAATCCATCCTCAGACCTTGGAACTAGAATGGTCACGCAGAGTGCGTTTCAGATGAGTTTACTTTTGGAGCACTTAGATTGTGGAATGATTTTTCTGCTGAGGCTTTCCCTAGAGACTACAGGGTAGGACGTCCCCTATAAACATGGACAGTACTATTTAGAATAGAGAACAGATTCGTATAAAATTAAGTACATAGATATATCATAGCCTGTATTATCGAAGAGGGTACATTTGTCCTAATCATATGTAAAACCATCGGATGCAGCTAGTAAATAAATAAATCCAATCACTATGTAATTTACTAGTAAGAATTTGAGTTACGCTCATAAATTGAGTAGTATTACGCCGAGAGCGGGTATAAAGCCAATATCTGGTGCGATCACGTACCTCATAGCACATTACACATACCCACGCCGGGCTTCAAACCAGCCATATCAGTTTTATCACGAGCGCACACGTCACCCCGACGAGACGGTGCTGGCCATTCGTGGTATTTCATACGAATTATGGAATTGCTCGCTGAAAACATATTTTATGGCATTGACGTGAATCGACATTAGGAAATATTAACGCCACATATCTACGGTACATATGTAAATAATGTATTTCACTCTGTATGTAGGATAATTGTTAAAGTTTAAATAAATGTTTTCGGATTTCACTTTCACTTTTTTTTTAACGTCTGGAAAATGCTTTATGCAGATCCATACAGATTGTGGGAGGTGAATGGGTACTGTGGGAATCCCCCCATAAGGTGGGGGGTGTACCCACCATAAACCAGACGATATACCCTCGAGGTGCCATATGTCGGAGACATGGGTTCGCTTTCGCATTCACCACGTCTCCGACTTTCGGATTTCACTGCCATAGCTTAAACTAATCATAAGGAGGGTAAGGGAGAGTTACTGAAGAGGACTAGCAGCCCCATTGCTAACAATATACTCTGTCAGGTCGACCTCCTAGTGGTCCCCACTAGAAAACATTCTGATTAAGCTATCTGTGTCCTTCAAAGTACGAAGTAATAATCACTTTTAAACGATTCTAAATGTATTTGAATATTCAGAGGTTTAGGCTGGGAACTAGTCGTGGCTTTCCTGGTCCCAATTCAATCAATTAAATCGTTGTCAAACTGTGCTATCAGACTCTTGAAACTAGAAATTACTAAAAAACGGCCAAGCAAGCACGGCTAGTTGGCGGCAAAATAAGTAAGATAAGGGTGTCCATGCAAATGAATTTTGTATGAACTATCTGCACACAAACCTGTGATAGTTTTAGTATGAAAGGTTCAGAATAGTATATATGTATATTTATGTATATAATTTCTTGTTATTGTTTTCTAACACAGGGGGTAAACGAGCATGCGGCTCACCTGATGGTAAGTGACTACCGCCGCCCATGATCACCCACAACACCAACGACATTACAGATGTGCTGCCGGCTTTTTAATTAATATTTAATTAATATTTAATTTTTATTAATTTTTATATATAAATATTTTAAATGCTTTTCCTTGAAGGTTATGATATCGTATCTTGATATTAGAAATACCTGTTAATTATATTTTGTTTGTCACGGATATCATTTTTTTTTAATGGGTGAAAATGGTATGGTAACCCCGCCTGCGCTAACGGTATACGCTGGCGGAGCACCAGTGAAGGGTGATAGATGAGAATGAAAACAGGCCAGTTAGCCCATCATGATGAATTCATCAGGAATTAATCATAATAGTTTCCAGGGAGAACCGCGAAGAGGTCGACCTGGTTGGGTATATTGCTAGCAATGGGATTCCCAATCTCCATTACTAACAATCCCTTTCCCCCCTCACGGATATCATTTGTATATAGACAGTGAATAGACGAGGCAAATACCTACCTGAAGTCATATTAAAATTAAACCTGCCATTAATAAATTAGTGGCCTTAAAGTTACATTGTTTCGGTAATATTATATAAACTTGTTTTTGTCGATCCTTTAAACATTTTTCAACATAAATACATAACGGGGACTCCTTATTGAGAATTGGTCGGAATCAATTAATCTCTTATGAGTCTATTTTAATACCGGTACCCAGTAACGGTATCGATTTTAGACGATATCTTTGTTATAGTGGTTATTTTGGTATAGTTAGTTTGGTACCTATTTCATGGCTGTGTTTCGGTTTGAAGGGTGGGATATGGCGTGAATTTACTGGGTAAAGAGGAATAACACCTGAGTCCTCAGGAGTGGCAACGCATGGGGGGTATCATGGGCGAAACAGTATACTCTGTTATGTCCATGGTACTGCACATATCTATAGGCGACGGTTACCACTTTACATCAGGTGGGCCGTCAGCTTGTCTGCCATTCTAAGTTGTATAAAAAAAAAATAAACGTTGTTCTCGGTTCCCCCACACGTGCGCGTATTTAATTAAATTTTACATCGCGCGATGAAAAATAAGAGTCATAATATTTGATGTCCAGCGAATGAGGGGACGAGGCGGTCACGGGACCAGTCCGCCATAATTTTAGCTGGGTCAAAATGTCAGACATTAAAATGAGTAGACTATCAAAGAATATAAATCAAAATAAATTAAAGAAAATTAACCTGGTACTTCTAAAAGTAATAAGCGAGAAATACAACTCGCCTATAATTAAACGTTTCATTCTGGTGTGAGTGAATTGCTTTAGTTGTATGTTCTCTTTTTACTAACATAGTTTGTATGAAAATTGTTTTAAACAAAATGGACCAAATTGTGGTCTGAAATAAAAAAAATATAATTATATTATTATTATAAATAGAATTGGGACGCTAGAAAATACGGTCAATGATCAATGATCGTCTTCTTACATGTTTACCGTGGAAGTTGTTAACTAGTAGTGTATACATGTAAATATAATATGCGTATTTTTTGTGGGCACTGCAGGCCTAAAGGGAGGCGGTCAGAGACCCAGAAAAAAATGGGGGCGTTGTGTAGAGGCTCGTTTAGAATTAATGTTTAATCTCCGCTAATACAGCTCACAACAATTGATTAATTTCATTTGAAGTAATAATGGTTTTTATGTAGGTGAAAAATGGGGGCGTTAAAAAATAATTTATTCTCAAAGTGGGCAGTAGACAAAATAGGTTCGGGAACCCCTGGTCTATAATAACAAGAGTAGTCTATCATTTAAGTAGAAAGGTTTTTTTGTATAATAATAATAATTTATACAACTTAGAATGGCAAAGAAGCTGACGGTCCACCTGATGGAAAGTGGTAACCGTAGCCTATAGACATGAGCAGTACCATGAACATAACAGAGAATACTGTTTCGCCCATGATACCCCCCATGCGTTGCCATTCCTGAGGACTCGGATGTTATTCCTCTGTACCCACTAAATTCACGCCATATCCCACCCTTCAAACCGACCAAACTTTATTATATAAACTTTATATTTATAAATTTGATTGTGTATTGTCTGTAATTCAGCTGTACGTTTTCCAAAAAATAAATAAATAAATAAGCAGCACAGCGTCGCTTGGACATGGACAATCAACGGGAGTGACCCAGTGACCAGTTGCCACCCACTGAGTCAGTGCTGAATCGATACACTTCTCAGTATCGAGCGTACTCGTGAGTCTTTCGTGGAATATCGCCATTTCTATTTTCCGCTAATATACTAACCCTTGCCGTCCTAGGGGGAAAGGCATTATTAGCAACTAATGCCCCCATTGCTAATAAACCCTGTCAGGTCGACCTCCACGCGGCTCCCCCTGGAAACCATTGTGACTAATACTTGTCGCATTCGTCACGATGGGCTAACTGACCTGCTTACATACTCATCTATCATCCATCACTGGTGCCCCGCTAGCGTATACCGTTAGCGCAGGCGGGGTCACTATTCCATTATCATTCATTAAAAAAAACCCTTGCCGTCCCCACAAAATCCCGTCTCACGTCATGTTAATTTCCAAGACTGCTTTTATTATTTTTATAATTTTACTAAAATTTTGTAAATAAGTGTAGCGGAGCAGCAGTAAGTAGCAGCTTTAATTTAAGAGAATAAAAGATAAATACAGTATGGGCTGCTTCGAGATAAAGAGGTTTCTTTAGTGCGCCTGTAATGCCTTAGGAACTGCAGGCTTAATGGGCTATGGTAACTGTTTACTATCAGGTGTGTCGTATGCTTGTGTGCAACATCAGTGGTATAGAAAAAAGAAGAAAACTTTATTTCTATAACTTATTTCTATGTCTATGTACATATATTTATTTATGTACATGTGTAAGTATATTATATGTTAATGTATGTGTAAGTATATGCATAGATGTAGGTATATATTTATGTATGTGTGTATTTATAAGATTAAATATAATGTAATTAATTTAATTTTGTCTAGTTTCTTTGTTTAAAAATTGTCACAATATTGTACACCGCTCTACCCGCTGACATTGATGCTCCTTTCCACATTTGGTTTGCTGGAAGAGAACTATTAGAGTTATTTTTATTTTTATTTATTTATTTTTTTATTTATTGCATTCAATAATAATTAATTAATACATAATACATAATTATAACATAAGGTTTCAATTATGGACCCTGTTGAGCACAGCAAGTAGGAGAGAGGAGGACAACACTTTTTTCACTTTCGAAATAGTATATCACGATAAGTACGTATTTTCTTATTATTATTACTCATTATTTAAGTATCAGTTAAGCATTAGTTAAGCTCGCCTCTGTACATTTGATTACCTCTGTCATATTCTTATAACTGGTGTGTACAATAAAGTATTAGATAAATAAATAAACTAGATTTCTTTACAACAAAAACAACTTCCTACAAGTGAAAGTTGATTTAAAGTTTGCAGTTTACGTTTACTGGCGCAACATAAATCTTAGCTAAGCTTCTACCGTGTCACAGTTAAATCTATTTTTGAAACTTATCCGATTAAGTTCAAACTAGATATAGAAGAAAAACAGTGTAATGTTTACCATTGTAATAGACATTGAGTTTTTTACAAAAAACATTACGAAAGGTATCAATTACAAAAAGAATGATCAAAATAGGTTCTGAATTGACGAAGATGTCTTGTAACAAATAAAATGAAACATGAGATCTCTCTCTTCTTCGATGTAATTTAAAAAGACCAATAATATAATAAAATTTAATAATCTTTAATATCTCTAAACAGATACATTGCAGGCACTAATGCAGGCATTCAGTTGACTTTTGAATGACTTTTTTAACTTGAAACTAAAATTTTTGTTTCACATTATGCTGTGATGGTCCCCCCCTTTGCAACCCTGTGTACCCCTTTATAATATAACTACCCTCTTAACTAAACCTACACATGGAAAACCTACAAAGCCTAAGAAGGCTTACGAAGGCTTTACCTAATGAAATCTATGAAAATATAATGAAAATCTACCCTAAAGAAAGGCCTAACACTCTCAATATAACCCCATACCTATATTGTCTTATACACCCCAAACAACCTATGAATCATATAAACCCTTACAATAAATACATAATATTGAACAGATCTTATAATAGAACACTTGATCATTTGGCCAAATAAATAAATGTGTGATCGTCTAGAAATGTAGGACCCGTTGTGTGTGTAATAACCAAAAGGTTCTTTAATTGGTATATGATAGGAGTTAAATAATGAAGATAATTGATAAAGCTTTAAGGATTAAGAATAATTAATGAATTATACTCATAATTCATGTAACTAGGAAGTTATGTTATTTTAATAGTAAATTACAGTATAACTGTAATAATAAAAAAAAATGGGGGAGCGGTCGGGCCCTCACACGCCCGGACCAGTGGAAGACTTTCCAACTATCTATAACTCTTCCTCCAAAAAGGTAGGGAAGGGTATTACTATTTATTAATGCACTCTGATGGTAATAAGGGAATGAGTATTCTCAGTTCCAAACCAAACATAAGTACATTTACTTCAACATTACAGTGGCTCCACCAGCCCCACGATGCTTCCAGTATAAATTAGTGTTTGCCAGAGGCAAACGGATCGGAACTGAAATCCCAGGATCACTCCGACACGAGAGCTTACTCATGGGCGATGACCCTTTCAGTCCTATATGGCGACATAGAGATCACCCACTAACAGTACGAAACTGTTTCCCAGCGTCACCCTGTTACGAGCTTACTCAATGGGGGTTTCCCTTCGGCTCCACAAGAGATCAGACCAAGAAGCGAGATCACCCAGACACCAGAACTTACTTTGTTGGGACATAACCCTTCGGCCCTATAATGTGACATTAGAGATCACCTGTGAAGACAGTCCGATAGAGATGAAGATTTGTGTGATAGGGGGGATACCTTCCACACCCTGGAATTGGCCAAGCCATATAATGTTGATAATTGCTATATCATAACATAGCATTGTCAATTTAATATTATTTACTTAATACCAAGAATACTCAAGGTTCAAGTTAAATCTGTTGATTAGGCCGGAGCCTAAAAACGAGTAGTCCAACCCATAGGTCGAGAGCTACTAAAAGTAATGAGTGCTATTGAATGAACTATAAGTCCAGTCAATTATATATAATATTATTGTTGATTAACCACATTGTGAATTAACCAATTATTTATTCAGAGAGATATATCTAAAGGAACTATAAGTCCTTTAAAAGACACTGATTAATCACAAGTTAACAACGTCTCGTGAAATAACCAGTTGGGTTTTCTATAAGTTTGAGGACACTAAGTCCAACAAGCTATTATTGTGTTGAGAGTAATAGAGATCTTTTGTAATATTTGTAGAGGTTTGATTAATCACATAGTGAAATAATCAGATTAAATAATTATGTAGCTTTATAGAGAGGACTATAAGTCCTAATTGGTTGTTGTCATAAGTACTGATAAATTACACATTAAAGTGCCAGGTCAATTATTATATATAGGTATATAGGAAGGACAATAAGTCCTATTTGTGTATGTTGTAGTAGTAGAGGCAATATATTGCATAATTATAATGTGAAAGATATAGATTAAATATATATTTGTATAGAAAGGACAGTAAGTCCCATACAATTATTGTAGCTGTACTATAGTTATACTATATCTACTTCCTTTTAGTGTCTTAGTAAACCTATTTACTAAGAGGATTTCTCAGATAAACAAGTGTTTTAGTGTTTAAATCATCATGATTAAATCCCTAAGAAATTAGGTCTTTAAATAATTATCATATCATTTAAGTGAAATTTCTCATATAAATAATTCCAATATTTTCCCTACAGTTATTATAAAATAACAGAAAATTATATAAATTTTCTATAGACTTAGATATAGAATCATAACGTGTATAATCTCCTTTTGTTTGACATCTGTCACATTAATGACGTATTGATGTATTGAATTGAATTTTGATTATCTATCACAACTGTCAACGTAACAAATACTAGCAAGTTTGTTTATTTGTATTTGTTTAATATAATTAAATATAAAATCATCATATATCAACCGTAATATACAACTAAATTATCAGTGACATAAATAATCATGGTTTACACCAGAAATAATTAATAGTATCCAGTAATGCTGCAGTTTATATTCATATCAGTAGCCAAGCTTACTTTCAAATTCAAGAATGAACAGAAGATTAGAAGTTTAACATTCTTATTGCAATTGTACTTGCAATAATATATACATACAGTACTAATTATCAAGAACATTCCTCAAATACATGTGTGGTGAAGATTTTCCCAATATGCTATCTATTTGATTTCTAAACTCTAATGTAAATTTATTAAAGAAGTGAATAATCAGTGTTAGTGTTTGCTTTATTAATATTTAAAGTAATTGTCCTAACTTGATATTAATAGGTTCATATCTCCTTGGATGCAGCCCAACATATACAACTAACTCGATAATGAAATTTATAAAATACTAATATTATATTTTACTACTTGTATATCTCCATTCTATTCCCATAAATATTCAAAATATGTATATTAAATATAAATCCAATAAAGATTCACTAATTTTAACCCTGTCTGAACTTGTCTAGTCAATATAGCATGAACAAACAACACACATACAAACCTTATCGCCATAACAACTTTCTTCCTAAATATGAGTAAAATACATAGCTCACACTTGTCATTTAGTACTAATTTTATACTGTATCTCATACCTAGTTAAGAGTAACTATAGTCAGAGAATCCTTTAGTACATTTATTACCATTAGGAAATAAATCCACACCCATAATATCAGCATAATTAAATATTATTAGAAACCAGTAATACACACAGAATTGTTATTATCAGCTTGCTTACTACAACAAAATCAATATTAAAGTTTATAATAAATCAAGACAAAATATCTATTTAAACAATACAGGCTTGTTTACCATAAACATCCCACCGTTACATGAATTTATCTACTAACACAATAATGTATTAAAAGTAATACATTCACATAAAATCACCTGCAACAGCTAAGCTGTTTCTCTGTACATCTGGAGTAAAACAAATCCCCACATGTAGTCATGGATAATCAAATATAGACTAAGAATCATTAATCTGGTCGACCGAGTAATGGTATAAAAACACTTCACCATGAAGCGTTAAGTATGAATAGATATTCTAAACCAACACTGTAATAGTGTAATAAATACAAATATTTCATCATCATCATCGTCTCAACCATCACCAACCCACGACTGAACACAGGCAATTTCCACCGACTGACACAAGGAACGGCCCCACAATACACATAAAACAGTCACTCCAAACAATGGAGGTAGCCCACACCGCACTTGCATTCACAGGGTCGCCACTCAATAACCCCTCTCTCTCATCAATGGCTGTTTCCCCAGCAATGAGACCAGACCATAGTCACTTTAGTCTATTATCCTCAATAAATAAATACTTTATAATAACTAGATATGAAACTAGTTAGTATTGTAATAGTTCAATAGTTGATTCAATAAGTATTTTCCAAAACTGGACAATTAGAACATTGAATCAAATTGATGAAGTTCTATCAAACGACCATATAATTGGATTTTGTATATGAGTAAAATAACGTAAGTACGTAAATTATATTGATGTAAACTTTGTTTAAATGTGATTGCATTTAACGATATACGCATTACCTAAAGGTATATGGACTCGACTAAATACGTATTTTAATAGTTGTTGGGAAAAATATTAAGTATAGACTTTGCCTGTGATCACAGTCAAAAATCTAACTACGTAGTAATAAATGGAACAAGCTCACCGGATTCTCCAGTCTTCTATTGATTAATTTCACACACTTAATCGATAGTGATACACTAAGATCTCAAACCCCTTCATCGATCCAGTCTCTCCTAGATCTATATCCCAGTTAATTTTTTATTTTATTGCGCAATCCCTAAAACACGACTCCCCGCCATTTGCCGTCCTTTTTTTCTTCTTTCATTGCGCAATTCCTAAAAAAAGCAACTCTCGCGCGCCCGCCGATCCGCCGTCTTTTTTTTTTTTTTTTTTTCTCACCTCGTAACGTCATAGATTATGTCACCGAAGGGTAGATATTTCAATAATCGGATTTAGCCTATTATTCGAACTGAACTTTTCTTTAAATTCAATTTAATTATATGTTAACGTATTTTGGTATTTTCTATTAAATTGATTATCGAATTTATAAAACTTTAAAGGCTCTCATAATTCTTATTAAACTGTGTTATATGCATCCTTTTTACACCTGATGAGAAAAAGGTAAACTATAATTTGGTTAATATAAAATATAATATATTTTTGTTTAATTTATTTAATTTTCTTGTGACGTCCACTACACTCTGGAAACACATCAAAGGAGTTTCCCTTCTGTGTCAATATTTCATATATGGTAACGTCTTCTCTGTATACTATTGTGAACCTTGACTTTAAAGTTTGTTTATATTAAATAGCTCAGCTTTCGCAGCGGTCACCCATAGGAACCCCTGTTTCTTTTCTATGTACTTATGGTATTAAACCTATTGTACTATAGGCGAACCGTCACATCCGGCCCCCTAATTATCAAGGAGTTTACCGGATTGATAATTACAAATATTCTGTTTAGCTTCCCCTCCCTTTTTGACATTACCATATTAAATCTATTTCCCTATATGCGAACCGTCACATCCGGCCCCCTAATTATCAAGAAGTTTACCGTAGTGATAATTACAACAAGATAAGTTTATCGTTACAAAAAAAAAAATTTTTTTTTTTTTTCGACCCTAAAAATGTACCTCACATATCTGTATATAATTTAACTTTACAGAGCTTAAGATCATCATTTATATTTTCATTGATTAATCTAATATTAAACATACTATCATAATATGAATCAGAGATACAGATAACTAAAGATAATATTATTCAAAATTCTTAAGGCTCAAAACAATAAAAGTATTAAAAAGATCTTTAAACCCGAAGTTATGTGTTGTTGAATGTTATGTGTATGAATAGCCTTAAAATTTCTACTCAATATATTAATAATTAAGCATAATATTTATTTATGAATAGATTTGTAAATAATTATTTATAATTAATTTGCATACGCTGTAATGATAGAGTGAATCCATTAAATTTTATAATTAATATTTTTATACTCGTTAAATGTGTGTAAAGGAGTCTATAAAACCTAAATGTATGAAAAGCCTAAGTATGTGAGGAGTCTAAATGTATAAAACCTAAATATGTGAAGAGCTTCAAGTAAAGAACCTAATAGATACGTTATTTGTATCAGTAAATTTAGATAAAGTATCTGTTTAAAAGATACGAGTTAAAACATCTAAATGGAAGTTCATAATTAAAAGCTTAAATGTATGAGTATAACATATCAACAAGCGAAAGAGCCTAAGTAAAAAACCTAAAGCGAAATGAAGTGAAATAATTTAAGCATTAAAATGTAATAAATGCAAAAAGGAATCCTAAAATAATTGTATATATAAGTGTAAATAAATAATTAGATAAAATCCCAAGTTAATTAAATATTAAAATGAAGATGTTCAAATAAATTTGTTAAAATAAATTTAAACAATACGAATAAAACTTTATGAAGCGTCTAAGTAACAACAAATACATATTTCATCTAAGAAATAACCTAGTGTTCATTGAATAAAAAAATAATAGTCCCTAACAAAATTCTAATAAATTTAATTTTTATTTATTAATTTTAATCATAGAAGTAAAGCTTATATAAATAATAATTTATCACCACCGGCCCCCCTGTCTGACAAATTTTGCACGGCCCCCCAATTTTAAGACTCCTATAAATATGTTGCATAAAATAATACAAACGGCCCCCATAGTTTAAAACTCTTATTATAAGAAATTCCTTTAATATACTTAAATTACCAATGACTATTTCTTAATACTCTCAGAAATAACATGATCAATAAGTTTTATAATAAAATATTATGTAACCCCATTAGATAGGTAGATAGACACGCCCCATCGCCTCCTCCAAAAGATCACAACAGCAAACCCAACACAAATACAACCAAATATATTAGATACATCAATTAATTTATTTTGTACAATAAATTATCATTTAAAAAGATACAAATGTCTTGTGTTATGTGCAATTACAAAGAGCAAAATAAACTAAGTGTGCGCAACATCTAAGTATATAAAATGCTTAGGTATGTAAAGAGTGTATATGTATAAAGAACCTACAAAATCTCTCTCTGATATAAGTATAAAGTTTTTTTTTTTTTTTTATAATAAGTGTCTAAGTCAAAATAAGCGAATAATCAAATAAAATCTGAAATATAATTGTAAAGTGGAATAAAGAAATTATGTATAGAACCATAAATAAAATATTATAATAGCATCCTAATAAATTGTTGGAATTAAATTTAACAACATGAAAACACCTAATTAAATTTTCAAATTTAGGTAATCAAATAAAGTAACTAAAGGCCCTAACTAACCTTAATGATATTTTATGAAACGTCTAACTTTCAATTTGAAACCCCCTATAAAACATTATATAAGCTATTTAAACATCTTAGGATGATCAAAATCAAATCATAATTATTTAATATTTTTATTTTTATATATATATAATCACTGTCACTACATCATAAAAGTTTATGAAATAAAAGTCAATTGGATATTTCCTCAGAAATAAATAATGTCATTAATTCATCTTAAATCATTTCTTTCACAATAAAAAGAATTTAATAAATTTTATGTATAAGTCATTATAGCATAATTATTGTTTATAAAATTTATATAATGTTAAATTAATAGTTCAGTAAGTATTGAGAATTAATGAAGCAAAAGAATAATAAATGTGTCCTATAGCATAAAATTAGATCAATGTGAACTGAATATAACCTAGTAAGCTATCCTCACTACTATTGTTATGTACCTATTAGTGTAATACTTAATATTATTTACTCAATTGATATAGAGTAAAATAAAATATAAACCAAATCATGTAAATTTATTGTATAATTGACTCCAATAGGTAACCACTGAATGAATTTGATAATTTAAATCCTAAGAACATGAGATAACAGTAAAATAGGCTATTTACCTATAGACATAGAAATCATGAAATTAGGTTCAAATCCTAGATCTATGACGGTATAATTATTTAGTCATAATCATCAAAGTTGGTTTTGAGTTATACTATTAGCAGATATTACTGTTTAACTTTATACTCCTTCATATTTTAATAACCAATCCCTGAAGTCACAAGCTCCAATTGTGACCAAGTGTTCTTATTGATCTGATATGTGTAAATAGTCATGAACCAATTATATCCTGGTCACGGCACCAATTGTGATGGTCCCCCCCTTTGCAACCCTGTGTACCCCTTTATAATATAACTACCCTCTTAACTAAACCTACACATGGAAAACCTACAAAGCCTAAGAAGGCTTACGAAGGCTTTACCTAATGAAATCTATGAAAATATAATGAAAATCTACCCTAAAGAAAGGCCTAACACTCTCAATATAACCCCATACCTATATTGTCTTATACACCCCAAACAACCTATGAATCATATAAACCCTTACAATAAATACATAATATTGAACAGATCTTATAATAGAACACTTGATCATTTGGCCAAATAAATAAATGTGTGATCGTCTAGAAATGTAGGACCCGTTGTGTGTGTAATAACCAAAAGGTTCTTTAATTGGTATATGATAGGAGTTAAATAATGAAGATAATTGATAAAGCTTTAAGGATTAAGAATAATTAATGAATTATACTCATAATTCATGTAACTAGGAAGTTATGTTATTTTAATAGTAAATTACAGTATAACTGTAATAATAAAAAAAAAATGGGGGAGCGGTCGGGCCCCTCACACGCCCGGACCAGTGGAAGACTTTCCAACTATCTATAACTCTTCCTCCAAAAAGGTAGGGAAGGGTATTACTATTTATTAATGCACTCTGATGGTAATAAGGGAATGAGTATTCTCAGTTCCAAACCAAACATAAGTACATTTACTTCAACATTACAGTGGCTCCACCAGCCCCACGATGCTTCCAGTATAAATTAGTGTTTGCCAGAGGCAAACGGATCGGAACTGAAATCCCAGGATCACTCCGACACGAGAGCTTACTCATGGGCGATGACCCTTTCAGTCCTATATGGCGACATAGAGATCACCCACTAACAGTACGAAACTGTTTCCCAGCGTCACCCTGTTACGAGCTTACTCAATGGGGGTTTCCCTTCGGCTCCACAAGAGATCAGACCAAGAAGCGAGATCACCCAGACACCAGAACTTACTTTGTTGGGACATAACCCTTCGGCCCTATAATGTGACATTAGAGATCACCTGTGAAGACAGTCCGATAGAGATGAAGATTTGTGTGATAGGGGGGATACCTTCCACACCCTGGAATTGGCCAAGCCATATAATGTTGATAATTGCTATATCATAACATAGCATTGTCAATTTAATATTATTTACTTAATACCAAGAATACTCAAGGTTCAAGTTAAATCTGTTGATTAGGCCGGAGCCTAAAAACGAGTAGTCCAACCCATAGGTCGAGAGCTACTAAAAGTAATGAGTGCTATTGAATGAACTATAAGTCCAGTCAATTATATATAATATTATTGTTGATTAACCACATTGTGAATTAACCAATTATTTATTCAGAGAGATATATCTAAAGGAACTATAAGTCCTTTAAAAGACACTGATTAATCACAAGTTAACAACGTCTCGTGAAATAACCAGTTGGGTTTTCTATAAGTTTGAGGACACTAAGTCCAACAAGCTATTATTGTGTTGAGAGTAATAGAGATCTTTTGTAATATTTGTAGAGGTTTGATTAATCACATAGTGAAATAATCAGATTAAATAATTATGTAGCTTTATAGAGAGGACTATAAGTCCTAATTGGTTGTTGTCATAAGTACTGATAAATTACACATTAAAGTGCCAGGTCAATTATTATATATAGGTATATAGGAAGGACAATAAGTCCTATTTGTGTATGTTGTAGTAGTAGAGGCAATATATTGCATAATTATAATGTGAAAGATATAGATTAAATATATATTTGTATAGAAAGGACAGTAAGTCCCATACAATTATTGTAGCTGTACTATAGTTATACTATATCTACTTCCTTTTAGTGTCTTAGTAAACCTATTTACTAAGAGGATTTCTCAGATAAACAAGTGTTTTAGTGTTTAAATCATCATGATTAAATCCCTAAGAAATTAGGTCTTTAAATAATTATCATATCATTTAAGTGAAATTTCTCATATAAATAATTCCAATATTTTCCCTACAGTTATTATAAAATAACAGAAAATTATATAAATTTTCTATAGACTTAGATATAGAATCATAACGTGTATAATCTCCTTTTGTTTGACATCTGTCACATTAATGACGTATTGATGTATTGAATTGAATTTTGATTATCTATCACAACTGTCAACGTAACAAATACTAGCAAGTTTGTTTATTTGTATTTGTTTAATATAATTAAATATAAAATCATCATATATCAACCGTAATATACAACTAAATTATCAGTGACATAAATAATCATGGTTTACACCAGAAATAATTAATAGTATCCAGTAATGCTGCAGTTTATATTCATATCAGTAGCCAAGCTTACTTTCAAATTCAAGAATGAACAGAAGATTAGAAGTTTAACATTCTTATTGCAATTGTACTTGCAATAATATATACATACAGTACTAATTATCAAGAACATTCCTCAAATACATGTGTGGTGAAGATTTTCCCAATATGCTATCTATTTGATTTCTAAACTCTAATGTAAATTTATTAAAGAAGTGAATAATCAGTGTTAGTGTTTGCTTTATTAATATTTAAAGTAATTGTCCTAACTTGATATTAATAGGTTCATATCTCCTTGGATGCAGCCCAACATATACAACTAACTCGATAATGAAATTTATAAAATACTAATATTATATTTTACTACTTGTATATCTCCATTCTATTCCCATAAATATTCAAAATATGTATATTAAATATAAATCCAATAAAGATTCACTAATTTTAACCCTGTCTGAACTTGTCTAGTCAATATAGCATGAACAAACAACACACATACAAACCTTATCGCCATAACAACTTTCTTCCTAAATATGAGTAAAATACATAGCTCACACTTGTCATTTAGTACTAATTTTATACTGTATCTCATACCTAGTTAAGAGTAACTATAGTCAGAGAATCCTTTAGTACATTTATTACCATTAGGAAATAAATCCACACCCATAATATCAGCATAATTAAATATTATTAGAAACCAGTAATACACACAGAATTGTTATTATCAGCTTGCTTACTACAACAAAATCAATATTAAAGTTTATAATAAATCAAGACAAAATATCTATTTAAACAATACAGGCTTGTTTACCATAAACATCCCACCGTTACATGAATTTATCTACTAACACAATAATGTATTAAAAGTAATACATTCACATAAAATCACCTGCAACAGCTAAGCTGTTTCTCTGTACATCTGGAGTAAAACAAATCCCCACATGTAGTCATGGATAATCAAATATAGACTAAGAATCATTAATCTGGTCGACCGAGTAATGGTATAAAAACACTTCACCATGAAGCGTTAAGTATGAATAGATATTCTAAACCAACACTGTAATAGTGTAATAAATACAAATATTTCATCATCATCATCGTCTCAACCATCACCAACCCACGACTGAACACAGGCAATTTCCACCGACTGACACAAGGAACGGCCCCACAATACACATAAAACAGTCACTCCAAACAATGGAGGTAGCCCACACCGCACTTGCATTCACAGGGTCGCCACTCAATAACCCCTCTCTCTCATCAATGGCTGTTTCCCCAGCAATGAGACCAGACCATAGTCACTTTAGTCTATTATCCTCAATAAATAAATACTTTATAATAACTAGATATGAAACTAGTTAGTATTGTAATAGTTCAATAGTTGATTCAATAAGTATTTTCCAAAACTGGACAATTAGAACATTGAATCAAATTGATGAAGTTCTATCAAACGACCATATAATTGGATTTTGTATATGAGTAAAATAACGTAAGTACGTAAATTATATTGATGTAAACTTTGTTTAAATGTGATTGCATTTAACGATATACGCATTACCTAAAGGTATATGGACTCGACTAAATACGTATTTTAATAGTTGTTGGGAAAAATATTAAGTATAGACTTTGCCTGTGATCACAGTCAAAAATCTAACTACGTAGTAATAAATGGAACAAGCTCACCGGATTCTCCAGTCTTCTATTGATTAATTTCACACACTTAATCGATAGTGATACACTAAGATCTCAAACCCCTTCATCGATCCAGTCTCTCCTAGATCTATATCCCAGTTAATTTTTTATTTTATTGCGCAATCCCTAAAACACGACTCCCCGCCATTTGCCGTCCTTTTTTTCTTCTTTCATTGCGCAATTCCTAAAAAAAGCAACTCTCGCGCGCCCGCCGATCCGCCGTCTCTCCTCTTTTTTCTTTTTTTTTTTTTTCTCACCTCGTAACGTCATAGATTATGTCACCGAAGGGTAGATATTTCAATAATCGGATTTAGCCTATTATTCGAACTGAACTTTTCTTTAAATTCAATTTAATTATATGTTAACGTATTTTGGTATTTTCTATTAAATTGATTATCGAATTTATAAAACTTTAAAGGCTCTCATAATTCTTATTAAACTGTGTTATATGCATCCTTTTTACACCTGATGAGAAAAAAGGTAAACTATAATTTGGTTAATATAAAATATAATATATTTTTGTTTAATTTATTTAATTTTCTTGTGACGTCCACTACACTCTGGAAACACATCAAAGGAGTTTCCCTTCTGTGTCAATATTTCATATATGGTAACGTCTTCTCTGTATACTATTGTGAACCTTGACTTTAAAGTTTGTTTATATTAAATAGCTCAGCTTTCGCAGCGGTCACCCATAGGAACCCCTGTTTCTTTTCTATGTACTTATGGTATTAAACCTATTGTACTATAGGCGAACCGTCACAATGCGAATTTGTTGTTCTAGGAATCATTACAAAATAAATTGAAAAAAGCGGACATACGCTTCCCCCTAGGGGGGCTATACCAGTAGTTGTCACGCTTGGCAAGCGGATTGTCATCAGTAGTTAGGCTTTGAAGACGTTTTAAAAGGAACATTGCTACCCATCGCTCGCCCTCATTTAGTCGCCTCTTACGACACCTACGTAAAGGAAGGGGTAGTTTATTGTATGCCGGGACCACACGGAAATTACTACTTTAATAATGCAGGGAGAAAGGGATTGTTAGTAATGGAGACTGAGAATCCCATTGCTGGCAATATACCCAACCAGGACGACCTCCCCGCGGTTCCCCCTGGAAACTATCGTGGTTAATTCCTGATGAATTCATCATGATGGGCTAACTGGCCTGTTTTCATTCTCATCTATCACCCTTCACTGGTGCTCCGCCAGCGTATCGCATTAGCGCAGGCGGGGTTACCATAACATTTTCACCCATCAAAAAAAACTATAAGAATGCATGTTGCTAAATAAAATGTTTCATTGATTTAGCAACATTTAAACGCTCACAAATATTTCACTAAAGTATTAAACGCATTTATTTTCAGCTCAAGTGAAAAGTGTCGTGTACATGCACGCCTCGCAAAAAGTCGAAGCAAAAATAAGCGCTTACATAATACTCGTATGTAGTACAGGCGTGGCCGGGTGCTGCCGGCAGCTCACAGCGACGCTATTCAAACAGGACCTATTACGGAGGTCACAAACTGAATTAACGGGTTCTCTAAATCGGGATTGGATAGTTTTGTTGTAAAGCATTGTTTTGAACACGTATTTAATCTTTTTTATTTTCAATATAATTTAAATGTATAGTATTGAGGGGAAAGGGATTGTTAGTAATGGGGTCTAATTTGCCCATTACTAGCAATACACCTTATCAGGTCGACTTCCACGCGGTTCCCCCTAGAAACTATCAATGTACCCCGCCAATGTACCGATAGCGGACGGGGTTACCATTTCATTGTCACCTTTAAAATACGAGTATATCTATATATACAAATACGGGATATTTTTCTATTGTTAACCGTCAAATATCTAAGGAAGACCTTATCTACTTAGATATGATTAGTGACAACTGGTGAGGAACATCATACAGTTTTTTTTAATGTTGACAATGGATTAGCAACCCCGCCTGTGCTATCAGTATACGCTGACGGGGCACCAGTGGGAGATGGTGAATATGAAAGTAAGGCAATTGGTTTATCATGATTAATACAACAGCAATTATACACGATAATTTCCAGAGAGGAACCGCGTGGAGGTCGATCTAATAGTGTGTATTGGTAGCAAAGGACTCCATCCCTGACAATCCCTTTTCCCTCAATAACATAGAGTGCAAATGGTAACAGCTATCAGTTTCTATTCGGTATAGATAGTAGGAACTATTACACTATAAGTGAATATTTTAAAAAAGTTTGTTTAAAAATCAATTGTTGTTCTTTTCCTAACAAAACTCAGTAACACATTTAGTAAAGACTTGACAAAAAGCTACAACAGCAGTCATTCAAACAACACTGTTTTAACTGTGCACAAAAAGCGCGAGAAAAATTCGTAACTGAATTAAAAGTCCCATACAAATTGCACTGAGACTTTTCACGTATTTGTGTAGCAAAAAGCGGTGGGTCAGACGACGCGGCATTTCGTTGTTCCTTTTTCAGTAACAGCCCGCTGCGAGCCTGTGATGTCGGCAACGCACGGGGCACGGAATGTTTGCACAACGTGACGCGGCCGTCTGACCACCAGCCTTGAAAAATAAACAATTCGATACATCGGCGAAATTTGATTTCACATACAGCCGCCTTTCGCATCAAAGCGAGCGACAAGGCTTTATTGGAAATGTTCCACTTATTTAGTGAAGGTCCAAATAGCTTTTATATAAATTCATTGTAGCAACACTCCTTTTGGGGATTAGGAATTTTGTAAACGGGATAAAAATAATCTTCGGAGTAAACTTTTGTCAACCGGCTTTAAGGGGTTGGTTCTCGATCAAATTTGATTCAGTAAAAAATGATGTTTTTTCATCAAGACGATGTTTTGCCTTTACTAAATTAAATACGATGATATTTTTCTAATCGTAATCATTTAGCCTCGTATTGGTTGCATACTGGCGTGGTTGGCGTGAATTTACTGGGTACAGAGGAATAACACTTGAGTCATGCGTTGCCATTCCTGAGGACTCAGGTGTTGTTCCTCTGTACTATGTAAATTCGCTGCTATATCCCCCCCCCCCCCAAAATCGAAATACAGCCATTCAAACACAACTGCTTCACGGTAGAAACACGAATAGGACAGAGGTACCCAAGCAGATGACTTTTGTATTAATCAACCAGTAAGCGTATTTTTGAAAGAAGACTTTTTAATTATTTGTTAAGTGAACAAAATTAATTCTAGCTACATACTACTCAACGGTTACTATATAGATAGATAGATAATTTATTTGCATTACTTATTTACTTACTATATCTCATAATGCTTATCGTTGTCTTATACATATTTATTTATTTATTTAAACTTTACGACGAACAGTACACTCTGTTATGTCCATGGTACTGCTCATGTCTATAGGTGATGGTTACCACTTTCCATCAGGTGGACCGTCAGCTTGTTTGCCATCCAAAGATGTATAAAAAAAAATACTAAATGTATCAAGTTGAAGGTCAGGGTTTCTTAAACGAAATCTTAAATTTTAATATACGAAATATTAGAAAGTACCACACAGTTGGCCGTGTGGTCCCGGCATAGAATAGGCCACCCCTTCTTTTCCCGTGGGTGTCGTAAGAGGCGACAAAATGAACTAAATTGTCGAGGTATGGACAGCAGCGTCCCTCTTAAAACATCTTGAAAACTTAATGTGGTTGGCAACCCGCCTGCCAAACGTGGCAACTACTGGCAAAACCTCCCAATTGGGGGAGGCCTAAGTTTAGCAGTGGACAGTTAACGGCTGATATGATCACAGAATTGCGTGATTTTCGAGCATTCCTCTTTCGTACAAATTACAAACTAGAGAACGAATATTTAGAGCCATACCCCAAAATACTCAAAATCAAACTAACTGCTACACTTCGGAGGTGGAAATAAAATTATTAAATTAAATATTAACAAGAAAAGGAAAAAAAAAAATAAACCGTGCAGGTAATGCTGTTAGTTGCTATTACAATATATATAAAAAACCTCGAGCTTACCGCAGCGGTTGTGGTAGCGGCGCGGTCCAATGCATTTGAAATGAATTCAATTGTACACGGGCAAGGCGGCCGCGGTGGCGCCCCCGACCGTCAGGTACCGATCCCGTAATTTACCGGTGAGTGGACGCTTAGCTGGGAATTTCTACTCGAGAAAATGCAGCTATATAGAGGCTACATTTCCAAGTCGCTATTGCTGTTTAGCTTGCGATATTAAATAAAGACGGATTTAATTTAGATATTTCTTCTATAGAATTGTAAATATGCGAATAGGTTTTTTTTTATACAACTTAGAATGGCAAACAAGCTGACGGCCCGCCTGATGGAAAGTGGTAACTGTCGCCTATAGACATGAGCAGTACTATGGACATAACAAAGTATATTGTTTCGCCCCCATGCGTTGCCATTCCTGAGGACTCAGATGTTATTCCTCTGTACTCTGTAAATTCACGCCATATCTCACTCTTCAAACCGAAACACAGCCATGCAAACACTGCTTCACGGTTGAAACACGAATGGGACAGAAGTACCCAAGCAATCGACTTTTGTATAAAGTCTTCCTCTGGTGAGGTACTTTGTATACGATTTATCATCATGATCTCTGCCATTATCTGCCCATTGCTGAACATAGACCCCCATAGACTGCCATAAGGAACGCTCCTGAACCATCTGCATCCACTGACTACCTGCAATGCATTTGAGGTCGTCACTTCATTTAGTGGGGCCTTCAATGCATTTTCCTGTACGACGTCGCCACTCAACAATCTTTCTTCTCCTTCAGTTGACAGTTCTCAGAGCTATGTAACCAGCCCATTGCCACTTCAGCTTGCTTATCCTTTGGGCTTTGGCGACGATTTTGGTTTTTTTGCGGATATCATCATTGCGTTTCAGGTTCTCAGGCAAAGAAATCTCGAGAATAGGTCTCTCCATAGTTCGTCGAGTAATTTGAAGCTGTTGCATATAATTCAGAAATAACAAATTAAATATATATATATATATATATATATATATATATATATATATATATATATATATATATATATATATATATATATACGAAATAAATGAATATAAAAAATAAATGTATACATGTTTAAATCTTACAATACACTGAGTTGAATTAAGATTGTATTGCAAAAAAAACCGACTTCAATTATGAAAGAACTAATTTGTAAGTATATCCTTTTAGATAAAAAATAAAAGATAGTTATTCAAATCATTTTATAACTGCTAGAATTATGAGGTAATAAATGTAAAAAGAAAATAAAAGCGAATCGAGAACCTCTTTTCTTTCGAAATTGATTGAAAATACGATTTAACGATAGCTCGATTTGCCGAGATTCGAACACATAGTTCTCAAATCGCAGCAATCTCAATCGCAGCGTTTGATACAAAAAGTTCAAAACGCCTGTTGTAGGTTTTCTTTCAACATTTCTCCTCGTAGTCACATTTCACCCTACTTGAATATGGCGTCTATGCTCAATATGGAATCCCGGCGACAATTACATTTAGCTACTTTGTTATTTGGTGTAATGAAATTTAAAAATCCGGAATATCTTCACAGTAAGTTGAAGTTCTCCACTTTTTATGATAGGTATCATTCTAGATCAGTGCGACCACCACTGTCACTTCAATGTCATAAAACTGTGGCATTTACCGGCAGCTTTCGCTATCAGGCCACGAAATGTTGGAATAATATCCCACCGCCCCTCAGAATAATGACATCTTTACATACGTTTAGGAAAAATATTAAAGAAATGCTATTAGAAAAACAAAAATCGGTGGCGGAAGCTGTCTCCCTTTGTACAGTACATTTTTATTCTTCTCCGTCGTAGTACTTAATACACCAATATATGCATACTCATATACACATATGTATTATTTATTTGCGTTTATCTTTTTAGTATATTATAAGGATTTAATTATTATTATGATTATATGTAAGTCTATTTTATTTATATTGTTTATACTGTGTTTAAATTGATTCTTACCCATTTTTTCTCTCATATTTTAGTCTTATTACTTTTCTGTCACACCTTTAACAGACACAATTTAATTCTCTCCATCCTTGGGTTGTCTGGGAGGGATCGCTGTCTGGCGATGGGCATGCCTGCTGTTGCCTCTTTAATATGCTTTTATGTAACTAGTTGTATTTGTATAATTTGGGTATTCATTTTGTTTTGAGTGCTTGAAACTGATAGAAATTAACTTCTGACTACCCTTCTTCTAAATAGCGAGTATAACGAACGCACACTATGTATTTGATCTATATTTCTTTCTTTTTTTATTATTTTTTTTTCAGTGCTATTTTGCGGCTCACTTTTGGCCACAACAGAATATCACTGTTTTGCTCTTTTTAGGGCAAAGCAAAAAGCTGAGTTGTGGCCATTTTGCATTACTGTGGCACACGCATGAAGAAAAAAAAATTATTATGCATTCTGATTTTGTTTTTGGTTTTTTTTTTTTTAATCTTTTGTACATGTATCTTTTTTATCTTTTTTCACATTGCTTTTGTGTCTTTTGTTTGTGTGCTGTAAGTTATGCAAATAAATTATCTATCTATCTATCTATCAAATTCAGCTATACGGGCCGAATGCGCTCCTAGTTCCGGAAGGTGTCAATGGTGGCAAATTTTTCACTCTTATATAAATGCCATTAAGTTTAACTTAGGCGCCATCTATCAAGCTATCAGAAGGTTAAATTTTTCAATCGAATTACTATTTTTTAAGATTCCTGAATGCTGTGTTAGTATTTAAAAAAAATGTTTTCAAACCATTCGTAAATACTTGATTTAATGAATATTTAAAACATACCTACAAAACTTATATGAATTGCCTGACCTTCAAACGAGGATGATTGGATTAATAATTTGAATGAGAAAAGCTCCAACATACCTACACACAATGTTTGTTTGCGTCCCTAAAGTACACGATGCCTTTGAATCTCATAACCGGCTCCAAAATAAAGTTTAGATCCCGGGATTAAACTAAGACGAACAACTAACTCTATCAAACACTAAGTACTTTGTACTGTACATTATACGTCACGAACTCCCGCGGAGACGTCGATAACTTGGATACGTTTCATTGCCTCTAATAGTTAATTGCTTCATCACCCTTTCTCTAAACTTAGAAACAGTATCTTATATCTGACTAATATAAAATAGTAAGACTGTAGCTAGCTAGACGATGTCTATACATGGGAGATATTAAAGGAAAATTTATATTAGGGGTCTTAGTAAAAGTAACAGAAGTGAGGAAAAAAATTTTTAGATCGTCTTTTTGTCTTTTTTCATGGTTTTGACGAGATTTCTTGGCGAGAGCAATTCTTATTCTTTACGTAGTACTGACAACCTCCAACTCAAAGTTCCTGCTTTCTTTTTCTACTCCTTTTCCCTGCAAGCAGTTCGTTTATGGAACTCACTCTGTACCTCTATACGATGCGCTCAATCTCTGGCTATTTTTAAAACTTTGTTAAAATTTTAAATCCCACTACCTATCCATATAACCTCCAATGTTCTCCTCTATACTTATTGAAAAATTTTCAACAAGTCCTGTAATATTAGTGCAATAAAGTGTTAAATAAATAAATTAAAAAAATCTATTAGTTAGTCTGTTTTCACAGTTGTATTCTTTAAGGTCTGGCTTAAAATATTGTATATGTTAAATCTCCATCTAGAAATGGTCCATTATATTCGTTTTCAATCAATTTGAAAAAGAAGGAGATTACGCAGTTTTAGTTTTCAAGTTTCTTTCATCTTTCACCTCCCGCCTACATCGGGTTCTGTTCATCAGAAGTAGCAACATTGATGCTGTACACCTTTACAATTAAACACCACAAAATATTAATTATTGCAATATTTAATTGAAATCCAACCACAATTACGAAGCGGGCCCCTCGCAACCGCGCCCGCACACCACCTGCATCCGACATAAAATACGGACGCGTTATTGTTCACGCGACACTGTTTTTATGTTCGGCCGAGTTGTGAAACTGCTTGGAATCTGTTACGAGTACTTGGCGAATGTTGTGCCCCAGTGCAGCGAGCACACGCTACCACACCACGCGTGACGCAAATAACAAATATATATATAGAAACGACATCCTGTAATGCACGATGCAAACATGGGGACACTGAATAATCCATGATACTTTTAGGTGTATCTCCCGTGTGATAGCGGAGTTGGAATTTATATGCCATCATTTTTCTCGTTCCCAAAATGTAGAAAAAGATGACTAAGGAACAAAGAACAGTAAATATATAATAAAACGCAAAAAATGATCTAAAACTATATAAAAAAATATATTCATCACCGTCATCATCATATCAGCTGTTACTGTCCAGGCGTTCTCCTATTGGAGAGTTTTATCAGTAGTTGCCACGTTTGGCAGGCGTTTTAAAGACTTTTAAAGAAGGATGCTGCTCCAACTTAGTTCCCTTAGTCACCTCTTACGCCACTTACCATAGGGAGACTTTGTAAAAAAAATCCAATGGTACAATTGAAAGCTGAAGAGTAAGAGATCTTTCTTAAGTCATAAATAAGTCTAGCCATTGACGAGAATAAGACACATTCTCTTATCCTTATATCCTTAGATTGACTAACAATGATTAATTACTGTCTATATACCTGAACGATTTAACAGAGGTTATGAATTTCGCAACGCTTTCTTATGTTGAGCACACACGAGCTACATTTTTGGCACAAAATGTAGATACGAAATATTGTTGTTGTATATGTATTGTATATGTATTGTATCTATGCTATGCTTGAGCGAGGGCAACACTAGGCAGGCGGCCATGTTGTAGACAATTAAAGCAGCTGTGAAAAGTACGACCCGGTCTTTTACTTATATTTAAGTAGTGTTATTTTTTTTCCATTTAAGAGTTTCCTTATATCGGTGCAACTAATTTATGCATCTTCTTCCAGCCAGCTCTATCCCAGGCCATGTCCTTGATCTCCCTATACGACATGACACCTAGTGTTTCTTTTATCTGTCCCATGTAGTTATTCCTCGGTCATCCCCTTCCTGTTTTGCCCTCTATTTTTCCTTCTACAATGCTCTTAAAAAAATCGTCATGTCGTATGAGGTGGCCCAGCATTTTGCCTCTTCTATTCTTTTAATTAATGTTCTTTTCTCGGTTACTCTTTCAGGACTTCCTCATTCGTTACTTTTTCTGTCCAGCTTAGTAGTAATATAGTGAACCCGAATACATATTCAAAAATTATTAACATACAAACAAACATAAAACCCATGCGGTCGTCCTTTGCAAACGTACCGTAACGATAAAACAGTTTTTTCTAAGCTGACCACATTTAAACACGTGTCTCTCGCTCATTACCATCCCTAACAATCGAGTGTCGAACATGTAAATATTTATATACACTGTCGCCATATAACGCGATGAAAAATTGCAAGTAAATAGTAGTTTCATACCTGCTTCTTTATTGCTGACATTTCGACGTGGATTACACCACATCGTGGTCACGACAGGATTGAAATAAGCCGCGTCTTTATTTAGCAACCCTCGCAGCCTTTCCAGGTTGACACACTAGATGTTAAACAATAATATCAAATAGATATTGTTCTCTCAATGAAAGGCTTTAATCATGCCTAAATTAATATTAACATGAGCGCAAGTAATTGTTTTAATATTCTTATTTTAAATATGGGTTATAGCAGGGAGACTAGAGGCATACCACCATGTTATCTTATATTCGCATATGGGGTCAGCTAAGCCGTTGCACGTCGAGCCATCGGAATCTTTTGTGCTTCCCCCTGCCTTATACCATCATTTCATAGATTGTATGTGTTACCCTAATGATATCCCGCTGTTTAAGATATTCGTAGTCCCCTGGCTCTGGATAAGCCGCTCCCAGTAGTCTCATGCGCATGCTCGCTAACGAATCACAGTTGCACATCAAGTGTTCCATGGATTCCGATTTCTCCCCGCACAGTCTCCACAGTGTTTACGAAGATAGACCCATCTTGTGTAGTATATGCCTTATTGGCATACCACCATAATCTCAGGAATGGCAACAGATTAATAGTTGGTCCTGTGGGCATTGTAGTACATTCTGTGGCGTCCATGGTCCTGCAAATACATATTTATAGGCGACAGTTACCACTTTTTATCAGGTGAGCAACCAGCTTGTTTGCTACTCCCCACAGATCCAGAAAAGTCCTTTAAATTTCTAAAATCAATATTTTTGTAACTGGAATAAATTCTTCTAAGTCCGCTTATTACCGTTTACAGCCTACTCATATAACTACATCTTTTTTTACATTTCGCTGAGCATATTTGAATTCTACGTGGCAGAGGGCGAGTCTATCGCCAAGCGCCGCCTCTTGGATTAATTAAGTTTGATAACGGTGTTTTCCATCACTGAAATTTAAATTGCCACTCAAAGTTTCTGATGTCGGTTCAATTCGAATTCATGGCATTATCTAATCATTCTATTTATACAAATCAACGTTAAAATACCACATCTTGTCATTTTACTAATAAAACGTACAAGTTTTATACAGAGGACTAAAATAGGTTTCTTTTTTTTTAGAAATTATTCAAACCACTGTGACATTTTGAAGTCTATTATGTTTATTTGTTGTTTCTTAAAGACTAATAACTCCTGTTAGTAATAGAAATTTTAGAATCTTCTCGACGACTTTGTATTTCTTTCCTTAAAATAAAGAATAACTATAACCAAAAGAATCTGAGATGAGTGGAATCTAAGAGATAATTTGGGCATTTAATTTGCAGTATCAAATAAGGGTCGCAGGTACTGTCAAATATCCTTTATTAGGACTTTCGTTAGCATATGGAATACTTTTTATTTTTCTTCAATGTAAAGCCAAAGCCAAAGATACAGCTAGTATGACAGTATGCTCAAATGTAGCCCGTGTACTAGCTCCAACACAGTTTGACGGGTGAATAATTAACGTGGAACGGAACACGCGGCGCGCGCCTAATCAGTGCTTGTGATTACAAGAGACGATTCAATTAGCAGGTTAATTATACACAAGCCGTTCCGCGATCCTCTCTTCACGGGGAGAGAGCGAATAGCGTTTTCTCGAATTAGTTTCGAGGCATTATTAGTCCAGTTCCTGTTATGTTAGATCTAATAAATGTTATAAATATGTTTATAAAGATATCTGTATGTTTATTGCCTAAACACGTTTAAACGGTTAAGAGCATTTCTTTATTATCCTGAGAATATTTTTTATCCCAAGTCATGAAGAGAAAATTACGAGTTTTTTTTTTGATGGGTGAAAATGGTATGGTAATCCCGCCTACGCTAACGGGATACGCTGGCGGAGCACCAGTGAATGGTGATAGATGAGAATGAAAACAAGTTAGTTAACCTATCATGATAAATTCATCAGGAATTAACCATGATAGTTTCCAGGGGGAACCGCGAGGAGGTCGTCCTGGTTGGGTATATTGCTAGCAATGGGATTCTCAGTCTCCATTACTATCTAACAATCCCTTTCTCCCCGAAAGTTACGAGTTAGGAGACAATAAAATATAATGTGGTATCAATATAGTTTTGTCCCCTAAGCCATGCCTAAAAATGGCAAATAAATTACTTACGGGATAGTTATATGAATGAATGGATTGATAATCATAGTTATAGTGGTAGTGGTAGACAAAATCCCATCGATTATGCTTATTGAAGCTAAATGTGTTGCCTGGAGACTAAACCTGAAGTATACCGCATTTGATGATTGAAGATTTGAAGTAATCTCATCAAGAAAATACGAGTCGTATAATGTGGATCCAATTTAGTGACTTTTACATGTTTATTTTTATACCACTGAGGTGCAAACAAGCATACGGCCTACCTGATGGTAAACGCCTGAAATACCGGAGGTATTATGCGCGCGTTGCCGACCCTGAAGAAACCTTTTTACCTTCCCTTTTAGAAGAACTCCATGCTGTTTTAACAACTAGATGTTTATTTAATTTCGTCTCTGTTTCAAAGCTATGATTTTTACAATAAGTACACGTGGTGCAACTACTCGTAACAAATGTAGAAATAGTAACCAACCTATAAATACGCAAGAATAATAGCATCATAGATAAGGGTTCCAATGAAATAAAAACAAACTGCCGGGACAAATTGAAAGTGGCTTAAGATGCTAAACAGTACTCCTGGTGCTAAGGGAGGAATTTGGAACGACACAAAGATGGTTTGCGAATTTCACGGGATGAGCCCACGAAGTAACCCGACACTCTAATTTCATTCCTTTTAAATCTTGACATTTTTGTTTCCAGTTTATTCAAAATAACGTTAATGATGATAATGCTCAATTTACATGATTATAAAAAAAAAGATGAAATACACATAAAACGGAAATAAAATCGGCAAATAAAATTCAGCTGCGGTTTCTGATATTGAATCTTTAAGTTACATTTTAATAATCTTTTTCTATTGTTTTAATGACAGATACATACACAGGGTAAGTATGGTCATTTTGATCGTTAATATAATTAAAATTTTGTTTAAATTCAAATTTAATTTTCCTTGTATTTTATTGATGTGTTAAGAGAAATTGTATTAATGAGTAGGAACAAATTCTTTTTAAAAATGTTTACTATGAAACCAATCAAACTTGTGGAACGTTTTATATTAATTCCAATTTTTCAATCAACGGTTACCACTTTTAATCACGTGGGTCACAAGACTGTTTGCCATTCTGGTATAGAGAAAAAAAAATAAACCTACTAAATGCCAACAATCACCAACACCGAAATTCTATTAACTGATAACACAAATATGTAAATCTAAATTAACGAGTAAATAATTCACTGCCTTCACCCATTACTTGATACGAACAAATGCCCAACATTCCGGCCGTCGCTACAAAATCGCCTCCAAAGAGACCAATATCGAAGGCTTTGTTCCCGCGTCCTTTGAAATTGAATGTCGCCTAATCTGTTATTATTAGCATAACAAAAACAAGGGACGGCTGAGAGCTGGGACGAAACAGTTGGACAATACGAGTACGTGTATCTGTAGGGCGGCGGGCGTCGTCAGGGGTGCGGGGTGATCAGTCGACTGATGCTGAGTTGGTTCTGTTTGTTTGTTGTGTGCCTTCAGCGGGGACATCACGAGTATTGACGAGTAATTTTGCACCGAAAAAAAGAGAATAAATAGATAGATAGGTGATTTATTTACATTACTTGCAGCACATAAATTACAATACAAACACACACATAATACACAGTAAAAGAGATAAAAGAATAAAAAGTGTATAGTAAAAATAGTGATTAAATTTTTACCTTTAAAACGAATAAAAGGCATTGATGATCAATGAAGCGGTTCACAGGCATATTAAATTTAGAGTATGTGGATTTACCACTCAGAATGATGTGTCTATATTTAGATTTTGCTTCGCTATCGACACAGTACCTCATTTACTAAAAACAAAATGTATCAAAATCTTTAGACTACTTGTAGAGCTAAATATTCATACATTCAAAGTCAGTTTCTACATTCTTCGATAAGTAAGTACCTAAGAAAATCAAAATATGAAATCCCACCTGAGTCTTTCTCCTTTTAATTCTTTGCTATCAGGCAATTTATACGACAATATTTCAGCTATTTTATGCTATTTAGTGTTCCGGATATTCTAAATGGATGTCAATTAGTCCACTTTATAGTTCGCGATATTTCGGGACGTAAGCTTGAACTAACTTACCTTCACAGTTGCTAACAACTTAGCGCGGCAGCTACTCGACAACGTTGCTGTTGAGAGGTAACATAGGAAGGTTTGTTAACAATATTACGAGTTTCACCTCTTAAGTCTATTCTGTGTGAATTTTGTGACATCAACAGGTTAATTAGGTTTTTAATAGATTATCATCAGCTCAGCCGTTAACTGTCCACTGTTGGCATATTCCTTCTCCTATATTTGGGATTTGCTAGCAGTTGCCATACTTGGCAGGCGAGTTGGCAACCGCAGTTAGGCTCCATCTTAAAATATTATAATAAAAATGAAAAAGGGATGCTGCTGTCCATTCCTCTAACATTAAGTTTCCTTAGTCGCCTCTTACAACACCTTCGGTAAAGAAAGAGGTGACACATATTATGCTGGGATCATATGGTAATAGATACTTTGTGATTAATGGCTAATTCTGGTAATACTATGTAAAACAATCACTAGATGGGTACATGTACTTTTCTAAGACAAACAGTGCCATTAGCGATCAGGACCTCTAAACAAGTGGCAAACGAATTCATCGATGGAATCGACATCGCTAGTGAGTCCATGAGATAGAATGAAATAACAACGCCTGGTGACTTATTCCAACTCACGGACTTGCTAGCGATGTCAATTCCATCGACGAATTCGCTTGCCACTTATCTAGAGGCCCTGGTGGCAATAAACAAAAGTAATTCGTAATAGTTTTAACTTCAACTTTTTAGTTTCAACCGTGAAGCAGTTGTGTTTGCATGGCTGTGTTTCGGTTTGAAGGGTGGGATATGGCGTGAATTTACAGGGTACAGAGAAATAACACCCGAGTCCTCAGGAGTGTCAACGGATGGGGGGTATCATGGGTGAAACAGTATACTCTGTTATGTCCATGGTACATGTCTATAGGCGACGGTTACCACTTTCCATCAGGTGGGCCTTCTACTAGTTTGCCATTCTAAGTTGTATGAAAAAAAGTCAAAGGTCGAGGAAGTGCCAGACTATATCGAAGTGAAATCCACCTTCATCCTGATTCCTGAGAGTCGAGCAGTTCGAATCTAGCCACAAATTTAATTTCACATCCTTTACGATGGAAGTGCCATCTGTCAACTCTTATGGTGGAAGAATTTTGGCAGAAACGTATTATTTTCCAACATTTTCAAGCGCATCACTCATCACCGACAAAACGTCTGAAAAATATTATATAATTCTTATGTATACTTCAATATGTATGTTAGACTATAAGGTCTGTATTTATTATGAGTCTATATTTATAAACTTATTGGTTGAAATAAATACTACCCACATTTAATTCTCCCATTACTCCTCACACGTAATATTGCTGATCGCTTACTAATCGCTTTTAGGTAATACAAAACATATCGAAAGAGAAGATTGAGTGCAGATATCGAACAATTTTCTACTTTACAAACAGTCCTAATGAACATAACGAATTAATATATCACATTTGCATCATCATACAATAATTATAACAAACCCATATCTACTATTTGTTGAACACTATACAATAAATTTTTAATCAATGTTAGTGACCCGAAATTTCCGGACCCGAAACTTTTAAAACGTCACCCGTGTCAAAATTTAAACACCCACATCGGTTTTCAAGTTGACCCAAATTTGAAATTCCGCCTCGCTGGAAACCTCACAAAGTAAAATTTTGATTATTACAGTAGGGATGCCAAACAGCGTAGGTATATTTATTATTTGGTCAGTCTTTTTGTATCTATATTTACACGATATTGTTGAGACTACAGCGATAATACAGATACCTGAGTCCTCAGGAATGGCAACGCATGTATCATGGGCGAAACAGACTGTTATGTATTATAATAGGCGGTGTTACCACTTTCCATAGGTGGGCCGTCAGCTTGTTTGCCATTCTAATTAAAAAAAAAAAAAAAAGATAAGATTTACATTTTTGAATGACGGCAGCAATCCCAGAATATCGAGACACTATTAGAATAAAAATAACAATCAAAGTACAAAAAATGACAGTTTGATTCGGCTTTACTTAATAAAAAATTTGTAAACTAAACCAGAACAATATCGAGCCATTGGTAAATTAGTGTTCAGAGGATATAGTGGAACGGTAATTGATATGGCATAACAAGCGCATGTGACGGTCACAGAAAACCGACTGTTAAATTCGACAAGTCTCTGACATTTATTACCATCATATTTATTTTACACTGTCGTATTGTAGCGTATATAAAATACTTTCTTTATTAAAATTGGATAACCTTTAGATAATATATTTTATATGTAATTTCACCATACATATGTAGTGGGGGAATGTGCAAAAAGACGTATAAAAATAAATATCCACTACCATTCAGAGAGCTGCGGTCACTGGTACAGATTTAGTTATTTCGCTGATCAAAAATACAATAGTCAAGGCTTGTTATCCGCATTATCTTAGGCTTATACTCTTGGAGATTACTTCACACACACAGTTCATAGGTAGTACAGATTTTTTTTACATTACTGGAGGCAAACGAGCATGCGGCTCACCTGATGGTAAGTTACTACCGCCGCTCATGATCACCCACAACACCAACGGCATTGCAGGTGTGCTGTCGGCCTTTTAAAAGATACCAAGTAAATTAGAAAATATGAGAGAATCGATCCATAATGTGACCGGCCGTTGTTGCGATTAATTACAACTACCTAGTCACACTCGCAAAGGATACTCACAAAATAACAAATAGACAATTGGTCTGGTTGGTTTGTATGTAAAATAAGTATCAAATAAAATTAATGCCACTATTTGTAAGTGATGTTACCAATCAAAAATAAACAAATATTCGAAAAATACTGAGCAACCTTCTCTTTTCGGCAGTTGAATAAGTAGATGAGTCAAATAAGAGTTTTATAATATGTATTTTATTGTTCCATTGTTTCTGCCTACCCTAATGGGAGACAGGCGTGACAGATATGTATGTATGTATGTATTTTATATATTAGTCGTATATATGTATTATATTAATAATAATAGAGTAAAATTATAGTCAATAAAAGATTTGCTACAGTTAAAGATTTGCTTCGTGTAAATATTTCGAAGTTTTATCACGTCTTTGAAGTTACAACTTATAATTATTGAAGTTCCAGCCTTTCTTACGATGTAAGTTATACAACATTAAGTTTATATTCGAAATTACTTAATCCTGTTATTTAAGGTTGCTTAGAATAATTTGGCAAACATTTTCTTCTGACTTTGAATCTTGCTTTGAACTAAATTAAAAGCAATTTATATTTTATATATAAAGGAAATGTTACTGTAACATTTATAATCTATGCGTATATGTTCTAACTTTTGGAATGCAACCTTTAGCTGTGCTATGTGCATATTATATTAATACATAACTAAAACAGAAACTTGCATGAACATTGTGAGTGATACCTAAATTATAAAAAAAGAAAATTATCTAACACAAATTAGGTAGGGGGGCAATTGGATTGCAGAAGAACGTTATCAAATTTTAATGTTAAGGTTTTAATATAATTTTAAGTAATATATAATTATATATATTATAATTTTTTAAGTATCCTAGTCACCCTATCAGCTGGCAGTGATCTCAAAGAAATTCTTTATATTTTTTTTATTTTTTAATTACTGGTATCTCTAATTATATATCGCAGGCGGGGTTACCATTTATTATTATCAAAAAAAAAAACACAAATTAGGTAGATTTCATTGAAAATAAAAAAAAAAAATTTTAAAGTAGAAAATTATAAAATACAATCGACAGCAGAAGGGTTTTATTTATTTTTTATTAGGAAAAATTTATGTTTAATAGTTCTTATGTTTTTCTATGCTAGAATATTAATAAAAGTTTTAATGCAGTGTAAAAAAACAAAAAGAGTGCTATTTAATAGATTATGTGATTCTCTTGATCAGGAAAAATATGTAATTATAAATTTAATTTATTATATAATGACATTTATATACATATAATCTGTAGTCAATATTGTGTAAAACACAAAGAAAGTGATAAAGTGGCAACACAAAAAATGTTATTTAATTCAAGAGACAATAAATAAATACTTAGCGTTATCAAACAAAGCGATTTTGTATTTTTAATGGAAGGAAAAAAAAACTGAATTTAAAATGAACTGAAGCGACTTTGATCTAGTTGTTGTTGTTATTGTATCAGCCGTTAACTGCCCACTGCTGGACATAGCCTCTCCCATAAGGGGAGGATTTGCATCTAGATAATAATGGTAAATGCTTGGAAAGAAGATTAGAGACCGTACATTTAGGCTTTAGAGAGTTTTAAAAGCAACACTGGTGCCTATCCCTCGCCCTATCTTAATCGCCTCTTACAACACCTACAGGAAAAGGAAGAGATGGACTATTCTATGCCGGTACTAACACGGCTTTGATCTAGTAGTAATGATAAAATAGTTAAGAGCAATGACTTTCCCTGTATGTTTTCAGTAGCAAGATACAATTGTGCCTTTAATAATTTTACTGTCTGTGTCGTTACCGTTCTGTAATTTATTGTCTAGATTGTATCCTAAATTCTAAGTTCATAATAATTATCGATTTATTTAAATCATAATAATTGTAAGCCTTATGACGATGATAATAAAATTGTGTTTATCCAGATTTAGATCGGATCGTCAAATCGTAGCCTATGTACATACAATAATTCGCACACCGATTATCCCCAGTTTGGTTGATGTACATTTATCAGGGCATGTTTAACGACGAGCTCATTAAATTCTTCCTTATAGATCTGCTATTATATTTAACGTAATTGTCCTTTATCAATATTATTGGGAACCATAAATATATTTATATTTACTGTTCTTATATTATACTACTGTTATTATATGTAAATATGCTTTAATTTTGAATGTCAGGCCAAACTTGTAATGGTTTATTTTTTTATTCCAGGTTCCAGCGTCACTGACGGAACTAATGAAAGCACTCAAGATGTTACGATATTCCAAAAATCCCTAGGCGGTATATTTAATTACTGAGATTCTCCACCATTAGATATAAAGTTTATGAGAGTTAACTTCGTTTTACGGTGTTAAAGGCGACTGAGACATGCGAGGAGGCGGGCGCGGGCAGTCAGCGGCTAGTCAAACACACATCAAGTTAATGCGCCTCGCGAAGTTAATCTCGTCTCGTTAAACATTACGGTTTGATGTCACGCCCCCCTTTCGACCCCCTCGCATGCTCCGAGCTCTGTGTGACGGGTTGACGGCACAGAATTAACTAATTCTAGTGTAGTGGCTCATTTAGCGGGGCATATGCGGGCGACGGCCGCGGCCCGCAACATACATACGCCACGTTTGACGTCCTACTTTATTTTGGATCATTTATTTATTGTAACTGTAAAATTTTAATGTTAGATTAATGTAGAAGTATTTTTAAATAAAGGATAAGGGACGACTGCCTTGTATCAGTAATTAAGGAATAAAGTTTATTTATTTTCCCAACGTTGAGTCTTTTTCGTCTTGCATTTTCTCACACATGGTCAAAATACAAGTTCATGGTACATAGATTGTAATACTACCATCAACCTCGTGGTAGGAACATTCAAATTGTGCAATGCCTACCTGTACCCTCGACTTTCCGTGTATACTGTCTTTGTGAATGTAGACACAAGTTATGTTCGAGTCAGTCATGTGCCTCCTATGAAAATAGTTCACATAATCCGCTGACAGTTGTAATGTAAGAGAAATATATCAATGTGATATTATATAAATTCTTTAGGGAGATCGCTGTGCTGTGGTAGTGTAGTCTGATATACCAGAAATAAGTAACGTACATTAAGGCAGCGCGGCCACCAACGTATACCTTGTAATCAATTATCAACTTGATAAAAACGGACTTAAAAAAATGAACCTATAGCTGCGAATAAGGTAGGTTTTGAGTATTAAAGTACCAGGGAATTTCTGTATGTAACTATCCCGTAACAATAGCTCTTCCAGTAACCACTGACCTGATAAATAGTCCGTGAAGCTGGACTTATACAATGCATTAGCGGTTGCCCGCATCTCTGCACGCGTGGTGTCATGTTTCTTCTTTAAGTTGAATCCTTTCTTATGCTTTCGTATTAAAATGAACCTATGCTATTTTTAGCTTTCAGTTAATAGTAAGTCAGGATAAACTATTTTATAAGTATAGATTAGTTTCACCAGCATACGTTGTTTTATCCTATCGCCAACTGTAAGATCCATTTTTTCTTACAAAAGCACAGAGATACAAAATTTCATTAAAATTGGTTGAGCGGTTTTGGAGATTGGCGTGAATGAACGTTGTAACACGGGATTTTTATAAGTTGCGTTTGCACTTCTGTGACTGTTTTAGACACAAAAAGAAAATTTTTACATAAAATTGTGTCAAGTTTTAATTACTATCCACATATTCAGTTGATAAACATAATTTAAAAGTGAATGATCGTCGCCTGTATACCTAAACAGCAGTATGGACCATGTCGTACCACATGGTACTTGCCATACAATACTGTTCCTGAGCACAGATGTGTTGAGCATCATTCCTGTAGACCGTGTTCCACGAGCATAGAACATCACTATACCGTTCAAGTGACGAAGTAAACTACCCTAATCCATAAACACTAAAGTCCTATACAAATCTTCCGGTTGATAGCCGTCCCTCCCTGATGCTATATTCAGCGTATATTTTATAGGAACGTCAAATGCGACGTGGGAGCAGACGGGACATCACATTACCGCCACTATACACGTAACGAGGCATCTTAAAACGTCCCTCCCCGCTGAGACGCCGCGGAGTACAAACGTAACAAACAGCTCCCAGCGCAATTCCATAGGGGATAATAAAACTTTACTCACCACTAAACCCCTTATCACTGTGCACTGTTTAATGCCGATTTTTATCGGTGCTTGTTCGTTTTATTCGAGTTCTACGGACGGAGTGAGCGCGTGAACACCTCACTCGATCCGCTAATATGTACTTCTATTATTTGACGCTAGTGACGGTGGACATAGTTGATGCTTTAATATTAAGGTAAGGTGTTTTGACAGATGACGTTTGGACGCCATTACCAACCAGTGCCGCCAACCTGAAAAACTTAACTCTTAAAAAATCACCCGTTATATTAGCCAATAGTCGTGTAGGTTCCGGCATAGAATAGGTCACACCTTTCTTTCCCGTGTGTGTTGTAATAGAGGACTAAAGGAGGGCGAGGGATGGGCAACAGCATCCCACTTAAAACATTATCCAAAGCTAAATTACATACAATGTTATTTATGATATATATATATATATATATATATATATATATATATATATATTTATCTGTATTCGTGTTCCACATTACTAGACTATATACATTTTGTTGTAATTGCAGTCGCTGTTATACTACGAGATAAAGTCATGTAACGTTATTCTACGAGATAAAGTCATGTAAATTAACGTACTTTCATTCTCTATTCCTATCTAAATATATCTGTGAGCATAACTGTCTTTATACGTTTCAATTAATATTAATTTGATGTCTGAAGGTTTATGGAGAGACGCATAAATATTTAATGTAGAGGAGACGATTACAGTTTATACGAGCAGCTTAGGAACAAGCTTGAACTGCTTCTATTAATCAGAAGGGAAATCTAAAAATTGTTAGAATTAAATCCTGTTTGTGAAACATTTATTGGGATATATTAAGCGAAATAAGACGGAGCTTTAATTATGTAAATAGAACTAAATAATTACACGTTACAGGAACTAGGGTAGCCATAATTATTTTCCTGGGAATGAATAATTATGGGGAAATTAAATGTACAAAAATACGCTCACAATTACGCGACTTTAATGAAAGGCATTTGTCATTAATTGCAATTACAGCGAACGTAACAATTGACGTGGCCATATTTCGCTGAATTATTGTATTAGTACAGTCTATTGGCATCAATTAAATAATAATACAGCACATCCTACTGCCGTCACTTCATCATCATCTCAGCCACTATCAGTTCACTGCTGAACATACGCCGACCATAGACTGCCCTAAGGAACGGTCCTGAGTCACCTGCAATCACGTGAACGTTTACCCGTATGGGGTCTTCCCTATCGGTTCTTCAGTCTATGTGACCATAGCCACTTCAGCTTGACTTATCCTTCGGGCTATGTCGGTTACTTTGGTTTCTCCTCATTTCAGATTCACGTCATCACTTCGATCGGTCTTAAATTATCTATCTATATCTACGTAAGTTTTTGTGCGGGCACGCGATTATATACGAGGTTTCATAGACGGACGCTGCAAGAAGGTAACCAGATTCGTAGTTGTTTCCGTCAGAAACGCCACCTTTTCTGAGAATGTTTACTTTAACATGACGCAAGTACAATGTACAAATAATTTTACCCAGAGGGAGACTTTGTACAAAAGTCGATTGCTTGGGTACCTCTGTCCCATTCGTGTTTCAACCGTGAAGCAGTTGTGTTTGTATGGCTGTGTTTCGGTTTGAAGGGTAGGATATGGCGTGAATTTACTGGGTACAGAGGAATAACATCTGAGTCCTCAGGAATGGCAACGCATGGGGGTATCATGGGCGAAACAGTATACTCTGTTATGTCCATGGTACTGCTCATGTCTATAGGCGACGGTTACCACTTTCCATCAGGTGGGCCGTCAGCTTCATTGCCATTCTAAGTTGTATAAAAAAAATATACCAGAATTAGTGAACAAGTTAAAAGTTACCATTTTCATCTAGTTTTGTTAAGTGATTTGCAGGCTGATGAAAACCTTACGCTCTCTCTGATTAGTCAACGTTTACTGTAAGAGTAATTTATAGACGCTTAACAACTACAGCCATTGCACGCGCATTGCTTATCTTTAGTCCTATTTTTAAGAAAGAAAAACATCAGCAGGTTATTCCATAAGCTGATTATCCTCAGGAGAAAGCATCTTTGAATCCTTATTACAATAAGCCAATATAATTATGCCAATTTTATGATCTTCAAGTTATAACCAAAAAATATTTAGAAGCACGACCACACCTGAATCAATTTAGAAGAGTTTGTTACGGGTGCAAACCCCTTCCAAACCATACTACAACATACCAATACATATTGCACAATAGCTATTCCCACGCACAAATTTCCAGAAAGAATGATAAAAGGGAATACCATAGGGTAGTGAGAGGCCAGTATGTTTTAAGTCGCGAACGTACGGTGTATATTTTAGGAATCAATCACGATTCATAGATATAACTAATATTATATAATTACTAATTTTAAATAAAGACTCTGTGTTAAATTATATTAAACGACATTGTGAACTTAAATAGTATGCGTTTTTAAAAAAACCTATCACCGACCGTCAGAACGTAATTAGCTTGTTTCCTGTATTGATAATCTGGAAATACTGTACTACTGTATTAATAATGCCATAAAGATACATACAATGTTCGTGACAAATTGCATCAATAAATGCAAAAAAAAAACTTCAAATAAGCGCAAGATAAACGGAACAATTATTTTTTCCCAGCAAAGCATTCTATAAAACTAATTCACGCCCCACGAATACTAAGAAGGAATTTCTGTCGTAAATGAGAAGAATATTACTACGCTGGCCTGGCAACTTGGTAAAAGTACTTTTTTAAATTTCTTGCTAAGTGTATTGCTTTCTTTGTAAGTCTACTGTGATTGTTACCCGTAGTTGTCTTTTACGATATCCTTGAGGTGTATAGGTGTGATGATATTAGCGACTCTTACTCAGTCACTAGCTAGATAGCTGTATGCTGATATAGCAGCTCGAGTGCTGCGGTCGCACGACCCGTGCCAACAACAAAACGAGCTGAAGCAGACCTGGCGGGAGCTGCTAGAGCGATCATTGGCAACACTTAGGTGGGCTGTGATGCGGTGTAAAAACCAAATCCTAGCCAATAACTCTCTAGACGAGAAGAACCGCGTGCGTCGTAAACTCAGCCAGTTTCTGATGAATGAGGTGGAGAGAACAAGGTCTTTCCAACTGGACATGCTGTGTGATAACTTTCAGTTATGCTACAATGAGCTGGTTCAAGTTAAATATCTTTCGACTTTCAATCAGAAGAAAAGTAACTTTTATTTTTTGTTTATTTATTTTAATACTTATCATCCAATTATCACATTTGTATGTACGTTTTCTAAAACAAAGGTGTTCGATTGAAAAACATGCTACAAATTTGTACAATTATTTATTTTCTAAAATAATTTACTGAATATGAATAAATTAATTACCGAATTGTCAGTGTAGTCTCTCAGTGGAATCCAATTTATCATAATGAGTGTGACTGGGGTTCATTTACATTTTATGTGTGAAATTGCTTAAATAATAATAAATATATAATCCAAACTTAATGGACATCAGCGTCCCTCTTAGAACATTCTTAAAATCTTAAAACCAAGGTCTAACTGTGGTTGCCAATCCACCTGCAAAGCGTGCCAACTACTGACAATACTCCCCTCATGGGGAGAGAGGTCTATGACCAGCAGTGGACAGTTAACGGCTGATCCCAATCCCAAAATAATTAAATATTTATAAATACAATTTTTTTTAATTACTTAATTTAAAAATAATAGCATGGCCGTAGCTTGAGGAAGGCATTAAGAGGCAATGCTCTACCTTAAAATTAAAAGTCCCAAGAAAATTAGACAGATTCGCTTTAATCAATTATGACTTATGCCCTACCAAAAAGTTTTTTGCCCTACATTAAACATGGGTCTAGCTACGGCCCTGAATAACAAGCTATCGATTAATATATGTAAATTAAATCGTCAGGAATACTGATCGAGGAAGTGTTGATGAAACTTGGCGATAGAGTGGAGCATGTGTTGGAACTCGTCTGGGGAATGCATTATCGTGGTGCGGAAGTGAAAGGAGCCCGGCAACTGACCGAATCCTGACCCTAGCACCACGCAGATACCTGCAACATAAACGAAGTCAGTTATCTGATATACTGGTCTATATATTCTAATGATAATTAAATCAACTTTTTTCAAATATACTTATTTACAAGCACTTTTAAATCGTAATTTTTTATGTATGCAGGGTTCAAATAGTTCTTATCGGTTGGGTAAAAACTCAACAGTTATTTTTTAAAATCTCTGTTAACATTATGTGTATAATTAAACGTAATATGTTTCAAAATTATACGGTCGTTAAAAGCCCATGCATGATCGACTAACACCATGCACATTTTTTATTCAAATAATCGTTAAGTGTGTAATAAATAGGCGTTATTCAATAAGTATTTTTAACCACAGTTTTAAATTTATTAAAAGGTATATCCAAAATATCCTTCAGTATCTTTTTTTTTATTTATTTAATTAGCATGCATAAATACATTAAAAAAAACTGAAATTTTTGGTATTACTTAAACCTCTTGGGCTTGTCTTATTATGAATATTTAATGTCCATTCCCATAAAATACCTAATATTTTTTTCTGAAAGATACTTTGAAACAGCAAGTTTGAATTTGTATCTAATGTTAAAATTATTAATGACCTTTTTAAGAAATAGTTGAAGAATAACAGAAGCTGACGGTTCACCTGATGGAAAGTGGTAACCGTCACTTATGGCTAGAACCATAGTCAATTGCATAAGGTATCACACATCCATGGTGCTGTAAAAGAAATTGATTTGACTAGAGCTTTATAAAGAAGTGCATATACAACAAGTTTTATTACAAAAACTATTTGAAGAGCGCTGAAGACCTATCCTTACACACATATCTCGCTTCATAAAAATTCTGAAATGTTTTGTCAACTATAATAAGTCAATCTAGACCCCTTCCGGCACCATATCTGTCAATTTGTTTTTTCTCGCATTTAAATCTGTTTAGTCACCGTTACATCTATTATTCTTTCCACATGCTCGAACAATAATTAATTTTATAAATAACTCAATCAGAGATCTATAGGTTAATATAAAATAAAAAATTATACAAACCGGAACGCGGACGCACTGCGAACATAAACATTTTTAATATTCACCGAGTTTATGTCGGAGCGGCGGAGGGCCCGCGCCGACTTGAGAATTTATCCCACTTCCCCAGTTGTTGGCCCTCGATAAATAAATGGAGTAAACTCCCCCTGGACCCCTTTCAGCCACCCCGCCGATATCGCGGCTGTATCTCTTGCATATATTTCATATCACTGAATATAATCGTCTAATGTATCAACAAATCGCTATTCCTTATAATAATATTTACATAAACAAAATAACAAAGCGAGAGACGACGTATGTAAGGCTACATACACGCGGTGCTCTCAACCGCCGTGCCGTGCTGTGGTTACATTTTTTTTATACAACTTAGAATGGCAAACAAGCTGACAGTCCACCTGATGGAAAGTGGTAACCGTCGCCTATAGACATGAGCAGTACCATGGACATAACAGAGTATACTGTTTCTTTTGCCCATGATACTATATCTTAAATAATAAAATAATATTAAATTATAAATATAATTTGTCTACAAACAAAATGAATAATCAATAACTTATACTCGTAATTTATTTTTGCAACATTCCGTCATAATAAATAGAGGACTCATTCTTGATTATGTTATTCATAGAATTCAATCATATACGTATATATCTTAGTTATAATGTACACCTGGTGTTAAAGTGTAAATTCACACCATAGAATCCCACCCTTCAAACCAAAACAAAGCTATGCCAACACAACCAGTGAAGACATCTAGTATTAAAAATATGTATTATATAGAAATGAGATTGAACAGTAATATTCATTGACGCTGTGCTCAATTCAATTAGCCAAAACAATAATAATCCATCAGCTATACGCGTGCACATCCAGTACTAATTGGACAACACGATTCACTTCTAATCAGCGGAATTGTTAGCGAGCGCGACACACTCGCTCGCACTAAGATAATTATCAACTTTAGTTGCATATACTATGTTAATATCACATCCGATGCCTACAGCTTCGGGGGATTACTTGTAATTAATATAGGGACTTTGAAATTAGTAAGCTTTATTATAATATTTAATCCCGCCGAGATGTCCTTTCACATTTCCGAATAAAGTTATAATGTTTTATATTGAGGGAGAAAGGAATAACAATCCCTTTCTCCCTCAAAAGTCTCCATTACTAACAAGTAATGGAGACTGAGAATCCCATTGCTAGCAATATACCCAACCAGGTCGACCTCCTCGCGGTTCCCCCTGGAAACTATCGTGGTTAATTCCTGATGAATTCATCATGATGGGCTATCTGGCCTGTTTTCATTCTCATCTATCACCCTTCACTGGTGCTCCGCCAGCGTATCCCGTTAGCGCAGGCGGGGTTACCATACCATTTTCACCCATTAAAAAAACTATCATGATTAATTCTTGATGAATTCATCATGATGGGCTAACTGGCCTGTTTTCATTCTCATCTATCACCCTTCACTGGTGCTCTGCCAGCGTATCCCGTTAGCGCAGGCGGGGTTACCATTCCATTTTCACCCATATATAAAAAAAAATGTTTTATATTATTATATGTAGTTAGAGGGAGAGGGAGACATTGTACAAAAATCGATTGCTCGAGTACCTCTAGTCCCATTCGTGTTTCTACCGTGAAGCAGTTGTGTTTGCATGGCTGTGTTTCGGTTTGAAGGGTGGGATATGACATGAATTTACAGGGTACAGAGGAATAACATCTGAGTCCTCAGGAATGGCAACGCATGGGGGTATCATGGGCGAAACAGTATACTCTGTTATGTCCATGGTACTGCTCAAGTCTATAGGCGACGGTTATCACTTTCCATCAGGTGGGCCGTCATTGTTTGCCATTCTAAGTTGTATAAAAAAAAAAGTAACAACGTAACAATACTAAAAATATATCAGTAGAAATACATGTAGTCAGAAAATATACAAGAGGCAGACAATAACCTCCGGTTACTTAATAAACTCTTATGGTTAAACTAGAGTGAAGAAATCACCTGACTCAACAAGGCAAGACAGAGAATCCTGCTCTGCAAAATCCAATGTTTAAATGTAATACATACAACCAAAACCGCAGGTTATATCTAGTTAGGTACTAAATAAATTGACCCAACCGAGAACTTTCTATCTAGTTAAATATTACTGTACTCCTGTACGAAGAGTTAAACAGTACAATGTTGAGACTGTCGGATTAGTTTATTTCAGTTATTTTCATATACTTATTGAAACTTGTTTATGATCGACTTTTGTACTAGAGGGAGACTTTGTACAAAAGTTTGCTTGGGTACCTCTGTCCCGGTGTTTCGGTTTGAAGGGTGGGATATGGCGTGAATTTACAGGGTACAGAGAAATAACATCCGAGTCCTCAAGAATGGCAACGCATGGGAGGTATCATGGGCGAAACAGTATACTCTGTTATGTTCATGATACTGCTCATGTCTATAGGCGACGGTTACCACTTTCCATCAGGTGGGCCGTCAGTTTGTTTGCCATTCAAAGTTGTATAAAAAAAAAATTTAAAAAAAATATAATTTTAGTCTGACAACATGTGTATGTAGATATTACATTTCTTATTGTATTTTGTTTCTCTTGGAATAATGTTCGTGACATATACAATATTCGTACATATGTATAAAATATGGTCTGAAAATATAGAAATTGTTGTCTCTGAAGATATTTATTCCCGTATGATCTTCTACAATATCATCTTATGTAATATTATTATAGGGTACAATCAATCAATCACTTATGTATCCAATGTATTTTTTATGCAAAACCGTGCTCTTCGCGCAATTTAATCTATGGAAAATCGTGAATCATTAAGAGAGAAGTTTAAAGAAGCAAATATTTTCGCTGTACCTTCACAATACATATACGCAAATATTTTTATAATTTTCAACTATATCTTATTAACAGTGATTTTAATAAATACAAACATGCTGTTCTGAAGTATCGTATTGAAAAAGTTAATAGGTCTTTTATGAGAATGGGCATTAAATGTTATAGAAGCACACCGATTGATATTTTAAATCTACTTTTTAATAAATTTAAAACTGTTATTAAGAAACAATAGGCTTTGTCCGTGTTATTAATGAGTAAATAATATTATATCCTAAACGATTACTTTAATGACAAACGTGCATGTGGTTAGTCGACCATACACGAGCTTTTTAATGATCATATAATTTTAGACACGGTACATTTCAATAAATACACATAATGTTAACAGAGATTTAAAAGAGTAACTGTTGAGTTTTTTGCGGGTTCTCCTCAGTAGATGACAACATTCCGAACCCTACAGTACAAGTCTATTTGAATAAAGTTGAATTTGAATTAATCATTTGGGGTTTCTGGGCCAGTTTTAATTATACCTGAAATATGAGCCTTGTGTTTTATTGGCAAAAAATATTGGAATATTAATACAATATCAATCGATTCTATTGTTTTTGATTGTCGTGTGGATTATCGTTATTTATTTCGTTTTGTGTCGTGGAACAATAGGGGCTTTATGAATATGCCGTCTACAATTCAGAACGAATATTAGAATTTTAATTATCCCGAAAAAATGAAGGGGCTTTATGTTGCTTGACGACTCTAAGTTCAGACAAAATCTCGACGGTATCAGCGTGTTATGTACGAAAAAGTGAAGAATATAGGGAATAAGAGTCCTAAACGAAACCTTTCTTTTTCTGTTTCGCTTTTTCCTCTCAAAGTCAGTTTTTTCTAATCTCGTAGCGCCATTTCTTTATGTTACAATCATTCTTCTCCATAAAAATCAACCATTCCAAATCTCTATAAACTTTTTAAAACCATATCGTTTCTTCTCCTTCCTCTTTTCTTTATATACATAAAAACTTTTTCTCGGCATGGTTTTTCCTTAACAGCAAATATCTATGCTGTCCCAACCTAGAATCTATAATATTATCAGATATCGGTGCAACAAACTTCCTCTAACATACTCATTTCGCACCGTCAACTCTAGTTAAATATGAATAGGCAGGTAGCAACTGGCCTGTTCAAGAATACTGCGTTTGATTGTAGCCGTGTATTTTTTTATTTTCTATCTTTTTATTAATATAAAGTTTGCAACAGTCATTTTATATTCATTTACATTTTTATTGTAAACTTAACTTGTATTTGAAAAAAGCAACAGCTGCGTTTTTGCTCATTATTCTTAGCTGTAATTGCATGCCGAACTGAGTGGTAGATTCATAAAAAATGTTCATAGGAATAAACCTACTTCAAATAATTATTTGAATTGAATAAACAAATTATTTATTATAATTATTATTAATAGCACCATGGATATTACAGAATACTAAGCGATCGTGAACTTGTTCATTACTGTTTCCAAAGGCTAAAATACTATGGCTCTGTACCTTAAAAAAGTATTGCTAACATGTACTTTAAATTCTATAGTCACGATCTCTATTCGCTCATCACTCCTCCTATTGGCATCATTAGTAACAGTGAAACCCGAAACTGTATTACTGTATGGTAGTGAAATATTGTCTGTGGTAAAAGTAACCTGTCTCTTCGAGCAGTCGAATGCAGTAAAATTCATCCGGTGTGACGCCCGCGTCGCGCGCTGCCTGCTGTGCTCGCTCCGGAACGTCGATGCGAGGATACGCAAACATGGAACCCTGCACATCAGTACCACCATTATATTACTTATAAAATAACATAATCCTGAATACAATTTGTCGAAAATTCCAAACGCACTGGCAGTATCGAGCCCCTAAATCTAAAGCAAGACTTTATGTATTCTATTTGTATAACGGATTGTGTTCTGAGGAACTGCTTAAAATGATACCCACAGCCACCTTTTATCATCACGTCGTTTGCTATCAACAAGGAGTTCATTCCCACGTTCTTGAACCAAAATGATACAGTGATTTCGGAGAAGTTTTCTTTCGCAAACACTCAAGCTGTAAAATAAGCTCCATACCGAAGTTGTCCTTGGAGATAACAGTATGGGGTTCTTAAAAAAGGGTGCAATAAGGTATCTTCAGCGCATGTGCCATTCCTAACGTTACAGACGTCCATAGGGTACAGTGACTGTTTACCGTTAGATGGGCTGTATGCTTGTTTCCCACCTTAATGGTATAAAAAGAATTGTTAATTTTTTCTCCACCTTAGTTAAGAAAACAATTGTTAATTTTTTTGAATTTTCTGAGAAGAGGCGACTAACGAACATAACATATCAGAAACAAGAGCATCGCAACGGCATCGCAGTCCCTATAGTAAGTCATCTAGGCAATGCGTTACGTTATCGCTAATATGGGAAGAAATCCGCCCCCAGCAGTGGGATATTAATAAGTAGTGATGAGTAAGCGAGTAGACACATTTATTGCCATGTTATCGAGAAAGTTTTGTTTCGAGTTTTCCTTGTCTTGCATTGATATATTGTTATACGGCGCTTTGTTATTTTTTCCTGTAGTTGCCTCTTATGATATTATGGGGATTAAAAAGAGGTACACTATTCTAACTCCGTCACACAAAGTTTAAATATTATTTTATATGATGCACCAACCTCAATGGGATTGCAGAAGTATCCGGGTATACTGTTGAAAGCTTCGTACGCGACAGCTGCCCTCTCGCACAGAGTACGGTGTATGTCGGAACGTTCCTTGATGAACTGCGGGTACGATGCAGACCCGGGAGTTGGAGGGCTCATCTTTAACAGATAACCTCAACATCAAACTGTGTCTCTATAATAGAATAGTATAAAACAAAGGCGCTTCTGTACGTTTACGAGTACATCTTTCAAATTATGCTACGGATTTCAATGCGGTTTTTATTAATAGTCAGAGTGATCCAAAAGGAAGGTTTATATGTACTATATAATGCATGCATGTTACAGATAAAAGTCGTACAAAGCCGGTGCGGGTTGCTAGTTTTCTAAACGAACGTGGAGACGCTTAGAATTGCAAACAAGCTGACGGCCCATCTCACGGAAAGGGGTAACCATCGCTCGCCTACAGACAGCTGTTGTTCCGCATAAGTGGCATCAGAGAGTATATTTTTATTTCAGCCGTTAAATGTCCGCTGCTGAACATAAGCTTTCCCCATAAGGGAAGTTTTGCCAGTAGTTGCCACGCTTGGCAGGCGGGTTAACAACTACAGTTAGGCATTTAGAGATGTTTTAAAAGAAACGTTGCTGTCCATCCATCGCCCTCCTTTAGTTGCCTCTTACGACATCCACGGGAAAGGGAAGGGTGGCCCATTTTATACCGGAGAACACACGGAGAATACATTACTACACTATAATACCGCTCATGTTTTGTCATATACTTGCACGTAGGTTTTTTTTAATGGGTGATAATAAAATGTTAACTCCATCCGCGTTATCGATATTTTATTTATTTATTTAATAAGGTTCACATACAACTTTTACATTTTACATGCAACTTAATAACACAAAAAATAATTTTGCCTAATGTAAAAATCTTTTATACGCGAACACTACATGCACTATTATAATATTTAATAAATCATTAACAATAACAGTAACAGTAAAATTATCTGAATAATAAGTAATTATGAACTTATGTCTAAGATTTTCCGCAATAAGCTATATCTGCTGTTGGTGGGTCCAAAATTGATGTCAATTTGATCGCTGTGAGCATTCAGAATCCTACACAATCTGGGTACAGGCGAGTTGGCTCCTAACACTGTTCTTCTTAACGGAGGACATAAAGGTGTTATCTGTTTCCGAGGTATTCTAGAGGGAACACGAAAGTTAAACAATTGAAGCAATGATATACACCGGCGGGGCACCAATGAAGGATGATAGGTGAGGATGAAGCAGGTCAGTTATCCCATCGTGACGAATTTAACAAGAATCGTTCACGGTGGTTTCCAGAGGGAACTACGTGGAGGTTGACCTAATATGGCATATTGCTAGCAATGGGGCTGTCAGACTCCATTACTAACAATCCCATTCCCCCCAAACTAGTACATAGGTATCTTACGCATATTCCGCTAATTGAGAATCTTAGATTGCAGCCCATAAAACTTGCTCAGATATATCAGTTACGCTTTGTCGCTTAACATCTCATGTACATCATGCGTCATGCGTTATGCGTACCCAGAAATTTCACTTCTCTCTTTTTCAACAGAATTCTTAGTTAAGACCCATGTTGCCATATTATAAAAATAAGTTTCTTTTCTAACCTTATATTATTCAATGTTATCCACGTGTAAATATCTCGCGAGATGTATATTGCTATTTAGTATATGGAACGGGCTGACCTTTCACGTCGATATTTGAGACCGTACTTGCGTCCGGCGCCCTCTCGTCGATCAGTAGCAACCCTTACATTGATTAAGTAATCTATAAACTACGACAGTAAACCCTTTTTATATAAATAACATACTAATGTTTATCATTTTTTTGTTTGCATTTCGGACTCATCCACGCGGTCATAGCTGGAAATCGGTGTTTTTCTCTTTGAGTTAAATTCCACACTGAGCTTTGAGCCTTTTTGCATTGCTGAGGCACAGACGTGTAAGCATATTTGTAATCTATATTTTGTTTGTTGTATTGTATGTTTTAAAATTTATTTGTAATGACTATTGTTGACTGTATTTAAATTATAATTTGATGAGTGTGCTTTAGGTGCAGATACTTTTTTTACCTCTTAGATAATTAGATTCTAATCTGGTAGACACTCCTAATAATTAGATTAATTAAAATTGTCCCACAACGAAAAAAAAAACAAACAGATTTCAATTAAAAACTAAACTACTAAACCGATTTTGATAAAAAATCTATGAAACTAATTTGTAAGTATATCCTTTTAGATAAACAAAAAAAATCCAAATCGGTTTACTACTGACGAAGGTATGAGGTAATTATCATAAAAGAAAATACAACCTCACTGAAAACCTCTTTTTTGAAGTCGTTTAAAAATTTATTTCCATATACACGTAAAGAATAATTACAGTATTAAAAAAAAAAACATTTTTTACGCTGAAAGAGATACGAATTCGGAGTAGAGTAATTTTTTGATGCTTTGGAACTATACGGGCTGACGATCTGTTTGATGAAATATGGTATCTTTCACTTATAGCAAAAAAAAAACTGTCACAGCTATGGTAGTTCTCATGCATTGCCATTGCCACGAATTATATCTCCGCATCTAGTAATATTACGGCGCCTATCTATCTAACTGAAATACAACCAAGCTAGTACAGTTATTTCACAGCACAAATACGAGCAATATTTGAAACATTGTCATATTCACTCGTTTTAAAAAATATTCGAACAATCATATTCCTTTGGAGTTCTCCGTATTTACCCTGTAAGTCTTAAGGATAGATATGCACATATCTCACCACACAATGTAGGACACACTGGCCCAGCACGCTGGGGCACTGCAGGATGGTGCGAGCGGCCCTCAACGCTGTATCCACCGCCGGCTGCAGTCGCAGCAACTCCACGTAGGCAGCACGCATCCCGGATTCCGCCGCCCAGCCTTTAGAGCACGTCACGAAGCTCGCCAGCTCCATTTGCGAATACGGCGGGCCCATCTCGAACATAACCTACGATTTAGAGTGATTAATTCATAAATTTTTTTATGCAACTTAGGTGAGATATGGCAGTGAATTAACAGGGTACAGAGGCATAATACTAGTCATTTGGAATTGCAACACATGGAAGTATCATGGGCGAAACAGTATACTCTGTTATGTCCATGTTACTACTCATGTCTATAGGCAACGGTTACCACTTTTCATCAGGTGGGCCGTCGGCTTGTTTGCCATTCTAAGTTACAGAAAAGAATCTGAAACCAATCAAACAGAAAAAATTCAAGACATTATTATTTTTAGCTTTTATTACTCTTATTAAGATCCCTCCCCCATATTTTTTTTCTTAAATATCACTTATATGCAGACATCGTCTATTTATTTATAGTTAACTGGACAATAAAATCTGTACAAGTGGCGAGCTTTATTTCGTATAGCATTCTCTACCAGGAAAAATAGAAGTTATTTGATAATAATGTAAATATAAGCACTAAGAAGAACTACGCTTCGCTTGTCACTACCACAGGATGGAGACAGGCCAGCGGCTGCTAAATTGTAATAATAGCAAGTGCCGCACAGCCTCGCCGATATGACCCTAGAGAGACCAAACTACTAAGAACCTGTTCACAATCCAGACGCCGAACAAACAAGACCCGAGGCAAATTAGGAAACTTTATGTCCTAAATTAAATTTCGTCTCCTAAAACTTGTTGGTCTGTTTATTTTGGTTATTGTTCTAAAGCCTAAGATTGTTTTGAGTTTGAGCTCGAACTATATACGCTATACGCTTTACAAATCTAGTACACATAAATTCAGTTTACAATATTTCCATATTTTTATTGTTTTTTTTTTCTTTGACGGCTCACAGGCGGTATCGAACCCTTAAATCTTAGGAGAGATTTTGCCTCACTCTACGTGTTCTACCGCCTGTACAATGGATTGTGCTCAGAGGAATTGTTCAATATGATGCCCACAGCCACTTTCTACCATCGTACGGCTCGCCATCGACAGGGAGTTCATCCTCATGTCCTACAGCCTCAATGGTCGCGTACTGCGCGGTTTCAGAGATGTTTCCTCCCACGAACACTCAGGTTGCGGAATGAGCTCCCTGCCGAGGTTTTCTCAAGAGACTACAGCATGGGGTTCTTCAAAAGGGGGGTAAAGAGGTTTCTTCAGGGTAGGCAACGCGCGCGTAATACCTCTGGTATTGCAGACGTTCATAGGCTACGATAACCACTTACCATCAGGTGGGCCGTATGCTTGTTTGACACCTCAGTGGTATAAAAAAAAAGATGATAATGAAATGGCAACCCCGCCCGCGCTATCGGTTTACACTGGCGAGGCACCACAGTGGTCAGACAATGGCCGAGATGATGAGATGATGAAGACAAGCTCAATAATAACACAAATAAAAAACAGATTAATTGATTGAACATTTTGATTTGTTACTAATTTCATTTTCTTTTTATTTATTTAACACTTTGTTGTATCAATGTTACATAAATTGTTGATGGATTTTAAATAAGTGTAATATATAGAGAGAGTTTATTTGATAACTATTTTGTAATATATTTACCAGAGGGAGACTTTGTACAAAAGTCGATTGCTTGGGTACCTCTGTCCCATTTGTGTTTCTACCGTGAAGCAGTTATGTTTGCATGGCTGTGTTTCGGTTTGAAGGGTGGGATATGGCGTGAATTTACTGGGTACAGAGGAATAACACCTGAGTCCTCAGGAATGGCAACGCATGGGGGGTATCATGGGCGAAACAATATGTGTCTATAGGCGACGGTTACCACTTGCCATCAGGTGGGCCGTCAGCTTGTTTGCTTAATAAAAAAAAATCACAACACACGTTGGTCACCTTATTATAGCGATTTGTTAAAATAGTTTATAGTAATATATTACAGAATACTTGTTATATTAATACTAATATGCCTGACAGATAGATACATAGACACTCTTTATTGTTTCCTCCAAAAGATTACAATAGTAAACTTATTATAAATATAAACAATTATAGACACACACACACACACACACACACACACACACACACACACACACGCATTATTTGTCGTTATATTTTTTTAATAAACTAACAAACTGATTATAAGATAAATTTAAAAAAAAATCCGATAGAAATTGTTAGCGCCGCCGTAATAAATTTGACTCCATATGAAATGGGAATAAGCTAGGGGCAAGAACAAGAGCTAGAGAGAATTAAACCCGAGACCTAAACTACATAACAGAATTTCCAAAATGTTGATAAGTTGTAACAGTGAGTTATGTCAGCGGTCGTGTTCCCGATGGGGCGGTAGAGGGCGCCCCGGGCGGCCGTGTCGACACGGGACCCAATGATAACATCGCTAATACCACAGCCGCGCCCTACCAAAACAATCGACCAGGAACTAATATTTACGGATCATACAAATCTTCATTTCATATAGGAAATTAAAATAATCCACGGGAAAAAACGTGATAACATAGCATTCAATAAGAAGTTGGACTTATTGGTCCAACTTCTTCGGCTGTAAAGTTGTTAAATAGTTAATAAAAGTTTGTTAAATATATGTGTATATTTGTCTATCTATATCGTATATTATATTTATAGATGAACCAGTGGAAGACTGTACAAAATTCATCTGCTTGGGTACCTTTGTCTCATTTGTGTTTCTGCCGTGAAGCGGTTTTGTTTGCATGATTGTGTTTCAGTTTGATGGGTGGGGTATGGCAAAGAAATTACAAAGACATAAATTTAGTCCTCAAGAATGGCAACGCATGAGGGATATCGTGATTGACAAAGTGTACTCTTTTACGTCTATGGGCCGTCAGCTTGTTTGCTATTTTAAGTTGCACAAAAAAGTGTATATAAGAATAGATATCAAACTGTAACAAACCTAAACAAAACCATGCAAACACAACTAGTTCACGGTTGAAATACGAATAGGATAGAGGTACCCAAGCAAACGACTTTTGCACAAAGTCTCCGTCTGGTAAAAACTAGCCATTCTATAAAATAAAGAAAAGGGCAATATTAACCAATTTTTAGAAGAAGTCAAAATTTTTATATATAGATATCTGTGATTGTTTGTTTATCACTACATAGTCACTTCCCGTCTGTCTGTCCTTATGTATGCTTACATCTTTAAAATTACGCAACGGATTTTGATGTGGTTTTTTTAAAAGATAGAGTTATTCAAAAGGAAGATTTATATGTATAATACATGCATAATATAGTGGAGAAACATTGATAAATTTAAAGGTTTCTAATGTGATATGAAATGTGATTAAATATAGTAATACTACGAGTATTAGTATAACAAATTTTATGTTTATAGATAACAAAGAAACTCATTTTGACTCGTTTTGAAAATCATTGTACGCAGCCACATACGCGGCGCCGTGACAGTGAGCCGCGGAAATCACGAAAATTCATGACGTTTACGTAACTGCAACGATAAACATCGGTGTGCGAGTGACAGTTTCATTACATTGTCCATGCATAAATAATTTACTGCACGTGTTACTTATTAAAATTTTGTATACGTATGACATGTGAGGTGCCTTACATAATATTTATAACGCGAGAGTTTTTAAAAACCTATTTAATGGTGGATCGCTGAGTGAAACTGAGGTACAGAGGAATAACACGAGAGTCCTCAGGAATGGCAACGCATAGGGGGTATTTTGGGTGAAACAGTATACTCTATTATGTCCATGGTACTGCTCATGTCTATAGGCGACGGTTACCACTTTCTATTAGGTGGGTTGTCAGCTTGTTTGCCATTCTAAATTGCATAAAAAATATAAATGTATACCTAACATAGATTTTTTTTTTTTTTACAACACAGGGGGCAAACGAGCATGCGGCTCACCTGATGGTAAGTGACTACCGCCGCCCATGGTCACCCACAACACCTACGGCATTGCAGGTGTGCTGCCGGCCATGTAGACATACGTAGACATGTAGCTCCGGTCGTCAACAGCTGGACACAGCTGGTTGCATATAAGTGGATACATATATGATATATGATATATATATATATATATATAGTATTATGTAACTTTACACGAATGTTCGCGTTGATTTTCATCTTTTATAAACCATAAATCATTGAACACGAAAATCTAAAATGCTCCGATGGTGAATTGGTCAACATTAGCACGATCATTTTAAATTGTCTTCGAGAGACTGTTTGATTACATTTTTCGTGGGCGCTCGCGTAATTGTATTACAAACTCTTCCGGCTTGATTGGATACTTATATAACTGTATAGATACAATTAAGGTTAACAACGCCCGTTCCGCTCCGCGCCGACACATACAAACTCCAGCGAGCCACTAATCCCGCCAGATTTCGGAGGCTTCCGAGTTTGGAATGACAGAAGGATAAATATGGATGAGGGTGTTTGTTTTGCCAATCGAACGCTACAAACTATACTTCGTGATACTCGTCTCCAATTTAAAACATTTAATATAAAAGATTTCAATCGTTACCGAGTTAAGCCTAATTTCTAAAAATAATCTTCCAACAGCGTCCCTCTTAAAACATCTCCAAAGCTTAACTGTGGTTGCCAATCCGCATGCCGAGCATGGTTACTACTGGTAAAACCCCCCTATTTAAAGATATTGTTAGTAATGGATTTTAACTGACCTATTGTCAACAATACACCCTATCATGTCGACCTCCACGCGGTTCCCCCTGGAAACCATCGTGGTTAATTCTAGTGGAATTCGTCACGACGGGCTCACTGACCTACTTTCATCATCACCTATCATCCCTCACGGGTGCTCCGCCAGCGTGTACCGATAGCGCAAACGGTGTTACCATTGCATTATCACCCATTAATTAGATATAGTGCTTCTAAGCCACCTGCGTCCACTGACTCTCTTCACACCTTTAAGGATGCTCGCTCCATCTAGTGGCATATACAAATAACCTATAAAATTATTATGAAGATTCTTCTCATGGAATAACCTTCCCTATATTATGATTCGCTCCTCTGAATCGCATGTCACTGAATAAATAACATAGCTGATCATGTGATGCTAAACGTATTGAACTCTCACGCTTGATTTGTTGATTTCTCTTAACTTTATTTCCTTAGAGAGTTAAGCTTATCCGAGCGATGTTAGCTGCGAGTGACTCAGTAATCGAACGATGTGTGAACAATTTCAACTGTGTGTAAAATCGCAAATTTTTAAATAACTTAGTTTAATATAAGGCCAACAAGGCAGTAAATCCTTTCGATTGGTGAAAAATATCAAAAAAGCTTAATAATTAGTAAAGGTTACTTAACGATTCACATACAAAAATAATTCTCTTTTTGGAAGTCTTTTGCAAAATATGTAATGGCAACACGCTACGCAGTGTTCTTTAAACTTTTAAAAACCACGAACGTCTTTCAAACTGTTCATGTAAAGCTGATCTCGGCAAAAGACAACTATTGTAGAAAGAGCATACGACATTAATTTCAACAAAATTATTTTAAATACAAAACTTTTTAATTATAAAATAATCATGCAAATTGATCCTTAATGTGGAAGAAACCGGTACACAAAGACTCTCGAACACAGTACCTTTTACAGAATTATATTAAAGTTTAACCAGAGGGAGACTGTACAAAAGTCGATTGCTTGGGTGCCTCTGTCCATTCGTGTTTCAACCTTGAAGCAGTTGTGTTTGCATGGCTGTGTTTCGGTTTGAAGGGTGGGGTATGGCGTGAATATATTGGGTACAGAGAAATAACGCCTGAGTCCTAAGGAATGGCAACGCATAGGGGTATCATGGGCGAAACAGTATACTCTGTAATGTCCATGGTACTGCTCATGTCTATAGGCGACGGTTACCACTTTCCATCAGGTGAACCATCAGCTTGTTTGCCATTCTAAATCGTATAAAAAAAAGTGTAGAAAGTGTTCTTTAGAAGTAGTAGCGTACCTTCTTGAAGGAGTGGAACGGCTTGCTGATTATGTTCTCCTGGTACACTTCGTCTGCGATCAGGAACAAATCGTGTTCATAGGCGAATTTTATCACCTCTTGTATATTCTCGCGGCTTAGTACCTATAACAATATAATATTATTTAAATTCATTGTTTAAATCAGATAAACAAATAGTACATTACTGCAGCGGCCAGCAACTGAGGCATTGATGGACGAACGTGCAAATGTGGGCCGAGGCGAAGCCGAGGCACACATACGTGAGTCCATCAATGCCTAGTTGTGGCCAAGGCTTGTATAGTACTTTTCTCAAACAATGCGCGGAAATCAAAAACATAATTTTACTTTTTAAGTTCAATGACGAATAACGAACAATAATTTTTCACGCGCCATAATGTTCTTTTGTTTTTTTTTTTTTTCAATAAACAGCTTTCTATTTGCAAACCAGTTCGAAATTTAAATAAAACCTTTTATTAGTTACCTCCTTGGTAGCCATGTTTCGAAGTAAAAAGTCATTCCATTTTTAAATTACAGGACAGATATGAGTTTACATAGTAATTTATCTGGTCGCAAAACACGACAGATATGGATTTTCATACAACTTTTGCCGGCCGCTGCCCGCATGTATCTGGCCAGTACGGCAAGTTTGATTTATCTCGAAGAAGATTGTCAAAATAATGCTCACATTTCCAAGCATGTTTGAGAAAAGGATATTCTATTCTATACATTTAATGTTAAGTAATAAAATAATAAATGTTGTATTAAAATACAATATTACGATTTATTAACGATCGAATCTCTTCCCTATACGAACACAATAAGATTTAACTTTGTATACGCTACACGAACCCTTAAAGTTGGAATGGAGACTATAAAACCGTATTTACGGGTTGGTAACGATTACATGAGAATCTATAAGAATATTTTATTCAAATCCAATTAAAACAAATAATTTATTCAGAGTGTTGTCTGACCATAGATATATATTACAATAGATAGCGTATCTATCGGTATATTATAACAACGAAACGTTACTTAGTTTTTTTTTTATATATATAAAAGAAAATACGAAGTAATCTGAATCGTGAGTACTGACATAGTCTACCTATCGTATAAACATGAATAACGCCATGGAAATCACATAATATATTATGACGGCCATGGTACGCCTCATGTGTTGCTGAGATGTCATCCATTGACTTAAATCAAAACACAGTCATGCAAACTCAGCTACATGATACCAGAAATACGAGTGGACGAGAAGTACACTACCACAGATAATATACTATGTATCACCACACCATTTAAGGGAACAAAACACAATACAACACTGCAAAATATCTTTAACAAACTTTAACTTAATATATCTATAAACAATGTTTAAATCGCGTACAACCAAGTATAAATAGAGAAATATTATGGGGCTCCATGCCTAGCAGTGGACACCACTGACAATAACTAATTTATTGATTACTTCACATTCGGCGTCAAATAGCTTCGTCCTCGTCGAACGAACGTTGATAAATCTGAATAGTCTTTTTTTATAAATTATTAAACCATTAATTTTATTACAATAAAAAACAAATGTAATGAATGTTTTGCCGCTGTCCAAATAAACTTCTGCTTTCTTATGATTACAAATTAACTTGCAAATTTATAGTTCAGTTGCGACATCTGTTTACAACCATATCTATGTGAAGGGAAAGGGATTTTTAGTGATGGAGACTGAGAATCCCATTGCTGGCAACATACCCAACCAGGTCGACCTCCTCGCGGTTCCCCCTGAAAACTATCATGGTCAATTCCTGATGAAATCATCACGATGGGCTAACTGGCCTGTTTTCATTCTCATCTATCACCCTCCACTGGTGCTCCGCCAGCGTATACCGATAGCGCAAGCGGAGTTACCATGCCATTTTCACTCATTAAAAAAAACTATACCTATGTATTTATATTTGTAATTCCAGCAGTACATTACAAAGGAATATAATTTGTTCCACTAAAAAGTAGCTATTCTCTTTATCATCACTAATATTGTAAATGTAAAAGTGTGTTTGTTTCATAGTTTTCTTTTCTCTTGGTAGCTTCAACTAATCCAAATTAAATTTTGATATACACATAATATTTGTGATGGCCTACATAGTTTACATTTTATTTAAATCAATTATCGTAGTCATGCGGACGAAGCTGTCGGTAAAAACTAGTATTTTTATAACTATTATACTCTGTCCCATTCGTGTTTCTACCGTGAAGCAGTTGTGTTTGCATGGCTGTGTTTCGGTTTGATGGGTGGGATATGGCGTGAATTTACAGGCTACAGAGAAATAACACCTGAGTCCTCAGGAATGGTAACGCATGGCGAAACAGTATACTCTGTTATGTCTATGGTACTGCTCATGTCTATAGGCGACAGTTACCACTTTCCATCAGGTGGGCCATCAGCTTATTTGCCATTCTAAGTTGTATAAAAAAAAAACTATATTAACTTTCATCTTGACCGCTTTTTAGCTTTTAGTCTGGTTTAAAAAGCATCTTCTATTCTTATGAATATATTATATTAATATTTATGAATGTGTATGTTATGTGTTTGTGTATAAATAAAATTGGCTATGTATAAAATTTTGTCTATTTTTTTTTTGTTTGTAAATTGTCACCGCCCGTTGATACTCATGCCTGTTTCCACTTTAGGTTTATTAAAAAAAAGCAACTCAGACTCGCTCGCCCTTGTGCATTTGTTTTACACTATGTATTTCTATATATTGCATGTATATTAAAACATACCTGTCCCGTCGGATTCCCAGGATTAATAACAACGAGTGCGCGGACATGCGCAGTCTGGCTGGCCTGCCGCCAGCTCCGCGCCAGCTCCTCCGTCTGCAGCGCCCACCGGTTGTCCTCGTCCAGGTAGTAGCCCGCTTGCTGCACGCCCAGCTCCGACAGTGTGCCCGAGAACAACGGATACTGGGGTATCGGGATCATCACCGCTGTTGGTCATTGGGATGATTGAGAAAAAAACAGAATAGAATTGTCCTAATAATGTAGTTCTATAGATGAAAACACACACAGCAGTCTATTGTGGAATGCTCCTGCTCGGCTGTGAGCGGAAATAGATGGAGACACGTTGCGAGGACCTCAATCACGAAGAATATATAATTATAGTGGATTGTCGATGAGGCTGATCGATTGGTTTTTTAACCTACTATTATAATTTTATTATTATTAATTGAATAAATAGTTAATGTAATGTTAAGTCTGTATTAATATATATTTCTTTTCAGTTACATGCTGATATATTGGGAGAAACATCAGGCGATATGTATTAGATATAATGTAACTTGTACCCAATAATAATTTTGTATGCTTTAGAATATAAGGCGACCATTTGTACTTTACAATAGATCAATATCTGTAAAAACAATGTTCTGGCAAATAAACAAATGTAATCTAATCTAATCATAAAAATTATGGCCACTCTGTCAAGAGAATGTGGCTGTAGAGAGACAGAGAGAGAGCGAGATAGGTGAAGAAAATTTTAAAATTGGTTAAGTAATTTTTGAGTTTATCCATTACAAATAAAGTAGTGATGCAATGGAAGGAGACGACGTAATAGATTGTGTGATAGATGATATGCATAAAAATAACAGACAGAGATCTCTAAAAGAATAACGTGGAACCATGTGTCTTTTCAAGCAAATTTTAGATCACAAAGTTAATATGCGATTAAACTCTATTGCAAAAAGAATTAAAATCAATTTGGAACTGGCAACGTCGCAAATAGTCGCAAAATATAAACGAATCGTAATAAAAACTTTTTGTGGACGTTTCAAAAACGGTTTTTAGAATTTGAAACGTGCAAATGAACGCTTTCGTGTGATTCTTCACTTGAAATAGTAGCCTTAAAATTCGAACCCACTTTACGGACCCTCTTAGAAAAGAGAAATATTTTTTCAATTTTTTCTTTGCAATAACTTTGAGCCAGCGATACCTAAAGCCACGTATAAAATATATACTTTCGTGTATATTTTGACTTTTTATAATTTCTTCTGAAACTTTCGACCCTCTTTTTAACCCCGTAAAATTACGGGGTCAAAAAGAGGGTTGAAAGTTTAATGAAGGATTTATTTTAATAATGGTCCGAAGAACTTAGAACTTGGTGAAAATTCTTCGATATATATATTTATTAGCTGCGACTTTGTCTGTATGACCGTTATACATTAATAATTTTTTGCATTATTCATACAAAATCGTTGAATAATATGAGTAAAGATGTGATATTAGATTTACGTTTTGCCTATTTTAGTATAAATTCTAAAGGCCTTTACGTTTTATCTACCTACTTGTACTAATGTACAGTCAATTAAAAGTTTATCTGCTAACTACATGCCAAGCCATTAGGTATAGTACTTGGCTCGCCCCAGATTGAGTTACTTAAGCGATTGTTGAGCTTCACTTTGTTATTTACTAAATTAACATGCGCCTCCTCACCGCACCAAGCCGATAACAGGTTCATGTGGCGACCGACTTAACTGTCAATTTGATATCGCCCACGGAATAACCCTTGTTAGGTTACAATTTGGTTATAGCATTAAACAAAAGGGTAATGTAATATTGTTGAACCTTTTTGCTTTAAATAGAAAATGTTAAAAATACGTTACGAGTTTAACTCTATAGACTTATTTTTATGGTATACGAACTTTGCCCATGACTCTGTCCGAATGACAGGAACCTATCGATTGCCCAGAATGAAATTTAGCGTATGTTATTCTACATAGTAAATAGTTAATTTCACCTAACCACTAAGACACCATGAGATAACATGAGCTGTAAATGGAGTAAGAGAGTAGGGATTTTTAACAATGTACTTTATCAGGTCGACCTCCACGCAGTTCCTTTTAGAAACCATCGTGGTTAATTATTGCTGAATTCGTCACGACGGGCCTACTGACATTTTTTTTACAACACAGAGGGCAAACGAGCATGCGGCTCACCTGGTAGTAAGTGACTACCGTCGCCCATGATCACTCACAACACTAAAGACATTGCAGGTGTGCTGCCGGCCTTTTAAAAAGGAATATGCTCTTTTCTTGAAGGTTATGTTGTCGTATCGGTTGGAAAATACTGCTGCTGGAAGTTGATTATAAAGAGTGGTTGTGCGTGGGAGACCCTGCTTCCATTTCACCTGTCACCCTTCACTGGTGCCTCGCAAGCGTATATCGATAGCGCAAGTTGAGTTACCATTCCAATATCATGCAAACAGAAAAAAACAAGAACTACAAACCCAATTGGCTACTCGACTTTTATCCGCGTGATTAAAACATTTAATTGAACATAATACAAAATACTATATAACTTTCTATTCTTAATATATGCTATGGGGGGGAAAGGAGTTGTTAGCAATGGAGTGTGACAGCCCCATTGCTAGCAATATGCCCTATCAGGTCGACCTTCACATGGTTCCTCCTGGAAACCATCGTGAACAATTCTTGTTGAATTCGTCACGATGGGCTAACTGACCTGCTTCATCCTCACCTATCATCCTTCACTGGTGCCCCGCCGGTGTATATCGATAGCGCGGGTGGGGTTACCATTCCATTATCATATCCATAAAAAAGTTGTGCTATATATTTCGTGACGATTTGCTAAGTCGTTAAGGTGTTAAACAAACAGGTTCACTCGTGCCAGTTTTAAATTAATTATAAAGTGTTTACCTCCGCGTCGATCCCGTACTAATTTGTAAAGATTGAATTCATTTCAAATTATGAAATTTAACGTTTCATCAATTGTCGCGGTGAGTATTGTCGTCGCTACGAAGTAATATAATAACATTACAGTAAACTTCATGCTCTCAGCTTCGTTAAATACATTAACTTTTTAACAAACATCCTTCCCAGACTTTTATTGTTTTCGACAAATTTTCAGACCTTATTTGTGCACGCGCCAGTCTGTTTTAAACTTAATTCGAGTTGAAAACTTTCTGTTGGTGTATTAATAAACAAATTGAGTACTAATTGGGTAAGGACTCAGTTACACCGTACTCTGCGTGGGCTGGTGACCTCTCCATCGGCCTACACACTAATTTTATTTAAATAAATTACATAAGAATAGGTCATTAAATATAAATGACCTATTTATAGACTACGGATGTGCTAAATATATATATTAATATATCCGCATTTAACTGTTTATTTAATTTAACACTCAGGTTATGAAATGAGCTCCCTGCCAAGGTTTTCCTAAGCGACTACAGCATGGGGTTCTTCAAAAGGGGGGTAAAGAGGTTTCTTCAGGGTCGGCAACGCGCGCGTAATACCTCTGGTATTGCAGGCGTTCATAGGCTACGGTAACCGCTTACCATCAGGTGGGCCGTATGCTTGTTTGCCACCTCAGTGGTATAAAAAAACTGTCCACTGCTATACATAATCCTACCTTTTAGAGGGGTTTGCCAGTAGTTGCTACGCTTGACAGGCGCATTGGTAGGCTTTGGAGATGTTTTAAGGGGAACGCTGTTGCTCATTTCCCCACCATAAGCTCTCTTAGTCGCCTCTTACGACACCCATGGGAAGGATGGCCTATTCTATCCAAAAAGGAGGTTATCAAATTGATTGTATTTTTATTACGTTTGTTACCTCTTAACTCCACCACCACCAGAGGGAGACTTTGTACAAAAATCGTTTGCTTGGGTACCTCTGTCCTATTCGTGTTTCAACCGTAAAGCAGTTGTTTGCATGGCTGTGTTTCGGTTTGAAGGATTGGTATGGCGTGAATTTACAAGATACAAAGGAATAACACCTGAGTCCTCAGAAATGGCAACGCATGGGGGGTATCATAGGCGAAACAGTATACTCTGTTATGTCCATGGTACTGCTCATGTCTATAGGCGACCACTGACATGTATATGTATAATATGCTCAATAAGCTTAAGATTGATTAACTTATTTAAATCATTTAATTTGCACAATCTTTTTTTAGAACCCACTAGGGTCACAGGAAATTCTGAAAAAAACTTGTATAGATAATGTTTTTTGTAATTGTGAAGTAAAGGTGAAAATGAATTTCGACTGTCTTGGATCTGATCATTACGGACAAAAAGTTATAATTGAAACTAAGGGATCCAAAGGGACTCAAACAATTACATGCAGACAAATAACACAAAAGAATTTGGCACGTTTTAAAAATAAAATTGAACATAAAATATCTAGTGTCATAGTACTCAATATGACGGACATTGTATGTGAACATATTTTTAATTTAATTGAACATGAAGCTAGCAGTGAATTTAAAACAAAAACATTTTCAACTAGTGTAAAATCAAAGTTTTGTGACTGGGCCACGTTTGGTATTTATAAGTCTAGGGCTAATCTTTACGAACTTTACGAAAAACGAAGCTATATATCCGATCCCTTATTTCATTAACATGTAAAATCTTATTCTAAAATATTTAAAAAGGTTTGTCATACAGCTAAGTCTCTCTATTTAGGTAAAATAATAACTAAATCTAAAGATAAAATAAAAGCCACTTGGAAAGTAATAAATAGCGAAACTGGAAAAGTTAATTTTCAAAATAGCAAAATAGCTTTAAATATTAATAACAAATTGGTAAATTCCGATACAGAGGTCGCGCATACATTCGAATCTTATTTTACTAATATTCCATTAATTACGACACAGGCTCTAAAATCTTCCCCGTCTGCTGCTGAAACTTTACTAACAGACAATGTTAGCAAGTCATCAGCTGTATTTAACTTTAGACATACATCATCAGTAGAAATAATGAAAATATTCAAACAGCTTAATAATAAAAAAACAGAGGATCTATGGGGTATATCTGTTAAAATACTGGATAGTATAATGGAAATTATTGCGCCCTCTCTTGCTTTTATTTTCAATAAATGTATAGATGAAGGTAAATTTCCTAACATAATGAAAATTAGTAAAATCATATTTTTAAATCTGGAGATAGGAGTGACCCAATAAATTATAGACCTATATCCATACTCCCAGCACTCAGTAAAATTTTGAAAAAATAATCCTTATGCAACTTGTCAGTTATTTCAATTTAAATAATTTAATCCACAATAGTCAATTCGGTTTTTCCAAAGGTCGTTCAACTACAGACGCAGGTGCAGAGTTGCTTAGACACGTATTTGCTGCATGGGAAACTAAAATGGATGTGATAGGTATTTTTTGTGACCTTTCTAAGGCTTTTGATTGCGTTGATCATAATACATTGCTAAAAAAACTTGCTTTTTATGGCGTCAAAGACAATGCTTTAAATTTAATAAAATCTTATCTATCTGATAGAATACAGAAAGTGAAGATTAGCAACGCTACGTCTGACGGGTCACTTGTGCAAATGGGTGTACCTCCAGGATCTATTCTCGGTCCATTTTTATTCCTAGTTTACATTAATGATCTCCCATATGCCATGCAGGATAGATGCGGCATAGTATTATTTGCAGACGATACTTCATTGATTTTTAAAGTTAATAGAATGACTAATAATTATGACGATGTAAATAGTGCTTTGCGGCGTCTCCTGCACTGGTTTACAACTAACAATCTTATGTTAAACCCTAAAAAAACAAAATGTGTTAATTTCTCTCTGTCTAAAAGTTTTAATACTAATTGCAATATTAAATTAAATGACGAATCTCCTCGAATTTATAGAATCTACTGTCTTTCTAGGAATCACACTAGATAATAAAACACAATGGGGTGCACAAATATAAAGCCTTGCAGCGAAACTAAGTTCAGCAGCTTTTGCCGTGCGTAAATATATATAGTACACTGATACTGATACTGCTAGATTAGTCTATTTTAGTTATTTTCATAGTTTACTCTCTTATGGAATATTACTATGGGGAAAAGCGGCAGATATTAAGAATATATTCATATTACAAAAACGTGCCGTTCGAGCGATCTACTGTATGAAGAGTCGTGACTCATTAAGAGAGAAATTCAAAGAGGCAAATATTCTCACCGTTGCTTCTCAATTTATATATTCAAATATTATATATGTTCATAAAAATCTTGACTTATTTACAAAAAACAGCAATATTCATAATATTAATAGTTGCTAGATTTAAAGACAAACTTGCTGTCCCCAAGTATCGTTTAGAAAAAGTTAATAGGTCTTTTATGGGAATAGGTATAAAAATTTACAATAAGATACCAAAGGATATGTTGGAATTACCCTTAAATAAATCTCAAAACATCTGTTAAATCATATTTACTGAGCAAAGCCTATTACTCACTAAACGATTACTTGAATGACGAGTGTGCATGGCAATAGTTGTTCATGCACTGAATTTTCATTTAATGTTAGACATAGACACCTATATAAATATACATTGTAAATAAACTGGCTTTAAAAAAAAGTAATTCAATTGAGTTTCTTGCCAGTTCTTCTCAATTGGATCTATATACCGAACTGGACGGTAGGGAAAAAAATAAAATTATATGTAAAAATTTGACGTTCATAAGCGGCTAAAATGTCCTACATGAATAAATGATTTTTGAATTTTGAATTTTTTGAATTTTATATGGCGTGAATTTACAGGGAACAGAGGAATAACACTTAAGTCCTCAGGAATGACAAATGGGGGGTATCGTGGGCGAAGCAGTATACTCTTATTATTTATTTATGTCCATGTTACTGCTCATGTCTATAGGCGACGGATACCATTTTCCATCAGGTGGGCCGTCAGCTTGTTTGTCATTCTAAGTTGTATAAAAATATCCATCAACTGTAAACTGATTTAGGAAATTCTTTTTTTTTATCTGAAAGAATATATTTACAAATAGGTCCCGTAAAAATTTTACCAAAATCGGTTCAGTAGGTATAAAATAACTAGTTTTGCAAAAATTTTTTTGTAAAACACTTTCTTATAGAAATAATTAACATATTATAAATAAATAAAGTTAAAACTGAATGTGTTTTTTTTTTCGTATTTGGCATTATATTTGTCATATTTTTTTTTAGTTTAAATTAATCTTTAATTACTGGTATTATTTCTCAACGATTAAGTTATTTCTCTAATTGTTTTTGTGAGTATACCAATCATGTATTAATCAAAAAAGCCATGGTTACCTGAAGGTTTCCCATCGATGTCTTGGGCAAACAATGTGAGCACTGCTTTGATGAGATCCGAAGCTCCGGCTCCCAGGAGTATATCATCAGGAGACGCAGGCACACCGTCCCGGGCTGTCAGATATGCTGCCACTTGTCTTCTCACCACAGACAGGCCTGCTGGTGGTGAACACGCGCCCACAGTTCCACGCCTGTGACAATTTAAAAAAAAATACTTATTTTAAGAGATGAATACTAATAATAATATATGAGCATACTATAATTCAGATGAATTTGTTTTTTTAAGGATAAGCAAGCTGAAAAAGCTATGGTCTGGTAACGTAGCTCTAAGAAACGGCAACTGAATGGGAAGAAAAGTTCTTGAGTGGCGACCCCATACGGGAAAAGACAGCGTAGGATGACCCCCCCCCCCCCACTAGATGGAGTAATGACTTCAAATGTATTGCAGGGAGTCAGTGGATGCAGATGGCTCAGGAGCGTTCCTTATGGCAGTCTATGGGGAGGCCTATGTCCAACAGTGGACAGATAATGGCTGATGTTGATGATGGTTTAAAGGAAAGGAATAGTAATCTCGACTATCCTCTTGCTAGCAAACATACTCTGTCGGGGGGAAAGGGATTGTTAGTAATGGAGACTGAGAATCCCATTGCTAGCAATATACCCAACCAGGTCGTCCTCCTCGCGGTTCCCCCTGGAAACTATCATGGTTAATTCCTGATGAATTCATCATGATGTGCTAACTGGCCTGTTTTCATTCTCATCTATCACCCTTCACTGGTGCTCCGCCAGCGTATCCCGTTAGCGCAGGCGGGATTACCATACCATTTTTACTTATAAAAAAAAACATACTCTGTCAACTCGACCTCCTTGTACATTATCTTGATATAGTGATCAATTGACCATGCTCTATCTTCACCCATCATTGCTACCACATCGTCGTAAACTGGGCGTGATAAATTCCATTTTCTTCCATAATAAAAATATTTCTAAGTCAACCGATTCGACTGCCTTCGCTTAATCAAATTCGGATACTATAAATGTCGAGCGAGCCGCATAAATCAGGCGTGATGCAATATCAGCCATAAATTAATCACGTCAAATCACGCTCATGAATCATTTATCATCGATATTGGTTAATGAGCCGATGGTTCGTAGGGAAAAGTAGGGGTAAAGAGAGCGGGGGGGGGGGGAGGACGGTGCGTGAACGAAAAGTGCGAGGTGTGTAAACAAGAAGCGGTAATTAGGATCGCATTAAGTGACTCGTGTCCACTGTATTTTATCACGGTACGGTTATAGTTCAAATTAGGATATTGCTTAACCCAGTTACTACACTGTCAAGAGTGTTTATTTTATGCAACTTAGAATAGCAAACAAGTTGACAGCCCACCTGATCGAAAGTGGTAACCGTCGCCTATAGATATGAACAGTACAATGGACATAACAAAGTATACAGTGATACTCATGATACCCCCCCATGCGTTGCCATTCATGAGGACTAAGGTGTTATACCTCTGTACCCTGCAAATATCATTGCCATATCCCACCCTTCAACCAAAACATAGCAATGCGTACACAATTGCATCATAACAGAAACAAGAAAGAGACACCGTTACTCAAGCAGACGATTTTTGTACAAAGTCTCTCTTTGGTAATTTTTCAGGTGTTCCTTGCAAAATTTAAAAGAATTTTAGGCAACAAATAAAAACAATCTTAAACTTGTATAATTTTTGTCAAATTTCATAGCATGTTTATAAAAATATTTTTTTAATATTTTTCTATTTAATTATAATAGTGTATTTATTTCATAAATTTACATTGCTGTTTTCAAATTTGACCCAAACGTGATAGTGGATAAGTTAATTTGTTAGTATTATTTTTTAAATTCCGCTACCAAGATTTGGAGTTCTGCAAATTAATACGTCAACCGATAAAACATGCAGTGGACACAGGCACAGACATTAAGTTTTCCTTTTCTAACATTTGTACGTTTCTTTGTCAGATGTCGATACGGAGAGCTCTGTCATTTCCTGGGTTCAAATCCCTTGTCGTTTATGACACGCATTCTTCCAATTACGCCGCCCCTCCATTGTGCACTAATTGAAAGGCCTATTTTTAAAAATCCATACATACATATATACAGTTAGCTAACAATAGTTACCTGTATGTTGTTGTGTTTTTAGTTCCACTTTCGTTACGATTTCTCTTTCTCCTTTCGAGAATTTCATAAGAAATAAATTAATCTTAGGAAGTTTGCATAGGAAAACTTATTTCTATAATGTCATAACTTATAATTTAATAATCCCGTAGTTAATTTCTAGCGAAGTCTTCACGATGGGCTCACTTTCTTTCATCCTCACTTGGTACTCATTGGTACTTTGTCAACATATGCTGATTATGCAGTTAAAGTTACCATTCCATTTTCATCCTTAAAAACATGTCAAGTTGCATGACCAGTAATTATTAAACTAATATCCCACTTTTATGGGAAGAGACTCGTGTGTAGTAGTGCATCATTAACGGGTTATGATGATTTCACTTCCAATATTGGCAAGATGCATTCAACCGTATGTGAAGTAATGAAAAGCTCGAAATTCTTTGTACTTCTTTACTGATAATTCATTGAGACAAATGTACACATTCGATTTATATTTATTTCATTTGCAACTTTAGTATCTACATTTAGCAGCAGAATTGTACTATTTCTGTAAAGCACAACTTAAAATAATTGAGCTACAATAATATCGTCGACATCGTAACTCTTGATCAATAATACTGCAGACACCTCTCATTCGCCACAAAGTCAGACGAATTTATCTGTAGCATCACCATTGCTACAAGAAAATATTACAAAACCCCTACTTCTTGTATTATTCAATACACTTACGTGCAGTCAGCTAGGATCTTCCTGGCACGCTCCTTCGCGTCATCTGGGATGTCAGGACTTGACATCAGCTGAGGACATGCCGCCAGTGCCACCACCTGATAAAGAAATCGATTTGATAATTCAATTCCATGTATTTATGCAATTTTATACTTTAAACTGTTATTTTAGTACTTATAACATATTCAATACAACAAATGTTCAACAAAAGTCTTAAAAAATTCTGTTCTGGCAAAGGACAGAGAATTTTTTAAGGATGTTTCATCATAGACAACTACTGAAAAGAATCTATTTTTATTTCTTATCTTCATTCAATACGTAGTAGGCTCGGCTCTTTTTTGTTCGACAACCTTTCTGATCGAGTTACAGAGGCGTCCTGATTGATTTGCGCCGAAGTCTCGTGCACTCTCCGGGGACACCTTTACAATTGTTCGGAAACAAAGAAATTCCTCGGCCCTTTTAACTGGGTTTAATACTCGGCTTATTGTTGGATAAATGGTATTGACCTCAAACAGCTCGAGTTTACTGGACTGTGATGAGCGCGATGAATCGTGTAAATAACGTGTTCAATTCTCGATTGAATCAACTTTGTTGTGATGGTGGAAAGATGTCATAGGGAAAATCATGTTTAAACTCTCTTTGTATAAAGCCATCGTCTGATAAACAAGACAAAAGACTTAGATATTCGCAAGACCAGAAAATACTATTAATAAAATGAACACAAGAATAACACTAGCTCTTGGCAAAAATATCAAGAAAGCAAATATCAGGCATGTAATCGTATCTCAGTCAATTTCCAAAATATTCATTTTTTATAGAACTTAGAATGGCAAACATGCAGACGGCTTACTTGATCAAAAGCGATCAAAAGCCATATACCTACAGTGAGCTCTAAATACTTCAAGTCCATACCCAATAATTTCGCTCCCATATCGTTTAGATGACTTTTATATTGGGTTTACATAGATCCAATTAAGCAGACCAGTCTACTTGTACAATGATAGGACAATAAAGTATTTCATTCCAATAATTCCACTGACGTCATGAACAAATGATGCCAATATTTTATTTTTTTACATTTTTTCTGAAATCACAATTCTGTATTGTAAGAATACTATTCTCTGAATTCTTTCTCTCTCCGTATTATTAACTTACAATGATGCACCTACCTGTCGGATGAAGGTAATCGGCTTCTGTCCCAAGGCTTGGCAGTCTCCGATGTTAGCACGCACCACGCAATCGAATGGCTTGCGAATCCCCTGCATCAAACATTATACTATTAATTTTTTTAAATACAGGCAGCAAATGAGCATGCGGTCATCTGATGGTATGTGACTATCGCCGCCTATGAGCACGCAGGATCATAGGAATTACAGGTGTGTTGTCGACCTTTAAAAAGAAACATGCTCTTTTCTTGAAGATTACGAAGACAATGATGGAGCAGGTATGTAGGTACTATTAACCTGTAAAAGCTTTTACATCGCGTTAAGACCCGATTATGTATTTTAAATATGTGTAAAGAACGCGAAAGTGTAAGTTTAACCAAAATTAACTGATTACGACGTAATGTCGTAATTCCAAAATGTAGCTGCGTGTGAAAGAAAGTGCTTTGAAAAGTATATGGTACAAGACCGCCGCTCATTCAAATAATGAAAATTTATTTGTGACGGGTTGTACGGTAGTATAATATATTATGTCAATATAACAGAAATACAGCAGCAGGTATCAAACCGAATAATTCCTTAGAAACATTCCCCATCATACATTCGATAAAAAATGCATAGAGATGCAATGTCTCTGCACAGTTTCAGTGGGCAAAGTCGGATACTAACATTAATAATTCGAGCTGCCTGACTGTATTTTTACTATTAGATTTTCATACACTGGAGGAGGACTACGTACGAAAATTTCTTGAAGATTGTATTTCGGTTTGAGTGGTAGAATATGGCAGTGAAATTACAAGATATGCAGACTTAATCTACAATAATAGCAACACACTTGCTGTCCATTTCTATAAGTGACGGTTACCACTTTTCATTAGGACAATCATTAACTTATTTGATATTCTTTACATTAACATTTAAATAGTCAAGTAAAAAAAATTATGTGTCAATGAACAAAAACGCTAGATCAATTTTAGAACTTTTCTGTTATTCAACTCTCAATGGGTGTACTCGAATGATACGTATAATAATATTATTGATGATAACCTAATTAAACATCTAGGCCTTAGTAAGAGGGCCTGCGTTAAAATCTCCATATCTCCTTAAATATATATATTTCAAACATGCTTGGAAATGTGAGCATTATTTTGACAATCATGTATATGGACTCACGTATATGTGCCTCGGCTACGCCTCGGCCCACATTTGCACGTTCGTCCATCAATGACTCAATTGCTGGCCGCTGCAGTAATGTACTATATATATATATATATATATATATATATATATATATATATATATATATATATATATATATATATATATATATATATATATATATATATATATATTATTAATAGGGCTCTTACCTTCTTCAGGTATATCAGCCCTATTGTACCCTAAAGTGATTTCTTAAATAAAGTTTTATCTACTTTCCCTAGACACGAGAAGAGAGGAATCAATGGGCATCAATATCATCTGATTTAGGTTCAGCTATTGATATTTTAATCTCCTAAATATATACTGTTAGTAATGGATGTATATAATTTAAAATCTCTCAATTTATTATGTACATTGAATATAAACAAATAAATCATTTAAATTTTATTCCGGTGCAGTTTTTAAACCCATTTCAGGTCAACGGTCGGTGAGAATTATGCAATATTTAAAATTTAACGCCAGCCAGTGGTGAACATTTATATTGATATTCGTATGTACGTATGTTGGAGCGCACGACAATTACGTGCGATCAATAGTTAATTACGTTTCGTTATTGAATAGGTGCTGTGCACTCATTGGAATTCACAATTATACGCCGGCGACAATATATCATCAGTCGTCACACGTGTTATTGGAACTAATGCAAATTGCAATACATTCGTTTGCAACATCATTTCATTTCATTTATTTATTTTGTGATACATAGGTAACAACGGATGGTAAAACAAGATAAGTCGTTTATATCGAGGTAACAATCAAATTCGCAATTATATAAGAAAATATATATAATTATATATTTCTTATATATATATATATAGTGCAGTAAAAAAATCTGAGGCATTGATGGACGAACGTGCAAATGTGGACCGAGGCATAGCCGAGGCACACATATATGAGTCCATCAATGCTTAGTTGTGGCCAAGGCTTGTATAGTATTTTTTTCAAACAATGCGCGGAAATCAAAAACAAAATTTTACTTTTTAAGTTCAATGACGAATAACGAACAATAATAATTTTTCACGCGCCATAATGTTCCTTTGTTTTTTTTTTTCAATAAACAGCTTTCTATTTGCAAGCCAGTTCGAAATTTAAATAAACCCTTGTATAAGTTACCTCATGCTCACATTTCTAAACATGTTTAAGAAAAGGAAATTTATTGCATTCATCTCCAAGGAAATATATATAATAAAATATCTTTATTATATCATCATATAATAGACATTTTTATTAATCAACATTTATATATTTCCCGGGATTATTTGTATAGATTATTTAAATAGATTTTTCCATTGCCGTGTGATCCCCGTATAGGATAGGTAACCCCTTCCTCTCCCGTGGGAGGACAGGACAGGCAGCAACGTCCCTCTTAAAACATCTCTAAAGCCTAACTGCGGTTGCCAACCCACCTGCCAAGCGTGGCAACTACAGGCAAAATCCTCCTAGGGGGAGGCTTGTGTCCAACAGTGGACAGTTAAAAGCTGATATGATGACGATGATTCCTTTCTAGTTTTAAAGAGCGACGTAACAAATAATTTGTGTGAAGGACTCTATAGTCATTATCATCCGCTAACTGTCGACTGCTGAACATAGGTCTTTACCTTCGGGAGTTTTGCCAACCGCAGTTAGGTTTTTTTTTTGATGGGTGAAAATGGTATGGTAACCCCGCCTGCGCTAACGGGATACGCTGGCGGAGCACCAGTGAAGGGTGATAGATGAGAATGAAAACAGGCCAGTTAGCCCATCATGACGAATTCATCAGGAATTAACCATGATAGTTTCCAGGGGGAACCGCGAAGAGGTCAACCTGATTGGGTATATTGCCAGCAATGAAATTCTTAGTCTCCATTACTAACAATCCCTTTCCCCCACCGCAGTTAGATTTTGGTGATGTTTGAAGAGGGACACTGCTGCTCACCGACCGTTAAATTCCCATAATCACCTCTTATCACAGCTACGGGAACAAGAATTATCAAAACTGGTTGTATCAAAATTGATTAATAGCAAAGAGTCCGTGTAACATACACACAAAAAGAAATATAAGCGAATGATTTGTACCATCCCTTCTTGAAATCACATAAAAATTATTCCCTGTTTCAAAAACGACACTTTAAAAACTTATACGAGAAAGTTCACCATCGTGTTAAATTATGTAGGACACATCCATGGCATTCTACACGAGTGTCCGTGGAAGCCATTCGGCAGCAATAAAATTGTTTTACTCTCTCATATTTTATAGAAACAAACGACGGTTGCGGCCATTACAAGCGCCGTGAACCGCCGTGGGCCCCATGGGCCGCCACTGGCCGCGCCATCGACGCATCCGGAGTCAGGATGCGATTCATTGTGAACGAACAACCCAGTGCACTTTACCGCCTTTTAGATTTACGTTGATATGGTTACGTGGAAACTACATGGAATGAAAATACGACGAAAGAGATGCGCAATGTGGATTTTTTAAACACAATAAATAATATAAAATAAATCCCCCTAAGACAATAACCTTTTTTCTTTTAATGGATGATAATTATATGGTAATCCCGCCTGCGCTATCGGTATACACTGGCGGTGTACCAGTGGGAGATGAGGATGAAAGCAAGTCAGTTGGCTCATCCTGACAAATTCAACTAAAATTAACACGATGGTTTCCAGGAGGAACCGCGTGGAGACCAACTTGACAGGGTATATTGCTAGTAATGGGGTTTTTGACCCCATTACTAACCCCTTGGGGGGAAAGGGATTTTTTTAATGAGTGATAATGATATGGTAACTCCACCTGCGCTATCGGTATACACTGGCGGGACACCAGTGATAGATGACTGATGAGGATGAAAGTAGGTCAATTAATCCATCCTGATGAATTCAACTAGAATTAACCACGATGGTTACCAGGTGGAACCACTTGGAGATCGACCTGACAGGGTATATTGCTAGTAATGGGGCTACTTGGCTTCATTACTAACAATCCCTTTCCCCCCCGTAAAGGGATTGTTAGTAATGCGGACTACTAGTCCCCTAAAACAGCCATGTAATCGATGTCTGTTATAGATACTGACCTCTTTTTCATTTGTATATTATTGATTGATTGATGTATACTGTACAGGCGGGGTTACCATTCCATTATCATCCATAAAAAAATCGCGGTTAGGCTGTGGTGATGGTTTAAGAGGAACGCTGACTGTCCCTCGACCATTAAATTCTATTAGTCACCTATTACGGCATCCACGGGAAAGGAAGGGGTGGTTCTTTCTATACCGGGACCACACGACCATATATCCATATCATAGTCATGATTAATTTATTTATTTATACGTTTGCACACATTAAAATATGTCTACAGGGCGGACTTGATGCCTGATAACATTTTGAACCAGTCAATCATTTATTTACAATATTATTTATCTAATACAATGTTTTTCAATCTTTTTCATGACGGACTTAGTATATAAAAAATGGAGGCATTCGAAACCATGGAACAGCGCCGGTTTCGAATGTGTATGGATTTTATAGAACAATTATGAAATGTACAGTTGTATTTATATTCATAGTTAGGTATTGATAAAATAAAAGAAATAATACGTAATAAAGTATCTAAAACATATGTGTAATCGATGTCTATAGAATGGCAAACAAGTGACGGGCACGCTGATGGTGTTTTATTGGCAATATAATAAACTTTATTATTACTAGCTTTTTTTTACAATTCTTTTTCTATTCTCTAATTTATATTACCTTTTCTCAAACATGTTTGGAAATATGAGCATTATTTTGACAGTCTTCTGTCTGTTATAGATACTTCATTATGTATTATTGATAGATTGATGTATTTACGGAACTGTTGATTTTTCAATGCTTCGCGACCTTCCGCGACCCCCGTGTAGAGGCTCTGGGAAAACACTGATCTAATACATTTGCAGGGATAAATTGTTAGTAATGGAGACTGAGAATCTGTCCATTGTAATATACCCAAAGGTGGAATCTCCTCGCGGTTTGGAAACTATTATGGTTAAACTGATGAATTCATCATGATGGGCTAACTAATGGCCTGTTTTATTTAAATTGCTCCGAACTCCCGTTGCGCAAATAGAAACCATTTTCATCCATCAAAAAAAAAATAAAGTTTCTATCTAAAGACATGGTTGTCATTTGACTGAAATAAATATTATTTTTCGTTATTCATCAATTGATCTATCATATAAAGAATAAATGTGATTATGATTTGATTTAACAGCGGCGCGTATTGTTTGAGAACAATCGCTCGCAATGAAGGGATCGTGCCTGTTATGTAAGAAACTACTTCATAGAAATCTATAGTTACCTATAGAAAAAGTAGGGCACGCTAGTGTTTTATTGGCAATATAATAATAAAGTTGGCTAGCTCTTTTTTTACAATTCTCTTTCTATTTTCTCATTTATATTACCTTACCTTCTATTACTTCTTTCAAGAACAGGTTGAAATTTCATTTTTTTTTAGTTATATTTTTTTATGTTTCTAATTGAATTGTCAAATTTTAAAATCTTTAAACTAAATTTCTAATTTAGGTAGTATATTCATTTATTTTATTTTTTTATTTTATAAGTAAGTAGGTATTATATTTATTTATAGTATAGTATGTAATATTTCACAATATTTATAAATGCATTATATTACATGTAATTTACAAGTGCATATATATATACCGCACGTTTTGATATTATTTTTGAAGTGAAAACTTCTTTAGGCATTGGACATTTTTTGAGATAGGAAAAACCATTGAACTGTCGACATTGTTACCATTATCATCACCTCTGTATATATGTATCTACATACATATATTGTGTATATACGTACAAAGATACACAAGCATTTTGGCATTTTTTGAGGTGGAAAAAACCATTGAGTTCGCGACACTGTTACCCTCACCGTAACCGACACCTCTGCAGATTCAAAAAGTACACACGTAATAGTTCAAGTTTTGACTTCTGTCGGCACTCCTGGAGTACCACAAGTTTTTTTCTAAGAAATTGAACATACAAAGTAAGGTTTAAAAACTAACTATCGCATTTGTGCCACTAACTTTTAAGTAGCCAGTAATTTAACTACCAACAGAAGAATAACTGTTCAAATCAAATTAGCAACGAAGAGAGCTGCCTCGCGGCAGAATTAATTAGTTAAGACTTAAGACAAATATCCTTCCCTGTAATACAGAGTCCAGTGATAATAAAACCTTATTTTTAAATTATCGAAAAAAAAATATAGTAAAGAATTTTATAAGTTCCTCTATTTTATTTATTTAAAAAACTTTATTAATCAAAAGAAAATCTGCTAGAAAAGGATATATATATATATATATATATATATATATATATAATCACATATATACCAATATATATATATATATTGGTATATATGTGTATATATAATAGATAGGATAGGTACAGAAAAAACAGTCAATAATGTATACTCTTTTTCATAGATAGAGTGTCTCCGTATAAATGCGTCGAGAAAAGTGGGTCAATTTTTTCATACAATTTTTCATACAATGTATGGGGAGAAAGGGATTGTTAGTAATAGAGACTAAAAATCTTATTGCTAGCAATATACCCAACCAGGTCGATTTCCTCGCGGTTCCCCTTGGAAACTGTCATGGTTAATTCCTAATGAATTCATCATGATGGGCTAACTGGCCTGTTTTCATTCTCATCTATGACCCTTCACTGGTGCTCCGCCAGCGTATCCCGTTAGCGCAGGCTCTACTATTTTCACCCATCAAAAAAAAAAGAGCCTATGTACAGTAATAAACGGTTAATGATTGATATGATGATGTTGATCAACTCTATTAACTATCATTTTAAAATAAAAAAGTAAGAAATATAACAGCTAAAAACAATACAAATTGAAAAGGTAACATTCCGTGGATAGATACATCCTTACACACGGTGCGTTTCGCCGCCTCTTTCATATTGCGGACAGCCAAAGAATGGAGTTCTCAGCCGTCCATTTTCCCGGAGCGTTCTGACCGTTTCAAGGATACAGTGGATGAATAGGCGTTTTCTAGGCAACTATGTAACAACTTAATACTGCTACTTTTTCTATTACAAATTCTTTTCATGTTTTCTTTTTTTTTTATTTTATTTTATGCAACTTAGAATGGCAAACAAGATGACGGGGGAAGATTGCTTGTAATTTGGATAAGCGACCCCATTGCTAACAATAATCAGGTCGACCTCCTCACGGTTCTCCCTGTAAATTATCGTGATTGATTATTGTTAAATTGGTTTCGATGGACCAACTGACCTGTTTCATCCTCACTAGTATCCTGCTAGTGTATACCGATAGCACAGGCGAGGTTACTATTCCATTATCACCCATTAAAAAAACCAAGCTGACGGCCCACCTGATGGAAAGTGGTAAACGTCACCTATAGATATTAGCAGTACCATGGACATAACAGAGTATACTGTTTCGCCCATGATAACACCTATGCGTTGCCATTCCTGAGGACTAAGGTGTTATGTTTCCGTACCCTGTAAATTCACTGCCATATCTCACCCTTTAGACTAAAACACAGCCATGCAAACGCTACTGCTTTACGGTTGAAACACGAATGGGACAGTGTTACCCAAGCAAACGATTTTTGTACAAAGGTGACTCGTAAGTATTTACTCGTAAGTACCGCACAATAAACATACTACGCAACGCCATCTAGTTCCAAACTAAGCAGAGCTCGCACTATGTGTATTGATGATGAGTCCCGACCATTTTCGGTCGGTCGGTAAAATAGTATTCACATAAAAAATATAGACGAAAACTATTGGCAACCTTCCTTTATCCAAGCCACAGAATGACACGGCCAACGTTGCTGAGCTCGGCGAATTCATTGATAGTTTGACAAGTGACAAATTAACTGAAGCGCAAGCGGCAAAAATAGGACGGTCTTACCCTCTTTTGATTAAAGCGCCAAGTATTAAGCGATATAGCTTTGCTTAATATACGAGTATAGTATTTATAAATTGCATTTTGAATTTATACATACATACATACATACATATCTGTCACGCCTGTCTCCCATTAGGGTAGGCAGAAACAATGGAACGCCAAATGCTTCGATTCAAACAAACCTCTTTCGTTTCCTCCACATTCATCAATCTTTTCATACACGCTCGCCGGTTACGGGTACTTATAATTTGGCCCTTCTTTAGCCCTTTGAATTTATAGTAGTCGTGAATGACAACGAATTACAAGTATTATAGGCATTACAGTTTTTCTGCAATGTTCATAATGCTGGTCATATCTAAGTATAGGTAGCGGTTATCACTTTCCATTAGCTAGGTCGTTAACTTATTTGTCATTTTAAATACCATAATTTTGTTTTGACATCACAATTTTTAATATAAACGTGCACAGCTTACTAAGACTAGCAAGGTAAAGAATTTATTTTACAACTAGTTTTTACTCGCGACTTTGTCCGCGTGACCGGGATATGTTTGCTAACCGGGATAAAAAATAGCCTATATCCTTGTCCATCGCATATAGCACATGTATACCAAATTACATAGCAATTGGGTAAACCATTAAAGTGATTTGGCGAAATAACAAACAAACTTACTTTCACATTTACAATAATAATAAGAACTAGCTATGTTCTCATTGAGATTTTTTTTTACAACTTAGAATGGCAAACAAGCTGACGGTCCACCTGATGGAAAGTGGTAACCGTCGCCTATAGACATGAGCAGTACCACGGACATAACAGAGTATACTGATTCGCCCATGATACCCATCATGCGTTGCCATTCCTGAGGACTCGAATGTTATTCCTCTGTACCCAGTAAATTCACGCTATATCCTACCCTTCAAACCGAAACACAGCCATGCAAACACAACTGCTTCATGGCTGAAAAACGAATGGGACAGAGGTACCCAAGCAATCGACTTTTGTACAAAGTCACCCTCTGGTTCTCCAAAATTTCAAGCTTCTAAATTCACTATTTTAGACTGTCAATTAATTACATTATTTTATCTCTTTTACATTTTATCATTTGCAATTAATGAACTCTATAGAGTCATAAAACAAGAGAAAAAATGTCTAATGACCTATAAATACCTTTCTAATGACCCCAGATTTCCTTGTAAAAAAGTTAATGGTTTAAAGACATTGTCTGGTTTAAAACTTACGATTGGAGTAGAGAGAGAGAGTAGAATACGGTAATTTTTTAACGAGTCCCATAATATTAAGTTTCTTAATAAATTTTATTTTCATAGCTATGTTATGTGATTAAGTCGCCAATTCTGAATGATTATTTACAATCGATAGATTTCACTCTCGATTTGTTCACACGAAGGGATATAGATAAGTTGACTGGTGGAGAACACCGTCCGGTGTTAAGTCCGCCAAATGTACATAGAATTTTACTGTGCATTCAAGTTTAAATAAATAAATATAGGTATAACACCTTAGTCCTCAGGATGGCAACGCATGATGGGTATCATAGACAACACAGTTTACTCTATTATGCCCATGGTACTGTTTATGTCTAAAGAAGATAGTTATCACTTTCCATAAGATCGGCCATCAGTTTGTTTGCCATTCTAAGCATTGCATAAAAAAACAGAATTATTACAGTCCGACCAAAATTGGCAATGTATGACGTAACACAAAAAAAAATACACAAGATTTGAGTACCTCCTCGTTTTACAGTATTATACTCATAATTTGTTAAGTCTTCTATCTCCGTAGATCATATAGGTACATAGTAATCGACCCACGCCACCTCAAGCGACAACAAAGGCCTACGACTCAAGTAACATTGAATTAGTAGGGCATTCGGCCATTCCGCGTCGACAACAAGCGACAAACAGCCCGATAAATCTCGCTTATTGCGTCGAACTGAGTATAATTCAGGCAAAAAGGGGTAGCCGACGAAAATATGTTTTTATTGGTCGTGTTTCGTAGTTTACGACCATTGCACTTCACATTCAAAACATCACACAGAGAAATATGATTATATTTCCCCCTATATCTTAGTTTATCGTTGGATCGGACTCTTTCTGAGCCCGTGGACCGTGGGTTATATTGGTAAGCTTATATCTGGCCAAGTTCTTATTATGAATATACATATGTCTACACAATAGGGTAAAATCCTAAAAATTAAGATTTTAATTTGATAGTCGAGCAAAACTGTAATGTTACGAATCATTAAGAACTGTCAAATAGTAAAATCATTAAACTAAATTTCTTATGTAGGTAGTATATTTATAGGTAGGTAGGTTTTATATATAGTTTACGTATTTATATAATATGCCAATGTAATAATAATAATAAACTCTTTATTGCACATAATAGAGATGTATACAAGGAGTATTTATACAGAATGTGCATATACAAAAGGCGGCCTTATCACTAGAAGCAATCTCTTACAGACAATATTGCAATGTATATATTAATATTTAATTTAACTGTTTATTTATAAATTGGTATTAATAGTTGTTCGTACACTTTATCTGCCCGCTAACGACATACTATCCAACTGTATTGGGTTGACTGGAAGAGATCTCTGTCAGGGATAAGTCCACCCTTGCTCACGATATTTATAAATGCATTAACAATAATATTTACAAGTACGATAAAGAATATATATATAAATATATAAATATATATATATATATATATATATATATATATATATATATATTCTCTTCATCCCAAAGGTCGACTAGTAGAGAATGTTTCTAGCATTAAATCCTTTTCTAGCAGATTTTCTTTTGATTAATAAAGTTGTTTAAATAAATAAAATAGAGGAACTTATAAAATTCTTTACTATATTTTTTATTCAATAATCTTAAAATAAGGTTTTATTATCACTAGACTCTGTATTACAGGCAATATATATATATATATATATATATATATATATATATATATATATATATATATATATATATATATATATATATATATATAGAGTCCGATCCAACGATAAACTAAGATATAGGGGGAAATATAATCATATTTCTCTGTGTGATGTTTTGAATGTGAAGTGCAATGGTCGTAAACTACGAAACACGACCAATAAAAACATATTTTCGTCGGCTACCCCTTTTTGCCTGAATTATACTCAGTTCGACGCAATAAGCGAGATTTATCGGGCTGTTTGTCGCTTGTTGTCGACGCGGAATGGCCGAATGCCCTACTAATTCAATGTTACTTGAGTCGTAGGCCTTTGTTGTCGCTTGAGGTGGCGTGGGTCGATTACTATGTACCTATATGATCTACGGAGATAGAAGACTTAACAAATTATGAGTATAATACTGTAAAACGAGGAGGTACTCAAATCTTGTGTATTTTTTTTTGTGTTACGTCATACATTGCCAATTTTGGTCGGACTGTAATAATTCTGTTTTTTTATGCAATGCTTAGAATGGCAAACAAACTGATGGCCGACCTTATGGAAAGTGATAACTATCTTCTTTAGACATAAACAGTACCATGGGCATATACTGTGTTGTCTATGATACCCATCATGCGTTGCCATCCTGAGGACTAGGTGTTATATTTATATATAAAATTCTATGTACATTTGGCGGACTTAACACCGGACGGTGTTCTCCACCAGTCAACTTATCTATATCCCTTCGTGTGAACAAATCGAGAGTGAAATCTATCGATTGTAAATAATCATTCAGAATTGGCGACTTAATCACATAACATAGCTATGAAAATAAAATTTATTAAGAAACTTAATATTATGGGACTCGTTAAAAAATTACCGTATTCTACTCTCTCTCTCTACTCCAATCGTAAGTTTTAAACCAGACAATGTCTTTAAACCATTAACTTTTTTACAAGGAAATCTGGGGTCATTAGAAAGGTATTTATAGGTCATTAGACATTTTTTCTCTTGTTTTATGACTCTATCGAGTTCATTAATTGCAAATGATAAAATGTAAAAGAGATAAAATAATGTAATTAATTGACAGTCTAAAATAGTGAATTTAGAAGCTTGAAATTTTGGAGAACCAGAGGGTGACTTTGTACAAAAGTCGATTGCTTGGGTACCTCTGTCCCATTCGTTTTTCAGCCATGAAGCAGTTGTGTTTGCATGGCTGTGTTTCGGTTTGAAGGGTAGGATATAGCGTGAATTTACTGGGTACAGAGATAACATTCGAGTCCTCAGGAATGGCAACGCATGATGGGTATCATGGGCGAATCAGTATACTCTGTTATATATGTCTATACTTTCCATCAGGTGGACCGTCAGCTTGTTTGCCATTCTAAGTTGTAAAAAAAAATCTCAATGAGAACATACGAGGTCTGTCCGGAAAGTTCGTATAAAAGTGTTCTGGAATGCGAGAAAGAGGAGTGGGGAGGCCAGGTAAGCGCAGGACCCCTTCCTTATGTCCCTAACAATGCTTCAGTTCTGGTCTGACCGCCGTGCGGTGCGAACTGGCTTGTCACGCCATCTGTGAAGTTACCTCTTAACGAAACCCCGTATGGAGCCCGCTTCCGTTGAAGATATCAAGTTTCTCTCGAAACTCGGCAAGAATGGCCGTGAAATTTTTGCCGATCTCAGAACAGTTTATGGGGATGATGCTGTGAAGGAACCAACCGTCCACAAGTGGCTAAAAAGATTCAGAGAGGGCCGAGAAAGCGTTCAAGATGACCCACGTTCAGGACGTCCTTCCACTTCACATTCCGACGAAAACGTGGAAAGAATTCGAACTTGTGTTAATGGGGACCGTCGTTTAACGGTCAGACAGTCGTGTGGCACGAGTTCGTCCAGAATTGGCGCGAGAGGGGCGTTGGATTCTTCACCACGACAATGCCCTTGCCCACACCTCTCTTGTTGTCCGTGAGTTTTTGAGTAAAAATTCCATTACGGTGACCGAACACCCCCCCTATTCGCCGGATTTGGCCCCGTGTGACTTCTTCTTGTTCCCAAAAACCAAATTGGTACTTCGGGGGCGGCATTTGGGGGACATAAATGAGATAAAAAAAGCTACGACGGGGCAGCTGAGAAACCTACAACCAGAGGACTTTCAAGGAGCCTTCTCACAGTGGAAACGGCGTTGGCACAAGTGCATTATGTCACAGGGGGAGTACTTTGAAGGGGATAAAATTGATTTACCTGAATAATTGTAAAATAAAATTTTTAAAAAACTTTTATACGTACTTTCCGGACAAACCTCGTAGCTAGTTCTTATTATTATTGTAAATGTGAAAGTAAGTTTGTTTGTTATTTCGCCAAATCACTTTAATGGTTTACCCAATTGCTATGTAATTTGGTATACATGTGCTATATGCGATGGACAAGGATATAGGCTATTTTTTATCCCGGTTAGCAAACATATATCACGCGGACAAAGTAGTAAAAACTAGTTGTAAAATAAATTCTTTACCTTGCTAGTCTTAGTAAGCTGTGCACGTTTATATTAAAAATTGTGATGTCAAAACAAAATTATGGTATTTAAAATGACAAATAAGTTAACGACCTAGCTAATGGAAAATGATAACCGTTACCTATACTTAGATATGACCAGCATTATGAACATTGCAGAAAAACTGTAATGCCTATAATACGAAGAAGAACTTATAAAATTCTTTACTATATTTTTTATTCAATAATCTTAAAATAAGGTTTTATTATCACTAGACTCTGTATTACAGGCAATATATATATATATATTTGTTTAGCTTTCGTATACTATGCGATATCTCCTCTGATTTGAAATTAATTTCAACAATTGTTTTTTATAATCAAGACATTTCTCCTATTAATTTTGTGCCTCTATTGACGAGCTGGAAACGAACTCCGAACGTCTATATTTCAAATCACTACACTAATGACTTTAGGCTGCAGCTGAAAATCAGAATTAGTGGGGGGAAAGGGATTGTTAGTAATGGAGACTGAGAATCCCTATTGCTAGCAATATACCCAACCAGGTCGACATCCTCGCGGTTCTCCCTGGAAACTATCATGGTTAATTCCTGATGAATTCATCATGATGGGCTAACTGGCCTGTTTTCATTCTCATCTATCACCCTTCACTGGTGTTCCGCCAGCGTATCCCGTTAGCGCAGGCGGGGTTACCATTTCATTTTCACACATAAAAAAAAATCTGAATCAGTGCTTTGCTTTTAAGCACAACTATCACTGAGCTATAGTTGCCTATTTGGGTCACTGCGACACACATGGCGAAAACATATTTTTGTATTTTATCTTTGGTTTTATATTTAAAAAAAAAATGTAATTAATTTAATGGTATGAACTCATTTGTTAATTTACGTGTGTCATAAATGGCTCAAATAAAGCGTTTATCTATCTATCTATCTATGTAATGATTACTCTGAAAAATATACGAAGCTGTATCTGAACTCCATACCTTATCTAATTCCCGTTCGAGTTGCGTCGCTCGCTCAGCTAGAGGTCCGCGCACTGCATACTTAACGTTTAGCAAGTTCTGATTAACATTATCAGACGTTATACACTTCTTATTTAAATTCATTTTTTTTATATAACCACCTCTTTTTACACCAATTTAGCCGTTACGGTTTACAAGTAGAACTGAAATGCAACGTACTTGCGAGGTCTAGATATATATATTTTTTTTTTATTTTGACACCTTATCGAGCTGGTAGATTCCCGAGCACTGAATTTAGTTTACATTGATTTTTCCCTGTGATAACATCACGACTCTGTCTTAACTAAAAATCAATATAACTATACAATGATTATAAAGTAGGTTTCCTTAAAAGAATATTACGGTAGATAATTGCATGAGATTTTTAGGGAACTATTTGTGATGCGTAAGGTCTTTTCACCCCGTATATATTTAGCTGTCAATGAAGTGTAGTCACGGGGTATTCGAACAATAAATATCATTAATAAAATGGAGGTACAATAAGATCAGAAGGTGCCAGCAGACGGCGTGTTTACGGAAGTGGAATAAAGAGAGTTATGATGTGGTTTCAGCCGACCTAATTAAGTTCCGTTATTATAATACTAGTGAACAGAAACAGTTTTTTTTTGTTTGGGTAAAAATGGTAACCCCGCCTGCGCTGACGGGATACGCTGGCGGAACACCAGTCAAGGGTAATAGATGAGAATAAAAAAAGGCCAGTTAGCCCATCATGATGAATTCATCAGGAATTAACCATGATAGTTTTCAGGGAGAACCGCGAGGAGGTCGACCTGGTTGGGTATATTGCTAGCAATGGGATTCTTAGTCTCCATTACTAACAATCCCTTTCCCTCCCATATAACCGTTAGGTATACCAATTTGTAAGTCTCTGAACTTACTCATTCTGTATATAATCATCGGTTACATGGAACGTATAATATCACAGTCAATAACGATGTTTCTTCATTGTTGTAGCCTAAGGAAATGCCCTTGATTAAATCCTGAAGTGACACATTAAGTATTCCTGAGAACAGCCGTGGCTTGGTTCTGGCAGAGTTCCGCAAGTGACATGAAGACTCTCCTGGCGTCCAAATTTAGTTCTAGTCATAGATTTAAATTGTAGTTTAAGTTATCAGGCAGTTCATCTATTATATCTGTTTAATTTAGTAAACGTTCCTTTTATTTGCAAGAAAATCCGTAACAAGATAAGTACCAAAAATATAATTAATTTATTTTCTTAGTGCTTATTCTTTTCATTGTTTTTTGTTTATTATTAAATATTTTTTATTATTATTATGTGTTTTTTAATGTGAAATTAAGCACTGAAATAAATATTTCTTTCTTTATTTCTAGCTTTCAATGAAAATGTATTGGTAACCGCCTACGCTATTTGCATTTGGCTCTATATGCAATAAAATATTTGTATATCCAATAAATAACAGCATAACATAGCGTTTTTTTCAATAATAATAATATTATAAATATAATAGTTAGTTTTTTCCAAAATACTACAGCATTCGATTCTTCAAAAAAGGGGCAAAGAGGTTTCTTCAGGGCCGGCAACGCGCGTGTTATGCCCCTGGTATTACAGGCGTTCTTAAGCTACGGGTATAGTATATTATCTGTGGCTACGGTAACCACTCACCATCAGGTGAGTCGTATGCTTATCTGCCACCTTAGTGGTATAAAAAAAGTAAAATATTTTTGATAATGATAATATTACTAGAGGGAAACTTTGTACAAAAGTCGATTGCTTGGGTACCTCTGTCCCATTCGTGTTTCAACCGTGAAGCAGTTGTGTTTACATGGCTGTGTTTCGGTTTAAAGGCTGGGATATGGCGTGAATTTACTGGGTACAGAGGAATAACACCTGAGTCCTCAGGAATGGCAACGCATGGGGGGTATCATGGGCGAAACAGTATACTCTGTTATGTCCATGGTACTGCTTATGTCTATAGGCGACGGTTACCACTTTCCATCAGGTGGGCCGTCAGCTTGTTTGCCATTCTAAGTTGTATAAAAAAAAACAGTACATATGTAAAATAAGTAGTATTATGTATATATTTTTTTAATGGGTGATGATGCAATAGTGTCCCCACTTGAGCTATCGGTATACACCGGCGGGGCACCAGTGAGGGATGATAGGTGAAAATGAAAGCAGGTCAGTTAGCCCATCGTGAAGAATTCCACGAGAAGTAACCACGATGGTTTCCAGGGGGAACCTGATTAGTAACATTGCTAGCATTGGGGCTGTTAGACCCCACCGCTAACAATCTCTTTCGCCCCTTATTTTGTATTTTAGGTACATATATAAGAGACACAACTACCAATTAAATTATCTATAAGGAAACTGGCGGGCGACGGGTATGTCCCTGCCCCGGGCTGCGCACGCGCCGCACACTGAATATCCCCTTATATACTTATAAATTAAAATTTCAATAAATTATTTCCTTATACATACTAGCTTTATCCCGTGGCTTTACCGTGGGATATTGGACAGAGCACAGTTCATAGTAAATGGAAAGCATATTATTGGTCCATGTCGATCAGACTCACATGATATACTGTGCCGCCCGTAGTGTTTCTTACCAGTACTATTCCCGTTCAAAAGAAACAAAAAGTTAGCTCCAGTGTTTCAGAGCAAAACAGTGATCTTATGGTTACACTCATTTACTGAGTTTTGTACTATTTTTTCGCAAACCGTACTTTTTCAAATCCTGTACCCTGAAAATACCCATTTGTATAATTTTATACTCACTTTTGTATTTTCACTGGGGAAAGGGATTGTTAGTAATGACGTTTAATAGCCCCATTGCTAGCAATATACCCTCTCAGGTCGACCTTCACGCGGTTCCCCCTCGAAACCATCATGGTTAATTCTTGTCGAATTCATCATGGTGGGCCAACTGACCTGCACTCGTTCTCACCTATCATCTTTCACTGGTGCCTCGTCGATGTACACCGATAGCGCGGGCGGGGTTACCATTCCATTTTCATTAAAAAAAAACCTACTAGTCCCATTGCTAGAAATATACCCCGTCAGATCGACCTCCACGCGGTTCCCCCTGGAAACTATCATGGTTAATGCCTGATGAATTCATCATGATGTGCTAACTGGCCTGTTTTCATTCTCATCGATCACCCTTCACTGGTGCTCCGCCAACGTATACCGTTAGCGCAGACGGGGATGCCATTCCATTTCATCCATCAAAAAAAAATAACAGGTTATATTAGAGGTGGTTTAATCTCAAAGACTCTGCATTGTGTGATGGGCAAATATTTCACTTGGAACTTATATTTAATATATTAAATTAATAAGGCCTCCTATTATAAGTCCGTAAACAAACACTGCACTCCGCAGACAGATTATCGTGTCGACAATCGTTATTCTTCGTGACTCTTAGAAAGCCAGATGATAAAAAGTTAAGCCGCTCCGAAGCGAGATTTAATTTATGTATATGGAGCGTTCGCCGAGCGCTCGGGTGACGGATTCGAACAAAGCTTTTTGTCTCAACCAAACGTGTTTTGGAAACGTGGCTTACAGTGAGAAAATATAAGATGAAAAACATTTAAGCGACTACCAATATTTTATATTTGTTTATGTATTAACTTTTTTTATACAACTCAGAATGGCAAACAAGCTGACGGTCCACCTGATGGAAAGTGGTAACCGTCGCCTATAGACATGAGCAGTAGCATGGACATAACAGAGTATACTGTTACGCCCATGATACCCCCCATGCGTTGCCATTCCTGAGGACTCGTGTGTTATTCCTCTGTACCCAGTAAATTCACGCCATATCCCAACCTTCAAACCGAAACACAGCCATGCAAACACAACTGCTTCACGGTTGAAACACGAATGGGACAGAGGTACCCAAGCAATCGACTTTTGTACAAAGTCTCCCTCTGGTCACTTTTTTGTGGCTATGTATGCCAATATGTCGCCAATTCTGAACCAACAGCCACACAGCAAATATAAAAATAAAGTACAATAGAGTATCTACTTCAATCCCATGCGGAGAGAATTTACATTTTTTTTTTTTTTATATTATTTATAATCCCTTCGATGCTCCATACCCTTACGCTTTAACAACAATAACATTACGTATGGTAACCCCCTTAGATTAGGGGGAAAGGGATTGTTAGCAATGGAGTTTGACAGCCCCATTGCTAGCAATATGCCTTATTAGGTCAACCTCCACGTGGTTCCCCTGGAAACCATCGTGAACAATTCTTGTTGAATTCTTCACGATGGGCTAACTGACCTGCTTCATCCTCACCTATCATCCTTCACTGGTGCCCCGCCGGTGTATACCGATAGCGCGGGTGGGGTTACCATACCATTATCATCCATTAAAAAAACCCCTTAGATTATATAGTGTCTCCATACAAATACTTCGAGAAAAGCAGCTCAACTTTTTCTTACAATTTTGCCTTATAAATAGTTATGAGTGATTCCTATATAACTTCTATATTTATTTTGTCTTATAATTTCTGCATCTTACATCTTTACAAATACGTCAAAAGACATTATGTGAGCAAGTAAGAACACTGACAAAAAAGCGAGTCAGCTAATTTGACAATTAGCTGACAAATAGTTGACCCGTTTTTAGGCTTGATGCGTTGTCAATTTATTTATTTATTTATTTAAATAAATTACTTACCACACTTACAGTGTCCCAAAACATTTTAAAAATATATCTATTTTGTCATTAAATATATCAATATCTGGCTGCTGAGCAATCAGCGAATTGAGCAGAGAAATAGCCTGATAAGTGGGAGCAAACTGAGCAGTACAGGTGCGAACCGGCGGTGCCGATAGTAGTCGACAAGCACGCAATCGCATGCAGCGTTGGGTGCGTACAAAGAACAACAGCTGAGGGTTGCAGGATTGTCTATTCCGCTGATTCTGACACTTATCCTTGGCAACCCTCTGGTTAGGGGGAAAGGGATTGTTAGCAATGGAGTTTGACAGCCCCATTGCTAGCAATATGCCCTATTAGGTCGACCTCCACGTGGTTCCCCCTGGAAACCATCGTGTTCAATTCTTGTTGAATTCGTCACGATGGGCTAACTGACCTGCTGCATCCTCACCTATCATCCTTCACTGGTGCCCCGCCAGCGTATCCTAATAGCGCAGGCGGGGTTACCATTCCATTATCACCCATTAAAAAAAATCCCTCTGGTTATGAGGCGTTCCCTCTCGTATCAAAGGCAGAGGAACATCAAAGAAAGAACACAAGTAAGCGTTTTACCACTTTAATACAACTCAACAATGACATATCAACAATGAAACTAACATTTTTAACTTCCTAATGGGAATGTAACCAAAATACGCCCAAGGAGACGAACAGATGTGCATGAAGTAATTTCATCGCTTGTTGTTACTTGAGTGCAATTAAAAAATTTAGGATCAAAGAATATCGTACCCTCTGCTTTAGTCAATAAAATCGATTTTCATATCTCGCACAGATCACGTTTAAATAATTCATTTTTTTATTTACATCAAAACAATTTAAGAGTCAAAAGCCTCAATTATGTATATACAATACTTTTAGCATAATTTCATTACATGTCAATTTCATTTATTTATTGAAAATTGTAAAATTTAATTCCATATTCATAGACAACATAATACTTTGACATTTGACGTAAACGAACGCAATCGTGGTTGTCTATGATATTATAAAGTGTGCGAACTTATTCTAAATTCAAAAACTTGACACATCCTTGTAGCATTTACATTAGAGTTACAATCCTTCTACTTTTTTTTTTTTGTAAATGGAATTATTTACCTCATTACTTCTTCTTACAAGTGTTACATTACCACTATTTTAAGCTAAACTTTTAGTCACGTAGCTACAGTATTAATTTATACAATAAAATAAATGTAGACATGAGTTAGTGACGAATAAATTAAATAAATCACAGTAGAACCTAGTCTTCGCGTCATCCTGATGAGTAAAACAAAAAAATAGTTAAACTACATTTTGTATATCAAAATACGTCATACTACATCTACACAAGCATACCAATATTCCGCGATACACTTGTATCTAATCTCACTGTCAAATTCAATTCAATACCAATGACGGTCTCAGACTAAGAACAAGGTATTACATAGGAGTGATAAAATTGTCAATTCATAGCAGGCTAGTGTATAGAAAATGTTATACGGCCGTATAACCCTACCAAATACAGATCTACTGTCTACATAAAGTGTGTCCAATATATAATCTAGTAATGTAAAATTTGTCATTGACAAATAATTGACATATCAAACATTTTCTACACACTAGTCTGCTATGAATTGAGAAAAATAGCAACTGATGGTGTATCTTTCGTCCTCTTTTTACTAATTATATTTGTATAAGAATAAAGGAGACAACCATATTATTCAAAATTTTAATTTATCATTCCTTCTATGTAATCCTTGTTCTTAGGTCTCATAGTGCACTCTTGAAACGTAACAGTTAGGTATTGGTTTTAAATTAACAAGTTACACTCACATGTATCCGTTAAAATAGCGTCAAGAGTGGTAGATAAATGAATTACAATATTACCCCTCAAAGATTACGCTATATAGAAACCAATATATCGCTAGTGTTCCAATTCTTGAGTGCGAACCGTATTTTTTTTTACTACACAGGGGGCAAACGTGCATGCGGCTCACCTGATGGTAAGTGACTACAGCCGACCATGATCACCCACAGCACAAACGGCTTTGCAGGTGTGCTGCCGCCCTTTTAAAAAGGAATATACTCTTTTCTTGAAGATTATGTTGTCGTATCGGTTCGGAAATACTGCTGCTGGAAGTTGATTCCAAAGAGTGGTTGTGCGTGGGAGAAAGTGCCTTGAAAAACGCACGGTGCAAGACGTTCATAATTGTCATATCGATCGATCGGAATCGATTTAAAGAGATATGGTTACTCTTATGGCCACCTAACTCACTGAATAAACGGCAAACGAATTTATCAATAGACCTTTTTTATACCATAAAGGTGGCAAAGAAGCCTACAGCCCGTCTGATGGTAAACGGTCACTGTAGCCTGTGGACGCCTGCGACACTAGGGGAGTCACGTGCGCGTTGTCGACCCTGAAGAAACCTTAATATACCCTTTTTGAAAAACCCCATACTGTTGTCTCTAGAGAAAACCTCGGCAGGGAGCTCATTCTACAGTCTGAGAGTTCGCGGAAGAAAATTTCTTTAGAACTGCACTGTACGTATCCATTTAGGTTAAGGCGCGTGAGGATGAATTCCCTGTCGATGGCGAGCGATGCGGTGATAAAAGGCGGCTGTCGCCCTCTACACAAGTAACCACCGATTCTATCGATAGAATCGTTATAGCTTGTGAATATATCAAATAGCGACATCTAGTGAATAGTTCTTTGTAATGTGAGCGCTGACCGAAACAATTCTATCGATAATCCTTTCCTTGTCTAGGGAGATGTTATTTAACTCTACCTCATGTATGAAGTAGCGATAACGTATCTATCGATAGAATCGTTAAAGAAAACGCATAATGAACATCAGAGACACAATACTCAAATTTCCTAAATCGGTGTAAGTGACATCGAACCCGGGGCCTAATTTGCGCGAAACATTCGTCTTAACACTGCCGAGGTCGTCGCAACTAATACTGTCCGCACGATATACCAACGGATGACTCGCGGTTCTACTGCCTTGTAAAATGCAATTGAATTATAAATAATAAACGAATTTTTTTTTTTGTAAATACTAAAACTGTACCAAGTGAATGGCACAGCCGAGACTAGACAGAAATAATTTAGTTCTTTAACAAAAAAGCATTTTAAATATAAAGTTCACAAAAATATACTATGTAATATTAAAAAAAAAAAGCAACAGCTCAACTATCCAAGCGGTGTACAAAGTATAACTTTCGTAATGTATTCCTTTACTATTTAAATATCTCGGTATCATATTAAAAAAATAGTAATAAAAAAAAAATATATAATAAGAAGCTAAATAATCACTGACCAGAGTTGCACCAACTTAACATTTGACTAATTTTTTTTAAAACTGACGGAGTAATCACAACACTATTATATTGCCATTTCTGAAACGTATAAGTGTATAATTCGACTACGTACATAATATCATAATGCAATTAATAATATCAAAAAAATATCGCTGCCCGTTAAGAAAGCCAAATACTGTCTGTACATTTAGTTCATTTCAATTTCGGAATTCAAAATTATGAAACAAATGATATTTTACTGATTTAACTGCAGCCTCCCACAATCCATACGATTGGAGGTTGCACATTATTAATGTAATTCATAGCTTTTTAGTTGGAAAATACAAAGTGCCCTCTCCCTTTCCAACTTCGATCACAAAACTCCTTTTTAAATACGACGACACGGCTGACACATCCTTAGAGCTAATTAAATAAATTCTAAGTTTCACATATGAAATAAATTACAACGGAACAAAACAATGTTAAAAAAATACTAGTCACTTACTGTAGTAATGAGTTACCTTCAAAAATCACATTGTCGTTTACACTTCAGCCATACTTCAGTCGTATTTCAAAGAGTAAAATTATGAAATTTGTCAATATATAACTTGTAGCGTGTTGCGGCGTGTTGCAACGTGTTGCGATATGTTGCGGCGTGTCGCGAAGTGCGTCTACTTGTACTCGCTGGTGAACTTGGCGTGGAAATCTTTAAAGATGTTGAGCATCTGCTGCAGCAGCGCCGGCTGCGGCAGGATGGTGGTGCGGAAGTGGTAGGTGCCGGGCCGCTGCCCGAACCCGGAGCCCGGTACTATGCAGATACCTGTGAATCAATAAAGTAATTAAAACTGACGTTCACCTCAGAAAAATACAAAAAAATATGTAAAAAAAAATTCCAACATTGCTAGAAACAAGGCAACAATGGAAAGCTTTTGAAAGTGCATGTTTGTCTGTTTATTACAGGGTCACTAGAGAACGGCTAAATGAATTTCGACGTTATAATTGAGTAGGTTTTCTATGAAACCGGCTATGACTATTTTTTTATACATACATACATATATATAAGATATATAGAATAGGGAAATTTTGTGTAAAATCATCTGCATTAGATCGATTTCATTCTTGTTTGCCTTCAAACAGCTATACTTCAGTCTCCAGTATTTGCCACACTTTACTAGTGAGGTGGTAAACGTAGTTAGGTTTTTGGTGGTGTCTAAGAGGGACGCTGCTGCTCATCCCTCGACTATTAATTTCCCTTACTCGCCTTTTACGACACCCACGGGAAAAGTCTTTATGTTTGAGATATGATTATAAAATTATTGGAAACACCTCAATTTCCAAGAATGACGACACGTCAGTGAGTACAGGAATAACAATTTAGTAAAACTGACAGTGCATTTCACATCATTGGGCGACAGTTACCAGTTTCCACCTGGTGGTCCGTCAGTCTAAGCCAGTATAGAAAATCTTTAGGTGTCGTAAGAGACGATTAAGGAAAGGCGAGGGATGGGCAGCAGCGTCCCTATTAAAACATCTCCGAAGCTTAACTGCAGTTACCCACCTGCCAAGCGTGGTCACTACGGGCAAAACTCTCCCAAGGGGGAGGATTTTGTTCAGCGGTGAACAGTTAAAGGCAGTCAAAGGTATGATGATGATGAAGTATGTATCTTAAAATTGAAAGCCAAACCTCATTTGCATTGAGCAACATATCTACTATCTTGTTACTCAAATTTGGCATTTTCAATCATTTGGCGTCATTTTCATCTTAGTTAATTAACCTTACAGAGCATACCTCTATGCTTTCTCTTGGAGACATGGCCAATATATATAAAAAAGTACCCATAAGTACGTACCCGTTTGTTCGAGCAGTTTGAACGCGTAGAACACGTCGGGCGCCTGGTTCTGTTTCTTGGCCTCCTCCACAGCTCGTGGCGGCAGCTCGAACCGCGGGAACGCATACATAGCGCCCTGATACGAACTCGCTCGGTTAGTTTATTACAGTATGAAGATTATTAAACAATGAACAGGGAGTCTACCATGAAATGAATTCCGAATTTTCGGACTCATCTTCCTGTTTTTATTCATGCCGAAATCGACCCAATGAATGGAACTTAACAATTCCTTTGTCATAAATCCTAATATAAAGGTCTAAAGGAATGATAATTTAACATTTTTATCAATTTTAAACAATATGTACCATGTAATTTCAATATCAAATTTGTGGGCCGGAATTTTGAAAAATATTTCACGGTTAGCCCTCAGTTTTCAATACTCTTCATATTTCAATGTTAGGGCGAAATTATTTGTCAACTTTCAAATAAATAACTATAATTGTGGCAAAACCTGTTATTTCGATTTAAAAACTTAAACTACTGTATTACACAGGGACTACCATGAAATAAAATTCCGAATTTCGAACTCAATTACGTGATTACGTACACACCGAAATCAGCACAGTAAATAGAGATTAATAGTTTGTTCGTCATAAATACTTCCATAAAGATCCAAAGAAATGATATTTCAACATTTTAAATACAGTGAACGCTATACATAGATAAGCAACTCGTTTGAACCAATTTTAATAAAAAAAGATACTTATCGTGTAAAGTTGCTTACAGGGAAAAAAGGAGTATAAAAATACTTACCGTCTGGAAAATATTTTTACTTATTTCTTTTACTAAGTTGAGTAGAATAATTAAAATATAAAGAATGTTGTTTATATAGAGCGTCACTGTATTTTTAAACGGTATGTAATATTTAATTTTAACATCAAATTTGTGTTTCGTTCGGTTCCTAAATTTCGGAAAACATTTCATGGTGGATCCTCTGATTTTGATAAAAATTAAGGCACTGGCTTAAAGTACGTAGCAAACAAGATATGAGGGTGGAGACCTGCACGATGTTGCAGTGGAAGCCCTCCATCTGGTTGAAGGTGTGAGCGATCATCTGCGCGCGCTTGTTGAGCGAGGCGAGCACGCCGTCCCTTTCTTTCTTCCACAGCGCGAACGACGGCTCGCCCTCCCGCGGCGGCCGCGCCTGCATCCAATACCACTTATCATAATAATAAATTATATAACTGTGTCACCTTTTTTATACAACTTAGAATGGCAAACAATCTGACGGCCCACCTGATGGACAGTGGTAACCGTCGCCTATAGACATGAGCAGTACCATGGACATAACAGAGTATACTGTTTCGCCCATGATACCCCCCATGCGTTACCATTCCTGAGGACTCAGGTGTTATTCCTCTGTACCCTGTAAATTCACGCCATATCCCACCCTTGAAACCGAAACACAGCCATGCAAACACAACTGCTTCACGGTAGAAACACGAATGAAATAGAGGTACCCAAGCAATCGACTTGTACAAAGTCTCCCTCTGGTACAACAGAAATCTTCATTATTATGTTGTCATATGTAACATGTATAATTTATATTATTTTTCTTAAAGAGAGATTGTATCTAATTAGTATTAGTTAATGTGTAAATAAATAAATAAATCAAATGAATAATTACTAACTATTCTAAACAGTGTGATTAGAGAGAAGTGTGGACTGAAAGACGATGTAGTGACAAAAATCGAAAAAGGAATGTTGCGTTGGTTTGGTCATTTGGAGAGGATGGATGAAAGAAGAATTACGAAAGAGATTTATCGAGCAAGAATGAATGGAGATGTCGGTAGGGGCCGCCCTAGACGGACGTATGTCGACCAAATAGGCGACGTGCTGAAGAAGGGCCAAATTAAAAGTACCCGTAACCGGCGAGCGTGTATGAAAAGATTGATGCATGTGGAGGAAGCGAAAGAGGTTTGTTTGTATCGAAGTATTTGGTGTTCCATTGTTTCTGCTAATTCTAATAGGAGACAAACGTGACAGATATGTATATACGTAACTATTCAAATGACAAAATAATTTGGATTCGCGCACTGATAGATGGCTCGTGTGTGCCAGTGGATATAAATGTAAATGTTGTAGTAGGCGCGACATACTGACCACGCAGTCGACGGCGGCCTGGCCGAGCGTGGTGGGGCACAGCATGGCGGAGATGGCCTTGTAGAGGTTGGCCTGCACGTCGCGCTGCAGGTGCACCAGCTCCATCCAGCCGCCACGCAGCCCGCATTCGCCCATGTAGCCCTTCGACACCGACATGAACGACGCCAGCTCCACGCCGCTGTACTCGCTGCCCATCTCTGTCAGCACCTGGTAGTATGGAGAAGAAATTTTTTTTATACAAATTAAAATGGCAAACAAGCTGACAGCCCACCTGATGGAAAGTGGTAACCGTCGCCTATAGACATGAGCAGTACCATGGACATAACAGAGTATACTGTTTCGCCCATGATATCCCCCATGCGTTGCCATTCCTGAGGACTCAAATGTTATTCCTCTGTACCCTGTAAATTCACGCCATACCCCACCCTTCAAACCGAAACACAGCCATGCAAACACAACTGCTTCACGGTAGAAACACGAATGGGACAGAGGTACCCAAGCAAACGACTTTTGTACTATGCATGCCAGTATTTATTTTTTTTCTTACCAAGGAGTATATCGTTCTCACTACTTTTTGATCCCTCTTTGTATAATGGACAGAAAAGTGGCGTAACTCGTAATCGAATCTATCGCTATGTGCTGTAAGTAACTACTAGTTAGTAACACGGATAACCAGTTATTTCGTGTTTTGGTTACAATGATTAATTATTGATATTATCAGACAGCACTGTGTGAGTGCGGGTCGTTCACTCGAGCTCGTGTCATGGCCGCGCGGAGACGAAGCCAGTGATAACATACCATGATCCAGTTACACGTGTTTTCTTTTATAGGAAACGCTTATTCATTACTACTAATATTATAAAGAGGAAAGATTTGTATTTCTGTGTGTATGTATGTTTGTAATGAATAAACACAAAAACTACTTTGCCTATTTCAAAAATTCTTTCACCATTAGAAAGCTACATTCACCCTGAGTAATATAGGCTATATTTATTGCTAGAAAAGAATAAGGATCCTTACTAAAACTTTAGTAACGTAACTCAAGGTGTAAAAAATGCTATAAAATATCTTTGGTCGCGTACGCTGCGGAAACTGTTGGTGATAGAACAAAAGTATGTTCTACAATATTGAAGAAAATATCGATAACTACAAAGAACTTCGCGATACTATATGTCCAACTATTATCGTTATGTCACAATAACCACTTTTTAAAATGTTGTAAACATGTACCACCCGTGCGAAGCCGGGCGATCCGCTAGTTCATTATAAGAATAAAAATAGTTTTTGTTCAATTATAATTAATTACTAGCCGTCTCCCGCGGCGTTTCTCGCTTCTATATAGTTCCCGTACATCATTCCCATGGAGACCCTTCATGAATCCGGTATTATATTTGTATTATTAACTAAAATATTTTTCTACAAACAATGTATATGGTAAAACAACGTTTGTCGAACAAAGCTTGTGCCCTTGATACTAGAGGGCGCCACCGTAACGGGGCGTAGTGGCGGCGTGTGTACATGTTATACCTTCATTTATAAACATACCTTCTTGAAGGAGAAGAACTTGCTGCCCTTGGCGTACACGTTGTCCTGGTACACCTCGTCCGCGAACACGAACAGGTTGTGTTTCTTAGCAAACTTTATGATGGACTCGATGTTGTCGCGCGTCAGCACCTGCCACGTAACCGAATTATATTTATAAATATGCTCACTATCATGGTACTACACAATTTTTACTTCATTGTAGGCAGTACGAACTGATGCAAAGTCTTGGCCAATTAATTAAGGACACATAAATTAAGTAACTATATTTTTTTATACCACTGAGGTGGCAAACAAGCATACGGCCCACCTGATGGTAAGCGGTTACCGTAGCCTATGAACGCCTGCAATACCAGAGGTATTACGCGCGCGTTGCCGACACTGAAGAATCCTCTTTACCCCCCTTTTGAAGAACCCCATGCTGTAGTCTCTTGGGAAAACCTCGGCAGTGAGCTCATTCCATAACCTGAGTGTTCGTGGGAGAAAGCATCTCTGAAACCGCGTTGTACGCGACCATTTAGGCTGTAAGGTATGAGGGTGAACTCCCTGTCGATGGCGAGCCGTACAATGATAGAAAGTGGCCGTAGGCATCATATTGAATAATTCCTCTGAGCACAATCCGTTGTGTATTGTAAATAATATTTTTATTACAACACAGGGGGCAAACGAGCATGCGGCTCACCTGATGGTAAGTGACTACCGCCGCCCATGATCACCCACAACACCAGCGGCAATGCAGGTGCGCTGCCGGCCTTTGAAACGGACTTAACTATAATTAATTTTATATGTATAATAAAATCATAAAAGTATGTTATTAATATTTTGTAGCATGCCTTTTAGCAGCAATGACGGCCTGACACCGCCTAGGCATTGAAGCAATCAATTTATTGCAGGTTCCGATCGATATCTGCTCCCATGCCTGTTTAAATGCCGTGTAAAGTTGATGCGCATAACTTGTACGTTTCTTTGCCACTATTTTCTTCACACGGGACCACAAGTTTTCGATCGGCTTAATGTCGGGACTGTATGGTGGCTAATTTAAAACTGTAACTGATCGGCGAGAAGACTCAAGAATAGCATTGTTGGCTAAAAAAGACCCTTTCAAAGGATCAGAAACTATTCGCTGGGAAGTAATTGGTGCAGAGGGGGCTAATAGAGTGTCCGCAAGAACGGTTCGAAGGCGATTATGCGAGGCAGGTTTGTTTGGAAGAATTTCTCGTAAGGTCCCACTTCTGAAGAAGGAAAGTATTTGCCCATATACATACATACACACATATATATATATATATATATATATATATATATATATATATATATATATATATATATATATATATATATATATATATATATATATATATATATATATATATATATATATATATATATATATATATATATATATATATATATATATATATATGTATGTATGTATGTATGTATGTATATATGTCAAATGCGGTTAGTCAAAGTTCATATATTTTTTTATTTATACGTTTCGTGCGGGTATTTTTTGTGTGTATGTGTGTAAATAGAACTTGTTTGATTTAATTTTATTACTGTTATCTTTATTGTTGTTTTTGTACTATTATAAACAAAGTTTTATATTTATTTGAAGGTTTAATATTTTTATCTTTATGTTTTTTCTTACATTAGATATAAACATGAACAAGTAGTTTAACGCATAAATGTTTTAATTATAGATTATTTCTTTTTAATAAAATCAATTTATGATTAATTACAACTAGAAAAAAGGCATAAATAGATACTGATTTAGAACAGTTCGTTAGATACACCAGTTTTCCGCTGTATCGATGCGATGAGATAGAACAATGTAAACATTAATCACAGACGATGTCACGGTCATTGGTTTAGAATTCTAGATGACTGCTTACCGTCACTGATCTGTGCATTTTTTTATACATTTTCTGATGCGTAGCTAACGACATGGTATTTAAGACTTGATTTTTTTATTTGTAATGGATAAACTCAATTTAAATTTATCAATTACTCTTATTTATTCAGGGGCGAAACAGTATACTCTGTTATGTCCATGGTACTGCTCATGTCTATAGGCGACGGTTACCACTTTCCATCAGGTGGGCCGTCAGCTTGTTTGCCATTCTAAGTTGTATAAAAAAAGAAAAAATTACTAAATTTTTAAAATTCTTTTCTCAATAGAATGCTATATTAGTAGCGAGAAAGATGGGTTGTACTTTATTTTAAAACAAAACCTTGGGAAGCGGAGGTGAATAGTTTTAAAAACATTAATCTCTCTCTCTCTCTAAAAAAGAGAGGATACAGCCTTGTACGATTACATTGGCCATTTGGTTTGATATACATTTTGATCTGAAGTTTTTACTCCCTGTACTCGTTGAATTATGCTGTTCCTTAGTCGCTTTTAACATTCTGGGAATTAAATGATTATATACATACTTACATACATATCTGTCACGCCTGTCTCCCATCAGGGAAGGCAGAAACAATGGAACGCCAAATGCTTCGATTCAAACAAACTTTTTTCGCTTCTTCCACATTCATCAATCTTTTCATACACGCTCCCTGGTTACAGGTACTTTTAATTTGGCCCTTAAAAGATTATTTCTATTTGTAATCCAATATAAAATCATAGTGAACCACCTGGATCTTTATTCTTACCTATTATCCCTTACTAGTACCCCCGTAGCGCATACCAATAGCCCAGACAAGGTCACCTATTCAATTTCATCCTTTTAAAAAAAAATACAGCAAATTCTGTGTGCTAACCTGTCCAGTGGGGTTGCCAGGGTTGATCACGACAATCGCGCGCACTTTGCACTTCTTCTCAGCTTCAGCCAGCGAGCGTTCAAGCTCTGATACATCCAGGGCCCAGTTGTTGTCCTCGTCCAGGTAGTAGCCCACCTGCTCCAAGCCGTACTCCGCCAGGGAGGCCGAGTACAACGGGTACTGGGGGATGGGAATCATGACTCCTGCAAAACATAACAATTTGATATTATACCAACTATCACAGTATTTTTCTATGCATCTTGGAATGGGAAACAGGTAAACGGCACTCCTTGTGGAAAATGGCAACTGTTTCATACAAACATGTACAGCACCATAATGCACTTTGATACCTATGGTGCTTTTCATGCGACACACTTCTCGAGGACTATGGTGTTGCCTCCGAAATCTGTAATTTCACTGATATATCATAATCATTGTGTCAGCCATAATCCGTCCACTACTGGACATAGCTACTGCCATGTACTACCAGTTCACAATAGAAACACAGGTAAAACAGAGATATACAAATAGGCAACTTTTATACAAAGTTTCCCTTCTGGTGAAATATATACTTTTTATCCGGTTGGCTCCAAGAATATACAGATCACCTTCGTCATGTCCAGGTAAAGTACTAATGTTATGATTGTCTCCATCATGATTGTCAACATCATTCATGGGTTGCTATGGAGACAATCATCGTCATGATCGTCTCCATAGCAACCCATGAACGCCCCATTATTGGGCACACGAGTACTAAAATCATGCCGATCAGGAAACTTTTTATAGCTTGGCAGTCTACTTAGTTATCTCTTATGATATCCTAAGGATGAAAAAGATGTGGAGACAGTGCATTCTGGATCGGATCTGGTAAATGCCATTGCTAGAAGTAAATGGTGTAACAGACTAGAAGGCAAAGTCATCTGCTTGATTATTGGCTATACGCATCACATACAAATTACGTATAAAAATGTTTGATCAGCATACCGTAACAAACCGGGGGAAAGGGATTGTTAGTAATGGAGACTGAGAATCCTATTGCTAGCAATATACCCAACCAGGTCGACCTCCTCGCGGTCCTCCCTGAAAACTATCATGGTTAATTCCTGATGAATTCATCATGATGGGCTAACTGGCCTGTTTTCATTCTCATCGATCATCCTTCACTGGTGCTCCGCCAGCGTATCCCGTTAGCGCAGGCGGGGTTACCATATCATTTATGAATTTATAGGGTACAGAGGAATAACATCTGAGTCCTCAGGAATGGCAACGCATGCGGGGGTATCATGGAGGAAACAGTATACTCTGTTATGACCATGGTACTGCTCATGTTTATAGGCGACGGTTACCACTTTCCATCAGGTGGGCCGACAGCTTGTTTGCCATTTTAAGTTGTATAAAAAAAAATTTTTCACCTATAAAAAAAAACCATAACAAACCGTAGCTATTACGATAAACAGAGATGAAGCCAGTTCATACGACCAGTCTTACAAACAACGTGACAAAAGATAAATATAGGAACTCTTACAATGAAACGGGTATTATATGAGCCGCGTATGACTGTGACCGTGAGACTGTCCCGCTAACATTGCCCTACTGGGGGGAAAGGGATTGTTAGTAATGGAGTTTGACAGCCCCATTGCTAGCAATATGCCCTATTAGGTCGACCTCCACGTGGTTCCCCCTGGAAACCATCATGAACAATTCTTGTTGAATTCGTCACGATGGGCTAACTGACCTACTTCATCTCCTCACCTATCATCCTTCACTGGTGCCCCACCGGTGTATACCGATAGCGCGGGTGGGGTTACCATTCCATTATCATTCATTAAAAAAAAAAACATTGCCCTACTGCGTTCGTAACAAGTGGATTCTTATATAAAGATTAACACCTTTACTTATAAATACTAAAACCGCCTACAAACCTATTTTAACTAGGCCAATGGGGCTAGCAATATACCCTATCAGGTCGACCTCCACGCGGTTCCCCCTGGAAACCATCGTGGTTAATGTTTGTGCATTCGTCACGATGGGCTAACTGGCCTGCTTTCATCCTCACCTATCATTTATTACTGGTGCTTCGCTAGTGTATACCGACAGCGCTGGCGAGGTCACTATTTCTTTTTACAAAAAAAAAAACCTGCTTTAACTGTATTTTTTTTTATACAACCATGATAGTTTCCAGGGGGAACCGCGAGGAGGTCGACCTGGTTGGGTATATTGCTAGCAATGGGATTCTCAGTCTCCATTACTAACAATCCCTTTCCCCACTAGATTACCATATTGTACCAGTCGTTAACTATTCACTGTTGAACATAGCCTCCCCCATAGGGGGAAGGGGGGTTGCCAGTAGTTGCCACGCTTGGCAGACAGGTTGGCAACTGCAATTTAGCCTATGATTATGTTTTATGAGTGACACTACCGCCTATCCCCCCATCATAAGCTGCCTTAGTCGCCTATGGTATGTTGCCTATCCTATGCCGTGACCTGCACAGCTAGGTTACCATATAAGACACTATTGATCCCAAATCACACAAACAAAGCTGTGAATTACAACTAGTAAAATATATTTACTTTTATGATTACGTTATGGAGTCGCGTAATAGAAGCGTGACTACTACATATTACTATAGTGCGCAAGGTCAAGCGACACGGTAGCCGGCTACGCGCTAATTAAAATAATGTGACGACGGCGACCGGCGCATGCGCATACTACCGTCAGGGGTGCTGCACGATCGTTTTAATACGAGTGTATCAATCCAATCGGATGGTAAAAGAGCACCACAGTGTATAAACGCTTGCAACGCCAGAGGTATGACGTACCAATACCCTAAGATAAGGAGGGAGGGATTGCTAATAATGCAAACTAAGGGCCCATTGCTAACAATATACCCAACCAGGTCGACCTCCACGTGGTCCCCCCTGGAAACCATCGTGCTGAATTCCAAGTGCATTTATCACGATGGGCTAACTGACCTGTCTTTTCATCCTCACCTATCATCCATCACTGGTGCCCCGCCAGCGTATACTGATAGCGCAGGCGGGGTTCCATCATCACCCATTAAAAAAAGTACCCTAAGATAAATACCCCGTACAAGCATAAAAATTTACGTGCTAGGTGCTTTCGGAGGGCACATCAGACTGTCGTCTGATAAGCCACAGAAAGGACCTTCAAAAAGCCGGCTAAGAAACTTGAGGCCGGACGACGCTACAGTAACTATCACATTATAATTGCAACCGTTAACTGCCCACTGCTGGACATAAGCCTTCCCCATAAGGGAAGTTTTGCCAGAAGTTGCCACGCTTGGCAAGCGGGTTTGCAACCGCAATTAGGCTTTTAGAGATATTTTAAGAGGGACGCTGCTACCAATCCCGCGCCATCCCTTAGTCGCCTCTTACGACGCGTACGGACAAGGAAGGGGTGGCTCATTCTATGCCGGGACACACACGGCACTCTCACACGAGCAGTAGTAAAATAGAATAGGTAGCATTGATATTAAAGTCATGTGTCAACCCTATTGTTGCGTTTATTACACATAAGGTAGAGGCGTAACTATCGCTGGTTCTAGAATCGATTGTGAATGCAACGTACATGTCGTGTAATTATTTTACCTGTAATTATTATACCGCATTATATTATAATGATTAAAGGTTAATTACCCGACATTATCACGTCAAGATAACTTGTCTTTCTTGATAATGCAGAGTTTTACACTATCATATAAGACTTGCATTAAATAAATAAAACGTTAAATGCAAGTTAGCGAACTCTCTACAAATTATATTATGGTATTTTTAGAAAACCTCATGCTACAGTGTGTAGGATAAAGTATTAGGAGGCTGATAGTGAAAGTATACTGGGCCCATAACCGGATAGAATTATTATGAGGGACTTGTTAAAATACTTTACATACTGTTGCCTATAGACATGAACAAGTATGTACAACACAAAATACTCTGTGGAGTTCATGGTGCCGCTCGTGCATTGCCATTCCATAAGACTATGGTGTTATACCTCCGTACCCTGTAATTGTACCACCATATGCCAACCTCCAAACCGAAATACAGCCATACAAGCTACTCGGCTACAGAGTGGAACCGAGGTACCCAAGCAGAGGACTTTTGTAATCTCCTTCTGGTTTTTCTAGACTTTTGGTTGTTTCTTTGCGTCGATCCGCAGATCGATACTATCCACAGTGGGATATAAGCCCAGCTGCTTCACGGCAGCAACACAAATGGAGCTAAGATATCCAAGCAGGCGACTTCTGTACAAACTACATCTCTGATAAGACCTCATCTTACCGGAGTTCTTGCCATCGATCTGATTGCAGAAAAGTTGTAGCACGTTCTTGATGGCGTTGGAGGCGCCGGCGGAGAGCACGATGTCCTGCCAGTCGGCCGGGTGGCCGTCGCGCCGCTCGATGTACTCGGCCACGTGCCGCCTGATCAGCTCGATGCCGTGCGACGCCGTGTACGAGCCCACTGACTGCCCGCTGATCCCAAGCAATGTAAACATTATACAAAATTGGTGACAAGTGAGGTCTTGGCGTCGAAGTCCAACGAAGTCCAAAAGGAGCGCCGAGTAATATAATTTGAATTAATTTAATTCCAGACCACAAGATCTATTTTGTTGGTAGTAAACTTAAAATTACGTTAGTAAAATAATTTAATAAATAATATACCTGAAAGGCATTCGGTCAGGACGGTAACAAACCAGGGCATGGTTATCTTGTGTTTTAGTCATCGCCCTGACGAAATGCCCTATCACAGGTGCATGGACATCCTCAGCTATCATTTTAAAAATGGTGTTGTCACTCTCTGACTTTCTTACGAATGATGGCATAAACACCATCAATCCGTGCTTGTGCAAACATTTCTGAAACGCTACAAAAGCGGGGAAGTCCTAACGTCTTCCTAAATATTATTGTACAGGACACGTAGAGCATCCAGCGATTTTTCAGTATGTCTGAACTATAAACCGCTTGCGTAGAGACCCTGACAATATGCCTGAACAGTGTAATCTTGACCTGGTACGAATATCGGGCGAATCTACGCCTCGAATCGCCAATGCCCTACGCTCCCTCTCTATATCAACATCATCTTTAGGGTCGTCAATAAACCAATGTCCTAGTATTTAAATTTATATACACGCTTGAGTAGGGTTCCATTTAAAACAAATTGGCGGAACATCATTCGGACACCTACCGACGACCTTAAAGACCATGTAATCACTTTTCTGACTATTGTAACTCAAGCCATAAGACATGGCGTAATTCTCACTCACTCAATATAATAAGCTGTAAGAGAGATGCTAGGATAATTAAAGGATCATGTTGATTTTTCACCAATCCCATCTGTGAGGAGAGTCATCAGACGTTCGCACTTTGCTCAGGGTTCCCCCAGTTATGACTGCTTTTTTGTCATCAGAGGGCAACTTGCCGATGCCCCAAGTACTATAAGACCGGCACTGAACGCATCACAGTGTATTGCGTGATGTCTATGTCTATAAGCGACTATTATCACTCTCCATCAGGTGGGCCGTCAGCTTGGTTGCCATTCTATATTGCATAAAAAGCTACATTATGTGATCGCGTCATATGTCTAAGATTTCATCTATCTATCCTATAGAAGAGCTGCTCTCTTGTCGGTGGAGTTCCTGCCACTCAATACGATTTTCTGCGGGTCTCTTCACCTCTTCATAAAACCCGACACCAATTCCTTCCTTGATCTGCTTGATGTAACTATGCCTTGGTCTGCTTCTTCCCCTCCTTCCTTCTATCTTACCTTCTATTATAATTTTCATAAATTCGTCGTGTCGTATCAAGTGCCCCAACATTTTTTTCCCTTCTGTACTCAATAGTTCTACTTATAATTTGTGTCTAACCCTAAGCAGGACCTCGTCATTACTAATAAAATTCCTTAAAAGATATGTTTTTCTTAGAGATTGCAGCATAAGATTCTACAAGGACGTAATTCTTAAGGATGCCTGCAAAACTAAGGGTGTCGCCCTGGCGTTTATTCATAGGCTACGGTAACCGTTTACCAGCGGAAGGGCTGTATACTCGTTTTCCATTATAGTATCATGAAAACTGCCACCATTATAAGGCTCGAAATATTTTTAAAAACGATGCAATCATTTACAAAAGTCGCCGGTGCGCTCTTATGCAAACATGTATGACGCACTGTCGCTATAACCGCGCGGAATGTAGGCAGGTCTCCGAATCGATATGTCTCAAGGTCTCAACTATGCAATAACTTCTACTGACGCCAGTATTTGGTGGAACAAATATTTGACATATTTGTTCCACCAAACTGAAAGTACCAACACTAGATTAACTCTATCTATTAACAAGCATTGCTTGGGTACCTCTGTCCCATTCGTGTTTCTACCGTGAAGCAGTTGTGTTTGCATGGCTGTGTTTCGGTTTGAAGGGTGGGATATGGCGTGAATTTACAGGGTACAGAGGAATAATACCTGAGTCCTCAGGACTGGCAAAGCATGGGTGGTATCATGGGCGAAACAGCATACTCTGTTATGTCCATGGTACTGCTCATGTTTATAGGCGACGGTTATCACTTTCAGACAGTTAGCTATGAGGTCTAACAGCCCCATCGCTAGCAATGTTACTAATCAGGTCGATCTCCACGTGGAAACCGTCGTGATTACTTCTCGTGGAATTCTTCACGATGGGCTAACTGACCTGCTTTCATCCACATCTATCTCTCACTGGTGCCCCGTCAGCGTATACCGTTAGCGCTTTCGGGGCTACCATTTCATTATCACCCATTAAAAAAAATAAACAGTCGAGCTCACTTTAGTAATGGGTTTATTATCATTAGCTCTAAGTACTTATCGTAAAATATCCACTTGTAAACAATCGAGCGCACTGATAGCCGTATCTGATAGTTACAGGTTTCGAAACGGCAGTGATAACATCGATTATGGTGCAATTTAGATCAATTCATCGTGTCACACACTACACTACGCTCTCAAGTGGCGGCCCCCCTGGGTGGCTGGGGAACGTGACTCGGGATACGTCGTGGAAAAATAAAAATGAAATTAAAATAAATTCTAATCGAAGTATGTCTAATACATAAAATGTGGGTGGGGGGAAGGGATTGTTAGTAATGCATACTACCAGTCCCATTGATAGCAATATACCCTGTCAGATCGACCTCCACGCGGTTCCCTCTGGAAACCATCATGGTAATTTTTTATCGAATTCCTCATGGTGGGCCAACTGATCTGCTTTCATCGTCACCTATCATCCCTCACCGGCGCTCTGCCAGCGTATACCGATAGCGCAGGCGAGTTTACCATTCCATAATCACCCATTAAAAAATCGAACCCTCTCTTTCGAAGTTGTTTAAAAAGGAAGTTGATTGCACTCGTCGACTTTTGCACCGCAGATTACAAGCGGAGCGAGCCGGGCGCCTTATAATCTCCTTCGACAAGTACAAAGTGCACAGTCGTACGGCATCCGTATCAAATGTCAATAACAATATATTTTCAAATATCTATATTAAACATGAAATATAAACAACATGGAAAAAAATGTGTCAGATAACACGAAACTATAAAGGAATAGATAATAATAAATAGATACGTATGTTTATTGTAAGTATTTAAAAATACACCTAATCTATATGAGCGCTGTGAATGGTACGTCAAATGTATGTCTATTTATCTAAAAAAACGTTGATAATTAGTGACCGCAAAAAAAGACTATAAAAATGCTAAAAAAGCGCAAATAAAAAAAAATCGGACAACGCGAGTACAAATAAGGTTCATTTATTGAGTTTCTAACGACAGTTGTCGTAGGTCAACCCAAATTATACTTAGACCAGGCTAGAACATCGCCGTGTGGTCCCGGCATAGAATAGGCCACCCCTTCCTTTCCCATAGATGTCGTAAGAATCGACTAAGGAAGGGCGAAAGATGGGTGAACAACGTCCCTCTTAAAACATCTATAAAACCTAACTACGATTACGAACCCGCCTGCCAAGCGTGGCAACTACTGGCAAAACAAACCTATGGGGAGAGAAAGGGATTGTTAGTCATGGAGACTGAGAATCCCATTGCTAGCAATATACCCAACCAGGTCGACCTCCTTGCGGTTCTCTCTGGAAACTATCGTGGTTAATTCTTGATGAAATTATCATGATGGGCTAACTGGCCTGTTTTCATTCTCATCTATCACCCTTCACTGGTGCTCCGCCAGCGTATCCCGTTAGCGCAGGCGAGGTTACCATACCATTTTCACCCATCAAAAAAAAACATATGGGGAGACTAATGTTTAGCGTTGGATAGTTAAAGGATGATACAATGATGATGATGATAGGTTAGATATGAAAAATGATGGTGATAATGATTATAATCATCAGCTGTTAACTTTTTTCTTCCCCATAGTCTTTCCCATAAGAGAAATATAACTAAACAGTCATGTTCATTCCCGTCTTTTATACAATATAAAACGTGCATCGCGTCCTAAAGCCCTCATCCAAAAAACTTACGCGTTAGCGGCCTATTTGTAAAACGAAGCCGGTTTATAACTTGACACGAGACAGAGGGTAAGGGACTACTCACACTTATTCATCTCTATTCAGCTTTTGACCATAGAAAACAACGATTTTGCATGGAGACGTGTACGCATCCATTCAGCTTTCCGCGTATATTCTGCTTTCGCGGCAACTCAGTATAAAATGAGGATAAATGTGTATCTATCATGCGAATGCTATAGAGAGTGTTCAGCGCTGTTCCGCCGCATTCACCGTCGAACGCGGCGAACCAACTTTTCAGAGGTGTTTCGCGACTCCTTGTCGACAAGTTGCGACCTGTATTGTTTCTCAATGGATTTGATTTATTATTGCGTAATCATTATGTACGCAAGGATTAAAGAGTGCATACGTATTTTATAGTAATTATAAGTATTTTTTTAACGAAATGCAGCATATTCAACGCCGTACGCAGTAGACAAGCATTTCAGCGGAGATAGCACGCTATGACGGCTTTTCTCATTCATACGACGCCGTACGCAGGTGATAGAAAGAGAGCTGAATAAGTGTGAGTAGTCCCTAACACTAACACGAGTAGCATGTAGATGAATTTGGTCAAACAAACTACTTGGTATTAAAAACTATGAGATAAAAAAATATACAAATTCATTAGTAAAATGTTCACAGTGTTGCCAGAGTCATTGACACAAAAGTGCATAAGTTCGTCTCACAATTCAATTCGTAATCGCGTGCATGCTAAGTGTACTAACGTTTTACAACACGTCAACACAATATAGAGTTTAGTGCTTTGGTCAACCATTTACTCGATTGTACCTAATTGATATGAGCTAGTTCACAATGGATGTGAGGTTATTCTTAGCATATCAGATATTCTTAAGGCCGGATTGACCATTAGACAGTGTAATCTACTGCCTGGAGACCGGTAGACAGCAGAGGTCGCCAGTTCGGAGGCCGACCACATACTCTTTTTTTTGTTGCAGTATCCGGCCGTAGTGCTCCTCAAATATTGCATCCACCATGTACCCTCTTGTATAGGCATTCCGTCACCCGTATCCAATAGCGAGGACGGGATGCCTTAAATATTGCACCGCAAACCATAAAAAAAAACTGCCTAACGACTCCAACTACTAGAAGCCCATGCCCCTGCATTTTTTTTTTCAGAAAATCTTTAAATGGAATATTTTATTTGAAGATTTGTAACTAAGAAACCCTCAATGAAAATATTATCGCATAGTATTTTCGTTAAAATATATATTTTCTCGTCATATTTCAGTATATTTCGTAACGCATTTGCAGTTATTACATGTAAAATAATATTATATCATTTTTTTGAGACCTAAGACCCAAACCTGTTTAATTTCTAATGACAAAACAAGTAAACACAAACAGTAAACTTTGTTACACCAGTTTTTTTTTTTTATACAGCTTACAATGGCAAACAAGCTGACGGCCCACCTGATGGAAAGTTGTAACCGTCGCCTATAAACATGAGCAGTAGCATGGACATAAAAGAGTATACTGTTTCGCCCATGATACCCCCCATGCGTTGCCATTCCTGAGGACTCAGATGTTATTCCTCTGTACCCTGTAAATTCACGCCATATCCCACCCTTCAAACTGAAACACAGCCATGCAAACACAACTGTTTCACGGTAGAAACACGAATGGGACAGAGGTACCCAAGCAATCGACTTTTTTACAAAGTCTCCCTCTGGTTAAAGGAAATTCACATTTGAATCCACAGTAATAATTGAAAATTGTGTTCCTAGAAAACAAACTTTTTATTTAGTTAAAATTAATATAGAATCCCATCGTAATTTCTATACCAAGATTTAAAAAAAGACCCTCTTTATGTATGTATAGTAAAAAGCAATCGTTCGAAAACACGCCTGCCTACTTCAGAAAAGACTTAGCTAAGAAATTTTTTTTTATAACACTGAGGTGGCAAACTAACATACGGCCAAACTGATGGTAAACGATTACCGTAGTGAACATCTGAAGAAACCTCTAGATAAAAGATATAAGAAATACAAATACATAGATAATCAAAACCATTACACGGAACGATCAGCTTTATTACGACTACATAAGATTCAAAGTTGCAGCTCCGACGTGACGCTATTTATATCAACTGTATAGCAACGGATATTACAGTACCAGAGCAGTACCGACGAAAATAAACACGTCATTCGATATAACTATAGTGTATTGAGGAGAGCGTTTAAAAAATAATGTCTCACCCGCAGCCATTCAAGATGTCGCGAGCTCTCTGCCTCACGTCCTCTGGGTAGCCGCCTTTCTCTATCAACTCCGGTAGGGTTACACAGGCGATCACCTGACAAGATGGAATTTATATATTTATTTATTCTTTACTATTTCCCGCGGCTTTGCTCGCGTGAAACAGTACATACATACAGTATTCAATAACCTACCTATTGCACCAAATTTCATTCAAATACGTTTAGTAGTTTTTGCGTGAAATAGTAACAAACATCGATCTATTCATTATAAGCCAAATATTTTATATATTTATATCATATTTATAATATTAATAAAAAAAAGCATTAATTGTATTGTATTGTAAAATCTTTATTGTACATAATTCAAATTAAGCACTGATAAATGATTTAATATACTCGTATAATGGCGGACTTATCCCATAAAGGGATCTCTTACAGTCGACCTTTGAGAAGCTAAAAGAAAACTGTAGAATGTATAAGGGTAATAACCGTACAATTGAAGATAAACTAAATAATACCCAGTAAAAAATTAAATATATAATACAATAAAAACAGCTCTATATACCTACATATGTAAATAATGTTGATCATATTTACAAAAGGACTGAATTTATATTAAATATATTCGAGGTTACAAACAAGAGAAATATAATTATTTATTTATTTAACTCTTTATTGCACCATAAATACAAATATACAATGACAAGTGAATAATTCAAGTGAAATACAGTAACATAAATACAGATTGAAATATACACATAAAGGTACTAAAGGCGGTCTTATCGCTAGGGCAATCTCTTACAGACAACCTTTAGTTAAAGGAGGAGTTTAGTTAAACAGATAGAAAAGGGCAGGTGGCGCAAGAGTGAATTAATAATTTTCGTGTATAAAATACAAAAACATGTAATGCACAAAAATATCAAATACATATAATTTATTAAACTGCTTACTATAACAATATATATACATATATACACATACATACACATATAAATATATATACATTCACATACACATACCTATTCTAGTGATGTTTTACTAAAAATTGAATTGTGAATAAATTACTTTACGAATAAATTAAATTACAAACATATAGAATTACAAAGAATTTAATTTTGTACACTAAATATGGTAACTAAGATATATTTGTTATTTCCCAACGCAGTTGAAGAATTATTTACTTGTTTTATAAGGTGACAATATAAATACCACTTTTTATTCAATGCAGGTCCCATCCCAGGCTGGTCTTACTTTCACATACCGGTGCAAAAGTTTTGAATCAAGAAATAAACAGACTTACAAACATGAAGAAAGAGAACGGTAAAGCCATACCTGTCTGATGAAGGTGATGGGCTGCTGTCCCATGGCGTGGGCATCTCCAATGTTGGCTTTTATTACAGTCTTGAATGGTTTTTGTGCTCCCTAGAAAAAGATAAAAATAAATGTAAATATTTGATAATTGTTACTATAACTCGGACCTTTTGACATTTGGCCTACATTCATACCCGACTGCGCAAGATGTTAGTATAATGATTTTTGATATGTATATTTTTACACAATTTAATTTTTTTTTATACAACTTTGAATCGCAAACAAGCTGACGGCCCACCTGATGGAAAGTGGTAACCGTTGCCTATAGACATGAGCAGCACCATGGACATAACAGAGTATACTGTTTCGCCCATGATGACCCCCACGTGTTGCCATTCCTGAGGACTCAGGTGTTATTCCTCTGTACCCAGTAAATTCACGCCATATCCCACCCTTCAAACCGAAACACAGCCATGCAAACACAACTGCTTCACGGTTAAAACACGGATGGGACAGAGGTACCTAAGCAATCGACTTTTGTACAAAGTCTCCCTCGTACAAACTGACAGCCCACTGATGGAAAGTGGGAACCGTCGCCTATATATAATATATGTAACATAGCAACTAGATGGATTTTAGTAATGAGATGTCATTAAACTAGGATTATCCTCTAATCCTAAGCTTCGACACACAATTTTGTACTTTTATGTTAAGACACAGACAAAAACACAGAATTGCATACTACAATTCATAGAACTAGTAGAGAAAGGGTTTTTTTACAATACAGAGGGTAAACGAACTTAGGGCTCACTTGATAGTAAGTGACTACCACCGCCCATGATCACCCACAACACTAAAGGCATTGCAAGTATGCTGCGGGCCTTTTAAAAAGGAATATGCTCTTTTTTTGAAGCTTTCATCCTCACCTATCATCTTTCACTTGTGCCTTGACAATCTACAATATATCAATAGCAAGCATTACCATTCAAATTTCACCCATTTAAAAAACACATAGACATACTTCAATTTTTTTGGATTTCATTCCTTTCACTCTTCATTCCATTCACACTATTCCCAGACGAGGACGGACAAAAGTCCCTCATCTGGACCAGATTTTTTTTTAATTTATTATTTCCGCCTGATTACTGTATGTGTTTTTATGTAATTTCTATTACTAATCTCCAATTTAGATTATATGTCATAATCAGAGTTTAGTATAAGTGCTCTCTACGCTTATCAAACTGGAACGAGCGAATTGTGTTCACAGTACTGTATAATTGCGACAGATAATGCATGTGTATGTATATAATAATAATAATAATAATAACCCCCCCAGGGGATCACCTTGGCGCGGTGGGGGGGCTTACGGGGAGTATGGTGCAGGACATAAGCTTATACCATCTTAAGCACAAATTTTAGTAAAAATCACAGATTAACAGTCTTTAACATCTAGACTACCCTCCTCAAACTAACGATCCCAACCCTTAACCCTCAAATTAATATATGATGGAAAATAATAAAAGGAAATATAATTTACGGCCGCTACCCGGGGGTCGCCGGGGCGCATCTGGGGCCAATGCTGGATGCCACAGTATACGAACCATTGGCGACGGAGAGTTGAACAGGCGGACTCTCGTCGATAAATATACTACAGCCGAAAACATTTCTCACCCAAATTCACCATCATCTGATTCACTTTCATCAATCAATAGCCTTTTTTCATCACCTAACTCATCTTCATACCCATCTGAAATACAATCCACATCACGATCATCCACTTTATCGCCAGAGTCAGTTGATGTTGTGCAGGAGGCATGCGCCGATAATCTAGCACCCATCTCTGGCATTACTAGCGCAAGACGTAAATGGAGCCCAGATATGAACGAATTTATATTGCGCAACTACCTTATTATAACTAAAATGGAAACAGATACGCGAAACTATCTAGACACACTACACCGAAAATTCATTGAAAAATACCCTGAAATGAATGCATCTAAACAAAGAATAGGTGATCAACGCAGAGCAATCATAAACAATAAATTATTACCTCAATCTGTAATTGATGAAATCAAGACCAATGTGTCGCCAATACTTGAAGATTTTCCATCAAATAGTGAGCCCACCCTAACATTAACACAGTCAACCGGAAGCCGAATGAGATGGTCAAATGAAATAAATGAATCTATTTTACGTATTTACTTTGAGGTAACAAATAATGAAACTGATATGACAGCACATCAGAAAAAGTTACACTGTGAATTTATAAAGCGATTTCCACACCTGTCACATATAACAGAAAAAAGATTATCAGATCAAAGAAGAGCAATAATGAACAACAATATGGTAACACAAAATAGGATTCAAGAAATAAAAATGGAAGTAGAAGCCTACACACATACAATCCAGATTAGTACTCCACCTGAAAACCAACCAAATATAAACCTCACTTACGAAACCATACAAATACCCAGAATAGAAAAGGAACAGACAATGTTAACAAACACACAACATCTTACACACACACATACTGAACAAATATCTACCATCGATAATAATAATCTACAACCAGATATACAGAAGAGAATCACGGAGCAATTTGTAACAGCTGTTGAAAAATTTGAATATACTGATCCAACAAGTAGACCATATATACCCAAACAGAAAACATCCAAAAAGCTTGCAAAGATTGTAGCATTCATTAATACAAACATCTTACCTGACTATTTAAAAGAAGATTTAGATTTCAATAAATTGCATAGTTTGATCTACATCGCTGCATATACTGCAGCAAGTTGTAACGGAACGAAAATTAAAGAAAGTAACACCTATAATAGAAATAAACATATAAAACCATCTTGGCAAAAAAGATTAGAAGATAAAGTCATAAAACTACGAACAAATATAGCACAGTTAACACATTATATAAGAGGGAATAGAAGCAAAAGTGTAATGACAGCAGTAGAGAAAATAAAAGTCAAATATTTAATCCATGCACAATATGAGAACCCAAACACACAATTAAACCATTATTTAGACACCTTAAAACAAAAACTTAACACAGTTTCCAGCCGTCTTAAACGATATATGACATGTACAGCGCGAAAAACACAAAATCAGAAATTCACCAATAACGAAAAAAGTTTTTATAGAAACCTAACTTCCACAACACAACAAGGTAGTCAAATAACTACTGAACCCTTATTAACTGAATCTCTTAGAGAATTCTGGAGTAATATATGGGAAGAGCCTATTGAACACAATGAAAACGCTGAATGGATTAATATAATTAATAAAACTACTGAAAATATCCCCATGATGAATTTCGACTCAATACCAATAGATACATTTCTACATGTTCTCAACCGTGCTCATAACTGGAAATCGCCTGGTTCAGACAATATACATAATTATTGGTATAAAAAGTTTACATCCACTCATATACACATACATAATCATTTAAACTCATTCATACACTCACCTACCAGTATACCCGCTTTTGTAACACAAGGAATCACCTATATGCTGCCTAAAGATAAAAATGATGCACAAAACCCGGCTAAATATAGACCAATTACTCCAGAATATTTACAAACTCTTAACGGCATGTCTGAGTGAATTAATTTATCAACACATAACTACACACAAGATCCTCACGGAACAGCAAAAAGGATGCAGGAAAAATAGCCAAGAATGTAAAGAACAACTAACTATAGACGCTATTGTTATGAACAATGCATATAAACAGAAAAAAGATATTCACACTATGTTTATAGATTATCGTAAAGCATTTGACTCGGTACCTCACAGCTGGCTAATTCGAATTCTTCAAATATATAAAATTAACCCTAAAATCATATCCTTCTTACAAACTGCAATGAGAAACTGGCAAACAACCCTAAAAATTAACCATAATACTCAATCATTAACTACTGAACCAATTTATATCAAACGAGGGATTTTCCAAGGCGACGCTCTTAGCCCTTTGTGGTTCTGCCTTGCCCTAAACCCTTTATCTAATCTACTTATAAACAGTAATCTCGGATACAAACTAGACAAAAATAATGATGATAGTTCAATTTCACATTTAATGTACATGGACGATATTAAATTATTTGCCACAAAAAAAACAGACCTCTTTCTTCTAGCTGACATTACACAAGAATTCTCAAAAGATATCCAAATGCAGTTCGGTGTTGACAAATGCAAAATTCTATCAGTTAATAAAGGTAAAATTCAAAATAACGGATATGCACTTGAAACTGGAGAAATGATCGAACCGATGGATGAAGCTAGCACATACAAATATCTTGGATTTCACCAATCTAGACAAATTCACCAAAAAGCAGCTAAACATGATCTTACAACTAAATTCAAGTATCGACTTAATTTTGAAAACTGAACTCAATTCAAAAAATACTATAAAAGCTATTAATACATTTGCTATCCCAATCCTCACTTACTCTTTTGGTATATTAAATTGGTCACAAACAGACCTAAAAAACCTACAACGCACCGTGAACACGCACCTTACTAAATATAGGAAACATCACCCTAAATCATCCATCCAAAGACTCTTTCTGCCACGACATGAAGGAGGAAGAGGAGTGATAGATATCCAAAACCTACATAACAAACAAATAGCTACCCTTAGACAATACTTCCACACTAAATCTCAACAGTCATTAATCCACAAATATGTTACAGAAACAGACAAAAAACTCACACCACTCAACCTGTGCGACAGACAAACTCAAACCAACGAGCAACTGACTAATTTAGAACAGAAAATCGCAACATGGACTGGAAAATCATTACACGGAAGACACCGATCCAACCTTTGCCATCCACACGTCGACAAAGATAAGTCGAACGAATGGTTAAAGAGAGGCGAACTGTTTCCCGAGACTGAAGGGTTCATGCTTGCGATACAAGATGAGGTAATAGCCACCCGTAATTACAAAAAACATATTATAAAAGATCCGAACCAGACCACCGACTTATGCAGACACTGCAATAGTGCAGCAGAAACTATTCAGCATATAACTGGATCCTGTAAGAGTATTGTGCAAACGGACTACAAACATAGACATGATCAAGTAGCTTCAATAATTCACCAACAACTCGCTTACAAATATGATTTTATAAGAAAAAAACAGCCTTACTATAAATACAAGCCTGAAACTGTTCTAGACAATCAAAAGTGTAAGCTTTACTGGGATAGGACTATACTTACAGACAAAACGGTACACTACAATAGACCGGATATCACACTTCATGACAAAAACAGTAACACAATATACCTCATAGACATCGCTATCCCTAACACACATAATCTCCAAACTACAATCTCAGATAAACTTGCGAAGTACCAGGATCTTGCAATAGCAGTGAAAACACAATGGCAAGCCCATACAGTACATATTGTACCCATTGTTCTATCTTCCACCGGCATTATCCCAAAGACTCTAAGTAATAGCCTACAAACACTAAATATCCACACTAATCAAACATACCTACTACAAAAGGCCACTATCTTAAATACCTGCCATATTACTAGAAAATTCCTCACCTCGTCTACTATTACATCTTCCTACTCTGAAACCTCTCCTACACTTGGTTAAGGCCCGTGTCGGTGAGTAAACCTTCGTCCATGTGAAGAAGAGAAAGAAAAACAAAAATAAATAATAATAATAATAAAGCCTTTATTCTCTGACATTTTTACTTTAACTTATATACTACTTATTACTAAGGTAGCTTTCTAGCAACCATTATGTTAGTCAGGTTGTCTGTCGACATAGGCCTCCCCCAACTGTTTCCACTTTCCCCTATCCCTAGCTGAGTTTCTCCATCCTTTAGGTAAATCGTTCTCCCATCTTTTGATTTGTCCTCCTCGTTGTCTTGGGGGGTATGTATATTATTAGCGTGTAAACAGCAGAATATATCTTTGTACCAGAAAGCTGGCACAAATTAGCAAACAGTTCGTTTTATAGTAAACGATTGCCACAGCCCAGGGAACCTGTTACACCATGTCATGTCATGGGTTTTTTTAATGGGTAATAATGGTATGGTAACCTCGTCTGCGCTGTCGGTATAAAATGGCGGGGCGCCAGTGATAGATGACTAATGAGGATGAAAGCACGTCAGTTAGCCCATCCTGATGAATTCAACTAGAATTAGCCACGATGGTTTCCAGGGGGAACCATGTGGAGGTCGACAATGGACAGTTGAAGGCCGATATGATGATGAATTGATACTATTGTTGGTGTCTAATACAATTTTTTTTTTCTATTAAAATGTTTATTTTGTATATTAAAATTCAGTAGGTATTTCATAATTACCTAAATTCTCTATTGTTTGTAAATATCACGTCAACTTATCAGCATGATGAAATGATTAGATCTGATTAGGCACGTTCGATGATACCAGCTGAATATAAATAATATTTATATTATATATTTTTAATATTTATTTACCAGAGGGAGACTTTGTACAAAAGTCGTTTGCTTGGGTACCTCTGTCCCATTCGTGTTTCAACCGTAAAGCAGTTGTGTTTTCATGGCTGTGTTTCGGTTTGAAGGGTGGGATATGGCGTGAATTTACAGGGTACAGAGGAATAACATCTGAGTCCTTAGGAGGGGCAACACATGGGGGGTATCATGGGCGAAACAGTTTATTATGTTATGTCCATGGTACTGCTCATGTCTAAAGGCGACGGTTACCACTTTCCATCAGGTGGGCCATCAACTTGTTTACCAATCTAAGTTGTATAAAAAAAAACATCATTTAAGGAATAATTCATCTGAGTGTTTAGCCATTCGCAGATTACTACAGAGTATGCGCCAGCATTACAATATTTATAATTGAAGTAGTTAACAAAGGTTTAATTACATGTTCCTTATCATTGTTATCGCCACTTTCACACAAACACCATCTATCATGCAAGGTAATGTATTTTCAGACTATTACATAATAGCTCAACCTTTGCAGACTTACATAATGGAATTTACCGAGTTGCATTTCAAGCTAAACAAGCAATATTTTTTATCTTTCATACTTATTATGACAATTAATAATATCAAAATTATGGTTTTGAGTTATATGTATTAATTCCTAATTTTCTTTTTTATATTACAATTTAAATAGTAAACAAGCTAACAGACTACATGTCAGAATATGGTAACTGTTGCCTATAGAAATGCACAGTACGAGTACTATAGACATAACAGATTTTTTTAAACAAAATTGGCTATTGGCCGCCTATGTCCTTTACAGCTTTACCGACTGAAAATGAAGCAAATACAGATGGAAATCCGAACCTTCCATTCTGTAATGCAATAGAACCTCTATGTAATAACATTCTTGAGGACAGTCCTCAAGAATGATGTCATGTATGGAGGGATAACCATAATAATAAAGATGTTAAGAAGATGTACTCGGGTGTCATAACAACAAAGTATACTAAAATGGAAAAACACACCTCATTAACATCTTAAACCACATAAATGGACTGTTAAATATTATTTTAAATAAATAAAATTCTACAATACATTCTGATGGAATAAACTTACAATATCTGGCACATCCATCACATAGAATTATTGCTTAAAATTTATTTTTCAGCTCCACCCATCAGTAAGAGATTACTTATTAGATATTTAGAATGAGAGTATAGTAAATTATTACATTAATATCAAAAAAAAAAAAAAAAACTTTAATAATATTTTATTTAATTTGATATCAATTAAAATAAATTATTTCATTTATTTCATATAAATATCATCATTTTCCTACCCTTATCCCAATCATTTGTGGTCGGCGTAATATGATTTTATCCATATTACAAAAAGATTTGGTTTTTAGTTTTACGACCGGCCACCTGCAGGACGTCAACCCTCTTTGGGAATTTTATATAAATATATTATTTTATATTTATTTAATACATTTGTAGACTATATCATACTTTGATGGGAACCATAAAGAGTTTTCATTTATTTATTTCTGTATTTAATGTAAATGTTTGAAGATAGCAATTGGTGTAGTTTTAAAACCATACATTTATGTAACAAGAAAGATAATGCTGAGTTGGAGAGCATTAAATATCTATTTTTGGATATAATTACTATCTTATCATAGCATGTGAAGGGTGACCTCTATGAGATCCAGTTCCAGACAATTTGGAGTGTAATCAGTGTGGCATATCATTTTAAAGATCATTCATTATAATGTACTATTTATTAGTCAATTAGTTTTTTTATACACTGTTAGATTACATATCTATTGGGGGATTCATTAATAAATATTTTTATAATAATCATTATAAAAAAAAATATGATTTTTTTAATATAATAAAATCATTTATTTGAAAATAGTAATTGTTGAGTTTCTTATGAGTTCTTCTCTAGTGAGATAACAACATTTTGAACCGAGCAATAGAATAAAAAAAAATTGTTCGATTTAAAAAGGCTTGTAAACAAGTATATTTGAATACATATTATTTCTATTTTATTCTAATAGATATAAAAATTTGTATACTATATATATATATATATATATATATATATATATATATATATATATATATATATATATATATATATATATATATATATATATATATATATATATATATATATATATATATATATATATATATATATATATATATATATATGCTATGCATATTAAGCACTTAACATTATTTTTAATATACCTTAGAAAATCGGCAGACATTGTCATGTCTGAATTCCATTTTTGTCGTTCCATAAGAACCTTAATGAGATCATTATAAATATTTCAATTTAGCCAAAATATTACAATAATCCACAAATGATATACTAACAAGAATTTAAAATTTTCTTCACACATATTTTAAAACTGCCTTTTACAAAATTTGCTTTAGAAACTAGATGTGGTATAACCTGAAGCAGGTATTAAAAATAAAACAATGGAAAGGGAAGAATAAAAATGCTATGTAACTACAGCATATTGTGAATTACAGAAACAATTAGCTTCACCATGACAATGCATGCATGGTAATAACTGTGACAAATAAATAAAAATAGTATATGTGTTAATTACTCATTGACACAGTCATTAGCGAATAAGCCATATTAGGATGTTACATAAATAGTGGTCATAAAATATACTCTGAATCTTTTATGAATAACACATAAAATAAAACTATTATAATAAAAGAAAAATAAATCCTAGTATTTCTAGTGGGTACATTCATTTTTTTTTTTTTGTACAATTTATTCTATGCTTGTGCAATATGTTTTCATTCATTCAATGAGTTCAAATAACAATGTTACCTATCAGAACACAAATGATCATGGAAAGGTTGCTATGTCACAGGTTTTTCTGACTAAAAGAAGTCCGCCTTTCCAAAATACCTATCAGAAAATATATTGAAGTGAAAATTCTTTATAGGTAAGTGGTCAATTAATATTAACATTAATGCCATAACCCTCTTATTAAAAAAAAAAAGTCAAATGCCTTTTAAATCTATTTTAGCTACTGGAGGGTGTATTGTGTATGTTTAGCTAGTCTTTTTTTGTTTATGGTAAATTAAATTTATAGGAAGTTTTAGATTTTATGAAAAAGTGGTTAAAGTGTACAACATAGTTTTAAAATAACATCTAAGTACTTTAATAGCTATTTTTTTTTATTTGAGTAAATAAAAGCTAAATATTTTGCAGGTTAAATTAAAATGGAACTAGTGTAGTGAATGCTTGGCCTTGATACATAAATTATACATGTACTTTCTTAGCAATTTTCACATTGTATATTTTTATAAAGAGTGGTAATTAATTATATGGCTACACACTAACTAAATTAAACCATGTAAGTAGTAATTATTTATTAAAAACAAAAATAAACACATCATACCTTTTGCAGCTCCTTTTCAATTTCCGCAGCGCGTATAACCAGTGGGCCGCGTACAGCATACTCCAATTTTAATATATTAGGATTAATATTCTCTATTGTTAACGATTTCGAAGCCATTGTGCGTGTGTTACTGGGGCTCTTCCGCGAAAATAATGGTACGAAATCCGCGATTTCCGATTGTGCCGCGCCACGGGACAACAGCCGGGCGCAACTTAATAATCTCATCTGTGACATTTTGTGGAATCAATGACAGTACTTTATAATTGTCACAATTTCCAATTCGTTGCACAAACTAGTCGGGCACAACAATAAATTGTAAAAATATTATACAGTCCCTTTTATAAAACGAAATAGTACAGTAAAATTACTTTAAAATACAACTGGAAATCCTGAACACAGCCAGTCTAGAAATACTAAAGTCGATCGATATTTAACTCACAAATTTGTAAACAAATACCGAACCCACTTGTTTCTTCGAATGCCGTAATACGATTAATTATTAAATTGTCGAATGGTATATTTGTAACCTCCTGAAAGGTTATCTGATTACAACTGTAGTTAATAGGTCCGATATTGTTATAAATTAATACTGGACTTTATCAGTACCACGGTCACAATTAATAATATTACTTAATCATTGTTTTCGTTACACTAGTTCATAGTCACAACAAATTTTGAAAAATACTCTGATTATGATTACGTAAAGTTGGTGCTTCGTCTTGGATTTGAAAATGTTTCAAAATTTATTTTGGCATTAGGCCCACATAGCCGCGTTCCTGTACACACAAACACGATTGGACTTTGACAGTTGGTTATAATTTCATTCCTATTCGAAGGTATAAACTATAATCTAAGGTATAAACCTCAGTATAAACATTATCCAATTCTAAAAAATTTGTCTTTAGAAAATTTAGTACATAACGTTGTCATCAAAATATATTTAACAAAATTTTGAAACCTTTCTCATGGCTAAAAATCATGTAATGTAAAAAATAATATAGAGATACTGTTCTTTTTTTATATTGATTAAACACGTAGTATATAAATTTGATAAATGAATTAGTGTATCGATGGACTTCCGCGACATAGCACGCTTCGCAGGTGGTCAATAAATAAAAAGAAACTATTAGTAATAAATTTATATTACCGAACAAATAACAATTTTCCTCCAATAAGTAATTATTTTATCCAGACTTATGAAAAAAGTAGCCTCTTTTATACCACTGAGATAGCAAACAAGAATACGGTCCACCTGATGGTAAACGGTCACTGTAACCTATTAACGCCAACAATACCAGAGGTATTACATGCGCGTTGCCGATCCTGAAGAAACCTTTTTACCCCCCTTTTGAAGAACTGCATCCTGTAGTCTCTTGGAAAAACCTCGGCACGAAGCTCATTCCATAATCTGAGTATTCGTGGGAGAAAACATCTCTGAAACCGCGTTGTATGCGACCATTTAAGCTGTTGGGTATAAAGCTGAACTCCCTGTCTCTCCCTCTCTAAATAGAAAGTAGCCGTGGGTATCATATTGAACAAATCCTTTGGGTACAATCTGTTGTACAAGTGGTAGAACACGCTGAGCGAGGCAAAATCTCTCCTAAGACTTAAGGGTCCAATATCGATTGCAAGCCTGGGATCTTCGACAATTCTTATAGCTGCTCGTTGCACTGAGTTGAAGGATTCAAGCTGGTATCTCGGTGCTCCTGCCCATAAGTAACAGCAATACTCCATGTAGGGCTGGATTTGCCATTTGTAGAGCATTATTCGCTGAACCAGCGTGAAGTAATGCTTTGCTCTATTAATCACACCGATTTTTTTAGATGCCATCTTAAAGTTATTTTGGAGATGGTCACGGAACTGTACGTCGCTAGAGATATCGACACCAAGGATCCCAATGCTTTTAGAGATGTTAAAAGACGTATCCTGGAACTATGGAGCCACAGCAAATGGTTTTTTTAGCGATGAACGCGCAAGCTTGTGTCGTAGCGGGGTTAAATTGGACTAAGTTTTGTCGTCCTAAATCAGGGACTCCAGTTAACGTTCTCTTCTTTTCAGACACAAACTGTTCAAGATTGTTCTCCAGGACGAGGGATTTTGGTACGACCCGTTTAATGGGCATCCCTAGTACTGTCATCCGCATAACAATGAATGTCACCAAAGGTTAACATATCATTAATATGCAGCAGAACCAGCGTTGGGGATAATACAGAGTCTTAAGGGACGGCAGCGTTAATATCCATGCTATCGGAGCAGCAACCATCTACAACGGTTTTTATGCATGTGCCGGACAAATAACTGGCGATCTATTTACACAGGCTGTCTGGAAATCCATAGTAGGGCAATTTCAACAGAAGACCCTGATGCCAGACCCGGTCAAATGCCTTTGCAATATCAAGATCGACAGCGAGCGCCTCACTATAACTCTCAATGGGTAATGCCCATCGATACGTAAGATATACCAAGAGGTCACCAGTTGAGCGACTATGGCGATAGCGATATTTGTGGTCACTCAATATATCGTGATCCTCTAGGTATTTTAACAGCTGTGCGTTAACTATAGGCTTCATCACCTTAGAGAGATGGGAAGCGATTGCAATCGGCCTGTAATTTCAAGGGTCCGACTTATCGCCTTTTTTAGGTACAGGATGTACAAGGGTGATTTTCCATATCGAAGAAAATTACCCTGAGGAGTACGAGATCGTAAAGAGATGCCTTAATACAGGACATAGTTCCGGAGCGCATTGCTTTAGGACCATTGCCGGTATATCGTCTGGCCCACTCCACTTATGAACATCTAAGAAGAATAACTCCCGCCAGATTTTATATTGTGTTATGGTAATTTTCGGTATAGAGTTTCCGCAACACAAGATGGTAGGTGATACAGAATTACCTTCGTCCATAGTCGAGTTAGAGAAAAAGAGAATATCAAATAAGTTGGATTTTTCTTTAGCACAGTAGGCCAAGTTACCTTTCGGTTTCCGAAGTGGTGGAAAAGATGACTAACACAAGTTTCCTTGGGCAGCTTTAGCAAGCGACCAGAAAGCACGTTTACCAGAAGAAAGGCTAGATAGTCGCCTGCCAATTTTGCCCACATATTTAAATTTGGCTCTGGCAATTACTCTCTTACTGTACTTCGAAACAGCGTTTAATTTCTGTTCTGCATCAGTGATTCAAGGTTCCGAATTATTGTGAGCCGTAGTCCAAAGCCTATGTGCAGCTTACTTAGCAAATCTGTCACTAGTGGTTTGAGGATAAATAACTCCATACCTTCAATGATTGCCTCGCTAACGGCAATTGCGCAGACATTAGGATCATGTGATGCAAAACAGAGTCGCTTCCACGGGTACGATGCATAAAATTGTCGCAATCCATCCCAGTTTTCTGACTTATAGTGCCGCACGCGACGTCGTCCAATAAGACGGGGTAGATCAGGTCGAGTGTTGGAGACATCAATCCGGATAAGACAATGGTCGGATATGCCAATTGGCACATCCACTCTGACGGTATATCCATCCGGTTGTGTTATCCAACAAGGAGCTTGTATGGTTCTCTATATCTGGTATTCTCATTGGAGAATGGACCAACTGAGAGAATCCATAGGTCAGAGCAAATTTATGAGCAGCTTTTTCCGCACAGTCAGTGGACCGAAAACCAAGCTACTCGGAGTGGTGAGCATTAAAGTCTCCAAGTATCATTAACTCCGTAGAAGGGTACTGCTCGAGAACTTTATCAATCGTCCTTTGCAGGTGCTAAAAAAGAACGAAAGTGTCCAAATCACCGCTGTGAGACCTGTAAAGACACGCGTAAATACGAGTGTTACGGCCGGAAGGGCCCCCGGTCCCCACTGATGCAGCAGCCGGGTCCATCTCCAGCACGACTACTACACTAGGGATTATGTACAGGCGGCGGTTTAGCTTCCCAGGGTGGAGATTAGGTACTCTCTGGGCTCGGGAACCCAACAACCTGCGGGCGGCCAGCGAGCGACTGTTTCACCAGGTCTCTTTGAACGCCGTGTCGATTGGCACCTCGCCCAGCACAAAGACAGTAATAAAAAACACGCGGGTCCCTCTAGTATTGGCACATCCCTCCCCAAGATGAAACTGGAAATCTTACTCCCCGCAGGAACACAACGCTATTAAAACAACATTATTTGGCTGTGAACTTCTGAAAGGTGGAGGTCTTTCCCCAAGCGGGAGGTTCCATTTACGAGCGAAAGTCTCGCTGCAATTTGAATCAATCAAATTTTTCAATTCGGCAATAATATGCCTATATACCAGAGTTATTACAGAATATTATATCTATTGTCAAATCCACGATCTTTGTAATTTGCTCGTAAATTATACCATTGTTTTTTATATGATCCTTTATTTTAGGTAGTCTAAAAAATGTCTATTTCATAACGTTAAATATAAATTAACTGTTAAATGTTAAATATAAAATCATGTATCGATATTAAAAGAATATGTACATACGTTACATATAAAATAGCCCTATTTGTACAAAATTATTATAATTACATATAATTATGAGTAAAATGCCTTGTGGTCTCAGCATAGTATGGGCCACCCCATTCTTACCCGTAGGTGTCATAAGTAGTAACTAAGAACACTTAATAGTCAAGGGATTTTTGCTTCATAAATCATAATACACATTAGTTATTTCATTTTTTTAAATATATAGATAAGTGAAACATTATTTTTAAAACAATACTGTGACTCTGACTATTATAGCGCCTATTCGAGATGGTGATAATCCGCCATGTTAAAATCTAGTCTCATAATGTTGGTTGGGGACGGTAACATAGTTTCATATAATTTTAAGGGTGACAAAGGCTTGTTACTATGAAACAAAACGTCAGATCGGTGTTGCCAAGACAGTGAAACTAAAAAAGCTAAATAATATCAAATGATTCCTAAAATGCTTTAATGCTACTGATAATTATACAAGTGAAAATTTGTTGTCGTTTGAATATTTGTATGTTTGTTACTCAATCGTTCCTAAACAGATGAACGGATTTGAATGAAATTATTAGTATTTCAGGCAATGTTTATCACGACACCTTTTGCTGACTAATTAATAATATAGAGGATTCTTATTTATTTTTCGTTTTGCAATCCATATGCCTTAAAAATATTGTACTCAGTTGCTCTAATAAACCTTTTTAAAAGGGTGTTAATGACTAACGTCTCATTAAGGTTCATAGTAGTGTAGCTGAAATAGAAATACAAATGGCTTTATTATGAATCTCAGATTAAAATCATTTCCTTATTTCGTCTTCCTCTTTCCAATTTCGCCATCACGAGGATGGACCAGCGACTATATCCAAGGTAGTCCTCTGCGTTCGTGTACAAATAAGTTTGCCCACTCTTACGTGAACGGTACCATTAGTGTGGAATAGTCTTTCCTGAGAAGTATTTTTTTAATCTTAGGATTAATGAATCATGAATCCTTCAAACATAGCTTGAAAAAGTACTTAGTGAGCCAGCATAGTGCGGTCAACCGATAAAAGTAAATCATTCTCTCTTCAGTTGATCGCCTTCATGGAACATATGCGTATCTCTGTTCGCTCAGAATGGTGTGGTCATATATTGATTTATTTATTTAAACTTTAAGGCACAGTAAAATTCTATGTACATTTGGCGGACGGTGTTCTCTACCAGTCAACCATTGGGCAAACCTAGAAATACGTAGGCGAATATATCGTGCTATAATAAAAAAAAATTTCGTGGTACAGTAACCATTGCTTATTAGACAAAGAATAACGAATAGATTAATATTGGGATTTACAATGAAACAGTAATCCTGTGCTATCGGTATTCGCTGGTGAGGCAGCAGTGAATAATGACAGTTAAGGATGAAAGCAGGACAGTTGTCCATTGTGACGAATTCATCGAGATTAATCACGGTGGTTTCCAGGGGGGCCCGACCTTACTTAATACGTTGCGGGGAATTGGGAGTGTTATTAACGGGGATTAGCAACCCTATTACCAGCAATATACCTTATCAGGTCGACCTCGCGGTTCCCCCTGGAAACCATTGTGATTGATTCATTGGTGAATTTATCACGATGGGCTGACTGACCTACTTCATCTTCACTTATCATCCCTCACTAGTGCTCCGTCGGTGTATACCGATAGCGCAGGCGGGGTTACCATTCCATTATCATCCATTAAAAAAAGCCGGATAAGGACTAACAAACCTTTTCCCCCATCATGCTACTGTTGTAGATATGTAGTTGTATTTCCTGGAGACTAGAATTTTTTTTAATGGGTGACAATAGGATAGCATCCCCACCCGCGCCACCGACATACACCAGCATGGCACCAGGTGAAGGATGTCAGGTCAATATAATCAGGTCAGTTAGCCCATCGTGAAGAATTCAACAAGAATTGTTCACGATGGTTTTCAGGGGGAACCACGTGGAGGTCGACCTTATATGCCCATATATATATATATATATATATATATATATATATATATATATATATATATATATATATATATATATATATATATATATATATATATATATATATATATATATATATATATATATATAGACAGCAATATGCCCATATTGCTAGCAATGGGGCTGTCAAACTCCATTGCTAACAATCCCTTTCCCCTCTGAAGACTAGGATTGTATGTGTTCAGTCAATTACATGCACACATAGGTATTCACGCAGGCACAAAAGTTATTATAGATTGGTGCTAGGATCAGTCATGTCTTAAATTAGACAAATTAAATTGGCTGATCACGGCGCGATAACATGGTATTGTGTGAACCGGTTGTAGTGGGATATATAATAATGAGTTCAAGGAAAATAAATAACACAATTAAGTTGATAAACTTCGTGTAAATGAAACAAACATATATTTTCATTTTAGTGTATTTTTACAGAATGTTTTTCAACTATGTCAGACAACTGTCTAATATTTATAATAATCCCAATATAAAAATATTTCATCTCCTTATCTATATAATATTGACAAATTTATATTTTTTACATTATCAATTCTCTTTCAAGTTTGTTTTATATTTATACAATACAATATATAATGTGATGTAATGATATATTCACAGAAGTCATCTTCGCCTATCATATTTTATGGTACATAGTTATTTTAATATATTAATTAATTCGTATAACAATATAAAGATACTATTTAATTTCGCCTATTAAAATGTACATCACAAGTCTGAACGCACATATTTACAATTCGTAGAGGTTCATATTTAACAAAACCGATGAGTTTACTAATTATTTAAAATTAAACAACAGAAAACATTATCTCACACGTTATGGCAAATCGTCAATCGATTCCACAAAATCTAAAAGTTTAATAGACAATTATAAAACACAACGTAGCTATATATTACATAGTCTTAAACCGAAATAAATAAATTACTCCCTAGACAGACAGTACACATATTATTGCTTATTGTCAAATCGATCGAAAACGAGAGGCGGCCCCGTCGCCGTCGACGGGCGCAATTCCTGAGTCATACTTACGCACTACGACTATAACTAGAGCGAGCTCCGCGCGGGGCCCGCCGGCCGGCCCGGACGGAAAGGCTCGGCGCTGCCGAGTCGGGAAACAAGAAGCGACAGCTGGAAAGGAAGTCTCAGAGGAAGAGATACGACGGCGAGGCTCGGCGACGCTAGTCGATGACCCGTATCGAGGGCAGCGGGAGGTACTTGGGGAGGCGAGAGGGGCGCAGCGCGAGGGGCGCGAGGGGCGCGAGGGGCGCGAGGGGCGCGAGGGGCGCGAGGGGCGCGGAGGGCGCGGGCGGCGCGCGGCGGGCGCGCGCACGCGCCGGCGGCTAGCAGTCGCGGTCCTCGCGCACCAGCTGCGCCGTGTCGGCGCCCGTGTCGGCCGCCGGGTCCAGCGCGCGCGGCCGCCCCGCGCCGCCGCTACGGGTATTTTTAGAAATATATCCGAAAACAGTGCTATCCAGTCTATAGATTTCAGTTCATTTTTAATACATTTACGAAAATTAGGTCTACGCCTGCCACAATCACTGTCAAGAAAATTGACCAAATGATTAAATTATACAGATTGCCGCCCCGCGTCTCCGTCGACGACGGGGAGATCACCGCGGATGCCACCTTCTCCTTTATTTCATCTGGTACCTCGTAGATCCCCGCTGTGGAGACGACCGTTGTCGTTAGTTGAGACTTTAGACCCATAGCTTAGGTACCTATGCTGTGATTTTATTATAATTAATCTATTATATACTGTAAATAATGTAAAAACTCACGAAGGGGCGGGTCTGGCTCGCCGGCGGCCTGGGCTCGCGTGACGGCCTCGTACATGGGGTTACTGAAATCGCGTCCCTTGCGGCCGGTGTCCTCGAGTGTGTAAGCCGGCTCGGCCACGCCACCGAACTCCACGTTGGAGCCCTGACGGAACGACACGCTCTGTGACGATGCTAGACTACCGAGACCGCCGCCTTTACCGCTGCAAAAGTAGAAACAGAATTCGATTAGGTTAGGTACTTAATGTTCTAAAATAAAATATCTTTCCAACATTTCAGATAGTTAAAACAACCAGAAAATACTTGTGCATGTTTTTACACAATAGCCGTTTTAGTAATGTAATAAAATTGTAATTAAAGGATGACTGTACATGAAAAATAAAAAAATAAGAAAAGAAATAGAAGCCAAAATAACCATTTTTTTTTTAATTTTGTCTGTCTATATGTTTGCCCTGGCACTACGCAAAAACCACTGGATCAAATGGAACACGGTTTTCATAGTTGTGTTCCTGAAAGTTGAACTTAAAACCTATATGTATTTTATTTTAATGTGCCATCTAGAAGTAGCCTACTTTATTGGTTTTCCTACTACTGAAATCCACAGTACTGAAAGTACAGAGCAACGGGAAAAGCTTGTATACAATAAAATATAGCTAAGATGAATTTGATTACACTCTGTCAACCACTCGTTTAAATTGTGTATATTCTCTTAAACGAGTCAAAAATTTGTAGAAATACACACTCGGGAAAGTTTATACCATTTCCATTAATAAATAAAAAATGAAGATTTTGAATTAGTAAGATAAGATACAAATGAGCGAACTTACAACGGCCTCTTCCTAATAAAGAACCAGGCGGCGGCGGCGCCAAGTACGAGCACGAGCACGAGCACGATGGGCACGAGCACGGCGGCGGCGGCGCCGCGCGCCGCGCCCGCGCCGGCCGCGTCGCCCGCGCACCGCGGCGGCTGCAGCGGCGCCGGGCACACGCACACCAGCGCGCCCTGCTCGTCCTCCTCGCAGCGGCCCTGGTTCTCGCACGGACACACGCGCGGCAGCGCTCGCGGCGACTCCACCGCTGTGTCCGCACAAACGTACAATGTTCAACATACGTACATTTACAAAAAAAAAAAAACAAGAACAAAAAGGTAAGGCTCAATTCCTCTATATATTTATTTTATTTATAGAAAAATCAGGGCTACACTAATGTAAATAGAAAAAGTCTAAGATTACAAACTAAGACACTAATAGTAATAAAATTGATTAGAGGCACTGCACGTGAATTCAGGAATAAAAAAAAAATTGTTTGTATGGTAAGTGAATACGTACGAATTTACTCCGAACTGATTTTTTTTTATTAACTTAATTTTGAAAATTTCTTGTCCGTTATTTATCATTGGCTTATTCATTGAGCTGCTAAAAATGCCAATATGGCAAAGGTAAGTTAGCTTGACTTGGCAACATTATGATTGACTGCATCCAAGTCGGTCTTCGATTTCCATATTTTGGATAAAAGCTAAATGTACGACATATTTTTATATTTTCAGATAGTAGCATAAATTAATTTTCAACATACTTCAAAAAGAAGGAGGAAGGAGGTGTCGATTTTGTTTGTATTTTTTTTATGTTTGTTACTCGTACTTAATAACTCCATCAATTCTAAATCGATTTCGATAATTCTTCTTTTATCTAAAAGGATACTTACAGATTAGTTCCGTATATATGTTATCAAAGTTGGTTTAGAAATTACTTTTGAAATTACAAAAATTGATATTGTCAAAAATGAAGTTTGTTTTTTTTGTGGGACACAATTATATAAGGGCAGCACCGATTAATAAGTAATGCCACGAAATTAATTTTACTTAATTTTTTTGATATCATTAAAATTAAGAAATGATTGCTTGATTACTTACAAAAGTAAAATCACGTTATTTACTAGAATAATTTCGCGGTCTTACCAGAAATTAAGATCAGGGGAAAGTAAAAGATGATGGTGTGTGAAGAGATGGTGGTAAGTTTATGGTGTTACGTATTGTGTGTGCGTACCAGCGTCGCAGGCGCGGTCGAGCGCGGCGCGCTTGGGCGGCGGCAGCAGGTCGGGGCACGCGCAGCGCCGCCCGCCCGGCACCGCCAGGCACAGGTGCGAGCACGGCGCGCGCGTGCACATGCCGCCCGCGCCGCCCGCCCGCTCGTACCGCCGCGGGTGGTACACTGCGCGCGACCATGCCGTGTTAGTGCTGTGCGCTATCCAACCACTTCACATCTAATCTATATCCTCCCGGAGGGTACAAGAATAGTTTTCATAGGACCTTGTATATCTGCCGAGTATCTGTGCCGTTGCATGGCTACGTTCCGAGTATGACAATAAAATTACTGAGTACAATAACGCAACACGTTACTCCTCACTGATGGAAGTGTCTATAGTGCTGTTTATTACTATAAAAGTTGCATGAAGAAGTATTCATAATATAATGAAACATAATACAAGTAATATTAGTATTAATTTTAAAAGTTTACTTACCTTTCACAGAGGATGGGTTGACTAGATCTTTAGAAATGACGAACGGCACCCCGCGGCCAAACTTGTCCTGGCGGATGAGCTCGCCGGTGTCGCGCGTCACCCAATATAACGACGACTCGAACACGTCCAGTGAGATCGGATGCTTCAGCGTCTCACCCCGCAGTATCACTTTCCGGTTAGAGCCGTCGTGTCTCATCGTCTCTATAGTGTTCAGCTTCGTGTCGGCCCAGTAGATAGAATGGTCCATTGCCTGATCGATAGTTAAGCCGGTCGGGTGCCTGATGTTCTCCGTGACGACGGGTCTCCTCTTCGAACCGTCCATCCACGATATTTCTATCTTCGGTGCCGAGCCTGCGTCCGCCCAGAACATTCTACCCATTTGAGGATCGAGGACCAGAGACGTCGGAGTTTCGATGCCCGCTGAGACGAGGGCTCGCCGGTATCTGCCGTCGGTCCTCGCCACCATGACTCGTCCTCTCGGCTTCGAGCCCGTCCTGTCGGTCTCGGTCCAGTATAGATTGTCTCCGACGTAGTCGACCGCGAGCGCAGTGGGCTTCGCGTTTCCTTTCATGTTGAGGTCCTGGGCGAACCCGGTCTTCACCTGGCCTCCCATCGCGTTGACCATGTACGAGCGCTTGATAGTTTTGTCGTAGCTGTCAGCCCAGAAGACCATCTCGTTCTTGGGGTCATAGTCGATAGCCTCGATTCTCTTCTCCGAAGTAATCACGTCGAACTCCTCGTTCTTATCTTGAATGAAAGCACGTATTTCAGGTCCGTTCGCGAACATCAGTACTACCTCGCTCTCGGTCGCTTTGCAAACGCCTGACAAGTTGTCCGCCAACCTGAAATAAGCGATGATCGAATCAAACTTAAACAAAGGATAACACTTTGGGAGAGAGTATTGCGACACTTATAATCGGACACGCACCTGAATCCCTCGCGGCAGCTACAGCTGTAGCTGCCGTTGATGTTGGTACAGATGTGTGAGCAGTGGTGCGTGCCGGTCGCGCACTCGTCAACGTCGACGCAACGCTTTTTGTCAGCCGGCGAGATGATCCATCCCTGGAAGCACGAGCAGATGTAGCCGCCGCCCGGCTGTGTCAGGTTCGTGCAGAAGTGCTCGCAGCCACCTGTCGACAAAAGGTGAGTGAGCAAGGTCAGGATGGAGATCGGGCCACTCGCGCGGCGGGTGGAGTGGGGAAAGCCGCAGACCTTTGTCGTCGAGGTCGCAGGTGCGGTCGCGGTGACAGCCGAGCTCGTCGGAGGCGTCGCCACAGTCGTCGGCGTAGTCGCAGAGCTGCGCGCGCGCCACGCAGCGCCGGTTGGCGCACGCGAGCTGCGACGCGGGATCGCAGGGCCGCGCGCGCGCTGCGCATAGCGTCATGTTGTTCTCGTCCGAGCCATCACCGCAGTTGTCTACGCCGTCGCACACCTGGTACCTGTCGCACGAGGACGCCTCGTTACAAAATGTATTTAATTTTGATATTGGGTATCATATGATTTACGTTTAAATAACGTTGATAGAATATAAGTAATCTCTCTGTATATTATTATCCTTTTTTACATCAACGTAATGTCAGCTTTACAATATTCTACTGAATAATAATAGGCCAACAACATTATGATAAATATTATGGTGGCATATTTTCTCTTCCATAAATCCCTTCCATCCGTCATACTTAACTTGCTCTTCTTTTGTCATTGTCTAACTTCATGTTCATAAAACTTTTTCATTTTTAGTCATATTAATGTACCTGGGTACGCATCTGTGATTGTCGCAATGGAAACGCCGCAGCGTGTCACAATTAAAGTTGGTGCAGATAGAGGCTGCCTCGTCGGACCCGTCGCCGCAGTCATCCGTGCCGTCACACAGGTCTGATTGCGACACACACAGATTGTTCGCGCATTGGAACCTAACAACAATAATGGAATACTTCATTTTATATTCGCAAAAATGTAGCAACAACATATTTAAAATTTACATTAAAAAAGGGATATAAAGGATAAAATAATTTGTTAATAATAACCTATTCAGCAAATATTGTTACACTTACAAAGAAGGTTCATACAGAGTAACATAACATATATAAGAGGTAAAGGCATTAGATAATGTTTGCTAAAATAGTTCCCGCTCAGCGTTATACTGTAGCCGAGGAACTATATCTTGAGTGATGATTATGATATGGAAGTATCATCACTCAGTAATATTTAATACAACATAGTTATTTACTATTCTTAAGGTACAATCTCATTAAAAAGGTCACAATCACAACCCACAAAACACTGATTACGTGTTGTAGGTATAATAATATTATAATTGAAGAATTAAATTCACATCTCAAACACAAGTGAATTCATTATTATTATGCAATTCAAAATATAAAGACAGATGTAGGTACAATACTGGAAGCAGTAAGCACATACTCGAAGAGTCGACCATTTAATAAGTTCATAAAAAATAGGTAACTTACCGGCTTTCAGGACAGTATTTTCCGCCCGGAAATCTTGGTGGACAGCCAATCTCATCGGACAAATCTCTACAGTCTCTGTCGCCATCGCATCTGAAATACGCAGCGATACAGTGTCCAGACTTGCACTGGAACGTTCCGTTCTTACACTTGAATCCACCACAATCCATTTCGTCTGAGTTGTCTCCGCAATCATCTTCATGGTCGCATCTCCACCTCGATGATATGCACTTTCCGTTGCCACACTTGAACTCTGATTCGGAACATTCTCTATATTTATGTTGGCAAGCGGTTTCTGCTTCATCGCTACCATCTCCACAGTCGTCAGTGAAATCGCATAACCACTGTTTTGGTATACAACGTTTATTATCACACGTAAAGTCGGTTTCAGAGTTGCAACTCGGACAATTTTCTGGAAGTTCATCTGACCCATCTCTGCAATCGTCCTTACCATCGCAGAATAACCACTTTGGAATACATCTATAATTGGACTGGCCGGGACATCTTCTCCAACCTGTAGTACAATTTCTTTGACGACACATATAAGCAGGTTCATCGGAATCGTCGCCGCAATCGTTATCAAAATCACACATCCATAATTTAGGTATACACCGGCCGTTCTTGCACGAGAATTCGGTATCAGGATTACAAGGCCTATTATGGCACATAGTTGGATCTTCGTCGCTGTTATCCTTGCAATCTGTATCACCGTCACACTTCCAACTTTCCAGGATACATCTTCCACTTGATTTACACTTAAATTCGAGTAATGGACATTCATGTGCGCATTGGGCTTCATCACTTCCATCTCCACAGTCATCTGTGCCGTCACAGATGGTCGCAGCTGGCGTACAGTTAGTGTTCTTGCATTGGAAAGAACCAGCACGGCAGTGCCGCACAGGACAGGTATCGAGCTCGTCGGATCCGTCCATACAGTCTTTCTCTCCATCGCATTTCCAGAACCATGGGATACATTTCTCGTCGCGGCCATTACACCTATGTTGTCCATCAGTACAGTTTGCTATACACGTTTTCATATCTCTTGCTAAATAGAACTGATTAGGGCATGCGCATTTATACGTAGTGGTACCTTCCTCACCGTAACCCTCGATATTCAAGTAGCTGGATTCGTGCGGTGGGGCTATAAGACAAAGATGGGAACAACCACCGTTATTATTACCACAAGGATTAGGATAGGGTAATTGTCTCAATGGATGAACAACATGAATATCGTAAGGACGGTGAGTAGTATTTCTAAGAACTATCAAGTTTTCACCAGAATGTTTATTTGCTTTACTTATAGCTTTGAGATTCCAATCAGTCCAGTAAATTTCGTCATCGAATAGGCTAAGAGCGAATACGTGTGGAACTTTAGTACCAGACAAAACAATGTGTCTATGTCTGCCCTCTAAATCAGCGGAGCCGATGTAGTCTAAGTGAGCGTCTGCCCAATAAATTCTGTCAGTGAAATAATCTATTGTTAAGGCGTTAGGCCAAGCGATATCTTGTTCCCAATTTAATATAACTGTGAAATTGGATCCATCCATTCCCATTTTACCGATGTAAGCTTGCAGATGCCACGATGTAAAGTATAAGTATCCAGTACCGGGATGAACGACAATAGCTCTTGGGTCGGCTATACCGGTCTTTAGAGTTTTTCTCCTAGTGCCGTCCAGTTCAGCCACGTCCAAATTCTTTGAATGTCTGTCGAGCCAATACAGTTTTCTACCAATCCAGTCTACAGCAATACCTTCCAGAGCATGCGAGTCGTGTCTTATTACAACCTCCTTAGTAGGATTTGGGTCGGAATAATCAGAACGATAAATAGTTTTTGCAGATACGTCGGCAAAATACATCTTTTGTTCCTTTATATCGAAGTCCACCGCGACTACATTCATCAAATCCTGATGAACGAGGTTATAGAGTGAGGCATCGGTGGACATATTTCTTACGTAATATTTGTTAGTAAAGATGACCCAAGCAGAAGTATTATCTTTACGTTTGCATGTATGTTCGTCGGCTTCGCGTTCATAATATTGTTCATTGCATTTACAATAGTAGGATCCGGGAGTGTTAGAGCAATATTGTGAGCATACTCCTGGCGTTTCTATGCATTCGTCGACATCGGCACAGGCTTTGCCGTCAGATAGCAATTTATAGCCTTGATTGCAATCGCAATAGTATCCGGTTAGCGTATCGATACATTTATGTCCACATTGATTGATCTCCAGCTTGGCACACTCGTCGATGTTACAGTGAGCTGGCTCATCAGACTCGTCAGTGCAGTCAGCCACCTTGTTGCACACGAGTCTGCTGTCAATGCATTGGTCATTATTACACTTAAATTGACCTCCGGGGCATGTCTTGTTTTCTTTGACACAACCAACCTCGTCCGAGTGATCACCGCAGTCATCCTCTCCGTCACATCTGAATTTACTTCTAATGCACTTGAAATTCTGACACTTGAACTCGAGATCACTGCAGGTCTTGTATTGCATGTTGCAGAACTTGCCTTCATCGGAGCCGTCGCCGCAGTCGTTATCGTGGTCACAGATCCAGCCGCGATTGATGCAGCGGCCATTGTTGCACTGGAATTGTTCCTCGGAGCAGGGTGTTGGTGCGGCGCAGTGATGCAACGTGGCGTTCTCATCGGCGCCATCGATGCAGTCGGGATCGCCGTCACACAGCCATTTACGCGGGATGCACTGCGCACGACCCCACAGCTTGTTCTCCTCGCATGTGTACTCTGTCTCCGCATCGCATTTGCGTTCATTGCATTGGTGGCGATCGTCCTCATCACTGCTGTCCAGGCAGTCGTTGTCGCCGTCGCATATGTATATCCTTGGAATACAGTTGCCGTTATCGCATGTGAATAGGTCGCCGAAGCAGGTGCGGCCCTCAGAACGGCAGTACTCTGGCGGTTCGTCGGCGCCATCACCGCAGTCGTCGTCGCCATCACAGTACCAGGTGGCGGGAATACATCGGTGGTTGGGGCAACGGAAACTGTTCTGCGGACAGGTGCGCATAGCGCAGTGCAGTGGCTCTTCGTCGGAGTTATCGCCGCAGTCATTGTCACCGTCACATAGCCAGTACGGCTCCACGCAGATGTTGGTGCGCTCGCACTTGAGGTGATTCGCTGGGCAAGTGGTATTCCGCGGACACCGCTCGTGGGTTTCATCGGATGTAATATTATCTTTACAATCGTTGATTCCATTACACACTTGCGACATTGGTATGCAACGAGAATTATGGCACGTGAATTCACCTTCCATACATGGCGGGTACACACAACCTTCCTCGTCGGATCCATCTTTACAATCGTTCTCGTGATCGCACTTCCACGATTTGAAGATGCAGCGGCCGTTGTTACAGCGGAACTCATTTGGAGAACACGAGTGATATGCGCAGTAGTTACGGTCCTCGTCAGAGTTATCTCCGCAATCGTCATCTCCATCACAGGACCACATGCGGCTGATACATTTGCCGTTTGCACAGAAAAATTTGGAAGGATCGCAGCTAATGTTGCGAGCCACGCACATACGTCCTTCATTGACCAGTTTCGTGTTTTCGTCACAGCGACATTCGGCTGTGTTGTTAGGTGCGGGATGACAACTTTGAGCGCAACCTCCATTGCTAATGCTGCAGGCATTGGCCTGACACATTTGGCGTTTCTTGCTATACACGTGAATATCTCGTGGAGAGTCCTCTAGCCTCTTAACCATTTCAACCATATTAGCTCCCGTGTGTTTTTCCGCGCGATATACACCACGTAACTGTAGGTCAGTCCAGTAAATATAGTTTCTAAAAACAGTAATAGCGAATGGATAGATAGTGGCAGATATGAGAACCTCTCTTTCTGATCCGTCCAGTTTTGATCGTTCTATTTTTTCTCGGACAGCGTCACTCCAATACAACATATTTTCATCGAAGTCTATAGCAAGACCGCTAGGTTGCGAAAGGTCCTTATCTATGATTGCTTTTTTAAGTGATCCAGCCATTGTAGTCCTGTATATCTTACCTGTGGTACCGAATCTACCCCAGTCTGTGTAGTAAAGAGTTCCATTGCAAGGATCTACAACGATAGCTCGAGGGCGTTCTACTCGTGCGATCATTACTACATCACTGCCATCGAGATTCATTGCGAAAATTGAATTATTCGAACTATCTGTCCAGTATATTTTCTTCTGCGTCCAATCGTAAGATATGCCCTCTGGATTTATGCCCTTATCGATGATACTTCTTATACTACTATTTTCAAGAGGTTTGTTGGTGGACATTATTGCAATCCTGGGCCATGGTCTAATTTGTGTAAACAATAATACATTGTCGGCATAATCAAACTCAACTCCAACTACATTTGTCAGGCCACTTATAGGTTTGAAAGGAACGCCAGTAGATTTGGGGTCTAAATTAATAGAGCGTATTTCTGTTCTGGTGGTGAATACGAGGTATTCATCAACTACGTCACAAGTTTTTGGGTTCGTAGTCGATACTTCGCCAGTGGCGCACTCACACCTGTGTGTAAATCCTTTGTTTGCTTCAGGCGGATAACTGAAACATAACTGTTCACAGCCACCATTACCGAGCTTGCGACATGGGTTATTTTCATCTGTAGGTTGATTATTCACGTCAAATATTACGATGTCTCTTAATTTGGGTAGATTGGTTCTCACTTTCTCCGGCATAGACATATTGCCTGGTAATTTTGAAGCTTTGTATATAGTTTGCAAATTTCTGTCTACCCAATATACGCTTCCAGTATGAATAGCAATGCCCATTGGATTAGGGAGGTTAGATCTGATGAGTTGCCTGTTACCACCGTTGTAGGATATTTTTTGAATTTGGTCCAATTTAGAATCAACCCAGTAGACATCGTGAGTTAACATATCTATAGTCAAATCTCTGGGATTCGATATTCCTGAGCTTACGACCGTCTGCCAGTTAGATCCGTCGAGGTACGCCTTTCCAATACGTGGATATTGACCGTAGTCGATCCAATACAACAATCTTTTCAGTGGATTAACTGCTAGTTCTCTTGGCGCATCCATAGTTGTTTTCACGAGCACTTTCCTGTGGGATCCATCTAACCAACATATTTCTACATAATTTTCATGAGGAAACACGTTAGTGAAGTATAAATTGCCGGCGACCCAGTCGATAGCCAGTCCTCGGATTCCATTACTACCAATACCGTCGCGGATGACGTGTTGCAATTCTGTGCCATTTGGTCGAATTCGGAATATACCATTCCACTGCCCTCGATTAAACTCGACCCAATAGATGTAATTGTCGGCAAAGTGGACGTCCACGTGTAAAATATGGTGTCCGAGGCCAGTCACAGGTACCATCGCTTCAGCGCTGGTTTCGAGGCTGTAGCCGCGAATAAGATCGAGCTGAGAGACTACGGCAAAGGTTTTGTACGGCACGCAGTTCACTTCGTTCTCTTTGCGATAACCCACCGAGCAGGCGCATACTCGAGAACCACCTTCACTTGGAATACAGATCTGCTCGCAGCCACCATTAGCTGTAGCACACGTATGGTGAATCATTTTACGTTTTTGGAATATTGTCAATGATTTGAGATCACTCTCGTTATCCAATATACTCTTGATATTATCGCCGTTGGGCAGATCTGCTTTTATAATCTTCTCATGACGTGGATCGAGTACATAGAGCCTAGAGTCGAGAACGGCTATGACTTTTGGGTATGATATAGCATTAGCTTCAGTAAGTATGGTCTTTCTGTCGTTGCCGTCGGTATTCACGCTAATAATGCTAGCCGGGAACTGCGTGCTAAAATACACGATTTTTTTTTCTATATCAATTGTGATGGCCTCTGGCCTCTCGAAGCTGTCTACTAATATGACTGGATTGCTACCGTCCATGTTGGCTTTGCCGACTTTTACGGGTACTCCATAACCTCCTTCATCGGTCCAGTACATTTTTCTGCAACCAAAAATAAATGAGTATTAAATGACAATTAATATGGTAATGATTTTATGTATTATACTCAATAAGCGAGAGAAGAATGCTCATCAATGGAAGTTACAGTGTTTACAATAATTAGTTGTAGGATATACTATCAACACAGATATATTTAAAAATTGTGCTATTTACCCTTCGGTCGGGTCCAGGCAAATTCCTCTGGGTTTAGCTACAGAGAATTTGCTGCCGTCGTTGGCCATCACGATAGTCCTGAACTTCACTTTGCCGTCGACTCGCACTAGTTCGATATTACTGGCGGCTCGGTTGGCCATGTACAAATTACGGCCGAGCCAGTCAAATGCGATGGCTGATGGAGCCCCGACGATGCCCGTATCTTGTCCGAATAATTCAGCTTTGTTTCCACCACCATAGGGCATAGTATAGATCGTACAGTTCTCGTCATCCTCGCTGTCACCTGATATCGACTGAAGCCAGTACAGCGTATGACCTTGACGATCATATTCCAACTGAACGCCACCTAAAGGTAAAAGTAGAATTTTAGTAACAAGCTGCAATATTTGTACGAGTCAGAATTAGAATAAAATTCAAAGTGTGGTATAAAATTTTACGTACCTTGAATGCCGACAATTGAGTCTAGTTGTCCTGCTCTACCCGAGCCGTCCATCGCCAGATCGATGATTTGCGAACCCTTCAGTACCATTAGATACGATTGCTCCTCTGAAACGACATTTGTTTACGTTAGATTATATTACTGCATTTTATTTACAAGAAAGTGACCCAGTACAGAAGTGACACAAAATTGATTTACCTTCGATGCACTTTCCGTCTGGCAACAGTTTAAATCCAGGTTTGCACATGCACGTGTACGGGACGCTCTCGTTCGGGCTCAATAGACAGAGGTGCTGGCACGAGTCCGGCCGGCACGGTGAAGGATACTGCGGCTGCAGCGACGGGTGATGCACGTGAATCGAGAGCGGCTGCGATATAAGGTGCGACACGACCGTCTGATTCGAGCCGCGGAACTTGTGCGCCGACAGCACCCGGTTCAGCTGACGATCCGTCCAGTACAGCGTGTCCTCAAACAGCGTCAGCGAGTGCGGGTGCAGCAGGTAGTGGCTGCCCGCGAGCACCTGCTGCCGGCCCGTACCGTCGTAGTTGCAGAAGTCGATGAAATCGAGCTTCGAGTCGGCAAAGTAGACGCGGCGCGCGGCCGTGTCGAGCGTGAGCCCGTTGGGCCAGTAGATCTTGGTGGAGATGAGCTCCTGGCGCGCGGAGCCGTCGAGCCCGGCGCGCTCGAGGCGCGGCCGCTCGCCCCAGTCGGTCCAGAACAGCAGCCGCGCGCCCGGCGCCGGGTCCAGGCACAGCCCGCGCGGCTGCGCCACGCCGCCCGCCACCAGCGCCGCGCGCGCCGACCCGTCCTCGCGCGCCACCGAGATGGCGCCCAGCTTGCTGTCCAGCCAGTATACGTTGCCGCCCACCCAGTCGTACGCGAGCCCCTCCACCAGGTCTAGCCCGGTCGTGATGATCGCGCGAGGCTCGCCGCCGCGGTCGAGCCGCGAGATCCGTTTCAGCTTCATGTCTGACCAGAATATCGTGCCGGTGTGCATGTTCGAGGCGGTCGCGACCACGTTCTCGACGTTGATCGGCACGCGCTCGAGCCCCTGCTCGTCGAGGTCCGCGACGAGGATCGAGTGCCGGTTCGAGATGATGAGGAACGCGCTGGAGTGGTTGTTCGCCTTGCAGGTGCGGTTGTCGGCGGTGAGCCGGTAGCCGTCGACGCAGCCGCACGCGTATGAGCCCTTCGTGTTGGTGCACACCTGCGAGCACAGCCCGGGTGGGTTGCATTCGTCGATGTCCTTGCAGTTGTAGCCGTCGGTGTCGAGTTCCTCGCCGTCCGGGCACAGGCACAGCGGGCCGTTTGGTGTCTGTTTACACTTGTTAGAGCAGAGCCCGTCTTGGTGTTCGCATTCAGCAAAGTCACAGCTGGCACCTAAAGATACATAAAATCGTAAAAAAATAAAAAAATAAAATAGTATTCATTATATCGGTAGGTATGTAAGTTACCTTCGTCTGCGCCATTGGGGCAGTCGACTTTGTTATCGCATACTTGTGTAATGTTAATACACCGACCGGTGATTCCAGGACACTGCCATTGGCCCGATGGGCATCTAGAAATAAAAATTAAAGCCGATTTATACTTTATCTATTACAATTAAAAATAAAAACGAAAAAAAAAGGTATAGACCGACTAACAAAGACTATATATAGCAAAGAACAGTAGAATTATAAAAAAAGAAGAAAGATGTCTATATTAAAAATTGGGTAAAAATATGGCTTCAAATGCAGGGCAATGGTAATAAATGAAAAGATATCGCGATTTTTGCGAACAGTAGGTTCAGTTACCTGAAGGGCGGAGGCTTGCAGGCGTGCTGAAGGCCTTCGTCGGAGCCGTCGCCGCAGTCGTCGTTGCCGTCGCATACGTAGGCCTTGAACACGCAGCGGCCGTTGTCGCAGCGGAAGTGGTTGGCGGCGCACTGCACGGCGCCGCATGATGCTGGCTCGTCCGAAAGATCCTCGCAGTCCGGCGTACCTATACACATCGCCACCATTGCATTCACATTCAAATGTAGCCTGTGAAGATCGCTCAAAAGCAATCTTTAAAATTTTACTAAATCCTGCCTAGTTATGATTTTATGGAACTACATATTGTACGTATGATATACACAATAATGAAACGTACCTAAAGCTAAATAGCTAAATGAAATTTCCTTTTATCTCTTCAATATTTTGATGCTAATCGTAATAATAACTTGGATGTAGTAATAAATAGAAGAATGAAAAATAGAAATTATATAAATTAATACGAATAATTGTAATCGTAAATATGTTATGATCCTTCAAGCCGGATGTGAACATTGAATTAAAAAATCTATGAATATCGGATTTAAGCATTTTATTCAACTTACCATCACAATACCAAGTTGTAGGAATGCATATCCCGGAGGAGCGGCATTGGAACTGTTTGTCGGGTTGGCACTGGTGCGGTGCCAGTGATGGGCAGCCCGCCTCGTCGCTGCCATCGTTGCAGTCCGGGATGCCGTCGCACTTATACGCTTCCTAGTGGCAGGCATAATAAGGATTCTTTCATTCAATTTCATATTTTCTTTAATATAGTTACTCTAAGATTTAAGTTTCTTATGGAGTAGGCAAAAAGGGAAATAGATTTATATGGTGTAGGTAGTTGCAAAACCAAAAAATAATTTATTTATTTAACTCTTTATTGCACCAGAAACATAATTATATAAATTTCTCATTACAATTAAATGTATTCACTAATTTATAAATGGTGAAATAAAGTTTGAAATAAATAAATATATAAAAGCAATTGAATAATTCAAGTGAAATACAGTAACATAAATATAGATTAAAATATATATATATATATATATATATATATATATATATATATATATATATATATATATATATATATATATATATATATATATATATATATATATATATATATGTATTTATCATCATTTGATCGAACATAAAGTTTTTAAGAAGGAGTGAATAATTACTTACACTGTTTATTTGATTAAAATTATTTTGTTTAATTTTTCTAACAATAGTATGTGTGTGATTGCCAACATTCGAAGATTAAACACCATTATTACTACCTAAAATTCCACAACCTTCCATGTTAGTTCTGATAGTAATAATGGTGGTCAATCGGCAGAGTTGGCAGCAATTGGCAGGAATACGAATACTAATAGTAGCGGAATTAAACAAAATAATTCTAATACGAGTACAATAACCAGTGATATGGACTTCCACAAAATGGTTACCTGCACGCACTGCTTGAGGTCTGCGCACTTGAACTGGCTGGCGAGGCAGGACACGGGCGGGCAATCGGCCTCGTCCTGCTTGTCAAAGCAGTCGTCGTCCCCATCGCACACCCAGGATGCCGGGATGCAATGACCGGTCCGCGGACACGTGAACTGCAACCGATGTCATACACCTTGTTACTCAGTATTTTTGTCTAATTCGTACCACTGTTTTTTGAATATATCAAATGTCATGCGGTATAATTGCACCTTATTCAAGAATGTGGCGTAAGTTTGTAATTATAAGTTTGTTTGTATTTGTGTTTTTTGCAATCCTAGGGCAATAAAAGAAGTACTATTATTGTGCTGTACTTAATAAGATAAGGCAGATTTACATCCAGTCTCATTCTGACGTTAGTGACATATTGTCTTCAAAATATGCAGCGCTTTATGGTAGAGAGTGCAGAAGTAAATTTAAAGCACATGTATGCAAGTAAAATTTCTCAAGTGGGCTTGGATGAGCAACAAGTAAGTTTTAGGTACAGCCTTATTTTATGGATACCGTTATATTTATAATGAAGGGACTTCGTATTTAGAACCATAGTTTTAGTCTTAATTAAAAGTCAGTAAATGCTGACCTGGAAGTAAGCGCAAGTCTTCTCGGCGCAATGTGTGCCTTCATCGGAACCATCTCCGCAGTCGTTCTCCGAGTCGCACTTCCACGTATTAGGCACGCAGCGGCCGTTGTCGCACTGGAACTGCGACGAGCTGCATGTTACGTTAATGCAGCCCGTCTCATCCGAAAAGTCACCGCAGTCGTTCTCAGAGTCACATTTAAACGTTGTTGGGATACAGCGTCCGGACTTGCACATAAATTCCGACGCGCTGCATGTTGATTCTGAACAGACCAAACAAAATATTTTTTTTTTTTATCACATGTTTTAAAATAATTAATTGGCACTTTTATACAAGGTGAAGTTCAGTTATACATCTGGTAAATTAAAAACAAGAGATTATTAAGTTAAATTAACAATGAGTTATTCGTGATTAACCATGCAAGCTATAGGTTATCTTAATTATGAAAATACAAAAGATTAATCAGAGAATATTAAATTTTACAGACTTAACGACTTAAATAAACATAAAAAATTCAACTTACTGGTGCAATTGGCGAATTCCTCGTCGCTGTTATCTAAGCAGTCATCGTCTCCATCGCAAACCCAACTTTTGGGGATGCACCGTTGGTTGTTGCAAGTAAAGTCCCAGGTATTTGGGCACGCGCGCACCGGTGGCTCCGAGTTAGGGTCCGCCACGCAACTCGTACCATCGGGAGCCAATTTCTCCCCGTAGGGACAACCACACTTCACCGTCAATAATTCTGTATTGTTCCTCGGTACGGCGAAGCAAAGTTTTTGGCAATTTCCATTACTTCTAGCGCAAGGCTGCATGGGATCTATTTTCTGGACTGCCTCGCTATATACTTTCACACCATAGAGCCGGTTCGTTTGAGGCTCCCGAACCATTACGTCTTCTTGTTCACCAGTCAGTTTATGAAGACGTATAATGGCGTCCAACCTCCAGTCAGTTATATACATGAACTCTTTATGAATAACAATGGAGAAAGGATGTCTTATTAATCTGGAGTTTACTGTCTGTACATCTGTGCCGTCTAGTTTCGAATGCTGAACATGGTCTAATAAAGCGTCACACCAGTACAGTCGGTCGGTATCGAAATCTATAGAAAGACCATTTGGCCAACCAAGGGTAACATTCTCAAATACAAGTAAACCAGTACCATCAGTGTTGGCTCTGCTGATGTTAGCGGGACGATCCCACTCCGAAAAGAAGATATAACCTTTGTTTGGATGTACTACAATAGCACGTGGCCTCTTCAAGTCTTTCAGGAGTGTTCTCCGATATGAAACGTTTCTAGTTGATAATACATTCAGTGTACCTTTCCTTGAATCAATATAGTACAAATTTTTGGACGCCCAGTCCACAGCTAGACCTTCGACGCCCTCGTTTTGAGATGCTAATACAATTTCTTTCGTTGTTCCATTCCTATGTACTCTATAAATAACATCTTGTAACACGTCAGAGTAATATATATGTTCGTCTTTCGAGTCAAAATCCAATCCTACGAACCTGGCTCTCTTAGAAACCACAGGGAGTATGGCCTCGCTGAAGCCTTCTATGACGGGATTCAATACTTTCCCCTTTATAAACCTCTGTTGAGAATACATGAGGAACTCTTGTACAAGATCACAGTTTCTTAAGTCCGTTTCTAACCTATATCCGATGTTACAGGCGCATCGGTAGCCCAATCCGCCGTTCGGGAGTGCCGTCACAATACACATCTGAGCACAACCACCATTGTTGTTACCGCATGGATTATTTACAGAAGTTTGTTTTAAAGAATGTATCACAGTTATAGCTTTGGGATCTCTAATATCTTTCATTTTATATATGGCTTGTATACTGGCAGAACCTTCGTATTTGTTGACCGAGCTGATGCCCTGTTTCGTGCTGTCCGACCAGTATACCCTGTCTTCGAATAAAGCTAATCTAGAAGGGCTGGGTACCTGCTGACCCCTTAAAACTAAGAACCTATGGTTTCCGTCATAATCTACAGTTTCTATATAATCTAAAAGTGAGTCGCACCAAAATACTCTCTTAGCTATAATATCTACAGCAATACCGGAGGCCTTGTAAGCCGCTTCTGATACTATTGACTTCGCGTGCGTTCCGTCCATATTAGCTCGAATAATCTGGAAACGAAAAAGCTGAAATTAGCAGAATCAAGATTATGCTTAATGAGTTTTGTCGTTTAAGATTAAGTTTTAAATAATATTAACAAAAGAGTGCAAGGTCAATCGAGTTTAGTTGTATGTGTCATATATTAAAAATACTTCATGATGATTATCTATTTTACTGGTAATCTCACATGTGACATTATCAAACGAATGTTGTAATTGATTAAACCGCAAATCCTTTACAGATAACACGTAATCATACAACTTTGAACTTTAAACAAGAGTATAATTGTTCCGAGGTATTCCTTAGAGATTACAGCATGGGGTTCTTTAATAAGAGAGTAAGATTTCTTTAGGGTCAATAGTGTGAAGTTTGGTGTTGCAGGTTTATCATTGTAGTAACCGTTTGCCATCGAACGAGTGTTATGCTTGTTTGTTACTTTTGTAGTATAAAAAATATTTCTCTTTTTTATGAGATGATAAATAAACTGACAATTCACCGTCAAGAAAGTGAATCATTGCCTTTAGACATGTACATCAGATCACAATGATACCCATGGTTTCTTTTTTGCATTGCTACTTTTATACCCTATAATTTAAGTTCCATGTTTCAAACCGAAGCATAACAACGCAAGTACAGCTGGTTCATAGTAGAAACACGAGTGGTTTTTACTGTATTCCGTATAGAGGTGCCTTCTGATTGATGTATTTACCTGGCTACTGTCAGCGACGAACATAAAGCCGAGCGTGGGGTCGAGCGCGAGGTCGGCGGGGCTGGTGAGGTTTGAGCCGAGTACAACGGCGTGCCAGCGGCCGTCTAATTCGAACACGTCGACCTTTTGTCCGATGGCGTCGGCCACGTACAGCTTGTCACCCACCCAGTCCACGGCCAGCGCTACTGGCGCCCACGAGCCCGCCACCGAAATGTCGCTGTCCGCGTAGCTGCTCAGTCCCGCCGGCGCGTTCAGCGGCTGTGAGTGGATCTGTAACGGGATTCAGTGGACATATTTTTATTCGGTTCCTGCTAATACTTTACTTAGCATTGATGTTACGATTTTGTGATGTGGAAAACAAAGATAGCGATATAATAGGTATGCACTATATATATATATATATATATATATATATATATATGTATAAGAACTACGGGGTAGGTGTATCACTTTATGTGTTATGTACCTACATGTAATACAGATATTGTACATTTTAGTTTTCAACAAAATGAGATTCTATTGAATTAAATCATTTTAAAATACTATGCGAATTTAGTTAAAATTTACAAGACACTGTTGGAATTAAATCCATCACGGTTTATACTCTTTGTATGCTATTTGAAATTTCGTGAATCTAAACCGTACAATTGCTTTTAATAAACGAGATTTGATTTTGTTAATGATCACCAATAACCGAAGGTGCACAGAGAGGTGCCCTTTCAATAGAGCGATAACGAGCTATGACTAGTAATCACGGAGACCGGAGACCCACCTTCCTAGTCTTGAGGTCGGACCAGAAGAGCAGGTTCTTCTTGTAGTGGTAGTCGAGGCCGGCGGCGGCGGTAGCGTTGGCGATGGGCGCGGGCGCGCGGCCGTGAAGGTCCATGCGTAGCACGGCGCGCTCATGTGCCAGCGCCAGCGCGGCGCCGTCCCCGCCGCCCGCGCCGCCCGCGCCGCCCGCGCCGCCCGCGCCGCCCGCGCCGCCCGCGCCGCCCGCGCCGCCCGCGCCGCCCGCGCCGCCCGCGCCGCCCGCGCCGCCCGCGCCGCCCGCGCCGCCCGCGCCGCCCGCGCCGCCCGGCCCCACGGCGGCGCAGCGCTGCCCGCCCACCAGTGCGTAGCCGGGCGCGCACGCGCACTCGTACGAGCCGGGCGTGTTGACGCACAGCTGGTGGCAGTAGCCCCACTCCTTGCACTCGTCGCGGTCCACGCACGTGCGGTTGTCGGCCGCGAGCGCCAGCCCCGCCGCGCAGCTGCACGCGCCGCCCGCCGGCGACGCCACGCACTTGTACTCGCACTCCAGCGCCGGGCAGGACACCGTCGCTGCTCGGGAAACCGATGCACATGTATATACACTTTTCTATGGACAGGAGCTGGCAATATACATCTTAACTGATTGTCTAACCATAACGATCTTTAAGGATTTACATATTAATGGTATCAATATTAGAGAGATACAGACGCGTTGGATGATTATTTTCAAAGTTCATTCCTCGCGGAGTGGTGAATTAAGCTCCAATTAAAGATAGACATAATTATCCAAATTGTAACTCTAACATGGACTAAATCGTCTCTAGTTGGACGAATGTTTGAAGTTTCAGCGTCGAAAAATAGAATAAAAACAGCATCCAGTAAAAATCTGATATAAAATAAGCAAGCCAAATTTCATTTTACAATTTTCATTTCGTATAAATGTTTTATTCAAACGTTTTTAATATTCAACTACATTATACTATATTACATTCTATTTTAGTACTTCCTTCCATCATTAACAAAACTCCTGCACGTTTAAACCCTTTCAAACCTTGAAGTACATACACATACTGGAATAAAACAAATTTTACTAATTCATTGACTCACAGCAGGCTTCCTCTTCATCAGCGTTGTCTTCGCAGTCCTTCTTTCCATCGCACAGCTGAGACCTGGAGATGCATTTGCGCGCTCCGCCGGCGCCGCCCTTGGGACAGAGGTACTTGTTGTCGGGACACGCAACCGCGGTGCAGTTGGCCTCGTCCGAGCCGTCTGAACAGTCTTTGTATCCGTCGCAGTGGTATGTTGCCGGGATACACAGCGAGTTAGTGCACCTGAACTGTCCGATATGACACGCTGGGAAATCTGAAAAATAACAATATAACTTTTATCACTCTTCACAGCAATTTAAGTAACGGTCTAATTGTTACATCTTAGATGGAGTTTTACTGTAAATTGATGGTGACATCCAGACAAACTCCATAAACCTCGTCCACGACTACCAGTACTCCCAAGGAATGTAATGTAAATTGGACTCTCTTTTCTGCATTTAGCCTCTCATTTGGGCTGTTGTGCGTATTAGTCGTGGCTAGTACGGCTAGCCCAGCTCCGCCCTAAAGCACAAAAGCTTCTTGGGATCTTCACAGGCCTCATGGAGCGTACTCATCGTTCCGAAGATTTCTAAACGTTGAAGGTCCACAGCTTCACATTTAACCCCCAAGGATTAAGATGATGATTTAAACGCAAAGTGTATTTTGTTGTGTTTATTGAAAAAAAGAGATACACTGTATTTAAAATACATTGGAAAAAAAACAGTAAAATGCATTTTTTTTATGCAACTTAGAATGGCAAACAAGCTGACGGCCTACCTGATGGAAAGTGTAACCGTCGTCTATAGACATGAGCAGTACCATGGACATAACAGAGTATACTGTTTCGCCCATGATACCCCCCCCCCCCCCCCATGCGTTGCACTTCCTGAGGAGTCAGATGTTATTCCTCTGTACCCAGTAAATTCACGCCATATCCCACCCTTCAAACCGAAACACAGCCATGCAAATACAACTGCTTCACGGTTGAAACACGGATATGACGATAATATGACGAATACAAGAGAAAAGTACGTTCATAGAGGTGGCAAAACATGACGTATGTTTTTAATGTATGGACATGATTGTAACCACTTTGTTACCACTGTCACCGCAACTACCATTTATTTTTTGTAAATATTCAACAATCTGATGGCCTAGTTGATGGAAAGCAATATTCTTTTAAATCGAATAATTTTACTACCGTAATCCATCCTACGTCCACAATCCTACGTCCATTTAAAAATTGGACGTAGGATTTTTAAATATTAAGATGGCATTAATTTAAAAAACATTATTTAAAAAATATCATGATCGTTGTACTCACTGCATAGAGCTTCATCCGAATTGTCGCCGCAGTCATCTTTGTGGTCGCACTTGGCCGTCGCGTCGACGCACTTGTTCCCTGACGCGCACCTGAACTGGTCCAGTCGGCACGGGATGCCGTTGCCCGGACAATCTTGCTCGTCTTTACCCGTTCTACAGTCTAAGTACCTGGTGGGGAATAATTCGATAAACGAAACATGTAAATCTACAGTCCTCTGCATCCTAAAGCATCCCCGTCTTTGGTGTGTTGGAGTTCCTACTCCAACACACAAAAGACGGGGATCCTTTAGGTGTGCCCAATATCACTCTCTAGGGTACTGCTTCCTCCTCGCAAGAGGAGGGGGAAGATGTTTAAACATTATTACGTTGGCCAAGCAGCTTGGGTATTGTACTGTGTATCGTATCAGTCGTTAACTGCCGACTGCTGAACACACGCCTCCTTCATAAGAGGGTTCTGGCAGGCGGGTTGGCACTACAGTTAGGTTTTGGTGATGTTTTAAAAGGGACGCTGCTGTCCATCCCTCGACCATTCAGTTTTCTTAGTCGTTTCTTACTACACACACGGAAAAGAAAGGGATGGTCCATTCTATGCCGGGACCATACGGTATTGTATTGTGTTCCTCTTGTCGTCTCTTAAGAGCTTTTATTATGAAGACAAAATTTGTAATACAGGGGATAATTTATGGATTTACTAAACTTATATGAAAAATTCTCATAACAACCCTATATTGGTCCACAGCTAAACACGGGTTTCTTTCTATATTATTTATTTTATTTATTCATTAGTACAAATATGTGTACATGGCGGACTTAATGCTAAAAGCATTCTCTCCCAGTCAACCGTAGGGAAGTGTCAGAATACTCGAATGCGGTACTACTAATTATTGATATACATACATACTAAAATTACATATTATGATGATATTAAGCTATTATAAATATACCACGCTAGCCCAGCATCTAGACAATAGGGTAATCAAGAATCTACTCTTGCGTTGGCATGCTGTATTCCCCATTACTAAATTATAAGCGTGAAAGGAGTAGATGCATATTTTTTGGTCACTCAGAAACGTAACAAGCTATTAAAATCCTGATGAATAAGCTATATAGAGAATGAGATTCCGTGCAAAGTTTTAGAGGAGTCAAATGTCTGTACATTTGCCTGATCTTGCCAGAGAGGGTTTTCGAAATCGCTTACGTATCCACTTACCCGTCGCATTTTTTGTCTTTAGGTATGCAGGGCCCCTGTGAAGAGATCTTGCCACTGCTAGCACCCTCCACGCCGCACTGGAAGTCATCTGGTAGACACTTCCGGTATGCTGGAATAAAATGAGATACATTATAAGTCATTATAAATGAAATTGTTTCTAAAGATAATGTTTATTATTCAATTGACTAAAAAAGTTAGAATGAATTTAGATGTATAGATAGATCATATTTCAGATCCACATAACATACTAGGCACATATACCCTACAAAAAGTACCATATCTTTTCCTAAATTAGACGATCGAAGTAGCGGGATAATGAAGATGTATAAATGTAATGATTCTGATGAAATAGTACATTACTGCAGCGGCCAGCAACTGAGGCATTGATGGACAATGCCTAGTTGCTGGTCGCTGCATGCCTATGAGTCAATGCCTAGTTGTGGCCAAGGCTTGTATAGTACTTTTCTCAAACAATGCGCGGAAATCAAAAACACAATTTTACTTTTTAAGTTCAATGACGGATAACGAACAATAATAATTTTTCATGCGCCATAATGTTCCTTTGTTTTTTTTTCAATTAACAGCTTTTAATTTGCAAACCAGTTCGAAATTTAAATAAAACCTTTTATTAGTTACCTCCTTTGTAGCCACGTTTCGAAGTAAAAGGTCATTCCATTTTTAAATTATAGGACAGATATGAGTTTATATAGTAATTTATCTGGCCGCAAAACACGACAGATATGGATTTTCATACAACTTTTGCCGCCCGCTGCCCGCATGTATCTGGCCAGAACGGCAATTTTGATTTATCTCTAAGAAGATTGTCAAAATAATGCTCACATTTCCAAGCATGTTTGAGAAAACATTATATACATGTAAATAATGTATTATTACAAACGGATACAACTTGACACGTTCACTGCGGACGGGGCGAGGGTTAGTGCAGAGCGCATGAAAATGCTAAACTGCTAGCTGTTTTTTGCAACAAAATGTTTTCGAGACAAGTCGACTTGCCAAGCGAGATAATGCGATTTTCATACAAAGTTATGTAAAACCCCTGATAGAGGGCGCCTTTGAGCGGAGTGGAGTGGCGCCGGCCTCGTGATGCCTTTCCAGCGGCACTGTTTATAAGGGTTACTGTTTTATGAGCTTTTGTGCAACTTTAAATACGTTTTTCATGGAAATTGATGCAAAAGATGTGAAAGGAAAATTGCAATTTTAAAACACAAATACGGTGATGCAGACTTGGTTCATCGGTGCAATGGATAATAACGACTTTTACATATTCACACGTAGTCTTCTCGTTTAAGAATGAATTTTGAAGAACATTTGCAACTTCATCATCATCATTATGATGTCAGCCGTTAGGTGTCCGCTGCTGAACACAGACCTCCCCCATAAGGGGGTTTTGGTAGTTGTTGTAGCACTTAAGGTTCAAAAATGTTTATGCTTGATCTGTTTTAGAAAATCAAATGACACGTCTTCTCACTACATTGTTTTATTGTGAACTGAAGTAACAATCCCTTTTTACTGATACTTATATCATAAAACATCAGATGACGACGTGTAGTGTGTTTGTGTGCGTTATGTATGGATGTATGGTACATTTGAATGTATTAGTGTGTGGACTGTATGTTAAGATTTTTTTTTATACAACTTAGAATGGCAAACAAGCTGACGGCCCAACTGATGGAAAGTGGTAACCGTCGCCTATAGACATGAGCAGTACCATGGACATAACAGAGTATACTGTTTCGCCCATGATACCCCCCATGCGTTGCCATTCCTGAGGACTCAGGTGTTATTCCTCTGTATCCTAGTAAATTCACGCCATATCCCACCCTTCAAACTGAAACACAACCATGCAAACACAACTGCTTCACGGTTTAAACACGAATGGGACAGAGGTACCCAAGCAATCGATTTTTGTACAAAGTCTCCCTCTGGTGAGATGTTAAGATTACATAATTATATTCCTTTATTTATCATTATGAACAATATACCATAATTAGCTACAACAGTAGTAGTTACGACGCTTGACTGGCGGGTTGGCGACCGCAGTTAGGCTTATACTTACTTGAGAATACTTTGCATATAATTATATTATAAAGCCGCCATGTGGTCCCGGCATAGAATAAGCCACCCCTTCTTTTCCCGTGGGTATCGTAAGAGGCGACTAAGGGAGGACGAAAGATAGACAGGGGACGCCCCCTTTAAAACATATCCAAAGCCTAACTGCGGTTGCTAATATAAACGTGGCAATTATTTGCAAACCCCCTAAGGGGAGACTTATGTCCAGCAGTGGACAGTTAAAAGCTGGTATGATGATAATGATATTATTAAAGTTTAGAGGACAACAATAAGAGATAATTTAATGTGAGTAACGGATCCAACCAGCTGACCGCTCGCTGGCCCGGAAGTGACCCGCGCCGTCCACTTGACTGCACCGGTTCTATTCTCACACTATTTAGGTGAAATTGTGACCGCAAAGTACTCCGATATTTCTTTAACAATATAGATAGATAGATACTCTTTATTGAGAAAACAATGGGCGACCTTATCGCTAAATGCGATCTCTTCCAGGTAACTATTGGATGGAGAGGAGTGTATATATATATATATATATATATATATATATATATATATATATATATATATATATATATATATAATGGATTTGACAGAACAAGATGTATTTAGCGTGTCCTAATATTGGATACGACGTTGATTAGAAATTTTATTCTAGTAAAATTATCTTTTGATTTTTTTACTGAAACGAATAAAATGAGAATTATGTATTACGTACACTGGATAGGTGACAGAACTGGAATGTATTTAATCTATCTTCTTGTACTTAGCTCTTTTCCACTTTATGTGAGGTTGGCTCTCCTAAATCAGCTGTGCCTGGAATTTTAGTCGAATTATAGAGTCTGATAATTTCTTTTCTACCCTGTTGTTACTATTATTTTTAACCGAAATATATTTAATAAAATTATCTCCAATGAAATAATATCAGCATTTTTTAAATTTAAAAATGTACATAAAATCTTTAGATAAAGTTAAATTAATTTAAAGAAATATAGGAAACAACTTTAATAATTAGTCTTAGTAATGAAATCTAAATTTTCAGAACTAGAAGTTAAAATTCCAAATCAATATGTTGCTATTTGTTTTAAATCAAGAATAACAATGAAAAAATAAGCAAAACAAAGATAGAATACTTTAATACTGAAACGAAAAAAATGGGAATTATGTATTCACTCTTAATTTCCAATTTTCCTGACAACAAGTAGATAAGCTCGTTCTACATTCGCAGATCCACAGGAAATTGTCTCCAAGAATACCGACTTGTGTGAACGTCGTATCTATGGAAGGATCACCGATCGTAAAGTCGACTCAATCTAGGAGTCGTCCGCTCCGCCGCTACGTAATGGCAGTAGGTGCTTTAAGATCCAATGATGTAGTGTCAATTTATATACTTCCATTTATCTATAGTCACAATTCTAATTTTCAATAAGACAGAATAAGACGATTAGACAGTATAATGGGAGTGAATGAATCTCTATCTTTTTAAACAACTTAGAAGCAAGGTGAAAGAGATAGAGATAGAGAGAGAGAGAGAAAGAATAGATTTATACATTCTGTATATTTTAGATTCAGGTGTGAAACTATTGCCAAAGAAGCCACTGAAAACATCTGTAGGCATAAAGATTATAGGAGATTATTTATTCTTATGCCCTGTCCTTACTACGTTCTTGTTACTAGGCAGGATGAGGTAACAACTACCCATATCCAAATTTGGTTGGTATCCTGCGCTGGTGCAGGTTGTTTCTAAAAATTCTTTACCCTGATCCATTTAATGGGAATCCGTCATCTAGAAAGGTCTTGATATAGAAATTTTATTAGGTGAGATAGCCATTCCAAGTTTTATAAAAAAAGGTAGATAGAAAGAGAGTAAAGGGTTCAGTTCTCACTATACTGTCTATTCACATATTCGTCGAAAAACAAAAACAATATCAAGTTATAATTACGATTCGTTCACATCATAAAGAGAATGTCTTTTTTTTATACAACTTAGTATGGCAAATAAGTTGACGGCCCACCTGATGGAAAGTGGTAACCGTCGCCTATAGATATGGACATAACAGAGTATACTGTTTCGCCCATGATACACCCCGAACAGAATTTAAACCGAAACACGGCCATGCAAACACAACTGCTTTACGGTTGAAACACGAATGGGATAGAGGTACCCAAGCAAACGACTTTTGGACAAAGTCTCCCTCTGTCTATTCTGTAGACGTCTTCTTGCATTAAAATTATTTATAAACGCTATTAAGAATTCTCGGATCAAATTAAAATTTAGCCGTTATAACAGCAATAAAGTATTTTTAATATGGGTATTTATTGAAAATTCTTGAAGCGTAGTTCTGCACAGAGACATTCTATGTTAATGATATTACAAAATACCATTGCGAAGGACAAATTTTTCATGCTCAATTATTCTGGTATTCATTTATTTTCAATTAGTTATCTACGATGAGAAGTAAAGTTTTAAACTTTTTAAACGTATTATGAAAGTGTGACGAGTAGAGGCAACGAAAAGAACCGTTTTCTAGTTGCTGTCACACACAGAAATGGAATTGCGTTAAACGAAAAACTTTACACTCGCATAAATCGGCAAATCTTGAAAGGTGTTAGAATTGAAACCCTTTTTCCGAGGTCCTTATCACTTTTCTCGTGTCGTTGTCATCGGGGATCTCGATTCTATTGTAGACGTTGGGCTAAAGTTAACAAAACCAGCAAACACTGAAACAAATCTGCCGGCACACAATAAGTCTGAGCCGCTTGGGAGCAACGGGCGATGCAATCTCGTAGAATGGTACCAATTGTCGACAAGATAGACGGCTCAGTAAATTTTTAACTACATATCCAATTATTCTACGAGTGGCGTAGCTACCTAACATTCATTACATACGACTACATTTTATATTATATTCAATAAATGCAATTTGTTATATTTTCAATAAATAAAAGGCAAACAAGGATTTTTTTGTGGAAATAAGTACTTAAACCTGCTCTCGAAGTAATCTCAGTACTTCGATTAAGTTTAAAAAAATGTAATGGAAAAATTTTGCTTCTAGGGAAATTCTACTTTTTTAACTTGAAGCTGCATTTATGAGAGAAAATATTTCAAAAAAGGTTTATACTTCACTCGAATTATTATTATTGGTATTTAGATCCTGATCAATGTTTTATAATAATAGTAGTTACTTTATAATGAAAAACTATACGAGTATATGTATAGTTAGAGAAAAAAATTAAGGGAAAAGAAAAGGAACGTTGGGAGTGTAATAGGAAGTTGGTAAACAAGAAATGAACGATTAATGGGAGAAAGAAAAATAAAGGAACTGCAGTTGCAAAGGGAATGCTGACCAGAATTTACAGTAGCTTGGAAGGCCGGGCTCGAATACCCTTGTGTCTTTATTCAGGAACCAGATAGATTACTAGAGAACAATTTTGGAAATAATTCAAATGAAAATTACTGCCTCCCTTATTGGCCCACTAATAATTTTGCTACATATAAGTAAATTTTTAAAATGTTGTTGTTACGACGAACGTAACACTGATCATTTTACCAAACATATTGGAATGTGGCATAGTTCCGAATGTTTCTTCGATAAATTGCATTGTTCACTAGTATTGCAGGAAATTTACAATTGATAAAACAAATGTTTAACCGTTTTGGCCAGAGCTCAAGTACGACCTTTTCAAATTCTACATAATAAGAACATCTGGATAGTGTGAAAGGGTTTAAGGTTATTTTATTTTAGACATTTATTTCATGACAAAGAAGAAGTTTGATTATATTTAAAAGAAAAAGTCTCTTTGTAAAACAAGTTCATAATAAAAAATTAGTAGCAACAAGCCTTCATTAATAAACAACTAGTAAGAAACTTGCAGATTTATTCCCGAGGCATAAATGAATGTTTCAGAGAACTGCAGAGAAAGTATAGAAGAGTTGTGATCTATTAAAAACTTGTCCTACGAGCTGTGGAGTGAGCAGTGTGTTTTATTCTTGTGAAATGCGTTTTATCCTTAGAGCGTAATAGATTAAGTTAACAAGAAGTTTATTTGTGGTATCGCAAACAGAAGATCAACAAAAGTTTGAAACAGGACTGAAGCAAAAATCCGTCTTCTTACAATTTGATATATCAGTACTTTCAGACTCATTAAAGATGGAATCTAAATAATTCAATAGTATTTTTAATCTACTGCAGGTCACAGAAAGTAACTTTTACATTAAATTATTCGTTTTTTTTGTCTACAGTAAAACTGTATTAAGGCGTCCACATGAGTCGTCTATATACACGAACTCTATTCCACCATTCATATTAGGCTACTAAACAATTTGCTTGCATGCAATGTTCTGGTTTTTGTTTTTGATGGATGATAATGGAGTGGTAACCCCGCCTACGCTAACAGTATATGCTATTAGGGCACCAGTGGGGGATGACAGGTGGATTTGAAAAAGCAGTTCAGTTAGCCCATCGTGATAAATATACCTGGAATTCAGCACGATGGTTTTTTAGAGAGAACCGCATGGAGGTTGACCTGTCAGGGTATATTGCTTGTAATGGGACTAGTAGTCCGCATTGCTAACAGTCCCTTCCCCCGCAATGTTCTGGTTTAAACAGATTAAATAAATAAAGAGGTCTTTAATTTGTACAATGAGTGAAATTACTAAGACTTAAAATATTTATTACATAAGATTCGGCTACTCGCGTGGGATACCACTGGTGTTGCAAACCTTTACGTAGCTACAATCGAATAGACCATAGAATGTGTTCGTATTGTTTATAAACTAAACAAAACATCCTAAAAATACAATTTAGAAAAGTTCTACAAAAGAGTTAATGCATACCCGAGAAACTTGTAACTCCATCCGTGAAGTGTAGGGGCAACAGATTTACATGAAAACAGGCACATCAGTGATACGGGCGACAAACAAAAACGCAATTTCCACACCATTAAAACTTGCCCACTTGTTGGAACTGCCTCCACTTGGTGCCAGATTATTTTGAACTCCGACGTGAGTGGCACACCCTCCACCTCCCCCAACGGTGCAGTGACGCGGAAGGTCTAGATTATTTGGTTTAAATGTTTCATTTGCAAATCGTCTCTTAAAGAAACAGGTTGCTATATTCGGCCTCTTGTTTTTTTGACACTATATGAAGTTACACAAAAAGGAACCACTAGTATGAATATGAATAGAAGAGAATTTGTATATATGATTACAAATTAATATTGGGCCGTGTGGTCCCGGGATAGAATAGGCCACCCCTGCCTTTTCCGCGGGTGTCGTAAGAGACGACTAAGGCCGGGCGAGGGATAGGCAGTAGCGTCCCTCTTAAAACATCTCTAAAGTTTGACTGCGGTTGCCAATTCGCTTGCCGAGCATGGCAACTACTGGCAAACCCCTCCTAAGTGGGAGGCTTATGTTCAACAGTGGACAGTTAAAGGTATGTTGATGATGATTAGGGCAAGTAGAAGCAAAGGCTTTGCTCATTTTTATTTAACCATTTAAGTGTAATTCATGAATCAAACATCCTTACAATTTTTTCACTGTAATTAGCGGAATTTTTCGGAAGTAACACTAAAGTTTCAACACAATTATCAAACGGTGAACTTCGTCAAACAAGTAAAGCCGTATTATGTACTATACATTATACACTGTAGTTTTTGCAATTTGATGAAATTTTGAGTTGTAAATGAATGAATTGAAAAAATATTTAAATTGTTTCATAATATTATTTTGTTATCATACCTGGTCAGTATTGCCTTAGGTATTCACAAAAGGTGTATCAATCAAGTCATGTGTATAGAAATGTAAAATAGTACAACGGTTACAAAAGTTATATTATGATAGCTGAAACTGTTCTCGTAAACCAATAGTAGAGTTCACTTGTGAATTTAACCGCACGGAGGTTGTTAACCAACAACGCAGGGCAGAAACTAATTGCAACTTTTAATGTGATTCCAATACGAATTTGATTTGCAATCGGAACTTCCGGAATATATTTAAATAATAAAGTAAAATTTCCACCAAATGAAATCAAATGCGCCGCAATTTTAGATTTTGTTCCACAAACAACAGAAGCTATTTCAATTAGAACAAAATGAATTGAGACTAACACGAGAAAAAACGTTATTTGATATAGATAGAATCACAAAATCATTGCAAAATGTAATCCGCCATCTTGTCGCTGCGGCCATTTTAAAATGACGTAATTTTCTTTATTGTTTGACTATATTTACTCCTCAAGATTTTTCATTTAAAACCCATAGCAATAGACTTGCCTAAATTCCACTATTCACTATCTTGTAACAATGGCTATTTTGAAAATCTCACAACATTCATATTGCGTTGTTATTAGAACAAAAGGCGTATGCGAAATGTCAACAAAATCGATTAGACGGAACTGGTTACAAATTGTGCTTGCAAGTTTTGACCTAAACAAACTAAAAAAAAAGCATGTAGAGAATGTAAAGAGGTGTACTCACTGCATTCCGCCTCGTCGGTGCCGTCGACGCAGTCGACGTGCATGTCGCAGCGGTAGTGCGGCGGCAGGCAGTATGTTTTGTTCCACACGTACTGGCCGCACGTCAGCTGGCCCGCCTCGCATTCTGGTGGAGCTGCGGATAGAACATTGACACTGTTCATAAACTTACACGTCTCGAGTTCAACAATAGTATGTTGCTTATAAATTTAACCCACATTCCTTTCGCACTTAAAAACAATGAAACTCTATCATGCAAAATTGTCCTTTTCATTTTACTAAACTACATTTTATTTTGCGCAAATCTTTATCACTGGTTAGTAGACTAGAATTATTTTGTTTAATTCCTGTACCCATTAGTATGTGTGCGACTGCCAACACACTTCAAAATCGAAGCGATTTATTAATTTCACTGAAGATGCCTCGTTTAGACGTGAAACACGTGTCGGCAAATGTGCGTGGACGGACTGGCGGTCGGAGATTGATGACTAATAAAAATAATGTTGTAGAATTTCTGGTAATATATTATTTTTTAATTTTAAGTCAATATTCTTATATATAAGTGTCTAATATATAAGTTTACAAATTCAAAGTAACAAATTAATAATACATATAAACCTATAGTAATTTATGTATGTATTTGTTTATGTATATATATATGTATATACATATATATATGTATGTTTTGTATATATTTGTTTATATATATTAGTGCGCCACCTACCCTTTGTTTTTCTTTCTTTTCTCAATGTTTTCTACCCAAAGGTTGTCTGGAAGAGATTGCTTAGCGGTGAGGCCGCCTTTTGTATCATTTCTTATTACAGTTAAATGTGTTTACTATATTATAAATGGTGTAATAAAGTGTACATAAATAAATAAATAAATAAATAATTTCAGCTATGAGTAAACCAGTCAGTCAGTTTCCTATTATGTATGTAATGTCTTTGTTGACTATATCACACGCGAATATTGTCTGCTGCCCAAACTATGCATATAGCATTGTCATGGGAATTACCAAATATCCTTTCTAAATGCTAATCTAAGCAAAATTTTATATTCTAGCGAAAATAAAAATAACTGTACCACTAACATTCTGTCTCCGTCCCATTCGTGTTTCAACCCTGAAGCAGTTGTGTTTGCATGGCTGTGTTTCGGTTTGAAGGGTGGGATATGGCGTGAATTTACTGGGTACAGAGGAAATACATCTGAGTCCTCAGGAATGGCAACGCATGGGGGGTATCATGGGTGGAACAGTATACTCTGTTATGTCCATGGTACTGCTCATGTCTATAGGCGACGGTTATCACTTTTCATCAGGGTCGTCAGCTTGTTTGCCATTCTAAGTTGTATAAAAAAAAACATGTTTTAACCTGTAAATTCACGCCATATCCCATCCTTCAAACCGAAACACAGCCATGCAAACACAACTGCTTCACGATAGAAACACGAATGGGACAGACGTACCCAAGCAATCGACTTTTGTACAAAGTCTCCCTCTGTATACATCAATGGTATGTACACACAGTACAATAAGCTGTGGTTAGTTCGGAACTAGACAGTAGTGTGTCTAGTGTCTAATAGAGTATTTAGTGACAGTTTTTTCCATAACTTTCTTCAAACTTTATTACATTACTAGCGGCGCGTCCCGGTTTAGCACGGGTGGACATTTTTACAACATTTCAAAAAGTGGTTATTGTGACACAACGATAATAGTTGGACATATAGTATCGTTAAGTTTTTTGTAGTTATTGATATTTTCTTCAATATTGTAGAACATACTTTTGTTCTATCACCAACAGTTTCCGCAGCGCACGCGACGAAAGATATTTTATTGCATTTTTTTTACACCTTGAGTTACGTGACTAAAGTTTTAGTAAGGATCCCAAATCTTTTCTAGCAATAAACATAGCCTATGTTACTCAGAGTGAATGTATCTTTTTAATGGTGCAAGAATTTTTGAAATCGGCAAAGTAGTTTTTGAGTTTATTCATTACAAACATGTACGCAAAAATACAAATCTTTCTTCTTTATAATATTAGTGTAGATGTCACCTCACCATCAAAACACTGTGTAAATGTTATTATAAACCTATCATACGAAATCAATTGTTATTAGTATAAAGGAAGCGTTCCAAACCACTTGACCTACAATCAGTGTCGGCCATCAATCAACGAGGACCAAAGCGAGATGTCGAGTGTCCTCGACGCAGTCTCCAGTGTGTAGGGTCCCCTATAATTGAGGTTGCTGAGGTGCAAATTGAATTTACGCGCCAATGCTCAAATAGTTTGATCGGCAGGGGTTCAGAGCACTACTTATACATGTGAACAAAGCTTTTGATATGTGGACCGTTTAGTTGATATTACAAATACAGTGGAATTCGCTTTGATGACCCGTTGTAATGACCAATCGTTTGTTATTTGCGCATTAGAGGATGGTGAGCTCAACTTGTCTTTGCCAAAAGAATTTAGACCTTGTTATTAAATAATACGTCTCTCGTTTGTTTATTTTTGGATGTATTAATACTTGTAATTGAAAAAAAATATATATATACATATAATTACATATGTATGTCCTTGAGTTTTATTTTTTCCAAAATTATCTATTATAATTTAATTTTCCACTATATTTAGCTCGTGTTTACGGTGAAGAACGTATATAAAAAGGGGTGGCCTATTCTATGCCGGGACTACACGACGATTCTTCTACTGTAAATTAGTTCAGTAGTCTAGAACGCTTCCTTCTTGTTTCTTATTACGGTTTCCATACATCCATCAACTTATTATTTGCCACTCACAGAGTAAAATAAAAAGTAATAATCCGAATTGCAGCGCGCCGCGGGCTATCTGTATCGAGCTTTACTCTGTAACGGCTCTCATTTGACACGTGACATGACGCTAAGCCTATTTTTCCCAGCTTAGTCGGCCATTTTGGCGCGCCCCGGGAAATCTAGCTGGCGCGAAAAATTGCACTGCCATTTCTCATGTGCAACAATGGCGGGTGGAGCTGGCCATTCGTGGGCCTGTTGTGGCTTGCGACATGTCTACGTGCTAGATGCGGCCATCTAGAGACGCTGTTATTAATGTAAACTTTAAAAAGTTTTACTTTTAAAGTATTAGTTTATATATTTTTGTGTAATTTGCCTACTCCGTACGTATGTTTTTATTATTCAATATTTATAGTAAATTTTTATTTTTTATTAATGTATTTACGTCTTATATCTAGATCCCAGGGTTCAATTGCGTAATACATATATTTTATTTATATTATATGGTATATGACTACATTTATATTAACTGTAGGAGCATTATTAGCTAGGTGTCGACATTCTAAAATAAATATGGCATCCCTAAACTATTAAAAATTTACAAAAATGTATCTGTCATATTTATATACATATATGTATCTACTTACATATGTATGCTTTGATGATAAAACAATTATTATACAACCGTTTGATAGTGGAGGCAGAAAGTGGCTATAGAATCATACAATCTCAACGTGGGCTCGTTTTATTCATCTCGATGAGTAGGCGGTATCTATAGTTAGCGGACAGATATTGATGAGTGTTTTGAAATGGACTTAATTATTACCGTGAGGGTTGTAAACCCTTCAGTATTAAAAAAAAAAATAGTTCAAGCAATATTATATAATTACGAACGTCTGCTGAGTGCGAGCTGTAAGCCAGCTGTTTACCAGTGGAAGACTTTGTACAAAAGTCGTTTGCTTGCACACCTCTGTCCTATTAGTGTTTCAACCGTGAAGCAGTTGTGTTTGCATGGCTGTGTTTCGGTTTGAAGGGTGGAATATGGCGTGAATTTACAGGGTACAGAGGAATAATACCTGAGTCCTCATGAATGGCAACGCATGGGGGGTATCATGGGCGAAACAGTATACTCTGTTATGTCCATGGTACTGCTCATATTTATAGGCGACGGTTACCACTATTCATCAGGTGATCCGTCAGCTTGTTTGCCATTCTAAGTTGTATAAAAAAAGGCATGGCTCGGCATGATTAAGGATCACGAATTGATCCCGAAACTAGTCGAGCATTCTCGATATAATTACATGTAAATGATGCAGGTTGATATTACATTAAAATATATGCGTTACGAAATTTTTAACAATAATGTAAATATTGATTCAAGGTCTGATAAACTGCATTCCCTTATTCCACCTTCCCCTTTCTAATATCGCGCCACGAAGATGGGTCAGCTAATACATCCCTACACGGTAGAAAGTCTGCGTTCGCGTATTTTGCAAACTCATACGTAAACTGTATCGTAACAATATGGAATAGCCGGGGGGAAAGGGATTGTTAGTAATGGAGTTTGACAGCCCCATTGCTAGCAATATACCCTATTAGGTCGACCTCCACGTGGTTCCCCCTGGAAACCATAGTGAACAATTCTTGTTGAATTTGTCACGATGGACTAACTGATCTACTTCACCCTCACCTATCATCCTTCACTGGTGCCCCGACGATGTATACCGATAGCGCGGGTGGTTACCATTCCATTATCATCCATTAAAAAAAACATATGGAATAGCCTTCCCTGTGACGACTGTATATGTGTGACGTATCCTTTGTTTATGGACAATATTTTTTTATACAACTGCAATGGCAAACTTGATGGTGACCGGTTACTTTAGCCTATAAACGCTTGCAATATCAGGGGCATTATGCGCGCGTTAGCGACCCTGAAGAAAACTTTACTCCTTTCTTTGTTAAAAAAAATTACATCAATATACAAGAGACTGTACGATGTTAAGTCTAATTTTCTATTTCACCATAATTATATAAAATAGCAACAATAGACGGTAGCGACTTGTCGCGAACAATAGTCGCGATGCAACGTCACGAGCGCGTCTCGGCGACGTGCCGTGAATGCGAGCATTAAACCCAGTTGCATTGTCTGATATTGTGGATAATTCGCGACTATTTCATATTAGTTCAAACTAGATATTTCTGTGCAAATCGTATTGTATTATATTGTACTTCGTATACGTGGATAATAGTATCGTAAGTCGGTAAATCAATGAAATAATAGAATTTCATCGTGCCTCCGATCAAACTGTTTATAGTAAACTCCTCTCCATCCAAAGGTTGCCTGGAAGAGATCGCTTTTAGCGGTAAGGCCGCCCATTGTTTTCTCATTGTGATTATTTCTTGTAATTGTTTATATTTATAATAAGATTACTATTGTAATATTTTGGAGGAAACAATAAAGAGTATCTATCTATCTATCAATGAAACAGAACATATTAGAGGGCGTATCAAGATAAACCAGTTTAAATTAGACTTTCACAAATATAATTGTGAAAACCGCATCTAATTTGGTGTAGTTGTTTTTTCGTGATGCTGGAACAAACATACAGACAAACAGACTTTAAATAACAAAGTATGCATTTAGAAATTTAATTATGAAAACAGGATTACTTAAATGTTTGGACTTGACGTCTAAATTACTAGGGAGTTATAATATATACAGAGGTTGCCTGGAATAGATCGCTTTTAGCGATATGGTTCCCATAGTTTTCTCAGTGTGATCATTTCTTCTAATTGTTTGTATATATAATAAGTTTACTACTGTAATCTTTTTGAAGAAACAATAAAGAGCATCTATTTTATATATTCTTTCTAAAGTACTGCCGTGAGAATAAGATAGATAGATAGATAATTTATTTGCATTACTTACAGCACACAAATAACAACAGACATAGGTTGACATGCACAGTGAAAAAAAGATAAAAAAATATATATATACAAAAAATAAAAAAAAAACAAAACGCATAAAAGAAGTATCAATTTTTCCCTTCATACTCGTACGTGCGCTACAGTAACACAAAATGTTCACAACTCGGCTTATTGCTTTGCCCTTAAAAGAGCAAAACACTGATATGTTGTAACCAAAATCTAGCCTCAAAATAAGGCTTATAGTATACTATAAAAATTCTAATAGTAAGTCATAAAACAGAAAATTTTATTTTTCAGTAAGAAATACTAGAGAGATGTTCAGTACAGAAATTGTCTGCATAAGTTTTACTCGTATTTTGTCGCCATGCAGCTGTGCTTTGTATAGCTGTATTTTAGATAATATAGCCGTGAAATTATAGAATACAGAAGCATAACTATCTTTCAAAAAAAAAAAACGTTCACGCTCACTTTCTTACTTTATCCGAACAGTAAGTGCTTTATATTATTCTCAATTTCGTGTATAATATAGTATATATCATATATGTGTAAGTATATTTGTTATTCATATATATTTATTCGTTTATATATGTAATTTTAGTATGTATGTATATCAATAATTACTAGTACCGCATTCGAGTATTCTGACACTTCCCTACGGTTGACTGGGAGAGAATGCTTTTAGCATTAAGTCAGCCATGTACCCATATTTGTACTAATGAATAAATAAAATTTACTGGGTACAGAGGAATAACACCTGAGTCCCCAGGAATGGCAACGCATGGGGGGTATCATGGGCGAAACAGTATAGTCTGTTATGTCCATGGCACTGTTCATGTCTATAAGCGACGGTTACCACTTTCCATCAGGTGGGCCGTCAGCTTGTTTGCCATTCTAAGTTGTATAAAAAAAAACACTACCCCTTCCTACATAACACCTCTGTCCCAAGGGATACCGTGAATATCATACTTTATTCAGACATATTTATAATGTTGATAAAATGTAAATTGAACGATTACCAGTTTTTTTTATAGGTAAAAATGGTATGGTAACCCCGCCTGCGCTAACGGGATACGCTGGCCGAGCACCAGTGAAGGGTGATCGATGAGAATGAAAACAGACCAGTTAGCCCATCATGATGAATTCATCAGGAATTAACCATGATAATTTCCAAGGGGAACCACGAGGATGTCGACCTGGTTGGGTATATTGCTAGCAGTGGAATTCTCAGTCTCCATTACTAACAATCCCTTTCCCCCCGAACGATTACCAGTTACCATCAGGTGGACCATCAGCTCGTTTACTATTTCACGTTGTATAAAAACCAAACCACTCTCAAATACAATTCTGTAAGTACATTTTGTTTGTCATGTATATACATCAGTATTTTGTTGAATTTTATCATCTAGAGTTGAGAAGAACTAGCAAGAAACAAGACTATGAATGGCTTATGTTCACTATGATAATGATTAGCTGAATTAATAATGATAGGGGGGGAAGGGATTGTTAGTGATGGAGACTGAGAATTCTATTGCTAGCAATATACCCAACCAGGTCGACCTGGAAACTATCATGGTTAATTCCTGATGAGTTCACCATGATGTGCTAACTGGCTTGTTTTCATTCTCTTCTGTCACCCTTCACTGGTGCTCCGCCAGCGTATGCCGTTAGCGCAGGCGGGGTTACCATAACATTTTCACCCATCAAAAAAAAATGATAAAAATATTGATAAAAAAACTGAGAACATTCATCTATACATATCTAGTGACAAAAAAAAAAAAATTACAAATTGTCCCGTCCCGAAATCAATCGGAACCTCATTTATGCGAAGTAACGTCCAACCACTGCACAACGCCCAGGGGAATTTATCGACGGGCGCGACCAGTATAAGTACAAACAAACATACAAACAACTTTTGTAAATAATTTTTATTTAATTGCACTTAAAGCATAAAATATACGTTCCTATGTACCGTAAAATAAATTGAAATAATATCTACCCTTAATATGGTGATAGAGTAAAAATATTTATACTCTATCTATAAGCTGACTGAGCACCAGTGAGAGATAGGTGGGAATGAAACGGCAGGTCAGTTAGCTCATCGTGATGAATACACCTTGAATTCATCAAGATGGTTTTCTAGGGGGAACCATGTGGAGCTCAAAATGACAGGGCATATTGCTATCAATGGGACTGGTAGTCTGCATTACTAACAATCCCTTCCCTCCGGTAATAGAAGGTTAACGATATCTTTCTTTTATGGGGATCTAATCTATCTTCTACCTTTTTTTATGGGTGAAAATGGCATGGTAACCCCGCCTGCGCTATCGGTATTCACTGGCGGGGCACCAGTGAGCGGTGATAGGTGAGGATGAAAAGGCAGGTCGGTTAGCCCATTGTGACGAATTCAATGACAAATTGCTCATGATAGTTTCCAGGCGTAACCGCGTGGAGGTCGCCCTGATAGAGAATATTGATAGCAATGGGGACTAACCTCCCCGTTACTAACAATCTCTTCCCCCCTTTGTCTACCTTTGGGACAATAACACTGCCAACTCAACCACTTCACACCGCAACAGCATTTATATTGTTTAAAATCAGTTCGCAAATGGCGGAGACAAAAATTATACTATCAAGGAAATGTCATTAATTGTAATATAACGTAATGACAAGCAAAATTATTTTGTTTCTGTACAAGATACACGTGTACATACGGTCGTGTCTACAAATCGTTGTAGTGACAAGGCGCTAAATTGTTTCAATTCAAACACGTAACAAAACACGCGCGGCCCGCGACCCGCGGCACCGTGCGGGCCCGTGCGTACGTACCGTGACACGCGCTGTTGACACGATATAATTCGTGCGGTTAATTATTCCCGCGTTAATATTGGCGATAATTAATCACGTGCTCTCTAAATGCTGGGTTTAGCACAATTTCGGTCACATTTTCTTTCAACATGATAACAATAAGCGCCACGTGATCACACCAATGATAGATAGATAGATAGAGTCTTTATTACCACCAATAATAGCTAAAAAACAACAATAACAAAGAGAAAAAAAAAAAAATATTTTGCTGGTTGCTGGAGCCGCCTCAGCTGTTGCTATATATGTACACCTCCAGCGAGATGTACCTATACAGCGCTGATTTTCAGACGGCCCTTTAACTCATTTAAATTTAGCATTCGTGCGGGTCGCCAATACCCTGATTCTCAAGCTAACGCATCATGTGTGGGGGAAAGGGATTGTTAGTAATGGAGACTGAGAATCCCATTGCTAGCAATATACCCAACCAGGTCGACCTCCTCGCGGTTCTTCTTGGAAACTATCATGGTTAATTCCTGATGAATTCATCATGATGGGCTAACTGATCTGTTTTCATTCTCATCTATCACCCTTCACTGGTGCTCCGCCAGCGTATCCCGTTAGCGCAGGCGGGTTACCATACCATTTTCATCCATCAAAAAAAAAACGCATCATGTGTTACATACATATAACATTTATTTATGGTATCACTTAAAGAATTATATATATCACACTTATGAGATAAAAGTCAGTCTTATCACTAAAGCAATCTTCTCCAGACAACCTTTGGATAGAGGTTTGGATAGAGAAAAGAAAATAATGGTAGCTATTTGGCTCAAGAAGTGTAATAAACAAAAGATATCTGAACACTACGCAGAACTCCCTGTTAGTTCTGTTCTGTTCTTTGTGAACTTGTATATTGTATATCCATCGAAGTAATGAAGATTCTGTTACACAAAACAATGGCGGAATGAATGTATGGTACTAGCGAGTCACCCGGCTCCATATGGGTAGATAAGTAGAAAGATAAATTATTAAATTATAAAAAAAACCAGCGGCCCGCCTTGGCTTTGCACGGGTGGGCATTTTACACTTTTTAACATAATATTTTTCGAATGGAATATACATTGAAAAATTCAAAAATTAATCTGCAGGTATTGAAACAATTTTGAATACAAAATAATTTATTTGTATACCATAAGGATTTAAACAGAAGTATGAATAACAATGGTGTAATTTTGGTCGGTATTTTTATCAACTTTTAAAATGTAAAAAGCGGTTATTGTGACATAATGATAATAGTTAGACATAAAGTGTCGCGAAGTTTTTTGTAGTTATTGATATTTTCTTCAATATTGTAGAACATACTTTTGTTCTATCACCAATAGTTTCCGCAGCGCACGCGGCGAAAGATATTTTATAGCATTTTTTTACACCTTGAGTTACATTACTAAAGTTTTAGTAAGGAACACTAAAGTTTTTTAGCAATAAATATAGCCTATATTACTCAGGGTGAATGTAGCTTTCTAATGGTGAAAGAATTTTTGAAATCGGCAAAGTAGTTTTTGAGTTTATTCATTACAAACATACATATAAAAATACAAATCTTTCCTCTTTATAATTCTAGTGTAGATATACAGCACATGTTCATCATCATCATCATCATCATTTAACTGTCCACTGCTGAACATAAGCCTCCCCCTTGGAAGGGTTTCGCCAGTAGTTGCAACGCTTGACAGGTGGATTGGCAGCCGCAGTTAGGCTTTTGAGATGTTTTAAGAGGGACGCTGCTGCCCATCCCTTAGTCTCCTTTTACAACACCCTCGTGAAAGGAAGGGGTAGCTTATTCTATGTACGCAATACAGCATTCTATAGGTGTTTTGTTTTTAAATCGGTTAGGTATTTTATTGAATTTATTCATTACAAACAATTAAGATTAAATAACTCTACGCTGATGAAAAATTTATATATATATATTAATAATCACAACTTTTTTCTGTACATATTTTATGTTATTGTATCATTCTTTAACGCGAAATGGAGGTAACATCCTGCGTGGTGTTGCTTGTAGTTTAAATTGGCATACTAATAAACATAAAACAAATAATAAATAGGTCAAAAGTCACGTGGTAGCCGTTTTATCAATAATCACAAAAGACGGTTCCCACAATGTCATAATAAGCACTTACGTTCGTGGCCCACTCTTTGGTGCGCTTGATCACGTCTCGACCGTTACCGTCCGTCTACAGATCCTACCATGATAGCTTAGCTACCATTGAGTGCATGCTCTACTAAAATTCTATTAGACAGAAAGGGGTACCGTTAATTCTGGTAACAGTTTGGATATTTCAGATAGAAACCATTTTACCAGAGGGTGACTTTGTACAAAAGTCGTTTGCTTGGGTACCTCTGTCCCATTATTGTTTCAACCGTAAAGCAGTTGTGTCCATGGCTGTGTTTTAGTTTGAAAGGTGGGATTTGGCGTGAATTTACAGAGCACAGAGGAATAACACCTGAGTCCTCAGGAATGGCAATGCATGGGGGGTATCATGGGCGAAACAGTATACTCTGTTATGTCCATGGTACTGCTCATGCCTATAGACGACGGTTACCACTTTCCATCAGGTGGGCCGTCAGATTGTTTGCCATTCTAAGTTGTATAAAAAAAAAGGATTGTTCCTGTAAAGCGGTATACTCACGGCACGATTGGAACTCGTCCTCTCCCTTGTCGCAGTCACGCTGGTAGTTGCACACCCATAACGCCGGTATGCACTTGCCCTCAGGACATTTGAACATGCCATTTGGACATATTGTGTCGCCTGCAACAATAATACACTACAATTAATAAAAAAAAACCTATCATTACTCTCATGTGGATGTATACTACATAAACAAATACAGTACAGTAGACAGGGGGGAAAGGGATTGTTAGCAATGGAGTTTGACAGCTCCATTGCTAGCAATATATTATGTCGACCTCAACGTGGTTCCCCCTGGAAACCATCGTGAACAATTCTTGTTAAATTCGTCACGATGGGCTAACTGATCTGCTTCATCCTCACCTACCAACCTTCACTGGTGCCCCGCCGGTGTATCTCGTTAGCGCGGGCGGGGTAACCACTCCATTATCACCCATTAAAAAAGTACAAATATACACATACACATGCACTTAGTAGGTTTTGATGGGTGAAAATGGATACCCCGCTTGCGCACGCTGGCGGAGCACCAGTGAAGGGTGATAGATGAGAATGAAAACACTAGTTAGCCCATCATGATGAATTCATCAAGAAATAATCATGATAGTTTCACCCATAAATAAGCAATTTGATTCTCAGTCTCCTATCCCTTTCCCCCCACATGTCTAGTAGGTATTGTAGTGGGAGCGAGAGAGATATACATCCTAGATGTTTGTATATTTGTTACCCAATAAAGGGATTCTTAGTAATGGGGTCTAACTGACCCATTGCTAGCAATACAGCAGATAGCAGTTCGACCTCCATGCAGTTCCCCCTGCAGACCATCGTAGTTAATTCTAGTGGAACTCGTCATGATGGGCTAACTGACTTGATTTCATTAACACCTATCATCCCTCACTGGTGCCCCGCCAGCATATACCGATAGCGCAGGCTACCATTCCATTATCACCCATAAAAAAAATACACGATCTAAAGATTGCACGTAGTTAAACGACACCCGGCGTACGAAGAGGTCACATGCCAACTTAACTCACGCTATATATTTATACATTTGGACAAATCAGCGGGAAGAAACTAGTAAAGATCAAAAACAGGACTAGAGGTCTTTATTATAGATACTCAGGAATGGCAACGCATGGGGGGTATCATGGGCGAAACAGTATACTTTGTTATGTGCATGGTACTGCTCACGTCTATAGGCGACGGTTACCACTTTCCATCAGGTGGGCCGTCAGCTTGTTTGCCATTCTAAGTTGTATAAAAAAAATCTAAGATTATTACATTATAAAATTATTATTCGAATGAAAAATAGAAATTAAATAAAAAAGTAGAAATTTGTGCAAATAAATATTATTTTTACTATTTTCAAAGTTCTAAATCACCATAATTATATCAACCGTCAACTATTGCACCAGAAACATAAAAATAACATAAATACAGATTGAAATATCCACATAAAGGTACAAAAGGCGGTCTCATCGCTAGGGCAATTTCTTACAGACAACCTTTGGTTGAAGGAGAACAGATAGAAATGGGTAGGGGGCGCAATAGTGAGATAGGTTAAGTTAGGCTTCCGCTAGTAGTTGTTATGCTTGACAGGTGAGTTCGCTAACGCAGTCAAGCTTTAGTGATGTTTTAACAGAGACACTTCTGCCTACCCCTCGACGTTTAAATTCCCTTAGTCGCCTCTTACAACACCCATAGGAAAGCAAAGTTCTAATTATCTCCCATAAATAGGAGATGAAAGTGATTTCATCTCCTATTTAGGGAATTAAATTTCATAGTGCCTTTTCAAGTGTTTACCTATTGTGCAAAAATGCATACTTTCAGACTCCATCTTGGCATATCCGTCGATAGTTTTGTGTCGAGACATCAACCAGTATTAGTGGGTATCGACTCGTGTAATCTGGACTTGTTTTTTGTAACGTTACGTTCAGCTAACGAAGCCACAAAAGCTTTTTGTTCCAAATAAAGGAAGCAATGAGAAACAGAGCAACGAAACTATGAATGCGATCGGAAACATCATTGGATATACAATGGCCGTACACAAAGGCTACACCTCTGCACCATTGTTGCACTCCGCCGCCGCTGTTCCGCACCGAATATATTACGGGCCAAAGCTTATAAACACACAAACTATGCCACTTTTACACACATACATTCAAATTACACTCTATACGCAGGGAGCACATTTTTTTCACAATTTTCATTACTACCAATAATTATAATTAGTTTAATTAACTTTATATAAAAATCAACATTCTATATGTAGCACTAAAAACTTTGCTGAGCTAATATTATAGTATCTATTGAGGGTTGAGCGCTGTTGTCTGAGATACAGGTTTTATAACCTAGTTCAGACACAGATGTTTAAACTTGTCCAAATGTACAAATGAATACGTACCTACTTCTACTGTAATTTCCAGTGCTGAGTTTGTTACAGTCATGTTTATGCAATAAAGTTATTATTATTAGTATTGTAATTGACGAAAACAATTCGTTAAAACTAGTATTTATTAATATGGACTCAAAGAACTTTATTTAGAAGAAAAAAATAAAAATAAAAAAAAAATCTAGAAGAAAACTAAAAACTAAATAATTTTAAGCTTGCATTTGAAAAGGAATCAACTTTATTATCAACGTTATTTTTATTGAAAAACTACGCTACTTTTGCTAGACTGCATTTGATGAGACCAATCAATTTCTAAATATATGTCCTTTCAAATAAAAAAAATAATTTTACAAGTCCGTTTAGAAAAAATAGAGTTTCGAGGTAACAAACACAAAAAAAAACAACCGAAATATCTCTCTCTTTTTTGAAGTTGGTTAAAAATAAATTAAGTAGATCGGAAATAAAGGATCAACTGTTTCTGCACCAATGCCAGCATATAGTACAAAATATGTACTTTCTGAGACCCTGTTAATAAATACTGACACTAGTTTTGGATTTGGATGGCTTTCGTTAATTAACTTATTGAGGTAGATTTGAGATCACACCGAAATATTTACTGTAAACACAAATATGAATTAATTTTCTAATACACTGAAGTTAAAACTATTATAATTTTAGTTTATTATTGTCCATTAAAAGAGTTATTTAGCGAAATTATCAAATTAAAATGTTAGTCTAAGAGGTAAGTTTTGAAAAATGGCGATATCGAATCGACTCGACGTAGAATCGACGCCAATGTACGAGGTTTGTCCGGAAAGTACGTATAAAAGTTTTTAAAAATTTTATTTTACAATTATTTAAATTACTCCCCCTGTGACATAATGAAACGTTTCTTCAAGTCCTCTGGTTGTAGGTTTCTCAGCTGCCCCGTCGTAGCTTTTTTTATCTTATTTATGTCCCCCAAATGCCGCCCCCGAAGTACCAATTTGGTTTTTGGGAACAAGAAGAAGTCACACGGGGCCAAATTTAATGGAATTTTTATCAAAAACTGAATTGTCGTGGTGAAGAATCCAAAATTTGACTGTCTGACCGTTAAACGACGGAACAAGTTCGAATTCTTTCCACGTTTTCGTCGGAATGTGAAGTGGAAGGACGTCCTGAACGTGGGTCATCTTGAACGCGTTCTCGGCCCTCTCTGAATCTTTTTAGCCACTTGTGGACGGTTGGTTCCTTCACAGCATCATCCCCATAAACTGTTCTGAGATCGGCAAAAATTTCACGGCCATTCTTGCCGAGTTTCGAGAGAAACTTGTGCTCTTCAACGGAAGCGGGCTCCATGCCGACGGGGTTTCGTTAAGAGGTAACTTCACAGATGGCGTGACAAGGCGCACCGCACGGCGGTCAGACCAGAACTGAAGCATTGTTAGGGACATAAGGAAGGGGTCCTGCGCTTACCAGGCCTCCCCACTCCTCTTTCTCGCATTCAGAACACTTTTATACGAACTTTCCGGACAGACCTCGTATATCAAGTATTTTTATCTATGAAACGTCTTCAATCGTGAACATTGTACACTAATAAACGTTACATTTAAAATATTGAATTTAAAATTTGAATTAAGAACGCGATGTCGAGTATTTCAAATAGATTTTCTTTACAGTTTTTTGTATGACAAATTTCATAGTGCTCGAGTTGATCTTTGAAAGCGCCAAGATGCACCTAACAAGTTCATTTTCACATATATAAATTATAGACTTTTCCTATAACATCATCCACGTAATCTTGATAAGAAGTAAGCTTCTCTATTCTAAATATTACCTACCTATAGGCCAAACTTACTAAAATTCGGTTGAGCCGTTAAGGAGCTAAGAGATAACTACTAAAAAAAATCTCTTTCTTATTTGAACATTAGTAAGGACCGGTAAGAAATGAAATCAGCGATAGAAATGTTCCTAGAATAATTACACCAGACGACTTCACAGTTCTTCCGGGGGGACTGGATTTCTGGAATATTCGTCAAACGACGATCAGAAAGATAAGCGACGTTAATTTGAATTAAGTGGAAAGTTTAAATTAATTTTAGTGAAGGCTTTTGAGGTTTGGACGAAGGCTGCATGGAGGGTCCATGGATTTGTAAATTAATTATTTGAATGGTCGAACGATTATTATTTGATGATATATTCCGTTTCAATGCAACTTTCTTTTTTTATACAACTTAGAATGGCAAACTGTTCCCTTTGAAAGACGCTTTAAAATTTCGTTGTGCTAAGATCATTAACTTAATTTACGAGTATTAATAATTCATTTTATTTGTTAATAATAAAAAATTGATTAGATGACTGTCATCATTGTGTTCTCTTTTATTTGATATTTATAGCACTACTACTGCCCACTCATTACTTCATATGCAACTGTGTTAGCTTGACTGGAAGAAATAAGTTCGCCTTTGCTAACACTGTTATTACTGTAGGTTTATATATATGTAAAATTTGCATCAAAAATATTAATATATTCGTCGAATAAGTGCTAATAGTGATCTTACAGGCATTATATAATGTGAGGTCTTGTTACCTACAGTGAAGCGTACCTTAATTTAAGCCAACATACGAGTAGACGCCTACTAGAAAATACAAATTAAATTTGTACATATGGTATATAGATTATTACATCTCCCTATTATTAATATAATATGTTATTAATAGTATAAAATTAAATACTAAATTATGCCTAAATTCTTGTTACTGAGGGTAGTTTAAAATTTAGAAATTAATATATTACCCACTTTAGGAATTAATATACAATTAAAGACAACAAGACATAATAAATAAACTCATTTTCGAATCTACAATACAAGTAAGGATATGAAAAGTAATGTGAATAAATTGGATTGTAAACTAAGTTAGTGCAGATATATCTCCGGCCTCTCTGGACGTAAATAAAACAATCTACTCTGTGTACTCTCATTGAATTCCGATAATCCTCGCATTTGAGGAGTGGAGGCAAAGGAAAATAAATCTTACTGTCGCGTGAAGACAGTCAAGTGCACTGCGAATTTACAGACCTAGGTTCGCGGCGGTCGTCAATCTGAGCTCGTTCTTTCATTCACATTCACTCGTTCATCGCTCTTGAATAAAAGATGGCGGGCAGTCCAGCCGGAGGGTAGCTAACGAGGCGGGAAAATGACGCTGTATTAAGGTAAATAGTACTCATCCACATAACAAATGTTCACTTAAATATCTTTTATTGAATTATTGCGCACAACGCACGAATTTCCTCGTAGGCGTACCCTTTGTTTATGATACCATGTGTCCTAATTGAGACGAACATTATAGACTTTATTACGTCCATGCAAGGACGTGGGAAGCATCAGTGATAAGGTAATATCATGTATCAAAACAACACAGTCTTATATGTATAATAAAAGAACTAATAATAATTGGTATATCATATTCGAACAGGTCACGGCTGGCGGAATGTTTTTCCGCTTTTTGAGCTCCATTAACGAAGGGGAAATGAGATTACAATGGGTAAGATTATCAAATTGTATTTTTAAGGAAGTCCCTTGTTGGGCGCCAATAGGCCGGCTCCGAGCGTATCCCGGATTACGGGCGCGATTGTTGTTTTTGAAATCGCAAAAGGCAGTTTCAACCAATTCCCATCATATTAGAAAGGTGGCAGTTCGCGTTTACGATGGACATCAAATTTTATTGGCTGTTTTCTGTTTAAGCTTGACACAGTGTTGTCCTGTTAAAAGGACAGTTCCCCTCCACATTCGGAAGCCTTTTTTATGTGCAATAACTTGGACGCTAACAGGAAAACGTATTAGTTATAGTTTTACTTCGTGACTGGAAGACATAACAGCGAGAAACGAATATCGCCACTGGCTGTCACGAGACATCGCCCCGTTGATTGCAAAGATTAAAGGTTAGCGAAGTTCAAGGAGAATAATTATTGACATATTTATCGATAGATTTGTCTCTTGTTTTGATTGGGCTGTTTTTCTCAGATGAAGCTTGTTCATATTGGCAGATCAATTGACTTATCTTACGTAGGTAATAGACCTACGTTAATATGGTACATACACGTTTAGATTTGATTAATCATAATTACTCTTATTTCAACCATTAATCGTACATTGGTGCACATGGAAAATCCATAGAGTATTAGAAGAAACAATCTTAAGAAAACAGAGGGTAAAGTTGAAATCACAAGCGTCACTTTAAGGGAGTTTACCGATGAAACTAATTATGAAAATACGAATTGAAAAATGCCAACGAAATTTGAATTTTCTATATTTTTATAAAATATGCTGGTTCTTGTTGTTATATATTATTATTTACTAATTATATTAATTGTAAGTGAAAATATCGTGTGTTGACTTGAAGTAATATATATTTTATTTATAATTCATTTGTTTATCAAGTTTCTTTTTTATAAAAAAAAAAAAACTATATCTATCAATGTATGTATGTAAAAAGGTTCATTTTGAACACTATATTAACTTGGCAGACGGATACGCCATGTCAGTATAGGATTTTTAGCTTTATTGAATATAACACAATGGCAAACGATGCATGCAATTAATTTGATGGGAAAGTTCAAACTTTTATGTCATGTATAGCTCATATTTTTGTGGAAACATATTCAGTTACTGATGAAACGATTTCACCTTAAGCTTTCATACACCGATTTCATCCACCCCATATAAGACAGTTGCGATTTTTGATGCATTTGTATGTGATTATATATAAACCGTTTGCTGTGGTAAGATATCTCGGTGCAGGCCATTAAGAGCACTTAATGCAGCCGGGCTCACATTACCCGCTGTACCCGGTTTATGTCCCATCTAGTTTGACCTATCTCAGTTGCTTTATGGCCTTAAAGTCATGTTGTAACGTGTAATAATTTCACTATTATTGCTATAGTGTAAAATTTTGCAATATCTCTCTAGCGTTATGGCTTATTGTAAAACGATTCGTAATTTGATGGTAAATACATACACTATTTAATATCAATAATTTAATTTTCTGACTTTACGTTAGTGAAGTTGTTGGGAACTAACTTTTACCCGCAGCTCGATTTCTAATTGGCACCTGGATTTGTTATTAATAAATTTTGGAAATTGAATAAAGAAGAATATAATTATAATTAAAGTTAAACGACGTATATAAACGTATATTTACTAAAGAAAAAAAACTTAATACACGAAACAAAAGGAAAACAAAAAAAAATTCGAAATAATACTTTATGACTTCTGTATTTATTTTGTCTTATAATTTCTGTATCTTTTTAATTCGTAAACACACATTTTATTTATTAAATAATACGTTAAAATATATTGTATGCGTATGTATATAACATACAGATATAAAACGAGTCAGCCAATTTGACAATTAACTAATAAAAAGTCGACCTATTTTTGAAACTTGATGCTCTATCTATATAATCTAAGATTTAAATGTACAATTATACTTTTTTCTTAATATCTTTTTTTATACAACTTAGAATGGCAAATAAGCTAACGGCCCACCTGATGGAAAGTGGTAACCGTCGCCTATAGACATGAGCAGTACCATGGACATAACAGAGTATACTGTTTCGCCCATGATACCCCCATGCGTTGCCATTCCTGAGGACTCAGGTGTTATTCCTCTGTACCCAGTAAATTCACGCCATATCCCACCCTTCAAACCGAAACACAGCCATGCAAACACAACTGCTTCACGGTTGAAACACGAATGGGACAGAGGTGCCCAAGCAATCGACTTTTGTATAAAGTCTCCCTCTGGTTGTTAATTCGATAACCTTATAATCCAAGTTCTTATAATCTAATATTTTACCACAACCGTCATTGTCACAAAATTTTTTAATAAAATTATCAATACATGAAGCACTGTCATCATTTACACGAATGGGACGGGAGATCAAGATATTTGTTGTGTTTTTGTCCTTTTTTAATTTATAATGAATGAATGAATGGTTTATTTTCTCTTCACAAAAGGTAGTATAAAGCGACAACTTGAGGTACAATTAGATATGTAAGACCAATTTTGTGAGAGCCCGGTGCTTGCGCTTGCAGTAGGTTTTGAATAACTTGTGTTACAAGTCACCATGATAAAAAAAAATTCCATTCCATCTCGTGCAGCCGAACACAGCCCTCCGTGGAAATTCTGGCAGCTCACCCAGGAGTTGGCAGCAACGTATTTACAAAGTGCACTTTGCAGATGAAATGGTGTAGGTAAAGCAATTTCCCGGGGGCGTTGTGGCTCGAACTGTGTACCGGCGCCGAATGTCGACACTTAGATAATAAGCAGAGAGATCTACATACTTGAGTGAATACAGTGGGTTGATTAACGAAATCCATCCCTTAAAACTAGTGTTAGTATTCATGTGGTGTCGAATAACATTTTTACGCTTTTTTTTTTTATTTTTATCAGAGGGAGATTTTGTAGAAAAGTCGTTTGCTTGAGTACCTCTGTCACATTTGTGTTTTAACCGTAAAACAGTTGTGTTTGCATGGCTATGTTTCAGTTTGAAGGGTGGGATATGGCGTGAATTTACTGGGTACAGAGGAATAACATCTGAGTCCTCAGGAATGGCAACGCATGGTCCAGGTATCATGGGCCAACAGATAAATATTCAAATAATTTTTAATCAAAAATCACTTGAAACGTAATAAATAAATAGCACTCCAGACATGAACATCTTACACGGCGGTTCACTACGTCAGAGCCGTCACGAATAAATAATAATAAATCGTTGGTAATCGAAAGTGGGCGCAGTAAAAGCGGAACGTATTGACACGATATGTTGTGATACAGACGAGCGAAGTGGTGCCAGGTGCCAGGTGCGTGTCGAGACCACGGCTGACACCTGTTGATTTGAACCCGTAAAAGATCGACTTGCGTTTCGAGGACGAGTTGCCTTAAAATACCCCAATAGTCATTGGCGTAACATAATTTTCCAGTGGGGAAAGGGTTTCTTTTTTCAACCGACGTCAAATTAGCAACAACTTTAATACTATTTCTAAAAGTCTTTCGAAAATATAGATCTATTTTCGAAAAACATAATATCAGTGAGAGACCAACTGAGTAGGCATTTTTTTTTAAGTCAGTTTGAATAGCTATTGTATGGACAAGAAGGCCATATTTTAATCGAATACTTGTAATTAATTTTTACTTTATATTTTATTCATCATTTTTTTGTTTTCGTTCTTGTTTGTTCATATTTTATTTTTTGTTAACTCGCTATTTTTGTTGCTTTGTGTACAGCGCCTTGTATCTATATTGTTGCTACTTGTGAAAACCTATTAGTGGCTTATTTTGTTATCCTAAAACTGTATCTTTTTGCTCTAGTGTAGCCCTGGTTTTCCTATGAATAAATAAATAAATAAATAGAAGTAGGTTCGCAATTGGATTGTATTTTTTTTTATTATTTCTTATCTCATAACTTCGTTACTTCTAAAACGGTTTGGAAAATTCTTTTTTTTTATCTTTAATTGTATCAACATCATGTAGGCTTGTTTATATATGTTCACTGCTCACGAACGTTAGAGCAGTGGGATTTGAAATGTTCTCTTATCAAACGGTAGCCACTGTCTAGATTCACTGGTCGTTTTTTTATCAACTGTAACATTGTTTCACTGTAATTTAGTTTTTTTTAATGCATGATTAATGGAATGGTAACCCCGCTTGCGCTAACGATATACGCTGGCGGGGCACCGGTGAGGGATGATAGGTGAATAATGAAAAAAGGCAGGTCAGTCAGCCCATCGTGATGAATACACCTGGAACTCGGCATGATGGTTTCCAGGGGGAACCGCGTGGAGGTCGACCTGACAGGGTATATTGCTAGCAATGGGACTGGTAGCCCGCATTGCTAACGATCCCTTCCCCCGTGTAATTTAGTATTAGTAATTGTCAACTATTATTGCGGTGGTTAAAAGTCTTGTTATAAAATTTTATATCGCAATTTCTTCCCTTATATTACTTTGCTTTGCTCCTTTACAATATTTTCTCTTTGTCCTCTTAGAACGTCTGACATGAAAAGGAATGTGATACGACGTATTCTTTCTTTGTAATAATTTTATATTAATAATAATACACGTATATATACCGGGGGAAAGGGATTGTCAGGTCGACCTCCACGTAGTTACCCCTGGAAACCATGGTGTTTAATTCTAGTTGAATTCGTCAGGATGGGCTAGCTAACTGACCTGTTTTCATCCTCATCTGTCATCTCTTACTGGTGCCCCCCCCCCCCGCCCCTCAGTGTATACCGATAGCGCAGGCGGGGTTACCATACCATTTTCATCCATCAAAAAAAAAAAAAAACTAACTCACGATTACAAGATTACAAAGAACTGGGTTTCAAATAGAAAAGGCTACCGTTTCGAGTGATAACACAACTACATACAGTATAAAACTCCATTAAAAGACTTCAAGCCGTACCCGAAGCCCTCAATCAGGCAGCTGACGCGCTAAGTTGTGATCGACCACAATCGACTTACGTTTCCTAGAATGGCTAAATCATTGCCACTGAACGTCAGTGAAGGTAAGGAAATATCCAATTAGATTTAGCTCGTGATTTAGCTGCGTCTGCCGCTGACGGTTCACGAGTCCGTTTTACGTGACAGTTTTTTTAAATACCATTTTGGAAACAGCAAAAAAATTTGACGGTTCGCCTGTTGGAAAGTGGTTACCGTCGAGGTACCTTCGTGACATCATTATCATGTCAGCTTTTAACTGTCCACTGCTGAGTATAAGTCTCCCCCTTGGGGGGTTTAAGTTCATCAGTGCTTTGCCAGTAGTTGACACGCTTGGCAGGCGAATTAGCAAACGCAGTCAAATTTTAGAAATGTTTTAAGAGGGACGCTGCTGCCCATCCCTCGTCCTCTTTTAGTCGCCTCTTACGACAGCCACAGAAAAGGATGGGGTGGCCTATTCTATGCCGGGACCACACGGGAGGGGTGGACCCGATAGTGAACATGGTCCTGGCAAAACCTCTCAAGGTAGAGGCTTATGTAGGCTTAGGCCGTGGACAGTTAAAGGCTGGTATGATGATGTAATTATGACCTGCGTGCGAATCATCTTAAGTCTCTGGCCCATGCTTGCAATCTAGAGATCCTGCCCCTCCAAGCCACCCATTTCTTTCCTAACTGTAATCCTTCCTTACTTGATTTGATTTTAGTCTCCTCTCCTGACCATGTTGCGAAACATGGCCAATATCCTGCAGATGCATTTTCCTTCCATAACCTCATTTATCTGTCTTATAAAATACGTCCTCCCAAAGTTAAACGGAAAATCCTTATGCAGCGCAATTTTGGTGCTATTGATATTGACCGTTTACGTCACGATGCTGCGGATTGTGATTGGTCGAGTATCGGTACAGCAGCAAATGTTAATGATCAGGTAGAATTATTTAATAAATTAATTTTAGATCTGTACGATAAACATGCTCCCATCCGCCCGGTCAGGGTTAAGCATTTACCTGCACCTTGGCTTACAGACAAGATCAAGTCCATAATCCACAAAAAAAATATTGCTAAAACTAAATATAAGTCGGATCCGGACAGACATCGTAATGAGTACATCAATACTAGAAATCTCTGCAACAGGGTGTGTAGGGAGGCTCAACGACGCCACATTCATAAATCCGTAGAAAATGGTGATGCAGCAAAAGTTTGGAAATTTCTTAAGTCATTAGGGGTTGGTAAGAGTCATAACGATAATCCTGGTAATCTTGATGTTGAGTGTCTTAATAATCATTTTTGTACTTCTACTGTCATGGACAGCAATGTAAAATCTAAGACATTGCACTATCTTTCATCCACTATCGCCCCTAATTGTACTCCTTTTATTTTTGATCAGTTGACCGATTGTGATGTTGAAAAGAGTTTACGGTCTATATCGTCAAACGCCATTGGCACCGATAGCATTAGTCGTAATATGATTTTACCTATCCTTGATATCCTTTTACCCACCATTACCTTACTTTTCAACAATTCCCTGTCCTCCGGTTTCTTTCCTTCAGCTTGGAAAGCAGCTTTCATAATCCCTCTACCAAAAAAGAAACTTCCTTCCTCGTTCTCAGATTACCGTCCAATTTCTATACTCCCTTTTCTATCCAAAGCCTTAGAACGCCTTGTCCAACAAAAACTTAACTTTTACCTATCAAGAAACAATCTCTTAAATCCTCTTCAATCTGGATTCCGTCCTGGTCATAGTACGACTACTGCTCTTATTAAAATTTCTGACGATATCCGTTTTGGCATGGAGAATTCTCAATTAACGGTCTTAACATTATTGGACTTTAGCAATGCCTTTAATACTGTTGATTTTGATATTTTGTTAGGATTGCTAACCTCTCTCAACATATCTCCAACGGCAATTGACTGGTTTCGTAGTTACCTGTTTGGACGTCGGCAACGTATTCGCATTGATGACGTTTTATCTTCTTGGTGCCATACGTCAGCTGGCGTGCCGCAGGGTGGCGTCTTATCTCCTCTTCTATTTGCCTTATTTATTAGCACTATCACTTCGAAACTTCAATCTTCCTACCACCTTTATGCAGATGATTTACAGATTTACTCTTTAGCCCCTCTGGTTGATATCTCTTTAGCAATATCTACTGTTAAGATTGGAATGTATATCTGCCTGGAGTAAATCTCATGGTCTTGTTATAAACCCCTTGAAGACACAAGCAATTATTATTGGGAGTCCCATACTTATTTCCAAAATTTCCTCGACCAATTATGATAGATTCAGAAAAAAAGTAAAAAATCTTGGCATTATTTTTGATAACACTTTGTCATGGTCTCCACAAATCTCGGAGGTCAGTAAAAAAATGTTTGCTGCAACTTTTGCCTTAAATAGACTACGTAATTTCCTCCCAGTTAACACCAAAATTGCGCTCGCACACACCTTACTCCTACCCATTCTTGATTATGCCGACTCATGTTATTTAGACCTCACCGAAGAGCAATTAAACAAGCTTGAGCGTCTCCAAAATTTATGTATCCGCTTCATATTTGGTCTTCGCAAATATGATCACATTTCTCAATTTCGTACTCAACTCAAGTGGCTCTCTATCCGTTTTCGTCGTAATCTGCATATCCTGTCTCTTCTTTACACAATCCTTTTTAATCCTGCTGCTCCTGATTATCTAAAAGACCGATTCTTGTTTCTCAGTGAGGCTAATGATCAACTTTACGCAGTGTCAATAACCTCCGACTTAAATTTCCCACTTTCTTCCTTTTATTCTAAATCCTTCACTGTTCAGGCAGTTCGCCTGTGGAACTCACTACCTACCTCTATTCGGTGCGCTCAAACTCTTACTAGCTTCAAAACCTCTGTTAAATCTTACTACCTCTCACTTTAGTACTATTTTCCTGTGTTCTCTCTTCGTTTTCCTTCATCATTTTTTTCTGTTGTATGTATGCTGTTAAATGTGTATGTTATGTATATATTAATTGTGTATATATTATATATGTATGTGTATGTATGTATGTATGTTATGTATATATTTAATTGTGTATATATTATATATGTATGTGTATATATGTATGTATGTATTTATATATGTTTGTATATGATAATATTTATATAATAGTGCGCCACCTACTCTTTGTCTTTTTCTCAATGTCCTCTACCCAAAGGTTGTCTGGAAGAAATTGCGATAAGGCCGCCTTATCGTTAAGCAATCTCTTCTCATTAATATTTACTGTATTTGTTATTTCTCTTTTTACTTGGTGCAATAAAGTGTAAATAAATAAATAAATAAATAAATAATTATGACAGAAAAAAGACCCAAATTGAAAACCTTCTTATTTTCGAAGTCGGTTAAAAAGTATGCTGTGAATACCTATAAAAGGCATGTGCATTAATATTGCATTATATTTAATGTTTGTTATACCTATATGTTATAATGCAATATGCTGTTGGTGTTCCTTAAATAAATAAATAAATATACTTGTATATATGTATGTCTTATTAGTAATCCATACTTTATTCGAATCCATTCAGAAAATAAGCAAATGAGGTGTGATTGAATAACAAACACCTGAACACATAAATATCCAAACACATTCACAAACTTTCACATTTATATTATCAATTAGAGAAGATATACGAGAAATAGGTTCGAGTTGAGAACGTTTTACGTTTATGGATGTCAGTTAAAAACAACTGCTGTATGCTAATCAATATCAAATAGATTTACTGCTATTTTGTTTATTTTCAATCTTATTCAAAAACATAGAAGGAAGGAGGGGAAGAGGGAGACCGAGGCATAGTTGCATCAGGCAGATCAAGGAAGGAGTTGGTGTCGTGTCGTATCAAGAGGTGAAGAGACTCGCTGAAAATGAAGATTGATATGTCGATGATGATGATTGTCGAAGTATCTTTATAGATCATTTAAAAGATTAGAAGGTCTATTTCGTTGATTTTCCTATTTTTGTAATCTAAAATTAGTGTACAATAAATTTTATGTTTTGTAATAAATTACATCCGTGCGAAGCCGGGGCGGGTCGCGAGTTAAATGTAAAGTACTAGGAGGGAGGTGGCGAGTGCCGACATGTCGGCGGAAGTGGTAGGAAACGCGAAACTTTGCCAACTTCCAAGTAGACGCACTTCCGGTTGCATTCGGGGGAGAAGGGAACTGTTACGAGTGTTATAAGCCAGTTTGGATTATAAAATACAATTTTTAAATTAAAGTGGGTGACCATAGGCGGCGGAAGTCACTTACCATCAGGTGAGTCGCACGCTCGTTTGCCCCTTGTGTTGTAAAAAGAAAAATTCGTTGTAGGCCTAAAAAGTAATTAAGAATCTGTAATCATCGTTACCTGAGGCAATTACTATCCAAATTTCAAATATTTTTATATACTGCTATATACAGTTATACATATATACAGTTTCTAAATTTTTTTTTATACAACTTAGAATGGCAAACAAGCTGACGGCCCACCTGATGGAAAGTGGTAACCGTCGCCTATAGACATGAGCAGTACCATGGACATAACAGAGTATACTGTTTCGCCCATGACACCCCCCGTGCGTTGCCATTCCTGAGGACTCAGGTGTTATTCCTCTGTACCCTGTAAATTCACGCCATATCCCACTCTTCAAACCGAAACACAGCTATGCAAACACAACTGCTTCACGGTTGAAACACGAATGGGACAGAGGTACCCATGCAATCGACTTTTGTACAAAGTCTCCCTCTGGTGAATTCTAAATATCAAATTACCGACATTTCATCGCGGCGATCTTATTTTTCAACACAAATTATTAACCAAAATTTTGAAAAAACACTCAATCTCAAAGACTACGTAAAAAATATGTAACATACATAAATACATATCTGTCACGCCTGTCTCCCATTAGAGTAAGCAGAAACAATGAAACGCCAAATGCTTCGATTCAAACTAACCTCTTTCGCTTCTTCCACATTCATCAATCTTTTCATACACGCTCACCAGTTACGGGTACTTTTATGCTTCAAATGCTTCGATGACCGCTAAAAGATATGTAATTAAAATATAAACTAGGAAATAATCTTTACCAATTTCAAAAATAGTAAAATCGGCTCAAGTTCGACGTAAAGACCGTACACTCCTTTTAAGGTGGCTTTAAAAACAATGATTTCATTTGTGACAAAATTGTGGGACCAAGATTGGAGTGAAGAGAGAAAGAAATATTTTTATTCAAGCTAACTTACATTTAAACATTTTTGAATACGTAGTAATTTTTTCATTACCGTCCATTCGGTACGGAATTTCAGTCAAGAAGGATTGGCAAGAAACTCAGCTATTTTGAAGCTTTTTTAAACAAATCTAATTTATTTATATAAATAATAAATTTAAATTACTGAGCAGTATCAGATCATAAAATTTAAAATATTAAGTTTATTTATAGTGAGAATAATAAACAAAATGCATGCAGAGACAGTATGCATGTATCACATATCATATACAAAACGAACTATCTAATTAGATAGATAGATGGATAGATAGATACGACAACATAACCTTCAAGAAAAGAGCATATTCCTTTTTAAAAGGCCGGCAGCACACCTGCAATGCCATAAGTGTTGTGGGTGACCATGGGCGGCGGTAGTCACTTACCATCAGGTGAGCCACTTGCTCGTTTGCCCCCTGTGTTGTAAAAAAAAAAATAGATAGATAGTTTTTACTACCAATAATAATAATAGCACGTAAGAAAACAACAATAAAAAAGAAAAAAAAGACATTGCAGGTGTTCCTAGGCTACGGTAGCCACATTTTTTTTTCCAACTTAGTATAGCAAACAAGCTGACGGCCTACCTGATGGAAAGTGGTAACCGTCGCCTATAGACATGAGCAGTAACATGGACATAACAAAGTATACTGTTTCGTCCATGATACCCCCCATGCGTTGCCACTTACTATCAGATGGGCCGTATGCTTATTTGCCACCTCAGTGGTATAAAAAAACAACAATTCATTTTGCTGGTTGCTGGAGCCGTCTCAGCTGTTGCTATATATGCACACTTCCAGCGAGATGTACCTATACAGCGCTGATTATAACTAAATACTATTTTTTTTAAATGGTTGACAATGGAATGGTAACCCCACCTGCGCTAACGGAATATGCTGGGGGGGCACCAGTGAGGGATGATAGGTGGCAAAGAAAAGGCAGGTCAATAGCCTATCGTGATAAATTCACTTGGAATAGAACACGATAGTTTCCAAGAGGAACCGCGACAGGGTGTATTGCTATCAATGGGGCTACTAATCCCCATTTTTAACAATTCATTATCCCTCCATTATATACCTTATATACCAAATTTTTTTTTAATGGGTGAAAATAGATTGGTAAACCCGCCCGCGCTATTGGTGTACACCGACGAGGCACCAGTGGAAGATGATAGGTGAGGATGAAGCAGGCCAGTTAGGCCGTTGTGACGAATTCAACAAGAATTGTTTACGATAGTTTCTAGGGGGAACCACGTGGAGGTCGACCTAATGAGAAATATTGCTAGCAATGGGGCTGTCAAACTCCATTGCTAACAATCCCTTTCCCCCCCAATATATACCTAATTAGCTCTTTTTATATGAAGTTACATTAAAACTCACAGAGAAGTAAATACATAATGGCTTTGATATTTACGGCCAAACCGCGGGCTAAGCGCCAAGAGCCGCGAAAATGGAACGTAATCCGTATTTCTTTGCATAAATGTTAAAAATGATATTCCTAACAATCCCTGAATGTAAGTGGAAATAGCTTTATCTACGGGCATACCCCTAATAGGCTATTATGACGCGGTGTACAGCGGCGTAGCGCACGCTGCGCCCCTAGATAAAATGTCGTAAATACAGCTAATTTCCGAGCTCTGTCACGACGAAACCACAGTTGCATTAAATAAGGAGAAATTAAAAATACTAGTGTGAAAATGGAACGTACCGCTGAAAGGAATAAATGAGTTGTTTATAATTCTAAATTTGAAAACTAACAATTTTTTATTATATTCTTCACCTTATTGGTGGATCATTTTTATTCTGGCTGAGTCGCCACTCACGCCGTCTTCTACCGTGCGTTTTTCAAGGCACTTTCTTCCACACACAACCACGCTTTGGAATCAACTTCCGGCCACAGTATTTACGAACCAATACGACATCATAACCTTTAAGAAAAGAGCTTATTCCTTTTTAAAAGGCTGGCAGCACACTTGCAATGTCTGGTGTTGTGGGTGACCATAGGCGGCGGTAGTCACTTACCATCAGGTGAGAAACATACTTGTTTGTACCCTGTGTTATCAAATAATTTCGCACGAAGTAATTGTTTATAATAACGGATATGTCTGTTTGTATTAGTGTCCGTAGAGGGGGGAAGGAATTATTAGTAATAGAGACTAAGAGTCCTAATAGCAATATGCCCAACCAGGTCGACCTCCCCGTGGTCCCCCTGGAAACCATCGTGCTGAATTCCAAATTCCATTAATCACGATGGGCTAACTGATTTGCCTTTTTCATTCTCACCTATTATCCCTCACTGGTGCCTCGCCAGCCTATACCATTAGCGCACGCGGAGTTACCGTTCCATTATCAACCATTAAAAAAAAGTGTCCGCAGCATAAGTTGTTTAGATTGGAACTAGATGGCGCAATGTTTAAAGATATATTTTAAGTCACTGGAAAAATGATCACAGGAATGTGATAAAATAAAAGGTTATGTTTCAAAATAAATCATGCATCCCTCTTTTACACTCATACGTAATAGTAGGTGGTATATATAAAAAGTTTTTTTAACAACACAGGGGGCAAACGAGCATGCGGCTCACCTGATGGTAAGTGACTACCGCCGCTCATGGTCACCCACAACACCAACGGCATTATAGTAGTACCAATAATATTGAGAATTTCAAATAATAAACGGTCAAATACAGCGAACAGGCATATCTCTGTGTTTATCTATTCTTAAGACACAGTGTCATTTCAAATCTGTAGAGAGGTCGATTCTGTACATGAAATATATTTCCAAAATAACTATCACGGGGTGATTAGTGATCGATACTGATGCCAAAAATGCAATCGGTAAAATTTTTGTCTGTTGTGTTCGTTATAGAAACAAAACGACGACTTGTTTTTAACGAAACTTGGTACAATTATTCTTCATACTCCTGAACAGGAGTATGAAGAATAGAATAGAAGTAAAGGTAGAATGATAATGATGATATTGTGATTAGCAGCAATTTCGCTCTTAAAATATCTCTAAAGACTAACTGCGGTTACCAATCCACCTGCAAAGCGTGGCAACTACTGGCAAAACCCCTCAAGGAAAGAGGCTTATGTTCAGCAATGGACATTTTTTTTTTACAACACAGGGGGCAAACGAGCATGCGGCTCACCTGATGGTAAGTGACTACCGCCGCCCATGGTCACTCACAACACCTACGGCATTGCAGGTGTGCTGCCGGCCTTTTAAAAAGGAATATGCTCTTTTCTTGAAGGTTATGTTGTCGTATCGGTTCGGAAATACTGCTGCTGGAAGTTGATTCCAAAGAGTGGTTGTGCGTGGGAGAAAGTGCCTTGAAAAACGCACGGTTAATTTAATTTAAAGGCTGATAGGATGATATATGTCACAATGCAAAAATCTATGGGTGTTCCTGTGAATAAATAAATAAATATGCTGTTAAATCGCTCCCGCTATCGCCTATGCACCAAACTAGCAAACTTGCCGAAGCAATCTCGTAGACAACAAAATAAATTGTCACTCGCGCCTCGTGGGGATTGTTTTTAAATTTCGTTACTGGAACTTGGTGAGTCTTGGTATTCGGTCCAATGTGAGCGTGACAGCAGTTATGCTTTTAAAATACGAGAGAAAGAGACAACAGATCGAGTCGGCGTAAAGTTTCAGCTATAATGCTAAAACAATTCAGCAGTTAAAGTCGATATCAAAGCCTCTATGCTTAAGTGTCAACTACAGCTTGTTGGAGAGGAAAGTTAAGTGCGAGCTGAGATTAGGTACACAAAGTTAGACTATGTAGTTAATGTGAACGTAAATCTTTGTAATGGTATTTTTTTTTTTAATTTTTAACTGACTTAAAAAAAGGGATTTTCGTTATTTGGATTCATTGTTTAGGAGGGATGGAAAATGTGACAGAGATATTGAAAGGAGAGTAAAAGCGGGAAACAGTGTTAACGGTGCACTGCTCTCGATTATGTCAAGTAAAAATGTATCTTGCCATAATTCAAGGAGTACTGACACCAACACTCATGTATGGAAGCGAATCGTGGGTATGACAGAAGAAGCATGAAAGTAAGATAAATGCTGTAGAGATGAGAGCTTTGAGAAGTATGTGTGGATATTAAAAGATAGAGTAAGAAACAGTGTGATTAGAGAGAAGTGTGGAATGAAAGACGATGTAGTGACAAAAATCGAAAAGTGAACGTTACGGTAGTTTGACCATTTGAAGAGGATGCATGAAAGAAGAATTACGAAAGAGATTTATCGAGCAAGAATTAATGGAGATGTCGGTAGGGGCCGCCCTAGACGGACGAATGTCAACCAAATAGGCGACGTGCTGAAGAAGGGCCAAATTAAAAGTACCCGTAACCGGCGAGCGTGTATGAAAAGATTGATGAATGTGGAAGAAGCGAAAGAGGTGTGTTTGAATCGAAGCATTTGGCGTTCCATTGTTTCTGCCTACCCTAATGGGAGACAGGCGTCACAGATATGTGTGTGTATGTATGTATATTAAAAAGGCAGGTTTTCAATTCGATTGGATTTTTCATGTTGATTACACGTACATCACGAGTGTATGTGGTTGTACATATCAATGTTGATATGGATCAGCCTTTAACCGTCCACTGCTGAACATAAGCCTTCTCCTTGGGTGGTAGTTGCCATGCTTGGCAGTCGGATTGCCAACCGCAGTGAGACTTTATAGATGTTTTAAGAGGGACGCTGCTGCCCATCCCTCGACTATTAGTTACCTTAGTTGCCTCTTACGACACCCACGGGAAAGGAAGGGGTGGCCTATTCTATGCCGGGACCACAAGGCCAGGACAACAGATAGTAATGAAAAATTTAAGTAGTAATTTAAATAAGATTGTATTATACAAAAAAAACGTCTTTAATTGTGGCAAAGTACTAAACCGATTTTGATAATATATCATTCAGATAAAGTATGAATTTTCCAAGTTGGTTTACAACTGACGAGGTAACAAACAAACTTAACTGAATTGAGACTCTTTTTTTTTAATTCGGTTCACAAATGACGAATGTCCTATCCTTTAGTTTATTAAGTGAATTTATCGAATCAGCCACATCAAACGAGACAAAGGAACTTCTTAACGACTCGAGAACGCTAGCTCCGTAGGAACCGACTCCGACCGTCTGAAAGTTTGAAACTTTTAGAAAAGAAACATATTTGGTTTGTTTATAGGATTAGAAAGTTGAGAGGGAGTCGCTCGGATCTAGCAGTTTTTCGTATCAATATTTCATTGATCGACTTTAATTCTTTCTACCTAAATTATCTATTGTAATGCTGATAAATATTAACCGCGTATTACCTGCATAATGGAAAGAAAGAAAGAAAAGAAGGAAAAATATTTATTTGGTGCATATTAATAACATATAATTGTTATTAAGGTTTAGGGAAGTAAATCTTTAGTAAGCCACTAAGGATTTACTTCCTCAGTGACTCAGGAAGTAAATCCAACCAATTATAAACCTATCAAGTATAGTATAAGTATTTACCAGAGGGAGACTTTGTACAAAAGTCGTTTGCTTGGGTACCTCTGTCCCATTCGTGTTTCTACCGTGAAGCAGTTGTGTTTGCATGGCTGTGTTTCGGTTTGAAGTATGGAATAACGTTAATAGTTGGACTTATAGTGTCGCGAAGTTTTTTGTAGTTATTGATATTTTCTTCAAAATTGTAGAACATACTTTTATTCTATCACCAACAGTTTCCACAGCGCACGCGACCAAAGATATTTTATGGCATTTTTTACATCTTAAGATACGTTACTAAAGTTTTAGTAAGGATATTAAATCTTTTCTAGCAATAAATATAGTCTATGTTAATCAGGGTGAATGTAGCTTTCTAATAGTGAAAGATATTTTGAAATCGGCAAAGTAGTTTTTGAGTTTATTCATTACAAACATAGATACATACAAAAATACAAATCTTTCCTCTTTATAATATTAGTGTAGAAGCACAATGGCTGAACTTACCCTACCTAGAGTATTAGATCAAACATTTTTATGGATGTTCAAGCGGCCAAATAAACACTAATACTAACACGTTACTGATCAAATGATGACGATTGTACAGTTTCTCCAGGCGGCACCTTCCCGCTAATTCGCCATATTAACAATCTGTCTTCTAACGCCCCTTTAACACTAGCCCATTTGGCACTTATGTTCACTTAGCCTTTGGATTTTACCACTTTAATTTTCCTTATTTCGGAATCTACTGGTATCTTGCAACGTAACTTCGAGCCCTCTATACAGTATTTTATTTAATACTTTTGTTTGCTAACTATGTTTCCACGTGACATCAGAATCAAAGCGGGAAACAAATAAAGCGGTCGTCATTAATGTTGAACGAGCTCAACTTCGCTGTTGGAGGGCGGACTAGTATTACAAATAATTGTTGGCAACAAAGTTTCTATTTGTATCCTCGAGTGCCTATCGACGGTGATATAGCAAATCTAATAATAAATTCGTTTGATACATTTTCTACCTGACTTATGAGTGTTTTATTCAAAAGTACAGTTTCTAATCTCGGACACAAATATCGATCGGATGATTGAATTCCAATCGGAAAGATTTACAACGATTCATGAGAAAATAACTTTGTACAAAATCGTTTGCCCTACCTCTGTTCCATTCGTGTCTCAACCGTGAAGCAGTTGTGTTTGCATGGCTGTGTTTCGGTTTGAAGAGTGGGATATAGCGTGAATTTACTGGGTACAGAGGAATAACACCTGAGTCCTCAGGAATGGCCACGCATGGGGGGTATCATGGGCGAAACAGTATACTATGTTATGTGCATGGTACTGCTCATGTCTATAGGCGACGGTTACCACTTTCCATCAGGTGGGCTGTCAGCTTGTTTGCCATTCTAAGTTGAATAAAAAAAAAAAAAAAAAAAAAACATAAAAGTTTTTGTATAGTAGTGTAGGAATTACATGAATTTATTATTTTTCATTACTTCACGTGACTCTAAAACGAACAGTTCAAATATTTGATTATATTACAGAGATAATACAGTTAACAAACATAGTGCACCCTATTACGCCTATTCATAGGGTAGTTATTCTCAGTCATGGGGGCATGCAAAATTGTATGGGGCTATCAATAAGAATGTCAATTTCCAGCCATTGTGCGAGACATTTAGCCCATAACTCGCGTCAGCTATCCGGCGTATATAACGGGCTCCTTTGCCCGAAAAAGTCCATAAAAAGTATTTAGATCGGCACACATATATCTTCCGTAGAACGCTACCTCTTCCGAGATGCGTTTCAGTTATAAGATCACAGCGGATTTGCATTGCTCTGAATTTGAGAACAATACATATGAAAATAGAAACATTAACAAAAGAGAGGTTTGCGCGCGGAGGTTGACCTGATAGGGCATATTACTAGCAATGGCACTGTCAAACTCCATTGCTAATAATCCCTTCCCCCCTACTACCGCCTATTAGAACACGCAATATCAGAGAAATAGCAGATATATTGCCGGCTTTCTAGGAAAGAATATGCTCTTAAAGGTTAAAATTTCGTATCTGTTCGGAAACACTGCTCCATTGGTTGTGCATAGAAGAAAGTGTCAAAAGAAACAAACAGCGCAGGACCGCCTCTTATCTAGATATTCAGGATGGAGTCATAGCTAGAGACAGTAAATTTGAATAAGAAAGACATTAAAAAACAGATATTTGTATCAACAAATGTTTTTACGATTTTAACTGCCTTTTAAAATAAAAGTAGATAGAAGAAGGCTGAAAGTAAATTATACTTTACTTAAACCCCTTACATACTTATATACAAATATTAAAAGGATTTGAGTAGTCCAGACAAATATATATATATATATATATATATATATATATATATATATATATATATATATATATAGAAATTATTACGAACTTTATAGGTATGAAATTATCTATACAAATTCAGTTATCAGTGTTCTCTGTTCTCTTTTCTAAAATATTACCATACCGTGACTTCACTATTCTGAATTAAGAAATAAAGTATCCTATGTGCTAAGTTAGGATATCGTCTATACATCTATAAAATATCATTCAAATTCATTCAGTAATTTTTATGTGAACGAGTAACAAACATCCATACATGCTCACAAACTGTCATGTTTACAACAGCAAGATTGATAAACCTCAAACTACAAAAGGGGGAGGGAAGGGATTGTTAGTAATGGGGAGGTTAGTCTCCGTTGCTATCAATACACCCTACCAGGTCAATCTCCACGCGGTTCCCTCTGGAAACCATCATGACTAATTTATCATTAAATTCGTCACGATGAGCTAACTGACCTGCCTTTTCATCTTCACCAATCGTCCCTCACTTGTGCCCCGCTAGTGTATACCGATGGCACAGGCGGAATTACCATACCATTATCGTCCATTAAAAAAAAAAACTACAAAAGGAAACAAAACTCGCTCGTTTCTCGTGGCTTCCACCGTGGCGCTTCTGACTGCAACGGGGAGCCCTTTCTCCATATTTGTTATGTATGCTCTATTTATTTTCGTCTATGTATTTATGACGCGGCGAAAAGATTCCTGTTTACCATCCCACTCACACTTCATGCTGCCAAGTGAATTATGCCTGATTATTGATCATTCAATGATTTATTTTATTGACGTGGAGAAAAATTGAAATTGTTAAACTGTGGTATAATTTAAATATGTTTGGTTATGGTTAGACACTTAATACTTATATAAATATGTATTAAGTGTACATACATACATATCTGTCACGCCTGTTTCCCATTAGGGTAGGCAGAAACAAGTTATTAAGTGTCTAATCACAAAATAAACAGAAAATATAATACTTTACACAACAAATTATATCTTTGAAATTTTATTAAATTATGAATATTTTGGATTTTTTTTTAAATGTAATTTATTTAAAAATATTTTAAATTCATAACTATATTGTATGTTTGGGAAGCCTAAATTATTAAAAATTTGAAAAATTTGTACTTGGGATGACATTTAAACCAGATAGCAGAGAGATGTAGGTTAGAATCCCATCGGTTTCAGTTGTCGTAGGATAAAATTTTAAACCTATTAATTATGTCTTCCCTAAGGTTGACTGGGAGAGAATGGTTTTAGTATTAAGTCCGCCTTGTACACGTACATATACTAATGAATAAACAAGTATATATATATATATATATATATATATATATATATATATATATATATATATATATATATATATATATATATATATATATATATATATATATACTAAATATCATCGTCATTAGTTAAGCTGTTAACAAACAAACTCACTTTTTTTTATACAACTTAGAATGGCAAACAAGCTGACGGCCCAACTGATGGAAAGTAACCGTCGCCTATAGACATGAGCAGTATCATGGACATAACAGAGTATACTGTTTCGCCCATGATACCTCCCATGCGTTGCTATTCCTGAGGACTTAGGTGTTATTCCTCTGTATCCAGTAAATTCACGCCATATCTCACCCTTCAACCGAAACAGAGCCATGCAGACACAACTGCTTCACGGTTGAAACACGAATGGGACAGACAGAAGTACCCAAGCAATCGACTTTTGTACAAAGTCTCGTTCTGGTGACTTTGTACAAAAGTCGAGGTGACTTTGTACAAAAGTCGATTCACTTTCACATTTATAACATTAGTAAGAAATTAAGTCGAATTTTTTTTTCTACTACAAAATTCTCAATTTAGCATTTAAATTTCTAGAGATAAATACACGGTTATTTATTGTACTAAAGTTATCGTACATTTGAGGAGAAAAATATCATTCCATTAGAAATGGCGGGTACAAAAGCAGTCTGTGGGAAAAATTAAATATTCACAATGAAAGAGATGGCTTAAGTGCGGACGTAGCAACCATGATACTCGTAAATACAATTTTTTGTATTTTATATAATAGATGTCTAGAAATTGGTATAATGTTGAAAACGTATTATCATTACTTTTATAATTTTTTTATATTTTTTATTGCACTATAACATATAGTAACAACAGTAAGGTAATAACAATGTTAGCAAAGAAATTTAAAAATAAATATTTATGTAAATTACAAGATAGAGGGCAAAAGAGAAAGAGGAAGACCGAGGATTAACAACATGGGACAGATAAAGGAAACACTAGGTGTCATGTCGTATAGGGAGATAAAGGATATGGCCTGAGATAGAGCTGGTTGGAGGAAAATGCATGAATTAGTTGCACCGACAAGAGGAAACTCTTAAATGAAAATGAATAAATTACAAATCATTATATATATATATATATATATATATATATATATATATAATAAATTTCATTCAAGATTTTGTTCTAACAATAACAACAAGATACCAGCTACTATTTATACGAGAACTAAGGGCGTAAATCCGAGTCGAGTTAAAAAGAATATTGAACATTAATACTGATACCTAAACAAAGAAATTCTGTAAATATCACTTCTGTTTTGGATTGCAAACTTTTTTAATTTTAAAATTAATACAAATATTGTCTTTTAATTTTCTAAACACAAAGACATACAAGTACAAAGGTGACATAACAATGTTGTAAACGTAATTTAATAGAGTCAAAACAGAGACTCGTTTTGATACGCTTTGTATCGTTAGAGTAAAATCGTGCAATATCGTGTCGAGACACAAAATTTAACAAAACCGTTCAGTTTTAAACAATTTTTGCTCATTCCAAACATCGCTGCCGTTCCTATCGGTCTGTCTGGATGAGGCTTTACACCCGAAACTTTGGGAACTGAATAATTCAGTCGAACTATTGATCCGATATTAAAACTTTGAGAAATTCAAACGGATGCTTTTAAAATGCTGAGGTGGAAAAATAAAGTGAGTAGCACACACGATACGAACGATGTCTACCAAAATTAAAAAAATATAATTTTAACTTAACGAAAAGGTAACCACGTTGAAATTATCTCATTTTGTTTGTACTACTATTGTTGCAGGTCCCGGTATAGAATAGGCCACCCCTTCCTTTCCAGTGGGTGCTGTAAGAGGCGACTAAGGGAATTTAATATTTTTTTTTATACAACTTGGAATGGCAAACAAGCTGACGGCCCACCTAATGGAAAGTAGTAACCGTCGCCTATAGACATGAGCAGTACCGTGGACATAACAGAGTATACTGTTTCGCCCATGATAAATTTATCACGAAGTAACCATGATAGTTTCCAGGGGAAACCGCGAGGAGGTCGACCTGGTTGGGTATATTTAGCAATGGGATTCTCAGTCTCCTATTAATTAACAATCCCTTTCCCCCTCCCACAAGGGGGGTTAGCCAGTAGTTGCCATGCTTGGAAAGCGGATTGGCAACTAAAGTCAGGTTATGGGGAAAGGAATTGTTAGTAATAAGAAAGTTAGTCCCCATCATTATTTCCCCACTGCTATCAATATACCCTATCAGGTCGACATTCACGCAGTTTCCCCTGAAAACCATTATGACTAATTCATCATTGAATTTGTCACGATGGGCTAACTGACATGCCTTTTCATCTTCATCAATCATCCCTCACTGATGCCCCGCCAGTGTATGCCGATAGCATAGGCGGATATACCATTCCATTATCATCTATTAAAAAAAAACAAAGTTAGGTTTTGGTGATATTTTAAAAGGGACGCTGCTGCCCATCCCTTGACCATTAAGTTCTCTTAGTCGCCTCTTACGACAACCACGAGAACTAAAGGGATGACCCATTACATGCCAGGATCGTATGGCAAAATTTTTTCTGTATACTTAATTAATTGCATTAAGATTTAATCTAAATAATTAATTATGTTGATTGGATTAATGATTTATTTATTTATTTATTCATTAGTACATATATGTGTACATGGCGGACTTAATGCTAAAAGCATTCTCTCCCAGTCAACCATAGGGAAGTGTCAGAATACACGAATGCGGTACTAGTAATTATTGATATATATACATACTAAAATTACATATATAAACGAATAAATATATATAAATAACAAATATACTAATGATTGATTGAATTAATGACATTCTTATTGATCTTATTGACATATATATATATATATATATATATATATATATATATATGTAAATGTACGTATATACACCACATATTTATATTTATTTATATCACACTACACATACACCCACGCATACATTTAACCATCTTTACAATTGGTGACCATGAATTTGTATTATTTAATCATTGCTGTCAATATCTGAACTGTAGCAACGTGGATTTTAATTATTTTATATATCAATTAAAATAACTTTATGGACACTCATTATTATACATGTTTTCTTTCATACATGCACTTATATTACTTGCATACACCCACTCTAACTCGCCTGCCTCGCTTTGGAATTATAATTTTTGTTTGTATAAATAAAATCCGTTATTGGCTGTATTCATAAGAGACTTAGCATGTAAGTTGTTTTTTAAGAGCTGTGGATTTTACTATAAAATAAAATAAAATTAAAAATAAAAAAAAATCTTTAAACTAGAATACAGTGTAAGAGTACAGTAAATATTTAGAATGTAAACAGATTTACTAAACAGAAACTATTAGCCATTTTTATAAGCAACTAATAAAATAAATCCCACTAAAACACACATAAAAAAAATAGATACATACATACACATAGCATTTCACTACATCTGGTACAGTATTCGTTCTTAGCAGTGAGAAAATTCCCAATTTAAAAGTAAAAAGTAAAGGAAATAAAGACAATCCGAGACAAACACACATCTAGTAGCGCCCTCTACTGACGTACCTTTGAAGTGTATCTTTTTAAGGAATTGCTTTGGTAGCCGCGACTGTTTTCTGCGCATCCGTTCTGTAACATATTATTTTGCTATATATATACGTTCATATTATTACTAGCAAATACATTTTGCTCCACAGAGAAAGCAAATTCAATCGTATATATACAAATACACGCCAATAAATGTCGATATATTATGTAAAAAAAAAAAAAAAAATTAGTTATAAATTGTCAAAGAATTTTTTTATCCTTAACTTATATTTTAAGGTCTTGTTATCATTATTTATAGTAATTGGTAAACAATACAAATGTTTACAATGTATTGGGACCCTCACAGCATCAGCTGAGCCGGTTCCTTTTGCCTAATATGAGATACTGGAGGGAAGGAATTGTTATTAATGCAGACTACCAGTTCCATTTCTAGACCATTTTCGACCCTGTCAGGTCGACCTCCACGTGGTTCCCCAAGGAAACCATCGTGCTGAATTCCAGATGTATTCATCCCAATGGGCTAACTGATCTGCCTTTTCATCCTCACCTATCATCCCTCACTGGTGCTTCGCCAGCGTATACCGTTAGCGTAGGCGGAGTTACCATTCCGTTATCATACATAAAAAAGTAAGATTTTTCTTAAATTGTCTTTTTCTGGCAAAATATATATTTTCATATATATATATATATATATATATATATATATATATATATATATATATATATAAATATTAATAAGATTATGATATTTTGTTACATACATACAATAATTTTGTTCCGCGAAGAAAACCGATAGTAACATTCGTCACAAAATAAATTATGTACCGTAAATGTCATAAGCCACGTCGATAATAAATTAAAAATCGGTACAGAATTCAAGACGTAATTTCGTAAAATGTTAATAATTGGCGTGAATTCACAGGGTACAGAGGAATAACACCTGAGTCCTCAGGAATGACAACGCATGGGGGGTATCATGAGCGAATCAGTATACTCTGTTATGTCCATGGTACTGCTCATGTCTATAGGCGACGGTTACCACTTTCCATCAGGTGGGCCGTCAGCTTGTTTGCCATTCTAAGTTGTATAAAAAAAAATCGATATATTATTGATATAAACTTAAATTGTAAATATTTTGACATGTACGAAAATTATAATTGCTTGTAGTGTCTTGCAGTTTAATCCTCTGTAAACTTTAGTAAACATACGTAAAGTACGCGATATATCGTGATAATATTATAACTTTAAAGACAGAAATATTTTTATTCAATTAAGATTCAATTTAAGCGTTATTAAAAAGTAAATTGTTATGATTCTACTGCCAATTCGGACTGCATTGTTATCTAAAAAGAAAGGGCAAGAAATTCAGCTGTTGTTTTTTTTTAAACTAAGTTTTATAAATTATGAATGTGTGTATATAAATCAAATATAAAGGCCAGTCCCTACAGGCAGCACCCGTTCACGAGTATGATGGATGAAGCTACAATCACTTTCTACTTACCAATGTAATAAGCCTATGACCAGCAGTGGACAGTGTTAATAACTAATGTTATAATGATGACGAATGTAATAAAATGAATGTTGTCTAAAATAATGGAATTGGCAAGAAAATATTTTTAATTAATTTTTATAGTTAATATAACAATAAATAAATAAATACAAACATTTGCATTACCACAGCTTCTGTTTGCTACGTGGACATCTCTAGCGTCCGCCGTCAATCGGTATCATATTTTTAAACTTGCATTTCACGTGGAAAAGTCGGGGATTACCTCGACCCGCAATTCGAGGCTTTAAAATCCATACCAGAAATATATAATATGAATAAAATGAATATTTAAATACGGCGAGATGAATATTTACATATTCACGCGAAGGTATCGGCGCCTTCAAATTAATTTGTCACTCTGCGGCGACTGGAGGAAGGTCGGGGGGGGGGGGGGGGGGGGGGGGGGGGGGAGGCAGCACCTCCACGAATTACCTGAAACAAATTTAAGAATAATTAACGCAGAGTTCGAGTGTCGTCAGTGTATGTTGTTTATATTATGACATGTTTACCATGTCTAATAACTTCGTGTAACAGTGTATAAAACATTTATTATTTTAGATACTTTATAACTTCTAACGTATTTTTACTCGTGATTAGTATTATACAGATTTCGTTTTGAAATTAGAATTTTTTTTATACAACTCAGAATACAGCCTAGGAATAACACCTGAGTCCTCAGGAATGGCAACACATGGGGGGTATCATGGGCGAAACAGTATACTCTGTTATGTCCGTGGTACTGCTCATGTCTATAGGCGACGGTTACCACTTTCCATCAGGTGGGCCGTCAGCTTGTTTGCCATTCTAAGTTGTATATTAAAAAATACAACTACTTTTTGAAGTTTTTTGTAAAAAGTGTAATTTTGCTATTACTCGATACAGGTGAGAGCATAACAATGTTGACACAGCCTACGAAATCGTGATCACATTAATTATACATGCACTCATCTGCATACTTTCATTTTATCACTAAAACAAAATGCAATAAGGTTTTAACATGGTTTAATTTATGCAAAAGCTTGTATAAAGCCTACATGCTTTTGGCACGTAGTAACAGAAAATTTTTCATTATGTTTTCATATATATAATAGTTATTTGGTTGGGAGTAAATATCTCAATATATTTTTACCTTAATAATAAATACCAATATAGTTACCAATCGCCAAATGTTGTATCTCTCACTCATTTCATTTGCTTCCACCTTTAAATTCTTTATATTGTACATAAGGTCATTTTGGTATATGGGAATTAAATTGCAGGATACCCTGACCTAGAGGGAGACTTTGTACAAAAGTCATTTGCGTGGGCACCTCTGTCCTATTCGTGTTTCTACCGTGAAGCAGTTGTATTTGCATGGCCGTGTTTCGGTTTGAAGGGTGGGATATGGCAATGAGTTTACAGGGTACAAAGAGTCCTCAAGAATGGCAACATCGTGGTACTGCTCATGTCTATAGTCGACGGTTACCACTTTCCATCAGGTGGGCCATCAGCTTGTTTGGCATTCTAGTCGCGTAAAAAAAAATTTAGCGCTATCATGTCTTCACTTTGATAAACCATAACTAACCATTGACAAACCATGCAACGTTAATGTCTAAAAGTTAATGTGGAAGTTTTACATCTTAGCTCTCTAAGGAATGGCAATGCATGAAAGGTACTATAGGCGTCACATTATATTCTGAAATGTCCATATTGTCAATGGTGCAGTTTATGTCTATAGCCGACGATTACAACTTCTCTTCAGAATTCTGTCTGCAATTTATATATATAAACATACACTAATAAAAACAAATTAGTACCAAAGTTAGTAAAGCGAACTTATCTCTAAAAGAGATTTCTTCCAATCAACCTGACACAGTGGCATAGGAAGCAGTAAGTGGGCAGTAGTAGTGCTAAACAGAAAACGTTATGTAATAATTTTTTAAACTATTAAAGATATGGTATTGTTCAAGAATAAGGAATTGTAAGGCTACATAAAAACTAACTAGCATAAACAATTTAACAAATAGTATAGATAGTTAATAAGGAATTGTCGATAAGTATAAATAAGCTTGTAAACTTTAAACCATACCAAAATACGATACAATAGACAGAAAACAGAAATAAGATCTTAAACCATGAACAAACCGGCTAGAATGCTCATAAAACTATGTACTTCAATCTCGAACGACAGACAAAATGTTGAAAGAGTGGAAACACAATTCCGGGAATGTTCGGCCGCCGAATAAGAAATAAAATGCCTCACAAAGGCAAGTGCTCGCAATTTGTGCGACCCCCAACTTGTGCAATGCCTAGAACCTCTGTAGAGCTGCAATTTCATGTTTAGAGGAAACTGCGCAGACATCTGGTTGTTATGTTTGGTATGTGAATGCATATTTACAGGTACTGACAAATGTCTTTGAATAAACGAAATATTTGTCTTAGGCGACTATTCAAAAATTCTCCTTTCATCTATATTTTTTATATACTTAGAATGGCATAAACAAGCTGACGGCCCACGGATGGAAAGTGGTAACCGTCGCCTATAAACATGAGCAGTACCATGGACATAACAGAGTATACTGTTTCGCCCATGATACCCCCCATGCGTTGCCATTCCTGAGGACTCGGGTGTTATTCCTCTGTACCCTGTAAATTCACACCATAATCCACCAAACCGAAACAGCCATGCAAACACAAACTGCTTTACGGTTGAAACACGAATGGGACAGAGGATGAATGGGAGATAGTTTCATCTATATATTTTATATGTAGTGGCCTGGCTAGTTTTAAAAGGATTAACATAGTTTTTACATCGATAAGGTTTATTCCTGTATTAGTAGTCCCGTATCAACCCCAATAGACAATATATCGAATTCTAATTCAAAATCAAATCATCTTTTTTCAAATAATCTTGTTTACAATCACTTTTAAATCGTAATTTTTTTTTAATCTACTGCAGAGAATTCTACTACTCGGAAAGTTGTTATCTGTTGAGAAGAACCCGCAAGAAACTTAACAGTTACTCTTTTAAATCTCTGTTAATATTATGTGTATTTATTTAAATCTATGTACTATGTCTAAAATTACATGATCATTAAGAAGCGCGTACATGATATCATATAGTACTTTATTATTTCTGATTTAATTTTAAGTATCTACATCTAAACGGAAAATATGTTTAGAATCTAATTTTAAATTAGTCTAAATATCACGGGTTACATCCCATTGTTTTTATAGTATTTTTCTATGGTATATGTTCTTTTTTTATCTAATTTAAGACACCTATTCTTATTTGAATACCAAGCATTCTATTAAAAATTTATTTATAAATTTCCATAACGCAGTTACCCACGTTGCATCGCGTAAATGAGATTCGATTCTTGATACAGTCAATTTAAATAAGGAGCTTTTCTAAATTGTCGGCTTTGGGTATTCCGGGGTTATGTCCCCAGATGTTCGTTGCCTGTTATATTCTTATAAACCCACGTCCACAGTATAATATTACTTCGTCATATGGCTTAGAGTACACTGCGCTATTAGTTACGTACCGGGTACGACAAATTGCTGTAATATCCACAGATCCACATCATAGAAGTAATAAATCAGCCGAGATGTAAGTACAGTCGCGTCTGACCGTCTGTTTGAAGAGTGAGGAAAGATATGAAGGAATAAGAAAAAAGGCCGGAAAGGTCTGGAAAATAAAAATAGCAATGATAATGCAGATAATAATATAAATTTAAGTTTCCGTAATGAAAACATATAGAATCGAGGAGATAAAAGAAACGTACATAGTAGAGGTGCAAAATCACCAAAAAGAAAATGGAGTACAAAAACAAATACGAGTATAAATTGAATTTTGAATGAATGACACTTATTGACATTTGTAAGAAGTTTTCGATGATTTCAATATCTTATTTGAAAACAAAAACGAACAAACAAAAACGAAACAAGCACTTTAAATACACACAATGAGCTTTTCGATCAAAGAACTTTCCGATACTATTTACAATTAACGTCATTGCTAACTATTAATGAATGGAGCTATAGGTACAATCACCGAGTGGAGAGACAACGCGGCACCGCACCGCCGGTGGACCGCCAATTACACGGACAGAGGGACAGACTGATGTGACAATTAATGATGTCACAGCAAGGGATGTAATTAGAGCAAGCAGGCATTGTGCTCTTTTAAAATTACAGTTTTTATTTGCATATTTACTTCAATTATAAGAAATCGCCGAAGCATTTTTTTTTAAATCGGAGTTTGAATTATTTATAAAATTGAGAACTTTTCAGTTTCTAAATACTAAACGGTAAAAGTTAAATTTGCTACTATAGTCTTTATTTATCTTTACAAAGCCATTAGGCCCATTTAAAAAAAAAAAACAGAGATTTATTTATTTTATGCTTTATTCTACGCTTAATGTAAAAAAAAAACCATTAATGATCGCCTCCTACAGTGAAAGTCATCCTTAAAATTTCTGAAATCTTAATGCAGGCGGAGTTACCATTTCATTATCACCCATTAAAAATACTCTTGTCTAAATATCATAAATAAGTGCTCAAATCTTTAGAGTCACACACTCTGACTAGAGATTTGGGAATATTTCTGGCTAAAACAACAGGTCTTCAGTTATTGTTGTCCCTATTTTAAAGCCTGTGATATCAAGGTCCATTAGTTACATCAGTGGTTTTGATTTTTCCACCTCTATTCATGATATATACGACCAAACGTAATAAAAACGTTGCTATTTGCACGGCCAATTCGTGTAAACAGTCCACTCGTTTGAGCCTGCTTAATATTCGGGGAAAACAAAATTATGATTCGAACATTTCTCCTATTTCAAATTCACATCAGCATTTCTTTGAAGCGCATTGCTAATATTTTTTGCGGCAACGTTTTTCCTAAAGAGCCTTTATGTAAATGTCGGACCGGTTATATTTTTGTCCGGGGAGAGCTTATTTCACCCGGCCCGGCCCATTATATACACGCATAATCTATTGTAATGACCGACGCCAATCGATCACATGGCAGCTCCCTAACGTGTACCTTCACAGGTGAATTGGAATTCAACCGGCCATTGCCAATTGTATTCGAATATATAATATTGTGAAAGTAAATATGTTGAAAATTACGCTCTGGTTGTATTTAATGTGGTGCTGGCTGTGTGGAAGGCTACAAAAGACATCAAGAAATGGCCATTGATATGCAAACGTTTAATAGAAATTTTCTTTTGAAATGGTAGTGAAAATATTGTAGTTCTATTTGGAATTTACGAGACTACAGAACTCATTCCCAAGTTCTTAACTTTATTCGTGTCAAAACTTGTATTGTCAAGAAAATCATTGGTTTGAAGACAAATAGATTATGCCAAAGATTCTGCTATCAACTAAAACTTTACGTATCTTCTTACTACTCACTTAGAATTCTTATTAATGTACTGAACTACCATTAGCTATTCGTTCTCACAGTTTTTATACCAGAAATGGTAAATATCATACTTAATTTCGCTTGAACTACTTTGAAATTATTTTAACCTATTTGTCAATATGAAATTAGTATTGAAGTTGTACGTTTCGACGTTATTAACTAATTGCCCATCGAAATTAGACCATCTAAACATTCCGCCATTACAGGACATTGCTAAACAAGTCCTTTAAGAGTAAACAAAAAGTAACTCTAATAACAGCTTACAAAGAAACTTGTAGTTTCCCGTTTAAAGTTAGGTCCTTAATAATCTGATTCTACTATTTCAGTGGTAGAGCCAGTGCGGTGTGAATTTTTTAGCATGAAACTTGAGAGCTCTCGACTTGTGCAAAGTTTTCTTGATTAAGCTTTAAGTGTGGTTTGTGGACTACGGCTTAGAAAACAAGGAGGTTTTACTGTTTAGTTGTTGAAGTAAACGCAATGAGTTCATTAATGTTTTTGGAAGTTTGCTTTGTAACCATAATGAGGGAGTTGCCGACGTTTAACACTACGGTTTTATTCGAGTAAAAACCTGATTTTCCTCTGTAGATTTTACCTTTTTTTATAGAATTTTTTATGATGAAAAAACTGATGATCCCTCTGATAAATAGTGGTGGACGGTAGGGTAAATATAAAATTATAATGTAAAAATTTGACGTTCATAAGCGGCTAAAATGTCCTACATGAATAAATGATTTTTGAATTTTGAATTTTGAATTTTGAATTTTAACAGTTTCCTATTGATATAAACAGTATTACGGACAATATAGATTTTTTTATACCACTGAGGTGGCACGGTTACCGTAGCCTATGAACGCCTGCAATACCAGAGGTATTACGCGCGCGTTGCCGACCCTGAAGAAACCTCTTTACCCCCCTTTTGAAGAACCCCATGCTATAGTCTCTTGGGAAAACCTCGGCAGGGAATTCATTCCATAACCTGAGTGTTTGTGGGAGAAAACATCTCTGAAACCGCGTTGTACGCGACCATTTAGGCTGTAAGGTCTTGTTCATAATGCCTCTCTTTCATGAGTAAAGGATTATCAATGTAACTGTCTATTGATGAATGTAAGCTTTCCCCTCGGTGAATTTGACCAGTAGTTGCTACATTTGGCAAATTTTGGTGATGTTTTATAAGAGATACGGCTGCCGATCTCTCAATCATTATGTTCTCTTAGGCCACCTCTTCTTTCTAATGGTCGAGGGATGGACAGTGGCGTCCCTCTGAAAATATCACCAAAGGTCTGCCTGCGGTTGCCAATCCGCCCGCCAAGCGTAGCAACTATTGGCAAAACCCCCCTTTTAGGGAAGGCCTATGAATCAGCAGTGGACAGTTAACGTTTAATATGGTATGGTGGTAATGACCCCCATGGCCAATAGCAATTAAATTAGAAAAATGTGTTTCCTAAACTGACTCGACCAAGTATCGAACCAGTGACTTCATTTACACAAAGCAACGTACTCAGCACTGCGATACTGAGGGCAATCGACACAATAGTGAAAAAGTATGTCGATACTAAAGGGGGCACGATTAATTGCTGACGAGGCGATCCGAGTTGCGTGATGTTCTATTTCTCTGAAAAGGGATAAAAACAATTGGGTATGTAAACTAGCGCCACGTTCTGGATTGTGTTACGGTCGCCAATGGGCAGTATTTTCTACGGAACCATCGATAGTGGGCATAAATCTACGTAACTACTGCGAGGACCCTCGGGTGCGATTTAGGTGAGTTTAAACGCGCGCAAGTATTTGCGCTAGTTGTGATATTAGAGAGGAAATTAAGGATATTGTGGTGAAACCCAATGTTATATGTACTAGAAAGTATATGAAACAGATATGCATATATTAAAAATTAGTTTTTTACTCAATCATAATCATCTTATCAGCCTTTCCCTGTGCTAAATGTATACCTCTTCGGGAACGGGCTTAAGTCACCTGTGTTTACTGACTCCCTGCATTGCATTAGATTTGCACAGCGTGAGCTGGGTTACCATTGTATTTGATGTCGTTACTCCATCTAGCAGGGGGTCATCCTATACTGCATTTGCTCATAGGGGTCTTTTTTTATGGGTGAAAATGGAATGGTAACCCCGCCTGCGCTAACGGAATACGCTGGCGGAGCACCAGTGAAGGGTGATAGATAAGAATGAAAACAGGCCAGTTAGCCCATCATGATGAATTTATCAGGAATTAATCATAATAGTTTCCAGGGGGAACCGCGAGTAGGTCGACCTGGTTGGGTATATTGCTAGCAATGGGATTCTCGGTCTCCATCACTAACAATCCCTTTCCCTCCGCTCATGAACTTTTCTTCCTCATCGATTGTCAGCTCTTCGATTTCTGTGACCAGCCTATTGCCACTGGGAGGAAAGGGATTGTTAGTAATGGATTTTAACTCACCCATTGCTAGCAATACACAATATCAAGACGACCTCCACGCGGTTCCCTCTGGAAACCATCGTGGTTAATTCTAGTGAAATTCATCACGATGGGCTAACTGACCTACATCATCGTCACCTATCATCTCTCACTGGTGCCCCACAAGCGTATACCGATAGCACAGGCGGGGCTACCATTCCATTATCACCTATTAAAAAAAAGCCCATTGCCACTTCAGCTTGCTTATCCTTCGGGCTATATCGGACACTATGGTTCTTCTGCGAATATCTTTATTTCAGACTCTATCACGTAAAAAGACTCCAAACATAGCTCCCCACGTATTATGTATAGTTAATTTGTTACGGTATTTAGATTAATTACAAAAGCATGCAAACACAACTGCTTTACGGTTGAAACACGAATAGGTCAGAGGTACCCAAACAAACGACTTTTGTACAAAGTCTCCCTCTGGTAAAAGTAGTAGTAAAGTGTAAAACTCGCTTGAAGTGAACAGAGCACAGCGGCCATTTCAATGAGCAACCCTTTAGCGGCGGGGCGTATTGTCAGGACGCTCGGCGAATCCTAATGAAACGGCTTTGTTAGCGGAGCCGGCTGGTGGGTGCTACCAATCAGATGGCCATTGTCGATAAGCCGACGAACGACTAGCATCTAATGAATTACCACTGATACACTTTTAAAGACTGTTCCAGTACTGTTTTAGAGTTTAAGTCTAAAAAAGAAGGAAAGAGATGAAGGTAGAAAGGTACAGCTGTATTTTGGAGTAAATAAATATGTTAATATTTTAATATTGTCGTATGGTCCCGGCATAGAATTAGCCACTCCTTCCTTTTCCATGGGTGTCGTAAGAGACGACTAAAGGAGGGCGAGGGATGGGCAGCAGCGGCCCTCTTAAAACATCTCTAAAGCCTAATTGCGGTTGCCAATCCGTCTGTCAAGTGTGACAACTATTAGTAAAACCCTCCTTAGGGGGAGGCTTAGATATACAGATATCAGTTTATAATTGGTTAAGATATATCACGTAACATACACACAAAATTATATAAACGATACCGAATTAACGAGTTCGAAAATTGAAATTTATAAATAATTTTAACAATAAATGGTTTTTATGTAAAATTTTCTTAATAAATGCAAGTAATTTATCTTTAATGTGCAGTTTAAACTTAATTAATTTACATGACAAATTGAATTATATTGAAATTTCAAATGATGGCAACACCACTTCAAACATGAGATAACTTGTGTCTCCCGTCTTAAACTAGATGAATTATTAAATTAGAAAATTATGAATTATGACACGAGAAATATTTATAGCGGAGCGTTCCTCCAAATTTAGCAATGGGGGCCACTGTAAAAAGCCAGTAGGCAGATTTATAAATAGAAATTTCAATTAGTGTTATAATTTGCATGGAAAAGATAGTTAAATATTTAAACACACAATTATATCAGCTTATACTAATATATAATATACCAGAGGGAGACTTTGTACAAAAGTCGATTGCTTGGGTACCTCTGTCCCATTCGTGTTTCAACCGTGAAGCAGTTGTGTTTCGGTTTGACGGGTGAGATATGGCGTAAATTTACCGGGTACAGAGGAATAACACCTGAGTCCTCGTGAATGGCAACGCATGGGGAGGTGTCATGGGCGAATCAGTATACTCTGTTATGTCCATGGTACTGCTCATGTCTATAGGCGACGGTTACCATTTTCCATCAGGTGGACCGTCAACTTGTTTGCTATTCTAAGTTGTATAAAAAAAATATAGTCGAATTGAGAACCGCCTACTTTTTCAAGTCTATAGAAAAATCTCCAATATCAATCTATTAGAGACTTATCTAGTCATGCTAAGCCGGACGAATCCCTAGTCTTCTATAAGTACGAATACTATGGTCATACAACTAAAATTAATTCCAGCAAAAGGACCTTACTCGAGTCGCGGTACAATGCAATTCGTTGTAACGGCGCCAGTCACCTTTTCTGGGAACACAGACTCCTTCAATACAATACGGAATACTTCCTCTATTTCATAAAGCAAGTTCTCTTTGAGTGGACCGTTTAATATCGCATAGTTTAATTTGATGTAACGAAATTCTAACCTGCGAGTACCTATTCGGTATGGAAATTATTGTTACGTTTAATTATTAAACGCAGTTATTTATCATTATCACAGTGTATTCGCCGTAACGAAGTTATAGACAGTGATTTTCACACGAAATGATCTGATATCACAGTTGCTACTTTTTACTGACAGTGAAATGTGATATATGATTTTTATATTAAGTGTTTTAAATTTTCTATTCACTATTATCTGTAACAGCCGATAACTTACGAAATAATCCGATTTAACACACAATGTACGATTTATTTAAATAGATAGATAGATACTCTTTATTGTTTCCTCCAAGAGATTACAACAGAAAACGTATTATAAATATTTTTTTTTTTACAACACAGGGGGCAAACGAGCATGCGGATCACCTGATGGTAAGTGACTACCGCCGCCCATGGTCACCCACCACACCTAGGACCTGCAGTGTGCTGCCGGCCTTTTAAAAAAGAATATGCTCTTTTCTTAAAGGTTATGATGTCGTATCGGTTCGGAAATACTGCTGCTGGAAGTTGATAAACAATTACAAGAAATAATCACAATAATTTCGTTTTAATGATATTTTATAGCAATGTAATAGAAGGGATGTAGCAGACGTAAACAATGATTTAACATTTCACCTGTTATTTTACATGTTATTTGTTAAATATTCCAAGACTACCGTCAGTCATTAAAGGATTATAACGCTTGTATACAGTTAATGTTTTCCTTATTACCCATGTGATATTATTTGGGGTCCGGACGTAGCATTGTTGTAAATTGTTTAGGCTCGTCTTTAGGGCGAAATGGTCTTCTAAATGGACTCATCATCTTGCTGGATACCGCTTCCTGGATGTAGTTATAACAATAAAGTCACACTTAAGATGGGCTCCCGTTTCATTATAAAGGGTCAACCGTAATCATTAGCGTTTAGCGTCCATTTAATGAAGTGTTTCACTGGTGAGGCTGGACAGTTTTCTCAAAGAAACATCGGTTGGAAAAAGACAAAAACCTGAGGTTTTTTTTTAACTTTTTTTTGGAAGTTTTTACAAACACGCCACTTGAAAGAACGATTAAAAATTAATATTTTAAACTATATATTTTTCCGACATTTTTATTAACAAATTGACTAATGTAAATCCTTGTATAAACATGAAAGTACGTTTGTTTATTGCATCTTAGCGCCTCATTGACTTAATCATTATGAATTTTAATATATACGTACTATATAAAATGCATTCTATCTAAATATATTTCTGTTTTAAAAGCATTGACATGAGAGGCAAAATTTGGGTTTATCAACCGACAAAAAGAACAAGATTCTCGATTCGGATGTAATTTTTTTTTAATGTTTCCTCATAACTTCGTTGGTTGTAAACCAATTTGGAAAAATCTTTTTTATCTAAAAAGATATGCTTACAGATTGTTACCATAGATGGTACCATATATATATATATATATATATATATATATATATATATATATATATATATATATATATATATATATATATATATATATATATATATATACATATATATGTATATATATATATACATAGATATTCCATAGATATTTATCAAAATTAACTTAGTAATTTAGTTTTGAAATCAAAGCAACTGGTTTTGCAACATATGGACGAAAGAACTGTATTCTGGTATGGAAACACGGTGTTTTTAGAAAGATAATGTAATTATATAAAAAATATACAAAGCAAACCAACGGAGCAAAAAAGCGAACGAAACAAAAAAAAACTAAAACTGACAGAGACTTCAAATTATAACAAAACATCTTTTTAATCAAATTAAAAAAGAAACTAAAGAGGTGCGTCGTGCACACCACGATTGAAGACGATTTTTTTAAGGAATACAATTTAATTATTACCTCGGACAAAGAACAGATTCCAGCCAAGTGGACAAAGTCCTGGATAAAAGCTAGTACGAGTATAAAACTAGAAATCTATTTACTAACCAAAAAATTTTACTGATAGAATTAATATCATCATATCAGCTTTTGACTGACCATTGCTAAATATAAGCCTTCCTCTTGGGGGTTTTCCAGAAGTTGCCATGCTTGGCAGGCATATTGGCAACCGCAGTTAAGCTTTGGAGATGTTTTAAGAGGTACGCTGCTGCCTAACCCTCGGCTTACCTTAGTCGCCTCTTACGACACCCACGGGAAAGAAAGGGGTGACCTATTACATGCCAGGACCATATGGCGACTGGTAGAATACTTAAAAACTATGTTTATAAATTCGACTTGCTTTTATATTTATTTCTATTCTATATACCGCTGAAATGGACAACGATAATTTTCTATAGTCTTTTATAGAAACGAAAAACTATCGCATTCGTTCACGTAATGCGTAATCATTTCAAACCCTCAACAACAAGGGCCCGACCCTCGTGGGAACAAAACATATCCACATGTTAGGATCTCGATAGGATATATATATTATATATATAATATAAATATATATTGAGAACGGCCTCCAGAGACTAAAGCTCAGTTCTTGCTGCTGTGTACGCGAACGGAAAACGATTCTATTATTCAATTTATTGATAGTTTTCGACCGACTTAAAAAAAGAAGGAGATTGTAAATTCGGTTGGGTATTTCCTGATATTTGTGTGTATCTCAGAACTCCGTTATTTATACAATGATTTGAAAATTTCTTTTTTTTTATCTAAAAGGATAAACTGTCATTTAGTCTCAAAGAAATTTTAATAAATCGGTTTGTTTAAAATATATTGTGATGGCTTACTGTGATGGAAAAAAATTTGCAGGTAAATAGTGGCTACAAACGTCTGCAATAAGGAAACAGCTATGTAGATACCATTTATATGCAAAAAATTTTTCATCATGTTAAATCTCAATGGTGTATTTAAAATGGTAAATGCGAAAGTTAGCTAAAATCGGTTTAGTAGTTTAGTTTTTATTTCAGTCGCTTTACAAAGATGGAAGTTGGTATTTTTAAGTTAATAACAGTGTTAGCAAATGCGAACTTATCTCTAAAAGAGATTTCTTCCCGTCAACCAAACACAGTGGCACAGGAACTAGTGAGTGAGTAAATACAATTTATATATATATATATATATATATATATATATATATATATATATATATATATATATATATCTATGCCGGCCTTTAAATATATATATATATATATATATATATATATATATATATATATATATATATATATATATATATATAATTTATAGAGATAGACACCTGCAATGCGCTGGTGTTGTGGGTGATCATGGGCGGCGGTAGTCACTTACAATCAGGTGAGCGGCATGCTCGTTTGCCCCCTGTGTTGTAAAACATATATATATATATATATATATATATATATATATATATATATATATATATATATATATAGTTCAGTGGTTCAGTGGTTTAGTTTTAGAATCAAAATATTTATTTTAAATCCCTTTTTTGTGAAACACAATCTTTTCATCATGATGATGTCATTAGAAGCCTTTGGAGAAAATCAAAATGAATAAGAAAGAAAATGATTAGCGTGATTATAGCAAGTTATATCTTTCTCGTATGAGGAAATCCGCTAACACGTCCAGCGTCCCACAGGTTAATGAAAAAAATTGTTAAGGTAAGGAAGTATTTGGCATGAAGAAGGATATTAGCTGGTTTTATCCCCACTAATTCATTATATATAATAATATACAATTTAGTACAGTCTCCCTCTGGTAAATTGATAATGATCGATTTACTATAGAGACTTTATACAAAAGTGGACTGTTTGGGTACTTTAATTTTTTTTTTATACAACTTAGAATGGCAAATTAGCTGACGGCCCCGACAGAACTGAAGCTCACTTCAGTTCTGTCGTTCACGACGTGGTGCAAACGTCGAAACGTCGGCAATAAAGAAGCAAGTATGTAGGTACTGTTTACCTGTAAAGGCTTTTACATCGCGTTAAATCCCGACTGTGTATTTAAAACAACGCGAAAGTTTAAAATTTATTGGGATCTATCTAAGTTGTATGAAAAAAAAATCTATTTTTATTTTATCTTTATTTAATCTCCTAGCAACTGTTACATTGATAAGATTTTATATTAAGATTACTATCGATTTATATACATAGTGTACAATCATTTTAAAAGAAACACAGTATGCTAATTATTCCTCTTCATTATAATTACTCCTCTCCATCCAAATGTTACCTGGAAGAGATCGCTCTTAGCGATAAGGTCGCCCATTGTTTTCTCATTGTGATTATTTCTTGTAATTATTTATATTTATAATAAGTTTACTATTGTAATCTTAATGGAGAAAATAATAAAGAGTATCTATGTAATTAATAAATAAACAATAATATGGTATAACAAACTTTTGAGGTATTTAACATAGGTATAGTTTAAATACAAGTCTAAGTTTCTCTAGAGACTATCGACTAAACCGTCTTTCAAAAAGAAACGTTCAGGCTTACTTTTTTACTTTATCCGAGCAGTAAGTACTTTATATTATTCTCAGTTTCGTGTATAATATAGTATATGTCATATATGTGTAAGTATATTTGTTTTTTATATGTATTTATTCGTTTATATATGTAATTTTAGTATGTATGCATATCAATAATTAGTAGTACCGCATTCATGTATTCTGACACTTCCCTAAGATTGACTGGGAAAGAATGTTTTTAGCATTAAGTCCGCCATGTACACATATACAAATAAATAAATAAGCCTAATGGTCAGTCTAATAGTTGAAAACAATTTTTGCAGGTTTGAAACAAGGTAAGAAAATTACGTTACCATTCAGGTTGAAATGTATAATATAATTAGTTTCGGTCCAGCCTTTGTCGAGTGCATCGCGTAGTTTAATTTAGTCTTGGCACTGGGTGTTGGCTCATAAAAATGCAAATAAGTGTTCCGATTGTGGTTGTTCGGCGGTGACAAGCAAGGGTGGCGACGCGACGTCCAACATAAATGCACAGTATCGGTATTCATTTTGCATTTGCCATGTGCTCCCGACATAGAATGAGCCATCCTTTCCTTTCCCATGGGTGTCGTAAGAGGCGACTGAGGAAACTAAATGGTCGAGGGATAGGCAGCAGTTCCTCTTAAAACGTCACTAAAGCCTAACTTAGGTTGCTAACTCACCTGCTAAGCGTAGCAATTACTGGCAAAACCCCCCAATGTAGGAGGCTTATGTTGAGCAGTGGACAGTTTATGGCTGGTATGATGATGATGATGATGATAGATAATTTATATGATGAATGATGATATATGATCGGTATTTATGTAAAAAATATTGTAAATATTATGGATACCAAGTATATTTGGAATGCGAAGTTATATAAATGCAAACTTAAATTATTTTGGATCTATATATATATATATGTATATATATATATATATATATATATATATATATATATATATATATATATATATATATATATATATGTCATCATGTTAAATCTCAATGGTGTATTTAAAATGGTAAATGCGAAAGTTAGCTAAAATCGGTTTAGTAGTTTAGTTTTTATTTCAGTCGCTTTACAAAGATGGAAGTTGGTATTTTTAAGTTAATAACAGTGTTAGCAAATGCGAACTTATCTCTAAAAGAGATTTCTTCCCGTCAACCAAACACAGTGGCACAGGAACTAGTGAGTGAGTAGTGCAACTACAATTTATATATATATATATATATATATATATATATAGGTGTGCTGCCGGCCTTTAAATTAATATATATATATATATATATATATATATATATATATATATATATATATATATATATATATGCCGCTGGTGTTGTGGGTGATCATGGGCGGCGGTAGTCACTTACAATCAGGTGAGCCGTGTGCTCGTTTGCCCCCTGTGTTGTAAAACATATATATATATATATATATATATATATATATATATATATATATATATATATATATATATATATATATAGTTCAGTGGTTCAGTGGTTTAGTTTTAGAATCAAAATATTTATTTTAAATCCCTTTTTTGTGAAACACAATCTTTTCATCATGATGATGTCATTAGAAGCCTTTGGAGGAAAGAAATGCAATGAATAAGAAAGAAAAATGATTAGCGTGATTATAGCAAGTTATATCTTTCTCGTATGAGGAAATCCGCTAACACGTCCAGCGTCCCACAGGTTAATGAAAAAAATTGTTAAGGTAAGGAAGTATTTGGCATGAAGAAGGATATTAGCTGGTTTTATCCCCACTAATTCATTATATATAATAATATACAATTTAGTACAGTCTCCCTCTGGTAAATTGATAATGATCGATTTACTATAGAGACTTTATACAAAAGTGGACTGTTTGGGTACTTTAATTTTTTTTTTATACAACTTAGAATGGCAAATTAGCTGACGGCCCCGACAGAACTGAAGCTCACTTCAGTTCTGTCGTTGCCACGACGTGGTGCAAACGTCGAAACGTCGGCAATAAAGAAGCAAGTATGTAGGTACTGTTTACCTGTAAAGGCTTTTACATCGCGTTAAATCCCGACTGTGTATTTAAAACAACGCGAAAGTTTAAAATTTATTGGGATCTATCTAAGTTGTATAAAAAAAAAATCTATTTTTATTTTATCTTTATTTAATCTCCTAGCAACTGTTACATTGATAAGATTTTATATTAAGATTACTATCGATTTATATACATAGTGTACAATCATTTTAAAAGAAACACAGTATGCTAATTATTCCTCTTCATTATAATTACTCCTCTCCATCCAAATGTTACCTGGAAGAGATCGCTCTTAGCGATAAGGTCGCCCATTGTTTTCTCATTGTGATTATTTCTTGTAATTATTTATATTTATAATAAGTTTACTATTGTAATCTTAATGGAGAAAATAATAAAGAGTATCTATGTAATTAATAAATAAACAATAATATGGTATAACAAACTTTTGAGGTATTTAACATAGGTATAGTTTAAATACAAGTCTAAGTTTCTCTAGAGACTATCGACTAAACCGTCTTTCAAAAAGAAACGTTCAGGCTTACTTTTTTACTTTATCCGAGCAGTAAGTACTTTATATTATTCTCAGTTTCGTGTATAATATAGTATATGTCATATATGTGTAAGTATATTTGTTTTTTATATGTATTTATTCGTTTATATATGTAATTTTAGTATGTATGCATATCAATAATTAGTAGTACCGCATTCATGTATTCTGACACTTCCCTAAGATTGACTGGGAAAGAATGTTTTTAGCATTAAGTCCGCCATGTACACATATACAAATAAATAAATAAGCCTAATGGTCAGTCTAATAGTTGAAAACAATTTTTGCAGGTTTGAAACAAGGTAAGAAAATTACGTTACCATTCAGGTTGAAATGTATAATATAATTAGTTTCGGTCCAGCCTTTGTCGAGTGCATCGCGTAGTTTAATTTAGTCTTGGCACTGGGTGTTGGCTCATAAAAATGCAAATAAGTGTTCCGATTGTGGTTGTTCGGCGGTGACAAGCAAGGGTGGCGACGCGACGTCCAACATAAATGCACAGTATCGGTATTCATTTTGCATTTGCCATGTGCTCCCGACATAGAATGAGCCATCCTTTCCTTTCCCATGGGTGTCGTAAGAGGCGACTGAGGAAACTAAATGGTCGAGGGATAGGCAGCAGTTCCTCTTAAAACGTCACTAAAGCCTAACTTAGGTTGCTAACTCACCTGTTAAGCGTAGCAATTACTGGCAAAACCCCCCAATGTAGGAGGCTTATGTTGAGCAGTGGACAGTTTATGGCTGGTATGATGATGATGATGATGATAGATAATTTATCTGATGAATGATGATATATGATCGGTATTTATGTAAAAAATATTGTAAATATTATGGATGATATGGATAGCAAGTATATTTGGAATGCGAAGTTATATAAATGCAAACTTAAATTATTTTGGATCTATATATATATATATATGTATATATATATATATATATATATATATATATATATATATATATATATATATATATATATATATATATATATATATATATATATATGAGTAGCATTCTGGAGTTTTAATAATTAATTATAAAATCAATGGGGTTAACTCTTGTGTTGATCTCATGTTAATTTAATTATTGATGAAATCGCTCTTTTATTTGTGGGGCAAAATCTTAAATCATTCCAATAGCATTTCAGAATTTTTTATAGCATAGAGGACAAACGAATAGGTCATCTCATGATAAGTGATTACCACCGCCCATAGGCATGCACAACATCAGAAAAATTGCACCTACATTGCCAGCATTTTAAGAGGAAATATGCTCTTTTCTTGAAGTTTTCAACGGCGTATCATTTCGGAAATACTGCGGCTGGAAGTTGATACTTTAAAGGAACAAAGAAAGTCAACAGCGTTACATCTCAGTTTCCTTTTAGAGGGGAAAGAAATCTTTATAACAAAACATTGAGTGTCTGTCGAAGTGGACGCTTGTTAACAAACTTTATTGACGACTTCATTGAAGTTTCTTCTTGTTCTCTTTAAACAATGCTAGTTAAAACATTGTGAAAGGAAATATTTAGCTTATTAACTGGCAGTATTAAATATTTGTACATAGATGACAGGCCATGTTTATACTCTGTTTAAAATAATTATTAGGTAGATAGTAACTGAAGAAGAAATATGTGTGGCATTGGTATGAAACTATAATAAATAAATAAAAAGAAATAGTGTGGCAAAGTTAATTTGGGTACCCAAAGAGATAAGATAGGAAATTTCATTTTGCCCTCAGCAAAAAAAAAAAAAACATTAAAATCGATTCAGAATAGGTATGTCTGTTTGTATACGCTTTATTTGTATTTTTATTCTTCAGGGTACAGAGGTGTAACCCCTTAGACCTCGGGAATGGTAACGCATGAAGGGTATCATGGGCGACAAAATATATAAGGTCCATAGTACTGTTCATATCTGTAAGCAACGGCTACCACTTTCCATCAGGTGGGCTTATCTATGCAACTTAGAATGGCAAACAAGCTGACGGCCCACCTGATGGAAAGTGGTAACCTTCGCCTATAGACATGAGCAGTACCATGGACATAACACAGTATACTGTTTCGCTAATGATACCTCCCATGCGTTGCCATTCCCGAGGAGTCAGGTGTTATTCCTCTGTAACCAGTAAATTCACGCCATATCCCACCCTTCAAACCAAAACACAGCCATGCAAACACAACTGCTTCACGGTTGAAACACGAATGGGACAGAGATATTCAAGCAAACGACTTTTGTACAAAGTCTCCCTCTGGTGAATAGAGTCTTGTATAGTATTATAAACATATAAAAAAAATATACAGAGGATTTCTATTTGACTAATTTTATTAGTTTTTTTTTACAACACAGTGGGCAAACGAGTATGCGGCTCACCTGATGGTAAGTGACTACCGCCGCCCATAATCACCCACAACACCAACGGTATTGCAGGTGTCCTGCCGGCCTTTTAAAAAGGAATATACTCTTTTCTTGAAGGTTATGTTGTCGTATCGATTCAGAAATACTGCTGCTGGAAGTTGATTCCAAAGAGTGGTTGTACGTGGAAGAAAGTGCCTTGACAAACGCACGGTGGAAGACCGCCACTCGTCCAGATGTATCTACAGATATGACGTGGAAGTTTGTAAAGATATTTGGTTGTTTGTTACTCAAAGACTCTTAAATGGAATTTTAATGCAATGTAGTAGGATCGACGACATCCTAGAGTAACACTTTATATTCAATCCACATATTAACAAAGCCGGAGTATGTGAGAAAAAAATATACATAAAATGTAAAAAATACCGACATTAAACTTGGCAAAATATGTATGCAATAACAAGGCAGTAAAATCTTGCGATTTAACAAATTAAATGGATTCTAAACTGACAAATATATTACGTATTTAGATACTCTATTTATTTGTGTGTATGATATCATACATACAAAAGTATACAGGCAAATTGGGAACTATAGAAAAACTAACTGTCATCCGCGATTAGATAGATAGATAGATACTCTTTATTGTTTCCTCCAAAAGATTACAATAGTAAACTTATTATAAATATAAACAATTACAAGAAATAATCACAATGAGATTAGTCCGGGTGAAGATGTTTAATGACCCGGATAAGAAGTCTCCCATATTCTTCTCTGTCCCATACAATTCGTGTATACCAAATTTAATAGTAAGAAACTTAAATTATATACATAGAGTCTCAAAAACGGGTCAACTTTTTGTCAGCTAATTGTAAAATTAGCTGACTCGTTTTTTGATTAGTGTTCTATATACTTACGCACACAATGTGTCTTGACGTATCTATATTTAATTATTTAATAAATAAAATGAGTTTTTACGCATTAAAAAAAATGCAAAAATTAAAAAATAAAATAAATATAGAAGTTATAAAGGGAGACTGTACAAAAGTCGATTGCTTGGGTACCTCTGTCCCATTCGTGTTTCAACCGTGAAGCAGTTGTGTTTGCATGGCTGTGTTGCGGTTTGAAGGGTGGGATATGGCGTGAATTTACAAGGTACAGAGGAATAACACCTGAGTCCTCAGGAATGGCAACGCATGGTGGGTATCGTAAGCGAAACAGTATACTCTGTTATGTCCATGGTACTACTCATGTTTATAAGCGACGGTTACCACTTTCTATCAGGTGGGCCGTCAACTTGTTTGCTATTCTAAGTTGTATAAAAAAAAATTAACGCTATAAAATGTTCTAGATTTTTCTGTATCACTATGGGGTCAATTCCCATTACTCGAGATGTAGTCGTACATGTGGTAAGCCCGCGGTATTTCGTAATTATCCCGTGACAGTCCGCGAGTGTCGCCCGCGTGTTAGTGTTGCCCGATCATCGTTAGTGTCGATTAATTAATAATCGATTCGGACTACAAATAATCGAATAGTCTATTATGTAATCAAAATTGGTTATTTATACTACCGATTAAAAGAGAATTTCAGTAGTTAATACTGTAACAATACTACCCAGTATAATGTATATAAATGATGGGCATGCCCATATTTTGACGAGCATATTCTACATATCACTTTGAGTGGCAACGGGTGACTACCATTTTTACAGTTACAGTCGTGAGCATATTGTTTTTATTAATTGACAGTGTTGTTCTGAACTATCAATCGATATAAACAATACTATCGATAATATCATATCTTATAAAATAGTTTGAAGTCTGTTATAATCGATTATAATTTAAATACACTATCGGGATTTTCCGCGATTTAAAATTGACTATAATAGGCGACGTGCTGAAGAAGAGCCAAATTAAAATTACCCGTAACCGGCGAGCGTGTATGAAAAGATTGATGAATGTGGAGGAAGCGAAGGAGGTTTGTTTGAATCGAAGCATTTGGCGTTTCATTGTTTCTGCCTACCCTAATGGGAGACAGGCGTGACAGATATGTATGCATGTATGTATAATAATTTAAATGGTTTAAAATAACTACAAGATGTTTCTTGGTGAATATTCGATTATTTACCAATCGATTATTACGAATCACTAGCGCGTATGGGTCGCGTGCTCGCACGGTCTGCATGACTCGAGCCTGGCACGCGTATAATTGTGTCCAGGGCCCCGGCCCGTCGAATGAGAATGTGTTGCGGCCCATTGCGATTAACGGGCCATACGGGACGCTTTTATCAGACCAGCATCGTCTCGCGGCTTTGTCTGTCTAAATTAAAATAAAAGTACCAGAGGGAGACTTTGTACAAAAGTCGATTGCTTGGACACCTCTGTCCCATTCGTGTTTCAACCGTAAAGCAGTTGTGTGTGCATAGCTGTGTTTCGGTTTAAAGGATGGGATACGGCGTGGATTTACTAGGTACAGAGGAATAACACTTGAGTCCTCAGGAATACAAATAAAGCGGCGCTATTTAGTATCAGTATTGCACCCGTGCGAAGCCGGGGCAGGTCGCTTGTGTAATATAAAAACGTCCTCGTTTACCCAAAGCATCATGTCTATTGTACCTATCATCGCGCTACGACAGTCATCAATTACGAGAGAATAAGGCTAACAAAGATTGCTTGCGAGGGAGCCAATAAATTTCCCAGCACCACCATTTAGGCGGCGGACAAGGCTGAATCTGCATAGTGATTAGATTTGCGACCACGACCGTGTTATCACGACATATTTTAAACGAATACAACTGACGGAAGATGCATTAGTGTCCTTTATAATTTATGATATTTTTCCATAAAAAAAAAAACAGTAGATAGATAAAGCGTGTTCTACCGCTTGTATGTATAACGGATTGTGCTCAGAGGAATTATTCAATATGATGCCTACGGCCGTTTTCTATCATCGTACGGCTCGCCATCGACAGGGAGTTCACCCTCATACCCTACAGTCTAAATGGTTGCGTACAACGCGGTTTCAGAGATGTTGTCTTCCACGAACACTCAGGTTGTGGAATGAACTCTCTGCCGAGGTATTCCCAAGAGACTACAGCATTGGGATTCTTCAAAGGGGGGGGGGGAAGAGGTTTCATCAGGAGCGGCAACGCGCGCGTAATACCTCTGGTATTGTAGGCGTTCATAGGCTACGGTAACCGCTTACCATCAGGTGGGCCGTATGCTTGTTTGCCACCGCAGTGGTATAAAAAAGAATTATTTGCATTACTTACAGCACACAAATTACAACAGACATTGAGACTTTGTACAAAAGTCGATTGCTTGGGTACCTCTGTCCCATTCGTGTTTCTGCCGTGAAGTAGTTGTGTTTGCATGGCTGTGTTTCAATTCGAAGGGTGGGATATGGCAATGAAATTACAGGGTACAGAAGCATAACACCATAGTCCTCAAGAATGGCGACGCATGGAGGGTATCATGGGCAGCACGTATACTCTGTTATGTCCATGGTACTGCTCATGTCTATAGGCGACGGTTACCACTTTCCATCAGGTGGGCCGTCAGCTTGTTTGCCATTTTAAGTAGCACAAAAAATCTTATTGATTTAAATTGCGGAATAGATAAGTTGTAACAACTATTTATACAAATTTAATAGATTATAATCGATGTTCCTAACTCAACATTATTAAAAATTTTAATCCAATAACATTCACCGCTAACAAATAACAAATAGACGGTGAAACAAACACCAAAAGACAGATAAAATTAATGGATCGTGTGTTACGCGAGCTACGCTTGTTTAAAACATACCTACCGCGTTTTGTTATTCCGGTCGCCACCAATAAATACATCGGAACGTACCTGAAAAGGGGAAAAAAATACATATTATATTACAAATGTTTTCATATTGGTACGATAAACTATTTTACAGATAGATAATTTGTGTGTACTATGTACAGCAAACGAATAACAAGGAAGACAGATTAAAAAAAGACGAACAAATCGGGAGGAAAGAATACAAAAAAAAAAAGGAAAACTCAAAAAAAGTAAACGACTTTCTTCATGTGTGCCACTATAGCACAAAATTATAAAAAATATAGGGGGAAAGGATTGTCAGTAATGGAGACTCTAGAACTCATTGTTAAAATTATAACTCTGCACACATTCTTTCTTGACTTTTTTAATCGTTTCTATTAAAAAAATCATAATTTACTCACATAGATAAAATAAATATTACATAAAAAAAAACAGTTGTAATAACAATTTCATCTTTAAAATACAGGGTGGCCCAAAAGTCCTTAGAAAAGTAAAATTTGAATTAAACGAAAACGGCGCGCGTGAGCGGTGCAGGGGAAGCGGGGGCAGTAACTTCGGTTTCTGGGAATTTAGTCGCGATGGAGCGTTTCACCGGAGCGGACCGTGCGTTTTGTGTGCGCGAGTTTTATCAAAACAACAATTCGGCAACCGTTGCGAGGCGTAAATTTCGAGAACACAAAGGTTTACACAACTTTGATGACACTCCAGCTCTCCAAACGATTAAGAATTGGGTTGCTAAGTTCGAGGAGACCGGTTCGACGTTAGATAAACCGCGGTTGGGTCGCCCAAGGACATCACGTACGGAACAAAACATCGACACAGTGGCACAATCTATTCGTGAAAATCCTACACAGTCAACTCGTAACCGTTCCAGTGCAGTAAACGTATCTAGGACATCATTACAACGGATTTTGAAGAAAGATTTACTTATGCACCCTTACAAAATTCAGTTGGTGCAAGAATTAAAAGAAACTGATGCTATTCAGAGAGTGAATTATGCTAATGAAATGTTTAATCGGTTTACTTCGTTCAATAACATAATGTTCTCTGATGAGGCACACTTTCACATTAACGGACATGTTAGTAAACAAAATTGCCGCTATTGGAGCCCGATTAATCCAAAACTTAAGCACCAGAAGCCCTTACATAGCCCTAAAGTTACAGTTTGGGCCGCTATGTCAGCCCATGGCATCATACGGCCTTACTTTTTTGAGGACGGCAGAGGTATATTAATTCTTCATAATTTATTTATTTCAATAAATAAATAATAATAATTTCAAACCATTCTTCATCCACTGCTGAACATCACCCAGGGAGAATAGACTATCCAAGGAACGGTCCTGAGCCACTTGCATCCAGTGACTTCCTGCAATGCATTTGACGTCGTCGCTCAGTTACAATTCGACAAAGTTATTTATCCTTACGTATTATATACAAATATGGGTGAAATTGTGTATTTTTTATATTATTTCTTAGCGCTTTTATGGCTCAACTAATAATCACGAATTTTGGCACACGCGGATTAATAACTAGGGTTACAGAATACTTGAATGCCAATCAACCACATTTTTTCCATCAGATGACGATCGTAACTAATCGCGGGAGAGATCAATAGTAACAAAAAGTGACTGGAATAATCACGGGAGAAAAGTCGCAGATAAAAACTTAGTAGACGATGATTAAAAAAAAAAAAGAAAACAATTAGACCAAATAAACGCTGTAAAGTCAGCACAAAAGTTCCATCGGCCAAGTTATTTATTAGTGGTCCGCACGGCGCGGCGTCGCGGCGTGCCCGTCCAAGTTCCCTCACGTACCGTCTCACCGCAAATTGTATTATATTCCCGTAGTTCCCAACTCGTATTATTTCTGTCCACAACTTCGCCTGCACTTGTCATCATACTTATACAGTCTCCTGACGCTATTACTTCAATTATACAAGATCTTTCGCGTTTGAATGCCGCAATAGGGGGGATTGTTAGTAATGGGAAGTTTAGTCCCCATTGCTATCAATATACAAATATATATATATATATAACAGGTCGACCTCCACGCGGTTCCCCCTGGAAACTATCGTGTCATTGAATTCGTTACAATGGGCTAATTGACTTCCTTTTCATCCTCACCTATCACCGCTCACTGGTACCCCGCTAGTGTATACGAATAGCGCAGGCGGGGTACACATGCCATTTTCACTCATAAAAAAAAAATGCCGCAATATCACGGAGTATTGTATTGTGTTATAAAATCTTTATTGTACGTATTTTACATTGGATACATTAAAAAGATCTAATAATATCTTATTATTGTTATGTCTTATTGATAATTCCAATGTATTATTGATATTAATTTCCCGTGTGGTCCCGGCATAGAGTAGGCCACCCCTTCCTTTGCCGTAGGTGTCGTAAGAGGCGACTAAGGGAAACATTCGTGTTTCTACCGTGAAGCAGTTGTTTGCATGGCTGTGTTTCGGTTTGAAGGGTGAGATTTGGCGTGAATTTACAGGGTACAGAGGAATAACACCTGAGTCCTCAGGAATGGCAACGTATGGGGGTATCATGGGCGAAACAGTATACTCTGTTATGTCCATGGTACTGCTCATGTCTATAGGTGACGGTTACCACTTTCCATCAGGTGGGCCGTCAGCTTGTTTGCCATTCTAAGTTGTATAAAAAAAATAAAAAAAAATCAAGCCACTAAACCACCAAGGTCGTAAAACATTTCAATTTCTATCAAATAACTTGTTAATAGATAAGTAATGACCTACTAAATACAATATAGTCTCAATTGGGAACTACCGAGACAACTTCACACTCTGGCTATCTGATCCGCGACAGTTAACTTGTGAATTGCCCACCCTCGAACAATGATACCGAGTTGGCCAAAGTTACCCAGCGGAGTTACGGCCGAGATAAGTAGCGCGTCGCGACTCCGTTATCGTTTAGTAATTGATACCTACGCTGGAGATAGCTACGCTCTCTCTCACGATTACTTGCTAAAAAATATAGAAGGATGTTACGTGTATGTAGTCCATTTTCACCCATTAAAATAAAACTATCAAATAATAAAATAAAACTCTTACTAGCTTCAAAACCTCTGTTAAATCTTATTACCTCTCACTTTAGTACTATTTTCCTGTGTTCTCTCTTCGTTTTCCTTCGTAATTTTTTTTCTGTTGTTGTGTGCTATTATGTGTATGTTTATGTATATATTTAATTGTGTATATATTATATATGTATGTGTATATATGTATGTATGTATCTATATATGTTTGTATATGAAAATATTTATATAATAGTGCGCCACCTACTCTTTGTCTTTTTCTCAATGTCCTCTACCCAAAGGTTGTCTGGAAGAGATTGCTTAGCGATAAGGCCGCCTTTTGTATCACTTCTCATTAATATTTACTGTATTTGTTATTTCTCTTTTTACTTGGTGCAATAAAGTGTAAATAAATAAATAAAATAATACTTGGGTAATCAGCAAGCAATCGACTTTTGTACAAAGTCTCCCTCTGGTAGGGTAATATAAAAGTGTATTTCTAGCAATGGAACTATCAAATTTCAGTACTAACAATCCCTTTCCTCCCATTTGATATATGTTTACATTGATTATTTTCAAGTTATTTGTATTGCAATATAGGAATTTTATACAGGAATTTCCTAGGTTTTGGCCACAACAGAATATCAGTGTTCTGCTCTTTTGAGGGCAAAGCTATAAGCCGAGTTGTGAACATTTTGTGTTACTGTGGTACACGCATGAAGGGAAAAATTGTTACTTCTTTTACCCATATTGTTTTCTTTCTTATTTTTTGTATATATATAATTTATTTTTCCTGTGCATGTCTATCTATGGCTGTTGTTATTTTTTTTTTTTTGATGGGTGAAAATGGTATGGTAATCCCCGCCTGCGCTAACGGGATACGCTGGCGGAGCACCAGTGAAGGGTGATAGATGAGAATGAAAACAGGCCAGTTAGCACATCATGATGAATTCATTAGGAATTAACGATGATAGTTTCCAGGGAGAACCGCGAGGAGGTCGACCTGGTTGGGTATATTGCTAGCAATGTGATTCTCAGTCTATATTACTAACAATTCCTTTCCCCCCCTGTCTGTTGTTATTTGTGTGTTGTAAATAATGCAAATAAATTATCTATTTATCTATCTATTATTTATATCCCATTTGTTGCAGTATTTTTGATCTGGGTTTATAATTTGTTTCGCTTAGTTTTAAAGAAGTAAATCTTTAGTAAGCCACTAAGGATTTACTTCCTCAGTGACTCACTCAGGAAGTAAATCCAACCAATTATAAACCTATCAAGTATAGTATAAGTATTTACCAGAGGGAGACTTTGTACAAAAGTCGATTGCTTTGGCACCTCTGTCCTATTCGTGTTTCAACCGTAAGCAGTTGTGTTTGCATGGCTGTGTTTCGGTTTGAAGGGTGGGATATGGCGTGAATTTACTGGATACAGAGGAATAACACCTGAGTCCTCAGGAATGGCAACGTATGGGGGGTATCATGGGCGAAACAGTATACTCTGTTATGTCCATGGTACTGTTCATGTCTATAGGCGACAGTTACCACTTTCCATCAGGTGGGCCATTAGCTTGTTTGCCATTTTAAGTTATATATATATATATATATATATATATATATATATATATATATATATATATATATATATATATATATATATATATATATATATATATATATATACATGTCGTTATTCAATATATATATATTTATTACAAATGAAATCGCTTTTTTTATGGGAGAGACATGTAAGTCTACATCTGATCAAGCAATTTTTTTAAATTTTGGTTATAAATATCTAATTGTGCCTACCACCGTGTGTTTTCGGCATAGAATAGGCCATCCCTTCCATTCCAGTGGGTTTCGTAAGAAGCGTCTAAGGCAGGGCGATGAATGGGCAGCAGCATTACTCTTAAAAGATTTCCAATACCTAACTGCAGTTGCCAATCCACCTGCCAAACACGGCAACCACGGGCAAACCCCCCACGGGAGGCTTTTATTCAGCAGTGTACACTTAAAGGCTGATATAATGAAAATGGTAAAGTACCTAATACATAGAAAAATGTCCTTTGTTCAGTTCAATGTTCAGCGTAGCACCATAGATATTATGGTGCTACGCTGTTTGTGTCTATAGACGACGATTACTACTTCTCATCAGCCGCCTCATACGACACCGTTTAATTATTTTAAACTCACTTAATTACATTTAAGTAACTGTAGAACTAAGCTGTAGTATCGATCAAAACATTTCAGTTTCACGCCGCCTGGGATCCTCCACCTGGCGTCTAATACGAATTGCAGATGTTCCCGGCTTAGGTGTCCTGAATGAGACCGGTTATTTGAATACTTGCTTGTTTCAAATTGTTGAAACAGCGTCATAGAACTTGGAATAGCTTTGGGAGAAATACGACGATATAACCTCATACTGTTAACATTATATTGGAATAGCTTTGAATAAGGAGACCAATATATACATATACATATACATATACATATACATATACATATACATATACATATAATATACGACGATATAACCTCATACTTGTTAACATATATATACGACATATACATATACATATACATACGGCGTTGCCATATACATTAAATAAGATGAAACATATGATATACATATACATAATATATACATATATACATATATACATATACATATATATATGTATATATATTCCATCACAGCAATACGACCGTCACTTTTATTTCTTCGTGTTAATAATTTATTGCTTTTGTAACTGATTTGTACAAGTGTAAAATATATAAATAAATTTGTATTTTGTATTTACTCAATCGCTGGTTAAGAGAGAATGATATACAGCATTAAATTTGTTTTTTGTAACATATATTTTTGTAATATTTACCAATTACCAATAAAAAAGTGAAAGTAATAGAGATAGAGAGACTTTGGGGCCATCCCAAGAGTAACAAACAATTAAACATCTAAACCTATGGTTTAGTCCAGTGGTGGGCAAACTTTTTTAATGGGGCGGCCACAAAGTTTAAAAATTCTAGAGGAGGGCCAGAATTATAGAAAAAATGGATTTTGTTTTAAAGCTTTTAATCATAATATTATAAAAAAACATTGTACCATTACACACGAATGTTACAAATTAACTTTTACCTTAAATAATAATTAATTTAACTTTTATTCGAATTTCGATAAATAAATCGAGTTAGATTCATGCCTTGACATGGTAGGCGATTGAGACATATCAAATTGTTTTTTTTATTTTCCATAATATTTTCAAACTACGCGGCTAGTTTAGTAACAATTAACTGAAATAATGAAAATCGATGAAGATATCACGAAAAATACACACAAAAATTACATTGAAATCGAATATATTCTCTTTTAACAAAGTCGGTTGAAGACGTTGTAAACGTTACAGAGCCGTACGTTGTTAACGAAGTGTCCGCCGACTAAGTCGATAAATCTCATCGGGCGAGCACTGGCCGGCATCGAACCCGTTCCTCACACGACGCTAAGTCCACGAGACAAGCTAAGCTGCTCAAATTGCTTTGGTAACAAGTTTAAATTGCATTACGCCGGCAAATGAACCAGCTATCTTTATCCACTTACATCTTTAAATTTTTTTTTGTAAGGTGTTGATAGTAAATTGGTATAATAAAGATTGAGTCCCACAAAAACAAAAAAAAAAATTACTTCAATTGTGATGTAACCAGTTATTTTGGTCTAAAAACTAAACCAAAAAACCAATTTTATATTATTTCAGGTAAAAAAAATCCAAATTGTTTTAAAAATGGTGGAGTTATGAGATAACAAACGTAAAAAAATTAAGCACGAAGTTGAAAAACTCCTTCTTTTGAAGTCGTGTACCCCTGTCCCATTCGTGTTTCAACTGTGAAGCAGTTGTGTTTGCATAGCTGTGTTTCGGTTTGAAGGGTGGGATATGGCGTGAATTTACTGGGTACAGAGGAATAACACTTAAGTCCTCAGGAACGGCAACGCATGGGGGGGTATCATGGGCGAAACAGTATGCTCTGTTATGTCCATGGTACTGCTCATGTCTATAGGCGACGGTTACCATTCTTACCATCAGGTGGGCCGAACAAAATGGGTTGTTTGCCATTCTGAGTTGTATAAAAAAATATTTAATATACTGATTCAGGTGTAAAGTAGCAGGAAACAGGTAGTATTTTTAATCAACGGTTCATTAACTTAACGTCGTGAACCTGATTTACATCCTGCACGGTTCTTAGTTCGAAGCTGGTCCTTAGGGTCTGATTATGATAGACTATTAAATAGAAATTAAGATAAATTGGTAAGAGATTCTAAGCTTCTTTTACTCATGTCTATTTATGCTCATAAATATGACATAAACACCATTGCAAATATTGTCCAGTGTCAACTATTTCCAAACTAAGTAGACCTTGTACGATGGGGACTAGACAATTAATAGAAATACTTGACTGATGTCTGCAATCAGCTTCACCGACGTCCGGTATATGGCGCCACCGCTACATCAGACGACTGCTTGTATTGCTTGCTTGAATGCAACAAATTTCTCTCCACAGTGATCCACTGTTACTTAAGAGTTGTATTAGTACCACTTTGAACTTGGTTAACACGTCCGGCTCGAAGGACCATGAACAACATGACCATGAACCGTAGTAAGGTGAGATAAAAATCTGGTACTGATGATGTCGAGTTAAACCATCACTTCAATAGGAATGATAGGGAACTTTAATAAATCCTCTCAAAGACCAGATCATTAAATACAAGAAAATTTTATAGTACATAATTAACAACGCCATCTAGTATCTGATTTCGAAACTAAAATTCCTATATGAAAATACTTTTCTTAAATAAATATTTTTTTTTAATACATACATATTATACATAGATAACACCAAGAACAATACAAACATACTCCATCGTCGTCTAATACGTGCTTATACTGTGTATTTTAAATTTTCAATTTATTATTTCTTTTCACTAAAAATTTCCGACTCTCGTGGTCAATTAAAAAAAAAGTGCCGTGTTACTTATGGCCACGGATGGAAATCCATCGGCCCATCTCGCCCAAGTGACAGTAACTTCACGGTAACCAATATTACCCGTAATAACAGTCATTGTGCTAGATAACCCTCACGCGAACCCACAATCAAGCGATCATTGGACAAAACCAGTCTTTATCAGCAACAAATTTACGTCCAAATTGGTGTGGCCACATATACCTCATTTCCATGGGAACTAGCGAAAGACATTGGTGAAAAACACGCCGCACTTTCCATAGATAGTCTTGATTGGGGCAATTTACTTTAAGCTCAATTTGGAAACCATTACATAAAAGAAAGTAGCGGTAGACAGCCCTTTTTGTAGGCCAAAGTTATAGAAATACAACCATAAAATACTATCTATACATACAAATAAAATTGGAGTGTCTGTTTGTAATATTGAAATAACAATTTTTTACTACATATATATGAATATATATACGGTTTTTTTTTCATTTAACAGTTTCCCCTTGTCGGTGCAACTAATTCATGCATCTCCTTCCAGCCAGCTCTATCCCAGGCCATATCCTTGGTCTCCTTATACGACATGATACCCAGTGTATGGTATATACGGTACATACACCAAAATAGCATTTTTTACAATTTTTGTCTGTTTGTCTGTTTGTTCTTACTAATTTTTGAAATGGCTGGACCGATTTTGACGGGACTTTCATTGGCAGGTAGCTGATGTAATAAATAGTAACTTAGGCTACGTTTATTTTAGAAAAATTCTTTTATTTTAGAAAAATAATGTTGCAAATAGATTGATGTCTATAACTGTTTGATTTACAAGTAATTTGGTCGAGTAAGCTCGAAGGGTTTACTAGTTAATTTACGCAGCGGGTTAAGGCGCGCAGTCAGTTTCATGCTCACGTTACAGCCGCTTAAGATTAAGGGTCTCGAACGGTTCCGAAACTAGTCGGACTTTCTCAACTAAATTATACGTAAATTCAACCGGTTTATTATTAGATTCAAATATTTTGTTATTGTGTGTGAGAACCTGTTAGTGGTTTAAATTGTAATCCTTGACTAATTTTATATAGTTAATTTCATACTTTCGCATTGTTTATGTATATATTTTAAATACACTATCGGAGGAGGAAAAGGGATTGTTAGTAATGGGTTCTAATATAACCCTATTGCTAGCAATATACCCTAACAGGTTAACCTCCACGCGGTTCCCCCTGGAAACCATCGTGGTTAATTCTTGTCGAATTATTCACGATGGGTCGACTGACCTGCCTTCATCCTCACCTATCATCTACCACTGGTAGATGATAGGTGAGGATGAAGGTCTACCTTCATCATCATCATCATCACCATATCAGCGTTTAACTGTCCACTACTGAACATAAGCATCCCCCACCACATGTGGCCACGCTTGGCAGTCGGATTGGCAATCGCAATCAGGTTTTAGAGATGTTTTAATAAAGACGATGCTGTCCATCCCTCGCCCTCCCTTAGCAGGCTCTTACGACTCCCATGGGAAAGAAAAAACCTGTTCTATGACGGGATTACACGGCGACTATTAAATAACTAACATTAAAAAATAACATATTCACTTTGTACTCTGCTTTGAATATTAATTTAGTGAGACGTGGCCGGTGGTTTCGCTGGCCACCATTCTAGTCAATATCGATAGCTCTCGAGAAGCTTTAGCCTTTAGCTCGTCCGCCTATTAATTCAGAACAAATGGCTTGGATGAAGCCTTTGTAATACACAATTTGTGGATAACTTCCTTCATAAAATAAACTGTAACTAAAATATGTCTTTGCGGGGGAGATATTGAAGAAAAAATAACATAATAGTTTTTACTAAGATGGTTAACGGTACGGATCATAAATATTACTTTCGATTGATTATTAATTTATTTTATTATTTAATTGAAACATTATTGTGATTCAAATGTAATTCTTTTTTTTATACAACTTATACATGGCAAATAAGCTGACGGCCCACCTGATGGAAAGTGGCAACCGTCGCCTATAGACATGAGCAGTACCATGGGCATAACAGAGTATACTGTTTTGCCCATGATGTTATAATGCAATATGCTGTTTGTGTTCCTTAAATAAATAAATAAATTATATACCCCCCATGCGTTGCCATTCCTGAGGACTCAGGTGTTATTCCTCTGTACCCTGTAAATTTACTGCCATATCCCACCCTTCAAACCGAACACAGCCATGCAAACACAACTGCTTTACGGTTGAAACACGAATGGGATAGAGGTACCCAAGTAAATGACTTTTGTACAAAGTCTCCCTCTGGTAATTTATTGATTTTGTTACTTCTGAAACCCATGCGTACGAAGACGCGGGCTGAAACTAGTATGTTATAAAATAAAAAAAAAATGGGCTCCCAACAGAACTGAATAATAGAAATTATAATAATTAAAAAAACAGGCACTATATTGCTAGTTTTTTGTGGATCAGAAAAGATACAATAATCACTCTGCACTGAAACTGCATTTGTTTCTACATTACACCCATGCGAAGCCAGGGCAGGTCGCAGTAACTTAAACTATACCATAACAGCTGTTAACTATCTACTGCTGAATACATGCTTCCCCTAAAAAGGGGTTTTACCAGTAGTTGCCACGCTTGGCAAGCAGTTTGGCAACAGCAGTTTTAGTCATATTCTAAGAGGATCGTTGCTGCCCATCCCTCGACCATTAAAAAACCTTAATGGCCTCATACGACATCCACGGGAAAGGAAGAGGCGGTCTATTCTATGTCGAAATTGCACGACGTTAAACGTATATACGATACACGAAAATAAATAAAAGAACTTTGCTTATAAAATTTTTTCTATTTTGCAATACTTCCTAACTCGTATTATTTGAGACATGAGACGTGGACGCGAGTTACCATGTGTTTATTCAAATTAATGTTATAAAACGACTTAATGTCCGCCTCGAAGTTTGAAGGAACTTAGAATGTTGTTCCGTTAATCATATGAGAATTATAGCTATACAAGTATTAAACAATTCCGAAGCCTTATTTTTGCTTTGAAAAAACATATGCCTCAAAATGATTAAGTATAAACAAATACTATAAAATTGTACAAAAGTTTGTCTTGGGCAAAAGAGTTGTACCTGTTTTTATTAATATGTTTTACGGCTCTGGATTCGGGTCCTTTTAAGCCCAATCTTATAAAGAATCTTTAAATTCTTCACCATACTTCATAAATATCACTTGTGTTTATAGTACTCATCAGTTGTGATTACGTGACTGTGTGGAAATTATAAAGTACAGGAGTGCGGGATAAATTTTAGTCCTCAGGTATGGTAACGCAAAAGATTTGGGGGGAAAGAAATTGTCAGTAATGGAGATCTAAATTCCACTGCTAATAATATACCCAATATCAGGTCGACTTCCATACGGTTCCCCCTAAAAATCATCCTAATTAATGTTATGTAATTCATCACGGCGAGCTAACTGACCTGCTTTCATCCTCACCTATCATCCTTTACTGGTGCCCCGACAGGATATACGGACAGCGCAAGTTGGGTTACTATTCCTTTATTACCCATTAAAAAAACGCAGAAGAGTTACAATGAATACTATTTGTGCTTTATAAGTGACGGATGCCATTTTTCATTGATCATTAATTATGTCATTCCAAATTACATAGAAAAATAATCGATATTTTTTATCGTTCTATTTATCATTCTACTGAAGTTTATTTAGATCTTGATAGATCAGAGCGAAAAATAAGAAATAGAAAAATAAATATGACAGTGCAAAAAAAATGTTTGGATCATAATGGTCGAAGCATATGTAGTATGAAGAATAGCAACAGTTTGAGGTGTTATTAGCCAAATCTTTTCCAAGTCTATTTCAAGTTTCCATCATACACCTTTTCATACAAATAAATTAATACAAACACTTCTACACAGCAACTATCGAACTGTGAAACTATACGAGTATAAAGCGGTTTATAGAAAACGCAAGTTGAAAACCGAATATGCGATTATAAACCCAAAGTACACAGGGCAAATTGGATTCAGTGTTCTATTTTGGGGATTAAGAATTGTAGGTTGTACATTTTGGCACTTAAATATTTGGTCTAATACGTTACAATATTAGGAATAGCGTAGAATTAACGCGTCAACTGCTCTTTACGTAATCTAAGATTAAAATTGTGAATTTTGCAAAAAAGAACTAATCAATATATATATATATATATATATATATATATATATATATATATATATATATATATATTCTTTATTGCACTTGTAAATTACATTGTTAATGCATTTATAAATATTGTGGGTGCAAGGGTGGAATCTCTGACAGAGATCTCTTCCAGTCAACCCAATGCAGCTAGAAAACATATTCCGTGAAACAATTGCAAAAAATAATAATTTTCTATACGGGACAAATCAATTTCGAAAATCATAAATTTGATTAAGAACAAAGTAAATTTTAATCTGTGCAAAGCAGTGACTTTAGTAATGCCAAAATATCAATAAACAACGAGACGTTTCTTAAACGCGCTGTCTTGAAAATATTTTAATTTCGAACGCGAACTGTACTCGTGTCTACAGTAGACTTCCTTCTCGACTTCCGAACAAATAATGAGTTGTTTCGCAAAGAAAAAAAACGAAAACATCTGTTATATACAGTATAGTCAATGTGAGGCAATTGCAGGTAAATGATACCAACATACAACAACAACAACGGCATTCTCTCCAAATTTAGATTCTCATCATTGGCTCTGGCATGGTTCCGATCATATCTTTCTGGCCGGCGCCAATTGGTACGTGTGGATGACTGTTGTTCTGACTGGTGCGCGATTAATGCAGGTGTCCCTCAGGGTGGAGTTCTTTCGCCTGTACTTTTCTCAATTTTCATCAACGGAATTACGTCTGCTCTCCTCTCTTCATTTCATTTGTATGCAGTCGACATGCAATTATATACTGCTGCTCCCATCTACAACCTTACTAATGCTGTAGATGTAATTAATAATGATTTGAACGTAATTGCTAAGTGGACGAAGGATTTTGGGCTTTTAGTTAACGCAGTTAAATCTCAAGCGGTCATTATGGGAGTTCTCATTTTATTGCTAAACTTCGGTATTTAACAGTTCCCAACGTTATTTATGACGGAAAAATAATCCCATATTCCACTACTGTTAAAAATTTGGGAATTGTTATAGACCAGACACTGTCATGGGGTCCTCATATAGGTGAAGTAAGTCGAAAAATCCACGCATCACTACATTTTAAAGCGCCTACAGAACTTCCTCCCTTTAGGAACTAGACTTTTACTGGCTCAATCTCTTCTTCTTCCTCTTCTAGACTATGCTGATGTTGCCTACCTAGATCCCACACAGGAGCTTGTTGATAAACTTGAGCGACTGCAAAATCAATGTATAAGATACATCTATAACCTTCGAAAGTATGACCACATATCTAGTTATCGCAGTCAACTCAAATGGCTTCCTATCAGGCTACGGAGAAATGTCTACATTCTTACTCTTCTTTTCAATATCCTTTTTAATCCAACATGTCCACATTACCTTCAGGAAAGATTCAAATTTCGCGAAATTGATGTTCGCCTGAGATGCAGTAATGACTTCATTATAGATTTGCCTTGTTTTAATACTCAAAGCTATGCCATGTCATTTACAAACGTCTCTGGAATTCACTTCCTAATAACTTAAAGATGGCACAGTCGCTGAAATCTTTTAAAGCAGGTATCATAAAATTTTATTTTGAAAATCCCTCTTCATTGAGCCAATTGTGAATATATGTATTTATTATGTATACATGTATGTGTATGTAGGAGTGTATATATGTATGTGTATGTATGTATATATATGTATATATATATGTATATGTATATGTATGTGTGTATATGTGTATATATGTAATGTGTAAAGTTTTTATTTATTAATGTTATATTATTATTAATTACTTTTATTATTTACATATGTAGGTATATGGAGCTGTTTTTATTGTGTTATATATTCAATTTTTTTTTTTACTGGGTATTATTTAGTTTATCTTTAATTGTACGGTTATTACCCTTATACATTCTACAAGCTTCTCAAAACTGTAAGAGATCCCTTTATGGGATAAGTCCGCCATTGTATACTAAATAATTTACTAGTATTTAATCTGACTTATGTACAATAAAGATTTTTACAATACAATACAATACTTTTAGTGCTGAAGTTTCGACGTGGATTATCTTATTTCATTATGACTGGACAGAAGTGGACGGTATCTATTTTTGACGGCGCATGCAATTTTTTCGGCCAACCTCATATTATTACTACAAACGTCTACACTACACTTCTTTTAAATGCACTAACGGGTAGTGTATTAAAAAAAATTGTCAACAAGGCGAAAGTTTAAACTTAAACGAAATCAACAAACAAGGGAGTAAATCTTATCAAATGCAAAAAATAATGAACAAAATCAGTTTATAATCTATGACGTAATCACGTAACACAACCACAAAAGAATTAAGATCCTACTATTGAAAAAAAAATACTATCATCATTCCCCTGGTACAGTTATGAAACACGCTCGAAACTACGTGTGTCGAAGCCACAGCTGTATAGTACTTGATAAGTGTCAGGTGATATCGTTAGTAGCCAACAATGGAACGAGAACGTATTGGAATCTCAGACGAACGGCAATCCCATCTCGCTATCAGCGGGCACAGCTCCGAGTACTGCAGTGGCGGCGGCCGCGAACGCATTTGCATCTCATTCCCCTGACGCCATTATTGCACCTCTCCTTTTACACAAATTGTTATTTTATCAGTTTTGTTGATTTAGCCAATGTATCAATAATACAGAAATTTATACAAATTATCATTTACTATACGAATTATAATTCTGTTCCAAAGAGATTCAGGTACTTTTATACAGCCGACGTGTTATTTTTTGTGTTAACTGTCCACTGCTGGACATAGGCCTCTCCCTATTAGGAAATTTGCCAGAAATTGCCATGCATGGCAGGTAGGTTGGCAACTGCAGTTATACTTTTGGTGATGTTTTAAGAGAGACGGTTCTGCCCATTCCTCGACCATAAGTATCCTTAGTCGCTTCTTACAACACCCATGGAAAAGGAAAGGTGGTCCATTCTATGGGATCTACACGGTCAATTATTTTATTATTATTGTGCTTTAATTAATGATTCATTAATAATTTAATTTTTAACATTAGAAATTGCAATTACATTAGAAAGACAGCCTAAACGGTCGCGTACAGCGCGGTTTTAGATGTTTAGATGAACTCCCCCCTGCCGAAGTTTTCCCAAGAGATTACAGCATGGGGTTCTTCAAAATAGGGTCGGCAACGCGAGCGTAATACTTTGGTATTGCAAGTGCTCATAGGCTACGGTAACCACTTACCATCCAGTGGATCGTATGCTTGTTCGCCACCTCAGTGGTATAAAAAAGAATTTAAAAAAATCAGAGCCGATATATATATACAGAAATCTCTAATATGATTAGTATTTGTTTGTTGCCTCTTATCACTTTAAACAATGAATAAATTTACTATATTCCCATTATAAGGAATGTCGAAGTTACAGGCTATTTTTAATTTCGATCAGTGAACACATCCCAGTCACAGAGTCGAAGCTGCGAGTGCAAAGTACTGATCTCATGCAAAGAAGATTTTAAATATCCATTTCAAGAAACTGTAAGCGATGATCACTGGTTACAGGTGTTATCGATTAAGCACATTCAATGAGCAATGTCTTTATAATTCCCTTTGTTCATACAACCATAAATTATTAATGATGAATTTAACATTAAAGCGCTTCGGTAACTTGTTTGCAGTACGCGGGTATGCTTGGCTTGTTCTGGCGGATACAAAGTTGGAAAGTGCCATAAACATATAGGTAAGTGTTACAACGTAAACAGCTCTAACAGATTCCAAATCTGTGGTGGAAAGTTCGAATCTGGCCAGAATATTACCAAATGTTTTTTCTTATCAATATTATTTCTTATTTAGTCTTTCACAGACCACAGTTGAACCTATGCACAATTGTGCTCTATCATTTATTAATTTAAATAACTTTATTGATCAGAAGAAAATATGGTACAAAAGGCGGACTTTACTACTCCTCTCCATCCAAAGGTTGCCTGGAAGAGATCGCTTTTAGCGGTAAGGTCGCCCATTGTTTTCTCATTGTGATTATTTCTTGTAATTGTTTAATGTTTGTGTAGAATAAGTTTACTATTGTAATCTTTTGGAGGAAACAATAAAGAGTATCTATCTATCTTAATGCTAGTAGCATCTTATGTAGATCTTCTACATAAATTTCCAGGAAAAAAGGGCTTATTAGTAATAGAAATTCCGCCGACCTCTTCGCGATTCCTTTTAGAAACCATTGTGGTTATATCTTGTGGAATTTGTCACGATAGCCTAACTGACTTGCTTTCATTCTCACCTATCAACTCTCTCTGGTGCCCTACTAGCGTATACTGATAGTGCAGGCGGAGTTAACAATCAATCAATCTTCATTCCATAAAAACAGAGATTGACACAAGAAGGATCCGTAACCACCCGTATTCATTGACTCCCTGTAATATATTTTAGACCATCGTTTTATATAGCTTCCTTTGGTATAATCATAAGAATGATTATATCAGAGGAAGCAGATAGTAGCGCTAGTGATAGAAAAGTTAAGAAGTAACTTCTATTCTTTTCTTCTTCTTCGTCTATCCTTGTATGGGCACGGCTATAAGGGCAGAGGAAGACCTAAAAAGACATAGATGGACTGTGTGAAAGATGATATGACCAGAATGGGAGTGAATGCGGAAATGACTGGGAATAGAGAAGAATGGAAGAGGAAAACATATTACGCTGAGCCAAATAATAATTGGGATAAGGGTAGGAAGATAATGATTCTAACATATATAGCTGAGGGTTGACCAACATTATAGTTTGGAAGTATAATAATTCTGACCAATTTTCCAGTGAAGGTAAAGCACCTATAAGAAAATGAATTAAAAGGAGTTCTTATCTTTAAATAGACAGCGTCTTTCAACGAAAATTAAATTATTTCACATTGCGAACCAAGGAGTATTTACGTCCCTTTCAATCTTCATAAATACAATGATACATTACATATCAAGGAACATATATATCACTCACAAAAAAAAAATAAGCTGTATCCAGATATGCATAACTTATAGTGTAATGTAATTGTATAAGTTGTTTAATGGATGATAAAGGTATGGTAACCCTGCCTACCATAACGGTATACGCTAGCGGTGCACCAATAAGGGATGATAGGTGAGAATGAAAAGGCAGATCAGTTAGCTCATCGTGACGAATACACCTGAATTTACTGGGTACAGAGGAATTTGAGTCCTCAGGAATGGCAACGCATGGGGGTATCATGGGCGAAACAGTATGACTGTTATGTCCATGGTACTGCTCATGTCTATAGGCGACTGGTTATCACTTTTCATCAGGCCGTCAGCTTGTTTGCCATTCTAAGATTTAAAAAAAAACCTGGAATTCAGCACGATGGTTTTCAGGAGGGTACCACGTAGACGTCGACCTGACAGAGTATATTGCTATTAATAGGACTGGTAGTCCGCATTACTAACAATTTCTTTCCCTACGCACGCAAGTAAGTGATTTCTGTGGTTTTATTTAAGAAGTAACGAGAATGATTATAGTAGTAAATTTACTAGGCGAGAAAGCATAATATTGTTTTTGAGAATGATAACTCGTGATGGACATCATCATCATCAAAATATCGTCATCGTATAAGCCGTTAACTGTCCACTGCCGAACACAGGCCTCTCTCTATTGGAGGTTTTTGCCAATAGTTGCCACATTTGTCAGAGGAGTTAGCAACCGCAGTTAGGGTTTGATGATGTTTTAGGACAGACACTGTTACGCCGAGGGCGACCTTTTAATAAAATAAAAAATACTACAATACTACATAATTATATACTGAACTATGTCGTCTCATTTGAGATTTCAAAAAGTATGCAATTGGTAGAACGCACAGGATTTCGTCAGTAAACAGTAGATCTTGGGTCTAGTCAAGTCGGCGATCCCTGCTATTTAGAGTACATAGGCTTTTTTTATTCCGGTCAATGAACATATTCTGATCACGCAGACGAAGTCACGGGTAAAAACTAGTCACTAACACATCACTCTCCACATTAGGAACATGTGGACGCGGCTTTTAGCTGATTTATTACAGCCAACTCTGAAGTTGGGAACAGGCACAATTCGTCAATTAGACCGTAGCATGTCTCTAATCGATCATCGCGTCCATCCATTATAATTACCGGTAGAGCCACGGATGCCCTAAGTAATGACACTTCGTCAACGCCATACTGGCGGTACATGAAACGTTTATACTCCTAAAAGGAAATAAAATATGAATTAGCCTGAAGATGAAATTAAATGAAAGAACATTTATTTGTCAAAACACTTTTGCATGGTTGATTAATTCACACTAGGCTTGCAAGCCTGTATCGTGTAATTCAGAAATACACTTTCCTCGTGCTCAGATGATATATAAAGATATATACATGCAAATAATACCCCGTTTAAAGGTAAAACACGTGTTGCAAAACGTGCGTAAACGAAATGGCAGTAGATGATTGATGGCCAATACAGAAAGTTAATACACAAAGTAGAACCTCTGGTCGCACACATACTAATGGTAGCGGAATTAAATAATTAAACAATTAAACAAGAGGAAGATCGAGGAATAACTACATGGGACAGATAAAAGAAACACTAGGTGTCATGTCGTATAGGGAGATCAAAGATATGGCCTGGGATAGAGCTGGCTGGAAGAAAATACATGAATTAGTGGCACCGACAAGAGGAAACTCTTAAATGAAAAAAAAATCCTAATTTAACCAGTGATATGGAATTGTATAAGATAATATTTAGTTCAGTAAAATATTTAATAAACAATAAGGATCAGAGATCAAAAAGATATGAAGATCAAGATTTAGGTATTAGATTGATAGGATTTTCAAAGTGAAATATCTATTTCTACCTCAATTGCTGGTACTTTGTTGGTGTTTGATCTTTCAGACTGAGAAGATATTTTGAGATACGAGTGTTTTGTTTTGCAAAGAGAACGTTTTGAATTCAAAAGCATTTGATTAACCGTCAGATTATAAAGTAAATTGAAATTTATTTAACCACCAGCTGTTATCTGATTCTGGCCATCTAACCGAGATATAGCCGTCAAGTCAAAATATTAAGAGATAAGCTTAAAGAATAGCACTTCAGAATTGATTCTAGTGTCTCTCAGGGACACTACTGCAATCTAGACACAATCCCATCGGAAATTGTTCTACATAGTGTAACTGTTATTTCTTTAATATTTTTCTGTATTTTAAATTCTTATAAGTCTCGTAACACTGTTAACATTTATTGGCAAATTGTTAATTTTAAACTCTCGCCTTATCATATATTTTAAATACACCATCGGGAATAAAATAAGGTATAATATAAGTCATATACCATAAGATTGGCAAAGTTAGTTACCTATCAAAAAATTGGTAACCCCTATGTAATATTTCTACCACTTTGGGGAATAAAAGTTAATCCATAAATGTAGCCTATATCTTTCTCCATCCCAATTAATACAAGAATATCCCAAAATTCATAATGATTGACTGCGTCATTAAGGCAACAAGAGGTAAAAACGTCCACACTTTTACATTCATATCATTAGTCGAAATTTACAAGTAAACTTTTTTTTATACAACTTATAATGGCAAACAAGATGACGGCCCACCTGATGGAAAATGGTAACCGTCGCCTATAGACATGAGCAGTACCGTGGATATAGCAGAATATACTGTTTCGCCTATGATACTCCGCATGCATTGCCATTCTTGAGAATAACATGTTATTCCTCTGTACTCTGTAAATTCACACCATATCTCATCCTTCAAACTGAAACACAGCCATGCAAACACAACTGCTTCACGGTAGAAAATAAATCAATTCCCTCTTTCATTAGAAAAAACTTTGAAAAATGCACGATTATTTGTCTACGATAAGAAGTTACCGTATCAATGAGAGAACATATGGCTGAGTTCCTTTGGGCATTAAATTTAAAATTCTTACATGACGTTGCGGTTGAATGACATCATATCGAAGAACCTGTAGCTTTAGAATCTAATATCCGTGAGAACAGTCGGTGCAGACATAAATGCCTTACCGACCACATTTAAGTCTAGACAATATAAACCCTAACATCAGTTGCTTAAAGTTGTGTTTCCAATGGTTTTCCATCGGCGTTTGTGTGTCAAGTAAAGGAGGTATGTAAGCCCCATTTCATACAGTGTGGCAAGTGACATATTACTATGATACTGCAAAGCGAATAGCAAACATAAATGTCATATGAACATGCGATGGTAACACCGGGCTCGTGTTAACAGTAACATTGAACGATAGGAAACGAAGGAAAACATATCATTTTAACCAAGTATCAAAAATAACTGATAGTACATCTAAGAAATTGCTAAATTCTGCAAAAAACAAACATACAAAAATATGACTGGCAACACAGTAGCACACTCTCTTGTGTTGCAAGTATTTATGGGCGATGGTAGCCACTTCTAGTCAGGTGAAATATCAACTCGTTTCTCTTCCAAACAATAAATAAAATTGACGTGTTCTTAAGTCGATATTTGAGTACTTTATAATTACCATTTTGTACCAGGTTGACTATCAGCTCGTTCGGTTAGTAAATTAGATTTATTACGTTTATTTTTTTTTATACAACTTAGAATGGCAAACAAGCTGACGGCCCACCTGATGGAAAGTGGTAACCGTCGCCTATAGACATGAGCAGTACCATGGACATAACAGAGTATACTGTTTCGCCCGTGATACCCCCTATGTGTTGCCATTTCTGAGGATTGACCTGAGATGTTATTCCTCTGTACCCTCGGATTTCGGATTGTTTTATATTATTGTCTGAAAGTCATTCAGTTTCAGTTTACTGGCAGTTAACTGGCAGAACGGAACAGAACTAAAAAAGATGCTAATAATATCGATTCAAACATGTACAAGTTGGCTGATTGGAAATAAAATCACTTAGGTTTGCCATTTTTACAGGTTTTTCGGACTTTTTGCTTTAAAAACATGCTCTATTTCATCTGAATACCTCGCTAAAAGGTGCCAATGACTTCGCTTCCACTCTGTATGTATACAAGATGACTGATTGGAAACATATTGGAATACATGAAACCCTTAATCCCGGCAGCAGAGCCCAGCCTTATAATAGAGGTTTACGGCGGATATTGCGAGGATAGCGGGGCGGATAGCGGGATCGATTCCCTGCGCGAACGGGAAATATCGAACGCTGGCAGTGAATGAGCTCCGTTCAGCGCAACCTGCAGTCGGTGAGGTTATCTAAAATAGATCCGTTTGTGAAATGTTTTTACTTTGAAAAGCAGATGGATGTATCTAAGTGGAAATATATAGTATTTATATGCATAGTTCTTAAACAGTGAGAGTCGATTTGAAAGTTTAATAAAATTTCCTACCACTTCAAAGAATTACCAAGTGATTATTTTAAATTTCAATTAAGAAATTGGCTTATAGATTATTGTTTCTAGTCAATTAATGAATTTGCAAAGTTAAAAGTAAAATAAATATTAATATTGTAATAAAATTGTTAACACTAATTACATCTTTCAAAATATATTTATTGGCCGTGTGGTCCCTGCATAGAATGGGCCACCCCTTCCTTTCCCGTGGGTATGGTAAGAGGTGACTAAGGGAAGGCGAGGGATGGGCAGCAGCGTCCCTCTTAAAACATCTCTAAAGCCTGACTACAGTTGCCGATCCGCCTGCCAAGCGTTGCAACTATTGGCAAAACCCCCCCTAGGGGGAGGCTTACGGTCAGCAGTGGACAGTTAAAGGCTGGTATGATGATGAATATGTATTTATAAGTGCCTATAAAATTAAAATGAATCCTATTGAAGGATTTTAATTAACATGAATTTATATTTGATATATTTTTTATCCATTTTTTATAAGAATTTTTAAGTTAATTAAATCATCATTTATACCTTTTATGTAAAAATAAAAATAAAATTTTTGGACATAAATTACTAGACATTAAAGAGAAAACAAAATTCAAAAATGTTATCTATACAATAAAAAAATTAAAATGGACATGGGCAGGACATATTATGCGAGAGAAAACACAAAAATGGGCAACAGCTGTAACAGACTGGTACCCTAGAATAGGCCAAAGAAGACAGGGAAGACCATTGACACGATGGGTTCCAGATATAAAAGCAGTATCGGGTGCACTTTGGACAAGGATAGCCAAAAACAGAATAGCATGGAAGACTCTGGAGGAGGCCTAGGTCTTTGGACAAGAGAGAGGTGACAGAACGGTTACTGATTGAATAATAATTACATTGATTTGTTTATTATGTTACTTATTTAATAAAGGCTTATTATATTTTTTATCCATTTTTGATAAGAATTTTTAAGTTAATTCAATCATCATTTATACCTTTTTTGCATGTTTTTTTCTTTAATTTTTGCATGCTTACCATCATACCATAACTCAGCAGTTAACTGTCCACTGGTGAATATAGGCCACCCCGTATTGGGGGGGTTTTGCCCATAGTTGCCACGCTTTGCAGGTGGGTTGGTAATTATAGTTAGGATGTGACTTTTAAGAGGGACGCTGCTGCCCATCCCTCGACCATCAGCTCCATCTAATTTTCCATTAAGTCGCCTTTTACAACACACTGGAAAGGAGTGGTCTATCTCATGCTGGAACTACACGGTACTGTATGCAATGAAATTTCGTAGTACTTCTCTTTTATAGTAGTTCTCACTACTTCCTATGCCACTGTGTTAGGTTGACTGGAAGAAATCTCTTTTAGAGATAAGTTCGCCTTTGCTAACTTTGTTATTAACTTCTTGTCATTACTGTATGTTTTAGTGCAATAATATATATATATATATATTATTTCAGCCGTTAACTGTCCACTGCTGGACATAAGCCTTCCTTATAAGGGGAGTTTTACTAGTAGTTGCCATGATTGGCAGGCGGGTTGGCAACCGCATTTAGGCTTTTAGAGATGTTTTGAGAGGGACGCTGCTGCCCATCCCTCGCTATCCCTTAGTCGCCTCTTACGAGATATATATACATATATATATATATACTTATTTAATCGAAATATAAATTAAATATTATTACTAAATGTAATTAAAAAATGTGTCAGCCATTAATCAGCCACGGAAACTTACTTATTAATTAATTATTAATTATAGCGTAAGTAGTTGGCGCACTTTTGTGGGCGGCATACACCGTTCTAGCATTAGTACCACAGTCGTGAGTCGTGAGTGATAGACGGCCGAGATCCAATGGCATAATACGTCACAAAATAATACTGACTACCTTGCTCTATGAAATATGGAAATCATATTTATTGAACAGTTACGTGAATGTTTATATAGCAGGCATTATTAGGAGGCCATAGTTTGTTTCTACATTTTATTTTCCGATGATCTTCGAATTGAATTCGAAAAGAATATATATATATATATATATATATATATATATATATATATATATAGTACAGTTTTCTTTTATATTTCACTTTTTTCTCATGCAACTAAGAATGGCAAACATCTAATGGAAAGTGGTAACCGTCACCTATAGACATGAGCAGTACCATGGACATAACAGAGTATACTGTTTCGCCCATGATACTCTCAATAGGTTGCCATTCCTGAGGACTCAGGTGTTATTCCTCTGTACCCAGTAAATTCACGCCATATCCCACCTTTCAAACCGAAACAATAGTCACGCAAACACAACTGCTTCACAGTAGAAAGACGAAAGGGACAGAGGTGTCCAAGCAAACGACTTTTGTACAGTCTCCCTCTGGTAAAATGTGAATGTGATATTCCCTCTGGAGATGTTTCAAAAGAAACGATGCTACCCATCCCTCGCTCTCCCTTAGTCGCTTTTTACAATACACACGGAAAAGGAAGGAGTGATCTATTCTATACCGGGATCACACCTTACAGTGTAACAGAAAGAGACGATAAAAGAAAAAAAAGCCTGCGCAATTGACTCACGTGACGAATCCATCAAGAATCACAATGTTTCCAAGGACTGCGTGGAAGTCAACCTATTTAGGTGTATTCTTAGGAATGGAGTCAAAGTTCCTGTTACTAAAACTGCCTTCTTCGCATAACAGTGTTGTTAAATGCATATACAGTAACCGTAGCTATGAATTATCGTGGATTGAGTAACCCAAGTAAATTCATACACATTCAATCAACATGCAGGTCAGAATACAGCAGGTTTATTATAATCACGACACTAAACAAGAGCTTCGCAAATTGCTTGCGGTTTATAGCAGTCTCACTGTGATGTGTGTCTGTATATTCGTTGTTAATTTAATTACAAAATTATTATAGAATATTCAATACTCGTATTACAGAATACACAAAATATGCTGTAGTTGTGCTAACCTCTTAAAAATGCAACATAGTTTATTTTTATTTATACAACTTAGAATGGCAAACAAGCCGACGCACAGTGGGAACTCGCCTAAGAAAGCCATCTCATAAATACTTTTTCTAAAACTCTGTGGATATGCATGTATAATACCTCAAATTGTAGCTAAAGAGTTACTCTATCATTATAAGTATGATTCAAATCTATCACTATTCATACTTCATAGAACAGAGCATCTAAAGTCAAGGAATGAAAAAAATACAAAAATAATTATGAAACTTAAATTTCGTTTGGTATAATTTTATAGTATCAAAACAATAGAAGTCATATAGTGTGATACCATTTTAAAATGCTTAGAATGTGTACTTTACTATCAAATAAAAATATATTTAGTTTAGTACAATATTACTTAACCAAAGATCCATATATCGTTATATGTATTATTTTCTTTTCTCAAACTTTCAATTGGAGATTTGACATGCCGAAGCTTGCCGAAGTTCTGATTTTGGTTTAATTTATTAGGAAATATAATGTAATTTGAGGGCAAAAGATTTTTTTTTGCAGTTTTACTGCGTAATATATTTAAATCTAGTATAATATCATGGTGAGAATGTTTTTTTCTAAGTACGTATATTAAGATTTTTTTCTTTATTTGAGATTCTCTGTCTGGACACTCAAAAAAATACTTTTGTCTCAATTATTACTTTATATTTTATCTTTTACGTTACTTTTAACAAGTATTTCACACAGTATTTAGTTCCCATTTCCATACAGACCTATTCTTTACCGCATAACCACATAATGATGAATTTTTTAAATCAAGTAATTTTGCACACGTCTATATCATTATTAAGTATAAAATAGTGCATTTACATATGAAATATTACAGTTCTTTATAAGCATTTGTCATTTCTGAACAATTGTTAATTACTTATCTCTCCGCAATGAGTGAAGTCTCGTGTACCGGACGCGACTTAAGTCTCTTATTGTTGAAAGTGATACAATTATATTGATTATATCTCAAACTATGTACGAAATAATATTACCGAATCTTCAGATGCGAATATAGCAAAAATTATCGCAAGTATTTAGAAGTCCTTCATAACTCAGTTTCGTCAACGCTATACGAAATGTGGTCGAAAGAAAGAACAGTTTTTAAATCAAAATAGCAATTGGTTTAATGTCATTTTCACTGTAAATCTAGAAAAAACTACATGCGAACCTGAACCTTCTACTTTGAAAGAGAAAAGAGGAAGACCTTCTAAAAGATACGATGACAGTTCAGAGAGTACAAAGAAACGGAAAAACAAGGGACTGCTTGATACCTGTGGACTTGATTTCATACTGAACTCATATGTACAGGGTTTAAGGTCACGTGGTGAAGTAGATGAAGCATTCATCGTTGATATTTTACGAGTATGGCCGTCAGAAAAAAAGAGTAAAATACGCAGTAATCTTCTTAATGAACCGGCACATATAACAGCATATTCAAAAGATGAAGATCTTAGCTTGGATCTGAACAAGGCACATATGAAAATATGATGAGTTGTTTGATAGCAAAGAATTGCTTATTGTTTCCATCATACAAGTTGATTCGTGAAGTTACAGAATCTTGCTATCCGCCAAAATCACAAGGTGTTGATTCATTGTGAAAGTGTGATACGTTACTTTTTCTGTCTTGCCTCTTGGGTAACTTTCAGAAGATGCTCAAGAGTCACGGAACAAAGACTATAAACAGTTCAGGCTTCATCATGCAAGACATATGTTCGAGGGTAGCCACTAACGAAGATGTTCTACACGCACTTTTATATACCTCTGACCCATACATAACAAGTTTAAGAAAACCTTCCAATAAAAAATATTTAGAACTTTTTGATGAAGTAAAGGAGCTCTTGAGTGACTTCTAAGTTATCTTTATAAGAGTTTTTGTTTTTTACGCAGATACTTTTACTATTCCTGTATAAACTTCTTAGGACATAAATGTAAGTCTACAAATTTTATATTTCTTGTATTCCTATATTATTTATAACTATTAGAAATAAATTTTTACTCACAAAGCATACATTATTTAAAAGAATATATATTTAAGATTGTCAGGAAAAAAAATCATGTACATATCTTTATTAATACGGAAGATATAGATTTATGAGATGAAAATGAGTCAAAGTTCCCACTGTGCGACGGTCCTTTTGTACAAAGTCTCCCTCTTAGTCTGGTCAAGTAATACCACGGGAAATAGCTAGCTTATAAAATAACATACACACCTGGCTCGCTTATAGCGATCACTATGTGTATCACGAAATAACTTTTACCGGGGAATCGAACTTTGTTACCGGGAACCTCGGCGCTCGTAAAATTTTAAGGGCTCCCACCTCTCGATCTTCTGCCAATATTTATTTACGATGTAAAATTTTCTACGCATCAAATGTTCGTTCGGACCCGGGGAGTTATTTCGAAGCCTTGTTCGTCCTTACTAATATTATAGATGTGAAAGTCGGTTTATTTGTTGACTTGAAATAGGTAATATCCGATACCTATATATTGGGTAGTCCCAATGACCACCCGTTGCGATATCGCCCATACGAGTCTGATATCTATATTCATGAAGAGCGGGCTCTTCTTTTCGACATTATATGTATATTGGACAACCGATATCTATCTGTTTTTGGGCCAATATATGTATAGATATTGTAACTACATCTACTACTATATAAGATGATCATTAATATATTCTAATGGTGACCATGAGTTAGTTTTTTTTTTTTTTGATGGGTGAAAATGGTATGGTAACCCCGCCTGCGCTAACGGGATACGCTGGCGGAGCGCCAGTGAAGGGTGATAGATGAGAATGAAAACAGGCCAGTTAGCCCATCATGATGAATTCATCAGGAATTAACCATGATAGTTTCCAGGGGGAACCGCGTGGAGGTCGACCTGGTTGGGTATATTGCTAGCAATGGGACTCTCAGTCTCCATAACTAACAGTCCCTTTTCCCCCGGTTTACCACGCTTGGCAGGCGAGTTATCAACGGAAGTTAGGCTTTAGTGACGTTTTAAGAGGGATCCTGCTGCCTATCCCTCGATCATTAAGTTCCCTTAGTCGCCCCTTACGACACCCACGGGAAAGGAAAGGGTGGTCCATTCCATGCCGGGACCATATGGCAAATGCAAGGTCAACCTGGTTTGGTATATTGCTAGCAATGGGATTCTCAGTCTCCATTACTAACAATCCCTTTCCCCCTTATAATTATATTAATCACTGCTGCACAATTTCCAATGGAATTGTACCGCGGTGATTATTTGTACATTATGTAAATATCACCGTGTCCTCCCGGCGCAAAATAGGCCACCCCTTCCTTTCCCGTGGGTGTCGTAAGAGTCGACTAAGGGAGGGCGAGGGATGGGCAGCAGCGTCCCTCTTAAAATAACTCCTAAGTCTAACTGCGCTTCCCATCCGCCTGCCAAGCGTAAATTAATATAATCTTACACTTGTGGGCACATTCTTTGTACAATAGTCCAATTTTTTTTTGTTGTTTTTTTTTTGTTTAACAACTTACATCTGACAGTCAGCAAACAAAAACTGTACCTGAAAACAAGTGAATAATAAATTAATACAACATTATTATAATCAGTAGGTATAATTCACCAGAGGGAGACTTTGTACAAAAGTCGATTGCTTGGGTACCTCTGTCCCATTCGTGTTTCAACCGTGAAGCAGTTGTGTTTACATGGCTGTGTTTCGGTTTGAAGGGTGGGATATGGCAGTGAATTTACTGGGTACAGAGGAATAACACCTGAGTGCTCAGGAATGGCAACGCATGGGGGGTATCATGGGCGAAACAGTATATTCTGTTATGTCCATGGTACTGCTCATGTCTATAGGCGACGGTTACTACTCCATCAGGTGGACCGTCAGCTTGTTTGCCATTTTAAGTTGTATAAAAAAAAAATTTAATCGTGTACCGTGACTTCACCTGTGATAAAAACTAGTTATTGTGATTTAAAATTAAACTTTTGAGTTAATTTTGATAAAATAGCTACGGGATTAATCTGTAAGTATATGCTTTAAGATAAAAAAAAAATCAAGCAAATCGGTTTATAACTAACGAAGTTATAAGGTAAGAAACATAAAAAATACAACCGAATTGAAAACCTCCTTTTCGAAGTCGGTTAAAAAGAACCGGTTTCGTTGTTTTCAACAATTTAAATGGACTAAAAGATAATAGCTGAGATTGAAATCTGAACCTTTAAATTTTGACTGTACCAACTTCAAATTAAGGAGTCCCTTACATAATTTTATATTAATTAAACAATTAAGATAGTCTATTGCCCCCCAAAAGTAACTCATGTTACATTTTTCCCCCCAAAAATTAAGATTTTTTTTTTTAATTAAAAAGTATTAATTTTATCATAAAATAACAGTTGACTGCGTTACTCTCATTTCTTGATTTAACCGTCTAATAATAGGGGAAAAGGGATTGTTAGTAATGGGTCTAAGTGACCCATTGCCAGTAATACACTCTGTCAGGTAGATCTCCACGCAGTTTTTGAAAACCGTCGTGGTTAATTCTAGTGAAATTCGTCACGACGGGCTCACTAACCTGCTTTGATCATCACCTTTCATCACTCACTGGTGCCCCGCCAGTGTATACCGATAACGCAAACGGGTTTACCATTCCATTATCACGCATTAAAAAAACCGTCTAAATAATAGAATGGAACAATTAGACATCACTTTATCACTTAAGCGGTTTAAAACATTGCCTTACTTTCCGATGGTTTCGGGTTAAATTTTGGAATATTAAATACTAACGGCCCGTCCCAGCTTCGCACGGGTAGACATTTTTATAACAGTTTAAAACGTGATTATTGTGACATAACGATAATAGTTGGACATATAGTATCGCGAAGTTCTTTGCAGTTATTGATATTTTCTTCAATATTGTAGAACATACTTTTGTTCTATCACCAATAGTTTCCGCAGCGCACGCGACGAAAGATATTTTATAGCATTTTTTTACACCTTGAGTTACGTTACTAAAGTTTTAGTAAGGACCCCTAATCTTTTCTAGCAATAAATATAACCCATGTTACTCAGGGTAAATGTAGCTTTCTAATGGTGAAAGAATTTTTTAAATCGGCAAAGTAGTTTTTGAGTTTATTCATTACAAACATACATACACAGAAAAATACAAAACTTTCCTCTTTATAATATTAGTGTAGATTTATATTTGTGACTTTGTTTGTATTGTTCTGGATGTTTTCTTTATATTTAGTATAATATTATAGAACCTTTAATAATAATTCTATCTTAAACATAGTACAGACTTGCTTAGTTACCACTAGATGGCGTTGTGTGACATGTCGAGGAGAATTATTTATTTCATTACGCCAATGTAGGTTATTTAATTCTAAATAATCTCACCAAGACGAGAACGTTTTGTCCACGAAAAACGAAAGTCCACGGAAGGTCGAAAGTGTCCGATGGGGAGTAAGCATAAGACAATTCTTCGATTCTGCTCGTTTATTTACAGAAGTTTAACGTGGACGTTAAGCCCGCTGTTCAAATTGAGGAATAAAGGTTCATAAACACGTTGTAGTGTTTTTCCTTTGGTTTAAAACTTTCAGTCCTTTATGTTCATTATGCAATGTAATTCTAAGTGTTCTGGCTTAACCAAAGTTTACTGCAAGCAGTAACGCCGAGCTCTAGGTTTCATAAAAATTTTGACCCAATTTCAACACAATACGCGTCTGCTAATACCCCTAAAACTGTTGGTGATCTTATCATAGTACAGAAATATATCCAGTGGCGGCTCCCGAGGTAGAAACAATGGAGCAGAGATTATCGTGGGATATTATAAAAATCGGCGGAACAAAAGCCTTTGTGGATCGTATAATTTTTGCGTAAGCCCCGACTGAAGGCTCTATAAACAACTGTATTATAGACTTAATACAACGCTTCCGACAGAAACTCTTTTCAGGTATTTTTTATTTATACTTTTTTTTTTTTGCAGTAGACAGAGATAAGATATTATTCTATAAATTGTAAAAATAAAAAAAAAGAATTAATATGGAAATTTATTAAAATGTTTACAACCAAATATATACATATATATTGACTCAATCTATTGCATATAAACGTCTGACGAAATTATTCTATAAATTGTAAAAATAAAAAAAAAAGAATTAATATGGAAATTTATTAAAATGTTTTTATACTTTGACTCAATCTATTGCTTAAACGTCTGAATTAGTTTACATAAAAATTTGTACACTGATAGATGCATCATATACATTTTAACCTAACCCGACAAGTTAATTAAAATAATTTTCTACATAAGAATTAGAAAGAAAGAAAGAAAACATTTATTGACAACAACAAAAAGTTGGGGGGAGAAAGGGATTGTTAGTAATGGAGACTGAGAATATAGCTAGCAATATAGCCAACCAGGTCGACCTCCTCGTGGTTCCCCCTGGAAACTATCATGGTTAATTCCTGATGAATTCATCATGATGGGCTAACTGGCCTGTTTTCATTCTCATCTATCACCCTTCACTGGTGCTCCGCCAGCGTATCCCGTTAGCGCAGGCGGAGTTACTATTCCATTTTCACGCATAAAAAAAAAAACAACAAAAAGTTACATAAATTATGAATTAAAAAACAAAAAACTTTACATTTATTATTGCCAACGTGGTCACCACTCAGCATGTGCTGCAGCAATTTAATTGCTACAGCGCTGATATTCTGTGGTGCCCATACGTGACATCACGAACGACGACAGCAAACATATATGTATATACACATATAAACACATACATATATACACATATATACATATATATACATACATACACATACACACACACGCACACATATACAATTACAATTCCACTTTTTTTTTAGATGTTTGGCAATATACTTACTAATTCTGAACCATTATCATCATATTCCTGCCTTTATCCTAATTATTATTTATATTTTCTTCTATTCGCAGTCATTTCACTCAAATTCTGACAATATAATCTTCTTACGCACAGTTCATCTATGTCTTCTTAGTTCTTCTCACCAATTCTGAACCGAATTTGATAATTATTTGTGTAGTTGATAGGTTTTACTTTCGTATTAGTCCATTACCTTAAGGTTGTCTTGAAAAGATTGCTCTCACCAATAAGACCGCCTTACTGTACTTATACAATTGTATCGTTGTGTTTGTAAATTGTCTTGCTTATTCCCTATATTGTATAATGCAAATAAAGTATACTCATTCATTCATTAATCTCATACTTATTTTGTTTCAATTGAAACCGCAATTGTTTTGCGAAACAATATACCACCATTGTGATGTGACGTGGTGATGGTTGACAGCGATCTAAAAGTATGTTGAAATTTAACAGATCTAAATTCCCGTGGCATGCCAGCGTCGGCGCTTGGTACACCAACTTTAAATTGGATAAAATTGGGGCGTCGTATAACTTGGCCGTACGAAGTCTGCGCTAAATTCAACGGTTAATTTTAAGTTCGCGCCAAGGGTATAGTTAATGGGAGTTGCAGATGTATTGACAGTTTGATAGTAGGAATATTGAACTGTTTATAGGTAGGTCATCTTTTATGTTCAATCTCTGATAGAGTAACCGGAGAGATTAGAACTAATGATATCTTTGTACAAGTTAGTGTTAAAATTTTCAACTTTTAAAAAGTGTTTTTTTTATACAACTTAGACTGGGAAACAAGCTGACGGCCCACCTGATGGAAAGTGTCCAAGCAGTACCATGGACATAACAGGACATACTGTTTCGCCCATAATACCTCCATGCGTTGCCATTCCTGAGGACTCAGGTGTTATTCTTCTGTACCCTGTAAATTCACGCCATATCCCACCCTTCAAACCGAAAAACACAACTGCTTCACGGTTGAAACACGAATGGGACAGAGGTAGCCAAACAATCAACTTTTGTACAAAGTCTCCCTCGGGTAAAACAACAAACAGTAAAACAATATAAGTTTTGTTTACTGTATAAAAAAACTGACCTAACTTATTTTTAACTATATTAAAAATTGTCATCTCCGAAGACTCTCAACTTCTTCAAGCAGTCAGACTCAAAGCCGTCTTAATCACGCTCTATGCCGGAATGCATAAATCTGCAACGCGCTACTCAAAAACTTCACAAACATTTTTATGATAAAAGTGAGCAGGAGAGGCGAATACAAATTCTCTAGAATTTGTTCCCATAGAGAACTTTCAATGAACGTGAAATGGAAAAAAGCAGATTAGGGTTTCTGTAGGTACAGTGCTTGTGTACCGTGCAGTCTTGCACCTGAGATTAAAACGGATCTTATATTTTAACATTAGTTATTGATTTTGTACCACGGGTGGGATACGAGGCAAATGAACAAATGATATACCTGCTGATAGTCGGCGATTGTCGTCTATTGTGCAATGCAATATAATGTTTATTTATTTATAAATAATGCCAATAGTTGTCACGCTTGGCAGGCGGATTGGCATCTGCAGTTAGACTTTGGAGATGTTTTAAGAGGGACGCTGATGCCCATGCTTCGCCTTTCCTTGGTCACCTCTTATCCACGGGAAAGAAAGGGGTAGCCGAGATCACACACATAATAAAATTATAAATATATATTCAAATCTAATTACTTTTATAGTTGTGATTGCAAAGATTTTCACTCTGTTTCTTTACTTTATCTAAATCAACTTTTGCTATATTTCGGTTCTAAAAATGAGTTATGGCAGTGAACTACAGGATGTCTTTACTAAAGATTCTTACGTCGCAAGGGACAATGATGTACAAGGTAAAGCTTCTAATGTTACATGAGGTCATCGACTGTGGTGATCATTTATTTGACTGCTAAATTTTATGCTGTGTAAAAAAAATCTCCAAGTATACGTAATCGTGACCCGGTTTGCAAACAATATCTGTGTGCATAATTTCAAATCGTCTGCGCTTCGGATGCTGTGTTGTTTAGTATGCAGCTGGTGACAGGTGGAAGCCAACTTGGTGCGCTGTTGACCTACTTGCATATATTCATCAGCCAGAGAACTCTCTGTGCTGCCTTAAAGTTATTGTAGTATCTACTAACTCTAATATTGAAAGACGATAGGCTCTAAGTGCCTGATTGATTATGGTTGATTTAAAATCCATATTTGTAAGTAGCTGATGCCCGCGACTTTGTCCGCGTTTTATGGCGAAAGCCAGAACATAGGGTTGAAATTTTCACAGATTTGTAATTTTAATATGTATCGATGTATGTACCTACTTTATTTTATTATTTATTAGATCTGGGAATACTGGACCAAAATTAACAAATGACGTGTCGTTCTCACTTTGCCTTAAGTCAAAATGACTGAAGTACTGTGTGCTAAGCTGTAAAAGTTACTATAGTTTTGTAATTATCCCACGGGAACTCTTTAATTTTCCGTGATTAAAAGTATCTAAAATGTTGACTGGGGGTCTAATGTATCACCATGTAAAATTTTATTTAAATCGGTCCAACAGTTTCGGAGATTAGCCCGTACAAACAGACAAAGAAACGAAAAATTTAAAAAAATCTGGATGTGCTCTATATCACTTCTAACATCCCCCTGACTCGGTTTATAGCATTTTTTTTAGTACAGACATTCGTTCTCTACAGTTTTAATATATGAATAGATGGTAGGTCCGAATCGATATATCAAAGTAAAAAGAGAAATCACATCATTTAAAAAGTGGCAAGAAACTATTTATTCAAGAAGAGTTAATATTTTTAAAATGTTCTCAGTTCTCGGCATGTTTATCGAGCCGACGAGAGTAGGTCACGAGAGGGAAAGAGATCTTGGTAAAGGTATTGAAGACGTTGTATTCGTACTTATAATCTGTCTTATCCAAGGTGCACTTCATGTCTACAGGCGAAAGGTATTTCAGGTTATTATGTCACATATTCCATCTCCATTGATAAGAAGAGTTACCTTCTTTACCACATAAATACAATGATAGCTCAAATATTAAAATCTATCCCACCGTTTGAATGCTACGAGTGAATAAAATTCGTGTAGACATCAAATAGAATGTGAATATATTAAATTGAAATTTATTATTTGACAAAAACACAAAGTTACAATCACAAGATACAGTGGGCCCCACACTAGGCGAGCCTGTATCGTGTGCACCCGACAAAGATTGACAATTCACAATATGTAATAATACACAGTACACAGTGGGCGGGTATTTAATATAAAAAGGAATATAATAATAATAATATTTATTCAAGAAAGGTACAGTTGCATAAGGTACAATTTTCAATTTTTACAATTTATATTCAACGAGCAAATATCTGCATTACCATCAGTCCCCAAACTAGGCCAGACCTGTATCTCGGGGACTTTGAGTGCGGTTACCTATTTAGTACACTTTATTTACAAAAAACATAATAATAAGGAAAACTATGTGAAAAGGCGTGTGTGTGTGTGCGTGCGTGCGTGCGTGCGTGCGTGCGTGCGTGCGTGCGTGCGTGCGTGCATGCTTGAGTGCGTACGTGCGTGCGTGCGTGATGCGTGCGTGCGAGCGTGCGTGCGTGCGTGCGTGCGTGCGTGCGTGCGTGCGTGCGTGCGTGCGTGCGTGCGTGCGAGCGTGCGTGCGTGCGTGCGTGCGTGCGTGCGTGCGTGCGTGCGTGCTTGCGTGCGTGCGTGCGTGCGTGCGTGCGTGCGTGCGTGCGTGCGTGCGTGCGTGCGTGAGTGCGTGCGTGCGTGCGTGCGTGCGTGCGTGCGTGCGTGCGTGCGTGCTTGCGTGCGTGCATGCATGAGAGCGTGCGTACGTGCATGCGTGAGTGCGTGCGTGCGTCCATGCGTGCGTGCGTGCGTGCATGCTTGCATGTGTGTGTGTATAAAATTGACATAGTGATCATTGGTGATCAGGCAATTCCGAAAAACTGTAACGTTAGTAAAATATAATATATATACAATAATATAAATACACAAGCAATTATACGCAAAAAATAAAACATTAAAAATATACAATATATTACACTCCTTTTGGGCAGTTTAAGTGCATAATTTACAACAAACAGCAAGCTATCGGCCGGTCCGTCTGTATATACGGCTACGGACTTCATTCAGCTTTATTTCAGCGCTTGCTTTTCGATATTCCTGTACGCTACAAATTTAGCCAGTTAAGCGTATAAAGCAAACTCGCAGATTTGTGTAAACTCTCTTTAAAGGCATTTTCAAATGGACTGGATAGTTTTATTTTGCACTAGCTTTTACACGTAACTACGTACATGTGGAATTTCGAAGTAGGTATACTACCCACTTCTAGATGGCGTGTCAAGATAAAATGTATATTAGATATAAAATTTTCTTTTTTTTATGCAACTTAGAATGACAAACAAGCTGACGGCCTACCTAATGGAATATGGTAAGAGTTGCCTATAAACATGAGCAGGACCATGGACATAACAGAGTATACTGTTTCGTCCATTATACCCCTCATACGTTGCCATTCCTGAGGACTCGGGTGTTATTCCTCTGTACCTTGTAAATTCACTGCCATATTCTACCCTTCAAACTGAAACACAGCCATGCAAACATAATTGCTTTACAGTAGAAACACCAATGGAACAGTGGTGCCCAAGCAAACGACTAATTTAAAAAGTCTCCCTCTGGTATATATTATGTAAGATTTTATATATAATAAGATATTAAATATAGACGTTCAGGAACATTCAGATGGATGCAGTAGTTTTTCCGTGATGCCGGAACAAACATACATACAGACATATAGATAAAAATCCTAAAACACATTGCTTTGTCTGAGAGCACATTATATGCTTTATCTAAAGGCGAGACTCTGCGTGAAAAGAAAATTAATACCATTGCTTTTCGTTATATAGATAAAGCAACGAGCCCACGACAGGTGTTCGTTGCTTTATCTATATAAGTCTATTTATATAAGTCTCCCTCACACCAGAGGGAGACTTTGTACAAAAATCGATTGCTTGGGTACCTCTGTCTCATTCGTTTTTCTACCATAAAGCAGTTGTGTTTGCATGGCTGTGTTTCAAGTTTTCAAGTTTGCAAGGGTGGGACCCCTCAAACCGGACCGGGAATATGACATTCATATTTTACCAGAAATAGACTTTGTACAAAAGTCGTTTGCTTGGACACCTCTGCCCCTTTCGCGTTTCTACCGTGATGCAGTTGTGTTTGCGAGGCTGTTGTTTCGGTTTGAAGCGTGAAATATGGCATGAATTTACTGGGTACAGAGAAATAACAGCTGAGTCCTCAGGAAGGAATCATGGGCGAAACAGTGCACTTTGTTATGTCCACGGTACTGCTCATGTCTATAGGCGACGGTTACCACTTTCCATCAGGTGGGCCGTCAGCTTGTTTGCCATTCTAAGTTGCATAAAAAAAAAAGATTGGCAACCAAAGGTAGACATTTAGAAATGTTTTAAGAGGGACGATGCTTCCCGTCCCCCTACAATTCAGTTTCCTGAATCGCATCTTATAATATCACAGGAAAGGAAGGGGGTGGCCTATTCTATGTCGAAACCACACGGCTAATACGTATTTAGTAAAGTAATAGGATATTTTTTTTACATTTAGAATGACAAACAAGTTGATGTGAACCTGATGTAAAATGATAACCGTCGTCTATTTTACCAGTTGCTTCACAACAGAAATACGAGCGGGACAAAGGTACCCATGCAGAGAACTATTGTACAAAGTCTGCCTCTAGTATTAACGGTTGGATTGGTAAATCAGACCGTTTCACTTTATTGTATTTGTATATATTGGCGCTAATACATTCCGCATCAGTTTAATGCGCGATTACCAAACGGTGCTTTGTAATTGGGTAGCGCTACAAGCGCCGCTAACATTACATTGATTCCACCCAATTAGGTAATTTGCCACCATCGACTACATACACACATACACTACGCTCGCGGTGTAGTCCCGGCATAAAATAGGCCACCCCTTCCCTTCCCGTGGGTGTCGTAAGAGGCGACTAAGGGAGGGCGAGGAATGGACAGCAGCGTCTCTTTTAAAATATCTCCAAAGTCTGACTGCGGTTGCTAATTCACCTGCCAAGAGTGGCAACTATTGGCAAAACCCCCCCAAAGAGTTTTATGTTTAGCAGTGGACAGTTAAAAGCTGATATGATAAAGTACATACACAAGCTTAAATTGAAATTGTTAGCATCCTTCTGAGCGAGTTCTGGTAGAAATTAAACATTTATAGAAAGAAAGAAAGAAATAATTTAATCAAAAGAAGCACGCGGCCCACACAGTAGCGCACAAAACAAGAACAAAAGAAATCAAAACAAAACAAACAAAAGAAAATAATAATTATATACAAATAGATAGCAATTAAATTATAATAATAATAATTAATTAATAAATAAACAAACAAACAAACAAACAAACAAACAGTAGGATAACTCTTGAATTTATCTTATAGCGTAAGGTCCCGTCGCGGACTTCTGCAAGTTTAAAAACTTTGTAATGAAATTTAGGGAAGGTTTTTTTTAATGGGTGATAATGGTATGGAAACCCTGCCTGCGCTATCGGTATACACTGGCGGGGCACCAGTGAGAGATGACAGATGAGGATGAAAACAGGCCAGTTAACCCATCCTGACGAGTTCAACTAGAATTAACCACGATGGTTTCCAGAGGGAACTACTGGTAACCCTCATATATGGAGGAAGCCTCAGCATTGGACAGTTAACTGATGATGATTAAATGTACACGTGTTATGTAGATTCTAAATTTCTTTTTAAAACTATCTGCGGGCCACGTAATGCCAGTCCATTGTCATGGCAGGGTCGCGGCACAATGGACAGGAAACCAATAAATATAATAACAGGAAATATAACGTACACGTATGTAATCATATAAAATGGTACTAATTGTACATAATTCGCCCTTGAATGTTGACACGTGAACACCTAATACCTGTTTGCTAGTTTATAATCTTCTAGAATGTGTTGTATTAAGTCAGTCAAGTATAAGTAAGTTTTAATTTAGTTTTAAATAAATAAATACACCCCTGAACTGTACAAAATTAGACTTATTGTTATTATTCAAGAAGTTCCTGAGCTTATATACACAGGTTAGAAATCTTAATATCGCGTTGTAGCACACAGATACTAATAGTACAACTCCATCTAGTGGTCAACGTGAGGAGTATTTCTGTTGTTGCCATGGTTACAGCATTTAACTCGATACGGATTATATAGATAGAAATAGTTTAAAACTGTTCACTAGTTCGTGGATTATTTTTTTTTATATCACGAAGATGGTAAACAATAAAGCTAATTATCGAAAAGTAATTAGATATTAAAAAAAAAAGACGTTGTGTATTGAAGACTCTTGTGCATTTGCAATTTCATACAGAAATATGTCTAACCAAGACACATGTTTGTCAACGCTAACTGTGAGGTTATAATAAACACGAACGCGACAGCGGGCGCGGTAACCTATAGGTAAATGTTCCTTACATTTTTTTATATTTACATTTCCTTCTATCAATTCTATTTTTTTTTATGGGTGAAAATTGCATGGTAACCCCGTCTGCGCTAACGGGATACGCTGACGGGATACGCTGACGGAGCACCAGTGAAGAGTGGATAGATGAGAATAAAAACAGGCCAACAAGATTGGAAATCGAGGAGTGCTAATTAGGTATCATAACTAAGTTTTGTTAGACTAAATTTTGTCCTTCCTTATACAGTTGCTACGTAAACTGAAAATATTAATTGTACTATATGTAAGGAGTTTGATTGTTTATTAACCGACTTCAAAAAGCAGTCGGTTCTCTATTCGGTTATTTTTTTTATGTTTGTCACCTCATAATTCTGTTAGTTGTAAATCGAAATTTGAAAAATTATTTTTTTTATCTAAAAGGATATAGATTTTTTTTGATGGGTGAAAATGGTATGGTAACGCCGCCTGCACTAACGGGATACGCTGGCGAAGCACCAGTGAAGGGTGACAGATGACAATGAAAACAGGCCAGTTAGCCCATCATGATGAATTCATCAGGAATTAACCATGATAGTTTCTAGGGGGAACCGCGAGGAGGTCGACCTGGTTGGGTATATTGCTAGCAATGGGATTCTCAGTCTTCATTTTTTTCTTCGACTAGCAACACCAACGACAGTTGTCATTTTCAGCTGGCCGTAATAAATAAATAATTTTTAATAGTCTATCACACGAATATTATATTTTCGACATCGTTATTAGTGATATAATAGTGCAATAAGTGTCGATTGTTGTTTGTGTACAATTTGGTAGTGTATTATTTGCAAAAATCGACATTAAAATAGTGCACCGGCCATCTGTCAAACTTCTTTCGTTGGTAAACAACTAATTTTAAAACTATTTTATAACTATTTGTTGGACTTATTCAAAGAATTTCATAATATATACAAGTTTTATAGAAAATATTCACATCAAGTTAAATTGATATTAATAATTGTGAAGTTCAGTTGTTGCGTACGTCGAAGGAAAAAATATACCCACAAAATATATTGTAAGTAATTTTATGTTTTATATTAATGTAATTTGAAGGAAAGGAGCACAATCTAATTCCATTTACTTAATCTTGTAAAATATAGGTCGTATAAATATACCTAACAAAAATTATTCAAAATTTTAACACATAAAATAAGTAAGGTTCAGTTGCTGTTCTCGTTGTGATACTTTTTTTAGAAATAACTCACTTCACTCTCCCTAGTAACTATTCATATATTCAATAATGTCACTATCTACCCGTTCCACAACTGCACGGCAGACAGAGATGAAGCTTAAAGTGGCCCTACAAGAACTTCAGGCATCCAAAGATCTCAGTGACAAGTTGATCAGGGAGAGAGAAGAGAGTGAAGATGAAATTTTAAAAATTATAAATAAAAATACCCAATTAAAATCAGAATTGTCAGAACTTCATAATAGCCATCAGGAAGTTATTGAGCAGCGGGATCAGCTTCAAGAACTAATAAGTAGCTTTCATCAATGTAGTGACACTCATGAGCAAGCCTTGAGGCGTATCACTGAATTGGAACTTGAGTTAAAGCAGGCATATTCTAAAATCAATGATCTAGACACAAGATTGGAATCTCGACAAAGTAATGAGATTAGTAATTTATATGAGGAACTTATTAGTGTTGACTGTGTGCCTCCTTCTACTACAGTTCCATGCACCCATCCTGTTGTAATTGACCTTACTAGTGATACATCACCTAAATTAGGCAACTATAACAGTAATATTTGTATGTTGAGTAATAATAAATTTAAAAAATATTTAAAACTAAAAAAGTTTATAATTAAGAATCGGAATATATTAAATAAGCGTTGCAAAAAGGGACAATTATTGAAAAAAACCACTTTGAATAATTTAAAATTGCATGATTACATTAATAAGTGTAATAATAAGTTAGTGGAAAGCCAAAAGTTATATGACATTGATACAGACTACCTAACTTCAAAAATCAATAGTTTAGAATCTTCGCTTCATGATTTAAATACAAAGTATATTATCTCTCAGAAACAAATCCAGGAGCATATTTTAGCAATGGATGATCTGATTGATGTCAGTAAATACAATGCTGACCGTTTTGAGTCGTTGACTAAGCATTGTACATGTAATCACACAAATATATCAAATAATAATTCAGTTGTAACTGTGCTGGAAAATGAAGTTCAGGGTGTTTGTGCCAGTGACTGTAACCCTAAGAGTAGCACAATGGTGTTCTCTGACAGAATAGGCTGTAACTTTGGGTCTATATTGAAGTATCATCTTAAGGGTGATTTATTAAACTACTGCATGCCAGAAGCATCATTTACACAAATAATAAATAAAATTAAGTCTACGAAAATGAACAATATGACCACAATTGTGTTATTTTTTGGTAATAGTATTCAATTAAATAGGCAGGATGTAATTAAAGGAATTGAATATTTATTACAATTAAATGTGTATAAGATTGTATTGTGCGCTTTTCCTTACACAAATAGACATCTTCATAAAAAAATTAACAGTAAGGTACATTACCTGAATAACTTATTACATACATTGACATGTCGTCATAGTGACATTTTGACATTTTTTGATACTAATAGTTTTATTAGTGATTTTTATTTGACAAAAGATACAATGTATCTTTCTAAATCATCTAAAAATAAAATAGCCACTTTAGTGGCTTATAATATTGACTACATGAACAGTTTACATGGTAAACTTAAACATAAAAATGCTGACATAACAGATAATTCTATTAATATTTGTGACATAAGTACTATGACTGCAGATTTAAACTGCTCACAAAGACAAAGGGAAAGCAATCAGAATTAATAATTGTTCATCAGAACATACAAAGTTTTCCCGGCAGCGAGTTAATTATACAATTATTTTTAGAAAAGTATAATATTGATATTGTCTGTTTCACAGAACATTGGCTTAAAGAAAGCAATATGATGTTCAATTTAAATAATTATAACGTTGTCAGCTGCTTCAATAGAAAGTCAGTTAACAGAGGCGGGTCTATGATAATTGCAAGAAATAATATTAAAGTAAAGGAACGTGCTGACATTGTTAGACTTTCTATTGAGTGTTGTATAGAATTATCTTGTATAGAACTAGAAAATTATATCCTTATATGTGTGTACAGGCCTCCTAATAGTGATTACAATGTTTTTGAAGGGGTGATGGAGGATATTTTAAAAAAAGTATTTAATAGTATTAAAAAAATTATTGTATGTGGAGATTTTAACGTTGATATTCTTTGTAACACACCCACATGTACAAAAATTATTAGTTTATTTCAGTCATTTGATTTATGTCATGTCTTTCATGAACCCACTCGTGTAACTGCCACGTCTGCTACTTGTCTTGACAATGTTTTTTGTAACTGCGAGTATACAGAAAAATTCATAATAAATAAACTTCCTTCAGATCACTGTGGTCAAGTTGTTAAGTTTAGCAGTCAAATCAATAAAGTCAACAATAATAAAAAATCAAAAAGACAAATAAACGTTTACAATATTAATAAATACAAAAGCGCGATTAAAAATAAATTGGATTTGCTGTTACAATCTAGTAATAATCCTGATTATCTTTACACCAAGCTAATTAATATTTTATCCGGAGAATATGAACAATTTTTCAAGAAAAAAGAAGTTCATGTTAAATCTAAATTCACGGAATGGGCAACAGTAGGAATACTTAAAAGTAGAAATATTTTGTTTGATTTATACGATCAAAAAAAATATCGATTTGATGACAAATTCACCACTTATGTAAAAAATTATTCTAAAATTTTTAAAAAAGTTTGTATTATGGCTAAGTCTAATTATTTTAATAAACAAATTAAGCAGTCTTCTGACAAAATTAAAACCATCTGGAGCATTATAAATAAAGAAACTGGAAGATCTAAAATAGCCTGTAATCAATTTACATTAAATTATGATAATAAATTAATAACAACAACAAAAGATGTAGTTAATATTTTTGAAGATTTTTTTGCTAATATTCCGATTGATATTACATCTTCTCTGGACTCATCTCAATCTCGAGCAAAAAAATTACTAGAGACTAATATCGGTTGTTGTTCTTTAAGATTTAAATTTTCACATGTTAGCCCCTTTCATATCATAAAAATATTCAAACAGCTAAATTTAAAAAATACGGAAGACCTTTGGGGCATGTCTGTAAAAGTAGTTAGTTCTTTCATAGATATTGTTGCTCCATATCTAGCCACTATTTTTAATAAATGTATTGATAATGGCGTTTTTCCACATTTAATGAAATTTAGCAAATTAATCCCACTATTTAAATCAGGAGATAAATTTGAGCCAGGGAACTATAGACCTATATCTATTTTGCCAGTTCTAAGTAAGGTGTTTGAAAAGATAATGTTAAATCAAATGTTACATCACTTCAGGGTTAACGGACTGCTTCACAGTCAGCAATATGGTTTCACCGCCGGCAAGTCTACCACTGACGCAGGTGTTGCGCTAATGACACATATTTTCGAATCTTGGGAGAGGTCACAGGATGCACTCGGAGTTTTTTGTGACCTATCAAAGGCATTTGATTGTGTGGATCATAAAACGCTTTTGTACAAGCTCGAACATTATGGTATAAGAGATAATGATCTAAAATTAATGAGAACTTATTTAGAGGATAGGGTTCAAACTGTAGATATTGACGGTGTAAAATCTAAGGGAGCTAATATTAAGATGGGCGTTCCACAAGGGTCAATCTTAGGCCCCTTTCTCTTTTTAATCTACATAAATGACCTTCCCTTTATGGTAGAGAAAATTGCAGATATAGTGCTGTTTGCGGATGATACTTCGTTAGTGTTTAAAATTGGACGTCAAAGTAATCAATTAGACGATGTAAATTGTGCTATGTCTGCAATATTAAATTGGTTTACATGTAATAACCTATTATTAAATTCCAGCAAAACAAAGTGTATAAAATTTACACTTCCTAATGTAAGACTAATAAATACACAGTTATTGCTTAATGACGAAATAGTAAATTTTGTTAATGATACAGTTTTTTTAGGTATAACAGTGGACTCGAAATTACAATGGGGGCCCCATATTTCAAAATTGGCCAGTAGACTCAGTTCTGCTGCATATGCAATTAGAAGAATTAGGCAATTAACAGACGTGGCGACGGCTAAACTTGTATATTTTAGTTATTTCCATAGCATAATGTCTTATGGCATACTGCTGTGGGGTAAAGCAGCCGATATAAATACTATATTTGTTTTACAAAAGAGAGCCATACGTTCTATTTATGGTATGGGTTCAAGAGAGTCATTACGTCAGTGCTTTAAAGACTCAAATATCCTCACAGTTACTTCACAATACATTTATGAAAATATTATGTATACACGGAAGAACTTAGCGAGTTTTAAAAAACTCAAAGACTGTACAAGTAGAAACTTACGCAATATAAATAAGCTTATTTTACCTAAATGCCGTCTGCACAAAATCAGTAATTCATTCTATGGTAATTGCATAAGATTTTATAATAAACTGCCGGAATCTGCATTAAATCTGACAGAGAGGCAATTCAAATCTTATATTAAACAATTTTTATGTAAGAAAGCCTATTACAGGATAGACGAATTCATAGATGACAACATATCAAGTAAATAATTAGTTTATTAGCATACAACGTTATAATTTTATTTTCTCATTGCTTTCTTGATTTAATTGATTAATTTTAGAAATATGAAAGCGTAGCGGTTTTTTGTATTAATTGCCGCATGCATTCTTATGTAAAATGTGAATACTATAACTATCAGATGGCAATTGTGAGTAGCTTTGACGTGGTCTAGTGTTTTGAGTAGTCATGCTCACTAAAATGTCCAGACTTGTGGCGGCGTGGTGGGCCGGGTCATTGGGCTCCCTAAAATATGGTCGAGCGCAGTGATGGCTGGCTCATCCGTCATACTCGTGAACGGGTGCTGCTTGTAGGGACTGGTCTGCTCTAATCACTATGACTGATTTCCTCTTATTAATTGTTTAACCAGTTGGTTATGTATTCAATTTTTTTTTTTTTTTGAGTATTTAATTGAATTAGTGCTAATTGGTGGTTTGTATTCACACAATTAAACTTAAAAATGTAAAATAATAATAAAATTATTTAAAAGAGCATCACGCAAGTTTCTTGCTCGTTCTTCTTGTGATGAGACAGCTTTCCGAACGAGCGGTAAATTAAAAAAAATTTAATGACTTTTCAAAAGTGCTTCAATGTAAGTTTATTTGAATAAATGATTTCTATTCTATTCTTATTCTATTCTATTCATTACTAACAATCCCTTTCCCCCCTATCAATTCTATTTCATTAAATTAAATTCAAAAAAGGTACGTTAAGGGTTGGCAACGCGCACGTGACACCCTAATGTTGCAGGCGTCCATAGGCTACAAGAACCATTTACAGTTGACTGTATGCTTGGTTGTATACCACTTACGTGGTATAAAAAAAATACCTACACGCAACTATTTACATGTTTTATTGAAAGTATTTATACACAGAATTATATTTCTATTATGTTTACAAATATTATATTACCTTGTGTGGTCCCGGCATAGAATAAGCCATGACTTCCTTCCCCGTGGGTGTCCTAAGAGATGATTAAGGGAGGGCGAGGGATGGACAACGTAAGCGTCCCCCTTAAAACATTACCAAAACCTAACTGCGGTTGCCATTCCACCTTCCAAGCGTGGCAACATATACCAAAGGGAGATTTATGTTCAGCACCGGACAGTATATATATATATATATATATATATATATATATATATATATATATATATATATATACAGCTCGTGGTCAAAGTGTTAAGGTACCTAAAAATATTGTTCAAATAACTGGTGCATGCAAAAATCGCTCTACCATTCACCCTGTCCGCTATCTCGTTCTCAACGATGGAATATTAAAAATCATCCGCGAAGAAAACGTTGATAGCGGCGGCTTGCGAGTGCAATTTTTAAAATTGTCGCCGCGACGAGACGCCATCGCGCATTGCAGCGTTGCATCAAGATTTCCCCGCTGCTTTGTAGAGTTGCAGAAAATATATTGCAATTAAATCCACGGTGCAGTTATTTGCGAATAGATATTTGGATAACTAAAACAGGGAAATTGGTCTTAGTTATTTATTTATTCTTTATTGTGCAATAAAACTTTGTACAAGTGGCGAGCTTAATGCCATATGGCATTCTCTACCAGCTAACCATTGGGTAAAAACAGAAAACGTATGTTATATATACTGTTATTAAATTATATATTTAGTATTTAAATAAAAAATTGATACATAAAAATAGGCAACGCATGGGGGGTATCCCACTTTCCACCAGGTGGGCCGTAAGCTTGTTTGCCATTCTAAGTTGTATAAAAAAAAATAGTTATAACATTTTTCATTTTCATTTAAGAGTTTCCTCTTGTCGGTGCAACTAATTCATGCATCTTCCTCCAGCCAGCTCTATCCCAGGCCACATCCTTTATCTCCCTATACGACATGACGCCTAGTGTTTCCTTTATCTGTCCCATGTAGTTAATCCTCGGTCTTCCTCTTCCTCTTTTGCCTTCTATCTTTCCTTCTACTATGCTCTTAAAAAAATCGTCACGTCGTATAAGGTGGCCCAGTATTTTGCCTCTTCTACTCTTTATTATTTCAATCAACGCTCTCCTCTCGTTTACTTTTTTTTTTTTTAATATTTTTGTTTAAATAAAATAGATAAAATATTACACAGAGATCACAAATCTTATTAATATAAAAAATAATTATAATCAGACGATATCTATTCATGAGGGGTTTTATCGAACAAAATTTAACATGAAGCTTCTTCATAAGACTAAAAGAAACCAAAACAACATGTTTTAGAAATTTAGTTTGTCTGCTTGTATGTTTGTTTTTTTATGCAACTTAGAATGGCAAACAAGCTGACGGCCCGCTTGATGGAAAGTGGTAACCGTCGCCTATAGACATGGAAAGTACCATAGTCATAACAGAGTATACTGTGTCGCCCATTGCGTTGCCATTCTTGAAGACTCAGGTGTTATTCCTCTGTACCCTGAAAATTCACTGGCATATCCCAACCTTCAAACCGAAACATAGCAAAAACATTGTTCCAATTTCAGGCAAAAATTACTACATCAAATTGTATATAGTTTTCTCAGTTTAGTTCCCGAAGATGTAACTTAAAATCAAGATAAAACATATCTTATAGTGGTATACCAGAGGGAGACTTTGTACAAAAGTCGATTGCTTGGGTACCTCTGTCCCATTCGTGTTTCAACCGTGAAGTAGTTGTGTTTGCATGGCTGTGTTTCGGTTTGAAGGGTGGGATATGGCGTGAATTTACTGGGTACAGAGGAATAACACCTGAGTCCTCAGGAATGGGAACGCATGGGGGTATCATGGGCGAGACAATATACTCTGTTATGTCCATGGTACTGCTCATGTCTATAGGCGACGGTTACCACTTTCCATCAGGTGGACCGTCAGCTTGTTTGCCATTCTAAGTTGTATAAATAAATAAATAAATAAATAAAATATTTAATCTTCTTACTTCTTAAATTCACGTGTATGAAGTAACGGGCAAAATATTATGTATGTACTTGTATATACAAAGAGACAAGCTCGTAACATCTTTTTCATACGAGGCTCTTTTCTTTTATCATCGCCCTGATAATCGTAATGGTGAATTACCGTTCATGTACATGACATGTGCATTTTTAACCAACTTGAAAAAAAGGAGGTTCTCAATTAGTTTTTTTTTTAATGGATGATAATGAAATGGTAACCCCGCTTGCGCTATTGGTATACACTGGCGGAGCTCCAGTAAGGGATGATAGGTAAGAATGAAACAGGTCAGTTGATCCATCGTGACTTATTCAACAATAAATTGATTGCAATGGTTTCCAGGTGAACGACGTGAAGGTCGACCGGCAAGTATATTGCTGGCAACGGGGCCATTAGTCCACATTACTAACACTCCCTTTCCCTCCTTTCAATTTAATTGTATTTTTGTATGTTTGTTAGCTCATTACTCCATCACTTGTAAACCGATTGTGGCGCCTTTTGTCTGATAGGATATACTTTCATATTGGTCCCACAGCATTTTTATTAAAATCGATTCAGTGGTTCAGTTTTCAAACCAAAATAACTGATTTTAGCAAATTTAAAGTCGATTGTTTATTGTGGGACCCAATCTTTAGTTATTTATTAAATGTTCCGGTATTCTTTGATTTGCCATTCTAAGACGTTATAAAACCTTTACAAACTTTCAATTTACTGCTAAAAACAGTAGAAAATAAAGTTCAAAACATGTTAATAACTGAACTGTAACATTGACGAGGCACTGTACGAAGTTATGACGTGGACATTCAATTTGATTTTGCACGCGTTTGATGTAGCACTGCATCTGTCGCGAGTCCCGCGTCACGAATAAATCCCGACCAGATGCATATAACGCCCTCGCTGGATCTATGGCTGAGCGGAACGACAGCTGCATAATGCTAGCTCAGCCAATGAATCAGACTGTGGAAGTTACGACACGAGAAAATTCATGAGCCACAGAAAAATCACTGCAGAGTGGATTTGTCGCATAGGTCGATTTGTAATATCGCGAGATTGTGTGTAGTCGAACAAAATCTTAGAGCGCAAGGTGATAGATAGATACTCTTTATTGTATCCTCCAAAAGATTACAATAGTAAACTTATTATAAATATAAACAATTACAAGAAATAATCACACTGAGAGAACAATGGGCAATCTGATCTCGCCAAAAGCGATCTCTTCAAGGCAACCTTTGGATGGAAAGTCCGTCACCTATAGACATGAGCTGTACCATGGACATAACAGAGTATACTGTTTCGCCAATGATACCCCCCATGCGTTGCCATTCCTAAGGACTCAGGTGTTATTCCTCTGTACCCAGTAAATTCACGCCATATCCCACCCTTGAAACCAAAACACAGCCATGCAAACACAGCTGCTTCACGGTTGAAACACGAATGGGACAGAGTTAGCCAGGCAATCGACTTTTGTACAAAGTCTTCCTCTGGTAACAATATTCTGCGAATATATTTAAAATTGTTAATTCCAAACATAAATTCCCGTAGGAATGTAGTACTATTAAACAATATAATATTTCATCTTTTGTTTTATATTTAAAAAAAATGTAAATAATCTGATTGTATAAACTCTTTTGTTAATTTACGTGTGTCATAAATGGCTCAAATAAAGTGTTTATCTATCTATCTATCTATCTGACGCGACAGTGTACCACACAGCACTGCAGATCAGTTATTGTCACCTAAATAACTATTGCCAATAATTTGCTATATTGACAAATGGTGACAGTCCTGCCCTATGACGTCATATAGAGTAGGTGACTTTGTGTATAAATCAAAGTTTAGATTGTCTAAATTAATATAACAAAATAGAAAGAATAGTCATTTTGTTAGTAAACTAAAAAAATAAAAAACCAATTTTAGAGACTCTATTACTTTATAACATGGTTTTCATTCTATATAAAAAATACCGTACGAAACCAGGTTGTGTTGCTAGTATAATATAAAACTTTTTAGCATGATTTCCAGTTGAGTTCACCGTATTTTTTTTTTGTTTCGACATTTCATAAAAGTCGATGTCCCCGGTATTCTATAAAATCGTTTCTTTTATATTTCGGGGAAATCGACTTTTTGAGGGCTCGAAGTTAAAAGTACAGTTAAAAGGTCCACCGAAGTTGGACAGGGATCGTATTTATTACAGAAAAAAAAACCGCTTAGATACTCCTTGTTTGTTTAACACTTGCACTAACAAACTTTGTATTTATATTTTTTATACACTAGTGTCTTTCTATGCCGAGACCACCGCCGTGTGGTCCCGGCCGAATAGGCCACCCTTTCCTTTCCCGTAGGTGTCGTAAGAGGCGACTAAGGGAACTTAACAGACGGGGGATGGACAGCAGCGACCCTCTTAAAACATCTTAAGCCTGACTGCGGTTGCCAATCCGCCTGCCTGTCAAGCGTGGCAACTACTGGCAAAACCCCTCAAAGGAGAAGCTTATGTTTTTTTTTTAATGGACCATAACGGAATGGTAACCCCACCCGCGCTATCGGTATACACCGGCGGGGCACCAGTGAAGGATGATAGGCGAGGACGAATTAGGTCAGTTAGCCCATCGTGACGAATTCAAGAAGAATTGTTTACGATGGTTTCCAGGGGAGAACCACGTGGAGGTCGACCTAATAGGGCATATTGCTAGCAATAGGGCTGTCAAACTCCATTGCTAACAATCCCTTTCCCCCCGGGAGGCTTATGTTCAGCACTGCACGGGCTAATTAAGGGCTATGATGATGAAAGATTTATTATAAGCTACATGACGACTGTATGTATGACTGTATGGATGAGGAAGAAAAATTTTTGAGCGGCAACCCCATACGGGCAAACGCAGTGTAGGACGACCGCCCGCTAGATGGAGTGATGATCTCAAATGTTATTACACGGAGTCAGTGGATGCAGGTTTTTTTTTTATACAACTTAGAATGCCAAACAAGCTGACGGCCCACCTGATGGAAAGTGGTAACCGTCGCCTATAGACATGAGCAGTACCATGGACATAACAGAGTACTGTTTCGCCCATGATACCCCCCATGCGTTACTATTCCTGAGGACTCAGGTGTTATTCCTCTGTACCCTGTAAATTCACGCCATATCCCACCCTTCAAACCGAACACACACTGCAAACACAACTGCTTCACGGTTGAAACACGAATGGGACAGTGGTACCCAAGCAACTTTCGTACAAAGCCTCTGGTGGCTCAGAACCGTTCCTTATGGCAGTCCATAGGTGAGGCCTATGTCCAGCAGTGGACGAATAATAGCTGAGACGATGATAATGACATGACGACTATATTAAACAATAATGGCGTCTAAAAACTTTTACATACATACAACAAACGCTATTTGCATAAACTATGAAGCGATTCTGCGTATATAATCATACCGTCTCAAGTCATATTCGGTCTCATCAGTGACGGAAATTAATTAGGGGCGAGGGAAGGGGGGAGGGGAGGACACAAAGCGTCATCTCCGGACGGACCAGAGTCGGTAACTATCTGCATTATAGATGGCGTTGGTTATATGAGAAGACTTAGACTAGAAGCAATTAGTGGCTCGGAGCCACTCAATATTTCATAATCAATTAGGGCTAAAATTAATATCACATTTGTTTAAATGTAAAAGGTATGAAAAGGATAAATAAGTGAAATAATCTATTACTTTGCTATCACTTTTTAATAAATCATTCAAGAATATAAAAAAAAATAATTTTTTTTTTCAAGTTTTTAATACGGTTTTCAAAGTTGACTGGAAGAAATTCCTTTAAGGAATTAGTCCGCCTGTGTACATTTTTGCTATAACCTAATATGTATACTATAATTGAATGTACAAAAGTATATATAAATAAATAAATAAATAACCTTTTGTACTAATCTTTTCTTTGTAATTTTGTACATTTATCATCATCGTTATTTATTTTACGAGCTCGCCAATCGCCATATTCGGAATGCAATTTGAAATGAGAGGAACGGACGAAAAACTTTGATGTTGCTATTTTTAAACGAAAGGTGAAATTACATATTAAAAAGTTTTATTTTTTATACAACTTATAATGGCAAACAAGTTGACGGCCCACCTTATGGAAAGTGGTAACCGTCGCCTATAGACATAAGCAGTACCATGGACATAACAGAGTATACTGTTTCGCCCATGATACCCCCATGCGTTGTCATTCCTGAGGACTCAGGTGTTATTCCTCTGTACCCAGTAAATTCACGCCATATCCCACCCTTCAAACCGAAACACAGCTATGCAAACACAACTGCTTCAAGGTAGAAACACGAATGGGACAGAGGTACCCAAGCAATCGACTTTTGTACAAAGTCTCCCTCTGGTAATGGATATTGATCAAAATATAAAAAAATGTGATTGACACTTCAGTATAAATGCTCTACTTAAAATGCAATTAATTTGCAAAACAGTATACGATTAAGGGGTCGAGATAAGAAAAAAATTTGCTTTCATAATCATTACCAAGAATATTTTTCGAAAAAGTTGCAAACAGCAGTACCATTTCTCTATTAGACATTTTTTTAAATATTAAAGGAAGACCATGCAATCTAACAAAGATGGCCGGATCTATAACATAGAGGTTTCTGTTTAAACTGTGACACAGCCATATATATATATATATATATATATATATATATATATATATATATATATATATCATCAGTATCATAAGAGTTTTATATTCTAATGAAAGATTGGAAGTAGAAAAAAAAGTTAATAAAATTAGCTTTTAACTTTCAAACTACAAACCAATGGGTAATTGGATTTTTTAGAAATACTGCAGTGAGAACAGATAGGAGATAATTAAAAGGTGGGTTAATTTAAACTCACGTTTATAAGATTATCAATTAATAGATTAGAAACCTTACCTTCTGACAACTCTGAAATTATATCACGGAAGGAGATTTACTGGTTATTAGTTTTCCTAATATACTTAGCCCAAGAGGAGAGGATTGTCAGTAATGCAGACTGCCAGTCTTATTGCTAATAATATACCCTATCAGGTCGACCTCCACGTGGTTCCCCCTGGAAACCATCGTGCTGAATTCCAGGTGTACTCGTATTCATCACGATAAGCTAACTGACCTGTCTTTTCATTCTTACCTATCACCTCTCACTGGTGCCCTGCCAGTGTATACTATTGGTGCAGGCGGTTTACCATTCCATTATTATCTATTAAAAAAAACATACTTATCTCGAATAGAAGAGAGATGTGGGTTCGATTCTCATTTAATCGAATTGTGAGAAGGTAGATTTTCAATTTTCTAATAATTATGTATTCACAAATACACTCTCAAGTTGCCGCCTTTTGTGAAGAGAAAATAAACCATTCATTCATTCATTCAATTCCAAAATGCAGGGTTTATACATAAAAATTATTTTCAAATAGACTACAGACTGTTACTTTTTTTTTAATAAATTTAGCGATAATAATGACATGTTTCTTTTACTTGTAAACTTGGGGTGTCTCGAATTGGAAAAGTTTTTCCGTTTTAAGTAGATACAACAACGGAAAATTGCCCTTGAATGTGATTGTAACTGTTCTAAATCACTGCTTAACTGTAATAGCAAAATAATTGAATGCTGTATCTTGTTTATTTGTTCAAACTTTGCAATGATATAAAAATTTTCTTCCTTACTTATTTATGACTTTCACTGTAAAGATAAAATTCGTAAAGTATATGTGATGATGTCATACGATAATGTAGATAATCTCATCGTTTTTACTAGAGGGAGACTTTGTACAAAAGTCGATTGCTTAGGTGCCTTTGTCCCATTCGTGTTTTAACCGTGAAGCAGTTGTGTTTGCATGACTGTGTTTCGATTTGAAGGGTGGGATATGGCGTGAATTTACTGAGTACAGAGGAATAACACCTGAGTCCTCAGGAATGGCAACGCATGGGGGGTATCATGGGCGAAACAGTATACTCTGTTATGTCCATGGTACTGCTCATGTCTATAGGCGACGGTTACCACTTTCCATCAGGTGGGCCGTCAGCTTGTTTGCCATTTTAAGTTGTATAAAAAAACTACACTATCAGATTAAAATGTAAATTAAATTTAAATGAAAGATAGGTATCACGTCCAATATCTCTTGCTTCCTGCCTTTCTGGACTATTATTAATTTTAATGGGCTCTCGTAATGCTATTGAAACCATAATATTATGGTTAAATTGTCAGAATATAGTCTGAAATTTAAGAAATGGACGAAACTGCCAGCAGTAACTTACATCTACTAAACATAGCAACCCATGGAGGTTATCATAGGCGACCTATTCAAATTTAAATCATCTTTATGCGAATAGACTTGTTTACAAGCACTTTTAAATCGTCAAAGTATCACATAATATACTTTGTTATGTTCTTGGTACTATTCATGCCTATAGGTGACTGTTACCAGTTTCTACCAGATGGACAGTCAGCTTGTTTATCATTCTATGTTGCATAAAAAAAAACACAAAAGTTTTTAAAAATGTAACCTAACCTGACTTAGAACATATAATTTTATGTACTGACAGTTAGACGAAGCCACGAAAGACAAGTAGTATTATAAAAGCGAAATTGCCTTTTTCGTTATCTCATAGCGCCTTAATAACTCAACTAATTGTCTTAAAATTGGTACAATACACGTACTATTTATTCAGTTTTTATTATTAATGTATACCGATCACACGAACGAAGTCGCAGGTAAAAGCTAGTAAAACATACTCGTATGTCTGATAAGACCCAGTTAAGTTGGAGTGCGGCACGTCGTTAGCTTCTACGAATCGAGACGGTCGTGCAATTCGTCCTGCGGGGAGAAAACTGTCCGCGCTGACTGATCACACACCATTAGCGGAGATCGGAGTGATCCCACCCCAGATTGGGGCCACCGACTCCGATATCTATTAACAAGGATCTTTTCAATCTTTTACGTGTTGCTTCAGCTTGTTTTGAGCAGCCGTTAACTGTCCTTTGCTAAACATAGTCTCCCTCAAAAGGGGGGGAAGGGTTTGCTAGTAGTTGCCAAGCTTGGCAGGCGGGCTGGTAATCGTAATTTGACTTTTAGTGATATTTTAAGAGGGACGTTGCTGTCCATCCCTTCACTATAAGCTCGCTTAGACGCCTCTTGTTACACCCACGGGAAAGGAAGGGGTGGCCTATTCTATGCCAGGATCTGAACGACACAAGGAGGTTCTTAAAAACTATTTATTCATCAAGGACATCTCCATGTATCTTATCCTGAGGTGAAACGTAGTATGTATGGGGGGAAAGGGATTGTTAGTAATGGAGACTGAGAATCCAATTGCTAACAATATACCCAACTAGGTCGACCTCCTCGCGGTTCCCCCTGGAAACTATCATGGTTAATTCCTGATGAATTCATTATGATGGGCTAATTGGCCTGTTTTCATTCTCATCTATCACCCTTCACTGGTGCTCCGCCAGCGTATCCCGTTAGCGCAGACGGGATTACCATTCCATTTTCACCCATAAAAAAAACTTAGTATTTATTTATTTATTCTGAATTAGGCACACCAACAGTATACATATTATACATAAATTAAAAAACATTTCTTAGTATGTACATATATAAATAAATATGTAATATTTTAATGAAAATATAATCAAGTTTTATTGAAATTTTGACTATTTAGAATTAGAAGTAAATTAAGAGTATCATGGGCGACATAGTACCAGTATACTCTGTTATATTCGTGGTACAGGTCATGTCTATAGTCGATGGTTACCACTTTCCATCAGATGGGCCGTCATCTTGTTTGCCCTTCTAAGTAGCATAATCAATTAATTAATTTTTATTTGTTTTAATTTTGGACATCAGCAAAATGTCTATGGGCAAGTCAATTGTTCATGCTTACATTGATCTAATAGGTGGCAGTGGGGGGAAAGGGATTGTTAGCAATGGAGTTTGACAGCCCCATTGCTACCAATATGCCTTATTAGGTCGACCTCCACGTGGTTCCCCCTGGAAACCATCGTGAACAATTCTTGTTGAATTCGTGACGATGGGCCAACTGACCTGCTTCATCCTCACCTATCATCCTTCACTGGTACCCCGCCGGTGTATACCGATAGCGCGGGTAGGGTTATCATTCCATTATCACCCATTAAAAAAAATAGTTGGCAGTAAAGAGCAAAATAAACTTTTTTTAAATAAACCGTTGAGACTTAAAGCGAGCGCGTTACAGATAAAAAGTACTTAAATACCTGATTTTTGATGTCAAGTTTTACTGATCAGTGTATACTTGGTTAAATAAATATACGTTGCTTTCAAAGATCGACTCAGTAACCGTATCAGCCAAGTGCAAGGCCGCAGTTGATTCTACGCATTCACTAGCCAACTCAATGACTTTGGATACACTCGGCTGATTCTAAATAACATGGTTACAGTCGCTCTGTTGGTACCTACGGCAGTTAGATAATGATATCTGCCAACAATATTGTAGGGTACACTATACTAGTTTTTACCATTATTTTTTTATTTAATTAGCATGCATAAATACATAAAAAAAAAAAACTAGATTTTTACCACTTAAACCTCTTGGGCTTGTGTGTGATAATCGACCTGATACCTGTGATACCCGTGACTCCGTCTGCGCGAACAAGATATGCCGTTTAACCTGTCTCGCTAGACAAGGTACAAATCTGTTGTCAGAATAACTTCTGTCAGCGCTCCCATGTGAAAAACAGGACAGCGTAGGCCGCCATCTCGTTGGGATTTTTTTAATGCGTGATAATGGAGTGGTAACCCCACGCGCGCTATCAGTATACACTGGCGGGACACCAGTGAAGGATGATAGGTGAGGATGAAGCAGATCAGTTAGCCCATCGTGATGAATTCAACAAGAATTGTTCACGATGGTTTCCAGGGGGAACCACGTGGAAGTCGACCTAATAGGGCATATTGCTAGCAATGGGGCTGTCAGACTCCATTGCTAACAATTCCTTTTTCCCCTCTCGTTGGGCAGTGGGGAGGGATTCTTAGTAATGGGTGTGCATTAAGGATTTTTCTATTAAAATAGGAAATAAGCAAGACAATAAATATAAAATTAGAATTAAGTACAGTAATGAGGTCTTATTGCTGAGTGCTTGGTGATTATTTGGTTAATTCTTGTGGAATTCGTCACGATGGACCAACTGACTTGTCTTCATCCTCACTCACCTCACTGCCTTTCACTGGTACCCTACCAGCATATACCGATAGCGCAAGCCGTACCATTCTATTATCTATATTAAGAGATTGTCCTAGCGATAAGACTGCCTTTTGTACCTTTATGTGTATATTTCAATCTGTATTTATGTTACTGTATTTCACTTGAATTATTCACTTGTCGTTGTATATATTATATTATTTATGGTGCAATAAAGAGTTTAATAAATAAATATCGTCCATTAAAAAATATCGCCATCTCATTCTTCCTCAAGGACTCGCTAACCACATCGATTCTATCAATAGATTCGTTTGTACTTTGTCTAGAGAAGCAAAATAGCTTATGTCCTTCTACATCTCAAATATTATAACAATAGTATAAATTTTTCAGTTTTAATTTTATATATTTTAAATACTATATTTTTGAAGTCTAAATTTCATTATTATACTCTCAATTGTACATATGGAATTAGTCTTTACCCGCGACTCCGTCCGCGTAACCAGAATATACCAACAAACCAAAACGGTACAACTTCTATCGTACGTTCTTCTCTATACTAAATAGTAGCTAAACTTTTTATACAACTTAGAATGGCAAACAAGCTGACGGTCCATCTGATGGAAAGTGGTAACCGTCGCCTATAGACATGAGCAGTACCATGGACATAACGGAGTATACTGTTTCGCCCATGATACCCCCCATGCGTTGCCATTCCTGAGGACTCAGGTGTTATTCCTTTGTACCCAGTAAATTCACGCCATATCCCACCCTTCAAACCGAAACAGCCATGCAAACACAACTGCTTCACAGTTGAAATGAAGAAGAAAGAATGAGACAAAGATACCCAAGCAGTCGACTTTTGTACAAAGTCTCCCTCTGGTATCTCAACAAACAAACTCATTTTCATATACTGCAAAGCAAGGATTGAATATCAGACATACAACAACTACATTTATTAAACTAACTAAAATATTATTCCGTTTTCAAAAGTTTCAATATTTTAATTTCAGTGTATATTTCAGAAATATCACCAGTCGCGAACTTCGTGAGAGACGAAACTCGAAATCATTGGAAGTTATTTGTCGGGTGGAATTGTTTGCGCAAGTTATGCGCGACGGCTCGTCCGATAGGGCTGTCACTTGTCCAATAATCGAATATTTAAGCAATGTATAGCAAAGTGATGTCATGAAGTTTTTTTTTTATACAACTAAGAATGGCAAGCAAGCTGACGGCCCATCTGATGAAAAGTGGTAACCGTCGCCTATAGACATGAGCAGTACCATGGACATAACAGAGTATACTGTTTAGCCCATGATACCCCCCCCCCATGCATTACAATTCCTGAGGACTCAAGTGTTATTCCTCTGTACCCAGTAAATTCACGCCATATCCCACCCTTCAAACCGAAACACAGCCATGCAAACACAACTACTTCACGGTTGAAACACGAATGGGACAGAGGTACCCAAGCAATCGACTTTTGTACAAAGTCTCCCTCTGGTAAATTAGTTATTAAATAAACTGTTTCTTTTGTTCCTTCAACCATAAGGTTGTCAAATTAATTTTTTTTTAATGTATGTTACGTGACAGGGTATCGTGTAATTCGAATACGTTTCAAACATTTTAATTAAAGGGTTCTGATGCTGTATTAGTTTCAAGTAGAATTTATTTATTTATTAACTAGCGGCCCATCCCGGCGTCGCACGGCTGGACAAGGAAGGGACTTTCCCCTTAGTGTCGTAAGAGGCAACTTAATGGGCAAAGGATAGGCAACAGCGTCCCTCTGAAAATATCACCAAAGCTTAACTACGGTTGGCAACTCGTCTGCCAAACGTGGCACCTATTGGTAAAACTTCCTAATTTATGGGGAAGGCTTATGTTCAGCAGTGGTCAGGTCAATGGCTGATAAGATGATTCGATAAACTTATTACACTTTTTCTTGTGTAATTAAATCTAAAATTATTTCAGTTCCTTGCGGCAGCCCTACATTACGCCCCGTCGCCCAAAGTGGCGCTGTCAAATTGTTCATGTCACGGTTAGTTTAGGTCAAAGAGTGAGTGTCAAGGTTATGGGAATTTCCAACCATGGGCGGATTTTTAAACGGTTACAAAAAAGGACGAGGTATTCAATTCACCTTTATTTTTTGTGTATATGTTACGTGATATCTCTGATAATCAACAGGTACTACTCCTATATATATATATATATATATATATATATATATATATATATATATATATATATATATTTAATCGAATACCAACATGTTCATTCCATATTAATTTTATTATAATTAATGTGGCTGTTTTTCGAAAACAACTCTTTTTAAACTTTGTAAACTATTTTTCTTTATATCACAAAAAGTTGTATAACTGTCTATTAGGTATTCAAAATAAATTAATAACTATTACCAATTCATCATCATCACTGTTAGTGTACTGTCCACTATGTACTGCTGAACACAGGACTTCTCCAAAAGAAGGGTTTTGCTTAACCTATTAGCTTAACGTTGGACGTGCCGTGTTAATTTGGGAATTTTAAAATCTATTATTGCAAATTAACCCTTTTTTGCATTATTTTTTTTATTAGTGAAAAAAATCAAGGTGATATAATTCATGTTCAAAATTAAAGGAAAAATGGTTAAAAAATAAATTTGACAGCTATGTTTTTTTTTCTGCAATGAACATTAAAAAGGTATCCAGACACGATCAACTTAAAGTGAACTTGGTCTTTTATATAATTTTTGGGCACACACTGTTATGATGGAAATTTCCACCATTATACAAAGAAGGATTAAATTTGTGCAACTAGTGATTCTTGAGGAAAACATAATTTCCTAATAGATCATTACAGTTTAAATGCAGTCTTGGTGACTTGTAACACAGGTTCTTCAAAACTTCAAAACTGCAGGCGTCAGTCTCTCACAAAATTGGTCTTACATATCTAATTGTACCTCAAGTTGTCACTTTATACTTACTCTTGTGAAGAGAATAAACCATTTATTGATTCATTCAATTTATACGCATTTTAAAAAAATAGACTGCGTAGATTCTTAGCCATGTAAGTACCTGAAACAAAGAAAAATAATATTAATAGTATTATTTCAATAGAACTAGGTCTTTAGGTGATTACCAAATGATTTTACGGTTTGAAGGGTGTGATATAGCGTGAATTTACAGGGTACAGAGGAATAACACCTTAGTCCTCAGGAATGGCAATGTGTGTGGTGTATCATGGACGAAACAGTATACTCTGTTATATCCATGGTATTGCTTATGTCTATAGGCGACGGTTACCACTTTCCATCGGGTGGGCCGTCAGCTTGTTTGCCATTCTAAGTTGTATGAAAAAAATTATTGTAAATTTAATTTATTCAATTGTATTCTTTCAATATTGTGCCTATATTATTGTAGTCAACGTTGTATACACCTGCTATAGGTATGAACTTCGGCATTCTTCACAAAATATACAACTTAATTTATATATACATACTAGCTGACCCCGTAAACGTTGTTTTACCACTTATTACGAAATATAAAAATCGCAATTAAAATACAGGGGTTGATCGTAAAACGATGAAAATTTTAAGTTGTATGTATTTTTCAATGCTAAATTATAATAAAATTAAAATAAAAAAATTTGTCAAAAAAATAAAAAAATAAATTTGGGATGGGTCACCCTTATTATTGACGGGTATGAAACATAGATGTCGGCCGATTCTCAGACCTACCCAATATGCACACAAAATTTCATAAATATCGGTAAAGCCGTTTCGGAGGAGTTTGGTAACAAACACCGTGACACGAGAATTTTATATATAAGATATTTATGTAGTAGTATGTATACGTACGGTGTACCTATTTCAAATAAATATTTTTTTATTAACTAACTTTTTTATTTATTAAGTAACTTATATGTATGTATTAGATGTAATGTATCTTGTACCCAATAATGATTTTGCATGCTTTAGACTATAAGGCGAACATTTGTACTTCACAATAGATCAATATCTGTAAACACAATGTTCTGGCAAATAAATGTATCTGTCTATCTATTAATCACATTATACAAAAAAATGTTTAGTGCAAAAGGCAAACTTAAAGGCAAAATATGGTAAGAATGATGGAAGATAACCCAGTCAATCTTTGGCAAAAAAGAAATGTAATTATGCGGTGAAAAAGTTAAAAATTATTATAAGTGAATAGTTACAGATGTATACATATTTATTTTTTAATGGGTGATAATGGTATGGAAACCCTGTCTGCGCTATTGGTATACACTGGCGGGGCACCAGTGAGGGATGACAGATGAAGATGAAAGCAGGTCAGTTAGTCCATCCTGACGAATTAAACTAGAATTAGTCACGATGGTTTCCAGGGGGAACCACGTGGAGGTCGACCTGACAGGGTATATTGCTAGCAATACAACTGACAGGGTGTATTGCTAGTAATAGGGCTATTTGACCCCATTACTAACAATCCCTTTTCCCCCGATGTATACATATTGATTTTCACACTATGATAATATAAATATACTTACACGAATACTTTAAACAAATATTACATAAATATTATATACATGAATTACAAAAAAAAGGCTACAAATTCTTATGACAGCAACAAGCTATTATATTTTTTAATATAATGCAAACACAAATAAGACACAGTCCCGTTATTGTGATACATTTGGATGCAAATTTTTATTTCACGTTTTGATATCTGAGACGAGTCGTGAGATGTTTGATGAAAGGCTCTGATAAAAGGGGCGAATAACAACAACCCTCAGGCAAGAGTGGCAACGTACGAGGGATGTGATAGGTTGTACGGTGTGCTCTGAGACATCCATGGCGCTGTTCATGTCTATACGCGATGGTTACCACAAATATATGAATGTAAAATATTATTTACTTAACTTCCATACAATGAACATGATAAATGCCATTCCATATAAAGAAAAGCTAATCAGAATATATACATTGACAAGTCGACAACACACTGATAGAATACAAATTGCTGAATCGAACGTACCCAAAATTATCATATTCCATTGTGTCCTCGAGTCTATACAACCGATTCATTGTCGGTGTATTGGGTATTTTATTCTCTGAATATTCACTAACATGGTCATATATTTAATAAACATCCTTTTACTATATGTTGCGTGTTAGATTTGAATGAACTATACCATATACAGTACAGTAGAATTATACTTTTTGTTTATATAACTCAAAATGGCAAACAAATGTAGAAATGAAGAAGTACCCAAGCAAACGACTCTTGTACAGTCTCCCTTTGGTAGATCTGGTATACGGTAGAACTCTGCAGTAGAATTATACGGTAGTACAATACGATAGAATTGTACGGTAGAATTGTATAGTAGAATTGAACGGTAAAACTGTATAGGAAAAGGAAGGGGTGGCCTAGTATATGAAGAGACCATGCGAATTTATTATAAAAGTAAGATTTAATGAGCAAAATTACATTTTGTACAAAGTCGTTTGCTTGGGTACCTCTATCCCATTCGTGTTTCAACCGTGAAGCAGTTGTGTTTGCATGGCTGTGTTTCGGATTGAAGGGTGGGATATGGCGTAAATTTACTGAATACAGAGGAATAACACCTGAGTCTTCAGAAATGGCAACGCACGGGGGGTATCATTGGCGAAACAGTACACTCTGTTATGTCCATGGTACTGCTCATGTCTATAGGCGACGGTTACCACTTTCCATTGGGTGGGCCGTCAACTTATTTCCCATTCTAAGTTGTATGAAAAAAAGTAATACTTAAAAATTCAGATAGAATGCAGAGAGCAACCTTAAAAAAGCTTATACCAAGCCGCCCGTTAGTGTGCTCACAGTTGGTTATAATTATTTTATGATCGTGACTTGGTGATTTATGATTCGGCCTCAACAAGGCAACTAAGCTGTCAATCAATCAATCAACATTTATATGCGGTTAACTAGAACTGTCTTTTTGTGTAGCATACGAGTACCTATACATTTTATAATTATTTGTTTAAATTCTCAGCTCTCTGGTAATTATAAACACCGTTAACATTAGATCTGTTAATGAGTCTTTCATGTAAAACAGAAATTGTCAAAACAATAAAAAAAAATTTTTTAGGGTGGGTCACCCTTATCATTGAGGGTATAAAAAATAGATGTTGGCCGATTCTCAGACCTACCCAATATGCACACAAAATTTCATGAAAATCGGTAATGCCGTTTCGGAGGAGTTTGGTAACAAACACCGTGACACGAGAATTTTATATATTAGATAAATAAATAAAAAAAATACCCTGTAACATCACCCCTCAGCTCGAAAACATAACGCACCATTTGTTAGCAGTCGGTTAAAATCAAGGGGACCACATTTGAATACCCATTAACAAGTGATTGTATAAATATTCAAATATAATCCGTCCAAATTCACAAATTCAGCCTGTACTCCAAACATATCCGAATGATTCACGCGAGCCGTGTTTACGTTTCAAAACCTGAGGATTTAATTAACGCCAGCGTGCGAATTTATGCGAATTCGAGACCCGGAACGTACTGCCGATACGTCACTGGAGTGTCGTTAATATTGCAATAACCGTAAGGGCGGATCCCCATCGGAGTTAGGGGATTGGAGATGATAACATGGAAATAACTCTTAAGTTTCAATTGTCGAGTCGTCCACCGAAGTCGCTAGGATTAGATATCAGTGGGAAACTTTGTACAAAAGTTATACAACTTATAGAGGTATCTAAACAGACGTTTGGGGACCTCTGTCCCACTAGTGTCTCTGCCGTGAAGTAGCTGTACTTACACGGCTGTGTTTCGGTTTGAAAAGGGATTGTTAGTAATGGGCCTTAGCCTCTACCCAGTGACTTTGAGAAAAAATATTATTTTTATGGCATAGTAAATAACATATACAATAACATACACACATACGGGGGAAAGGGATTGTTAGCAATAGAGTTTGACAGCCCCATTGCTAGCAATATGCCTTTTTAGGTCAACCTCCACGTGGTTCCCCCTGGAAACCATCGTGAACAATTCTTGTTGAATTCGTCACGATGGGCTAACTGACCTACTTCATACTCACCTATCACCCTTCACTGGTGCCCCGCCGGTGTATACCGATAGCGTGGGTGGGGTTATCATTCCATTATCATCCATTAAAAAAAAAACATACACACATAATAACGGTCGCAAAACAGTTCTATGATCATAAAAAAAAAAACATATATTTGCATCAAAAATAGTCCTTAAAAAATTTATAAAAACTTATATTTGGAGCATAGCATTATATGGGTGTGGAAAGTGGACATTGACGCAAAAGGAAAAAAAGTATTTTTTTATACCACTGAGGTGGCAAACAACCATACGACCCACCTGGTAGTAAGCGGTTACCGTAGCCTATGAACACCTGCAATACCAAAGGTATTACGCGTGCGTTGCTAACTCTGAAGAAACCTCTTTACCTTTCTTTTGAAGATGCTTAAGGCATTCGAAATGTGGACATGGAGGAGAATGGAAAGGATAAGCTGGACAGAAAAACTAACGAATAAGGAAGTTCTGAAAAGAGTGAAGGAAAAACTAACATTAATAAAAACAATATAGAATAGAAGAGGCAAAAATGCTGGGCCACCTTATACAATATGACAATTTTTAAAAAGCATAGTAGAAGGAAAAATAAATGGCAAAAGAGTAAGAGGAAGACCGAGGAATAACTACATGGGACAGATAAAGGAAACACTAGGTGTCATGTCGTATGGGGAGGTCAAGGATATGGCCTAGGATAAAGCTGGCTGGAAGGAGATGCATGAATTAGTTGCACCGACAAGAGAAAACTCTTAAATGAAAAAAAAAACGGAAATAAATAACATAAAGTGGTAACCGTCGCCTATAGACATGAGCAGTGCCATGGACATAACAGACTATACTGTTTCGCCCATGATACCCCCCATGCGTTGCCATTCCTGAGGACTCAGGTGTAATTCCTCTGTACCCTGTAAATTCACGCCATATCCCACCCTTCAAACCGAAACACAGCCATACAAACACAACTGCTTCACGGTTGAAACACGAATGGGACAGAGGTACCCAAGCAAACGACTTTTGTACAAAGTCTCCCTCTGGTAATCTCCATCTCCATTGAGCATCTCCTTCTGTTTGAAGTCGGTTGAAAAGATGAATCAATAATATAATTTCACAGTTTAGTAAAGATATCGTACAGCATTGAAAAATACATTGAAATCTCCTTTTTCGGAGTCGGTTAACTACAAAGGCTCATTTGTGGTAAGTTGTCTAACCATCATGTCGGATTACAAAGGCCTCAAAGCAATTTGGAGGGTGCCTTTATTGCAAAAAATCTATGTTCAGTGGCCGAGAGGTTTTATTAAAAAATATGGCCGCTGATATTGGAGTGGAATGGATGGCATAGTTCGATTTGTGCAGTGAAATACGCTATAATTAATTTAAATATTTTTTTTATACAACTTAGAATGGCAAACAAGCTGACGGCCCACCTGATGGAAAGTGGTAACCGTCGCCTATAGACATGAGCAGTACCATGGACATAACAGAGTATACTGTTTCGTCCATGATAGCCCTAATGCGTTGCCATTCCTGAGGACTCAGGTGTTATTCCTCTGTACCCTATAAATTCACGCCATATCCCACCCTTCAAACCGAAACAGCCATGCAAACACAACTGCTTCACGGTTAAAACGGTTATATATGTGAGATTGATATTTTTCATAAAACAACTTTTTTAAAAAGAACTTCTTTTATTTTTCGTCTTTACATATTTGCGTCTTTATAGCTCGTTTCTCTAAATCGTAATGTCATCCGCAATACAATGATACAGCAGAAAGGTACATACATCCCTCTCTATCGCACACTGACCCTCTCTTTCACCTGAAGATGCGATCATGTATTCGTTTAAAATTATAATTGCGTTGCAATATATGCATTCTTTTTTTAACGAAAATAATCAATATAATATAATATAATATATAAATATATATTTATTTTACTTGAATGAACAATTAAACAATATAAGTAAGTGTACATATGACGGACTTAACACCTAATGGCGTTCTTTACCAGTCAACCATGAGGCAAGCAGAAAATTAAGTAGGCGATATCTTTTTATTTTTTATTTTATCTCTTACATAATATAAAAAATAAAAAAAATACCGCCTATTTAATTTTACATATATAATTAATAAGAATTAGTTCAAAAAAAATTAAAGACTGCAATTTTAATCTAGAAAAATTAACAGTTACATGAATTATGTTTATTTTTAATTTCTAACGTGTTTCTATAATAACTCTGTAAAAACAAATGCGCGCCTTTTTTGTTATCAATTTGTACGTGTATGGACACATACAAATTATTTTATCCATTAGAGCTTATCCATTAGAAACAAAAAAAAATCTTTATTATATCAGTATAGTAAAATTTACATACTGTTACAGAATTATAGACTTGTCGTTATGTGAAAAATGTTAAATTTCCAAACCAGCAGGAATATTTATTTAGTAAAAATGTCAAAACTCCAAATCCGGAAAAATGACAAAAAAATTCCAATCCTGGGTAAACGTTTACCGTCTGCTCATAATCAAAAAGATCGCATATTGCGACAAGGGGGAAAAGAAAAGGGCCTCTGAATGCAGCATATTTGTGAACAAAGACTTTTAAAAAACTGGTCAAGTGTGAGTTGGACTTACTTTCCAATGCTTCCGTGCTTATTAAATAGTTCCTAGAAAGATTTTCGTTTACTTAAGACAAAAAAAATTGACTATGTTGTACACCCACCGTTGCTTCAAAAATGAAAACACCAGGAGAAATAAAACCAATTATTATTGATTATAAATTAGAAACTATACAGCCTAAAAATAAAAAAAAAGTAGTTTATGTAAACAAATATATATATCGCCAGTGGTTGATGATAGGTGAGAATGAGAAGGCAGATCAGTTAGCCCATCGTGACGAATTCAACAAGAATTGTTCACTATGGTTTCCAGGGGGAACTACGTGGAGGTTTTTTTAATGGATGATAATAGAATATCGCGCGCTATCGGTATACACCGGCGGGGCACCAGTGAAGGATGATAGGTGAGTATGAAGCAGGTCAGTTAGCCCATCGTGACGAATTCAACAAGAATTGTTCACTATGGTTTCCAGGGGGAACCACGTAGAGGTCGACCTAATAAGGCATATTGCTAGCAATGGGGCTGTCAAACTCTATTGTTAACAATCCCTTTCCCCCCACTACGTAGAGGTTGACACGATAACGTATATTTCTAGCAGCCATGTAAACACAACTACTTCACGGTAGAAACACAAATGGGATAGAGATGCCCAAGCAAACGACTTTTATGTATCATCTTTATAATTTGTAACATACTTATACTAATGCCATACATTTTTAGTTAACTATTATATTTCACAGTCATAAAGTATAAATAAATAAAAATCACACACACATAGAACACTTCTTTAAAAAAAACAATTTTGATTTCATCACTATTATATAAAAAAAAGGCCGTTAACCATTCTTCAGCAGGTAACTTTCATGATATTAAAGCACTCTGTCTATTCCGAAACGGATTTACTGCAAAGATATATTAATAAACTTTGTGACCAACTCTATTTATGGTAAATTGCTATGGGCGAAACAGTATACTCTGTTATGTCCATGGTACTGCTCATGTCTATAGGCGACGGTTACCACTTTCCATCAGGTGGGCCGTCAGCTTGTTTGCCATTCTAAGTTGTATAAAAAAATACCCCTAACTTAAGTCCCAAATATCATACAATCAGATAAATATTAACACATAAAATTATATTTTAATCATTAGCATTTGACTATAATACACATCGGTATATTAGTTAGAAGTATTGCAAAAAGTCAAGGTCAAGGACAAGAGTAAAGCCAACAAGAAAAATAGGCAAAACCCGGTACCGAGAAGTCCAATACAAGAGAACCAACAGCAATCGATATAGTAATTCGTAACTGTACTCAGGCGCATTCCTCCATCGCCTGGCACCGAATGGTACGGCTAAACACACACAAACGTACAACCAAACAAACAAAATTCAATCGTAGCCCCGCATAATAAAGTCGTTATCGGAATAATGAGGCAGTAATGATATACAAAGCGACAGGCGTCTTTTAAAGTTGATTTTAAACTTTAAAATGTAAGTGATAAGATCTAAATCGGATTAATACGTAAATGACTTATCCTGGACACACACATTTGGATGACAATATTAAGATTTATGTAAAGTAGTCCTTAAGACGATAGCATTAAGTTGAGCTTCAAATGAGTTTAAAATAATCGGTGTAGTACCGTATAAGAAGCTGCGCATGAGACGATGTTAGTCGCAATGTGACAGATCCCTGTGCTATTTGGTGAACACGAACCTCTGACAGTCGTGATGGATTTGCGTAAAGCCTTATTAGTTTATGCGATTATAGGACGGTTTATGTTATGCTTAAAAAAATATAATTTAACTGTCATTGGTCATTGGGTAAATAAATCTTTTTTACGCCAGTAAAAAAAAAAAATAATAATTTATAAAACAAAGATCAGCCGTTAACTGTCCACTGCTGAACATAAGCTTCCCCTTGGATTTTGTCAGTACTTTGCCACTCTTGGCAGGCGGATTGGCAACCGCAGTTAGGCTTTAGAGACGTTTTAAGAGACTGCTGCCCATCCCTCGTCCTCCATAGTCGCCTCTTACAACACCTACAGGAAAGGATGGGGTGGCCTATTCTATACCGGGATCACGAGGTATCAAAGTGGATGTAAATCTTATTAATTTAAAAACGAACAGTGGAGGCAGAAATGGTGAATAAATTGAGTAATTTTTTTTTTTATACCACTAAGGTGGCAAACAAGCATACAGCCCACCTGATGGTAAGTGGTTACCGTAGCCTATGAACACCTGCAATACCAGAGGTATTACGCGTGCGTTGCCGACCCTGAAGAAACCTCTTTACCCCCCTTTTGAAGAACCCCATGCTGTAGTCTCTTGGAAAAACCTCGGCAGGGAACTCATTCCACAACCTGAGTGTTCGTTAGAGGAAACATCTCTGAAACCGCGCAGTACGCGACCATTGAGGCTGTAGGACATGAGGGTGAACTCCCTGTCGATGGTGAGCCGTACGATGATAGAAAGTGGCTGTGGGCATCATATTGAACAATTCGTCTGAGCACAATCCGTTGTACAGGCGGTAGAACACGCAGAGTAAGGCAAAATCGCTCCTATATATATATATATATATATATATATATATATATATATATATATATATATATATATATATATATATAGGAGCGTTATATATTATCACAAATTTATTGTTAACAACAATCGAACACAACCGCATCTAACAAGCAACGCAAATCATTACAGCGACTAATTGCATGTCTCTCTATAATGTTGCGCGTCATCACGCCAAACAGCATTCAATGGCTAACGTGATAGCCGCTAATTCTTCATCTGCACGTAATGGCCAATTTAAATAACAGATATAAATGCGCACTAACTATTTTTAAAGAGTGACGCGTGTTTTTCGTGTTATAACCATCCGAGTTGACAACCATCGATCAGTGAATATTGTCTATTCGACTGTAATGTTATTCTATTCGGCCCCATATACAGATAGAAATATCAACTGGGCACACATCTTCGTCAGCATCATTGGGACACGTTTGATGAAACGGAATATCAATCAATCGTTATGGGGGGAAGGGATTGTTAGTAATGCGAATGCCAGGTACATTCATAAATCTATCCTAGATGAATGAATGAATGAATGGTTTATTTTCTCTTCACAAAAGGTAGAATAAAGTGACAACTTGAGGTACAATTTGATATGAAGACCAATTTTGTGAGAGACTGGTGCTCGCGGTAGGTTTAGAAGAACCTATCCCAGATATATAGATATCTATCCCATACAAATATAGTTTAAAAAATCTACCGCAGAATAATAGATAAGAAAAATTCTTTATGCTTTTTTTTTTCAAACAAAGAAGAAGGTGAAGAAGAAGAAGACGGAGGCCCTCAATTCGGTTGTATTATTTTGTTTTCTCATTGTGATTATTTCATTTAATTATTTATATTTGTAATAAGTATATTGTAATCTTTTGGAGGAAACAATAAAGAGTATCTATTTATCTATCTATTTTATTTATTACCTCATAACGCGATCAGTTAAAAAGAGATTTAGATTTATTTTATCTAAAAAGAAATAGTCACAAATTGGTCTCCTAGAAATGTTATCAAAATCGGTTTAGCTTTGCCACAATTGAAGTCAGTTTTACGAGTATTTATGGAACACAATATTAATCAAAGAAATGTAAGTTACTAATAATAATAAACAATTCTTTATTGCTCTTTTATAAAAATGTACAATATTAATTAGAAAGAAAGAAAGAAAGAAAGATTTGATAAAAATTAGATAATTCAAATGAGATACACTCGCATAAAGTACCTACAATTTGCTTGCGCACCTCTGTCCCATTCGTGTTTCAGTCGTGAAGCAGTTGTGTTTGCATGGCTGTGTTTCGGTTTGAAGGGTGGGATATGGCGTGAATTTACTGGGTACAGAGGAATAACACCTGAGTCCTCAGGAATGGCAACAACTGTCCACTGCTGAATATAGCCTCCCCCATAGGGGGGGGGGGGGACAGTAGTTGCCACGTTAGGCGGCTTGACAAACTGGCTTTTGATGTTTTAAGAGGGACACTGCTGCCCGTCCCTCTCCCATTCGTTATTTTTCGTTCGTTATTCGATACGTTCCCTTAGTCGTCTCTTACGATACCCACGGGGAAGGAAGGGGTGGTCCATTCTATGCTGGAACCAGACGACGGCGTATACTAGTCGTACATGCACTATACAAATATATACATATATATTTGGTATACAAATTGGGAATCTGTTATTAGCTAATGTAAGGTATAAATATGAAATTTAAAGATATAAGCTGTTGTTTCCAGATGTAATTAATAGGCATTAAAATAAAAAATAAAATAAAACATATATATATATATATATATATATATATATATATATATATATATATATATATATATATATATATATATATATATATATATATATATATATGTATTCTTTATTGCACTTGTAAATTACATTGTTAATACATTTATAAATATTGTGAGCAAGGGTGGACTTATCTCTGACAGAGATCTCTTCCAGTCAACCCAATGCAGTTAGAAAGCATGTTGTTAGCGGGCAGCTGAAGTGCTACAGCTATTAATATTTAGAGTACATAAACAAATATTCAGTTAGATAAAATATTAAGATATATAATAAAATATTACATAAATACATATACTATAAATTAATATAATACCTACCTACTTATACAATAGATGTTAAAATAAATGAATACACTACCTACAATAGAAATTTAGTTGAATAATTTTAAGATTTGACAGTTCAATGTACTTGAAAGATAGATTTTATGTACCAATTATTGTATATATAGGCGTATTGACTACGATGGTAGCATTGAGCTGTACAGTGGTACGCGATCACGACAGACTATGGACGCTTGCAACACCACAGCTCATCTCATTCATCACTGACCCTCACGACATGAACATCTTGGACAATCTTTAAATGAAAAACATAACTGATCAGCGATAGATATAGAAAAATTTGTATAAAGCGTACCTCTATTGGCAGTTCTTACAATGAAGTTAGGCTATAGCCTTCTTTAATAGAACTTACTGGAAGTGTAAACAAACAGATTTATTTATTTATTTATTTATATGCTTTCGTACATTCACTTGAAGTATAGATATTAGGTTTTTTTTTTCTATGTATAATTATTGTTGGCCGCAGATTGTCTGTAGGGTTTGTATATAAAGCATAACATATAATATATGGTGTAAAAATAATAAGATAAATAATAAATTATTAATAGCTATATAGTGGGGGGAAAGGGATTGTTAGTAATGGAGACTGAGAATCACATTGCCTGCAATATACCCAACCAGGTCGATCTCCTCGCGGTTCTCCCTGGAAACTATCATGGTTAATTCCTGATGAATTCATCATGATGGGCTAACTGGCCTGTTTTCATTCTCATCTATCACCCTTCACTGGTGCTCCGCCAGCGTATCCCGTTAGCGCAGGCGGGATTACCATACCATTTTCACTCATCAAAAAAAAAAGCTATATAGTTAGTAACATAGTATATTATTTGAGCCGATTATAAGACGATTCAAAACGCCGAGATTGTTTAGGGAAATTATTATAGTTCAACTAATTGATCGCGTTAATTCCAGTCTCTCATTAAACAAAAGACAAGTTTTTGCTAGTCCAATAGTCCAAAAAAAATACACCTAAAATTCAGCGCGATGGTTTCCAAGGGGAACCACGTGAAGGTCGACCTGATAGGGTATAATCAATGGGACTGATAAATCCGCATTACTAACAATCCTTCCCCCCCCCCCCTTCCCACACGCACTTATTACCGATAGATTAAAAATAGATAGATACATAACACTACAAGAAAATATTACACTGAGAAAACAATGGGCGACCTTAACGCTAAGAGCGATCTCTTGCAGGCAACCTTTGGATGGAGAGGAGTAATTATAAACAGTATGACTGGAGGCACGAAACTCTGTTGGTATTTGAAATATGTACATATAGAGATATGTATATGTACAATAACGTGAATTATATAAATGTATATTTTAAGTTACTGGTAGATTAATTGATTAAATATTTTGATTTGTTAATTTAATTTACTTGTTTTTTTTTTTTTTGGTACTTTGTTTGACTAATTTCATTTAAAGTATTTTTTTTTTCTGATAAGTGAAAATGGTATGGTAACCCCGCCTGCGCTAACGGGATACGCTGGCGGAGCACCAGTGAAGGGTGATAGATGAGAATGAAAACAGGCCAGTTAGCCCATCATGATGAATTCATCAGGATTTAACCATGATAGTTTCCAGGGGGAACCACGAGGAGGACGACCTGGTTGGGTATATTGCTAGCAATAGGATTCTCAGTCTCCATTACTAACAATCCCTTTCCCCCCTCATTTATAGTATTGTTGTGATAATATCAAGAGAACACGGTTATTTTTTCTAATAAATTGTATTGAAATAGACTTAAGTTGTTTAATTCATGTCGCTTTACTATACATTGTTACCTTCGTACGTTCATACCAAGTAATAACATTAATTGAGAACAGATTAACATAATAGGCGTAAATGGTAGTACAAGCACCGCCAGCGGTCTTAATAGGCTGTCATCGAGATCTGCTGGATCGGTCACTTGATTGCTTTAATTAGAAAATAGAAACATTTATATACTGGGTTTAACCATAAATAAGATTCGTAAGAAGAACATGTTGCGTCGAAAAAAATTAATTTAATCGGAGACACACACGTACTTTTTTTTTTTAATGGATGTTAATGAAATGGTATCCCCGCCTGTGCTAACTGTATACACTGGCGGAGCACCAGTAGGGGATGATAGGAGAGGATAAAAGGGCAGGTCAGTTAGCCCACCGTGATGATTACACTAGCGACTAGTGATGATTATGCTAGCAATATACCCAACCAGGTCGACCTCCTCGCGGTTCCCCCTGGAAACTATCATGGTTAATTACTGATGAATTCATCATGATGGGCTAACTGGCCTGTTTTCGTTTTCATCTATCACCCTTCACTGGTGCTCCGCCAGCGTATCCCGTTAGCGCAGGTGGGGTTACCATACCATTTTCAGCCATAAAAAAAATACACCTAGAATTTAGCGCGATGGTTTCCAAGGGGAACCACGTGAAGGTCGACCTGATAGGGCATAATCAATGGGACTAATAAATCCGCATTACTAACAATCCTCCCCCCCCCTTCCCACACGCACTTATTACCGACGAGACGTTATATAGACATTCACTGTCATCATCATCAGCCATTAGTAACTAACAAACTAATAGGAAATACTTTCTCTATTGGAAGTAATTTGAAAGTTTTTTAAAAAAAAAATCACTGCCATACCCCACCCTTCAAACCGAAACACAGTCATGCAAACACAACTGCTTCACGGCGCAAACACGAATGAGACAGAAGTAGCGAAGCAAACGAATTTAATACAAAGTCTCCCTCTGGTAAATGTGAGTGATTAATGACGATTAATATTTACTTGTCAATAATGTAGGTTTCGAGTATCTAATAATATTATATACCGTGCTTGCCTCTACATGTAAGAACAGATCTAATCCACTAGTGTATTCTATTGAAATGCTTCGCTGTATCATTCGCGGTGATCCTATAAACAAATGGGGGGTATCATGGGGCGAAACAGTATACTCTGTTATGTCCATGGTACTGCTCATGTCTATAGGCGACGGTCACCACTTTCCATCAGGTGGGCCGTCAGCTTGTTTGCCATTCTAAGTTGTATAAAAGAAAGTAAATATATTCCTTTTAATATCCACTGATATTAATTTAATTGACCTTTAATTGACGTGTTCATATGGCCTTAAGCTTGGTAGTGAGGAGTAAGATTTTTTTGTTCAAACTTAGATTTAAGCATTTTTTAATCGTAGTTGTTCTCTTTTACTTACTAATAACATTGTATATTCTCTGCTTAATTATTGTGAGCATATTGTTGGTGTGTCTTATATAAATAAATAAATATTGTGGCCCAATTCCTTGCAAATTGATTAACGTGTTGCTTGACGTATGTCTCAGTTAATGCATAATATATAACAGTATAAAGGATCCGATGCATAGGATGTGACGTGGCAATGGGAAATTGAGATGGCTATGCGAATGGATTATGTAGAATTGTGTTTATAATATTAATAACTGGTTGTATACCGCAGTTTTACCCGCGTGAGTTCTTACTAATATTCTAAATGTGAAAGTGAGTTTGTTTGTTATCTTATAATGTTTTAATTGTTTATCTAATTACTATGAAGTTAGTACGTAGTATATGAAATGGCAAAGAATATTGGATACTTTACTATCCCGGTCAATAAACATATTCCGGTATATATATTCTTTATTGCACTTGTAAGTTACATATAAAATAATGTATTTATAAATGTTGTGAGCAAGGGTGGACTTATCTCTGACAGAGATCTCTTCCAGTCAACCCAATGCAGTTAGAAAGCATGTTGTTAGCGGGCAGCTGAAGTGCTACAGCTATTAATATTTAGAGTACATAAACAAATATTCAGTTAGATAAAATATTAAGATATATAATAAAATATTACATAAATACATATACTATAAATACATATAACACCTACCTATTTATATAATAAATGTTAAAATAAATGAATAGACTACTTACATTAGAAATTTAGTTTAAAGATTTTAAGATTTGACAGTTCAATTAGAAAAATAAAAAAAAAATATTACTCAAAGGAAAGAAAATGTGACTTCAACCTTTTCTTATAAGAGTTAATAGAGGGACTCCCTTGTATGTGGGAAGGAAGTTTGTTCCATAAGTGGGCAGCTCGATATGTGAAAGAGTTGCCTATAAAATGTGTCCTATATAAAATAATAATAAGCAATATCAGATTATAAAATTGTAAATATATAATAGTATTGTATATGATTGATAGAGAAGAGAGATTTATCAAGCAAGAATGAATGGAGATGTCGGTAGGGGCCGCCCTAGACGGACGTATGTCGACCAAATAGGCGACGTGCTGAAGAAGGGCCAAATTAAAAGTACCCGTAACCGGCGAGCGTGTATGAAAAGATTGATGAATGTGGAAGAAGCGAAAGAGGTTTGTTTGAATCGAAGCATTTGGCGTTCCATTGTTTCTGCCTACCCTAATGGGAGACAGGCGTGATAGATATGCATGTATGTATGTATGTATATAATTAAAACAAATCAATACAGTAAATCAGTTGCAGTGACCATCGCAGGCCAGCCCCTACAGGCAACACCCGTTCACGAGTATGACGGATGCGTCAGCATTCTAGCCAGCTAGTTAGCCTATAAAAACAACTAAATGATACCATATTATGAACATAGTCACTATAAAACATCTAGTCACTCATCGATGTTGCTATATTTGTTATTACAATAGAAGTGGCTGTTTTTTTTATGAAGCGAAATATAATTAATGATGTCCTATCGACAATAATTACAAAAACAATACAACCACAAAAACAAAGTCTCATAATTCTTTGAATTATGAATAAACGATTTGTGTTTTTAACAAACATGCCATCGACCACGAAGTGTACTTTTCTTGGAAACATTTATGTGTTTATTTACTAGCTATATCTCGAATATGGATGTGGTCCACCCATGTATTGATTTCATTTAAATCTATTCAACTAGTGTGGTAGGGTATGGTAACCCCGTTTACAATCAAACGGGTCATATGCTTGTTTGTCACCAAAGTAGGATAAAAAAAAAGCTGTTTCAGTGTTATTAATATTTTTTACGAGAACATCTGCAGAAGAACTAAAGGGACCGAAATAACCCGAAGGAGAATCGACTGAAGTAGCAATAAGCTGGTCATATAGCTTGAAGAACCGACAACCGATGGAGAAGAAAGGTTCTTGGAGGAAAAGAAGAAATGGCTACCACGTACAAACAAAAGAAATTGTAGTACGACTCTCACTAGATGGTCGACCTCATGGCTCGAGAACATATATATATATATATATATATATATATATATATATATATATAATTTTTAAAATTAATAAATACGCATTACAAATGTATAAACAAACTGCAGTCAATGTATCAGCGTTTCCTATCTATCTACCTATCCTATTTAACTATTTAAGAGCTGCGCTCTTGTCGGCGGAGCTCTTGCCACTCACTACGATTTTCAGCGAGTCTCTTCACCTCTTGATACGACACGACACCAACTCCTTCCTTGATCTGCCTGATGTAACTATGTCTCGGTCTCCCTCTTCCCCTCCTTCCTTCTATCTTACCTTCTATTATAATGTTCATAAGTTCGTCGTGTCGTATCAAGTGTCCCAACATTTCTCCCCTTCTGTCCTCAATAGTTCTAATAATTTGTCTCTTTTCCTCAACCCTAAGAAGGACCTCCTCATTCCTAATTCGCTTTTCCATTGGACGCTCCATTATCTTAATTGAGCTATCAGCTAATACATACCGCGATGGTTTGGTTAGCATCCAGAAGACTGGACGTTACAGGATACTGACAGCTGCTGTCGTCTGTCACTTTAGTGTCCGGTAATGTAGTGGCCAGGTTACGTCAGTTTTAACCGACTTAAAAAAAAAAGGAGGTTCTAATTTAGGTTGTATTTTTAATGTTTACTAGTTGATACCCGCGAATTTGTTCGCGTAGTATTTCCTATTCCTGTTTAGTATGTATCTATGTATGTACCTACCTATTTTTTTTTTATGGATGAAAATGGTATGGTAACCCCGCTTGCGCTAACGGGTTATACGCTTACGCTGGCGGAGCACCAGTGAAGTGTGATAGATGAGAATGAAAACAGGCCAGTTAACCTATCATGATGAATTCATTAGGAATTAACCATGATAGTTTCCAGGGAGAACCGTGAGGAGGTCGACCTGGTTGGGTACATTGCTAGCAATGGGACTCCCAGTCTCCATTACTAACAATCCCTTTCCCCCCCTACCTATTTATTATGTCTGGGAATACTGGTCCAAAATTAACAATTGACACTCTTTTCCTTAAGTCAAAATGACTTTACTTAAGTAGGTTGTGTATTAAGCTGTATAAGTTACTATAGTTGTTTAACTATCCCACGGGAACTCTTTAATTTTCTGTGGTTGAAAGTATCTAAAATGTTCACTGGAATGTAAGGTACTGCTATGCATGCTTAAGGCCATGCAAAATTTCATTTACGTCGGTTCAACAGTTTCGGAGATTAGCCGGTACAAACAGACACACAGACAGAGAAATAAAAATTTTGAAAAAGAAATCTGGATGTGTTCTATATCACTATATAACATTGCCCTGACTCGGTTTTTAGCATTTTTTTTATGTACAAACATTCGACCTCTACAGTTTTATTATATGTATATAGATTACTTCATGACTACGTCATCAATGAGCTGATTTGGAATTTTTTCTTTATCCTAAAAATATACTTTCAGTTTTTTTTTTTTTTTATACAACTTAGAATGGCAAGCAAGCTGACGGCCCACCTGATGGAAAGTAGTAACCGTCGCCTATAAACATGAGCAGTACCATGGATATAATAGAGTATACTGTTTCGCCCTTGATACCCTCCATGCGTTGCCATTCCTGAGGACTCAGGTGTTATTCCTCTGTACCCAGTAAATTCACGCCATATCCCACCCTTTAAACCGAAACACAGCCATGCAAATTTAGGTCCTATAAATATTTCAAAATCGATTTAATAGTTTAGTTGTTATTTGCCACAATTAAGTCGGTTTTTTTTTTATCTAATACAGCCTTTTGCCACTCAATTTCTAAGTCTTTCTTAAAAAGCACTAGCCTTCGAAGTAACTAGACAAAGCAATCGAATATATTGATAGAATCCTTGTCGCTATCGAGTCCACTCTTCCCTGTGTGAGCGTTGACCGAAATAATTCTACTGATACGAACCGGTTAATTCGTACCTTACCTAGGGGGGAGAAGCCCCCTGGACAAATAGCAAACGTATCCGTCGCGACGTAATCATTATCGGGACATCGCACGTAGCCATCTCATTTACTTGCTAGCGTAAACGATTCTATCGATGATTTATTTGCCACTTGTACAGTGGCCAGGTGTGATGTGTGGTGGTGATGTATGTATAATTAAAAACAAGGTATTACATAGAAGGAGTGATAAAATTGTCAATTCATAGCAGGCTAGTGTATAGAAAATGTTATACGGCCGTATAACCCTACCAAATTCAGATACAACCCGCTCGCATACTAACTACATAAACTGTGATGAATATATAACCTAGTAATGTAAAATTTGTCATTGACAAATAATTGACATATCAAATATTTTCTATACACTATCCTGCTATGAATTGAGAAAAATAGCAACTGATGGTGTATCTTTCGTCCTCTTTTTATTAATTATATTTGCATAAGACGAAAGGAGGCAACCATATGATTTACAGTTTTTATTTTATCATTCCTTCTGTGTAATTCCTTGTTCTTAGATCTATAATTACGTTGTAGTTAACTGTGGTGTCAAAAACAAAGTAGAGAGGACATCACCTTTTTGTCAATGGCCAATGTCAATGGTCTCACTGGTGCCCCGCCAGTGTTTTTTTTTTTATACAACTTAGAATGGCAAATAAGCTGACGGCCCACCTGATGGAAAGTGGTAACCGTCGCCTATAGACATGAGCAGTACCATGGACATAACAGAGTATACTGTTTCCCCCATGATACCCCCCATGCGTTGCCATTCCTGAGGACTCAGGTATTACTCCTCTGTACCCTGTAAATTCACGCCATATCCAACCCTTCAAACCGAAACACAGCCATACAAACACAACTGTTTCACGGTTGAAACACGATGGGGCCAGAGGTATCCAAGCAAACGACTTTTGTACAAAGTCTCCCTCTGGTGTATACCAATAGCGCAGGCGGTGTTACCATTCCATTATCATCCACTCAAAAAACCCTGTTATATCCCACCCTTCCAACCGAAACAGCTCTGCCATGTTCGATTCAATATGAAAATTGAGCCAACATTATTCAATTTGGAAAGCGACTGTAGTAAACTCATAACAAATTGCCAAACATTTGTACACGCTGTGCAGTAACGCCTTATCTTCTTTTGTACAGAAATCTCGCAAGACACATCATATGCGTGAATAGGCAAACGAAGCTATTCAAAAACGATATCCTAATGTGGAAAAATCAGATTTAATATCACTTGCATAAAGTCTATATACGTACGGAAGGTCATTTAGTCACGCGTGACTACTTAACATTATAGTTGTGGAGAAATAAGTTCTATTAATAGACACATAAGGTTCAAATCTAGTTCATGTATGGATGATGCGTGCAAGGAGGTGAAGGCTCAGGTACCGTTGCTAGATTACCAAGCCTCAGTTCATTGACCCGTGCGTACGCGCAACGAGTGTCGTGAGAAACTGATCTTTTGCGTAAGACGTGTCGGATATAAACATAATATAACAGTTAAGATGGTAAGTCGTAAGTTGTGTAATGAATTGAACGAACGCAGTCTATCATCGTTACAACAAAATAAATCCACTAAGTTCCCACTACTGGACCTTAATCCGTAAGAAGATAGTAGTCTTCTTAAAGAAGATCATTCTTTTTTTTTATACAACTTAGAATGGCAAACAAGCTGACGGTCCACCTGATGTAAAGTGGTAAACGTCGCCTGAGCAATACCATGGACATAACAGAGTATACTGTTTCGCCCATGATACCCCCCATGCGTTACCATTCCTGAGGACTCAGGTGTTATTCCTCCGTATCATTCAGGTGTCATTCATCCTTTCCATATCCCGAAGATATCTTGCAGATAAAAATATCTCTTTTTGGAAATAAGTCCGTTTGTGTATCCAGTGTGTATTGATTTTCTCTCTTTATCATGTAAATATTTTTTTAATAATCATACAACCAAGGTGGGACGAGAAATGGACACTAATGTCCCTTTTAAAACATATCCAAAGCTTAACTACGATTACCAATTCGTCTGCCAAGTGTGGCAACTACTGGCAGAACCTCCCAAGGGGAAGGCTTATGTTCAGCAGTGGCTGTCCACTTAAAAGCTGATATAATGACGATAACAACCTAGTATTGTCCAAGTTCTTGACAGTTCTTGACAATTCATTACTGAGTTTTTTTTCCTTCACTAATCCTACAATATCTTAAGAATGAGAGGGAGTAAGTAGTGAGATCAAGTTCTTACTGTCACCGTACGGTTAATGAAACTCAAATGTCTCCAAAGAGATTGAGGATCCAAGTTGTTCATAAGTCCAATCCAAGTTGAGCATAAGTTATAATATTAACGATCGGAAGCCAGATGCACCGGTGACGACGGACTGTCGGCTGTGCGTATGTAGGTCAGCCCGATTTCACGGATGAATGACAAATTTGATTCACCTTTTATACAAGACAATGTACTTCCAATACGGGAGCGGTGATCTCAAAAGAAACTTCGTACAGGGAACTATTTTTGCGAGTCGTTTTGGAGTTTTTGTCCAAAGCGCTCCCAAGAAACTGTGAATGGCCAAAATGCAAACTTGTTATACTTAGATAATATACTCTTATATATAATTTTTAATCATAATTTTGCAAACTCCTTTTGAGACTTATTGCAGTTCCAATTCTACAGTTTGTTCTCCCAATTTCTATCAGTGACATAAATTATTATATTTTTTTATCTCTTCAAGACATACCTTAAGCCATGTTTTTGCCACTTAGAATGACAAACAAGGTGACGTCCTACCGGATGGAAAGTGGTAACCGTCGCCTATAGACATGAGCAGTACCATGGACATAATAGAGTATACTGTTTCGCCCATGCGTTGCCATTCCTGAGGACTCAGGTGTTATTCCTCTGTAACCTGTAAATTCACATCATATCCCACCCTTCGAATTGAAACACAGCCATGTAAACACAACTGCTTCACGGTTGAAACACGAATGGAACAGAGGTACTCAAGCAAACGACTTTTGTACAAAGTCTCCCTCTCCCTCTTAAGCGAAGGCTATCAAAATACCTACTTAAAACTTTAATTATACTAGTAATCAATACTCAACCGTAAAATCTAAACCAGAAAGGCTAGAAAAGTATTAAATTTAGTAAGGGAATCCTTTTAATCCATTGGTGAGTGATCCCGAATGGAAGGCATTTGGGAAGAGCTGTACCCATCAAGTAGATACAAGCTAAATGATAAAATTGATACTCTAAGACCCATGAATCTATTTATAAATGGAATTACCATTTTCTAATGACAAATGTTTCCAAGGCTAGTTCCGTATATAAAAAAAAAACATCATAATCCGTCACAATTGCTAATTAAACGACTCATATATGTGTGTGTACGTAACTTCAGTCCAACGAACTCATCCAAACTGAGACAATGTCACTCACACGCAGCAAGCTAATGGTGCGGAAGGCTTTTCATTCGAGATAGTCCCGAGTACTGAGGGGTGAAAGATGGCATGTCTTTTTCATGCCCTTTCATCCTCTTGACACTTCATAATATTGGATTAAATAGCACAAGATGATGTGAAACATCATGGGTCACTTCTTGTTTATATTTATCTCGAAAGATTAAATATTAAATTGATAGTTTTGCATCCTGTTTCTTTTTTTTTTTTGTATTATATCGAAAACCGTCATAAAGATTATATTAAAATGGATTTTTTTTTATTTTATGTGTATCAGCACGATGGTTTCCGGAGGGGGCACGTGGAGATCGACCTGCCAGGATATATTGCTAGCAATCCACATTACTAACAATCCCCCCCTCCCATAACTAATGATTAGGTGCTAATCAGTTGTGTCTACATCGCTGTATTTTAGTCTAAAGGGTGAAGTATGACAGTGAAATCATAGGGCATAAAAATATAACATCATGGTACTCAGGAAATACCATAAAGGGGCCATAGGCATCATGCCTATCTTGGGTGTTACAAAATACACTATAATCTGTGATGTTTGTAGGTTATATATGATAGGCGACATTTACTACTTTCCATCAAATGAACTATATGATGATTTGTCATTATAAATTGCATACAAAAACACCCAAAAATCATTATACCCCTTCCTTTGGCAATCGGTTAAAAATGTATGAGTATTATGAGCTTAATTTTGCATTTATTTTTCAATACGGCCATAAAGCGTCTGATGTATTGCACGCACGGATACTAAATTATGTAATTCAAATAAAATTCACCAATTTTTTTTACAGATACGCATTTTACAGTTCACCATGTATGTAATGTAGGTGTTTTTATGTATCTAACGCCAATACAGCGTGAGTTTATTAAGGCGTGTGCCTTATAATAATATGCAGTGAGTTCATTCACTCCGAACTAGGCCCGAGAAGGCTTCACTCAATTGGAGTTTCTTGTCAGCCCGCCGTTCGTGTCACAAGTGAGAAGGGACAGGAGGCGGTGGTAATGAGCCGATAAATATTCGTGAAATAAATCGAGAAACAAACAGTATTATAATATTATAAGTCATTTCGTCATAGTCGTAGAATACTGACGGATCCTCCTTACGTTACTCCTCTGTACTCTGTAAATTCACACCATATCCCACCTTTCAAACCGAAACACAGCCATGCAAACACAACTGCTTCACGGTTGAAACACGAATAGGACAGAGGTGCCCAAGCAAACGACTTTTGTACAGTCTCCCTCTGGTAGATCAGTTTGATATTCCACCTTTTACTGTTAAAATTGTCAGTATTATGTATTTTCATGTGTTTATTTTCAAATTATCATCATCATATCAGCCGTACTGTCCTCTGTCGAACATAGAACATAGATCAGGGGGTGGATTTTACCCGTAATTGTCACGCTTGCCTAGCGGATTAGCAACTGCATTTAGGCTTTGGTGATATTTTAAGAGGGACACTGCTGTCCATCCCACGACCATAGTCACCTTTTACCACACTCACGGGAAAGGAAGAGACGGTCCATTGCATACCGGGACCACACAGTGATATATGTATATAATCATATAAAACAAATGTAATCTAAATTATTATGAATGTGAAAGTGAGTTGGTTGGTGATTGGATTGGTTGGTGAATGGTTGGTTGGAAAGGGAGTGAGTACATTTACTTATCCGCTGTTCTACTTAAAACACAATTATCTTTGTCATTTTTTGTCGACTTTTGCTGTGTAGAAAAAGTAAGTAAAAAATAAATTATTAATAAGTTATTAAAAAGCCATTGCCTTGCGCCACCGTCCCGCGTTCCGTTTCCAGGCCCTTTTGTAGCGTACTGTCACTTCACTCCGCACTCGAGCCGAGCCTCTCCGAGAGCGGAAAATAAATTATATTTTGGATATTGACGCAAATAATGACCTTGTTACTGCATAATGACAATGTTTTATAAGAAAAACTGTGCAATCTTCACGTACACAGACACGCGAGGGAAACGAATCAAATTATTTGTTAGCGGTTGTTGACTTTTAATGTGGATTTAAGCTAAATGAACAAAATATGATAGAAATAGGAGTTAAAACATGGAAGTAAATAGATTTGGACAAAAATCAATAAAAGGGTGCTCTTAATACAAATTAACAGCGGAACAAAAAACTATCAACCGATAACTTTAGTTTTGCAAAAATAATGCAATGATTTCATATGTACATAAAACTACCGGTGTGTTCAATCGCATCCTCGAATTATGAGATATTTTGTAGACATATTTCCAAAAACAAAAAAAAAAAAATAAAGAGTAAAGTTATTCTCCTTTCGGTTGATCGTATTCGTGGACCACATTGTCTCTGTATTCGCTTACCATGGTGTAGTCACATGTCGTGCTATAATAATAAAAAAATAACCTTCCCCAATCTCACAATAACCAGTGCAAACACTTGCGCTCGCTACGTACGCGTATTGAGAGTGAAATTGACCGGGCGCTCTTGTTTACTGTTTACCCGAATGTCGATAAAAGTCCCGTCTCATTTCCCGGAAAGATTGATCCCGCGCCCCGGGCGGCATCCCCGGACAAATTCCGAAGGCTGGCTAACACTAAGGATTTGGTACAAAAGTGGTGTTTGCCCGCTTTCCGGGTTAAACATCAGTGTACCACTGTCTTACTATTCAACCCTAAGGGCCCGGCGTGATTCCTACGTGCTTTTGTTTAGCTAAGAGCAATTTTTCGAGGAGAAATAAAGACGTCTATTGTTACGAGGTCGAATTGGCGTGTAGCTTTAGGATACAACGGTGAATACTAGGGAATGTAACGAAAGTTTAGAATAATGGTCGTTCGCATTGAATTTGATATTGGAATGGACGCTGTTTACTTACTAAGATTATATCCTTAAAATGGGGAAGCAAGGTCTATGCAAGTACGTGAAGGTGATTTCATTATCTTCAACGATATCGTAAACATATACAGAAATTTCAAAGTGATTCCATATAACTGTATGTTTTGCATCATTATTAATATAATGGTAAAATTGTACAATACCATGCCATGGTAAATTATAAAATATTCATCGTATTTACACGGTATCAAAGTTTCGTAGTCATCCACAATATCTGACGCGAAAAATTGAAAGTGTAAAGTTGTGTAAAAATGTAAAGTTGTGTTTGCATGGCTGTGTTTCGATTTGAAGAGTGGGATATGGCGTGAATTTACTGGGTACAGAGGAATAACACCTGAGTCCTCAGGTATGGCAACGCATGGGGAGTATCATGGGCTAAACAGTATACTATGTTATGTCCATAGTACTGCTCATGTCTATAGGCGACGGTTATCGCTTTCTATCAGGTGGGCCGTCAGCTTGTTTGCCATTCTAAGTTGTATAAAAAAATAAAAAAAAGGTAAATTATAAAAATAGTAAATTATAATGGATACATTATACATATGTTTTATTAAACAACTTTGTATTCTACAAAAACTATTTGTAATTTCATAACGCTGTGCCTTCACATGGTGTTGAAATAAGAGGTCGTTAAACGGTCGGCAATTAATGAAATTATTTATAGTTACCGTCCACCAATTTCTGTCACTTTTCGAATATAAAAACTGAAATAAATAAGCGTTGTGATTATCATATTTTAATTGCATTAATGTGTATCGATAATTGAGGTGATAGAGGGACGGAGAAAGTCTCGCAATAAATTTGGTGGCAGCCAGTGATTTGGGTCGACTACTTAAAATGTAATTAAAAGTAAATGGTCTGCTTATTCGTCATACTCGTGGACCAGTGCTGCTTGTAACTAGTCTATTCAAGACTACAATTACCTTTTTTACTTCAAGTATTACTAGGTATAAAGAAAAAGATTTATTTTCTAAATTGCTTCGGACTCGAATGTTTTGGATTGTGTGACACTCACAGATATTTGGCTAGTTTTTCATAATATATTTTTTTTTATACAACTTAGAATGGCAAACAAGCTGATGAAAAGTGGTAACCATTGCCTATAGACACGAGCAGTACCATGGACATAACAGAGTATACTGTTTCGCCCATGCGTTGCCATTCCTGAGGACTCAGGTGTTATTCCTTTGTACCCTGTAAATTCACGCCATATCCTATCCTTCAAACCGAAACACGCCATGCATACACAACTGCTTTACAGTTGAAACACGAATGGGACAGAGGTACCCAAGCAAACGACTTTTGTACAAAGTCTCCCTCTGGTAAATTTTATAAGAGTTCTAGTTTGATGAGTACACTATTTATTTTTTATTCATAATATTTATTCTGTAAATTCGCCACTCCTTCCTTTCCCGTGGGTGTCGTAAGAGGCAACTAAAGGAGGGCGAGGAATGGGCAACAGCGTCACTCTTAAAACATCTTACCAGAGGGAGACATTCTACAAAAGTCGATTGCTTGTACACTTCTGTCCCATTCGTGTTTCTAACGTAAAACAGCTGTGTTTGCATGATTATGTTTCGGTTTGAAGGGTCGAATATGGCAGTAAATTTACATAGTACAGAGGAATAACACCTGACTCCTCAGGAATAGTAACGCATGGGGAGTATCATGGGCGAAACAGTATACTCTGTTATGTTCATGGTACTGCTCATGTCTATAGTTACCACTGTTACCACTTCCCATCAGGTGGGCCTTCAGCTTTACCATTCTAAGCATTGCATAAAAAATATCTTTAAAAGCCTAACTGCGGTTGCCAACACTCCTGCTAAGCGTGCAGCTACTGGCAAAACTCACCTTATGGGGAAGGCTTATGTCCAGCAGTGGACAATTTACGGCTAAAATAATAAAAAATATGTATAATTAAATTTAACGTTTAAATGCTGATTATATACAAGCAGTACTCAATAAAAATACCATTAATATCCCAAGGTGGGATATTATAGTATCCTAATGTGATGGCACTCCTGAGGACTTTGGTGTAATGCCTCCGTGCCCTGTAATTTTAGTGCAATATCCCATCCTTTAAACCGAAACACAGCAGAGAAGGCATTGTTAGTAACTGGAATTAACAACCCCATAACCAGCAGTATACCCCATCAGCGCCCCTGGAAATCATCATGATAGATTTATTGTTAAATTCTTTAAAATGAGCTATGTGACCTGCTTTCATTCACATCCGTCATCTCTCACTGGTGCCCCGCCAGCGTTTACCGATAGCGCAGGCGGAGTTAACGTTCTTTTATCATTCATTTCAAACAAAACTAATTACAACCATGTAAGCACAACTGTTTAGGGCAGAAATCGTCCTGCTGTGGTTTCATAATAATAATAGTTGATACGGGTTTCGTCCATGAATATGTAATACCAATGAAAATCTTATAGTAAAGTTGCAAGTTTGCTAGATTGCGTTGTTATTCCACGGAGGGTTGTTGAAATACGGTGGAACTTCAATGTAAGTTGAGCGAGCTCATTTTCATTACATAAAAAGCAACGACACTTGTGTCCGAACACCGCTGGTAATACGCAATTTTCACTTCGACGACCTTTTCATATGAGATTTTTCTAATCTTAGCTGTTCTGGCATAATGATATCGTCACTTTCACAGCTTATTATTAAACGTTTTCGATAAAGTTGATATTCTCAATTGGATTGCATTGTTTTTTTTTATATACAGTATCCCAAATTTCCATTCCTAAGAAATGAATCGGCTGAAGCAACATTGTATTAATCACTTATAACAATACATCTTCATGGTAAGTGACTTCATTATTATTGTCTTAATGATGTCACACCTATCCGCAGAACTCGAGTCGTTGCATCAAATGCACCATTGCAGCGTAACGACCTGATATTACACATAACGAGGCGACCGCCGCCGCCATTTCATGCGGCCGCCATCTTGAGATACTCGACTATCGCGTAATGGCGTCGGTAACGAACGACAAGCATTAGAAGTTGAGATTCTGATGTTTTTAATATTTAATTTCTAATATTTTAATATTATATTTAATTTACTTCTTAACGTTTTATTAAAAATAATAATAGTTTACATAGAAAAACGAGAAAAAAAAAACAGTCTATTAAATACTTTTACTGATGGGTAATTTTTTAAATGATTTTTTTATACAACTTAGAATGGCAAACAAGCTGACAGCCCACCTGATGGAAAGTGGTAACCGTCGCCTATAGACATGAGCAGTTCCATGGACATAACATACTGTTTCGCCCATGATACCCCCCATGCGTTGCCATTCCTTAGGACTCAGGTATTATTCCTCTGTACCCAGTAAATTCACGCCATATCCCACCCTTCAAACCGAAACACAGCCATGCAAACACAACTGTTTCACGGTTGAAACAAGAATGGGACAGAGGTACCCAAGCAATCGACTTTTGTACAAAGTCTCCCTCTGGTAAATGAGGGCATTCTGAATTTTTCAGTATATTTTGCTAAATAAATTCGGTCTTCAAGTAGCACGTATATGTTTATATGTACAAGTAAGTAATACTTAATCTTTAAAACGTCCGCAACGCATCAGTCATTCCTCTGGTGTACTTAATGTTTGTAAATGTAAATGGAAGTGCGGTGATCACTCACCATTGCAAGCCCATTTCCCCATCTCCCATAAAAACAAAATGTGCATTTCTTTTTTTATCTTATATTATATTTATAAACGCAATCTGTTCCATTTTCTTAATGGAGATTAACATTCGACCTAGCATCGTTACAATTATGCATAATGACGCTGGCTTCCACTTCGTTTCAATTCCACAATTCGGTGAATGCAATCAGAACTAGTCTCGTTTTGTATTCGCTGTGGATAGTGGAAATAATTAAATTAACATAATGTTGTGTTTGACCAATTAACGCGATTCAGTCCCGTTTAGTAGCAAATATGGAGATGCTGATACCCCACATTTGATAGAAAAATGATTTATTTGCCAGAACATTGTGTTTACAGATATTGATCTATTGTAAACTACAAATGTTCGCCTTATAGTTTAAAGCATGCAAAATCATTATTGGCTAGGTACAAGTTACATTACATACAATTTAAGTTACTTAACATTACATCAATTATTTATTCGATTAATAATAATAAAATTAATATGTTAAAAAATCAATCAATAACAATACATTAGATTCAGTTTAATGTCAGTGCTATTTAATAATAGAGTACTAATTATGTCATTCTGTAAATAATTCTTCCAAAAAACAATTACGTTTATCGACATTAAGTAATTTACAGGGTACAGAGGAATAACACCTGAGTCCTCAGGAATGGCAACGCATGGAGGGTATCATGGGTGAAACAGTATACTCTGTTATGTCCATGGTACTGCTCATGTCTATAGGCGACGGTTACCACTTTCCATCAGGTGGACCGTCAGCTTGTTTGCCATTCTAAGTTGTATAAAAAAAAAAACATTAAGTAATAATAATTCGTCAATTGTTACAATTTAGTTTATTACAATAGTTCTATGTGAGTAGATGCTAATTTCAAATAATAATCACATACAAGTAACAAATACAATAATATATATATTTAAATTCAATTTATACAATAGGAGTATGTCACAGCTTATATTTATGTCAAATATGATACACTACATATCACGTTTATGCTCAATAAATTCTTTCACCGAGTAGAAACACTTTTGTAAGAATCACTTCGACAAGATTTGTTTATTTTGATGATACTGAGATGATTGAAAATTGGTGCATTTACTTATTTATTAGGATAGAAATGTATTAAATCAACTTAGATTATATAGATAGTGTCTCCATATAAAAGTTTCGAGAAAAGCGGATCAATTTTTTCATACAATTTTAAGTGGTAAATAGTTATGAGTGATTTACATTATAACTTCTATATTTTTATGTTTTATAATTTTTGCATCTTTTTATTGCGTAAAAACTTATTTTATTTATTAAATAATTAAATATAGATACGTAAAAATATCCTATGTGTGTAAGTATATAGAACACTGATAAAAAACGAGTCAATTAATTTAACAATTAGCTGACAAAAAGTTGACCCGTTTTTGACACTCGATGCCCTATCTATACAATCTAAAAAATTCGACAATTTCGCTAAAGTTGAGAGACGTGACATATTAGCAACGTTTAGACTGTTCAAAACGAAGCAATCATTTAGAATTAATAAATAAAAAATGTTATTAAAATAATAATACTAATATATTTCTTTATGTCTCCTCACAAACAACTCAGATTTACATATTTGGTATTTAAGACAAAATAAGTGTGTAAGACGCTGGCATCCAGAGGAAGACTTTGTACAAAAGTCGATTGCTTGGGTACCTCTGTCCCATTCGTGTTTCAACCGTGAAACAGTTGTGTTTGCATGGCTGTGTTTCGGTTTGAAGGGTGGGATGTGGCGTGAATTTACTGGGTGCAGAGGAATAACACCTGAGTCCTCAGGAATGGCAACGCATGGGGGGTATCATGGGCGCAACAGTATACTCCGTTATGTCCAGGGTACTGCTCATGTCTATAGGCGAGGGTTACCACTTTCCATCAGGTGGACCGTCAGCTTATTTGCCATTCTAAGTTGTATAAAAAAAAATCTGAAATGAGTACCTGCAGTACAGATCACCAGGCCCCAACCAATGTCTGTTTAAATAACTATTAAGCAAAATACATAAAAAAAAAATTACGATGCTATAACGTACTTATACAGCCAATCAGATAGTTAAACATAGAGATATGACGAAATAAAACTTTAGTACCACGAAGAAGTTTCTGAATGCATCTGTGTTTTTTGTAATCATGTTACGCGCGACGAATTCGGAACTAACTTGGATAATTGCTCTTACAATCTTTAGGATTTGGATCCGTGTTGATCCTATATCAATTTCGGGTTAAACCCACCTTTTTTGTGCAGCAAAAACTTGTTAGGGGAAAAAAAAATACGTGTAATGTATTCTAAATTTAAATATTATGAATCGATTTATCTATGAAGCATCTCGTGGCTCGTGTATATTTATTTTGCCACGTTTTTTCTCGAGAAACAAGATGTTCTTGTAGCTAATCGGTTACGGAACTTCAAAAAGCATAATGAACCGTTCATATAGAACAACTAACAATAGAATATATAGAAACGACTGAGACAGTGGCGTTATTACTTCAACAATCTCTTGTCTATATGTGGAACTAGCTAATAAGTTGGGAAACAATAAAAAGAAACATTTCCTTTTATTGATTCACGGCTGTTCCGGCAGGGGGCGCGCGGGCGGCAGAGGGAACTGTTTCTCAATGCCAGCCTCATTACTAGTTGGCATTTGGAAAGTTATCTATTGATTTGTATCACACTTCTTATACCTTACAAGGTATTGCTTACAGGCAACGCTCAGACATTCTCACCAGAGGGAGACTTTGTACAAAAGTCGTTTGCTTGGGCATCTCTGTCTCATTTGTGTTTCTACCGTCAAGCAGTTGTATTTGCATGACTGTGTTTCGGTTTGAAGGGTGGGATATGGCGTGAATTTACAAGGTACAGAGGAATAACACCTGAGTCCTCAAGAATGGCAACGCATGGGGGGTATCATGGGCGAAACAGTATACTCTGTTATGTCCATGGCACTGCTCATGTCTATAGGCGACGGTAACCACTTTCCATTGGGTGGGCCGTCAGCTTGTTTGCCATTCTAAGTTGCATTAAAAAAAAACACGATGGTATATATGTATGTGTGACTCGGTCGATGATTTTTCTTATGCAACATAAAATGACATACAAGCATACAGCTCGCCTGATGAAAAGTGGTAATCGATGCATATAACTACGGACAGCAGCATCGACATCAAAGAATACACTGTGATGCCCGCGGCACCTCTCACGTAGAGAAAGAAAGAAGGAAATATTTTTATTTTATGTAAACTTAGATTTAGTTCTTCAAAAAGGGAGTAAAGAGGTTTCTTCAGGGTCAGCAACGCACGCGTAATACCTCTGGTATTGCAGATGTTCAAAGGCTACGGTAACCACTTACCATCAGGTGGGCCGTATGCTTGTTTACCACCTCAGTGGTAAAAAAAATTGTCATTTTTTTATTTTCTGAAGAACGGGCAAGAAACTCAGCTGTTGCTTTTTTCATAAAGTTTAACTATACAAACTCAAGTGTTACCATTCATGAGGACTAAGATGTAATACCTCCGTACCGTGTAATTTCATTGCCGTTCCCTACCCTTTAAATCGAAACGCAGACAAGTAGAGCTGCTCAGCGGCAGGCGCACAAATGGGACAGAGGTACCCATGCAGACATCTTTGTATAAAGTCTCCCAATGGTATAGTATCTGACGAAACACATTTTTTTTTATACAACTTAGAATGGCAAACAAGCTGACAGCCTACCTGATGGAAAGTGGTAACCGTCGCCTATAGACATGAGCAGTACCATGGACATAACAGAGTATACTGTTTCGCCCATGATACCCCCCCCCCCCCATGCGTTGCCATTCCTGAGGTCTCAGGTGTTATTCCTCTGTACCCAGTAAATCCACGCCATATTCCACCCTTTAAACCGAAACACAGCCATGCAAACACAACTGCTTCACGGGTCAAACACGAATGAGACAGAGGTACCCAAGCAATCGACTTTTGTACAAAGTCTCCCTCTGGTAAACACAAATTCTGTTTTGCAATATAAGGAAAAGACCTCGTATCGTTTGTCTCCTTCGTATATTTCTGAAAATAGATTTAATCTCTCCTAACGCAAGGTTAATGGACAATTTATTGATAAATTGTACAATTCGTGAAATAAACAAAAAAACGTGAACGTAACTGAACAAAGGACAGACAGCAAAAAAAAGCAAGGTTAAGTCTGGGGAGTGACGACAATTAAATCTGTTTTTGTGGACGCCGTCTGAATGTTTTGCTGTCTCTACAAATGTAATAATTAATTTAAAAATAATTTTAGAGTCGTTCATTATAATTTGTCATTGAAAATCATTATATTTGAATACAAAAATCAAGTCTCTCTGTTCATTACTCATAAATTTCTTTACTATTAACAGCTTTGCTCATACAGTTGTGTTTGGGTTTAAAGTTTCCGATATTACAGATGTAAACAATTAGAAAACGATAAAAATACATATATATTTGTTCTTCTAATACAATTAATTCTTTGATATAGTCATATTTCATGTATTTATTTTTGTATATATTTATTACACGTATACTTTAATTTATTTAACTAATAATATATATATATATATATATATATATATATATATATATATATATATATATATATATATTTAAATATACATATAAAGGTACAAAAGGCTGTCTTATTACTATGGCAATCTTTTACAGTCAACCTTTGGTTAAAGGAGAACAGATAGAAGTGAGTAGGTGGCGCAAGAGTGAATTAAAAAATTTTTCGTGCATAAACTACAAAGACTTTACAGTATAGTATATGCCTTACATCCGTGCTGTCTAACAGATGACGATTGCTATTTTCATCAGGTAGGTCGACAATGACGATGACCAACTTCAAGATTGTGAATACCTGAAACAATGATATGACAAAATTAAGCTTAAATTTCAAAGTGTAAAAAAATGTTTTTTTATCTGTGACGTTCGTTCGCCCTATCTCTTAAGCACAAATTAAGATTAAAAATATTGTTAATACCTATTATTAACAACCAGTTCTTTCGTTAGCTAATTATTTTTTTTTATAATTATTTAAAATGTTGGGACACTTGATACGACACGACGAACTTATGAACATTACAATAGAAGGTAAGATAGAAGGAAGGAGGGGAAGAGGGAGACCGAGGCATAGTTACATCAGGCAGATCAAGGAAGGAGTTGTTGTCGTGTCGTATCAAGAGGTGAAGAGACTCGCTGAAAATCGTAGTGAGTGGCAAGAGCTCCACCGACAAGAGCGCAGCTCTTAAATAGGATAGATAGATAGATAATTATTTGAATAAAAAATAGGGCTATAGGGATGAGGCTTTATTAAAAGTATTTTTTTTATACCACTGAGGTAGCAAACAAGCATACGGCCCACCTGATGGTAAGTGGTTACCGTAGCCTATGTACACCTGTAATACCACAGTTATTACGCGTGCGTTGCCGACCCTGAAGAAACCTCTTAACCCCCCTTTTGAAGAACCCCATGCTGTAGTCTCTTGGGAAAACCTCGGCAGGGAGCTCATTCCACAACCTGAGTGTTCGTGGGAGGAAACATCTCTGAAACCGCGCAGTACGCGACCATTGAGGCTGTAGGACATGAGGATGTATTCGTGAATCGATTTGATTATTCGTTTTTTAATCGAATGAGTTTCTTTCCGAATCTCTCATTGCACTAATACCTATTTACAAGTTGCTATATAAAAATCTTAAATTACTCAGGTACATTTATTGTTTTCCCCAGAACTTATATGTTATAAGTTTTGACATCACAAATAGGAAATAAGTCTAATATCAAGTTGGAAGGACAAACGAACAACCAGTATCAAGAACAATACAATTTCGTTCCTAAATCCAAGAGCATTTCTAATAAAGGCTTTACCAAGAGTAAAATCAAATTATTACACTAACTCAGCATCGAATGCCTCACACGGCATTTGCGATGATCCCATGTAATCCAAGGGAGGGTTCCATATTACATCTCCGGTAATGGGACGGACGGATAGATCAATTCGATCACGAACAATTCAATCACTCGATTAATTTATTCGATAATCCATAATCGATGTGATAATCGGTTGTGGGAACGTACTCGTATATGGTTATGTGTAGGCTGTAATCCGCTGCTTTTCCGCGTGAATTAAAAGTAAAGTGATCATAGATTAACAGCATCTAGATAGACCAGTCGTTACTTACTATTATACTCGTAAACACGTGTTTTTCTTTGTAGAGTAAAAACACCTTACTGCGAAGAAATATCCACTTGTAATTAATTATGCGATTTTACGTTTTAAATTACATAATTGATTTAATTATTTTTTTTTTTATTGGGTGATAATGGTATGGTAACCCGGCCTGCGCTATTGGTATACGCTGGCGGGGAACCAGTGAGGGATGACAGATGAAGATAAAAGTAACTCAGTTAGCCCATCCTGACGAATTAAACTAGTCACGATGGTTTCCAGGGGGAACCACGTGGAGGTCGACCTGACAGAGTATATTGCTGGTAATAGGGCTATTTGACCCCATTACTAACAATCCCTTTCCCCCCAGGTGGGAGGGTTGAGGAGTTTTACCAGTGGTTACCGCACTTAGCAGACCTACGACTACTAGCAAAACTTCCTTGTTGATTTTTTAAGACGGACGCTGCTCTCCATGTCTCGACCGTTAAATTCCCTTAGTACCCTCTTACGACACCCACGGGAAAGGAAGGAGGCCTATTCTATACCGGGACCGCATGACAAATAATTACCGTAGACTAATTTCGATTATCACGTACAAATTTCATTTCACGCGAAAGATTACGTATTCGTATTGAAGTCGCGTTAAAAACAATCGAAATGTCAGCAAGTTGTCGACGACCGTAACTGAACTGTTTGCCAATTTCTCACTAATTAGTTATAGATTGTTTACACTTAATAAACGAGTTTATTTCTAGATATTACCGGTTGAATCTACTTCGTGAACTGAAAAAAAAAACAAAAATGACTATTTTTTTTATACAACTTAGAATGGCAAACAAGCTGACGGCCCACCTGATGGAAAGTGGTAACCGTCGCCTATAGACATGAGCAGTACAATGGACATAACAGAGTATACTGTTTCGTCCATGAATGGCAACGCATGGGGAGTACCCATGCGTTGCCATTCCTGAAGACTCAGGTGTTATTCCTCTGTACCCAGTAAACTCACGCCATATCGCACCCTTCAAACCGAAACAGCCGTGCAAACACAACTGCTTCACGGTTGAAACACGAATGGGACAGAGGTACCCAAGCAATCGACTTTTGTACAGTCTCCCTCTAGTTAAGACGTATCGGATATTGTATAAAAAGACGTAGATGAAATAATATTATCTCATTTGAATTATAATAGACATATTATTGGAGTATTTTAAATTATTTTTGTATTTATAGCATCATTGCAAAATAACCCTTTGGCTGGGAACACGTCTCTTTCTAAATAGAATGATACATTGATTATTTTGTTTAAAGCAGTGTTTAACTATCGGCTTCTATAGTAATTTATTGTAATACAATTTATGTAATTTGCAATATTTTGAGAATTGTCCTAATCAATTTTTGTACGTAAATTTTTGTACGCATATTTGTACTAATGAATGAATAAATAAATAAATGATATATGAGAACTATATATATAGTTAGAAGCGGACAACGCAGCGGGAAACAGCTAGTGTTAATAATTTATCAATCAAAGAAAAACCTATTAAAATAGTCTTTATGTACACATATATGTATTAATGAATAAATAAAATAAATAAATGCACATAAAGTTTGTATTGATTTTAGATCCACGATTGATTTACTTTCTCACGTTCTAACTGAGCACATTTGCATTCTAAATTTAATTTAGTACGATAGCGAGGTTGACAATCAAAAAAGTGTTTGTTGTGTGTTTAAAGTCGGACAGATTCACACTAGCTACTTGTAGGGTCAAAGAAGTAAACTACAAATTAAAGACATTAGTAACTTTGATGAGACAAAAAATTTATGTATTTTCATTATTCATACATTGTTTCAACAAATAATAAAAAAAAAAATCATACATTTATTACTTTGTTTCAACAAATAATAAGAAAAAAAAAAACCATAGTTTTTAATGTTGATAGACATTTTTCAGACTACTTGAGTAATTAAGCGCATTACTCAAATAAAATTATCAATTTGAATGACTATGAATGAAATTATACAGACTCGTATAATTCATTTAATGGCACAGAGGTATGAGACGGTCCGTTCCACGTGCCCAGTGGGCCGTCAATAATGACATAAGCAAATCGCAGCGTGAAACGGAACGCGGCGGCCTGGTGCGATCGTCTTAATTGAGTGTAAACTATTCAAATGAAAACTTTTACATTATATTATATATTTAATTACATTAAATATAATATAATTAGACTTTGACAGCCCATGTTACTAGCTGACATGTAGCTTTCGTTAATTTATTTATTTCGTTAATTTATTTAAAAAATTGGCCGTTTCCTAATAAAAATTTTAATTTCGGAATTTTTTGTTCATTAATAAATATTTATTAGTAAAATATATTATATATATATATATATATATATATATATATATATATATATATATATATATATATATAATCACCACTGTACAGTTCTATTGGAAATTGCTCAGCAGTGATTAACGTACACACAGTCCATCCTGCCATAATAATATTAATTAATTAATTGTAATATTAGTTAACATTGGTATTTCCCAACGTGGGGCCAACGCCCCGCAAGGGGGCAATTTGATAGTTAAGGGGGGAGCAATTAAAAAATGGACTCGAAGCGATTTTAACGCTCTTGCTCCGAGCCATTTAAATGCAATGCTACGAGTACATATCGGTGCCGAATTCAACGAAAAAAGTAAATAAAAAAAATGCTGAAATCATTTATTAGGTATACTTTCGTTTCACGTTATCAAAATACCAACTGGGCGATTAGAGTCAAGTAAACTTTATCAAGAAAGATTATGTATAGGGCATAAAAATTTTAGAAACGTGTAAGTGGGGCATGGCACAAAAAAGGTTTTTTTTTGATGGGTGAAAATGGTATGGTAACCCCACCTGCGCTAACGGGATACGCTGGCGGAGCACCAGTGAAGAGTGATAGATGAGAATGAAAACAGGCCAGTTAGCCCATCATGATGAATTCAACAGGAATTGACCATGATAGTTTCCAGGGGGAACCGCAAGGAGGTTGAACTGGTTGGGTATATTGCTAGCAATGGGATTCTCAGTCTCCATTACTAACAATCCCTTTCCCCCGGCACAAAAAAGGTTGGGTTTAAATAGTTTAGATAAAAATATAGATCCCTTATAAGCGATAGAATGGAGTTTAGATTCACGTCAGTTTAGTAAAATAGTGAAATATATAATTAAAAAAATAAGACGAAAATACAAATGCCGTGGCTTATATTGTTAGGAACTGGAATTGATAACCCCACTACCAGCATCATACCCTATCAGCGCCTAGAAATAATCATGATAGATTTATTGCTAGATGAACTAACTGGCCTGCTTTCATCCGCATCTGCCATCTCTCTCTGGTACCCTGTCAGCGCCTACCAATAGTTACCATTCCATTGTTTTGTCGGCTGTTAACCGTCCACTGTTAATCATAGCCTCCCCATAAGAGGGGTTTTTTTTTAATGGATGATAATGGAATGGTAACCCCGCCTGCGCTAACGGTATACGCTGGCGGGGCACCAGTGATAGATGATAGGTGAGGATGAAAAGGCAGGTCAGTTAGCCCATCGTGATGAATACACTTGGAATTCAGCATGATGGTTTCCAGGGGAGACCACGGGGAGGTCGACCTGTTAGGGTATATTATTAGCAATGGAACTGATAATCCGCATTACTAACAATCCCTTCTCCCCCCATAAGAGGGATTTGGCAGTAGTTGCCACGCTTGACAAGTGGGTTGATAACTTTAGTCTTTTTATGATGTTTTAAGAAGGCGCTGCAGCTCATCATTCGACCATTTAGTTCCCTTAGTAGCCTTTTACGGCACCCACGGGAAAAAAGGGTGGCCCATTCTGTGTTGGGACCATATGGCGAGTAAATAATAGAGTGTAACACTCTATGTATGGGGGGAAAGGGATTGTTAGTAATGAGATCTAGTATCCCTACTTCTAGTAATATTGCTCAGGTCGACCTCCACACGGTTCTCCCTGGACGGTTCACTCTTGTTACACAATTAACAATTAATTCTTGTCGAATTGCCAACTGACCTGCATTCATTATTACTTATAATATACCACTGGTGCCTCGTCGGTGTATACCGATAGCGCGGGCGGGGTTACCATTCCACTTTCACCCATTAAAAAAAACACTATTTATTTATTTATTTATAGCAAGGCAACAGATTACAAATTAATACATTAATAAAATAAATATTACATAAAACAGCATTAAATTTGCACTCCAATAACTGCTCTGCATAACATTCGATATTGTTAAAGCCTGACTTATTATATACATTAAAAGAATGACCGCTATAAATTTAAAGTAACAAATTGGCAGCCTTAATGTAACATTACAAGGATTGTTGGAAGATATCAAGCTCCTTGCATACATTGTTATATTTTCTGCACATGCGGATAATTGGATTGTGATACAATACATTATTGTTACAAATCGGTATATAAAATAATTTTTGTATTCTTTTATTGCCTGTACGAAATGAAACAAGGCTCAACAATGTGCTACTGTCCCATTTATAGTTTATTTTATAGAGAGTGATGAAATCAGACATAGATCTTCTATTTATAAGAGAATTAATGTTAAAGTGATTAAGTCTTAATTCTTATGAATGAAGTTTCCTTCTCAGACCAAACTTAGTGCTCAAGAATCACTATCAGTATATATATATATATATATATACATATATCAATATATATATATATATATATATATATATGTATATATTATAAAGCAAATTTTTATTTATAAACAATATCGTATCTCGAATTAACTCATTTGAATTAACAGCACGAATTTGTGGAACGTACTTTTTATTTATTCTCATCTAATGTATCTTTGTTAAAAAAATGTATTTAAATACTACATAATCACAGCCCGCCTCCGTGCTTTCTACTAATTATAATACTACTACTACTACAAAACAAAGATGACCACCTTTCGAAAAAGTTGATCTAAAGTTGATTTCGATCTATCAGATATTACCAGAGGGAGACTTTGTACAAAAGTCGATTGCTTGGGCATCTCTGTCCCATTCGTGTTTCAACCGTGAAGTAGTTGTGTTTGCATGGCTGTGTTTCGGTTTGAAGGGTGGGGTGTGGTGTGAATTTACTGAGTACGGAGGAATAACACCTGAGTCCTCAGGAATGGCAACGCATGGGAGGTATCATGGGCGAAACAGGATACTCTGTTATGTCCACGGTACTGCTCATGTCTATAGGCGACGGTTACCACTTTCCATCAAGTGGGCCGTCTGCTTGTTTGTCATTCTAAGTTGTATAAAAAAAATATCAGTTCAACTCTTGGGTAACTTTCAGTTTGGAAACTGGACAGATAGATAGATACTCTTTATTGTTTTCTCAAAAAGATTACAATAGTAAACCTATTATAAATAAAAACAATTACGTAACTTGACTCAAACCTTTAAATTGGCGTTAACATTGCTTTATCTATCTTCGCATCAAAACCTTTATGGGGTAGGCAGAGTGAACCAAGAGCCAAATCTTTACATACATCGCTCACATCCTACTCTTTCAATTCTCGTCTAACAGATGCTTGCTACTTCCAGACTCTTTTGGCATCCCCCTCAAATAGAGCTCGCATAACATACATACAAATCGGAACATAGGAATATTAAGAAGAAGTTTCGTTTTGAAATTATTTAAAAATCCGTATATTGATAAAGTAAGAACACAGTGACTTTCATTTTATTTTTAAGGGAGGCAAACGAGCTGGTGATCTACCTGATAGAAGAGACTATTTTTTAACACAGAGGGCAAACGAGCATGCAGTTTACTTGATGATAAAGTGATTGCTATCATCTGTAATCACCTGCAACATCAGAGAACTACATCTAAAAGGATATCTCATACAGATATCCTTTTAGGAAGGAATATGCTTTTTCTTTGTAACTTTAAATATCGTATCTGCTCGAAAACACTAGTGTTGGAAATTGATTCCATAGTTTGGTTGTCCAACAGTGAAATGTTTATAGAAGCACACGGTGGAAGACTGCCACTCATTCAGTTGGGATATATATTTACCTTGTTGCGGATATTAATCGAATAATCCTCTAAAACAGTTTTTTTACAACATAATGTTATAAGAGACTATACAAGGTTCTTTTCTCTTTATACAATGCAAACAAACAGATACCAGTGCAAATAAGAAAATCTTTAAAATATAACGCGTTTCGCATAAAAATATATTCCAGAAACTTCATCAACAAAGAAGTGTTATTAGAACTATACAACGCGATGTACAGTGCACTGTAATAGATCGCACCCAGTGGAATGGAGATAAACCACTCCAGATATTGCTCAGCTGAGAATAATAACTTGTCGAAACGACTGGTGCACTTGTATCACGCCACTGGCGGACTGTAGTCTTAATTCATTGTTTGTACCAGAGGGAGACTTTGTACAAAAGTCGATTGCTTTGGTACCTCCGTCCCATTCGTGTTTCAATCGTGAAGCAGTTGTGTTTGCATGGCTGTGTTTCGGTTTGAAGGGTGGGATATGGCGTGAATTTACTGGGTACAGAGGAATAACACCCGAGTCCTCAGGAATGGCAACGCATGGGGGGTATCATGGGCGAGACAATATACTCTGTTATGTCCATGGTACTGCTCACGTCTATAGGCGACGGTTACTACTTTCCATCAGGTGGGCCATCAGTTTGTTTGCCATTCTAAGTTGTAAATAAAAAAAAGTATTGTTACTTCTATTACTGCACTACTACTTCTTCTTGCATTACGATTTTCTCTTCAACTCGCGATGACTCTGTTTAGCATTTTGCTCTATATATTTAAATTTTTAAAGTACCCACTTATACGTAATTGTTAGAAAAATGCCTAAAGGCAAGTATTGAAATCGGTCGCGTGTATAAATAAAAACATTATAATAAAAACAGTAATGTGTTTTGAATAATATTATGTTGTAGACTGTAGTTTTGTTCAACTACCTTCAATTAAATAGTACCAGTGAAAGTGGATGCGAGTTTAGAGTCTGCTTCGATAGAATTTAATGAACATCAGTCTTATAGACTTCATTAGAAGGATAATTTAGATTTCGCAGTTTGGGCCTGAACGGTTAAAACTAGGCTCCAAGCAGCTATCTAATAATTTACCTGAAGAAGCCTCGTTTAGAGGAAAAACACGTGTCGCAAAACGTACGCAAACAAAATGGCAGTTGGAGCTTTTGGAACTTCTGGTGGTAATAGTGGTGGGCAATCTTCGAATGTTGGCAGTCACATACACACTAATGGTAGCGGAATTAAATGAAACACTTCTAATCGAATAACCAGTGATATGGACTTCCGCAAGATAGCAGCTAGTTCAGTAAAATAAAAGTTTATTACATTATCTATGTGCTCTAAAAGAGCTAAAGCTTAAAAATTCTTTATATGAAATCATGAGATCAAATCCCAGTGAGCAAATTATTCTTCCTCTTCTTCTATTGTTTAGTGTGAACTCACCATTTACGAGCATTTAAAAGCTAGCGCTAAATCAGACCGATCCTCGCTCGCGAATCTTCGGCAATAGAATGCCAATACATCAAATTGTATACAATAACAATACTGTATTCATAAAAAAAAAATTAACAAGTATACTCTAAGAATACTTGTACTGCATGATCACGTTACACTATTATGATTTGACCGCATGTTATAAAGAAAAATACAAAAAGTGAACTTTCATCCAGTTATCATTCCAAAACCTTTTTGAACCCATTCTTTTAACACATATGATCTGCCCTTTTCAAATGTCTTTATTCCGGATTCTATCACGCTTCGCAACTCTGAACATAATTCTCTCCGTATGAGATTCTTATGTAAAATGATAGTAATTCAAAATCAGGAAATTTGAGAGACAATGCGCGACATAGGGATCCTTAGCAAGGGCGGCCTCTTAACGTAAGCTTTAAAGAACATATTAAAAGTGACATAAAAGCCTGTTGTAATTATTCCATATAAGTGGAGCGCCGACACTCGTCTGTTAAATAGATTAATGTTGAAAGGAATTATAATTACGACGGAAATGACAGCACTGTGACGGATTTGTGACACGTGCAGATTTTGCTCCCCAAAAATAAAACTTCTAAATGCGAGAGTAAATCCTAGAGATGGGCAAGAAGATATATCAAAATTGGTTCTGAATGTGCGATGGCAAGCAACACGCAATACAAGAATTGGGCATTTCCTCTACCCTGGGGAGAAATTGTTAATAATGATAACTAATATGTTTATTGATAATATACTCTACAAAGTCGACCTCCACGCGATTTTCCCTGAATAACCATTATGAAATCCTGATTGAATCCTAATGAATTTGTTATGATGAACCGATTAGCCTGACTTCATCTTCATCTATAATCACTTATTGGTATCTAGCGTATACCAATAGAACAAGCAGGGTTAAAATTCCATGTTAAATTTCTGTAAAAAACCTCCACAATTTAAAACTCTAATATAATTAAAAAAATACAGATGAATTAAGATCTTTACATTTACTAGTGCAAGTTTAGTAAGGAAAGGATGTAAAAGCGAATACTTTTGTTATGTCAACCAATCGTCAAGGAAATTGATATAACTATACATATAATATTTGGGATGTAGAAAAATATTGGTAACTTTCTATCTCAGGTAATCTTTACATCCCACTCATGCGGGCGAAGTCGCGAATAAATATTAGTATCTCTATACGAAGACAATTACTTACAATGACATCAATTATAGTTCGTTGTGAGTTATAGGATCCTGTAATCATTTACGTAAGGAGGCCTCATAAATGGGACGGTAACAAATGAGGCAAACCGCGGGTGAGATATTGCAGCCAGCAATTTGTAGTGGTAATTATCCTATATATTATGGGATAGTTGTTTATATTATTATAAGGACATTAGCTACTAAATATTTCGAATGCTGCTGATTTTCACAAGCGTACAACTCGCCACAAATTTCTATCCCAACTATCTAAAGAGTAGCGGTCCTCCACCGTGCATTATTCAAGGCACTTTCTTCCATGCACAACCACTCTTTGGGACCAACTTTCAGCAGCAGTATTTCCGAACCAATATGTCATCATAAACATCAAGAACAGAGCATATTCCTTTTCAAAAGACCAGTAGCATACCTAAAATTTCTCTGGTGTTGTGGGTGATCATGGGTGGCGGTAGTCACTTACCATCAGATGAGCCACATGCTCGTTTGCCCCCTGTATTATAATAAAATAAGACTTGTAATGGCAAACAAGCAGTCGCCTCTCCTGATGAAACTGAATACTCTCCAACGCCTGTTGCCTTTATACGCATATCTTAGAAAGTAACAGTACAGAACATAACCCAGCTAATGAAGTAACGACCACAACTGTGCCGACGATACTAGTCAATGAATGCGGATGACTCAAGACAGTTACTTATGGCCATGTATGTTCTGTGTTCTGTAGTGAATTGTGAATTGATACTAACGAAGCATGGTAGAAGATCTTGAATTCAAGAAAATCTCCAGCTTCCCAACCCACTAACTTCTTCTAAAAACCTTCCAAAAAAACTTGAGTTTATATGACATCTAAAGGCTTATGGCGTGGCCACCCCTGAATTGCCTGATGCCCACTTCACAATACTGATGAAGCTTCACAAAGGACGTGTCTAAGAGTACAAGTATATACCCTTTTTAAAATATTCCCTTGTCCAAAAAATAATCCTAAATACGTCAATGATCAGAAAACCTCCGAGAGAGTGAAAGAATTCAATCCTTCTAGCTGTTCATTCTCGATATCTACTTAATAATCATAGATGGTACAGCTACACGACGTTTACCGGTAGCTTCCAACAAGGCCCTTGTGTCCTCATGACCGCTGAGGCGTATTTTGTTGAGATAGTCCTTGATAAATAGTCCTGCCTTTGTTTGCTTTGAAACTCGCTCGTTATTATTTCTGATAAGCCTGGAAGATTTCTTATTTGAAAACGAACGTATGCGGAGTGTTGGCAAAACATTCTTTAGTAAAATCGAAAGTAACGCAAAGGAATCTATTAATAAATGAATTTCTGGCAAAAATTGCTAAAAACAATCCGGATTAAACCGGCCTCCAAATAAAAAAGCTCATTGTTGTTTTTGCATGCAAAAGCAGTTGTTTGTAAAGCTGTGTTTCGGTTTCAAGGGTGGGATATGACAGTGGATTAACAGGGTACAGAAAATATCTTATTCCTCAGGAATAGCAACGCATGGAGGGTATCATGGGTAAAACAGTATACTCGGTTATGTCCATAGTACTGTTCATATCTATAGGCCGCTTACCGGTTACCGCTTTTCATTAGGTGGGTTTCTAAGTTGCATTAAAAAAATTGAAATCGGTCTATCTGTATGAAAGCTACTACTGCATAGACAAAAGCATAAAAATTTTTTAGAAAATGTGGAGGGTCTCTATGCATTGGGAGTCAATTAAACGAATGTGTTGCTACGAGTAGGTTATTAATCTAACCACTTACATAATATTGGTTTTGCGGTAAACAGAAAGTTTTACCACTAAACCAAAGGGCTCGGAATATTTTTGCCTCACAAAAAAAATTGGAACATTAAAAGAAACAATTTCACACATGACAGCTGAGCAAGTCACGAATTATAACAATGTATAGACTAAGAGCTGACTACATAAAAGTTTATTGAACGTTTTATATGAATTTTAATATTTATATAACGATTCTGTTTTCAATACGTAAATGGCGGGAAAATAACGAATCTAAAGGTATCCCGATAAATGTCATCTGACTTTAATTACAACTTTTTCTAAAAATCATTGCCGTAATAAGAGGAAAATAATATTAGAATTTTTAAAAATTCATGTTTGAAGCATTTAAAAACTATTTCTTCGTACTTCGAAGAACATATAAACCCGATATTAGATAATTATGCCAGAGAACTATATTTATAAAAAACAAGCTGCCTGCTTTCAACACCAGAGGGCGATACCACAACACGAGTAATAGTAGCTCAATGGTATAAAAAAATCTCTATTTTCTAACTAGTTATTCGGCTACAATAAATAAGTACGCGATGTTAAAAATTGTTCGGGCGCTGCTGCGGTAAATAATAACAATTACGAACGAACGCAATCTTGAATCTCTTGATATTAGAATACGACTCCGTCACGTCAATAGTAATAATCTCCTATTTTTTTTTTTGTTATTTTTTTTTTTCTTTTTACGGACAAATCACACAGATTGAGCTAGCCCCAAAGTAAGTTCGAGACTTGTGTTATGGGATACTAACTCAACGGTACTATATTTATAATAGATACATATATATAGATAAACTCCAAGACCCAGGACAATCAGGAAAAGATCGTTTTCCATTGCCTGGCCGGGGATCGAACACTCCACGTCGCAGGCAACCGCTGCGCCACGGAGGACGACATTATTGATGCAAACGAATAGTCAATTAACCTTATGAGAAGAAACTACCGTTGCCTATGAACACTTGCAACACGGCGGAAGTTGCTTGTATGTTGCTAGCTATTTTAATGTAGACACGTTTCTTAAAATGTCCCATGTTATATTGTAAGAAAAAAACCGACGAAGCAAGTTCATTTAACAACCTACAATCCTATTAATATTATAAATGTGAAAGTTTCTATGAATGGATAGATGGATATACTTAAATTTTATAAAAAAAGTACCTTACCTTTTTAGACAACGAGCTCTTCAGCTACAATAAGTGTGCGACGTTAAAAATTGCCCGCCGCCTCGGTAAGTGATAACGATTACCGCACTGCAAATGAAATGCTGCCAACCGAGTGATTTATACACGCCTTAATTTCCATATCAATGCACATACTCGTCCGGGCGCGCGGCGTCGCTCGACAGGTAATTTCAGTACGCAGCTTTTGGGAACGGGTTAAAGGTAATTGGCGGAATGATAAATGACTGTTTCTTTTAATATTTGTCGTGGGATTTTCAGTTTTTTTTTTTTTATACAACTTAGAATGGCAAACAAGCTGACGGCCTACCTGATGGAAAGTGGTAACCGTCGCCTATAGATATGAGCAGTACAATGGACATAACAGAGTATACCGTTTCGCCCATGATACCCCCCATGCGTTGCCACTCCTGAGGACTCAGGTGTTATTCCTGTGTACCCTGTAAATTCACGCCATATACCACCCTTCAAACCGAAACACAGCTATGCAAACACAACTGCTTCATGGTTGAAACACGAATGGGACAGAGGTACCCAAGCAATCGACTTTTGTACAAAGTCTCCCTCTGGTGATCTCAGATCACTAATTTATTTCCGATGATCCCGAGTTCGTTCGGTGAAATTGTGAAATTGTTTTTAAACGACAATCAAAAGAAGGTTCTTCGTCTGTATTTTTTCTAAATCGATTTTCGTGAGTCTTTTTGCAGGGTTTTTATATAACATAAGGAGGTGCCAGTGATGACTTATGGAACCGAAACATGGTCCTACACGATTGGCCCGTATGCAAAAGCCTCAAGTACCTCAGCGGGCTAATAGATCCATACAATATTACGATTATTAGGTAATATGCATAACAAGACATAACATGCGCGAAAATTCAATTTTCTCAACAATTTAATGGAAGTTAACGGAGGCACGAGATGATTTCATTAATTCATAATGCGACAACTTGACGTGTGTATTGAAAATTGAATGTTGAGGAGACAGTTCGGATTACAATTATAGACACATATAGACACATGCGGTATACGCGAGTAAATACGGCGATAAAGATAGATAGATAGATACTTTTTTCTTTATACAACTTAGAATGGCAAACAAGCTGATGACCCACCTGATGGAAAGTGGTAACCGTCGCCTATAGACATGAGCAGTACCATAGACATAACAGAGTATACTGTTTCGCCCATGATACCCCCATGCGTTACCATTCCTGAGGACTCAGGAAGGTAAATTCACGCCATATCTTACCCTTCAAACCGACACAGTCATGTAAACACAACTGCTTCACGGTTGGAACACGAATAGGACAGAGGTACCCAAGCAAACGACTTTTGAACAAAGTCTCCCTCTGGTGAAATTGTTTCCTCTAAAAGATTACAATAGTAAACTTATTATAAACACAAACAATTACAAGAAATAATCACGATGAGAAAACAATGGGCGACCTTATCGCTAAAAGCGATCTCTTCCAGGCAACCTTTGGACGGAGAGGAATAATTATAAACGGTTTGATCGGAGGCACAATTAAATTCTATTATTTAAAATGTAGTATATACATATACATACATACATATCTGTCACGCCTGTCTCCCATTAGGGTAGACAGAAACAATGGAACGCCAAATGCTTCGATTCAAACAAACCTCTCTCGCTTCTTCCACATTGATGAGTATATTATATGGTATTAGTATTCGTTTTCTTCATAAGAATGTATGAACGTTTGTTACTCTTTTACGCAAAAATTACTGCTCGACTCGAAGCAAAAACCAATATTTAAATTCCATCATTTTTATTTTTTTAGTATCAGTTTATCTTAATTTATAGATAGATAGATAGATAGATAGATACTCTTTATTGTTTCCTCCAAAAGATTACAATAGTAAACTTATTATAAATATAAATAATTGAAATAATCACAATGATGTGATATGAACTGCCATTTTTATTTATTTATTTATTTATTAGTACAAATATGTGTACATGGCGGACTTAATGGTAAAAGCATTCTCTCCCAGTCCACCGTAGGGTAGTGTCAGAATACACGAATGCGGTACTAGTAATTATTGATATACATATATACTAAAATTTACATATATAAACGAACATATAAGATATACTATACTGTACACGAAGATGACAATAATAGTGAATACTTATTTACCATTTGATCACTGGTCCTTTTGTCTACGTACATGAAACCACTTTTTTGTTTTGTATATTCATGAAATATCACTTATTGAGTCAGAGTAATATTTAAAATATTTATATTTTCATATTTACTGTAATATTGTGTTAAAATAATGAATTTACATATTTTTCTGTGTCCTTTGTATTATCAAGTTACAGTTTATTTTGTATGTTTTAAACGAATATCAATTAATAAATCCAAATTATGTTATAAATATTTTATGCTCGTATTTAATCATTTTATATACATTTTTAATTAAATATTATTAATTTATTTTTATTATAATTAATGAATTTACAAAATAAGTACTAGTCATTCAACGATTCAGTGGCAATAATTAATTAGTCAATCTAATAAAATATAAAAATGGCAATACCCTTTTGGAAAGGGCAGTCGTGTTCGGAACGTGTAAGTGGATGGTACTATAGGATATAAAACTACCAAAATAAGCAGAGTTTTATTTCTTTTTTTTTTTATACCACTGAGGTGGCAAACAAGCATACGGCCCACCTGATGGTAAGTGGTTACCGGAGCCTATGAACACCTGCAATACCAGAGGTATAACGCGTGCGTTGCCGACCCTGAAGAAACCTCTTTACCCCCCTTTTGAAGAACCCCATGCTGTAGTCTCTTGGGAAAACCTCGGCAAGGAGCTCATTCCACAATCTGAGTGTTCGTGGGAGGAAACATCATGCCGATCACTGTAAAGTTATCAGTTTTACCCGCGACTTCGTCTACGTGACCGAGATATGTACTTGCACAAAAGTCGTTTGCTTGGGCATCTCCATTCCATTTGTGTTCCAACAGTGAAGCAGTTGTTTTTTAATGGCTGTATTTCGGTTCGAAGGGTGGGATACGGCAGTGAATTTACAGGGTACAGAGGAATAACATCTTAGTCCTCAGGAATGGCAACGCATAGGAGGTATTATGGACGAAACAGTATACTCTGTTATGTCTATGGTACTGCTCATATCTATAGACAACGGTTGAATTTTCATCAGGTAGGCCGTCAGCTTGTTTACCTTTCTAAGTAACATAAAAAAAAATTAGTCAGACGTTAAGGTGTTAATAAGTAACAAAAAAAAAACAAACAAATCTTCGTAAATCAAATATCAGTAATGATTATTTTATTAGATTATTTTATATGACAAGCTGTATGGTGCCGACATAGAATAGGCCACGCCTTCCTTTCCCATGGATGTCGTAAAAGGCGACTAAGAAAACTTAAAGGTTGAGGGATAGGCAGTAACGTCCCACTTAAATAATCACTAAAGACAAACTGCGGTAGCCAAGCCACCTGCCAAGCATGGAAACTCCTGACAAAACCCTCCATTATGCATATGTTCAGCATGGAGCAGTTATCGGCTGATATGAAAATGATAATTTGTCTAGAAAACACGCAACATCCAGGCATTCATCGACGAGAAAGTTCTCCACTAAAGTAGTTTTTATGCAAAGCACAATAAAGTCATTTTAAGGTTACTCTATCTGAAGCAATAGTTGTTTTATCGTAACCTCCAAACAGTGGGTTCTAACAAGCAGTCAATATCAGCTCCGGTGTTAACTTCGCTGTCAGTGACACGAGCCCACAAATCGGGAGCCGACCCTTGTTCATCATGAATATTTAGATTGCCGGTACATGACTGCTTGCCCAACTAATATAGTTTTGACCCTAAACTGACGTGAAGTGGAGCGTTTGTAATATTTATAAACGTACTTGATTGTTGAAGGGTCGGCTGGGGGTACTGAATCGTTCGTATTATATAATTTTGCAAGTTTCTTAGCTATGTACTATTACAATACATTATTACACGATGGGATTGTTAGAGGTTATATAAAATTACAAGTACCAGAGGGAGACTTTGTATAAAAGTCATTTGTTTGGCATTCTCTGTCCTACTCGTGTTTCTACCGTGAAGCAGTTGTTTGCATGATTGTGTTTCGGTTTGAAGGGTTGGATATGGCAGTAAATTTACAGAGTACAAAGAAATAATACCTCAATCTTCATTAATGGCAACGAATGGGTGTATTATGGGCGAAACAGTATACTCTGTTATGTCCATGATACTGCTCATATCTATAGGCGACGGTTACCACTTGTTTCCCATTCTAAGTTGCATAAAAAAAGTGAGTTTGTAATCATATATTCTTTTTAAAACAGAAACAAAACAAGAGAGAAAAAATCCTGAAGCTACCAGGAGGAAAGATGTTAGTACTAACTTTATAGCTCGTCTGAACATGGTCAAACATGGTACACGACATTAGGCAGTAGTGTTGTTTATTATATATTTATTAAATTACCTGTCCAATTGAAAACTATAAATAATCTCAATTCATTTAAAGAATTACATTACGATCTCTTTTATTGGACAAATTCTATTATTCCGTTAATGACTTTTGTACTGGTAAACGTAACTACCAGTATTTAAAAAATAAATGTATTGTATATATTATGAAGGATTAAGTCGACATTGTTGATTGTAAAATATATTTATTATTGTTATCCAATACTTGTAATAAGCAGTTTAATTTAATGTGTTTTTCATGATCATACATAATTTCAGACACAATTAACATTTTTTTTTTAGTAATTTTTCTTATACCACTTAGAAATGGCAAACAAGCTGACGGCCCACCTGATGGAAAATGGTAACCGTCGTCTATAGACATGAGCAGTACCATGGACATAACAGTATACTGTTTCACCCATGATACCCTCCATGCGTTGCCATTCCTGAGGACTCAGATGTTATTCCTCTGTACCCAGTAAATTCACACCATATGCCTCAGTTGCTGGCCCTTCAAACCGAAATTAGTTATGCAAACACAAATGTTTAATTTAATGTGTTTTTGAAACACAAATGGGAAGGACACCAGCAATCGACTTTTTTTATAAATGATATAATTATACAAATTGGGAGAAACACAGCTGGGACTGAAGTATCCAAGCACTTTTCTACCAAGTTTCCATCAGGTGATTAGCTTTAAAAGAATAATGTCGAATCGTCTCATTGTAATTGGGGACAGTAGTAACCCAACTCTATCGGCAACTGCAATCATTGACCCCATTATTACGTAAGGAAGTCTAGGGTCCAATTGGATTGATGAGACATCCGGCAGTGTGGGGAGAGACCGCTCGTCACCTCCCACTGTTCCGGATCCAGTCAATCTGGGTTCTTACTTGTTTATTTACTTCGACTTATTGTTTGTACAGATATTGTAAACATTCATATAAGTTTGTGGATTCAGAGAAGTTGCGGCTCACATTATAGAAGTAATTGAGCACAGAAAATATTTTAGGAACAAGAAATAAAATTAAATTTACTTGCTGGAAGTATTGTTTAAAAAATATATTACATTTTGTAGTCGTCTCTGTTACGTTTCGCCATATCAAATTTATTATGGAATTACAGAAACACGTCTGGTCAGTTAGAGAGTCAATATGCGTTTAGAGAAAAAATTCGTGTCACAAAATGTGCGTGGACGAAATGGCAATCGGAGATTTATGGCCAATATTACCATATTAGCCATACTGTTGTAACCTTCCGATGGTAGAACTTTTGGTAGTAGCGATGGTGGTCAATCGTCGAGTATTGATAATCACACGCTTACGGTAGCGGAGTTGAATATTATTTTATTTAACACGTTGGGCCCGGCGCCGGGGGGAAAGAGGTTTCTTCAGCGTCGGTCCCTGGGGACGCGCGCGTAGAATTTTCCGTGTGGCCAGCGTCGGACATATTCAATGTTATGGGCAATAACTATTTCCAAAACTAAATTCAATTTTCTTTTTACGAACAATCCGTACAATTTGATAGGTCTTTTGTAACTGATCACCTCTCGAAGGCACGTACGTGGTTTTACTATACATCATACCAAAATATGGAATAGAATCACACATACAGTACACATACACCTAAAAAACGTCCAAAATAGCGCGACAATCGTTATCTCATTAGATAATCACATACAACATTGTATGCTATGCTATGGCTGCCGGCTGAACGGAAAGGACAGCAAATTCGGCACTGGGCTCAATGTGTGAATTCTAAACAAATGACCAGTGATGTGGACTTCATGATAATACCTAGTTCGGTTCGGCGAAGTGCTCTATGCAATTTTATATTCACGTAAGGCGAAACGCACACGAACTTTGTTACATGATACTTTGCAAATAGTGAATAAATATTCCTGTAGCGATACGCTCTGATAAAAACGTAACTCCTTTACACTCAAAAGGATGCTATCGGGCTCGCTAACGTCTGAAGCGGGAACACCGGAAAATTATGGATCGAATGGATGATAACTGACACCTCGCCACCTAGCGTTAGCGTTGCAAATGGTTTTTGTAAACTTGTCTCAGAAAAACAAGAAGGCTTTATATGTTTATTTTTTATTTTTTTTTATTTCACTAGTTGCCTGATATTTTTGATTTAGAATGTGACTAATAAAGGAATGGTAAATATATGTAAGATGGACAGAATTATAGTGACCAGGGATATTTATGTAAATAGATATTGCAAATGAATATAATTGTGTATAAATTTCTTAATGGAGTAAATTTGTCTTAGTTCAAAAGAACACATGCAAAACTTGCTACTTTATTTTCATAATAATATAGGTGAAAAAAAAAAACAGATTCTTCCAATGTATGTACATTCATTTACCTATTAGAAAAACCCGGCCCGGAATTTTAAAAATTACAAAAAAGTTCTTCTATGCAATTTAAAATGGCAAACAAGCTGACGGCCCACCTAACGGAAAGTGGTAACCGTCGCCTATAGACATGAATAATACCATTCACAATAAACAAAACAAATTTAGAAATTGACGACTTAACCATTTGACGACGACAAAAATAATCATTAAAGAGTTATCACTTAAGTTATCAATTAAAAAGTAACTAAAGAATTTTCATTATATAAATAATTTAAAAATTGTTTACTTCGAATGGAACTTCCTAACTGTGGGTCGAACGTAGCACCTCAAGATGACAAGTAGCAAGTCGCTTAATCACTACATTACTGAACTATTGCCCAAAACAGAAATAGTGACGTCAGACGATTCAGACAAACGAACCATTAAGAAACAAAAAAGCAATTTTGGAGGATAAAAAAGATTTCCGTCGTATCACCGAAAACAATTATCCGCGACAAGAGAAATCGGATTCGACGCGGAGAATTTATATTAGATAAAAGATACGATTTATGAACTAAACTGGGTTATGGATATTCAATTTGCATTATATTATCGACAATGCAGACATTTTATAAGCGGATGGTACCAAAAAAAAACTCAAAATTTCAATAAATTTATAACATGTGTATAAGAAAAAAAACAATAATAAAAACAATAGAGAATAGAAGAGACAAAATGCTGGGGCACCTTATACGACATGACGATATTTTAAAGAGCATAGTGGATGGAAAGTTGAAGGTAAAAGAGGAAAGGATAAACCGAGGAAAGAACTACATGGGACAGACAAAGGAAGCAGTAGGTGTCATGTCGTATAGGGAGGTTAAAGATATGGCCTGGGATAGAGCTGGCTGGAAGAAGATGCATAAATTAGTTGCACCGACAAGAGGAAACTCTTAAATGAAAAAAAACAACATGTGTATGATAAATATGCAAACTATCACTCCAAAATAGGTGTTAAATTATTATGATAATAAAAATTGAAACTAGACTATTTCTGTACATGTGAGTTATTTAAAAACTAAATATAAGAGGTTTTAATAAGACCAAGAAGTTAAAATAACATTGTTTAGAATTTTTTTCTGTATGTATTTATATTTGTTTCTATTATCATGCAAAAACTACTGCGTCATATTGGATACGCAGTTGTGTTTCTGAATGTGTAACTTAAAATCCGGTGTATGTTTCGTGTTGATACTCCATTCCAGATAACTATTAAGTAAAAACAGAAAGCGTATGAAGGGCAGGTGTGGTGAAAAATATGGAACAATTGTAGTAACACATTTAGTAACATATATATATATATATATATATATATATATATATATATATATATATATATATATATATATATATATATATATATATATATATATATATATATATAACGTACCCTCCAACGTACGCTTTAAAAGAAAAATTTAAAACTACAGAGATTTAGACTGGGATTCGATCTTGAAATCCCCAGAAGATCAAGCATTGTCGCTATCTAAGTAAGTCTATCTCGTGATTGTAGTCTTTTTTTTCTTCTTTTTATCAGTACCAAGTTTGTGATAGTCATTGTATCCATTTACATTTTTGTTTTAAACTCAACTTTTATTTAAAAAAAAAAAAGCAACAGTTACGTTGCTTGCCCGTTCGTCCAGATGAAATTGTATTCCCAATTGGACGGTAGATATTCATAAAAAAATAACTATTTAAAAGTTTACAAGCAGTAAACAAGTTTACTTAAATAAAAAATATTTTATTTTTTATTTAAGTAAACTTATTATTATATTTTTAACTATATAGTAATTTTTGACATTGGAGGTTGTGAGAATTAATAACGAGAACTGATAATGATTTGATAATTAATTATTTATACAAAAAAGTGAAAAACACAGTCTCTTCGATGGAAGGTCGACGACATCAGTGAGTACAGATTACCTACATCAGTGACAGATACATCTCCATTTGTCATAGACAAACAATGGCATCACTATTCGTCGTCATAAAATACAAGCAATATATTCTATTTCATTAGGCGACGTCGCTGCGACGCTCGGTTCACTGCCAGGAAGTCAGATGGCGTTCGACACAGATTGATTTAATTTCCGGCTTTACTGTCAGCTTATACACATTTTTAGTTAAGTCTTCGACTGTATATAACAAAACGATACTGTGAAATAAAAAACTACGTAGTTTTTCTTATGCAATATTTTTCATAAAACAACTTTAAAAAAAAAACTTCTTTTATTTTTCGTCTTTACATATTTGCGTCTTTATAGCTCGTTTCTCTAAATCGTAATGTCATCCGCAACACAATGATACAGCAGAAAGGTACATACATCCCTCTCTCTCTCGCACAATGACCCTCTCTTTCACTTGAAGATGCGATCGTGTATTCGTTTAAAATTATAATTGCGTTACAATATATGCATTCTTACTTCAATGAAAATAATCCTACATATATTTGAGGGACTGGCTCTCACAGTATCAGCTGAGCCGGTTCCTTTTGCCTAGTATGGGACACTTTTTGTATATGTATGTATTTTCTATATTTTCTATTGTGATTGTGTGTTTACTCGAAGTTAATTTTTTTTACAACACAGGGTGCAAACGAGCTTGCGGCTCACCTGATGGTAAGTGACTACCGTCGCCCATGATTACCCACAACACCAGCGGCATTGCAGGTATGCTGCCGGCCTTTTAAAAAGCAATATACTCTTTTCTGGAAGGTTATGTTGTCGTATCGGTTCGGAAATACTGCTGCTGGAAATTGGTTCCAAAGAATGGTTGTACGTGGAAGAAAGTGCCTTAAAAAACACACGGTGGAGGACCGCCACTCGTCCAGATGATTGGGATGACTCGACTCGAAATTAATGTTTTCTATTCTATTCTATTTGTAGACAAGTAGCAAGCGAATTTGACGATGGAATGGACATTGCTAGTGAGTCCGTGAGATAGAAAGAGATAGCAACGCCGGATAACTCATTGCAACTCACGGACTCGCTAGCGATATCGATTCCATCGACGAAATCACTTGCCACTTATCTAGAGGTCCTGTAATAACAAAGTGTAAAATCAGTTTTTTTTTTATACAACTTAGAATGGCAAACAAGCAGACGGCCCACCTGATGGAAAGTAGTAACCGTCACCTATACACATGAGCAGTACCATGGACACAATAGAGTATACTGTTTCACCCATGATACCCCCCATGCGTTGCCATCCCTGAGGACTCGGGTGTTATTCCTCTGTACCCAGTAAATTCACGCCACATCCCACCCTTCAAACCGAAACACAGCCATGCAAACACAACTGCTTTACGGTTGAAACACGAATGGGAGAGAGGTACCCAAGCAATCGACTTTTGTACAGTCTCCCTCAGTTATAGAAAGAAAAAGAAATAAATGCTTAAAGCTACAACAGAATTAAATCTCATTGCGTTAAGTTCTAAACCTGTATTTAAATATATGTAAATAACACGAAAGTTTCAAATTAATTTATAGTATGAAAACAAATCTCTAAATTCCTCTGAGAACACATTGTATAAGGGGAAAGGGATTGTTAGTAATGGGGTCTAATAGCCTCATTGCTAGCAATATACCCTCTCAGGTTGACCTCCATGCGGATCCCCCTGGAAACCATCATGTTTAATTCTTGTCGAATTCATCATGGTGGGCCAACTGACCTGCATTCATTCTCGCCTATCATCTTCCACTGGTGCTTCGTCGGTGTATACCGATAGCGCGGACGGGGTTACCATTTCTATTTTCACCCATTAAAAGAAAAAAACATTGTGTACCACCGCTGGTATCCCTGATGCCCCAATTCAGAAGGCGACAAGTCATACACTACTGAATTAATATTAATTTGTTTAATACCTCAATTACATTACGCTGAATTGCTTATGTGACACGTGTTTCGCCTCTAAATGAGCCATTAATGCTTTGACATGTTGCAAATTGGATCTAGCATATGGAATACTAGCTTTACCCCGCGGCCCGTGGTCGTATTTTGATATTAAATTGTATCTTATCTTATCCTATTTAAGAGCTGCGCTCTTATCGGCGGAGCTCTAGCCACTCACTACGATTTTCAGCGTGTCTCTTCACCTCTTGATACGACACGACACCAACTCCTTCCTTGATCTGTCTGATGTAACTATTTTGTAAATTGTATAAACTTTAATAATTAAGAATTACTAAGAAAGTTTATAAAACATTCCTTAATTTTATAGTATAGTATGTTTGTATATGTACTATAAAACTAAATTTTTTTTTATAATCAGACTAGAAGTCCCATGATTAGCACATTGTAACAAAAAACTCATCTGCTTTTCGACACATATTAGATTTTTTTTAATGCATGATAATGGAATGGTAACCCTACCTGTGCTAACGATATACGCTGGCTGAGCATCAGTAAAAATTATAGGTAAGACTGAAAAGCTAGGTTAGTTAGCCCATCGTGATGAATACACCTGGAATTTAGCACGATAGTTTTCAGGGGGGACCACGTAGAGGTCGACCCGACAGGGCATATCGCTAGCAATGAGATATTATGTAGTGCGCATTACTAACAATCTCTTCCCATTGACATATATTAGTTAGATAGACCACGAAATTGAAAATTATATAATAAAACAAAACTGTATTTTTAGAAAGTGTAATCATGTGTCTACTCGATTCTGCTACGCAAAGGGAAAAGGCAACATTAATCGTCAGCAAATTAACATGAAAATAATATGAGAGTAATCGCTATCAACTGTAAAAAGAATTACCAAAATCGGCTCTAAATTTGCGACATAATCGCATAACATCTTCCATTTGGAAGTAATTTAAAAGTAACATTACCGGTTGCAGATTTATACTTTTATAATGTTTTCGTTAAAGTGTTTCAAACTCTTGCCATAAAACGTTTTTTGCGTTAACGTAGCCGCTGTAAGTACCGTTCAGTGTTTGTCTTTAATCCGCCCATGAAAGTAACTCCGCAAATCCTGACGAGGAAGGTTTGTGGTCAGAAATGGAACGGTACAAAGGGACAACCGCTAAGGGACCGCTTCACCACGTAATTACCGTACCTACAGACAAGTGTGACACAAACGGACTAAAAAAGCGGATAAAGGATTTTCTGATGGATGAAAATGGAATGGTAACCACGTTTACGTTATCGGTTTACACTGGGGAAGCACCAGTGAAAGATGGGCGAGGATGAAATCAATTCTGTTAGCCTATGGCCTATCGTGACGAACTCCACAATGGTTTCAGAGAGAACAAAAAAAATAACGACTTTAAAAATCGGTTAATTTGATTTATTGACTAAACTATTGAGCCAATTTTGATAAAATTTCTATGACTATTTCGTAAGTATATATCCTTTTAGATAAAGAAATAATTTCCCATTTCTGTTTATAACTAACGGAATTATAAGGTAATAAACATAAAAAAAAAACAGTTCCGTTCCGAAATCGATTGAAAAAACTAGAGAAAGTCTACGAAAATTAAAACAATGTAACCTAAAGAATCATAAATGGGGGGAAAGGGATTGTTAGTAATGGAGACTGAGAATCCCAATGCTAGCAATATACCCAACCAGGTCGACCTCCTCGCGGTTCCCCCTGGAAACTATCATGGTTAATTCCTGATGAATTTATCATGATGGGCTAACTGGCCTGTTTTCATTCTCATCTATCACCCTTCACTGGTGCTCCGCCAGCGTATCCCGTTAGCGCAGGCGGGGTTACCATACCATTTTCACCCATCAAAAAAAAAATCAAAAATATACCTGTTAAAAGAAAATAATAAAAAAATATAAAATACTTATCTTTACATCCGCCCGTGCGAAGTCGGGGCGGATCACTATTTAATTTTTATTAAAATTTTATTACTAAAATTTTTATATTAATCGTATACTCATTGCAGCAATAAAAAAAAAACATGTAAACATTAGTTTATTATTTTTTATAAAATTCGCCTCCGTTTTTTTTTGTACACCAATAAATAAGGGGATTATAAAAATATGAGAATATGGTACGCAGCGCCGTTGACTTAACCCCCTAAACGTCGCTCACACATGTTTGGGTGGCGCGTTTAGAAGCGGGACAAATCAAATATTTACTCTTTACTCGGTCGGGTTTGTTCACAAATGTTCACAGAATATTTGCAACCGGTTGCAGGCATTGCTTTGACGACCATGCACTATGTATTTACCAGAGGGAGACTTTGTACAAAAGTCGTTTGCTTGGGTACCTCTGTCCCATTCCTGTTTCCACCGTAAAGCAGTTGTGTTTGCATGGCTGTTTTTCGGTTTGAAGGGTGGGATATGGCGTGAATTTACAGGATACAGAGGAATAATACCCGAGTCCTCAGGAATGGCAACGCATGGGGGGTATCATGGGCGAAACAGTACACTCTGTTATGTGCATGGTACTGCTCGTGTCTATAGACGACGGTTACTACTTTCCATCAAGTGGGCCGTCAGCTTGTTTGCCATTCTAAGTTGTATAAAAAAAAAAAGGCGGGGTTACCATACCATTTTCACCCATCAAAAAAAATCTATATCCTTTTAGATAAAAAAATAATTTTTCAAATTTCGATTTACAACTAACAGAATTATGAGGTGACAAACATAAAAAAATAAAAAAAAATAACCGAATAGAGAGCCGACTGCTTTTTGAAGTCGGTTAAAAAACAATCAAACTCCTTACATATAGCACGATTAGTATTTTCAGTTTACGTAGCAACTGTATAAGGAAAGACCAAATTTAGTCTAACAAAACTTAGTTATGATACCTAATTAGCATTCCTCGATCTCCAATCTTGTTACGTTTGTATTTCTCGCGACCTTCCTTCTAAATTTCAAGACGGGACGTACCCTAGGTTTTTATAATCAGCCAGTTAGCGCACGATTTAATACAAGTTTCGAGACTCTGAGATAAATTTGCTTTTTTCAAAATTTTACCCATTGCACTCAAAATATTATAATATTTAAGGTGGCGAATAACGATAATAACTTTCATTGTTGTTTTTTTTTCGTAAAACGGACTTTATATTTTAAATTTTCTTTTAATTGTGATTTTATTTTTTTAAACCCCTTTAAAAAGAGAAGGCTTTTTAATTTTGTTTGGCTTTCCACTTGTTTTGGGTTTATTATGCGATATTATCGTCAATTATGAATTTATTTTGATAATTCTTTCCGATATCGACAGGGTTAATTCTAATATTGGCTCCATATTAATTGTATTATAAAAATAAAATATTATTTTAACAAAATTTTGCATTATTTATGTTTCTGTTGAGTTAAAGCACATTATTCTTGTTATATCTGTTGGAGAAAGTTAAATAAAACAATATACAACAGGAAAAAGACATCAATCTTCAAGTTTATTAGACAAGCAAACTTCAATAGACTGTCAATAATAAAAAGAATTAATATTTTTACCATTGAGGTAATCAGTTTTATCAGTAATAAATAATGTATTTTATTTATATTAATAACTAATTAAAATATTTTAACCATCTTCACAAACTATATTCAAGTGTCTATTTATTTATAGTAGCATGAATTGAGAAGCCTGAAAATTTAAGAGCTGTGTCCCAACTCATTTTCATTTCGAGTCGTAAAATACGACTAGAAGAAGTGTATGTGCTGTATGTACTAAAGAAAAATCAAAAATAAAATAATAACAAACTATTTGCACTGACCATGTTAGTGTTAAGCCAATATCCTCTTTTGACGAACACAAACTCATTGCTTGATTTTTCATTTTTTTTTATGGGTGAAAATGCTATGGTAACCCCGCCTGCGCTAACAGGATACGCTGGCGGAGCACCAGTGAAGGGTGATAGATGAGAATGAAAACAGGCCAGTTAGCCCATCATGATAAATTCATTAGGAATTAACCATGATAGTTTCCAGGGGAAACCACGAGGAGGTCGTACTGGATGGGTATATTGCTAGTAATGGGATTCTCAGTCTCCATTACTAACAATCCCTTTCCCCCCCATTGGTTGATTTGATATCATAATGATATCACAAGAATCGAATTCAACATGAAAATTGTCTACCTTATCTTAGATGACGTCGATGAAATAAGGCGCATTGTAACAATAAGATGCAAATGTATGTAAATTCTTAAGAGGGGGGGAACACTTTTCGCTAATTCGTCACAAGACGGAGACGACAGCGTTAAATAATTCATAATTATTATTCATGTAGACCGTCTCGGCCGCAGGATTGTTGGCGAAAAAAGAAAATGTGTAAAAAAAAAGTTTTCATTCGGCGAGCGGTGTTGCCGTTTTTAGAAATATTAGATTAGAGGTGAGGAGGGGGGGGGACTTGCCCAAAAAGTCGTTTGCATTATCTATTTTTTGCTGTTTAATATAAAATACCAATCAATGACTCGAGATCATTATTGACTACTTGTCGCTTGACAACAGGAATATATTCTTGATTGCTTCTCTCTTTATACATAAAAAAAAGATAAACTTTTTGCCACTTCAGTGAAATAAAAAAAAATAAAAATATACAACACCGGCTATTTTTACTCCCTCTCGTCTCTATTTTCGGCTAAAATTATCAACATTTTTATCAACTTAATGTGAAAAAATATTGCGCATTTTTAGCAGTAAAATTCTAATTTCTAATGGCAACACCGCCAGCGACTTGTATCCACGAAACAGATAAATAGGCATTACGGCGAATGAACGTACAGTCTTACTTTTTCCTTATTCAAATGAAGCCGGCTCCCGTGAATTTGAAATTACCTGGAAAAGAAATTAGTTGAGTTAGAACAAGTTTACTAGAAAGAAAATGTAACTCGAAATAAAAACTTCTCAGTTATTGGCTAGCCATACCCCGTCATGTTGCTCGTATGAATCAGTAAAAAATAGTCTATTCAAGATATATAATTTACCTGCGCACTTAATTTTAAAATCTCCTCAGCTGTTTACGCAATACTGAGTACCAAATAATCAAACATTTCAACAAACTTTTTCATCTAATCCTATTAATAATTGTCAATGCTAGTACTCTTTCAGTTCGACATCCACGGTCATCCCACATCCGTCTATCGTCGTTAATCCCTCCTGAGTTCGCCACAATAGACTAACCGACCAGACATCATCCTCACCTATCCTCTCTCAGTAGTACTCAGAATTTGTAAACCATTACATAAAAGAATGTTCTAAAAATGACATATTTGGATGTTGGTTATTCCATAACGCGAAAACAGTTACTTTATAGTTCAGCATACAAATTAACCGTATTTTGGATTACAATACTTTATATCCAGGTATTACAGAAGTTACGGATATTATTACCATCGTTAGAGACATAAAATTAAAAGTAGCCAAAACCGCAGCTTCTGCAAGCGTGCTGCGGTTTAAAGATACCATTTCTAAACACATGCAATTTAATAAAAGTAAATATTACAGAAGTAACAAACGATGTAGTCAGAGGTACCAATCGACTGTGACCCTTGTGATTAACATAACTTTCGATATGCCCATATTTTGGCAAGAGTTATTTACTACATTAGGACTTTATAAGTCGGGATACTTAATCTCTAGTCCAAGGCGTTTCAATTCTCATTTTATAATACAATTTTATTATATTGACAGCCTACTCATATTTAGTCCCTGGGTTTCCTTGAACCTGGACTCTTTGCATCTTCTTCCTACCCATTTGAGGTCGACATAATCTTTTTTTCTCTATGACCATATCAGTATTCAATCCTTTTTTGGCCATATCATCTTCAGAGACCATTCATCTGTTTTTCAGTGTTCCCCTATCCTTAACATCATCCAATGCGATATTTAAAATTTTCTTTAAAACATTCTCTTCATCTCGCATCATATATCCATATATATGTCCATCCAACACAATCTTACACCATCAAAAAAACATCTTGAGTACTCTGTTACATGGATTTACCATTAACAACTTCAATTATTGTACGCTTGTGTCTCATCGTAGTCCTACAGAAACCCAAGCAAATATCAAAAACCAGTTAAAGGCTGCAAAAAAACATCAAACATATAAAAAGTCGAATAATTACGTCACCCAAGGTTTTGTCATTTCGCTCATCTCCCCAGCGCGAGCGGGAGGTCTGCGATGAATTTATTCTCGTAATGTGTTAGAGCGGGACAGGGCACTGCGCGCGCGCAAGGCACCGACTGGCACAACGATAACAGGCTTGGTTTGGTTAATTAGATATTTATACATACAAATACAAGCATCGTATGTGGTTTCACTTTTATGGGTCAAGACAGAACCCTTGTTTTATGCCTAAACAACAAAATATGCTTTGATGGGCTTAGCAGTATTAATTTATCTGTGACACATTAAAATGTTCCCTTAAGAGGATTGTTCCTGATGAATTCGTCATGAAGAGCAAATTAACCTGACTCTCGCTTATGTAGCGTAAATGAATAACTTAAATTCTATTGTCACTAGTTAATCCAAATACTACCACAATGATATATCATTACTAAATTAGTAAATGATCATCATCAATAATATTAATGGCCAATTTAAACATTTTGCATCAAACTGTTAGAAAATAGTTGTCAAAAACTCCAAATAATGATGTGCTCTTTAATACTTCTAATTTTGTTTCATCCTATGCACTTTAATCAATTTCTTTTATATTTTCAATGTGTGAAGCGGCCTTAACTGTAGTGAGGACGATCAAGGTCAGGTCCTTCACCTTGAACTTACGAGCTTTGGATGTCTGACTTATTTCCTTGTATTCAACAAAGATTTTTATGTTCAAGCAACTTGCTTTTGACACTTTATTAAAGTTTAAATTATACTGACATAGAATTACACTCATATAACTAAGTAAAATAACAACGAATAAAATATTCATATCGGGTACCGAAAAAAGGCTCTTAGAAGACCCATAAAATGCTCTTAGGATGAGTATGCTAAACAAAAATTTTAGAAGTTGGGGAAGAATTAGTATTCAGTCGGTTAGTTTAAATCCAAGATATAATTTACTAAATAAATGGTCGAAAGAAACAAAATAATTTGGCTTCCTGAATCAGCACTGAGGAATGTCGAATTCTGATTCATTAACATAAAACATCATACCTACCGCCACATTAAATCAAGAATTCTTTTAATTGCTAAAAAAACTGTCAAGGGTCTGTCGTTTAAAAAGACGTTAAAATGCCAAAAGCGAAGAAATAAATACATTTATAATGGTAGTAAACATACAAGTTCTAGATATGTGACCTAGAATTCCAACAACTATAGCAATAACTGGGTCTGAAGCAACAGTAAAATCAGTTTTTACTTTGGAAGCAATATTGTGAGGCCGCGACAATAGCTGATCGGGTCGAATCAGTCTGCAGACAAATTTAATGGAAATGTCACAGGCAGCCTGCAGAGTCTACAGGGTAGAAAATACCTATTATTGGTGAAAGCCCTTTTGCAGGCTCACAGCCAGTCAGATATTGTCCGCTTATTTCTATTATAGTTGAAGAGGATTCCGTTTCTATACTGGATTTGTTGAAAAGACTAATATAATTAAATGTAAATCGTCTTTTCTCATAAAGTTTTGCATAAGTTGAAGATGTTTTCGTATTATGGCACTTGGAAAATAATTTAGGGAAATTTTCTCAATTTGTTTGTAGTTTTTTTTTTTTATATAGTATTGTAAAATATTTATTGTACATTATTTATATTTTTGTATATGTATATGTTACGCGATATACTCGTATTCTGAGCGATTTTAATAATGGTATTTACAATTAAAGGAATTCATTCTTAGGCGCTACCTCTTCATACTTATCTCTTAACATAATGTTTTAATTTGATAATTTCCCAAATTTACAGTTTTATATCGTGTGGTCCCGGCATAGAATATACGACATAGAGTAGTCCATCCCTTCCTTTCCCGTGAGTATCGTAAGAGGCGACTAAGGGAGGGCGAGAGATAGGCAGCAGCGTCCCTCTTAAAACATGTCTAAAGCCTAACTGCGGTTGCCAATTCGCCTGCCAAGCGTGGTAACTACTGGCAAAGCCCCTCAAGTGGGAGGCTTAGGTTTAGCAGTGGACAGTTAAAGCCTGACATGATGATAATGGTGATATCACCATCATAAATTAAAAAACAGTTATTAACTGTTTATTAATTCGTGATTCACTGTTCCTCCCAAAGGTTGACTGTTAAAAAACGCTACTGGCATTAAGTCTGCCTTTTGTATCAAACTTTCTTTTGATCAATAAATTTATTTAAATAAATAAATAAATATACATACACGTTTTATGTCTATATGCAACATTAGGTTATTAGATACCGTTAGATTGCTCTGAGAATATGTCTCAAATGGTTTTATTTTTTAGATATTTAGATTCTAATTTCCTGATAAATTAAGGTCGTATTCACGAAACATGCAAAGATATACACAACCGATGATTATTTTATGATAATCAGTATCGCATTAGTTTCTCTACAGCTTTTTTTTTAATATCAATGAAGACCAAGACGCTGAGTCTCGGTTTTGTTTTATAGCCGTGGGAGCATTTAAGCATTTTGATTAATCGTTAACAAACAATAAAATGGACGTGACAGTAATAAAAAAATCCGATTGTAAAATATGTTTCTCGTCAGGTCATGGTTGCTATATTTATTTTATAACTATATTTGCCAGCGACTCCGTACGCGTGACCAGGGTAAAGAGTAGCCTGTATCCGTTCCCATCCCAAATACTACTTGTGTGATAAATTTCATTTCGATTGATTGAGCTGTTAAGAAGCCAAGAGGTAAACTGCTTCAATCGGGGGGAAAAAGGATTGTTAGTAATGGGGATTAGTAGCCCCATTGCTAGCAATATACTCTGTCAGGTTGACCTCCTCGTGGTTTCCTGTGGAAACCATCGTGATTGATTCTTACATTCGTCACGATGGGCTAACTGACCTGCTTCATTCTCACCTATCATCCTTCACTGGTGCCCCACCGATGTATACCGATAGTGCAGGCAGGGTTACCATTGCATTATCATCCATAAAAAAAACTGCTTCAACCGTCTCTATTATGGTATGGTATGGTAAGTATAGAAATGCTCAAGGGCGAAAATGCAATTTGATAGTGCCCTATTATCTACTGTTCTACGGCAGAATAGACAATCTTGCAACTCTCAGCCGTTGTTCTTTGTACGCACCCCAACGCTGCAAGAGATTGCATGCATATAGTACTATAGTATTATGCCTTCGTGCCCTATAATTTCAGAGCCATATCCTTCCCTTCAAATCAAAATACAGTTAAGCAAGTTACTACACTGTTACCCGTGTAGTCCCGGCATCGAATAAATCACCCCTTGTTCTCCTGTGGAAATCATATGAGGCGACTAAGAAACTTAACCGTAGAGGGATGAGCAGCAGCGTCCCTCTTAAAACATCACTAAAAGCCTAACTGCAGTTGCTAACTCGCATGCCAAGCATAGCAACTACTGTCTTATATTCAGCAATGGGCAGTTAACGGCTGAAATGAAAGTAGGTACTTCACCGCAGAAACAGGGATTGGATATTTTTTTATACAACTTAGAATTGCAAACAAGCTGGCGGCCCACCTGATGGAAAGTGGTAACCGTCGTCTATAGACATGAGCAATACCATGGACATAACAAAGTATACTGTTTCGCCCCATGATACCCCCCATGCGTTGCCGTTCCTGAGGACTCAGGTGTTATTCCTCTGTACCCTGTAAATTCACGCCATATCCCACCCTTCAAACCGAAACACAACCATGTAAACACAACTGCTTTACGGTTGAAACACCAATGGGACAGAGGTAGCCAAGCAATCGACTTTTGTACAAAGTCTCCCTCTGGTAAAATAAATGATATGGATAAATGGAATTGTGAAAACTAATTCAGAAATGGAGGCGTAACTGCATAATGTAGTCGTAAAAATATCCGGACGACTTGAACCTTCTCTCTTTAAGTCACTTATGAGTAACACGGCTGGGGCGTACCCAATATTCGTTACCTATTCAAGGTATATCGCGACACCCTCGTCCAGTTGAAAAGGTTAATCTGAATTATCTTGAAAGCAGATTTAAACAGCCTCTAATCCAATACGTACTGCGCCCACCGCCTCCAATTCTATTTGAAACAAAGGCTATTCAGTCGAACTGTAATTCAATAGACTGGTTCAAGAGCTTCCCCAATGGCGCACACAAAAGAGCAAAACGGTTTAAATAAACCCTTAAATTTAATTACCATTCTGAAAGACTTAATTAACTGGCATTAAAGTAGTGTTCTGTATAGCCGAGTTGGAATATAACTGTGGAGTTTCATACTTTATCTGGCTGGAAGCTGCTCCAACAATTTGTGGGAGCTGGGAACACCTGTAGGAGTTAGTGGATTAGTTCTCTTAATAAGACCATTCTGTGTTTAGTATTGTTACTGTTTGTTATTGAAACTCTTTTTCCAACTTTAAAAATAAAGGGCTCTCAATTTGGTTTTATTTTCTTGTTTTTTTTTTATGTATGATAATATATTTATTTATTTATAATGGAATATTTACCCCGTCCGCGTTATCGCTATACACCGGCGGGGCATCAGTGATGGATGACAGGTGAGGATAAAAGCAGGTCAGTTAGCCCATCGTAACGATAGTTTCCAGGGGAAAACTACCGCACTTTTTGTTTAATGGGTGATAATGAACTGGTTACCCCGCCTGCATTATACACACTGGCGGGGCACCAGTGATAGATGACAGGTGAGGATGAAAGCACGTCAGTCAGCCCATCGTGACGAATTCAACATGAATTATTCACGATAGTTTCCAGGGGTAACCACGTGGAGGTTGACCTGATAGGGTATATTATTAGTAATGGGGCTGTTAGATCCCATTATTAACAATCCCTTCCCGCCTATTTTTTTATGTTAGTTACCTCATAACTCCGTCAGTCATGAACAGATTTGGAATTTTTTTTAGGTAAATATTATCTTTATTCACACATCAAGGTTAACAATAGTCGTATGGTCCCGGCATAGACTGTGCCACCATTTTCTTTCCTGTAAGCGTCGTAAGAGGCCACTAAGGGAACTTAATAGTCAAAGGATGACCAGCAGTGTCCCTTTTAAAACATCATCAAAGCCTCTATCTATCTCTATCTATCTATCCTATTTAAGAGCTGCGCTCTTGTCGGTGGAGCTCTTGCCACTCACTACGATTTTCAGCGAGTCTCTTCACCTCTTGATGATCAAAGCCTCTATGATGAATTAAATAGTACATAAGTAATAAAAAGAAAAAAAAAAACAAATATTTGTTACTATGCTATGTTCATACTTTAAACTATGAAAGCGAATTTTAGGAACCGTGAAATAAGTGCTAAAGATATAGAACTAAATAGACAGTTTATAACTAAAAAAACATAGTTTCCTCCGAGCAATGAAATAATAAACTTACTTAGATTACTTACAAAATGCTTCCGCAATAATAATCGATGGGGAAAACGCGTCATTGCCCTTCAATTTGCATACTGCATAAACTTTAGCGGTTTCGGGAAATTCCCAACTTTGTCACAGCGCGTGGAAAAACACGCGTCAGACACGATGGTACAAATATTAGCACATATACGTGAGACGAAAACGCAAATGAATGCAACTACAACCGTAACCATAGCTTTTTTTACGCAATTTAGAATGGCAAACAAGCTGACGGCTCACCTGATGGAAAGTGGTAACCGTCGCCTGTAGACATGAGCAGTACCGTGGACATAACGGAGTATACTGTTTCGCCCATGATACCCCCCCTGCGTTGCCATTCCCAAGAACTCAGATGTTACTTCTCTGTACCCAGTAAATTCACTGCCATATCCCACCCTTCAAATCGAAGCACAGCTGTGCAAACACAACTGCTACACGGTAGAAACACGAATGGGACAGAGGTACCCAAACAAACGACTTTTGTACAAAGTCTCCCTCTGCTGCTTAATGGCTTGTAAGAACATAGTAAATAATACAGTAATGCGAACAAAGTCGCAAGTAATAACTAGTTTATAAATAAATAGACAAATCAGTGGTACGTTATACATCGATCACATCACGAGGAAGTAAAACTCAAATTTTGCCTCTAATTCATTTGGTTTGATAACACATAAAGTTTGTACAAGGAATTAAATCTATCAAGAAATGTGTTTAAATATTTAAAAATTCATTGGTAATAAATATAAAGTAATCTTCAGATTCTAGTACTACAAATGTAAAATTTCACACACGCGTGTATACTAAGTATTAGTATATAAAGAGAAAAGAATTGAATGTTTGTATTTTTATAATGGATAAACTCAAAAGAACTCACTAAACCGATTCTAAAAATTCTTGCTTCTATCGAAAACTATATTATTAGTAATGTCCGACCGAAACAGGTTTTACAGCCGAAACCGAAACCGAAACTTACTGAAACATATTTAAAATTGCAAACACAAATACAGATAATTAAAGGGTAATTAGGGTATAAACACTAATTAAAATATTATATGTAACAAATATGTCATATATATTTATATTTAAAAAACATGTTAAAAAAAACAAGTTTCGGTTAGACACACAAAAGGTTTCGGCGTGGCCAAAAGTTTCGCCTAATTTTTAGCAGAAACCGAAACTAAGGCTGAAAGTAGAATTTCTGGCTGAAACTAGCCGAAACCGAAACCAAAAGTTCTGTCGGACACTAATTATTAGCTAGTAATACAAGCTGTTATATTACTTCCGAAAATTCTATTTAAACCGAGCCGGATCGCTAGTATCTAAGAAAAATAAAAAAGCTGCTATCGACCCTGGCTAGATTTTTTTTATTTTAAATTTATGCCGAAACTTGTCGCGTGTAGAATTAAAATGTATGCCGCTAGAGTAAGTGTTGTGTTCATGATTTCACTTACATGGAATCTTGTGGCGTGTGTAGAAATAGATGAAAAATTTGACAAAATAAGGCATTTGTATGCGAAGAGCAGAAATTCATGCTAAATCGCTTGCCTTGAACATGTATTTCAATGTCACCGTTTGAAATAAAATAAACTAGGAATGAAATAAATAACAATTGAAAAATAGTATACGAAGAGTTTGCAGAAATACTGTCAGTTTGTATATTGAAGTTAATTATGGCATTAAGTGGAATTTAGACTTCATCTTTATAAAGTGAGAACACATCTTTAAGAGCTGTCGATAAATTATGTTAATCCCGAGTGAATGGCGTCTGTCCTCGATCGATAGACTACATCTATCCCATCAATCTCCGTCCAGATGTCGCTTCTATTTAATTTATATTAACATCGCGGCGTGTCCACATCCCCGGCCAAAATTAAGAGTTTAAGAAACTTTGATTTACGACGGCTCCCACGAATTATGCCCCTCTTGGGGGCGTTTAGAGAACTTCATAAATTGCCCGTGTTTGTCTTTTTTATGTCCGCAGTAAACGGAACTCGCGACGGACTGTGATAATGCGCAGTTCTCCCAACTCTTGGCGGGGCAGAAAGATAACAGAACGCAATCCTGTTTTTGTAATGAATTCGCGAGAAATTTGGCATATCTATATACTTGAACTGCTATAACTTTTTTGCGAATTATCCCTCTTTTCCAAACTAAGAGACGTAACTCATAAATATACCGTAAATTATATTTTTCTCAAACATGCTTGGAAATGTGAGTATTATTTTGACAATCTTCTTTAAGATAAATCAAAATTGCCGTACTGGCCAGATATATATGGGTAGCGGCCGGCAAAAGTTGTATGAAAATCCATATCTGTCGTGTTTTGCGGCCAGATAATATACTATGTAAACTCATATCTGTCCTATAATTTAAAAATGGAATGACCTTTTACTTCGAAATATAGCTACCAAGAAGGTAACTAATAAAAGGCTTTATTTAAATTTCGAACTGGCTTGCAAATAGAAAGCTGTTTATTAAAAAAAAAAAAAAAAATAAAGGAACATTATGGCGCGTGAAATAATATTATTGTTCGTTATTCGTCATTGAACTTAAAAAGTAAAATTGTGTTTTTGATTTCCGCGCATTGTTTGAGAAAAGTACTATACAAGCCTTGGCCACAACTAGGCATTGATGGACTCACGTATGTGTGCCTCGGCTTCGCCTCGGCCCACATTTGCACGTTCGTCCATCAATGCCTCAGTTGCTGGTCGCTGCAGTAATGTACTATTATTTACTCATATATACCATCAAATAATATGCTATTACAACATATGGTTTAATCATCGATATTGAAGTACTGACGATTCATTCTGCACAATGCTCGACGGTGGATGTCGTAAGAGGCGACTAAGGGAACTTATGGTGAAGGAATGGACAGCAACGTCCCTCTTAGAACATCACCAAAAGTTAAACTGGGGTTTCCAACATTTTTTTGGTCGATACTTATGCAGACCCATATACCTCGGGGGAGATATGTGGATACTACCGAACTCTTACCGGCTAAAACCCCCCTGTGCTCCTTCTCAGCGCTATGATCGGAACGTGGGTGTGCGCGAGCAATTGTCTCATCCCGAACGCGTTGGACCGCCAAGCAAGGCAGACCCCTTCACTGCGGTTACCAATCTGGGAAACCCCCCTTTATGAAGGAAGTTATATTCAGCAGTAGATAGGTAACGACTGATACAGTAATGTTTGAAGGTTACTGAAGAATTCCTGTGTCCAATCCCAGTCCAAATCTCTTGAGTATTCAGACTTATACTCGCTTCGTGATTCAAAAGGCATGTAAAGTCAAGCCAAGTCTTCACATACGTGAGTACAACAAAATCGCTCTAAGAACTTTGGACATCCTTAGTGATATTCTCTAATATCTATTGCTTAGTAGGTACAAACTAGATTAATGTTAATAGTTTACTAGCTGTATCTTGTGGCTTCGCTCGCATGAATCTTATTAATATTATAAACACGAAAATTTGTAAATATTGGCGTATGAATGGATGTGCATTACCCTTTTACGCAAAAACTACTGGACGGATTTAAATTAAATTTAGTACACGGGTAGACTATATCCTAATTCAGCACATGAGGTACTTTACTGATTCACGCGAGTAAAGCCGCAGGATATAACTTTTTTTTATTTTATTTTTTTATACAACTTAGAATGGCAAACAAGCTGACGGCCCACCTGATGGAAAGTGGTAACCGTCGCCTATAGACATGAGCAGTACCCTGGACATAACAGAGTATACTGTTTCGCCCATAATACCCCGCATGCGTTGCCATTCCTGAGGACTCAGGTGTTATTCCTCTGTACCCAATAAATTCACGGCATATCCCACCCTTCAAACCGAAACACAGCCATGCAAACACAACTGCTTTACGGTTGAAACACGAATGAGACAGAGGTACCCAAGTAGTATTATTTCAAATACTAGCCATATACGAGGTGCGACATGAATAAAACTTGCAGTGCAATCCTAGTTTATCTTTTGACATTTAAAGAGGACAACGACCTCGGTTACTTGTTGATCAAGTTGGCCATCTGCGAGCCATGCTAGATTGCACCAGGTGATTATGGAGTTTCAAGTGTGGCAACTAGCAACTATCATATTTAATCACGACTCATCTAATGGACATAACTGATTATAACATCTGTGACATCCAGTTTTTTTTTTGATGCGTGAAAATGGAATGGTAACCCCGCCTTCGCTAACGGGATACGCTGGCAGAGCACCAGTGAAGGATGCTAGATGAGAATGAAAACAGGCCAGTTAACCCATCATGATGAATTCACCAGGAATTAACTATGATAGTTTACAGAGGGAACCGCGTGGACGTCGACCTGGTTGGGTATATTGCTGGCAATGGAATTTTTAGTCTCCATTACTAACAATCCCCTTCCCCCCTGTGACATCCAGTTATGTGGGGACGCGATCGTTGAAGCTGTGAAGATCATCAGTGGCCAACATAAATTAGAATAGACCGAGAAAAATGTAACTGGCATAGCAAAAATAGATGCAGACGTGATTGTTAACATAATAACTTATTTTACTATGATAGTTCTTTTATTTTTACTCAATTGTCAAAGAAAAGAGGATGTATGTATTAGTAATTTAAAATATACATTTATATATTCACATTATTGTACGTATACACATCTCTATAGGTATTTAAAAACGAACAGAGTTTCGTGCCTCCAGTCAAACTGTTTATAAATACTCTTCTCTATCCAAAGGTTGCCTGGAGGAGATCGCTCTTAGCGATAAGACCGCCCATTGTTTTCTTAGTGTAATATTTAGTTGTAATGGTTTGTATTTATAATACGTTTACTATTATAATCTTGTGGAGAAAATAATAAAGAGTATCTATCTATCTATCTATGATATTTCTGGATATTACATTTCGATCTAATAGAGAAGGTAACCAGAGAAATAGGTAACCAAAAAATCCTTAAGAGCGAAAACGAATCAGAGATACTGACCAAGATTAATGTCCAAGATGCTGTTTTTTTTTTATACAACTTGGAATAACAAACAAGATGACGGCCCACCTGATGGAAAGTGGTAACCGTCGCCTTAGACATGAGCAGTACCATGGACATAACAGAGTATACTGTTTCGCCCCATGATACCCCCCATGCATTGCCATTCCTGAGGACTCAGGTGTTATTCCTCTATACCCAGTAAATTCACGCCATATCCCACCCTTCCAACTGAAACACAGCCATGCAAACACAACTGCTTCACGGTTGAAACACGAATGGGACAGAGGTACGCAAACAATCGACTTTTGTACAAAGTCTCCCTCTGGCTGTTTATAGGCAGCAATTACTATTCTTGGTCATCAATGCCTACTAAATAAAAGTTGCTATATCAATCCAAAAGATAGCAAGTTTTTGTTGATGAATCAGTATTTTTAGCAGTCTACGATAATGTTTTTTGGGAAATTTCGGAGCCAAAAGAAACATGGACGAAAGGAATACTGTTAAAATGGTGTTATTCCTATTGTTCAGACACTTCAAGATAGGGTTTATGAGGAACAAAGCATCACTCTCCAACTAGGGATTCGATTTCGATACGAACGACGTTCGTTATATGCACAAAATTCGGGTCCGAAACTGCGGATACAGGTTTTATGGTAGACCCACAGATATTACCGGATCTTTTTGTCGCGATCAGACGTTCAATCGAGAAGTTGAATGCAAATAACTTTACACATGCGGTCTATCGTTTGATTTTCGATCTCGGTGTTCTCTATGTTTTATGTAAGTGTATATAACTCGCCGTGTGGTCCCGGCATAGAATAGGCCAGGGGCGAAAGTTGGGCGTTCCTTTTAAAATATCTTAAAAACCTAAACTGCGGTTGCCAATCCGCCTGCAAAGCGTGGCAACTACTGGCAAAACCTCCCAGGGGGAAGCTTATGTTCAGCAGTGGACAGTACAAGGCTGATATAATGATAAAATAAAAAGTATTGAAGTGTATCCAACAGTTATCTAGTCTCGATAGAGCAGCTGCTTAGTTTGACACTAGATGGCGCTCTTTTTTTTATTCTTGGAGGTACATTTGTTCAGGCCCGTAGCTCTATACAATGCGTCCAGTGATAATCGTTGTTATTAATTACCTTTATTTAGCTACTTCGACCGCGTCACCGAAATATATTGATTGACAGAATAAATCCTCTTCCATCCTAAATATATGTTTTATATCACAAAGGTAACAACGCAAACAGTAAACGGTCATTGTAGTCTATAAACACCTGCAATAGCAAGGGCAAGGGGGAAAGGGATTGTTAGTAATGCGGACTACCACAGGAGGACCACACCAGGTCGACCTCCAGGTGGTCCCCCTGGAAGCCATCGTGCTGAATTCCAGATGTATTCATCACGATGGGCTAACTGACCTGCCTTTTCATTCTCACCCATCATCTCTCACTGGTGCCCGACTAGCATATACAGATAGCGCAGGCGGGGTTACCATTTCATTACCTTCCATTGAAAAAAAAATAGCAAGGGCATTTCGCGCGTGTCACCGACCCTGAAGAAACGTCTTTACTCCTTTTTTTTTAAATGGGGGGGAAGGGATTGTTAGTAATAGAGAGGTTAGTCCCCATTGCTATTAATATACCGTATTAGGTCGACCTCCACGCGGTTCCCCCTTGAAACTATCGTGACTAATTTATCGTTGAATTAGTCACGGTGGGCTAACTGACCTGCCTTTTCATCCTCACCTATCACCTCCGACTGGTACCCATTTAAAAAAAAAACGCCTTTTTTAAAGCCACCATACTGTGGTCAAACCTCGATAGGGAGCTCATTCCATAACTTGAGCGTTCATAGGTTAAAACACCTTAACCTTCTATACGTGAATAAATTTTTTGTCTGTTAAATGTTTTTTGAGTCTATCCGTTATGAACAAAAAATCAAATATTTCTTGTTTTTATTAATTCAGAGCAATAAATTGAATCGTGTCGATTATTTTATTTTTATTTTATTTCATCTTTATTTAATCTCCTAGCAACTGTTACATTGATAAGATTTAATATAAAAATTACCGTCTATTTATACTTAGTGTACAATCATTTTAAAGGAAACACAGCGTGCTAATTAACAAAAACAATAATATGGTATAACAATCTCTTGAGGTATTTGACATTGGTATAGTTTTTTAGATTCAATAGATAGGGCTTCCTAAATTAGAATCCAATACTAATAAAATCGAATGCGAAATGATAAGTAAGTTATAAATAGTAACAGAATGAAATATCGTCCTTGCTCTTTGAAGCAGTCACGAGAACTAAGTACTTACAAGTACTTAATATAAGATTCACACGGATCTTTTGATTCGCTCTATTGATATTTGTAACGAGCGATAGTAACATAACGTTGGGTAATGTTGGTGCTATTAGGGCCTGTACACACGACCGACAATTCTCGGATTTCTTTCAAGAACCATTTAGAGTTCCATGCAAAAAATAATCAGAGACTACCTCCTCAAATACATAAAATTAACAAATAAAATTATTAATTAAGCATTGTTAGTAATGAAGTCTAATAATCCCATTGCTAGCAATATACTCTGTCAGGTCGACCTCCACGCGGTTTCCCCTGGAAACTATCATGGTAAATTCTTGTCGAATTCATCATGGTGGGCCAACTGACCTGCATTCATTCTCACCTATCTTCTTCGGCTGGTGCCTCGTCGATGTATACCGATAACGCGGACGGGGTTACCATTCCATTTTTACCCATTAAAAAAAGTACATGAAAATTTTAGGAAATTATGTTCCATACCTTTATTTGCGTAAACTGCGATAAAAAGTAATGTATCTAGATATAAAAAAATATTGTAACTACTTCTACTAATAAATGCTACTAATGTTTATACTACTATGGGGGGTATCATGGGCGAAACAGTATACTCTGTTATGTCCATGGTACTGCTCATGGCTATAGGCGACGGTTACCACTTTCCATCAGGTGGGCCGTCAGCTTGTTTGCCATTCTAAGTTGTATAAAAAAAAAACAATGAAGAGTATCTATTTATCTATTTTTTTTAACTCTAATTGATTTACTAGTCTGTCTATATATTAAGTTCATTTTATTGTATTTATTTTTAATGAATGAAGGTGGAATGGTGCATTCGCCTCTGCTAAAGGTATACAATGGCGGAGCACCAGTGAAGGATGAAGTGATGATGAAATAGGTCAGTTAGGTCATCGTGGCGAATTCATTAGTGATTGGTCACGATAGTTTCCAGAGTTTCTCCAGAAATACAACAGGGAAGTAGACCTGACGGGGTATATTGCTAGCCATGGGGACCAGTGTCCCCGTTACCTCCTCCCAATTTAATCGTATTTATCTTCACTGATGACACACTAGTAGGAGAAATATTTATTATGGACGCGTGGAACTGGCCATTTATTTATATTTAAAGACAAACAATCAAACGTCTTATGTTCAGACATTTTACAAGCTTTAGTGTAAATAATAATAATAAAGTCTGGTCACTAATATAATAGTCATGAGACGGTAAACAATGGTTCGTCCGATGACCCGGTCCGTGACAGACAGTCATGATCATTGCCGTCGTCAAAAAGTGAACGAACGGGTCGAATTAACAGTCACCTTTCTCGGAAATGGAATAAAGTCGCAAACTTTACTTGACCAATATTATAAACTAAAAAAATTATTAACTGATTAAAAAAATCTTAGATATAGGTAGTAAACTTAATTTTTTTTTTTATTTTAAATTATTATTTAATTTGAAATGAAAGTGGCAAATGGATTTTTATTTAATATTACATATTATTTCATTAATATTAAACGAAATTCACCATTAATGTAAGCTTGTTCACTAATTAATGGAACGTTTAATTATAATATAACATTCTGAGATTTAACATTCGAATTAATTGTATTAATTATGGATGTAAGTCGTTTAGTGAAAGTATTCTCACGCGATCGAATGCAGTCCGCCACATCAGATCCGTAACAAAAATCTTGATTCATTTACCGTGTAGGTATTTATTTATTTATTACATTACATCTACTGGGTAAGAATAGAATAGAATAGAATAGAAAATCATTTATTCAAATAAACTTACATTCAAGCACTTTTGAAAAGTCATTACATTTTTTTTAATTTACCGCTCGTTCGGAAAGCTGTCTCATCACAAGAAGAACGAGCAAGAAACTTATGATGCTATATATAATTTTATTATTATTTACATTTTTAGTTATATTGTATGAATACAAACCACCAATTATATAATTCAATTAAATACTCAAAAAAAAAAAAAAATTGAATACATAACTAACTGGTTAAACAATTAATAAGAGGAAATCAGTCATAGTGATTAGAGCAGACCAGTCCCTACAAGCAGCACCCGTTCACGAGTATGACGGATGAGCCAGCCATCACTGCGCTCGACCATATTTTAGGGAGCCCAATGACCCGGCCCACCACGCCGCCACAAGTCTGGACATTTTAGTGAGCATGACTACTCAAAACACTAGACCACGTCAAAGCTACTCACAATTGCCATCTGATAGTTATAGTATTCACATTTTACATAAGAATGCATGCGGCAATTAATACAAAAAACCGCTACGCTTTCATATTTCTAAAATTAATCAATTAAATCAAGAAAGCAATGAGAAAATAAAATTATAACGTTGTATGCTAATAAATATATTATTTACTTATATATATATATATATATATATCGTATATATATATAATATATATTCTTACATAAAAATTGTTTAATATAAGATTTGAATTGCATCTCTGTCAGATTTAATGCAGATTCCGGCAGTTTATTATAAAATCTTATGCAATTACCATAGAATGAATTACTGATTTTGTGCAGACGGCATTTAGGTAAAATAAGCTTATTTATATTGCGTAAGTTTCTACTTGTACAGTCTTTGAGTTTTTTAAAACTCTCTAAGTTCTTCCGTGTATACATAATATTTTCATAAATGTATTGTGAAGTAACGGTAAGCTTTAAAGTCTTCTAATACCAGAGGGAGACTTTGTACAAAAGTCGATTGCTTGGGTACCTCTGCCCCATTCGTGTTTCTGCCGTGAAGCGGTTGTGTTTGCATGGCTGTGTTTCGGTTTGAAGGGTGGGATATGGCGTGAATTTACAGGGTACAGAGGAATAACACCTGAATCCTCAGGAGTGGCAACGCATGGGGGGTATTATGGGCGAAACAGTACACTCTGTTATGTCCATGGTACTGCTCATGTTTATAGGCGACGGTTACCACTTTCCATCAGGTGGGCCGTCAGCTTGTTTGCCGTTCTAAGTTGCATAAAAAAAACGCTCACCCAGGAAATCATCAGTACAATGACATATATAAAAAAAGAAATAATAATAATAAATAAATTTAATTTCTAAATTTCTGCACACAAACACCTTGTGGTCTTTCGACGAAACTCCAACAAGTTGGAAGCAAAGACATCCAATTGTGGATACCGGTTCAAAATGTCATTGAGTAGCTTCAATGCAAGAGAGAGGAGAGCTTGCTTAGCCAACTCTGTTCTTCTTAATGGAACATCAAATAATCTTTATGTCAGTCTATGGAGGAAGCCCACGTTCAGCAGTGGACAGATTTTTTTTACAACACAATGGGCAAACGAGCATGCGGCTCACCTTATGGTACCCACCCCAGGTGTATTCATCACGATGGGCTAACTGACCTACCTTTTTCACTCTCATCTGTCATCGTTCACTGGTGCCCCGCCAGTGTATACCAATAGCTCAGGTTACCATTGCATTATCATCCATTAAAAAACTCCGTATGAAGGGCACCACATTCGTCCTCAAATTATTATTCCTTAATCTCAATAGATGACAGTTACCACTTTCTACCAGGTGAGTCGTCAGATTGTTTGTCATTCCACGTGTACAAAAACTACATTACTATAGGCAGAGGTTAGGAGATGTAACGAGCTCGACAAATAAATCGATTGTATTGATTGTGAGTTGTTCCCGACGCGGTTTGAAGTGAAAGTGTTCCCACGCATCGGCGACCCGATAGTGCGCCGTGAGTGAACTACATGCAACTATGTTAACAGTAGAGGCAGGTATAAATTTTATCTTACTACTTACTAGTATAATAACATTGTATATAACAACATAAAAGATATATATATATATATATATATATATATATATATATATATATATATATATATATATATATATATTTAAATTAAAATATTAAATAGTGATTATAACGGACACACACAATTAATTTATTTATATTTATTTTTTTGTCAAGAATTCTCGCAGCTGGTTTTTGACTTTTGGCCACAACAGAATATCAGTGTTTTACTCTTTTGAAGGCAAAGCTGTGAAAGCTTGTGTGTGTGAATGTGTGTGTATATGTGTGAGTGGTTGTGTGTGGAAGAAAGTGCCTTGAAAAACACACGGTGGCAGACCGCCACTCTCATTTGAAATCGACATAATATGTTTCTCTCTTCCATTCTTCTCTATTCCCAGTCATTTCCGCATTCACTCCCATTCTGGCCACAGCAGCTCAATCCGTGCCACAGTCAATCCGTGTCTTTATAAGTCTTTTTTTACCCCCATAGTCATCCACATTCATACGTAATACCTTTCTAAAAACATCCACCTTATCCCCATAGTAAATTACAAGTGTGGAAATGAATTTTCATTCGATTAAAAACAATATTCCTAAACGAATTCATAATACCGATTACGAACATTGTAACAGCGTCTGGTGAAAGTGTTCTCACGATTGTAACATCCTTGGTGTTAGCAATCATGGTAGTAGCTAATAGAAGCTTGTATTACATACATACATACATATATCTTACTAATCTTACTTAATTTTCTTTTATACAACTTAGAATGGCACACAAGCTGACGGCCCACCTGATGAAAAGTGGTAACCATCGCCTATAGACATGAGCAGTACCATGGACATAACAGAGTATACTGTTTCGACCATGATACCCCCCATGCGTTGCCATTCCTGAGGACTCAGGTGTTATTCCTCTTTACCCAGTAAATTCACGCCATATTCCACCCTTCAAACCGAAACACAGCCATGCGAACACAACTGCTTCACGGTTGAAACACGAATGGGGCAGAGGTACCCAAGCAATCTACTTTTGTACAAAGTACCCTCAATATTGAAATACACTTTTAAAAATATTTTATTAAAGAAATAAAATAAAATGCATCAAAAAATAATCCGCGTTGAATAGGCAAATATGAAAAATCAAAATACATTAGATTTATTGTACGGTGCTTGGAGCAAGGTAGGATTATCTCAGATTATATCTTGGAGTTAAAATCGGGGTTCAATTAACCGAGATAAGCGAAACAGGCCTTGTGTTTACTTCCTAATATTTCGCGAAAGGTGATTTACACTTTCGTTATATCTAGATTTCAATTTCGAATAATATTAATATTTTAAACATTTATGAAATGGACTAAAGAGAAATTTTTAAAAACTATAATTTTAAAAATTGACAATTTTTAGTATATATATGTATATGTATATGTGTATGTTTTGTATATGTATATGTATATGTATATGTATATGTATATGTATATGTATATGTATATGTATATGTATATGTATATGTATATGTATATGTATATGTATATGTATATGTATATGTATATGTATATGTATATGTATATGTATATGTATATGTATATGTATATGTATATGTATATGTATATGTATATGTATATGTATATGTATATGTATATGTATATGTATATGTATATGTATATGTATATGTATATGTATATGTATATGTATATATTTATATAGCAAAAAGTATTATCAAGTTATGTTTATCTATCTGAATTAGGGAAGATACCACAACATAATACACACGAAATGTTTTTTTTTTTTTTTTATACAACTTAGAATGGCAAACAAGCTGACGGCCCACCTGATGGAAAGTGGTAACCGTCGCCTATAGACATGAGCTGTAACCATGAACATAACAGAGTATACTGTTTTGCCCATGATACCCCCATGCGTTGCCATTCCTGAGGACTCAGGTGTTATTCCTCTGTACCCAGTAAATTCACGCCATATCCCACCCTTCAAACCGAAACACAGCCATGCAAACACAACTGCTTCGCGGTTGAAACACAAATGGGACAGAGGTACCCAAGCAATCGACTTTTGTACAAAGCCTCCCTCTGGTAAATGTTTGGAAGTCGCTTAAAAAACCTCTCCTCCCGTGAAACAAATTACGGGCCGCTGCCATAACCTCAGATTTCCCTCCAATATTATCCGCGCCGTTAATTTAACTGTATAATCGTATCAGAAGCCGACCATTTAATATCGAGCCAGCGCCAGCGGTGCACTCGAAATTCGTGAGCGAATAAATTCACAATCGATGAAAGCAATACCAATTGTTCGATATATCTAGGGCTGTCACTTGTGCAAACTTTTTTTTCTCTACAACCCATGGGGCAAACGAGTCACTTACCATCAGGTGAGCCGCATCACCTGATGGTAAGTGACTACCGCCGCCCATGATCGCCCACAACACCAACGGCATTGCAGGTGTGCTGCCGGCCTTTTAAAAAGGAATATGCTCTTTTCTTTAAGGTTACGTTGTCATATCGGTTCGGAAATAGTGCTGTTGTAAACTGATTCCAAAGACTGGTTGTGCGTGAATGAAAGTGCCTTGAAAATTATATTTCGATAAGAGAACTAGTGGGGAATTTAAAAAAGGCAGTGCACATAAAATTCAACATTTCCCTTCACTGCTCTGCTCCTATTGATCGTAGCGTGATGAAAAGTATACTATAACCTACCCAGGAGTATGAAGAATAATTGTACCAAGTTTCGTTAAAATCCGCCAAGTAGTTTTTGTTTCTATAACGAACTTACAGACAGACAGACAAAAAATTAACTGATTGCATTTTTGGAATCAGTGTCGATCACTAATCACCCCCTGATAGTTATTTTGAAAATATATTTCATGTACAGAATTGACCTCTCTACAGATTTATTATAAGTATAGATTATATTGTAAAATGTAGCACGGTTATGCATTTTTCAGTACAGAAATAAATTACTTTAAAATGGTTGAAACCCACGGAATTAGAATGTGGGGTCTATGTTTTAATCTAGGACGTTTGGTCCATCACAATACTAAATGTTCAACAGTAGGTACATGAACAAAAACTAGCAACAAACAAAAAAATATTTATATTTTTTTCATTAATTTAGATTTTTATTAGGTGGTAACCCTAGATAGTAGCGATAGCTAGCCTATTCGTATCAATCGTCGCCTATAGAGAGAATCGAATAAGAGCCAATCTAATTACGCGGTTTTTAATGTTCACCGATATATGGACAAGAATGGAAGTCTAACGAATTTGTACGTGAGTTATTCCTATTTTTCAAAATTTTAAATTATATATATATATATATATATATATATATATATATATATATATATATATATATATATATATATATGTTATTCATCTCTTACACTTACCAGAGGGAGACTTTGTACAAAAGTCGATTGCTTGGGTACCTCTGTCCCATGCGTGTTTCAACCGTGGAGCAGCTGTGTTTGCATGGCTGTGTTTCGGTTTGCAGGGTGGGATATGGCGGAATATGGTGGTAAATTTACTGGGTACAGAGGAATAACACCTGAGTCCTCAGGAATGGCAACGTATGGGGGATATCATGGGTGTAACAGAATACTCTGTTATGTCCCTGGTACTGCACATGTCTGTAGGCGACGGTTACCACTTACCATCAGGTGGGCCGTCAGCTTGTTTGCCGTTCTAAGTTGTATAAAAAAAATTGTATTACACTTTTGTTTCTGTTATAAGGCAACTATTTTTTTTGTTAGGAGTGAAAGTTTTTTATCAGACCCGTGGGCCCATCGTGACGAATCCATCAGAAATGTATCACAATTGTTTTCAGAGGAGACCATGTTGAGATGAGCAGCTGGACTATTAGACAGTTCAGTACTAACAATCCCTCACTCTCCCCCCGAAGAATATGTGTTTGCTTGTCTATGGTTCGGTTTGGAAGGTGAGATATGACAGTGAAATTACAGGATACTAAAGCATTATAGGTATGTATATAAATATATATATATAGAAATATATATATATATATATTATATATATATATATATATATATATATGCTATTCATGTCTATGGGCAACGGTTACCACCTTCCATCAGGTGAATGGCCAATCATTCCATTTGGCATTCTATGTTACGTAAAAAATTCATTTAAATTTGTCAAACATAATTTGTCTTGTATATATATATTTTTATACATATATTTTTTACCACTGAGGTGGCAAACAAGCTGACGGCCCACCTGATGGAAAGTGGTAACCGTCGCCTATAGACATGAGCAGTACCATGGATATAACAGAGTATACTGTTTCGCCCATGATACCCGCCCATGCGTTGCCATTCCTCTGGACTCAGGTGTTATTCCTCTGTACCCTGTAAATTCACGCCATATCCCACCCTTCAAACCGAAACACAGCCATGCAAACACAACTGCTTCACGGTTGAAACACGAATGGGACAGAGGTACCCAAGCAATCGACTTTTGTACAAAGTCTCCCTCTGGTAAATGTAGTGTATATAATTCTAATTAAATAATCCGTGCCGATAAACAGTCGCCCTCATTTCGTAGGCGTATCACCGACTCGGTCCATTAAAATATTCGTTCCACTCGATAATGTTCAAGCGAAATTGGACTAATATGTCCGATTATCAAACTAGTCAATTTCTAAAAGCTAGCTACTGACTTAAAACCCAACGGGACTGTATTGCTCTTTTATTAAATAAACTTCTTTGGTACTTAACGTGAAGTAATTACATACAAATAAATTATACTTACATACATATGTATGTATTTATGAAGTTTTATAATTTATGGTTATCATATTTTGTTTTTAAAGTACACAATTTTTTTTGCAAAAACAAATTATCAGTAATATTTTAAAAAGGGCGGTATTTTTATCTAAATCGTTTCAAAGAGATTTCACGTCGGTTGGTGGAAACCTCTAGTGACCTTGGTGTGACTAGTGACTTTGGTCAACGCATTTCCATTGCTATTTAGCGTAGAAATACAGCAAATCTCGATCTGGGGTGAACGCAATCTTGTTCACTTTAACCCTAAGAAGACACAAGTCTGCGCGTTCACCGCAAAAAAGACACCGTTTGTCGTATCTCCTCACTTTCAGGGCACTTCTCTCGATAATAAGTCGAGTCTGGGGATTCTTGGCGTCGATATATCTAGCGACGTCCAGTTTTGCGGTCATCTGGAGGAAAAAGTTAAGATAGCTTCCAAAAAGTTGGGGATGCTCAATAGGGTGAGATGGTATTTCACGCCAGAAAACCGCCTGAAACTATATAAAGCTCAAGTGAGGTCACACATGGAATACTGTTCTCACCTGTGGGCAGGAGCGCCACAGTACCAACTCCTTCCGTTAGACCGCATTCAAAGTCGGGCAGCTCGAATTGTTGACGATCGGCGTCTTACTGTCCGGCTCGACCCACTGAAACTGCGTAGAGATGTTGCATCTCTGTGCATCTTCTACCGAATTTATCATGGGGAGTGCTCTGAAGAATTGTTCGGATTGATACCTGTTGCAGATTTTCACCATCGTACAACCCGCCATAAACTAAAATTTCATCCCAACCATCTGGACGAGTGGCGGTCCTCCACCGTGCGTTTTTCAAGGCACTTTCTCCCACGCACAACCACTCTTTTGAATCAACTTCCAGCAGCAGTATTTCCGAACCTATACGACAACATAACCTTCAAGAAAAGAGCATATTCCTTTTTAAAATGCCGGCAGCACACCTGCAATGCCGTAGGTGTTGTGGGTGACCATGGGCGGCGGTAGTCACTTACCATCAGGAGAGCCGCATGCTCGTTTGCTCCCTGTGTTGTAAAAAAAAAGTCTCCTAGGTACCATACCAGTTAGCAGTGATCTCAAAGAATTTTTTTTTATTTTTAAATATTTTTTTTAAAGGATTAAGTATTTTATTTTTATTTCACTATCTTTGTACATATATCAACTTGTAATACACTTAAATATAACACAAATTTTGAATATTGTTCCATTATTTTTTAAAGTTGAAAAATAATTCCGAACTTGCCACACTTACGTATACAAGTTCCATATAAACACTCATAAACAATAATAGTTTATTTTTTTAAATATTATTACCAGCACAGTTCATAAATTTTTAATTGTTCAATTACATTAAAAAAAATATTAAACATTGCCGTTGGCTTCTAGTGGTCTGAGAAAAGCAATAACTATATTAACTGCAGCGGAGCAGTTTAAAAGAGAAAATATTATCACAGGGTCCACTGTTCCATTACACTAATGCAGTTCCAAGCAAACAGATGCCGCTGGGCTAAAGATAACATGCTCGTATCTCCACATGCAGCATTTCGAGAGTTATCAGATATTTTCGTGTAATAAAAAATAATAAGAGGGTAGCAAAAACACTTTAATTATATTTATAATCTAAATATGTCTTTAATTAACATATTCATTAGACCAAATATTGTTTTAATTTTTTTTTTTTTTATTATAGATAGATAAATACTCTTTGTTGTTTCCTCCAAAAGATTGCAATAATAAACTTTTTTTTTTATTCAACTTAGAATGGCAAACAAGCTGACGGCCCACCAGATGGAAAGTGGTAACCGTCGCCTATAGACATGAGCAGTACCATGGATATAACAAAGTATACTGTTTCGCCCATGATACCCTCCATGCGTTACCATTCCTGAGGACTCGGGTGTTATTCCTCTGTACACTGTAAATTCACACCATATCCCACCCTTCAAACCGAAACACAACCATGCAAACACAACTGCTTCACGGTAGAAACTCGAATGGGACAGAGGTACCCAAGCATTCGACTTTTGTACAAAGTCTCCCTCTGGTACTAGTCACGACTCATACGCACAACGGCCCAAATGAGAGGCTGAGCGCGGAAAAGAGAGTTTAATTTACATTACATTGCAATAGGATATTATTATAATATTTATGATTCATAGATCGCCGATGTGTTTATTTACAATTAAAATAACTTTTTAGGTAAAGCAAAATGTACTTGTGTCTTAACGTAAAGTTCCTACTTAAAAACAGCTACCTCCACCCCAGCGTTAACTTGAGAATTAAATTTTTACAAATTGTTATGTGCGTACAAAGAATGCCCGTTACATATTTAAAGAGTTTAATACTAAAAGGTACAAGATACAAGATAAACAGCACATAACATACATAATGCAGCGCGTACAGTTCAGCAAGTTAGCAACTTAGCTAAGTTAATGCGCTAAGCACGTCCGTGTTATATACCTTACTGCGGAAGTTACGTACTAGCTCGGGTTTCTGAGAATTCAAGAAGTTTCACTACAACATGAATTTAATAAAGGTAAGATAAGAGACGGATGGACAATGGCAGTAGATAATTTCATGGTTCACTGTGACCCCCATTAGTTGATGAACGGTGTTCCCATTTGTTTACTTGAAGAAATAAGATTAGGTAAATTTTAATAGACTTATATATATAAGAAACCAGAGGGAGACTTTGTACAAAAGTCGATTGCTTAGATACCTCTGTCCCATTCGTATTTCTACCATGAAGCAGTTGTGTTTGCATGGCTATGTTTCGGTTTGAAGGGTGAGATATGGCGTGAATTTACAGGGTACAGAGGAATAACACCTGAGTCCTCAGGAATGGCAACGCTTGGGGAGTATCATGGGCGAAACAGTATACTCTGTTATGTCCATGGTACTGCTCATGTCTATAGGCGACGGTTACCACTTTCCATCAGGTGGACCGTCAGCTTGTTTGCCATTCTAAGTTGTATAAAAAAAAAAACTCGATACAGGAAAGATAATATCAAATAGAATATATAAAAAATTATAATAAAAAGTACAAAATATAATACAGGCTTGCTGGCGATTTTGCCAATGACACATCTGTTAAACAAATGCTTAACAAATACAGCTTAAAATAAATATTATAATAGTATACTATATTTTTAAAAGCCGTGTGTGCCCCGACATAGAATAGGCAAGTATATTTCTATTAAATCTTACTAAAAAAAATCTTGACGTATTGCATTAAGCCAGATAAAATTACATGCTTCAACGTATGTTACACGTTCTGTGCAAGTACTAAATTAAAAGAAAGGCGAGTTAAGAAACTCCTCCTTTTGAAAGTCTTTTAAAATCTTCATAAATTGTAATAATATAACACCGTATATACTGATCACTAGCTAATAAATAATACTGTTAATGTTATTCAAAGCGCCTCTTTGCCAATGAGAGCTCCCCACGGGACGCTGTGCAAAACTGCTTCACCGCTGCATAAAGGAATCGTGAATTCAGCACGAGGAACTTCAAAGCAAATACATTCACAAACGCCACTTGTGAATTCATTTTCTTTAGTGCATGGTGGAAAAGCAATCACAATATAAGAGTTAAAATGCATCTTGCATTTTTATAATTTTTAATTAAACGATGGTGATAAAATAGAGAGAAATATCAGAGAGAAACTTTGTACAATAGTCATCTTGCATTTCGGTATAAAAATTTGTGTATATATGACAGCAAAATTATTAAATAAAGGTACTGCATTTAAAATAACACGTTAGTTCTCAGGAATGACATCGTAGGAAGGCTACTGTGGACGTCAGTGGTTTCTGTGATATCAATAGAGCTATTCATGTCTATATGTGATAGTAGTAACCTTTCTTTCCATAAATAAATTTTTAATTCAGTAAATTTAATAAGAAGCCTTTTTAATAGTATTTTTATGAACCTACCACTTAGAGAAGAACTGGCTAGAAACACGGCTATTGTATTTAATAAGAATAAAGATAACATTAAAGTTGATGATCGTTTGAAATTTGAAGTCACAATATCTGGTAAATTTATTGTCATATCTCACCGTTCCAATCGGAATACTGATATGCAAGCGTACTAATGCGGTGAACCTGTGATACTGAATTAGAATATGCTTGACTAAAATGTTGGCAAGTCGAGCGTTTATAACGAATGGTCGCGTTGCATGACGTGCTCGAAATCAATTCACTTTGTGAAACAACGAAGGAATATATTTTTATACATCTCTTTATAACATTTAAAATTGGAGAGTACATACTCCTTAAAGAAGTTTGACATCCAATTTGCACAGATCTGAAAAACTTTTTTTGAACAGAACACAATAAGTGTTAAATTTTCTCTAATTTTATTTAACTTTTTCAAAGTAAATAAGATTTACAAATAAAGAAACAAAGTCTTTGATATAATAAAAACAAATTTAAATTCATTGGAGCTAATACAGTCTCCGAATGCAATAAATTGTCAATCAATAGCATACAATATTTCGAGGATGTAGATGACGACTTTCATATGACCAAAACTGTCGAAGTTTGCTGCGAAGTGAACTGGAAAGGAATTTAAAGTGCTGATAACTGTAATGAACACGTCCTGACTTATCGAAAAGCTATAAAAACAGATCGCTTCCGATGCTTAAGGGCCTAAAACCAGTGGAAAAACCCGAGAAGTTTCTGTACCCGCCCGCAGTTCGCAAGTTTTCTTACAAACTGTCGGAACTGAACTACAGAACTCACCGAGCAATTGAACCTTTTATACTGTCTGCGATCCGGACTTAAATTGCAGTTCGTTTATTGACTGTAAAAGGTTTTTAAATCTTTAAGATGCGCGCTAAGTAGTCCTTGGAGAATAAGTCATTACTTCCAACATAAATGTGCATTCTAGAATCCAACCAAGTGACTTTTATGCAACTTTTGAAAGGAGCATATTCATTTGTCTGAAATAGTCAACATATTTTTTGTAGCTTTATAACGCAACAAAATTCCCAATTCTGAACTTACTCAGTCAATTCTTTCTTTTTTCTTGCGGAGCAAAAAATTTTCGCGAAGTAAAATCTATTTGAAGACACACGATTCCGAATTCTAAATTCAAATATTTTTTTATCTAATGTGTCTACAAAAATCTCGTTCAAAGGTATATTTTTCCACGATTGAAATCGCCGTTTTGTATACATGTGATGTATCAGTATTGTGAAACTCGAACAAATCAATTCACATAAATGTTAGAGCACATTTGCATACATATGTAGCGGAGAGAAAAATAAATTACCAAGTAAGCGGATGGAGGAAGCCGGTCGTATAATGAAATCTCATGTCTCTATTCGAAATGATAGACGGAACTCGTGTACGATGTTTTACCTGAAACAATAGTAAATCATATTAAATATATTGGCAAATTGTTATAATATTTTGAGCATACAACCTATGCAACCAATTTCAGTGTATATAATAATATAATATTCAATGTAATTAAGCCATGTGGTCCCGGCATAGAATCCTTCATCGTGGGTGTCGTAAGAGATAGCTAAGGGAACGTAATGGTCGAGGGAATCCCTCTTAAAATATCACTCAAGTCTAACTGCTGTTGCCAACCCACATACCAAGCGTTGCAACTACTGGCAAAATCTCCTTATCGGAGAGGCCTATGTCCAGAAATGAACAGTTTATAACCGACATAATAATGATTTCAATGTAATAAGTATCAATACGCATTTTTGTATGATTGAATGGAACAAATCCAAAATTAACAAATAGATCTGTTTTTATTCTTATTTATGAGTGTAAATTTGCTGATCATAGCTAACTATAACATATTTATTTTCATGTTGTTGGACATATTGCACGTTTTTGTTTTTTTTTTCGGTGTCATATATTGTTTGTTAAGTTTTTCTTTTGCTGTGTATGTATATTTAATAACTATATTATCTTGCTGAAGACACCATATTTCTATACAGTCCTTTTGTCTGTACTTCTGTAAAGCTATATACAATCTGAAATCGAATTCATCATAAATCTGTCATAGGATTATTATAATGTTTTCACTTTGTATAAAAAACATCGTAATCTGCCAATATACTATAATTAATAAAAAGTAAATACAGAGGAATAACACCTGAGTCCTCAGGAATGGCAACGCGTGGGGGTATCATGGACGAAACAGTATACTCTGTTATGTCCATGGTACTGCTCATGTCTATAGGCGACGGTTACCACTTTCCATCAGGTGGGCCGTCAGCTTGTTTGCCATTCTAAGTTGTATAAAAAAAATTGTGCAGAAATCTCATATTCTTCAACAACTCTTCATACACTACTCATATTCCGTTTTATATTCGTAAGAAATAATACGAAATCTACGAAAATTGCATTTTGGTCGAGTTGCAGCCCGCATGCCGCAGCGCCGAGGGCGAACATCGAATTCGCATTAGAGATAAAATGTCCTGCGAAATATATTTCATATTTGCCGGAGACTGGAAGGCACGAAGTTAAAGATACTGTTAACATGCAGATGGGAAAATACACGATTAATAGATAGATAGATAGATAGATAATTTATTTGCATTACTTACAGCACACAAATTACAACATAGAAATACAAAAAAGCGAGATAACATAAATGATTCAAAAAATACATAAAGCTAAATACAATTTTTCGTTTGTGCGTGTGCCATAGCAATAAAAAATGGTCACAACACAGTTTATTGCTTCGCCCTCAAAAGAGCAAAGCACTGATATTCTGTTGCAGCCAAAGGGAATAGTAGAATAATTAATATTATTAATATATTAATTTCTACTAAAATTTCCTAAATATGTGATGACGTAATGTGCAGGGATGAAGAGCATGTTTTAAGGAAGGTATTAAGGATGAATGTGAATGGTGATAAGGGTAGGAGAAGACCTAAAAAAGCTTGAATTGGGTGTGTTAAAGATGACATGGCCAGAACAGGAGTGAATGGGGAAATGACTAGAAACAGAGAAGAATGACAGAGAAAAGCATATTATGCCGACGTCCAATAAATAATTAGAATAAGGGTAGGAGAATCATTTTTTTTATGGGTGAAAATTGAATAGTAACCCCGCCTGCGCTAACGGGATACGCTGGAGGAGCACCAGTGAAGGGTGATAGATGAGAATGAAAACAGGCCAGTTAGCCCATCATGATGAATTCATCAGGAATTAACCATGATAGTTTCCAGGGAGAACCGCGAGGTCGCCCTGGTCGGGTATATTGCTAGCAATGGGATTCTCAGTCTCCATTATTAAGGATCCCTTTCCCCCCAGGAGAATGATGTTAATAATTGACCGGGATATAAAGTGGCCTTTGTCCTCCAGCTTAAATATTTACTACACAAATACCTTAAATAATGGTTGATTAAGCATTTGAAAAAGTGTAAAAAATTTGCTCGCCTATGTACTGACCGAATTAAATTTATATAAACCTATATGTAAAACTAAAAATTAATTCTGATTCAAATTCCGTTGACCTGAAAGTGGCCTAGAAAATCTTGATATCAGATACGCTAATCATTTTAACACAGTTTGTATTAACAAGTCTAGCTAACTATACATGTATTAGATATTTCAATAAAAACAATGCCAGCAATATCACCTAGGTCTTAAATGTTTCATTTCTATAAAACAATTCGAAGAATTTTTTTTAATGGATAATAAAACAATGGTAAACCATTCTGCACTATCAATATACTCGTACGCTTACAGGAGTGAGGGACAATAGATAAAAAATAAAAGTAGATCTACCCTTAATGACGAATTCAACAAAAACTCACCGCAATGTTTTAAAGGAATCAGATAGAGTTAGGGTATATATTAACATGGGGACTACCATCCCCATTACTAATAGTTCTATTTTTCCGCCTCCAAACACACTATGAACACTACGACACAACTAGACACATGTAAACACTAAAGAATTTATTTAAATTTTAACTGATCGCAATTGGCAATGACAGGTCCGTAATTTAATACATGAAAAATATATTGGGACTGATGGAAATGTTAAATGAAATGCAAATTCGTTCACAGGCGAACGCTGTCAATCAAATCGGCTCGACTGCGATGAATTGAGAACCGAATGTATGAGTATGTATAATACGGACTTCATTTTTGATGTTCCCGAAAGAATGGGTAAAGTGTTTGAACGTGATGTATGGTTATTATGAAATATAATTGAATCAGAGGGAGACTTTGTACAAAAGTCGTTTGCTTGATTACTTCTGTCCCATTCGTGTTTCAACCGTAAAGCAGTTGTGTTTGCATGGCTGTGTTTCTGTTTGAAGTGTGGAATATGGCGTGAATTTACTGGGTACGGAGGAATAACATTTGAGTCCTCAGGAATGGTAACGCATGGGGGGTATCATGGGCGTAACAGTATACTCTGTTATGTCCATGGTACTGTTCATGTGTATAGGCGACGGTTACCACTTACCATCAGGTGGGCCGTCAGCTTGTATGCCATTCTAAGTTGCATAAAAAAATCTTTAAGAGCATTCAGCAAAGTTCCCCGATACTACTGGGAAAGTCAATATACAGTTAAACGAAAATTAGAATTAGTACTATATATTCAATATATTTATTGCGTATACATACATGCAGATGTTGACAATATAATATCGTTCGACATGTTTAGCCTGTACGCCATACAAAAATATGTAATATGTAGTTACACAGATTGTTTACATTATACATCAAGTCTATTTTATACTATATATATATATATATATATATATATATATATATATATATATATATAAGGTTATGTTATCGTATCGGTTCGGATTCTGCTGCTTCAATAAAAGAGCATATTCCTTTTTAAAAGGCCGGCAGTACAGCTGCAATGCCGTAGGTATTGTGGGTGACCATGGGCAGCGGTAGTCACTTACCATCAGGTGAGCCGCATGCTCGTTTGCCCTCTGTGTTGTAAAAAAAAATATGAAAGAAGTTAGTAAACTACACACCAAGTCATTGGCTGTTATTGATTGAAAAAAAAACATGCAGTTTCCAAACGAACGCAATGGGATCGGACATTCTATCTAGAAGTTATAAGCTCCGTTAATTGGAAACTGCATCGATCCGCGACGTCGCGTTGCATCGACTCGGTCCATCGTTGCATCGCTCATTTTTTCCGTTTTCAAAACGACTTCCAATAGATTCTCGATTCAGCTGCATTTTTATATATACATATGTTACATGACATTTTTAGCAATTCTAAACCGATTTCGGTGATTCCTTTACAATAAGAGAGGTCGTTGGAGAGCGAAAAATACTAGTTGATGAGTACCTACTCTGATCTTAATTAGTTACAATATCATAACTGTTTCGTACTAATATGAGATATAACATTAGGAAGTTACGAATATTTAACATGCCATGCATTCTAACACGTTCCATGAACATGTTAGAATGCATGGAATGCTAAATAGCTTCCTAATGTTTTATGAATGCATGCATAAGTCACGTTACCATATCACACCGTGCTGACCCCATATTATCTTTGTAACGATTGAAACCGACGGTTTTGTTTACAGAGAAAATCCTATTTGTTATAGCAAAATCTTCATGTGAACATGGCTCCACGTTTTAAAATAAAATCTTACTTTGATGCTAGCGACTTCGGTATTTCTTGTCATTTACTGATACGTTTTATTTGTTTTGAAAATAAGACCAGTTAGATTTCTAATAGTCTTTATTTCTGACGCTTACACTTTTCCTTAATCCTAATTAGTTTATTCTATTACATCGACAATGGAATCCGTTTGCCTTTTTTTAACATAGTCCCCTTCCAATCCTTCCATCCTTCTCTGTCTCTGTCGGGGGGAAAGGGATTGTTAGTAATGGAGACTAAAAATCCCATTGCTAGCAATATACCTAACCAGGTCGACTTCCACGCGGTTCCCCCTGGAAACTGTCATGATTAATTCTTCATGATGAATTCATCATGATGTGCTAACTGGCCTGTTTTCATTCTCATCTATCACCCTTCACTGGTGCTCCGGCAGCGTATCCCGTTAGCGCAGGCGAGGTTACCAATCCATTTTCATCCAACGAAAAAAAAAACTGACCTGCCTTTTCATCCTCACCTATCATCCCTTACTAGTGTCCCGCCAGCGTATGCCGATAGCGCAGGCGGGGTTACCTTTCCATATTTATCCCTTAAAATAATCTCTGTCCCTGTCTGTCTTTAACCATGTTTTACCAGATACAGCTTTTATGTCGTCTATATTTGGGATACCAACTTGTAATAATTTTGCTCCATTTGTCAACACCTCTTAAACTCCTGCCCATCTCCATTTATTTTTCCTTATTGTGATCGAGATATTAGCTATTTTTGGTATTTTTCGCGTGACCAGTGAGATTATTAACCAATATTAATTTTATCACTAATAAAGTGATTATTTCTTGCAGAGCAAAATTCATTCTATTATGTTTTAAATATCGTTTAATTACAACATCTAAATACACCTCAAAAGACTTCGAAATGTGGAGTGAACTTTTTAAAAAACGTAAATATATATGTCATTTATAATCGTATACATGTTCAGTTTTGTGTACAATATAGTCGCGATAGAATGTCGCTGGGAAAACAGTTTTGCTGTCAGTATAAATCTGACAGCCAAGTAGCTCAAGTCTCGAGTTCGATCCATGATTGCCTGCAAACTTGAATAAACGATACACCGTTCTTCCCTTTTAACCAACTTCAAAAAGAAGAATATTCACAACGAACCTATATTTTTATATCTTACCTGATGTTACCAATCCCTAATCAATTTTAGTAATTTTTTTGTCAAAATTGAATCTTTATTTATGCAACTTTAAATGCTAAACAAGCTGATGACTATCGTTGACCTGATGGACAACCGTCGCCTATAGACGTGAACAGCACTTAATGTACTGTGACCTCATGCATTGCCATACCTGAGGACCATGATTGAATTATTACTGAATAAACTGTTTTTTTTTTTTTATTGCAAGACACACAGACTACTTGTTGCAAAACGAAACATCACTTCTTTGTATATGCACAAATCCGGCGTTCTAAATTCATACATTTTAAATCTAATGTGTCTACGAACTACTATAATTTTTTCCAAATATTAATTGTAAGTATTGTACTAATTATTACTAATTTTGCTGCGTTTTAAGTCGTCGTTCTTTGCAGGGCAAAAATCTACATGTATACCACAAGGCTAATTCCTAGTAGAGACCTAATCTGTCGCAAAATAGACGCCCAATTTAATAATAAACTTTACTTATGACCTATGTACTATGAGACGTGCTTTCAATTATTCAGAACCGGTGTACTTTAAAAGGACGACAATTACAAATGAAGGTATTTTGTTGGGGAAGTTAATTCACAGAGAATTTCATAGTACTTGGAATGATTAAAAGATTAGAGACTATTTTTAATTGTGTACTTGTCACTTCGTCCTGACAAGTAGGAAAAAAAGGTTGTAAGTTCTAGATCGTGGAAGGAATTAAATGTTTCAATGATAAAAAAAGTAAACCAGTCAATAAATTTATCGATTCAATGCGTGTAGTGAATATACATTCAGTTTCATAACAAAGAATTGCAATCTTAAAAACTACTCAATTAGTTACTACGTATAATTTAAAAAATCAGTAATAACGCGCAGTTTTATCGAATGGCTTAAGATAAAAGTACTAAAAAGTATTAAACCAGAGAACGTTTTATCTGTATACCAAATTTCATCCAAATCTTTTTGGTAATTTAGACGTGATTAAGTAAAATCTACATATACAAATAAATATCTTTACAAACTTTCATAACTATAATAGGATCCAATAATAATAACCACGCAATCACACTAATCACTTAATCCTGAAGCTAAGATACCTTGGATAATGAAGAATCTAACAACGAATATCTGAGGTTACAACCCAGAACATTTAGATTCGAGCTAATACAATAAAGTATCCTAAGTTGGCCCGATCGGCAATCGAACCCAGGAGTATGCAAAGGTAAATATCCGCCAACTGTACTACAGAAGTCGTCAACTAATTGAGAATCACCTTTATTGAATTGAAATAAATATAAATCAAATCCTAATAAGTTGATCACGTTCAAAAATTCAAAACAGGATCAAAACGTGGATAAATATTCGCGTAACTTCGGTCAACGCGACTAACTACTACAAAACTAATTGTAACTAAAATCGGCGAAGGGTCAAGAATAAGTTGGACTTGCTCGCACCTGGCGCCTTGCTAATGCGGTTTTAATCTTAACTCCTCAACTTGGGCACTCGCCCCAATTGGTGATTAACTTGGGGAGCCAATGTTGCTACTTCGGACCGCGTCGTAAACGCGACGAGCTTGAGTGTTCGCAAACTTCAGTGTGCCTTTCTAACTTAGATAATATTAAGAACTGTTATTGCCCCTTGCAGGTTTAGTGGATAATCGTTTCTAGGCTTTGTAGTCTTCAGTTTATACCCAAGTTGTACAAAGTATACATTTTTTGCGATCGCCAATCCTTCCCTAACATTTATCAGACATTCCCAATTCTGGGACTAGACAGTTAGAAGAATTAATTGACTGTTGATATCCTGTGAATGTAAACTATCTATGTAGTAATTTATTACAAATATTTTTATACAGAAAACGAGCTACTGTTATTCCAAATTTCATCAAAATCAGTTCACTACTCCATTTTTAAATCATGCATGAAATATCTGAAATGTTATGACAGTACAGGATCCCTGACTTCACGAATGCACTATTATACTCTGCTATTCATCACATCAGCCTTTAACTGTCCACTGTTTAACATAAACCTAAGGGACTTAACCAGTATTTGCCACACTTAGCTGGCAGATTGATAACCGCATTTAGGCTTTGGAGATGTTTCAAAAGGGACGCTGCTGTCTGCTCTTACGAAAGCCACGGGAAAGGAAGGGGTGGCCTATTCTATGCCGGGACCACACGACCGCTGCACACTCTGCTATTACTCCTATGGTAATCCTCATATGCCAAAGTAGAACAAAACTCTGTAATTTCATTATCATATATCATGCAAAACACAACTATGCCAAAACATAATACACAAAACTTGATCACTCATCGGGATCTAATTCTCGTAGGTGTGTAATATCAAAGATTTTTAGTTACAACATTAGAACATCAATACAATAAAGATCATACTATTCCAGGACTATATACTTCTGTTCATATAGGAAGACATCAAAAGCTTTATTCCAACAATTTGGACACAAAAGACCTGCAGTTAGATTGAAGTGATATGGGTAACGTCGCAAAACCTAGATATTTGAACATTAAAAGCAATCTTCCTATCATTCACACTTGAATAATTCATGTCACTCTCGTCGATAAAGGTGGAATAGGTACTCTTATTTCTTTTGTTGGAAAGCATTCATCAATTTTATATACTAATTAATTCGTCTTTTTAACATCAGTAATTTAAGATTGTCTTCCATAGAAAAAAAAGACCTCGATTGTGGCATTACAAGTTGAGACATACAATTCTTGCATACGTATCTCAGAATCGTTGCTCTGTACAGTGTAATCAATTGGCTATCAAGGAAACTAACCACGAAAACGATACACCGCAAAACTTTGCGCAAAAAGCCGGGTTCACTAAATAGCACGGCGGAGATCGTTTACAAGTAGTTGAAACAGCTTGAACTTGGCAGGCCGCAACCCTACGGAATCGGCAAAAAGCTGAACAGAAATTACTCGCAGGGTTGCCAACTGTTACACAAGCTGCTTGCTCATTGGGGTTATTTTTTTTTTTTATATTACAGTGTAGTGGAAAAAGAGTTTTAAATTAAGAATACTGAATATTTGAAATAATACATGATATTGTTGCAACAGTAATTAAATAAAATATATTCACCCATTAAAATAGCATGATCGAATTAGCAATGAGGAGGTCCTGCTTAGGGTTAAGGAAAAACGACAAATTATTAGAACTATTGAGGACAGAAGGGGAAAAATGTTAGGACACTTGATACGACACGACGAACTTATGAACATTATAATAGAAGGTAAGATAGAAGGAAGGAGGGGGAGAGGGAGACCGAGACATAGTTACATCAGGCAGATCAAGGAAGGAGTTGGTGTCGTGTCGTATCAAGAGGTGAAGAGACTCGCTAAAAAACGTAGTGAGTGGCAAGAGCTCCACCGACAAGAGCGCAGCTCTTAAATGGATACATAGATAGATAGAAAATAGCATGTGTTAATTAAGAATACAAAAAAAAACTCCGTGTAAAAAAGCGAGTCAAACCACAACATGAGTCAAAAATAATGACAGAATTGACACATAAGACCAAATATTATTAACTACTTCACGTATTTAATGTACATGTAATATCATAAATGAGAAAGTGGCTTTCTTTGTTACTTCTTTATATATCCAAAAATTTATGTTTTTTTTTTGGATTTCAAAATCATAAATTATATTTATTTGGAAATTATTGAATAATGTGGCATATTATGCTATCGATATAATATATATCACATATTCATACATATATTATAAAAAAAATATACACATAATATTTTTTATACATAAATACAGTTGACACCCCTATGGTAACTAGTGTGCGTGAGTTGAAGTTAATAGTAGACGCAGTCAGTTCACCAGAGGGAGACTTTGTACAAAAGTCGATTGCTTGGCTACCTCTGTCCCATTCGTGTTTCAACCGTGAAGCAGTTGTGTTCGCATGGCTGTGTTTCGGTTTGAAGGGTGGGATATGGCGTGAATTTACTGGGTACAGAGGATTTACACCTGAGTCCTCAGGAATGGCAACGCATGCGGGGTATCATGGGCGAAACAGTATACTCTGTTATGTCCATGGTACTGCTCATGTCTATAGGCGACGGTTACTACTTTCCATCAGGTGGGCCGTCAGCTTGTTTGCCATTCTAAGTTGTATAAAAAAAAGTCAATATTCTAGTATATTGTACAACCTGATATAGAATAGAGAAATGCATGTGTAATCTATGCTGAATTATAAATTAATCTGTTTAATTTCTGGCTAAATCTCCGGCGATGGAAAATACAGTTAACAAACCAAATTAATCTAAGATTAAAATGAAGCTGCGGGCTTAGATTCGACACAAAGAGGCTCGACAACACGCGAACATGTCTCGTGTTACATTCAAAATTAATATACACGATAACACTCGAAAAACAACCCCAAAATAGATAAGAACCGTCAGAATATTAATTTAATTAATTGTTTCTTTTAATATATATTTCATTTATTTAATTAAACATTTTTTTTTTAACTTTATTTCGCCATGTGTACCCCGGCATAGAATGGGCCGCTCGTTTCTTTCCCGTATGTGTCGTAAGAGGTGACTAAGGTAAGACGGGGGATTGGCCGCAGCGTCCCCCTTTAGAATTTTTTTTTATACCACTGAGGTGGCAAACAAGCATACGGCCCACCTGATGGTAAGCGGTTACCGTAACCTATGAACGCCTGCAATACCAGAGGTATTACGCGCGCGTTGCCGACCCTGAAGAAACCTCTTTACCCCTCTTTTGAAGAACCCCATGCTGTAGTCTCTTGAGAAAACCTCGGCATAACCTCCATAACCTGAATATCTCTAAAAGCCTAACTGCGGTTGTTAACCTGCCCGCCAAGCCAAACTACTGGAAAAACTCCCCTTTTGAGGAAGGCTCAGTCCAGCAGTGGACAGTTAATAGCTCAAATGATAATTAAACTCAAAAGCACAGTTTCATTATTTGTACATTTGACGGACTTAACACCGGACGGTGATCTCTACCAGTCAACCATTGAGCAATAGGTAATTTTAAACTTACGCGTTGTTTACACAATTTTTTTTTCTATGTACTGGATTTGGGTTCCCAAGCACTTGCGTTTGCGTTTGGTGTACGCTCGCATACGCCAAGGTATTAGGTAATTATATGGGTCAAGAATTTGGGCTTCGTCATTAAGTATTATTTCCGAACCGATACGACAACATAACCTTCAAGAAAAGAGCATATTCCTTTTTAAAAGGCCGGCAGCACACCTGCAATGCCGTAGGTGTTGTGGGTGACCATAGGCGGCGGTAGTCACTTACCATCAGGTGAGCCGCATGCTCGTTTGCCCCCTGTGTTGTAAAAAAAAAAGTGGGTACTGACAGCATGACTTTTAAGATAACCTTTTTCAATGCTTTACACATATTTTAAATGCACAATGCATATTTGGAAAAAAAAAACCTTTGCAGGTAAATGGTACCTACATACCTGCTTCTCTATTTTCGACGCTGACATTGTGTATTTAAATCCGTTGGGCTTACCCGTATTACCTCTATTGCTCGTTTTATAAATATGAAAGTTAGTTTGTTTATAACCTTATAACGTCTTAACGGCTCTACCAATTACTATGAAATTTAATATACACGTACTATATACGTGACACGATTTCAATAACCGAATAATATCGTACAAATTCTTAAACTATTTCTAAACTGCAAAAAAGTGTTGTCCTCCTCTCTCGTACTCGCTGTGCCCAACAGGGTCCATAATTGAAGTTGAAAGGTTATCTACTAATCACGTTATGGAATGCAATGAGAAATAAATGGGGGGAAAGGGATTGTTAGTAATGGAGACTGAGAATCCCATTGCTAGCTATATATCCAAACAGGTCGACCTCTTCGCGGTTCTTCCAGGAAACTATCATGGTTAATTCCTGATGAATTCATCATAATGGGCTAACTGGCCTGTTTTCATTCATCTATCACCCTTCACTGGTGCTCCGTCAGCGTATCCCGTTAGCGTAGGCGGGGTTACCATACCATTTTCACCCATCAAAAAAAAATAGGAAATAAATAAATATATGGGATGGAGAAGATTCTAGGCTTTATATATCGGCCATTAAATATATTCCGATCATACGGACTTCGCGGGTAAAAGATAGGAATTTTCAACTATTTATGACAATTTTACACAGAATGGAAAGACAGCTCGAAACTCATGCACATAGAATACTAGACGTCATAAAAATCGCTCGAAATAAATTATACGTCACTTTTACTTGAATATTTTTTTATACAACTTAGAATGGCAAACAAGCTAACGGCCCACCTGATGGAAAGTGGTAACCGTCGCCTAGAGATATATCTATTAATAGCATACACTTTTTTTTATTGAACGAATGAGTATACTTTATTATTTACTTATTTGCATTATACAATATATATAAGGGAATAAGCAAGACAAATAATAAATGTAACGATACAGTATTAAGGCGCTTTCCATCGCTACCGCTTTCCATCAGGTGGGCCGTCAGCTTGTTTGCCATTCTAAGTTGTATAAATAAAAAGTATATATATATATATATATATATATATATATATATATATATATTATTGCACTAAAACATACAGTAACAACAATAAGTTAATAACAATGTTAGCAAAGGCGAACTTATCTCTAAAAGAGATTTCTTCCAGTCAACGTAACACAGTGGCATAGGCAGTAGTGAGTGGGCAGCAGTAGTGCAAAACAGAAATTAAAATATTATAAATCATTATATTATATTTAATTTTTTATAGATTTTAATATCCTATATACTATGACAGTAAAAATATTAGGATACTTTCAAAACTATCGTACGAGTATACTATAGAAATTGAACATCTTTCATCAAATGTCATGGGTAGAAAACTACAACAAAAAATGTAAAGCCCCCCATACTAACTTAATTACTGAATGCGTCATGTTAGTATGGGATGCCCAACGTACCCCTTCAAGGAATGTTAATAGTTTCGATTCCAGCCTATATAAATAGTATCGAAGCCCGATAAATCATCCGTTTGCAGTTGGAAACAGTTCGGGCAGTGATTGAAAGGGTTCTGTAGATCCACAGGAAGATAAATACGAACAACATTTTGGCATGCACCTTCGATACATTTATACGGATTTGTTTATATGTACGCTTTTATATATACACTTGTAATATGGATATTAGGTTACAACAAAAATGTACACAGGTACACTTATCCCTTGAAGGGATTTCTTCTCGTCAACCTTTAGAACCCGAAACGAGAATGTCTACATTTAATATCTACATATTTTGTATATAACGGATAACATATTTTCAATGAATTTGTTAATTATTTAAGAAATTAATTTTTAATAATTATTTTTTAATGAATAATTAAATAAATAAAATATATGATGCGAAATAATAACGTATAGGCTAAGGATGGATATATATATATATATATATATATATATATATATATATATATATATATATATATATATATATATATATATATATATATATATATATATATATATATATATATATATATATATTCAAGCTATGTCTGTATAATATATATATATATATATATATATAGTATAGTGCTATGAAATTACACGATACGAAGACTTATCAGGAACATCGACTTATGAGGGATACCACGGGTGTCACAGTATAATTTTTAATATACATAGTATACTATTCATATCTATAAGCGATGGTTGCCTCTTTCCATCAACGGACCGTCATCTTTATCACCATTGTATGTGTCATAAAAGTGTGTTGTTACACCAATGATGACGCTACGGAACACTACGCGGACTTGCCTAGTGGCGCGGTCTCCCAGATCCTAATAAAGTTACCTCGGTTGGACCAGTTAGCCAGTTAAGGGAATTTATCGCAACTTTCTGGACGCGGTTAAATTAATGTTAGTGTTGTAGTTACATTAACCGTACCGTTGCCTTTAGCTGGACCGGTTAATATACGACTGTTAACAAATGATTCATTACTAATTCTTTTTCTAATAAATGCTTAATAAATTTATTCGATCGTTTATTAGTGTGTATTTTTTGTATCGACTTGACATTAAATATTAAATTTTAACTATTAAAGTAGGTTTTATACTAAAAAAAAATATATTCCGATTATAGAAAAGCATAACATGACACGAGCAAAACCATAGTAATAACAAAGTATACTGTTTCGCCCATGATGTTCATGGAATACCTAATATGTTACAATACCTGAAAACTGGGGGTTACCCTTTTACCCCCATTATATTATTATATTGTTATTAATGAGGATTAGCAACCCTATTGCCAGCAATAAACTCTCATCAGGTCGACCTCCTCACGGTTCCCCCTGGAAACCGTCGTGATTGATTTTTTTTTACAACACAGGGGGCAAACGAGCATGCGGCTCACCTGGTGGTAAGTGACTACCGCCGCCCATGGTCACCCACAATACCAACGGCATTGCAGGTGTGCTGCCGGCCTTTTAAAAAGGAATATGCTCTTTTCTTAAAAGTTATGTTATTGATTTATTCTTCTATTCGTCACGATGGGTTAACTGGCCTGCTTCATCCTCACCTATCATCCTTCACTAGTGCCCCGCCGGTGTATACCGATAGCACAGCTGGAGTTACCATTACATTGTCATCGATAAAAAAAATACTTGAGAACTATGGTGTTATGTCTCCATACTCTATAACTTTACTGTATTATCCACATAAAGTCACTATAAGGCACAAAAAGACGAATTGGCAACTTTCACAATTTTAAAGTCGCCTAAAAATGTCCATTAATTAATTAAATCGAATAAATTCTTAGTTAAACCGCATTGAATTCGAGTGGGCACTTAAACGGTAGCGAGTGGGCAGCCATTCGTCGTTCAGGCATCGCGGCCAATTAATTAATTTGTAATTAAAACTGTAGCTTAATTCTCGAAAAACAAATCGTTTAAATATCGTCGAGTCAAAGTATTATTTATTTTTGACCAGAGGGAGACTTTGTACAAAAGTCGATTGCTTGGGTACCTCTGTCCCATTCGTGTTTCAACCGTGAAGCAGTTGTGTTTGTATGGTTCTGTTTCGGTTTAAAGGGTGGGATATGGCGTGAATGTACTGGGTACAGAGGAATAACACCTGAGTCATCAGGAATGGCAACGCATGGGAGGTATCATGGGCGAAACAGTATACTCTTTTTTTTTTTTTTTTACAACACAGGGGGCAAACGAGCATGCGGCTCACCTGATGGTAAGTGACTACCGCCGCCCATGGTCACCCACAACACCTACGGCATTGCAGGTGTGCTGCCGGCCTTTTAAAAAGGAATATGCTCTTTTCTTGAAGGTTATGTTGTCGTATCGGTTCGGAAATACTGCTGCTGGAAGTTGATTCCAAAGAGTGGTTGTGCGTGGAAGAAAGTGCCTTGAAAAACGCACGGTGGAGGACCGCCACTCGTCCAGATGGTTGGGATGAAATTTTAGTTTATGGCGGGTTGTACGATGGTGAAAATCTGCAGCAGGAATCAATCCGAACAATTCTTCAGAGCACTCCCCATGATAAACTCTGTTATGTCCATGGTACTGCTCATGTCTATAGGCGACACTTACTACTTTCCATCAGGTGGGCCGTCAGCTTGTTTGCCATTCTAAGTTGTATAAAAAAAAAATATTTAAAATCGTTAATCAGGTATTGAAACTTGTCAAATGGGAAATAAAATTCGAACTAGAATCAAACGTATGCTATATATTTATAAAACATACAGTCCCGTGTGGTCCCGGCATAGAATAGGGCACCCCTATCCTTTCCCATGTGCGTCGTTAGATGCGACTAAAAAAGGGCGAGAGATAGGCAGCAGCGTCGTTCTTAAAACATCTCCAAAGCCTAACTGCGGTTGCCAATCCGCCTGCCAAGCGTAGCAACTACAGACAAAACCCCTTAGGGAGAAGTTTATGGTCAAACTTCTATTTAGATAAAAATATTAATTTCTCAAAAATAAAAATTATTCAAATTGCGATTTTCTTTTTTCTTGAAGTCGATTGAAAATTAAAGATGTACCTGTCCACTCATGCGAAGCTAGGGCGAGCTCCTAGTTGCTGATAAAGACCAGAAAAAATGGTGAGTTCTCAAATGATGTGCAAAATATAGTCGGTTTAATGCTTTCAGCAATTAAATTTCACTCAAATGAATTCCCGGACGCAACGCTGAAGGACTTGGGAAAATCATTGCATTTTATCTGAAACGATCCTCGGGAATCTCGCTTCATCCAGGTATATTTCACATTACGAAATACCATTTAATATATTTTCTAAACCATTTATACAATATACTTAACCTAGATATATTTTAATGTTTGTTACAGTACTAAAATTAGATTTAACTTAAGTATAATGCATATACTTCATACCTAAATGAATTCGCCTATACCTACTACAGGTGAATTACAGAGTCAGCCTTATATAGGAAACACGGTAAACGCTGTTTTGTCCACTACCGCCACCTATCGGATTCATTTTTTTCTCATCTAAATAAAAACTATCCTATCCCTCAAACTGGACAAAGCGATCTATACATATATAAAAATCAGTGCCACTTTGTGCTTTAAAGAAACATACTTTAATAATAAATTATTTTTTTTATACAAAATTTCATAAAAAATCATTTGGTTTCGACAAATAACTTAAACTAATATCTCGAAATAATAATTATGTACAATAAAATCGCTGACCACACTTTTTTATACAACTTAGAATGGCAAACAAGTTGACGGCCCACCTGATGGAAAGTGGTAACCGTCGCCTACAGACTTGAGCAGTACCATAGACATAACAAAGTATACTGTTTCGCCCGTGATACCCCCCATGTGTTGCCATTCCTGAGGAGTCAGGTGTTATTCCTCTGTACCCAGTAAATTCACACCATATCCCACCCTTAAAACTGAAACACAGCCATGCAAACACAACTGCTTCTCGGTAGAAACCCGAATGGAACAGAGGTACCCAAGCAATCGACATTTGTACAAAGTCTCCCTCTGGTAAAATACCTGTTTCTTCGCTTCGTTATATCAGCCGCTAATTGTCCATTGCTGAACGTAGACCTTTCATTATTGAGACCTTTTTCCAGTATATTCCACGCTTGGCAGGCAGTTGACGACCGCAGTTAGGCTTTTATGAAGTTTGAAGAATATTGCTGCCCATCCCTTAACCTCCTCTTTTCATTTAAGAGTTTCCCCTTGTCGGTGAAACTAGTTCATGCATCTTCTTCCAGCCAGTTCTATCCCAGGCCACATCCTTGACCTCTCTATACGACATAACACCTAGTGTTTCCTTTATCTGTCCCCCGTAAATATTCTTCAGTCTTCCCGTTCCTCTTTTCCCCTCAATTTTTCCTTTAACTATCCTCTTTAAAAAATCGTCATGTCGTATAAAATGGCCTAGCATTTTGCTTTTTCTATTCTCTATTATATCTCCCTCAATCATGCAACGAACTTTTTTACAAATTTTACGTTCAAGTAAATGTTTATTTATTAATTTAAATCAATACGAAGCCGGGATGAGTCGCTTCATATCTTACAATGATTTATTACAGGTATTTTTGAAAGGGTTTCATACGATATAAAGAAGTGTAGACTATCAATAAAACCCTTTTGCAATATTACAATGTTTATATAAAAATATCTAAATATACATATAAAAGTGCATGCTAAATGTGTATTGAGGTAGTTGCCACGTTCTTTATGTGTGTACGTGATTGGCAGTGTCCATCCATCTTGCGGCGTCCGGGGCTCCCGCACACTATCCATCCACTTAATTAATTAATTGTAACAGCATCACAAACAAGTTGTAATCTATCAAAGCCATAGGTAGATACAGTTCAGTTAGTATACTCACATGTCATAAGAAATAAGGGCACGCCACGTTAGTTCGGGCTTGTAGAATGATTCACAGATGAAAGATTAACGAATAGAGATTAATTATGAGAAAGTGGATATTCATATATGTATGAAAGAATGTTTTTTTTTTTATACAACTTAGAATGGCAAACAAGCTGACAGTCCACCTGATGGAAACTGACAACCGTTGCCTATAGACATGAGCAGTATCATGGACATAATAGAGTATACTGTTTCGCCCATGATACCCCCCATGCGTTGCCATTCCTGAGGACTCAGGTATTATTCCTCTATACCCTGTAAATTCACTGCCATATCTCACCCCTCAAACCAAAACACAATGTTAACACAGCTGCTTCACGGTTGAAACACGAATAGGACAGACTTGGCTAGGCAAACGACTTTTGTACAAAGTCTCCCTCTGGTAAATATTCACCAATGTAGTTATATTTTTTTGGCAATCTATTGCCAAAACTAATAACGTAACATTCATAATATTTTTTGATTTATTACTATCTTATTACTTAAAGTTGTCCTATTTCATTTCATACTGTATAATTATGTTAAAGTAAATGCTGTGAATACCTTTAACAGGCATGTGTATTAATATTGTATTAATAATAAATAAATATATATAAAACAGGTCTCTCTTGCTGCCTACTCTGTAAGGAATTCGGCTTAATAACAATATTAGGTTGAAAACTGGTTTTTGGTCAAAGATAAAAATGGCGTAACATAATGACTATTTCAGTGGCAAAATTACCGGTTAAACTAATTTTAGAAACTAGCTTATTTAGTTTTAATCGAATTTGAACGCGACTATTAATGAAACGAAACTATTTTTATATAGCTATTTTATATAGCTAATTAATCAAATTAGCTGACTTGTTTCATCTGTGTTCTATATACTCACGCATACAATGTATCTTGACGTGTTATTTAATAAATAAAATTAATAATTACGCATTAAAAATATGCAGAATTTATAAGATGAAATAAATATAGAAGTTATAAAGGAATCACTCACAACTATTTATCACGCAATTTATTTTATACAACTTAGAATGGCAAACAAGCTGATGGCTCACCTGATGCAAAGTTGCAACTGCAAAAAAAACTATACAAATGTTTCGAGAAAAAACTAGATACGTAATATTACTGTAAATTTGTCTGTAACAAAGAGGAAGGGATTGTTAGTAATGCGGATTCACCACAGTTGTATTGCTAGCAATATATATTCAGGTCGACCTCCACGTGGTTCTCCCTGGAAACCATCGTGGCTAATTCTTGTTGAATTCATCACGATGGGTAACTAACCTGCATTTATTCTCACCTGTCGTCTTCCACTGGTGCCCCGCCGGTGTATACCGATAGCGCGGGCGGGGTTACCATTCCATTATCACCCATAAAAAAAATCGTCTATACCTTTAATCCCATCATGAAGATAATGGCGTCATACATTCATAAACACGAAGCTCAGACTGTTTGTACGTCTGTAAACTGCTATGTAACGGCGTAAATCCGACACAGTTTACATTCTGATAATTTTACAATTCCCTGTAGGCATTAAAATTTATCATAAACGGTAAAATGTACTTACACGTATTAAATTTAAAAGCGATTTTCGCATGCAGCTGCGGAATGTTTAGAAAACAATTCGCGATATTAAAAAGAGGTCTGTAAACACTGCACGATCGGTGGAAAAACATTGCAAAGTGCATTTAACTTTGCTGAAATTTACAATATAAATATATTTTTGCAAAGAAAACCCTCCTATTTATAACAATACAATCATCATGGTTGTCATATCAGCTTTTAACTGTCCACTGCTGGGGGAAAAGGGATTGTTAGTAATGGAGACTGGGAATCCCATTGCTAGCAATACACCAAACCAGGTCGACCTCCTCGCAGTTCACCCTGGAAACTATCATGGTTAATTCCTGATGAATTCATCATGATGGGCTAACTGGCCTGTTTTCATTCTCATCGATCACCCTTCACTGGTGCTCCGCCAGCGTATCCCGTTAGCACAGGCGGGGTTACCATACCATTTTCACCCATAAAAAAAAACTGTCCCGTCAGTGGACAGTTTTTTTTAGGGGGAGGCTTATGTCCAGACATAAGCCTTCCGGTAGAGGAAAATATCCAGTAGTTGCCAAGCCTGGTAAGCAAATTGTCAACCGCAATTAGGCTTTAGAGATGTTTTAAGGGGGACACTGCTACCCATCCCTCGCCCTCCCTTAGTCTCCTCTTACAACACCCACGGGAAAGGAAGGGGTGGCTTATTCTATGCCAGGATCACATGGGAAAACACTACAATATTGGTATGAAAATATATGTATATCAAAACCAATTCATAATAAAATCAAAATATTTCTTTTGAAGTTGGTTAATATATGTATGTATAAATTAAATACCGAATATAGAATAAACTTAAATGTATAAATTTATTTTTTATTCTCAATGTCCTCTACTCAAAGGTAGACGACCTTTGGTTAGAGGACATTGATGCTTAGCGACAAGACGAGCTATTTGTAGTACAACGGAATTACTGTATTTACTTTACTGTAACCCTTGTTTTTCTGTACTTAATACGATAAAGTGTATATAAATAAATAAGTCTATATTAATACTGTTAAACGGAACAGTTTGTTTGTTTGTACACACATCTATGGAAATACATTTCTTGAGGAAGGCTATAGGTTGTTCAACATTACAATACAACCACGCGCGAGGCAATAAAATCATCATCATTATAGCCATTATCTGTCCACTGCTGAACATAGGACTTCCATAAGGCCGTATAAGGCCATAAGGCCCCATAGACTACCATAAGGAACATTCCTTATTTTTTTTATTTTTTTTTTATAGAACTAAGAATGGCAAACAAGTTGACGGCCCACCTGATAGAAAGTGGTAACCGTCGCCTATAGACATGAGCATGACAGAGTATACTGTTTCGCCCATGATACCCCCCATACGTTGCCATTCCTGAGGACTCAGGTGTTATTCCTCTGTGCCCAGTAAATTCACGCCATATCCCACCCTTCAAACCGAAACACAGCCATGCAAACACAACTGCTTCACCGTTGAAACACGAATGGGACAGAGATACCCAAGCAGTCGACTTTTGTACAAATTCTCCCTCTGGTAATGATAATGGAATGGTTACCCCACCTACGCTAACGGTATACATCGGCGACGACGTAAAGATCGACCTTATGAGGCATATTGCTAGCATCGGGACTGACAGTCCGTATTATTAACAATCCCTTCTCCCCACATTCCTGAGTTGCAGATTACTCAGGAATGCATTTGAGCTCGTCACTCCATATAGTGGAGATTTGTCCTACATTGCGTTTGTCCGTACTGGGTGACCACTATAGGACCTTTCTTCTTCACCAATTGTCGATTCTTTGAGCTATGTAACCAGTATACAGCCCAATATGAAATTGATAATTTAGAATCATTAATTAAATTTCGATTCATATTTATTAATTATTAGTTCATGCGACCTATTAGTTCATGTGTATAATTTCTTAATCACAATAACAAATTTCTCTATATTCACTGTATGCTCTGTGCTTGAAACCACAAAGCGGCTATAGTTAAGGACTTGCACACACGGTCGCCAATGACTACAGCAAGCTACAATTTGTTGAGAATATAATATACTAGAAGGAGACTTTGTACAAAAGTCGATTGCTTGGGTACCAATGTCCCATTCGTGTTTCTACCGTGAAGCAGTTGTGTTGTATGGCTGTGTTTCGGTTTGAAGGGTGGGATATGGCGTGAATTTACAGGGTACAGAGGAATAACATCTGAGTCCTCAGGAATGGCAACACATGGAAGGTATTATGAAACAGTATACTCTGTTATGTCCGTGGTACCGCTCATGTCTATAGGCGACGGTTGCCAGTTTCCATCAGGTGGGCCGTCAGCTTATTTGACATTCTAAATTGTATAAAAAAATTCTAAACAAACGTGCGCATAAGAAATTTGCAAACTTAAGTCTAGAGGTATTGATTACATCTACATAACATTTAAACAAAAAAAAAAAAAAAAACAAAAAATGTAAGATCAATAACCCAAAAAGAGAGACAAAGTAAGAGGACATGAGTCCAAATCTCGACAGAAATTCTACAATAGAAGCATTTCAAAATTTAAACCTGTAAAAGAGATTAAATTAAATGCAAATGAAATACAATAAAGATTTTATACAATACATTTATTTGGGGGGAAAAGGATTGTTAGCAATGGAGTTTGACAGCAACATTGCTAGCAATATGCCCTATCAGGTCGACCTCCACGTGGTTCCCCTGGAAACCATCGTGAACAATTCTTGTTGAATTCGTCACGATGGGCTAACTGGCCTGCTTCATCCTCACCTATATCTTTCACTGGAGCCCCGCCGGTGTATACCGATTGCGCGGGTGGGGTTACCGTTCCATTATCACCCATAAAAATAAAAATACATTTATTTGATTAAATACAATACAAAGTTTTATCTCACACATAAAAACAGAATTGCGGAACTAAGAAAAATTTTACACTTCAGTTAATAATAGCTAAGTGCTAGTCTAAAGCGTACAGTTGCCCTAAAATCCTACATATTAGGCCATCAGCTATTGGGTAATTAATAACGAGCTCGGGTCCGATCGGCCCCCGATAGCTTTGATATTGTTTATGTATTAGTACAAGGGTATTGCAGCTATCTGCTTTCAATTAATTTCGTTTAAGATAGCAAACACGTCCCGGTGTATGGCTGATCGTGATTTGGGCTGAGGTTTGTAGTGGGAATTATTTTAGCAGCACGATGGAGATCTTCTGCCAGGGTTTTTTTTATATATATCACCCTATGGTCCCGGTATAGAACAGGCCACCCCTTCCTTTCCCGTGAGTGTCGTAAGAGCCGACTAAGGGAGGATGAGGAATGGGCCGCAGCGTCCCTCTTAAAACATATCCAAAGCCTAACTGCGGTTGCCAATCAGCCTGCCAAACATTGCAACTACTGGAAAAAACAAAAATTTCATCCCAACCATCTGGACAAGTGGCGGTCCTCCACCGTGCGTTTTTCAAGACACTTATTCCCACGCACAACCACTCTTTGGAATCAACTTCCAGCAGCAGTATTTCCGAACCGATACGACAACATAACCTTCAAGAACAGAACATATTCCTTTTTAATAGGCCGGCAACACACCTGCAATGCCGTAGGTGTTGTGGGTGACCATGGGCAGCGGTAGTCACTTACCATCAGGTGAGCCGCATGCTCGATTGACCATGTGTTGTAAAAAAAAAACCCCAAAGAGGAGACTTATGTTCGGCGATGGACGGTTAACTACTGATATAGAGATAACACTATTGTCCTGAGGAATGGCAATGCATGAGGGGCACCATAGGCGTTATAGTGTAGTATAGAAGTTAATTGTGTCGTTAGTGACTATAGGCGACAGTTTTTTTTTTTCAATGAGTGAAAATGGTATGGTGACCCCGCCTGCGCTAACGGGATACACAGGCGGAGCACCAGTGAAGGGTGATAGATGAGAATGAAAACAGGCCAATTAGCCCATCATGATGAATTCATCGGGAATTAACCATGATAGTTTCGAGGGAGAACCGCGAGGAGGTCGACCTGGTTGGGTATATTGCTAGCAATTGGATTCTCAGTCTCTATTACTAACAATCCCTTTCTCCCCTATAGGCGACTGTTACCACCTTCGATCAGGTGGATATCCTAAAAAATTATAAATGGTACTCGACGGTTAGTAAAGAAGGGAGGAAAAGGAAAGGACCAAATTCATGCCTACGCAGTGAGGCGTACAATTAAGGAACTATCATGTAAAAAGTTGTTTATTTATTTATTTACATGGGGACAGAAGTACCCAAGCAATCGACTTTTGTACAAAGTCTCCTTCTGGACTTTGACTATCATTATGCTTAGGCTATGTTAATTCTGGATATGTATGTATTATCAAATTCTTATTCATGTTTTTTTTTGGAACACAGGGGGCAAACTAGTATGCTGCTATGTGACAACCGCTGCCCATGATCACCCGCAACACCAGAGACATTGTAGGTGTGCTGGCGGCCTTTTAAAAAGGAATATACTCTTTTCTTGAAGGTTATAATGTCGTATCGGTTCGGAAATACTGCTGCTGGAAGTTGATTTCAAAGAGTAGACGGTCATAGACATAGTAGTTTATATCTCAATGAATGTATCCCGGTCGTGTGTATAATGAAACCAATACAAATAGAAGTGCAGCTGTGTGTGGCACGATATAAAGACATCTCCACATAAATTGGCACACCCATAACCGTATATCGGATGCGACCTATAAGGTAACTCGTGCCGCTGGCCGGACCAGCACTAAACTAGAGGATATCTAGTGCAAGTATTGTCTCACAAACAAACCGCATCCTAAATTAACACATTCCTGGAATAGTACTTCGTCACAGAGACAATTTGAGGTATAATTAACGTTAATATTTTGTATTTAGTAATTTCCCCGCTTTGATTAACTTAGATAAAAAAAATACGACGAAACGTTGCGTTGCACGTTGCTACGTTACACGTTGCAAGTGTCATAAGAGTCTGTAACAGATCTATGTGAACAAATATTTTATTTGATTAGTTTTTATTTCCTAAATTGACGAAAATGTAGTTTAAAAATAACTCTAATTATTGATAATTATTATTAGTAGACGCTCACTGTAGTTTTTGTTAACCTATCTGAATCAGAAACAGAGCTTAGCTATGGCCGTCTTTTGACATTATATATACCGTAAAGCAGTTGTGTTTGCATGGCTGTTTTTCAGTTTGAAGGGTGGGATATGGCGTGAATTTACAGGGTACAGTGGAATAACACCTGAGTCCTCAGAACTGGCAACGCCTGGGGGGTATCATGGGCGAAACAGTATACTCTGTTATGTCCATTGTACTGCTCATGTCTATAGGCGACGGTTACCACTTTTTCATCAGGTGGGCCGTCAGCTTGTTTGCCATTCTAAGTTGTGTAAAAATATATATATATACAATTTCTACCTACATAATCACTTGTGGAAGACAGGTAAAACTGTCTCATTCTTATTAAGGTATATCTTATGTTAATTAACACGGCAGACTTTCTTCCACGTCTTCGATACCTAACAAGTGCGCAATTAAGTACGTTCCGAGCTAAAATTAAAATTTACAACGTTATAAATTCTATATTTTTCATAATTTATGAGACACTTTCTTCTAATAACATTTTAAATGAGTTTTTATATTATATGCGCAAAGATAGTTTACTTGTAAACTAGATCTCTTTTTTTATGCAACTTAGAATGGCAAACAAGCTGACGACCCACCAGATGGAAGTACCTAAGTAAGTTACGTGACTATGTCACTTACTAATTTTAAATCGATTTTAATTATTCTTTTTCCAATAATTAAGGTTTTATTCCGTGTTTTGTTTTCAATGAATGATAATGGAATGGTAACCCCGCCTGCGCTAACGGTATACGCTATCGGGGCACCTGTGAGGAATTATAGGTGAGAACGTAATGGCAAGTCAGTTAGCCCATCATGATGAATACACCTGGAATTCAGCACGATGGTTTGCAGAAGGACCACGTGGAGATCGACCTGACAGGATACATTGCTAGCAATGGGACCCACCTTAATTTTGTAACGATTGATCTGCCTATTTTCTTTGCAAAGCAATAAACTACTTACGTATCTACAAGTAGGTTTTAACCATTCTACATTTTACCTTCCCTTACAGGGCAGGCAATTAAATGCATCGTGCTCTACAATTAATTAACAAAATATGTTTTCATATTCAGCTGGAATTCAAATTATCCCTAATTGCCACTACTGTTTTATACAGGACCGTATAAAACTATGAATTTTGCATAAAAATCGTGTAAATTGCGAGAGAATAAGCAAACAAATAGACAATAACACATCTGAAAGCATCGCATCACTGTGAGAATAACGGCGACGGAAACAAACGTACTCGGCAACCGACAACGGGTACATATTCTATAAAAACTCATCGTGACGCTAACAATACACAAAAACATTCAAATACCCAAATGGCATTGTACTCCCGTACAATATATATATATACTCGGTATAAGAGCCGGATATTTAACCGGCGGTACCGGTACTCCGGCCTCCGAATTACCGCATTACCGGTAAATATAAAACTTATATGCCTTACAAGTATGGGAGGACATTCTCGTGAATAATATGAGAAATCCCCTAACACATAGTTGCTGCACTTCTAAATGTGATATTACATTTTTAAAAAGCACTTTACCTTAAGCATCTATTATTCTGACCTGGTAAGATGTCTCTTTAAAAGGACCGTTTGGAACATTTACAAAAAAACAAACTTCCGCTGCGAGGAATTTAAATAAAATGTACCTACCTATATTTTTAGAAATCCGCGCAAGAAAATTAGAAATAATCCTTATAGAGCAGACTTAGTCCGCTAGTTCTGAATTCAGCAAGTACTTTTTTTTTTTTAAACAATACTATTAAATTATTGTTTTAAATGACATAAAAATTGAAAGCATATTTTCTGTTCGACTTAGCCAAAACAGCCTCTTAGTCGTCTCTTATGACAACCATGGGAAAGAAAGGGATGGCTGTTGGCGTTTTAATACTGGCTGTTGACACTGAGGTTTTTTAGAACAATGTATCTATTATTTTTAAGTTTGTTCTATGTCAGATTTTTGTAAGACATGACTCGTATTTTTTTTTCACATAACTTATTATTTTATATCACAAATACATATATGTTTTATTACTGCATCCTGCTATTTACAACAGTGGCCTATTCTATGCCGGGACCACACGGCCGGCAATATCCTATAATTATATTTTCATGTAAGAAAAATCATAAATTCATTCAATACAGATTATTTCATTTATGTATATACAGAACCCGACGCAGAGTGAACCTACCCAACGGCGATTCTGACTCGCAGTTGACAGGTTTTTCTTTCTTTCTTTTCTGATTTCAACTTATAATGATGTTAACATTTCGGTGTTTTACGGCGATGTAAAAGTAGGAAAACTGTTACAACAAAGAGAATTGATTTCTCTTCACCAAATAAAATTTTATTTATTTATTTTATTTGGGAAAACAACAGCTTTTTACAACATTGAATACATATTACATTATATTTGGGTACAGAGGAATAACACCTGAGTTCTCAGGAATGGCAACACATGGGGGGTATCATGGGCGAAACACTATACTCTGTTATGTCCATGGTACTGCTCATGTCTATAGGCGACGGTTACCACATTCCTATATACCTACATATATATATATCAGATATCAGAATCAAATCAATTAAGATATTTTTTTATACTACAGAGGCTACAAACAAACATACGACCCACCTGATGGTAAGCAGTTACCGTAATTTAAAATAATACTTACAAAAACACCTATGGCTCTTAACAACTGGATCACATACCTGTAAAAAAATACAAAGAAAGGTTCATTAAAAACGTTCACTATAAACAAATCGCTGTAATACCCTACAACACACCCTGGCAAACGTTTAAATTTTCGGGAATCCGATTAACCGGTAAAGTGGGCGTCAATAGTCGCTGATTACCGGTACCGGTGATTACGGATATACCGGTAATGCACGGATATTTGCGCCCGACTGTGCCGATTGCATTCGCCGGTTAATTGAACGGAAAACCTAAATACGATAGTTTTCGGCACTCCCTGTATAATGTAGTCGTAAGCGCCAAATATACTATTTACATAAATTACACGGCGGATAGACAGTAAATATTGGACGCTATTTTAATCTATACAGTGAACTAGTAATTAAGTATATACGAAAGTCACATAATCCTTCGAGACAAATTGCGCGGCGAAATTAAACGAACAATACGTATAAAAAATACTGGAAGTAATTCACAATTTTTTAGAATCTTATTAAAAAATTATTCTACAAGTAAATTTGTTTTTATACAACTTAGAATGGTTAACAAGCTGACGGCCCACCTGATGGAAAGTGGTAACCGTCGCCTATAGACATGAGCAGTACAATGGACATAACAGAGTATACTGTTTCGCCCATGATACCCCCCATGCGTTGCCATTCCTGAGGACTCAGGTGTTATTCCTCTGTACCCAGTAAAACCCTTCACCCTTCCAACCGAAACACAGCCATGCAAACACAACTGCTTCACGGTTGAAACACGAATGGGACAGAGGTACCCAAGCAATCGCTTTTGTACAAAGTCTTCCTCTGGTAAAATATTCCCCCATATTTAAAAGAAAACCAATGACTTCGGTTATAAAATCATTATAAATTATTTTCGACCAATTAATAATTTATTTTTTTAATTTAAGAGTTTCCTCTTATCAGAGCAACTAATTCCTACATATTCCTCTATCCGCCTCTATCCCGGGTCATATTTTTAACCTCCCTACACAATACGACATCAAACCATTTCTTTATCTTGCCAATTATTAGCTAGCTTTATTATTGACTAGCGGCCCGTCCCGGCGTCGCACGGGTGGACATTTTTAACATTTCCCTTCATTGCTCTGCTCCTATTGATCGTAGCGTGATAAAAAGTATACTATAACCTGTCCGGGAGTATGAAGAATAACTGTACCAAGTTTCGTTAAAATCCGTCTAGTAGTTTTTGTTTCTATAACGAACATACAGACAGACAGACAAAAATTTTACTAACTGCATTTTTGGCATAGTATCAATCACTAATCACTGCCTGATAATTATTTTGGAAATATATTTCATGTACAGAATTGACCTCTCTACAGATTTATTATAAGTATACATTATTAATTTAAGATACCGAAATGCACGGTTACGTATTTAAAATATTATCGAAAATAATTAATCTAAACTTCATAGTATATTCACATAATCCGTATTTGCTTAATCACAGTACCGTATGCTAGGTAGTAAAGGTGCTATATTTCTACATAATTTTAATATAACAAATTCTGTATACAAGAAGGCGAGCGACGCGCGGCGCAATCGTATAACTCTTCATTTTGTAAACGTAAGCTTGGAGCACACGTGATGTGTTTCGCATATAAACGAGGAACGATGAAAAATATTATTTCCATAATATTTAGCCAATATATATCATACATACATACATACACACATATCTGTCACGCTTGTCTCCCATTAGGGTAGGCAGAAACAATGGAACGCCAAATGCTTCGATTCAAACAAACCTCTTTCGCTTCTTCTACATTCATCAATCTTTTCATACACGCTCGCCGGTTACGGGTACTTTTAATTTGGCCCTTCTTCAGCACGTCGCCTATTTGGTCGACATACGTCCGTCTAGGGCGGCCCCTACCGACATCTCCATTCATTCTTGCTCGATAAATCTCTTTCGTAATTCTTCTTTCCATCCTTTTTCCATCGACCCGGTAAGGCTTCGATACCCGTTTTAAAAAAATCTTCGTCTAACTCATTAAAATGAGCGTCCACGGCGGCTATGATATCTCTTCATTTGTGAATGAAAAAAAAAAAAAAATGTTTACCACGTGGTATATCTAAAAATTTTTTCTTATTTTGCAAGAAAATGGCCGCACAATGCTCAACTTGAGAGAGATCCATTTTCAAAAATAGCTCTGACTAGAAATGACTTACGGTATCACGCCATTTTATACAATATCTCTGTTATACCGCGCAAAACAGCAGTATAGTAGCTATTCCCGAATAAGATCGTTAATCTTAGAATCTTAAATGGTAAAACGTAGGGGGAAAGGGATTGTTAGTAATGGAGACTGAGAATCCTATTGCTAGCAATATACCCAACCAGGTCGACCTCCTCGCGGTTCCCCTGGAAACTATCATGGTTAATTCCTGATGAATTTATCATGATGGGCTAACTGGCCTGTTTTCATTCTCATCTATCACCCTTCACTGGTACTCCGCTAATGTATCCCGTTAGCGCAGGCAGGGTTACCATACCATTTTCACCCATCAAAAAAAAAATGGTAAAACGTAAAATTAATTTATTCTCGAATAACTAGCACTTTATCTAAGAATAAAATTTATTCTCGTTTGGTCGAATCCGCCCTTATTCACAGTAAATCACAGTTGTTTCACATCAGAAACACGTATCTTGGTATCCAGTAAATACTAATATAAAGAATAAATAGATGATGTCTTAGTATCTTCAATTATAACAGCAGTGTGCCAAGGGGAAAGGGATTGTCAATAATGGAGACTAAAAATCCCATTGCTAGCAATATACCTAACTAGGTCAGTCACGCGGTTCCCTCTGTAAACTATCATAGTGAATTCCTGATGAATTCATCATGATGAGCTAACTGGTCTGTTTTCATTCTCATCGATCACCCTTCAGTGGTGCTCCACTAGTGTATCCCGTTAGCGCAGACCGGGTCACCAATCCATTTTCATCCAACAAAAAAATAACAGCAGTGTGTCCTATCCTCAAGCCTGGTAATATCACGCTTGGAACCCTTTACCACTTAGTGTGCAGCTGGCACCGTTATACTTCACATCGGCGGGAACTCATCACGACCTGTCGTCTGTATTGAGACAAAGTACTACAAGTATTATGATGTGTCTACCGCGAGAAGGTGCTGCGGCTGTATGAGATTTGAAAAATGTCGGATATATATTACGTCTAGATTCCTTTTTCGGATGCCATAGGGTGTATGATAAATAAACGTCTTTATGGCCTACTTCGCTTTATGTAAATAAAGTCGTGTACCAGATTTCGACATTACTTGCATCAATTCTCGTGTACGTTAAGTGGGTCATTAGGATTTGTAATAAAGCTGATATAATATCCGAAGATGGTTTCCGCTTGGATTGGATGAAAGACAGGTTCCGGCTCCAAAGGTTTCTATTCTAAAAATCTAGCATCAACATGTAAATCAACCTAATAATGTAGTCAGGGGGGATAATGGATTGTTTAAATGGGGATTAGTAGCCCCATTGTTAACAATACACCCTGTCAGGCCGACCTCCTCGCGGTTCCCCCTAGAAACTATCGTGTGCTTTTCCAAGCGAATCCATCACGATAGGCTAACTGACCTGCCATTTCATTGTCACCTATCATCCCTGACTGGTGCTCCGCCAGCGTATACCGATAGCACAAGCAGGGTTACCATTCCATTATCATCCATTTAAAAAAAAATAATGTAGTCACTTGCATTTATAGTTTTATTTAAAGACACTAAAGCCATTGATGGCAAATTTGATATTAATTTGTATTCATAAATTAGTTGATCTAAAAAAGAACCTTTCTGTATAAAACTGTATAAAACGGGTATACGCAATTGTCCCCAATGGCCTGTGACGAATAGTAACGCTGATCTAGACTGGCGAATTAGGCTTTTTGACTCAGTCTAGATTTATTGAAGCGGGTAATCAAAGAACCGCTATTGTAGCCGTCAAAAAAATATTGTTATTCTTCTAAATAAAACTACAAAACACACTTTACATATTATTGGATTTACCAGAGGGAGACTTTGTACAAAAGTCGATTGCTTGGGTACCTCTGTCCCATTTGTGTTTCTACCGTGAAGCAGTTGTGTTTGCATGGCTGTATTTCGGTTGGAAGGGTGGGTTATGGCGTGATTTACAGGGTACAGAGGAACAACACCAGAGTCCTCAGGAATGGCAACGAATGGGGGGTATCATGGGCGAAATAGTATGTGTGTGTACTGTTATGTCCATGGTACTGCTCATGTCTATAGGCGACGGTTACCACTTTCCATCAGGTGGGCCGTCAGCTTATTTGCCATTCTAAGTTGTATAAAAAAAAATTAGAAATGCATACAAAAAGCAACAAGTAAGAGAGATTGTAAAATATTTTTTTACACAACTTGCAACGAGAAATCTGCTGGGCTACCCTGCGAACTCTAAATACAAGCGAATCCATGAGACAGAATGAAATGGCGACGTGCGTCATCATGTTCATTTCATTCTATTTTTCATTTTCTTCAGTTCATTCCCTCCAGATGATTCCACTTGTCGTGCTATTATAAAAAAAGAAGTTCCTTACACGCATTACATTGAAGAGTTTTTTTTTTCTTATGCAACTTAGAATAGCAAACAAACACCACCTGATGGAAAGAGGTAACTGTCGCCTATAGACAAGAGCAGTACCGTGGACATAACAGATATACTGTTTCACCCATGATACTCTCCATGCGTTACCATTCCTGACGACTCGGGTGTTCCTCTGTACCCAGTAAATTCACTGCCATATCTCACCCTTCAAACCGAAATACAGTCTTGCAAACACAACTGCTTCACGGTAGGATCACGAATAGGACAGAGGTACCCATTGTCCAAAGTCTCCCTCTAAGTTGTATGCTTCATTACAATTAAATTCGCTTTTTGCGATTTTTAAAGATAAATGGATAGATACTCTTTATTGTTTCCTCCAAAAGATTACAATAGTAAACTTATTATAAATATAAACAATTACAAGAAATAATCACAATGAGAAAACAATGGGCGACCTTATCGCTAAGAGCGATCTCCTCCAGGCAACTTTTGGATGGAGAGGAGTAATTATAAACGATTTAAAGCTTAGTACACATAGCGTTAAATGGCGATACACAAATAGCGTTAGATCCAACCGTCACAGTTTGTCCCACAAATTAATTAGCAAATGTCGCAACGCCACTGAATTATGTGTCGGCCGAATCCCACGGGATTTACGTCAATCTGATCGCGGCTTAAAACGTCAGTGGAAGCTTTATTTTATTTGTTTTCCCCGCTAATAATTGCCGCGGTTACATTGATAATATTTCAGCTACTGTTACCACGTATAAATTAATGGTCGCCACCGTTTGGTATTTATCCTATTATTTAGGATTGCCGGAATATTTTAAATAAATATTTTTTTCGCAAAACGAACAAACAAATTTTACGTTAGATCTTTGACGGAACTGGATACAACCGATTAAAAAATATATGCATATCCGAAGATATCGTCATTATATCAGCCTTTAACTGTCCACTGTTGAACATAAGCCTCCCCCTTGGGGGGTTTTGCCAGTAGTTACCACGCTTGGCAAGCGGATTGGCAACCGCAGTTAGACTTTAGAGATATTTTAAAAGGAACGCTGCTGTCTATCCTTCACCCTCCGTAAGAAGGAAGGGATGGCCTATTCAATGCCGGGATCACACGACTCCAAAGATATGCCAGTTACAAATTATTTTAAACCAGTTTTGTTATTTTTTTTTAATCTTTAGAATTTACTACCATGTCGATTCCATACTAATGTTAACGATATTTGGCCACAGCAGAATATCAGTGTTTTGCTCTTTTAAGGGCAAAGCAATAAAAAGTAAAAGAAAAAACGGTAACTGTAAAGGTTGTTCTAAATTTGAAATCACAGTTGTGTGAATCTAAAACGCACATAGTACTTAATAGTTTGTAGATATCTCGTATAATGACATTTGATGTAATCCAGAGGGAGACCTTGTATAAAAGTCGTCTGCTTGGGTACCTCTGTCCCATTCGTGTATCTGCCGTAAAGCAGTTGTGTTGCATGGTTGTGTTTTGGTTTAAAGGGTGAGATACGGCAATGAAAATACAAGGTACACAGGCATAACACTATTGTCCTCAAGAATAGCGACACATGAAGGATATCGTGGGCGACACAGTATACTCTGTTACGTCCATATTACTGTTCATGTCCATTGACAGTTACCACTTTCCATCAGGCAAGCTTTCAACTTGTTTGCCATACTAGGTTGCATAAAAAAAATAAGAAATTAATATAACGAAATATGTTTATAAGTAAATTTTGCTTCTCAACAAATGACAGTGTCATTACTTACCAAATTTTTTTGGAAGTGGAACTCCGTCAATTATTATATATAAAAAAAAATATTAAAATCATGTCACAATTTGTCATTATTATTATTACTACATGATGATACCGTTCACAGAGTAATCCGATTTTTCAATCTACTTCAAAAAACTAAAAAGTTCTTAATTCGCTTGTATTGTTTTTTTTTTGTTTATTACCACATAACTCCATTATAAATAAAGCAATTTGAAAAATTCTTTGTTTTTTATAAAAAAAAAGGGATATTTTTTTTCAGATCAATACGAGTACCAGACAAATTTTATCAAAATCGGTTGAAATCACGTTTAAAATCGATATTTTATTTCTGGAACAATAATCTTAAATTACTTTTACTCCCATACGGTATAGTGTTACAAAGATAACTTCAATTTACCCACAATTAAAAGGAAAACAAAGACAAATTACGCTCAAAATCCAATGACAAAGCGAAGACCACTAAGTAGGAACGTCGCCGCGAGCTCGTTTGTTTAACATCACGTACGCTTCGTGCTAATTTAATACGTGCCAACCATCGATGTACAAAAAGCACAAGATATAAAATCGTAGATTAAAAAACTACACTGAAAATAGAGCGCATTTAAGCAAATTATGCACTCATTTTTAACTATCCGTCGATTTCCGTAGCTAACCGTGCAGATAATGGTCACGTACAGTGCGGTTTCAAAGGCACTCTCTCCCGCGAACGCTCAGGCTGTGGAAGGAGCTCCCTGCCGAGGTTTTCCCTAGAGGCTACAGTATGGGGTTCTTCAAAAAGGGCATATTAAGGTTTCTTCAGGGTCGACAACGTGTATGTGACAGCCCTAGTGTTCAGACGTCTATAGGCTACAGTAATCGTTTACTTTTAGACGAGCTATATACTTGATTGCCAACTTTGTGGTATTAAAAAAATGGAGTTCTTATACATTTTATAAAATATATTATTTAGACACGAGATAGAAATACATACAGAAAATAACCACCTCCATCCATGTCCTATATATAATATAATAACTATTTATTTCATTTCATATTTTTCGGAACATTTTTGGGCACAATTTTTGCGGGTGAATATGATGGAATAAGAAGATCTTGGAGTAGATTAGTGAAGGTCACCGACGACGACGAAGCATGGGGTGCACTTTTAAGTTGGATTGATAATATTCAAAAGACAGAAAGGTGCAGATGCGGAAAGCGAAGGATCTCATGTGATAGAAAGCATTGTGAAAGACTTACGTCCGGCAAAAAATAAATAAAACTGAAATGATAATAATGAGAATCTAGAATTGTTTTATATCTATAATGATAGCCAATTTTGGGCACAATGACGGTTAACTCCTAATGATGTCGTATAATCATGTCTAATCTTAAAAGCGTGAAACAATATCTTTAGTTTATAGGAGAGAGAGGTGTTAAAAAACATAGATGAAAACTGTGATGCCTATGGTACCCTAAATGCGTTGCTTTTCCTGAGGACTATGCATCCGTGCCCTGCTATATCCCACCTTTTAAAACGAAACACAGCCTTGCAAGCACTACTGCTTCACGACAGAATAAATTTACCATTGGACTAAAAAAGAGTTGCTAAAAATCCCCCTCTGCTTTAGCTAATGTAATAATAGTTACAGTGAATTTACAGGGTACAGAGGAATAACACCTTAGTCCTCAGGTATATAAACGTATGGGGGTATCATGGGTGAAACAGTATTATGTTATGTCCATGATAAAGCTCATGTCTATAGGCGACGGTTACCATTTTCCATCAGATAGGCCGTCAGCTTGTTTGCTTAAAAAAACCGTTACTTAAAAGTAGATAAAGTCTTAAATATAATATGACATTTGGTGTGGCAAACAAGTTTATTGATATAAAGTAAAGCATACTTGTTTTTTTTTTCTATTTTCTCACAAAAAAATGCATTACGAATACTTGTACTTATTGTTAACATCTATACACTTACCATGTTTCTTGTAAATAAATAAATAAATATACCGCATCATTACATAGATTTAAGAACTTTTTAATTTATGCTAACTTTCGGAAACCGCGTGGACACGTGACAATTTCTTATTGGTGACCTACATATACGTCGAATTGGCCCGTTTACCTAGCAAATAAAACTAAAGCGCATTTCAAATGGAGCCAGTCGTAACGGTTCATGGAAGAGTGGTCCAAGTTACGAGTGAAAAGCGGGTTTTTTTTAAATATTTAAATTCCTTTCACCAATATACAATAATACAAGTATTTTTAATGAGTACGAAATATCATCATATCAACAGTCTGTCCACTGCTGTACATAAGCTTCCCACACGAGTTTTACTAGTAGTGGCCATATTTGGCAAGCGGGTTGGCAACTACAATTATGATTTGATGATGTTTTTACATTCCTCAACCTTTAACTTTCCTTAATTATCTTTTACGACACCCACGGAAAAGGCCCATTCTATGCTCCACCAGGGACCACACGGCAATGAAATATGATTACGGGTATTATGGAAAAATTACGTAATTTTTAAGTGAATCTCGAACCTTATCGATTCCAAATCTTACTATTTTGTAAATATATTTAGATAGTTGTATATTGTATGTTAATCGCATTCGTTACCCTAAATACCCATTTAGGGTAACGGATTTAAATGAAATCCTGGATTACCATATACGATATTTTTGAAATTTCTCTTCTAGCTTGTAATAAACAAATATCAGAGCCAATAATTTTATTGATTAAACAGTAGAAGAACAATAATAGTAAGTATAGAACTATTATAAAATTTAAATAAGATTTCACATAAAATACATACAAAGTTATAGGCGAGATGAGATACTTATTCTTCCGTAAAATTTTGCGTGACTAATTGTGACGAAATATGTGGACTTATTGTTATTTTAACACCTGTATACTAACCATGTTTCTTGCAGATAAATATTCATTCATTCGTTCTTTTTGATCGCTAACAATAAGATATAGCATACATATACATGATATAATAATAATTATTTACAAATGACGCGTTTCGTACAGATCAAGCGTAAACAAACTGCTCCATATATAGCAAGATACAGGTTTTAATGTTGTTTCTGCCAATAAATCTTTTGTTAAAGATCGAATGCTATACTTTTTTACATGGAACTTTCTTCTCATAAATACACACCGAGATATCTAGTAGTTAATCTGAGGATAAACATTTCGAAAGTAATTCATAGACAGAAATTCGCTTTCCATCCATAACTCGAGCCAGAGCCGCGGTAACGGTTCGCGGCGCACGCGCATCTACGCCGCCATGATTCACTTCGAGTCTCCGTCCCTTTCCCTCTTGCTTTTGGTAAATGAATTCGAGTGAGACAAAAGAACAATTGCCATTGAAAAGTCGGTGGGAGACAGTCGGTCTGATAGTAATGAGAGTCCGAGATGATGTGATTATGCGTTTGTATGATAAATGAAATGATACCATTCATTGTAATAATGACAGGTCAAACATTGTATGGAAAGCTATGTACTTGTAATGAATAAATGGCCATTAATAATATATACAACAGACAGTCACACTAATTGTCAAGTTTCTAACATTAGGATACTCGTGTAGGTAGATCTAGGCGCTATGATATTTTAAACAAAGATCCAATGGAGGAGAAAAGTATAAAAATCTTCAATTTTTTAGAATCAATCCAAAAAACAATAAAATAAGGTCGAGATTCATCATCATCCGCTGCTGAACATAGGCCTCCCCCATAAGAGGAATTTTGCAAGCTGCACTTGGCTGGAGGATTGGCATTCGCATTTAGGCTTTGGTAATGTTTTAAGAGGGACGCTGCAATCCATCACTTCAAATCAGACACATCAAATCAAAAACATTATGTTCTTTTAATCACCTCTTATGACACTCACGGGAAAGAAAGGAGATCGAGAGAGAATCTTTCCTATTTACTAGAATATTCCTTTTCTTTTTAGAGGGTTGACGTCAGGCAGGCGGCCGGTCGTTAAACTAAAAACCAAATCTTTTTGTAATATGGATAAAATCATATTACGCCGACTCCAAATGATAGGGATAAGGGTAGGAAGATGATGATTCCTTTTCTTTTTAGGAAAATGTTACCTGTATGTAACTGTTTAGCTTTCCTTTTTTTTTTATAAAATTCTTCGTTACTCTTTCTAATAACAATTTTTTTAAATACTAACAAGGACATGAAAATATCAAAACCGAATTTCGCATAATTGTTCTTGAATTGTGATTTACAATTCGATTCGATTCGATTCAAAGAACATGTATATTTTTCACACAGGTAACAGTCGACTATTGTTTCTAACTAGCCCGTGTATGATTACAGTCATAGATACCCCGAACACCATATATTCAGGCTAGACAAATGTAAATTACCCTCCAAACAGAAAGCCACAAAAGCATTTCAGAAGGCTGGAACGTCGCCAATAGCACCGTGATAAAACATGCGCCGTCAATGCACGTTTCTGACCACATCTGCTGCTATTTTCTCTGCAATTTCATTCAAGCTCTAAACATTTAACTTTGCAAATTTCGTACGTATATTATATTAAATTGTGTTTCACAGAAAAAACCAACTTCACTTGTGGCAAAACCATTATTTTGATACAGTTATTTTACATACAGTTAATTTGATTTAATAACTTAACTACTTAACCGATTTTAATAAAATCTCCATTGGACTAATCCATAAGTATAACCTTTCAGATTAAAAAGAATATTGCGAATCGGTTTACAACTGACGGAGACATGAGATAAAGAACATAAAAAAAATAGAACCGAATCGAAACCTTCCTTCTTTTTAAAATCGATTTATGATAAAAAGTTATTAAATAAAAAAGCGACAAAGAAGCTAACTGTTGTAAAATGTACGACCAAGGCACTATTAGACAGCTGGACGTGCTGTAACGTAAGAGAAGCTCAAAATATTTCACCCTATTTCAACCGACATTTTTCTGAGAAAAGTGTTCAGTTTCTCTGACAGAACACTTAAGGAAAATAGAATTACTAATAATTTCACTGTGTATAAACGCTAAGCTTTTATTGTAACTAAGATATTGTAAATAATACAGTTGCCAGCACCTTGTGAAAAGAAAAAATCATAAAGAATTCAAGAACTAGATAGAATCGACTTAAGTCTACTGTGTTCTTGCTATAAGCCAAAATTCGAGGTAAAGGTGCGCAATGCAACCTGTGACAACTCTAAGCATCTTGATAAACTAACTCTCCGTGTAATGCAAGTTAGTTAAATTGGTAAATGAATGCACGAGGCGTATGCATGCGGCCAAAGGCGAAGATATACAACAGGCTCTTGGCGTGGAGGCTGGAAAACCGCCAACGTCGGGTGACAATCTACGCGAGATAATTCGGCACACCTGCGTTTGTTTTGCTAAACTTTGTATTACATTCAAATATGTTTAAAAGTATGAAATAAATTTTTTATAACTACAACTAATTACTATTCTAATATTCAAAATTACGACATCGAAACCTTTAAGGGTATTCTTTTTTTTTAAAAGGCCAGCTACCCAGCTGTAATTTTTTTAATGTTGCGGGTACCTTTTGGCAGCGGTAATTACCATCAGACCAACCGCATGTTCGTTTGCCCCCAGAGATAGAAATAGAGAGAAGAAAAGAAGCCAATATTCCACACCACCATCTCATCTATTGACATCAGCCAGCAAGACACTAATCAGGTACCCGGGTGCAGTCACACTCAGTGATAAATTCGAAGTCAAGGAGTTCGCACCGAGGCCCTCACCTTAGCTCTTTTCGACGGTGAAGGAGACCTGCTTAATAGTATACACAAAGGGCTTGATTTTAGTTAGTTGAAAGTCACTAAAAATATTACATTGTACATATCAGCTATTCCTCAGTTAAATGTACATTTTTGTACATGTGTGACCAAAAGTGTTGAATGGGTAACAACAATGCTTTCCACCTTAAATCTGGAATATTGCCAACAGTTTAACGGTGGCTGACAAGCCACTTTAAGCTCTATTGCATAAACTTGTATTCATTTTAACGATAGACCTATCTATTTTAATAGAAATCATAGAAAGATAGATTGTTTCCTCCATAAGATTACTATAGTAAACTTAATATAGATACAAACAATTATAAGAAAATATTACACTGAGAAAACAATGGGCGACCTTATCGCTAAGAGCGATCTCTTCCAGGCAACTTTGGATGGAGAGGAGTGATTATAAACAGTTTGACTGGCGGCACGAAACTCTGTTCCTTTTTAAATACATATAGAGGTATGCATACGTACAATATTGTGAATATATGTATAACGTTTAATAAAACTGTTAGATATTTTGGTAGTTTTTATTCCTGACTGAATTCATATTCGGGGTGGATTTAAAGTCGTTAGCTATTAGTACGTTTTTCTAAAAGATAATAACGGAATCAGAACCCCGTCTGCGAATAAAACTGGCGGGGCACCAGTAAGGGATGATAGGTGAGAAAGAAAGCAAGGTCAGTTGGCCAATTATGACGAAATCATCGATACTTCTCGATCTTAACCACGATCGTCAAAAGCGTAAAGATCGACCTGACTGCAACCCCTGACTGTAACTAGCAACCCCATTGCTAGCAATATTCCATATATTGCTAGCAATGGGGTTGCTAGTTACCAGAGGGAGACTTTGTACAAAAGTCGATTGCTTGGGTACCTCTGTCCTATTCGTGTTTCTATCGTGAAGCAGTTGTGTTTGCATGGCTGTGTTTCGGTTCGAAGGGTGAGATATGGCGTGAATTTACAGGGTACAGAGGAATAACACCTGAATCCTCAGGAATGGCAACGCATGGGCGAAACAGTATGTGTGTGTACTGTTATGTCCATGGTACTGCTCATATCTATAGGCGACGGTTACCACTTTCCATTAGGTGGGCCGTCAGCTTGTTTGCCACTCTAAGTCGTATAAAAAAAAAAAACTTATGGCTGTATGTGCTAGCACATTAGTACTAGCACATACAGTTATAAGTATTAGTTTTATATAGATAAAATTGAGAATCTTCCCATAATTTTTATATGTTTTTTCTTTTATTCAAAATTATTCAATTATAATAAACATTTCCGTCGTTTCTCGATCCGTGTTTTTAGTGAAAATATTCTATTTCCCTGGTAAATAGTACATTCCCTTCAAAAGATGTTAATTGCTTCGATTTCTCCTGTATATACGTACGTTTCAACTGCATAATACATACTGAATCTCGTGGCTTCGCCTGTGATCATATCATAATATTGAATAATCTACCCATCCTCAAGAAAATAACTATTTTATTTAAAAATTCTTTTTCAATTAAATACAAACTAAATTTTTAATTCCAAATGGCAATTTTAGATATTAGTACATTCAAATAAAAAACCGACTCATCTGATTTATATACTCGACTAGTATACTCGTACCTACATAATATTTGAATCCAGAATATCACCAAGAACATCACAGAGTATACTGTGACACCCATGATACCGTTCATGCGTTCCTATTCCTGAGAACTAAGGTGCTATGCCTCCGTACTCTAAAATTTCATACTCTTCCAACCAAAAATCAGCCATGCAAGAACATTTACTTTATAACAGAAACGTGAGTATCGGAGGGACAGTGGTACCCAAGCAAATAACTTTCGTACAAAGTCTCCTCCTGATAAATATTAGTATAGTGTAATATTTGAAATACGTATACGAACGTATAAAAGTACATAGAATAACGTCACACACGTCATTCTATGTACCTTTTAGTGTCTAGTCGTTGAGACCAGACATCTGTGTTTTATAGCTGTCCCCAATAAAGCGGAACAGATAGACAAACGATATTTTATGGGTTCATAAGTAGCGCCATTAGGTGAGGCCCTAACCGAGTTACATCAATAAGTGTGGCTGTTGAGCTGACACGCTGGACCCTACCGCCATCTTATAGTAAACTATTTCTACCAATTTCGTAAAAGAGACGGTATCATGGGCGAAACAGTATACACTGTTATGTCCATGGCACTGCTCATGTCTATAGGCGACGGTCACCATTTTCCATCAGGTGGACCGTCAGCTTGTTTGCCATTCTAAGTTGTATATAAAAAAATAAAGGTTAGTACACTAGGTGTCATGTCGTATAGGGAGGTCAAGGATATGGCCTGGGATAGAACTGGCTGGAAGATGCAAAAAATTAGTTGCACCGACAAGAGGAAACTCTTAAATGAATAGGGAGAGTATACTTAGGTAGGTCAGGTAGAGACTTAGGTCACAATGTGGTTGCAGACTTTTTTTATGTTTGTTACCTCTTTATCGGTTATGAACCGATTTGGAAAATTCTTTCTTTTATTTGAAAGGATACATTTAGAGATTGGTCACATAGCAATTTTATCAAAAAAGTAATATAGTTTTTAAATCAAAATAAATTGTTTGCTACAATTGATGTCGGTTTTTTTTTTTGTAGAACCCAGTCTCAATAATGTGAGTTTAGTTAGGTAATTATCTACATAGCTTTGCTTGTAACAATATACATAATAAAAGTGTGTAAATGTCAGCTGTGCCACTCCCGGTATATAACCCACGTCACTCCGGACAACACTGGATTAGATTTATCTCACTGATAGATGGATAATACGTAAAAAAATATTTTGCACATTTGTTTATTTACGTTCTATTCGTCCAATCGTCAGTATCGGTTCAAGATTTAAAAGTTTATTGCTTGATTCTGCTTTGTTTGTTGATAATCAAAAAATGTATAGACACTAAAACTACCAGTGATATTGCTACACGGAAAAAAGTTACCTCTGTTTCAATTGTAAACAACGAATAGGATCAACGCCGGAGTGAACCTTGTTGGCCGCAAAAAGACTTAAGAAAATCGGTTTATTAAAATAACAAAGATATTGCATATACAAAAGAAAAAGTACCAGTGGGAGACTTTGTACAAAAGCCGATTGCTTGGGTACCTCTGTCCCATTCGTGTTTCAACCGTGAAGCAGTTGTGTTTGCATGGCTGTGTTTCGGTTTGGAGGGTGGGATATGGCGTGGATTTACTGGGTACAGAGGAGTAACACCTGAGTCCTCAGGAATGGCAACGCATGGAAGGTATCATGGGCGAAACAATATACTCTGTTATGTCCATGGTACTGCTCATGTCTACAGGCGACGGTTACCACTTTCCATCAGGTGGGCCGCCAGCTTGTTTGCCATTCTAAGTTGTATAAAAAAAAAGAAGAAAACTACCTACTACTCGAGGACTCAAGAAACATATCTCTCATCTTAATATCTTAAACATAGCAAAACTTATTATAAAGAATCATTGATATCGGTTCAGAATGAGTGAACATATTGCATTAAACATAAAAATTATTATATTTAGAAAACACTCCTTCTTTACAAGTCGGTTAACGATATAATAACCAACCTATGTATTAGTTATAACGAGCTAAAAGTATAAAAAAAAATTCCGTAAGATTGGGTTCAACGACACTGTCTATGCAAACACGACAGTCACATTGTTTTGGGTCAATCACTCGAGACGACAGATGAATGCTAATTGTACGTGTACATACAAAAATATTTAAAGCACTAAAACATATTTGGTAGACGTTTAGCATCTAAAAAAGATTCTAAAGACAGTTCCAGTTAATAAACATATAAAAAAATATGATCAAATTTTGAACGAACAAGGAGGAATCGTTTTTTGAAATCGATTGAAAAATACATGGGAAATTATAACATCTCTTTTTTGAAGTCTCAAAAATATGTGATGATATCGACTACAGTCGAGATCTTGTACATATATGGATACAATGTGACAGGTGAGTGACCCGTGACGTCACATGGCGACCATCGCAAGCCGGATGTCTCCACCACCACTCTACAATATAACTGAAAGAGAGCAAGACATCGTTCCATCTCGATTGATAAACTTAACTACGTACTTTTTTTTTTTTTTGATTAATGAAAATGGTATCGTAACCCCGCCTGCGCTAACGGGATACGCTGGCGGAGCACCAGTGAAGGGTGATAGATGAGAACGAAAACAGGTCAGTTAGCCCATCATGATGAATTCATCAGGAATTAACCATGACAGTTTTCAAGGAGAACCGCGACCTGGTTGGTCATATTGTTAGCAATGGGATTCTCAGTCTCCATTACTAACAATCCCTTTCCCCCCTACTATTTTATTTATTATATTATATTTATTTATTGCATAGTACTACGTACTATGCAATAAATAAATACCATAGGAATCGAAAACACATTGCCATCTAGACAAAACTAACAAGACTTGTACTATAGGCACTAGACAATTGATACTTAACTACTTTTGTAAATACATAAATATCAAAAAACTTAAGTTATGTAATAATTTATTTTAAACGAAATTTGGAAAATTTGATTAACTATGTGCTTCATCGAAAAATTTGTTTAAACTAAAATGAACTGAGACGCGATAGAAATAAATCACAATACCGTTCTGCTATAAAACATATATGACAAAAAAAAATGCCATTCCGATCGACTGGTGGCCATAACGGTCACACTCCATTTGCAATACCTACGAACATTTAAAAAGTTTAGTCGTATGATAATTAACATAATAATGTCGCTTGTTTGTTGTGGGACACAGGCTGGCTAGTGGATGATTTACAATTTTATTTTTATTTTAAAAATTGTGTTTACTTTTTTCTATCCATGTCTATATACTAGTATATGTATAACTAAAATTACATATATTTATATATATCAAATATGCTCACATATATGATATATACATAAAACTTTTGGAAATAATATAGTCTTTGATAAAAAGTGAGCTGAGCTTTTTTTACAATGGATTTAACACTTGAGTCCATCTAGTAATGGCAACTGCCTTTGCCATGGAGGGTGTCATGGGCTTAATGAAACATATACAATATACATTTTTTTTTTATGTCAAACAATGGTATGCAATATCTATAGGCGACAGTTACCACTTTCCATCAGATGGCCCGTCAGCTTGTTTGCCATTTTAAGTTGTATAAAAAAAAAATCCCACCCTTCAAATCGAAACACAGCCATGCAAACACAACTGCTTTACGGTTGAAACATGAATGGAACAGAGGTACCCAAGCAAAGGACTTTTGTACAAAGTCTCCCTCTGGTATATATTTGATTCTAGACTAAATGTAATTATTTTAAAACTAACTTCAATCATTTGATAAAAAATATATTGTATAAAATTTTGTACCCACAGGACAGAATCTAATTCTGTTTTTAATTTAATAAGATATCACGTAACATATTTTTTTAAATAAAAATTAAGTAGTTGATCGAACCTTAAAGGCAGTGAAAGTGTATTGAACAATACAATCTCGAAAAACAAGTTACACACGACCCTTTTAATCTCGCACTACCAGTTGCTACGTCTGAAAGGCTCTCGACCCACTATCTTCGAAAACAAGGTAAAAGCTACGTTTACTTTCTCGCGTGATATTCAAATATTAAGTGCTTATGACAACGTAAAGTAGTAATTTTTTTCTGCAAAAAAACAGCAAATTCAACCGTTGCAAAACACATTTATAAACGACGAGTTGTTTTTGTAGACACGTTAGATTTAAAATATTTTCATTTAGAAATCATGTCTTCGAATATATTTTTGTTTTGGACTTCGTTGTGTGAAGAAAAAGAATTAATCTTTAAATGTTTTTATCAATTCGGTTACGGTTCTTTTTCTAATATTTTTATTATATTTTTAATACACATATTTAAAGAAAAACTAAAAGAGAACAAAAACGGATATAAAAAAAAAAATCTTTAAAGTAATATATGTATACAATGTATGTCTAATGTAGATACGTCATACATCAATCAGGCGTCAGCGACTAAACAGATTCTAATGAAATTTGGTCCACGAAAAGATTATATCCTACTTAATTGATGTGTTCACATGGCCTTAAGCTTGGTAGGGAGGAGTGAGATGTTTTTGTTCACTAAACTTAGATTTAAGTATTTTTGAATAGTGATTGGTCACATTTTACTTACTTATAACATTGCACATTGTCTGTTTAATTGTTGTGAGCATATTGTTGGTAATAATTTTGGAAATAATTTTGGAAATAAATAAATAAATAAACAGATAAAATACTTTAAAAGTGAACAGAGTTTTATACCAAACTCTCTACAACTACTCCTCTCCATCGAAAGGTAGTCTGAAAGAGTTCGCTCTTAGCGATAAGGCCACCCATTGTTCCCTCAGTATGCATGGCTGTGTTTCGGCTTGAAGGATAGGATATGACAGTGAATTTACAGAGTACAGACGAATAACACCTGAGTGAGGACTCGGGCGTTATTCCTCTGTACTCTGTAAATTCACGCCATATCCCACCCTTCAAACCGAAACACAGCCATGCGAACACAACTGCTTCACGGTAGAAACACGAATGGGACAGAAGTACTGGGTACAGAGGAACAACACCTGAGTCCTCAGGAATGGCAACGCATGGGAGGCTGTGTTTCGGTTTGAAGGGTGGGATATGGCTTGAATTTACTGGATACAGAGGAACAACACCTGAGTCCTCAGGAATGGCAACGCATGGGAGGTATCATGGGCGAAACAGTATACTCCGTTATGTCCATGGTACTGCTCATGTCTATAGGCGACGGTTACCACTTTCCATCAGGTAGGCCATGTGGTTGTGTGGGCTTGTTTAACATTCTAAGTTGCATAAAAATAAATATGATAAATATCTTTTCTATTAATTGCTTGTATATTTATAATAAGTTTAATGCTGTAATCCTTCAGGGGGAACAATAAATATTATGTATCCATCCATCTATACTGATTCAGACGGGTAAAGTCGCGGGAAAAAGCTAATCTATACTCCGATTTATAAGTTCAATAAATTCAAAAGTTCGACGCCCCCAGTATTTGTCAGCTAAGACACAAATTTGCATCAACGCAAGACGGGTTTATAGCAGTGACGGGAGATTACAGATGGAACAAATTACAGCGTTCACAGATAAAATATTCCGAAAGGAGAACTGTTCCTCGCTGTGGCGTCTCTTTCGTTGGGCCGCTGACTATCGGCAACGGAATTAATTGTAATGAAAGGGTAATAACTTAACAGAACAGAGTCTGATAAGCTGGGAGCTGGTAACCAGACATTAGTCAAATGCGACTTACAAAATAAACGTCTTACAAGGTCTGTCTTGAAAAAGAATTACGTCAAAAATTTATTTAACCAGAAGACGATTTGGGAAAAACTACATGTCATTCGGACGCTGTTATTTTACATTTATTTATTTTTTTTTTTTTGCAACTTGTACAACTTGACGGTTACAACATAACAAAGTGGTAACCGTCGACTATAGACATAAGCAGTACCAAAGACATAACTGATTCGTCCACGATGCCCCCCGTGCCTTGCCATTCCTGAGGACTCGGGTGTTATTCCTCTGTACCCTGTAAATTCACGCCATATCCCACCCTTCAAACCGAAACACAGCCATGCAAACACAACTGCTTCACAGTAGAAACACGAATGGGACAGAGTTGTCCAAGTAAACGACTTTTGTATCTTTGTACAAAAATCGACTTTTCTCCTTTTAGTAAAATGAGAACAAAGAGGAAGTAAATTCTGTTCATTGCAAAAAGAATGATCAGATACAATTAAAAATTGATACATAGATCGTTTAAAACATACACAGAAATATAACTGAATCGAAAATCACATTAATTTTGAAATTGGTTTAATTATGTCTCAAACCAAGTGCAAACCAAGTGTTTATATTATATTAAGATTTTTTTTATGCAACTTAGAATGGCAAACAAGCTGCACTTTGTATAATTTGAAGTCTTCTGTTGATTTTCAAATTACATCGAATATGACTGAATTTGGTTTAATTTGATAAACAGCAAAAATACATTCATCACAAGCATAATTAGTTTAAACTATTTAGCAATTTTAATCCTATATATTACGATATTTGTGGTTGAACTCCTCCGAAAAGGCTCGACTGATTTTTATGAATTTTTTATGTATATTTAATAGGTATGAGCATAGGTCGTAAAGTAAATATTTCATACCACTAGTTGATTATGGTGTCTCGATGCAGAAAAAAAATTGTACATATATGGCAGAATAACACTTTCCAGGTCAGATTTTTTTTTATAAACGTATTTTTTTTTAAAGCGGTTTTTTCTATTTCATCATCATACCTACTGCAAATTTGATATCAACTATCTATTTTTTAACCGAATTCCAAAAAAATTTCTCAATACGTCCGATTTTTTTTTTGCGACTTTTATTAGCGATCGCATCTCCAATTCTGAACTACTTTTCAGTGTTTTTATGCAACCAAAATAAAATAAGGTACAGAAGGCGGACTTTCTCTACCAGTCAACCTTTGGGATGAACAGTGAATGACGAACCGGTACTTCATTATTGGAATAAGCAAAGAAAATAACAACTAATAATGTATATTTATACAAAGTAAGTAATATATATACATATACAAGTAAACAGATAAATAAAATATATGTAATATATAAATAAATAAAATATGAAAGATAATGTAGTATATATGTGTATACAATTCCATACAATCACCATAAAATAAAACACTTTACAAAGCTTCCCGCTGTATCCCATGCCTCGCATGTCATGGCTTAGATGGTTGTCGACAAGGAATTACCGCTTCATCAACTTAAGTATATGCTAATTTTCGTCGAAAGAACAAGAGAATTGTAACTAAAAGATTAACTGTAACCAACTGACGTTCAGTTAAAATAGGCCACGAGCAAAAACCTGTATAGCAATGCCTACCGATAGAGGCTTATATGGATTGATATGTACCTAAATTTAGACGAGTATAATGTATTTTATAAGTAATTAAAGCTGAATTAATAAGTAACATTAGCATTGATGGGATAGCAGTTTTTTTATGCAATTTAGAATGGCAAACAAGCTGACAACCCACTTGATGGAAAGTGGTAACCGTTGCCTATAGACATGAGCAGTACCATGGACATAACAGAGTATACTGTTTCAGTCATGATATCCCCCATGCGTTGCCATTTCTGAGGACTCAGATGTTATTACTCCTCTGTACTCTGTAAATTCACGCCATATCCCACACTTCAAACCGAAACACAGCCATGCAAACACAACTGCTTCACGGTAGAAACACGAATGGGACAGAGGTACCCAAGCAATCGACTTTTGTACAAAGTCTCCCTCTGGTAAATACTAAGGTAATAGTAATGCAATACAAAGGGATACAAAATTTATACTTCAATTCGATGCATCAATCCCGTAACTAAGTTTACGATCACAAATCGGTCATCAAACTACCAAAACAAATAGCAATTACCTCATCAGATGTGCAAAAATAAAGTAATAAGTCATTCTGATTACGTGAACCCCAAATGTTTGTCGAAGGCCCCGGGCTACGACGGCAGCACGGTCCCGGAAGGCGTGGACCTTCGTCCGATTGCCTTTTACCCCAATTAAAACAGTCTCAGTGTGGTAATAAATTATACAAAAGTAAACTCTACCATTGGATATAGTTATGGGTATTAAACTACGTCACAACTCCAGGTTTTCTGTTTTATCTCTTGACTAGTGATCCTCCCCTGCTCCGCACGGGTAAATAGATAGAAAACTTAGTATTTTACATTAACTTAAAACTGTCGTTCATAATATAAAACCATAGTTATAAGGGGAAAGGGATTGTTAGTAATGCAGAATACCAGTCCAATCGCTAACAATATACCCTATCAGGTCGACCTCCACGCGGCCCCTCCTGGAAACTAGCGTGCTGAATTCCAAAAGTATTTATCAAGATGGGCTAACTGAGCTGCTTTTTCATTCCCACTTATCATCCCTCACTGGTGCCCCGACAACGTATACCGTTAGCGCAGGCAGGGTTACCATTCTATTAACATGCATTAAAAAAAATAACATAGTTACAAGAGGGAAGGGGATGATCAGTAATGAGAACTAATGACCCCATTGCTAGCAAGCCCTGTCAGGTCGACTTCCACGCGGTTCCCCTTAGAAACCATCGTGATTAAAACTTTTTGCACTCATCACGATGATCTAACTGACCTGCTTTCATGCTCACCTATCATCCCTCACTGGTGCTCTGCCAATGTAAAGTTTAGATAGCGCAGGCGGGGTTACCATTCCATTTTCAACCATTAAAAAAAACATAGTTACATAAATACTACTTACAACAATCCTCATTTCCGTATCGTAGACTTTGCACAAGAACATTACGTACCTGAAACAAATAATCAAATACTTAGATATAATTCCTAAACAATTACTCCAGCACTGTTATTTCCAGCACAATCGGATTATTATAATAATACACTCCTAACAAAGACGTGCAAGTAGTTGTGCAAACTGTGTATTCCCTGTGGAGTTCAATAGCATAACATTTTTATAAACCATCTCTTAACTGGCCCCAGAAAAATTGGATTATTAGTATGTTTCTCCCGTGGACACTTAATTCGTTCAACGAACTGGGCTTCTCCCTGAGGACTACATGTTAACCTTATTAAAACTCCTCAGTGAAGGTTAGCTTACTAACTGTTAGAAGGTTAACTAATGTAAGCGGATTTTTTATTAGAATCTCTTTTTTTATACAACTTAGAATGGCAAACAAGCTGACGGCCCATCTGATGGAAAGTGGTAACAGTCGCCTATAGACATGAGCAGTACTATGGACATAACAGAGTGTACTGTTTCGCCCATGATAACCCCCATGCGTTACCATTCCTGAGGACTCAGGTGTTATTCCTCTGTACCCAGTAAATTTACGCCATATCCCACCCTTCAAACCGAAATACAGCCATGCAAACACAACTGCTTCACGGTTGAAACACGAATATTTGGTCATTATCGTCATATCAGCCTTTAACTGTCCACTGCTGAACGTAAGCCTCCCTCTAGAGGGTTTTCCCAGTAGTTGCCACGCTTGGCAAGCGGATAGCCAACCGCAGTTAGGCTTTAGAGAAGTTTTAAGAGGAACGCTGCTGCCCATCCCTCGCCCTCCCTTAGTCGACTCTTACGACACCCACGGGAAGGAAGGGGTGGCCTATTCTATACCACGCAACCGCAACTATTTCATAGCAGAAACATGATTGGGACAGAAAGACCCATGCAGGCTTTTGTACAAAATCTCCCTTTGTTTTTTTTTTACAACACAGGGGGCAAACGAGCATGCGGCTCACCTGATGGTGAGTGACTACCGCCACCCATGGTCACCCACAACACCAGCGGCATTGCAGGTGTGCTGCCGGCCTTTTACAAAGGAATGTGCTCTTTTCTTGAAGGTTATCTTGTCGTATCGGTTCGGAAATACTGCTGCTGGAAGTTGACTCCAAACAGTGGTTGTGCGTGGAAGAAAGTGCCTTGAAAAACGCACGGTGGAGGACCGCCACTCGTCCAGATGGTTGGGATGAAATTTTAGTTTATGACGGATTGTTCGATGGTGAAAACCAACAGCAGGTATCAATCCGAACAATTAGTGAAAAAATAATGGAGAGGTGGACGACTCCCTTCTTGTGGCGACAAATATACATACATGTAACAAACTCAAAGGAAAACCACTGAATTACCAAATTCTACATTTGAGTCTTACGCAACCTATTCTATACCAGAGAACACATCACACCCTTTTACCACAAAAAGCGTTCACCATTACATTTCTAATTCGACCTTAAATCTCCATTCTTAGTTGAACGGCAAGGCAATTATATTCCCAGTTCAGATCCGGAACAATCCCAGCGATTTGCGCCATTAAATGCGGTTAACTTTCATAATTTTCGTCATTATTATGATCATTAGCGAGCGTTTAGGATAGCATCTTGCTGTAATATATAATTGTACCTGCACAGGTTACATCTTTGTTGGTATCACAATCTTAAGGTTGTGTATCTTAGTCATTTAGTGATTCTATGTGGACGACTTGATTAGACCCAAGATCTAGTTTACTTAGATTATACAGGTTGGATGCCCTCGTGCAAATGCTTTGCCAAAACCAGGTGAACATTTTTATGCTTTTATTTATTTACAAGAAACATGGTAAGTGTATAGATGTTACAACAAGTATAAGTCCTCATATTTCGCCATAATTAGGCATGCTAATATTAAAACTTAAAAAGAATAAATGTTAAATAAGTCATTAACATTCGAAATGTTATATAAAAAAAATACATCAAAAATGTGAGACACTTGTCAACAATAAAAAAGAATGAAATGTCACTGTCGAATCATGGACTATTGATAACAGCTGCATTGTAACACGATAGGTAATTCAAGTAGGTTTGTGTACGTAAATCGAGTTACCAATATTACAGAACACAAAGTGTGTGGGAGAAATTTATCAATTCCTACATGACTATTTCTTTTCTGTGCCAAGATATCTTAAAAGGCCATAACAGAAATGAAATATTTATTTATTTATTTCTCTCACAAAACGACAACATAATAAAACTTACAGATATATAGGTTACAATTTTAAAATAATCTTTGTGAGAGACTGGATGTCGGTACTAGGATAACCCGTCTTATAGATCACCAGGCTCCCAAACTCAAGGACATCTATTTTACTTGATTAGTTAAGGCAAGAGTATACAAGTATATAAATGAAATTAGAAAAAAATTACAATTTACGTGTATGTACTAGTATGGGTGAGAGGGTAAGTGAAAAGTGAGCGTGTGCGTGTGAGTAGGTTCACGAATGCGTAAGTGTGTGAGTGTGTGTGTGTGTGAATGTGTGTGTGAGTGCACATGCGCGTGTGTATGTTTATATGTACATAATTCAGTTATTTTATCACCACAATAAGATTTTCTTTCTTCACACATAAGTCAGTTTTTATAGTATAAATAATACACGAGTTCCAGAGAAGGAAAAACGGCAAACTGGAATATTTTGACTCCAGAGGGCGACATCATCACATAAGTCGTCAAAATCCGAACTGAACGAAACCAAGCTGTATGGCCAGCATGATAATAATACCGTGATATCATTTATATTCTCCTCTTATGCAGCAAATCCCAACCCAAATGAATAAGTATGAATGAATAAGTATATGTATGAATAAGTCTACTTAACTCTTATTATCCTTGTTCTCAATATATTATCGAAATCCCTTTGTTCATTTCATTACTATTCCAATATAAAACTCAGTTGACATCATGGAAATGTAATGATATATAATTTATAACACATACGTGACTAAACGTCTATCATTATAGAAAAAACAATATACATATATACAAGTGCAAACGGTGCAACTATCTCGGAGACCTTGTAAATAAATAATGCATTTGTTGAAACCGACCAAGGTTGAGCACGTTTGGTTTTTAACCTCTGCTGGGTATAATGTTTAAAAATAGAGAGAACGATAACAGAAATAAAAGAGTGTAGGAAGTTCCCTCATAATATATTTCACTCACAAGATGTCGCGAGAAACGATAAGGAAAATAAACCAAAAGACATTTAGTGTATGAGAAAAAGGAAAAATAGAAGACTGCGACCCTTAATAGGGTTTCTTAAATGAGTGATCGGTATTCACTAGTGAAGCACTAGCGAGGGATCTTTAAATATATATATATATATATATATATATATATATATATTTACCAGAGAGAGACTTTGTACAAAAGTCGTTTGCTTGGGTACCTCTCTCCCATTCGTGTTTCAACCGTAAAACTGTGTTTGCATGGCTGTGTTTCGGTTTGTAGGGTGGGATACGACGTGAATTTACAGGATACAGAGGAATAACACCTGAGTCCTCAGGAATGGCAACGCATGGGGGGTATCGTGGGCGAAACAGTACATTCTGTTATGTTCATTGTACTGCTCATGTCTATAGGCGACGGTTACCACTTTCCATCAGATGGGCCGTCAGCTTGTTTGCCATTCTAAGTTGTATAAAATATATAAATATATATACATATTAAGATTACATAATACATATTATTTCAAATACTTAGGTACTGAGTTTCAATGTATTCATTGATACATTGTAAAATGTTTAATTGGTCATGCACACTGATTTTATTTCAGTGTGTTCAGCGAATCTTTTCTTTATTACGCCCTTGTAATACTTTTACTTGTCGCTCAATTTTATCACGTGTATGATTGTTAATTTTTAAAATACAAATTGAAACGTGTCTGCTTATAAATATTAAAGATACCGATGTCACGTTAATTATAATTATATTTGTTGTTTTTTTTTTAATAACCTGTTTCTAATCCAATTCTGAAGGGGGAAAGGGATTGTTAGTAATGGAGACTGAGAATCCCATTGCTAGCAATATACCCAACCAGGTCGACATTCTCGCGGTTCCCCTGGAAACTATCATGATTAATTCCTGATGAATTCATCATGAGGGGCTAACTGGCCTGTTTTCGTCCTCATCGATCACCCTTCACTGGTGCCCCGTCAGCGTATCCCGTTAGCGCAGGCGGGGTTACCATTACATTTTCATCCAATAAAAAAAACCTAATTCTAAAATATTTTTAAACTAACATCTCGTCAATTATCGGTGTTTTATCACTTTTTTATTGGAGCAAAAACATACTTATATAGATTGAAATAGAGCAATAGGGCAAAAGAGAAGGAGGAAGACCTAGGAATAACTACTCATACATGGGACAGATAAAAGAAACACTAGGTGTCATGTCGTATAGGGAGGTCAAGGATATGGCCTGGGATAGAAATGGCTGAAAGAAGATGCATGAATTAGTTGCACCGACAAGAGGAAACTCTTAAATCAAAAGAAGAGAAGAAGATTGAAATATCTGTGCCGTTTTTCTATTTCAATCCACTACTTAGGACTGCATAATAACAGTGTATCCAAATGTGTAAATCGTACGTCTTCCCGCGACGGTCAACACTTTGCAACAGTAGATTTGTCACCTTATTTTCAATTCCCAACAGATTTCAAAACCCATAATAGCTCGTTGCCACAATTATCAGGTATAAATACGTTGATATCCATAAATTATATATACATTCACCGTATAACACTGTCTGTATTTACCACGCTCCGTCGCCGAGCAGCGCGTGGCGGAAGCCCCCAGCTTCCGGGGCGTGCGGCGCCTCGCTAATGTCAGCACATTACACTAGGCTTAGTTATAATATGGTATCCATGTATAATGTAAGACAGTTTTAAAAACTTATGGTGAAAAAATTTGATATTTCGAATAAAATCCAAGAGGTTAAACACAAGATATTATTAACTTCAATTCTGAGAAAAATTAAATATAGAAATAAAAAAGTCAGTTTTTTATTACAACACATTACAATGCGGCTCACCTGATGGTAAGTGACTACCGCCGCCAATGATCACCCATAACACTAGCAGCATTGTAAATGTGCTGCCGGCCTTTTAAAAAGGAATACGCTCTTTTCTTGAAGGTTATGTTGTCGTATCGGTTCGTAAATACTGTTGCTGGAAGTTGATTCCAAATAGTTTAAATTTAACAAAGATACCCACAACCTTCACACAAAAATAAAGTTAAATCTTTAAACAGTATAGGGTTAACGTTTAACGCTCACAAATAAATTTAACCGCTTTATCGTCTATTTAACTTAAATCATGACATAATTAGCTAAGAATCGATTAATAAAAGAAGTCATAAAGTCAATTGGAAAACTCAAACTGGAAAATATTTCCATAACCTACACAACATAAAAATGATGTAGTTTAATCTTTAAAAAATAAAATTCTTTTTGTCTTATAGATTATTTATAAAAACCACAAATCAACTTAGATATATAACTTTAGATATTGTCACTTAGATATTTTAACCAATTTCAAGAAAGGCTGTATCTTCGACTGTATATCTTGTGTTAAAAAATATATTACATGTAGGTAAATACAATTTGCACTTATACCAAGCTACAGAGAGTGGCTAGTTGATAATAATTTAAAATATTTTCCCTTAACAAAACAACAAAATCAATAGAGACAAAATTGATATTAAAATAAGATCAACATGAGAGTAAATCCTAACATTTGCAAAAATAATACCCAAAACCAGTTCAGGATTGGCCACACGATTGGGTAACATAAAAATACATACATAAAAATTGAGTACCTGCTTTTTGGAATTTGCTCAAAAATGTATTCTCCTGATCCTAATCAGATTTTTATACAACAAACATTCTTGCCTCGTTCCTTAGGACAACAAAACCCTTGTGCAACTTGAAGTAGGGTACGTTTTTATCATATCAAATATTTGTTTTGTCAGCGGACGGCGACCGGCAGGCTAGTGTTACATATATTGTGTAAACACTTAAATATTACAAAGGCATTAATACGAGGACTTAGTTAATCTAAGATTCAAAATTCATATTATCCATGTCTTTTTTTATGCAACTTAGATTGGCAAATAAGCTGACGGCCCACCTGATGTAAAGTGGTAATAGACATGTGCAGTACTATTAACCTAACACAAATACACTATTTTATCTGTGATCCCCCCCCCCCCATGCATTGCCATTTCTGAGGATTAAGGTATTATGCCTCTGTATCTGTAAATTCGCTGCTTTATCCCGCATTTCAAACCGAAACACTGCCATGCAAACACAACTGCTTCACGGTAGAAACACGAATAGGACAGAGGTGCCCAAGCAAATGACTTTTGTACAAAGTCTCCCTCTGGCTTTTCGATTTAACAAGGAATTACCTCCCTCCCCCTTCAACTTCTATCCCTATTCCTACATAATATCACCTTTGCAACTTATCGAACGAGATATCAGAACAAAAGCCCATAATGCCCGTCCCAAGAGGCTCAACCCGGACGTAACCAAAACGTTAGCCTAAAGTCTCGGCCGATTACAAAGGATCACGGTTTCGATATTAAAAAAAGCGATTGTACATCCCAAATTAATATCCTCCGGGGTCTATACATAGTCTGCGCCATCAATGGGAACACGCCTCGGTGGTCAAAGGGATTCTGTGGACTTGTACGCTTAATAAATTATTCGCAATGTAAAATGATAATGCGAAACCAGAAATTATATCCGTATTTGAGCAATTCGAATCTGTTAATTGAAATATTTCAAAAAAATTTAGATACATTTATTTTCGTATTTTTTGTATTGTATTTTTTTTTTATACAACTTAGAATGGCAAACAAGCTGATGGCCCACCTGATGTAAAGTGGTAACCGTCGCCTATAGACATGAGCAGTACCATGGACATAACAGAGTATACTGTTTCGCCCATGCGTTGCCATTCCTGAGGACTCAGGTGTTATTCCTCTGTACCCAGTAAATTCACGCCATATCCCACCCTTCAAACCGAAACACGTGCAAACACAACTGCTTCACGGTTGAAACACGAATGGGACAGAGGTACCCAAGCAATCGACTTTTGTACAAAGTCTCCCTCTGGTATCTAAAGCTTCGACGAAATTTAGAATGCTGAATTATTTTTCGGCTACCTTATGTCCGTGACTTTATCCGCATGACTGGGTAGCCTATCTCTTTCTCCATCCCATATAGTAAATATCTATAAAAATTCATAGTGATTGATTGAGCCGTTAAGTGGCTAAGTAGTAGCAAACAAACACACTTTATGGATATTTATTTTTACATAATTAATTATAGTTATATTCACCTTTATGGGATTGCTGTTGCCGACATGATTAAAGTCAAGAACTTACAAAATTATTTGATTCTGAAAATTTACCATAAGAAGACTTTCTTCAAAAGTCTGGGAAAATATCTTTGTCCCATTAGTTTCTACTATTTGGAGTATAGCAGATTTTATAGAGTACAGAGACATAAACCATTAGTCCCTGGGAATGGCAATGCACGAGTTTTATCATGGCCATAACTGTGATACCCTTGATGCTGATTATGTCTATAGAATAAAACCACTTCTCACACATACACTCATTTTTGATGAAATTGTTATAATACGAATTGTTTTATTTTTCTTTTTTAATTTTATATTCTTTTTTTTTATATATATAATATATAAATATTTTTTATGTTGTTTCTTTATTATAATTCTTAATATATGGATTTTTTTTAACCCCTGTGTGGGTGTTGTCACATATTTCTGTAAAATAAAGTTTCTTTCTTTCTTTCTTTCTTTCTTCTCATCCTATCTACCTATTCTATATATATCATCTATCATCTATTCCAAGTTGTATGAAAAAATTAACAGCCAGTTTTTTATGAATGTACATTATATTCAACAAAATTTTAAAGTTATATTTATTTATAAACTATCGCTCTCTCGCAATTGTATAAATATAACCTATGTCCTTCTTCATCTCAAATAGTTAACACCAAATTTCAGAAACAAACTCATTTTCACATTTATAATATTAGTTGGGACGTTTGCCACAAACCTCATTTTATTTTATTCAGTAGAACTTCGGTAGACACGGTAAATGTGGTTTTATTAACGGCGGGAGGTCAAAACGTGCCTGTGTACAGGAAGTAATGAAGACGCGACCATAAAATTATCTCCACGCAACATTTCCGCGTTATAACTTTAAACGTATAATTGATGATGCAAAAAAAAAAGTATTTTTAACAGATGTAAAAAAGGTAAATAAGATTTTTTTAATGTTATTCAATCTCTCTGTCAATAGAGATTCGATTTTGATGGATCTTTTTTGAAACGATAGTATTTACTCTCGGGTTGGAGGCCATAGAAATCTGATGAAATTGAATTCCGTTTTCATTTGACAAAAAAAAAACAATAAAGTATAATTATAAAGAGGAAAAATGTTTTGTTTTTAATGATTAAACTCAAAAAAATACAGCCAATTTTAAAAATTCATTTACTTTGATTTACCTAAATTGTTGCGTTTGTACCTTTGCGATTGTACCTAAGTGGTTGCGATTTCAAAGATCTTTTCTCCCACGAACGCTCAGATTATGGAATGAACTCACTGTCGAAGTTTTTCCAAGAAACTATAGCATCGAGTCCTTCAAAAAAGAGGTATAGAGGTTTCTTCAGGATTGGCAACGCGTGCGTAATGCCCCTGGTATTGCTTAGGTGAGCCGAATGCTTGTTTGCCATCTCAGTGGTATAAAAAATAACGTATACGTATATATAGAAAAGAGAACTGTGTAAAACCGAGTCGAGTTGCTAGTAATTTATAAACACTTTTTTTATGAAACTTACAATAGCAAACAAGCTGACGGCCCATCTGATAGAAAATGGTAACCGTCGCCTATAGACATGAGCAGTACCATGGACATAACAGAGTATACTGTTTCGCCCATGATAGCCCCCATACGTTGCCATATCTGAACATTATTCCCCTGTAAATTCAATGTCACTGTTATTACTTTAGCTAAAACAGTGGAAGACTTTGAGTATGTCGTTTACTTTTTAGTCCAGTGGTAAAGCCCTATTTCTGTCACAAAGCAGTAGTGCTTGCAAGGCTGTGTATATATGTATGTATATATATATGTATATATATATATATATATATATATATATTCACAATTTGTAATTTTCCACAGCTCTTGACCCTCAAGTAAAACAAAAGAGGTTATTTACAGCAAATTAACAACGAAATAAATTAATAGTGTACAATGTATCCACGATACTATTCATAAACTGTTCTGTTCACTATTCACTTCACCATTGGCGTTCATCTAAAACTAAAAGAGCCTATGTTTCTAACCAGTAACCAAACGTGACACAGTGGCATATGGAGGAGCATATGTCCATGAGTGGGCAGTTAATAACAGAAATTAAAATAAATATTTACATAAATTATAAATAGAAAGAAAGAAGAAGAAGATGTTTAATAATAAAATTAATTGTAAACAATTGTAAATGTTTATTCAAAAACAGCGGCCTAATCTGAATAACATTTGTAATAAAAAATGAATTCGAAATTTTTTTCATCACCTCAAATATTTTTTCGTCAATCATCATCATTTTCAGCATATCAGCCTTTAACTGTCCACTGCTGAACATAAGCCATCCCCTTGGAAGGTTTTGCCAATAGTTTCCAAGCTTGGCAGGCGGATTGGCAACCGCAGTTAGGCTTTAGAGATGTTTTAAGAGGTACGCTACGCCCATCCCTCGCCCTCCCTTAGTCGCCTCTTACGACACCCATAGGAAAGGAAGCAGTGGCCTATTCTATGCCGGGACCACACGGCAATCTTCTTAAATTTTTTTCGTCAAACTTTTCGTCAATACTCTGAACTAAATTAATTTATAGTATTCTAAATGATATTTTTAAAAGTATATTAGCACGAGAGATACATTTGCTATCGAATAATTACTTTTTATAACACGACGACAAAGACTTACTTTATTCATGACTAGCGGCCCGTCCCGGCTTCGTAGGGGTCGACAGTTTTACAACATTTTAAAAAATGGTTATTATGACATAACGATAATAGTTGGACATATAGTATCGCGAATTTTTTTGTAGTTATTGATATTTTCTTCAATATTGTGCAACATACTTTTGCTTTATCACCAATAGTTTCCGCAGCGCACGCGACGAAAGATATTTTATAGTATTTTTTTTACATCTTGAGTTACGTTACTAAAGTTTTAGTAAAGATCCCTAATCTTTTCTAGCAATAAATATAGCCTATATTACTCCGGGTGAATGTAGCTTTCTAATTGTGAAAAAATTTTTGAAATCGGTAAAGTACTTTTTCAGTTTATTGATTACAAACATACACAAAAAAATACAAATCTTTCCTCTTTATAATATTAGTGTAGATAGTGTAGACAAATAGAGATACCCAATACCAAATAATAAACTTCAACGAAGTGTAATAGCAAATGAAACATTAATTATTAACCCTTTAAATTAATAATAAGAAGCGCTTAATTGACACTGACACAGGTTCCAAGGGTCACAGGTTGCGAGTCCATTACCAGACTCATGTATTTTGTTTGTAACTATGTAGTGTTTAGTGTACAAAGGGCTACAACACAATTCAATAAGCACAAAAGCCTCTAAATTAATAAAGAGACCAAAAACAATGTGCGAAATGTGATTAAATTGAAATATAGCTCCCATAAAGTCGTTTAAACGTTTTATATAATGATTTTTATAAAAAAAATAAGTAACATTTTTTTTTCAATTAAAATCTTTAATAAGTAGACCCGAGTTAATTATAAATTTAACTCTACAGTTAAATAATATGATGAAAATTATTATTCATTTATCTAATATGTTGATTTATTAGATTAATTTAAAAATTAATATAATTGGTTAATTAATGTAATAGACCCAGCTTGGCTTTGTACAGGTAGACAGAATTTTTTAAAATAATATATAAATATAGCTTATATTACTCGCTGATAATCTAGCTTTCTGTAACAGAAAGAATTTTTAAAATCTGTCAAGTAGTTTTTGTGTTTATCTATTAGAAACGAACAAAAAATCTAATCTTTCCTCTCTAATTTTAATTAAGTTTGTGTAAAATCAAAAATAGACCGTGTGGTCCCGGCATAGAATAGGCCACCGCTTCCTTTCCCGTGGGTGTCGTAAGAGCTGACTAAAGGAGGGCGTGAGATAGGCAACAGCGTCCCTCTTAAAACATCTTTAAAGCCTGACTGCGGTTGCCAATCCCAGGTGGATTAGCAACTACTGGCAAAACGGGGGAAGCTTATGTTCAGCAGTGAACAGGTAAAGGCTGATACGATGATGAAAATAAAAAATACCCATCCAACCTTGGTGTCAAATGGTTAGACCAACACGTAGCGACTTTGACCAGAGGGAGACTTTGTACAAAAGTTGATTGCTTGAGTACCTCTGTCCCATTCGTGTTTCAACCGTGAAGCAGTTGTGTTTGCATGGCTGTGTTTCGGTTTTAAGGGTGGGATATGGCGTGAATTTACAGAGGTACAGAGGAATTACACCTGAGTCCTCAGGAATGGCAACGCATGGGGGGTATCATGGGCGAAACAGTATACTCTGTTATGTCCATGGTACTGCTCATGTCTATAGGCGATGTTTATCACTTTCCATCAGGCGGACCGTCAGCTTGTTTGCCAATCTAAGTTGTATAAAAAAAAACGTAGCGTCATAAACTTCAATCACGTTTCGGACACCGACCCATCGTAAAATGTCATTGGCATTGAAAAATCTATACAGAAATACCTATAACCAATTGATTAACATTTCATTTTGCCAATCTCGCAATAAAAGCAATAAACAGTCTAAATTCATCTAAAAAGAAATTGAACTGAACTTATTGTTTTAAAATAATATTACTTTTATGGTATAATTAATTTATTAACATAATTATAATATCAAGTAATTAAAAAAAAAATTAAAAAATATTTTAAGATAAAAAATTTCTTTGAGATCACTGCCAGCTGGTAGCGTGCCTAGGATACTTGCTGCATTTCCACGCTGAATAGCAATGGAAATGCGTTGACCAAAGTATAAGGCCAGCCTTCTGGTCACCAGAGGTTTCCACCAGCCGGCGTGAAATCTCTTTGAAAAGATTCATGGCCTCGGGGCCCCACGGACCCAGAGTTTCAACTCCAAACGCCGCAAATATATATCCATTTCCAAGGGATGAATATTTACGGCGCTTGATAGTCTCCTGGTGCGCTGCGGCGGCACCAGCCCTCTTGGATGTACTTGGAAGGTAAGACGGTGCCACCGTGTCCACGCACGTGAAGTCCCATACAAGCGGACGTCCCATCTTCCTTTTAATTATATCATATCTTATTACTTTTAGAATTTTTTTCGTTTTATTATATGGAAAACTTTATGTTCTCGAAATTAGAACACAATATGACTAATTTGTAATGGAAATGACATAATTAACTGAAACTGGATTTGTAATTTGTATAAATCATGAATAAATGACCTATATCTGTATAATAATAAGTAGATTGATCATTGTAAATGATAAATCATGTCATTGGTTAGTCGATTAGAGTTATTTTATTTTATTCTGCTACCATCTTGCTTGCGACTTCTAACATTAATAGAAATTCTACAACCTTCCCTATCAGTCATTTATCTTCGACCATTATTCAATCCACAGCATACCCCAGACTTTCCCAGTCTGGACGCCGAACGGTCAACACTAGGCTCCGAACGGCGATATATTAATTTGAAATATGCCTCGTTTAGACGTGAAGCACATGTAGAAACATGCATGGACTGAATAACGATCGGAGATCGATGATTAATACTGGAATGCCGTGGCACTTCTGCTAATAATAATAGTCAATACTCAAATGTTATCAGACACACACAAAATAATGGTGGTGGAATTAAACTAAAATAACACCTAAAATAAAATATTAAAATATTCACCAAAATAGCTAATAAATGAATAAACAGAAATATATTAGTGATACGCAGTAGTAACACATGTTTTGCTGTTTACCAATGGAGCGATTGTAAAAATAATATATTCACAAGTATTGTCCATAAATTGAATACAAATTAAATACGCCTCAAATATTTCGCTAATACCGCGTGAATTCAAGAGCAAAAGAGACAAAAATTTATGTAGTAGAAATAAATTTGAAAATTAAAAGACTCGAATTGAGATAGACAGGTCACATGATCAGACGTGACAGATGGAGTAAAAAAGAGAAAAGATGGTATGACAGGGAAGGCAAAAGGGAAAGAGGCAGACTGCATAAGATGGGATGATGATATCAGGGAAGTGATTAGAATAAAATAGGACATAGTGGCTCAGGAAAGATGAGAGTGGAAACGGTTGGAGGAGGCCTTTGCCGAATGGCAAACAGATCTTTAGAAAATAAGCAAGAAGCAATTACTAGAATAGGTCATTTTGTTTTATTAGCTTTTTTTTTATGTTTGTTTTTGAAGGCAGTTTTAAGTTGATCTGAATAAAGGCTATATTATTATTATTAGTAGAAATAACAATAAAAATTAACAGCAAGTCTTCGAGTTAACGAGATGTCCGGGAGAGCGACCCGTTGCCCGGGTATCCGGGTGTCCGCGCGTCTACCGCTGACCGGAAAATTTGACCCGTTATGCGAACGTCGCTTTTAGACAACTGTGAATTAGTATCGGGTCGAAATACTGGTTGTGAGGGACAGTAAACTATCATTATTTCGACAACGGTATTGTACCTAATACCAAAGTGGTAACACGGCTGGAACTTCCAATAGTCGCGGGTTTGATTCCCGTACAATACAAACATTTTTATTAATGATCAGGCTGTTTGTGTGGGTCTCTATGTGGTCTGGGTGTATTCTCTATGTATAATGTTTCAAAAACAATATATATATATATATATATATATATATATATATATATATATATATATATATATATATATATATATATATATTTTGTAAAATGTAGAATTCCGTTTTTTCATCGCAGCGACGTGTTAACAAAAAAAAATTAAAAATTTTCTACAAAATTCTAATACTTGATACTTCATCTGTGATATATTTTTGACTAATCTAATCCAATGTTATTAATTAATAAAACTGAACGCTGTCGGTTGACGTTGCCGATTTGTTATCAAAACCCGAAGATTAAAATATAACCTGAATATTAAAAAAAACACATTCCAAAAATCTCTCCTTATGATAAACGCTATTAATTTTGAAATTCGACAACATTCTTACAAAAATGTACGAAACAATACAAATAAATTGAGACCTCCTTCGATCGAACCCCATAACGAGTGTTTTGTTTGACGTGTTTTTATATTCAATACCAAGCATAAACCTCGCATTTTACGATACATCTCAAAAGTATCAACTACAAAGCCTTAACGTCGTCTTGTTAGGTAATATAATAGCCTCATAAAGGGAACAAATATAATTAAAAGACATGTGAGCGTTGATAATTATTTCGTCGTATCACAAAACTCCTGTAGACAGCCCATTTACTTTATCCCCAGCTTCACACGCCACGGTTTTTAATATTCCTATAAAAAAAATAAGTAAATAAACTGTAAATTAACTCCCTGAACGGTTCAAGCCGACGCGTATATCACGGTTGAATTGACCGGTTCATATTGAACGGATAGTGCGATTGTACTGTGCGGTTATAAGAATAATATTACACTAGCTGTTTACCGCAGCTTCGCTCGCACGGAACCAGACATATCTCGTTCCCGTGAGAATTTTGGAAATCCTTTCTTATTGGATGCCGAACTCAAAAAAGGAATCAAATTTTCATGTTTCTATATCCGTCATTTAAATTGTGCGCGTTTGCATTATCAAAAGCTATCGATACTATGTCTATATAATAGTAGCTTTTACCCGCGACTTCGTCCACATGGCTGGGATATGTTAACTAACCGAGATAAAAAGTAACCTAGCTCTATAAAATATAGCACCTGTATACCAAACTTCACAGTTATTGGTCAAGCCGTTAAATCGCTAAGAGGTAACATTTTGTTTACGTGTAAATTTTGCTACGCAAAAAAAAAACAGTCACATTTATAGTGACTAAACTTATATGGGGCAATAGAATTAATGCTAGAGTAAATATTACTTAAACTATAAAAATAATAACTTGAGCAGATAATCTCGGGAAAATATCACATTCACAGTTTACCAGAGGGAGACTTTGTACAAAAGTCATTTGCTTGGACATCTCTGTCCTATTTGAGTTTTAATCGTCAAGCAATTGTGTTTTCTGTGTTTCGGTTTGAAAGGTGGGATATGGCAGTTAATTTACAGGGTAAAGAGGAATAAAAACTGAGTCCTCAGGCATAGCAACGCAAGATAGGTATCATAGGCAAAACAGTATACTCTATAATGTTCATGGTACTGCTCATGTCTGTAGACGACGGTTCCCACTTTCCATCAGGTGGGCCGTCAGCTTGTTTGCCATTCTAAGTTGTATAAAAAAAAAACATTTTTAATGTAAATATTTCTCTTTATACACCATTTACACGGTTATTTTTCTGGTTATATTAGCATGTAAAAATTACTTCCCTTTCTTTAAAAGTCAGATAATAATGTGCCTTCTTCTATCCGTATTCTCGCCGAATTCATTATTATCGCCGACGTAAAATAACAAATAATATTTCAATAACATAGCTATGACTACACTTATTGTTATTTTGCATGCAAATTGGAATATTTGCATACACATGTATATTAATGTAACACCTGTATCACAGAGATGGATGTTATTAAAACTTAATACGTACATAACATTATATCTTACGGCAAAACACATTCGTAGCCATTCATGAATAAAACAGAATTAATATTGTTTATTAAAAATAAGACATACTGCAGGAATATTGAATAAAGTATAGACAGAGTAACGAATCGCCTACAACCTTTGTCTAAATGGCAAATGGCAGATTTGTTTTCATTGTCGTACACATAAGAAACAATATAAACGGGAAACAGTTGGTTGAAATTTCATGATTGTATATATTCAGTATATAACTACTGAAATAAATATTTTAATGGGATTTTTTACTATTATTATATATGTTAAAATTTGTAAAAATATTACTTAATCACACTTAACTGACTTAATGAATTCGATTTCCTTACTGTTATTATAAATGTAAAAGTGAGGTGGGTTTGTTTGTTATTTCATAACGCCTTATCATCTTAGCCAATTATTTTCAAGTTTGGTATACACATACTATCTGATATGAAGAAGAATATAGACTTTAATATAATATAAAAAATAGGCCTTTTATATACATACTTTAGAAATTTATTTTATTGTGATTTTATAAGAAAATAAATTTACAGTAACAATAATATCATATATATATATATATATATATATATATATATATATATATATATATATATATATATATATATATATATATATATATATATATATATGTTTATTATTACATGTATCACATCCCCATATTTAAAACTACCAAAGGTTGCCTGGAAGAGATCGCTTTTAGCGATAAGGTCGCCCATTGTTTTCTTATTGTGATTATTTCTTGTAATTGTTTATATTTAAGGTAGGTAAGTTTACTATTGTAATCTTTTGGAGGAAACAATAAAGTGTATCTATCTATCGTTCATTTATCAGAAATCCTTTTTCCTCTGTAAAACAAAACCAAGCGCATACCCTTTACGTTACTACAAACAGTTGGAACGTCTAATTATATTGAGTAAACAGCTCCTATTGGCCGCCGTCTGCGACCGAGAGATAACAGCCACGCCGAGGCTCCCACTGAATAATTACACTGGAAACGTACGGAACTTCGTCAGAATAATTAATGCGAATGAACAACAATATTATTGCACTTAATAATAGTAAAGGCCGAATTACACGGAACGATTTGTGCGGCAGCGACGCTCGGACCAAAGTTACGCGAGCTTGATGTTTTTAGCACAGCGCCATCTAGTATTTCATTGTATATCAATTACATTGTATATATTACACATCATTAGCCTGTTATAGTTTATTTATTAAAAAAAAGGTTTTTTTACAACTTAGGGGGCAACAGAGCATGCAGCTCACCTGATGGTAAGTGACTACCGCCGCTCATGATCACCCACAACACCAAAGGCATTGCAGGTGTGTTGCTGCTGGCTTTTTAAAAAGGATTATGCTCTTTTCCTGAAGGTTATGATGTCGTATCGGTTCGAAATTACTGGAAATATATCAGAGAGAGAATAGACAAGAATCCACGCTACTACCATAGAGTAGAAGAAAGCAGAGTGAAAACCACGCCACACTCAAAAGGGAAGAGCTTAGACTAGTTAGTCCAGTGACCCGGGGGTAATCGATCCCGGAGTTGATACTGGGGTAAAGGGGTTTGCCCCGAGGCTCCCACCTAACCCTCCAAAGAGGGTAAAGATGACCGTGTGATGATAATACTGTATATATATGTAATATTTTATTATATATTTTAATATTTTATTTAACTGTATATTTGTTTATGATGGTAACGAAATGACTGGAAGAGATCTCTATATATATAGTCTATTCACAACATTTATATATATATTTTATATGTAACTTACAAGTGCAATAAAGAATATATATATATATATAGTCTATTCCTATATATAATACAAAACAATTGGTCGTGTGGTCCTGACAGAAAATTGGCCACCCCTTCCTTCGTGTACTTTGTACAAAAGTAGTTTGCTTGGGTACGTCTGTCCTATTCGTGTTTCTACCGTAAAGCAGTTATTTGCATGGCTGTGTTTCGGTTTGAAGGGTGGAATATGGCGTGAATTAACTGGGTACAGAGGAATAACAACTGAGTCCTCAGAAATGGCAACGCATGGAGGGGAACCATGAGCGAAACAGTATACTCTGTTATGTCCATGGTACTGCTCATGTCTATAGGCAACGGTTACCACTTTCCATCAGGTGGGCCGTCAACTTGTTTGCCATTCTAAGTTGTATAAAGAAAACGATGTTTTTCAAGGAGAACCGCGAAGAGGTCGGCCTGATAGAGTAATATTAATAATCCTGTGAGTTGTATATAACACGAAATTCACAGCATCAATTGGCATAATATAAAAACATAAAAAATCCTTTATACATATGTATTTTTGTATATATAGAGAACTTTTAATATGGAAGAGTGAAGGGGAGATAAGATTAGCTCCGCAAAAGCCTAAGTAGTATATAAATTAAAAAAAAAACCTAACAGAAAAGTCACAAAGAGCTATAATATAAAAAGAGATAAGCTGACATTTACAAGAATCCTCTATTTTCCTTAAAAAAAAAAGAACAAACGGCAAATCGTCATTGAACCTAAAAAAACAGTCTAGACTCCCACACCGCCACCGAACAATGGGCATTTTATATTTAGTCCGCCACTACAACTGTGTAGTTACTTTCAAACACTTTCAAATCTAAACCTAAACTCAAGTAGAACATTTACAATAGAACAATCTCGTGATAGGTCGTGGACGGAATACTTAAATATAATTGAGACAAATGAGATTATAATAAACTAAATACCTATTGCGAATTTATTTTATCCTGGGGCACTAGCAAAACTATTTCGATTTAAAAACTAAACTGCTAACTAACTGAGAAATGTTACTACTCCGCACATGACTTCTGTACTGTTGATTCATCATCATCTTCCTACCCTTATCCCAATTATTGTATGGGGTCGGCGTAATGTTTTTATCCATATTACAAAAAGATTTGGCTTTTAGTTTTACGACCGGCTGCCTGCCTGACGTCAGCCCTCTTTGGGAAACCCTCTTTGGGACTTCTGTACTGTTGATTAATGTAAATAATTAAAAATGAATTTGACATATGTATATAATATTACGATGAAATTGACACTGTTTATTGCAGAATTTATTTATTATAATTTATTGTTATTATTATAGTTATTGGATGGTTGTAATATTCAGGTTAATGTAATGATTTTTGTATGTTCATCTCTTATTTCAGACACAATGTACATTGTTTTTTGAGTAAATGACTAATGACCAATGACTGCTAAAAGGATTTGATAAAATTTTTATGGAATCAATTTGTATATAACATATATTCTTTCAGATAAAAACAGAATTTCCCAATTCAAGTCAGTTGTTGTAAACACAACTGACTTGAATTGTGAGATAAAAACAGTCTAATGACATAAAAAAGGTTTCTTCAAATAAGATATATTAAGGTTTATTCAGGGTCGGCAACGCGCACGTGACACCCCTAGTGTTTTTTTGTGCAACTTAGAATGGCAAACAAGCTGACGGCCCATCTGATGGGAAGTGGTAACCGTCGCCTATAAACATGAGCAGTATCGTGGACATAACAGAGTATACTGTTTCGCCCATGATACCCCCCATGCGCTGCCATTCCTGAGGACTCAGGTGTTATTCCTCTGTACCCTGTAAATTCACACCATATCCCACCCTTCAAACCGAAACACAGCCATGTAAACACAACTGCTTCACGGTAGAAACACGAAGGGGACAGAGGTGCCCATGCAAACGACTTTCGTACAAAGTCCCCCTCTGGTGGTGTTGCAGACGTCCATAATCAACAGTGACCGTTTACCATCACACGGGCTATATCTTCGTGTTATAAAAGAAAACTACAACCGAATTTAGTTTTCACGTTTAAAAACTTCTTAGCAAAGGTGGGCTTATTTCTAAAAGAGATCTCTTCCAGGCTACACCATGCAGTGAGAGAGAAAATGATTACAGGCTGTATATATATATATATATATAGATTTATTTTTATTTATTTATTTATTTATTAAATACAAAAAAAAAAAAATTACAACAGCGAGTACATTGGACCCCGCACTAGGAGAACCTGTATCGCGGGAGTCCATATGAGTTCATATATACATATATATATATATATATATATATATATATATATATATATATATATATATTTTAGAACACAGGGGGCAAACGAGCATGCGGCTCACCTGAGGGTAAGTGACTACCGCCGCCCATGATCACACACAACACTAATATATGGTCACCCCTTCCTTTTCTGTAGGTGTCATAAGAGACGACCAAAGGAACTTAATAGTCGAGGAATAAGCAACAGCGTCACTCTCAAAACATCACTAAATCCTAACTGCAGTTGCTAACCCGCCTGCCAAACGTGGCAACTACTGGCAAAACTCCCATTATAGGGAACGCTTATGATCAGCAGTAGGCAGTTAACAAATGATGTGACGATATACTATACAAAACAAAAACTGAATTTAAAACCTGTTTAATTTAAAATACATTGAAAAAAAATTTAAAATATATTCAGCAATGAAAGTAATTTAAAGTACTTTAATTTAGAATACATTTAAAAAACTGGAAAAAAACAGTAGAAATATATGCAGCAACGAAAATAAAGTACTTTTATTTAGAATACATTTAAAAAAACAGAAGAAATATATGCAGCAATGAAAGTAAAGTACTTTAATTTAGAATAAATTTTAAAAAGTAGAAATATATTCAGCAACGAAAGTAAATTAAAGTAGTTTAATTTAGAATGCATTAAAAAAAAGAAGAAATATATGCAGCAATGAAAGTAAATTAAAGTACTTTAATTTAGAATACATTTTAAAAAAAGTAGAAATATATGCAACAACGAAAGTAAATTAAAGTACTTTAATTTAGAATACATTTTAAAAAAAAAGTAGAATTATATGCAGCAACGAAAGTAAATTAAAGTAGGCATACAATAATTAGACCATTGTCTATAAAAAACACAACATTAATTATACTGTAGTAACAAGCAAAAGTGAAACGGTCACGATACTGTGAACACATCCTTTTGAATATGCATATCAAAGCCTTCTACGGACGATACACTCTATTATGAGGCTCTAGAATATCAAATAACTCGGCCCGGGCCAGTTTCACCCGGGAATTATGGATACAGATGGAAATACAAGATGTTATAATAATCGGTTGAGCCAAAATCAACTGACGAGAATAGAAAGTGGAACAAATTTTTGAAAACGAATTACAAGTAATAAGGTTTAACAATCTCACTGCTAGCAATGGCAGGTGTGTATTATATCCTTTATTAGGTCGACATCCACGCAGTTCTCCCTGGAAAGCATCGTGGTTAATTCCTAGAAAATTCGTCACAATTTACTGCTGACCCGCCAACGTATACCGATAGCGTAGGCAGAATTACCATTCCATTATCGTCCATAAAAAAAAATAACAAGTATAAATATATTTTGTTGTTAATTTTATATTTTACTCATTTATATTATACCTTAAAAATACATAATCGGATTAACTAGCTTCGAAAGCTGGCGCTCGCGTCACGGCCGTTCACGATTAAAGGTCCCGGATGATCCCGAAAGTAGGGGAACAATCTCGATTAAAATACATATAAGTCAATCCGGTTATTTTTGCGTTAAAAATACATTTAACTCCACAAAAAAAACGGCATACCATTCTGATGACCAGAGAGACATTTCATAGACATATTAGATCGAAAGTATTGTATAGAACGCGAAGTCGTATAAAGTTAATTTTGCTTCGTAACAAGAAGTATTTTCTCCACAAAGAGTGAAAAATCAATATCTCAAAATTAATATGCGACCAATTTTTTTTTTGTATTACTATGACGACAAACAAGCATACGGCCCGTCTTATGGTAAACGGAGTTACAGTAGCCTATAGACGCCTGTAATATCAGGGATCTCGTAGAGATTGTCAGGGATCGTTTTGGCGACGCAATCGCGTGACATACACACAAAAAACACAAATGAATTTATTTTCTAGTAATTTTGAAAACAGTGGCTTTAATCGAGACAAAAACGGTATTGTTCATGTTCCGATAAATTAAAAAAAAAATTGACTTTTTTGTAACCGTAAAAATAATTACAAAATGTAACACACGTCAACATTTTTAATTGCGTCACATAAGAAAAAACTCAAATAACCCATTCATTTAAAACATTAATAAATACATTTCCCACAGTTCCTCGAGGCGGCTAACAATAGCGAGCGAGCGTAGTACATATGCGCCGGCGCAGCGGCCGCGTTCCGGTACCAGCCCGTGCCAGGCGCGCGCGCGCCCGTAAACACGATGCCACGCTGCGCGCGCGCACACCTTCCCACTTCGGCGGTGACGGAAGGGCTTTGCTAAAGAGTTTAACCAATCGAAGGTTTTGTACTTATTACGATACAAACAGATAAATATTGACTTTGCAGCGGATAAAGTACAGTGAACGCTCTATTCATATAGGCAACTCATTAGAACCACTTTTTATAAAAAAAAAATCTTATTGGGAAAAGTTGCTCATAGGGGAAAAAAGGAGTAAAAAATACTTACCGTCTGGAAAATATTTTTTACTTATTTCTTTTACTAACTAAGCTGAGTAGAATAAATAAAATATAATTGCTTATATAGAGCGATGACTGTATTTATAAATCACTGCTGAAATAAAGTTATTTTGAGACAATCTCTTATTTCTAAGAAGATATAAAGGCAAAACACCTTAATCCACAAAATTATGGACCACGTGATGGGTACTGCAATGTAGTCTATGATGACCATAAGATACCTGAAGCAGAGGGAATAAAATTTCTATAATAATTTACTAGACCTAAAACCTATTTGTGTGTCAATTCATATATATATATATATATATATATATATATATATATATATATATATATATATATATATATATATATATATATATATATATATATATATATAATATCTGTCATATTGTCTTGCTTTTTACTATTGAGTGATTATTTGGTATTTCTGTCTATTTAGCGTTAAATATATACAATTTACTTGTGGAAAATTTGCTGATTTATATATACTAAGTGTGATAAGAAATTGTTAAAAATAAAATAAAATGACAAAAGCAGAAAACAAATATGGCGGTCGTAACTTATTTTAGTCAAAGTCTTCATCTTCATTAAGTCAAAAGTCAATAACTTATTTTATATTATATATATATATATATATATATATATATATATATATATATATATATATATATATATATATATATATATATATATATATATATATATATATATACATATACATATATATATATATATATATATATATATATATATATATATATATATATATATATATATATATATATATATATATATATACATATAGTGGATAGATATAAATGAATATTAACATTCAGGAATGATTGATAGCTATTACCATAGTGAAATTGAAGAGCATGAAAAATTTACCATTGCTCTGTGACCCATCACACTGACCTCAACATGATCAACTCAAGAACATGGCCCTTTCGATTGAAGAATTTTAGAAAGTAATACAACTGTTTGAATTGAATAGGAAATGTAAAAGATACGAGGCAACATATAACATACATACAAATATGTTGAGAAAGACACAACAATAATTTTATTCTAGTAATGTTATAAAGAAATGAGTACAAGCTAAACCACTTTAATTAAAAAAAAAAAACAGAATTAACAAATTTAGTCAAAACAGAGAGTCTCCCTCGTCTTTTTACTGTGTATATCTGTTATTATTTGTGTACTGTAATGTAAATAAATTATATATAAATTTAATAATAATAACTTTATTTCCTTAAACAACATTAGCCTGTAGTACAATATAACTATGACCCCACACTAGGCAAAGCCTGTCTCGTGGAAGTCAAAGCTAGAAATTTAACAGTTATAGTGCGGCGAACGGGGTTAATTTAAATATGTGACACTGAATGTCACATATTTATGTGTTGGATATGCATAGGTGTTTGTATGTGTGTGTGTGTATATGTATATATATATATATATATATATATATATATATATATATATATATATATATATATATATATATATATATAGAGCGGCCCGTTCCATCGCCAAAAAAAGTTCAATATTAGTTACGTCTGCTGCGTAGGGAGCCGACCGCGCGAATGAATCTACGAACTTTTAAAATGTAAAAAGTGGTTATTGTGACATACCGATAACAATTGGGCATATAGTATTGTAGTTATTGCTGTTTTCTTCAATATTGTAAAACATACTTTTGTTCTATCACCAATAGCGCAGCGCACGCGATGAAAGATATTTCATAGCATTTTTTTACACCTTGAGTTACGTTACTAAAGTTTTAGTAAGGATCCCTAATCTTTTTTAGCAATAAATATAGCCTATAATACTCAGGGTGAATGTAGCTTTCTAATGGTAAAAGAATTTTAAAAATCGGGAAAGTAGTTTTTGAGTTTATTCATTACAAACATACATACACACAGAAATACAAATCTTTCCTCTTTATAATATTAGTGTAGATATATATCGGATACCAATGATAAGCAATAATATTGCTTGTACCCGTATTAAAGTCGCTTCACGCTCCAGTGAATGGGCTCGAGGTGAAATATTGTATGAAATGTTTTCTGGATCAGACAAGGATGTAATGTAATTTCACATATATTTCTAAGTCTTGTCTAAACGCCAGACCCCTCTCGTAGATAGATAGATAGATAGACAAATACTCCATATTGTTTCCACCAAAAGATTATAATAGTAAACTTATTATAAATATAAACAATTACAAGAAATAATCACAATGAGAAAACAACGGGCGACCTTATCGCTAAGAGCGATCTCTTCCAGGCAACCTTTGGATGGAGAGGAGTAATTATAAACAGTTTGATCGGAATCACGATGAAAAATTCTGTTATTTCTAAATATGGAGATGTGATACATGTATGTGATGCATTATTATATACACACACATACATATTAGATTTTTAAACGATATTTCTTATGTGTACAAAGAAAAAGTGACCTTATTCAATACATAATTAACAAGGGACTAACATGAACCTTATTTTTTATACAACTTAGAATGGCAAACAAGCTGACGGCCCACTTGATGGAAAGTGGTAACCGTCGCCTATAGACACGAGCAGTATCATGGACATAACAGAGTATACTGTTTCACCCACGATACCCCCAATGCATCGCCATTCCGAACTCAGGTTTTATTCCTCTGTACCCTGTAAATTCATTGCAATATCCCACCCTTCAAACCGAAACACAGCCATGCAAATACAACTGCTTCACGGTTGAAACACGAATGGAACAGAGGCACCTAAGCAAACGACTTTTGTACAAAGTCTCCCTCTGGTACATGCGCAAACCCGTGATATACAGTTAGTAAATGCATAATCCTATTCTAAGGTTCCGTATTAATAATCTCAAATGCAAGTGTAATAAATTTAAAATTTAGAGTTCCTTAATAAACATTTAGATCTCGTATAAATTTTGTTTATACATGAAAGCAATAATGACACATATCTTACCATAAAAATAATTTAAAACATTGCTTATTTAAACAGTGTGTAACAAAACTTTGTCTAAATTATTAAACATTGTTTAGTCGATGCAATAATGTTTCATTGTAATTTTAAATGTCAAAGTCTATAAACTATTTATTTATTTTTATTCATAGGAAAACCAGGGCTACACTAGAGCAAATAGATACAGTTTTAGGATAACAAAATAAGCCACTAATAGGTTTTCACAAGTAGCAACAATATAGACACAAGGCGCTGTACATAAAGCAACAAAAATAGGAGTTAACGAACAAAATATGAACAAAAACGAAAACAAAAAAAATTATGAAAAAAATACAAAGTAAAAATTTATTACAAGTATTTGATTAAAATATGGCCTTCTTGTCCATACAATAGCTATTCAAACGGGGGGAAAGGGATTGTTAGTAATGGAGACTGAAAATCCCATTGCTAGCAATATACCCAACCAGGTCGACCTCCTCGCGATTCCCCCTGGAAACTATCATGGTTAATTCTTGATGAATTCATCATGATGGGCTAACTGGCCTGTTTTCATTCTCATCTATCACCCTTCACTGGTGCTCTGCCAGCGTATCCCGTTAGCGCAGGCGGGGTTACTATGTTATACCATTTTCACCCATCAAAAAAAAAATAGCTATTCAAACTGACTATGAATAAAAAATTTTAATTAGTATATTTATTGCATCAAATAACTATAATTTTTTCAATAATACAGAATTAAGTTTTTAGACACAAGCGTATATTAGACGTCTTACTGCTGGCTTTCTTACAAAAGAGTTAATAAAAATTGAAACATGTGTTAAACACTTATCTAACGAAAGATTAACTTTTTCGTGGTAAAACAGTGCTGTCACTCCGTCACTTATTTACATAATCGTGTAAAATTAATTCCTAACCTCGCACTATTACAGTCGAAAACAAGACTAGCATCCGGCACGCGGCGCCGGGCGCCTATTGTCACGATCGTTGTTGTTGCAAGTGTTTTCAATGTCAGCCGATTGACATTGAGAAGGCGTGTTATGTTATTGACAAATGTATATTATATTATATATTTATATATTGTTTTTATAATAAACTAGCGACCCGCCCCGGCTTCACACGAGTGCACCTTACGTCACATCACATTATTGAAACTTCTTTGTGGCCATCATGTAAATTTAAATCTGGCCACATATATATGTTGATATTATTTTTCTATGCGGTTTTTGTTTCTATTCAAATGGTTGTTCAATGTTTGCTTGGGTACCTCTGTCCCATTCGTGTTTCAACCGTGAAGCAGTTGTGTTTGCATGGCTGCGTTTCGGTTTGAAGGGTGGGATATGGCGTGAATTTACTGGGTACAGGGGAATAACACCTGAGTCCTCAAGAATGGCAACGCATGGGGAGTATCGTGAGCGAAACAGTATACTCTGTTATGTCCACAGTACTGCTCATGTCTATAGGCGACGGTTACCACTTTCCATCAGCTGGGCCGTCAGCTTGTTTGCCATTCTAAGTTGCATAAAAAAAAACCATGCCATTCATATTATGTAGGTACACCGCATAGTTGTTACACAGTACCAAGAATACTACATTCGTAACGGTTCTGAACAAGCGAACGGTGCCGTGAACAGACACAATTTTTGGCACAGCAGTAACCAGTTACGGGCCATCCGGAAGGGGTGTGCGTTTGGTTTGGCTAGATAGATAGATAAATAATTTATTTGCATTACTTTTTTTTTTTTTGATGGGTGAAAATGGTATGGTAACTCCGCCTGCGCTAACGGGATACGCTGGCGGAGCACCAGTGAAGGGTGATAGATGAGAATGAAAACAGGCCAGTTAGCCCATCATGGTGAATTCATCAGGAATTAACCATAATAGTTTCCAGGGGGAACCGCGAGGTGGTCGACTTGGTTGGCTATATTGCTAGCAATGGGATTCTTAGTCTCCATTACTAACAATCCCTTTCCCCCCTATTTGCATTACTTATATATTATAAAAAAATACTTATTTTCAAAAGATTGTTAAGTAGTTCCGCCATAGAATAAACCACCCCTTCCTCTTCTGTGGGTGTCGTATGAGGGACTAAAGGAACTTATTGGTAGGACAGGCAGTGGCGTTCCTTTTAAAACTAAAAGCCTAACTGCGTTTGCCAGCCCACCTGCCAAACGTAGCAAGTACTGCCAAAACTCCCCTTATGGTGAAGAGTGGGCAGTTAACGGCTGTATTGATGAAGATAAACATGGAAGTGGACCCTGCCGATTAGCAAAATAATTATCAAAATCGGTTCACAGTTAGCTACGTAATTATGTAAAAAAAGGAAAAAATTCCGAAGTCCGTCCGTATAGCACATACACTTTCTTCATTTCCGTGTCAAGGGTCGCCGTGTCAACTATCACACGTTCCACACTGCAATGATTTGTCTCCAATCAACGTAATGACGGCGATCGGCCGGCCGAACTACCGTTCGAGCGGGGGGGAAACGCGGCCGCGATGTTTCATGTCTTTACACAAATTAAGGCAACAAGAGATAGTAACCGCCGTAATGATACGACAATTTGTATGGAGTTCTCGATTCGACTGTAATTTTATATGTGTGTATGTATGTCATGCGACATCTTTCACAAATGCTGGATCAATTTAAATGGGTCTTTTTGCAGTCGACAGCGTTCGCTTCCGTGGTGCTCTCAGGGAGCTTGGGCTACGTTTTTAATCAATCAATATCTAGTCACGCGATTGAAGTCGAGGGTAAAAAATAGTATGAAAAAAATGTTATCTGGAGGAGATTTTGTTGCCATAAGATCGTCTATGTTATTACTTTTGTAGCAAATGTGATTTATTTACTAATTTTTACAAGAAAACCAGGGCAACACTAGTGTAAATAGAAATAGTTTAGAATTACAAACTAAGTCACTGATAGGTTTTCACAAATAGTAACAAAACAGATTTGAGGCACTGTATACGAAGCAACAAACACCGGAATGAATGTACCAGAGGGAGACTTTGTACAAAAGTCGATTGCTTGGGTATACCTATGGCCCATTTGTGTTTCTACCGTGAAGCAGTTGTGTTTGCATGGCGTGAATTTACTGGGTACAGAGGAAGAACACCTGAGTCCTCAGGAATGGCAACACATGGGAGGTATCATGGGCGAAACAGTATAGTCTGTTATGTCCATGGTACTGCTAATGTCTATAGGCGACGGTTACCACTTTCCATCAGGTGGGCCGTCAGCTTGTTTGCCATTCTAAGTTGAATAAGAAAAAATATAAAAGAGCATTAAATACAAACTTTCAAACATGTCCAAATCCCAAAGTGGAAGCGTTAATGAAATGAATAGTTTTGTGAAACTAAAGTATTTTTGTGAAACGCCAACTTAAATTTAGCGTCTACAGTTGGAATTAATGAAATTTGCCCGCTTAAAGTGTAAAAGTTACGTTTAAAGTGGTAGTCGCAAACATTTTGGGTCGCTTTTGAAATGTTCTCGTTTTAATTATGCATATAAAAAGTATATATATATATATATATATATATATATATATATATATATATATATATATATATATATATATATATATATTTCATAGAAACACGTCGATTTACATAGCGACGCATTATATTAGTTTTTATTTTTTTTATTTTCGAATAAAACCCAACGATGTACTGCGAGATTTTTCGTAGACGCTTTAGATATAAACGGTCTTATTGTAAAAAAATTTAAAACACTGTCTATCTAAACTGAGTTTAACAAAACTCTGTCTAAATAATTAAACGTTATTTAGTTAGAGTAATAATATTTGTTCTTTATTCTTTATGTATTATCTATTACAATAATTACTAAATTACTAAAACGTTTATTTATATGTAAATATATGTATAATTTTATTAACGTTTTAATTTTTTTATTATACAACTTAGAATGGCAAACAAGCTGACGGCCCACCTGATGGGAAGTGGTAACCGTCGCCTATAGACATGAGCAGTACCATGGACATAACAGAGTATACTGTTTCGCCCATGATACTCTCCACACGTTGCCATTCATGAGAACTCAGATGTTATTCCTCTGTACCCTGTAAATTCACGCCATATCCCACCCTTCAAACCGAAACAGCTATGCGAACACAACTGTTTCACGGTAGAAACATGAATGGGACAGAGGTACCCAAGCAATCTTCTTTTGTACAAAGTCTCCCTCTTTTGTTTAGACATGAACAGATGTTAGACACGCTTTTATAGTACGACGTCTGAACATCTATTGAACACCTATCTATCACAAGCTTCACTTTTTTATGGTAAATAGAAATTATTTGAATTTGTACAAATTTTTAAACGACATTCGAAAAACGTTTCTCAATTTGCCCGTTTTTAATATTTTTTCCTATCGATAAGGTTCACTCCCATTTTGGCCTCATTTAATTTTGTCATCGTTAAAACAGCTGCTCTTCTTTGTGAAACAAAATTCTGCATGTTGCGAAGCAAATTCTTATTGTAAAAACAATTTCGCATTATAAATTCAAATATTTTTAAAATCAAACATTCCTGCATTCCTAATTCGAATATTTCAAATTTTGTGTATCATAAACATTCATTGGTACGTTTTATTCGTTTTAAAATTAGAATAGCGCCATTAAAATAGTCGAATGAAGAGGAAAAAATGGCGGGAATAGTGAACATTTAGTTTTAATTGAAGAACTGTAGTTTGAGTATACATATAAAATACACGATAGGTCTATGGGTGATTATTTTTTTATGATTGTAGTGTGCTTGGAATATAACTTGTAGAAAAATAATAATTTTCGAGTTACGAGCCTCTCATACGTGATATTGGTAGAAATGGTCGTAAAAATGGCGGCCGATTGTCATTAAAACAAAACAAAATTTTTTTAAATATTATTAACGTTTATTTATACTTGAACAAAGGTTTATTACTTATAAGTACTTCAATGGGTTAAAATAGCTTATAGTACCAATATGTTTACACAACAAACAAGGTAATAATAGATCTGACCTAATTTTAGGTACACAGGGTATTTATTTATAAATTAATTAATATTCGAATCACAATTTTTTTCACTATGTTTATCATATCTTCACAAGATAACCCTTCTTTGCATAATGCTGGAAATTTCCATCATAACATTGAATGTCCAAAAATTATATAAAAGAACAAGTTCACTTTAAATTGATCGTGTCTGGACACCTTTTTAATGTCCATTGCAGAAAAAAAAAACATAGCTGTTAAATTTATTTTACTAACTATTTTCCATTTAATTTTGAAAATGAATTATATCACTTGATTTATTTCACCAATAAAAAAAACATGAAAAGAAGGGTTAATGAATAATCACATAGATTGACCACCTCTACTGATGAAACTCGAATACAATGTACCTACTAGAGTGCCGCGGCATCCTTGTAATCCATTTAAGTACTGCATCCATGTAATGCAGCTTCCAGAACAAACTTGGGCCGCGAATCACCTATCGTCCGCATAACGCGTCTATATAACGATATTGTAAAAACCAAGCCTGAACTTGCCATATATATATATATATATATATATATATATATATATATATATATATATATATATATATATATATATATATATATATATTGATATTTCTGTTAATTTGATAACATTTAATAATTTAATTCTATTGTAATGTTTCTCAAACACAAAGCATGCTGTGGTTGCCTATAAATGTAAAAACAGTTAGATCTAGTCTACCAGTGTATTGTATTAAATTGTTTCACTGTATCTTACGTTAGTGATCCTATAAAAAAATTTAATAAATACACAAACAAAAAAAAATAACGTCAGGAGGTATCCTCAATCAAGTATACAACATTGATTATTGAAACACAAATTCGTGTCAATTTTTTACTATTCGTGTTTCAACCGTGAAGCAGTTGTGTTTGCATGGTTGTGTTTCGGTTTGAAGGGTGGGATATGGCGAGAATTTACAGGGTACAGAGGAATAACACCTGAGTCCTCAGGAATGGCACCACTTCCCAACAGGTGGGCCGTCAGCTTGTTTGTCATTTTAAATTATATAAAAAAAAAACTATTTATTTTTCGCCATTTTTATACAGTACAATATAAAATTCCCCAGATGTGTAACGTAAACGGAATATTACAAGTTTGCGAAGCGTATTCCTGTGTGAGCCGAGTTATTAATCATAGTAAGAAAGGGGTGGGTTCCGAGCCGTCACGAACTAAACAAGTAGCCAACTTTCTTTCACGTAGCCCACCTTCGCTTTGGCAGCTAAAAACATTTCAATATGTTATAACTCGATGGAATATTTGAAATCGATTCGACTGTTTGATACTGTAAACACACTAGCTGTTTCCCGTGGCTTTGTTCATGCGTATCAGTGTATAAATGTTCTGTGTATTGAATTAGGATATATTTATTTATTTAACTCCTTACTAATTCTTCCTCTTTCGTTTGTTTATGAAACTCGCTCTTAGCTGCGGTTGCCAATTTGCCTGTCAAGCGTGGCAACTATTAGCAAAACCTCCCTTATGGGGGAGGCTTATGTATAGTAGTGGACAGCTAAAAGCCGATATAATAATGATGATAATGATCTTTCTATTTGAAAAGGAATAAAACGCACTGATGTAGCACTAGATATTTTGTAAGCAGTTGTGTTTGCATGGCTATGTTTCGGTTTGAAGGGTGGGATATGCCAGTGAATTTACAGGGTACAGAGGAATAACACCCGAGTCCTCAGGAATGGCAACGCATGGGTGGTATCATGGGCGAAACAGTATACTCTGTTATGTCCACGGTACTGCTCATGTCTATAGGCGACGGTTACCACTTTCCATCAGGTGGGCCGTCAGCTTGTTTGCCATTCTAAGTTGTATAAAAAAAAACACAATAGCTTTAAATATTTTGAATTTAGAATACAGAATATGTGTCTATATTAGATTATATAGATAGAGCATCGAGTCTCAAAAATGTGTCAACTTTTTGTCAACTAATTTGACAATTAGCAACAAACAAAAACTCGTTTTTCGTATTTATAATATACGTACATAATGCATCTTGACGTAGCTATATTTAATTATTTAATAAATAAAATGAGTTTTTACGCATTAAAAAGATGCAAAAATTGTAAAACAAAATAAATATAAAAATTATGAAGTAAATACTCATAACTATTTATCACGCAGAATTGTATGAAAAAGCTGACATGCTGTTCTCGAAGCTTTTGTGTGGAGACACTCTATCTATAACTATATAATCTAAAGTGTCTACATTTTAGTTCTGCTTCGTAACAAGCCGTATTCTATTCCGCAAATTAAAACTGCATCTTGAAAAAATCTATTATGAACCTGAAAATCTAACATTACCGTTAAAAATGTTAGTTATCTCCTATCAAGGTCTTGTTAATGTAAATAAGATTAAAATATTACTTTAAATATGGTATACATTAGAATAGTAAGCAATGAATTTATATAATACGTAAACAGTTTGAAGGTTAGAAACAAGGTTACCACTGCATTTAGACAATGATTTTGACAATTATATAAATTTTTATATTATACTCGTTTTAATTTTCATTTAATATAGCAATATTAATAATTAATTAGTTATTAATTAATTAATAATTTAAAATCGTTGCACAGTGACGTGTAATAGCAATATTATAAATGACGTGATGGAAAATATATAGTGTCATTTGTATAGGTAGTTCTAAAAGAGGGTCCCCATTCGTCCGTATTTTTTGTGATGTCAATGTTGAACCGAATAATTCTTTTGCAGACGACTAAAGACGACTTTTTATGGGGCAAAAAATTACTGTTGCAAAGCAAAATCTACTTATGAAGTTGTATATATATATATATATATATACTAGATTTATATATATACTAGCGGCCCGGTACGTGCTTCGTTACGTATAAAGTGAAATAATAAAAAAAAATTGTAACACCAAATTCATTTATTAAAAAAAAAATTTCATTAATTGCTAGCTATTTTAATTGTACTGTCAACACTGAAAAAAGTTTCAATTTGACAGCACAATCAACATCTTAAAATAAGTTTGAATTTGACACAAAAATCTCCATTAACAAAATGATCCGCCATTTATTGAATTACAAAAAATGTGATAAATGAAGTACAGCTCGACCGATTTTGTGCAAACTTCACTTCCTAAATATTTGGTTCAAAGCCTAAATATTTGGTTTGGATAGGTGAAACTTACTACTATAAAGGCAAAAGAATTTTTTGGTGCAGGCAAAAACCATAATCAAGTGACTTCGAAAAATCTAAACCGTCTAATTGTCTTGGAGCCTTTCATTTTAATGTAGGACATTAGGCCTTTTAAAGTAGGGTATAGCCATTCAATGCCCCCCCCCCCCTACCCGCTACAATAAAATAAAAGTGTATTTGTAGAAGGCTCTAATTCTTATGAACAAGAAGTTTACTCTCAAAACGAGAACATTTTTTCTATTACAATTATCAATGTAATGTTTGTATTTATTTATAAAACTTATATTCCCTTTCTAACAATACCTATTTTTTTTTTTAATGGATGATAATGGAATGGTAACCCCACCCGCGCTATCGGTATACACCGGCGGGGCACCAGTAAAGGATGATAGGTGAGGATGAAGTAGGTCAGTTAGACCATCGTGACGAATTCAACAAGAATTGTTCACGATTGTTTCCAGGGGGAACCACGTGGAGATCGACCTAATAAGGCATATTGCCAGCAATGGGTCTGTCAAACTCCATTGCTAACAATCCCTTTCGCCCATACAATAACTATATTATGTTTAACAAGAATTTATGGACTTACCATGTATGGATATGTTTGAATAAATGAAATGAAATTAACTGTCGGCAACGACATAGTAAGTCGATGAATGTTCGTTACACATATAGATATAAAGATATATCTGTCTCCACCAAATGGCCCAATGTCATTGTACAACTGGGCCGCTATACGGAACCGATGTCAGCGTCTGAGCAATTTTCCATCAAGCCCAGCCATGCGCGTCCAGTCGTTGACCTACAGAACTACACTTTTGCTTGATTCCATTCCAACGCTCACTACGTACGTCTAGGTGCGTTTACAATTTACATTGCTATTAGGGAACAATTGCGTCCTTTGACAGTTTTGTTAAATTAAAAAAAAATATTACATTTATTTTTTAAAAATGATCGAATCCAATTTAGTTTTGCTAACAGCCTGAATAGGAATTGTTACAAATTAACCTTTTTATATATTGACAATTGTAGTTTTTTATAAAAAAAAAAGAATATTTATAAACAATTGAAAAAGAACAAAAAATACATACAATACTTCAAGTCAACAGACGGCAATTTTATTTTACAACTAATATAATAAATAAATAATAATATATACATAACAAGAACTAGCATATTTTACAAACAGGAATATTTCGAAACGGTTCACAGTGTAGATTTTTGTTTATTTTTATTTTTGTTTATTTTTATTTTTGTTTATTTTTATTTTTGTTTATTGTTATTTTTGTTTATTTTTATTTTTGTTTATTTTTATTTTTGTTTATTGTTATTATAATTATTTTTTTGTAATCATGTGTGCAATAAAACACTAAGTAAATATTTCTCTCTTTCTTTCTTTCTAGCTGTATTAAAATATTGAATAAATTACAAAATATTTTGTAAAAACCGGTTTAAAATTGACGCCGTAATCGACTTATATATTACGAAAAACAAAATACGAATTGAGAAGCATCTTCCTATGGAGTTTACTCCGAAAATTTATATTTGACTGATCCGTTAACATTACTATTCTGTTTAGTTTGATATAAATACTTCACTGACGGTGTTTATGAAGCTATAAACAAGGTACAATATAATCACCTCGCTTGGATGACTCGTGACCTTTAATCAAAAATCTTTAATAACAATAATTAAGGCCTAAGCCCCAATACTCAGTCTAGCCCCACAGTTGGTGACATGTTAAATTAAGATTAAATATGTATTTATTTTTATGGGCAATTCTGTAAAAATCTTAGTATGACACTCTAATTAAATGGATAATAATTATATATTCTACCTCCTCTCCATCCAAAGGTTGCCTGGAAGAGATCGCTCTTAGCGATAAGGTCGCCCATTGTTTTCTCATTGTGATTATTTCTTGTAATTATTTATATTTATAATAAGTTTACTATTGTAATCTTTTGGAGGAAACAATAAAGAGTATCTATCTATCTATCTAAATATTCCTTATTACAAACAAATAAAAAATGCAATACGAAAGTGGCCAATAAGCATATAACCCGTCTGATGGTAAAGGGTCACTGTAGCCTACAGACGCCTGCAACACTAGGGGGTCACGTGCACGTTGCCGACCCTGAAGAAACTTTAATATACCTTTTTCGAAAACCCCCCTTAATTGCAATAGCTAGGGAAAACCTCGGCAGAGAGCTCGTTCTACAGCCTGAACGTGATAGTGATAATAAATTAAAAATAAAACAAATAATATAAGAATAATAACTATTTACTTCCAAAGTCCAAACTAAGCATAGTTTCAATAAACTAGGTATCTGTTCTAGACAACATATTGACTTAATAAAATACATTTTATTTTTTCAAATTATTATACACAGAAAACATTCAGATATGTACAAACATATTTGTGAATACAAATGTTTTTATTGCGCGGGCATCGAACCCGCAACCGTTGCAAGGTGAAGCAGTACGTACCAAGGTCATCAAATATTTTTTTTTTTTTATTATTGTGGACTTTACAAACAGAGAAACGCATTAATGCAGTTAACAGAACACATTGTTATAACTCAATCTTTGTTCATTAAAAAGGTGAAAGTGAGTTTGACCTCTTGGGGACTTGACCGCCCAACCCGTCGTCATGACATTTCTAATACACTAGTGATCCGGCCTGGCTTCGCATGGGTAAATAGATTAGTATTGTATATTAACTTTTATAAACAAATTTTTGATACTTCACAAAAATCTATACTTATAATAAATCTGTAGAGAGGTCAATTCTGTACACGAAATATATTTCCAAAATAACTATCAAGGGGTGATTAGTGATCGATACTGATGCCAAAAATGCAATCAGTAAAATTTTTGTCTGTCTGTCTGCACGTTCGTTATAGAAACAAAAACTCTCGACGGATTTTAACGAAACTTGGTACAATTATTCTTCATACTCCTGGGCAGGTTATAGTATACTTTTCATCACGCTATGACCAATAGGAGCAGAGCAGTGAAAGGAAATGTGTCTGTTACATCAAAACCACTGAATCGTAAGGAAGGATATAGGCTACTTATTTCACAAAAAACGACGGAAACGCGAACGAAGTCGCAGGCAACAGATAGTATCAAATAAAAATATCATATAATTATATTTTTTTTTTTATAAAAATAAAGTTATTGGTACAATACACAAAAGCGATGATGAGAACACCTCATCAGGTACATCTACCACAGTCAATGGCGACTGACAAGCGACGCCTTGTTTAATCAACTGTCGACAGCAACAAGGGCAGATAAAGCAGGTATGCCATTAACCATTAGTGGCTCAAGTTCACACAATGGTTTACACTACACGTACACGGCACGGCATCACTGGTGTTTTAAAATATTAGAAATACTTCTTTATGGGAGGGAGAGAGATTGTTAGTAACGAGGTCTAATATCCCCGTTGCTGGCAATATAGGGTATATCAGGTCGACGCGGTTCCCCCTGGAAACCATCATGGTTAATTCTTGTCGAATTCATCATGGTGGGCCAACTGACCTGCATTCATTCTCACCTATCTTCTTCCGCTAGTGCCTCGTCGGTGTATGCGGATAGCGCGGGCGGAGTTATAAATTCCATTTTCATTTGTTAAGAAAAAATACTTCTTTATGTTAAAAAAAACAATGATTGAAAGTTATGACAAAATCTGCGTTTAACAGTTTATTTACCAGAGGGAGACTTTGTACAAAAGTCGATTGCTTGGGTACCTCTGTCCCATTCGTGTTTCTACCGTGAAGCAGTTGTATTTGCATGGCTGTGTTTCGGTTTGAAAAGTGGGATATGGCGTGAATTTACCGGGTACAGAGGAATAACACTTGAGTCCTCAGGAATGGCAACGCATGGGAGGTATCATGGGCGAAACAATATACTCTGTTATGTCCATGGTACTGCTCATATCTATAGGCGACGGTCACCACTTTCCATCAGGTGGGCCGTCAGCTTGTTTGCCATTCTAAGTTGTATAAAAAAGAAAAATGTCCATTATGATGTTTATGTCTACAGACGTATACCACTTTTCATTGACTTCTTTTCCATTACATGTTGCATAAATAAAAAAAATATCTCAGTACAAAAATCTACAAGCAACAAAACGTAACTATAATCATAATAAACAAAATGAAGTTTTCGTTACAGTAGCATCTTTTATTATTAAAAAAAAAAAAAAATATTTTTAATTTAAAAACAGTTCCAACTAAAACTGGTGCAGTAAGCTTGTCATTTTCAAATAGGTTACTTTCTTCTTTTTTTTTTATTTCAATCCGTTCACTTTACTGTTTCGATGTGGTACAAAACGTCAGACTTCCTCCAATTAAACCTGTATTAGTTGTATCATCGTATCGCAAGTTAATACAACGAGGTAGTTTCGTAAGCCTGAAGGATTTCACTTGGCACGCATCGCGTGCGCTGTTCAGCTTTTTGCAGTGTTGCACGGGCGCAGGCCACCACAGCGTTTCCTATTATGAAAGTGCATCTCTATTGGTTGCCGTTAACACGAGAGAAACATTTTACAATGTAACTGATCGACGTGTTTTTGTTTTAATTGAAAGAACTCGTCGTTAACACTTGGGAAAACTACGTATCTTTTTTCATAAATAAGAATGATAACCCGTGGTTAGGATTAACCACTGGCATAAACAGTAGTTGGAGGGGGGAAAGGGATTGTTAGTAATGTAATTAGTAACTCTATTACTAGCAATATACCCTATCAGGTCCACCTCTTCATGGTTCCTCCCGGAAACCATCGCGCCTAATTCATTGATGAATTTGTCACGATGGGCTTACTGACCTGCTTCATCCTCCCCTGTCATCTCTCACTGGTGCCCCGCCGGTGTATACCGATAGCGTGGGTGGGGTTACCATTCCATTATCATCCATTAAACAAAACCCCTCTCCATAGCTCGCTGAGTAATTTGAAGGATTTGCATACGGACAATCGTGTAGGAGCATGCTTCGGTTACATAAGTCATCACTGGCAACACGCACTGGTAAAAGAAAGACCTTCGTCTTCAAGCTTTGAGGTATTCTGGACGAAAAGATGTGGCGTAGTTTCTCGAACGCTGCCCAGCCGAGTTTTTTTTTTGATGGATGAAAATGGTATGGTAACCCCGCCTGCGCTACTACGGGATACGCTGGCGGAGCACCAGTGAAGGGTGATCGATGAGAATGAAAACAGGCCAGTAGCCCATCATGATGAATTCATCAGGAATTAACCATGATAATTTCCAGATCGAACCACGAGGAGGTCGACCTGGTTGGATATATTGCTAGCAATGGGATTTTCAGTTTCCATTACCAACAATCCCTTTTCCCCCCGCTCAGCCGAGTTGGATACGCCGGTATGACCTCTCGGTAGAAGTTGGACTTACCCATTCGGACAACTTGTCCCAGGTATACATACTCGTCGACAGCTTCGAGCGTAGTGTTCACAATCGTAACCAGTATAGGTGTGACATGGGCGTTAGACATGGTTTTAGTCTTGATCATATTTATCAAAGAACTGACAACTGATGGGAAAGAAAAGTTCCTGAATGGCAACTCCATACTTACAAACGCAGTATAGGATGACCCCCACTAGATGGAGTGACGACCTCAAATGCATTGCAGGGAGTCAGTGGATGCAGGGGGCTCAGGACCGTTCCTTATGGCAGTCTATGGGGGAGACCTATGTCCAGCAGTGGACGGATAATGGTTGAAATGATGACGCTCTTCTCTTATATACAGACATCGCTCAATTAAAACTTAATTATATTAGTAGGATTTATGATCGCTTTTTCCATTAAAAGAGTAGTAAACTTTTCATTAATAATAGCAAGTTATAACAAGTATACAATAAAGTGATCAAGTTACGTTACAAGAAACGCCGGGCGGCGTCACAAGGTAACAACAACCAGCTCAGATAGCGGTTATACAAGTTCAAGGCAATGCGAAACCCGTTTTCGCCCGTCTCGCGTCCCACTCACAGGTGGTAAGTGCGAGTGAGACGCACTGTGTTTATCTAAGTCATGTTAAATTGAACACACATAGAATGTAAGATTTATCGTACACTCAGCTAACCCGCTCACGGCTTCGATTTTAAATGATACCAGCTTAACATATGTAAATTCATATTGTTAAGCCCTGCGCAGACGACGGGCGATTTGTCTGCGTATGTGCCCAGAAAGTGTCGTGTGGTCCCGGCGTAGAGTGGACCACCCATTCCCTTCTCGTGAGTATCGTAAGTCTTTGAGCGATGGGCGGTTGCGTCCTTTTAAAAATCACCTACAATATCACTACGGTTGTTAACCCGACAGCCAGCATGGCAACTACTGATATATATATATATATATATATATTTATATATAGACTTTGTACAAAAGTCGATTGTTACCAAACTCTGTCCCATTCGTGTTTCTACCGTGATTTTTATGAAGTTGTGTTTGCATGGCTGTGTTTCGGTTTGAAGAATCGGCCAACATCTATTTTTTACTGGGTACAGAGGATAACACCTGAGTCCTCAGGAAAAATTATTTTTTTATTTTTTTGACAAATTTTTGGGCTTTTATTTTATTATAACTAAGCTGTTGAAAAATACATACAGCTTAAAATTTTTAGGCGACGATTACCACTTTCCATCAGATGGGCCGTCAGCTTGTTTGCTAGTATATATATATATATATATATATATATATATATATATATATATATATATATATATATATATATATATATATTAACCCGACAGCCAGCATGGCAACTACTGATATATAGAATTAATAACTAAGTTAACTGTCCACTGTTGAACATAAGCCTCCCCCTTAGGGGGTTTTGCTAGTAAGTTGCCACGCTTAGCAGGCGGATTAGCAACCGCAGTTAGGCTTTAAAAATGTTTCAAGAGGGACGCTGTCGCCCATCCCTTAGTCGCCTCTTACGACACCCACGGGAAAGGAAGGCGCGGCCCATTTTACGCTGGGAGCACACAGCAGATATATCGACATTATAAAGAGGAAATATTTTATTATTTTTATATATTTCTTTACTTTCATATCAGAATAAAAATCAAAATTAAGACTGAATTTATTCCTACAGAGAACATGTACTCATATTTTATGATAGTAACTAAATATTTATATGCTAATACTTTTATACATACAACTATATAATGAATGAAACATTTATATGAAATAAATTTAAAAATGAATAATTTGAAACACAATTTGAATTACTAAATAATTTAAAAATCTTGATTACCAAAAATCACCAGCTTCATAAGTCTGTTTACTTGTTGTTTGTAATGGATAAACTCAAAAACTACTCAAATGATTTTAAAAATTATTTCACCTATAAAAAGCTTGATTACCAGCGAGTAACATACATAAGCTATATACTATACTATAGATCAGTGTTTTTTAAAATGTGGATCGCGACCCCTTGGGGGGTCCCCAAGCAACAAGCGACAAGGGGGTTGCGGAAGGTCGCGAAGTAGTGAAAAATCAACAGTTCCGTAAATACATCAATCTATCAATAATACATAATGAAGTATCTATAACAGACATCGATTACATGGCTGTTTTACATACTTTATTATGTATTATTTATTTTATCGATACCTAACTGTGAATATAAATACAACTGTACGGATTTCATAATTGTATTATAATAAAATTTATACACATTCGAAACCGTGGAGGGTAGGGGGTCGCAAGATATTTTTACATACTAACGGGGTCGCGTGAAAAAGATTGAAAAACACTGCTATAAATAATTTTATTATTATTTTAATTATGAAATCATAAATGTAAAATGTCTATTAATATATCAAGCCAACAATTTCCCGGAAAACTACTCCATTACGTAATTGAATCCCGAAGGATAAACCGACCGTGTAATAAGGTTTAAAATCATTATCTCGGCGAGAGACAACTGAATTTACTCAATACATAGCGCGAAAAGTGGTTTGTGTTGTAAAATAAAGGCAAACGAAAGTGCTTTCACCGCGCCGCGTTGTATTTGGTGATGCGCTTTTTATTAACGCTATTTCTGACAGAAATCAGAATATAATTTATTGGCCGACGACACGAACTAGAGTTTGGTCCGTTAGTTTTTATGGTTCCGAAACTAACTAAGGAAAAACGGATCCCTTATAGGATCAGTACGTTGACCGTTCGTCTGTCAAGACCCTTTTTCTTAGAAACGCGTGTAGGTATCAAGTTGAAATTAATATCGTATACTCAAATCTGCAATCTCTTAAAACAGTGAAAAAATCAAGCTTCTAAATCGACTCAATCAAAAGATACGGCCGTTTATGTTCCATTTTTTTTAATAAAAATTATATCGCTATATTTTGACATGATTGCAAACTGTGACGAATTCAAATCACGATAGTTTCCAGGGAACCGCGCGGAGGTCGACCTGATAAGGTATATTGACAGCAATGGGGACTACCCTCCCCATTACTAACAATCCCTTCCCCCCTTTATGTTCCATTTATATCGTATATTTTGAGATTCGCAAAGGGAATCAAAATTTATAGGGTACTTCCCGTTTATTTAGAATCATGAACTTTGGCATAAAGCAATGTCATATAGAACAAGTAAAAAAAAATCTGAACTTTGTAGCTATTTCACAAATAAAAGAAATTAACTTGATGATTTTGTATAGAACCCTCATTGCGCGAGTCCGACACACACCTGATCGGCTTTTTTTTTAAAGTATATTATGCAATTACGTCACCACATTTTTTTTATGGAATGGTCTTTTTTTTACAACACACAGGGGGCAAACGAGCTTGCGGCTCACCTGATGGTAAGTGACTACCGCCGCCCATGATCACCTACAAACACCAGCGGCATTGCAGGTGTGCTGCGGGCCTTTTAAAAAGGAATATACTCTTTTCTTAAAAGTTATGTTGTCGTATCGGTTCGGAAATATTGCTGCTGGAAGTTGATTCCAAAGAATGGTTGTGCGTGGAAGAAAATGATAATGGAATGGTAACTCCGCTAACGTTACGCCTCGGTATACACTGGCGAAATACCAGTGAGGGATCATAGGTGAGGATGATTTCCCAGTCAAATAAAATAATATTTCATGCGACACAAAATTAGATCAAGGTGATGATAGTAAAAAAGTAAAATATTTATTTCTGTTTTTTTTCTTCTCGACAAAGAACTTGACTTATATACTGTAATAAAATTATTCAGAAACTATACTAAATACAAGCATTTTCAGTCAAAAAGGAATCGTTAGAATCGAACAATTTTTTTGATGGGTAAAAATGGTATACCATACCATACAATTAAGATGGTTTCGAGGGGGAACCACAAGGAGGTCGACGTGACAGGGTATATTTTTTATTAATGAATGATAATGTAATGGGATACCCCGCCTGCGCTAACGGGATACGCTGGCGGAGCACCAGTGAAGAGTGATAGATGAGAATGAAAACAGGCCAGTTAGCCCATCATGATGAACTCATCAGGAATTAACCATGATAGTTTCCAGGGGGAACCCCGAGGAGGTCGACCTAGTTGGGTATATTGCTAGCAATGGGATTCTCAGTCTCCATCACTAACAATCCTTTCTCCCCAATCGAACATATTTGGACATGACAATTTTCGTCTATCGGTAGAAATTAGCTGAATTGTCGATACATATCCAGAAATACGAACACGTCCTTCGCCTAACGTATATCTAGAAACAATATATAAGCATTTTTTAATTTTTTTTTTTAATTCAATTGAAAACTTTATGAAGCAATGCAGACGCGTGAATAGTGAATATTCCATATAATTGCAGGCTGACTGAGTGCAGTACCAACAGACGTTCTTGAACTTGACTGAACATTTGGGTCGACATAACCTCCTCTCGTCCAGGGGATTTCCAACTTTACCATTAATAATAATAAAATGCACAATTCAACAAACTTCATTCTCGCTGGCAACATTTCACTCGACCCCATCACGCTAAACTGTGCTGTACTTCAAATGCCAATGAGTCGAATATTCAAGTAACAACACTATACATTTAGCTGGATAATTATCAACTTTGACGTTATATATTTAAGGTGTAAATTAGACTGTGGCAGTGGGCTCGTCAGCCCGGAAGCAACTTGTTGAGTGACAAACAGTGAGACGGATTGATTTCCGGCGGTCAGCGTCGTGTCGACCGACTACTGGTGTACTGTTGACGGTCCACCATCGAACAGTACGAGTGTAATCAATTTTACAACGTCCTAGTACTCCAGTCGATTCTACACTTGGTGAAATCTGATGTTAGATTCATAGCAAACAACAGTATACATACTATACAGTATTACTTGCTATGGATCTGCCTGATATTGAAAGAAAGAAAGTAAACTATTTATTTGATTCATAGCAATAACAATTACAACTAAAGCATATAGCATATACAAACATAATCATTTATAAATTTAAAGAAAAAAGGAAAAAAAGGAATATATATATATATATATATATATATATATATATATATATATATATATATATATATATATATATATATATATATATATATATATATATGTATATATATATATTTATACAAATTAGAATGGCAAACAAGCTGACGGCCCACCTTGATGGAAAGTGGTAACCGTCGCCTATTGGCATGAGCAGTACCATGGACATAATAGAGTATACTGTTTCGCCCATTATACCCCCCATGCGTTGTCATTCCTGAGGACTCAGGTGTTATTCCTCTGTACCTAGTAAATTCACGCCATATCCCACCCTTCAAACCGAAACATAGCCATGCAAACACAGCTGTTTCACGGTTGAAACACACTTGGGACAGAGGTACCCAAGCAATCGACTCGTGTACAAAGTCTCCCTCTGGTGGTGGTATATATATATAGAATTACTGAACATAGATAAGTTCAAATAAATTCATTCTCACCTATCATACTTCACTGGTGCCCCGCCAGCATATACCGATAGCGTAGGCGGATCTACCAATCCATTTTCCCACATAAAAAAATAAAAATACTAGACCGACTTTGATAATTTTTCAAATCTATAAAACTCCAGTGTTTGTCCCAAAAATTTGTTACAACAGAAGTAACATTAGGTGAAGCGAATCACTCGTTTATTTAGTTGTTTTAAATTAGCTTAATTTACAACATACATGTTATGTATGACATTGAAGTGTCGAATGTATGTATGATAAATGAATCGCAAAACATCTAGCAGACACAAATGTAATGCGACAGAGACATGAGTCATATTGACACAGTTGCAGTCCGCGTTCCTTCTACCACACAGCACAGCATATGAGACTCGCTTCGAGTCATAATTGGATGTAAACAATATTAATACAATTTTAACTAACTTCTAAAAGAGAAATTCAATTCGATTGTGTTCTTAATTCGTTTCTATCAAGTTTATACGTCACGCGATAATATATTGTTCTAAAATTCAGAACCGATTGGACGATTCTTTTCGTAGTTAAAATATGTTATTCCTCTTAGTTCTATGTTAATTTTTTTATACAACTTAGAATGGCAAACAAGCTAACGGCCCACCTGATGGAGAGTGGTAACCGTTGCCTGTAGACATGAGCAGTACCATGGACATAACAGAGTATACTGTTTCGCCCATGATACCCCACATGCGTTGCCATTCCTAAGGACTCAGGTGTGTACCCAGTACCTCTGTACCGTGTAAATGCACGCCATATCCCACCCTTCAAACTGAAACACAGCCATGCAAACACAACACGTTTAAACCACAAATGGGACAGAGGTACCCAAGCAATCGACTTTTGTATAAAATCTCCCACTGGTAATCTAGTATATCCTTTCAGATAAATAAATAATTTTTCAAATCGGTTTATGACTGACGGAGTTATAAGGTAACAAACAAAAAAGAAAAAAATATAATATATAAAAAAATTGAGAAACTTATTCTTTTTCAAGTCGGTTAATAAACGAACACCGTCACTTTTTGGATTATACGACACACGCAGACAGGCGAAATGTTTGTCATCGAACTTTCCTCATTAAATTTGGTACATGACAATTCCTTAATTATAACTTACCTATTTAATTACTTAAATGGGCGTAAAGTAACATTATGTCTTTCCACGTGACAAAATAAAATTGTAACTTACAGATTGGTGCCATGGACATTTCATCAAAATCGGTTTAGTTTTGTAATTAATACAACTAGTTTTGTTGTATAACGTAAATCACGTTATACAACTAGTTAATGAACGAAATTTTATTCTTACATTACACACGTAAATACAAACACGTTGTTCGTTAATAATTAATTAAATAAACAAATATACAAATAAAATGCCATCTTTTAATATATTTACCATACGATTTAAAAAGTAGGGAACGTATTTTAGAGAAATTGTATCCAAGTATTTACATTAGGTCAATTGTATGCGCGCGTTGAAATCTTTTATATGGTAATCGAGTTATTGATATTTCCTAAAAAAAGCCCAGCTATATCCCGTATTAATCTAAGTTTATGACATAAGAATATTTACAAAATGTATGAAAAATAAATATTATAACTTCAAATTTATGAAATAAAATATAAAATAATTAATAAACCGCGTGTGATGGCATCGTAACAATGGAAATCTTAATGTAAAACCAAACCAAACCACCTGGCCGAGTGTTAAGCTAATATCATATATATTTGATGTATGGAATTACCCAGTGGAAATACAACATAACTAGAGAATGGGGTCTAATGAACCCATTGCTAGTAAAATACCCTATCAGGTCGTCCTCCACGCGGTTCCCCCTGGAAACCATCGTGGTTAATTCTAGTGGAATTCGTCACGACGGGCTTACTGACCTGCTTTCATCCTCATCTATCATCACTCACTGGTGCCCTGTCGGTGTATACCGATAGCGCGGGTGTGGTTACCATTCCATTATCACCCATTAAAAAAAAAACTAGAGAATTGTGTCCCATAAAAAAACCAACTACAATTATAAGAAAACCAATTATTTTAATTTAAAAACCAAATTACTGCACGGATTTTGATAAAAATTCTATAAAATCAATCTGTAAATATGTCCTTTCAATTAAAAGAGACAATTTCCTAAATCGGTTTAAAAATGACGAAGTTATGAGGTAACAAACATAAAAAAATGCGACCGAATTGAAACCCTTTAAGTAATGGATAGATATTTGTTATCCTTTCACGCGAAAACTACTAAACGGATTTAAATGAGACCTGAAACACGAGGAGGTTATATTATAACATAGCATAGAGAATACTTTGATTCATGCGAGCGAAGTTTCAGGATGCAACTAGTATAAAAATATAAAAATATTTATACTGTTGTCAGCGACACTGCCACTTTTCGAATATACTTAAAACATGACTACGATTTTCAAAAAAATAATGCGAGTTTAATGCTTGTTAATTAAAAAAAAATAATCGACAACATCGCTCGAGAATTTAATACTAAAATGATCTATGTATAAACTTATTTATTATCCAAAAATATGTATTTAAATTATTTAATTAACAATTAATTAAAATATATTATTATTATTAGGTTTGACGTCAAGCAGGCGGCCAATTGTAAAACTAGAAGCCAAATATTTTTGAAATATGAATAAAAAAAAACATATTACGTCGACCCCAAATAAAAATTAGGATAAAGTTAGAAAGACGATGATGTATTTAAAAAAAAAATTGAGCAATATTCGAGTCGCATACAACCACGTCGACTGTAAACACTTTTAACAAAGGATCGATGGCCCGTTTCTATTTTGTATAATAATAAAATTAAAGCGAAACTTAAACAGCACTTGCTGCCTACCTACCAAATTGTCTATGCTCAATAAGTACCTACAGCCATTGTAGCCAGGTACGTGTAGGTAGGTACCCACAACACGTTCGAGTTCCTCCATTATCCGGAGTACAAAGACCGCTGTGACATTCAACTATTGTTGTATTGTAATGCATTTTGAATAATATTATAATTTTACAATTTAAATACATACCGATTTATTTATACATACATAATATTGTTTAAGGCGTTTCTTTTTAACATATAATCACGCTTTGCCTTCAAGTTTGGATACCGTTATTGAAAACAACGAGAGATATATCCAGTTCAAACATGCGCCAATTTAGAATTCCCATTATTGCTTCCTATATATCCTAAGCTAATCCAACCCAGAATCGAATCCTGTAACTCGTTTACGTAAAGCAACGTGCCTATCACTGCACCACAGTGATATACCTAGATATAAAGCTACCTATTTAATTATCTTACATGTAATTTATTACACTTTAAATAATACAAACTTAGTTATTAAGTAGGTAATAATTAAACTAAATAGTATAAAGATAACTAGCTAACATGTACACTTATGAAAAATAAAAACTAGATATTTAAAAAGTTATTAAATAAAGAATACCTAAATCAAACATACGAAACGAGGCGAAAGAATCTATATTTTACAGCTATGTGAATCCGCATGGGCCACTTCGGAACCCGTTTCCAACGTACAGTATCAATGAACTTCAAAACGGTAAACCTACCCGCAAAATTAATATATCCAATAACCGCTCAACAGTACACACTTGTACTGTAATATTTACATTCGAATGATTATGATTGGTATTTTAAAAACTTTCTTAATTACCTGATAAGTCCGTATGCTTGGGATCAATTTGTGCGGCGGTTGCGACGACCAGCGCAATCAGCAACGCCGCTCCAGCGGCCTGCATCTTCACACAACACACATCAACATAAAACACTCACTGGCAACAACAAAACAACAGCACACACAATCGACGTGCGAAAGTTAGGAAAGTTTTATTATATGCACGAGGTCAGATATGGACGTTTGAACGACACGAGCGCGGGTTTGCGACTAGAGCGCGACTAGCGCACGCCGGCCGGCACACGGTGGGGTGGCCATGTGCCCATTGAAGCCTTCCACTGTGGGGAAAATATATATCATAGCCGACTACGAAGTTTTTCTTGTATATTACACTTATATCTTCGACAGTTTTGAACCGATTTTGAATATTTTTTTTTGTATAAAACTTAGAACGGCAAACAAGCTGACTGCCCACCTGATGGAAAGTGGTAACCGTCGCCTATAGACATGAGCAGTACCATGAACATAACAGAGTATAGTGTTTCGCCCATGATATCCCCCATGCGTTATTTTAGAATTTTTTTTTAATCAAAATTGAAACATGTTATCTACTATTATAATTATAACCAAACAATACTACTTACTAATTCACTTAAGCACAAAGCAATTTTGGCAATAGGAGCATGCATTATCCTCTGAACAATACCCACATCCAATTTATTAATATGAAATGTTTTTAAAAACGTTTCCCTTTCCCTTCGATTCCTATTACATTCCATCAATAGGTGCTTATTTTGAATACAAACACACAAATATACAGATGTCGTTTAGTTGCAATTTTATTATTTTATCATATACAATAAGAATATTAACAAAAAATCAATTCAAAAATATTTTTTATTATTGTTAGTATTTTAAAATTTGACTTAATCGGACAGATACTTTTATTACTCACTAGCTACTTGTCCCGGCTTCACACCCCTTTTTAACGTACCATTTCAATTATTCAAACTATTTCTTTCAGGTGTTTGTAATTATCAGGACAAGATTTGTAACCTTTTCCTGACAATTATAAACATAACAAAAAAATTCGCCAAATTTGTCAGATTCAAACTCCAACTCAATATGACAGGTATTTTTTAATATTCTATTACAAGTAATTTCATCAAAAAAATCTGATGAAATAATTGATTATATCTCTATTTGTTATTATGTATTAAAGGATCCAGTTAAAATAGACAAGATACGAAATATTCAAATTGTAAATCTATTAATTTGTATGTCAAAGTAAAGGGAAAATAAATAAAATAATCAAGTGTAAGATGATAATGATGATAAAGCAATCAATTGTTTTCTAGATAGTCTTTATTTTTTTCCTCCAAAAGATTACAATAGTAAACTTATTATTTTATTTATAAATATAAACAATTACAAGAAATAATCACAATGAAAAAACAATGGGCGGCCTTATCGCTAAGAGCGATCTCTTCCAGGCAACCTTTGGATGGAGAGGAGTAATTATAAACAATTTGGTGGGAGGCATGATGAAAAATTTTGTCAGTTCTAAATATGGGAGATGTGATTCATGTAATAATATAAATATTATCCATACTCATTATTATTGTTTATTGTATATTGTTTATTTATCAAGCTATTTTAACAAGAAATTAAAAAATAATGTGGTACAAAGCGCAGTATTTTTTAAGTATTTTTCTACCTTTGAAACAGGATATTTACAGCAAAAATTTTTGGACCTCCATACTAAACAGACTGCGTAACTGTCAAGTTATTATAGCAGATTCTACAATCTTTTTTCTTTTTATTTTCCACTGACCTTTGCCATCATAAAATTCTCCCGTGAGCGCGGGAGCCGTAAATAGCTGGCAACCCTATTCACACAGGTGGTTGGCAGGTAGCGGCTAGCGGAGCGGACGACACGTCGCGTCGCATCGCTTGCTCCGTCTCTGAACATGTCTACATAGTTTTTTTTTAATTAAAAATGCGTACTTGCATTCAACTTTTTTTATTTGCTGACTAGTTTTTAGCTAATTCTACTGCATGTCTCGGATATATTTTTTGATCTTGATAAAAAAATAGCCAGGGTTTTGTCCATCTTCATCCCATATAGGACTTGTTTAGCAAATTTTATAGCATTTGCTTAAACAAGTAAGACACTGAGAATAAAACAAACTTACTTTCACTTATTTAGGATTGCATTGATAGGTTTACTTTACTATATGACTCAAAATACCTGTTGCTGGTGGAAAGGGATTATTAGTGATGCGGGCTACCAGTCCCATTGCTAGCAATATACCCTATCAGGTCGACCTCCATGTGGTTCTGGACATCATGGTTAATCATTAATGAATTCGCCATGACGGGCCAACTAACCTGATTCATCCTCACCTATCACCCCTCACTGGTGCCCCGCCAGCGTATACCGATAGCGCGGTCGGGGTTACCATTCCATTATCACCCATTAAAAAACTGTATCTATTGCTTAGATCCCACTTTACCTCTATAGTTACTTTTATTCTTTTTTTTAGTATTTTTTTTTTTATATTTATCCACTGAATTAACAGGACATAATACTTCCTGATAATGTGCAAACAAGAGAAATTCCTTGATGTACTTTACTTACATACATATCTGTCACGCCTGTCTTCCATTAGGGCAGGCAGAAACAATGGAACTCCAAAAAATGCTTCTATGATGTACTTTATTCCGTAAAAAATAACAATATAATAGCTACCACGAGACCATACAATCATAACTATTGCGGTATTTAAGATTATATCACAAGGAGGGCCTGACTCCCTAAAAAAAGCACGTTACATACCCTTAATGTCTACCGTGTTTTGCTGTGTGGTCCCGGTAAAGAAATGGCCGTTCCTTACTTTGCCGTGAGTGCCGACAAGTCTTGGCTTAGGCACTGTTATATCTGCGTATAAAAACATTGTGTTCCTTAAAAATGAATAAATGGTTTATTATATTTTATTAACGTCTACTTCAATTGTAGCAAACCTATTTATTTTTATTTAAAAACTAAAGCACTGAACAGATTTTGATAAAGTATCCAAATCGGTTTACAGCTAACGGAGTTCTGAGGTAACAAACGTAAAAATAAAAATACAAATGAATTGAAAACCTTCTTTTGAAGTCGGTTAAAAAGAGAAAAGACACAATGGAAAGAGAATTGGTACCGATGAGAGATGATAGGTGACAATAAAAGCATGTCAGTCGGCCCATAGAGGCGAATTCCGAAAGAATAAACCAACATGACGTCCAAAGGGAACCACATGAAGATTTATATAACCTAATAGGGTATATTACTCCACGTGGTTCCATCTGGAAACCATCGTGAACAATTCTTGTTGAATTCGTCACGATGGGCTAACTGACCTGCTTCATCCTCATCTATCATCCTTCACTGGTGCCCCGCCGGTGTATACTGATAGCGCGGGTGGAGTTACCATTCCATTATCACCCATTTAAAAAAAACCATTTATTGCACGAATATGGGTACATACATTAGATGAAAATAATAATTACATGTCCATTTAGGGTACTGTATGTCCAAATAGGCTATATTACTAGCAATGGAGCAGTTAGATCCCCCATTGCTAACATTTCCTTTCCCCCCAGTCGTCTATAGTTAGTAGCCATAAAAATTAAGTATATTAATAGATGTTCATAGGTAACGATAGCCGCTTTCCATCAGGTAGATATATATTAGCTCAAACAGTGTCCTGAAGACAATTGCTGATAAAATGGACTGTCCCATCCTAAAATATTGGGTGGGACAGGTTATCAATGCAAGAGCGTAATGACCGCTCATTTACTAACATAGGTTAAGTCAATGAATGAATGTGGAAGAAGCGAAAGAGGTTTGTTTGAATCGAAGCATTTGGCGTTCCATTGTTTCTGCCTACCCTAATGGGAGACAGGCGTGACAGATATGTATGTATGTATGTTAAGTCAATTAATAACTAACAAAATGGGCCTTATGTAGTTTGAGTAAATAAATATTATTATCTAATATATAAAATTCTCGTGTCGCGGTGTTTGTTACCAAACTCCTCCGAAACGGCTTTACCGATATTTATGACATTTTGTGTGCATATTGGGTAGGTCTGAGAATCGGACAACATCTATTTTTCATACCCCTCAATGATAGGGGTGACCCACGCCTAAATATTTTTTTTCAATTTTTTTTTGTCATTTCTTTTTATTTTTATTTTATCATGATTTAGCATTGAAAAATACATACAAATTCAAATTTTTACGCTTTTACAGTCAAGCCCTGTTGTTTAATTGCAATTTTTATATGCCACAATAGGTTTGCAAGATGACAATCGAATATAATAATTGTAGTATAATATATTTTCATGTATAGTTCTAGAAATAATGTATATGGTAAAACAACGTTTACCGAGTCAGCTGGTTATTTATTTGCATTACTTACAGCACACAAATAACAACAGGCATACACAGTAAAAAGAAATAGAATGCATGTACATAAAAAGTAAAATATATTAAACAAGTAACAATTTAGAAACATCTATAATGTTTCCTCCTATTATTGTACGCATACTGCCCGCTAATAATTAATGCTCCTTTCCACTCAGGGTTTGCTGGAAGAGAACTTTTACAGAGTTAAGCTCGCCTGTTGTACATCTTTATTATATATATATATATATATATAATTTTCTGTGTACAATAAAGAATAAATTAATAAATTTCATATCTTTCATGCGTGTGCCATTACTATTATTATTCCAGCCGATAATTTACCCCGCTGAACATAAACTTTCACCATAAAGAGAGTTTTGCCAGTAATTGCCACGCTTGGCAGCCGGGTTGGCAACCGTAGTTAGGCTTTTAGAGATGTTTTAAGAAGGACGCTGCTGCCCATCCCTCGCCGTCCCTTAGTCGTCTCTTACGACACCCACGGGAAAGGAAGAGGTGGCTTATTTTATGCCGGGACCACACGGCGTGTGCCATAATAACACAAAATGGTCACAATTCATGGACAATCAGACGGGCCTGACTGTTTCCCTCTCTAACAATAAAAAAGTATTAAAGTTTATAGATTTGTAATTCTACATTTTGCATTTTATACAAAATCTCCCTCACCAGAGGGAGACTATTGTACAAAAGTCGATTGCTTGGGCACTGTTCAGTGTGTTTCTACCGATGAAGCAGTTGTGTTTGCATGAAGCAGGCTGTGTTTCGGTTTGAAGGGTGGGATATGGTGTGAATTTACAGGGTACAGAGGAATAACACCTGCGTTCTCAGGAATAGCAACGCATAGGGGGTATTATGAGCGAAACAGTATACTCTGTTATGTCCATGGTACTGCTCATGTCTGTAGGCGACGGTTATCACTTTCTATCAGATGGGCCGTCAGCTTGTTTGCCATTCTAAGTTGTATAAAAAAAAATTGTAATTTCAAAAAGCTAGAATAAAATTTTTATATAAATTTTATTTTGTCATATTTAAATTAAACGTTTTAGGCGCTATCAAATCTACCTATGTCAGATATATCATCTAAGAGTCTCAATTTAATTCTACGATTCCCAAGGTGAATTTACGACTTATAGGTTTTTAATTCATTAGTTTTCCTCAAGTCAACTGGTACTACCAAGCACAGCCATCGTCTGATCAATGACGACTCGACGTAAGTAATAAGGAAAAACCATGCATTGATATCGTGTATCAACTTGTAGCAAACCTGATATAATACGGCCATGAACGAAAAACTCCCCGCAGGCGACCTCTAATGGTTAATTTGAACGTGAACTTGAACTCAGTTGATGCATTATACCAAAGTTCAGTGACAACAGTTCAATTCCCGTGACAATTTGTACTTTCTTTTTCCCTTTCTCTCGGTACTTATTTACTATTTAGTCCAGGTTGTCTGTAAGAGTTTGCATTTAGCAATAAGGCCGCCTTTTGTATATTTTTTTTTATACAACTTAGAATGGCAAACAAGCTGACGGCCCACCTGATGGAAAGTGGTAACCGTCGCCTATACACATGGAGCAGTACCAAGGACATAACAGACTATACTGTTTCGCCCATGATACCCCCCATGCGTTGCCATTCCTGAGGACTCAGGGGTTATTCCTCTGTACCCAGTAAATTCACGCCATATCCCACCCTTCAAATTGAAACACAGCCATGCAAACACAGCTGCTTCACGGTAGAAACACGAATGGGACAGAGGTACCCAAGCAATCGACTTTTGTACAAAATCTCCCTTTGGTGTATGTACGGTGGAATTATTTATCTCACAGAGTTTCAAAAAAGTCCGCGATTTCATACATCTATTGTTTATGTGGAAATCAGTACATGTGTAATTAAAATTGTGATATAACAAAATATATATAGTATTTTTTTTCGTTGGATGAAAATGGATTGGTAACCCCGCCTGCGCTAACGGGATACGCTGGCGGAGCACCAGTGAAGGCTGATAGATGAGAATGAAAACAGGCCAGTTAGCCCATCATGATGAATTCATCAGGAATTAACCATGATGGTTTCCAGGGAGAACCGCGAGGAGGTCGACCTGGTTGGGTATATTGCTGATGGGATTCTCAGTCTCCATTACTAACAATCCCTTTCCCCCCTATATGTAATATTGTTCTCTAATAATATTTAGTAGAACATGAATAAGTGAGCTGCGTGGTTCGTGGTGCAGATATAAATTTAATGCGTTTAAAGGACAAGGAAGTAATTAATCAGACTGCTTTTTATCGAAAACCCGGACGGAGTCGTGAGCAAAAAAATAGCTAATACCCTCTAGTAATAAGTTAGTATTTTTAAAACCTAATGAACTCCGTAGAAGCTTAATGGCTTGAAACAAACATTTTTTTTTTTTAATGTATTGCTGTTTGTAAAATAATAAAAGCTTAATACGTTATACTCTCTATAAAGCGGTACTCGTCTCTTTGGAGGGTTGGGAAAGGGGGGGGGGGGGGGTGTTAGGAATGCGAACTACAAATCCCATTGCTAGCATTATACCCTGTCAAGTCGAGCTCCACATAGTCCCCCTTGGAAACCATCTTGTTGACATCCAGGTATATTCATCACTATGAGCTAATTGACCTGCCTTTTCATTCTCATCTATCATCCTCACTGGTGCTACCGTTAGGAGAAGGGATTGTTACCATTAATGCATCATCCATAAAAAAAACCTCACCATTACTATCAATAGGTTCTTTTTTATACAACAAAGAATGGCAAACAAGCTGACGGCCCACCTGATGGAAAGTGGTAACCGTCTCCTATAGACATGAGCAGTACTATGGCCATAACAGAGTATATTCATCACCATGACTCTCTAATTGCCATTCCTGAGGCCTTTTCATTCTCATCTATAATTCACGCCATATCCCACCCTTCAAACCGAAGACAGCCATGCAAACACAACTGCTTCACGGTAGAAACACGAATGGGACAGAGGTACCCAAGCAATCGACTGGTATACAATTAGCGCAGAAGGAGTTACTATTCCATTATCATCCATTAAATAAAAGCACCAGAAATTCAACGGGTACCACAGTAGATCGATCTGATGATTACTGGTAATAAAGTGATTACACTCAATAACTAACAATGTTTTCCCCTTTTTAAAACTGTTGACACATTTTTCACAGTCACAGAACAGAAACGACTTTTTTCTGAAGAGCAAGCAATTACAGTACCTATTTATTTTGACTCAAAATTCCTTCTTCTAATCGAATTAATAAAATATAGAACAAAATTAGAAATATTTGTAATGTGTCGATTTAAATGTGACAAGCGCTCCCATCCCTGCTACTAACTTTTCGTAGATTTGTACAGAAAGAGAATGTTAGATACTAAGGTCTAAGAACCAGTTAGGTTTAAATACTGTTTTTAATCTATGTCAAACTTAGAAATTGTCTATCTGACTCCGAAATCTTTAATTCTTAATCTGACTATATTTGTCAATGTCAAAAAACACTGATGTCATCAAAGATTTTGTAATTCCTTGTTCTTAGAATGTCATTCTCAGATAAATTATTTTTAATGTTTACAATATTTTGGGTAATTATCTTAGGTCTCAACAATATTAATTTTGTACACGTTTCGCAAAACTACGGCAACACTGATTAAATGTCAATGTCAAAACTATCGGAATGTTATCCGTGACGCCGCCCTCCCCTCATTGAATAGATTTTTCAGTCATAGTTTTATTTTATTATTATATTTTTATTGTAAACAAGAATTTAAATATGATATCATTAACAAGTATTGCACTATATGCATGCGCCTAAATTCAATTAATTACAACATGGCGGCTCTGGAACAACCCGACCTGTTGTTTTTCGACACATTTTCACACGACACCAGTGAGGTTGGTAAAATTCGTCCAAAAATATTATGAAAACAACATCCTAAATTATTAATGTTATAATTTCCAACTGCGACTACCTTCCAGGAGCTGAATTTAGACCTCGTCCAGTTCCCAAAATCTGTGTTTGTGCGAGAGATTCGTATAATTCCGTTGGGTGCAAGAGTTGAGGGGGATTTTCCTGGCGGTGTTCGCTTGGGGGCGACAAATCCAACAAAGTTCCACATAGATTTCTTCGTAAATGACTTGAGCAAACCTGGTGCGTCGACGTTCGAGGCTCTTGGCAGTATAGATTATTGTCAGAATGGCCAGATTCACATGGAATGTGGAAACGGACACGATCAACCACGGATACCTACTGACGGCTTAGTGCTTAGAGGTTAGTTGACTTTTTGTAGTATTATATTTCATATAATGATATTAAGACCACAATTAAATCATTTTTATTAATTATCCGATTGGCATGTCTAAATAAAACATGATTTAATTGTTTTGCAAACACCCAAATTGAACCACTGATTATTCCGTACATTGTAGATCGATCTTTTTGACTGACTTCAAAAAGAAAGGAGTTCTCATTTCAATTACATTTTTTTATATTTGTTACCTTTCGGGGGCCAACTACATACTCTTTTGTTGCAATATATGTAGTATATTCCTAATGCTCCTCAAATATTGCGCCTAAACTGCGCCCATCATGCACCCTCTTGTATAGGCATTCCGTCACCCGTATCCAATAGAGAGGATGGGATGCCTTAAATACTGTACTGCAAATCATAAAAAAAACCTCATAACTCCATCAGTTGTTAACTGATCTGGAAAAGTCCTTTTTTTATCTGAAAGGATATACTTCCAGAATAGACCTATAAATGTTTTATCAAAATCAGTTTAGTAATTTAATTTTTAGACGAAAATAACTTGTTTTGTCATCAAACATAATGTTTAAGTTCTGAATGTGCTATTTGTTTTCTTACATTTTTGATTACTTGCCATCATTCTCTCATGTCTTACGATTATCACTAATTATTGTGATTTAATATTTATCATATTTAAAATGGCAAACAAGCTGACAGTCCATCTAATGGAAAATCTATAGCCTGTACACACTAAGAGCTTCAAAAACTACTTCACAGCAGAAACAAATGGAACAGGGGAGATGACTTTTGTACAAAGCAATGGCGTAACAATAGGGTGGCAGGGCTGGCAAAATGCCACAGGCCCACAACCTAAAAGAGCCTCTTTGCTCAAGAGGTTGCAAGCTCAGAAATATATATATATATATATATATATATATATATATATATATATATATATATATATATATATATATATATATATACAAACTTTTTTTTTACATTGTACCTGAGTATTTTATTTTACACAGTGCCCAAATGGTATAGTTACACCACGGGTACAAAGTCTCCCTCTGGTATCTACCTCACCATCCTGCTCATTTACTACTAACCATTTATGTATGTGATTCCCTATGGTCTGGATCTTAATTATACACAAAGACTTTTGATGTAAAAATTTCAATTAAAAAATCTATCAAATAAATATAATCACAAAAAAAAAATACATTTTGTTTGTCATGTTCTATCATACATATTCTATAACTAATCCTTATTCTATCAACATTTCCCTGTATTTTTTATTTGCAAAATTCCCTAAAGTTGAGATGAATATTATTAAAGAAACAAAATATAGTATGGAACCTTTAGTTTAGCTTAATTTTTAGCCAAAACAACATACATGTTTTATTTCTATTCTGTTTTATATTACATTCTTATGTAATATTACCATACTGTAATCAAATAAAGAAATTTTATAGCAAATAATTTTGTTTTTCCTCCTTATTTGTATAACCTATATGATATAATATACCTGTTGTTATAAAAAATTCAAATAATGAATATTCATGTCCACATATGCGAAGAGATATCAACAATCGAAGAGACAAACCATTTTTTTGCAACATCAAACAAACTGATGGTACCTAACCAAGAATTATATGTATTGCCTTTCCATTCATTAAAAATATTTGTGCCTAGGGTTTCAACATTAAAATTAAATAAGTAATAAATAACTTGGCTTCTCTCTGTCATGGCATCCTATATTAAAGTGCATATTCATTTTAAAACAGTTTTTTTTTATTACAAGGAAAACTTCTTTAAGCGTGCAAAAGCACATTCAAATCGTATCCCACGCTTTAAAACGGAACAAAGGCTTGCAAACACTAGAACATTTTTGAACTGCAGAACAAACCTAAATCACCACTGTGTCATAAATGAAATTAATGCCAAATTACCTGAAATTGATATAGAATACAGGAATAAATTGCTGAAATGTACAACAATATATGGATGAACCTAATTGTCATAATATATATTTTTTTAATATTTTTTTTTATTTAATTCACTCATAATCCTTTTTTCTGATATTGTCACAACTTAGATTATGTTTATTTTTGTGTTTTTGTTTAATGATATCATGTGCATTAATATTGTACTGTATTTAATGTTGTTATACCTATATGTTATAATGCAATATGCTGTTGGTGTTCCTTAAATAAATAAATAAAATAAATAAAGAATACCTAACCAAGAATTATATGTATTGCTTATCCATTCATATTCCTTTTCACTAAATTCTCTTCGAATTACCATAAAACAGTTGAAAAATTGTAAAAACCACAATAGTTTTGAACGAGTAAACACCACTGTGCAAATGAACCCGGAGAATGTAATGTCTATATGGATGAACCTTTTTTTAGTATGCTGATTGTCAGTAGAGTGTTTTTGTTTAATGATATCACATTATAATGCGTTAGATCGATATAGAAATAGTTTTAGGCACATCAAAACAAAGTACTATAACATTGCCCCACAGCGGGAGCTTGCCAGATGCGCTGTTCTTTTTCCAGAAATGTATAAAATGACGGCCGCCACTTGAAGGGATAATAGAGAACTTGGTTTCCTTTGTCTACCCAACAAGCAACTCATTGTAAAAATAGACTATTTTGAAATCTTTGATATTATTAATGATTACGAGTGTTACGAATGCCATGTTACATTTTAGTAATAATTATCATTATTCTATTATTTTTCCCCAGGATGGTACACAACTATCACATTGGCTGTTTACGGGACCCTAACGCAAATCATACCAGAGTCTCCAGTTGGCTCCAATCCTCCACCAAACATACAAAGACCTTCAATCGCTCGAGAGGTCGCACCGGTGCAAACGACGAATATACCACAACAGGGTGATTGGAACCAGGAGGGTTCCAATCCAATCCCGTCTTATACTGGCAATGTTGCATCAAGCAATCCTGACTCGTATGGTCCAAATAATTATCCTCCAGATAATTATGACAATCAGATGTACCGAAATGAGTATTATGACAACGAGCCGCCAAAAGATCCAAGGTCATATCATCATATGGATGATAATGAATGGGAAAAAGATCGCGGGGATATTAGCTGTGAAAGAGATGGTGATCGTTTAAGACATAGTCCTCGCTCGATTGATCATGATAGGGATAGGGACAGAAGAGATGGGAGAAGCCGGAGACGATCTCTCGACCGAGGGCGAAGTCGCGAATCTTCTAGGCACCGTGATCGCAGTAGGGAACTGGACAGAATGGAACGCCTCCACTCAAGATCTCGTAGTAGGGATAGAGACTTTGTGGTCAAAGGAGAGTACCGCCCACTCAGCCGATCAAGATCTCGTAGCATCGATAGAGATAGGATGAGAGGTGTGTCTGCAGATCGTGATTGGGACAGAGGTCCATATAAGAAGGATGAATACCGACGTCATCGTGACATTTCTTATGATCGGTCACGTGGTGGGTCTTATGAGAAAGATTCCGGATCCTACGAACGCAGATCACCATACGACAAGAGGGCACCATCTTATGAAAGAAAGATGGCTTATGAGAAACGTGGGCCGTCGTATGAAAAGAGATTGTCACCTTATGACAAGCGTGGATCCTCTTACGAACGACGGGCGCCTTCTTACGAAAAACAAACCTCATATGACAGGAAAAGACATTCTTCTCCTTACGGTAGAATGAGAGGATCTAGTTATGGGAGTAGATCACCAAGTCGAGATGATATCAGGAAAAAGCCTCGAACTCCACCAGGAGAGATTAGTCGACGACCTTTGTCTCCCAGAGAAGGGGATGTTTCAAGCCCTATTAATTCAATCAGATCCGAAGATGGCGGCGAATATGATAGAAGCAGTAAACAGATACCTCGAGTGGAGTTCTACCATCAAAATTACAGACACAAAAGTTCTATTAGAAGCCCATCACAAGAAGTGGAAAATCCTCCTTACGTTGAACAACAACACTCCAGTCTGGTCACTGTTCCAATTGTGGATAACGCATCTGTTCCGAAGATAATTGAATCGCCAATCCGTAATCTCGATGAAGATAGATCTATGGATGCAGAGCAATTTGAACCAATCTTGTCTGACGAAGATATTTGTGATGATAGTGAAGTACCTTATATAGAAGAAGAAATGTATGATGTAAATGATTATTGTGGTGCTGACGACATTATAAAATATTATAATCCATTCAAAGATGATTGGAATAGGTATGAGTACATAAATAAAATTCAGTTGCTTGCAGTAAAAAAGAATGAAGATTCCAAGGATGTTCTGAATGCTACTTTCAGTGATCTGTGTGATGCTAGCCCTGATTTATTCAAGATATGGGATATAACCAAAACAGCTAAAAAGAGGGAGCAAAAGTTTTTCTCTAACACATTTACAGAGATCGATAACGCGTCCAGGGAAGAGTGGGTGCACCAATGCGAGAAATTGTTTTTACCTTTAACAAATCTCTGCAAAAATACTGATATTATATTAAGAATTTTTCAGAATTCTAACAAGGATGACAATGAGTTTGTTGATGTTTATAATTTACTACTTACATTCTGTAAAATTGGCTTGAATTTTGATTTTGCTTTAGCACAACAACAGCCCACATACAAAATAAGACACATGAAATGCGGTATTCGTTTGGCCGAAGCTCTAATGTCACATAAACATAATGATCAAGTTATTAAAATCCTGCTAAATATGGGGATAGATATGCCGATGTTATTGCTTGATATATATTCAAAAGAATATATGGCTTTGAGTATTAGACTCATGATTCTAAAAGCATTGAATGCTTGCTTGTCATCTAAAGAGTCAGTTGAACATTTCATGCAGAAAGCTGTTTTCCCTAAATTTGATAAAAATGAAAGTGACAATGATAGAAAACCGAAAAATGGATATCAGGCTCTTATATCTATAATGCAGACTAATCCTTCAGCGCGGATCAAATTCTCAATCAGTGCATTGATAAAAAAACTTAATATGTACGAGTTACTGGGAAAACTTCATGATTTAGTTCTGAACTTTAACAAGAAAGCCGCAGAAAATAACCAGAACGAAGATGCAGAACTTACCGAGAATGATACAGAATTTATTATTAACGCACTGGAAGAGATTCTTTATATGTATCGTACGCAGTGTTTTCATATATCGCAGCCGAAGCGGTTCCTCCCAGCTTCTGCGCAATTCGATATTAATAAAGAGTGCTCAAATGAAATTCTTCTCGAATTTTTCAATATACACCATATATTAGAAGTGTGCCTCTATTTACTGACTTGTCCAACAACTTGCAACAACTTAGTGGTCATAAGTCCCATCCACGACTTGATATACGAATTAGTCAATTCTCACAATGGTCTTAACTTTTTGTATGAAAATATGAAAATGAGCGAACTTCTTTTTAAGACTTTAGCACAACCTTATGGCCAACAAAACGCTGACGAGTTTATTTATCCACATGATTTAAGCAATTACAGCGATTTACAAATATTGGGTCTAGAAATGGCTTATAGACTAAAAGCCTTATATTATTTGCAATCCATCTGTGACTTGCAGGCTGGGAAAACAGATGAGAATGAATTAATAGATAGATTGCAATCATTATACTGTCTTAGCTTTGGGAGCATTGGAAAGACTGCTGTACCTGATGTTATCGTTATGGAAGACAATGCTGAATGTCTTATGGAAGTTTTTGAAAACGATATGAAGGCAAAGAATAAGAACGAATCACAACTTAAACAAAAGTCTCCAGCTAAAGCTTACGCTATTGAACTCATTGTATCGGTGGTACGCTTCTCAGCAAATGTTCCATTTTTAAAAAAATATGGGCAACGACTCCTATGCGTATCGAAAGAACATGACAGATTTGAGCCCAGTGTATCAAGCGTTTTGCAGGAAGTGGTCCCTTATTTGAAACCGATAGAAAAATTGAGTCTTCTGTCAGGTGATGACATGGCTGAATGTGTTGAGATCTTGAAAACCAGTCTGGAACACACGCCAGACTTACCTGGAGAGCTTATGACTTGCTTGAGAATCCTGCGTCATTTTTCTATATCGGATTATGACAACAATTTAACAGTCAACTGTGAATCTGCCACTGAAGAATACATCGAGCTTAAATACAAGTATAATGTTCTACAACTCTTCTCACTAGATGGTGTTGCACATTTAGCTGCTATATTAGACCGCTTGGCAGTGCATTTCGAACAACCAAACATGCATACGTCGTTCTTTGCTTCTGCAAAAGGTTTGCAGCTAGCGCAAATAATGCTTCCTTGTCTAAGACTTTTAGACGAAATGTTGGCTAGAGTAGTTCGTTGTCGTGGCCCAAGATTTCGAGATCTTACCGCAGCACCCATATTATTAAAGAGTTATGGTATTGCAAAAGCATATCCAGTAGGATCTGTAGGCTACAGAACTGCGGCGAAGGCCGCTGAAGCTGCTGTTCGAGCACTACTTGCTTACGCTCAACCTATTGCAGATGATGCAAACGATGGAGATTCTATACGGCGCGGTCCGTGGACATCCCTTTGCTCTGAAGTGATATCGTACACTATGACTGCGCCATACACATTCGTTCCTGGTCTTCTTGTGTTCTCCGAACTCTTACCGTTACCTTTACCAATGCAATCGAAAACCCCACCAACTGAAAGAGAGTTGGCTGATGCCTCAAACGAAAGACGTCTATGGTCGGCCCATTTGCACGCTTTAGGGAACGATTTGACAGATATGATCCAGATAATATGTATGTCAACTTATAGACCAGTTGTCCATATGTTACGAAGAGTTTGTGTACAGATAGCCGATTTAGCGCCGAATACTGCTGCTATTGTCGCTAAAGCTGCTGTTGGTGCAGTAACAAGGGAATTGAAACCAGGCGAACCAGCGACAGCGAGTTGCGCCAGAGTGCTTGGTTTTCTAGCATGTTTAGTTTCACACGCGCCTGTGAAGTGTGCTGTTTTGCATACAATGAACAATGGTGGTCCTCGTTCTGCCGATGTTCAAACTGCTCTCTGTGGAGTGCTCAGTTTAGTTAATGCATGCAACGAGCACGCAGCCGCTCAAGAGTTTGCTGCACATGCATTGGCTGCTTTCTGTGATGCGGAAATTACTCTTACGCCGTTAAGCGCGGCTACCGATGTACTCCTTGCGAATTCTTTGCCGAATAAAGACGCCTTAGCGTCATTTTTGGATTCTACGGCAAATTGTTTGGAATCTACAAGCAAAACGTGTGCAGTGGCTTCTTCAATATTACGTGCATACTTCGTGCTAACAGAACATGAGTATGGTTTCCAACAGTTCAGAAAATTTGTGACCAAAAGGAGAGAATCTCTTGGAAACTATTTCAAATGGGCCCTGGAAGGTCCAGGGGAGGATAAAGCTGAATGCTTGAGCTTGTATATAGACCTGATCAGGATCTTGAAAGTGGAGGAAGGTGAAGGTCCTGTAGGAAGAAAATCGGCGTTGACAGTGAATGAACTGGCAGATATGGTGGGTTACTCACCATCAGAAGAAAATCATCCTGCTATGAACTTAGAGAAGATATTGAGGGTATGACATATTTTTATTACCTTCTCATATTAATTGTCAATGAAATTATAAAAAAAAAAAATCACTAAAATCTTTAGCAGACAAAATATTGAGAGTTAAAATAGAGGGAGACTTTGTACAAAAGTCGATTGCTTGGGTACCTCTGTCCCATTCGTGTTTCAACCGTGAAGCAGTTATGTTTGCATGGCTGTGTTTCGGTTGGAAGGTTCACGCCATATGTGGGATATGGCGTGAAGTTACAGGGTGCAGAGGAATAACACCTGAGTCCTCAGGAATGGCAATACATGGGGGGGTATCATGGGTGGAAACAGTATACTCTGTTATGTCCATGGTACTGCTCATGTCTATAGGCGACGGTTACCACTTTCCATCAGGTGGGCCGTCAACTTGGTTGTCATTCCAAGTTGTATAAAAAAAAAAAAAACTATTGTAATTCACTCCACATAAACTATATTACTCTCAGTAATAATTTATCTAAATTGTAAATACGAAATTTTTATTAACTTGACAGGATAGAAACGCGGACGATGACGCTTTAGCAAACGCCAGTTTCCTCACCACTCATCTGCAAAAGTTCAAAGTCACCGAGGAACCGGGAACACCTCCCACTGATCCTGCAGAGTCGGTTCTACCACCACCGGACACACTGGTGGCGCAGTTCGCGGCCAGGATCATATATTCCATAGGGGAAGCGAACGACGAGCGGCTGACGTCCAGCTACTGGCTCAACGTGCCGTCAGCTAGTGGAGACGACGATGTCAATGACAACGAACTGGTCAGTATACCAACTCTTCAGACGATGTCACCCGATCCTTTGAATACGACTCATAAATAAATTGCTAGAAAATGTTCTCTTTATAGTAGGCTTAACCCAAAAAAACCTACATACATACATACATAGGACCTTGATATTTTCTTTTTTTAATGGGTGATAATGAAATGGTAACCCCGCCCGCGCTATCGGTATACACCGGCGGGGCACCAGTGTAGGATGATAGGTGAGGATGAAGCAGGTCAGTTAGTCGTGACGAACTCAACAAGAATTGTTCACGATGGTTTCCAGGGGGAACCACGTGGAGGTCAACCTAATAAGGCATATTGCTAGCAATGGGGCTGTGTCACAACTCTATTGCTAACAATCCCTTTCCCCCTTCCCGATAGAATGTACTGTAACGTTTTGTTGTGAACAAGTGTGTCGGTTTCGGTCGGCGCAGGTGTCGTGCGACATTGTGGAGATAGCGTCGGCGTACCTGTCGGGCGGCGTGGGCGGCGCGGGCGGCGCGGCGGGCGGCGCGGAGGCGCTGGCGGGCGCCGTGCGCCGCCTGGCCGGCTGCGGCGCCCGCCCGCCGCCGCCGCCGCGCGACCAGCGCCCGCCGGGTCAGTTTCTTTATTCCATTTCAAAAGGGAATGTCGCGTACAGTAACAAGCGAATGATAGCAACACCGGACGTGCCCCAGGATCGGTCCGTCTACGTTACGATAAGGGAACAAAAACTGGCTGTATGTGTCAACGGACTTTAAAAATTTTGAGTGGATCAACACAACGGCTCTCTCGTCAAAATTTGTGTTAACTGTTAGCAATTATAATCAATTAATTCAAACTTGTTTAATATGAAATTGACTCTTTAACGATACAACGTACAACCCGCCATAAACTAAAATTTCATCCCAACCATCTGGACGAGTGGCGGTCCTCCACCGTGCGTTTTTCAAGGCACTTTCTCCCACGCACAACCACTCTTTGGAATCAACTTCCAGCAGCAGTATTTCCGAACCGATACAACATAACCTTCAAGAAAAGAGCATATTCCTTTTTAAAAGGCCGGCAGCACACCTGCAATGCCGTAAGTGTTGTGGGTGACCAGGGGCGGCGGTAGTCACTTACCATCAGGTGAGCCGCATGCTCGTTTGCCCCCTGTGTTGTAAAAAAAAATCTGTTGAAGACGTCGGCACGTACCAGGAAATCATACAGGGTTGACGTGGGACATCGTAAAACTGTAGGCCATTTAAAAAAAATTATGTTAATATTATCCAGTTGAAACATAACTCAACGCTCTCTAGATAAATTAATTGACGTTTGTAGTTTTAAAAAGGAAATATGGTGCCAAATGGGAACTGAATACAAGGATAGTTCAGGATTGAGAGTGGTCGTAATGATGGTTTCCAGGGGAGACCACGGGAAGATCGACCTGTACGAGGTTTGTCCGGAAAGTACGTATAAAAGTTTTTAAAAATTTTATTTTACAATTATTCAGGTAAATCAATTTTATCCCCTTCAAAGTACTCCCCCTGTGACATAATGCACTTGTGCCAACGCCGTTTCCACTGTGAGAAGGCTCCTTGAAAGTCCTCTGGTTGTAGGTTTCTCAGCTGCCCCGTCGTAGCTTTTTTTATCTCATTTATGTCCCCCAAATGCCGCCCCCGAAGTACCAATTTGGTTTTTGGGAACAAGAAGAAGTCACACGGGGCCAAATCCGGCGAATAGGGGGGGTGTTCGGTCACCGTAATGGAATTTTTACTCAAAAACTCACGGAACGATCTTGGCGCAAATTTTTTTCATTTGAAGTTCGTTTCTTAGAATTTCGTGGACCACGGTTTTGCCCAAATTAAGCTCTTCAGCCACCTGTCTGACCGTTAAACGACGGTCCCCATTAACACAAGTTCGAATTCTTTCCACGTTTTCGTCGGAATGTGAAGTGGAAGGACGTCCTGAACGTGGGTCATCTTGAACGCTTTCTCGGCCCTCTCTGAATCTTTTTAGCCACTTGTGGACGGTTGGTTCCTTCACAGCATCATCCCCATAAACTGTTCTGAGATCGGCAAAAATTTCACGGCCATTCTTGCCGAGTTTCGAGAGAAACTTGATTACGACGCGCTGCTCTTCAACGGAAGCGGGCTCCATGCCGACGGGGTTTCGTTAAGAGGTAACTTCACAGATGGCGTGACAAGCCAGTTCGCACCGCACGGCGGTCAGACCAGAACTGAAGCATTGTTAGGGACATAAGGAAGGGGTCCTGCGCTTACCTGGCCTCCCCACTCCTCTTTCTCGCATTCCAGAACACTTTTATACGAACTTTCCGGACAGACCTCGTATATTGTTTGCAATGGGACTGATAATCCGCATGACTAACAATCACTTACCCCCCTGACAGTGTATATTGTAATGGGGTTACTAATTCCCATTACTAAATATCCCTTCTCCCCCCTGTCTAATCTGATTGGTGAGTGGTATTAGAGTGGCGTGTGTTTGTGGTGGTCGGCAGGCGCGGTGGCGATGTCGCGCGTACGCGGCGAGGGCGGCGCGGACGCGTTCCGGTCGCGGCCGCCCAACACGTCGCGGCCGCCGTCGCTGCACGTGGACGACTTCACGGCGCTGCACCACGCGCCGCACCACGCGCACCACCACCACGCGCACCACCAGCCATACGCCGCGCCCGCCGCCGCGCTGCTCACCAGGTCGCTCACGTCACACCGGACATGAACAGTTGAACAGTCGTACCCCCCATGCGTTGCCATTCCTGAGGGCTCAGGTGTTATTCATCTGTACCCTGTAAATTCACGCCATATCCCACCTTCAAACCGAAACACAGCCATGCAAACACAACTGCTTCACGGTTGAAACACGAATAGGACAGAGGTACCCAAGTAATCGACTTTTGTACAAAGTCTCCCTCTGGTAATATCTATGTAGCGGAATCTGGGACGATATTGTCCAAGTAACCAGCGACAGATCGTGTGACATACAATCCTATACGTCATGGTACAATGGAGATATGACCTATACTTAGTAATCGATTCATTTTAATGGATGATAGAATGGTAGCCCCGCTTGTAATTGTACGCCAGTGAGGGATAATAGGTGATGATGAAAACAGGTCGGTTAGCCCATCGTGATGAATTCTACTAGAATTAACCACTATGGTTTCCAGGGGGAACCGCGTGGAGATCGACCTGATAAGGTGTATTACTGGTAATGGGTCAGTTAGACCCTATTACTAGCTAAAGTTATTACTAGTTAAAGGCTAGTTTGTTTCTAAGAATTGAAACAATGACACTTTCATAATTGTCTTATTATGAAATGTCTAGAGGGCCGAGGAGAGGCGGCGGCGCGGTCGGCGCGAGCGGCGCGGGCGGCGTGGGCGGCGCGGCCGGCGCCGGCGCGGCCGAGCGCGGCCGCTTCGTGGCGCCCGCGCCTCACTACCGCCACCTGTGAGTACGGGCTGCACTACACACAACCACTTTTTTTTATTCAACTTAGAATGGCAAACAAGCTGACGGCCCACCTGTTGGAACATGGTAACCGTCGCCTATAGACATGAGCAGTAGCATGGACATAACAGAGTATACTGTTTCGCCCATGCGTTGCCATCTGATATACCAACATGGCCACAAATTAAATGTTTATCTATTATATAATTTTGAAATCCAAAATGGTGAAGATTAATTTTTATCAACTATATATTAATACGTGAAGCAAAACTTTTGTACCCATTTTTACGAAAATTACTCGATTGAAGAAGTATGAAATTTCGCACACTTATAGTTTATATAGAGAATAGAACTGCAGAATGCTAATATTTTTTTTTAATTATTAATTATAATAAAAAAAAATTACACACTCTACCATGTATTTGACACACACACGCATTTATACTCTTTTGTTTATTGTTAGTCTGCGATCGAATTGATAATAAATTAATATTGTTTTCTCAAACATGCTTGGAAATGTGAGCATTATTTTGACAATCTTCTTCGAGATAAACTAAAATTGATGTACTGGCTAGATACATGCGGACAGCGGCCGGCAAAAGTATGAAAATCCATATCTATCGTGTTTTGCGGCCAGATAAATTACTATGTAAACTCATATCTGTCCTGTAATTTAAAAATAGAATGACCTTTTACTTCGAAACATGGCTACCAAGGAGGTAACTAATAAAAGGTTTTATTTAAATTTCGAACTGGCTTGCAAATAGAAAGCTGTTTATTGAAAAAAAAAACAAAAGGACATTATGGCGCGTGAAAAATTATTATTATTCGTTATTCGTCATTAAATTTAAAAAGTAAAATTGTGTTTTTGATTTTCGCGCATTGTTTGAGAAAAGTACTATACAAGCCTTGGCCACAACTAGGCATTGATGGACTCATATATGTATGCCTCGGCTACGCCTCGGCCCACATTTGCACGTTCGTCCATCAATACCTCAGTTGTTGGCCGCTGCAGTAATATACTGTTGTCTTTAATATTATTTGTCTATAGTCTTATTCAATGTCAAACATAACCATAATAAATGTATTTATTACAATATACGTTATGGTCGAATTTCGACCCCGTGGTCGAAATTCGACCGTCCCGTGACGACCACTAGTATTATTTAAAACAGATTTGTTTATATTAATAATGTATCTATACATATGTGTATGTATATATATATATTCATATGTAAATGTTGACCGTTCTCTGTGCCTGTTCCAGCCGTGGGCGGGGCGCGTGGGAGATGGGCGGTCAGCATTTCGGACACTTCGCCCCCACGTCGCAGTATATGATGGGTGAGCGAACATCGAGCTTCACTTTACTTGTTTAATTAAAATACATGTTATTATATTTAAGTTAAAATACAAGGAGGAGAAGGGATTGCTAGTAATGGGGACTAGTAGCCCCATTGCTAGCAATATACCCTGTCAGGTCGACCTCCTCGTGGTACCCCCTGGAAACCATCGTGATTGATTTATTATTAGATTCGTCACGGTGTGCTAACTGACCTGCTTTATCTTTTTTTTTATACAACTTAGAATGGCAAACAAGCTGATGGTCCACCTGATGGAAAGTGGTAACCGTCGCCTATAGACATGAGCAGTAGCATGGACATAACGGAGTATACTGTTTCGCCCATGATACCCCCATGCGTTACCATTCCTGAGGACTCAGGTGTTATTCCTCTGTACCCAGTAAATTCACGATATCCCACCCTTCAAACCGAAACACAGCCATGCAAACACAACTGCTTCATGGTTGAAACACAAATGGGACAGAGGTACCCAAGCAATCGACTTTTGTACCAAGTCTCCCTCTGGTTATCACTCCTTACTGGTGATACCATTCCATTATCAAAAAAAGTGAAAATAACCAAGAATAAACCAAAAATTCCAGTACAGTTTTTTGGTTAATTCGATAGTTTTAAATATCGCCAATTGTATACACCGAATTAAGAGTACTGGACTGTAATAATTAATTAAAAATCCATGAATGATATGAATATGTTGCACATTATATTTCCTTCAATCAAGACAGTAGCAATTTGACATAAACAGAAAATAATATAAAAATATCATGTGGCCAGTATCGAGTAAGAAAAATATATAAGCCCTTAAACACTGATAGATGACGTCATATTCTCCAAAGAGATTCCACGTGAAATAATAGTTAATTTCCGTTTCATCATCATCATCAACATATCAGCTATCAACTGTTCGCTGGTGAACACAGGGCTCCGCCATAAGATGGGGTTTGCTAATAGTTGCCACGCTTGGCAGGCGGATTGGCAATCGCAATTAGGCTTTAGAGATGTTTTAAAAGGACGCTGCTGCCCATCCCTCGACCTCCCATAGTCGCCTCTTACGACACCCATGGGAAAGGAAGGAGTAGCCTATAATACGCCGGGACCACAAGATCACTGCCGTATACCTTGAAACCGAAATAGCCATGCAAACACAATTGTTGAAACACCCATTATTTTTATATTATTTTACAGGCGGCATGGGCTGGGGCGGGGCACGAATGCAGCGTGGCCCCCGGCATCGTTCCTTCATGCGATAACTACATTCACTCCAGAGACAAGGTCCTAAACTATACGCAAGGAGAGATTTAGAAGCTCGCCTGTTGAGCGTAAATTAGCAATGTAATGTATGAATCCAATTTGTCTTAATAAATGTTAGATTGCAGCTTTTGGTACTTGATTTTCCTTACAATTTTTTTTTTTTTTTTTTATTTTTATTTATTTATTAATTAAAAATAATTATAGTATTATGATAGAAAAAGCCAAATCAATGTTGTAAACCTAGTGTGCTAACATACAAAATTATAATAAAGGTATTTAACCAGATATTTGTGAGCCTATCTTTGGCAGGCTACTACTAAAAATGTCAATATTTTTTATAATATTGTTTAAAAACTACAGCGTGAGTGGGGGGAAAGGAATGTTAGTAATGGAGACTGAGAATCCCATTGCTAGCAATATACCCAACCGGATCGACCTGCTCGCGGTTCCCCCTAGAAAGAGTGTATACCGATAACGCAGGCGGGGTTACCACTCCATTTGCACCTATTAAAACCTGCACCTATTTGGCTTGAATTTACTGGATACAGAGGAATAACACCTGAGTCCTCAGGAATGGCAACGCATGGGGGGTATCATGGGCGAAACTGTATACTCTGTTATGTCCATGGTACTGCTCATGTCTATAGGCGACGGTTACCACTTTCCATCAGGTGGGCCGTCAGCTTGTTTGCCATTCTAAGTTGTATAAAAAATATTAAAAGAAAACCGCCGTTAGGCTTTGATTGTTTGTTGTTTTATTAAGAGGGACACTGCTGCCCATCCCTCGACGTCCTCGAGTCCCCACGGTCGCCTCTTACGACACTCGCTAGAAAGGAAGCGGTAACTCATTCTCTGTTCAGCCTTTATTCAATATAATTAATAGGTATTCCACATTGAGGATTAAAAGAAACAACCGTAGAAAATTTAGAAACAAATCAAGTTTATTATCAAGATGAAAAAGATCAAATCATATATTTATTATACTATAAGCTTACGAAACAGATATGTAACAGCTGCTAGATCACAGAGACCGCACTAAACGTAACCCTTGCATTTATTATACCGTACTGCAAACGAACCTGGCTTCCATCAATACACAATGTGTCTCGAATATTATACATACATATATCAAATAATAAAAACAAACTATTATATTTATATATATATATATATATATATATATATATATATATATATATATATATATATATATATATATATATATATATATATATATATATATATATATATATACTTGCATCAACTAAACAGTAACGATGTAAAATTTACAATTAATAGTATTATTAATACTCCACCGAGAATTTCCCCATAGCGTTTTACTATAATTGTCTTTGTTTTATTTTTATTTTTTTTTTTAGTTAATTAAATGGTAAAACATCTCACTAGCATATGTTTATTTACAAGACCCTCCGAGGGCGTAGTCCGTTCATTGTATAAAATTATCACTCGCGACATGGCACGTGGCATGGCCGGGCGTGGCACACGTGGCCCACGTGGCCGGCGTGGCCCGGGTGGCCGAGGTGGCCGGGGTGGTCGCGCGGCCACTAGTCGCCGGGGTGCTCGGGGCACGATCTGTTCACTTCAAACCATTGGTCTATACATCTGGAATAGAAGAAATTTTAAATTTGTAAGTATTTATTTATTTATTTAACTCTTTATTGCACCATAAACAAAAATATACAATGACAAGTGAATAATTCAAGTGAAATACAGTAACATAAATACAGATTGAAATATACACAAAGGTACAAAAGGCGGTCTCATCATTAGGGCAATCTCTTACAGGCAACCTTTGGTTGAAGGAGAACAGATAGAAGTGGATAGGTGGCACAAGAGTATTCACTTTAATTTAAGCAATAATAAATATGATAGATTTAATGAACAATTAGGTGTACATTTTAGAATAGAGGGGCAAAAAAATAGTAGAAGAACAGCCATATCGATCGTTAACTGTCCACTGCTGAACATAGGCCAGCCCCAAAAGGGTCAATTTGCCAATACTAACCACACTTGGCAGGCGGGATAGCAATCGTTGTTAAGCTTTAGTGATACTTTAAGAGAGACGCTGCTGCCCTTCCCTCGACTAGTAAGTTACCTTAGTTGCCTCTTACGACAAACACGGGAAAAGTTGAGAGTCCATTCTATGTTGGATTAAACTATGTTTCGGTTTGAAGGGTGGGATATGGCGTGAATTTACTGGGTACGGAGGGAATAACACCTGAGAGAACTCAGGAATGGCAAATGGATGGGGTATCATGGGCGAGACAGTACTGTTATGTCCATGGTACTGCTCATGTCTATAGGCGACGGTTACCACTTTCCATCAGGTGGGCCGTCAGCTTGCTTGCCATTCAAAGTTGTATAAAAAAAATCCCACGTTTTAAATCAAAACAACAAGTGGAATAGAGGTACCCATACAATATACTCGCACAAAACTCTCTCATATTGCCATATTCCATCTGAAACGTAACATGACAGGTACCTACTACTCAAATTAGGTAAGTGGGTTTTATTTTGCATATGTGACAAGTGAATTAGGTTACGAGCACTCATGCAACTATCGCAAGCTCGTATCGAACAGGGGCATGTATGTGTGACCTAAATGCGGCCCTTTTGAAGATTATCGGCCCTCGATATGAGTACCTACCAGCACTTAGCCACTGCTGAGTTTATTTTTAAACCCGTTTGCAAAAACTAAGCAATTTTCTCGATAAGTGTATTTATTTTTAAAAGGCTGCTTTGTATACATGAAAACATAGATATCATTAAATTTTTATCTTGAATTCATCTATCACCATCATTATATCGGCCTTTTTTTTGGGTAGGCATAATAGGTTTATTTAATTTGATATGGGTCTCTGGACATATTGGGATTAAAGGTAATGAAAGGGCCGATGAGTTGGCGAGAAAGGGATCAGAATCAAAAATGATAGGTCCTGAATCATATGTTGCACTTGCATCAAGTGTTGTTAACTCTGCCCTTGAGGAGTATGTGAGGGAAAAAACAGCTAAAGAAATGGAGGAATTTGAAGGGTCTTAAACATTCTAAAAAGTTCTTAAATGACAATGTTGAAGGATGGGATAAGCTTATCTACAGCGGTGGCAGACAACAGGCAAGACTCATTATGGGTGCCCTAACTGGACATATGCCAATAAGGTATATACTACACAAGATGGGTTTATCTTCGGACACAGTGTACAGACTGTGCGGGGAGAAATCGGAATCCATGGAACACTTGATGTGCAACTGATTCGTTAGCAAGCATGTCCATGAGTCTACTGGGAGCGGCTTATCCAGAGCCAGAGGACTACAGATATCTTAAACCGCGGGATATCGTTAAGATAACACAAAGGATCAATGATGATGAAATGATGAAATGATGGTATAAGACAGGGGGAAGCACAAATGATCCCGATGGGTCGACGTTTTTTTTTTATCGAATGGCAATCGTGACGGCAACTGATGGAAAGTGGTAACCGTCGCCTATAGACATGAGCAGTACCATGGACATAACATATGCGCCCAATAAAGAGGACTCAGGTGTTAGATCATAATTCCTCTGTACCCAGTAAATTTACGCCATATCCCACCCTTCAAACCGAAACACAGCCATGCAAACACAACTGCTTTACGGTGGAAACACGAATGGGACAGAGGTACCCAAGCAACGGCTTAGCTGACCCCGTATGCAAATATATCATAAGCCTCCCCTTGGGGGGTTTTGCCAGTAGTTGCCACGCTTAACAGGCGGATTGGCAACCGCAGTTAGGTTTTGGAGATGTTTTAAGAGGAACGCTGCTGTCTATCCTCATCCTCCCGCACCACGTGAAGGTCGACCGGATAGGGTGTATTGCTGGCAATGGATCAGCTAGACCTCATGTATTGTATGTGTTATGAATACATACGTACCCTTTATGGTAGATGCAGAGGCATGGCAGGCGCGCGATAGTGTCTCCCGCTGACAGCTCCTCCAGGCAGATCACGCATTCCCCCTTCGAGTCGCTGAGCACGTCCTCTGAAAATTTTAATTAATAAATAACATTAGCGTTGATGGATAGCAGTTAACGGAAGACCATACAGTCTCATACATCCGTCCATTATAATAGAACTCAATGTAAAGGTCCTCAACCAAGACTTAGACTTTCAAATCTTTTTAAATCCCGTTTTTTATACCATAAAGGTGGCAAACAAGCATACAGCCCGTTTGATGGTAAATGGTCACTGTGGCCTAAGGACGTCTGCAACATTAGGGGAGTCACGGGCGCGTTGTCGACCCAGAAGGAACCTTAATATGCCCTTTTTGAAAAACCCCATACTGTAGTCTCTAGAGAAAACCTCAGCACGGAGCTCGTTCTACAGCCTGAGCGTTCGCGAGAGAAAATTTCTTTGAAACCGCACTGTACGTATCCATTTAGGTTCAAGCGTGTAAGGATGAATTCCCTGTCGATGGCGAGCGGTGCGATGACAAAAGGTGGCTGTAGGTATCATTTTAAACAATTCCTCAGAACGCAATCCGTTATTCCATTCATCAATCCATTATATATAATAATATTTATGTATTTAGACAACGTAAGGCCCATTTTGTTAGTTATATATTTACTTAACCTATGTTAGTAAACGAGAGGTCATGTAGCTCTTGATTTATTACATCAGCCTAAGCATTTCTAGAATTTCATAAAAAGAACATTCTGGTATTTTGCTGAACGAGCCGCGGACAACAACTAGTTAATTAATGAAGGTCACGTACAATATTATATCCATAACGACTAAATGCCCATTGTAATAGTTTCTATCGATTTCACATAAGCCATGGCCCCCCGCACCATTGAACACAGAGTTATTTACATACATAATGCGTACGCAATACAAACTATTATATATTACTGACGTTTTCTAGGAAACACTGTAGATTAAACCATTTATTAACATGTTTAGACGCACAAGGTTCCCTGTACGTTTAAATTATTTTTACGTCGTGTATGTTGCACGATACATCGAATTTTTTTACGAGAAATAATTCTTGTAAGAAGCTATTTACAGTGGGCCACTGCACTTTGGTTATGTTTTGTTAAGAGAGGGACTGGCTGAAAACCAGCGCTGTGCAGCTGTTCACATTGCGCTGGGACACTCACAGCATCCGCTGAGCCGGTTCCTTTTGCCTAGTACGGGACACTTGTATGTCATCTATATTTTATATTGTAATTGTATGTTTTCTGGCAATAAATATTTCTATTCTACTTCCCAAAATATGAACCAATTCATGTTTATTTTTGTATTCAATAGAATTAACTCCATATATGATATATGAGCTAATATCAGTATATTTTATTAACTCCATATATGATATATGATTTAATATCAGTATATTTTTTAATGAACATGGCATGGTAACCATTCCATTACCATCCATTAAACAAAAATGTGTCAAACAAAATCCTATTATTTATCAGAGGGAGACTTTGTACAAAAGTCGTTTGCTTGGGTACCTCTATCCCATTCGTGTTTCAACAGTAAAGCAATTGTGTTTGCATGTCTGTGTTTCGGTTTGAAGGGTGGGATATGGCGTGAATTTACAGGGTACAGAGGAATAACACCTGAGTCCTCAGGAATGGCAACGCATGGGAGGTATCATGGGCGAAACAGTATATTCTGTTATGTCCATGGTACTGCTCATGTCTATAGGCGACAGTTTCCGCTTTCCATCAGGTGGGCCGCCAGCTTGTTTGCCATTCTAAGTTGTATTAAAAAAAAAGTCGATTGCAAATAGAATTCCTAAAATCGGCAAAGAATTTGCGAGGAAATCCTGTACTATATAAAAAAGTACAGGCGAATTGAGTGGCCCGTTTCTAAATGAGTTACGTGAACTCTCTATATAAATTGTTGAACCTCAAGTTTCGTGTAAGTATGTATATATCTTAGTAGACCGCAGAGAAGTGTTTAACAAAATTAACTCATTAGTGTGCCAAACACGACTCGCAAAACTAGCAATAAATTAAGAGCCAAAGTCGTACTAAGTGTCCAGGCACGGAAAGGTAACACGGGCGTGACTTTGTTTATTCAATTATAACATTACAGTATTCGGGAATTTAGGTAATTGGATACAATTCTAATGTTGGAAGCGTGATGGTTTTTCTTTTACAGCTTAGAATGGCAAACAAGCTATCACTAAGCTACCATGGACATAACAGAGTATATTGTTGCGCCCATGATACCCGACTTAAGTTTACTTTTTGTTAAATATAATCTTTAATGATTTCCATTAAAGGTATGAATAAGGTACAAATGAAATACCGTATTTCCATTAAGTTAGCTGCATTAATTTAGCGTCTTATTCAGGTTCAATTTTCGACGCACTTGTAACTTATCCAATAACTTTTTTCTTTTATTTACAACTAGTTTCTTGTCAGTTACTTCGTACGCGTAGATTTTAGAAGTAGGAAAATCAATGACCATAGATTAGTCTAATCTATGGTCTAATCATTAAACTTTGAAACGTTCCATTTTTGAAAATTAATTTTCTTTTTGTCAACTTAATTTTCGGCCACTGTGTATTTCAACTTGTGATTATAAAGTGTTATTAAAATGTTTCATACGTTGACCGTATCGTCCCAAACGGCGCTTCAATCGATCGATTATTCGATTCTTAATCGAATGTCCACACACCTCGCGGATATGAAGCGATTACATTATTATTAAGTTGGAGGGCAGTTAGTGAACTCGTCCTTGCACACGGCTCGAGATCACGTACCGTCGCGATTCAAGAGCATATAACCGAACAGTGAACTAGGAGATCATCATATTAAAGATCAAATATTGTATATTTAAAGATATTTGTGTAGGCCTACCAATCAAGAATCTATAACAGCATCCAGTCAAAGGTGGAAAGCAGTGCGGCGCATGAGATTCCTTCAAGTAAGTGCACGTACCTTCTTAAATATTGTAATCGCTTCATCCTCATTATCAGAAGTAAGGACAAACGTATTTCCACCGCTTAACGGTGCCCCTACATTGACATATTTAGAAAATTATTTAAAAATAAATACCAACCGTTGTATGAGAGACGAGGCCTGGTGAGGCACATGACGAGGTGGCACTCTATATCGTCCGGCAGCACGAACTTGCTGCACACAGGACATTTTATGCCTGCAACAATTAAACATAGCCGGTTAGCATGCGTACAATCTACAGATTAAAAAATAAAAACTGGCCATGGGCCTGCGGCTGTCTGTCATGTGAAATCGAGATTAGAGCAATCCTTTTTTTTTAATTATTTTTCCATCAGTTTAGCTGTGAGAATTGCATAAGAAATTATACTTGTAACTCACATTTATATCCAAAAGAGTAAGGGTAGCAAAAAATCTATCTTAGGCTATCCATCTTTGTCCTAAACTCCATTTTTTTTTGTGTACATTTCACTAGCACTATGTCTAATTAGATAATTTTCTAGATTTTTAACAAACATACGCTTTCTGTTTTTACCCAATGGTTAGCTGGTAGAGAATGCCATATGGCATTAAGCCCGCCACTTGTACAACGTTTTATTGTGCAGTAAATAACTAGTAACCATTTTACCAGAGGGAGACTTTGTACAAAAGTCGATTGCTTGGGTACCTCTGTCCCATTCGTGTTTCAACCGTAAAGCAGTTGTGTTTACATGACTGTGTATCGGTTTCAAGGTTGGGATATGGCGTGAATTTACAGGGTACAGAAGGAATAACACCTGAGTCCTCAGGAATGGCAACACATAGGGGGTATCATGGGCGAAACAGTATACTCTGTTATGTCCATGGTACTGTCCATGTATATAGGCGACGGTTACCACTTTCCATCAGGTGGGCCGTCAGCTTGTTTGCCATTCTAATTTGTATAAAAATAAATAAATAAACAAACAACCAAGTCTAGCTAGTGAATTCACTAATTCGTCTTATCAAATACTTGAGTGTTCTCTATAATTTAGCAGTGAATGACAACTACATATTACAAGTAGTGTACAATATCCCAATGGTAGGTAATACAAGTCCTAATGACAGGCAGGGGACGCCATTCCACATCTAGTTAGAGGCGTGTGTTCAAAGTTATGATTGATACAATTTACATGTATAGTTGTATATGAACTGTGACGCACACACAGCTATTTTCGTAATGATTCTCTATTTACCGCTTGACATATGAAACGCATACTTCAAACAGTCAATACGTTCTGCGATACTTGTCCGTCAAGTGTCTTGTTTGTATGGCCGTGCAAATTGAATGCATTGTTATAAATGAAACCGCGGGATTTCAGTAGTATTAAAAGTGGTACATACCACTTCTAGATATGAACATTGCCTTCCTCCAGCCAGTTTGCGATGGCCAAAAATTATTCGATAATTTTCTACTTTAATGCTTATTTTTGGCCACAACAGAATATCAGTATTTTACTCTTTTGAGGGCAAAACAATAAACTGAGATGTGACCATTTTGTGTTACTATGGCACACGCATAAAAGAAAAAAAATGTACTTCTTTTATATATTTCGCTTTTTTGTATATGCATTCTTTTTTCTCTCTTTTTCTGTATATTTCTGTTTTTATTTGTATGCTATAAGTAATACAAGTAAATTATCAATCTATCTTTTGGTATATTTTGTATTTCTTAAAAGCAATAAGCAACCGAATAGCAATAAACGTGTGTGCTGCCGCTACAGTGCAATTTAGAAACTAAAATTACTATAATGAATTAGTTCCTCTTATTGTCGCTAGATGTACCTTTCTCAGAAAATGTAACTATAGATTTAGTATAGGTTATCTACGTTAACATGGCACGCCTCTCCAAATTTTTACTTCAATGAACGCAATTATGGGGAGAAAGGGATTGTTAGAAATGGAGTCAAATAGCCCCATTACTCGCAATATACCCTGTCAGGTCGACCTCTACATGGTTCCCCCTGGAAACCACCGTGTTTAATTCTAGTTGAGTTCATCACGATGAGCTAACTGACCTGCTTTCATCCGCCTCTGTTATCCCTCACCAGTGCCACGCCAGTGTATACCCGATAGCACAGGCGGAGTTACCATACCACTATCACTCATTAAAAAAAATGGATGCCATCCAAACAAACGGGGTACTCATAACGGCCAGATTAATATTATTTTCTTTGGTCGAAACCTTGTAAATATTTTTACCTGCCGGCCTACCAACGGCAAATAGTAACAACGTGTTTATTATAGCATAGATTGCAGTTAAAGTGCCGACATGACTATACAATACTGTAAATAGACGCGTCGAGTCGAGTCACGTACTCTGTCCGGCCACCGCCGCTCTTTGTCCGTTCATCTCCTAATATGTAGGTACGTCAGCTAACAAGTGGTATGCGTATTCCACGGATGAGTTTATTGCATACAAACTCAACTATCAAGGTTCACATATAAACAATATTGTGTTTTTTAATGGGTAAGAATGGAATGGTAACCCCGAAATATTTTCGGAAATTTCGGGGACGAACGAAACAGAAATTTGATGTTAAAACATAATACATGCCGTTTAAAATTATTAAAAATGTTAATATATCGTTCCTCTGGACTATTAGGATAGGATTTATGATGAACGAAATGTTAATTTCCATTTACTGGTTCGATTTCGGTGGGAACAAAAATACGAAATTGAGCGCGAAAATTCGGAATTTCATTTCATGGTAGACCACCAGATCAGTCGACCTATCGTGACGATTTTATCTAGAATTAATTTTCGACAGGGAATCCATCTTCACACCTTAGAACTAGGATGACCACGCACAGTAAGTTAAACCGAAGATAGATATAATAAACATACGTACATGGAATCAATTTTTGAACAATATCCATAAAGCAACTTTTCCATTTAATTACCAAACACAATATCTAACAAAACATCTACTGTCGAACGATCCAAGGACGGTAATTGCAGCCGTTATATTTCCAATAACGATACACAATCTATTTTAATTAAAAGCTTTCAATATTTTGTGGGGCACGACAAAATTATATAATTAAATACACAGCAAATGAAATCAAATGTTAAAAACCTAAAGCTATCTAACACAGACTAACTTTTGTCCACAAGTTATCTGACTGTACTTCATCAACCTCCAGGAGTTTTCCCATTAGTTGGCCTCGGCATGGAACGTTTTTGCCTTACATTCTAGTCTCGATTCAGCCATTTCATTTGTCACTCCACAAACAGTTCTACCTTTCAGAGAATCCATCCATCTTTTTAATGAGCCCATGCGAACAATTACCGGGAGAGTTTTGTCCTCATACGACCAGGGTGAAGCTTATTTTCTCTGCGGACCAAAATTTATTTGTAGATACACAAAACGCGTTCTAAGTTCAAATATTTTTTTAAAATATAATGTATCTACAAAACATCGCCGACCATCGATGCGTTTTATTCATTTTAAAATATTTATTTAAATTTAATTAACAAAAAAATTAAAATGTAGTACAAAAGCTGGTCTTTAGGATGTGCAAAGATACCCGATGGTGGTTTAAATAATAAAGTAACTCGAGATTACCAGTCAATATTTTTTTTATACAACTTAGAATGGCAAACAAGCTGACGGCCCACCTGATGGAAAGTGGTAATCGTTGCCTATAGACATGAGCAGTACTATGGGCATAACAGAGTCACGATTCCAACGTCAAACTCAAATTCACACATCATCACTGCAGCAATTTATTATTCTATTATATCATCATCATCATCATTTCAGTCATTGTCCGTCCACTGCTGGACATAAGCCTCCCCCATAGACTGCCATAAAGAACGATCCTGAGCCACCTGCATCCACCGACCCCCTGCAACGCATTTCAGGTCGTCACTCCATCTAGGGGCTTACACTGCGTTTACCCGTACGTGGTCGCCACTCAAGAACCTTTCTTCCCATTCAATTGTCGGTTCTTCGAGCTATGTGACCAGCCCATTGCCACAGCTTGCTTATCCTCCGGACTACGACGTTTGTTTTGGTTCTTTTGCGGATATCCTCGTTTCGGATTCTCTTATAGGTGAAACTCATAAATTAATGGAAAATTCGAAGGAAAAAGTAATTCAGCAATCCGATTCCCAATTGTACCGGTTCACGTGTCAAATGTATATCCTGAATCGATTCCACGAGAGTGAATCACATAATTGTCGCGGAGTTATAAAGCAGGTCTGAAGGCCGTTCCTTATCGGAATATCAGTTTACCTTGATGTAGAAACTTTTAATGAACTGACGTCAGGGGACTGTAGTGACCATACATTTTTTTTATTTCACCTCAAAACTGAGTAATGGGCGAAAATAGAAGTACCACTATCAATTTACGCTAAGACACTGATGGAGCTGCATTGAGGAGTTAGAAGAGAGAATGAACTAAGATTAGGGGGGGGGGGGGGGATACCATGTAATGATATTCCCAATTTTAAGAATCAATTTCGTGTTTTCGTTCAATTAAATGTTTTGTTCGTCCTAAATCCTACCATAAACGTCCAAAGGAACAATATTTTAACATATGAAACATTTTTAAATGATTTTTATTATATAAGTTTAAGATCAAATTTGCGTTTCGTTCGACCCCGAAATTTCGGAAAACATTTCATAGTAGATTCTCTTATCTCATCGTAAAGAATTCACCAGGAATTAACCGCTGCTTTCCAGAAGACATTATGTGGAGGTCAACTTGTGTCAATGAATTAAGACTTGCTAACAATCTCCTCCCTCCTACAATAAAATACATCACAAGAATAACTGTCATTCGTGTCGTATGACAGTTAAGAAAAATAAACCTTATTTCAAATGACAGACGTTTGGTCGCGTTGGGTCAATAATATTCATAAAATTCAGGGTACTGGGATAGAAAAAAAGCTGCTGGTAACAGTTGTCTACTTGATATATGACTTTTCGCAATGGTTCAGAGGCTTTAATTTAATCAAGGACTATATATCCGCAATCAATATAATAAAAAAAAACTCCTTTTTTAGAACCTATATATATATTAAGTGAATTGTGACCAGAGGGAGACTTTGTACAAAAGTCGTTTGCTTGGGTACCTCTGTTCCATTCGTGTTTCAACCGTAAAGCAGTTGTGTTTGCATGGCTGTGTTCGATTTGAAGTGAGATATGGGGTGAATTTACAGGGTACAGAGGAATAACACCTGAGTCCTCAGGAATGGCAACGCATGGGGGTAGTATGGGCAAAACAGGAACTCTGTTATGTCAATGGTACTGTTCAAGTCTATATAGGCGACGGTTACCACTTTCCATCAGGTGGGCCGTCAGCTTGTTTACCATTCTAAGTTGTATAAAAAAATGGTTTTGATCACTACAACTACAGACAAAAATACTAATACATTTGATGATAAGAAAGTATCTATTATAATTAGTAAATGTTATTTTACAGTAGAAACTTCCAAAACGTCAATTGTCGCCTGCCACCACGCTACAACGGGCAGGGAATAATATCTTATTTATTTATTTATTTAACTCTTTATTGCTCCAAAGACAAAAATAAACAATAACAAATGAACGCGCTTTCTGATGCCATTAAGAGACTACCGACTAAACCGTCTTTAAAAAAAAACGTTCACGCTCACATTTTTACTTTATCCGAGCAGTAAGTGCTTTATATTATTCTCAATATCGTCTATAATATAATATATGCCATATATATGTAAATATATTTGTTATTTATATATATTTATACGTTTATATATGTAATTTTAGTATGTATGTATATCAATAATTACTAGTATCGCATTCGAGTATTCTGACACTTCCCTACGGTTCACTGGGAGAGAATGCTTTTACCATTTGAACAATTCAAGGGAAAAACAATAGCATAAAGTATAAATTAAAATATATACATAAAGGTACAAAAGGCGGTATTATCGCTAGGGCAATCTCTTACAGACAACCTTTGGTTAAAGGAGAACAGATAAAAAAAATATTTTACAAGATTATTGGGGATTCATTAGGCAAACGAAACTGTATGTATGTCTGAAAGTTTCCATTTCAATTTCAATGGTAAAACTACGACTACCGACTGCCCCTATTCAGGTCGATACTCATTTGGTTGTCTATTTATATCTATTTTCCTGTTTATTTCTATGCGAAACAGTGGCACCGTTCCCAGTCTTTAACTGAAATGTTCAGGAAGTGGACTAGCGACCTGTATTATTTTAGAACTGTGGCCGTTTTCAGATATAAGAAAGCTCCAAAATCATGAAAGACCATCGTCGTGCACGAAGATTTTACAAATGGATGAAAATAGAATGATAAACTTTTTATTATTATTTTTATAGGGCTCTTACCTTCTTCAGATATATCAGTCCTATCGTACCCTGAACTGATTTCTCAAACAAAACTTTATCTACTTTCCCTAGACGCGGACAGAAAAGAATTAATGGGCATCAATAATTTACAGAGATGGTCAAAAATTTCTGGTGCACGCGCAACTAGCTTACGCCGGCGGCGTACGAGTGAATGGTTTTTTTTAATAGATTTTCACTATCGGCAACCCCCCCCCCCCTTATGGGGGAGATTTATGTTCAGCAGTTAACGGTTGTTATGTCCGTCACATGAGCTATTATAAAAATAAAAAAATAGTAACGAGGCAATTAGTGCTCATTACTAAGAATCTTCCCACTTGCAAATATGTAGGTTTACAAACTATCTTTGTAGCAGGTAAAATAGCTTACAAACTTTCACCCAAAAAGTGAAGAGGAAAACTGATCTTTTTTTTTTATACAACTTAGAATGGCAAACAAGCTGACGGCCCACCTGATGGAAAGTGGTAACCGTCGCCTATAGACATGAGCAGTACCATGGACATAACAGAGTATACTGTTTCGCCCATGATACTCCCCAGGCATACTATATATATATATATATATATATATATATATATATATATATATATGTTGTAATGAAATAGTAATTATTATATATTACTTACATAATAACTTAATAGGTTTACGCTAGTAAAAATAGTTATTTTTTAAGCGAATGAAGCCATCACTACCAAGTTAAGAGTGGTAACATTATTTTTAAAAGTCGCATTAACTTATGTCGGTTTACTGCATCGAATTAAAAGTCCGACAATAGGAATAAAATACCTAGCACATGTATTTTATAAATTCGGTAAGTCAACAATTCTAACAATTGATTCGCATAGAAACAGGCAGGACTGTGAAGAAATTGTAACCGCATACCGGCTCGAACAATGGCGTTTGTCAACAACACACCATGTACGTACGAATATCGATCATGGTACCGACTGTGTACTGTGAGTATTGATTGACAACCATACCCACCGGGAGTAATTGCCTGCCAACATGACTGAATTTAAACGTGCTACTCTGACCAATTTTACTATTTTTTTTTTATACAACTTAGAATGGCAAACAAGCTGACGGTCCACCTGATGGAAAGTGGTAACCGTCGCCTATAGACATGAGCAGTACCATGGACATAACAGAGTATACTGTTTCGCCCATGATACCCCCCATACGTTGCCATTCCTGAGGACTCAGGTGTTATTCCTCTGTACCCAGTAAATTCACGCCATATCCCACCCTTCAAACCGAAACACAGCTATGCAAACACAACTGCTTCACGGTTGAAACACGAATGGGACAGAGGTACCCAAGCAATCGACTTTTGTACAAAGTCTCCCTCTGGTACTACTATTATGTTATATATATATGGTTACTAAAATTAGAAATTTAAAAAATCTATGAAATATGAATGATGGAATTAAAATAGTTTAATATAAATGCACCCCATTTACTAGAGGAAGACTTTGTATTAAAGTCGTATGCTTGGGTATCTCTGTTCCATTCGTGTTTCAACCGTAAAGCAGTCGGTTTGAAGGGTACCCACCCTTGGTATACCCATGGTAGTGAATATACAGGGTACAGAGGAATAACACTTCAGTCCTCAGGAATGGTAACGCATGCGGAGTATCATGGGCGAAATAATAAACTCTGTTATGTCCATGGTACTGCTCGTGTTACAGGCGACGGTTAACATGTTCCATCAGGTCAATTTATTTGCCATTCTAACTTGCATAAAAAAATGAAATAAACTGGTTTTTTACTTTAGTTTTTAGGTATAAGTAAAATAGAAATCTATCAGAAGTTATTATAAAATAAATATATAATAATATTTAAAAATATCTCCCTCCACGCTTCTAATTGCTGTGCCAGACAGTATTACAAATAGGTTTTATTAATTTTTAACATTCTATAAACTTGATTACCTTTAAAATATAATTTAAATAAGAAACCTCGAGAGAAACAGCTATTTACCAATTTAAAATTATTGTGAAATTTTAATGTGAAAGTAACTTTATTAATTAATCGCCTCTTAACATATTAACGGCTGTACCGATCGTCATGAAACTCTGTATACACGCAGTACTCGTAATTACTGTGGATAATAATCATCAACGTCGACATAAACAAATTAATATAAACAGCTGTCCCTGCACACGACGTAGGCGGTGGTTAATGTAGCGGATGGCAGATGACATATTGCGGCCAAAGCAAATCCTTCAAATTATACACACACGATATGTTTTATCAAAATATATCAAAATATGTCAGATCTTATTCCGAATAGAAATTTAATATTAAATGTAAAATTCACTTTATAATTTTACTTTAAATATTTTAAAGAAAAGTTCTTGAGCGGCGATCCCGTACAGGCGCAGTGTAGGATGACCCTCACTAGATGGAGTGACGACCTCAAATGCATTGCAGGGAGTCAGTGGATACAGGTGGCTTAGGACCGTTCCTTATGGCAGTATATGGGGGAAGTCTATGTTCAACAGTGGACGGACAATGGCTGAGACGATGAAGATGATATTAATGTGTAATATATTTTTTTAAATGGCAACTTTTAGAATTCTGCTAACTTGAAATCAATCCATGATTTTGAAGTGAGACGAAGGGGGGAAAGAAACAAGCACAGGATTCACGTGGATTCAATTAAGTAATTACTACCGATAAATTAAAGTCTAATATTTTACAAATTCCCTACAAACTACCGTCCGTATATTCGTTAATAGCATTTGAATAGAACCTAAATGTAATATAGTTTATATTGATCTGTTACCCTACTTACCTACCTACTAATCGAACCTAAAATAATAACAAATATTTTAATGGATGAACTACCACTGCTGCTACCTTGATATTAGTCAATGCTTAATTGTCTAATACAATAGCTAACACCATTTTTCAGGTAAAATAGCCACGCCGTTGAAAATACGCTCTAAGTGGGTTTTGTCCCTTGATTTCTAGACCATACAATAGAGAATAAATTTGTAATATTGTATGATTATTTAATTATAATTTCATAAATTAAATTCGTGTAAATAAAATTAATAAAATGAGATGTAATTGAAAATACTACCGGTCCTATAGAAACATCTAACAAACCTATTCTATTGGAGTATTTTATTTACTTTTTAACCCTTTAATATCTAAATAAAATTTATTAAAAATTAACATAACTTCCTCAAATACAATGCAACAAAATCCAGTAAACCATTCAATAGCATCACGATTACACTCACATTTGGATAAATTTAATAATGCAATAGCAACTGATCATAACAAAAGGAAATAAAATATTTTATGTACTCTATCGCAAAACAATTCCATTTCATTCAATAGTTACAGCTAGTGAATTGCTCGAGGTATTATTTACTTATCGGTATAAAAGAGTACAAAGAATTATTGTCACTAATAAAATCTTTAGCAAAAAGGCAAACGCGGAATAAACTTTTACAAACAATGTTATATCAATAAATTATCTCGAGATTGATATTGGCGAAGTGGAAGACACAGCAAGGGCTGATAATAACTTTATAGCTATACAGACGTCAAACTCCTGTGTAGCAGAATATTTTGGGAAGGATAAATCTATTACCCTAACATCCTGAAGGAATATAAAATGTATAGTGGATATTGCGAAAGATAAACAAGAGAGACCCAATAATCAGATTTGGCGGATTTTTCTTCAAAAGAAAATCGTGTAAATTCGAGGAAGCAATACAAAAAGAAAGGAATTTTCTTAGGCGGATTAAGAGTATACATATATATGTATACTTACTTTGCAATTTAAAGTTTACTGTTATTTTTACTTATTGGCAAACAAATTACTTAAGCAAGCTAAAACATAAAAATATTTAATTATGTACAGTATATTGCTCATATTCCTTGCATTGATACCTTCAATAATATGTAAGATAGATTGTCGGAAAGCATGTCAAAGTTGCAAAGCGAAGACGGACTACGCAGAGATCTTAGAAGTTTTATGTGCAATGTGCAGCGAATGCAAGCGACTGAAAAGACAGAAAATGTCTAATAGATTACGAACACGGAACTCAGAGGGTGAGAAAACAAAGTATAGTAATAATTTAAGATAGAAAACCAAAAATTTTAATACGTTAACACGAACAGACAGTATTATTTTTAAGACTTGTAGATAGATAGATAGTCTTTATTGTTTTCCCCAAAAAATTACAGTAGTAAACTTATTATAAATAGATACAAACAATTTCAAGAAATATTCACACTGAGAAAACAATGGACGACCTATATTGCTAAAAGCGATCTCTTCCAGGCAACCTTTGGATAGAGAGAAGTACTTATGTACATTTTTAAACAATATCTACATACATGCACAACGAGAATTTTATAAATTTACTGTTTTTTTCGTTTCCGATAAGTACAATTGTTTTGATTTTACGTTATTTTATCTGGAAATCTTCAAGGGGTATATATGTATCACAGCATTACGGTACGAGACTACACGCTGTGATGCAAACGTCGTAAGTTCATAAAACTCCCGTTGTGAATGCATGTAGACAGTATATTCGGAATTTACGTGGATAGTTCTGACTAGGTAGTTTATACAGTAATAATTGATTTTAAGAAAAAAAAATATCTAGAAATTCTATGGGCTTACCCAATTTTGGTCAAAATTGGTCTTTACGAACTATTATACACATACATGATATTTTTTTTGATACACATTAATTTTTATTAAATTAATTTCACCGATGTATTATAAAATAACAAATACGAATATAAAACACCAATTAAGCAACTAGAACTCTGACTTTATCTTGTTAATTAACGTGTAATCGTGCCGTCAGACGCAGAATAATCGAATTAAGCGGCGATGACAGCCAATGTCACGGGGCAAACGTCGATTTTAAGGCCCGTATTAAGAAAACCAGTTGTTTTAATAACTTTCAATACTGCCTGCTCGCCGGAGCGAGGCTAGTTGCTGCAGAGAATTGCGAGGAAAACACTAATGTCGTATGAACTATTATAAGACTTATTCTGCAGCTATTAAAGGCCCGGAACTGTTAGTTGCGTCTTTAGCTAAATGATTACAAACACAACATGCATGACAACTGTCTTTGTTGTGTGTGCCCTTTGTGTGTCTTACAATTTGTTCTGTAAAAGAATTATTAGTAAAATGAACTATCTGCTACAATATCAAGTCAAGCTCCACGCTGTCTCCCCTAGAAAATGTCTTTGACAAATCCTAATAAGTTATACTATGACCAAATTAACGTAACTTTATCTTCACCAGAGGGAGACTTTGTACAAAAGTCGATTGCTTGGGTACCTCTGTCCTATTCGTGTTTTAACCGTGAAGCAGTTGTGTTTGCATGGCTGTGTTTCGGTTTGTAGGGTGGGATATGGCGTGAATTTACTGGGTACAGAGGAATAACACCTGAGTCCTCAGGAATGGCAACGTGTGGGGAGTATCATGGGCGAAACAGTATATTCTGTTATGTCCATGGTACTGCTCATGTCTATAGGCGAAAGTTATCACTTTCCATCAGGTGGGCCGTCAGCTTGTTTGCCATTCTAAGTTGTATAAAAAAAAGCCTCTTACGACACCCACGGGAAAGGTGTAGCCTATTCTATACCGGGACCACTTGACATATTTATTTACTTTATTATATATAGATAAATTATTTACAGAGATAAGTACGAAAATTCAGACAGAAATCATATACCCTGAGGGTTGTCCGACCCCGCCACCATGTGATACGGACTCCGAGGATGAAACCAATATTATAATACCACTTGCACGCCCTACCACGACCACGCCGAGTACCACGACCGAGCTCGTTTGCTCTCCGCCCGTGGTTTGCAAGCCTGTGCCTGCACCATCCTGCTATTGTATGCCAATGTGCCCATGCCCATATCCACACATGGCCTACATTACACCACAAGTGTTATTAACCCCCCCGACTGTACCCACAGTTGCGACCACTAAGATAGCGTTCCAGAATCTGTATATAGGTATACCGAAGAACTTGATGCAGAATGGATAAAACCATGACAATTCTTACTAATATTAAGAATGTGAAGGTAAGTATGTCTGTTTGTAGTTAACAAGTCATTAATAAAAGGAATGATTTTCATTTCATTGAAGTTTATTTTTATATCTTCACATTAAGTTGAAAATAAACAACAAAAGGGAGAAAACTCTCGATTATTTTGTATGTCAACTACTCCATGATGTATTTGTGAGTTTATGTCTATAGGCAACGATTACCACAGTCCATTAAATGCCATTCCGGACAGCATAAAAAAAATCTACCAACTAAACAAAGTGTAACAATATTCAAGTTATACAGAACTGGTATTTTCTATATTTTATCCTCCATGCTGGCAGTGTATTAATTAAATAAACGAGTACTTTAAATTTATCATACTATAATTCCATTACGAACATGATAATATTGTTATTTACAACGCTAATTAATAATAACAATACATTATCGCTGTAAATTCTAAGTTATTTGCTTTAATTAATAATTGGTAATTAATGTATTTATATAGTTTAATATAATACTAAAATTAATATACTAATCCACACAGTATGGAAAAGTGGCCACACTCCTTGCTTCTTTCTCTAGCTGACTTCACCCCTTTATGATTCCAATATGAATAAGCATTCCAATATGAAATAATTAAAGATTGGTCACCATAAGAAATGCGACTTCAACCGTGACTAAAATTGATATATATTTCTTTTTTCATAATAGCTCGACATGTGGCAAATGCCTGCAGAAGCCATGTTTCGGTGCACGAACCATGGACAGAATTTACTCTCTAGTAACATGGGTAAACGCTTGCTCTCAGGGGGAAAAGGATTATTAATAATGGGGCCTTACTACCCCATTGCTTATATTATATAATATTTAAATAAATACATACGTATAAAAACAGTAAAAGACTAATGCGGAGGGGAGTTGGTTGGGAAAAACTACGTAGTGGTTATTACGTGGGCAGTATTTATGGGGCTGTATTGGGCCAATCCCAAGCAAGACACATAAAGGCATGACGCATTAATAGATAGTTACTGCTATATTGTTATACTACCTCAGATTGCTCATGACATAACTGGTCGGTTTGGGGGGGGGGGGGGGGGGGGGGTGATTGTTAGTAATGCGACCTACCAGTCCCATTGCTAGCAATATACCCTATGAGGTTGACCTCTACATGGTACCTCCTGAATCCATCACGATGGGCCAACTGACCTGCCCTTTAATTCTTACCTATCGTCCCTCACTGTTGCACCACCAGCATATTCCATATGTCTCTTATATTCAGAGCAGCGGACAGTTAAAGGCTGAGGGCGAAAAGGGATTGTTAGCAATGGAGTTTGACAGCCCCATTGCTAGCAATATGCCTTATTAGGTCGACCTCCACGTGGTTCCCTTTGGAAACCATAGTGAACAATTCTTGTTGAATTCGTCACGATGGGCTAACTGACCTGCTTCATCCTCACCTATCATCCTTCACTGGTGCCCCGCCAGTGTATACCGGTAGCACGGGTGGAGCTACCATTCCATTATCATCCATTTAAAAGTAAGTAGCCGGGAAAAAAAAGTTAAAAGCTGATATGATGACGATCGATTTTCTCTCTGTAGTATATATATATACATATATATAATTCAAAAGAATATATATATATATATATATATATATATATATATATAAACACAATTGAAGCTAAACACGTATACTTGTACACAGAAAAACTTTGAGTTTGTGAATTATGAAACATGCCAAAAACTTACTATAAAATGAAAATTCGACAACTCTTTTCTTCCATACAGTGTTTAAACATAAATTTAAGAATTGGCTGTTATATAATAGTTTTTATACCATTAATAAATATTTTATTAAAAAAACACAAATGTACTTGACAACCTATACTGGAGATGTAATTAGTACTTTTGCTCTTAGGTTTTATTTTCTGTTTACTGTAATAAATTATGTATATATTGATTTATCGAATATAATATAAAAGTAAAAATATATGTTTCTCATATTGCTAATAATTTGCACGCCGACACAGAGGCAGAATGTATATGGGAAATGTAAACCTCTTTCATCTAAAACTATCTACATACATAGCAAAATAAATTCATTTAATTTAATTTAAAAAATATTATAAAATATGATAAATATAATGCACATAGACATTTTCTGTTAACACGAGAATACTTGAACATTAAGTAAGAACTGTTTGCTACACCCTCGCGAGGTGTTAACAGTGTCGAGTACTTGAACTCGAGCACTACTGTTATCTTAGTGAAATTCACGTGTTATTCTCACAAGTGTCACAATTTCATTGTCGATTCAATTCTCGAAATAACGATCAAGTAGTAGTAAGTTTTAATAGAAACAAAAAAAAAACATTACATATACGGGTTTACAAAAAGAAACGTGGTTGAATTTAAGAAGTTTAAAAAAGTTTATTTTTTTATTTTTAGTAACTTAATAACTCGGCAATCTTTTTGTATCGAAATAATAGTGCAAGAAGTTCACCCAATCTGGGGTTGTTGCATAGAGAGAAATATATACATATATATATGTAAACTAATTAACTATCAGTTAAGTTAACTAACTAATTAACATACCTAGTAGAAATAAGATAACGTTGTAATAATCCAAGGAATTAAAGACTATTATTCTTATAGTGCAAAAAAATAAATACTGACCTAGCATAAAAAGTTTTTTTGCATTAATCTATGGTATTCTGTGGTAAGAGATTTCCAGTTTAATAATTCCCTAATAATCCAATAAGACATCTCATAAATTAAAAAAAAAAAAACCTTGTTACCATAGAGTATTCGTCGGGGTGGTCTCCTCAGCTGTGCACCATAGGCCGCTGCGTCCTGCTCTGCGTCTGGCACACACGTTCCTATTATAATACCCATAGTTCACCATACCAACACAAATTTTAATACATCACTGTCACCTCATAGTCCACGGACTGCCGTCAAACATAAGACACTAATGACGGGAATTATTTATAAACAAAAAAACAATTGTAAAAGTTCAGACGCGCTGCCGTCTTGAGGCTACAACTGTGACTGTTACCTATGCGACCGTCACACAGTGTTATGTATGGCACGCGATTGGTGACGTCACAGCCGGCCACCCGTGCGTCACTTCCCTACAGGGCAGTAAGGGCGACGACTGCTATTTATTGATGGCCACATACAATGGACAGTTTAAACGATTACAATACTAATAACACATATACACATAATTGTACCCGTATAATAGAAACTCAGTTGGTTGAAGCAATAAACATTGTAAAAACGGATAGAGCGATTATATTTAAACTATACGATTCACACGTTCATAATCAACAAAACCTAGTCGACTAGGCCAATTTTCATTGACGACATAAACAAATAAACCTGCATTATATATATATATATATATATATATATATATATATATATATATATATATATATATATACATATATATATATATACATACATATATATATACATATATATATATATATATATATATATATATATATATATATATATATATATATATATATATATATATATATATATATATATATATATATATATATATATATATATATATATTATAACATAATATTCTGTATTCAAAGAGACATTCCGGCCGTTTACCCTCGCCCTTAGTGAACCAGAAATAGATACGAGTCGTACATGAGGAGTAGTTCAACGAGTTGAATGTACACATATAGTTTGTTTACCGTTTTTATAAACTATAACGTTGGTGGGGGCGAACTTGTTCTTGCTTGATTAGCACCTGGTAATCTCAACAGGATATCAGAACCGCAAACATAAATAGGAAATCAGAGATAAGACTGGCTAACCGTATCACTAAATTATTAGCCTTAAGGATTGTTAGTAATTCAGACTACCAGTACTATTGCTAGCAATATGCCCTGTCAGGCCGACCTCCACGTGGTCTCCCCTGGGCACCATCGTGCCGAATTAAAGGTGTATTCATCACGATGGGCTAACTGACCTGCCTTACTATTCTCATCTCTCACCCCTCACTGGTGCCCCGCCAATGTACACCGTTAGCTAAAGCAGGGCTACCATTTCATTATCATGCATTAAATAAAAAACTACTAGCCTGGATTGTACCCTTAAATCGTTTTACTGGGGTGGGGGGGGGGGGAATGGATTGTTAGTAATGGAGACTGAGAATCCCATTGCTAGCAATATACCCAAACAGGTCGACCCCCTCGCGGTTCCCCCTGGAAACTATCATGGTTAATTCCTGATGAATTCATCATAATGGGCTAACTGGCCTATTTTCATTCTCATCTATCACCCTTCACTGGAGCCCCGTCAGCGTATCCCGTTAGCGCAGGCGGGGTTACCATTCCAGTTTCACCCATAAAAAAAACCCTTTTACTGTGCTGGAATAGAAGACTAGAAGTAACTGACTAGAAGAGAATGCATGAATTAGATGCCCCAACGAGAGAACACTCTTAAATAAGAAGAGAGACTCTCTTACGCGCTAAGCCCTTTTCAAAATACCATTTGTTTTAATTCTGTTTTTGTCGATTCTCTTTTTGAAATAAAATTTAAGTAGGAAATACAAATCAAAATGTATAGGGAGTCAATTAAACTACTATGATGTGTGCTGTAAGGTCCAAAAATTGGCATTCAAAGTATATGCAGAATTGATGAATTAGAAATTACAGCTTACTAAACTCCAGCCCGGATAATAATAAGTTTTTCAATGTAACAACAGTACTGGCATATTTGACCGCATTTGTTTTTATACAACTTAGAATGGCACACAAGCTGACGGCCCACCTCATGGAAAGTGGTAACCGTCGCCCTGAGCAGTACCATGGACATAACAGAGTATACTGTTTCGCCCAAGATACCCCCATGCGTTGCCATTCCTGAGGACTCAGACGTTATTCCTCTGTACCCTGTAAATTCACGCCATATCCCACCCTTCAAACCGTAACACAGCCATGCAAACACAACTGCTTCATGGTTGAAACACGAATGGGACAGAGGCACCCAAGCAATCGACTTTTGTACAAAGTCTCCCTCTGGTTCATAAGAGGATTTCAAACGTATTAAATATGCCATTAGCAAATTTGTTACTAGTATTGATTTCTAAAAACTTTTAACTCCCTGAATGTAAATTTCATTAGAAACAACGTTCGTAAATTTAAAATTATCTACTGTACTAAAAATATCTCTAGTAACACTGCACCAGCATATGCAGAGAACGCATACGACGCATATTCAGTTAATCGATTTACAATAAAAAAAAAACTATATCAATTTGCATGTTGATAAAAATTCGACCTTGACTTTCTGATCGTCATAAAGCCACTCCCAAAATAGGTTTCTATAATTAGATGTCTACGTCATAGTGAAATCAAATACAAAAACATATAAATGCATGGAAACGTAATAAATTGTATTACCTAAATATGAGAAACTAACAACGTCATGTTAGAAACTAATCTCTTGACGTTAACTGTCCACTGCTGAACATTGGCCTTCACCATTAGGTGTTTTGCCAGTAGTTACCACACTTGGCAGTAGGATTAGCAACAGCAGTTAGGCTTCAGTGATATTTTAAAAGGAACACTGCTGCCCATCCCTGGACCCTTAAGCTCTTTTAGTGGTCTCTTACGACACTCGCGGGAAAGGAAGATGTGGCCCATTCTATCAACTAATTCCTTGTTCACATACAATTGTTATGAATTATGCTGAACAATATCCTTCAGTTGCAGACGATGAAAAATGAACAAACAAACAAAGAGATTGTATTAATTGTTAATCGTATTTAAAACCACTGCTACAGTAAAGTAAATAAAGTACAAAATCGTAAAGAAAAAATGAAAAGTCAAAAGTGCTTTTAAATAAAGATATTATAGGTATACACATACTTTAATTTGCATTCTTACGAAAGTATTTTTAGAAATTGGCGAAGTAAAAATATTCTAATATAAAAGAATTATTCCTGTTATTCCATTACTCATTCGAAGACGACAATAATGCAGCAGCTATGGGAGTATGATATAATACACACACCTACATACATATTATACACACCCCTTCCTTTCCTGTGAATGTCGTAAGATCGATGCGACTAAAGGAGAACGAGGGATAGGCAGCAGCGTCCCTCTTAAAACATCTCTTAAGCCTACCAATCCGCCTGCCAAGTTTGGCAACTACTGGCAAAAACCCCCAAGAGGGAGGCTTATGTTCAGCAGTGGACAGTTACAAGCTGATATGATGATGGTCATGATGATATACATTTAATGTCTGTGAGAACAAGAAAATAATACAATATTAAAAGATAAAATTACATAGACATGTTGATATAAAGAAAAATGTGAAGTTTTAGTAACAATTCATGTGCCGTGCACAAAAAACATCAGGTACGATTTTAAAGGGCAATCTAATCAAGGAATCAGAGAATTCATAAATAAAACGCAAAGCAATGGAACTGCTTTGATATTGCTATTTATATCACAGAAGTAGAAAGGTAAAAAAATGTAGAATCAGGAAAACATTGCCTTGCTAAAGATATAAAAATTTTCATCCAGATAACCTTCAAATACAAATAAACTGTGCAAAACATGTATATAAATACAAGGACTATAGATATATTACACGATTCAGATTTAGAGTTTCACTACATCTAGTATTTTACTTAAATAATACGAAAATAATTTCTCAATATATTTTTCATTACACTCTCATCAAGATTTTATAATTTGCAAAACTCATAAATCATCCAATATGATCTTCTTCAAATCAAAATGTACTTCTTCTTCTCTTAAGGGGACACCTCCTACCGGAAGTCGGCGATCATCGTGCCAATCTTTATTTTGTCTACATCTTGAAAAGAGATCTGGTGCTCATTCTAAACCACTGTTTTAGATTTTTTAACCAGAAGATTCGGTATCTTTCCAGTCTTCGGCAAGCTTGGATCTTTTCTTTTCTTTTCTTATAGTATAAAATGCAAAAGACTATATTTTCTATTCCGCATGTCCTTCACAAACACAATTTATTACAAAACTATTTCGTTTCTATAGTTTAAAACAAACTGTTGCTACGCTTAATCCTTGTATTTGTAATGCGGAATGAACAAACATATAACACGAATGTAACACAAGGAATTCCCGCTATCGACATACTAAGTGGAATTAGACAGATATATCGCAATTTGTGCACAGTAATAACATCAAGACACCCAAACGAAAACACTGGTGTTGCTCAAATATTTGCCCGGAGGGCACGAATGTCGCCAGACAATAAAGATATCACATTTTCTGGAGCGACAAACGTTTCTGCTATCGGTTTCAGCTTGGAAAACTAGACAGAATATTAGATATAAAAGTGACAGTGTAATAAAGTGGCAAATCCGTTTTAAAATAAGAGATTTTAGTTAAAAGACGTCTTAAAACTTAAGAACTCACAGGAGATGATTCAAGAAATCGTATTGATTTGTAGTAATTCTAAAACAATACATTCTTTTAATAGTAGAATATCGTGGTATAAAAACAGCCACCTCGAAGAGATTAATGTCTAAACTGAGTGGGGCTTTACAGATAACTATCATGTCTGGTATTTGGAGGGAACTTTAAAGGGTATAAAGTAGCGGTTGCGTGTTCCTAATCATCCCCTATGCCCCCTAATTACTAACGCCCCAACCGCGCCCTTGAGCATTTACGTTCGAGCATACAATGAGGGTTCTTTAAATTACATGACTCTGCATTATTACATTAAACATGATGCAAATCATCAACTTTATAGTCGCCTAATATAATTAATTAAAAAGTGGAAAGCTTGTTTTGATATCAATATATTTATTTTAGATCCTAATAAAAGATAATACAGTTGAAGATATTCAGAAAAATCAATTCGTTACTATTTTATGCCAGAAACAAGACTGGGAGGACAAGCCGCATGCCAAGTGACGAGTATGCCAAAATATATACATCTTGGCTCCTTAAAGAACAAAAAAGATAATCTCAACCGGTTTCACAAAAACTAGTACAGCTTGGCCAGCAATGGCGCAAGATGGAAGCAGTTGAAGGAGGCTTTTGTCCAGAAGGGGCACCATGAACTACGATTGATTGACTATTTAGTTTTATAATATTAAAGTCACGACAGAGTAAATAATTACCTTATTTACTCTATACTGAAAAATAACATTGAAATTAAACCTTTAGCTAATCGACAGTAATTATAGAATGTTTGTTATCAGATTCCCCATTCATAAACAAGTCAAAGAAGTTCCGATTCTTGTTCAGGTGATCAAATTTCGCAATTAGCATCGATCCGTAATTAAGTAGTCTAAAGCGCCCATTAATCCAACCATTTCATTTCGACTCCGGTGTTTACATTACACAATTTCCAAGTAATCATTATATGTAAGAGCGTGTAATAGTTCAAGAATGTAAAGCCATTTTGTATTTTAAACAAAACAAGTTATTTTTAAAGAAATAATAATATTGACTACTAGCACTACAGTCATAACTATAATACTAATATAATAAAATTGTAACGATATTTGTACATGGGAGATTATTTCAGCCGCTAACTGTCCACTGCTGAACATAAGCCTTCCCTATAAAGGGATTTTTGCCTGTCTCCTCCTCGCCTCGCTTGCCAACGCTTGGCAAGCGAGTTCACAACCGCAGTTAGGCTTTTAGAGATGTTTTAAGAGGAACGCTGCTGACTATTCCTCCACCATTAAGTTCCTTCAGTTGCCTCTTATCGAAGAAAAGGTAGGGTAAGCCTATTCTATACCGGGACTACACGGACTATACGAAGTAGCGAGCAAAACGTTGGTTAAAACATAAAAAAAATTAAAAAGAATGAAATGTAGATAATAAATTAGATTTGATATATAATAATTTAGAACGACAAATAATCTGTCAACAAAAGTCAGTAAGAACTAGATATTGCTCCGCAAAAAATAGCATTATTTGTAACAAAATTGATATGCCACCAACACAGAAGGAATCCATAAATTCTACAAGGAGTTTTAAGAATTTTAGTAAATATCGCGCATGCACACGAAACAAAAAATATGAACGGTGAAAACTTCCTTCTTTAGGAAGTCGGTTAAAACACATTTTCTGCAAATACTTCATCGTCAAAGAGGAAAATCGGAGACGGCCAACTCCAGAGGCTGCCGTTAATGACCGCGGTTAAAGTCACGCGAGTCGAAAGTAACAACATGGCTTCTGTGGTCAAACGCCATTAGCGTAGTGACCTTGGGGAAGAGGAAACAGAAACGGGTAACAACTGCGAACCACCATGGACGGGCAATAAAATATCGGATTACATTTCAAAGGATAACGACTTTAATTGGCTTAATGAAGCAAATGAATTTAGACATTATATATCATATATCTAAAGTAAAACAGTTTGTCGTTATTTGAGTCACTTAAGAGTTCGAAATGGGTAATATGGATAACGATCCGATATCTAGGTATATATTAGATTCCTCTGAGGCATTGATGGCAGAAAAAGGTCATAGATCCATTTCGTTACCGCCCATTCAAAAACTCTATTATCCAATTTTAGTTTTTGAATAACAGACTTCTAACATATTCATTATTGGACCAATATTTAGACATTGTAACTAATATATTGGTATACATTACCTACACCTACTTAGAGTGTTAGTTCAAGTCGTACCGCATTTTAAGTTTTAAAGTTTCCATATTTTATCACGCATATGTCAACACTGTTCAGAATCCTTGTCATTTTTTATCATCTATAATCCAATGAAACTTTTACAAATCAAAAGATTATAAATATTTCGTTTTAGATGTCATTGACCTATATAGAACCATTGAAATCAATCTCTTATTTCATCCCCAAATTTCAATTCCGCTCCCCTTGTTCAAACAGACAGAGGACCACTTAAACTGCGGACCGGGATTCCGTCGACGATTTATATCGATATACTTAGGGCTTTATACTCAGATTACTTATAATACGAATCAATTATAACTTCGTGAGCATTTTCAGACCAATATCACCAGTAATACATAAAATTCGGAATATAATATATATAATATTATAAATGCAAAAGTTTGCAAAGATAGATGGATGTTTCTTCTCTTTCACGCAAAAACTACTGAACGGATTTGAATGAAATTTGGTACACGGGTAGGTTTTGAGGTTGCGAGCATAACCGCGGGATACAACTAGTACTTGTGTGAAGAAAACGATAAAAGGATGAAACAAATGAACTCGGTGTGAACAAGTCGAGCACTGATTGCCTTAACTATTATTTGGATTTCAGTTGTCATTTAAAAAAAAAATCAAAGTATATTTTCTTTTCTTGCCACTTACCATAGCAGACAGTCAAATAGATGGAAAGTACTAACTATGGCCGAAAGTAATCTAACCAAATTTTTCAAAAAAGTTTCTTAATACGGTCATATTTTTTATGTTTTTAACCTCATAACTCCGTTAATAAACCGATTTCGAGTTACCTTTTAAAGGATATACTTTCAGATTTGTCCCCCAAAATTTTTCTAAAAATCTGTTCAAAAACTAAACTAGTTTTGAAATCAAAATAATTGATTTTTCCACGATTTAAGTCGATTTTTTTTTTTGTAGAACACGATCTTAAGTAATTTATTTCTAAGAACCAAGATGTACTGCTTCCACAACCTGTAATTTCACTGTCATATCCCACCTTTCATCTGGAAACACAGTTACGTACGTTACACGACAGCAACACAAGGGAGACGGAGAGACCCAAGCAGACGACTATTGCACACAACCTCCCTTTGGATAGAATTTTTGCAAAGCAACAAATTCTCTGTAGCCGCTTTCGATTCCAAGAAAATTAATATGAAAGCATTGCTCACGTCGGAGGCAGGGATCGTATAATTTGACACAGAAATCCCGCGGGCGCCGTGCGACAATCATGCAAAGTGAAAAACTCCATCCAACTGCCTTTTATTTGACGCAACTTTTAACAACTCTCCCTCTTTCCCTTCGCTTTTTTATTGACTAATTTTCTTCATATATTTCTCATCGCAGTGTTTAGAGAGGTAAATAATCTTGCCGAGTCTATATTATTTTATTGAAATATTCAACCGAATCTGCCGAAGAATCAGTCGTATTTTTGTATGTACGTCACATCTTTGGCGCAATGAATGGCCTACACAGGTTGATGAATTTTTACAAAGTGTCGTTAGATTCGTCTTTATTGTGAGAATGTGATGGGCTACACTTATGTCGGGAGCATAAAGATTTCGGCTATAAACTGGTAACCTATTGGTTATTTTACAATCGGGTTTTTTGTGACATTGTCACGTATTTATTTCAATCATGAGATATGAATGAAAAGAAGAAGAACTTCTTTTCATTTAAGAGTTTCCTCTTGTCGAGATGTGTTCGTTTTACAAACAATCAAAAATGTTCTTATTCACTAACTAGGTAAGACACCTTTATATAAAGAGACAGATGAATTGTACACTACTGGTTTGTCTTAATAAATAAATCAATAAATTATTTAAATTCTTAATATGATATTTATTACAACTATCTATGTAAGACTTTTATTACGGTTATATCTTTTTTTTTTTTTATACAACTTAGAATGGCAAACAAGCTGACGGCCCACCTGATGGAAAGTGGTAACCGTCGCCTATAGACATGAGCAGTACCGTGGACATAACAGAGTATACTGTTTCGCCCATGATACCCCCCATGCGTTGCCATTCCTGAGGACTCAGGTGTTATTCCTCCGTACCCAGTAAATTCACGCCATATCCCACCCTTCAAACCGAAACACAGCCATGCAAACACAACTGCTTCACGGTAGATTTATTGGCACGTCACATTAACTCTTTAGCTACCAGATTATAAGTGAATATATACTCATAATAAAATACGAGTAGACACCAAATTAATATGTATATGTATATTTATACAATTAAATATAATTTAATTTAATTTTATCTAGTTTGTTAAAAATTGTCACAATATTGTACACCGCTCTACCCGCTGATATTGATGCTCCTTTCCACTTTGGGTTTGCTGGAAGAAAACTCTATTAGAGTTAAGCTCGCCTTTGTATATTTATTACCTGTGTCATATTCTTATAATTAGTGTGTACAATAAAGAATTAAATAAATAAATAAAAAATATATATATATATCCATAGCTTAAGATAAAGCTAGAGGCCTCCGGTACTAGGTACTTTCTGCCTACGAGGCAAAGAATTTAGAATTATGTACTATTCTAAGTACACAAGTAATAATATTACTCTTATATTTCAGGCGCCAAATATAATTTGCCCTCGTGGCTAAATGTCAAAGGTTAATTGAACATGACAGGCGGGTAGCCTTTAGTAAATCGTATCGTTATTTTGTGAAAACATTTCACAAAGTATGACGCGGTCAAATAAAAGTTTAAATACCTCAATACAGTCAATAGGAAAACGAGCAAATTTGGACAAAATGTGCCCGCATACAAACGAATATTACGCATTTACGCTACATTCGACAAAAACCTCCAAACTTAACTAATCTAGGACTACATTTGGAACATACAACATTTTTTTTTCACAATCTTGAAAATATACAGGTAAGACTTAGTTCTACCAAAAAAAAAAAACCAAATTTTTAAAAGTATCAAAATCTATCCATCAATCTTGCCTTTCTTGATTTAAAACGATTTGAACGCACCGATGGGTGGCGAGATGTTTCACAGACACTTTAAATCAGAACGTGGACTCGTGTGTCTTCAAGTAAAATTGTAAACCATAACAGACTGTTTTAATGTCATAAAATTAATAAAGAATTAATACAGTAGTAAGCCTAATATATATTAGGTAAATTACAAATATAATTATCAAAATTGGTTTAGAATTGGCAAGGATATCGCAAAACACAAAAACAATAAGCGAATAAAAAACGAATTACGAAAGAGATTTATCGAGCAAGAATGAATGGAGATGTCGGTAGGGGCCGCCCTAGACGGACGTATGTCGACCAAATAGGCGACGTGCTGAAGAAGGGCCAAATTAAAAGTACCCGTAACCGGCGAGCGTGTATGACAAGATTGATGAATGTGGAAGAAGCGAAAGAGGTTTGTTTGAATCGAAGCATTTGGCGTTCCATTGTTTCTGCCTACCCTAATGGGAGACAGGCGTGACAGATATGTATGTATGTATGTATAAAAAACGTATTTAATTTAATCCTCAGTTGAATTAATCCAATATATATATATATTTTTTATACAAACAATGAAAAAACAAAAAACTAAAAAAAATATAAAAACAAAAGAATGGCAAACAAGCTGACGGCCCACCTGATGGAAAGTGGTAACCGTCGCCTATAGACATGAGCAGTACCATGGACATAACAGAGTATACTGTTTCGCCCATGATACCCCCGTGCGTTGCCATTCCTGAGGACTCAGGTGTTATTCCTCTGTACCCAGTAAATTCACGCCATATCCCACCCTTCAAACCGAAACACAGCCATGCAAACACAACTGCTTCACGGTTTTAACACGAATGGGACAGAGGTGCCCAAGCAATCGACTTTTGTACAGTCTCCCTCTAGTATCACCGGTGTATTATATTATATATAAAACTCTATTATTTATTAACATAATAACAGTACAAAATAATGGTAAAAATATAAACTTATTATATTACCATATTATAAAAATAGAAATATATATTAAAATTTCACTCGGCATATGGTAACGTTGTTATCTCCATTTCTCTTATTTCTATTGAAAGCAAACTGTATTTACAGAGAAAAATATCAAAGTATTTTTTTTTTTTACTGAAATTAATCTTAGTAAATAATATTAGACTGGTAGTAATGAACTTCTTATATAAAACATTATTTTGAATTATTTCTAACTTAACAAAGTCTATCGCAGAATTTATTAAATACAAGCTTTAACCCGCGACTTCGCCCGCGTGACCAGGATGTGTTCATTAACCAGGATAATTTTTTTCATTTAATTTATTCACATGCACAGTCCCCAAGATACAGGTCTGGCCTAGTTTGGGGACTGATGGTAATGCAGATATTTCCTCGTTGAATACAAATTGTAAAAATTTTAAATTGTATTTTATACTATATTTTCTTGAAAAAAAAATAAAAAAAAAAAACATACAAGGCGATCAAGCAAAAGCTGTACCCACCTAATAAAACTGTATCAAGCTCCGCTTTCCAAGATACGAAAGAGCCGTAAATTTTCATTGTAGTAATTAATAATATTCAAATTTAAAGGTAGCCTGGTACAGATAAATTATTTGATTCATTACTGGGGATGGTGTCGACAAAAAAGGCAATATTCAGAGCCAGTGGGCCGGAGAAAACAGGCAATTGGGTCGCATCAGACGAGAGCTTCGGTAGCAACTCAACGTCCAATTAAAATGTGAAATTAATAAACGTACCTACCGATACAAATACAATTATCTAAAGACAACGTCGGACCCAAAGAGAAGAGAAAAGAGCACGGGAAAACCGCTACAATCAAAACAATAAAGAGAACAATAAATAAATTGAACACGAATGCAGAAGAATGGAAATGAACGGAAAAATAATTGTCATTTGCATAGAAGAAAAAGATAACATTTTGCTACAAAAAAAAAAAACAGCAATCTGAGTAATCATGAAGTTACATAAACAGATTAGGTACAGCATATCGGCCATTATCTGACCACTGCGAAACATAGACCTCCCCATATAGGGGACTGGCATAAGGAACGGCCCTGAGCTACCTGCATCTACTGAGTCCCTGCAATGCATTTCAGGGGGAGAAAGGGATTGTTAGTAATGGAGACTAAGAATCCCATTGCTAGCAATATACCCAACCAGGTCGATCTCCTCGCGGTTCCCCCTGGAAACTATCATGGTTGATTCCTAATGAATTCATCATGATGGGCTAACTGGCCTGTTTTCATTCTCATCTATCACCCTTCACTGGTGCTCCGCCAGCGTATGCCGTTAACGCAGGCGGGGTTACCATACCATTTTCACCCATCAAAAAAAAAATGCATTTCAGGTCATCACTCCATCTAATGGGGGTTGTGACGGTTCGCCTATAGTACAATAGGTTTAATACCATAAGTACATAGAAAAGAAACAGGGGTTCCTATGGGTGACCGCTGCGAAAGCTGAGCTATTTAATATAAACAAACTTTAAAGTCAAGGTTCACAATAGTATACAGAGAAGACGTTACCATATATGAAATATTGACACAGAAGGGAAACTCCTTTGATGTGTTTCCAAAGTGTAATGGATGTCACAAGAAAATTAAATAAATTAAACAAAAATATATTATATTTTATATATAACCAAATTATAGTTTACCTTTTTATCATCAGGTGTAAAAAAGATACATACAACACAGTTTAATAAGGTTTATGAGAGTCTTTAAAGTTTTATAAATTCGATAATCAATTTAATATAAAATACCAAAATACGTTAACATATAATTAAATTGAATTTAAAGAAAAGTTCAGTTCGAATAATAGGCTAAATCTGATTATTGAAATATCTACCCTTCGGTGACATAATCTATGACGTTATTAGAGAAAGAATAAAAAAAAAAAAAAAAAAAAGAAAGGGACGGGAGATCGGCGGACGCGCGGGAGTCGCTTTTAGGAATTGCGCAATAAAAGAAAAAAAGAAAAAAAAAGGACGGCAAATGGCGGGGAGTCGTGTTTTAGGGATGGCGCAATAAAATAAAAAAAAAATAACTAGGATATAGATCTAGGAGGGACTGGTTCGATGAAGGGGTTTAAGATCTTAGTGTATCACTATCGATTAAGTGTGTGAAAAGAGTCAATGGAAGACTGGAGAATCCGGTGAGCTTGTTCCATTTATTACTACGTAGTTAGATTTTTGACTGTGATCACAGGCAAAGTTTATAATTAATATTTTTCCCAACAACTATTAAAATACGTATTTAATCGAGTCCATATACCTTTAGGTAATGCGTTTATCGTTAAATGCAATCACATTTGAACAAAGATCTACATCAATATAATTTACGTAATAATAATACATACTTACGTTATTCTACTCACATACAAAATTCAATTATATGGCTGTTTGATAGAAATTCATCGATTTGACTCAATATTCTAATTGTCCAGTTTTGGCAAATACTTATTGAATCAACTATTAAACTATTATAATACTAACTAAATTCATATCTAGTTACTATAAATTATTTATTTATTGAGGATAAATAGAATGAGGTGGCTGTGGCCTGGTCTCATTGCTAGGGAAACAACCATTGATGAGACGGAGGGGTTATTGAGTGGCGACTCTGTATATGCAAGTGTGGTGAGGGCTGCCTCTATTGGTTGGAGTGACTGTTTTATGTGTATTGTGGGGACTCGGTGGGTGCAGGAGTTTGGGGCCGTTCCTAGTGGCAGTCTATGGGGAATTGCCTGTGTTCAGTCGTGGATTGGTGATGGTTGGGACGATGATGATGATGGAATAGTTGTATTTATTCCACTATTACAGCGTTGATTTGGAACACCTGCTCATGCTTAACGTCTCATGGTAAAGTGTTTTCATACCATTGCTCGGTCGACTGTACTAATGATTCTTTTGTATACTTTTAATTACTCATGATTACATGTGGGAATTTGTTTTACACCAGATGTACAGAGAAACAGCTTAGCTGTTCCAGGTGATTTTATGTGAATGTATTACTTTTAATACATTATTGTGTTAGTAGATAAATTCATGTAACGGTGGGATGTTTATGGTAAACAAGCCTGTATTGTTTAAATAGATATTTTGTCTTGATTTATTATAAACTTTAATATTGATTTTGTTGTAGTAAACAAGCTGATAATAACAATTCTGTGTGTATTACTGATTACTAATAATATTTAATTATGCTGATATTATAGGTGTGGATTTATTTCCTAATGGTAATAAAAGTACTAAAAGATTCTCTGACTATAGTTACTCTTAACTAGGTATGAGGTTCAGTATAAAATTGGTACTGTATGATACTTGTGAAGCTATGTATTTTACTCATATTTAGAAAGGAAGTTGTCCCGGCGATAAGGTTTGTATGTGTGTTGTTTGTTCATGTTATATAGACTAGACAAGTTCAGACAGGGTTAATATTAGTGAATATTTACTGGATTTATATTTAATATACATGTTTGGAATATTTTATGGGAATAGTATGGAGATATACAAGTAGTAAAATATAATATTAGTATTTTATAAATTTAATTATTGAGTTATATGTTTATGTCGGACTGTATCCAAGGAGATATTATCCTATTGATATCAAGTTAGGACAATTACTTTAAATATTAATAAAGCAAACACTAACACTGATTATTCACTTCTTTAATAAATTTACATTAGAGGTTAGGAATCAAATAGATAGCATATTGGGAAAATCTTCACCACACATGTATTTGAGGAATGTTCTTGATAATTAGTACTGTATGTATATATTATTGCAAGTACAATTGCAATAAGAATGTTAAACTTCTAATCTTCTGTTCATTCTTGAATTTGAAAGTAAGCTTGGCTACTGATATGAATATAAAACTGTAGCATTACTGGATACTATTAATTATTTCTGGTGTAAACCATGATTATTTATGTCACTGATAATTTAGTTGTATATTACGGTTGATATATGATGATTTTATATTTAGTTATATTAAACAAATACAAATAAACAAACTTGCTAGTATTTGTTACGTTGACAGTTGTGATAGATAATCAAAATTCAATTCAATACATCAATACGTCATTCAATACGTCATTAATGTGACAGATGTCAAACAAAAGGAGATTATACACGTTATGATTCTATATCTAAGTCTATAGAAAATTTATATAATTTTCTGTTATTTTATAATACCTGTAGGGGAAATATTGGAATTATTTATATGAGAAATTTCACTTAAAATGATATGATAATTATTTAAAGACCTAATTTCTTAGGGATTTAATCATGATGATTTAAACACTAAAACACTTGTTTATCTGAGAAATCCTCTTAGTAAATAGGTTTACTAAGACACTAAATGGAAGTAGATATAGTATAACTATAGTACAGCTACAATAATTGTATGGGACTTACTGTCCTTTCTATACAAATATATATTTAATCTATATCTTTCACATTATAATTATGCAATATATTGCCTCTACTACTACAACATACACAAATAGGACTTATTGTCCTTCCTATATACCTATATATAATAATTGACCTGGCACTTTAATGTGTAATTTATCAGTATTTATGACAACAACCAATTAGGACTTATAGTCCTCTCTATAAAGCTACATAATTATTTAATCTGATTATTTCACAATGTGATTAATCAAACCTCTACAAATATTACAAAAAAATCTCTATTACTCTCAACACAATAATAGCTTGTTGGACTTAGTGTCCTCAAACTTATAGAAAACCCAACTGGTTATTTCACGAGACGTTGTTAACTTGTGATTAATCAGTGTCTTTTAAAGGACTTATAGTTCCTTTAGATATATCTCTCTGAATAAATAATTGGTTAATTCACAATGTGGTTAATCAACAATAATATTATATATAATTAACTGGACTTATAGTTCATTCAATAGCACTCATTACTTTTAGTAGCTCTCGACCTATGTGTTGGACTACTCGTTCTTAGGCTCCGGCCTAATCAACAGATTTAACTTGAACCTTGAGTATTCTTGGTATTAAGTAAATAATATTAAATTGACAATGCTATGTTATGATATAGCAATTATCAACATTATATGGCTTGGCCAATTCCAGGGTGTGGAAGGTATCCCCTATCACACAAATCTTCATCTCTATCGGACTGTCTTCACAGGTGATCTCTAATGTCACATTATAGGGCCGAAGGGTTATGTCCCAACAAAGTAAGTTCTGGTGTCTGGGTGATCTCGCTTCTTGGTCTGATCTCTTGTGGAGCCGAAGGGAAACCCCCATTGAGTAAGCTCGTAACAGGGTGACGCTGGGAAACAGTTTCGTACTGTTAGTGGGTGATCTCTATGTCGCCATATAGGACTGAAAGGGTCATCGCCCATGAGTAAGCTCTCGTGTCGGAGTGATCCTGGGATTTCAGTTCCGATCCGTTTGCCTCTGGCAAGCACTAATTTATACTGGAAGCATCGTGGGGCTGGTGGAGCCACTGTAATGTTGAAGTAAATGTACTTATGTTTGGTTTGGAACTGAGAATACTCATTCCCTTATTACCATCAGAGTGCATTAATAAATAGTAATACCCTTCCCTACCTTTTTGGAGGAAGAGTTATAGATAGTTGGAAAGTCTTCCACTGGTCCGGGCGTGTGAGGGGCCCGACCGCTCCCCCATTTTTTTATTATTACAGTTGTTCTGTAATTTACTATTAAATTAACATAACTTCCTAGTTACATGAATTATGAGTATTATTCATTAATTATTCTTAATCCTTAAAGATTTATCAATCATCTTCATTATTTAACTCCTATCATATACCAATTAAAGAACCTTTTGGTTATTACACACACAATGGGTCCTACATTACTAGACGATCACACATTTATTTATCTGGCCAAATGATCAAGTGTTCTACTATAAGATCTGTTTAATATTATGTGTTTATTGTAAGGTTTTTTAAGATTCATAAGATGTTTAGGGTATATAAGGTAATATAGGTATGGGCTATATTGAGGGTGTTAGGCCTTTCTTTAGGGTAGATTTTCATTATATTTTCATAGATTTCATTATGTTAAGCCTTCTTAGGCTTTGTAGGTTTTCCATGTGTAGCTTAGTTTTGAGGGTAGTTATTTTATATAAGGGTGTACACAGGGGCAAAAAAGGGGGGAACATCACAGGGTCCTTATTTTATTATTGTGAAGTAAATTATTTTAGTTTGACTAAAATCTGGATTCATGGCAATGGGCTGGTCACATAGCTTGAAGAACCGACAACCGATGGGGAAGAAAGGTTCTTGAGTGGCGACCAAGTACGCAAACGTACGTAATGGCAGTGTAGGACGACCCCACACTAGATGGAGTGAATGCAGGTGGCTCAGGACTGTTCTTTATGGCAGTCTATGGGGGAGGCTTAAGTCCAACAATGGATGGATAATGGCTGAAATAATGAAGATCAGGATTCAGTACCATTATCTGCTTGGCTGTAATGTTCACCTGTTTTCAATTATAGACCTACTGCTTACTTGTATATAGGGATTATATTATTATTAATATCGTTAGCGGTACATATATAGGTAAAAAGCTAAGCTATTACGCCATTATAGACTAGTGTACATTTTTATAGTCACATTTCATTTTTATGTACTAGCCTTATGTTTAATCAATAATGACCCCGTCAGGTGATATCGTGAGTGATTAAATATGGTGCGACAACGATACAAGCATTTAACTTAATGCATAAGTCTTTGGTATCCAACGGTGCAACGAATGCTTAACACACTATAAGCATTTTCGTATAATTTTCCTACTTTGAGAGTCTTTTCCCATAACTTTGTACAAAAGTCGACTACTTGGGTACCTCTGTCCCATTCGTGTTTCAACCGTGAAGCAGTTGTGTTTGCATGGCTGTGTTTCGGTTTGAAGGGTGGGATATGGCGTGAATTTACAGGGTACAGAGGAATAACACCTGAATCCTCAGGAATGGCAACGCATGGGAGTTATCATGGGCGAAACAGTATACTCTGTTATGTCCATGGTACTGCTCGTGTCTATAGGCGACGGTTACCACTTTCCATCAGGTGGGCCGGCAGCTTGTTTGCAATTCTAAGTTGTATAAAAAAATATCTCATTTTGAGTGCTATTTTTAATTATTTAAAATATTATCGAACACATTCCATTGCTATTTACAATAAACATAATTTTGCGTTTTCTCCAGCCGCCATATTAATTATTGATTAATTTAATTTTTGTTTTAGTTCGAATGCTATTTAATCGATTAAAACCACATTTGCTTCTGTGACGCAGACGTAAGTACGTCATATGTTTTATTAACCGTGTTCTATTCGCAGACTGACAGATTAGACGTAAGGAAGTAATAAAATCAATAAATAAAACTAACTATACATATTAAGCATTCAAGTTATATTCTGTATCAATATACAATTACATTTATTTATATAACTTCCTATTGAGGAGTAGACAGAGAGGACAGAAAATGATCTCTCTTTCTATATATATATAATTTCTATCTCTGCTAACTACCACAGAACAAGCCACATCCTCATTTCCCGTGGGTGTCGTAAGAGGCGACTAAGTAAACATTAAGGTCGAGTGATGGGCAGCAGCATTCCTTTTAAAACTTCGTCAAACCCTAACTGCAGTTGCCAACACGCTTGCCAAATATGACAACTACTGGCAAACCCCACTTATGGAGTGTCTTATATTCAGCAGTGGACAGTTAACGGCTATAAAAAGAATTTAACTCTACTCATGCAACATACGCCGATTCCAGAGACACCTGACTACTCCCTCAAATGGGGGTGGGGGGAGGACTTGTTAGTAACCGGATCTGACTGACCCATTGCTAGCAATACACCCTATCAGGTCGACCTCGACGCGGTTCCCCCTGGAAACCATCGTGATTAATTTTAATAAGAGTTGGTCACGATGGCCCAAATGTCCTGCTTTCATCCTCACCAGTCATCCCTCACTGGTGGGCACCAGTGGCGTGTACTCACCGGTGTGTACTGGTTGCGCTGACGGGGTTACTATTTCATTATCACCTATTAAAAAAAAGTCCCTCAAATTGTACACAATTCATCTCAAAAGATATATAATAAAAAAAACATTTTTACTACAATATTAAAGCCAAGTCGTGTTAAAATTGTGTATGCAAGAAATAATGTGAAGCCTAAACAAACGAGAGTAGACTGAAACATAATTGACATATGATTGGCAAGTCTTTTAACATGTTATTACTACAAACGAACTATATGACTGTAACATTTTTTTATTTATACAACTTAGAATGGCAAATAAGCTGACGGCCCACCTGGTGGAAAGTGGTAACCGTCGCCTGTAGACATGAGCAGTACCATGGAAATAACAGAGTATACTATTTCGCCCATGATACCCCCATATATTGCCATTCCTAAGGACTCAGGTGTTATTCCTCTGTACCCTGTAAATTCACGCCATATCACACCCTTCAAACCGAAACACAGCCATGCAAACACAACTGTTTCACGGTTGAAACACGAATGGGACAGAGGTATCCAAGCAATCGACTTTTGTACAAAGTCTCCCTCTGGTACATAGTTACAGCTGGGTGTTATCTTAGTGAAAACATATAAATATCGCGGTACAGTGAACAATAAGTAATTCATGCGTGAATTACTACATCTCAAGAGCAAACTGTTATAAATTGCTACTAGTAAGTCGGCCTTTTGGTTTACTTGAAAGGAGGAAGTTCCTTACTCGTCTGTGTCTTCGTCACGAGTCGTTTGCTTTGGCACCTCAATCCCATTCGTGTTTCTACCATTAAGCAGTTGTGTCGGCATGGCTGTGTTTCGATTTAAAGGGTGGGATAGGCAGTGAATTTACATGGTACAGAGGAATAAAACCTGAGTCCTCAAAAATGGCAACGCATGGGGAGTATCATGGGCGAAACAGTATATTTTGTTATGTCCATGGTACTGTTCATGTCTATATGCGACGGTTACCACTTTCCACCAGGTGGGCCGTCAGCTTGTTTGCCATTTTGAGTTGTATTAAAAAAACTACATGTACATGTAAATGAAAATGTTCAAATTTTATAAGCCCTACTTGTGTCGGAATTTAATTTTACTATAATAATATTATAAATGTAAAAGTTTGCTATGATTTTTGTATGTTCAATGCTCAATCATGCTAAAAAAAATGAACGGATTTGAATGAAACTTGGTATACGATTAGATTATATTTTAACTTATCACATAGGATCTTTATATGGTGACTCCTACGAGCAAAGCTGCGGGAAACAGCTAATATGTAATCCTTAACTAATATTACAAATTGCGAAAGTGAATTTGTTTGTTACGCTTTCTTTTTATGAATTTTGATGTAGAAATAGGTGAGATTTTAGATAATATATATAATATAGGCAATTTTTTTTCCGGTCAGTGAACAATTGAACATATCTCGGTTACACAGGCGAAGTCACAGGTATAAGTTAGTATCTAATAAAAACGTATAAGTGTCTATATCCATCTATCTATATGATTACTCCTATTTACTTCAGATACATTTTAATTCGAAAGAAGAAGAAGTTTGCGAAAGAAGTTTGTTTGAATCAAAGCATTTGGCATTCCATTGTTTCTGCCTACCCTAATGGGAGACAGGCGTGACAGATATGTATGTATGTATGAATGTACATTTTAATTCAAACCGGTACAATAAACTCGAGTTAAGAATGCCACGTCAAATAATTGTCGATGGCAAATAATGAAAATACATAAGTATTTATTGAATAGATAGCTCATTCTGTAAATATGTAAGTAGGAATGTCGTTGTAGGTCACGAGAATAAATTGTTTGTATGAGGGTCGAACAGTGAAAGACTGGGGAAATGGCGTGACCGATGTATTATTGCCTATTGATGAAAAAGAGGCGGTAGCGTTATGCGGTATTTCTTTTAATCCTTACTAATCAGCGACCGATGGCGCGTTGAAAGATATAAGCTACTTTTTAAACCAGTCACGCCGACTAATTGCTAGTAAAAGGTAGTATTTTATAAAATAGAATAGAATAGCAAAAAAAAAAATATATATATATATATATATATATATATATATATATATATATATATATATATATATATATATATATATAAAATAGCTTGAATATTTGAAAAAGCAAGCAAAAATTACCTGGTAATAAATATAGTAAAATTTTCAACGGCAATATTTCCATTCACTGGTCTGAACGCTTCCGGAAAATAGGTCGCGTACATTGAATAGAGGAAAATTATACAGCGCTACAAGCGGATTAATTTTAGCAAAATATTTCACGTTGCCCTTAAAGGGAATTTAACGGAATATTTTCGCCTGAAGCTACAAATAATGATAATGAGTGCCGTATAATGCTCGGTCCTTTTATAGACCTTCGAAAAAAAACCAAACTACCCAGAGACACTTTTAAAGATATTTTTTGCAACGATGTCTCCGTACTAATCTCACTGCCACATTCCACCCATTAAACTAAAAATAAACCACACAAGCATATATGTTTAACAGCGAAAATACTAGTGGGACAAAGGTACCCATATAGAATACATACATTTTTGTATAAATTGTACATAAAATAAACTGTTATGTACCCGGTAAATCTCTTACGTTCGTTGCTATTTCTGGCGACTAGGATAACTAAAGCTTATGTCTATTATTCACTACGTTTTTCTGTAATTTATATAGAGAATAGTATCTGACCAGAGATTAACCCCCCCCCCCCCCCACCTTCCTTACAAATGAAATATGGTGAGAACTCTAGTAGTTATCATAGTATTTTATATACATATAATATAACCTTATTTCATTTATGTAAATAATAATAAAGTCTAGAATGTAAAGTTTTTCAATAACTTTTCATCGAATTTAATAAGCAATTTTTAAAACACCAGAGGGAGACTTTGTACAAAAGTCGATTGCTTGGGTACCTCTGTCCCATTCGTGTTTCTACCGTGTAGCAGTTGTGTTTGCATGGTTGTGTTTCGGTTTGGAGGGTGGGATATGGCGTGAATTTGCAGGGTACAGAGGAATAACACCATTAAGAGTCCAGTATGCCAATCATCGTTTTTATTCAATTGCCAGAAACATTTTTCTGAATATTTCCTATTTTTTCTAAGAATTTCTTACTAATTAATATAATAATTTCCTAATTAATACTAAGCTCCAAGAGGAAACCAACGAACTATGAACGTAGGAAAACGGAAAAACACCTACCACATTCCTATTCGTATTTGATAGAACGAGATACAGGATACACTGTCTCACTTGATAACAGAATATAATTCTATGAGTATCTATAGATATGCAAGAGATCCATTTCAACGCTTGTATGTGGCTGACTACAGGTGTGTCGATAGATTTTTTGCTATCTACAAATAAATGTTTTACAATAAGATTTAGATCAAGCAATATATATATATACATATAACAGTAGTGAAATATATATAAAATTTTATTACGATAAGTCTATTTTTAATATTTTTAATAATACATACTATACTAGTCTATTTTTAATAATACATACTATTCATTTTTTATTTTCTTATACTAGCGGCCCATCTCGGCGTCGCACGGGTGGAGTTTTTTACATTTAAAAAAGTGGCCATTAAGGCTGCACACGCGACGGAAGCTTAAAAATAGAGTAACTTCTCCCGTTTTCCCAACATTTCCCGTCACTGCTCTGTTCCTATTGATCGTAGCGTGATGAAAAGTATACTATAACCTGCCCAGGAGTATGAAGAGTAATTGTACCAAGTTTCGTTAAAATCCGTCGAGTAGTTTTTGTTTCTACAACGAACATACAGACAGACAGACAGACAAAAATTTTACTGATTGCATTTTTGGCATCAGTATCGATCACTAATCACCGCGTGATAATTATTTTGAAAATATATTTCATGTACAGAATTGACCTCTCTACAGATTTATTATAAGTATAGATTACAGGAATTTATCCCACTGTCCTATTATTTTTAAGATATTTTTTGAGATGCCACTTTCTGTTCATCTGAATTCGTTTATACACTTTTACCCCCTTATTTCATAATAATTACAAACCCATTTTAACTATTGCAGTGTTTTGTCACTGATCTTCAAATTGAGAATTTAGTGGAAAAGGACAAAAGGAGATTAATGTTTATCGTTTTAAAGCTCTTTCTATAAATAATGATCCACAAAACGTTCCTGGAACAGAAATTCAATTCAAATGGTGTGAATTTCTATTGAATTTAACACTTCTAGGCCCTTCAATTCAGACATTCTAAATGATAATTGTAAAAATTGTTTCTTTTTGTACTTATAAATTAAATTTTGATTAACAATATAAGTCGTATATGGCAAAGAAATATCTTTTATGTTAAGTACCAGACCACCCTGAACACAATGGTCCATAAACTTCACGTAAACCTATAGCATAGGCATCTTTATTTAGATACAGATGTCTCATCAAAATCCTACGTACAAAATTGTTCTATTATACTCGAACAAACGTTCATCAAAGCAATAATAGAAATTCTTAGTAATCGGTCGTTTTAAATGTACTTAACCAAAACCCTATGAGGTTATTACATTGTTAATATGGAAACATAACTAAAAGTTACAGGAAAATACTCAAAAATCGAAAAAGGAATGTTGCGTTGGTTTGGCCATTTGGAAAGGATGGATGAAAGAACAATTACGAAAGAGATTTATCGAGCAAGAATGAATGGAGATGTCGGTAGGGGCCGCCCTAGATGGACGTATGTTGACCAAATAGGCGACGTGCTGAAGAAGAGCCAAATTAAAAGTACCCGTAACCGGCGAGCGTGTATGAAAAGATTGATGAATGTGGAGGAAGCGAAAGAGGTTTGTTTGTATCGAAGCATTTGGCGTTCAATTGTTTCTGCCTACCCTAATGGGAGACAGGCGTGACAGATATGTATGTATTACATACATTAGTTACAGGAAATGATTATTGATTATTAATGTAATTATCAAACTACATCTTATAAAACTACAAAATACAATTTTTTTTAAAAAAATTTTTATAGAAAAAAAAATATTTAGATTTCAACATTACAATATTAGAATTCTATAAAACACATTCAGCTTGGATAACAGAGCGACGTGGGTTTGACTTCCATCAAATTAACCGAAGATAAATCTTTCAATCTACTATTTGGGATTTCCACATGCAGGATTACTTTATAAATTTTTCAAATACACTAAGGACTTCGAATATATCTTTCCATTTTGTATTTACGTCAGTATTGGGACTACTATCAAGAAATTATATGTTTTAAATAACATTTCTCTAAATAATACTATTTCGTTTGATAAGGTAAATCCACGATGTTATTGGCAAATTAAAATTAAGGGCTCGTATCTATTTCTGAATCCACTAAATTGATTGCAATCATTATAGATCCTACCGGTTTGATGTAGTTCTTTAAAATAACACTAAATAAAATTTAGGACACCAATTTACAAAATTATTTAACACTATTGAATTAGAATACAATGAACACGTTAATCACAAGGGTGGATGAATATTCAGGTTTCGTATTTTTTTTTTTCGACGTGCGTCAAGAACGACCGATCGACACAACCGTGCCGACGCGACGCCCGGCGGCGACTGGCTCTAGGTGGTTACAAGGAAAGCGGGGGAAAACTTGGGAATACCAGACAATGGTCTATCGACTTTCCTATATGGTTTTAATATGAAACGAGGGATTTTGGCACATGACAATAACACTGTGCAAATGTTTCTCTTATTTCGGCAGATCTTTAAGGCATTTCTAGTTTTCAACACTTCATGAGGAAAGATAATCACTAATGTGGACCATGTGAGTGCTTATTCGTAAGCTCATGTCAATCTCATACAGTTTACATTTTTCCAATTTTTCCTCTCTAACATTGTTATGGTCCATCAGATTAAATTATTTTAAAACTAAAGTTAATAATCTGACATTTCTTTTCAATGTTTCTAAGATTTTTATGTTTCATGTAAATAAATATGCCCAGATTAGAGAAGCCTGCAAACGAGAACTTTATAGTCAAAGAGAGTCTGTAACAGTTAGATACTTATGTTTATTGTTTAGTTTGTTTATCACATTATACGCAGTTTAATGCAGCCTTATATATCTTAGAAACTTGAATAACAACATCCTAACAGATTTGATGGGGAACTAAGTATTAACTTTTAAATGGATAGTTGAAAATGGGTCAAGAGAGTTAGAAAAATAATTAACACGACATAAAACCTCATTTAAGGGGATGTAAAGAAAATAATTTCTTTATAAAATTAAAAATAGACAAATATTTAGCATTGTATATCTGTATGAAAAACATTTGGGATATTCTGTCAAAAAATTTGCAATAATTTGATATTAATGTAGCTACTTGAGATTGTTACAAAATTTTAAATGGGACTTAAACTGTAAAAGTTACAATGACGACGTTGCAAAATGACATAATAATTACCATATTATCCTGTTTTAGTCATTAAAGGTTTTGCACAATCCCAAAAAGTCTCTGATACGGGAATATGGTTTTTTTACTCCATGGATGATGAATGTGCAAAATATAGCAGATTTTATTTAAACTTCACTCCCTCTCCTCTCTCCCTCTACTGAGAAATATAACAATTATTCTCGCCTTTTACAATATCACCATGATATACATCTGATATCGATACCGATCTAATATAAAATCCATCAGTTTATGAAATAACAAGTACAATGACAGTATACATTGATATTTGTAGTATTATATTCATGCGTGTCTTAACAATATGGTAGATGAGAGGGGTAGATATGGGCCATGTCTCGCTATATCGGATTACCTGTCAATAATATATTTATTTTAATATCCGATTCAATATTTAGACAGGCAACATTTTAAATGTTTAGATTATCATCATCATCATCACCATCATCTATTTGCACTGTGTTTTGTTTCATTGCCATTGTTTCTGATTCAGCCAGTTCAGCCAAGGATTCAACTTTTAGAATGTATTATTATGCAGACGACTCTACAAAGTATCTCTATGCTAAAACTGTTTTCCAACAAAATCTCGAAGTGTATCTTTATTCTCGTTCACCACCTTAGTAGAATATAAACACTTACATTAGTGTTTTTACAGTAGTTGTTTTTCTTAGTAATGTAATAGTAGTAATATAAAATTCACTAGCAGAAAAGTCTATTTATTTTGTCCTTCTTTTGTGCTCATAATAGAATAAATCTCAAGAAAATACGTAATCCTATTTTAGACACAAAAGGTCCGCAAAAGCTCACATTACAGTACAGGTGAAGCCCACAAAAGTCGAGAATCCAGATAAAGTCCCGTAACTACAACGGGATCCTTTGATGAAGTCCGATCTCCATTCTGAAACCATACTATAAGACAACGATTAGGGATTTCGTCAAAATACCAATAGGATATTTGCTTTGAACTATTTCAAAGTCGATATTTACTAATTTTGGTATAAAAATACACGCAAATAAAGGACCTTGTGAGGATTGATTTATTAGAGCAAAGCACACAACAGACAATACAATATAGATACTGTTAACATATTTATAAACTTAATTACACTGTCTACTGCAACAAAGGGAAAGTATAGGAAAACTGTAGATAAAAAAGAATGACAAACGCTTTTCCAATGAATACATTTTTTGCCCGAATAGCAAAGAAATAATGTATTTCCTGTATATGTAGCCTGGGTCTTTGGCGCAATGTTGTAGTCCAAGCCGGTTTATGAATTTGATTAAATAGGGTTAGTTGTTAGATTTATAACAAAATATAGTATATTTAACTTCTTATATAATGTTCTAAGTGTCAAAAGTATAAAATAAATTCAAGTGATTTAAACTGTTGAAAACTTAAGAAGTTTTTACTTTACAAATTTAACAACTGGCTTTTCTATCTTTGGCTCAACTACTGATCTATGAATCAATGAAGAATTTCAATAAACTTTGTTATTTAACAGAATATCTTTAAGTTCTAATTCGTAATAGTCTTTTGTATTGGGCAACTCAATAGGTTGATTTATATATTTCTTCACCATTCATGCGTACAGCCAACTAAACTTTTCGCATAGTTCACGGTCCCTTCTTTCTTTGTCTTTTGTTATTGAAAAAGTTTATTGGTAGTACACAAATTTATAACGATAATCACCAGTTTGTTTTTGTGTAAATATTACTAAAGTTTGCCGTAAACGAGAACTTTTCTTTAAGACAAGTTACTTTATGCGATCAAAGTTTCAGGATCTAAAAGTATGGAAATTTAAAATTCAATGACCACTTAAAAGCAATACATAAGTAAGCATATTAAATATCTTGTTACATTGATATACATCATTTTGAAATTTCCTTCTTTATCTTGCTTTCCACCAAGTCTAGCCAAAAACTTTTGCACAACTCTTTTTATCTCATTGTTTCCAAAGCGTAAAAAGTTAAAATTTAACTAGACAGTAAGAAATAATTTTATACCAGAATGACAAAGCGTTATAAGATAAAGTGACTCCTAAAACAAACGTTTCCCAACGACAAAGATGCATCTGAAAGCTTTTATAGTGAAGAACATACTAGTACCTTCAAAGACACTAAAGTTTGCTGTGCATTCATAGACTAGATTAACACATTTGAGTGTTCGCATACGTGAACAAACATTTACTTGCTAGAAGACGAGCAGTTAACGTGAGAATATGTTGGAATTACTACGTTAAACGTTAGTGTCTGGTAATTAATTAAAAATCTAGCAAATATATCAATAATCTAGTAATTATAATCTAGTTACAATAAAACTAAAGACAACTTTAGAAACTAAGTTTTAATTAACATCAAAATTATCATTTATTAAATCAGTTAAGTATAATATAAATAAAATTGTGAATACAAATGTTTTATTACAAGTTTGAAGTTGACGTACATACTAAATCAATCAGATATAAGCCGAAATTCTTCTATATTTTTAAGTCAGAATAGCAAACAAGCTGACGGTTTACCTGATGGAAAGTGGTAATCGTCACCTATAGACATGATAAAGTAGTAAAGTAGGCATAACAAAGTATACCGTGTCGCCCATGATACTACCCTTAATGCGTTGCCATTTTTGAGGAATAAGTTGTTATGTCTCTATACCCTGTAATTTCACTGCCATATCTCATCCCTCCCTTAAACAGAAAGAGAGCCTTGCAAACACAACTGCTTCATGGCAGAAATACGAATGGGACAGAGGTACGCAAGCAGACGACTTTTGTACAAAGTCTCCCTCTGGTATATATTATTGGAAATTTGAATTTGACGATTTAGTTTTTACAGATCAACGGCGCCAAATATTTTTCCTTGTTATGGAAGAAAGCTTTTCAATATGTCAGATATAAGCTATACACTGAATCAAGATCTATTAAAGAAAATGTTATTTTGCATAAAACATTTCCGAATTATCCTGTAGCTTGCAGCAAAATCTATCTTCCCTGGACATGCTTTTGGCAGGTTTTGCATTTTAAAAATATTACGTATATATGTATCTTAACTTTAGGCTCGGAGACCTGCAACACTTTCTCTAAAACATCCGTACTTTAGTAGAACTTGGCACCATTTCGACTCGGCCAACAAAGGCCTATTTTGGTCTCAATATTGTGTTGCCCATATTTCACGTTTACACTTTTAACGGATGATATTTTATATAATTAATAGCTGTATCTCGGTCTTTGTATTACCAGTAATAGCTTTAGAGCTCCACTTAAGTGAATTAGGTTAAAAAGTATCCTATTTGTAAATCTGGAGTAGAGACTATCTGCAGGTATACGCATTCAGCCATTTAAGCGTGATCGTTAAGCTGGGAAGCGTTAACATGGGTTTGCGGTTGATCCTACAGTAATAGTAATAATAATAAGATCAGAAGTTACTTATTTAATAATATTAGAATAGTAGAATTAATAATTTTCTGGAAACTGAAACTGAAACCCCTTGAGCTGATACATTATTCCATATCAGCCTTTAACTGTTTACTTTTAACAGCCTGCAACTTGGCAGGTGAATTGACAACCGCAGTTAGGCTTTAGAGATGTATTAAGAAGGACGCTGCTGCCCATCCCTTGCTCTCCGTTAGTCGGCTCTGACCTCACCCACGGGATAGGAAGGGGTGGCCTATTCTATGCCAGAACCACGAGGCCACACACAGTTTATCAAACAACTAAACAAATATATCATAATATCAAGACTTAATACTTCCTAAATCTTTCTAAAAGAGACCTATTGAACTATTATTATAGTTCAATAGGTCTATTTTATAAAGATCCTTAGTAGAGACAATTTCCATGTCGCATAGCACGCATAGCAAATTGCTCATTTGTAAAAGAGAAGCCTAGCCTCATTATCCTGTCCTAGATTGATATCGATCAAATCCAGCATTTAACTGGGAACTGATGCAGTACACTGGCATGAATGGCAGGCGATGTGCCAACCGCGTGAGACGTTGCCAAGTGAGTTTATTGAACTGCATTTGACGACGTGACAGTTTTAGGATATTTAAAATTTAACAACAAAACAGAGAGATAAAGATGCTTTTCATGCAAACGATTGACAAGTGAATATGTTTCTATTATTTTTTTTTATACAACTTAGAATGGCAAACAAGCTAACGGCCCACCTGATGGAAAGTGGTAACCGTCGCCTATAAACATGAGCAGTACCATGGACATAACAGAGTATACTATTTCGCCCGTGATACACCCCATGCGTTGCCATTCCTGAGGACTCTTTTTATTTTTGTGTATGATACGCAGTATTATGCTGTGATAATTCTGTAACTATTAATTTACAATTTTCAATTTTTTTCACCGCCTGTGACACCCACCAAACATTTCTGTTTTGCCAAATGTTGATTAGGAGAGAATGCTATCATCAAGCCCGCCTTTTGTGCCAAACATTTCTTGTAATGTAGTCAATAAAGAATAAGTAAATAAATAAACAAATAAAATAAACAGTTTAAATCGCAGTTGTCACTTGCACAGCAAAATCCTGTTTTCTTTTAAAACTAAAAACACATTTCCGCATTGTAAATACAAATATTTTAATAAAACGTGTCTATGGAAGATATCATCGTTTATTGCAGGCATTTATTTGTTTTATTTAATAACTTTTATAGACAAAATTCCATGTGGTCCCGCCATAGAATAGGCCACCACTTCCTTTCCCGTTGGTGTCGTAAGAGGCGACTAAGGGAGGGCAACGGACGGGTAGCAGCGTCCCTCTTAAAACATCTCCAAAGCCTAACTGCGGTTGACAATTCGCCTGCCAAGCGTGGCAACTACTGGCAAAACCCCAAACATGGGGGAGGCTTATGTTCAGCAGTGGACTGTATTAATATCATTATTGAATAAAACCGCTGTTTATTTGTGCAAATAAATCTCCTTATACCATAATTGACTATTTTAATAATGTTGTTTTGCTTTATATTGCTTTTGTTTTGTTATTATATATTAGGCTAAAAGGTGACTCATCAAAATTTATAACTTATTAATTATATATATATATATATATATATATATATATATATATATATATTGTGTCATTACGCAAATGTGAAAACGATTCATGGCTTAAAATAAATATAAATTTGATTATGTATTGACTGTAATTCAGCTGTACGTTTTCCAAAAAATAAATACTTAAATAAATTATTCTATGACAAAGTCGTTCAGTTGCGAGAATGTTATCGTTAGATCTCAGATTATTATCCCTTGCCCACTACACACTGTTGTATAACACGCCCTTTGGCATTTACCGCCATACTTTGTCAGTTACCAGGTGGAGCTATAATATCCTATACTATCCACAAGTATATATAATATATACTTCTGGTATTAAAAATCATACCTGTGCGTGAAAAAACCGAGTCGGCAAAGGTCAAACTAATACGAAGACACATACCTGCAACAAAAGAATATTTATAAGAATATTGTACATTTTACTTCCATATTGATCACATACATACATACATACATACATACATACATATCTGTCACGCCTGTCTCCCATTAGGGTAGGCAGAAACAATGATCACATATTTATTTTGTCATAATGGAATTACGTGTTTTTTTTTTATATATATAAAATGTCACTAGTATAATAATAGTAAAACATCAATAGTATTATTACCACTGGAATAAAGAATACTATATATATATATATATATATATATATATATATATATATATATATATATATATATATATATATATATATATATATATATATATATATATATATGCAATCCATTTAAGGTTGTCATTCTTTGGAATCAAATCTATGGAGCATTCGATAAATATAGGTATAAACTAAAATTTAAGTTCGAAGAACTGACGATATATAAAAGATAAAAAAATACCCTCTGTTTTTTTAAATGGTTGATAATGGCATGGTAACCCCGCCTGCGCTATCGGTATACACTGGCGGGGCACCAGTGAGAGATGACAGATGAGGATGAAAGCAGGTCAGTCAGTCCATCCTGACGAATTCAACTAGAATTATACACGATGGTTTCCAGGAGGAATCACGTTAGTGGTCGACCTGATAGAGTATATTGCTAGTAATGGGGCTATTTGACCACATTACTTACAATACCTTCCCTCCCCCTATAGCGGAGGGTCATCCGACACTGATTTTGCCCGCACAAGGTTGCCACTCACGAACCTTTCTTCCCCATCGTCGGTTCTTCGAACTTAAATTTTAGTTTATACATATATTTATCGAATGCTGAACAAGCGCTTTGATAACGCTACGCATTGATATGCGTATTGTAATGCTAAACATCCAAACCCATCGTTTGAAGTTTACGTACGAAACTTCTCTCATGAAGATGCTTATCGCGGCCCGCGGAACCAACACTAAAATTAATGTCTCACGCTTAGTTGGGCATTCACGCTGCCACTCGCAAACTTTGTACTGTACGAGTATTTGCGTACACCATGTGAATTGTAAATTCTGAACGTTCCGAATGGGGTTTATCATTTATGTATGCTTAATGGATCTTGTTCTGATGCAAAACAGTTTTGACCTATTTCTGTTATGGTTTTGCGTAGCGTTGAGGTTTTAGCACGTAATTTGACATGAGGTTACTAGTTCAGTTAACAACTACATTGAAACTAGATAATGTATTCTGAGTTTAATCATTGCTATGTATGTTCAATTATCCGTGTGGTTACGGAGTGCCAATACAATGCGTCGGGGGGAAAGGGATTGTTAGTAATGGAGACTGAGAATCCCATTGTTAGCAATATACGCAACCAGGTCGACCTCCTCACAGTCTCCCTGGAAACCATCATGGTTAATTCCTGATGAATTCATCATGATGGGCTAACTGGCCTGTTTTCATTCTCATCAATCACCCTTCACTGGTGCTCCGCCAGCGTATCCTGTTAGCGCAGGCGGGGTTACCATACCATTTTCACCCATCAAAAAAAAATATTTTTTTATTACCAACGAGGTAAAACTATGAAATTATTTATTTAATTTAACTCTATATTGGACGAAAAACATAAAAATAAACAATAACATATAAACATTTTAACTGAAATACAGTAGCATGATGTACAGATAGAAATATACATATAAAGGTACAAAAGGCGGTATTATCGCTAGGGCAATCTCTTACAGACAACCTTTGGTTAAAGGAGAACAGATAGAAGTGGGTAGGGGGCGTAAGAGTGAATTAATATTTTTTTACGTATAATGCACAAAAACATCAAATACATATTGTTTATCATACACATATAAATATATACATAGAACGCACTGGGAAATATGACGAATCTAATAAAATTTCCTACAGTTCTTAGTCCATACGCCTCCTAATTAACCATTTAAAGGATGCCACCCCTCGGCTTACTGTTTAGTTGCTCAGTTCCTATACCTACAGTAGTCTAGACACAGGGAAGGGGCGCGGCTGGCGCCTGCCAGTTACTTACATACCACTACCAACGAATGCATTACTGTGCATTATATGACGTGTGAGGTGCAGTACCTTTATTACATAATGGCTCACTTTTATTGTGTACTTAAACTATAAAACTTTTTTTTTATATAATCTGTTATAAAATCAGCCGTCAACTGTCGACTGTTAAACATAGGGCTCCTTCTCTCATGTCTATGGGGGAGCCGTATGTTCAACAGTCGACGAGGGGGTACAGTAAATGCCTCGCTTTATAGGCATTAGCTTTTGGCGATATTTTAAGAGGAACGCTCCTGCCCATCCCTCTTTCATTAAGTTCCCTTAATCGCCTCTTACCACACCCATGGGAAAGGAAAGGGTAGCCCATTCTATGCCGGGGCCACGCGTATTTTTTTTTATATTTATACAATTGCAATAGATAGTATTGTGTTTACTTCCATTTTGTTCTCACATGCATTCAGCTGCCGTTTTTCTTTACGAGCGATCAATTAACTTGTTGCTAAGCAAAATCTAAACCAGAGGGAGACTTTGTACAAAAGTCGATTGCTTGGGTACCTCTGTCCCATTCGTGTTTCAACCGTGAAGCAGTTGTGTTTGCATGGCTGTGTTTCGGTTTGAAGGGTGGGATATGGCGTGAATTTACTGGGTACAGAGGAATAACACTTGAGTCCTCAGGAATGGCAACGCGTGGAGGGTATCATGGGCGAAACAGTATACTCTGTTATGTTCATGGTACTGCTCATGTCTATAGGCGACGGTTACCACTTTCCATCAGGTGGGCCGTCAGCTTGTTTGCCATTCTAAGTTGTATATAAAAAAAAAAAAAAAAAAAAAACGGATATTATTATCTAATACAAATATAAATATAATATTTTAATTGTATTACTGTATACCATACCTTACTAACATTTTTTAATTTTGTAATTTTGGACAATTATTATTGGTTATTTTGTTTCATATTTTTTTTCTTGTGTTATATTTTATGATATCCTCTTGTTACTTATAAAAAATATTCAATACAATGTAGTATTGTTACGAATAAATTGAATTGAATTGAATGTGTGTTAAACAGATATGGGCGGGCTGTGTAAAAGATGATATAACAAAAATGAGGAAATAACTGCGAATAGAGAAGAATGGAGGAAGAAAAACATATTACGCCGACCGCAAATAACAATTGGGATAAGGGTAGAAAGACGATGACAAATATGTAAGAGACATCTTTCAACATTTTCTTTGCGGACCACATTTTACTTGTCTTAAAAAAGGACGAAATTACATTAATCTCCAACCGACTTCAAAAAGTTCAATTAGTTGTATTTTTTTTTTGTGTTGTTACCTCATCCGTTAGTTATAAAAACCAATTTGGAAAGTTACTTTTTACCTGAAAATTTATATACCTATAGATCGGTCCTTTAGAAATTTTATGTGTATGTTTATATTAGTATAATTATATATTTACATTATATGAACATATAAAGTATTGCTTTATTTTTCCTCTATTCAATAATGCACCGCCTACTTATTTCTCAGTTCGCCCAATGGTTGACTGGTAGAGAACACCGTCCGGTGTTAAGTCCGCCAAATGTAAATAGTTTCACAGTGCATTAAAATTTAAATAAATAAATAAATATAGTTTAATTTTTTAAATCAATATAACTAATTTTGCCACAACTGAAGCCGTTTCTTTTTGTGCAACATAACCTTAAATTACACGAGTTTCTTACAAAACTACTACAATATTTTGTAGATAAAGCAGGTGCTTCTTTCTCTATTGCGATAACAAGAAATGTTTCTATTTTAAAATCTGTAAGTATACGTTCAGTGTGTTATTACATTTACAGATTTCATTTTTACAGATTTACTTACTTTATAAAAGATAACACAATCATTTTTATGTTAACATATTTTTAATTAGAATTAAATTATAAAATATAATGATAAATTTATTTGCATAAACATATGTATGTGTGCAGTTGGTACATGCTGGGTATTTTAATGACGTTATAGTACGAACGTGTTTTGCCAATATTAGCATGACAATTTTTTGTTGACAGACTGTAGCCTTACAAAAAAATATATTGCAGATAACACAATGTCAATAATAATAACAAATATATTCAAAAATAACGATTCAAAAATGCTTTTTTTACCATCAGGCGGGCTGTATTTTTTTTTCAAACATTTGTCATTTAAGAATTCATCAATGTTGTTATAAAATTGATCAATTAGTATTTTTTTTAAATTGTTCTTAAACAAACAAAAGTAATGAAATTGTGTTAAGTAGTAAATATTCTTAACTCATCCCAAACTGTATTTTATAATGGCCAGCACGGACGAGGTACATTTTCATTATCTTTTTTGAATTGCAATTTCAAATAAGCTGCTTAGCAACAGTAATAGACAGAGACAGAGGATTCTATCTACTCATGCGGACGACTTTATTTCTCGCTTTAGTTAACACCGTCCAAGATACGTACGTCGACGAAATTAGTGTTAAAAGGGTTAAATTAAAAACACTCTTAATCGCCAAGCCTGCATGAATAAATTGATGCGAAAGAGATTTATTTGAATTGGAGCATTTGGCATTACGATAATGGAAAACATGCGCATATGTATATATATATATATATATATATATATATATATATATATATATCTTCATCGCAGGCATCTTTCATAGACTGCCTTAAAAAACTATCCTAAGCTACCTGCATCCATTAACTTTCAACACGTTTGAGGTCGTCGCTCCATCTAGTGGGGCGGGAAAGGTACGCTTCCTACAAAATATACACCTTATTAAATTATACATGGACAATCCTGTCTGGCTGGATTCTAGACGAAGGCGTATACATTGGTGTACTGACAGTGGGGGATGGGTTTTAGGGTGGTACGAATTTTTTCTATAAAATCTTTATGATATATGTATTATCATTACCAGTGAAATGTTTAAAGAAAACAGCTTTTTCTAGACTGAAAATATTTTTATTTAGGGGCAAGAATAAAAAGGAAAAAAGTACAGTACCTCTCTCTCCAAGGGGGAAGGGTAAAGTGATTGTTAGTCATGAGGTCTAATAGTCCTACTGCTAGGACCTATCGACCCTATCAGGTCGACCTCCACGCGTTTCCCCCTGAAAACCATCGTGATTAACTGACCTGGCTTCATCCTCACCTATCCTCTCTCAATGGTGCCTCGCTAGCATTTACCAATAGTGCAGGTGAGGTTACCATTTCATTATCAAGTTATAAAAAACTCTCTTCTACTCTCCAAGGAACGTAGTTAAAATCATATTTAATACATATCATAAATGTATAAATTTGCACAGATGTTGAAATGTTTGACGACCTTGCTGTTGTAGTGGTTTAACACACGGCCTCGCCCTCCGCCGGTAATGAGTTTGATTCCCGCACAATAATACATTTATATTCGTGAGTATTACTGTTTATATTGGTCCGAATATATTTAATTACAATGTACCTATTTGGAAACAAGAGGGATTTTACCAGAGGAGGACTTTGTAACAAAAGTCAATTGCTTGGGCATTTCTGTCCCATTCGTGTTTCTACCGTGAAGCAGTTGTGTTTTCATGACTGTGTTTCAGTTTGATGGGTGGGATATGGCGTGAATTTACAGGGTACAGAGGAACAACAACTGAGTCCTCAGGAATGGCAACGCATGGGGGTTATCACGAGCGAAACAGTATACTCTGTTATGTCCATGGTACTGCTCACGTCTACAGGCGACGGTTACCACTTTTCAGCCCTTCTTTTAGGTGGGCCGTCGGCTTGTTTGCCATTCTTAGTTGCATAAAAAAATGTATTTAATATTATATATAGCCGTGGGGTACCGGCATCGAATGAATTTAACGATCGACGTGCTCCTTCTTTGTAAAGTCGGTTAATAAAAAGTATAATACCTCAGTCCTCTCTACACACCACTTCGTCCTAAATACGTGAAACATATAAAAGCATATTTTCTTTTTTCTCCGAAATAAAAAGAAAGGCCGAAAATAACAAATGGCCCGCGTGGCCCACTGTTCGGGTGCATTCACAAAAGCGTACTAATTGCTCGGCGTCGTTAACGACTTACGTTTACTTGGGTTAAATATGACGGAGCAATTAACGGTACAATTAGTCTATACTTTATATTGTGAAGAGGAAAGATTTTTTTTTTGTATATTTGTAATTAACAAACTCAAAAACTACTACAGCTGTTTAAAAAATCCATCGATTTCAGTATCACCGCTTAAGTCGTTTAAATGTTTCTTTCACAACGGGCATGACATATAACTGTGTGACACTATTTTAGTGATTTTTATTTATTTATTTATTTAAATAACTTTACTGACCAAAAGAAAATATGGTATAAATGGCGGGCTTAATGCTAGTAGCATTCTCTACCAGTCAGCCTTTAGGATTTAAATAGTAACACCAGAGGGAGACTTTGTACAAAAGTCCATTGCTTGGGTATCTCGGTCACATTCGTATTTCTACCGTGAAGCAGTTGTATTTGCATGACTGTGTTTCGGTTTGAAGGGTGGGATATGGCGTGAATTTACAGGGTACAGAGGAATAACATCTGAGTCCTCAGGAATGGCAACACATGGGGGGTATCATGGGCGAAACAGTATACTCTGTTATGTCCATAGTACTGCTCATGTCTATAGGCGACGGTTACCACTTTCCATCAGGTGGGCCGTCAGCTTGTTTGCCATTCTAAGTTGTATAAAAAAAAGAATGAATTATTTTTGTTGGTTATTAAATATTTTTGTAATTAAGCACTAAATAAACATTTATTTCTTTCTTTCAACGGACGGCGTTACTACATTTTAAAGAAACAAAAGCGATTCAAATTCTGAACCTCCTTTTTCGAAGTCGGATAAGGAATTATATAATGCACCCACTTATGGTATTTCGGTCTCAACAGTACTCGTTTCCGGCAACTACATAGGGATGTAACAAAGCGCCGCTAGACTAGCGTCGGCGCCCGGCGTCGCACGCGATCGATACGGCGCGACTGCACCGAGCCACCGGAGTGGTTGCCAGCAGACGTGTTCTCCGCACACCCTGAGTTATGCGGGTGATTATTTATCTTAGGAGCCCCTTACACTATCTTGCTTCCTGTTACTATTTAAATGCGGAAATTTGTAAGGTTGCACGAAACAGATGTATCTTTGTAACTTTCATGCAAAAACTACCTACTAAATGAATTTGAATAATAAGTGAATAAAGATTGTGTGCCACAACAAAAAAAACTACTCCAATTGTGTCAAAATCAGTCATTATGCATTTTTAATTGCAATTTGAAAAATAGAACAAAAGATATTTATATTTACTGGGTATAGAGGAATAACACCTGAGTCCTCAGGAAAGGCAACGCATGGGGGGTTATCATGGGCGAAACAGTACACTCTGTTATGTCCATGGTACTGCTCATGTCTATAGGCGACGGTTACCACTTTCCATCAGCTTTTACCCGCTACATCATCCGCGTGACCGGGATATGTTTACTGACCGGGATAAAAAAGTAGCCTCTATCTTTCTCCACCTATATAGCAAATGTATACCATATTACATAGTGATTGGTTAAGCCGTTAAAACGTTATAAAGTAACAAACAAACTCACACATTTAGGGTGGAAAGGGGCTGTTAGCAATAGTGTTTGACGGCCCCATTGCTAGCTATATACCTTACCCTATTAGGTCAACCACTTCGTGATTCTCCCTGGAAACCATCGTAAACAATTCTTGTCGAATTCGTCACGATGCGAACCGATTAAAGCGACCTCTGATTGGGAAAGGGATTGTTAGTAATGTGGTCAAATAGCCCTATTACTAGTAATATACCCTGTCAGATCGACCTCCACGTGGTTCCCCCTGGAAACCATCGTGGTTGATGCCAGTTGAATTCGCCAGGATAGACTAACTGACCTGCTTTCATCCTCATCTGTCATCTCTCACTGGTGCCCCGCCAGTGTATACCGATAGCACGGGCGAGGTTACCATTCCATTATCATCCATTAAAAAAAAACTCACACATTTATAATATTAGTAAGGACAACAGTGTAATAACCCCTCAACTCCAGGGGGAAAGGGATTGTTAGTAATAGAGACTGAGAATCCTATTGCTAGCAATATACCCAACCAGGTCGACCTCCTCGCGGTTCCCCCTGGAAACTATCATGGTTAATTCCTGATGAATTCATCATGATGGGCTAACTGGCCTGTTTTCATTCTCATCTATCACCCTTCACTGGTGCTCCGTCAGCGTATCCCGTTAGTGCAGGCAGGGTTACCATACCATTTTCACCCATTAAAAAAACCCCTTAACTCCCGCACTGTCCCCGTTAGAGGTAGGTAATTGCATGGTTGTTCGTGATATAGAAAGTTTCAGATGAAAATAGTAGTTTTAACTTTGTTATTTTAACGACGCTTGTTAACTCTAACTGTAGCGTCCGCGGAAAAACCTTATTGTATAAAAATAACTAACGAAAAGAAAAACTGTTGTTCAATATTTTCTTTTACAATTAACAAGTTAACAATATCTATAACTGAACAAGCGCTGAGATTCAGAGTTGCGACGTCAAAGTGACACCAAGGAGGGCGGCAAAGGACCTCCACGTGGTTTCCATGGAAACCATAGTGGTTAATTTATTGTTGAATTCGTCACTATGGACCAAATGACCTGTTTCACCCTTACCTATCACCTCTCACACTAGTGAGGTAATGAAATAGATATGGTCAATTAAAAAAATACCCAAAAAAGCGCAGAGAAAAATTATTACCTCAATATAATTCCTATGATTTTATAAAATTACATCTTCAGACCTTTTTATTTAGATATAGGAAACATTTTTTGTAATGTGGTCAACATTACAAAAAATGTTTCCTACAAAAAGCAGACTTAATGCTATTATATATCATTCTCTCCCAGTCAACCTTTGGCAAAACAAAAATGCAATTATGCAGTAAAAAAAATTTCATTTCAAATTTAGAAACAAAAAAATTTGCTTTCAACATGCTCCATACCTTGTTTTATTTACAAAATTAAAAACTACAAATTTAAAAAAAAAAACTTTGTTCTTATTTTAAAATACCACATTTAAAAATGGAACACAACAGTTTGTTTTCATAATATATTTTTACTACAAAGTTGAAAAGAGTACAGATCTGCTGCGTATTGAATTAGGACCTTGATAATATATGTATATATAAAATATGTTTATGCAACGAGTGTATTGAAGCGGTCGCTACTAAAACGCAATATAAAGGGGCCTTGCAAACGAACCAGCCAACTGTAACGGTTGCAGTTTGAATACGAGCCAAGGATTAGCGGGCCAGCCGGGGCTGGTAGCCGCTTGATAACTACGCTGGCAGAGCCACCGGCGGACTCGACGATAGCGGATAGCTCTTTGAACAGGATCATTTGGCGGAAAGGCTTTTGATGTTGATTACGGCTATTACTATAACCTTGTAAGGCTATTTAAACTATTATAATACTTTATCTAACTTGAAAGTCCAAGAAAGGTAACAGAGGTTGAAACGAAACAAAGAAGCTGACGGCCCATTTGATGGAAAGTGGTAATCATCGCCTGTATACCATGGAAGAAGGACCAGAGGGAGACTTTTTACAAAAGTCGTTTGCTTGGACACCTCTGTCCCATTCGTGTTTCTACTATGAAGCAGTTGTGTTTACATGGCTGTATTTCGGTTTGAAGGGCGGGATATGGCAGTGTATTTACAGGGTACAGAGGAATAAAACCTGAGTCCTCAGGAATGGCAACGCATGGGGAGTATCATGGGCGAAACAGTATACTCTGTTATGTCCATGATACTGCTCATGTCTATAGGCGACGGTTACCATTTTCCATCAGGTGGGTCGTCAACTTATTTGCCATTCTAAGCTGCAGAAAAAAACATGGAAACCACAGAATACACCATGACAACTATGGTACGCTGAAGAGTACCTAGAAATGGCACCTATGTTGCCAATTCTAGTCACTATGATGTATCTATATACCTGTAATTTCACTACTATATATTTAGCACTCATATATGGATGGAATTTGAAATCGCGTCTCCTTGGCAACCGAAGTTAGGCTTTGGTGATGTTTTAAGAGAGACGCTACTGATCATCTCTCGAATCGAACCCAAAACTCTTACAGATGGAGTCATCACTTCTTTAGACACCTCCCTCGAAACTATCAATCACATTTGGCTTCCGTAAACGTGTGTAGTTACTGACAATTGCGAGACAAATGTCAGATGTGAACTTGAAGAGAACAGGGGGAAGGGATTGTTAGTAATGGGGATGTTAGTCCCCATTGATATCAATATTGATATCAGGTCGACCTCCACGCGGTTCCCCTGGAAACCATCGTGACTAATTTATCGTTGAATTCGTCACGATGTGCTAACTGACCTGCCTTTTTTTTTATACCACTGAGGTGGCAAACAAGCATACGGCCTACCTGATGGTAAGCGGTTACCGTAGCCTATGAACGCCTGCAATACCAGAGGTATTACGCGCGCGTTGCCGACCCTGTAGAAACCTCTTTACCCCCCTTTTGAAGAACCCCATGCTGCCTTTTCATCTACACCAATCATCCTTCACTGGTGCCCCGCTAGTGTATACCGATAGCACGGGCGGGATCATCATTCCATTATCAACCATTAAAAAAAAATTGAACGGAAAAAGATCTGAATGCGCATTATACGAGACAACGTCACAGAGCGTCGCAGAGTAGAATTGTCTGACTTTTTATACTACTGTAATCACATCATAACAAAGAACGGTTTTTTTTTTTTTATATAGGTATAATACACAGATTAATACAAAGTAATGACTCATCTAATCGAAGGAGAGATGATTAATCAAAGTGCGATGATTACATGATAAACCAGTTCCCACCATTGACTCAACCTTTAGGTATATGTATGTGTATATATATATACACAGGATGGACGTAAAGTACATACACTTTTAAAATCATCGTCATCAGCCATTATTTGTCTACTACTGACCATAGACATCACCCATTTAGGGTGCCAGTAATTGCCACGCTTAACAGCAGTTAACGCAGAGGCTGTCAATGTAACTACAGCATTTGCAGAAGTACATTACATAAAAAAAAGAATCTATAATAATTATATATATGTCAACGAAAAATATTAATTTCTTATTTACTAAATTATTTCTATAATTTATTTATTTATTCTACACTTGATTGCACCAAAAAAAAAAAAAAAAGGAAAAATAACAAATATAGTAAATATTAATGAGAAGTGATACAAACGGCGGCCTTATCGCTAAGCAATCTCTTCCAGACAACCTTTGGGTAGAGGACATTGAGAAAAAGACAAAGGGTAGGTGGCGCATTATTATATAAATATTATCACATATATATATATATATATATATATATATATATATATATATATATATATATATATATATATATATATATATATATATATATATATATATATATATATATATATATGATTGCACTTGAAAGGGCACAAAGATCTGTATTAAAAGTAATGTTTAGGAAACCAATTCGTTTTCCCACCTATCTTTTGTATCAGGAGGCTGCTGTTCTGACAGTGCGTCAACTTTATATACTTAAAGTAGTAATGATGCACCACAAATCTCCTCTCCTCCCGCAAAAACCTTCGGACCAGAGAAGGCGCAAAATAATCATCCCTCGCATTAATACTGCATTTGCAAAGCGCTTTAGTTATTATTCGTGCCCATTTATATATAAAAAACTTAATAATCTCTGCAAACTGGATGGTCTTAACAATGCGGAAGCTAAACATAGGATACAAGGATATTTACAAAATCTTGATTACGATGCCACAGAATTAATATTATATACCATTTATTGATATTCGTATATAGTAGTGTATGTCTTTAGTATATTTAATTGTATGTATTTATTTATGTAATATTAGAGTATTTACATAATTTTCTGTTTTATGCGCATGTCTTCACGAAGCACTTCATTTTAACTTGTTGCTTTCGTAAAACTGGCTTAGTATTTTAATTTAATTTATATTTGTAAACCACCGTGTCTTGGTAATCTCGTATGGACTGCCGCGATACAGGTTCTCCTAGTGCGGGGTCCAATGTACTCGCTGTTGTAATTTTTTTTTTGTATTTAATAAATAAATAAAATAAATAAATAAATAATATATATATATATATATATATACACACTACACATATTACCAAGATCTACAATAAATAATAATGTATTTATAATCAATATAATAAAACGGAAAAGTTCGTTTATATGAACACGCTAATCTCTGAAACTACCAATCGTATTTAAACAAAATTATAGCTCATTTCTTGAGAAAGGTCTATAGGCTGTACAACATCACGATACGATCACAGCCGAAGCCGCGGGATAACAGCTAGTTTACATATAAATTAAATTAAGTATATTTTTGTATATGTAGTAGTGTAATACACCACTACGGTGAAAAACAGTAAAAACAATAACTTTCAATAGTTTTTCATTACATTTCTCTATTACGCAAACACAAAGTAATCTTTAATCAAATTTCCAATAATAATAATGTTATTTTCAGATGGAAACAACAAACAACTACGCAAAATACATAAAGAGATAATCCAGCAAATCCGTCCAAGGTATTTGATGAGTGAAAATGGTATGGTAACCCCGCCTGCGCTAACGGAATACGCTGGCAGAGCATCAGTGAAGGGTGATAGATGAGAATGAAAACAGGCCAGTTAGCACATCATGATAAATTCATCAGGAATTAACCATGATAGTTTCCAGGGGGAACCGCGAGGAGGTCAACCTGGTTGGGTATATTGCTAGCAATGGGATTCTCAGTCTACATTACTAACAACCCCTTTCCCCCCGTCCAAGGTATTAGAAAAACATGCTGTATATCAGTATTTTTCAAAGTGTGGGTCGCGACCCCTTGGGTCCCCGAGCCTCTACAAGGGGGTCGCGGAAGGTCGCGAAGCAGTGAAAAATCAACAGTTCCGTAAATACATCAATCAATCAATAATACATAATGAAGTATCTATAACAGACATCGATTACATGTCTGTTTTACATACTTTATTATGTATTATTTATTTTATCGATACCTAACTGTGAATATAAATACAACTGTACGGATTTCATAATTGTATTATAATAAAATTTATACACATTCGAAACCGTAGAGGGTAGGGGGTCACAAGATATTTTTACATAATAAGGGGGTCGCGTCATTAAAATCGCGTCTGAATGAAAAACACTGCTCTATATGAAATTGAAACGGCGTGCCGATATAAAACAAAAATGATCCCTTCATGGTAAATGATTTAATAAATCGTCGCATTAAAACAAACAAAATAAAACGTGATGAAATATAATCCACTTGGATTTCATAGACTACAATATATTAAATAAATACCACTGGAATAAGCTACACTAAGCTTAAACTAAAGCCCTGCTTAGTTGGGGATACCAGATGGCATTGTTATATGATCCGGCTCGAAGGACCACAAGCGGATGTTGAAATAAAAGTGCGTTTGATTTTTAATATTTGTTTATTTTTTAATTTGGAAATATACAGAGCACAGTGCAGAAGGTTTTACAATTGATGGTGGAAGGGGACGGAAACATCAATGTAACAGTGTTGCCACATTTACATCGATGTTTCTACATAAAAAGTTATATTAAACATTGTTTATGGTATTATTTACAATAGTTAAAGTAAAAAATACATCTGGATCTTGATAAATACCTTTTTTGTATAATTAAATACACAAATAATAAATATATTAAAAAATCAGACGAGACACACTTTTACTTAGATAATAAACGTCAATATGGTACGGGAATGGAACCCGCGATCATTGGAAAATACGTCACTATGTTCAACCGCTACACCATTCAATTTGATAAAAATGAAAGAGTGCTACAACTGATTCGATAAGGAAACAGTCCATTTGTCTGTCTGTCACACCTCAACGGTCACGGAAAGGTCTCTTTTTATTACTATATTGGAAGAAACTCTTTCCACGAACTCATAAATTTAATTACACTGATCCATTTGTAAGAATGCGACTGGATCATCCGTCACGCCTACTCAAGAATTGTGAGTCGATTGTGCAGATTCTTTTAATATAGAAAAGATTATTACCAGAGGGAGACTTTGTACAAAAGTCGATTGCTTGGGTACTTCTGTCCCATTCGTGTTTCAAACGGCTGTGATTCGGTTTGAAAGGTGGGATATGGCGTGAATTTACTGGGTACAGAGGAAGGGTGTTAGACAACTTAGAATGGCAAACAAGCTGACGGCCCACCTGATAGAAAGCGGTAATCGTCGCCTATAGATATGAGCAGTACCATGGACATAACAGAGTATACTGTTTCGCCCATGATACCCCCCATGCGTTGCCATTCCTTAGGACTTAGGTGTTATTCCTCTGTACCCTGTAAATTCAAGCAATATCCCACCATTAAAACCGAAACACAGCTACGCAAACACAACTGCTTTACGGTTGAAACTCCAATGGGACAGAGGTACCCAAGCAATCGACTTTTGTACAAAGTCTCCCTCTGGTACATTCCCTCGGTCTGGTATTAATATAAAATACAGCCCTAGCCCTTATCAATGCTTAATAAGATAACTATTTATTTATTTTATTTTTTATTTATTTATTTATTAAATACAAAAAATTTACAACAGCGAGTACATTGGACCCCGCACTAGGAGAACCTGTATCGCGGCAGTCCATATGAGATTACCAAGACACGGTGGTTTACAAATATAAATTAAATTAAAATACTAAGCCAGTTTTACGAAAGCAACAAGTTAAAATGAAGTGCTTCGTGAAGACATGCGCATAAAACAGAAAATTATGTAAATACCCTAATATTACATAAATAAATACATACAATTAAATATACTAAAGACATACACTACTATATACGAATATCAATAAATGGTATATAATATTAATTCTGTGGCATCGTAATTTTACCTCTTATCGTAATTTTTTAATATTTTGATATATAGTTATTACTACAGTCTTACCCCTACTCTGTTACCATAGAATTGTGCCGGAAATGATAACCCTGTACCTAGCAACTCTAGCTGGTACATACCTAATCAGCGCTATACAAATCTAGGTCCAGATAACTCGCGAAAACCTACTTCCATTAAGATTAGGTTCCACAACTAAAAATCGACTCCAATCAAGTAGCAAATTTAGTCATTTTGATTTCAAAACTAAAAAAATCATTGAAGTCGGTACGGTATGGGCGAGATTAACGCGTAACATACAAAAAATACAATAATTGAGAACCTCCAACCGTCAGAGGTCTTCTTTTTTTATAAACAACTATGTGTTCTGACGTAAATTTTTATACGACAACTTTTTTGCTAGAATAGCAAAAAAGTTAGCTAGTTAGTTAGTTAGTCAGCTTAAGCTGAGTATTTTTATATTTTTAAGATTTTTTCTTGTAGAATACATACAATATATATATATATACAATATTCTCTTGTAGATTTAGTACAAGATTGTATAATTGTATGATAAGTCGCGATACAAAATATTGTTCGGTAAAATTGTTAAGACAAGAAGATTTTCAAGAACGTCATTATTTATTTTTCTACAACTACGTAGGTTTGAAATAGATCGGTAGCCTACAAACCCTCAGAGGTCGCTTTTTTAATGGGTGATAATGGTGAGGCAACCCCATCTGCGCTATCGGTATACACTGGCGGGGCACCAGTGATAGATGACTGATGAGGATAAAAGCAGGTCAGTTAGTCCATCCTGGCGAATTCAACTAGAATCAACCACGATGGTTTCCAAGGGGAACCACGTGGAGATCGACCTGACAGAGTATGTTGCTAGTAAAAGGGCTATTTGACCACATTACTAACAATCCTTCCCCCCCCCCCCCCCCTCAGAGGTCATTTTAAATAAAATACAAAGATGAAAATGACGATATATCATTATTAAATTAATAATTATTAAAAAGCATACGACCCGCAAGTAGGACAGCACTGTATAGTATACGTATGAATACAATTCGATTGATTGAATTATTCAGATTCGATAGGTCACGGGTTATGAATTCACGATTTGAAGCACCCACGTATCCAATTGATTAATTACGCGTGTTTGCGTCAGTTACGTTAATTAATAAATTAATTTGATTATTTTGAGCATAGATAATAAAACAATAGTTGAAATATATATATATATATATATATATATATATATATATATATATATATATATATATATATATATATATATATATATATATATATATATATATATACCACTGAGGCGGCACACAAGTATACGATCCACCTGATGGTAAGTGGCTACCGTAACCTATGAACACCTGCAATGGCAGGGGTATTACACGCGCGTTGCCGATCTTGAAGAAACCTCTTTACTCCCCTTTTGAAGAATACCATGCTGTATTGTGTCTCTTGTGAAAACCTCGGCAGGCTGGGCATGTTATTAGATTTATTTCTAATATATTAATGATGAAAATGAATAGGTAAAGAAGATTATTTTGTTATACATTCACTAAGAATGTATCTCAGCCAAATCCCATAGGACTAGCAGATAAGAGCATTCACACGAGCGAAGCCGCAGTAAACAATAATCTAATCGTCTAATAAACATTGACTATCGCAGACAGAGTCCACCGGACTCTTCCTGATAGTCAGTCGTCTCTCTGATAACTCAGTTAATTCGGGCTCGTTATCTAATCTGACACCAGGGTTGCTAGATGCGATTAATGACTTTTAACCAAATGTCAAATATTCACTAGAGAGAGACTTTGTACAAAAGTCGTTTGCTTAGGTGCCTCTGTCCCATTCGTATTTCTACCATGAAGCAGCCCTATTGCTAGCAATATGCCCTATTAGGTGGACTTCTACATAGTTCCCCCTGGAAACCATCGTGAACAATTCTTGTTGAATTCGTCACGATGCGCTAACTGACCTGGTTTATCCGCACCTATCATCCTTCACTGGTGCCTCGCCGGTGTATACCGAAAGCGCGGGCGGGGTTACCACTCCATTAAAAAATACCTTAGTCCTCAGAAATGGTAATACATGGGGGTAATCAAATGGTAAATGTATCAAAATCAATGGTATCATGGGCGAAACAGTAAACTATGTTATGCCCATGGTACTGCTCATATCTATAGGCGCGGATACCACTTTAAATGAGGTGGGCAGCTAGCTTGTTTGCCATTCTAAGTTGCATAAAAAAATTTCCCGCAAAATCGATCCGATTTTCCTTTACTTTTTTACCTAATCACAAACTTGTATCGATTTTCACTACCTTTAGTCACAAATCACAAAAAGAACGATCAAAAACAAATTCTTATTCCGTAAGTTTTTTATTTTTACTTTACTAGTCTTATTACACCTGTTTTACTACCTTCATTCATATATTTTATATACTGCTACATGGTTTACAACTAACAAAACTGGAAAACAATACTCAAATTTGTACAAACCTATTTCACTTTTCTCCAAGAATTTCTCTGCTCCGAAATTTCGCGAAGAGAAAAAAAAATACCTAGAATTGTAACAATATACTCAACCTGGCAACCCCGTCTGACATATTAATAACGTTTTACTTTACCGCGAACCGATTACAATGTTATCCAGGGAACTTATTAATGCCAGCACTTATCGTGGGTTACATTTAAAACATACGCATTATTAATTCATAATATACACTAGTTGATAGACGCGTCTTCGTTTGTGTGAATTCTTACTAATATTACCTACGTGAGAGTGAGTTTGTTTGTTACACTTTGGCACCTTAATGGCTTAACAAATCACTATGAAATTTTATTATACAGGTACCATATGGGATAGGAATGAAGTATATGCTAGTAAGGATATGTTTTTTTTTATTTTTTATACAACTTAGAATGGCAAACAAGCTGACGGCCACCTGATAGAAAGTGGTAACAGTCGCTTATAGACATGAGCAGTACCATGGACATAACAGAGTGTTTCGCCCATGATACCCCCCATGCGTTGCCATTCCTGAGGACTCAGGTGTTATTCCTCTGTACCCTGTAAATTCACGCCATATCCCACCCTTCAAACCGAAACACAGCCATGCAAACACAACTGCTTCACGGTAGAAACACGAATGGTATAGAGGTACCCAAGCAATCGACTTTTGTACAAAGTCTGGTAAATAGTTCTGTTCTAGATGATTTCATCGTCATCATCATATCAATCCTTAACCGTCTACTGCTGAACATAAGCCTCCCCCTTGGGGGGTTTTGCCAGTAGTTCCCACGCTTGTATATCTTATGTATGTGTAAGTATATTTGTTATTTATATATAATTATTCGCTTATATATGCACATATAAACGATGATTAAACCTAAATTTATTTTTAAATAAACGATAAACATACTAAAGCATGTATATCAATAATTACTAGTACCGCATTCAAGTATTCTAACACTTCCCTATGGTTGACTGGGAGAGAATGCTTTTTTGCATTAATTCCACCATGTACACACACATGTAACAATGAATGAATAAATAAATAAATAATTGTATATACATTGAACAGACTTAACATAAGATGGAGTTCTCTACCAATCAACCATTGGGCTAATAAAATACATATGCAAAACATATATCCAAATGCAAGATTACAAGTCAGAGGAAAATTTCTTTGATGATAAAAGTGTATGTATCCATTATCATGTGTTAGGTCATTATCAATTAGGTATATCAATTATGTGGTAATAATAATTGAGATAACAATAGCAGGAACTGATAACGGCTGTTCAACTGATAACAGACTGATATCAGTTGAGTTCACAGCTGGTTGTTTACACATACACATGTATACTATACATGACTTTATATAATATATATATATATATATATATATATATATATATATATATATATATATATATATATAATGTATTACGGGAGTACCATGGGCGTCACAGTATTCAGAGCTCATAGATATTCTTGCCTATAGACGACAGTTATCACTCTCCAACTGAGGTTTTCATAGTTATTTTTCCATGGTACTGCTCATGTGTATAGGCGACGGTTACCACTTTCCATCAGGTGGGCCGTCAGCTTGTTTGCCATTCTAAGTTGCATAAATAAAGTTATATTTCTGAGTATTTAACTTAAAAATGGGTGTAGGTATATTTTATCTTAATACACCGTTATAAAAGTGGCCCATTTCATTGATTATCCTATTTTTGAAGCCCACACGTACGAAGTAACAGGTAAAAACTAGTGAAGAATACAAAAAAGAATAATCGAAATCAATTCACAATTTCTTTCAGACTTCAGCTAATGATAATTAGAGAGATTCTTCATCTTAATTCACCTAATGATACCATATTATTTTTATCGGACTTCAAATAGATTAAAACTTAATTTTGTTACCTCAAAACTCCGTCAATTATAAAGCGGTTTAAAAAATTATTTCTTTATCTGAAAGGATACACTTACAGATGGGTCCCATAAAAATTTAATAAAAATCAATTCAGTAATTTACCCTACCCTTTGTCTTTTTCTCAATGTCCTCTACCCAAAGGTTGTCTGGAAGAAATTGCATAGCGATAAGGCCGCCTTTGGTATCACTTCTCATTAATATTTACTGCATTTGTTATTTCTCTTTTTACTTGGTGCAATAAAGTGTAAATAAATAAATAAATAATTTAGTTTTTATATCAAAATAACTCTTTTTACCACAACTGAATTTTTTTGTGAAAAACAATCTTCAATGATGTTAAGATCTCATAACTCACCGATAAGAATTACCTCGCATTTATCTGCGGCGTAAATACACCATAATATATTACTTACAAGTTCAGAGCGTGCACGACAAACAAACGTACCTGTGAACGAAAACAAAACAATTAATTCCCTTTATTCAGAGGGTCTTGAACTTTTAAAATCACTTCATAAATTATTTTTATTTCATCGAACTCCCCAGTGGTAGTAAATAAAAGATTTGTGTTACTCGGTAAATACTTAAGGGCTTTTTTTAATTTATGATAATGGAATGGTAACCCTGCCTGCGCTGACGGTATACACTGGCGGGGCACCAATGAGGTAAAAAGACAGGTCCCATCGTGATAAATTTATTTTTTTATTTATATTATGTTATTATTCATATTGTTAATATCTTTACTTATTTAATGACATTTAATAATTTAATTCTATTTTAATGTTTATCAAACACAAGGCATGCTGTGGTTGCCTATAAATGTAAGAACAGTTAGATCTAATCTGCCAGTGTATTGTATTGAAATGTTTAGCTGTATCTTATTACCAACATAAGTATAAATAAATAATTATATATATAATAAATATCATATATTATAAATCAATAAATAAATACACCAGGAATTCAGCACGATGGTGAGGGGGGAGGACACGTGGACGTCGACCTGATAGGGTACATTACTAGCAATGGGACTGGTAGTCTGAATTACTAATAATCCCTTCCTCCCAGCTCTTAAAGGCTCGTGTTGCATGTATGCAATATACATACTCCGTCAATAGTACTGTTCTTGTCTATAGGCTACGATTATCACTTCCTATCAGGTAGACCGTCAGCTTATTTACCATTCTAAGCTACATAAAAAAAATGTGGGTTACTAATATAAATATAAAATTGAGTTTGTTTGTTTGTCCAATCGTCACGACATTTGATATACACGTAATATTTGGGATATAGGTTACTATCGTCCTGGATAATCAATACAAAGGCGGTCACGCGAACGAACGAAGCATAAATATCGTCCTACTACAATATTATAAATGTGAAAGGCAAGAAAATAAAAAATGTAAACGTAAAAGAGGAAGGGAAAGACCGAGGAATAACTACATGGGGCAGATAAAGGAAACACTAGGTGTCATATCGTATAGGGAGGTCAAAGGATATGGCCTGGGATAGAGCTGGCTGGAAGAGAATGCATGAATTAGTTGCACCGACAAGAGGACACTCTTAAATGAAAAGAGAGAGAAATATACGTTTGATCTGTACGCTGTATTATATTTACTCTCCTGAATACATTAAGTCTAAATTTAAATTTCACGAAGAGGTCAGTAACAGTTGTCTTAGAACTTTTAGAAATCTCCTGCTGCACCTTCCTGTCCATTACACAGGATTTTTCTCTAATTCTTTCGCCATTCAGGCTATAAAGCACTAGACTTTGACATTCAAGTGTAAACTACTTTCTTTTTATTTAGAATCCATAAAATCGTAATCACTTTGATTTGTCTGAAGCTGAAGTTTTGCTTGTACTGAGTGGTTTTTCGTCCAATAATATATATATATATATATATATATATATATATATATATATATATATATATATATATATATATATAAATGTAAGTAATATGAGTATAATACGTATGTTATTTTTAAATTCCTATTTTAATTCAACATTGTTCATTACGTTGCACCGTTTACATACATGGTCGACTGGTAGATAACGGCATATGGTGTTAAGTATATAGGTAATAAAATTTAATAAATAAATATGCTAGAATATTTGGATATTTAGACTTTCTTTTATACAACTTCGAATAGCAAATAAGCTACCACCAGATGGAAAGTGGAAACCATCCTCTATAGACATGAACGGTAGCATGGACATAACAGAGTGCATAAAGAGTCGCCAATACTACCCTCCATGCGTTGCCATTCCTGAAGCTAAGGTGTTATGCCTTTGTACGCTGTACTTTCATTTCCATATTCCTTCTTGCTTCATTGTGAAAACACAAATAGGACAAAAGTACCTAAGCAGACGACTTTTGTACAAAGTCTCCCTCTGTTTGTTACTGAATCACAAACTGCTAAACGGATGTGTATGAAATTTGGTGCACGAGTAGGCTACACTCTCACTTAACACATAAGACACTTCATGTACTAATTTACCCAGGCTAAGCCACGGGAAATAGTTATATATAAATGTCACTGGTACCCGGAACCCCTGTAACTGTTCCACGGAACTCTTACATTAAAACTTGAGTAGGTATTCTAATTAAATAGTTGGGTTACACGCATGCTTACTTATAACTGCTAAGTTTGTTCCTGTCCCGGGGTCACTGGGAACATTTATCAAGTGATTAATGATTCTAAACTTACCTTTATATATAAAGTTAAGTAACTATGTACAGTGAGCCTCGTAATAGACAATTTTCAACCGATTACAAAAAAAAAGATTGTAGAAAAAAATTCTTATGTTTGTTACCACATAACTCCGTCAGTTGTAAACTGAATTGAAAAAATATTTTTTTATCTGAAAGGATATACTTATAAATTGATCGCGTAGAAATTTCATCAAAATCGGTTCAGCAGTTTAGTTTTTAAATATAAAACAACTGGTTTTGTCAAAATTTATGGCGGTTTTCGTTGTGGACTACTATCTTAATTGTATACTCTAATAAAGAGATCTCGTGGGCCGTCAGCGTGTTTGGCAATCTAAGTTGTATAAAAAAATATAAAAAAAATCTATATGGGGCAGACTGTACAGGTAGTCATTATTTGGAACATGAAATAGGAAGATTATTGCGAGACAGGTGAACCGGTTTTGGTAATGATTGTGCGAATTACGCTTGTTTATTTATACGCGACCCTCTTTAAACGACTCTAATAATTTAGGATTTGTTTCATAAAACAATACCGACATTAATCGTGGCAAAACTATTTATTTTAATTTACAAGCTTTTTTTACATACAATATACAAACAATATTGATGAATGTGGAAGAAGCGAAAGAGGTCTGTTTGAATCGAAGCATTTGGCGTTCCATTGCTTCTGCCTACCCTAATGGGAGACAGGCGTGACAGATATGTATGTAATATACAAACAATAATAAATACACACAGATATCTGGTGTATTTTATATAAGGCAGTGTTAGCATCTTTACATTTAAAATACCTATATTTTATTATATTTGGTATCATAACGTAACTGTTGCCAAGTGCCACCGTTGCTGATTTGACTTAACTTCAAAATGGTGATTTGTCATTTCCGTAATAATTATTTTACCCACCAAAAATAGTCAATATAAAAGCTAGACGTAACGACCAACAGTTGACAGTCGTTGATTGAGCATCGACCAGTAAAGACGTATAATTTGGTAAGTCGCTTTAATACAAATGAATTTAAATTATAAAGTTGTGAAACTGTTAATAAATGAGTTGGATTCCCCTATAATAACACGAGTTTTTATCCATAACCACCGACCTCTTAAAGTAGACAGAAAATACATAGCGATAGTACGTAGGTAAGTAATCTCTGGGAATTGCGGGAACATGGGCCAATTTAGTTCTTGCATTCGAGCAAAAGGCGGCTCAGAGGGATTACTCGATGACAGCAAGTAATCAATTACTGGTACTAATTTGCTTCCAGTCGACGTGGCAAAGGTTTTTTTCTAATCTACACGTGCTTGTCTTATACCACTAAATGTGGCCTTTCGATCTCAATCGATCCGATATCCACTACTGATGTTGTGTGACTGTAAAGTTTGTAAGTACAACAAAGATTTTACAATACAATACAAAAGGAAGAATTTATTGGAAGCACATTTCGAATTTAACACATAGAATGAGTGAATTTCAATTAAAAAAATAATAAAAAATCGGTCGATAATTAACGAAACTATCGTAAGACATAAAATATAAATAATGCAGTCAAATCAAAAATCTCTTCCTATTTAGAAGTCGATTAAAAAAATATGAGTGACAAAGATAAACACTGTTTATATAAAAATAAATAATACTTATTAAAAAAAAATTATAAGGATAAGCAAATAGGATAAAAACTTATTTATTTATTTTTATTTAAATAACTTTATTGACCAATGTAAAATATGGTACAAAAGGCGGACTTAATGCTAGTAGTATTCTCTACCAGTCAACCTTTGGGATGAACAGTGAATCATGAACGCGGTACTTCATTATTAGAATAGGTAAAGAAAATAACAACTTATAAAGGGCGATGACCATAATTATTTATACAACTTTTTTTTATACAGTTTAGAATAGCAAACAAGCTGATGGCCCTCCTGATGAAAAATGATAACCGTCGCCTATAGACATGTGCAGTACCATGGACATAACAGAGTATACTGTTTCGCTCATGATACCCCCCATGCGTTGCCATCCCTGAGGACTCGGGTGTTACTCCTCTGCACCCTGTAAATTCACTGCTATATCCCATCCTTCAAAGTGAAATACAGTAGTGCAAACACAACTGTTTCACGGTTGAACACAAATGGGATAGATGTACCCAAGCAAATGACTTTTGTACAAAGTCTACCTCTGGCTTTAAAGTTTTACGACCTCACGCGTATTGTAATGGATAATAATTTGTTGAAATACAATGGCAGTTACATTTATAATTTACTCGCGTAATATTAAAGTGTCTTTATTTCAATTCTAATCGTGTCAAGGTACACTATTAGACGCAATTAGATATAAAGCTGGTATTACATTAAAGGTAGCTTCGCGTCTAGAACATTACCTTACGTTAAAGGCGCGTCTTCTGTTAACTAAATCAAGTTATTTCTCGAATTTATTTTAATTTTTCGCTTATGACAAGTTGACAAGATATTACAAGCAACTTTTTTTTTATACAACTTAGAATGGCAAACAAGCTGACGGTCCACCTGATGGAAAGTGGTAATCGTCGCCTATAGACATGAGCAGTACCATGGACATAACAGAGTATACTGTTTCGCCCATGATACTCCCCATGCGTTGCCATTCCTAAGGACTCGGGTGTTATGCCTCTGTACCCAGTAAATTCACGCCATATCCTACCCTTCAAACCGAAACACAGCCATGCAAACACAACTGCTTCACGGTTGAAACACGAATGAGACAGAGGTACCCAAGCAATCGACTTTTGTATAAGAGGGAGACTTTGTACAAAAGTCGATTGCTTGGGTACCTGTCCCATTCGTGTTTCAACGTGAAGCAGTTGTGTTTGCATGGCTGTGTTTCGGTTTGAAGGGTGGGATATGGCGTGAATTTACTGGGTACAGAGGAATAACACCTGAGTCCTCAGGAATGGCAACGCATGGGGGTATCATGGGCGAAACAGTACACTCTGTTATGTCCATGGTACTGCTCATGTCTATAGGCGACGGTTACCACTTTCCATCAGGTGGGCCGTCAGTTTGTTTGCCATTCTAAGTTCTAAAAAAAAAAACTCTCCCTCTGGTAACTTCCAAAAGATTGAAGTTCTCAATTCGTCCAAAATCTTTTCCTTTTTTTGCACTATCTTGCGTGATTAATTCACTAATCCTGAACCAATTTCCACATTTTTTCTACAATCAACACACTAGTTACGAGGCTTCAAGAGTATAACGGTAGCATAATCACACCTTTGTCAGTTGAATGATAAAAATACACAGCAAATGGGTAATTAATTGCAGAAATTACACAATAGCCACAGCCGTAACGCGGCCGATAATGATCTTTAATGTTTACGCCGTTGAAGGTGAAATAACGTGAAATAAGGTTTATACCATACTTTGGAATTACGATCGAGTTGTAATTAAAACTTGATAAAAATGGAGTACACTTGGAGCCGCCAGGATTCCATCATCATATTTTTTTTTAACCACTGACACAAAAAGAAGAGTATTATAAGTTTGACATGTCTATGACTCCGTCTGTAGCATCGTAACTCATAAACGAATGGACTAATTATGATACGGTTTTTTTGGTTTGAAAGCTGACTAGATCGAAATGTTTCTTAGCTTCAATTCATGAATATAATATTCATCTATTCTGGTATTTCAACGTCTTAAATTTGTTTGTGTCGACGCTTTTATACATTTTTAATTAATGGATGAAAATGGAATACTAACCCTGCGTTATTCGTTTACACAGGATTGATAAAAAGGTGATCATGCCTGATGAAGTAACATCAGTTGAACAATCTTAACAAATTTACAAGGAATTAATCATAATGGCTTCTAGTGAGAACCGGGTAGGACAACTCGGAATACATACAACTTGAAAGACATAATATATCACCATCAATGGGGCTCTTAGTCCCTTTACTAAGAAAACTGCATTACTATTAAACACAAATTAGATTTATTCGTTTTGGCGCGGAGTGACGGAAGTTCGTGGTATAGTTTTTTGTATTTATAAAACTATGGAGGAAACGAAGTATGCTCAATACATAATATACCCAATAATATATTACATTTGGGTTCGTAATATATATTGGTAAATACTTACTCACCTTAATGTAAAGACTCCTGTAATTTAGCAAGCTCAAAATTCGTGCATCGAATACAATTTGATCAACACAAAATTTGTTTTCACTTTATACTGGCATATTCCAAAGACGTCACCGGCACAGTAAGTTTTTACAAATCTAACAGAGGGATTTTACCAGAGGGAGACTTTATACAAAAGTCGATTGCTTGGGTACCTCTGTCCCATTCATGTTTCAACCGTAAAGCAGTTGTGTTTGCATAGCTATGTTTCGGTCTGAAGGGTGGGATATGGCATGAATTTACTGGGTACAGAGGAATAACACCCGAGTCCTCAGGAATGGCAACGCATGGGGGGTATCATGGGCGAAACAGTATACTCTGTTATGTCCATGGTACTGCTCATGTCTATAGGCGACGGTTACCACTTTCTATCAGGTAGGCCGTCAGCTTGTTTGCCAATCTAAGTTATATATAAAAAAAAAATCTAACAGCATTTCATTCGACAATATCTTTTCCATTCTTTCCTTTGAACACAGTGAAAACTAAATAATCCTCTTACAAAGTAATCACATTATAATCAAATAAATTAAGGCCGCCTTCAAAAAGAGAACTGATTAATAAAGCTTTAGTAAAATCTCCAATTAAAACTAGATCTAATACGACACTAATGATACTTCAGACTGGATCACCCATCGGTACTACTAATTAATGAGTTGGAAGACGATGCCTACAGTCTACCGACAATTGTCGCCGTGCAAATTAATTTGCTAACGAGGCTATAAATTTTTTTAATGGTCCGAGTGAATTTTCCAGTGGAAATTTTGTAGGTACTAAAGCCAGCCATTTAATTCGATTCTGGACAGAAGACCAAGCTATATCTCATAAATCATAGAGAAAGATGACGCAATTATTTCAATTTATATGAACAATATAATTCGCTCTGTGATCCCGGCATAGATTATGCCACCTTTTCTTTTCCCATGGGTGTTGTAAGTGACGACTAAGGCAGATCGAGGGATGGGCAACAGCGTCACTCTTAAAACATCTCTAAAGTCTAACTGCGGTTGCCAATCCGACTGCCAAGCGTGGCAACTAGCAAAACCCTTTAGAGAGGGAGGCTTATGTTCAGCAGTGGATAATTAAATAATATGACTAATTATGCGCACAAGACAAGCAACGTCAATTGTGAACACACTGATAAAGGACGAAATGATTCGTAGTTACTTTACAACGGTTGTAAATATTGCGTATAAACAGTTTTTTGATTTGCAAAGATAAACGAGTGTTTCAACCAAAAAGGAAACCAAATGATTTCAAGAACAATTATGAAAATTTGTTTTGACCTGGCGACGTTATCGTGTAACGTACCCCAAAAAAAAAAACCAGACAAATTAAATACACTTCTGTTCTTGGAAATCGCTTAAAAACAAAGTGCGTTATTACGAAACTGCTCGCTGTGATCATACAAAAGTTATTTAACGATAGAAAACTTCTCCTGTATTCGAAAATATCACTTATAATACTGTTGTCAATCGTCTCAAATTTTAACGAGATAAATTTAATGTAGCGACCTTGAATTCACATCCTCTGTCGAGCTTCCTTAATGAAGTCACTGAAAAATATTTTTATGCAACTTAGAATGGCAAATAAGCAGAGGGCTTATGAGAGAATACTCTGTGATGGCCATAGTATACCTCACACGTGGTCATTTAAAACAACATTGCTGCGGCTCCATATTCTGTAATTTTACTGCTTCAAACCGAAACACAGCCATTTATGCACAATTGCTTTACAACAGAAACACGAGTGGATCAGAAGTATTCAAGCAGACGACGAAACATTCATTGGTAAAATATTTCTCCTTGAACGATCATGTCCATTAGCAAACCGTTTCTCGGTTCTCGCTAGGTATTCTCAGGCGCCGCAGTCGCTACCTCGTATAATGTGACGTACGTAGAATTCTGTTTAAGCACAGAAATATCCCAACGTGTTGCAAACTCAATAAATACATCACCGAATCAACAACGCACCGATTGAATCTCGAAATACAGTGTTACAGAATGCTGTTCCAGTAATGATAATGTTTCCTGTTACGCACGTAGTGACGAAAATAATTAAAGTCGACTGTAAGGTAGTTGCAAATGTAAATAAAGTTTTGGAATTGGAATTTCTATAATAATACCCTTTTGTGAACATCAAAATATTGTTAAATGTATGAAAATCCAGAAGACTGTACAAAAGTAATCTACGTATACCGCTATTCCATTCGTGTTTCTGCAATCAAGCAGTTGTGTTTGCATAACTGTGTTTCAATTTGAAAGGTGGGATGTGGCAAATTGCATTGGAAACATCAAGTCTTAATCCCCAGAATGGCAACACATGAAGACACAATATCATGGTTGATACAATATGCTATGATCCATCCAACGATAATTAGTTTTCCTCAGGTAGATCTTCAGTTAAAGACTTATAGATATCTTCTATATGCAAACATCTATCGTCAGAGATTTCATAATCTAAAATACAGAAAAAAATATTGCAAACGTCTATATCGAATTTCCTGGACCCCACATCATGTGGATCTTCCAAACAGGGCATAACATTTTTTTTGCATCAGCTCCAGCTTCCTGCCATATTTTCCTCCTCGTCTTTAGTATAAAAATAATAAAGAATACACAGATCAACTGCTGCGCAATGTAGTTACACAGTTACGTTAACCGCGTCTCAAATTAAATTCCACACTCCAGACAGGGTAAACAATGGCGGGAGCTCGGGAATCTGACAAGCTAAAGATCGAGAGTCATAATCAAAATAGCAATTAATCATTCAATATTTAGACTGATAAGAAATAAAAAAATGAGAACATTAAAAATATTTTTAGAAGCGAAAGATATAATTATGTCAAAATACATTATTTGCAGATGCCATTGTGAAGTAGGTAGGTGTGTCATTTCAAATAATAAACATTTGCTAATTAAATAAAAAGCATTATTAATTTATGAAATTCTTAGAAGATTTTGTTATCTAACTTTAGTTGGCCATTTCGAATTCTTATCTTACAGTGGTGTTTTGCAGTTTGTTCCTGTAGTCGCTCAATCTTACAAGATGACGGATCTTGGACCAAACTTGGGACCATCAGTATAAGGTAAACGCTTACTAGTCTTTACTAATATTACAAATGTGAAACTGAGTTTGTTTGTTTGTCACCTCTTGGCACCATAACAACTTAACCAATCAGTATATTTGGTATACAGGTGCTACTAGATGGATAAAATAGGACAAACGCTCCTTTTTATCCCGGTAATTCAACATATCCAGATCACGGACGAAGTGGCGAATAAAAGCTAGTTTTCTATAAAAAACAAAACGCAAAAGCGCGACACATTAGAATACATTAGGACAGAAATTTCGTGGAAAACGTTCGAAAATAACAAAAAATTCTGGGCCTCTCATGCCAACTTAACAATTGAACGCGCCGCGTTATAATGAAGGCTCAATTTTTTGTAACGTTTTTCGAACCACGTTTCTTTGGTGAAAACATTCAGTTTTTTTTTTGCTAGAATATATCATATCTTCATCATATCAGCCGTGAACTGTCGATTGCTAAAGATAGGCCACTGCTTGGAGAATTTTTCCAATAACTGTCAAGCTTAACAGACGGGTTGATACCCGCAGTTAGATTTTAGTGTAATTTAAAAGGGACGCTGCTGCTCATCCCTCCACCATTAAGTTTCCACAGTCGCCTCTTACAACACCTACAGGAAAGGGTGGCCCATTCTATGACGTCATACACTTGTAAGTCTTCCTTAAAACGATGCTAAACATTTCTCTTGGGTGGAAGTGAATTGTTAGTAATGGAGACTAAGAATCCCATTGCTAGCAATATACCCAACCAGGTGGACCTCCTCGCAGTTCCCCCTGGAAACTATCATGGTTAATTCCTGAATGAAATTCATCATGATGGACTAACTGGCGTGTTTTCATTCTCATCTATCACCCTTCACTGGTGCTCCGCCAGCGTATTCCGTTAGCGCAGGCGGGGTTACCATTCCATTTTCACCCATAAAAAAAAAAACATTTCTCTTTCATTCCTGACATTCGACTCAAAAGATTGAAACGTCACTCGTACATATTCCATATGAGACGTATATATATATACACTAATACATACACAAATTTTGTTGTACAATTCTTCGGAATCGAGATCCACACAAGCGAATCCGCGGTGCCATTTGGCAAATAAATAAACGACAAGCAACTTATGATCCAAAACAAGTTGACTACGAATCGTTAAAACCTGTTATTCGACGCAACAAAACAGCGCCAGATAACACCATTTTATTTTTATGTACACACGTAGGTACATTGTTTTTAGTATAATGAGTTTTCACGTCGTTGTACATAAATATTCATTTGTAGCAATATCATGTTTTTTTACATGTTATTTTAAAATACAATGGTAAGTGTTTACTTAGTTTTAATATTCTACCTTTAGAAAAAAAATAACAGTGATAAAATTAATAATAATTACAATAATATTACAAATTATATTTTAAAATTAATAGAACATCGATTTTATTAAACTTAGATTTGAATAGTCATTTTTCATTACCGCCAATTCGGAACGCAATGACAGCCAAGAAGAACGGGCAAGAAACTCGGCTCAGCAACAGAGCTTTCATACAGATAAATTTAAAATACTTAAATTTCAAAACGCCAAAGTCAAACGTAGAATTACAAAGAAAAGCATGATTTTATTCCACAGTATCTACTTATGTGACAATGGCAGTGAATTCACAGGGTACAGAGTCTAACATCTGAGTCTTCAGGGATAGCAACGCATGGGGGGTATCATGGGCGAAACAGTATACTCTATTATGTTCACGGTACTGCTTATGTCTATAGGCGACGGTTACCACTTTCCATCAGGTGGGCAGTCAGATTGTTTGCCATTCTAAGTTGCATAAAAAAAATGTGACGTAGAAAAATTTTCCAGCAATTCCCACAGGAACAGGCGCGAGTTCCATGCAAACATCTTACGGTACGGTAGGTATACAGCGCGGCGTAGGTCAAATACAAGCAAGCAGTCCCTACATAAATCACTTATTAATATCAATTTTCTCAGACATTTCCGATGGTCCCCGGCAATAACAATATCTTATTATAACGGGGCCGAGGGTAAATAACACGATAAATCTAAACGAAGATAAAGGTTTGTTCACACTTACGACACCTAACGGACAGTATGATCCATGGCTGCCACCACTATGTCAGATAAACAGACGAGGTATATAAACACGCATAGTTTTTCTTTTTCTTAATGGATAACAATGAAATGGTAACCCTACCTGCGCTACCTATCATCCCTCATTGGTGCCCCGCCAGCGTATAGGCGGGACACCAGTGAGGGATGATAGATGAAGATGAAAAGGCATGTCAGTTAGCACATCGTGATGAATACACCTGGATGAATACACCTGGAATTCAGCATGGTGGTTTCCTGGGGGGACCACGTGGAAGTCGACCTGACAGGTTATATACAATCCCTTTCCCCCCCAGATAGCCGTGTTAGTCCCGGCATAGAATAGGCCACCCCTTCCTTTCAAGTGGGCGTCGTAAGAGGCGACTAAGGGAGCTTATGGTGGAGGGACAGACAGCAGCATCCTTCTCAAAACATCACCAAAAGCTAAACGGTTGTCAACCCGCCTACAAAGCCCTTATGGCGGATGCTATGTTCAGCAGTGAGCGGTTAGCGATTGGTACCTACATTTATATGAAATAAGTACCACGGAAATACAAACTACATTCGAAAAAAGTTGTACTGGAAAAAAAGTAGTGAGTTAACTACCTACTTGGGGGGAAGGGATTGTTAGTAATGGAGACTGAGAATCCTATTGCTAGCAATATACCCAACCAGGTCGACCTCCTCGCGGTTCCCCCTGGAAACTATCATGGTTAATTCCTGATGAATTCATCATGATGGGCTAACTGGCCTGTTTTCATTCTCATCTATCACCTTTCACTGGTGCTCCGCCAGCGTATCCCGTTAGCGCAGGCGGGGTTACCATACAATTTTCACCCATCAAAAACAAAATACTACCTACTTGAGTTATACATATACCTACCCCTTTATCATTCCACTGTTTCCTTGAAATAAGAGCGTACTTAACATACGAAAAAGACAACGTGTTAAATGAAATTGTAATCTCAACCTTATTACAAATAGCCTTATGTTTTTATTACAGTGTTATACGAAAGATCTTCAAACATCGTTGCTATAATTTCCAAACAACGACATTCGTATTCAATGAAATATATGATAATATATGTAGGTGGGGGGAGAAGGGATTGTTAGTAATGGGGATTAGCAACCTCATTGCTACCAATAAACCCTATTAGGTCGACCTCCACACGGTTCCCCCTGGAAACCATCATGATTGATTCCTTGTTGAATTTGTCAGGATGGGCTAACTGACCTGCTTCATTCTCACCTGTCATCCCTCACTGGTGCCCCGCCAGTGTATACCGATAGCGCGGGCGGGGTTGCCATACCATTATCATCCATTAAAATATATATATATGTAGGTACTATTATAGATAGATAGATTCTCTTTATTGTTTCCTACAAAAGATTACAATAGTAAACATATTATAAATATAAATTATTACAAGAAATGATCACAATGAGAAAACAATGCGCGACCTTATCGCTAAAAGCGCTCTCTTATATTTTATATTATGTATAAAGTCCCCATGTAGGTCTCGGCATGGAATAGACCCTCTTTCTTTTCCGTGGTCGTCCTGAAGCAGACAGATTGACAACCGCAATTAGACTTTTGGTGACGTTTTAAGAGACACTGCTGCCCATTCTTCGACCATAAGTTTCCTTTGTCGCCTCTTACTTGGGTGTCCGGAAAGAAAGAGCTGGCCTGTTCTATGCCGAGACCTACACTGCAATACCAATAAGTAGTAAATATCAGAAGAGATAACACCAGTCCAATACCGAGTGACACGAAGCAAGACGATAATTCGTGTTTCTACCGTGAAGCAGTTGTGTTTGCATGACTGTGTTTCGGTTTGAAGGATAGGATATGGCGTGAATTTACTGGGTACGGAGGAATAACACCTAAGTCCTCAGGAATGGCAACGCATAGGGGGTATCATGGGCGAAACAGTATACTCTGTTATGTCCATGGTACTGCTCATGTTTATAGGCAACGGTTACCACTTTCCATCAGGTGGGCCGTCAGCTTGTTTGCCATTCTAAGTTATATATAAAAATAAAAAAAATTACAAGAAAATATTAAGTTAAAAAAATCCTTCGACAACTGTCGGCCCGCGACACTAAGAAAACAATGTTTGTTTTAGTTTTTTTTTATACCACAAAAGTGACAAACATGCAACTCATCTGATGGTAAAGGGTCAATTCTGTGAAACAAACAATAATACAAAATCATGCCACACTATACTCTTATTCCGTCATTATATAAAAACAAAAACAATTTCGCTCAAATGACATTCCAAGACACGGCAAATACGTGCGCATTTTAAAATGAGGGTATATAAACGTAATGTGTGCGGTAGCGTGACGTCACAGCGCAACACTTGTGTCTACGGCCGCGGAATATTGACATACAATTGCGTAGGAGGCCTTTGTGAAGATTACCAAATTGAATAAGGGTATGATCACACTCTGGCAGCCGGGTAGGCGGCGCCGGACGCTAATGATACCCGGATGGAACATATGGTGTGCAGATGATGGGCATTGTGAAAACGCTCTAAAACGTCTTCATTTAACACTCTAGGACGTGTTGTCCAGATCAGCACCTTTGTAACTAAATTAATAAAAAAAAAAGTTAACCTGTACGGAACTTCAAGTAAATGAAACAATTTCCTATTTAAAAAAAAAGTGACTTAAATCATAAACACACACATACACACGTCCAGGTAGAACGAGGTGTTTCATACACACATAGATAGATTAAAAATCTTTTAACTTCAACAATTCAATGGTTTGCAAACAAAATCTACAGTTGCAATCGTCACAAAGTTAATATGGGACCAACAGGGGAATTAACCCTATCGATTAACCTTTGAAATCGATTGACAATTTTTTTATGGGTGAAAATGGTATGGTAACCCTGCCTGCATTAACGGGATACGCTGGCAGGGCACCAGTGAAGAATAATAGATGAGAATGAAAACATGCCAGTTAGCCCATCATGATGAATTCATCAGGAATTAACCATGATAGTTTCCAGGGAGAACCGCGAGGAGGACGACCTGGTTGGGTATATTGCTAGCAATGGGATTCTCAGTCTCCATAACTAACAATCCCTTTCCCCCCGATTGACAATTAACTCGTACTAATATACTAATTTGGTACAATTAATTAATTTAACATGTTTTATCACGAAATAAATTGTGCCTTGCAAAAATAAACGGCATCACATGGAAATGAACCCTTTCAATTAAAAAAAAAAATCAAAATCGATTCAGAAATTGGCGACACACTCGCGTAACTCAACTACAAAATAAAAATGACAAATTGAGAATCTCAATATTTTGCGAATTGCTTAAAGAATTAATTAAGCAGTATGAGACACAGTATATTATAATTTTGTTAACAAATCTACATAGTGGTCACGCGGGGCCAACGCGCCGTCCACACGGCGTGTGCGTCTTGTCGAACCTTTGGAATTGTGGTGTGCGGATGGACAACGACCCTAAAGGCCACGCTGTCTGAAAATTGTGCGTAATTGATTTTTTTATCTGTAATTGATAACAATTGTAGTTTTGTAATAATAATTACAAAATTACGTATTTAATTACAGATTTACATTAATTTTGTAATATCAGATACTCCGCATTATTACATATCTAATGAGAGATACTTTTTTGGTAATCATTTATTTAGTTTCGGAGACACGTGTATCTACTTTTATATGATAAAAAATGAATGGCGGCCCCGCATGTGCTGGCATTATTAGCTACTTAACAGGTCGACCTCCACACGGCCTCCTTAAAGTCCAAATTGGACCATATACCACACAATTAGTACCACATAATTAGTAAACAGGTTTTTATTAACTTCTGATAAAATATGTATTTGAAATAATATTGAGAACAATTTGTAAAACTATTCCAATTTCAAATCGGTAACATATAACGATAACTACTAACTGACAGAAAGGGAAACTTTGTACAAAAGTCGCTTACTTGGGCACCTCTGTCCCATTAGTGTTTCTACCGAGAAGCAGTTGCTTGTATGGTTGTTTCGATTTGAAGGGTGGATTATGACAGTGAATTTACAAGGTACAGAGAAATAATACCTGAGTCCTCACTAATGGCAACGCACGGGGGTATCATGGGCGAAACAGTACACTTTGCTGTGTCCATGGTACTGCTTATATCTATAGGCGACGGTTACCACTTTCCATCAGGTGGGCCGTCAGCTGCGTTGCCATTCCTAAGGACCCAGATGTTCTTCTTGAAGCTACGTTACAACATGAACCATGACATGGATTGTTAAAAATGGGGATTAGTTGCCCCATTGTTAGCAATACACCCTATTCCAAGTGAATTCATCACGATGTGCTGACCTGCCTTTTCATTCTCACTTACCATCCCTCACTGGTGCCCCGCCAGCATATACCGAAATGATATACATATACATAAAAGATAAACCCGTCATTATCTAGATTCAGGGGCTATCGTGTTCAACGGCAAACCTGCACTAAATACGTGTTGATGACCCTCGCTTCCGGGCCACGTCCGTGCTGCGCCCCACATCGGTGACCCCCGGCCCCGGCCCCCTGATACTTGTTACGTTGTGCCTTTGGCCTTATTTCAGGCCTTACAATTAGCACTATCACTTTTAAAGACGTCACATTTAACAACCGTACTGGTATAACGATACCGCCTTATCTTCCAATGGTTGCATGTTCGATTTCCACACATTATAAACATTTGTATTTGTATATATGACTGTCTAATACAAATTATAAGCTAAAAGTAAAATAATAAGGTCTCGCTGGGGGGTAGGGATTGTTAGCAATGAAGTTTGACAGCCCCATTGCTAGCAATATGCCTATCAGGTCAACCTCCGCGTGGTTCCCTCTGGAAACCATCGTGAAAAATTCTCGTTGAATTCATCACGATGGGCTAACTGACCTGTTTCATCCTCGTCTACCATCCTTCACTGGTGCCCTGTCAGCGTATACCGATAGCGCCGGTGGAGTTACTATTTCATTATCACCTATAAAAAAAATTATCCCAGGCCATACCCTTGACCTCGTATACGACATGACACCTAGTGTTTCATTTATCTGTACCATGGTATCTATTTACAAGAAAAAAATATATAAGCATTTCTATGGGTTATCTATTCTCCATAAAACAAGCTCTATTTATTTGCGACTAGATGCCATTGTGTAGGTAATACATTCAATTGTATTTATTTAACTATATTCCATATACGTATAACAAAATTCTAACTGGACGATGTGATAAACTCGAAGAACCAACAACCGATGGGGAAGAAAGGTTCTACAGTGATAACCCAGTACGGTCAAACGCAGTATAGGACTATCCCCCGACCGATGGAGTAACAACCTCAAATGCATTGCAGGGAGTCAATGTATGCAGGTGGTTTAGGACCGATCCTTAGTCAGTCTATGGGAGAAGCCTATGTCCAGCAATGGACGAATAATAACTGAAATGATGATGACGATGTGGCGAACAAAGAAGATATTTTAAAAAATCGATAAAAGAGAATAAAAGCCAAAACATTAGTTTTTCGAATTTTCATCTTCCTGTATTCGTATATTATGAACAGATTTTCAAGATTCCTTTTACAATCGATCGGATTTATCAGCCGCGTTGGTCCCATTTCAATTTTGTGACGACTGAAGGTGCTGTTTATCTTTACGGAGCACGAGTTATGTCGTGACAAAACAACTAAAATTAATTATACAAATCACTATGAATGTAAGGAACACTGAAACATAACTGATGGAAAACGTGAACGGTGTCGCGGGGCTTCACAAGTCAAGGTGAAGGACGCTCTACGTTGTTACACTACTCTTAATTGAATGACTCCCACGAACAATGGATCACATAATATTACTAATCATAAACATTGCGTATATTTGATGTATTCATCAAACATAGGCAGTCTGCAAAACCACACCATGACCACACGGCGACGACATGACGATATGACAACAGAAATAGGTTTCATCATTTGAGATTAACTCAATGTCCTCTTCCCAATGGTTGTCTGGAAGAGATTGCTTAGCGATAAGGCCGCCTTTTATATCACTTCTCATTAATATTTACTGTATTTGTTATTTCTCTGTTGGTGCAATAAAGTGTAAATAAATAAATAAAAAATAAAATTTATACAACTTAGAATGCCAAACAAGCTGATGGCCCACCTGATGGATAGTGGTAACTGTCGCCTATAGACGTGAGCAGTACCATGGACATAACAGAGTATACTGTTTCGCCCATGATACCCCCCATGCGTTGCCATTCCTGAGGACTCAGGTGTTATTCCTCTGTACACAGTAAATTTACGCCATATCCCACCCTTCAAACCGAAACACAGCCATGCAAACACAACGCAACTTAAATTTATTATAAATAAAAATATGTACTGCGTATTAATACAGAGCCGCCATTATTTTAGGTCATCGGTGTCATCGCAGTATGTTTTCCTCGTCACAATGAAGTCCATATGAACAAACAATCAACTGTGCTCATATTTCGTGGCGATTAACACTTTTCCGGGGTCACCTTAAACTCTGAACAAAGTTACTTCTACAAGACAAACTTGTTTTTTGTTAGCACGTAGGTGAGCAACGAACCTAACGATACGTAGGTGTAATTGCGACACGAAAATAGTTGAAATAAATTTAAAATCAAAGTTTTTACTTGAATTCACTTAAGAGGCAAAATTATAGTAATAATCACAGACAGAGTTAAGCTCGCCTGTCGTGTATGTATGTAGGCAAAATTATAGTAATAATCACAGAGTTAAGCTTATATATATATATATAACTACTGAACGGATTTCAATAAAAGTTGGTACAATGGTAGGTAGAATGGCAACGCATGAAGGGTATCATGGGCGAAACAATATACTCTGTTATTTTTAAGCTATTTCTGAGATTAGCATGCACAAACGTATAGACAAAAAGACAAAAAATTCTAAAAATCATTGTTTTGGGTTCTATTGCGTTTATAAAGTCCCTGTATAATAGTTTTTCTTATATATCTTCCATGTACAGACAGCGAGCAGTTACGATTTTATTACATATATTGATTGACTGACTAACACATAGGACACTTTATGTACTAATTAACGCGAGCGAAGTCGCAGACTACACCTAGTATCCAATAAATGTGCGAAATCACTACGTGTTCACGTGAACACGAGCAATATGTGCACGATTGCTAAACTGTATAGATTCCGCGCCGTGCTGGAATCGCCGCTGACGTCCATTACGGCTCAATTGGACATTTTTATTCAATAAACGGCCTGCGGGTGCACGGCTGCACGGGCGTGCAACCACGATGTGCTAATAACACGCATACCTATATATACGGTTGAGTAATACTGGCTAGTAATAAAAAAAATGGCTGTGTGATCCTGGCATAGATTAGGCCACCCCTTCCTTTTTCTGTGGGTGTCGTAAGAGACGACTAAGGAGGGGCGAGGGATGGGCAGCAGCGTCCCTTTTAAAACATCTCTAAAGCCTAACTGCGGTTGCCAATCCGCCTGCCTAGCGTGGTAACTACTGACAAAACCCCCTAAGAATAAGGCTTATGTTCAGCGGTGGACCGTTAAAGGTTGGTATAATGATGATGATAAAAAAAAAACAAATGAATCATTAGTAGTTGCTAAGGTATATGAAGACGGACGGGTAAAGTAGCACCATAAGGATTCCTTGATACCCTTTAGTTTGGTACGGAACCCTAAAAAGCACCTGTTCCCAACGGTAGGCCAATACTTGTCAAGTTATGGAATCCGTTAATATTATTAAGTTACAAATGTACAAATTGTGCTAGTGAGGTCGCCACAACTCCGGTCTCAAGGTAAGCCGCTCGCTGCGGCCTGCGCCCGCGCAGTTAATTGCCTACACCAGATTACAAAAAAAAACATAAGTTATTTATTGTACTACGTAAACAGTCGTTATTTTTAAGTGAGCACTGTTTAGTCGGCAAAGAGGCAAAATGCTGGGCCATCTTATACGACATGACGATTTTTAAAGAGCATAATAGAAGAAAAAATAAATAGCAAAAGAGGAAGAGGAAGACCGAGAAATAACTACATGGGACAGATATAAGAAACACTAGGTGTCATGTCGTATAGGGAGGTCAAGGATATGGCCTGGGATAGAGCTGGCTGGAAGAAGATGCATGAATTAGTTGCACCGACAAGAGGAAACTCTTAAATGAAAAGAAGAAGACTGTTTAATTGATTTCCAAATGGAGAATATTCTCAATTCAACCGTATTTTTTTTTTCTTTATATGTTACAAATACGGGACAATCAAGTCTGATTTTAATTATTCTTTTACAATCGATCGGGTTTATACACGTGGGTGTCATAAGAGGCGACAAAGGGACCTTATCGGACGGTGGATGAGCAACAGCGTCCCTCTTAAAACATCGCCGAAAACCAAACTGCGGTTACTAACCCGCCTGCCAAGCGTTGCAATTACTGGCAATTTCCCCCAATCTTTCATTGGTGCCCCGCCAGCGTATACCGATGGCGCAGATGGGGTTACCATTCCATTCTCACCCATTAGAAACCACAATGGTTTCCAGTGAGCCGCGTGGACAGAGAGACCTCTGACATCGAGGACTAGTAGGCTTCCTAGCAGTACACACATTGCTAGGAATGGTCCCGCTAGTCTCCAATACTAACAATCCACTATTTTTTTTCTATATTCTGTATAATTTGTAATACAGATTTAACACCTAGTACAGGCACCAGCTCCCACAAATAATATTGTTAAAATGTTTTGCAAGTTATAGATAATAATTCCCTAATTGTTTGTGGTGAGAAATAATAAATAAATATATATAAATTTATTTGTTTGAAGCACAATGACTGAAATTCATCAATACACGTGCGGTTAATTATGGTCGGTGGAGGATAAATGAAAAATATTTGTTTTAAACTTGTTATTTGTGTAGCGACATTATCATTCAACAAATACGAGTACACCTATGTGAAGTCGAGTACAATAACAATTTACCTAAGCATGCAATAATAAAATTGTTCAAAATAATAACAGGTAAGTGGAAATATTCTATTCGGTTACAGCTCGGATGGACAGGGGGGCAATAGAGTTTGACAGCCTCATTGCTAGCAATATACCTTATTAGGTCAACCTCCGCGTGGTTCCCCTGTAAACCATCGTGAACAATTCTTGTTGAATTCGTCACGATGGGCTAACTGACCTGCTTCATCCTCACCTATCATTCTTCACTGGTGCCCCGGCTGTGTATACCGATAGCGCGGGTGGGGTTACCATTCCATTATCATCCATTTAAAAAAAAGCTCGATGGACAACGCTTGATTGCGATCGGAGAATACCCACGATCCAAATATCGGATTAAAATTTTGAATTTTCAACTTCTATTTTGGATCAGTTGAAAATTATTGTGACTTACGTCAAATGATCCTATAAATAACTAAATAACCAATGTAGAGGTCCATAAGCGACTTACAATTAATTTAAGAATAGAATAGAAAACATTAATTGCCAGTAAACACACAATTACAATATAAAATATAGAAAATACATATACAAAAAGTGTCCCATACTCGGCAAAAGGAACCGGTTCAGCTGATGCTGTGAGTGTCCTAACGCAATGTGAACTGCACAGCGCTGGTTTTTAGCCAGTTCCTCTCTTAACAAAATACAACCAAAGACTGTGTTCCTCTATAAAAATCTATTGCAATTTTTTTATTTATTTTATTTTATACTAAAATCCAAAGCTCTTAAAAAACAACTTGTATGCTAAGTCTCTTATGAATACAGCCAATAACGGATTTTATTTATACAAACAAAAATTATAATTCCAAAGCGAGGCAGGCGAGTTAGAGTGGGTGTATGCAAGTAATATAAGTGCATGTATGAAAGAAAACATGTATAATAATGAGTGTCCATAAAGTAAGGTTAGGTTAGGTCTCCCGTTTTCCCAACATTTCCCTTCACTGCTCTGCTCCTATTGATCGTAGCGTGATGAAAAGTATATATATATATATATATATATATATATATATATATGTATATATACTATAACCTGCCCAGGAGTATGAAGAATAATTATACCAAGTTTCGTTAAAATCCGTCGAGTAGTTTTTGTTTCTACAACGAATATACAGACAGACAGACAAAAATCTTACTGATTGCATTTTTGGCATCACTAATCACCCCTTGATAGTTATTTCGGAAATATATTTCATGTACAGATTTGACCTCTCTACAGATTTATTATAAGTATAGAAGATAGAAGAAGATATTTTTTTTTACAACACAGTGGGCAAACGAGCATGCGGCTCACCTGATGGTAAGTGACTACCGCCGCCCATGGTCACCCACAACACCTACGGCATTGCAGGTGTGCTGCCGGCATTTTAAAAAGGAATATACTCTTTTCTTGGAGGTTATGTTGTCGTATCGGTTCGGAAATACTGCTGCTGGAAGTTGATTCCAAAGAATGGTTGTGCGTGGAAGAAAGGTCCTTGAAAAACGCACGGTGGTATATTACAGTATAGTATACTTTGCAAATACTCAACCGACTATAATCATTGTTTTTGCAATTAACAGGACTTGTTTTTATCGTAGTCCTACATCTCTAGAGACTACAGCATGGAGTTCGTCACAAAGAGGGTATTAAGGTATCTTCAAGGTCGACAACGCGCGCGTGACATCACTGGTGTTACAGGCGTCCATAGGCTACGGTAATCCCTTTTACCATCAAACAGGACGAATGTTTGATGCCACCATAGTAATTAAAAAAAAATGTGATAACAAATTACTTCGCCATGTTTCTTTTTTTACGAAATTTAGAATGACAAACAAGCTGACAATTCGGTTGATGGAAAGCGGTAACCATCACCTATATAGAAATGATATCCATGGTACCCCTTGTGCGTGCCCATTCTTCAGCACTATGGTATAGTATTAAGTCAGTACTGTTTCAAATAACGAATTAACTGTTTTTTTTTTTATTTTAGATCAAAGATTATGTTATCCGCGAGGAAGGGAATGTTAATAATGGGAAGGTTAGTCCCGACAGCTATTTTTTTTAGATGATAATGGAATGGTAACCCCACCCGCGCTATCGATATATACCGGCGGGACACCAGTTAAGGATGATAGGTGAGGATAAAGCAGGTCAGTTAGCTCATCGTGGCGAATTCAACAAGAATTGTTCACGATGGTTTCCAGGGGGAACCACGTGGAGGTCGACCTAATAAGGCATATTGCTAGCAATGGGGCTATCAAACTCCATTACTAACAATCCCTTTCCCCCCTCCCGATTGCTATTAATATGCCCTATCAGGTCGACCTCCACGTGGTTCCCCCTGGAAACTATCATGACTAATTTATCGTTGAATTCGTCACGATGGGCTAACTGATCTGCTTTTTCATCCTCACCTATCACCTCTCACTGGTACCCCACCAGTGTATACCGATAGCACAGGCGGGGTTACCATGCCATTTTCAGTCATAGAAAAAAAAACTATGGTATCCGCTTCTGCTATTGGCCTACACCGCCTGTGTAAACCAAGATCGAGTTTACTATTTCATTTTCACCTATTATAAAAGTACCTGTACCGTAATGTCGTGCGTTTGTGTACAATTTATATTAGCTACCTGCTAATATAAATAATGCGTGCCCTAATCTCTTTGTCTGCGTGTGAGTCAACGCCGGATGTCGTGCGGCGCGCCACTGTGTGCGCCCGCGCACCGCCACAAAATCAATGCCTATTTACGTGTACAAGCCTCTTGTATTAGGATCATTAGTGTTCGGTCGTCATGTGGAATAATACCATACATTTTTTGATGATTCACATATAACTAATAGTAGAGTTGAATATCCGAGATGATTTTATATTGATCATAATGATTCTGTTAGTCAAATATAATGAACTAGTTAGACAACCCATGGGTATTTTTTTTCAATGGCTTAGTGAATATTCAGGTGCTTAGGTATATTATATAGATAGAGTGTCTCCATACAAATGATTCGCCAAAAAGAGGTCAACTTTTTTAAACATGTCTGCGTAAATTGGAATACTAAATTATAAATTATTATTTTAAATTAAGTAAATTGTGTAATATAAAATATCATTATTGTTATTTATTTAATTCTTTTTAATATTTAAGTTTATTTATTTATTATTCTTTCATTAAAAAGAATACATTTAATTAATAAAATCGAGCGAACTAATTTGACAGTTAGCTGATTGAATGTTGACATGTTTTTGACATTCAATGCTCCATCTATACAATCTAAACCTATTTCTGATACAATATAAAAAAAGAACCTCCAATTATATGTACAAAATCGTTACTTATTAAATTCTCAATTCGTCCAACTATTTTGTAATTACGCGTCACGTTACCAATTTTGAATCGACATTCACCAGTCTTTGCAACCAATAGGGTTTCGTCTCGTATTGGTCTATATACATTTAGGAAGGCGCTGTTTAATATTTTACTTCGCAACAAGAAAAACTTGTTGCGAAGTAAAATCTATTTGTACTCACGTAATTCCGTATTCGAAATTAAAATATTTTCAATGTTATTCCGCGTTTTAAATTTAGATATTTTTAGTGTAATATGCCTACGAAAACTATTTATTTATTTTATTTATTTATTCTTAATTGTACACAAAAAATTACAAACATATAGTATATATTAAATAAAGATATACAACAAGTAAGAGTTCTCTTCCAGCAAACCCTGAGTGGAAAGGAGCATTAATTACCAGCGGGCAGTGTGCGTACAATAATAGGAAGCAACAGTATAGTCGTTTCTATTAAGAAATAATAAATATGTTGACATATATACAAAGTAACTATATTATATCGTTGTTCATTACTTTTTCCGTTAACTCGCTACGTTCAGTGCTAATTTTTAGTAACAATCTCCTATAGACACGAATAGCATTACAGCAGATACCATGGGCATAACAAAATATACTAAAACAAAAGCACAATTGTATTCGAAAACATATTTCCATATTTCATTTTTAGTTTAATATTAAGAAAAAAAAATGTAAATAATCTGATTGTATAAACTCATTTGTTAATTTACGTGTGTCATAAACGGCTCAAAGTGTTTATCTATCTATCTATCTATTCCTCATAGCAGAAAAGATCACAACTTGAACACTAAAGAAATTCACAAACGAATATCAAATTGGAAAACTGCTCCGACCGCAAATAGATGGTGTCACTGACCATCGAGAATCATATAGAATGGTGTACGGGAACCAGTTCTCCGAGTGTCGTGTCCGATCAGACCAGTCCATGCGAGAATTATTACAAATTCAGCCAAAAAGCAGCTCTTGTGACATTGTCGATTGCAAAACATATAACCAAGCAGCTGTAAGTCTGAGTCTGCCAGCATGAATGAAGAAAAAATTTGCTATATTTTTTTATGCAAGTCAAAAATTATTATATACACATATATACCTACACTAAATAAATACGCATAATGTTAACAGAGATCGGAAAAGAATAATGTTTTATTAGTATATATAAAGTATAGATAGTAGAATAACGATATTTTTTATACAACATGAATGGCAAACAAGATATTCACCATTTTCCATTAGGTAAAGGTCGTATGCTTGGGCACTTCTGTCCCATTCGTGTTCGATTTAAAGAGTGGGATATAACGTGAATTTACAAGGTACAGAGGAATAACACCTGACAGGAATGGCAACGCATGGGGGGGGGGGGGGTATCATTGATGAAACAGTATACACTGTTATGTCCATGTTACTGCTCATGTCTATAGGTGACAGGAGTGAAGGAGGGGGCTGCTGCCCATCCCTCGCCCTCTCTTACTACTCTTACGATACCCACGAGATAGGAAGATGGCCTATTCTATGCCGGGACCACACCACCAAATATATAAAAAGTGTATATTCTACAGATACAAAATAAAAATTCATCAGCAACAGTTGAGTAGTGAAATTTACTGTCGAGGTATCGTTTCATTGGACTAATAATTGAGATTAATAATTTTTATGCATTTTTTTTTGTACAACTTAGAATGGCAAACAAGCTGACGGCCCACCTCATGGACAGTGGTAACCGTCGCCTATAGACGACTATCGCCTTTATTTATTTTAATTTAAAAACTAAACTACTGAATCTTTTGATAATTTTGAAAAAAAAAATGTATTGGTCCAATCTGTTAGTATATCCTTTCAGATGAAAAAAAAAAATTTCCAAATCGGTTACACCTGATACAAGGTGACTAAAACATTAAAAAAAAAAACCTAACTGAGTACCTTTTTCTTTTAAAAATCGATTAAAGAAAAACAACAAATATACAATCACATTTGAACAGTATACCGTTCAAGAAATGTTCAGACGAATCAGTGTGTATCGCATTAGACACGTAACGTGCGCGTGCGCAGTATCTTTATCATTGCAGTAATACATTGCAATAACACAGCGCAATAATACTGAATCTCTTACCCTTGAAACTGGCAATGTCAATGTCACACAACTCGCATACACACATTTCATGTACTACCGTAGTATAGCACATTATAAAAATAGTAAAAAAAAGGGGTGATATGAATAAAACCCCAATATGATCAACGTAAATGTGAAACATTCATTTGCAACAATTTAACGGTCGAGGGATGGACAGCAGCGTTCCTCTTAAACATCACCACAGCATAACAACATAATACCCCCCCCCCCCCGCGCCTTAATAACATAGATCTATCCCTTAAACCTTATGGGTAGGCCTATGTTCAGCAACGGGTAGTTAACGCCTGACATAAATGATGATGATGATGAAACAGCAATATTAGTTTTTCTATCTATAATTAATTATATCCTACGACTTCATCTAACTAGTAACTTATCTAATGTTAATTGATAGATATAAAAAGTAGCCTTTTCTAGTATACTATAATAGATGTACATCAAATTTCATAACAATTGGTTAACCCGTTAAAATGTCAATAGACGACAAACAAGCTCTCTTCCCCATTTATATTACTAGTAAAAGTTTAAGATTACTCAAAAAAGATAGCTGCATTAAACATGACAAAATTGATGTTGGACCAACAAGTGCATAAACAAACGACTATAAAAAACATCAAAATCGGTTCACAAGTGGACAACATATCGCGTAACATACAAAAATAAAAACAAAATTAAATTGGAAGAATTAAAAAGAAGATTACAGACAATCCTCGGCGTACTTATTAGTCCGTCAAAATAGAACACAGAACTGCGTTCTACGCACATAAAACATCTATTTGTTCCCACGAACAAATACGACACAACGAAATAATTATAACGAGAACAATCAACTTACATATATCTAGTGTAACAATTATCATGATAAATCCATACATTTATCATGATAAGACACTTATCAGTGTGCAACAAGGACAATTTAAATCAATAACATAAAACAACGCATATATGTTGCGGTTATTTTTAGACTTTATGACACATATATATAAAATCAACTGCGCTATATCACAAATTGTATAACCTTGTTATTCTAAATAATGACTGACAGAGAAAGCACAGCCCGTGCCGTTGGGATTAGAGACTAAAAGTGAATTTTAGGCAAATATTTAGCAAACACACCAGAGCGATATGAAGACAACAACAACAACACAATTACATTAAAACACTTCCTTCTATATATAGATTCACGTAAACTTAGGTGCACAAACAAAAACATCCTTGACAATGGCAATCTATGTAAATTGCCCTTCTGCTTCAATTGAATAACAAATTCGAGCGGACGAGCGAACATTGTGAATACATATAAATAAATAAATAATAAGTGACAGTTACCACTTTCCATCAGGACCGTCAGCTCGTTTGTCTTTCTAGGTTGCAAAAAATTCTCAACTTTTTTTTTAATTTAGAATAAATAAACTGACGGACTATTTTCTAGAAAGTGATAACCGACTCTCTGACGCTGTAATTTCAGTGCCATATCGCTTATCCTATAAACCTGCTGAGAGATTCGTCACTCGAATCAACAAACACAGTGCAGAACAATCCTTTTCAAAAAGGAATAACATACCATACAAATGTTGCAATGAACAAATGAACAATAGAAATAGAATAGTTAGAGCAATGGAAAGTCCGAAACCGAAAATTTTAAGGCATAATCCAGAATGTCTACAATCGAGCTAGTAAAATATCTTTGTTTGTACCATTTTTCAAAAATCTATGCAATGTTTATAAGCACGTAAAATGAGCGCAATAAACATGAAGTTCAACAACAGTTATGCAATAAACAAAACATAGCGTCATTGAATTATAATAACGCATACATGGAATCATACTCGTACTGCATATCGTAATTACAGAGATGAAATAATCATTTGTGGAACCTCTACATACAGCAGTATCGAGATTCTAGACAGTTCGTGTTGACATATAATGGAATATAATATAATGTAAGATACTGAAGACCATGTAGATTTGATGATATTGTCCAGTCTTGTTTTATATTTAATTGAATTTTGTAATAAAGAATATGTAATTGTAAATTTAATTTATTATAATAATTATATTATGACATTTATATGCATGTAATCTGTAGTCAATGTTGTGTACGCCTGCTATAGGTATGCATATCAGCATACTACATAAGAAATGTTTTTTAATTTATGTATAATATGTATACTGTTGGTGTGCCTAATTCAGAATAAATAAATAAATAATATAATGTATACTGCAGATGACATACAGACAAATATGGTTACACAATCCAACTGAGACATGTAAATGCAACAAGATGACCTTCTGCTGAAAGCAATAGTTTCAAGGCAACATTTTGGTTTATGGATGATAATTAAATGTGTAAATATGCATAAAAGTATGAAACAATTAACAACAATACTAGTAAATTTATTGGCATTGTTAAATCTAAACTTTTTTTATGCAACTTAGAATGGCAAACAAGCTGACGGCCCACCTGATGGAAAATTGTAACCGTCGCCTATAGGCATGAGCAGAGCCATGGACATAACAGAGTATAATGTTACGTCCATGATACCCCCCATGCGTTGCCATTCTTGAGGACTCGGGTGTTATTCCTCTGTACCCTGTATATTCACTGTCACATCCCACCCTTCAAACCGTCATGCAAACACAACTGCTTTATGGTAAAAACACGAATGGGACAGAGGTGCCCAAGCAAACGACTACTATACCAAGTCTCCCTCTAGTAGTCTATCTCTAGTTAACTAAATAACAATAACAGTCAAGGACCAAGCAATTATACATAATTATTTCATTATTAAACCTAAAATATTTGTAATCAAATTAGTAAATTGTCTGTGTAAAAGAGAGCGACCTTGTTTTGGTTGGAAAAGTTAGTTTCTCAGAAGTGAAATAATAGAAAGATTCGATTATATGTAAACACTATAATTAAACTACTGTTCCAAAACCTTTATCTAGTAGTCTCTTTATCAGTCGATGTTACATGGTATTTCTCTCCAAATCTATAAACAGCTAATTGGAGAACAAATAACATAAAATAGGCATTACAGTGTTCAGTAATAGGGTTCTAACGATTCTTAATTGCAGTACGTCTAATTGAAAGTTTCTTACGAAAATTTACAACGTCACATACAGGCATGGCTATTCACAGCAGAAATAGGTATATGATTTGCCGCCATATAAAAACATAGATTTGAATCGTGACAAAACTCACATTGGACCAAATTCTACCGATTGCAGAAAAGAAAATTATAAAAATCTGTTCGGATTTAGAAAAGATACATAAAGCAAAGACAATTTGGGATGTTCTTGCTTTTATATCTTAAAAAAAAGCAACAGAGTATGAAAATGTTATTCGTTTATAGAAAACATATTGACGCTATTATTAAATGATGAGCATCGATCAGTTTAAAATTAATAGTTACAGAACAACCTTTGTTTTGTTGTGATTGACCAAAAATAGCAGTTGATCAAACTATAAACTGTTTAAAATTTTGCAGGTAAAACCGTAAAATAAAATTGCTTTGTATGGGCTCTTGTTGACGATCGCAGTATCGCTGGAGTATTTCGGTTTACTGTTTTATTAGCCCATAGTGAGTTGTCGTTTAATTTCTTTTTGGCAAAGGCAAGGGCATACCTTCGTACAATGTTCGTAATATATAATAATAAAATAAAGATAAAGTTTTTGAAAAATATAAACAAATGCCGTTGAAATCATTTAAATTCGGTGATAAATTGGGTGATAAGATAAGAACAAATTAATAAATTATCTCATATAGAGAAACTTGAAAAAAACACTAAACGAAAAGGTCGGTATGAACTTGTAGGTATTTTAAAAATGGATGACGATCAGGTTTTAGTAATATACTAGATAATGAATGAAACAAAAGAGGAATATTTGATTTTTTTAACCTTAAGAAGTGAGATTACTGAAACAATATCAATTTTGAACAATTCTTTCATTCCATCGACGCTAACAGACTGTGCCAAGTAATGGGAAAAGGCTGAGGAAAAGAATGACAATAATTATTATGTATTTAACCGGATATACTAAGAAGAACAGCTCGTCAAAGTGAAAGTCTAGCTCGCTTACAAATATATTTAAACCTAACCAGCCTACTCATTGTAAGTGGATATTACGAAATTGTACACGTAATATTTGTTATTTCCTTTTTTAATATAATTGAAATCAGAATGTTCTGGGGGGAAAGGGATTGTTAGTAATGGAAACTGAGAATCCCATTGCTAGCAATATACCCAACCAGGTCGACTTTCTCGCGGTTCTCCCTGGAAACTATCATGGTTAATTCCTGATGAATTCATCATGATGTGCCAACTGGCCTGTTTTCATTCTCATCTATCACCCTTCACTGGTGCTCCACCAGTGTATCCCGTTAGCGCAGGTGGGGTTACCATACCATTTTCACCCATCAAAAAAAAAATCAGAATGTTCTATGTATATTTTGAACACGAGTAAGGTTACCGAAAAAACTCGAGCATTCACAATGTAAATATAACAAAACCTGAAGACAATATTTTAATAATAAAATTTATGTACTTTTTCATTAAACATAAAATAACCTTTATGCGCCATAAATGTTTGTAGATCTATGCTGATCAATAAGGTGAAGCTACAGCCGGTTACTGAATTAAGATTTTTAACGTTGATATTGTCTCAAACTGTACATAAATGTGACTTTGTTTCTGAATTAAGTTTTAGTATTAATCTTGTCAGACAAACAGAGTCATAATACTTGAGCATTTTTTACCAAAAACTAGAGAGAGACTTTGTACAAAAGTCGATTGCTTGGGTACCTCTGTCCCATTCGTGTTTCAACCGTGCAGCAGTTGTGTTTGCATGGCTGTGTTTCGGTTTGAAGAGTGGGATATGGCGTGAATTTACTGGGTACAGAGGAATAACACCTGAGTTCAGGAATTTATCATGGGCGAAAAAACTGTTATGTCCAATGTCTAAATTACCACTTTCCATTGGGCCATCAGCTTGTTTGCCATTCTAAGTTGTGTAAAAAAAAAAAAAAATAAAAAAAAAAAATACCAAAAACTAAAAATTTTTATGCTATGATTATATTAATTGTATTTATACGATAAAATATAATGTAATTCATTTAATTTTGGCTGTTTAAAAATTGTACACCGCTGTATCCGCTGACATTGATGCTCCTTTCCACTTTGGGTTTGCTGGAGGAGAACTCTATCAGAGTTAAGCTCGCCTTTGTACTTTTGTTTACCTCTGTCATATTTTTATAACTAATGTGTACAATTAAGTATTAAATAAATAAATAAATAAAATAATTTCAAGTGACTTAGTAGACTGGACAGGTTGAAGTCAATGACAAACAACAGATAGGACTAAGTCAAAGTGCATTAATTTAATGACCGTCACTGATCAACGCCGCTAGAGATAACTAACTATATAACTATTATTATTTTGTATATTTTATAAACAACAAGTATCTACATAGCTACAAAGTCACAAACACCTATATCATATACCAAATTTAGATTGAGAGATAAAAATAATCTATTTCATTATAAACAAACAAATCAACGTACCGATTTCCTTTGTGGCAATGTGTCTCTGTTCGCCATTGTGCGAATTCGTTCCAAACGTTTGGCCCATCTTCAATATCACAGCACAGCACTGAGATCACGAATCGTTTGACAATCAGCTGATCACACACCTCATGTACGCATGCGCCGGCTCATATCACTAACGGACGTGCGCGACCCACCGCGTCTCATACAGTACTAAATGCCCAATGTGCGAGCAGCGAGCGAGCGAGGGCCGGTGAATGGGAACGGTGACCGATAACATTGCACTCGGATGACCTACATAGAACCACCAGATAACTCACCCTGCACGCTCTGTTTGTGTTTTGTTGGCGAATGTCGAATTTGATCCACATCTTAATTTATTCAGACATCTACGTGAAGAATGCTGCACTCAGCCAATAGTGCTTGTGTTTGCGAGATGAATTTTTACGAGCTATTGTATTGTAGAGCGGAAGATGCTATTTACAAACAAGCTTGAGTTAAAAAGTTTTGACTATATGATTACAAAAAGCAATACTTCTAATAATAAAGTCATTTGCTTGGGTACCCCTGTCCCATTCATGTTTCAACCGTGAAGCAGTTGTGTTTGCATGGCTGTGTTTCGGTTTGAAGGGTGAGATACGGCGTGAATTTACAGGGTACAGAGGAATAACACCTGAATCCGCAGGAATGGCAACGCATGGGGGGTATCGTGGGCGAAACAGTATTTCTGTTATGTCCATGGTACTGCTCATGTCTATAGGCGACGATTACCACGTTCCATCAGGTGGGCCGTCAGCTAGTTTGCCATTCTAAGTTGTATAAAAAAAAAAACAAGAAATGCACGCGTTGCCATGGTAACGGCATATAACAAAAAAAAAGTAATTCAAATTAAAAAACTATTCACCCCAGCAGAACACCGCTTTTTATTCATTGTAAAAAAATCTATTAAATATTATATATATAGGACATTCATTCGAAATCCTCGTTCAGGCTTTAACAGTCGAACTTACCAATACAAAGCATGATGAACCACTCTAGGTACTGTTGGAAAAGGCCAACCTATGAATATATTACGATAATTACGTAGAAGAATCAGTAAAACTTCAAATGAGGCTTGTAGTATTGAACCGTTTGTGGGCCGAGGCTGTACGGTCCACATACAGGTGTCAACGTAACCTGCGCTGTGCTCGGATCACACACCACAAGTCAACCGCTACAAAAGGTCATACGAAACGGGTTCTCATATAGTCTGTATTTTTTTTTAATATTATTTTAAGAGCTTTTACCTTCTTCAGGTATATCAGTCCTATTGTACCCTGAACTGTTTTCTCAAACAAAACTTTATCTACCTTCCCTAGACGCGGAAAGAGAAGAATTAATGGGCATTAATTTTTCAAAAATATAGATTGAATTTCAATTTAGTTAAAGTGGCGCACGAATTCTTCTCTTTCCTTCGTGTTAATACGACATTCTAATAGAATATGATGCACATCATCGATGGTATTACAAGTTTGACAATGGGGTGACAAGGACTTTTCCATCATATGTGCAAGTATTTTTTTATAATTGTTGTTATACGATCGTGTTGCAAATTCTGACTTCCAAAAAAGGCGGTTCTAATTCTTTTAAATTTAATTACGGCTCTATTACGCAATTATAAGTAACTAATTTGAAGTCCATTATGACAATCATTTGTCGATCGATAGGATTTAAAAGTCGCAAAACTAATAAAGTGTAAAGTCCCATTTTGCTTTGCGGAGCAAAAAGCCGTTCATTGCGAAGCAAAATCTATCTGAAGACTTAAAACTCGGATTCTTATATCAAATATTTTTAATCTTACAAGCCTACGAAAGACTTCATCGTTTATCACTGCGTATGTCGCTGTTTTTTTCGAAGAAAATGTACAAATAATTTTTTTTTATGCAAAAAGGCTGACGGCCCGCCTGATAGGATGTGGTAACCGTCGGCTATAGACGTGAACAGTAGAACAGTAAAATGATCATAACAGATTATACTACGTCACCCATGATACCCCTCATGAATTGCCATTCTTGAGAACTAAGCTTAACACCATAGTCTACAGAAAGGGTACAGTACCTCTGTACCCTGTAATTTCAATGCCATATCCTACCCTTCAAGCCGACAACTTTGACTCAGCCATACAAAGGAACTCAAGCAAACGACTTTCGTACAAAATCTCCCTCTAGTACTTTTGTGCACACAGTTAATTGCACAAAAAACAATTCTTTGAAATAATTAAGACCATAACGACTATAACATAAAGGCCAAAACATTATAAACTACACATACGTTTCAATACATTGTTGTAAGCAAAGAACCTTTGTAGTCTAAAACAAACTATCAACTATTTGAGACATGATTTAAAAGAAGTCACTGTCTAGCCTCTTGGGTTTTTCTCGGAAGAGAACACTAAGTCAATAGTGGAACAAAAACATAATGTGACGATACAATGGAGCTTGTAAACAAGCCTATATATAAATAAAGATAATTTTTATCTTATCTGAAGATATAAACAGTGTATCTACAGGGAATACATGTCTATTCTCCGTAGATGGCTCATCAACAAAAGTCATAATAGACGATATGAGCATTAGATTTTGTGATGTAGAATAAAGTTTCATTGTAAAATCTTACTAATATAATAACATTATAACATGACGATGTCTGTGCTTAAAAAATATTAGAAAAAAATAATAATATGAGAGGTCTTAATAAGACCAATACAATATCAAAACATTAGCTTTTAGAAATTCTGTCTGTTACATTTCCATCAAGCAAAAAATTACTGCAACAAAATGCGTGCAGTATTCATAGTTGTGTTTCTAAAAATTTAATTTAAAATCTGGTATATGTTTTATCTTTTTATGCTAGAAGGTATAAAAACAACCGATCTATTTAATTATTTTTTTTCGTTTAATAGTTTTCTCTTGTCGGTGCAACTAATTCATGCATCTTCTTCCAGCTAGCTCTATCCCAGGCCATAATCCTTGATCTCCCTATTTAATTGAATTTTCTATTTTTGAAATCTACAAACACGAAGTAGCGGGCAAAACACAATACATGCATATCTGTCACACCTATCTCCCATTAGGGTAGGCAGAAACAATGGAACACCAAATGCTTCGATTCAAACAGATCTCTTGCGTTTCCTCTACATTCATCAATCTTTTCATGCACGCTCGCATGTTACAGGTACTTTTAATTTGCAAGTATGCAATAAAATATCTATCAGGTTTTAGATATATAAAACTTATAGATACAATGTACCATCTTCTCATTATCACGATTGCTTATCTCATATTTGAACTACACTAGTTGTTCATAGAGGACAGCACTAGGTGAATGAATAACGAAGCTACGAAACACGGAATTGTCGCTTTATTGTGAACAATTTGCAAGTCAATGCGTTTGAAAAATGTCGAGATAAACTGGACCGCGTCTTTACTGACAAAGTTAATACAATTACTACGCAATATATACTGTTAGAATATATAGCTATATATAAGAAATATGTAGGTGCGCAATATGTGTTTAAAAGCTGGGGGCCTACCATGATATGATATTCCGAAGTTTCGGTCTCAATTTTGTGTTTTCTTTCATACCTAATACGGCCCAGTAAATGGAGCTTAACATTTATTAAATTTTAACATCAAATTTGTGTTTCGTTCGGCTCCGAAATTTCGGAAAACATTTCATAGTAGACCCTCTGGCTTAGGGTAGATCTTATGTCAAACGGGAGTGTGTTCCAGTGTTTAATAGCTTATGTTATGTTTATATAATAAAATCATCGTTTTGAAGGTAGAGCTCGGCCTTCACGAGATATAACTGTCTCGGTAACCCATGACGTCATGGCCTGATGATTAAACAATGATTCAAGCGTTGGAGACAAGTCATTACGGTCACGTCGTTGTCACATCGCCGCCAATTATTCCACTGTGTGACGACACTTACCTGGAACAAGAGAAGGGAGTCATTACAAACACAGTATTCAAACAAAGTATCTTGAGGGATTATAGTATAAATAAAGTGACAAGACCAGAGGGCGACTTTGTACAAAAGTCGATTGCTTGGGTACCTCTGTCCCATTCGTGTTTCAACCGTGAAGCAGTTGTGTTTGCATGGCTATGTTTCAGTTTGATGGGTGTGATATGGCGTGAATTTACTGGGTACAGAGGAATAACACCCGAGTCCTCAGGAATGGCAACGCATAGGGGGTATCATGGGTGAAACAGTATACTCTGTTATATCCATGGTACTGCTCATGTCTATAGGCGACGGTTACCACTTTCCATCAAGTGGGCCGTCAGCTTGTTTGCCATTCTAAGTTGTATAAAAAACATGGCAAAGCCCGTTACTTTGGAAGATTTTGTTACTTAAAACCAAAAAACAAAAAAAAAAATACAACCAAATTGAGACCCTTCTTTTTGAAATCGGTTGAAAAAGGTAGTAATCGTCTTATCCAGTGAAAGATTTATATACAAAAGTCGTCTGAATTATTAATACGTTAAAAATACCTTCCGTCAATTCGATACAAGGGTATTCGAATCCGCATCTTTGCTATCCGGGTCGGGTGTGTTCCCAGTTGCACCACGGAAGGAATACTATCGCTCGATAAATTTTCGACCCGTTTCAAACGTCGAATAGCAGACAGATATGGGTTCAAATCCCATCGGATCGAGTTGTTGAAAGATATTTTTAACCTACCTAATCGTATTAATAATTTTGAATTTCCAAATGCATTGCAAAATATTTTCAAAACTCATGTTCTTTATCAGAGACAATTCTTATTCGTAGTGGGGGGGGGGGGGTTGTTAGTAATGTGGACTATCAGTCCCATTACTAGAAATATACCCTATCAGGTCGACCTCCACGTGGTCCCCCTTGAAAACCGTCGTGCTGAATTCCAGGTGTATTCATCACGATGGGCTAACTGACCTGCCCTTTCATCCTCACTTATCACCCCTCACTATACCCCCAGCATATACCGTTAGCGCAGGCAAGGTTACTATTCCATAATCATCCATTGAAAAAAAATTGTTAATTGTATTTCTTGGTCATTAATTTAATGGCTGCAAAGGCATGACAACATAACCCTCAGGAATGGAAACGCACGGTCTCAGGGACGTAACAGTTGATTTGTAACGTGCATGGTGCTCGTCATTTCCGTACAGCACCATAGACTTGCACTGACGAGCTAACAGCAATTTCCAAACAGGTAGGCTGTCAACTTATTTTCCATTTATTGTAAGTCGGATAAAAATCCTTTTAATAATATAAATGAAAAGGTTCACAAAAATATTTGTGTATTTCTTACTTAATTAAATGACTAAAAGTATATGTATAGGTTTTTTTATACAACTTAGAATGGCAAACACGCTGACGGCCCACCTGACGGAAAATGGTAACCGTCGCCTATAGACATGAACAGTAGCATGGACATAACTGAATATAATGTTTCGCCTATGATATCGCCCATGCATTGCCAATTCTGAGGACTCAGGTGTTATTCCTGTGTACCCTGTAAATTCACTGCCGTGGGATATGGCAAACCGAAACACTTGCAATGCAAGCACAACTTCTTCACGATAGAAACACGAAAGGGACAGAGGTGCCCAAGCCAACGACTTTTATGTACAAGGTCCCTCTAGTAAAGGTGACTTTTATGAACCAGTAATGTTTATTTTAATATTTCCCATTATTGATACATATTTTAAATACACTTTCAGGACTAAACGGGACCCGAGTGCAGGTAAATCCACGTCGGTATGTCGGCAATAAAAATCAGGTAAGTAGGTACTATTTACCTGAAATCGCATCGGGGTAAGACCCGATAGTGTATTTAAAATGACGTTATTTTTTTGTCACAATACCTATGATCGTTTCCTCTATATTTTGTCCAATAGTGGACAATCAATGGCAAATGCTACAATGAATAAATTATATACTACCGATGCTGTTACAATGGATACCAGGAATGGGCAAAAACTCTTAAAATATCCACAAATCCCAAATGCGGTTTTATTAATAAGTGATAATGGAATGGAGCGGGGCACCAGTGAGTGAGAATAGATGATGATTAAGCAGGTCAGTTGCCCCATCGTAACGAATTCAAAAATAAATCAATCACGATGGTTTCCAGGGGGAACCGCATGGAGTTCGACCCGGTAGGGTATTTTGCTAGCAATGTGATTGCTAATCTCCATTACTAGCAATCCCTTCTCCCCCCGCCGAACTGCGGTTGCCAATCCGAATGCCAAGCGTGGGAACTATTAGCAAACAGCTTGTTAAATATTCGGAAAGTTATGCTCGTTGTATACTCTGACCAGCTTATCAAATGTTACTTATCACAGACTATTTTCTATGGTATTTTATCGACAGATGTTGTTTATGAAAACAAAGTATATTTACGCATATTTTAGTAAGTCCTATGTCTAGACAGTTTATTATTATTATCTATACAATATAAAGTAATATACAAAACGGAATACAAACGGAACGTTTATTAGTTCAAACGCTACTTATCTTTTTTGAGAAAAAATCTTCAATTTCCGACTGATTATTCCATAAATGTGTCTATGGAATATGTCGTCATATATTAGAAATATATGAATTTAAAACACAGAATCGGGAGTCTAGAAATAATTCATTCATCATCACCGTATCAGACATTATCCAAATATTTCTGAATATAAAGGAAGAGTTAATGCTGTTCCAGCTTTAAAAAGCTATAATAAATTTCACACATCATTTATTCGAAAGTTTTTATTATTTTCGGGACCATATTTATATAAAAAGACAAATAAGGAATTATCTATAGGTATATTCAAAAACTAAACATATATGCACAAGAATTGTTAGTGATTGGCTATTAAGTAAGACGTATGATGAAATTGAAGATTTGTTATTAGTAGTATGTTAGGTTATGACTGCCATTTTACAATAACACATCCATTCCATACACTCGCAAATTAGACAGTCAAGATTTCACTTACAAAATATGGACAAATTAAATTATTATTGTTTTAGTACCTTAAGTTTTACTGTTACTTAACTTAATATATATATATATATATATATATATATATATATATATATATATATATATATATATATATATATATATATATTATATATATAGGGAAGAGTACTGCTTATCTTAAAGTATAGGATTTACCTATTCAGGGAGCAGGGTTTCACCTACATTTAAAAATGTTTGTAACATTTATTTTGAAATAAACTTATTATTAACCTAAACTTATAAACTATATTAACTACCTAAGGAATGGTAACGAGCCACCTGCATCCTCTATTTAGTGAGGAGTTGTCCTACACTATGTATGTACAAGGTCGCTACTCAAGAACCTTTCTTTCCCATCGATTGTCGGTTCTCTAACTGCGTTCGGTCCACAATTGGAAAACGTAAATACGAAATTTTGTATTATTTAGTAAAATATTAAATCAAATGACAAATAAAAAATATATGACTGGGAGATAGAATTTACGTTTAACAATTGTCGATAGCTATGAGTAGGTAGCTACCTCCGGACGCCGATGTCATTTCGGCAGGGGATATAACAGATAGTTTCCCGGTATCCCCGGATGAACTTTCTGTATATCGTTCTGATAACGTGCCCCCGGAATTCAAACGTACTTCCGTCTCGTTCTCACGGACTTATTTTTCTAGGAAGTGTGAGTGTGAGTTATACGTAATTTTAAATATAATAAAAGCTTTTATGTCATACTAGCGACCCGTCCCGGCGTCGCACGGGTGGACTTTTTTAACATTTCCCTTCACTGCTCTGCTCCTATTGATCGTAGCGTGATGAAAAGTATACTATAACCTGCCCAGGAGTATGGAGAATAATTGTACCAAGTTTCGTTAAAATCCGTCTAGTAGTTTTTGTTTCTATAACGAACATACAAACAGACAGAGAGACAGACAAAAATTTTACTGATTGCATTTTTGACATCAGTATCGATCACTAATCACCCGCTGATAATTATAGGTACTTCTCTACAGATTTATTATAAGTGTAGATAATATCATAGCAGAGAAATATATATTTTCTTTAAATATATATATATATATATATATATATATATATATATATATATATATATATATATAATAAGAACAGACATTAATTATTAGGTGGGCCGTTAGACTTGTTTGTCATTCTAAGTTGTATAATAGCGCAAAAAAATAATAATAAAAAAATAAAAAGAAAGCGTGATGATAAGTGAAGATGAACAATTGATGTTAGCCCATCGTGACGAATTCAACAATGAATCAATCATGATGGTTTCCAGGGGGAACCGCGAGGAGGTCGACCTATTAGGATATATCGCTAGTAATAGGGTTGCTAATCCCCATTACTAACAATCCCTTCACCCCCCTGGTAAAAAGATAAAGGTGTGGTAATAGGCATCAATTATAGTAAGTCCACGCCAAACATCAATAATATAGCAATCCTAATCGACAAAAATAATTAACTAAACGGACAAATATTAATACATTAAATATTACATTTCATATAACATACATACTAGCCACGCTGGCTGGGAATAGAACTGAGATCCATTCGGTCTACATGTCAACTATTACGCAACTACAAGTTAACATCGCCCGACTTATTATCAAAACGTAAACTAACTACGGAGATATTATTATTTGGAGTGTTTTATATGTATGACTGTTAAACGATTTCCAAAACATATCAAATATATAAAGAAAACTCGACAACAAACTTTCAACAACTTACGAAAATGTAGTAGAAAAATGTGTGAGCGCCTGTACATTTGATTATAGCAATGAGTTACAGATATGCTAAATATTGAGAATCGTGTTTTTACAGGCGTTACATTTGAGTTCTTGTTTTTGTAAGCGCATTTTTGTTAGCGTAATGATAAACGAATATAATAAGCAAAAAATATACATTAATATGCAGCATAAATTACACTTCAGAAGATGCGATCAAATGGTAAGACTTGAAGTTCCCAGTGTACGCAAGTAGAACAGCAGGGTCAAGAAAATACATACACATAAAAAAAAAGCAGAAATGTACGATGGATATCGAGGTTTGTTTTCGAATTGAAAAAAAATCCTAATAAATAAGTATTTGGTTTTTAATTATTGTTTATATAGTCTATTATATATACCTACTGCCATTATTATTGTTAAATTAATGATTTGATTATCGTGTAAATTCATTTTTATCGGGATTCTTCACAGGAAGTGTGCGCTGTAATTCTTTTTCATCACAAACTATTTTTGCTGCACCAATAATTGTATTTTGTTTTCCATGTAATCGTATATAGTCACGTTCCGAGTATTCCTAACCGTCTGGCCGCCGTGATAATTGGAATTGATTGTTTGAGACTTTGTACAAAAGTCGATTGCTTGGGTACCTCTGTCCCATTCGTGTTTCAACCGTGAAGCAGTTGTGTTTCGGTTTGAAGGGTGGAATATGGCGTGAATTTACTGGGCACAGAGGAATAACACCTGAGTCTTTTTGGCAACGCATTTTTGGGCGAAATAGTATACTCTGTTATGTCCATGGTACTGCGCACGTCTATAGGCGACGGTTACCACTTTCCATCCGGTGGGCCGTCAGCTTGTTTGCCATTCTAAGTTGTAAATAAAAAAAAAATACCAATCACAAAGACTTCTGGCAGTTTATATGCGTTTGTGTTTGACGTATTTAAGATTATTTTCTGGACTGTTACCTCTTAAAAAAGGCGTATAAGCACTCTCCTGCTGAGATCTCCGCTCATCATTAGACCAGACAATTCTAGGGTGGGCACGACCCTCCCGGTCCCCCTCTAAACACACCTATGTTTATACGTCGCGATTAGGGTTACCTCCTCAGAGAGGGCGTCGAGTATAGTACTCTATCTGTTACGTAGGCAATAAGCCGTGAACGGTAATGACCTATAAAATAGTTTAGCGCATCCCTATTTAGGTAAGTATACAGCGATTACCACAAATAGGGACAGTAAACAACGCGTTTCTTGGATTAATAACTTTTTATGAATGAATGAATGGTTTATTTTCTCTTCAGAAAAGGTAGTATAAAGTGACAACTTGAGGTACAATTAGATATGTAAGACTAATTTTGTGAGAGACTGACGCCTGCAGTAGGCTTTGAAGAACCTGCGTTACAAGTCACCAGTGCCCCATCTCCCTGGACTACACAAATACAAGGCAACCAATTAGTGTACTTTTATTATTAAGTATATAATAGGTTTTTATTTAATGGGTTTTTTTATGGGTGAAAATGGTATTGTAACCCCGTCTGCGCAAACGGGATACGGTGGCGGAGCACCAGTGAAGGGTGATAGATGAGAATGAAAACAGGCCAGTTAGCCCATCATGATGAATTCGTCAGGAATTAACCATGATAGTTTCCAGGGGGAACCGCGAGGAGGTCGACCTGGTTGGGTATATTGCTAGCAATGGGATTCTCAGTCTCCATTACTAACAATCCCTGGTTGACAATGGAATGGTAACCCCGATTATCGGTATACACTGATAGGGTACTAGTGAGGGATGATAGGTGAGGGCGAAGCAGGTCAGTTGGCCCATCGTGACCAATCCAACAATAAATCAATCACAAGAGTTGCCAGGTGAACCGCGTGGAGGTCGGTCTGACAGGTATATTGCTAGCAATAGGACTGTTAGATCCCCATTACAAACAATCCCCTCCCCCAGTATATAATAGGATTAACAAACCTTTATTGGGGCCAACTTCTGACTTTACGCACTGGTACAAAAACAACAAGATTTATCTGCGTAAAAAAGCAACAATTTAAAATGAGACGTGTAATATAGGAGCCCAAATAGAGACCATGGGGGGAAAGGGATTGTTAGTAATACGAACTACCAGTACTATTGCTAGCAGTACACCCTGTCAGGTCCTCGACCTCTCAGTGTTTCCTCCTGGAAACCATCGTGCTGAATTCCAGATATATTCATCACGATAGACTAGCCGACCTGCCTGGGGGGAAAGGTATTGTTAGTAATGGAGACTAAGAAACCCATTACTAACAATATACCCAAAAAAAATATATAAAAAAAGTCGACCTGCCTTTTCATTCTCACCCCTGGAAACTATCATGGTTAATTCCTGATGAATTCATCATGATTTTTTTTGGCCTGTTTTCATTCTCATCTATCACCCTTCACTGGTGCTTAAAAAGCGATATCCCGTTAGCGCAGGCTGGCTCAGACCAATACCATTTTCACTCATAAAAAAAAAGTCGAATCTGCCTTTTCATTCTCACCTACCTTAGGAACTTACTACCTATCGTTTCTAGTCCGTTACCTTAATTTTTTTTTTGCTTTATACTTTTCTTTGGATGGAAAATGGATGCATTAAAAATGATTAGATAAAAGGGCTAGACGCGGAAAAAACTGTCTGGCTCAGACAATACAGAGGATAGAGTAGGTAGGGAAATGAGAAGTGAGTCGGAATCAGGTATAATCAAGCTTTGCGTTAGTGGGTCGCAACAGTGGATCTTTTTACTCGTTGATAAAAATGTAAAATTTACAATTATAAACACCATTTTATATGACCATTTCAACCCTTAAAAGCCATATATATATATATATATATTTATATATATATATTTATATATAGATATATATATATCTACATATATATTATATCCCCATATATATATACATATTATATATGTTATACTAACGGGGAAGAATAGTAAAATAAATCAAAACGATATTTTTATATATTTATTTTGAAAAAACATCTGGTATCATTTTTGATACTTTAGGCATTACGGTAATCAAAATATTTAAATTTATTTAACAATAAAACAATGCAAACCCCGGTATCAAATTTGAAACTTCATATATATATATATATATATATATATATATATATATATATATATATATATATATATATATATAATATATATATATGCCCTATATATATATATATATATATATATATATATGCAAACCGCTTCACCTTCCGATAGCCTCGAGTTTGATTCGCGTAACAATACAACCACTTGTATTGAAGAATTGGTCTGTCTGTCTGTATGTTCACGATCATCTCATGAATGGATATAGGTGTAGAACCTGGCAGGGTAAACTGCTAGCAATGGGACTCGTTAGTTTAATTATATATATATATATATATATATATAGCATATATGCTTTTCTACCCGTGCTAAGCTAAGGCGATCGCAACTGTATTTATAAAAAAAAAACAATTATATCACTTGCCTACCCACTATATCCACCCCTTCCTTTCCAGTGGGAGTCGTAAAAGACGACTAAGGAACAGCGAGGGATGGGCAACAGCGTCCCTCTTAAAACATCTCAAAAAGCCTAACTGCGGTTGGCAATCCACCTGCGAAGCGTGGCAACTACTGGCAAACCCCCCAAGGGGAAGGCTTATGTTCAGCAATGGACTATAATGAAGAAGAAATAGTCAATTCATAATAAGAACAAGGTTGGTTTAACTATGATAATGAACGAAGCGGGTCGCAGATAAAAACTATGCGGGCCGCACTTAGTCCTACCTGTCCAGACGTTTACGTATCCCAGTAGCGTTCGTATGCCGGTCATTGCATTGCAGTAAAAACTATATTAGTACTGCTGTTGAATTTAGCCAGATTTATTCCTCTGTTTGACTGGAGTGTTTGGTTTGGGATGGCTAAGCTCGAAATTTATGCTGTACACCACTTACAAATATATGACAGAAGCGAAGGGGAGGGGGGATTATTAATAATAAATAGTAACAGTTTCATTGCGAACAAATTACTGTCAGGTCGACTTCCACACGATCCCCCATAGAGACCATCGTCGTTAACTTCTAACGAATTCATCACAATGGGCCAACTGACCTGCTTTCATCACTCACTGATGCCCCGCCAGCGTATACGGATATGCGTTGTCGGACACGGTTACTATTTTATTTTCACATTTATAAAAAAAACTACAAACAGACATACGGTGTGTTAAACCACTACATCGAGATAGGTTTTTCATTACTTATACTAACAATTTTCATCAATTAAAACGCTAATCACCGGTTTAATCTACACTAATATTATAAAGAGGAAAGATTTGTATTTTTGTGTGTATGTTTGTAATGAATAAACTTAAAAACTACTTTACCGATTTCAAAAATTCTTTCACCATTAGAAAGCTGCATTCACCCTGAGTAACATAGGCTATATTTATTGCTAGAAAAGATTAGGGATCCTTACTAAAACTTTAGTAACATAAGTCAAGGTGTAAAAAAATGCTATAAAATATCTTTCGTCGCGAAAAAGACAAGTGGCTAGCTAGCCAGGCATTGTAGCAGTGCGGGAGAAGGGCACATCTATGAAATGTAAAAATTTCCACCCGTGCGAAGCCGGGATTTTAAATATTACACAATTTTGGTGACAGTCCACGATAAGGGGAGATAACGCGCGACGGCGACGCTCGTTGGCTCAAGGTCGACAAGAGATGACACCTCAGGATGGTTGTTATCAAACGTTAATTGATGAAGATATACAATGAGAATGTTCATAGGCGTTATTGTTGACGCCTGGTGGAACTTTGAACACACAATGATACACCTCAAGTGATTGTACTGAGAAAACAATAAAAAAAATTTGAGCCTATGTATATATTTTATTTCATTAATATATTATGTGTATTGCTTTTAATAATTTAATTATATGCTTATAAGATATGAATATTTTAACTTTATTTTTATATTTCCTCAATTCAATAATACACCGCCTACTTATTTCTCTGTTCGCCCAACGGTTGACTGGTAGAGAACACCGTCCAGTGTTAAATCCGCCAAATGTACATAGTATATGTATTTATGTAATATTTTATTATATATTTTAATATTTTATTTAACTGTATATTTGTTTATATATTAATAATTGTAGCACTTCAGCTGCCCGCTCACGAAATGCTTTCTTACTATACTGGGTTGACTGGAAGAGATCTCTGTCAGAGATAAGTCCACCCTTGCTCACAACATTTATTAATACATTATTTTATATGTAACTTACAAATGCAATAAAAAATATATAGTTTCGTGCATTAAAGTTTAAATAAATTAAAAGAAAACAAAAAAAAACCTCGAGTTATAATACACAACAACTGCAGTACTGCTAGTCCTTCAAATTAGAACACACCAAAGAAACAATCTGCTTCGAGTAAATAAGTGAGACAGAGGTCTTTATCCAGCCTACTTCTGGTGAGTACTCCATAAAAGGACTGACCAATTCGTTCCTTTGTCGAAGACTTGTGGAATGACTAAACCCTGACTCACTGTCGGTTTAACAAAGCCAATTGAACCTGCAGCCACAGCTACAAATGTGTCGCACTTACAGGGCATTCGCTCTCATACATACATTTCTAATCGGATGAAAATGATCAAAAATTAGCAGCGAATACAACTTTCTCGTAAATCGTGTCCACGACTTTTAATACTATTTCCTATATGCCACTCTTTGGTAACTGAAAGGGATTTCTGTTACTTTTCGCCATCATCATAGATCATCCCCATAAAGGGAGATTTTGACAGTAATTACCATGCTTGGCAGGCAGGGTTGTCAACCGTGGTTAGGCTTCTAGTAAGTTTTCAAGAGGAACGCTGCTGCCCATGCCTCTTACGACACCAATAAGAAAGGAACTCTTTTACTTGTATTTACAGATAAATAACATACATACTTCCTCACTGTATTTTTTTTAATGGGTGATTATGGAATGGTAACCCCGCCTGCACTATCAGGATACGCTGGCGGGGCACCAGTGAAGGATGATAGGTGAGGATGAAGCAGTTCAGTTGGCCAATCGTGACGAATTCAACAAGAATTGTTTACGATGGTTTCCAGGGGGAACCACGTGGAGGTCGACCTAATAGGGCATATTGCTAGCAACCTTTGTATTCGCTGACTTGAATTCGTCACTACTCGTATATGCCAACTGACCTGTTTCATCGTCACCCATCATCTCTAACTGGTGCCCCGCCAACGTATACCGATAGCGCGGGCACAGTTATCATTCTATTATTAAACATTAAAAAAAAAAACACATTTTTCTTCACTTGTTTGTCGTAATGATAACTAAAGTGGAACATACACCACTTATCATCACATATCGAGTGTGGGTTAATTATAAATTTGTGGACAATATAAGTATATTTATGTTTGTGTATCTGTAATGTAAATACTACTAATTGACGTCTCTACTAACGCGTGTACTATATAAGATATTACCCGTACATATTCCATACAATGATAAACAAGTGTACACGAGTTAACTAGATGGTAGAGAACATGTTTCACGAATGTACAGAGACTGGGCCAAAACAATGAATGAACACTATATTACATAAACATGTGTGTGTGTGTGCGTGTGCGTGCGCGTGTGCGTGCGCGTGTGCGTGCGCGTGTGCGTGTGCGTGTACGTGTGCGTGTGCGTGTGCGTGCGTGCGCGTGCGCGTGCGCGTGCGCGTGCGCGTGTGCGTGTGCGTGTGCGTGTGCGTGTGTGTGTGTGTGTGTGTGTGTGTGTGTGTGTGTGTGAATCTATTTCATTTGGTGATAATACAGCTTTATATTTTATTTTTTATTAAAGAAACACCAATAGCTAAAAGATTTCATAATAAAAAAAGACAGGAAAGAACAAAAGCCAACTACAGGTTTTCACAAATAAAAACAATATTTAACTAAATGCACATTACATAATTTTTTTAGTTTAATCCGTTACAAACAACAATTAAATCATTGCTACTTATATCAATGCATATCTCCTATTCGGGTAGGCAGAAACAATGGAACGTCAAATGTTTCGATACAAACAAACCTTTTTCTCTTCCTCCACATTCATCAATCTTTTCATACACGCTCGCCGGTTACGGGTACTTTTAATTTGGCCCTTTTTCAACACGTCGCCTATTTGGTCAACCAACATACGTCCGTCTAGGGCGGCCCCTACAAACATCTCTATTCGTTCGTGCTCGATAAATCTCTTACTTAATTCTTCTTTTATCCATCCTCTCTAAATGGCCAAACCAACGCAACATTCCTTTTTCGATTTTTGTCACTATATCGTCTTTCAGTCCGTATTTCTCTCTAACACACTGTTTCTTTTTATATTAGTTTAAAAAAATCTATTCTATATTTGAAATTAACATATCTTATTTTACAATGTTGCTGGCACATAATACGTGTGTATATATTTATATATATTCTTTTTTTGAATCGAAGCATTTGGTGTTCCATTGTTTCTGCCTACCCTAATGGGAGACAGGCGTGACGGATATGTATATATATATATATATATATATATATATATATATGTATGTATTCTTTATTGTAATCAGAAATAGTCAAACTCGTAATTATATTTAGGGACAATATAATAATATGTTCCAATCATCGTAATAAACAATGGTGGTTAAAAAAAAATTATGCAACTTAGAATGGCAAAAAAGCTGACGGCCCACCTGATGGAAAGTGGTAACCGTCGCTTATAGACATGAGCAGTACCATGGACATAACAGAGTATACTGTTATGTCCAATAAATATATAAAGATATACTTATTTCAATTATATAGCATTACTAATATTTGTGTGGTCCCGGCATAGAATGGGCTACTCGTTCGTTTCCCGTACGTGTTGTAAGGAGACAACTAAGGGCAATTTAATGATAGAGGGATAGGCAACAGCGTCCCTCTTAAAACATCATCAAGGCCTAACTACAGTTACCAACCTACCAAGCGTGGCAACCACTGACAAAACCCCCCAAGGGGGAAGCCTACACAGCAGTAGTCAAATAAGGGCTGATATAGATTAATACTTATAGCTAATGGTTATCTCAAGAACACGATGATTTCAGAGCGATTGTTTATTTTAAATTTAGTGAGAAAAAAAAAATTACCCAGAATCGCTTAAAATTATCAACATACGGGCAAAAATATATTTTAATAATTAACAAATGGAGGAGAAAAAAAAAACGACACAAAAAGTACAACATTATCAAAGAGTACCAAATAAAACTTTTTATTTGAAGTTGTTAGTACAGCATCAAGTTTACGAGAGAATTTATACAAACGTTCTCCACTTGCCTTGTAATTTGTATCTAAGTTTAGACTTGGGACTGTTGAAACTTTGTTACAGGTCTACAAAGTTACCAAACGTAATATATTATATCTAAAATAAGAATTTAAAAAAATTAAAACAGTCAAAGTTTTTGACAATGATTATAAACTCTATATTTCGCCCGATACAGATTTTAAAAAAGGAGATAATTTTGAACTAGTCAAAATTCATTCCTTTATTCTCTTCGTGTTTGCTACCAAACGGGGGCTTGTTGACTTAAATGTTTAATTTTTTCACATCTTCTAGGGATTGCAGATTTGAGTATATGATATTAATTTCAGCTCGATACCTCCACGCGTTTCTCAATAAAGGAGTTTTGATCAGACTGATATAAAAGTGAACCTCCTCTAAGGACTCGTTTTTCATACTAAAGTACGGAACTTTAAAAATGCAGCAGGAATTGAATATGTTAATGTATTAATCGGCGAAACGGTGAAATAAAAATCAAACGCACCAAAGAAAACAAATAAAACAACGTTAAACACAAATACGAAACAAAGTATTCTATAAAATGGCTTACACCATCGTTTAACTAAAGCAATATTGATATCAACAAAGATATCCCATGTTTAGACGTTACGGCCGCTATTAACATCAATGGAGCAGTCTGTACCCCAATTTTTCTAATGACTACATCACATTGTCCTGTTACGAGATAATGTATCTATCTATATATTGACACGATATCCAATTTCGTTTGCCGAGTGTCTGTCGTCCCACGCAAACAAGCCACCGTCCAGTCGCCGGGAACAAAGAGGTTTGTCCTCCAAAAATAAATACGCAAGGACGCTCGCCCAGATCTTTGTTGGTGAAATTGGATTTTTGGTTTTGTTTGTTGCCGACTGCGTTTTCACTTTTGAAGTTATTTCGGACACTTATAAGGTAAACAAACGCCTCTTGAGGGCGTTGATACCAAAATTATTTTGGTGTTCTCACGATAGCGATTCGCGTGAATTATTAGCAACGTGGAAACAAAATATAAACATTTGGACTTGAGAAATGTAGGTGCTACGTGTAAAATTTAATTTAATCCATCAAATTTCTTCGAAATTGGTGTAATAATTAAACAAGTTACAAATGTTGATCAAGCAGAAGACGTATGTATGGGAAGTCTTCAATTTACTTTGTCTTCTTCGTAAAGAATAAACATGTGAAGATAAAATGATAAAATAAATATCAGAGATATAGATACTCGCCATGGGAATAATTTTAGGACAGCGGAGAAAAAACTCCGAAACTAATATCCGAAACAGTCCAGCCAATTAATCGAACTATTTAAGAAATTGACGTCACATCGGTAGATCTATATATATATATATATATATATATATATATATATATGTATATATATGTATGTGTGTGTGTGTGTGTCTGTGTGTACAGACACGGACAAGTTGTGCACAGGGATATATCAATTAAAAACTGTAGAACAAATTTTAATGAATCAAGGATTTGTTAACTTAGGACATGGATCTAAATTTAGAATACATTTATATCGCTGGAAAACGTGTCATTCCCAAAACAAAATATAAAAGCTCACCGTGCGAACGATGCCTCTGGCAATGTACCCAGCACTTCGTCAATATTACCAACAACAATAAATATTACACAATATATTTGTATTAATAATGCATTTATTCCGTTGCGTTTATTATTCCTTTCCTTTGTTATTTATGAGATCTTTTCTAACAAATAACAAATTTATAGAAGCAACTATCCAAGAACATCGCAACAACATAAGCGGTGCCCAATGAATAAGCAATGAGATACCATGGTGGTGTCGTCATTAACGTCTATATACGATGAATAAGAAATAAATCAAACCACATTGGCTCTGCGAAATTAACATTTGAATTGTAAAACGCGGTATTTTATTGGCGGTTAGGTATAGTCTCGAATCGGAGCTGTTTTGAAGAAGCAACTGCGCAACTGAGACTGAATTGAGATTGGTTTTCCTAAATGCAAATTATGGTGTAGACGCATATCTTAAGGTTGGAAATGACTCTATTGCCATTCATCTTCTAATCATTAGCAATTATAATAATATATAAATGATCAGCCTGTCCACTGCTGAACCTCCCCCTTGGGGGATTTTACCAGTAGTTGACACGCTTGGCAGGCGGGTTGACAACCGCAGTCAGGCTTTGGAGACGTTTCAAAAGGGACGCTGCTGCTCATCCCTCGCCCTCTCTCAGTCGTCGCTTACGACACCCACGGGATGTAAAGAGTGGCCTATTCTATGCCGGCACGAGGAGCAATAATCTAAATGATTAATCTTTTTAAATACTATAAATGTGAAAATGAGTTTCTTTGTTTGTTACCTATTGGCGTAATAAAAGCGTTTATTAAATTGAAAAATTTTCAATGTCTCTAAATGATTATGCTCTGCCTACGAATGGAACGCCTGAAACTAAAACGTTTTTTTTCTTTTTCGATATCATTACCATCGTCAATTTCATTGGTAAATTATTAGAAATCTAATTGTACAATTGTCAGGATTATTCTTAAAACGATATATTAGAACTAAAAAAAAACGTTGTTGTTTGAATCGAAGTATTTGGCGTTCCATTGTTTCTGCCTAGCCTAATAGGAGACAGGCGTGACAGATACGTATGTATGTAAAAAAACGTTTCATCATTACAATTTCTGTATATATACGTTCTCTTATAATGTGAGAGTAAGTATAAAATTAGACCAAGTTGGTATACATTAAATTGTCTAAAAATACAAAGCTTCATAGTTTAGCACAGATATTATGGCACAGACAGAAACGCTAGTGTTTAATATTGTTAGTTCACTAACGTTAACAATATTTCACAAACAATTAAATTTCCGTAGCTAACAACCCCCTCTTAACGGCTGCCGACCTAAATAATTATGTACAACGAAATTAACGCAGCAACGGTTGATACATAGTTTATTCTTATTATTTACAATGCTGAGAGGCGTTTGTGTTAAAATAAACGGCTTACAGTACAAGGTTGAGCTGAAACCGATTCAACGAGTGAAGTAAATAAATTTAATGTTAATGTAGAGACGAAATAATTGCTAATGTAGATACTAAAATGGTTAGTCCATCATTAGCGTGCGTTTTGATGATTGATAAAGATTTATTTTACATCTTTCATCATTTTCATCATCATTTTCTTTTGTTCGTTTCAATTGACTAGAATCAAAAGTACCCTATATCCTATTACATCATAAATACTATCTCTTTTCATTTAAGAGTTTCCTCTTGTCGGTGCAACTAATTCATGCATCTTCCTCCAGCCAGCTCTATCCCAGGCCATATCCTTTATCTCCCTATACGACATGACGCTTAGTGTTTCCTTTATCTGTCCCATGTAGTTAATCCTCGGTCTTCCTCTTCCTCTTTTGCCCTCTATCTTTCCTTCTACTATGCTCTTAAAAAAATCGTCATGTCATAAAAGGTGGCCCAGCATTTTGCCTCTTCTATTCTCTCTCTTCTAGACTCAACGCAATGAAAAATTTTGCTGGTAACTAGTACCTACATACCTGTTATTTTTTATTTCCGATAGTATATTTAAAATATATATAAACAACGCAGAAAGTTTAAAATTATTTGAGTTATAAGATTATTTGAGCCGCTAAGCCCTTAAAACTAATAAAAAACTCACTTTCACGATTACAAGATTAACACAATAGTACTGTAAAGAAGCAGGGGTGAAGGTAAAACAGTAAAGGTTTAAAGGCAATTTGAATTCAAAAAGATTTATTTTTTAATTCTAATTCATATTACAACTAAAAATAAAGACATTGTTTATACTTAATTCTATCGTGTGCGACTTCATTTAAAATTGAAAACTTTGCTATTCAAGTGTTATTTGCATCTATGTATGGAAAATGAACAACTTCCCCGTTCTTCGTGAAGGAGTCTTCCACATGGACACATAGAGAGAGATAGATAGAGAGAGACAATCGGATATTATGTGTCTCATTTACCAGCGTCCGCTAGTTAGATTCACGTAATGATTTTGACGAGAAAAATTAACATGTTTTCATTCAAAATGAGTTCTTTTAGATCAAGATTTTCAAAACTTAAAATAGCTATGCTAACACGAATATGATGTAACGAAACAGGAAATACTAAAACCCAATGCCCATAACAACAAAGAACAATCTATGTAACGTTTGGCAAAAAAAAAAAACATCCAATTTCGTTTCGTAACCGATTTTATGAACGTCTGCACTCGTAAAACGTTTGAACCTCACTCACCCTCGCTTGGGATCATAAATGTGTCGTGTAGCCTATAATCGGCCACCCTCTTTGATATCGAATTGTTTTAAGGTTGGTTGGTGGATAGTTTCCATAGGATTCTCTTCGATTGATATTTATGTTTTCATATTTTCTTACTACGACTATTTTCATTTTCGTGACCATTTCAATTGCACTTGTCTTGTTTCAAAACAGACAGCTCTTAACACTTCATTTAACTACAAAGGATGTATAGTTCGGTCGGAGAAACCTTGCTTACGATTCGTAAAACTCAAGATCTAATATCATTTTAGGTTCTTTTAATTCATATTTGGATTATTTAATAATAATTGTCATTCTCTTTATGCTTTAAATAACACATTTGCTATTATCTGATAATCACATGAAGGCATCCTAGAAGCTGTAGATACCAGAGCAAAACGTACCATCAGATGTAAATACAGTAACAGTATCACTACCGACTTCCTCTAATTAATCCGCGTGGTTTTATTTAATGCTATTTCCAAATCAACATTAAGCATATTTATTACGTAATTTATACTCTTTTAGTTCTAATATGTTCTCGTTTTTAAAGATTTTATCTATGAAAGTACAAAGCCCCAAAACGTCTAAATGGTACACGTATTTAGAACTAGAACGCAAGAAGTTGCTTGAACCTAACAAACGCATGCGTCCTCTATTTTCTATAATATAGTGTCTCGGTGCGATCGTACCATTGTACCACTGTGAAACAACTAACCGCAATGTAGTTCGCTGAACTATATCAACTTTGAATAAATTTACTTTGGCTCCCTTTACTTTTCTTTAGCACTTTGTATCAGGGGTCTTCGGGCTTTTCAAACCTCCTATGATTCAGACCATGTTGTAAATTGTTACAAAATCTTTATATAAATATATTTAGGAACACCCTTAGTCCTTAACATTAAAAGTCGCTATTTATCTACAAAGTCTGACAGGAATGTACGGGACAAGCCGGTCGTCGTGATTAATGGATCAAACGTTTCATCCAACCATCTCATGTTTTAGACGAAAGTGATTTGAAAACTTATATCAAGGGTAGGATTTATATCTTGTCCAGAACATAAGCGCTTGTTTTTCAAATACAAGTAATGTGAGAGTATCCCACCACCATACCATCGGTACAACAAAGATAGCCAGATACTCTTGACGCTAATATTTGACAATATCAAATTTGTTTCAAAAACAACATCAAAACCAAAGCAAACAGCAGTACAGCAACAAGATACTGTTGCTATTTAATAAACTCTATCAAATAATACATAGAGAAATAAAATAATCAACCAAAAAGGTCGAAAGAACTTCTCCTTTTTGTCTTTGTTAAACTACAGTATGGGGTCCTTTAAAAAGGTTTTACATGGGTTCATTAGTGTCGATAATGAAATAGGGCATACGTAATATTTGGGATGTGGAAAAACATAGGCTATCGGTATCCAAAATCACGGGCACACTTAGTTAACACGACTACGGGCTATTCGCGTGAATGCACTACGCGCCTCAGCGGCGTGTAATGTCCAACGTGCATCGAAAATAGCGTGCAAACTGCTGACCAGTAGCCCAAACCACCAAGGTCGCTTATTTTTGACGCTAACTTCTCGTCTCTAGAGCCGCTTCTAAATTACATGTAACTAGTTGGTTAACAGTATATTTCTAGAGCAACCGCGCCGGGCTATGAACGTGGATGAAGCAAGAGAATAATCTTCCAAACTTAGTTTATATAGATAAAGAATTGAGCCTCAAAAACGGGTCATTTTTTTGTCCGCTAATTGTCAAATTAGCTGACTCGTTATTTTTGGTATTCAATATTATATTATATATATAAATATTCTATATACTCACTCATAAAATGAATCTTGACGTATCATTTAATAAATAAAATGAGTGTTTACGAATTAAAAAGATGCAGAATTTATAAGACAAAATAAATATAGAAGTTATAAAGGAATCGCTCATAAATATTTATCATGCAAAATTGTATGAAAAAGTTGGACCCGTTTTTCTCGAAGGATTTCTATGGAGACACTCTATCTATACAATCTAAGCTTCCAAATGTATTAGTGAAGGATATTTTAAATATACATTTGAATAAATTTTAAATTAAACAAAATTTAACAACTAGGTGCTAAATGTGCTTGGTGCTAATTTGACCATACAATACACGTGATGATTCAAGATTGTGTTTCGCAAGAAAAGAAACGATTTCAATAGTGGCAAGACAAGTTTATTTTGATTCCAAACTAATCTATTCAATCGATTTTAATAACATTTCTATGGGGCCAATTTGTATGTTTTTTTTTATACCACTGAGGTGGCAAACAAGCATACTGCCCACCTGATGGTAAGCGGTTACCGTAGCCTATAAACGCCTGCAATAGCAGAGGTATTACGCGTGCGTTGCCGACCCTGAAGAAACCTCCTTACCCTCCTTGTGAAGAACCCCATCCTGTAGTCTCTTGGTAAAACCTCGGGAGCTCATTTCACAACCTGAGTGTTCATAAAAGTATGTTCTTTTCGTTTTATCTGACCAGTATATGTATTGATCAGATAAAACGAAAAAACAATCTATTCACATCGCCCTTGCTGATATCTACCTTGCTTTATTTGGTAGATTATATTTAATAGCTATGTAAACCGCAATATAACTAATGGCAGCTGGCATTAATAACAGGTACACAGATTGCTTTTCTGTTATTAAACTTTAGTCTTGTATTTTTAAATTAAAAAATTAACTCAGCAAGTTATATTCATCTCAGCCATTAACCTTTGGAATGCCCTAACCAAAAATTTGCCAGGGGGAAAAGGGATAGTTAGTAATATGGTCTAATTAACCCATTGCTAGCAATGTACCCTAACAGGTTGACCTCCACGCGTTTCCTGGAAACCATCGTGGTTAATTCTAATGGAACTCGTCACGATGGGCTGATTGAACTGATTTCATCCTCACCTGTCATCTATCATTGGTGCCTCGCAAGCGTATACCGATAGCACAGGCTGGGGCACCATTCGATTATCCCACATTAAAACAAAAAATTGCCTTCAAAAAGTCCCTTCGTGAACATTACTTCGACCTATCACAAATTGAAGAGGTATTCAATTCAATTTATACTTTACGATTTGAGATTGGCGACCGCAGTTTGGCTTTTGATGATATTTAAAGAGGTACTCTGCTGCCCATCCCTCCACTGTAAGCTCCCTTAGTTGCCTCTTACGACACCCACGGGAAAGGAAGAAGGTGGAAAGGAAGCGGTGGCTTATTCAAAATAAAAATATTTGGATCAAATATAAAAAAAATAATATTTGGATTAAAAAATAATTAATTGTAATAAGTAGAGATAATTAAACTTATCAATCAAACTCTTAATCAGAGGGAGACTTTGTACAAAAGTCGATTGCTTGGGTACCTCTGTCCCCAATGTAGAGTAGTAATATTTACACAGCATGCAGTTACCAACAGAGGGAATCGATACCTATAGACAACATCTCCGTGGACATCATAGACTATGACGTGCATGGTACCCCTAATGTGTTGCTACTCTCGAGTACAAAGATGTTATTTGTCTGTAGCTTGTAATTCTATTGAAAGGCTGGGGTAAAATACGTCCGAAGTTTTTTTTTTTTTATACAACTTAGAATGGCAAACAAGCTGACGGCCCACCTGATGGAAAGTGGTAACCGTCGCCTATAGACATGAACAGTACCATGGACATAACAGAGTATACTGTTTCGCCCATGATACCCCCCATGCGTTGCCATTCCTGAGGACTCAGGTGTTATTCCTCTATACCCAGTAAATTCACGCCATATCCCACCCTTCAAACCGAAACACAGCCATGCAAACACAACTGCTTCACGGTTGAAACACGAATGGGACAGAGGTACCCAAGCAATCGACTTTTGTACAAAGTCTCCCTCTGGTAGAAGTTGCGGGAAGTAGCTAGTTTGTATAATCAAACATACGAGTACATCATCCATGACTCGCGTACCTATCGCTTGGTATCGTATCGCCTATATAGCTCCCTACAGGCCATCACAAGTAAGATTCCACAACAAAAATCCTTTTGTGTTTTCCAGTAAGGAGTTATAATTTTCCTCACTGGTCTATCTACTAGTATATTGCTATATCCACAAGCTCAATAGCCCATTACTATTTATGGGATTTACAAAAGGAGATAAATTACAAGATTTACAAGAGGAGCATTCGGTGTATATATATATATATATATATTTGTATATATTTGTTTATATATAATAGTGCGCCACCTACCGTTTCTTTTTCATTCTTTTCTCAATGTTCTCTACCCAAAGGTTGTCTGGAAGAAATTGTTTAGCGATAAGGCCGCCTTTTGTATCATTTCTTATTACAGTTAAATGTATTTACCATTTTATAAATGGTGCAATAAAGTGTAAATAAATAAATACTGCTAAGTTCACACAACAGAACATACAAATATATATAATAAATATGAGTAGTAGACAACTGAATGTTACTTAATGAATACTTAAATGTTATTTTTTTTCAAGAAATACATGTATATTATGAATATAAAACACCCACATCAATACAAACATATATTGTCATATTTATACTGCACGAGGTTCGAACCCGCGACCGTCGGCAAGTAAGGCGATATTAAACCGCTACATCACCAAGGTCGTCATTGTAGGTACTGTATTTAATTTAATAATCTCAGACCAAAAAAAAAAACAATAGCTAGAAACAGTTATTAGGGATTTAATTAAATTCTCTTTACGACGTAACGCAGATCTCGCAACAAAAGAGAAGCAATGTTGGAGAAGTTTCAAAATAAACAAAAACTATCGCTGAGATACGAACATTTTGCTTAAGCACAAACCATCATCATGTCTGCGTCTTATTACTAAGATGATGATGATGACAAGAAGCAAGTGATGATGTTGGTTATTACTTACTGTACTGACATCATCTATGATTAAGATATGTCATTTTTTTAATGGATGAGACTGGAATGGTAACCCCGCCTGCGCTAACGGTATACACTGGCGGGACACCAGTGACGGATGATAGGTGAAATGAAAACAGGCCAGTTAGCCCATCATGATGAATTCATCAGGAATTAACCATGATAGTTTCCAGGGAGAACCGCGAGGAGGTCGATCTGGTTGGGTATATTGCTAACAATGGGATTCTCAGTCTCCATTACTAGCAATCCCTTTCCCCACACTGCTTTACATTACTACGCCTATATTTGGTACATACGCATTTGCGCATGTAGTAACGTCATCTGTTTATAATAGTAATGAGTGACAGCTATAGATCACGCCGTTTTTGTATGACGTAGATTCAGTTTCAAAGCACATATTCCATATAAGACAGTGAAATTATTGAATTCGGAGGCAGAGCAATTTAGTTCTTAGGAATGGCAATACATAAAGGACAACAAAGTATTTGTGATATACATGATGCTCTAGCTACATCTATCTCTACATGAAGCCTCTAGGCGACGGGTACAACTTTCCCTGATATGGACCGAGAAGTTCTTAAAATTAGATCGTCTAAATTACTCATAATAACTTTAACATCACAATATTCTGATGTACGAATAAAAAGTGTAAACATTTGATAGCTTCAAAGGAAACAGAACTAAATATAAATCGACTAAACCGGTATTCTGCGAATTGATATTACGAATATAAAAATTATAACATTGTCTACCACATGACATAGATGTATTTAACTTAAGCCATTACTAATGACATTAAAAAAAAGTTGAATTAACCATCTAATAGAATTCCTTTCAAGAACTAACAATGCACTTGTCTCCGATAGCTGAGAGATACCGGATCATAACTTGTCGAATCCAATCCATGAAAGAGGGAAAAATATTAATTATTCAAAAGGAATCATTACTTTGATGCACCACAGAAATTTTGTTTATTTGACATCTTGAGGTTTAAAAGTGCTCTAGTACCAGTACATGGTATACCAGTCGTTATAAATAATCATTTACCAATAAAGCAGGCTGATAGTATCAGAGAACTGTAATTGGCTAATCTTTAAATTAGAAAACTAGAAATCGAACATCTGACACTGGCCACATAATTGGAATGAACTAAAATGTTTCCTTTAGATGATCAGATAGATGATTTTGGTTTCGCTATCCAATACAGAGGTCGGCGACCAGACGAGAACTATTCTTAAAAGTATCGGCTATTCTTAAACCTGTACACAAATCCTTATTCTTGTTGCGTGTGTACTTTTCAGTTTTATTACCCTCTTCTGGTGCCAGAGCGGCGACCTTGGCATTCATTGATCTAAACGCGACCTTCAACTTCGTATGGCCGGACAAAAGGCGATTACGGTTTCTCCAACTGACGCCATAAACAGCGTTGCCAGATTAGTTATTCTTTCGAAATTTGGGTTAAAATTTTTGAATTGGAGAAATGGAACCGTAGGAGAAATTTATGCAAAAAAATATGGATGGGAAATTTGGATATTTTTTTTAATATTTGTAAATGTTAGGTACATTACCTTACATTACCTTATAACCGCAGATAATATCTCTGAATTTAACAAGAGATGCTTTTTATTTATTCATCGCTGGTATCGTGTTTACTTCGTAAAACATTGTGCAAATACTGGGTAAATGCAAAAAAAAAATCGTATCATAGAATTGAAATGTTTGTGGAAACAAAAATATTTAAAACTTTGGGAGAAACAAAAATCGCATCTGGCAATGCTGGCCACAAAGCCCAGTTAGTCGTCGGTTGTCGATCGGCCAAATTGGCCACGACGTGCGACCAGAGTGACGCAATGTGTCTACGATGGCAATACGTAAAATGGCAAAACGAGGGAAAGCGGCCAAAAAATGGCCAGTCGCATAATGAGTTCGGGATTCTGTAAATCACTAGCCGTTTGCCGCGGCTTTGACCGGTGAAACTCCAATACAGGAAAACAAATTCATAGTGAATGTCTGCATCATAAAATGAATCTTATCAAGATTTGATATTAGGAGTTTAATATCCAATATTATTTTTTTTAATTGCATAGTTTGACCTCACTGAATTGCCATAATTGTGGATACTCCGTTATTCATATCCATTAGCATGACGGGGTCCTCAGCTGACTAAACCTATCAAATCCTATCGTATTTCCCTCTTATCCCCCACTTAAATTGTATAGTAAAGAGTGAAATGTCACTCATATTCAATAGTAAGGATGGGGCTTTTGGGTTGAAAAGTAAACCCTTATCCCAAATTCATCCCTTTTCTGCTATTTAAACACGATACTTCCTTTCCACTATATTTCGAGGCTTATGTTTGCCAATGAGTAAGTACCACACAAAGATTGTAAGGGAAGAATGTGATGATATAGATGTAACTAACATATACAATACCAAAAAAAAGCATATTTGTCATACTTGATTTTTAGCCTAGTAACAACTTGTTACTTGGCAACCATTTTTGAATAATAATTCAAATGTACAGTAAAATTCCATTGCTAGATTCAAATGTAACATCACAGAAAAATACTATAAAACCGATAGAGACAACAATACTTAGTTCCGCGAGATAATTACATAAAGGCGTAGAGATAAAATTAATCGATTTTCTTCATTTAGATCGATTTAAGAGTAATTTCACGACATATTTCACGGCCGGGTGAATATAGTCGTTTCAGTACTAAATAGCATGTTAACTTAGCCTACGTAATAAGGCCAAAATTAACATAATTCGCGGCACATTGTTTAGCACGCGAGCTGGGTGCAAATTCTTGGGGATTCACACGCGAACACTAATCTAGCATATGATGTTAAATTTTTAAACAGCTGGAATAACAAGCTGACGGCCTATCTGATGAAAAACCGTCAACTAGGGATATGAAGACAGATTATAATTTGTCGCCCAGTATTATATTATTATACTGAAAAGATAAAGTTATTAAAATAAAGTTCCAGATATTATTATAAGTATATAAAATACTCAAGAATACATCGAGAAGTGTCTTAAATACACTAATAAAAATAAAATTTCGCTAAAATAAAATTTTAACTACATGCGGATGGATATTACACGGGTAAGGTCAGACTAAAAAAAAATAAAAAAAAAAACATACAATATGAAATTAATTTATATAAATTCATCTAAGCCTGAAGAGGAGGCGTTTGCGTCAAGGCATAAATTGCAATTTGGCAAACAACCAAAGTATCACGCGTCTGACAACTTGATTATATGGAAAAATCTGTGTTTTATATACAAGGAAATAGTTTTCAGTAAATATTAATATGACAATAAATTCGAAAGCACGTGATCATGCTGTGACACCAAATATTAATAGTACTAAAGTATAAAAACTATAATAAAAGTATTTAGTATTGACTATTTCCAATTCTCCAGTAGGAAACAGCAATAATATTTCTGATACTATAATATATTAATCTAAATCTAATTTCTTTAATACAAAATTGCAAAGTACAAAGTACAGGAATCCAAATTTATATATTTTTTGAAGACGATCTTACTTTATCTGCTCACATCACTAGAAACCTTATGGATCAGACAGAGAAACACGACGATAATGAAGTCAACAAGTGAATGTGATAATCCGGATAGCTTACGAAACGTTATTAAGACAGTAAATCACTAACAGGACAAATCAAGCAACCCATTTGCGATATCAAGTACCGAGACGATACTACACGCTGCGAACCAAGGCTCCAGACAGCCTATTGTGTAGAGACGATATATTATCCGTACTTGGCGCACTCACCTCAATCTGAGCTGTGCTCTATATTATTACAATACGTTGTCATGTAATATAGCTAGTGGCCCATATAAAAGTTTTCAAAACTGGACATTTTATGTTTTTTTTTTTTTCATTTATTTGTATCCATTTGAAGCTGTTCCAAATCTTGACGTTTATGGTTTCATGAGTTGAATAACCCTATTTTTATATAGAAAATCACATGTTTTGCGGCTGAAATGGCAACAAGACTAAAACATTCGAGACAGACAATGAAAACTTTTATCTTACAGATTAGTCCACTATGACACTGGCATTGGTTACTTACTTAGGGAGTAAGGTAAGGCTGTCTTAGTTAAAGCAACTAAAACATTTCTGCAATACAACAGATATAGAAACAAACCATATTAATTAAGTACCAATGACTTAATGCAGTTTAAATACGAGTATATCAAAACTATATCAGCAGGATTTAAACCACATTAAATACGTCAGCAGAAGTTCCATCAAGACGTAAAGTTTTGATGCGGTCTTCTAGCTACATTATAACTGATTCAACGAAAATTAACTGGATATAATAATAACTTACAGTAACGTCTAAAACATTCACTTAAACGAAACCTAGCTTCTGTCATAAGAAAAGTATCACGTCGACTGCGAAAATGAACAAGCTACGAACTAAAACAACTTACGCTGGAAACTTTTGAGTAAAAGGTAAAGTGAAATAGACCACAATCACAACTGTACAAGTCCTGGACTCAACTTCGTCAACGAAACTCACAAATAATTGAGAACAAGGTGTGTTTTCATTTACAAAACGGATTCAATTTGGTTCCGAATTAAGGGAAATTTCCACGAATCGCAAATAACACGAACTGTTCAACTGTTGAAGGGTTTCTTCCGATGTTGTTTTGAAAATTTTCAGAACCAAGCCCGTATTCCGACTACTCCAACGTCCTCGATAAGCTACCGGAACTTTTTATAGTCTGAATTTTAAATTTTGCAACAGTGTAAAGTTCTGATGGTAGGTAGAAACTTTTTAATGATCAATTTTTGTTAATTTACTTTTCTAGCTTATACATACTACGTAACATAATTAATATCTATATTACAACCAAATGATCTTGTTTAATCATGAAATCTTTACGATTTACTATAAATATTGGTGCCTATAACGTACCAAAGAAAGATATGACAAAGAAACATACAATTCTTGAATCATTTTCTATGAAAAAAAAAACATTATAGGCGATGATAGCTAATGTCTGACGAATATTTCAGCTATTTGTTTTTAGTTAAATATAAATTGTAATTGTCAATGACGGAAAAAAATATTTTTTTGTGAAATAATAATTTTTAAGTGCTTTTATTTGTTGACTGGAGGTCATTCTATTTATTAATCCTTTAAATTTCTTTAATCTAAAATTCCATATTTAGAAACAAAAGTAACTTTTCTTTGGATTCACATCACACAGGTGACTTTTACCTTTCAATCAAAATAGCTCCACAAAAAATTCCGATGACAAAGTCTTGGTGAAATACGGCTTAGCGTATTTATCATGTAAGATTTCATTAACCAAATCAAGAAATATCAAGTTTCTGAAATTAAATTGATTACATTTTTTCTAATAGTAAATAATTTATAATTATACTCATATATTGTCAGCTCTTAAGGTATAAATACCTTGACTAATACTATTATGTCTTAAACTTGGAGCCATGCAAGAAACCTGCTTGGCGACAGAAATAAGACAAACAAAGTAGACAATTTTTATAGAGCCTGCAGCAAGTGAGATTTCAATATACTGTATGAAAGTTTTGAGGCCCAAACATTATATTTTTGTCCGTGCAGCCAGAACCCGATAAATATATATTTAGGTTTCGTATAATTCAGCTGTCAGTTAGTTATTTTCAATTAGTTAAATGTCAGTTTTAGCATCAGCTTACATTGAAATATTATGCGAAGATTATTAAAATAAAATCTGCATTCCTAAGACAGTTCGAATCTAAACTCCCTCTGTTTCCTTTGTGCCTGGATCTGCTTTAATAACTTAATGAACCACTTTTTGTCACTAAGTGGTAACACTGATAAAACAAGGGAAGAGTGCTCAGACACTTCCGACTTAGAGTTGCTAATATGTGTCTCACTCAGACAGACATTATTTTTAGCTGATCTCAAGCAAAAAAATAAATTAATGCGACATTTACGAGATTATGAGATAGCAGTCCCGCTGTCACTGCCAAGGGGACTTGTTTCGATATACATACGACTGGGAGATATTAATCTACGTAACAACCTCTATATCAAAAGTTTGGCATGATTTTGGATTGTTTAAAAAATTTCCAATTTTTGAGAACTGTTAAAATTAGAGATGATATTTGGTTTTTATGAACACGATCAATGTTATCTCGACGTTTCGTTTTACCTAAATAAAATCATAAATCATTCAACGCCAAATTTAATTTAACAATATTAAATTTAACAATATTTAAATTTTTACTATATTTGGAATAAATACAACGACTTCACGAACAACTAGTTTGTTATTTTTTGGAAAGAAATAACAAACCGATTGCGCAGCTTGTGAAAAGCCATGGAAATGGTAAACTTACACATAGATAAAGAAAACAAACATGTTTTTCACTGTGGCCTTTTCAGTATCTATTCACACTACAAACCTTTGTGAAACATTTCTTGTGACTAGTTATTTTTGCTATATATACATGTATTATACCAATCAAGACATTTCATTTCGATTACAATTTTTATTTTATATAAGATTAACCATTGTTATTATTATAATTTACTAATATTAATTTATTCTATAAAATATGGATTTTATCTTACGTGATTTAGTTACACAAGTGTCGTGGCATTTATCATTGTTTTTGTTACTTATTTATATTCAACTTATAAATTTATATTAAAATAACAATAACTTTCGTTGTTGGTGACATTTATTTTAAGGTTTAAAACATTAATATATTAACTGTTGTAAGGTAATTTTCTTCTTTTACCATGGGCATGGTAAAAAGCGACGTTGGAGGGATACGTAGCAGCGTCCCTCTTAGAACATCATCAAAGCCTAACTGCGGTTGCCAACCCGCCCGCCAAGCGTGGCAACTACTAGCAAAAACCCCTAAGGGGGATGCTTATGTTCATCCGTGCACAATTAACGGCAGATATCATCATCAAGGTAATTTTCAGAGAATAAAATACTATATAACTGATAGAATTACTTTGAATAATAATACAATACGTTAAACTGCTGTACCGTCAAGATCATCCAAAATATAAGCTTTTTTTACAACACAGGAGGCAAACGCTAACATGCGGCTCACCTGATGGTAAGTGACTACCGCCGCCCATGGCCACACACAACACCAAAGGCACTGCAGGTGTGCTGCCGGCCTTTTAAAAAGAATATGCTCTTTTCTTGAAGGTTATGATAATGTATCGATTTGGAAAATTTAAAAATTAGTAAAATATGCGTCATTGCTATAAAAGTAATAATTGGTTACATTGCCGATTGTATTCCATGCTCTACTGTCGTATTATAACTGTTCAGATGTAGGAATTATAACAAAGCTGCGTATCGATCGCGGACAAGCTCTCTCTCGTTGCTTCGTACAACAGGCAAGAAAACTATAAATACACGCCGCCGCACGACAATTCGCGAAGACTGTCGCTGTGCTGACCTTCGGAGTCTTTTTTTTCATGAACTGCACTCTACATGTTGTGTCACCAAGGTCAATGTGATTAGGTACGGTAGCAGCATGCGAAACTATACGGAGACCTTAGTTTTTGCAACCAACTGTATACAATACTACGTTGCCAATTGTGAACCGATTTGAACAATTCTTTTTGTAATCGACAGCTGATTATAGTTCTCATATCAATTTTGTGAAAATATATTTTTTGAAATAAAAAGCAGTTATTCATTTAAAAACAAAAAATTGCTGACAGCAAAGCAAAATCTAAATGCAGATATGCGATTGCGCATTCTGCATCAAAATGTTATTACTTTGTTTGGATCTACAAAGCGTTGGTCATCGATATATTTTGTAATGTTAAAAAGCACTATTATTTGGCGGCCCAAAATCTTTAAGTAATATTCGTTACATCGATTGAGGTTTTAGGGAATAAAAAGATTTGATGAATCCATCGGATCAACAAGACAGTTTTTATGACAGACTCTAGAATAACAGGTTGATCGTCTTTGACTAGTTTAAATATTTATCGATGAAACTGTTACAATATACTATAGGTCAAGATTGAAATGGAAGTACCGCAAAAAAAAAAGCATTCACCGGAAGGTTGGAAGCGTCATCAACACATTTGATCATCTGTCTGTTTTCAGACGCCGCCAAATCTCAGGTTCACAGACCGGTGGCGTTCAGCCGCCCGCGAGAAGCAGATCTGGCTGCGCTCCAAGGAATCGAACTGCGTACCCGAGTTAATAAACCCGGCTACTATTGATTGTGCAAATGGATTTAGATTGGCAAACGCTATGGACGCCACATGACCGTTTGTTAGAAGTTCGATGACTTCAATAGGAGTGTATTAAGAGGATGCGAAATGAGAAAGCATTGATTTATTGACCAATTGTAATCTCGGTTTATTTATGAAGACGCACATGACAATATTTTACGATAATTTATTTAACTATTAATTTCAATAACATTAATCTCAAATCCAGGATTCTTAGTGAAGAAAGTTATATTTAAAGTTAGTATTATATATAATATAATATGAATAATAAATCTATGACTAGACTGTGTCTTTACATGCATCATGCGAAAACCACTAGATGGATTTTGATGAAACTTAGTGTGATGATAAATTAACTTGGGTCTAAAATTATCCTATGTATATATCTATATGAAACTCTTGGGGAACATCTCAATCCTTAAGTAGAATTCGTCATTGAAACTACATCGTAAGCGTAATGCAGTTTTCTATATGTATAATACTAAGACAGAAATTGTTAAAAGGATATTTTTCTGTATGTGATGTACTAGTCTTTTTTTTTTATATTAACAGTCAAAGTATTTTTTAGGGGCGATATATGACGTATAGTACGAGTTATGAAAGAAGATCATAGATCGATTAGATTAGATTAGATCGAGTTAAAAAAGAAGATTTATATGTAAGACAGGCATATACTACAGGCCTATATCATTGAATCTTCCCTGCTCGAAAGGGCCTAATTCCACATACGAAAAAAAGACGTCACAAACTTGTCAATCAAAAATATCCTGCAATGGACGAAACCTGCACTGTGGACCGATATTCTCTTGTCGTCATACAATTTTGCACTTCACAACGATAGATTACATCAAAATATCGGTGCCACTTCCTGCCCGATAGGCAGCTGCCAATAGGCCGCGGGGGGCTGCGCGCGCGCACTATTTTAAGCGCATCTAGGCCAAGTCAGTGGGCCGCGAACGCTATGAGACCAGGTGGCAACCACTCAGCTAAATATAACTTGCGTTTAACTGCAATAGGTCTTGATTGAGTAATGATTTAAACTTTGTCTAATTTTTAATAAATGTAACATACTGGATTTTTTTTAAATGGACAATAATAGAATGGTAAGCCCACCTATGCTATGGGTATACACTCGCGAGAAGCCAGTGAAGGATGACAGGTGTCAATAAAGATAGGTCAGTTGGATAACTGACCTGCCTTTTTGTTCACGCCTATCATCCCTCACTGGTGCCCCGCCAGTGTATGCCGATGCGGAGGCGCGGTTACTATTTTATTATCATCCATTGAAAAAAAAACCTCAATGCTAATTTGATCCAAATAACCAGCTGAAGATATTTGTCCCCTAGAAAAAAGAATAGAATAAATAGAATCGTTGTCGCTAGCGAATTTATGATATGGGATGAGATAACGACATCGGTGTCTTGTTCTTTCTCATGCGTGCGCTAACCAAAAGTCGATAGATTCGTTTGCCGCTTATTTGACTGATGATCCTGAGATCTGCGCTTGATAATCGTTCCTTTTCGAACATTTTCTCACCAGAGCAGAGAGACAGTATTTTAAAAATAAGTATTCCAAATAAACAAACGTAAAATAATTGATACAAAAAGCATTGAGTAATGACATTAGGTCTTGAATTAACGATACAGTTCAAGAAAAGCGGAGGGACTGAAGGAACATTACATAAAATCAATGAAAACACGACTCGACATTTGGAGCCAAAGTGCATTTACTTTACATATTTTAACTTCCCATTATGTGATACAATGTGGCACTGCAGTTTGCTTCGATATTTAAATGTAAAATAAAATCAAGTAACCATCAACTAATTTGTTTTTTTTTTTTCTTCACCTTTGAAGCAGACAAAGAAAATACAAATAAATATTTGTATGTATTATTATGCATTAAGATGCTACTAGCCGAGTATAATAGAGGGATGGACAAAAGAGATATCCCTCTTAAAACATCACCAAAAACTAAACTGCGGTTGCTAACCCGCCTGCCAAGCATGGCAACTACTGGCAAAACCCCTCTTTATGAGGGAGACTATGTTCAGCAGTAGACAATTAACGTCTGATACGACGACAACAATTCATATGAGAAGGCAAATCATAGAGTCATAGAATTTTGTTTAATAGATGAAAATACAACGGTACTAATGAAGGGTGATAGGTGAGAGTGAAGTCAGGTCAGTTGGTTTATTGTTTGGCAAATTCATTAGGAAGAAAGGAGGATGGCTTCCAGAGGAGACCTACCGTGGAGAGAGACAGAGATCGACTTAACCAATGGGGCCACCAGACACTACAAATCAAATAGACTGTAATAGGTCTAATGTAAACGCCGAGGTAGAATCTGGTATCCCTGAAAGAAATTTCACTGCTAGATCGCCTGGATCATTTGGATGAATGCCTTCGAATCAGATAAATTAATCTATACATTTTAAATATGACATCAAAAAACCAGTGGTTTATTGACCTTTAATTTTATCTACGCTTTAACATGCGAAGTCGTAGGCCTTAGATATAGAAGCGCTTTGATGTTCTTACTTGTTTGTCTTACTTAATTATCGTTCCAATTTATTACCAAATATAGTTATAGCTACGTACCTATTCAAAACAGAATATGAACCAATTTTGTAAATACGTCATAGATTAATTCTGTATAGGTGGATAACAAAAAATGTATTTAGCTAAAAGAGTATAGAATACCTAAACCCTATCCAATTACAAAAATATCAAAATAATACATTTCAAATATTGTAGAATCTATTGTTTATAAAAGACTAGAAAACTATGATAATTTACTTAAGTTATCTTAAAAACCATAAACCATGCAACGCGGAAGTATAAAAGGTCGTAATGGAGAAACTCCTTTCGAAAGTGGTTTAAAAGTAACAAATTACAAAAATGATCATGAGAACAATCGATAGACTACAATATGAGCATATGTTTACACTATATTAGGAGAAGAGAATATAGTAAAAAAAAAGTTATAAATTTGGATGGTCGCAGATGTAGAATAAGACCCAGATGACTGTGTGAAAGGTGATATGGGCCAGTACAGGAATGAATACAGAGATGACTGCAAATTAAGACAAATAGAAAAGAAAAACATACTACGTCGACAACAAGTAGATATAGGAAATGAGAAGAAAGATAATATAATAAATTATATTATAACAATAACAAAACTTGGTATCAACACTCATTTAATCTTGTTTACACTCGTATAATAAAATTGTAAGCAGTTGATGTCTATACAGAGGAGCTGTTTAAGAAAAATTGCTATGAAAAGTCTTAATAAGAGCAATGGTAATCGAAACAGTAATTCGTAAAATTTTGTCTGTTTGCCTATTTATTTGTTTATTTATTAATATCATAGGTTTATTTTACAAACTTAAACATTTTAAACAACATTTTAAAAATATATCTATTTTGTCATTAAATATGTCAATATCTGGCTGCTGAGCAATCAGAGAATTGAGCAGAGAAATAGCCTGATAAGTGGGAGCAAACTGAGCAGTACAGGTGCGAACCGGCGGCGCCGATAGTAGTCGACAAGCACGCAATCGCATGCAGCTTTGTGGTGCGTACAAGGAATAACGGAGTTACAGGATTGTCTATTCCGCCGTTGGTATGTTTGTTCTCGTATAACGCAAAAACTATTGTACCAAATTAAAAGCGGTTTTCATAGATCCTGATGATCGAAATTTGAATTGATACGCCAATTCAGAAGTAGTATATTCCATTGGTTTTCCTTCAAAGTTAATGTAACATACATTTGATGGAAAAACAGTGTAAGAAATCGTACAAATGTTAGACACATCGTCAGTTGGCGCGAAGTCCACAAATCCCCGAAGCTAATTACATCCAATTTCATACGTGTGTGCAGGGTAAGTTAATTAACTTAGCTAATTCCTTGAGTTTGCGCAATTCAAAGATGGAGGCAAATTTCGTCAGGGTTCCATTTTGTTTTTACACCCACGACGGGGTCCTAAACGGGGTTTAAAAATTAAAATCAATTCTGAAAAATATAAAGTAGCTGCAATAAAAAAACAGCGACTTTAAACGTCATAACATTCTATTTCTATTGACAAGTAAAGTATTCAAGTAGCCAGATATTAATGATGTTTCGTAGACAATAAATTTAATGTATCAGGTCAGGCACGGCAGTGACCCTGACAAGTCAAGCACAACTGGACCATCCTTTTCTTGAAGCGACTCACGGCACTTTTGGCCCCTTTGTAACTTAATTGTAAATAAGGCAAGAAGTTTGAATTTTTAGACATCAAGAGAAAATACTATAAATGGCTATAATACCAATATACGTAATAATTAATCATGTGAATGTAAATGTGAATGTGAATCTTTAAAGTCAAAATAATTTAAATTTGTAAATGACACGCCGATCATCAAAATTCTAATTAAAGCCGATCAGTAATTTCACAAACTTCAAAAATTTTAATTTTAGAAAGCTGTTGTGTCCGTGGTACTGCTCGTGTCTATAGGCGATACCACTTTTCATCAGGTGGGCCGTCAGCTTGTTTGCCATTCTAAGTCGTATAAAAAAAAAGTTCTCTAACGATAGAGAGCGCCCATGAAGAATGAAAAATTCATTATTCAATTTCAATATTAATAAATGAAAAATAATGACTATTAAAAATTACGTTCATTCCTTCAAATAATGAATCGCACTTGTAACTAACGAACGCGAAAAAATAGTTATAATAAAAAATAATAATTATAATGACTTGATAATCGCATGATATGGCAATTATAAAAGAATAATCTAATACAAAACCTACTATTTCTATTACTAAGTTAATCTAAACAATGCACTTAATAATAAAGTATTTTATTAGAAGAATATATCGCCGTACAATTGCCGAACCATTATAATTATTATACAAATAAAGATATTGATACGGTCACTATAATTGTTCATAAGTAATTGTTTAAATAACAATTTACAACAAAGTTGTTGAACATCTATACAACATGAGAGACATTACATCTCACGACTTTTTGTAGTGGCAGAACTGCGTTGTGAGACTTGGCATTTTTTTACACTTTGTGTTTTTGATGGGATTTGAATTTAAAACACGATGCACGAGTAGATTTTGTTTCGCAACAAACAAAATTTTTCTCTAAAAATAAAAACGACTGCTGCTTCAATCGTTACAAAATTTATATGATGCCAAGAAATATGGGAATTGACGCCGTCAGTTTATTCCCCTCTTTTGTTGCAGAAATAATTACTGAAACCTATTCAGATTTGACAAAGATATCAAATACGCATACAAAATATATGAATAAATTGAAACTTTCGTTTGAAAGTCTTGTCAACTTAATTTGAGATTGTGTTCCAAAACAAAAACGACTTCATTTGTGGCAAAAACAGTTATTTTGATTTTAAAACTACTGAATCTTTTTTTTTTTTATACAACTTAGAATGGCAAACAAGCTGACGGCCCACCTGATGGAAAGTGGTAACCGTCGCCTATAGACATGAGCAGTACCATGGACATAACAGAGTATACTGTTTCGCCCATGATACCCCCATGCGTTGCCATTCCTGAGGACTCAGGTGTTATTCTTCTGAACCCTCTGTACCCTGTAAATTCACGCCATATCTCACCCTTCAAACCGAAACACAGCCGTGCAAACACAACTACTTTACGGTTGAAACACAAATGGGACAGAGATACTCAAGCAAACGACTCTTGTACAAAGTCTCCCTATCTATTTATTTTTATAAAATTTCTGTGGGACCTATGTGTAAATATATCCTTTCAGATAAAAAGAAAATTTTCCAAATCTTTTTTTTTATACAACTTAGAATGGCAAACAAGCTGACGGCCCACCTGATGGAAAGTGGTAACCGTCGCCTATAAACATGAGCAGTACCATGGACATAACAGAGTATACTGTTTGGAACAATCTGTTAATAACATTAAAAAAAAAACCGAATTAAGAAACTTCTTTTCGACGTCGGTTGAAAAAAAAAAACAAAAACATAAATGTTCACACAAACTAAACACATCACTATAATACAGATACATTATATAACTCTCGCGTCTATTTAATATAATATTATTGTTTCTCTTAGAAAGATGGGTTACGAGCTTTTATTTTTTCCCAGGAGACCTTGTCCCGGTAACGTCGCGACGGGCCCGGACGGCCCGCCGGCGAGATTGCCCAATGTCACCGCAATAAAAGAAAGTTCAGTATTAGGAGCGGTCATACCCAAACTTCTATGGGCACTCTATGGGGGAGACCTATGTTCAACAGTGGACAAATAGTGGCTGCGATGATGATGATTCCTCTAGCAATAAGACCGTCTTTTTTACCTTTATGTACATATTCTAATCTGTATTTAATGTTACTGTATTTCACTTGAACTGTTCAATTGTCATTATATATTTTTATGTTTCTGGTGCAATAAAGAGTTAATAAATACTCAAACTTATTAGGGGAAGGAATTGTTGAATGAATGAATGAATGAATGAGTATACTTTATTTGCATTATACAATATAGGGAATAAGCAATACAATTAATATATGTAACGATACAATTGTATAAGTATAGTAAGGCGGTCTTATTGCTGAGAGCAATCTTTTCAAGACAACGTCAGGGTAATGGACTAATTGTTATACAAGTAGGTATGATAGTACTGTATAATTAAAAAAGTATCTTTTGCAAATTAAAAATAATGTTGTAATGGGGACTAGCGGTACTCACTATCAGGTTGACCTGTTTGAGATATCCTATGGGAACTATCGTTTACCACGACAGTGGATTCATTATGATTAATTGGTCAACTAACTTGAATTAGTCCTCACCTATCGGTTCTCCTTGGAAACTATCATGGTTAATTCCTGATGAATTCTTCATGATGGGCTAACTGGCCTGTTTTCATTCCCATCTATCACCCTTCACTGGTGCTCCGCCAGCGTATCCCGTTAGCGCAGGCGGGGTTACCATACCATTTTCACCCATTAAAAAAAAAGTCCTCATCTATCGTCATTCACTGGTGCCAGACTACCGTATACCGATAGCGTAGGCGAGGGTTACCATTCCACTTTTGTTCAATAAAAATCATTAAGCTTATTTCATCAGAATTATCTGAAATGATTAGAAAATAATTCGATAATCCTTAAATAAAACTAAACAAATATTATAAATGTGAAAGTGAGTTTGTTTGTTACTTTATAGCGCCTTGACAGCTTAACCAATCACTATTGATTTTAGTACACACATACTATATGGAATGGAGAAGGATTTTATCCCGGTCAGTAAATATATCCCAGTCATTCGGGCAAAGTCGCGGGTAAGAGCTAGTTATATTAATAATGGGGATTGTTTGGGGTTCTATTGTCTCTGCTTGCTCTAATGGGAGGTAGGCAAGATGGATATGTATCTATGCATGTAAGGATTGTTTAAATGTTATTTTAAATTGTCAGATAACTCCAACATTACGGAGGGAATAGAACTATCAGTAATGGGGAATAGCGGCTCCATTGCAATGAGGAGGTCCTGCTTAGGGTTAAGGAAAAAAGACAAATTATTAGAACTATTGAGGACAGAAGGGGAAAAATGCTGGGACACTTGATACAACACGACGAACTTATGAACATTATAATAGAAGGTAAGATAGAAGGAAGGAGGGGGAGAGGGAAACCGAGGCATAGTTACATCAGGCAGATCAAGGAAGGAGTTGGTGTCGTGTCGTATCAAGAGGTGAAGAGACTCGCTGAAAATCGTAGTGAGTGTCAAGAGCTCCGCCGACAAGAGCGCAGCTCTTAAATAGGATAGATTGCAATATATTCTGACAGGTGGACCTCATCGCGCCGATCCTCCTTTGAAACCACTGTAACCTATTCTTGTTGTATTAGTTACAATGGGCTAACTTATATGCTTTCAGCCTCACCTATCATCCCTCACTAGTACCCGGCAGCGTATACCGATAGCGCAAGTAAGTCTATCATTCCATCATCATCCGTTAAAAGAACCTCCAACATTGCCGCACTTCAACAAGTTTCGGTATGAACCCCCTTAAGCCGCCGCGAGCGCCATCTGTGTACAATGTATTAACAGCAATAATACCATAAGCCGCAACTTTTCTTGTTTTGTTCATCTTAAAATTGGTAAGTACATTATTGCTCGTTCAAACTTTTTGATTACAAAACTCAATTGAAATTGGTATTGCGTAATTTTAATAAACGACTAAGTAGTTATCGCCCGCGTTTTCGTCTATATATTTTGCATATTTTTTTTTTATATATACGACTTAAAATAGCAAACAAGCTGACGGCTCACCTGATGGAAAGTGGTACAATGGACATGAGTAGTACAATGGACATAACATAACTGTTTCGCCCCTGACATCCCCCATGCGTTGCCATTCCTGAGGACTCAGCTGTTATTCCACTGTACCCTGTAAATTCACGCCATATCTCACCCTTCAAACCGAAACACAGCCATGCAAACACAACTGCTTTACGGTTGAAACACGAATAGGACAGAAGTGCCCAAGCAAACGACTTTTGTACAAAGTGGGAGACTTTGTGGAGCCCATCATGAAGAATTCCATGAGAATTTACCACGATGGCTATCATGACTAATTGAACGATAAATTTGTCACGATAGTTTCCAGGGGGAACCGCGTGGAGGTCGACCTGATAGGGTACATTGATAGCAACGGAGACTAACCCCTTCCTCCCACTGCCCCTCACTAGTGTCCCGCCAACATATACCGATAAGGCAGGCGGAATTACCATTTCATTTAAAAAAACAATCCGACTTGACCAACCGACGGCAAGTGGTAACCGCCTATAAATATAAACAGTACCAATTTTTATTTACCACATAAGTATTGTATACACAAACGTCGCAAAATCCATTACGCGATAAATAATATTGCAAATAGAATCTATGTCAGATAAACATTATGGATAACAACTGGATAAATCATAAATGTAGACGTGTCCGGCGGGAGACCAGCTTTCCAGTGAGTCGTAAACGTTCAAATTGGTATTAAAATATTTAACACGGCCAGATACAAGACTGGCGTGGTTAAATTTTCAGCTTGTGAGCGTATTACGAGCGATGGCCGACGTTGCATCGCACCATTCAAAGTTTAATAGCATTTAGGATGTCACTTTCGAACTTGTCGTGAATGCATTTTATATCTATTACAGTTGTTAGTATTGCAAAATAAAAAAATAAAAGTAATACTCTTTGGAATAACTTGTAATAGTTGATCATCTATATTATATCATTGTAACACTTTATTATTATTATTTCAGTCATTAACTGTCCACTGCTGGACATAAGCCTTCCCCATAAGGGGGGTTTTTCCAATAGAAGCCACGCTTGGCAAGTAGATTGGAATCAGCAGTTAGGCTTTTAGAGATGTTTTAAGAGGAACGCTGCTGAAAAACTTTGGACGGAATTTGATGTCGGAACAAGTTAAAAAAATGAATAAAATAAACATTATAACACTATATTAAACCAAGGACATGTTACATTAAAACCACGACATGTTACCAACCAAAACTAACTAAGAAATCAAGCAAAATACAAAACTGTACGAGAATGAAACTCAAGTTTTTTTCAGTTTACTTAATAGTATGGGTCAAATTAAAGAACAGCATTTACATTGAGCCAATTTTAATAAAATAATTTAATTACATCAACTCCAGGATATCTAGACCTACTGAACGTGATTAACGGTTATTATTCCGAGTATCTGAAGGCGGGTTCACGTCATTAACCAAAATAGTAACAGAATGATGGGAGTTTTAATAATTTATCAGCTGATTAATCGAAGTGCTAGTATTCGTAGCTATAAGGTTGTATATAGGGTAACTGTTATACTCGGGGGGCAAACGGATTGTTAGCAATGGAGTTTGACAGCCCCATTGCTAGCAATATGCCCAATATATATAGCAAATGTCGACCATCGAACAGACGGTAGGGTTGGTTAAAAAAAAACCTTAAAAAATTATCAGAGCAACACATTTTTGGAGATCTCACAGCAGACAGACAGCTCCTGTCCAACATATATTGACTACGACTGAACCAACCAACCAACCTTCGATCCTCATCTATCATCCTCACTGGCCTCCCCAGCATAGCTCAATAGTACAGGCTGGTTTACTACTCCATTTATTTCGGGGGAAAAAGAGGTTGTTAGCAATGAAGTTTGACAGCCCCATTGCTAGTAATATGCCTTTTTAGGTCGACCTCCACGTGGTTCCTTCTGAAAACCATCGTGAACAATTCTTGTCGAATTCGTCACGATGGGCTAACTGACCTGTTTCATCCTCACCTATCATTCTTCACTGGTGCCCCGCCGGTGTATACCGATAGCGCGGGTGGAGCTACCATTCCATTATCACCCACTAAAAAACTGTTATACTCACACGTTTGTTAGGAAAAGTAACTAGATTTTTTTTTCCTAATTTGGTACACTCAGTCAAACTAGATGTCCCATCCTCGCTAATACGGGTGATGGGACACCCCAAAGTACAGTATTACATTGTCTGTGCCCAAAGCGAAGGGAGAAAATGTAAAATCATGGTACAGATTTTTTTTTTATATGTAATTATTCTTTTCAATTTAGACAATGGAAGTCTAAGGCGAGTCAGAATTAATTTTATTTATTTATTTACATAAGTATATTAAGTAAGCAGATTACATTACTACTTTGGGAAAATCTACAATGTAACAAAACTATAACGAGACCCATCTATTTATGAAGTATTTTCTTTGAATTAGTGTAAGATTTTTATCATTTTGGATATCAAACATTTCTTTTTTCGATATTTTGTCTTTATAACAGCGCGAGCGTTATGCAAAAACTATTGGACGGATTCCGATGAAATTTGGTGTGGGCACAACTCAAAATCTACATCAGCATATAGCTGCTGGAAAGTGTCTTTTCCCGGGGAAAATAAAAAAGTTCAGCTTACAAAACCTCAAGCTTACCCAGTTAAATATGTTTAACATTTATGTAAATAAATTGTTATATATAGCAATTATCTATAAATAAACCACGCAGAGACACGTTCTCTTACAGTTTTTATACAATGTATCGCTTAACTATCTTTCAGTTAACATAATTCTCAAATAACCATCAGTTATAAGACAGTATGAAGTTCTTGAAAACGGTTTTTTCAGGACAACGCACATGTGACACTTCTGCCAAAGTAGGCTTGAAAAGACTATGGCAAATGTCGACCATCGAACAGACGGTATGCTTGTTTAAAAAAATCCTTAAAAAATTATCGGAGCAACACATTTTTGGAGATCTCACAGCAGACAGCTCCTATCCAACATATATTGACTACAACTGAACCAACCAACCAACCTTCGATCCTCATCTATCATCCTCACTGGTATCCCCAGCATAGCTCAATAGCACAGACTGGTTTACTACTCCATTTATTTCGGGGGAGAAAGAGATTGTTAGCAATGAAGTTTGACAGCCCCATTGCTAGCAATATGCCCTTTTAGGTCGACCTCCACGTGGTTCCTTCTGAAAGCCATCGTGAACAATTCTTGTTGAATTCGTCACGGTGGGCTAACTGACCTGCCTCATCCTCACCTATCATCGTCCACTGGTGCCCGGCAGTGTATGGAGCGCGGATGGAGTTGCCATTCCATTATAACCCATTAAAAAATATACTCCATTTAAAAAAAAAATTAACACATCAGCTCCAAAAACGCACCTTGCGCTGTCCCGGCGCTTTCGTACTTGGACTTAAGTTTGGCGGCGGTGGCGCGCGCGTCCGACCTCACGGTGTCCGCTGCTGTTGTGGTGGTCGTCCGGAAGGACAGGGTGGTGGAGAAGGTGGATGAAAACGAGGAGCCCAAGCCCAGGCCGAGGGTGGTGCGATAACGGCGGCGGTACATGACGCGGTGTGGTCACTACGACGGCACAGATGCGACTGAACTGAAAACCTGCGTAGGCGCACCGGCAACCCGGAAAAGCGGCCGCGATTTATTATGGTACACCAAAGTCGCTAGACGAACGGACGCACCGCTCACACGTCGATTGTATAGATATAAGTTCTGGTTGAGAAAAAGCTTTCTTTTGTATACATTGTTCGAAACTAACTTTAATTCATGGGGCAATTAAGTTAATGAATGAGAATAAAATGGTAACCTCGCTTACACGAAATGGACCAGTTAGTAAATTGTGATGAATTCCACAAGAATTAACCATGATGGTATTCAGGGGGACCCGCGTGGGGGTCGACCTGATAGACTTATATATACACAATGTAAGTGTATGAATAAATCAAATTTATTTGCAGCAATAACGGTACACTTTTAGTACAGAAAATCATCAAAATCGATACAGAAATAGTGAAGAGCTTAAAAGCACAAGCTTAACAACAATACAATAACAACAATAACAATGTAAGGCAGTCATCAACATTACTTTTAACCACAAATGGGGTCAGGACATTTTTTGTGCCAAACAGTGGTGGAAGCCAATTACTGAATGATTTGATCAAGGTATCATACCAAATAATTGCTTCTCAATCTAAACAAACAACTATATCTGCAAGATGTTACTTATTTTTATACTCACCTAAATTTAATATCACCACTAAGTACCTAAATGTAATATTATTGAACACTTGAAAAATGTACTTTATAACTACAATATTACAGTAACTTATAATATTTTGCCAACAGAGAAAATTATTATTTTCATATAAAACACTTTTTATTAAGGAACCTCAAAAAAAAAATTGAAAATAAAAAACAAAATAGATAAAGACTCCTAGTAACTATTATTATCAACTAGTGATCTGCCCTGGCTTCACATGGAAAAATAGAATTATTGAAAGTATTTTATAGCTTATATTACTCACTGATAAACTAACTTTTTATATGAGAAAGAATTTTTAAAATTGGTTGAGTAGTTTTTAAGTTTAAATCTTTCCTCTTTATAATATTAATATCTAAACAGTAGTACCTATTGGATTTAAATGCTTTTTTAATTTGTTTTTATTTTTAGGACCTCTCATTAGCTGTCCACTTTACAAAACTTCTATATCTATGTTTTGTTGGAACTCTGTAAATATCTGTATACCACACTATCCAGGAGCAACATGCTGGAGCAAGCAACCACCATGAAAATACCACCATTCACTGTGTTGACCTTAACATCATATACCTACCTACAATAGTATATTACATGAATACAAATATATAATAAATTTATTTATATCTACAACACACACATAACAACAAAAATAAATAAACTTACACTTTAAACAGTATACTCTGTTACGTCCATAGTACTGCTCATGTCTATAGATTACCACTTTCCATCAGGTGGGCCGTCAGCTTGTTTGCCATTCTAAGTTGTATAAAAAAAAAACAAACAGAAAAAGAGAAAAGAACATAAAAAGCAACACAAACTGATACTGTCAGTGTGAGCCACAGTAATACAAAATATATTATGTATGTAATTTTCAAATGTCAAAACTCTCAATAACCCAAATACCAGTGATTTCGAGTTTGTTGGAAAATTTTTGATTTTATAATTTTTTACTTAAAACTCTAAAAGAAAAGTAAGCAATTATATTGAATATACCTAAAAATATATTATCCAAATTACTGGACATAAAAAAGATAAATATAATATCAATCCTATTTAATTTATTCAGTCTATCAAGTTTCATTAACAATCTACGTTCCTGAAATTTGGGTATTACTCAAATCTGTATGAGATCTCACAAAATACCAAGCACTTGCGAGATTAATGCTCTTAAATCTTGCTAACACTGAGAGTGAAGATATTGCTGCAAGATTAAATGTGTTACTCAATGCTACTTGTCTATAATTTTAAAACTTCAAAAAGGCGATGGGTCTCAATTCACTTGTATTTTGTTGTGTCACACACATTTCTAGTTGTATATGTTACATAAGTCGAAATAAGTTCACATTACAAGTAAAAACATGAGTTTACACTATATTTTTACAACTAAAATAAAATGTAAGGTTATCAAACTTTTAACAATAAAATCACATAATAAACCGAAATATAGCAACGGCTGGATCGAACCTGTAGTGTGTACAATATAGTGTGAATTCTCAATCTCCTTTTATATATCCACTTACTAATTCTTGATTATAGATTATAGGAGTATAAACTTAGTTTTATAAAGAGGATCATACATGTTTATTTATACTTAACACATTGCAGTTATAATATTAAAACTTTCTGCTCTCTATGCAAGTCAAATACAAACCACATGTCTAAGGGCCAGAATAATCAGTATTCATAATACATATTATAACTTTTTAATTTGTTTTTTTTTTTTATTTCCATAACTTCTTTTATAGAAAGAAAGAAATATTTATACTATTTAGATAGTTTATAAAGGCTTTTAGAACATTTGTTGTTCAATCACACCAAATGAAGCATTTCACTACTTAATAAATGAGATAGATACTTTTTATCCCAAAAACTTGCCTAAAGTCAAATATTTTTTTAATATACAGCAAATCAATGATGTAACTGACATAATATATTTATGAAATTTTACTTACAGTATCATTATAATTGAATAAAAAATACAGTTATAGCCAATTATAATTTGAAATTTAAGTGAATATTAATTGCTTATCCAATTGAAATTTTTTTTAGTTTGATTACTCATATTCATGAAATGTTAATACTGTTTTTGTATTGTACATAGATTATGTGTACTCACCATTTATTGACCAGATATGTGAAGGCAAGGAGTGAGCCGCATAAACCCTGCCGAGCGACAGGGAAGTGCCGGCGACCGGGCCAGCCTCCTCATTTGAACTAGAGTCCGTGTCGGGGCTCGCAGCAGCCGATGCCTCGTAGCTCTGCGAATTTGGCGGAATCGCGATTGCCTCATGCGAAGCGTGAAGATCTGGCACAGAAGACAACGACCTGGCTCGCTGACGGTCGTTCGACACTTGAATCCCGGGTATTGCGCGCAGTAAACTAAACCCGGCACCCCCGGATACGACCTCCGAGCTGGAGCTCGTGGAGAATGTCCTCGTACGTGGACTCTGCCCTCCATTTGCGGTACTCGCTTTTGCGCCCATAGCGATTTACGTTACGCAAATCACACCCGTTGTACACAGAAACTTAAGCTCTTTATGATCACAAACACAACAGTAACACGGCACCCGCGGTATCGGAAGACATTGTACGAATGTGAAAAAGAGCAGGTGGTCCAAACCAAAACAACACTGCAAAACAACAAACACAGGGATATCGTCGGAGTAGGGAAATTGTAAACAGCGTTTGCATGTGTCTTCCTGTCCTGCAAAATTTTGACACTTACGTCTCTTGTATGAAGTTTGCCGCATTTGGATTTGCGCAAGTTTTCGTTCGAAAACATTAGCTTCTTATATCTTTGACTTACATATAGTACCAAGTCGTTCGGTAAAAATTGATAAAATTAATGATTTTAATATCACGAAATAAAATCAATATAAAACATAATACTTATATTACATTGGAAATTTACAAAAACAGTCAAGTAAAATCTTAGTAAGAAATTCAAATAAATAAAAAATATTCAGCTTCATATAATTGGTTTTATATTTGTCGCAAGATCTTATGGATCAAGCGATTCAATTCAAATCTAATTCGTTGAAATTTTGTTGCAAATTTATGTTCTGCTTTTTATAAAATTATTTAATGCTGAATTGAAGAAACCATAAAACGGAAAACTTGAGACATTGTACTGCGCAAAAAAAAATTGTAAATTAAAATAAATAAATGCTAACGTAAATAAAAATAAAAATAGAAAAACATTTATTCAATATTTTAAGTAGGAACATAAACAATAAATTATACATATTTTTCTATTACCAGGATTCCGGAAGTTTGTTTTTTAGGTTGCCGTACTTCCAAAAAAAAAAAGAAATACAAATCCATTATAGGAACACTCGCATATGTCTTTTTGCTCGTCTATCATAGCTAATTTTTTTCGAAACTACTGTACAAATTGAATTGAAATTTAATACACATATGTAAATCGATAACCTAAAGATGGGCTCCATTAAAGTAAATTTATTTACGCTACACGTAAATAAATTTACTTTAATGGAGCCCCTGAACTAATTCAATTATGGTGGTAAATGATTTCTTTTTTAATTTTTACAAACAAATAGAATTTTGTAAATATATCAAATGCTTTAGTTTTTTTTTTTTTTTGCTTTTTGTCTTATAAGTACTTGTCTCAACACACGATCACTTATAAACGAATAATATAATAATATCAACTAACAATACCAGCTAGTAGATACCTACATATTTAATTAGTGCCGGCCACCTTTGATAAGTTTGCGGTTAGGTGGTAGTTTTAACGGCATAAGATAAGTTAGATAGATTAGATAGATTGTTAGTTATTTCATTACTAGTAATATACGTCTCTATCAGATTAACTTTCACAAGGTCTCCCTTGAAATTAAATATAGTGGGACGATCTGACTTTATACCCCAATCTATACCGAAAGTGCAGACAGGGTTAAAATTGCGTTTTCATCAAAAAAAAATCACTAATGGCAACCTAAAACAGCTCAATGTCAGCGAGTGAACGTCATCTGATATGACATACATCACACTGCTGATTTGACATTTGATTGACAACCATTGATTTGATATTCTTGTGAATCACAACAAATTGTAAAATTAAATATTAATTTGTCTGGTTTACAAACCAATTAATTTATTTTTACAATTAAGTAATGAAATGAACAATCCTACGATGAATTCAGCTACCGTGAGTATGCTTTAATGAAGTTATAAAATCGCGTCAAACTTATGTTTGCGATCATACTTAGTTTCATTAACTATTTACTAGATAAATTAAGAACCTGGCTTTTTTTATTTGCATGTATTTAGTGGTTTAATTTCATTATTAATTGAATGAGTAACATTCATCACTAGAGTTAGCAGTACAGCGTTTAATTCATTAAGCAACGTAATGCCAGCTTTGCACGGCTTGCCCTGACGTAGTATTGTTACCACGCTACTTACAGCCAGGTGTGCCTCAGGTGCCGTTGCTGGACGATGACACCATCGCTTTTGGCGAAGAGGACAACGCCAATAAAGATTTCATGTGAGTTATTTTATTTTTTAAATCCACAAAACAATGGCAAGAGAACTCATTTATAAACAGGTTTATACAATATGTATGGTATAAAACAAAATCGGAACGTTTAGCGTTTCTCTTTCTCCTAGACATAAAATCCGCAGATTGATTTGCCTTTTTTGTCATAATAAAATAATAATAAAAAAAAAATTAAACTATTATTACATCTGCAAAAATGCAGTTTTGCCTACATGATTTAGAATAAAAAGCCCCTATTGTATATATCCAGAATTAAATTTCATATATAAATTGAACATCAAGCATCCATTTATCAATTTTATATGTGGTACTTAATTTTTTTTTTTTAATACATACATATATATTAACATTTTTTAAAAAGTGTGTTGATTTAAAAAATGTTAATATCATGCATGTATGTGAAGCTGATATATGATATTATACATAGTGTATGGTATTTTATTTTTATAAACAGCTGTTAAATATTGATACTTAATTCTCTTTGCCAGGATAAGTAGAAGGGGTCTGATACCTTGGCCTTTGATAAGTTAATGAAACAAAATATCACTCTTTGAGAGATCAATAATTTATTCATAGTACTGTTCATGTCTATAGACATCAATTACCACTTCCCATCACAACAGGGGGGCCATCAACTTATCTGCCATTTTAAATTGCATAAAAAAAAATTATTTATAACAATGTTTCAGTCACCCTTACATAGTATTCTTCCACTTGGTGTTCCGGAGTGCAGCTGTGGTGGTATACATCCTCTGTGGATGGTTCTCAGACTCGTTCATCGCTAGCTTTGTGCTGGTGATCTTGCTGTTGTCTGCTGACTTTTGGACTGTTAAAAACATTAGTGGTTAGTAGGAGTATACATAAAAGTAGACTCATAGTTTTTTGTTTGTCATGAAAAACAGTTTTTACATTAATTGCAGATAACAAAAAAAAAGTAGGAATTTAGTTTCCAAATAGAAAATACATCTTGATTTGTGTATGATAATTGTTGCTTACAGATTTATTTGCTTTTTAAAATCTTTTTAAAAACACATTTATGTTTATGTATTCAGGTCGATTACTAGTTGGTCTAAGATGGTGGAATTACGTAGATGACGATGGAAAGTCACATTGGGTGTTTGAAGCAAAACAAGTGAGTTTGATTATGTACATACATACACACATATCTGTCACGCCTGTCTCCCATTAGGGTAGGTAGAAACAATGGAACGCCAAATGCTTTGATTCAAACAAACCTCTTTCGCTTCCTCCACATTCATCAATCTTTTCATACACGCTCGCCGGTTACGGGTACTTTTAATTATGTATTATTAATTTTGATTATGTATTATTAATTTTGATTATGTATTATTATTATTATTTATGTTTTTTATCTGATGTCATTATGTTTTTTTAATATTTGTTTTACATTCATTTATGAGGATTTAATTATTCTTATATATGCTAATGATATAAATGCGAAAGTAGTTTATTAACATATCCAACAGTTCTTATGAATTTTGATATATAAATAAAATTTATAATTAGCTTTGTACAAAAGTCGATTGCTTGGGTACCTCTGTTTCATTCGTCTTTCAACCATGAAGCAGTTGTGTTTGCATGGCTGTGTTTCGATTTGAAGGGTGGGATATGGCGTTAAACTACTGGGTACAGAGGAATAACACCTGAGTCTTCAGGAATGGCAACGCATGGAGGGTCTCATGGGCGAAACAGTATACTCTGTTATGTGCATGGTACTGCTTATGTCTATAGGCGACGGTTACCACTTTCCATCAGGTGGGTCGTCAGCTTGTTTGCCATTCTCTCTCCCTGTGGTCTCCCTGTGGTAAAATATTTTTTTTATATATACTAAATATATTGATATATATGAAAATAGTATTATATTTGATTAATTTTTATATGCTGAAGGAAGAATACAACTTTTTGTTGCTTTTATCCTCAGATATGTTAATTCCTATACCAGAAATAATAAAATTACTGGGTCTGTCTTTGTTTCCTGGGTAAACAATCCAACTAGTGGTCTAGTCTACTAGTCCAGAAAAATGATGTGCACCTGCTTAGCATTTCAAAGGCCCCCAACTCAAACAGCTCACTCACTCATTGATCTTGTTTATCAACTTTCAGAATCGTGTGAATAGAAACGAGAGTCGCCTGTTCTGGTTGGGCCTGATATTGTGCCCACTCATCTGGTCCGGCTTCTTCATCATTTGCCTGTTTGGCTTAAAGTTCAAATGGATGGTAAAATATTGCAATATAATTTAACCTCCTTTTTCATAAAAAAAAAAAAAACAACTTAAAACTCTACTACAAAACTATTTTAATATATTTGATATGAAGACCAATTTTGTGAGAGACTGGTGCTTGCGGTAGGTTTATAAGAACCTGCGTTACAAGTCACCACTGCCCCATCTCCATGGACTACACAAATACAAGGCAACCAATTAGTGTTATAATACACAGATAACAATAATGAGATATAAAATACAAGAATAAACTTAACGTTAAAACTTATTTCTAATATATAACTTAGGCAAAGTTAATTATAAAATACAGACTTTGTGTGTGTGTTTGTGTGTGCGTGTGTGTGAGTATAAAACATAATTTATATATTTTATCACTTTAAATTTTTACTCAAAAGAAAAGACAATTTAGTTAGATACCTAAAATAGCTTTATTAGATTACTTCATGTAGATGTAGTTTGTAGATTTTTATAAATAAGGGACATATAAAATTAGATGTACCTAACACAATGTGTTCTCTGTAAATGTCTATGGCTGTAACCAAAAATTTTGTCAGTCACAACGAATTTTATTGCTTTTTGCTAAAAGAAATCTCTTTTGGAGATATGCTCGCGTTTGTGCACTATTATGTTTGTTTTTCCATTTCGATAACCTTTTGTGTACAATAGAGAATAAAGTTTTTTTATTTACTAGATATTCCAGTGAACATTCTATCACTTACAATGCCATCTCTTAAATCTGAAGTAGTACTTCTCATATTAAATAACTTATTTTTAATTTTTCAGTTTTTCACCTGAACTTTAGTTTTTCAGACTTTTTTCTTTCACACCACCTCTGTATTATAATGAATTAAACATCAAAGAAATATCTTAATCGGTCAAGCCATTTTTGAATTTTAGTGAGACTAATGAACAGCAGTTGATTTATATATAATAATAATATAATAATAATAATAATAATTTATTTCAAAATAAATGTTACATTTTATATATACACAACAAACAGTCTTGCTAAGCCCAATTTTAAATTTATAAAAATAATTTTTCGAATACCAACAGTCATATGTGCAAAGTTACAAACGTGTTTAAATCATCTGCACAAAACTCATATATTAATAAAAAAAATATTTACTCAACATAATAACAGAGATTTAATAAATCTTGATAATTTAAAAATAACATTTCACTATATATTAATGTATGTTCCAGCTGCTATTTTTTTTTAATGGGTGATAATGGAATGGTAACCCTGCCTGTGCTATCTGTATACACCGGCGGGTCACCAGTGAAGGATGATAGGTGAGGATGAAAAGGCAGTTCAGTTAGCCCATCACGACGAATTCCACTAGAATTAACCACGGTGGTTTCCAGGTGGAACCGCGTGGAGGTCGACCTGATAGGGTGTATTGCTAGCAATGGGTCAGTTAAACCCCATTACTAACAATCCTTTTCCCTCTGTTTCAGCTGCTAGTTCTGATCGCGCTGACGCTGACCGGCGCGAACCTATACGGTTACATTAAGTGCAAGATTGGCGCCAAGCAGAACATTGGCACCGCCACCAGCGACTTCGTGCGCAAGCAGCTCCTGCAGAACGCCACCTCCTTCATGTTCTCGCAGCCGTCGCCTCCCACCACTGGCAACACCGGCGTCGTTTAATGATTTATCGTTAACAATATGGAATAAGTATTAGATGAGAAATTAAAACGATCCACACAATGGGCGATTTTATAATTAGAGCTGCGTATACAGAAAGTGATTATGCTATTATGTTTTTTTTTTAATGGGTGATAATGAAATGGTAACACCAACCTGCGCTAACGGTATACGCTGGTGGAACACTAGTGAGGAATGATAAGTGACGATGAAAGTAGGTCTGTTGGCCCATCATGACGAATTCCACTAGAATTAACCACGATAGTTTCCAGGGAAAAACGCGTGGAGGTCGACCTGATAGGGTGTATTGCTAGCAATGAGGAAATTTTCCCTTGCTCTTGTGGTTGTTCCATACTTAACTTCAGTTTTTTCCAGAATGGCACATAAAATATATAGAAATATTTGATGATCTTAGTTTAACACCGTCTCAGGGGGGGGGGGGGATGAGTTTGTTACTAATGCGGGTTACTGGCCTCGTTGCTAGCATTATACTTTGCCAAGTCGACCTTCACTTGTTCTCCCTGGAAACAATAGTACTGAATTCATCACAATGGGCTAACTGACCTACCATTTCATTATCACCTATCATCTCTAACTAGTGCCTTGCCTGTATACGCTACAGTTAACGTTGGAGAGATATCTATTCCGTTATCAACCATTAAAAAAATAACACTGCCTCACCTTCCTATGGTCGCAGATTCGAAAATACAAATTTTGTTGTAAAATTAATAATCAGACATTCATTAGTTGGTCAATTTATCTTGGTTTCGGTATTTCTATCACCCAGTACCAGTACTGGATGATTGATTCTACTTATAATAATTAATACCAACAAGTTTACCATGGTTTGTTAGTAGGTGGCGCTGTTTAACACGTTGGGCCCGGCGCCGGTCTCTGGGGACCGGCAGCGAACTTTCCGTGTGGCCAGCGTCGGTCCCTGGGGACCGGCACTAGAATTTTCCGTGTGGCCAGCGTCGGACATATTCAATGTCATGGACAATAACTATTTCCAAAACTAAATTCAATTCTCTTTTTACGAACAATCTGTATAGGATCTTGGATAGGTCTTTTGTAACTGATCACCTCTCGAAGGTACGTACGTGGTTTTACTATACATCATACGAAAATATGGAATAGAATCACACATACATTACACATGCACCTAAAAAACGTCCAAAATAGCGTGACAAAGAATTCCTTATTTCATTAGTACTAAAGTAATCATTTGGCGATAGCTTACAACATTGTATCTCTTGCCGGCTGCCGGCTGAACGGAAAGGACAGCAAATTGGGCGCCGGGCTCAACGTGTTAATATACCATGTAATCAATTCAAATTACCATTCATGTTTATATCATGCTATGCATAGTATCGTCTTGGAACATTAAACATGTCTCTATACAATAGCACTTATCTACTTTCCTGTTATAATGTGACAGTAAGGAAGTCGTGTCACGCTATGGCAATAAATTATAAAAGCGCCCAATAGAATAGAATAGACAGCAAATAATACTGTACTAGGAACATATTCGAGTATGTTGATCCCATGATTGTCTTAGCGACTGGAGCAACAATTAATAAATTGCAATTCGTAATTCCTTACATTCCTAATATCTGTTTTACTATTATAACTAGAATATGTTCATATCAAAATTGTCTATTTTTTAAATTAATACGTTAATTTTAAATATACAAAGAATTGCAACAAAAATGTTTGATTTACAACGTGTGGAAAATGCCACTTTATAATATATTTATATATATATATATATATATATATATATATATATATATATATATATATATATATATATATATATATATATATATATATATAATCATTTTTGTAAATACACTCTTGCCTTACGTTCCGCTATTGGGAATCAGAGGAGACTAGGTACCTCTGTCCCGTTCGTGTTTCAACCGTGAAGCAGTTGTGTTTGCATGGCTGTGTTTCGGTTTGAAGGGTGGAATATGGCAGTGAATTTACTGGGTACAGAGGAATAACACCTGAGTCCTCAGGGATGGCAACGCATGGGGGGTATCATGGGCGAAACAGTATACTCTGTTATGTCCACGGTACTGTTCATGTCTATAGGCGACGGTTACCACTTTCAATCAGGTGGGCCGTCGGCTTGTTTGCCATTCTAAAAAATATTTACCACACATGTTTAGTATATTTTATTACAAGTGTTCCTTTACTGGCATTGAGGTGTAGTGGTTTGTTCCTATTGTTGTCTCTAACGACTTCCTGGATGCTTGTGGGCATCGGTAGTACATTGTATTCTAAACAGCTCTATCACAGGAGTAAATATTATCAAAAATGTTGTATCATTATTTATACTGGAACAATAAACTATATGTAGACACCATGACAATTACATGGTGCTTAAATGTATTTACACTTATTTTAAAATATTCATATTGTGCTGTAAGTAATATTTATAATTAATTATTGTACCAATTGTAAATGTGTTAAATGTGATATTAAATAATTCTTATTCTGTTTGACACTCTTTTTTTTTTATATTGTTTATCCTTTATTATTTTATTATTTCTAGATTTTTTATTACACTGTCCTGAATCGTTTGTCTCGTTTTAGGACGCTCCTCATGTGTTCATGAAAAAACGTCATATTGTTAGTGCCCCATTTGAGAATTTTGTCATGTCGTACAAAATAATAGGTATTTGCTGCATTTTTAATAGACATTAATATTGTCCCAGAGTAATAGATAAATTATTTATTTTTATCTATCAAAAGCGTAAAATGTAAGAGATACCAATTTTTGCAACGAGGTTTTTTCACAGCAAAAAGTTGTGGAATCAGGTAAGTATATAAAATCAAGTCAGTTTTATTTATAGTGACACTACATGGCAACATATTATAACAGAATACTTTATTATTAAACACTGCTTAGATTTATTTAGTGATAGAAATAAAAGATTTGGTATTAGTTTATGGCCGTGTGGTTCTGGCATAGATTAGCCCACCCCTTCCTTTCTCGTGAGTGTCATACGAGGCGACTAAGTTAACTTAATGGTAGAGGGAGGAGCAACAGCGTCTTCCTTAAAACACCTGTAGCGCCTAACTGCGGTTGCCAATCCGTCTGCCAAACGTGGCAACTATTAGCAAAACCTTCCTTGTGTTTACCAGTGGACAGTTTTTTTTTTGATCGTTGAAAATGTAATGGTAACCCCGCCTGCGCTAACGGGATACGCTATTATATAATAAAACAACATAATAATGTAGATTACACAATTGTATATTAACATTACTATTTTACATTGAAATTAGAATAAAAAAAGAAAAACATATAAAAAACAAAAGTTAGAGTCATGCAATTTTAAATTTCGGCTTTTGGTTCAGAACAAAAATCAATGTTTGCTTTGTTTCCTTATAAAGAATTCACACCTGAAGGGGTGACATAGCGGATGCAAGTTTGTATGGGAATTCTGTTATAAATTGAAGTTGTAAGTACGAAAAATTAGTTTTAGACTTCTCATTAAAAATAAAATACTTTTCAGCATTTTTTGGAAATTTCACCCCTAAAAACGAGAAATGGGTGAATGAAAATATGTACAGGAATTCTGTTATTTATAAAGTTACAAGTAAGAATCTTGATTAAAACAAAACTTTTCAACAGTTTTTGGAAACACTATCCCTCGGAGGATGAAATAGGGCATGATTTGATTTAGATGTAAATTAACGCAAAATTAAAAGTTTTAAATTAACCTCTTTATTTATAAACATTAAAAGCTTTTACAGACCTATTTATTTAGTTTAGTTATTTGTTTTGTCGTTGTTTTTCAAATAGAGAATTTAGCGCAATAGAAAAAGACAAAACGATAACTAATATAGGTTTATACTTTATAAGATGTTTCTATTAATAAGGGGGTTGGTCTTTCGTTAAAAAAATATGTAAAATGGGAGTTAGTGATAAAATAAAATTGTGGGTAACAACTATAATTTTTAAATGTGACGTGGAAAATTGACTTTCGTGACATATCGAATACTACACGCGAGTAAAGCCACTGGCAAAAGCTAGTGATAATATATACTACTGGCAACCTGCCCCGGCTTCGCACGGATTCTTTACAGAATGTATAAAATATACTTTTATTATTATTTTATTATAAGCTTTCGATAAAATTGGTCGTGTAGTTTTTGAGTTAAATTGTAACAAACAAAAAGTCAATCATGTTTCCTCGTTATACATAATATTTATTAATTTACATTGGTACACTACCTAAACTTTTAGTGTTTTTTCCTATATATTCTTTCTCTATATATATATATATATTCTATAGAGGTGTAGCGTAAATTATTTTTGTGTATAAATTACAAAGCGGCAAAAATATGCTCCAGGTGAGGCTCGAACTCACAACCCCGGCATTTCTCACACGTATACTGTCTTATAAGTACCATGCGCTAACCAACTGCGCCACTGGAGCTATGGTGATAGTGACGAAATTTGTAATGACTCTCTATTTCATCATACAAGTCAATTGACATTCTTTTTTATAACAGGGAAATGTCAAATTTGATATAATTTTTTTCCACAGTGTATCTAATAAATTACAAAATTTCTCACAATTTACAATAATTTTTGACATAATATATTTATTTCATATTTGTTTCTAAATGTCGTAATAAAATATTACGGCACTAAATCGGTGAAGGACGAAAACTGAATGAAGAAAATAAACAAAATGGAAACGTCATCTGTGCTCTGTTGTGATTCTTGAAGTAATCAAATATTTTTTTCGTAATATTAATGCATTAAAGAAGTTCTACTTGTTGATAATATAATTGCAATAATTCTACGGCTTGTGTAGTGTTTATCTAATGCGACCACAATATGAATTGGTTCGACACGTCGGGTTTGACGAGTTTAGCAAAATCTGCACTAAAAGAAGCTCAGAAAACCATCGATAAAGCTCTAGATATACAGGATGAAAGTAGTGAGGAGCAAGAGGACGAGCCTCCATCTCATAGCGGTACAGCGGGAGGCAAATCTTCGCCAGGTAACAGCAATACGCCCTCCAAAGATAATTCTGATTTCTTTTCTTCTTGGGGCCTAACTGTCAGCGCTGAGAGTACCAAAGATGAGCCAATTAAAGAACAGCCCGTGGTCACTGAGAGTCCTTCCAAATCTACGTCGCAAAGCGTATGGGGCTCTTTTGCGGGGTCATTTTTTGAACAACCTAAGAGTGGTGATGGTTCTACTATTATTCAACCACCAAAAGCAAAGTCTATGAATTTAATATCTGATAGTAAGTACGACAGTCAAGATGACTTGTTCTCTAAAAGCCAGCTTGTTATGTCCGATGGTGGGGACGGGTTAGAGTCTAAATTTAAAAGTAGTAAAGATGAAATGTTCTCCAAAGATGAAGATAGACGTAACTCAACAAAGTCGAATAGATTGTCTCTCGTGTCGAGCAGGAATAGTTCAGATTCTGTGGAGGTACTTTCACAGAGTTTGAAGACAACTCCTGATTCAGAAGCAGTGTCATGTCAATCTATGTCCCACAGTAGCAGTACTGGAACAAAACACAATTCAGAATCTGTTGAAGTGTTGCCAGACAGCCTCCTCAGCCCGAGTTCTATTGAGTGCCTTGGTTTTGACAGTTCTCCCTCAAACTTGTCCCCTGTTGGTGACGTTAGTGACAAGAAGTCCACTCCTGTCGGTGATAGAACGGAAAGACCCGAAACTGCTGATAGTGTAAGTTTGGTGGCTGATGACGATGAAGATACAATGTCTTACAATTCAATTTCGGAATGCACAGCCCCCACTGTTTTAGATACTGAGGAGAAACCTGTGAGCCCCTTCCAAAAGACCACAAGAACTGAACCTAGAAGAGGAATAGACAAAGACTTTATACATTTGGACCAATCTGTTGTACCTTACAAAATGCAAGTGAGTGAAAACTCTTCCAATGATGGTTCATGGTCTGATCGGACGTTGAATGCTGACAATGATAGCATCATACTAGACACTGCAATTGAAGAACAGAAAAAAGAACATGAACAAGAGGACATATTGATTGAGAAGTTGAGTGACTCATCTTCTTTCTATGATGTAAAAGTTACAGACATGTTGAGGTCAGAAAGTTCAGTATTTGTTAATGTTGAGAAACAGCAGTGCTCCACTGATAGCAATGAGTCTTCACAAAAAGAGAGCAGCGTTAAAGAGAGAACTTCACCAATAAGTTCAGATAGTAAGAGTGATCTAGTCAAGATTGGTTCAGATAGGACATCAGGGCACACATCAGGGGATGAGCTAGAGACAGCTACGTCATCAGATATAGAAATTATACCTAGTCCAAATGGAGATAATGGACATGGCTTCTGCAGGAACAGCCCAGGCAAGTATGCCTTTAAGCAGTCTACTTCCCCTAACCTTGTGGACTTGGTTCTGGGAAAATCCCTGGCTTCCAAAGTTCGTGGACACAATAGAGAATTATCAGAAGCGTCTGTACAGAGTAACACTAGTGATGAGAGTCAGGGATCAGAAAATGATCGTTTGATGAGGCGGCTGTGTGAAATGGCAGAAATTTTGGAGGCAAGGGAGAACAAGCTCATGGAAGTGAGTAGAAGTAATGCTGAACTGGCTGAGAATAATGCTGACTTGAAGACGCAGGTGGAATCTTTGATGGCGAAACATGAAGGTGGTGATATCAACTTGATAACAGAGGATTATACCCAGAGAATGTCAGCACTGGAAAAGAAATTTCAGCAAGCCATTAGGGAAAAGGTATGTTATTGTTGCCACTTAAGATAAATCATTAGTCTTTTTTTTTTATTACAGTTAATGTTTTGAGTATTTACGTAATTATATAGACTTTTTAAATAAATGCCAACTAATGTCTGTGTTACCATTTACCACAATAGTAACAGTGGACAAAGGCCTCTGACTACTCTATCAGAGATTACAGTCATGAGTATGTTTATGTATTTTATGGTAACTAGTAAACTTGTATTTGACCTGCACATTCTAGGATCAACTCAGAAAACAGCTAGACACATTAAAATCTGAGTCTTCATCAAGAAAAAACTCATCAGAACTTGAGAATACACTGAAGGAGAAAGATGATGTGATAGCTCAACTGCAAGAAGAGGGCGAGAAGCTGGCGAGGCAACAACTGCAGCATTCAAATATAATCAAGAAGTTGAGGGCTAAGGAGAAGGACAACGAGCAAGTCATTAAAAGTCTTAGGTAAGTAAAAGATGAAACAGTTTCAGTGTAAAATGACCCTTTGTCTTACCATTCTTCACCTCGCTACTCCTAAGTTTTAGGCCTCCAAATGAAGTCTGAAATAGAGTCATTGTCATACAAAGATAGGGTACTCTTTATTGTTTCCTCCATAAGATTACAACAGTATAAACTTATTATAAATACAAACAATTACAAGGAAATATTATACTAAGAAAACATTGGGCGGCCTTATCGCTAAGAGCGATCTCCTCCAGGCAACCTTTGGATGGAGAGGAGTAATTATAAACAGCTTGACTGGAGGCAGGAAACTCTATTTTTTGAATACATATAGAGATATGCCTATATGTGGATAAATAAATGTACATTTTAAGTTATTAATACATATTTACATATAAATACATATGTAGTTACAAAAATAAAAAGAATTTAAGTTTTGAATTTTTATCATTGTTTATTTCTATAATAAAGTATAAGCATAAGGGATTTGACAGTCCTTCAAAATGGTTGTCTATCCAAATACTACGAATTTCTCAGGTTTTGTTTAAAATTATAAAATTTTTAAAACTAATTTATAATACCAGCAAAACCCTAATCAATTCCATTATATTTTTAAAGCGAAACTTTGTATTAATGTCGTCTGCGCTTCATAACTACCTTTAGCACACATGTACTAGTTGTGTTTGCGTGTAGGGTAAATTTGGGCAAAATATCTATATATATTAGACGATGCACTTCAAAATGATACCACTTCTATAGTTCCACTAGTGTTTTTTATATTTATTTATATAACAAAATTATAGTTATAAAACATTACATGAAGAGATACAAGAATGGTATGCAAAAATTCAAATCATTCTTTTTTTTTTAAATATACTATATGGCTTCTTTCCAGCCATGACCACATATATTGGCCCCATAATGGATATATTAGATATCTGTTATCAAACAGAACAGAACAGAACCCAATAAAGGAGAATATAGATTTTTTTTAAGGGTGAAAATGGTATGGTGACCCCGCCTGCGCTAACGGGATACGCTGGTGGAGCATCAGTGAAGGGTGATAGATGAGAATGAAAACAGGCCAGTTAGGCCATCATGATGAATTCATCAGGAATTAATCATGATAGTTTCCAGGGAGAACCGCGAGGAGGTCGACCTGGTTGGGTATATTGCTAGCAATGGGATTCTCAGTCTCCTTTACTAACAATCCCTTTCCCCCCGAATGTAGATATTTGACTGGTATGAGCGATTACGCGATAGGTGGTCATCAAATTTCAGAAAAACCCAATAGATATTGTATATTACCCACCTCTGAGGGGTACAATAGTGCTGTTTCTGTCTATAGGCGACTGTTACCACTTTCCATCAAGTGAGCCGTCAGCTTGTTTGCCATTCCAAGTTTGAAAAAAATGTGTCATGTTTATGTTCAGAGACAAGGTAGCGGACCAAACTGCCGAGATGGACAGGCTGAAGCGATCTATGGCCGCCAAGGAAGAGCTAGAAGTAAATCAAATAGAGGCAGTGTACAACCTCACCACCGCCAATAAGAAATTGGAGATAGATTTAATCGAGGTATTCTCAATTTCGTTTATAATATAGTATATATCATATATGTGTAAGTATATTTGTTATTTATATATATTTATACGTTTATATATGTAATTTTAGTATGTATGTATATCAATAATTACTAGTACACCTATCCCCCGATTTACACGGTAGATACGTTCCAGAGAAAAACGTGTAAATCGAAAAGTAAAAATTTTCAAGTCAAAACCGTGTAAATCGAAAAGCTTGCAGAAAATGCATAATTTTGCTACTTAACAGTTGTGATTTTTTTCAATATTTTTAGGTGTACACAGAAATAAAAATAAAATGCATTGACAGGTTAAAATATGTAATATATTACGGAAACACTGTTTTTTTATTTAATTACAATGCATTAAACAGAAGAACAAAAAATAAAACCAAAGGTGTTTTATTATCCTTCATCACTATCAGAAATTACTCACATTCTTTTTTTCGGAATCGAAGGTTGGAATTCACTTTCATCACTCGAAGTGATTTGTGCCGATTCGATGTTTGAAGCAGAAATATTTACATTCTGAGAGGTGGTAATAAAATCGGTTATTAACAATTGTTTCGAATTTTTTGTAAAATCGATTCGATCCAAAATTTCGATTTTAATTTCTAAAGAAATAACTTTTCTTTTAACTTCTTTCGACATTATAAGCCTATAATTTTTTTTTTTTTACATTATGTTAATTTGTAAAAATCTTAATTATGCACTCACTTGTAATTTACGAATATGAAAAATTAAATCTTTCTGACACTGTGAAACTTTCACTCAAATACAATTTTCCGTAGATAAAACTTTAATTTTATGCGAAGAAATACAGACACAGTGTGCATGTGCAGCAAGTCAGCACATAAGCTCGGGATTCCCCGTGAGATGTGTACACAGCGCACGTGTTCAAACACAGTAGCATTTAGTAGAGTGCGATAAAAACAAAAAAAAAAAAACTTATTTGGAAAACCGTGTAAAAGCGAAAACGTGTAAAACAAGTACCGTGTAAATCGGGGGATAGGTGTATCATATTCGTGTATTCTGACACTTCCCTATGGTTGACTGGGAGATAATGCTTTTAGCATTAAGTCCGCCATGTATACATATTTGTACTAATGAATAAATAAATAAATAAATAGTTTTCATTGGTCTGTATGCTTTTTGTGTGTATTCTTGACAGTAAATTACTAACACTAGTAATTTCTGGGGTTTTAGAATAATTCTGGACATGGTTTCTGATCTTTGAGTACCCAAGTTTCTGATATTCAGTAAAATCATTTTAGTTTTCAACCAACTTAAAAAGATGGAGGTTCTAAATATTTCATTATCATCTATTGAACGACTAGATACCGCTAGTCAAAAATCTGAGTTAAAAACAATCACAATACAATAGGAATGATAGGATTGTTTAATTAATTCTCTCTAAGGGCAGGCCATCAAAACACAGGAAAACCTTAACAGCCAATTTTACATTGTCAACAACGCCATCTAGTATCTGTTTTTAAACTAAATTATCGATTTGAAAATACATTTCTTAAATATCCATTAAAAAAAAGTACCACTACAGTCGGAAACACATTTAATGTATTGTGGTAGTGATGGAAATGTAAAGTATTTATCTGTGTGGTGTCCAGACACGGGGCACCTTGGAGGACACGCAGGCGCGGCTGGAGAGCTGCCGCGCGGCGCTGGAGGCGGCGCGGCGCGAGCTGGCCGAGCTGCAGCGCGGCGCCGCCGACGCCGCGCGCCGCGCCGCCCGCGCCGACCGCCTGCAGCGCGACGCCGACCACGCGCGCCGCGACGCCGACCAAGCTGCCGCCGATCTACGCCAGCTGCGCGCTGATTTGCAGCGAGGTAACTTCACACTCATTTATCATTATTACTAATGTTGAAAGGATTTTTTTTTAATGGGTGAAAATGGAACAGTAGGTCCGTTTGCGCTATCGGTACATGCTGGTGTGGCGTTAGTGAGATATGATAGATGAGGATGAACTAGATCTGTATGGTCCAAACACCATGAATGCTGCCGTTAATAGATATTGTAAATTAAAGATGATAAGTAATAGATTATAATCAGAGCACGTCGACGGCACTTATTTGATGTTCCATTACGAAAAACAGAGTCAGCTAAGCAGGCTCCCCTATTTCTTGCATTGAAACTATTCAATGATATTTTGAGCCAGTATCCGCAATTGGATGTATTTGCCCCTAACTTGCTGGAGTTTTGTCGAGTGACCACAGAATATTTGTGTTCAGATGTTTTTTGTTTACAATAGTAAACTTATTATAAATATAAATAATTACAAGAAATAATCTTTTTCTAGCGATCTCTTCCAGGCAACCTTTGGATGGAGAGGAGTAATTATAAACAATTCTTGTTATATATGAGTGTGATACATATAATAATATAAATATTATCCCTACTCATTAAATAAGTTTGAGTTAAATCTTTTTCTATTATTCTTGTTATATATGTGTAATATTCCTTTTTATATGTTATTGTACTCATGCTTTCCTGGGTGAGCGTATTGAAAGACTGTAAGGCTCACCTAGTGGATTTAATAAATAAATATATAAATAAATAATTCAAACTGTTGACAAACAATATTGATGATGCATAAATACACTATACGGGTATGATATGTTTTATATATTTATTTATTTATTTATTCATAGGAAAACCAGGACTACACTAGAGCAAATAGATAAAGTTTTAGGATAACAAAATAAGCCACTAATAGGTTTTCACAAGTAGCAACAATATAGACACAAGGCGCTGTACACAAAGCAACAAAAATAGCGAGTTAAAAAAAAATGAATGAATGATGAATTCATAGTGATGAATTCATAAAGCATACATTGATTAAGCTTGTCCTGATAGAGTATATTGCTAGTAATGGAACTGTTAGATTCTCATAACTAACAATCCCTCTCCTTCCTGTTTTTAGATTAGGATTAGACTGTGGTTTTCTTGATTTTAGAAATTAAAAAGGTTAATTTTTTTTCTTCTTTTTCTAATCTGCTCATTGGCAATCTGTTCCTTATAGAATAATAATGCAATCTACTGTTTGGATGTCAGGTTTAAATTATTTATTATATGATAAGGTCAATTCATTAATCAGCTCTCAGTCTCTGTCTGCAAATCTTTCTACCAGTCCTTGGATGCTGTGTCTTTTTAATCGGGAGAAACTAATACTTCCCGATCCTTGTAATTGAGCGGCCAATTCATTCCTATGCCTATTTAATCTGGATTGATAATATTTATTTATTTATTTAAAGGAACATCAACAACATATTGCATTATAACATATAGGTATAACAAACATTAAATATAATACAATATTAATGCACATTCCTATTATAGGTTATATATATATATATATATATATATATATATATATATATATATATATATATATATATATATATATATATATATATATATATATATATATATATATATATATATATATGTCACGCCTGTCTCCCATTAGGGTAGGCAGAAACAATGGAACGCCAAATAGATTATACGCTTCTTCGACATTCAAATCTTGTCATACACGCTCGTCGGTTACGGGTACAATTATAATGAATTAAATAACACTAGACTACAAATATTTTAAAAGTTGCATTATTAGTTATAGAAATATACAATGTAACCTTAGTTTGCTGAATGTCTCGCTTTTCTGTTTTACCGTTTTCAGTTTGATGTTTGATGATTGAGTATGTTTCTTATTGTCTTACTTTGGAACCTTTCCAGTATTTCTACATTGCTGTTACTAGCTGAGCCCCAAAGTTGTCCAAATAGCTTTGATGATGGTTTTGTATATGGTCATTTTGCAATCATATGTCAGTCGGGATTGTCGTCCTATTAGCCAGTACAAGCTTCGGATTTTTGTGTCTAGTTGTTTACGTTTAATCCTATATATGCTTTTGCCAGGTAAGTTACCATTATTTGCTTGGGTTCATTGTATAACAACACAGGTGGACATGTTTTTCTTCTCAGTGTGAAGGTTACATGAACAGATTTGTATTTGTCGACTTTGATGTGCCATGTTTCAAACCATTGTATAACCAGAATAAGATGTCTTTGGAGATTTTCCGTTGCTATTTTTGGGTCTCCGTGAACAGATAGGAGGGTTGTGTCGTCCGCATATGTGGCAGTGGTGGTGACATCTACGAGTGTTGGTAAATCAGCAGTGAAAATCAGGTACAGGACCGGATCCAAAATGCTGCCCTGTGGCACTCCAGAAAGTATTTCATACATTTTAGAAAGCTCGTCGTTATGATATATTTCAAAACATCTTTTATTTAGATACGATTTTATTATTTTTAAGAAAGATCAAGGAAGCACCTGTTTAATATTGACTAGAAGCCCGTCATGCCAGACTTTATCAAATGCCTAACTGATATCCAGAAATATAGCAGAGCAGTATTTTTTGTTTTTTAGAGCTCTGTTTATGATGTCAACTGTGTCCCTCTCTAAAACCAAACTGGTGCTTTGGTAGGTTTTTGTCTAGATCTTGATCCATCCAATTTAATATTACCTTTTCAAATAATTTACCAACGATAGATAATAGGGCCTATTGGTCTGTATGAATACACTTCTTGAGCAGGTTTCCCTAGTTTCAATAACATAATAACTTTTGCTATCTTCCACTGGTTGGGAAATGTTAATAATATCAGACAAGTATTAAAAACTGAAACAAGTAGTAATTTCGTTGGTAATTTCTTTAAAAGTATTGTATCTATTTGATCATATTCCTGTGCTTTACAGTAATAGGACAGTAGTAAAAGAATACACTTTCCAGGTGAGTTGCAAACGCATTCGTTTTATTCTTATCAAATCGAGCCCATGCTCCAGATTTTATAGGAACTACTTGTGTTTTCGGACGGTTTAAGCTTTTTGTGGCTTTCCATAAAGAATAGTTTGTGTCGTTTGTTGGGATAAGTTTGCTAAGATATTCTTGAACATTCCTGTTGTTTAGATAGCTTAAGATTAAGATAAAGTTTAAGATTTTCAATTCTTCTCTATTGAAAACGGCTTTATCTTTTGTATCCCGAGTATTGTGCCAAGCCTTACGTAGTTCTTTCAGCGATTTTGTCTTTTATGAAAGTCGGATATACAAGTGTCTTTGGGATCAGTATTCTGCGCTTAGGAGTAAACCTGTGCACCGCAATATGTAATGTTCTATTAAAGTCCTCTACCGCATCTTTTACTTCATCAGAGGATTTCAATAATATTTTTAATTCAATCATAGATGTGAGTATATTTCGATACTTTTCCCAATTGATGTCTCAGGTGTGTTGCTTTTGTGATGCTTTTCCTGAAGTAGTATTTTGTAATGTACGTTCAGGATAACAGGAGTATGATCAGAAGAAAGGTCTATTATTTGCTCAGTACTCATGTTGTTAAGAGAAAGGTTTTTGGTTATAAAGAAGTCCAATAAGTCTGGTTTTCTTAAGTCCAATAACTTTGGTATTCTTGTTTTGTCAGTAAGCCAGTAAGTAGGTTCGCTAGTTGATAAACAACCAAGATTGAGATCTTCCATAACACGAATGAGTTGTCTTCCTTTAGGGTTTATAAGACGTGAACCCCAATGTAGATGTTTGGCATTCTAGTTACCTCCACAAACAAAGTGGTGTCCCAATGTACTCAAGTATTCTTTGTAGTTTTTCACATTTAATGCATGCCGTAGAGGGCAGTAGATTGCTGACACAGTAATTTCTGAGACATTATCGGTGAATTTGATTGAAGATGCTTGAATTTTCTCTGTGCAAGGATCAAGTGGATAGTGCTTTAGTTTATATTGAATTGTATAACATAGATTGGTAAATAATTTGGTGCTCATCTGATGGAAAATAGTAATTGTTATACGATATTGCCATTGAACGAGGAGGGATCAAAAAGTAGAAAGAACGACATACTCTTTGGTAAGAAAAAAAAATACTGGCAGGCATAGCTCAGATACATATTTGTAATATTAATAAAGAAAAAAATCTTCGTTTCTCCTTTGTTTTCTTCTGAATGTAATCATTTGTTTCCTTTGTGTCGGATCATGTTCTCGAAAAGAATAAAAATGAAGTGCAAGCCGTTATTAAATACTTCTGTTTAAAAAAGTCAGCGACGCAAGAGATTCATTGCGATTTGGAGGCAACATTAGGAGAGTCTGCTCCGCCGTATTCCACTGTCGCAAGGTGGGCTTCTCAATTTCGAGTAGGGAGAACGAGCACGAAAGACAAACATCGTTGCTTCCGTCCATTGGCGTTAGTCACCCAAGAAAATGTTGCGAAAGTCGAGAAAATTGTATTGAGCGATCGAAGAGTTACCATCCAATACTTAATCCAAAAAACGAGCATTTCATATGAAAGTATTCAATCCATATTGAAACAATCTTTAAATAAGAGAAACGTCTCCGCAAGATGGGTGCCGAGAATGTTAACCGACAGTCAGAAACAAAATCGACTTGACATTTCGAAGATATTGTTGAACAAGTTTCAAGAAGATTCTGAAAATTTTTGTCTTGTTTCGTAACAATGGACGAAATATGGGTCCATTATTTTGATCTCGAGAGAAACAATTTTCGCAATTGAAACTGCCATCATCACCGACCCCGAAAAAGTTTCGTGCCGTAGCATCGGCTGGCAAGGTTATGGCCTCAATATTTTGGAACTCAGAAGGGATATTGTTGATTGATTACTTGGAGCGTGGAACCACTATTACAGGCCAATATTATGCAGCTTTAATTCCCAAGTTGAGGAGTGCCATCAAAGAGAAGAGGGAAACTTCGAAGGGATGTGCTGTTTTATCACGACAAAGCATCCGCGCACTGGTCAGCAGTTGCGATGGCCGCCATTCAGCAAGCTGGCTTCGAATTGGTTGACTACCCCCCTTATTCACCAGATCTGGCATCTAGCGATTTTTATCTGTTCTCCAAATTGAAAGAATACTTAAGGGGGAACAGGTACAAAGACGATAACGAGGTGAACGATGCCGTGGAGAGCTTTTAGCAGGATCAAGACAATTTTTTTTTTTAAAGGGATTGTATCCTTGGAGAAGCCCTGGACTCAGTGTGTAGAGAGACTCAGCGACTATGTAGAAAAATAAATTATGAAGTTATCAATAGTCATTATATTCTATCTCATTCTCACTATTTTTTGATCCCTCCTCGTATTCTATTTCATATATCATCCTAAGTGAATAGTGTGATAATTTGGCCGACGAGAGCAATCAACCAGTAAGGAAAATTCCACGTTTAATCATTGGCTGCTTTGAGTTTATCGTGTGTTTTTTATGTTACGTTTGACGGATCCGAGGTTGATAGGATCATAGTCCGTCGATGTGGTACCCATAATAAAATTAATGTGAACTCGTCCTGTGCGGCAGAGGAGAAGAAGTGGGTGTCGCGCGAGGAGGCGCTGCGGGCTCAGGTGCGCGAGGCTCGCGAGCACGCGGCGGCGCTGGCGGCGAGCGGCGCGGCGAGCGGCGCGGCGGGCGGCGGCGAGGCGGCCGGCGCGCTGCTGCAGCAGCTGGCGGCGCTGCAGCGCGGCGCGCTGGACCGCGAGCGCGCGCACCGCGCCGCCAGCGCCGCGCACGCGCAGCGCCTCGGTACGTAGCGCCCTCCCTCCGCAGGCGGCCGCGCTCAGCAGCAGCCGGCGGCGCTGCAGCAGCCGGCGGCGCTGCAGCAGCTGGCGGCGCTGCAGCGCGGCGCGCTGGACCGCGAGCGCGCGCACCGCGCCGCCAGCGCCGCGCACGCGCAGCGCCTCGGTACGTAGCGCCCTCCCACCGCAGGCGGCCGCGCTCAGCAGCAGCCGGCGGCGTATTTCCCCATGTCTAGACATGGTTCGGTTTCAATTGTATCATAGGAACCATTGTATTGTGCAGCGGAGGCGGAGGCGCGCGCGGCCAAGGCGCTGGAGAGCGAGCGCGTGTCGCGAGAGGACGCCGCCGCCGCGCGCCAGCAGCTGGCCGCCGCCGCCGACCACGCCCACACCCTGCACAAGTACGGCCTCGCATCTGTACATAGGGGGCAAGGGATTGTTAGTAATAGGGTTTGACAGGTCCTTTGCCAACCATATACCTTATCAGGTCAACCTCCTCACGATTCCCCCTGAAAACATACGTGGCTGATTGATCCATTGGTGAATTTGTCACGATGGACTAACTGACCTGTCAGTTCTAGGTTCGTCCTCACCTATCATTACTTACTGGTGCCCTGCCAGCGTATAACAATAGCGCAAGCGGGGTAACATTTCTATTATCATCTTTAAAAAAAAATCTTTACATACACATTCGTTGTAGCTATTTTTTAGTGAACGATAATGGAATGCTAGCCCTGGCCACAGTGGTATCCAGTTAATTTGATTAAAAATTCTTTTTTAAATACTCTTTATCGTAATTCACAAGAACAGCGAATTTTGAGTTACAATTAATTCTACAAAAAAAATTCTATACTAGCACTGTACATTCAGCTTACCTCCCTTGTTTACACATACACCACTGCAGGCTCGCCACATTTACTTTAAAAATTCACAACACACATACTAGTCCATTAGTGTATTCGCTTGTATTCAGTTTCTGTATTTTTGTTTATATATTAATTGGTCCCTTAAGCCGGATCAAATAATGAAATTCTACTCCTTGGGATATTCTATGAGCTATAGTGAACTGCAACAATGGACATAGTTTATATGCCTCATACTAATCATAAAACAATAATTACTATATTGATTTTTAATATGCTCCACGAAATATAGGCATATTGAGTATTGCGTTCACAACAATAGTCGAAAAAAAACCTCTGACTTTTCCTTTAAGTCATAAACATATTTATTTATATATATTTTTTAATAACTGCAATTTCCTATTTCAGTAAATGCGAAGAACTAGAGAAGCTGAAAGCGGAGAAGGAGGCTGCTCTAGCGGATTTGCAGCGGCGGCTCGAGGAAGCGGATCGTGCTGTAGAGGACGAGCGGCGCCAGCGCGCTGCGCTGCAGCACGACCACAGCGCGCTGCAGCGCGAGCGGGACGCACTCGAGGCCGAGCGCAGCAGGCACGCTGTCCTACAAGTAACTACCTGCACTTGGTATAACTCTTTCCTGGCACTCACCAGGCAGACATGAATCTAAGTAAAAAGTCCCAAATTGACATATAATCACTTGGGACAGGGGGGAAAGGGATTGTCAGTAATGGAGACTGAGAATCCTAGCAGCTAGCTAGCAGTATACCCAACCAGGTCGACCTCGTCGCGGTTCTCCCTGGAAACTATCATGATTAATTTCTGATGAATTCATCATGATGGACTAACTGACCTGTTTTCATTCTCATCTGTCACCCTTCACTGGTGTTCCGCCAGCGTATCCCGTTAGCGCAGGTGGGATTATCATACCATTTTCACCCATCAAAAAAAAATCACTTGGGACATTCTAATATAGTCCTAATAAAGTCATTTAATAGGTACTTCTATTATGTATTTTTGCCAATAAACAGTTGTACTTGTAAGCTGTGTTTTGGTTTGAAATGTTAAATGAGGCTATTAGAGGTATATGTAATCTATAAATAATATGGATGAACTATTTTTGACTTCACATTTTTACTTGTTTGCTAAAGAGTTGTAACTTTTATTAAAATATAAACTGGACCAGTTCTTTATTGTTTATGTTGCTTCGTTACAGGAGCAAATGTCGACGCGTGGCGATATTTCGCCGCCGCATTCCGTTGCTTCTGATTCGTTGTCTAACTCCTTGTGGAATATGGTGAGTTAATTTATATCAGTAATATATCGTTTAATATAAAACTTCTTTTTAACATATGCATTTTAAAATAATTTGGAAAAATGTTTATCAATCGCATGCGCGTGTTCACGGGCGTTAGATGTGTTTTTTGATACGCGAAATATTTCCGCAAAAATGTCGTGTACCGTGAAATGTGCTACCTGTAATATTGTAATTGATGAGCTTCTATCTTACATACAGAACAAAATATCGATAGCTGATGAAGAAAGCTTAGTAAAAATTTGTGCATTATCGTTTACAAGTGAACAAGTTCAAAAGTCACATACGTTACTATTTGAATCAGTGTCTTCAGAGTTACGAAGAATCGCACGTAAAGGAAAAGGAAGGGGAGATCGTCTGTTGTACGACATACTCAGCTTCTTCAAAGTCACAGATCCTGATATGCTGCCTATATTTGTTGCTCGTGACCTTGAAAAACTGCCACCTATCACCTGGGATCATTTGGACGTATCTAAAGTCCTGAAAGATCTATTGATTGTACAGTCTGAAATTAAAACAATTAAATCATCGTATGCAACTGTTAAGCAGCTAGAGAAAGTTAAAAAGGAGTGCTATAATTTAAAAACCGTTTCGCCACCATTCTCTGCTGCTAAGATTAACATAAAAAGAGGTGCTTATCGTGACAGCGGCCCTATAGCTCTATCGGTTATGGATGAGTCTACTATAAGTAATCATGAAGATGAATCCAGTGGTGAAATGTCTTCTACACGGGATCATAATTTACATTATAGAAATATAAATATAAACACAAATTATCCGGAGGGTAGTAGTGATACACTTATCGATGCAACGTTCCATCAAACGTTTGAAACTGAAAATAGCCGTGTAACCGACAATACGAAACGCGATGAGTCATTGTTGACATGTAACCGGCAGTCCACGCAGCCAACGGTCGGCAAAGTAGGTACAACACTTGTTAAATCTTATGCAGGTGCCGTAAGGTCTAATAATGAATGGACAATCGTCGAGAAGAAAAGAAAAAAAAAAATAGACGCATTGAAAGAAAATTAGGGACAGTTGTAATCGGAACAGATGAGATGTTTAGAGCTGCTGAGAGAAAAATACCACTGTTTATTACTAATGTGCATAAAAATACGTCAGAATCAGATATCGTTCGATACATTTGTAAGATGACACAAGAAACAGTAGCATTAGAGAAAATATCCATTAAGCGTCAATGTGATTACAATGCATTCAAATTCTTTGTAGCACAAAATAAAGTCTCGTTGTTTTTGGATGAGAATATATGGCCAGAAGGGATAATTTTTCGACGGTTTATTAATTTTAAACTAAAAAAATCGACTGGAAACGCACACATTTCCATTGACGGCATTACACACCAAAATTATGGATAGTGGGATCTACAACTTTGTTACCTTCAATTGTAAGAATGTGAAGCGCTCTGTAGAAGGGATACGGGAATTATGTAAAAGATCGGATATCATAGCCCTGCAAGAAACGTGGTTGTTGCCGAGTGATCTATCATATTTGTGCAGCATAGATTGCGAATTTACCTCTACGGGAACGTCGGCGATCGATACAACAGAGGGAATACTGCGCGGGCGACCGCACGGTGGTGTCGCGATCCTCTGGCGGCACAGTGTATTTTCCAATGTTGTAGTAGTGCCATGTGATAATCCCCGCATATGTGCGATAAAAATAATGTTAAAAGGGCGGTCAATCCTAGTGATGAGTGTCTACATGCCTACCGATATGTCTACAAACTTAGTGGAATTTACGGACATTCTCTGCTCGGTAAGTGCAATCATAGACAGTAATAATGTGGATTGTGTTTATATTATGGGCGATTTCAATGCTCATCCCACAGAATCATTCTTTAAGGAATTATCTATATTTTGTGAGGAACAGGAATGGACTTGTATAGATATAGAAATGTTGAAGGGTTCATCGAACTGTTTTACGTTTGTGAGTGAAGCTCATGGGTCTAAAGTGGTGTCAAGACCACGAAGAACAAATAAAGATGGATATTCTAGCTTCACATCATTCAAATAATGATTTTCGGTCTTTTTGGAAGGCTACGGGGAAGCTAAGTTTTTTTTTTTTTTTTTTTTTTTATAGAACTTAGAATGGCAAACAAGCTGACGGCCCACCTGATGGAAAGTGGTAACCGTCGCCTATAGACATGAGCAGTACCATGGACATAACAGAGTATACTGTTTCGCCCATGATACCCCCATGCGTTGCCATTCCTGAGGACTCAGGTGTTATTCCTCTGTACCCAGTAAATTCACGCCATATCCTTCAAACCGAAACACAGCCATGTCTACGGTTGAAACACGAATGAAGCAATCGCTTTTGTACAAAGTCTACCCTTCCTGTGTCTATTGAAGGCGTAAGTAATGCCGAGAACATAGGTGATCTTTTTAAGGATCATTTTACTGTTAAATCCCCTTTGGGGCCATCGCGTGTGGAGTTGAATGTTGAGACTGGACGTGTGGTGGAAATTAGATGTACTAGTGAAGTAGATCAAATTATAAAATCTATGAGTAGAGGTAAATCTCCAGGACACGACAGTCTCAGTATTGAACATCTAAAACATGCGGGGCCACACTTGGCGAGACTGTTGACAATGCTCTTTAACTTTTGTATAAGTCACTCGTACATGCCGGAGGAGATGATTAGAACAGTGGTGATACCTGTAGTTAAGAATAAAATTTCTGATATAACAGACAAAAATAATTATAGGCCAATCTCCTTAGCTACTGTTGTCTCAAAGGTGTTTGATAGCATGCTTAACTCTCGACTGACTCAGCATATAAAACTTCATGACAACCAGTTTGGCTTTCAAACTGATTGTTCGGACTGTCAACTGAAAGCGCTGTTCTTTGTGTTAAGCATGCTATTAGATACTATACAAATCGAAAAACGCCAGTCCATGCATGCTTCCTCGACCTGTCGAGAGCTTTTGATCTGGTTTCTTATGACATCTTGTGGAAAAAGCTCGAAAATTTTCAATTACCATCAGAGCTCATAAATATCTGCAAATATTGGTATGGAAATCAGCTCAATAGCGTGCGATGGGCGGGGACTATGTCGCAGTCATACGGATTACAGTGTGGCGTGAGGCAAGGAGGGTTGTTTTCGCCGGTACTATTTAATCTGTATATTAATGATCTGATTGTTGCTTTAAGTGGTACCCGTGTCGGCTGTCACATAGACGGCATTAATGTTAATAATATAAGTTATGCCGATGACATGGTGCTGCTCAGCGCATCGATATGTGGGCTTAAAAAACTCGTGGCTATTTGCGAGTCATATGCTGCATGCCACGGACTGATATACAATGCTGTGAAAAGTGTGGTCATGGTCTTTGAGAGTAGAGGCAAAAACTCAATAGGCTTTCCAGATATTAAACTTAAGGGTATAACGCTGAAGAGGGTGTATAAATTTAAATATTTAGGACATCAATTGGCCTCGGATCTCAAAGATGATGATGACATTGAACGGGAGCGGAGGGCGCTGGCGGTGAGGGCGAATATGATAGCACGCAGGTTTGCGCGGTGCTCTAGACAAGTTAAAATTACGCTATTTAGATCACATTGCACATCTTTCTATGCATGCAACCTGTGGGCTGTATATATTCAAAAATCCTACAGCGACCTCCGTATCCAATATGATAACGCATTCAGGGTGTTGATGGGGCTGCCACGATTCTGCAGCGCGTCAGGGATGTTCGCTGAGCATCGTGTAGATTGTTTTTATGCCACAATGCGAAAAAGGTGTGCATCCCTGGTGCGCAGAGTACGTGCCAGCACCAACAGCATCCTGAGTATGATAGCAAGCAGGCTGGACTGTGTGTACGTTAATCACTGCTGCGCAATTTCCAATGGAATTGTGCAGCGGTGATTATCTGTATACTGCTTAATATATTGTATGTGTGTATGTGTGTGTATGTGTATTGTGTATGTAAATTTACTAACATTAGTTTTATGAATATTGTTACTAATAAATATTTAATGGACCAAAAAGTCTAAAATAAAAATTATTATTATTATTTAAATTTTACTATAATTCTCATCTCCCCTCTTAAGGAGAGGAGATGGCAACTAACCCCCGGCAGAAGCACAGTCGGCCGGGGTTCAGGGCCCCAGGGAGAGAAACCGGCGTACAATGCGGGCAGAATCTAAGAGCACCGCTTTCTGCATCTTTCCCGGGAGTGAGCCGCCTCGGAATCCCAACCGTCTGAGATGTTGTTCCAGACTGGTTGGGATAAGACCGTTCACCGACATAACGATTGGGATGATTTCGGTAGATGTCACCCCCCACATTTCGGTCACCTCGTGAGCCAGGTCGAGATATTTTCTCTTCTTCTCGGTTTCGGCTTTCACGAGGTTCTCGTCATGCGGTATGGTGACATCCACCAAAAACACCCTCGAAAGTGCCCGATCCATCACCACGATATCAGGTTTGTTCGCAAGAACAGTCCTGTCCGTGATGATGGATCGGTCCCAGTAGAGCCTGACGCTGTCGCTTTCGAGGACCGGCTGTGGCTCGTACTTATAGTACGGCAACCTCTCATTCGCGAGGCCGTACTTCAGAGCTAGCTCTTGATGGAGTATTTTGGCTACCTGGTTGTGTCTGTGCAAGTACTCTGTGTTGGCAAGAGCTGAACAACCCGAAAGCACATGTCTGAGTGACTCTCCGGGATGGCGACATGCTCGACAGATGTCCTCAGTGCCATCCTTCAGAATGTGCTTTCGGTAATTGTTCGTCTTAACCACCTGATCCTGTATTGCACAAACAAAACCCTCGGTCTCTCCGAAGAGATCACCGAACTGTAGCCAGTGCACGGAGGTCTTCGTGTTTACGTACGGCCCGTGAAGGGCTTTGAAGAACCTTCCGTGCAACTCCTTCTCTTTCCATACGGCCTCCCGCTGAGAGGTACCCAAAACTTCGGGTTTTCGGTTTTTCCAGTCCTCTTTAGCCAGAGAAAGAGGGGTGAATCCTTTGTCACATTCTATGACCTCTCTATGCAAACCCTCGTCTCTTTTCTCCAGAAAATATGTCCTGAGGCTGTCAATCTCGCGGTTGTGCATGGTCTTAACGCTTAACAAGCCTCGACCACCAGCTTTCCGCGGGATATACAGCCTCATGACTGACGATTTCGGGTGATGCATTCTATGGAGGGTCATAGTTATGCGGACTTTCCGATCCAGGGCTTCGAGTTCGGTTTGAGACCATCTGAGCACGCCAAAAGTGTAAAGGAGTACGGGTATGACCCAGCCGTTATAAGCTCGGACTTTATTGGCGCCCGACAAGCAACTTTTCAGTACTCTTGTAAGGCGCGCAAAAAATTCCTCGCGAACTGACTGTTTCACATCCGTCTCCCTCACACCGATGTTTTGTGACATGCCCAGATACCGGTATGTTTCAGCCTCGGAGAGGGTTTTAATATTAGAGGGATCTGTGGCGATCTCTTCAGTTTGAGTGACCCGTCCCCTCTGCACACGGAGGACCGCGCACTTGTCTATTCCGAGTGCCATCCTAACAGAGCTGCTATAATCGTTTACGATATTTAGCAGCTCCGTCAGGCGTTCGACACTCGGAGCTAGTAGTTTCAAGTCATCCATGTACAGAAGGTGAGACACTCGTGTACCTCCTCTCCGATACTGAAATCCAGTCCCCGAATTCCCCAGTAAAGTACTGAGAGGATTCAGGGACAGGCAAAACCAAAGTGGACTCAAACAATCACCCTGGAATATTCCCCTCTTGATCTCTATCCGGTCAGCGGTATCCGTCAATCGCTCGCCCTGGATAGTCAGGATCGTCGTCCACCGCCCCATGCATGCCTCCAAGAACACTCGAATTGTACCGTCGATCTTGTACAGCTCGAGAATCCTCCGGAGCCATGAATGGGGCACAGAATCGAATGCCTTTTTATAATCTATCCAGGCGGCGGAGAAATTCCGACGGTTCCTCTTGACCACGTGCCCAGCGACAGCGTTAATGAGGAGCAGCTCCTTCGATCCGCAGCTACCGCCCCTGCATCCGTTCTGAGCGCTAGATAGGATCTTATTTTCGTACACATGACGAGAGATCTTAGCGCTCAGAACGGATGTTAACGTCTTATATATTGTAGTAAGACAAGTGATGGGGCGATATTTAGATGGATCCGCGGTATCGTCCGTCTTAGGAGCTAAATGAGTGATCCCGGTTGTAAGGAAGTTTGGGAGCGTCCTGTTTTCGAGGGCACTCTGGAATTGCACGGCTAAGGTCGCATGGCTGGCCGAGAACGCCTTTAACCAGTAGTGCTGCAATCCGTCGATCCCCGGACTTTTCCAGTTCGGAGCCCGACGGATCGCGGCAACCACGTCTTCCTCCGTAATGGCAATGGCGTTCATCGGCGTTATTCGAGCACATGCTTCCTCAACATCGTGCATCCATGCGCCCTCCTCATGCTCCACAGGTTCAGACCACAGCTGTCGCCAGAAGGCGACGAAATTGGCTGTTTCTGGTCTTTCTCCTGTGGGCTGCAGTTTTGGGCGCTCCAAGTTCCTATAAAACTTCCGTTGATCACTCATAAAGAGACGATTCTGTTGATACCTCTCGACCCTCTCAGAGTACCGTCGGAGTCGCTTCCCCCATGCAGCGATCTTCTGCTACAGATCATCTATACGCTCCGCAAGTTTTTGCTCGAAGTCCGGCTGGAACAGACGTACACCTGTCCCAGCAAAGGCCTCTTTTACGGAGCGTATAATTCTCGGGCGTGTATTGCCCTCCCTGAAGCAGAGCAGTCTGCCAATGAGAACCCTGGCCTGGGTGATCCGTCGCTCAATTCTTCTTTTCCAGGCTGGTTTCGCATTATCCCTTCGGATATTACGTCCAGCCCGGGGCATTTTTGCGCCGGTATATCGGCATACTGCCAACGCAGCGCCGAATAAGATTGAGCTCGTCTCTCCCAGGTCACCGCTGCCCTCAAGGTATTGAGGCAGCAGTGTATTTGTGGTCTCAATGGCATCCCGCGTCGCCACATTTGGATATATCCGGGGAAGCTTCGGTCTCTCTTCGAGGGGAGTTCTTCGGATCTCTAGAATCGCCTCCTCTAGTATGCTCCTCATATGCTCTATGTCCTGGGAAGTTGTTCCGACCACATCCGCTTCTGAAGGCGTTTCGGCAACCACCTCTACGCTAGGTAACACGTCCGAGATGGGTTGCTCCGTGGTCGCCAAGTCTGCTTCTGGAACAACTTCCTGAAAGTGATCATAATTTTTTGAAGGAAACAGTATATAGTTATCATTAATTCTATAAGTGACAGCGTTTGGAGGTGATATTTTGTTCTTTTAATATCAGATTCCCACATACTTCCAAAATGTAGGATGAGTGAAGATTGCAATCAAAATAGTTGTCGTAAAGTTTAGATGGTGTATTTGTCGTATGTGTTTGAGTGTAGACAGCGGTGGTGTGTGCGCAGGAGGAGGAGGGCGGCGTGGGAGGTGGCAGCGTGGGTGGTGGCGCGGTGGGCGAGGAGCAGGCGCTGGCGGCGCTGACGCGGCGCGCGGGCGAGGCGCGGCAGCTGGCCGCCGCGCACGCGCGCCTCGCCGCCGAGCGCGACCAGCTGCGCCGCCTCGCCGCGCGCCTGCACGCGCGCCTCGACCACTACCAGGTGCGCCGCCACACACACACACCACACACACCACACACACCACACACACCACACCACACCACACCACACCACACCACACCACACCACACCACACCTCACCTCACCTCACCACACCACACCACACCCGCTCTCGGTGACACTTCCTCTAACCGCAAATTAACCGTGTCACCAAAATATTGTGATTCGACATATTGTTCACCAACAGTTTATGATCTTCTCCGTGCCTCATAAATAAATTGTAATTCATTCAGCAAACATTGTTACACATACAAAAAAGGTTCATACGTATTAACTTGTATAGGAATTAAAGTGTTTTGCAATATTTGCCACAGTGATCCCCACAGTGTTATGCTGCACTTGACAAGCTACAGCACTGATTTTCGACACTATAGCTCCTCAGCTGCGACCCCAGTATAATATAATAATTTAATAGTGATAGATTGAGCTGTTGCTCAAAAAAATGATGCATAAATGATGAACACATGTGGCAGAAACGCCAATATTGAAGTAAATGTGTGCGGTAATGATGAATGTCAGAATAAGAAATGAGGATGTATGGGAAAGTCGAACAGTTGCACCAGTAACAGGGAAGTTACAAAGTAATAGATTGTCTTGGTATGGTCATGTCATGCGTAGAAATGAAAGTCATGTTTAAAAAAATGTCTTAACACTTATATAAATGTGGATGGATGTAACAGAAGGGGATGGCCGAAAAAAAGATGCATGTGCTGTGTATACGCATAAAAGAGATATGATCCCAAAAGTTACAGTTGACAGGAATTTGTGGGAGAAGAAGACATACTGCACCGCCAGGTGGAAATCACCAACCAGAACCAATCAACCAGAGGGAAACTGTACAAAAGTCGTTTGCTTAGGTACCTCTGTCCCACTCGTGTTTCTAGCGCAAAGCAGTTGTTTGCATGGTTGTGTTTCGGTTTAAAGGGTGAGATATGAACTGTCATTTACAGGAATAATAATGTCATTTACAGAGTAATTCACTGGAATTTACAGGGTACAGAGGAATAACACCTGAGTCCTCAGGAATGGCAACGCAAGGAAGGTGTCATAGACGAAACAGTATGCTCTGCTATGTCCATGGTACTGCTCATGTTTATAGGCGACGGTTACGATTTTCCATTAGGTAGGACGTCAGCTTGATTGCCATTGTAAGTTGTATAAAAAAAATAACTTACGAGTATTTCCATAGAATATTAAGCGAGTTTAAACAATTTGTTACTAAAACGAAGTAATACGATTATCTATGATATGTTATCACAGAGCGTCCAGGAGCAATACGACGCGCTGCTGCAGATGTACGGCGAGAAGGAAGAACAAATGGAGGAGCTTAAACTCGATCTACAGGTGACTTGATCATCTAGTCTCCTTTTATATATATATATAGTGCAAAAAAAAAAAAATTAAATGAAGCCTATTCACTCTACATTTGAAAGACCCCATATTATAGTGATCTGGAAATACAGACTCTGGAATCTAGCTTCTAATTTATTCATATAAATAATAAATCATCGAAATCTACCTTTTTTAAGCTAACTGCTTATTTTTTTTTTTCCAAAATTATTTAGTTCGCCATTGGAAGATTAAGCGTCTTAGTTGACTTAATCTGCGATTTGATACAGCATAAGCTAACTGCTTATTAAGTTTAGACTGTTTCTCAAATTTTCAAAAAACAAATTCCCAATTGGACAGTAAAAAAAGGCCGTGTAGTCCCAGCATAGAATAGGCCACCTCTTCCTTTCCCGTGGGTGTCGTAAGAGGTGACTAAGGGAAGGTGAGAGATGGGCAGCAGCGTCCCTTTTAAAACATCTCTAAAGCCTGACTGCGGTTGCCAATCCGACTGTCAAGCGTGGCAACTACTGGCAAACCTCCAAAGGGGGAGCTTATGTTCAGCAGTGGACGGTTTTTTTTTTGGAGAATATAAATGGTATGGTAACCCCGCCTGCGGCTAAAGAGATACGCTGGCGGAGCACCAGTGAAGGGTGATAGATGAGAATGAAAACAGGCCAGTTAGCCCATCATGATGAATTCATCAGTAACTAATCATGAATGGTAGTTTCCAAAGGGAACCGCGTGACTGACATGGTTAGGTATATTCTTAGCAATGGGATTCTTAGTTTCCATTACTAACAATCCCTTTCCCCCCAGCAGTGGACGTTTAAAGGCTGGTATGATGACGGTCATCAGATAATATTTACGCCAGTCTCCATCGATTTGTACTTTCGTCCTATAGTCTATACTTCGTACTATAGTCCAGTATTAATTTTGTCAAGATTGAAATCTTATTTTTTGGCATAACATTTTAATTTTTACCAGTCAAAAGCGTTAGCTTGTTTGGGAGGTCGACTGTAACAGTTGTGGTAACGTTTGGCAGGACGTGACGCAGCTGTACAAGGCGCAGCTGGACGAGCTGATCGCACTGAAGCAGAAGGTCGGCTCTCGATAGCGGCTGAAGCCGTGCTACCGCTGCACCGCGCGCTTCTGGCTGTGACTCGACCTCGTACTGGCTCCAGGACACAACACTGCAAGTCGATCATACCTGCTCGATCGTAAATTCATGTTGTATGTAGCAGCTATTGTATAAACAATTACGTGTACGTAGCTTTTTGATCGGCTCCAAAAATTCTCATTTCAATTATATTTTATTTAAAATACCTTCGTCAGTTGTGAACCAATTGTGGTGTTCTTTAGCTCTCTGACCGCGTATTTCTTTTTTACAACATTAAAACACATCGCTTTGACAACAAATAGCAGTACGAGTATTTAGCCATCTAGCGAGATTCTTAGAAACTATATTAGTGTACCAAAACAAAAATCGCAGGCTAGCAACGTCGATAAACATAAAGAATGCGAGCACGTCGAAATCTCGAGATGCTTGAAATTAAACTATCGGATAGTGCACGCGGAAATCGTTTTTTTTTTTAATATTTTTTTTTTATACGACTTAGAATCGCGATCAGAGAGTTTTCATTCTAAAAACCTCATTGAAAAACCATGGTGTTATGGTAACTTCGGAGATATTAGTAGTCAACGAAAACTGTATAAGCTCGCGTCGGTGTAGTTGTAAAGTTTACGACAGACAACAGTGGGCATGTATATAGCGGATTGTTTATACGCATTTAAGTACCAATTGTTTTTTTGTCAAACAAATGCCATTTGAATTTTGTAGCGATTATCAGACATACGGTTACGAAAGTTTATTTTGCTGAGGGCAAAAGTTACTTTGAGAATATATTAATTAATTATTTAAGTTCGGCATGGAAATGAGGTCATTTTATAAAAGCACAGCCATATAAAAATGACCCTGTAAATACTTTTTTTTGTTTAAAAGTAATATATAATACACGGAGTTAGAGAGGAAAGATATAACGAAACGAAAATTCAGTGATTTTTATGTGTTATCAATGATCGGAGGTCGATTTTGATGAGTCATTCCCTAAGTCTGAAATGTTCTCCTAGATAAGTGACAAATGGGTCTATCAATGGAGTTATTATCGCTAGCGAGTCCATAACATAGAATGACATGGTGTTTACGCACCGATAAGCGGTGGGAGTTTTGTATGTCCCCACTTCTAACGATGGTGAAGCGATTACAACACTTAAGAAGGTGCGTGCACTTCCTTGAGATATAATCATGTGCCGTATCGCTTTCCACCTTGCCTAGACTGGATCCTGTTTATTTATTTATTTATTTATTCATAGGAAAACCAGGGCTACACTACAGCAAATAGATACAGTTTTAGGATAACAAAATAAGCCACTAATAGGTTTCACAAGTAGCAACAATATAGACACAAGGCGCTGTACACAGAGAAACAAAAATAGGAGTTCACAAACAAAATATGTACAAACAAGAGGAATAAAAACAAAAACAAACTAATAATGATAAGTAAAATACAAATTAATGATTAAATGTAAATATTTGACCAAAATATGGCCTTTTTATCCATACAATAGTAATTAAAACAGACTATGAATAAAAAAATTGCTTACTCAGTTGGTTTCTCACTGATATTATACTCGCCAAAGGCCAAAGTCGAAGCCGTTGTTTAAATAGGCTTACACAAATGTCTTTATAATATTCACAACAATATTTTTTTTTTATACAACTTAGAGTGGCAAACAAGCTGACGGCCCACCTGATGGAAAGTGGTAACCGTCCCCTATAGACATGAGCAGTACCATGGACATAACAGAGTATACTGATTCGCTCATGATACCCCCCATGCGTTGTCATTCCTGAGGACTCAGGTGTTATTCCTCTGTACCCAGTAAATTCATGCCATATCCCACTCTTTAAATCGAAACACAGCCATGCAAACAACTGCTTTACGGTAGAAACACGAATGGGACAGAGGTACCCAAGCAAACGACTTTTGTACAAAGTCTCCCTCTGGTATTTTAAGATTTTATAATGAAATAAAGAAAATCTCCTAGTTGATTGTCCTCTATGTATTCTTGATTCGCGAAGGCGGTACGCGATCTCAAGCCGAGTGCAAAGGCGCGTCCACTAACCGCCCTCCAACTTAGCAATGATTGTAATCGATTCACATTCGAGAACTATATGCATATTCGATTCTTAAGCGAATTCGAGACGATTTTATGATGTAACCGTTTGTCACTTATGATAAGAATATAATATATATATATATATATATATATATATATATATATATATATATATATATATATACGGACAAATCACACAGATTGAGCTAGCCCCAAAGTGAGTTCAAGACTTGTGTTATGGGATACTAACTCAACGGTACTATATTTATAATAGACACATATATAGATAAACATCCCAAGACCCAGGACAATCAGGAAAAGATCGTTTTCCATCATGACCTGGCCGGAGATCGAACCCGGGCCTCCACGTCGCAGGCAGGCGCTATATATATATATATATATACTAATATATAGTCAATGTTTCTAATGTGTCTAAAGTTCCTCTCGATTTAAACGTTTATTTTATTTGTAAAATTATCTTGTAAGCTATCCACGTAGCGTTGGTGACTGGTAGATCATGCGGTGGTCTGACTGTTAGTTCTATCCTACAGTTTCAAATATTTTAAATTATATCATTAATTGTTTGTCAATGATTGTATTATATTATTGTATTATGTATAGATTTCAATGTATGTACAGTGTATTGTAACGTTTTGTGATGAAATATATTCTATACAGTTGGTCTGTGTGTGTGTTTTAGGCAATTTATTTACTTTTATTTATTTATTTACACTTTATTGCACCGAGTAAAAAGAGAAATAACAAATACAGTAAATATTAATGAGAAGTGACACAAAAGGCGGCCTTATCGCTAAGCAATCTTTACTTTTTTTTATGTATGGAAATAAATGCCTCGTGTTTGTATTTCCTTTTATTTACTTGTACGCTGTCTCTTCGTGATACGGGCGTCCAGTGAAACAGTAACTTAACTGGTACATGCTACACTAGCATCCATCACTCAATTATTAGGATATGATTCTATATTTTAATTTTATATTATAAAGATAGTGTCGCCATATAAATGCTTCGCTTAAAACAGGTCAAGTTTTTTATCCATGTGTGCATAAGTAGGGTTACCATAATATACGATTATTACACAGTATATGGGAGAAAGTATATTGTAGGGTAAATTAAAAAAAAAAAAACATTCAAAATTCTTATATTTGGAAGAACCAGTTAAACAGTCCATAATGATTCGTAATGATGCTCATCCTTACAGAATATTTTGATTTATATCTGACTAAAAACACAAAATGTGTTTGTGTTTTTAAATAATTAAAAATGTCTGCCATTTTAATTAATACATCCATATTTGTAAGCAATCAGTACATTTGTATATTTATATGAGAAAAAATAGTTCTAAATTCAAATTTAAAAAATTTACCTAATGTGGGAAATTTTTAATCTAATTACATGTAACACTGAAAGTGTTTTATTTAAAAAAAAAGTGTCAGCCAATTTGATAATTGACCGACTAAAAGTTAACCCGTTTTTATGCTCTATCTGTATAATCTAACCCCCGTTATGTATGAAAACATCAAATCTTTCCTAAATTTATTTTAGCTATTGAATTGTTTTTGTCATTTTTCTGTTTTTTTTTTTTTATGAATAAAAGTGTAAGATATTAATATTTCTGTACTGTATTTCGTCATAGTCATAGAATGCTGACGGATCTGACGAATATTATATAGAAAGATCCGTCAGTATTCTACGACTATGACGATTTGTCCTCAAATGTCAAATAATCTTGTCAGATATAAATATGTGCTGACTCTTTCTAAACGTTTGACCACTTCACTTTGTAAGCAATTGCTGTGAATCTACGCGATCTGCAAATTAATTTTCAGACCAAATATAGAAGGATATTTCACTCGATACGGTTACGAAGTGCACTGTGCGTCGGTGTTGCGTAATGTATGTAAATAGCTTATTATGTGATACGGCCATATATTGCATTACTGTTATCTCGTGAAGGGAGATTGGCGTGATAGTACTTTGTTATTTTATTTTTAAATTGTATTTCAAGTCACAATAATATAATCATATTATGAAACATGGTTGTTTAAATTACCTAATCCTTATTCATATTTGGGGGAAAGGGATTGTTAGTAATGGGGTCTAATTGACCCATTGCTAGCAGGTCGACCTCCATGCGGTTCCCCCTGGAAACCGTCGTGGTTAATTCTAGTTGAATTAGTCATGACGGGCTAACTGACCTGCTTTCATCCTCGCCTATCATCCCTCACTGGTGCCCCGCCAGCGTATATCAATAGCGCAAGCGGGATTACCATACCATTACCATCCATAAAAAAATACACGATGCACCATCAACTTTGTAGCGAACTCCTTGCTACATTTTTATATTCTTATTGCCTTTTGAAATTTATATATTTTTTTTTGACATATTGTTTTTACATTCAAATACATTTTTGCTGATGCCTCATCTTTTCTGTAGTTTTCCATACTAAAATCCTCTCCTTGCTTATTAAAAGCAGGGGGACACGTGATGAAAAAAATCAATCAATCCGGGTCTTCTTGCCCGCCTTTAATAGTGTAGGCGGGTGAGGTAGGGGTCTCGGGGTAAACCCCTTTACCCCGGCTGCATCTCCGGAGGCAACTACCTCCGGGTCACTGGGTTTTGAGCCGGCATACACTGGTGGTCTGTGTATGCCGGCGTGGTGTCTTCTTTGTTGTGGCCTCTTCTTCTTTCTTCTTGTATATATATATATATATATATATATATTTTTTTTTTTTTCATCAATGTTGATGAAAAAAAAAAATGGCCGCGCGATTAAATTTTTAATAGATGGCGATACTAGCCGCGATTTACTATTAATGCTTCCGTAAGTCTTAGAAAACACACAAAATCATTTATTAAATATGTATACTTTTATTTTAAAAATCTCCTAAAAATGTAAAAATGAATAAAATAAATTCTTAAACCAAAACCCATTAGTTATATTAAAATTAAAAAATTGTTTTATTTCAACCAGGGAACTATTGTGCTTCGATTTAATTAGCATTGTTTAGTTAACATGGTCGTGCTACAAGTTTGTACACATCATTTCACAGATGGCGCTGTTTCTATTTAGTGTACTATTGTGTTTTACCCGTTCACCCAAAATTTCTAGATCAGCGTTGCCAGATTGGGCACTTTTATCGCAATTATGGATAAAAATAATTGTTCGCGAAACAAAAAAATCTTGGTAAAATGTTTGAAAATAAGTCAAAAAACTTTGGAGAAGTTTGCTGAGTTTTTATACTTATTTGTACTTATTTTTTTTTTATATTTTATTTATTTATTTTACATTTGTGGTATTTGTAAATCAGACAGCATTATATAATTAGTATAGTATTTTTTTTTGTCGTTCTCTTTGTGGTTACATGGCAAAATGTAGAGAAATTGATACAAATTTGTGTTCGAGTACAATGAAGAAAGTTCTACAGGTTTGAAGAAAAAATATTTAACATTTGAGTAACAATTAATTATTTTAATGGCAACTCTGCGGCTAGAGATCTACCTACATTGTGTTGGCATGTTATTGTGATTAATAAGTGGCTTCTGTTTTTCGATTTTAATTGTGACCTAGCTTGTTCTTACTGGACTCTGACAAGTACAAATCAGATGACAATGCAATATTAATATGACATAGGAACTTCGTAATTAAACGATGCAACCCCAGTGAGTTTGGGCTCATTTTATTCGTCTTGACGAGTAATTTGATACTAAATGGTAACCAGTGTCTTTTTTTTTAATAGATGAAAATGGAATGGTAACTCCGCCCGCACTATCGGTATACACCGACGAGGCACCAGTGAAAGATGATAGGTGAAAATGAATGCAGGTCACCGTACAGGTTATACAAACGTGTGGCAATGTTGTGTGGCCATAAGAAACAATAAAAAAATGTTTAATGTTTGTAACGGTTCGCCATATGTGTGAAAATACATCTAACGCCATCTTGCGAAGAAGTGTTGAACTTGCAAGAAATTTAAATAATAAATTATTATTTTAATGTTTACAGCAAATGTAAAGCTAGGGAAACGATCTAACAAAATTAATACTATATGAATGTCAATTTAATATTAATTTATGATGGTTGATATTGACGCATAGCAATGCATCAATATCAATCGATGTTCAAAATGGCTACGGTAACCACTTGCCATCAGGTGGGCCGTATGCTTGTTTGTCATAATGGATCTGAATAAATAAAACTAATATTTTCATATGAAAATCATATATGTTACAAAATTTATAAATTTGAATATTTAATAAATTTTGAGTAGGATTTAGTGAATTTATAGGCATACAATAAGGACTTAACATTAATTATTTCTCTGTCAAATTGTACAGAAGAGTAGGAAGTTGGAAACATATTCTAAATTTTTACGTGAAGAGGGCGCTTTGCATATATAAATTTATAGAAATTCATTGATTATAAATTATTATTTTATGATAAAAGTTAGCAATAAAATAAGAAAGCATTATTGTAAAAATATAATTACTTAATTAACTTTACAAAGAATAATCTACTTAATCAGACACTATATTTACTACCACAGATAAACTATGAATCGAATGATATTTTACGTACGTAGGCGGGAAGAATTTAAATTTATCTCCTGACTAAGTAAAGTAATGAAAGAAAGGGTACGATTGCGTGTCTAGCTGGCTCAATAATAATGAATGCTATCGTAGATTAAAATTTATATTATATATTTAATAAATTTGATAGAACTATGATATTAGTATATGTTTTGATTCTGAATGATTTTGTTTAGGAATAATACATTTATAAATTATGAAGGTATTTGTATGATGAAAAAAGCGTGGTATTTGGCGCGAGCCAATAGAAACAAAGCACATAGGAAACCTAAATTGGGGACAACCAATAGGAATGAATTGAATGAAGTTTTTGGGATATTGGAGGGAAAAATGAACGGTGGAGAGAGTGACAAAGGAATGACGAGGGGGACCCTATAAAAGAGCCTGAATGGAGGGGCTCGCTCTCTTTTCTCATTCGGCGCGCTAGCTACAAAAACTTAGAAGACAATCATTGAGTCCGTAAGGGAGGCTTCCCTCCGTGCTGGTCAAGACTCTGCCCGATTCGCTTGGTACATTTATTTTAACTTTTATAGTGTAAAATTTAATTAAAATCGGATATGAATCGCGAGTGATTCCTGGTTGGCGTAATACGAGTTCCTGATTGCTGGTACCTGACCGGCGTGTAGCAGGTTAGAGGTTGGCGTAATCCAGTGAATCTGTTCCGTTTTCTTGACTGTACTAATCCATATTATTTCCTCGTGTTTTCAGGATATTTAAAATAGGATTCAATCAGCTTAGAGTAGTTTAAATTAATTATCAAATTTTTATTTTAATTATTTAAATTCAATTTTGCATTAGATATAGGAATAGCTAGGGTTTTAATAGGGTTTTCAGCTAGCAAAAATTATTGGTATTGAGAAGAACTTTATTTGGTTTAGCAAATAGCTAGGTATAGTTTTAGAAATAATAAATTCAGAAGGTAGTTAAATATTAATAGATTTTGCTAAATAATTTAGGACTAGCTAGGGTTTTGCTAGGGATTTCAGCTAGCGTAGGAAAATATTTAAAACATAAATTGATCAGAGGAATAACGTTCACAAAATGGAGGAAACAGATAATACGCAATCAGCAATGCTTTATGTAACCCACATAATTATTAATTGTGTGACTAATAACATTATTTTCAGCATCTATTTATTCTTTCAGCATCTATTTATTCTTTCAGCATTTACTTTAACCAATTAATTTTATTTCAGCAATACGATTTTATGTGCATGTGAATATTTTATAAACTTGACTGTACTAATTAATAATATTCCTCGTGTTTTCAGGATGTTTAGAATAGTATTTAATCAATTTATGTTCAGCATCTACTTATTCTTTCAGCATTTACTTTAACCAATTAATTTTATTTCAGCAATACGATTTTATGTGCATGTGAATATTTTATAAACTTGACTGTACTAATTAATAATATTCCTCGTGTTTTCAGGATGTTTAGAATAGTATTTAATCAATTTATGTTCAGCATCTACTTATTCTTTCAGCATTTACTTTAACCAATTAATTTTATTTCAGCAATACAATTTTATGTGCATGTGTGTACCTACAATTTCTCTATTTTATCATTTAATTTAACTATATCCATTTTTAGAGATTATGTGCATATGTGTATTGCTTTTCTTATTTCATAATTTGGTTTAAAGTGTTGCTTTAATATTAGAAACGATTCGTAATACTCTGAGGTCAAGACTCCTTTAATCCATCTGTGGGACGATTGTTGCTTTATATAGTGGCTTATTGTCTTACAGATGCGTTGTTCTGAGCATGATTCAACGTCTGAGTACAGTATAGGGACCCATTAGCGATTTGTAACATTCTTTAATACACTACAACCCTCGAAATCATTTATGTTGTTATAATACCCGACTACTTAAAATAAATAATCGTACATTAATCTACCTGTGAATATTTTTAAAACATGCTCATTGACTCTATACTATTATCGTTTATTTACAATTCACGTTATATTTTGTTATACGTCTGGTTCAGAGTCTATTTTGGTTAGATTTATTTTAACGTAATGTTAGGATAGGTCCCGATTGTATTACATTGAATTGACATTTATAATAATTTAATTAAGTGAATTAGTTTCAATGTTTGGTTATTTGTTTAAAATGCGTAGTCGATTTTAATGATATTTTTAAGTGACATTTTATTCAATCGATAATATAATACTCCTTCGATAAGCCAATTTTAGTAAGTTATTTAATAAAAATGTAGATAGTGATAGCCTTGTTTAAATGGTGATTATGGTTTTATTTCATTTATTAGATCGATTTTTATGATGTTGTATTTAAATGCCATTTTGTTATTTGTTGAGCCATTTCAACGACTATTTTATCTAATTATTATAGTAATGTAATATTAGTTAGATAGATTCGATTATCTTTTACATGAATATTATTTTACTTCATTATCCAAATAAGCCGAGTTTAACCCGAATTTATAGAACTATTTCTCTAAATACAACATTTTTATATTAAGCGATTTCAATCTATTTTGAAGATTTTTATGTTTATCATCTTTTAAATCATCTATTAAACTGATTATGACTACTATTATTTAACTACTAGTCGTTCCCCGCGGCATTGCCCGCCTCTAGCTAGGTAGTTTGTATATCATTCCCAAAATGAGTACTCATATATATATAAAATGTTAATTATGTAACTTCATGAACTTCGGCTATATAAACTGATCGGTAAAATTATATCATTTCGTACACTATTATTTAGATTCATATAACTTTTATTTATAAACCGATTGAAATAAAACAAACGCCAAATGTCTAGTAAGGTAAGCCGCAATGCACTGGTGAAAGTCGCGTTTAGATTGGTTAAGCCGTTTCTAAGATTATCGTGTACAAACGTACAGACAAAATTACTAAAACGTTGTTTGGGTTTATTACTTTCATAAATATAATGGGTTTCCTTATCTCTACATCTTCTATGTACGTACTTGACATCTCTTTACTTAGACGCCTTCAGTTCATTATCCAAATAAGCTGAATTCTAAGCAAACTTTAGCACATAAATTTATCTAACCACTGCATCTTAAGTACTAATTTAACCGTTTCTATATAGTTATTATAGTAATGTGGTATTCATTTATTACTTGACTACAAAGTAGATTAATTTATTTAAAATATCATTATCTGAATAGGCAAACTTTAAACATTATTACGTTATACTATTCACTTAGCCATCTTTAGCGTAACATTTATTTAAATACTACACTCTTAGTAGCTCTCTTCCTACGGGTTGACCTACTCATACCTGGCTACGGCCTATACAACAAACTCTTAGTAGCTCTCTTCCTACGGATTGACCTACTCATACCTGGCTACGGCCTATACAACAAACACTCTTAGTAGCTCTCTTCCTACGGGTTGACCTACTCATACCTGGCTACGGCCTATACAACAAACTCTCTTAGTAGCTCTCTTCCTACGGGTTGACCTACTCATATCTGGCTACGGCCTATACAACAAACACTCTTAGTAGCTCTCTTCCTACGGGTTGACCTACTCGTACCTGGCTACGGCCTATACAACAAACTCTCTTAGTAGCTCTCTTCCTACGGGTTGACCTACTCATATCTGGCTACGGCCTATACAACAAACACTCTTAGTAGCTCTCTTCCTACGGGTTGACCTACTCATACCTGGCTACGGCCTATACAACAAACACTCTTAATAGCTCTCTTCCTACGGGTTGACCTACTCGTACCTGGCTACGGCCTATACAACAAACTCTCTTAGTAGCTCTCTTCCTACGGGTTGACCTACTCATATCTGGCTACGGCCTATACAACAAACACTCTTAGTAGCTCTCTTCCTACGGGTTGACCTACTCATACCTGGCTACGGCCTATACAACAAACACTCTTAGTAGCTCTCTTCCTACGGGTTGACCTACTCATACCTGGCTTACGGCCTATACAACAAACTCTCTTAGTAGCTCTCTTCCTACGGGTTGATCTACTCATACTTGGCTCCGGCCTACTCAACATTCACAAAACCTATCTTAATCCATGAGTATTCTTGGTATTAAGTAAATTATACAAAATTAAATATGCTATGTTTACATATAGCAGCTATCAACATTATATTGGCTTTGCCAATCTTACGGTGTGGAAGGTAAACCCTATCACACTATTCTACATATTAATCGGGCTGTCTCCACGGGTTGATCTCTAATGTCACATTATAGAGCCGAAACGGAGCCTCTCCCATAAGTAAGTTCTGGTGTCGGAGTGATCTCGTGATTTCAGTCACGTCTCGGGCTGTCTCCACAGTTTGATCTCTATTGTCACATTTGAGCCGAAGGGAAACCCCCATAAGTAAGTTCGTGACTGAGTGATGCTGGGACTTCAGTTTCGACCACGTGCTGTATCTACGGGTTGATCTCTTAATGTCACCTTATAGGACCGAAAGGGGTTGTATCCAAAGTAAACTCTCGTGTCTGAGTGATCCTGGGACTTCAGTTTCGATTCTTTGCCTTTGGCAAAACAACTACTTTTCTACTGGAAGCATTGTGGGGCTGGTGGAGCCATTGTAATGTTGATGTACTAATGTACTTTTGATTTGGTTTGGAACTGAGAATACTATGTACTTCCCTACCTTACCCAGTGCAATATGCATCTCCAATACCTCCAATACCCCTGTCTTCTCAGGAAGAAGATTTATAGATAGTTGGCAAGTCTTCCACTGGTCTGGGCGTGTGGGGGGCTCGACCACTCCCCTATTTATATTTTACAAATATTTTGTAATTCAATATTAAATTAAAGTAACTTCTAGTTCCATGAAAATGAGTATAACTCATTAAATACCTTAACCCTTAAGGATTTATCAATCATCCTCATTATTTAACTCCTGTCATATACCAATTAAAGAACCTCTTGGTTATTACACACACACAACGGGTCCTACATTACTAGACGATCACACATTATTAATTTGGCCAACTGATCGAGTGTTCACTATAATGATCTAATTATAATTATTATGTGTCGTATTATGTGACCAATATTTATAAATAAGAACGCGTCGTTACAGAGATGTTTTTCTACCCGAACCATTGAAATTTCTAACGACTAACATCACTCCAAAAAAAGGGATATGTCAATAAGGAATGTTATTTTAAACATAAAAATAAAAAGCGACCACATTCATGTTTCAACTTGTTCGTCCAGCCGACTCTATAAAAGCCGTTTCACCATTTTAAATGTATCACAAGAATAAGAATTCCAGTATTGAGTGAGTAGTTCTCGTGTGTTACGTTAACACTGAAGAATAATGGACACTTGACATTCAGAGTGACACTAAGTGTCTAGTATCTGAGTTTCAAGTGTCTGAGTGTCAAGTGTCTGTACGTCTGAGTGTTTAGAGACTGTGTGTTTGAGCGTCTAGTGTCCGAGTGTCTAGTGTCTGAGTGTCAAGTGCCTGAGAATCTAGTGTCTGAGAGCCTAGTGTCTAGTATCTGAGTGTCTAGTGTCAGAGTATCTAGTATCTAGTCTCTGAGTGTCTAGTGTCTAAGTATCTAGTTTCCAAGTGTCTACTGTCTGAGTGTCTAGTATCCGAGTGTCTAGTGTCCGAGTGTCTAGTGTCCGAGTGTCTAGTGTCCGAGTGTCTAGTGTCCGAGTGTCTAGTGTCCGAGTGTCTAGTGTCCGAGTGTCTAGTGTCCGAGTGTCTAGTGTCTGAGTGTCTAGTGTCCGAGTGTCTAGTGTCCGAGTGTCTAGTGTCCGAGTGTCTAGTGTATGAGTGTCTAGTGTATGAGTGTCTAGTGTCCGAGTGTCTAGTGTCCGAGTGTCTAGTGTCCGAGTGTCTAGTGTCCGAGTGTCTAGTGTCCGAGTGTCTAGTGTCCGAGTGTCTAGTGTCCGAGTGTCTAGTGTCTGAGTGTCTAGTGTCTGAGTGTCTAGTATCCGAGTGTCTAGTGTCTGAGTGTCTAGTGTCAGAGTGTCTAGTGTCTAGTGTCAGAGTGTCTAGTGTCCGAGTGTCTAGTGTCCGAGTGTCTAGTGTCCGAGTGTCTAGTGTCCGAGTGTCTAGTGTCCGAGTGTCTAGTGTCTGAGTGTCTAGTGTCCGAGTGTCTAGTGTCCGAGTGTCTAGTGTCCGAGTGTCTAGTGTCCGAGTGTCTAGTGTCCGAGTGTCTAGTGTCCGAGTGTCTAGTGTCCGAGTATCTAGTATCTAGTGTCTGAGTGTCTAATGTCCGAGTGTTTAGTGTCCAAGAGTCCAGTGTCCGAGTATCTAGTGTCTGAGTGTCTGAGTGTCTAGTATCCGAGTGTCTAGTGTCTGAGGGTCTAGTGTCCAAGTGTCTAGTCTCTGAGTAGAGTGTAGACACTTGACATTCAGAGTGACACTAAGTGTCTAGTATCTGAGTTTCAAGTGTCTGAGTGTCAAGTGTCTGTATGTCTGAGTGTTTAGAGACTGTGTGTTTGAGCGTCTAGTGTCCGAGTGTCTAGTGTCCGAGTGTCTAATGTCTGAGTGTCAAGTGCCTGAGAATCTAGTGTCTGAGAGCCTAGTGTCTAGTATCTGAGTGTCTAGTGTCAGAGTATCTAGTATCTAGTGTCCGAGTGTCTAGTGTCTAAGTATCTAGTTTCCAAGTGTCTACTGTCTGAGTGTCTAGTATCCGAGTGTCTAGTATCCGAGTGTCTAGTGTCCGAGTGTCTAGTGTCCGAGTGTCTAGTGTCCGAGTGTCTAGTGTCCGAGTGTCTAGTGTCCGAGTGTCTAGTGTCCGAGTGTCTAGTGTCAGAGTGTCTAATGTCAGAGTGTCTAGTGTCCAAGTCCAGTGTCGCGAGTATCTAGTGTCTGAGTGTCTGAGTGTCTAGTGTCTGAGTGTCCTGAGTGTCTAGTGTCTGAGTGTCTAGTGTCCGAGTGTCTAGTGTCCGAGTGTCTAGTGTCGAGTGTCTAGTGTCTATAGTCTGAGTGCCCGAGTGTCTAGTGTCTGAGTGTCCGAGTGTCTAGTATCTAGTGTCTGAGTGTCTAATGTCCGAGTGTCTAGTGTCCAAGAGTCCAGTGTCCGAGTATCTAGTGTCTGAGTGTCTAGTATCCGAGTGTCTAGTGTCTGAGGGTCTAGTGTCCAAGTGTCTAGTCTCTGAGTAGAGTGTAGACACTTGACATTCAGAGTGACACTAAGTGTCTAGTATCTGAGTTTCAAGTGTCTGAGTGTCAAGTGTCTGTATGTCTGAGTGTTTAGAGACTGTGTGTTTGAGCGTCTAGTGTCCGAGTGTCTAGTGTCCGAGTGTCTAATGTCTGAGTGTCAAGTACCTGAGAATCTAGTGTCTGAGAGCCTAGTGTCTAGTATCCGAGTGTCTAGTGTCTAAGTATCTAGTTTCCAAGTGTCTACTGTCTGAGTGTCTAGTATCCGAGTGTCTAGTATCCGAGTGTCTAGTGTCCGAGTGTCTAGTGTCCGAGTGTCTAGTGTCTGAGTGTCTAATGTCAGAGTGTCTAATGTCAGAGTGTCTAGTGTCCAAGTCCAGTGTCCGAGTATCTAGTGTCTGAGTGTCTAGTGTCCGAGTGTCTGGTATCTGAGTGTCTGGTATCTGAGTGTCTAGTGTCCGAGTGTCTAGTGTCCGAGTGTCTAGTGTCCGAGTATCTAGTGTCCGAGTATCTAGTGTCCGAGTGTCTAGTGTCTGAGTGTCTAGTGTCTGAGTGTCTAGTGTCGAGTGTCGAGTGTCTAGTGTCCGAGTGTCTAGTGTCCGAGTGTCTAGTGTCCGAGTGTCTAGTGTCCGAGTGTCTAGTGTCCGAGTGTCTAGTGTCCGAGTGTCTAGTGTCCGAGTGTCTAGTGTATGAGTGTCTAGTGTCCGAGTGTCTAGTGTCCGAGTGTCTAGTGTCCGAGTGTCTAATGTCCGAGTGTCTAGTGTCCAAGAGTCCAGTGTCCGAGTATCTAGTGTCTGAGTGTCTGAGTGTCTAGTATCCGAGTGTCTAGTGTCTGAGGGTCTAGTGTCCAAGTGTCTAGTCTCTGAGTAGAGTGTAGACACTTGACATTCAGAGTGACACTAAGTGTCTAGTATCTGAGTTTCAAGTGTCTGAGTGTCAAGTGTCTGTATGTCTGAGTGTTTAGAGACTGTGTGTTTGAGCGTCTAGTGTCCGAGTGTCTAGTGTCCGAGTGTCTAATGTCTGAGTGTCAAGTGCCTGAGAATCTAGTGTCTGAGAGCCTAGTGTCTAGTATCTGAGTGTCTAGTGTCAGAGTATCTAGTATCTAGTGTCCGAGTGTCTAGTGTCTAAGTATCTAGTTTCCAAGTGTCTACTGTCTGAGTGTCTAGTATCCGAGTGTCTAGTATCCGAGTGTCTAGTATCCGAGTGTCTAGTGTCCGAGTGTCTAGTGTCCGAGTGTCTAGTGTCCGAGTGTCTAGTGTCCGAGTGTCTAGTGTCCGAGTGTCTAGTGTCCGAGTGTCTAGTGTCTGAGTGTCTAATGTCAGAGTGTCTAATGTCAGAGTGTCTAGTGTCCAAGTCCAGTGTCCGAGTATCTAGTGTCTGAGTGTCTAGTGTCCGAGTGTCTGGTATCTGAGTGTCTAGTGTCCGAGTGTCTAGTGTCCGAGTGTCTGGTATCTGAGTGTCTAGTGTCCGAGTGTCTAGTGTCCGAGTGTCTAGTGTCCGAGTGTCTAGTGTCCGAGTGTCTAGTGTCCGAGTGTCTAGTGTCCGAGTATCTAGTATCTAGTGTCTGAGTGTCTAATGTCCGAGTGTCTAGTGTCCAAGAGTCCAGTGTCCGAGTATCTAGTGTCTGAGTGTCTGAGTGTCTGAGTGTCTAGTATCCGAGTGTCTAGTGTCTGAGGGTCTAGTGTCCAAGTGTCTAGTCTCTGAGTAGAGTGTAGATATTCGGACACTAGACACTCGGACACTAGACACTCGGACACTAGACACTCGGACACTAGACACTCGGACACTAGTCACCAGATATTGAGACACTCAGACACCAGACACTCAGACACCAGACACTCGGACACTAGACACTCAGACACTAGATACTCGGACACTGGACTTGGACACTAGACACTCTGACATTAGACACTCTGACATTAGACACTCTGACATTAGACACTCTGACATTAGACACTCGGACACTAGGTACTCGGACACTAGACACTCGAACACTAGACACTCGGACACTCAGACATCAGTACTCGTCAAGATGAGTTAAACGAGCCCAATCTCGATGGGGTTGCGTCGTTTAATTACGGAGTTCCTATGGCCACCTTGACACCAATGTGTCAGTATATCCTTTCTGAAAAAGAAATAATTTTCCAAATCGGTTTAAAACTGACGGAGTTATGAAGTAACAGACATAAAAAATACATCCAAATTGAGAACTTACTTCTTTTTGAAGTCTATTAAAAATTAAGCGTCCTCATTGTGACGAATTTATTAAAAATTTCCTACAATAACATCTAGGTAATAAAAAAGATCGACATTGACAGGGTATACTATTTCGTGGTTTATTCCTAGTGAATTAATCATGATGAGCCATCTGATTTGACTTTGTCTTTGTATATTATACGTTGACTGGTAAGTACTCTGCTAGTACATACCAACAACGCAAACGGTAGTAGGTTACTATTCCATTAAATGTTAGTGACTGATTTCATCATCATCATTCTCACACAGTTTTAACATTTGTTCCACAAAAACGCTTTACCTCTCACAAAATTTCCATGCAATGAACGCAAGAATACATAAAGCATATTGAATTAAAGTAACTAAATTAGTTCAGCAATGACAAATACAGAACGATATGATAACACGAGTATACTAAGTACTTATCTATTTATAAAAAAAAACCTAACACATTCGGAGGGTTACGTAAAGTAATTCGTATTACGATTCATGTAAAGCGAGCTATTTGAACTCCTACGTAGTCTCGTGCAATACTTATCTACTGAACTATATATGTATAAACGCAAGACGAGACCGTTAAAAGGATTCAAATAGATAGGTAATTATTATTTATATGTATGGATAGAACATTCCTCAACCATAGCAAACGCCAAAAGAGATTTACGCCATCTATAAGTTGCTTACACAATTAGTAGTCATCGGTAAATTAATTTATTAGCTTGTACTGGCGAGCGGCTAAGAAAGTAGCGGCATCTAGCGCACATATGAACAACTAAAATTAAGCCGAAGTATAAACCGACTTAGAGCTTTTCACTTGTTTGTTCAAGGTGATGTATCTGTACTAATATAGTATTATATTATCTGTGTTAAAAGTTTTATCTACGTTTCAAACTTATTTAATATTTTCAAATGCATAAAAAAAACTAGGTATTCAGTTCAAATGAAACAACCTTGTTTGACATACACCATTTATTATTATTACAACGAATGAAATGAGACAAACATACTGACAGTGAATGCACTAGCAACATATTGCAGCCAAATTAAAAAAGAAGATTATATTAGAATAGTAAAATAATACGATAGGAAACATTTTTATTGATATCAAATAACAAATTTATTACAATTGTTAACCAGACATTCATAAAGCCATTAGGCATTTTAAGTTATACGAAACTTAAAGGCAATATCATTACTGATTTTCAATTTTAAATATAAAATTTGTGGTAAATTTTTAATTCTATTTTTTACTATCCGCACATCTGTTAGGTTTAAAAAGTAAAATAGTAGAGCGTAAATATATCTGTACCGGCGTAGCTTCGAATTGTAAGGAATAAGTCAGTTGATCAACCAAACACAAGCTTTCAATTAAAGAAAGTTTGATGAGTAAATCGATTACCTTTCTATGAAATAACGTGGTCATTAATGCATCTTTCACCTAGCTACGCTGTGTACGACTTGATAGCAATAGCTTGAAATTAATTTTTGCCAAAATTGCTACAGAACCATAGTGTAATGAATTCCGATGTGTCACATAATACATACATCGAAAACTGTTATTTAAACGTAGTATTTTCATATTCCAATCACAAATTACATATATTTTTATAAACATATATAAATCTCATTAATTAAAATAAGAAATTTGATTTTCAATTAACTCTTTTAGCTTTTTTAGTGGAATCAATTTAAAAAAAAAAATTAAGTAAAATCGAAAGTATTTGAATGATATATCGGAATTCATTTTACAATTTATACAGTTCATACAATTATCCATACACGTAAACATCCACTGTCAAACTCATACAAACACTTAGGGACGATAAAGTATTAGTTTTAGACACACACACACACACATTCACACATGAGGGGTACATTAATGTGGGTACATAATGTGATGGACTTATCTCTTGTAAGCAGTATATGAGGTTTGTAAGCGAATTAACTGTAATAATTTCAAAACGTTTCACAGCACATTGCAAATTTAATAATAGATAAGATAGATGATTTATTTGCATTACTTAGAACACAAACAACAATAGATATAGAACAATATGTAAAAAAAAAAAGAAATAAAAGAATACATATAATAAAAAAAAAACAAATAGAAAATAATAAATAATAGACAAATAAGACAAGGAGAATGTATATAGGTAATTTTTAATAAAAACATGTACAGATTGGAATCTTTTAAATAGATTCGAGAATAGATACTTTTTTATGGCTTACTTCGGCGCTAGCAATACTGACTGCGCCTTTAAAATACATATTTAATGATTGTAAAACATTTTAACCGTTATTATTATATTTATATAGCATTTGTTATATTATATACTACGTGTTGATATATTTAAATAGATAAAGCCGAGGTGACGACGTGGAACATTTTAGTGGTACGCATAATATATTGGCGTCACATTTGAAATATATTGGATCACTCACAGCTTCATACTGATTTAAATTTTCAAACGCGTTTTCAATACGTTTAGTTTTACACATAATTTACAAGAGATAAATCCAAATTACAAGACTACATTTAAATATTTTTAAGCGAACAAACATTATAATATATGATAAGTTCCGGAACTTTTGTAAAATTCTGCAGTGCTGCAGTTTGAAATGACATGAATTACAAAATTAATTTATTTGTGTCAAAAATGGATACAGCTCCTGGACTACATCGAGAAGTAGTGATTTTAATATGAGAAAAAAAAAATATATATATATAATATTTATTAAATTTATGTCCAAATGATTAAATGTTAGAACATGACAATTTTATTATCATATAATTACGATTTACGCAAACATAAGGTGGTAAGTATTGTTGCGTCGTTATTCATATATCTAGTTTCGACAATACAGTTTATCGGACCACCTGTGGCACCCACTGGTGGTGCGTCGCATGGAGGTGACACTGCGAGCTTTAGACGCACCGCGGGTGGTCGCGGCCGCACGTAGTGTGAACATTAGCTACATATAGACAAGCCTTCTACGTAGAAGTAAATTATAATCTAACACTAATCGCCATGGCCTGCTGTCTCTCCTGTTTTGTTGCAACTAAATTGTATAATTTTACTTTATTCGCATAGTTTAAAATAATTTCCAAAATACACTTTTGTTTTTTTTTGCTACAATTTCGTAACTCATGTAAGAGGAAACGAGTCAAACGCAAGGCGTGGTTAGCGGACAACAGGCCGACCTGAACTCGAACGCAACGACCTTAAACAAAATAATGAAAAATAAAAATGAATAGTAATATTACCGAAGGGCTACAGTAACTTCCTGCTGTCGTGAGACGCCGACGCGGGCGGCGGCCGGCCTGCCGGTCGGACGCGTGCGAGGCCGCGTGGGCCGCGTGGGCCGCGTGGGTCGCGTGGGCCGCGTGGCGCGTGGCGCGTGGTGGGTCTCGCGGGCGCGCGGGCCGCAGGGCGCAGGCGCGGGCGAGTGGCGCGGGGGGCGCGGGGGGCGCGGGGCGGGGCCGGGACTCCGCCGCCGGCCTCACACCCACGCCATCCACCCCTCGTACATCAGGCACAGGTTCTCTGCGCTCGTCGCTTCCGATATCATGTACTCCACCTGCGGCCCGGGCGACACTACATTGGCAACACTCATCGGCACCACCACATGTAGGCTCGTTGTCTGAGGAAGCTTAAATTCGCTCAGCGAGCTACGAGAGGATATTCCAGGAGTTTTACTAACACACTGGCAAAAATGATGATGAATACAAGTAATGTTTTCAGAAGTAGGACATGGTCATGTTGAGTAATGGTTGCAATTGACGGGTAAACAGCCTGTATTGGTGTAGCCAGGACATGTGGTAGCGTGTGTGCTCACCTGGTCGCTGACGGGCAGGCGGCGCGCGGGCTCGGGGTCGCGGCCCTCCAGCTTGAGCCGCACTCGCTTCCACACGCCCGCGCCCTGCGCGTTACGCTCCCCGCCTGCGTGTACACGGCATACATATCACTACTATTTCAATGACAATTGTTAAATAGTACATTACTGCAGCGGCCAGCAACTGAAGCATTGATGGACGAACGTGCAAATGTGGGCCGAGGTGTAATCGAGGCACATATACGTGAGTCCATGGATGCCTAGTTGTGGCCAAGGCTTGTATAGTACTTTTCTCAAACAATGCGCGGAAATCAAAAACACAATTTTACTTTTTAAATTCAATGACGAATAGTGAACAATAATAATTTTTCACGCATCATAATGTTCCTTTGATTTTTTTTTTCAATAAACAGCTTTCTATTTGCAAGCCAGTTCGAAATTTAAATAAAACCTTTTATTAGTTACCTCCTTGGTAGTCATGTTTCCAAGTAAAAGGTCATTCCATTTTTAAATTACAGGACAGATATGAGTTTACATAGTAATTTGTCTAGCCGCAAAACACGACAGATATGGATTTTCATACAACTTTTGCCGGCCGCTGCCCGCATGTATCTTGGCCAGTACGGCAATTTTGATTTATCTCGAAGAAGATTGTCAAAATAATGCTCACATTTCTAAGCATGTTTGAGAAAATATTATTATGGCTCTCAGAACGTTCACTTATTTAACATATATTTTTTTAATTACACATCTTGCGAGATTTGACGGTACAATGATTCATCGACTTACGAAACATGCTATTACTAGAAGAGTGAAGTGCTCCCATTTATGAAGTGATCAGGGAAATAACTCGTTAAGTTCCAAGAAGTAATAAACTGCAAGGGTGTTTGGTTGGAATTTAAAGAAATTGCTGAATCTTTGACAACAGTATGCAATTTTATTTCCTATCCGCATACAGACCAAATTTTGGTGGGTTATGGGAAGCGGGCGTAAAATCAACAAAGCACTATTTACTTTAATGCGTACAGAACTTGATATAAATATTTTAGAAGTATTGTGCAGTATACACGTACCTGGTCGCTGCGCGGGCGGCGGCCGCACGGGTTGCCGCGCCGCGCCGCTGGTCTGCGCTTCCCACGCCGCCGGTAGCCTGCGCAGTAATTCAATAACTCCAATTAACGTTAATATTTACTACAAAGTATTCTCTATTACTAAAGCTTTTTTTTTTTTTTTAAACATGTCACTATAATTTTTTTATCAAAAATAATCTAGTGACATGATAGAATATATTTGTAGGAAACTTGTTTCATGTGGTCACATGATTGATTCAGTAAATCAGATTTATAAATTAAATGTATACTTACCCTCATATTAAGTTGTATAATTTAAAAAAAAAAATCCGAATTTTGGGTTGATGTAATAATAGAATTACTCCATTGTAAGCTAAAGGAAACTTATGCAAATCACTCGCATGTATTTATTTCTTAGCGACTTAAGTAGATACTGACTGCAGCAGCGCTTCGTGCAGCGCAGGTATTTCCTGCAGCAGGTGGGCGGCGGCGGTGGCGGCCGCGAGTACACTGGCGCGGTCGGGACGACAGCTCGCCAGCTGCGACAGCTGGGCCGTCACCGCCGCCTCGCGGGATATGTACGAGCTCGCCGGGTTGTTGCCCTGCAAAACCAGTGTTATAAATTCATTATATTAAAATACATCATTTGATTTAAAGATACATTCAAAGTATTGGCTTTTAGTATGATTATTATAAGTTTACATTGAGTTTCAACATCATCATCATCATCATCATCATCATCATTATATGTTATGTTAGATGGAAAATGTAGGTTACAAGAGAATAATGGGTTAAACGGTCGGATGGTGAGTTTTTTGATATTTGTTAATGGGAGAATAAACAGAGTGATTAATATAATCACTATACGACCTTATCATTCTGGGATAGGTACCAAAATTCAATAACAGGAGGAAACGGGGCACAAATGGAAAATATAAAAATTCACGTACATTGTTAGCGGGTGCCAGGGCGTGCAGCGAGACGCGCACCTCGGCGTGCAGCAGCGCGCGCGCGGCGAGCGGCGCGGCGCCGGCGGCGAGGCGCGCGGCGGCGGCGCGGCGCCGATCTTGTGCCGCGCGCGCCCGCCCGCGCCGCGCCGCCGCCTCGCTCGCCAGCTGCGACGACATGTCGCGCACCAGCGCCGACACGTTCTCCACCTGCCGTGCACGTGTATTGTTTTACCAATAAATAATAAAAAAAAAACTTCAAATTTTAAATATCATTTCAGTGGCGGCTGACAGTTTGCTTCATAAACAATATTCTTTGGGTATTGTTTATAAATTTACTACATCATAAGAGAATTTAGAGTATTTGTTATCTTATTGATAAGCTAAAAAAGAGCATAAACAAGATTTGTTATTTGTTGTTCGCAAATAAGTAAATACCATAGGATTTTAGTACCTAAAAATCTTAGTTATCAGGCCACATGACAACAAAATTATTCAATTTTCTTTTATTTTAAATTTCAACTAAAAATCAGAACAAAATTTTATTAAACGACACTATTCTGAATTCCTATTAAATTGGTCCTTCGAGCCGGATCATGAAATTTCATTTATTCAGAGTAGGAATAGCAGTATGGCGAAGGCTCTACTTACCCACTGCGTATCGATGTTTCCTTCCGGATGCAGCATTTCCATCAATGATTCTTCTACCGGGGACACGTTAAGTGAATATTTCTGAGCCAGCGTGCATGCCTGTAAATGATATTTAATATTGGTTTTTATATGTACATATAAGTGTTAGATTTTTGAAATATAAGGTGTATTGAAATATAAGTTAATATGGTATTGTTAAATTTTTTAATGAAAATAAATAAAGGTAGACTTATAAAAAATGGTTTTAGACCATGACTGGATATGACTGTTCTAGGAGGTACTTATTCGCTAAGAGAGTCGACGAGGTGAGCAGCAGTTGTCCGAGGATGTCGATGAGGGTGTTGACCACATACTCCATGCAGCGTGTCAGCCGTTGCAGGCGCCGCTCTTGTGCCAATGCCGCCTCACCGTGTGCCAGTGCCGCCTCACCTTGTGCCAGTGTTGCCTCACCTTGTGCCAGTGCCGCCTCACCTTGTGCCAGTGTTGCCTCACCTTGTGCCAGTGCCGCCTCACCTTGTGCCAGTGCCGCCTCACCTTGTGCCAGTGCCGCCTCACCGTGTGCCAGTGCCGCCTCACCTTGTGCCAGTGCTGCAGCGCCGTGCGCGCGGTGTGCGCGGTGCGCGCGGCGGCGCGGGCGCGCTGCGGGGCGGCGGCGCGCGCGTGCGCGGCCAGCGAGCGCGCGGCGCCGCGCACGCTGTCGGCGCGCGCCGCCCGCGCCGCCCACGCCGCCTCCAGCGCCCGCTGGACGCCGCGCAGCGCGGGGTTCGCGCCCGCGCCCCACTTCACCCTGCAACCGCCCACCGACACATTAACACAACGCACAACACGCAACACGCAACACGCAACACGCAATACTCAACACGACATACTAGATGGCGCCGTAATCGACGCCCAGATCAGATCATTTCGTAATTTTACTTCAAATTATTACGACATGACAACAAGCACGAATCAATAAATTTGATGATGTTTAATGTTTAGATGAACGCTACTACCTATCCCATGACCATTGAATTTCTTTAGTTACCTTTTACGACACCCGCGAAGAAAAAAGGAGTAATCCATTTTATGTAGGAACCACATGCTAAAAATTTTTTTGCACACAATACGAATCTATCGACCAGACAACGTCCTAGCGGCAAATTAGTCACTATGACCCAATTGACTTACTTTCATGCTGATCTATCATTTCTGAGTGATATCCCACCCACGTATACCAATTACAGCATCCAACTATATCGAAACATGTCAGCGATACGCAAAGTGGTAATGAGCAGTGAATGCAGTGTAATAAACCTTTGCAGCGCAGCCCCGACGAGGCCGTGTGCACGAGCTCGCGCGGCGGCCAGCTCGTCGGCGGCGGCCAGCAGCTCGCGCGCGCGCCGCCACAGCAGCGCCGCCGCCTCGCCGCAGCCGCCGCTGCTCGCGCCGCCTGCGCCGCCTGCGCCCTGCAGCACCTGTCGCCAACGAGTACTCATATTTATAAACTTTCAAAAAATATCACTTTATTTACTTATTTTTTATTTTTGTGTACAACAACAGATTACAAATAAAATTTTTAACAATAGAATACAACAATATGTTAGCATTATAAGTTTGCAGTCCAATTATAGTTGTACTCAACATTCACAGAAATGAAACAGAATAGACTACGCGGCACGCGCCGCGCGCACCGCGCCCGCCAGCACGGCGAGTGTATTGCTCAGACTGACCTCGGCGTGCAGGTGGTGGTGCGCGGCGGCGCGGTGGCGCGCGGCGTGCGCGGCGGCGGCGGCGCGCGCGTGCTCGCGCACGGCACGCGCCGCGCGCTCCAGCTGCGCACGCGCCGCGCGCACCGCGCCCGCCAGCACGGCGAGTGTATTGCTCAGACTGACCTCGGCGTGCAGGTGGTGGTGCGCGGCGGCGCGGTGGCGCGCGGCGTGCGCGGCGGCGGCGGCGCGCGCGTGCTCGCGCACGGCACGCGCCGCGCGCGCGCACGCGCGCGCCCGCCAGCACGGCGAGTGTATTGCTCAGACTGACCTCGGCGTGCAGGTGGTGGTGCGCGGCGGCGCGGTGGCGCGCGGCGTGCGCGGCGGCGGCGGCGCGCGCGTGCTCGCGCACGGCACGCGCCGCGCGCTCCAGCTGCGCACGCGCCGCGCGCACCGCGCCCGCCAGCACGGCGCCGCGCTCGCCGCCCGCCGCGCCCCCCGCGCCACCCGCGCCCCCCGCGCCCGCCCCGCCGGCACCAGCCCGCAGCGCGCGCGCCTTCTCGCACAGCGCCTCCAGCGGCACGCTCCACGACGCGCCTGAGCGGAAACGATTATACACCGTGTATAGGGGACAGACTGGCAAAAACTGAAACAGTGAATTCAGATCATTGTTCTCAACTCAAATTCAGTAAAAATTCTTTTCCGAAAATTTCAAATTGTTTACAAATTTTTTCATTTAAAATCGTGTGATCATTGTATTGTATTGTGTGATCGTATTGTGACATAGTATAAAAAGTACTAATATTTCATTGTGAAATACTATGAAATACCAATAAAACAGCTATGTAATTTTCGTAAAAAATCCTACCACGATGTACATAATCAGCTATATAAGATGAACATCACAAGCGTACAAAAACTACCTACGAAGAAGCGTCCCTGACCGCACACTATAAATATCCCGCGTCATGTAGATTGTAAAATTTCAAATACATTGCGCGGCATCAAAAAATAAAAGCTCTTTTATTACCTGGATGTTATTGTAGAAAATTTTTGATAAATTCGTCACAATGAGGTCGCTTCGTTTATAATAGACTTCAAAACACTAGACACTCAGACACATTGACACTAGACACTCCAACACACAGACACCAGACACGCAGACACGCAGACAACAGACACGCAGACACTAGACACTCAGACACATAGTCTCTATACACTTAGACACTAGACACTCTGACACGCAGACACTCGGACACTAGACACGCGCTAGACACTCAGACACATAGTCTCTATACACTTAGATACTAGACACTCTGACACTAGACACTCGGACACTAGACACTCGGACGCTAGACACTCGGACGCTAGACACTCGGACGCTAGACACTCGGACACTAGACACTCGGACACTAGACACTCGGACACTAGACACTCGGACACTAGACACTCGGACACTAGACACTCGGACACTAGACTCTCAGACATTTGACACTCAGACACACAGACACTAGACACTCAGACACTAGACACTCGGACACTAGACACTCGGACACTCAGACACTCAGACACTCAGACACTCAGACATTAGACACTCGGACACACTCGGACACTAGACACTCGGACACTAGACACTCGGACACTAGACTCTCAGACATTTGACACTCAGACACACAGACACTAGATACTCAGACACTAGACACTCGGACACTAGACTTTCAGACACTTGACTGTCAGACACACAGACACTAGACACTCAGACACTAGACACTCAGATACTCGAACACCTAGAATCTCAGACTCTAGACACTCGGACATTAGACACTCGGACACTAGACACTCGGACACTAGACACTCAGACACTAGACATTAAGACACTAGACACTCAGACACGAGACTCTCAGACACACAGACACTAGTCATTCAGACACTAGACTCTCAGACACTTGACACTCAGACACTTGACACTCAGACACTTGACACTCAGACACTAGACAGTTTGACACACAGTGTCTAGACACTCAGATACTAGACTCTCAGGCACTTGACACTCGGACAGTAAACGCTCAAACACACAGTCTCTAGACACTCAGATACTAGACACTCAGACGTACAGACACTAGACACTCAGACACTTTAAACTCAGACACTAGACACTTAGTATCACTCTGAATGTCAAGTGTCCATTATTCCTCAGTGTTAACGTAACACACGAGAACCACTCACTCAATACTGGAATTCTTATTCTTGTGATACATTTAAAATGGTGAAACGTCTTTTATAGAGTCGGCTGGACGAACAAGTTGAAAATGATTAATTTGAATACAAATATCTCCGAATTTTTGTAGACTTAAAACATGCATTAGTATTAGAATGAATGAAAGTGACAATAATAATGAAAAGCAATACTTTTTAAAAAAAAATTCAACTAATTTCGGAAATTTCAATTTAATTGTGAGATTTTTTTTTATACTAGCAACACTATAAAAAATGGCGCGAAATCTTTTAAAAGAAACCCTACGAAATTAAGATACAACCTGCTTGCATACTGTCTACATAAACTGCGTCGAATATATAATCTAGTAATGTAAAATTTGTCATTGACAAACAATTGACATATCAAACATTTTCAATACACTAGCCCTGATATGAATCTCTTTTTACTAATTATATTAGCATAAGAAGAAAGAAGACGACCATATGATTGTGAGTTTTTATTTTATGACTGGTTGTATACGATAGAAGTTGTATGCGTACCGATCTCCTTCTGCTCGACCTCAGCGTGCAGGTCGAGGCGGGCGCGGCGCAGCAGGCCGCACACCACGCACGCCAGCGCCTTCGAGTGCACGCCCACCACGCCGCGCAGCACGTACTCCGCCGTGAACCTAATCATAAGGTACGAATCAGGTCTAATAGCTCCAATGCTGCCCCATTGTTAACAATGTACCCTGTCACGTCGATCTCCTCGCAGTTCCCCCAGGAAACTATCGTGTTGTATTCCAAGTGGATCCATCACGATAGGCTAACTCACCTGGTTTTTCATCCTCACCTGTCATCCCACACTGGTGCCCCGCCAGTGTATACCTATGGCGCAGGCCATATTATACCATTCCATTTGGGAGGGAAAGGGATTGTTAGCAATGTAGTTTGACAGCCCCATTGCTAGCAATATGCCCTATCAGGTCGACTTCTACGTGGTTCCCCCTGAAAACCATCGTGAATAATTCTTGATTTCGTCACGATGGGATAACTGACCTGTTTCATTCTCGCCTATCATCGTTCACTGGTGCCCCGCCGGTGTATACCGATAGCGCGGGTGGGGTTACCATTCCATTATCACCCATTAAAAAAAATACTGAAACAATTACAGGTCACAGACCTTCTGACAGGTTTGCACAGTGCGGCGTCATCGTACAAGGTGAGCGGGCCGACGCCATTGAACGCGCGCGCCATGTTCACGCACATCGCGAACACCTCCGCCACCGTCTGTATGCGACGCACCAGGAATATGTCTTCGAGCACCGAGCGCAGCACGGGGCTTTGGAGGGCAGCCTGCACGAGACAAATTATTACACATAAGAGAACAGAAAACATTTATTCTCCATAACTTCGCTTCAAAAGTACCAAAATCATGGGCACTGATTAATGATCAAAAAATGTCATCTTTAAACCTTACTGCATAACTTCTTCCCGTTATGTAACTCACACATTTATCACACCACGAACATTCATCGTCTTTATACAATCCAATTATGTTTTTAGTACTTCATTTTCAGACAAGATATAGAAAAAAATATATACTGATATGGGTAACAGGAATTTTATTAATTCACAATGTTTGTCGTTTCCGATAATTGTTTCGATTGGGTTTCGTCTCGAACGCGTAACGAGAAATATAGCAAGGTCTTAAAATTCCTGTTACACACATACATGTATAAACACTCTAGATACCATTAAAAAAATTGGCCAATTCCATACTTACTTAATATACTCGTAAATTTAAAAAATAATACATACCGACATGTGCATGGCTTCGTTTATATGATCGATCTTTCTCCAAGCGGGCGGTGTTGGCACGGCGATATGGTCGGCCAACTCTCTCGCCCTTAATTCCACGGCCGCGAATAGTCCGTTAAAACCCATCAGCAGCATTCGCCCCGCAGACTGGCCTTCGCTGTCAGGCGTGGACGCAGAGAGAAGGGCTTCGTAGCGGGAGCGAAGCTCCGCTGCTAACAGTTGCGCTCCGTTTGCTGGAGACTAAAACAAGCAATCTATTACTATCTTATTGTAAGAGTTAAATTTACAATTACAATAAGTTTTGCTATATTATGATTATTAATTTGCTTTGAATGAAACGATTAGAAACATATTAAATCACACATTTTAAATATATATAATGAAACAATAAAGTTACCTCCATATCCATGACGAGATATCTCAAATGCATTTCCAACTGTGCCAGTAGATCATTTAGAGGCACAGGGGTATTCATTATTACGGTGTTCAGCTCAGTAATCATTAGAAGCGCTGACGGATCTTCGGAATGCACTTTCTTGAGCGCTTCAGGCAAAATTATGGTACTGAAGTTATAATTTAATTGAACCAAGTCAGCTAGCAGAAGATTAGCGTTGCGAACACATTCCACCGCGATTGGTAAAGTGGTGTCTTCCGCAGATGCCGACTGTAAAGGCAGTAATGATAGTAACTCCACTGACTGCATGGAGAGCGCGCTCATGTCATCCAAAAACCACTCCCCCTCTCTGGAGGTCAAATCAACGAGGCAGTCGCCTGCGCTTTGTGCACCATTCTCTAACATCAAATACCTCCTATTCAAATTGCACAACATTCCTATAACGACACACTCCAATGCAGCGGCAGCTCCATCCTCAGTCCTCACCCAGTTACTGATATTGGCCTTCGCTTCCATATAAGCCTCTTGAGCCAAAACAAGCGCATCGGGACCACCTTCCGCCTGCAATCTCTCAACTGCTTTATTAAGATTCGCGCTGGCTTCAGCATGTATAGTTTGCAAGCGGAAATTATAGGCTGTAATTTGTGACGAGTCAGTATTATTAGAATCCGCCAGTAAGGCATTCATTTGATTAGAAACCTCCCTGCAAACTTCAGGCGATTTGCTTTCTAAAGCAGTGGCCAAAAATTTTCTGAACATTACTACGCGGTGATATTCCGTTTGGCTCTGAGGATAATACTGGGAGACTGCGACATATTGCGACAGCAGTTCCAGACACGACCTGACGAGGTGATGTGTCTGTTGAATGCTCTGGTTCAGTTCTGTTTCGGCTTGTTCACATTGTGATATCATGGAACTTTGACCGGCATTTGTTAAGAATTCTTTGATGTGGTCAAATATCGGTTTGTTTTCGTCCTCTTTCGTTCCTGAAAACTCTTGGACCCATGCCATCAACTGCGGTCCGTTTATGACTTCATTTGTTTCGGCAAACGTCTCGATTTGGGTGTCGAAATCTTTGAGTATTTTTACAAGAGCTTTCATCGAATCTTCGACAGCATTTTTGGCTTTCTTATACGAGGTATATTTCTGAGAGATGGCGTAAAGTGGGTGATTATTTAAATTTGGGCCATAGGCTTCTATCTCTTTGATTAATGCCATCTGCTGATGACACTCCTGTAGTCTCGTTTCGACTGCTTCTAATTCGTCGTGCTCCTTAAGCCAGTTCTCGGCGCTTTCCTTCACCTCGGGGAGTACGGCCAAAAATTGGGAGCTGAAACAAAAAACAACAACAGCGTTATTGCGGCCAGGATATGAATAATTTATGAGTTAACGTGAAACATAAGTGTTCAATAATTCAGGGCGGTTAAACAGGAAGTACGCCGTGTTAATTCGCAGTGGCTTTTAGAGAGGCATTAACAATTATAATCTCTCATATTAGCGGCATAAATTATGAATAACTAATTCATTTTATGCTCAAAATAGAACCATCTCGTAGAAATAATTTTATGTGCACAAACATCGTATTAACAGTATAGGATTAACAATGTGTGAAGATATAGTGGTCATGTTAATAATATAAGAATAAGTAATTTATTGAATACAATTAATATAAAAAAAAAGGTTATTGCGGAAACATCGAAACATTACATTACATACAACACCAGAGGGAGACTTTGTACAAAAGTCGATTGCTTGGGTACCTCTGTCCTATTCGTGTTTCAATCGTGAAGCAGTTGTGTTTGTATGGCTGTGTTTCCATTTGAAGGGTAGGATATGGCGTGAATTTACTGGGTACAGAGGAATAACACTCGAGTCCTCAGGAATGGCAACGCATAGGGGGTATCAAGTGCGAAACAGTATACTCTGTTATGTCCATGGTACTGCTCATGTCTATAGGCGATGGTTACCACTTTCCATCAGGTGGGCCGTCAGCTTGTTTGCCATTCTAAGTTGTATAAAAAAAACGTTTTTGTCGGGATACATCAGGGCCACAGCCATACGATTGAATGTTCCTTGTGTCATTTCTATATAAATCCGCTTGTTCATGACCATCAGCTTATTTACTAATATATTTCGCGCATAAAGCTATTAAAATCGGTATATTAGAAACCTACTGTAACTCGTAGCTTTAACGCTACGAATTCACGTATTTCTAAGAAAAAGGGTCTTGACATACGGACGTAGGAACGGACAACGAATCCTATAAGAGTTCCGTCTTTTCTCTTGGAGATACGAAACCTTAAAAATTAGGTAAATAGAGTAAATCTAATAGAATAAATGGAATTGTTCTTTATTATAATGTCACTTATGTTGCGACATGGTCCTGGATAGAGCAGGTCACCTCTTTGTTTCTCGTGGGTGTCGTAAGAGATGACTAAAGATAAAGATAAAGATAAATTTATTTGCAAACATGTGTACATAGTAAGTGCAAAGACATACTTGTTGTTCATTGTAGGATTTGTATAGTCCTAACATGTTTTGCTAACATTAGCGTGCAAAATATTATTTCAAGGACAGTGGCAATTTCAAGTGCCTTACAAAGCAAATCCATGCCCCCTATCTATCCCTGCCTTACAAAACATATTAATATTTTGTGAAGAATAGATATAAACTAAATAAAAAGTCAAATGGAATTACAATGTCAATAGCAAATGTCGAAAGAGAAACATATTAAAGGTTGTCATTTAAAAATTCGTCAATATTATAATAACATTTGTCAATCAGTAGCATTTTCAGTTTTTTCCGGAATAAGTTTGTGTTTAAATTTTTATATACATCTGGAATTTTATTATAAATTTTTGGGGCCATACATATAACTTATAAGAATACTTAATGATCGAGGAATGGCCAGCAATATTACTAAAGCCCAAATGCAGTTGCCAACCCGCCAAGCTTAGCATTTACAGGCAAAATCTCCCCATACTAGGCAAATACTAGAAAGAAATGGCCCACAGTCTTTTGGCTCGGGACCGTTTTTTGGCAGCTTATGTCGAAGGCCTATGTTCAGGAGTGGATTTTTTATGCAAATTAGAATGGCAAACAAGCTGACGACCCCTACCTGATGGAAAGTGATAACAGTCGCCAATAGACATGAGTAGTACCATGGAAACGCGTTGCCATTTCTGAGGACTCAGGTGTTATTCCTCTGTACCCTGTAAATTCACTGCCACGGTCTGAAGGGTGGGATACCCTTCAAACCGTAACACAGCAATGCAAACAACTGCTTCACGGTAGTAACACGAATGGGACAGAGGTGTCCAAGCGAACGACTTTTGTACAAAGTCTCCCTCTGGTAAAATTATGGAAGCCTATGTTCAGGTATGAACAATTATCGGCTGATATGACAATGATAATGCCAACAATACACTTACTTCAAGTCGGCGACTTGGTGCTTGAGTTCTTGCGCGCGTACAGCGAGCATGTCGAGGGCGGCGCGTATGTCGCGCTGCGTGCGCCGCCTCTTGCCGCCGCCGGCGCCGGCGCCCACGCCGGCCGCGCCCCACTCCACCAGGGGGTCGTACACGAACGCCTCCAGCAGCGTCAGCAGGGTCTCGCGGCCTCTACGCATCGTGCGCAGCACGTGCTCGCACGCCAACCGGAATATGCCCTGAAAGAATAATAATAAATTTAATTAAAGCAAACGGTATAAGCATTTTTAAACAGTATTTTTTTTATGAGTCTATCGTAAAAGATTTTATTTTCTAATAATTATACAGCTATATATTAAGTGACTTTCAAAACGTGATTTTCAAATTCTGTGTATTTTTTTGCGTCAACTTCGCAACGCTGGCTCGTTTTCTCTTTAAAATTAACAATGTTTACTTCCTATTGGTCTTGTATTAATTTTGAGACGATTGAAAATGCAGTTTTCCTTAGTAGTTATATTATTTTATGTTCGTTGCCTCAGAACTTCGTCATTTACAAAACGATTGAATTTTTTTGTTTATCTGAAAGGTTATACCTTCAGAATGGGCTGATAGAAATTCCATAAAAATTAATTTGGTAATTTAGTTTAAAATTTAAATTAAAAAATTACTAGTTTCGCCACGATTCATGTTGGTGTTTCCTTTTTATGGAACTAAATCTACTTGATATAAATAAACCCCCATACTATCACGGCACTGTCAAGTTAGAATGGGAAGCCTTAAATTTCTCGTCCTTTTCTGATGCATATTTCTTTATGGAATACGTTTAAATTTACTGGCAGAATACCTTTTTAAAAATAAAGCTAATGTTCTCTACTCCATCTTGTATGTATACAAATACAAATATCATTACCCTTGTACATTTTACAGTTTTCTTTCAGCTTCTCAAAGGTTGACTGTAAGAGATCTCTTTATGGGATAAGTCCGCCATTGTAAATTAAACCATTTTTCTCAAACATGCTTGAAAAGTAAGCATTACTTTTAACAATCTTCTTAGAGAAAAACCAAAATTGCTGTACTGGCCAGAAACAATGTGGGCAGCGGCCGGCAAAAGTTGTATGAAAATCCATATCTGTCGCGTTTTGCGGCCAGATAAATTACTATGTAAACTCATATCTGTCCTGTAATTTAAAAATGGACTGACCTTTTACTTCGAAACATGGCTACCAAGGAGGTAACTAATAAAAGGTTTTATTTAAATTTCGAACTGGCTTGCAAATAGAAAGCTGTTTATTGAAAAATAAACAAAGGAACATTATGGCGCGTGAAAAATTATTATTGTTCGTTAGTAGTCATTGAACTTAAAAAGTAAAATTGTGTTTTTGATTTCCGCGCATTGTTTGAGAAAAATACTATACAAGTCTTGGCCACAACTAGGCATTGATGGTCTCACGATTGTGTGCCTCGGCTACGCCTCGGCCCACATTTGCACGTTCGTCCATCAATGCCTCAGTTGCTGGCCACTGCAGTAATGTACTATAATGTATCCCATGTGAATTATGTACAATAAAGATTTTACAATACAATACAATATCTTTATTTTGTTTGAAAAGTGGTGTAAAGGATGGTACATAATATTTAAATATTATTCACAATTTTTACCTGAATCTGGCATACAATATTTATTTAATAGTGCTACTATGCTATGTTACTACTATTTAACTTATATATATCGTCATATTATATAAATGTCAACATATTTACATATTAAGTATGAAAGAAACGTAAAAGAAATAAGATATTTTATAGAAAGTCGGCATTTCATGATTGGGATGACGTCTTGTAGATGTCTGGTTATAGCAGTTAATATAGGAGCAATACCCCGGGGGATTACATTTTGAAGAGCCTGCACATGTTCCGATAAGGGCGGTACTATTTCCAAATTATTTTGCCACCGTACATACAGTGTACCACTTTTATAGTATCACTAGCTGACCCGACAATCCTTTTGCTCCTTACCACCTTTGGATAAATTTTTTCATATAGGTATAAAAAGCATCCCATCTCTTAACTCCGTTAATTTTATTTATTGTCATCATTGTGTTCTCTTTTATTTGATATTTATATGTTGTATTTAACATATATACATATATATATATATATATATATATATATATATATATATATATATAATTTATAATTTATGACAAAGTATATATTTATATTAACTTAAAATACATAATAATATTGGTTAAACTACTTCCTATGCCACTGTGTTAGGTAATGACAAGAAATCTCTTTTAGAGATAAGTTCGCCTACTTGATAACATTAACTTATTGTTGTTACTGTATGTTTTAGTGCAATAAAGAATATATATATTTAAGGTCATCCACCAAAGTATATATTTATAGCAACTTAAAATACATGATAATATGGTTACATTATAAAATGTTGCCTCAATTAAAGGTCGCCACTATATGCGTAGTTATTAATATTATATATAAGAATAATGATAAGAACATACAATTAGACTACAGTATGATGTCCCATTCATTACAAACTGTAATACATCAGGAAAAACACATTATTTATAGAAATACAAGAGCTACTACTCATGTCTACAAGCATTTATTAACTTGTAAGGCTAAATATAAAAAAAAATATATAATTCAAATTTCGGTAAACACAAAAGAAGCTATTTCTCAATTCAGCACCACTTACGCGCATAAAGCGACGGGGACAATTTGTCGGGAGCTCACCGGATATTGCCCCGTGGGGTCGTCTGTCACGCCAGAGACCTTCCGGAGACCACTGGGTGTGCAGTCGCTCTACTGTCGACCAATCACAAAATGGACTAGCGAAGTAGGTCACGACTTTCATATCTCGGTATTGAGGGCGCGGACATCTATGATAAGCTTACTTAACATTTTTTTTTTTCATTTTCAACGGAATTATGAATAGGTATAACATTTGCTTCATAAAAAATGACTTTTTTTCTATACAACTTAGAATGGCAAACAATCTGACGGCCCACCTGATGGAAAGTGGTAACCGTCGCCTATAGATATGAGCAGTACCATGGACATAACAGAGTATACTGTTTCGCCCATGATACCCCTCATGCGATGCCATTACTGAGGACTCAAGTTTTATTCCTCTGTACCCAGTAAATTCACTGGCATATCCCACCCTTCAAACCGAAACACAGCCATGCAAACACAACTGCTTCACGGTTGAAACACGAATAAGACAGAGGTACCCAAGCAATCGACTTTTGTACAAAGTCTCTCTCTGGTATATTCTTATAACTAGTGTGTACAATAAAGAAATAAAGAAATAAAAACAATAAGTAAGACTTGCTTAATATTAAGAAACATCCAAATCATGTCCTAATCTTAAACCAATTTCGTAACTTAGTCTTCTAGTGGGTAGTACAATACCGCTCGTCGGTAGGTACGTAGACACCTACTTCATTATTATATGAATTGTGAGTTAAAACTCCATGTGTTTGCTAACTTGTTCATTCAAAACCGAGTGGAAAAGCAAACTTTAGGTAAGTATATAGACGAGGTCGTTGAACTTGCACGAGCTTTATTACATATAACTCGGTAACTTGAAATTTATAAGAGACGCTCTGAGACGGCTTAAAGACAATAATTTGTTTTGAAGCGAGCGACCTCTAAGGGAACGCTCTCACATTACCGATATTTTCTATATATATTGCACGATCTCGCACTTAATACAATACTTTGTTAGACAATGTGTAGCTTCATCTAATTCTGAAGTTATTTTGATCGGTATTTTTATAGTCGACGTGATTTATTTTTTATTACTGAATCTATCGAACCTTTTTACGAAGTATGCTTATTACCTATATACAGATAGATAGATACTCTTTATTGTTTCCTCCAAAAGATTACAATAGTAAACTTATTATAAATATAAATAATTACAAGAAATAATCACAATGAGAAAACAATGGGCGACCTTATCGCTAAGAGCGATCTCTTCCAGACAACCTTTGGATGGAGAGGAGTAATTATAAACAATTTGGCCTCCCAGCACGATGAAAAATTTTTTGTTAGTTCTAGATATAGTATGTTGCTACACGTTATAAAAATCACATTTTAAACGATTGTATAAAAATTATATTTTTTGGGATATGGCGTGAATTTACTGGGTACACGGGAATAACGCCCGAGTCCTCAGGAATGACAACGCATGGGCTTGGTATCATGGGCGAAACAGTATACTCTGTTATGTCTATGGTACTGCTCATGTCTATAGACGACGGTTACCACTTTCCATCAGGTGGGCCGTCAGCTTGCTTGTCATTCTAAGTTGTATAAAAAAAACGTTTATATGTTTATTTTAATCTGCACTTTATGCTACTGTATTTTACTTGAATTGTTCATACGTCATTGTTTTTATGTTTTTGGTTAAATAAATATATAAATAATAGTAGCAATAGTATAATCGATTTAAATATATCCGTATAGTATAGAACCTAAGCAATGACCCTTGTTTAGAATTTAAGTTGTTGAAGGTCTGACAAGATGTTTTAAGTCGCTAAGTACCTGAAAATAGATTGAATCGACAGAAAAAGGTAGAATTGGACAGGTTTCTATGCAAGATTTTCCCCTCGTCGAATGGGCGATGGGCGAAACAGTGTACTCTCTGTTATGTCTATAGGCGACGGTTACCACTTTCCATCAGGTGGGCCGTCAGCTTGTTTGCCATTCTAAGTTGTATAAAAAAAATACATTTTTTAACACATTCATCGTCTTTTAATTTCAGCCACTGAACTTTGACACTACGAGTATTTATTTCAGAATTTATCATTGAACAGATATATCTCTGTTGTCGACTGAACTATATACTTTTACAAATAATAGTGTTTAGTTTAATTTAAAATTAACAAAACTCACGTCCACTGCTGAACATAGGCTTTTTAAACAAAATTAATATATTTAAGTATTAAGTTTCAACAATTATAAATAAACTATACAAGGGTTCAGGGATACCAAAAAGAACCCACTGATAAAAATGTAAAATTTGATTTAATATTTTTTTTAATAGAGTGTATAAAAAAAAAGAGGAATTAATTATATATTTATTTAAAAATATTTGTACTTAGTTCAACAGTTTTTTCTTTTCACGGGTGAAAATGGTATGGTAACCCCGCCTGCGCTAACGGGATACGCTGGCGGAGCACCAATGAAGGGTGATAGATGAGAATGAAAACAGGCCCGTTAGTCCATCATAATGAATTCATCAGGAATTAACCATGATAGTTTCCAGGGAGAACTGCGAGGAGGTTGACGTGTTTGGGTATATTGCTAGCAATGGGATTCTCAATCTCCATTACTAACAATCCCTTTCCACCTTAGTTCCACAGTTTTAACACAGTGAATTAAATTCATATATAGTCGAATGGATACGGAAAATATTTTTATAGATACAAAGCGACAGTTGTCCCACATTGACGTAATATTAAATATGGAACGAGTGTCCGAGGGGGCCGACAACAGTACACGGAGGTTATATGCCTAAATATTTTCGGCGGTGACATGGGTTTGGTGGAGATCGGAGCACGCGTCACGTCACGCGTCGAAACGTCAACGAGCCGAACGGGACATCTTAATCCTTGGCCCGGTGCGCGGGCCTACCATTGTTGTCAGAGCTGATTTGTTCCGAACCATTCGCACGGAAAATATGGCGGCTAATGTATTTGGGGATGGCTTTTAACTCATAGAAGTATTGAAATAGAATGTGGATTTCACCGACTTTAAAAAAGGTGGGCCGCCATTCTTTTTTTTTTTGTTCAAAACAAATTTTATACGTCTAGATCTGACACGGACACTTATGGTACATCATTTTAAAGATTAAAGACAAAGGTGGCAAACAAGCATACAGCCCATCTGATGGTAAACGGTCGCTGTAGTCTATGGACGCCTGCAACACTAGAGGTGTCACGTGCGCTTTGTCGGCCTTGATCAAACCTCAGTATATTTTTTTTGAAGAATATTGATTAAATTGATTAATAGTCATGAATAATTAGAATAAGAAAAAAATAACAGTAATTATAAATCTGAAATTAATAGAAAGTTCAAGACTTAAAAGGGCATATTCCTTTTTAAAAGGCCGGCAGCACACCTGCACACCGTTGGTGTTGTGGGCGATCATGGGCGGCGGCAGTCACTTACCATCAGGTGAGCCGCATGCTCGTTTGCCCCTTGTGTTGTAAAAAAAAAACTTACGGAGATTCTCAATTAGTGTATTTTTTTTTGTATATGTTTTTGAAAATTATCTTTCCAATCAAGATTCAATTTCCATTAGCAAGACTACTGCAAAGTAAAATGTACTTCCAGACACATGGTCGCGTGTCTTAAATTAATGACGTTAAAGTCGCTTTTTGCACAGCAATATCTACTTGTTTGCGACTTCAAAAGAGTATTCACAATTCGTGCTTTTTTGTATGTTACTCGATATCGTTGTCAATTTGGAATCGATAGTGTTAATTCTTTATGCAATCAATGTGGCTTACTGTTAGGTTCATATTAAACTTGTAACAATTTAAATAGGCGTCATTATATGTAGCAAATATCTTAAATTAATTTTTAACTTCAACGTTATTTTAACCATATATTCTCTTGTACGGTTCTTAAACTACAGAACAACTATAGTCAATACTAAATATAACTAACTATAATTTGATATATCTAAAAAAATCAAAGACTTCAAGTGAACACGTCGAGGAATAGATTTCTAAAGGCCAAGTTAAAATCAAATGTTTATTTTGCGAGTAATCTTTTTGACGAGGGGAAAATCTTGCATAGAAACCCGTCCAATTCTACCTTTTTCTGTCGATTCAATCTATTCTCAGGTACTTAGCGACTTAAAACATCTTGTCAGACCTTCAACAACTTAAATTCTAAACAAGGGTCATTGCTTAGGTTCTATAAATCTATACGGATATATTTAAATCGATTATACTATTGCTACTATTATTTATATATTTATTTAACCAAAAACATAAAAACAATGGCGTATGAACAATTCAAGTGAAATACAGTAGCATAAAATATAGATTAAAATAAACACATAAAGGTTTTTTTTTTATACAACTTAGAATGGCAAGCAAGCTGACGGCCCACCTGATGGTAAGTAGTAATCGTCGCCTATAGACTGTTTCGCCCATGATACTCCCCATGCGTTGCTATTCCTAAGGACTCGGGCGTTATTCCCGTGTACTTAGTAAATTCACGCCATATCCCACCCTTCAAACCGAAACACAGCCATGCAAACACAACTGCTTCACGGTTGAAACACGAATACCCAAGCAATCGACTTTTGTACAAAGTGTCTCTCTGGTAAAAAAAGGTACAAAAAGCGATACTACGAAATATATATATATACTCTCAAACTCCTCAAACATCTTTTACATATTAAATTCGTTATTTTAAAAAACAATCCTTAATTTTAATATAACCTACAGGAAACCCATTCTCTCGCTCGTTAAAATGTAGGCTTCGTTTGTTAAAATTTAGGTTTTACGAAGGGACAAAAAGGACTTGATAAATATTTGATTGTGGTTTAAAATAGACCGCGTGATGCTCTGTAGATCTTGTTTTGCCAGTTGAGCCTTTGAATACGTATCAACATTAATATTGTGAATTTGAAAGTGTATTTGTTTGGTTTTTTATTTACCTCTTGATAACTTGACTAATCGTCATTTGGTACACTTTTAAAAACAGACTTCAAAAAAGAGGTTCTCGATTCGGTTGCACTTTTACCAGAGGGAGACTTTGTACAAAAGTCGATTGCTTGGGTACCTCTGTCCCATTCGTGTTTCAACCGTGAAGCAGTTGTGTTTGCATGGCTGTGTTTCGGTTTGAAGGGTGGGATATGGCGTGAATTTACAGGGTACAGAGTGATAACACCTGAGTCCTCAGGAATAGCAACGCATGAGGGGTATCGTGGGCAAAACAGTATACTCTGTTAAGTCCATGGTACTGCTCATGTCTATAGGCGACGGTTACCACTTTCCATCAGGTGGGCCGTCAGCTTGTTTGCCATTCTAAGTTGTCTAAAAAAAATCTTAAACTATTAAGCCTCTGATCGACCATTCCGTAATTTCCGCGTGCAGTATCCACTAGTTTAATTTTACGCATCCCGCCATTTCGATTCGACGTGCTCGCATTTTTTATGTTTATCGACGTTACTATCCTGCGATTTTTGTTTTGGTACACTAATATAGTTTTTAAGAATCTCGCTAGATGGCTAAATACTCGTACTGCTATTTGTTGTCAAAGCGATGTGTTTTATTGTTGTAAAAAAGAAATACGCAGTCAGAGAGTTAAGCTTAATGCTTGTTTATAGTAAATACAAGACAATATCAAATTATACTGAAGAGGAATGCATTTGGTGCGTCGTGTGTACTGTGGTAGTGTCGCTGCGGACCGCGCAATGTACAATTGAAAAATTCCACTGCGTCTGCTGGCAGTAATTTACTTACATACTTACTACGGTAACATGTTACGCATACTAACAAATAAACAAGTATTATTGACGTGTATATGTGTACAGTTTATGTATGTATACATATTTCAATTAATAAATGAAAGAAAATTATATGGTTGCCTCAAATACATAGTTACTTAAAATAGTATATATGCTAGGATGCGGGTGTTGTTTTGTTCGTTGACGTCTACGATCAGTAATTTTTTTTTCTTTTTCTAGTCAGATCAGTAATAGACAAGCATAATCATATATATATATATATATATATATATATATATATATATATATATATTTCTTTATTACACTAAAACATACAGTAATAATAAATAATAACAATACATTATTTCTAATAATAACAGAATAATGTAAACAAAGATGTAACAAGATCTCTTCCAGTCTACTCAAACAAAGGGGGCATAGGAAGTAGTTAGTGGGCAGCAGTAATGCAAAATAGAAATCTGAACAACAATAGTATGTATCTACAAAATTTACATATCATTATATGTAATATACTTATACTTATTAAACAACGATGACAATCTTAAGCAGAAATCTACAGCAGAAAGTTAATGTGATATTAAACGTTTCATTGGTTTTTATTTCAAACGGCTTTTCCCTCGCTTAAAAAATAATTTTAATATTTGTCTATGGTTCGTCCATGTATTAAATATCATTATGAATTCCGTGACAGAGTAATATATCTTTCAAAACAGTACCCTGTGATGGCCATAGATCTAGCTGTACATGTCTAGACGATACTTAACACTTTCCATCAAATGAACTGCTAGCTTTAATGCCATTCTAAATTGTACAAATAAAAAAAAAAAAACTAAATATCGCAACAAACACTCCCGTTTTATCCTTATAATAATAAGATCAAATACGACTTTGTGTGAAAGAAGTGGGAACAATTCCGCGGCAGTAGAGATAAGAGATGGCAAGTTAACATAATGAAGGTGGGCGCAGAGCTACTTGGAATTCTAACAGGGTCCAACTTCGCCGCGTCCCCCCCTACTCACGGTACTAATTTTAGAGAACGCTCTTTATTCTATTTACCTGATAATGGTCTTATGATTAAGGCATTAAAAGCTTTTTTTTTATAAGACAGGGGCAAACGTTCATGCGGCTCTCCTGATGGTAAATGACTACCGCCGCCCATGATTCCCCGCAACACCAGAGGCATTGCAGGTATGTTGCCGGCTTTTTAAGAAAGTTTTTTTTTTTTAAAAAAGATTTTGCTCTGTTTTTGAAAAACATTTTTATCTATGACTAGTTGTATCCCGCGGCTCCGCCAGTGTAATTTTACATATAAAGTATGCTATGTGCTAAGTTAGGATATAACCTATCGTGTAGCAAATTTTATTCAAATCGGTTCAATAGTTTTTGCGTGAAAAATCTATTCATTCATCCATCCATCGTTACAAACTTTCACATTTATTATATTTATTTATTTTGTGATATTAATAGTATTATTAGACACATGGCAATTTACTACAAATTGTCTATAGGCGACGGTTACCACATTCCATCAGGTGGGCCGTCAGCTTGTTTGCCATTCTAAGTTGTATAAAAAAAAGCCCGCTTTGAAATGTTTCAGTCACTTTATAATTATTGAAATATGATTTTCATATTTTATATAATTTCATATAATATATTATTTCATTAATAAATAATTTAATATATTAAATAACTATATGTAAATTCAATGATTAATATTTGCATGCCATTTGATGTGGCGAAACATAATGGACATCTTGTAAACTTAATAAATGCAATATCTTGCAATATAATGCACCGCCTACGTATTTCTCTGTTTGCCCAACGGTTTACTTGTAGACCGTCTGGTTACCACTTTCCATTAGGTGGGCCGTCAGCTTGTTTGCCATTCTAAGTTGTATAAAAAAAAAGGTCGTCAACGACTATAGATGATTATACATTTACCTTTAAGAACAAGTTAATTTTAGCTACGGTTTCGATCCCGCGGTCCCGCGGGAGGGGATTGAATGTTTGATCGCGGAGAGCGTTGTGTTGAATAGAGAACGAGTCGACCGGAAGCCCGGAGCGATAACCGTCGTGAGCGAACATCCGGCGAGGCGGTAGTTATGAATAAATGACTCGCAACCCCGCGGTTACAGCGTTACGGTAACTTTAACGGCCCCTACTGTTTGCCCGCGATCTCTACGGCTGCTCTAACTGTGCATAAGGTGCACGAACGTGCATTTATATGTACATCTGTTTCTCAGCAAGTTACTGTTGCTTGTATCGATTATACAATACTAGTTATTACATGCGGCTTTGTCCGCGATATTAATTAGAAAAAACAGTGTTTTGTCCAATACTGTATACATAACGTACAATGGCCACAACTCAATAGCTCTACCGAGTTATGGCCTGTTTGTATTGCTGCGGTGTATATATGTATAGTTTTATTTATTTATGTATTTATTTATTTATTCATAGGAAAACCAGGGCTACACTACAGCAAATAGATACAGTTTTAGGATAACAAAATAAGCCACTAATAGGTTTCACGAGTAGCAACAATATAGATACAAGGCGCTGTACACAGAGAAACAAAAATAGGAGTTAACAGAAAAAAAAGTGATTTTCTCTATAATGTTGTTGCAGAAACTTTTTCTTTGTAAAATTATATATGTGAGAGTGTGGTTAGAGCTCACAAATAAACGTTATTATATATATATATATATATATATATATATATATATATATATATATATATATTATAATATTAGAAATGTGGACATGGAGGAGAATGGAAAGGATAAGCTGGACAGAAAAACTAACATAGAAGAAGTCCTAAAAAGAGTAATCAAGAAGAGAACATTGATTGAAATAATAAAGAATAGAAGAGGCAAAATGCTGGGCCACCTTATACGACATGACGATTTTTTTAAGAGCATAATAGAAGGAAAGATAGAGGGCAAAAGAGAAAAGAGGAAAACCGAGGATTAACTACATGGGACAGATAAAGGAAACACTAGGTGTCATGTCGTAAAGGGAGATAAAGGATATGGCCTGAGATAGAGCTGGCTGGAGGAAGATGCATGAATTAGTTGCACCAACAAGAGAAAACTCTTAAATGAAAAGAAAAAATATTAGAATAATGACTGAAGTTATATGTGCGTAGCACCAACTACGTTGTAGTACAGAACCGTAGCGCATATCCTACGGCGTAGCATTACATCTACGACGATATAAAACTATGCTGACTTGCATGCTTAAATTAATATTTATTTTTAATTTATATGGCGCTGAAAAATGTACTGTACAAAAGAGAATTTTACTGGTGAAATCAATTATAAATTCTGAAAGGAGTGTCCTACCAGCAAAACTGAACATTTTTCGCAAAAAACGACAAAACATATTTAAAAAACCTGAAATTTTTATATATCAATAAAAATTAAATAACATAACAATAAAAAACAACAAAATATAAAAATCAATTGCCCATATAATAATCACGCTAAAACTCAAAAACGGCTTAATGGATTTGATTGCTTTTTTTTTATTTTGTTCGTCCTAATTCACGAGTCCTTTAAAAGAAAATCAAAAGTCGGAAAACCTCTAAGGTTCAAGTGAAAAATGAAAAGTCCCCCTTGGAAACTATCGTGCTGAATTCCAGGTATTTTCACCGCGATAGCTAGCTAACTGACTAGTATTTTCATTCTCACCTATCATCTGCCACTGGTGCCCCGCCAGCGTATACCGTTAGCGCAGGCGAGATCACCATTCCATTATCATTCATTAAAAAAATAGTTGTATGTATCAGTAGGTATAGTACATTACTGCAGCGGCCAGGAACTGAGGCATTAATGGAAGAATGTGCAAATGTGGGCCGAGGCGTAGCCGAGGCACACATACCTGAGCCCATCAATACTTAGTTGTGGCTAAGGCTTGTATAGTACTTTTCTAAAACAATGCGCGGAAATCAAAAACACAATTTTACTTTTTAAGTTCAATGACGAATAACGAACAATAATAATAATAATTTTTCACGCGCCATAATGTTTCTAAGAAAAAGGTCATTGTATTTTTAAATTTTTTTTAATAATTTACGCAAAACACGACAGATATGGATTTTCTACTTTTTTGCAATTTTGATTTATCTCGAAGAAGATTGTCAAAATAATGCTCACATTTCCAAGCATGTTTGAGAAATAATATTATACTCAATTAACTTAATTTTGAAATGCAAAGGGTCACATGAGAGATAACCATCATCATCATCACCACATCAGCCTTTAACTGTCCACAAGCCTTCCTCTTACAGATACAGTAATATTTTATTTATTTATAAATTTGGATAAGCATTTAATTCGTAAATTAGATTTTGGTCAACATCAAACACTTTTAATTAATACGTATCAGACATTAACTGACCGCTGATAAACATAGGTCGTCCCCTTTTGGGGGGTTTTGCCAATAGTTGTCGCGCTTGGCAGGCGGGTTGGCAGCCCCAAGTAGAGTTTTTATGTTGTTTTAAAAGGGACATTGTTGCCCATTTCTCTCGATCATTAAGCTCCCTTAGTCGCCTCTTACGATACTCACAAGGCGGCCTATTCTACGCCGGGACCACAGGGTAATATATTTTTAACTAACTCTCCGGTGATGAAATACATCGATAACAATTTTTTTATACAACTTGGAATGGCAAACAAGCTGACGGCCCACCTGATGGAAAGTGATAACCGTCGCCTATAAACATGAGCAGTATCATGGATATAACAATGTATACTGTTTCGCTCATGATACGCCCCATGTGTTGCCATTCCTGAGGACTCAGATGTTATTCCTCTGTACCCAGTAAATTCACGCCATATCCCACCCTTCAAACCGAAACACAGCTATGCAAACACAACTGCTTCACGGTTGAAACACGAATAGGACAGAGGTACCCAAGCAATCGACGTTTGTACAAAGTCTCCCTCTGGTATAGTTTGTTGGCGAATAACGACAATGTCTCATTAGTTCATCGCTGCATTATAAATGTGTTCGACGAATGTACACAATGGCAGTATACTTTTAAAAATAAGTAAATATTTAAGGTAATTTAAATCCATATTGCAGTATTAATAGTCCATATGTTGTATGTGTATAGCAAATACGTTAGTAACTAAAGATAACCTCAAACAACTATGTATTTGACTGTAACCTGTACCTAGTGTTTGTACTAATATCTGTACGTACACGTGTGTCTGTGTGTGTGTCCAGTCGGACCCGCGTCAGCGGTTCCAAACCGCCGCTGGCCCCGTTTGTCTTTTGTTATTGCATATTGTTTATGTTTCGTTTCATCTCCCACTGTTTACTGCAGTGCCATTCTGTAAAATGCAAACTCGATATCGAATCTCACTCAGGTGACCGTTCTCACTTCGATAGCGAAATCACTTGACCTTGGATTGGCATTCTGTTTACACTTGAAGTGCAGAGGCGATGTGAAGTGAGTTTCGAAATGAATTATCGAGAACTAGATACGTGCTCGGTGAGACATGTTTAATCTATATAATCGATTTAAAGTATTTCCTTTGTTTTTTTAGAAATTATATACTAATGAGTGTATTATTGGCTTTACTTATGTTTGAGATTATTTAGTCTATTTAATTATACAAATTAAGCGATAGCTATACCAATTTAAAACAATTTATAATTTCTTGTCAGTATAGCCAACATTCCTTTGCGTCCATGTAAAAAATTTGTTTTGTTTGGTAAACTTTGTGTTGTGATTCCAAGAACAAGAACTTTAAGTGGAGAGGACTAAGTGGTTTTACGATCTTGCGATACACATGGGTACCTATTGAACACAAAAAATTAACATGTTGAGTATCAGTAAGTTTAGTGCATTCAACATTTGTGTTTCGAAAGAAGTGGAAGCAAAAATGAAGTGAGTATACACACAATTTAATGTATTTTTATATTTACAGAAAATGTTATATATCTAAGTGAATGAGCCGATGATCTATCTTATTGATGTGAGTAGCAACCATCACACAATGTCCTGTGATGTCCATGTTACTCCTCTTACATTGTTATTTCTAAGGCCATAATTGTTATGCTTTGTTTTACCGTATAACTAACCCGACTGTTGGACTATCAAAGTCATTACAGAATCATTGCGAGACTATTATTTAAATTTTTGAAACTAGTCTATAATGCTAAAAAATATCTTATATAGATTACAAATAGTCTTGTGAAATCATTCTTATATTTTTGTTCTATATTTATATTAAATGAAATGTGCATATATGATAATTTATATATTGTAGCATAAAAATTCCCTATGTTGTAAGTTCGGCAGTAAGAATTTCATAATTACTATTCTTTTACAGCTCCACGCCGTAGGCGGCGATTGATACCTGCGTCTCCACCTTCTCAGAGGCGGTCACAGCTTACTAGCCTCACTGATCGCTTCCTGAGAGTGGAGGAGCAGCGGTTAGAAATAGATAGCAGAAGTGTAGCTGTATCAGAAAATATGGCTAGACTAATGAGGGAATTCTTGCAGCGAGACCAAGATAGGAGTCATGAGGTTAGCCAGGGATTGCTGGCTGTAGGGGAGGGATTAAAATTGTTAGCCGAAGCATTAAAAAAATAAAATGTTGAGAAAAACAAGGTCTTTTATTTTTATTGTTTTGTGACAAAATGTTTGTTATAGTAAATATATGTATTTACTCCCTACGAGAACGCCATAACTGATTAACTAGCATATCTCTGCTTGATTGACCCATTGCCAACTCGCTCTGAGAGTGGGTCAATGGCAACTGACGACCCGCTGAGACGCGTGCAATTGCACGAAAATTTGCTTCTTCCTCCTCATCATGACTATCTAGAGTCGGTGCAGGTAAACCAGCTCTATTGCAAATGTTGTGCAGGACACAACATGCTATCACTATTTTTCCGGCTGTATCAGGATGGTAATGTAGAACGCGGTGCACAAGTAAACATCTAAAACGTCCCTTAAGTCTACCAATAGTTCGTTCAACTGTGTTACGTGCTGTTGCGTGTAGTTTATTGTAATATTCTTCAGGTGTACCCTCAACAGCGTTAGGAATAGGAGTCATCAAATAAGACCGCTGAGCATATCCTGAATCTCCTACAACAAACATTAACACCGGTTAAGTCAAATCTTTAGGTCATATAGGCGGAAGTTAGAATCAACTTTAATTAATTGACCTCACCAAGTAAATATACAGTTTCACCAGCACCTACCAATTCTTCTAAATGGTTTTTTATATCACTATTATTAAAGATAAAACTGTCGTGTGTGGCGCCACCATAAGTAGCATCTACATGTATTATATTGAGATCCGCATCTGTGTACTGAAAGATAAAAATCTAGATATAATTATTATACTTACTAGCGACTGCCGACCACTTCGTTGGCGTATATATCATTATAAATGACATTCTGATATCTAAGCTATCAATACCAGAGGGAGACTTTGTACAAAAGTCGATTGCTTGGGTACCTCTGTCCCATTCGTGTTTCAACCGTGAAGCAGTTGTGTTTGCATGGCTGTGTTTCGGTTTGAAGGGTGGGATATGGCGTGAATTTACTGGGTACAGAGGAATAACACCTGAGTCCTCAGGAATGGCAACGCATGGGGGGTATCATGGGCGAAACAGTATACTCTGTTATGTCCATGGTACTGCTCATGTCTATAGGCGACGGTTACCACTTTCCATCAGGTGGGCCGTCAGCTTGTTTGCCATTCTAAGTTCTATAAAAAAAAAAAAAAAAAAAAAAAAAAAAAAAAAATAATAGTATATAATTAATATCTGTTTTTAAGTCTCTTATTATTTCCCATGTTTCCCAGAATTATATAAATTCACTTAATTTAGAACAAATGTTACGATGTTTCTAAATTAGATTAACTTAGGAATAACTTAATAGAATAGAATAGAATAGAATAGAAATCATTTATTCAAATAAACTTACATTGAAGCACTTTTGAAAAGTCATTACATTTTTTTTAATTTACCGCTCGTTCGGAAAGCTGTCTCATCACAAGAAGAACGAGCAAGAAACTTGCGTGATGCTCTTTTAAATAATTTTATTATTATTTTACATTTTTAAGTTTAATTGTGTGAATACAAACCACCAATTAGCACTAATTCAATTAAATACTCAAAAATAAAAAAAAAATTGAATACATAACCAACTGGTTAAACAATTAATAAGAGGAAATCAGTCATAGTGATTAGAGCAGACCAGTCCCTACAAGCAGCACCCGTTCACGAGTATGACGGATGAGCCAGCCATCACTGCGCTCGACCATATTTTAGGGAGCCCAATGACCCGCCCCACCACGCCGCCACAAGTCTGGACATTTTAGTGAGCATGACTACTCAAAACACTAGACCACGTCAAAGCTACTCACAATTGCCATCTGATAGTTATAGTATTCACATTTTACATAAGAATGCATGCGGCAATTAATACAAAAAACCGCTACGCTTTCATATTTCTAAAATTAATCAATTAAATCAAGAAAGCAATGAGAAAATAAAATTATAACGTTGTATGCTAATAAACTAATTATTTACTTGATATGTTGTCATCTATGAATTCGTCTATCCTGTAATAGGCTTTCTTACATAAAAATTGTTTAATATAAGATTTGAATTGCCTCTCTGTCAGATTTAATGCAGATTCCGGCAGTTTATTATAAAATCTTATGCAATTACCATAGAATGAATTACTGATTTTGTGCAGACGGCATTTAGGTAAAATAAGCTTATTTATATTGCGTAAGTTTCTACTTGTACAGTCTTTGAGTTTTTTAAAACTCGCTAAGTTCTTCCGTGTATACATAATATTTTCATAAATGTATTGTGAAGTAACTGTGAGGATATTTGAGTCTTTAAAGCACTGACGTAATGACTCTCTCGAACCCATACCATAAATAGAACGTATGGCTCTCTTTTGTAAAACAAATATAGTATTTATATCGGCTGCTTTACCCCACAGCAGTATGCCATAAGACATTATGCTATGGAAATAACTAAAATATACAAGTTTAGCCGTCGCCACGTCTGTTAATTGCCTAATTCTTCTAATTGCATATGCAGCAGAACTGAGTCTACTGGCCAATTTTGAAATATGGGGCCCCCATTGTAATTTCGAGTCCACTGTTATACCTAAAAAAACTGTATCATTAACAAAATTTACTATTTCGTCATTAAGCAATAACTGTGTATTTATTAGTCTTACATTAGGAAGTGTAAATTTTATACACTTTGTTTTGCTGGAATTTAATAATAGGTTATTACATGTAAACCAATTTAATATTGCAGACATAGCACAATTTACATCGTCTAATTGATTACTTTGACGTCCAATTTTAAACACTAACGAAGTATCATCCGCAAACAGCACTATATCTGCAATTTTCTCTACCATAAAGGGAAGGTCATTTATGTAGATTAAAAAGAGAAAGGGGCCTAAGATTGACCCTTGTGGAACGCCCATCTTAATATTAGCTCCCTTAGATTTTACACCGTCAATATCTACAGTTTGAACCCTATCCTCTAAATAAGTTCTCATTAATTTTAGATCATTATCTCTTATACCATAATGTTCGAGCTTGTACAAAAGCGTTTTATGATCCACACAATCAAATGCCTTTGATAGGTCACAAAAAACTCCGAGTGCATCTGTGACCTCTCCCAAGATTCGAAAATATGTGTCATTAGCGCAACACCTGCGTCAGTGGTAGACTTGCCGGCGGTGAAACCATATTGCTGACTGTGAAGCAGTCCGTTAACCCTGAAGTGATGTAACATTTGATTTAACATTATCTTTTCAAACACCTTACTTAGAACTGGCAAAATAGATATAGGTCTATAGTTCCCTGGCTCAAATTTATCTCCTGATTTAAATAGTGGGATTAATTTGCTAAATTTCATTAAATGTGGAAAAACGCCATTATCAATACATTTATTAAAAATAGTGGCTAGATATGGAGCAACAATATCTATGAAAGAACTAACTACTTTTACAGACATGCCCCAAAGGTCTTCCGTATTTTTTAAATTTAGCTGTTTGAATATTTTTATGATATGAAAGGGGCTAACATGTGAAAATTTAAATCTTAAAGAACAACAACCGATATTAGTCTCTAGTAATTTTTTTGCTCGAGATTGAGATGAGTCCAGAGAAGATGTAATATCAATCGGAATATTAGCAAAAAAATCTTCAAAAATATTAACTACATCTTTTGTTGTTGTTATTAATTTATTATCATAATTTAATGTAAATTGATTACAGGCTATTTTAGATCTTCCAGTTTCTTTATTTATAATGCTCCAGATGGTTTTAATTTTGTCAGTGTGCTTAATTTGTTTATTAAAATAATTAGACTTAGCCATAATACAAACTTTTTTAAAAATTTTAGAATAATTTTTTACATAAGTGGTGAATTTGTCATCAAATCGATATTTTTTTTGATCGTATAAATCAAACAAAATATTTCTACTTTTAAGTATTCCTACTGTTGCCCATTCCGTGAATTTAGATTTAACATGAACTTCTTTTTTCTTGAAAAATTGTTCATATTCTCCGGATAAAATATTAATTAGCTTGGTGTAAAGATAATCAGGATTATTACTAGATTGTAACAGCAAATCCAATTTATTTTTAATCGCGCTTTTGTATTTATTAATATTGTAAACGTTTATTTGTCTTTTTGATTTTTTATTATTGTTGACTTTATTGATTTGACTGCTAAACTTAACAACTTGACCACAGTGATCTGAAGGAAGTTTATTTATTATGAATTTTTCTGTATACTCGCAGTTACAAAAAACATTGTCAAGACAAGTAGCAGACGTGGCAGTTACACGAGTGGGTTCATGAAAGACATGACATAAATCAAATGACTGAAATAAACTAATAATTTTTGTACATGTGGGTGTGTTACAAAGAATATCAACGTTAAAATCTCCACATACAATAATTTTTTTAATACTATTAAATACTTTTTTAAAATATCCTCCATCACCCCTTCAAAAACATTGTAATCACTATTAGGAGGCCTGTACACACATATAAGGATATAATTTTCTAGTTCTATACAAGATAATTCTATACAACACTCAATAGAAAGTCTAACAATGTCAGCACGTTCCTTTACTTTAATATTATTTCTTGCAATTATCATAGACCCGCCTCTGTTAACTGACTTTCTATTGAAGCAGCTGACAACGTTATAATTATTTAAATTGAACATCATATTGCTTTCTTTAAGCCAATGTTCTGTGAAACAGACAATATCAATATTATACTTTTCTAAAAATAATTGTATAATTAACTCGCTGCCGGGAAAACTTTGTATGTTCTGATGAACAATTATTAATTCTGATTGCTTTCCCTTTGTCTTTGTGAGCAGTTTAAATCTGCAGTCATAGTACTTATGTCACAAATATTAATAGAATTATCTGTTATGTCAGCATTTTTATGTTTAAGTTTACCATGTAAACTGTTCATGTAGTCAATATTATAAGCCACTAAAGTGGCTATTTTATTTTTAGATGATTTAGAAAGATACATTGTATCTTTTGTCAAATAAAAATCACTAATAAAACTATTAGTATCAAAAAATGTCAAAATGTCACTATGACGACATGTCAATGTATGTAATAAGTTATTCAGGTAATGTACCTTACTGTTACCTTAATATATACTTACCTTAATATTTTTCATACCAATTGAACATTCCTAGCATGATTGCCTTTACGACAATAATAGCGCTCTTCATTTTCTGTGGGTCTAACTATTGTCACAAAAGTCCCATCCACACACCCGATTACTCCAGGAATCTTGAACTTTTTATAAAATCTAAAATTATACAAAATATTTTTTATGTAATAAAAAAATATTACCTACCTAACAAAACAGACAAAGAAGTAAAATTATAAAAATTCGTCAAATTAAAATATATTATAAACTTCGATATTATAAAAGACAGTCAATATTATTTATAGTTATAGATTATGAATTAAATATTATTTTATCAAAAGTATTTGTATATTAAAAACCGTTCTTTTAATGCCAGCCTCTCCTCTGCATTCTGTGGGAATTTTATATATTTGCTTATAATAGTTGGATGATTTAATGTCTCCACTACCTCGCAAATGCAGCGAGATGCAGACGGTTGGGACAAAAAAGTATTTATATTTTGCCCTATTATCCTTTGATAACTGCCACTCGCCAAGAACGACAATGTGCACAATAACTGAAAAGAGATATATAATATATATATATATATATATATATATTATTACTTGATTGTACGGAAAATAAGTGGTAGCATAACATAGTACCTAATTAAATGACTATTCAAGTTATTTAAATTAGGCACCTAATAGATAGATAGCTGGATCTTACCTTGATTCTAACGGATAACCCTCGGTGGCGACGTTGTGGTTTCCTAATGAAAAACTTAATATCTTCTTCTAATTGATTTATTAATTCCTCTGAAAGTCTGTACACATTCACATAATCCTTATTTCTATTAAACAATCGCATTGCACGAATTTGTTGAGCTTGACGTCGGCTGTTATATAAATCTAAAGAGTTCGCTTCTTCTAATAAACTCAATAACACAAATAATCTAGCCATTTTAATGTATTAGGCAACCAAAAAACTTATGTTTAAATACAATTTATAATATTTTTATAAAATCTCGATCACTCCGTAGGAACTTTATATTTGACAAATGGAATCGTGTGTCTTGGGTGAAGTGAGTATCGAAGTGAGTGGGAAATTCCCTTACAGAATGTCAATACACTGCACCAAACGTCAAAATATCACTTTTGAATGTTTAATCCCGCCACCGTACTCATCGTTGTGGCGCTGCAGTCGCAATCGAGTTTTACAGAATGCCATGATATAATTTCACTCCGGATTCAGCTATCGAGTTTCGAAGTGATGCTTACCGAATAACACTACTGTTTGTGTAATCGTGTTATACAAGCTTTATGCTCGGGCAGGCCTACTCAAACGAAAGCACGCGCTCCTGACAAGCGCGTGTCGTCTAGTGTTGCCAGAATGAGTTTTTTTCGCAATTATAGGTAAAGATTTTCTATTTGGGAAATTTGACAAATTATTGGATAAAACAAAATGGACGTAGAAAAATTTGTCCAATTTGTACAAAAGTCGATTGCTTGGGTACCTCTGTTTCATTCGTGTTTCAACCGTAAAGCAGTTGTGTTTGCATTGGCTGTGTTTCGGTTTGAAGGGTGGGATATGGCGTGAATTTACTGAGTACAGAGGAATAACACCTGAGTCCTCAAGAATGGCATCGCATAGGGGGTATCATGGGCGAAACAGTATACTCTGTTATGTCCATGGTACTGCTCGTGTCTATAGGCGATGGTTACTACTTTCCATCAGATGAGCCATCAGCTTGTTTGCCATTCTAAGTTGTATAAAAAAAAAGAATTGAGAACCTCCTTGTCTTTAAACTTGGTTAAAAAGTGAAAAAGTGTTTAAGTACTTGTACAAGTACATTCTGTTTTTTTCAAAAAATATGTGCATATTATTTTATTAATTTTTATACCTGTTACCATATATAATTTGTCGAGTTTTATGCCTGTGTTGAATAAATTTTTGTATTCATAATTACACTATATATTAAATTTTTTTTTTAGAAAATACACATCTCCCCTCTTAAGGAGAGGAGATGGCAAACTAACCCCCGGCAGAAGCACAGTCGGCCGGGGTTCACGGCCCCAGGGAGAGAAACCGGCGTACAATGCGGGCAGAATCGAATCTATTATACTTATTATTATATTTCATAATTAGACTTTATATACGTATTATTCGATGTTAACGTACATGCTGCGTACTTTGTCCCTAATGAGAGCCGTGTTAACATCCACAGTGATAATGAACTCTGCCACCTACCACCTACCACCTGCCACCCACGCACCTTACCCCTTCATAAAAGTATCATTAAACTACTGTATATTTATTTAATGTTTTATTCTTTACTTGTAGTACATAGCAATTAGTTATAGCCGTGTGGTCCCGGCGGTAAGCGGCGTAAGAGGCGACTAAGAGAAGTCGAGGGATGGGCTGTAGCATCCCTCTTAAAACATCTCCAAAACCCCACTGTGGTTGTTAATTCTTCTGCCAATCGTAACAACTACTGGCAACCCCCCCCCCCCACACTTATATTCAGCAGTGTTAAAGTCTGCTATGATGATGTAAACATGCACACAATAAAATTAAATGGGGGGAAAGGGATTGTTAGTAATGGAGACTGAGAATCCCATTGCTAGCAATATACCCAATCAGGTCGACCTCCTCGCGGTTCTCTCTAGAAACCATCATGGTTAATTCCTGATGAATTCATCATGATGGGCTAACTGGCCTGTTTTCATTCTCATCTATCACCCTTCACTGGTGCACCGCCAGCGTATCCTGTTAGCGCAGGCGGGATTACCATACCATACAAAATTAAATTATATATATAGGCTTTTCATGTTGATCATTTATAAACCTTACTTGCGGCTGCCAACCCGCCTGCCAATCGTGACAACTATTGGCAAAACCCCTAAAAGGGGACGACCTATGTTTAGCAGTGGTCAGTTAATGACTGATACGTATTAATTAAAAGCGTTTAATGTTGACCAAAAACTAATTTACGAATTAAATGTTTATCCAAATTTATAAATAAATTATAATCATTTGCGAATTAAAAAAAAAAAAGAAAAAAAAGCAACTGTTTATTATTCTGAATATACAAAAAGTAATTACTGTGTGCGAGTTACGCGTGGTGCGAGGTACATTTTTGCCGTCGGTTCTCTCTTTCACAGCGACACACCTATAGTTAGACGGCGGCACGAACATGCCTCTATGTACCATTATACAATGCGGTACGTAAACTCTTAATTAACCTTCAAAGTCATTTAACACACTCGCGCATTCATTTATTCGCGGCTGTTTTGAGAAGCCACGTACACACGAGGCGAGCTGTTACGTGACGCATGTGTATTAAGAATTCAATTTCGTTTCTCTTTGGAAAAACACAAATATGTCAAAATATATATATATATGTGTGTGTGTGTGGAATGCGTAATGAAATGTATACCAGAGACTTTGTACAAAAGTCGTTTGCTTGGGTACCTCTGTCCCATTCATGTTTCAACCGTAAAGCAGTTGTGTTTGCATGGCTGTGTTTCGGTTTGAAGGGTGGCAGTGAATTTGCAGGGTACAGAGGAATCGGTTGTTGTAATCTCGTTGCGACCAGGTGCCGAGGCTTCCGGGGTGTCGTACGACTCCGTGGTTCGAGCAGCTAAGGAGAAGATCTCTCTTTCGGCCTTTGGAATAGCTGAGCTCTGATTTAGAGTGGGAGTATCGGGAGCCCGAATACTGGAGGTCCCTGGTATTCTAAGCGAGAGCGGCGAGAAGGCGAATGCCCTCGCTGCCAAACTGTCGGAGATCCTCCCAGCGGAGAATGTCAAAGCGGCAAGGCCCGTCAAAACGGCGGAGTTCCGCATAGTGGGAATCGAAGACGCGACCACAGTGGCTGACGTCGTCGAAGCTGTTGCGCACGAGGGCGGGTGCGACGAGACCTTCTTCAGGACGGGGGAGATACGTCGCACCCCCACTGGAAGCGGCAGCGCCTGGGTGCGGTGCCCGTTCTCGGTGGTCAAAAAGATCACCCAGGCCGGGAAGATCAAGATCGGGTGGACGATGGCGCGGGTCCGATCCCTCGACCCAAGGCCCATCCGGTGCTACCGGTGTTTGCTCACGGGTCATGTGGGCTTTCGATGCACCGCGGAGGAGGACTGCAGCGGATTCTGTTTCCGCTGCGGTCATCCCGGCCATAAGGCTGGAGCATGCACAGCACCATCGCCGCGCTGCCGCTATTGCGCAGCAGCAGGGCGCAAGGCAGAACACCGAGTAGGCGACACCAAAATGTGTCGCCCGCGGAAGGCTGGTGCATCGGCACAGGCCAACCGCAGGAGGGAGCCGATGGTCACCTAGGAGGGCATTGGCTCACTGTAGGCTCCAGGGCGGCAGATGGTTAGGGACATCCAAAGCCCATCACGGGAGGAATGGATACCGAGAGTGGGCGCGCAGCATATACCCTGGGCGCCTATAGGGAGTCACCCTCCGATGGGTCTCTGGCGGTGTCCCGGTAAACTTCAAAGCGGGAACCCGCGGCACCGTCACTATTATGAGATAGGAGGTATATCGTCAGGTTATTTAGCCGGTAGGAGTCCGGCAGTACCCACACGGTCCCTAAGCTGTGTGGGTCTGCATGATGCATTTTTCCTGACATAAAAAAAAGGGTACAGAGGAATAACACCTGAGTCCTCAGGAATGGCAACGCATGGGGGGTATCGTGGGCGAAACAGTATACTCTGTTATGTCCATGGTACTGCTCATGTCTATAGGCAACGGTTGCCCTTTTCTATCAGGTGGGCCGTCAGCTTGTTTCCCTCTGATAAAGTCTCCCTCTGGTAAATATGGACATTACAGAATACATTATGACACAAAATAAGCATGGTTTAAATTCACCAAGAGAAATTAGTGTGCTATAAAACCTGCTGAAAGATTAGACATTATGGATGGACCCTTCAAGTGTCAAACTGCAGCAGACTCGGCGCCAATGTTTTTATGCGAACTGCACGCCACCCGGTGGCAGGTCATTAAAAGTTGCCGTCGCCCGCAGCGAGTGCAAAGCGCAAGTTAAGAAGATCGAGACGTCCACTCGGGAACTACTTATTTACAAATTTACATACAACACTTTGGATCTGACAGTTCTGGTAAAACTATCGCTAGTTGGAGCGGAACAAACAAGTTTTTATAGTAGATTAAATAAAAAAAGTTGTTCCACTGTGTAAAATTCATATTCTATAACACAATTTGAAAATGGATCATCGTTGCCATTCCTGAGGACTAAGATACCTTCGTAGCCTGTAACTCATCATCATTTCAGCCATTATCCGTGTACTGCTGGACATAGTCCACCTAAATAGACTGCCTTTAAGGAACGGTCCTGAGTCACCTACCTTCACTTACTTCCTGCAATGTATTTAAGGTCGTCACTTCAGAACGACATGCAGTGCATGACGACCTCCGTAACTATATATATATATATATATATATATATATATATATATATATATATATATATATATATATATATATATATATATATATATATATATATATATATATATATATATATATATATATATATATATATATATATATATATATATATATATATGTTTATTTTAATCTAATTAATGTTCATATTATATGAATGTATCAAGTATAGCTTTATTTTTCCTTTATTCAATAAGTATATTAATAAATAAGTACTGTAACGTAAGACACTACAGTTATACTTTTAAAAAATAAATCTCATTTCATTCTATTCTATAACTAACAGATGCAAGACGTTGGTACATTCGCGTCTTCATTATATGCAACTGGTAATAGCAAACAAACAACAAGTCATTATCCGGACTATCCGCACGGTAGGTATCGCCGGCCACAAACGCGGGCGTGGCCCATCAAATTGGTCCCCATAAAGTGTTATTACAACCCCGCTCATCTCGTTACACGCAAATAAAAATCTTTTATTGCGCGACCGCGTTTCATTAACCGTGCCTATCCAATTTATGACAAATAACTTCTCACTGTTCGAACAAGTTGATTTTTTTTTTTTATGCAACTTATAATGGCAAACAAGTTTACGGCCCACCATTGTTTCCATCAGGTGGACCGTCAGCTTGTTTGCCATTCTTATTTGCATAAAAATCACGATTTAGAATTTCCGTTTGCAAAAGTATTTCCTTTTAGGCATAATAAATTATTAATTATGCATTGTTACTTGTGCATTACAGGTTTTTGTATTTTATGCACGAAAAATTATTAATCCACTCTTGCGCCACCTACCCACTTCTATCTGTTCTCCTTCAACCAAAGGTTGTCTGTAAGAGATTGCCCTAGCGATAAGACCGCTTTTTGTACCTATATGTGTATATTTCAAACTGTATTTATGTTACTGTATTTTACTTAAATTATTCATTTGTCATTGTATATTTTTATTTATGGTGCAATAAAGAGTTAAATAATTAACACATTTACTTAAAATTACAAATGTTATTTTGAAGGTATTCTGTACTTACGCACGTAACGTGGATACGAGATGGTTACATACCTGGAAACAAAAAGAAAAAAATATTTTTAGCTTCGTTACAAGCAGTGTTTTGTTCCACAAACAAAAACGGCAGCTTCAATGGGCACAAGATTAATATGGTACCAACAAGGGAGTGGACCCTATCAATTGGAAAGAGGATTTCGAAAATTAACTTACAATTGGCAATGTAATCACGTAACATGGTTGCAAAAGTATAAAAATCCTATAATATTCGACACAATGTAATATTGTTATAGAATAAATTGAATTGAATTGAAAAAAATCGAACCTAAGTATCTAAATAATAATAGTGTGTACTGTTGGTTGTGAAAGAAATAATTTCTATTAGTTTTTTAATCCGTAAATTTGTTTTGTTGTTGAAAAAAAAAACAAAGGAACATTATGGCGCGTGAAAAATTATTATTGTTCGTTATTCGTCATTGAACTTAAAAAGTAAAATTGTGTTTTTGATTTCCGCGCATTGTTTGAGAAAAGTACTATACAAACCTTGGCCACAACTAGGCATTGATGGACTCACGTATGTGTGCCTCGGCTACGCCTCGGCCCACATTTGCACCTTAGTCCATCAATGCCTCAGTTGCTGGCCGCTGCAGTAATGTACTATTTCATACCGATTGGTTAAATTGTTTCGCCAAGCAATTTCACACAAAACCATTTAGCCGTTTAAGCGTAAAAGATTAACAAACAACCGAGCAGTAAGTTCTTTATATTATTCTCAATTTCGTGTATAATATAGTATATGACATATATGTATAAGTATATTTGTTATTCATATATATTTATTCGTTTATATATGTAATTTTAGTATGTATGTATATCAATAATTAGTAGTACCGCATTCTTGTATTCTGACACTTCCCTATGGTTGACTGGGAGAGAAAGCTTTTAGCATTAAGTCCGCCATGTACACATATTTGTACTAATGAATAAATAAATAAATAAATAAATTAAAATATCCATCTTAACAAAATTATCTGACAAAAACACATACTTTAATTGTGGAAAAAACAATTTAAAAATTAAAGCACTGAAGCGATTTTGATAAATTTTCAAATCGGTCTATAAATGACAGAGCTGTGAAGTAACATACATAAAAAATACACAACCGAATGTCGAACCTCCTCCCTCGTTGAAGTCGGTTAAAAATAAATGGCCCCACGTGGCGTAACGACTCGATTCGAATCGATATCACTATCACTATACGAGGTTTGTCCGGAAAGTACGTATAAAAGTTTTTTAAAAATTTTATTTTACAATTATTCAGGTAAATCAATTTTATTGTTAAAGTACTCCCCTGTGACAAAATGCACTTGTGCCAATAATTTCCACTGTGGCTCCTTGAAAGATCCTCTGGTTGTAGGTTTTTCTCAATGCCCCGTAAATTTTTTTATCTCATTTATGTCCCCCAAATGCCGCCCCGTGAAGTAAATTTGGTTTTTGGGAACAAGAAGAAGTCTTAAAAAGGGCCAAATCCGGCGAATAGGGGGGGTGTTCGGTCATTGTAATGGAATTTTTACTCAAAAACTCACGGACAACAAGAGAGGTGTGGGCAGGGGCATTGTCGTGGTGAAGAATCCAACGCCCCTCTCGCGCCAATTCTGGACGAACTCGTGCCACACGAGCTTTGAGGCGTCTGAGCACATCGACGTAGAATTTTCCATCAACTGTCTGGCCTGGAGGGACGAATTCTTGATGGACAAACCCCGAACATCGAAAAAAACAATCAACATTGTCTTGACATTTGAGCGGGATTTTCTTGATTTTTTTGTTCGTGGTATATATGTCTTATCGAATTAGATCAAAAATTTCACGGCCATTCTTGCCGAGTTTCGAGAGAAACTTGATTACGCGCTGCTCTTCAACGGAAGCGGGCTCCATGCCGACGGGGTTTCGTTAAAATAACTTCACAGATGGCGTGACAAGCATACTTTCGCACCGCAAAACGGTCAGACCAGAACTGAAGCATTGTTAGGGACATAAGGAAGGGGTCCTGCGCTTACCTGGCCTCCCCACTCCTCTTTCTCGCATTAAAGAACACTTTTATACGTAAACTTTTCGGACAGACCTATCTATAGATCTTTTTTTCTGTCCGTGTGCACTCATATTGAATGCGGTGGGTCGCTCGAGCGAGCCGATAGACCGGCGATGACGTGTCACGATTAATTGAAAAATGTACTCTGGTCTCTTTCGTTTTGTTTGGATCAATTAACGGGGGTTCAAGAGCTGTGCCATATTTCTATGTAGGTGTCTGGATCACGTCATTCGTATTCGGGCATGTATGAGGCGGAACTGACCGACTCACTGATGGACAGAATATTTTATTTTATTAATATTATACATTTTTATTTCTATAATAATTATAATGACGTATTTTTTTAATTTTTTTTTTATAAGAGTTGCTCGTAAATTGACTTAACAAAACGTCCACTATGTTTACAGTTTTTGTCTCATGCCAATACTATTATTACTATTTCAGCCGTCAACTGTCCACTGCTGGACATAAGCCTTCTCCATAAGGGGAGTTTTGCCAGTAGTTGCCACGCTTGGCAGGCGGGCTGGCAACCGCAGTAAGGCTTTGGAGATGTTTTAAGAGGGATGCTGCTGCCTATCCCTCGCCTTCTCTTAGTCGGCTCTTACGACACGAAAGGAAGGAAGGGTGGCCCATTCTATGCCGGGGCAGACACGACAATAGTTCTCATACTCAACTACTCAAATAGACTCATGACAATAATTCAGGTATCTACGAGATAGTGTGGGCTTAATTACTGGTTACTAAAGCATGCATCATTGCTACACAGGGTTAGGACAAGCACCAACAGCATTCTAAAAGTAATAGGCGAGAAATATAACTCGCCTATAATTAGGCGTTTCATTCAGATGCTGTTCTAGTCGGCTGGCTCACATCTGAGCGAACTGCTTAATTAAATTAATTTGCTTTTCTTTTTTTACTAACATAGTTTGTAAGAAAATTATTACTAACAAAATGGTCTACATTGTAGTCTGAATAATAAAATATATTATTATTATTAATTATTCAGAAGAAAAGTAATATTTCATAATTTATTTATTCTAGCCAAATCACATTTTATGTTTACGTGCATATATATGTGTATAGGCATCCTTGAATATATGCCTATTTTACATCATATTAAAGGGATTATTTATTTATTACGACTTGTCAATTGAACGCTACTACAATTATTATCAACAAATTACAATTATAATCTAAAACTACAAATATAAAAAAAATAAAATACAAATTTACTATATCTATTATTTTACCAGAGGGAGACTTTGTACAAAAGTCGTTTGCTTGGGAACCTCTGTTCCATTCGTGTTTTCACCGTGAAGCAGTTGTAGTTGCACGGCTGTGTTTCGGTTTGAAGGGTGGGACATGGAAGTGAATTTACAGGGTACAGAGGAATAACACCAGAGTCCTCAGGAATGGCAACGCATGTTGGGTATCTCGGGCGAAACAGTATACTCTGTTAAGTCCATGGTACTACTCATGTCTATAGGCGATGGTAACCACTTTCCATCAGGTGGACAGTCAGCTTGTTGGCCATTCTAAGTTGTATAAAAAAAAATCTACACAGTGCGTTTATGAATAAAGTATTCTATTAGTAGAAAATGTTGACGCAAAGTTGCCAAGTCATTATAATTATTATAGAAGTAAAGATGTCCAATATTGATACAGTCACTATGAATATTGATAGATAATTGATTAAATAAAATTGATAACAAAGTTGTTGAATAGGTGGGTCTGTAGGTACTAACTAAAATAATTCATTTGTTGGTTTTACATGAGATCTCAGAACTCTTTTTAATAGAAAAACTGCGTTGCAAGATTGTTATTTTTTTACACTTTATGTTTCTAATGGGATTAAGCATGAATATGGGTGATTATAAAGATGAAGCATGACCTGAAGATATGGACGACTGTGTGAAAAATTGTATAACTAGAAAGCGAGTGATTGCAGTGAACATTGAAATGACTGTAAATAAAGATGAATGGAAGAAAAAAAAAACCATAACGGTGATAGTAAATAATTGAAATTGAGAACAGGACGATGATAAAGACTGACTTACTCATTATAGGTCATATACATGACATTTAGCACAGGGGTTTCCATAATTCCCATAATTTATTTATTTTAATGAGGCACACATAACAAATTATAACCATGCTAGGTTTATATATAGGTAACTATGGTTTTTATACTAGGTTACAATTAAAAAACATGTGTACACAGCATGATTAACATTTAGACATAACATTTGATTTTCGACACGTGGAAAACATGGTAATTAGTAAACAACTGTACTGTATATAACATTATACATAATGTACATTAAATGAAATTTATATTAGAAAACTATTACCACACAAGAAAAACAGCCCAGCCAACCTAAACATGAACTACATCACTAAATACTAGTAAACGTACAAGTTTATGCCAAACAGCTCACACACCTCCTGAATGATGACAGCTTCACGTTGAATGTCAATGAATTGATACAATAATGTAATTTTTTATCTAACTTAGAATGGAAAAACAGACTTACAGTCCACTTGAAGGAAACTTGCAACTCAATTATAGATTCCATGCGTACAAAGCCACGGGAAACAGGAACATTATTAATAATTACGTCTTATGTTAAAGTTTTATTTGAACTGCGAACACGGAATTTTCTCAGTATTAACTCGAGCTTGATGTGTGTAGGTTGAAGTTAAGGAGAAAGTATTTTTAGCGATACGGCACAATCACTGGATAGTTATTTTAGAAGCATGATCAGAAAAATCAACATGAATTTGTTTTTTATCCACGAAAAAATTATTAATTCACTCTTGGGGCACCTACCCACTTCTATATGTTCTCTTTTAACCAAAGGTTGTCTGTAAGAGATCGCCCTAGCGATAAGACCGCCTTTTGTACCTTTGTCTATATTTAAATCTGTATTTATATTACTGTATTTCATTTAAATTATTTAATAGTTATTGTATATTATTATGTTTCTGGTGTAATAAAGAGTTTAATAAATAAATTTATTTTTTATTTTAATTTGGTACAAACAATCGTTAGAAAAAAATATATTTAAATTATTTCAAGCTATATAAAAATAGACAACGAGTACCGAAACATATACAATGGTAGACAGAAGTTTATGTAGTTGACAAAATGAGACATACACGTATAAACAGGGAAGAAAAAAAAGAAAAAAGCCTACAATAGAGTAATATAGTAAAAACGGATACACACATATTTTGATAATTGATATATGGTTTAGCAAAAAATATATTCTTTAAACATGATAAGTGAATACAAAGTGAAATAGGAAAATTATAAATGGTTGACTGGGAGAGAACGCTTTTAGCATTAAGTCCGCCGTGTACACATATTTGTACTAATGAATAAATAAATAAAAATAAATAAATAAATATATTGAGATCAGTACCAACATATTCCCATGTGAATACATGACTTTATCAGAACTATTGGCATCGTCCCGCGACGTAGGAGCCGTGTATTTACACATTACACCAGTGTTTCCCAACCATTTTTGTGCCATGCCCCACTTGAACATTTCAAAAATTTTTATGCCCGCATAATTTTTCCCGACAAAGTTTACTTGACGACTCTAATCGCCCAGTTGATATTTTGGTAATGTCAAACGACATTATACCTAATAAATATTTACAGTATTTTTTTATTTACTTTTTTGTTAAATTTGGCACCGATATCTCGTAGCATTGCATTTAAATAGCCCGGAGCAAGAAGGTTAAAATCGCTTCGAGTCCATTTTTTTAATTGCCCCTGTTAACTATCAAATTGCCCCCTTGTGAGGCGTGGGCCTAAGTTGGGAAACACTACATTTTTTTAGTGAATGATAATGGAATGGTAACCCCCCCTGCGCTATCGGTATACGAGGTTTGTCCGGAAAGTACGTATAAAAGTTTTTTAAAAATTTTATTTTACAATTATTCAGGTAAATCAATTTTATCCCCTTCAAAGTACTCCCCCTGTGACATAATGCACTTGTGCCAACGCCGTTTCCACTGTGAGAAGGCTCCTTGAAAGTCCTCTGGTTGTAGGTTTCTCAGCTGCCCCGTCGTAGCTTTTTTTATCTCATTTATGTCCCCCAAATGCCGCCCCCGCAGTACCAATTTGGTTTTTGGGAACAAGAAGAAGTCACACGGGGCCAAATCCGGCGAATAGGGGGGGTGTTCGGTCACCGTAATGGAATTTTTACTCAAAAACTCACGGACAACAAGAGAGGTGTGGGCAGGGGCATTGTCGTGGTGAAGAATCCAACGCCCCTCTCGCGCCAATTCTGGACGAACTCGTGCCACACGAGCTTTGAGGCGTCTGAGCACATCGACGTAGAATTTTCCATCAACTGTCTGGCCTGGAGGGACGAATTCTTGATGGACAATCCCCCGAACATCGAAAAAAACAATCAACATTGTCTTGACATTTGAGCGGGATTTTCTTGATTTTTTTGTTCGTGGTTCCCCGGATGTCTTCCACTCTTTGCTTTCAATTCTTGCCGAGTTTCGAGAGAAACTTGATTACGACGCGCTGCTCTTCAACGGAAGCGGGCTCCATGCCGACGGGGTTTCGTTAAGAGGTAACTTCACAGACGGATGCACCGCACGGCGGTCAGACCAGAACTGAAGCATTGTTAGGGACATAAGGAAGGGGTCCTGCGCTTACCTGGCCTCCCCACTCCTCTTTCTCGCATTCCAGAACACTTTTATACGAACTTTCCGGACAGACCTCGTACACTGGCGGGGCACCAGTGAGAGATGATAGGTGAGAATGAAAAAGCAGGTCAATTAGCCCATTGTGATGAATTCACTTGGAATTCAGCACGACGGTTTCCAGGGAGGACCACATATATATAGTGGAGGGATATAGTGGCGTGGTTTGTTCTTATTGTAGTCCAATGTACATTTTGTTATCAGGTTTAATTGAATTAGGTGGTGGTTCTCACGTGTACCAATAGTAAAAAAAATTATTAAACAAAATAATAAGCAATTTACTATATATATATGTTATATTCTTAACAAGTGGGTTCAGATTAATATAAATCAAATAAAACGACTAGTTTTAATAATTACCAGAGGCAGACTTTATACAAAGGTCGACTGCTTGGGTACCTCTGTCTCATTCGTGTTTCAACCGTGAAGCAGTTGTTGCATGGCTGTGTTTCGGTTTGAAGGGTGAGATATGGCGTGAATTTACTATGTACAGAGGAATAACATCTGAGTCCTCAGTAATGGCAACACATGGGGGGTATCATGGGCGAAACAGTATACTCTGTTATGTCTATGGTACTGCTCATGTCTATAGTCGACGGTTACCACTTTCCATCAGGTGAGCCGTCAGCTTTGCCATTCTAAGTTGTATAAAAAAAAAAGAGAGACAGACATGATAAAATTATAAATATAAAAGGATTTTATCTTTTTTGTATGAAATTCTATAAGTGAAATTTATATATCATTTGTATTAAATAGTGATTGGAAATCATTAAAAGAATACGGTAGAGTTACACAATATGAAGGTTTTTTGTACCGGGTCAGACTGAAATAATAATGAGAAGCGAACTACACACCGGGGGTAAGAGACAGGGGCGGGGGGAGGAGGTCTGTTTCAAATACAATATTTCTACTAATGTAAAAATTATTATATATACGAATATGTAATACTTAGTATGAGTAAAGGAAATTAATGGTAGAGAGATGGACAGCGTCCTTCTTGAAACATCTCTAAAAGCGGTTGTCAACCAAGTTGCCAAGCGTAGCAACTACTGGCAAAACTCCTCTTACGGGTAGGGCTAAGTTCAACAGTGGGCAGTTCACGGCGAATATGATAATGACATTGTATTACATTTTATGTGGTAACCATCGCCTATAGACATCAACAATACCATGAATGCATTGCTATTTCAGTTGCAGTGAACTAAGGTGTTATTTCTCTGTACCCAGTAATTTCAATGACATATGGCCACGCTTCAAACTGAAACCCAATCATGCAAACACAACTGCTTCACGGTAGAAACACGAATGGGACAGAGGTACCCATGCAAACGACTTTTGTACAAAGTCTCTCTCTGGTAAAACTACAGTACAATCAGAAAAAAATGACGATTTAAAAGAGCTTTTGTATTAAGCCTACTTAAAATTAATTTTGATCTATCTATCTATCCTATTTAAGAGCTGCGCTCTTGTCGGTGGAGCTCTTGCCACTCACTACGATTTTCAGCGAGTCTCTTCACCTCTTGATACGACACGACACCGACTCTAATTTTGATATTGATCCGTATTTAATAAATCATAACATGCATTCTTTGATTGTTCACGTTGTTCATGTCAAAAACATTTATGAAATGTAAAACTCTATCATCTAAAATTAACTACATTCATAGCAAAATAAATTCATTTCATTTCAGTTTAGTTCTCAGGAATACATACATTATAGGGGGGGGGGGAAGGGATTGTTCGTAATGGAGACTGAGAATCCCAACCAGGTCGACCTCCTCGCGGTTCCCCCTGGAAACTATCATGGTTAATTCCTGATGAATTCATCATGATGGGCTAACTGGCCTGTTTTCATTCTCATCTATCACCTTTCACTGGTGCTCCGCCAGCGTATCCCGTTAGCGCAGGCGGGGTTACTATACCATTTTCACACATCAAAAAAAATACATTATAGGGGTATCGTGGACATTACAGTCTATGTTCCAGTCTATAGACGCTTCACATATCATCTCACGTGACATTCATTTTTACAACACAGTGGGCAAACGAGCATGTGGCTCATCTGATGGTAAGTGACTACCGCCGCCCATGATCACCCACAACACCAACGACGTTGCAGGTGTACTGCCGGCCTTTTAAAAAGAAATACATTCGGTTTTGTAACTCGTTACTTCTTTACATTCCTACACCGGACACTTGACTCTCCTTTAAATAGATAGATAGAAACTATAATACTATTAACGAATTCGTATAAATAAGTTGGCGTATCGTAGTAAACGATGCGTGATTTATCGGTCTAGCGTGCAGGGGCGGGGGGCGCGCCCCAAGGGCATCTCACTAAACTACCCGCGGCCTCGGAACAATCGCACCGTACAAAATCATTCGCTAATATCGGAAAAAATATTTGATACACATCAGTCTTTGATATGGACTGTGCAGCTATAATAAATTATATATTTTCTTCTTTGTAGGGATATTTCTGTATTAGATTAGATATTTCAGATCGAATCAAAACATGTATTACTTATTCACTTCAATCTGAAACAACTAAAAATACAATAATAGTGTGGTTACATAAAATTAAAAAAATGATCAAGTTTTATTAAAATTATCACAGAAATAGGTACTCTCTAAAATGAAGTTAGTTAATAACAAATTAAAACTATCAATTAATCGATACTGTTTGAAAAAGTGACCAAGTTTTATTAAAATTATCACAGAAATAGGTACTCTCTAAAATGAAGTTAGTTAATAACAAATTAAAACTATCAATTAATCGATACTGTTTGAAAAAGTGACCAAGTTTTATTAAAATTATCACAGAAATAGGTACTCTCTAAAATGAAGTTAGTTAATAACAAATTAAAACTATCAATTAATCGATATTGTTTGAAAAAGTGACCAAGTTTTATTAAAATTATCACAGAAATAGGTACTCTCTAAAATGAAGTTAGTTAATAACAAATTAAAACTGTCAATTAATCGATACTGTTTGAAAAAGTGACCAAGTTTTATTAAAATTATCACAGAAATAGGTACTCTCTAAAATGAAGTTAGTTAATAACAAATTAAAACTATCAATTAATCGATATTGTTTGAAAAAGTGACCAAGTTTTATTAAAATTATCACAGAAATAGGTACTTTCTAAAATGAAGTTTGTTAATAACAAATTAAAATTGTCAATTAATCGATATTTGTTTGTACTGCTAATGATATTAGAAGCCACACCTGAGTCCTCAGAAATGGCAACGCATGGGTAGTATCATGGGCGAAAGAGTATACTCTGTTATGTCCATGGTACTGCTCATATCTATAGGCGACAGTTACCGCTTTCCATCAGGTAGGCCGTCAGCTTGTTTGCCATTCTAAGTTGTATAAAAAAAAGACTCCTACTAAAAGATACTTTAAGAACGCTTCTAGAAGAATAACGAAAGTTCTATTCTGAATTATTTTAATTAGTTCTCCAAACAAGCTCTAACAGTAGTTAAGTAGTTACATAACTTTAATTAATCTCTCAAGACTACCTAGGACTAGTTTGAGGGTCATCATCGTGAATAACTTTGTGTCATCCACTCATAAAGGGAATTAAGCCAGTCATAGCGTCAAGCTAACATATATTAACAGTATGTAAATCAATTCAATTTAGGTGACTAACTACACCTAAATATGTTCGCTGGGATGGACAGCAGCGACCCTCTTAAAACATCTATAAAGCCTAACTGCGGTTTTTTTTTATTGAGTAATAATTAAACGGTAACCCCGCTAACGGTATACGCTAACGGGGCACCAGTGAGAGATGATAGATGAAGATGAAATCAGATCAGTTAGCCCATCGTGAAGAATTCCACGAGAAGTAACCACGATGGTTTCCAGGCGGAACTACGTGGAGGTCGACCTGATTAGTAACATTGCTAGCAATGGAGCTGTTAGACCCCATCGCTAATAATCCCTTTCCCCGGCCTAACTGCGGTTGCCAATCCGTCTGCCAAGGATGGCAACTACTTGCAAAACCTTTCAAGGGGAAGGCTTATGTTCAGCAGTGGACAGTTAAAGGCTGATATAATTATAATGATGATGAAATATGTTCGCTGAGGGTGTTATCTTTGTAAGCTGATTAGGAATTTCTAATGTTTCCTACAAGTGTGTTATTGACGTTTCGGCGTCGAAATAACTGATGGGCTTGTCTTTTCTCTAAATTAATATTGTCTTTTTCTTAATATTAGTTTTAAGAATAATTTTGGCAGTTAGTTTTATTTCAATAAAGGATTACAATAGATCAAAATCATTTATTCATATAAAACTTTTATAGCCGTAAGTGTATGCCATTTTTAACCCTACAAATCTAGTTCAGCAAACTGTTTCATTCGAGAAGAACTAACAAGTTATACAGTATTAAACTATTAATGGAAACACATTCTAGATATTAAATGTAAGTGACGTGATACTACGAGTATGTACGCATTAAAGTTGTGAATTGAATTGATTACCAACATATATATTTCACTCAAAAGAAAGTTCTTACGAAATTTTTCTGTAGTAAACAGATTGTGTTATTGAAAATCGAATTCAATTGCGACAAAATCAGTTATTTTAATTTAAAAACTAATATACTTCGACAAAAAATTCTATGGCACCTATCTGTAAGTACCTATATCCTTTCAGATAAAAAAAGAATATTCCAAATCGGTTTACAACTAACGGAGTTATGAGGTAACAAAAACGAAAAAAAATAATACAACCGAATTGTGAAACTCCTTTTTTTGAAGTCGGTTGAAAATGATATAAATACGCTTACGACTTTAATTCCTAACGGGTCAGACAGGGGCATCTATCGACAGATGTTTCTATAGTAACTATAGTACTGTAATTGCAGGTTTTTTTTTATATATCAATTATAAATATGTCAGTGTTGGCAAACATATGCATACGCATGGGGAGTATCACGAGCAAAACAGTTTACTTTATTATGTCCACGGTACTGCTCATGTCTATAGGCGACGGTTACCATTTTCCATTAGGCGGGTCATAAGCTTGTTTGGCAGTCTAAGTTGCATAAAAAAAATACTTAAAAATCTTGACCTGCTAGAACATCGTGCCACAAAAGATCATTAACATCTGGAATTACAGCGAGGAAAATTCGGACAAACACAATTTGGACAAGTTTGTTTTCTAAATTGTCATGACGAAGAATTGACGGCGGAACTGCTACACTACACTAGGAACGTGCATTGTCTCTGCACTATTAGTGCATACCAAGGGATGTTACTTTACGTGTACTTTTACAAGCTTTTTAAGCGACTTTCAAATGAAACTTTCAATTTGTCTTATTAAATTGTGTTCTCCAATGTTTTCGCTAATTCTAATTTCCTATTTTGATCATTCTAAACTCAGATATATTAGATATATGTGTATATAAGTTAACACGAAATATATCGTCGTTCATAATGGTTTTTCTTTGAACTTAAACTAACTTAACTGTTTTACTAGTACACAATTACCCACCACGATACACCCACGAACATCAACCGTAACGAGGCAATGACGATCGAATGCGACGTTTATGAGTAAGAAATGTGTACACGTAACATTTAATATCCTAGACCGAGCATACAGTTGAACAAACAACTTGTACACAATATACATCTATGTTCCCGCCTTGTGCAACCACGTTCCGGGGCACGACCACTGGAATTAATCAAGCCTAGTCTATAACTATACTATATAAGCGTCACTGACATTGATATGATAAATTAATCGATTCACCTTGATTAATTTACAGTTAACCTCAATCTCTTCAGTACAATCGACCACTGTGTGAATTAATAACAAACTTTGGGACGGAACTGGATTAAATTTTAAAAAGGCGCAGAGAAAGTTTCTAAAAAGTACGATAGAGATCTTTTGACAAAATTCTCGACTAATTCTGGTCGGCAGAATTTTGCGGCTACCCACTCCGTCCCTTTATCAGCGATTCAGCTTCGTATTCATTCCTTAAAAAAAGAATTCCCAACTTTATACCTTCCCGAAAGTTGTTTCACGGCTAAAGGGAAGGGTCACGAAGTTGTGGCTAAAAGCTATCAGTTTTCAATCTAATCTTATTGAAATAAAAGCAAGTATAAAAGTACTATAGTTCTGCTTTCTCGTGATCATATTTTTTTTAATAAAAAATATATTCTCATAGACCAAAAGTCATTGCCGTGAACAGGTACTGCATCTGCTCGTAATTCCTTTTTTATTTCACATTAAATAATACATATAAACAGAACTCAATACTTATCATTCTCACAATACCCGTACAAATTTAAAATTACTCTTAACAAATACATTGAAAAAAGAAATGTTGATTTTCTTGTGAATTGTTCTCAGCAGATATAAATATTCCGAACCCAGCAGTAGAATCATAAAAAATAACAATTCTAAAGAGCTTATAAACGAGTCTATTTGAGGAGTATACCAGAGGGAGACTTTGTACAAAAGTCGATTACTTGGGTACCGCTGTCCCATTCGTGTTTCAACCGTGAAGCAGTTGTGTTTGCATGGCTGTGTTTCAGTTTGAAGGGTGGGATATGCCGTGAATTTACAGGGTACAGAGAGGAATAACACCTGAGTACTCAGGAATGGCAACGTATGGGGGGTATCATGAGTGAAATAGTATAATCTATTATGCCCATGGTATTGCTCATGTCTATAGGCGACGGTTATCACTTTCCATCAGGTGGACCGTCAGCTTGTATGCCATTCTAAGTTGTATATAAAAAAAAAAAAGATATTTCTATTCTTATTTAAAAATATTAACAATATATTATTAAATACATTAGTTATCGAACGGAAATTTTGTACTAAAGTCGTACAGACGACTCGTACAGGTACCTATATCTTTAGCTGTACTTACATAGCTGTGTTTTAGTTTGATGGCTGGGATAAGGAGGTATAACATTTTTGTACTTAGGAATGGCAATACATGACGGTTATTGTAGCCTCCATTCAGTCAGCTCAGAGTATTCTGTACCATGGTGCTTATGTCTACTTTCCATCAAATATACCGTCAATAAGTTTACTATTTTAGAATAAAATATTATTACATGTTCTGGACAGTCACGAGGATAGCTAGTGTAAACAAAGACTAGTAAATGCTACGTCTGAACACCAACTGTCGCTGTGCTCTAATTCAGGAGATATCCATCTCGCGTGCACTTGATAGACGACTAGAGGGCTTTGTGGTGAGCACAAAGAAACCCATTGCGGTTACCGCCTCCACACAGCTGGAGGATAGAATCTATTTATAGTAAAATAAAATTTAAATTAAACGAACGAGTCCCGAGGAGACGGACGACAGTTAGTTAATTCATTAATCTATCCACGTCACAACCATTGTAGGATAGCTAGAGAGAAACAAGTACCAAGTACGTAAAATATTTAATTACATGGTACGATTTGATTAAGTGTATATTTAAACGTCCTTAAGTCTTTTTTAGGGTTTCGCACCAAAAAGCTACAAAAGAGCCCTTATAGTGTGACCTTGTTCATTTGTCTGTCTGTTACAGCATTATACAAGTATCTCAGCACTTATTTTTAAATAAATTTAGGTTCTCTGGAGTACAACAGTCGCTAAAAAATAAAGATTGAAAAATGGATAACAATCAGGTCTTAATTAACCTGTTTTTTTGCCAGACGTCACCTCACTAGTATCTCGCCAGAGTATACCAATAGCCCAAGCGAGAATTACAATACTATTTTAATTCCAATAACAAAGCAATGCTAGTGAAAACAGACAGCGTAGGCAGGATTAACAATCGATTTTGAATTATTAACAAAATATCTTCCATAAGCGAATATGTCCACTATTTTTTTTTTGATGGGTGAAAATGGTATGGTAACCCCGCCTGCGCTAACGGGATACGCTGGCGGAGCACCAGTGAAGGGTGATAGATGAGAATGAAAACGGGCCAGTTAGCCCATCATGATGAATTCGTCAGGAATTAACCATGACAGTTTCCAGGGGGAACCGCGAGGAGGTCGACCTGGTTGGGTATATTGCTAGCAATGGGATTCTCAGTCTCCATTACGAACAATCTCTTTCCCCCCAATATGTCCACTATTCAAAAAATATTACTATTACGCAAGACAAAGTCATTTAGGGTCTACTTGGGATCGCGGTTGACCACTAGACCTACAAACAGAAAGTTCACGAATTCAAAAAATAGTTACATTTTGGGGTTATTAAAAAAATTTTTATTATTTATTAATTATAACCTCAGGGAATCTACATATTTTTTCAATTACTCATATCAAAGGAACATAGAACATTCCAGAACATAAAATTTATCAACTATTAAGGAAATGACATAATCATTTATGGTCTACACGGAGGCACAGTTGACTTGCACCAGCAGATCCGTTAACCTAGAAATGGAAAGTTCGCGTTCTCGCTGCAACTTGCCCCTTGTCGAGCTATTTTAAAGTTTCTTTTTCAATTTACAAAGTTTCGCCCATTTTCAAGACTTTGAAGACATATGGAATTGGAAACAGGAATGTGGGCGTGAAACTCTAGAGATGGAGCCATGTATTATCATTCTTGCAACGTACGTGATAAAACAAGCACTTGTGAACAAGTTCAAATGTTTTTTCCACTACAACAATTTTACCAGGGATTCATTCAAGTTTCTATACCCACACGTTATTATATAAAATTGAAAAATATTAAAATTTACTAGAGTCTATTAGAAGCAATCCAATTGAATTGTGGGGAAACGAATTGTTAGTAGAGGGTTTGACAGCTTCATTGCTAGTAACTTACCCTATCAGGTCGACCTCCACGTGGTTCCTCTTGAAAACCATCGTGGCTAACTCTTGTTGAATTCATCACAATGGGCTAACTAGTCTGCTTCATTTTTAGCTATCATCCCTTACTGGTGTCTCGCCAGTGTATACCGATAGCGCAGGTGGGGTTACAAAATCTAATTGAATTATAATACAATACTGAAAATGTACATTATTAATTGTATCGCTTGTCGTGGAAGACCTCGGATGCGAAGGAGCAATAATTTAGACCATTTACATAAGAATTGGTGCACCTTGTCCAGCGACCGTGCGAGATCGAAGCAGTGGGAGGAGTTCTTTGGCCACAAGTGAAACACCTTAGGATGGGGGGAAGGGATTGTTAGTATTAGGGTCTAATGAACCCATTGCTAGTAGTATACCCTATCAGGTCGACCTCCACGCGGTTCCCCCTGGAAACCATTTTGATTAATTCTAGTGGAATTCGTCACGATGGGCTAACTGACCTGCTTTCATTCTCATCTATCACCACTCACTGGTGCCTCGCCAGTGTATCCCGATAGCGCAGGTGGGGTTACCATTCCATTATTACCCATTAAAAAAAAAACACCTTAGGATATGATTAACTGCTTTTCACCAGGAATAATTGCCAACTAATCAATACGAATTATTACGATTGGATTAATTAATCGATAATCAATATAATGATGTCCTATTAAATTAGTCACAACACAAAAAAATAATAACATTTTCATATTATTAAGAAAAAAAGTTAATATTTAAAAAGTATAACCTTAGAAAATGTACACATTTTTTGGTTTGTTTATATCCAAGGACCATAAAACATTCGCGAACATAAAATTTCATATGCACACGCAATATCCCGAATATTTCGAGCTTTTAACCGTTAGATAGAGAAAACTGAGTACGGGCACAAAATTTCCCCGGCGTGTTCTTGGTCGTTGGCGACAGCTAATGAATCAAAAGAAAGTAATGCTGTCGCGCTACGAGACCTCTATGGAGACAATGGTGGTTATAAAAATAATATAGAATAGAACAGAATTCATTTTTTTTTATACAACTTAGAATGGCAAATAACCTGAATCACAAGCACATGCTTCTAAAAAAGTACGCACATACCGGATCGTAGCATTCCAAGCAAATGTAGTTTTACCTGCCCGCCATAAAATCAGCAATGTCACAAAAGCAGATCAATAAACCCAAATAGGGTAATAGGCCATAACGAGTAGTTGACAGAGCAATTAGATGCCTAAACGATAACGTTTGAACGCAGCCAGCGGAGTAATCTCGATTGGTTCGAACTGACCGTTGGATTAAAGCATGGTCGTGTAATATGCCAAGTCGATTTCTTTAGGTATTTGAAATTTTAGTGCTCTTTAAAAATCGTATCCGGACTCGAGTGTTTGCTTCTACAAATATTCGAGTACTTTCACAATTGTTTCGTTAAAGTTTATTTTAATGAAGAACATGAATGTTCCTCGATTTAATTATATAAAGTTCTAAAATAGAAATGTTTTCGAAACCAACGGGGTCACTCTTGAAATAAATTTCAATAAATCGATATTAAAATCGAGACGTTTCGAATCTCGACTTGCAACACTAGCGACATAATGGTTCCATATTGTTCTGATAGATGCATAGGTATTAATGTAACTTGGTAATGTAAACTATTGTAAACTGATTCCAATTATAACCTAATTCCTTGCTGTTGTTTCATGAGTGCAGTATAAAATTGTCGTTGGACTAATAGACTGGATCGATATTGCTACTAGATTCAAGAGACCTGCTGTATTCTAATACAGTGTAGCGGGGGAAAGGGATTGTTAGTAATGGAGACTGAGAATCCCATTGCTAGCAATAATACCCAACCAGGTCAACCTCCTCGCGGTTCCCCCTGGAAACTATCATGGTTAATTCGTGATGAATTCATCATGATGGGCTAACTGGCCTGTTTTCATTCTCATCTATCACCCTTCACTGGTACTCCGCCAGCGTATCTCGTAAGCGCAGGCGGGGTTACCATAAATTTTCACCCATAAACAAAAATACAGTGTAGCTGATTTTTATATATTGAAATGATAGATACCAGATGGAGACTTTGTACAAAAGTCGATTGCTTAAGTACCTCTGTCCCATTCGTGTTTCAACCGTGAAGCAGTTTTGTTTGCATGGCTGTGTTTCGATTTGAAGGGTGGGATATGGCGTGAATTTACTGGGTACGGAGGAATAACACCTGAGTCCTCAGGAATGGCAACGCATATGGGGTATCATGGACGAAACAGTATACTCTGTTATGTCCATGATACTGCTCATGTCTATAGGCGACGGTTAACACTTTCTATCAGGTAGGCCGTCAGCTTGTTTGCCATTCTAAGTTGTATAAAAAAAAAAAAAAACTATTTTGTAATCGAATCAATACTCGAATCAGTCTGACTCGACACATCACTATTACAGAGAGCATGGTTACAGAGGTAACCGAATTATTAGGCTCGTACCGTTATTCTGTGGCTGCGCAAATAACAAACTCACGAAAGCTTTTTGGATAAAAGAAATATGAATGTTCAAATATATTAATAGCCAAAAATTTAACAACAAATTGCGGTGAAATGCTGAATTTTACTCTTTGATGATGCTAGTATTTGTTTTAAATTTGTTGTTACAATAAGCTCATGGAAATATTATAAGTTTAAATATAACAATAAATGGCAACTGGTCTCGCCATAATTACTTCAAAAAAACAAGGCAAATTATTAGCAACATTTTTGCCATATGAATGGGGGATAAACGTTACGATATATCGTATTCTTGGAATTATTTCTTCTTTTACGTACGAATCTGTTTTTATTATTCAAGTTGATATTATCAGTAAATGCAACTAACACTTGGGCATAAATTACAGCATAATTATAACTAAGGCTTTATATATTATGATCTTGGATTACATAGATAGAGTGTCTCCATACAAATGCTTCGAGGAAAGCATATCAACTTTTTCATACAATTTTGCGTGATAAATAGTTATGAGTATTTTCTATATAACTACTATATTTATAATGTTTTATTTTATAATTTTTGCATCTTTTTAATAAGTAAAAACTCATTTTGTTTATTAAATAATTAAATATAGATACGTCAATAGACATTATGTGCTTAAGTATATAGAACACTGATAAAAAAAGTTGACCCGTTTTTGAGACTCGATGCCCTATCTATATATGATTCTGATGACACTGATCTACATAAAATCTTTTGTTGCTAATGCTAGCTATATGTATAGTATGGAGTTATCACTTCAAATATGTATATACATATGTGAGATAAAACTTAGTAGAGGCTTAAACAAATAACGCTAGGTTTCAATTGTAATTTTTTTTTATTATACAACTTAGAATGGCAAACAAGCTGACGGCCCACCTGATGGAAAGTAGTAACTGTCGCTTATAGACATGAGCAGTGCCATGGATATAACAGAGTATACTGTTTCGCCCATGATACCCCCCATGTGTTGCCATTCCTGAGGACTCAAATGTTATTCCTTTGTACTCTTTAAATTTACGCCATATCCCACTTTTCAAACCGAAATACAGCCATGCAAACACAACTGCTTCACGGTTGAAACACGAATGAGACAGAGGTACCCAAGCAAACGACTTTTGTACAAAGTCTCCCTCTTTACAAGTGCCACACAAACCACACACCAATCGTCTGATTATCAAGTCAAAATAATCTTATTAATTAAATTATTTATTTAAATACAATTTATATTTTTTAAGTATTTAATTTCAGTAAACTGAGTATCCCAGCAAAATACTTGAGAACAAAGAGCAGATAAGCTTGAAAAAACAAGACTATGCAGTGGCATTACTTTGGTAAACACAAGCGCAGATGGAGTCAGTTAATTGGCAGATTTTCTTTGAGATATTTGAACGGGCTTGCGAAGGCTTGGTGATAGGAAAGACCGTTGTAATTAAAAGTTTTGTGGTTTGAAGGTAAATACAGTGTTCGGTGCAAACTTTTTCGTATAATGTTTCCAACGGGCGGACTTTGTACTCCGTTATTTGAACTGGACTCACTTAGAGAGCTATAAAAAAAGAAAATGTCTTCAGAGGATTTGTTTTTACAGAATCTTTGAGGCGATTGTCGTTAACAAATTTTAATTTTACTTTACATATAAATATTGCCCTCGGCTTCGCTCGTGCTGACTCGTCATCAACAATTCCTGAGGTGAAGAATCTGAACAGAAGATTTGCACGCCATTTATGGTAAAAAATGGAGGCGTAATAACCTATTAATGTACCATCTGTAATACCCATATTTGAGCAAATAAATTATTTATTATTATTACTATTAAAATTACTTCAAATATAATGCATCTACGAAGCATTTCATTTATTAGCGTGTTCTGTCACTATTTTTTTATGACACTAAATGCTCTTTATTATAAAACTTATAATAACCGAAATAATAACATGACTACTTCATAAAGAATAGCATTGGAAGGAAAGATAGAAGGTGAAATAGGAAGAAGAGCAAGAAATTAGTATATGGGACAGATAGATATCTTTTAGAGTCAAGCTCGCCTTTGTACATTTACTTACCTCTGCCATATTTTTATGTATTATATAAGTGTGTACAATAAAGTATAAATAAATAAATAGAAAAGGCTAGATGTCATGTCATATAGAAAGCCAATACAACCTGGGATAGAGCCGGTTAGAGAAGGATGCACAAATTAGTATCAAAGTGAACAAGTGGAAACATAAAAATAAAAAAATAACCAGATTGAATTATGATGAAGTGTTCCGGATGATGATGAAACTAGTCGTGCATTCTACATAAAAAAAATCACTTTAGTCATTCCTAACTATTATTCCTGGGGGGAAAGGGATTGTTAGCAATGGAGTTTGCCCCATTGCTAGTAATATGCCTTATTAGGTCGACCTCCACGTGGTTCCCCCTAGAAACCATCGTGAACAATTCTTGTTGAATTCGTCACGATGGGCTAACTGACCTACTTTATCCTCACCTATCATCCTTCACTGGTGCCCCGCCGGTGTATACCGATAGCGCGGGTGGGGTTACCATTCCATTATCATCCATTAAAAAAAAACTATTATTCCTAATCTAAGCTTACTCACGAAGTCGTCAATGAAAATGTACTTGGTACATAATATAAAGGTTGAGATACGGGTATATGTAAAATCGACGCGCTTATATCTCGTATCAGTTTCTTCCATTTGTCGGACCATGTTCTTGCGAGTGGATATGGGTATATTTTTATAAACTGAAAGCGTTGGATCTGCAAATATATATATTCTTTATTGCACTTGAACAATAGATACAGCGATTAGTTTAACAACTTGTTAACAAGGAGGGGAAAGGGATTGTTAGTAATGGAGACTAAAAATCCCATTGCTAGCAATATACCCAATCAGGTCGACCTCCTCGTGGTTCCCCATGGAAACTATCATGGTTAATTCCTGATGAATTCATCATGATGGGCTAACTGGCCTGGTTTTCATTCTCATCTATCACCCTTCACTGGTGCTCCGCCAGCGTATCCCGTTAGCGCAGGCGGGGTGACCATTCCATTTTCATCCACCAAAAAAAAACCTGTTAGCAAGGGAGGGCTTATCTCTAAAAGAGATCACTTCCAGCCAACCCAGTACAGTTAGAGAGAAAATAATTAATTGGCGGGTAATCTAGTACAGGAAAGGTACAAGTAAAAAAATTTGTAAATATATATACATTTCAAATCTGTTACATAACTTAAGAGATCGTTTTCGGTGTAGTAAAATAAAAAAAAATATCTAAATATAATAGTGTCGTGAAATAGATCGTTTGAATATCGATGAGAACGTAAATAAAGCGTACCTAATATTGTCCACTAGTTTATTACAATAATAGGGTAATATGAATGAGGACAGCGAACTCCATTCTGGAATAACATATAAGAATACTTAAAGTTTCAGTGAAGGACTCAGCGTTAACGGCACAGCCGAAGTATATACATATATCCATGTCGCAAGAAAATAAGGACACTAGACTTTTCACAAAATATCTACGGAAATTACGAAGCCAAGGTATTGAATATTTATTGTATCACCTTACCAAAAACGAAACGAAACCTGATGAAGTTTTTGGCGGCATCTCTCTAAAGACGAAATACAAACAAGGTCAACATTTTGCTTCTGAGCGAAATGTTGACGCATCCCTGTGCATATCTTGACGATATGAAGATCTAAGCTGTTCGCTTCAAATTTAAAATTTAAGCGACCCTATGCCACCTCTTTAGAATACAGTATTTTTTTTTTTAAAATAGGTGATAACAAAGTACTTATTGAATAAATAAACTTTTGCTATTCGACGCCGCTTTAGACCCTCAGTGCCTCCTCCATAAGGTCATCACTGTATGGTAAAATAGGAGACTTTACATTAGAATATCTTTTTATAACACAGAGGGCAAACAAGCATGCGATTCATCTGATGGCAAGTGACAAATGCCGCCATTGATGTCATGTTGATTTAGAAATACTGCTACTAGAAGTTGATTCCAAAGCACAGTTGTGCGTGGATGAAAGTGCCTTGAAAAACGCACGGTGGAGGAACGCCATTCATCCATATGGTTGGGATGGAACTTTAGTACTTCCTATTACATACCAATTGTTACCATACTCTTTAAAATGATCCAAATTTTCATTTGTACCTAATAAAAATCAATATGTTTTTCCTTATCCATTTTACTTTAAAAATAAAATATGTGACAATGTTTGATATTACTGTATATCTTATGGTTATTTCACGTTTTCTTTAGGTATTTTATCAAATACCTAATATCATTATTTTCCGGCGGCATGCATAAAAGTATATGTACATAGCTCGCTGCACTTTCTTATGACGCGGATGCTGGGTTGTCTCCGTGTAATTACGCGTCAACTTTTATAATAGTCTCTCCTCTACAGAGTAACACTTTCAACAGCTTACGTGTTGTTTTATAACAACCTACATTCTATTAAGGGAAAGGGATTGTTAGTAATGGAGACTGAGAATCCCATTGCTAGCAATATACCCAACCAGGTCGACCTCCTCGCGGTTCTCCCTGGAAACTATCATGGTTAATTCCTGATGAATTCATCATGATGGGCTAACTGGCCTGTTTTCATTCTCATCTATCACCCTTCACTGGTGCTCCGCCAGCGTATTGCGTTAGCGCAGGCGGGGTTACCATACCATTTTCACCCATCAAAAAAAACCTACATTCTACTACTCATCATGGGGCCTATACTTCCCATGAGAGGAGGACATTATATCCTATCCATATCCTATACTACTATTATCACATCGACCTTGTGGCTTGGTATAGACAGGGTTTTATTAAAATTTTCTACCACTTGCATATGGGGGAAAGGGATTGTTGGCAATGGAGTTTGACAGCCCCATTGCTAGCAATATGCCTTATTAGATCGACCTCCACATGGTTCCCCCAGGAAACCATCGTGAACAATCTTTGTTGAATTTGTCACGATAGGCTAACTGACCTGATTCGTCCTCACCTATCACCCTTCACTGGTGCCCCGCCGGTGTATACCGATAGCGCAGGTAGGGTTACCATTCCATTATCACCCAATAAAAAAAAAAGGAACCACTTGCATGTAATTATATTTTGTGTCTAAATACGACATCATGAGTATGAAAAATCTACAATCGAACATATAACCTCCTTTTGTAGTTTTTTGTTTACACTACAAATGACCTGGCTTAAAGATAGATGATATTGGTAACAATGATAAATATATCATCTCTACAAGGGCACATAATAACAGATATTTGAATTATCTACACATTCCTCTATTATTCATTACTCCTATTTATTCATTCTACCCAAAGGATGTCTGAAAGAGATTTATTAACAATGAGACCGCCTTGTGTACTACACTATACTTATCAAAAAGTCTTTTTTTTTATAAAACTTAGGATGGCAAACAAGCTGACGGTCCACCTGATGGAAAGTGGCAACCGTCGCCTATAGACATGGAGTATCATGGACAACAAAGTATACTGTCTCGCCCATGATACCCCCCATACGTTGCCATTCCTGAGGACTCAATGTGTTATTCCTCTGTACCCAGTAAATTCACGCCCTTCAAACCGAAACACAGCTATGCAAACACAACTGCTTCACGATTGAAACACGAATGGGACAGAGGTGCCCAAGCAATTGACTTTTGTACAGAGTCTCCCTCTGGTAAAATCTTCAACAATCCTTGTAATATTGGTGCAATAAAGTGTTAAATAAATAAATAAATATTATACGAAAATTTTCAAGCATAATAGACAGTGTACGGTCATTTTATACTGTAACAAGTTTCCTTAATGGTGACCAGGCTGCTAGCTCTCCCCCCCCCTCCTAAGTACCTGCAGGCTGCTGTAAATGCGCAGTAAATATTAACAATGCACCTTCATGCATATTCTTGCGCGCTCGCCTCAATTTGCGCAAAATTATTCATATTTTCTATCAGGTACACTGCTTCGCTCTATAATACGTTATTTTACACCGACTGCGTGTAAATTAACAGTGTGGCACCGTGAAAATTCTGTAAACGGGTGAATATAGGTCACCTACGAATATATAACACCCTATATATTGCTGGAATTGCAAACGAAAGTGAAAACTGTTTCCTCCCGCTGTAGATGTGGTCCAAAAATCGTCATTTTACCGGCACTCGGTACGTAGACTTCAGCGAAGTATGTTTAGGTGAACATAGTTTAAGAATACGTTACACGTATAGCACATTTTCAAGCCTATACTGAATTGATGCTTAGTTTTTAAACTTCCAAATAAATGTTTTTAAATCATCTAACTTTTTTGTCATCACGTTCACGATTACATCATAAATTCAGTACCGATTTTAACAGTTCTTTTTGCAATCAACAGGTTTTATTCCCGTGTTGGTCGCATATTAATTTTGTGACGATTAAAATTGTCAATTTCCTTCACAGAGCAAAAACTGCTTGGGGCGAAGCGAAATCTGTTTATATAATCACATTTTTACATTTAAATAATTTTAATGTAATGTACATCTGAAACTATTGTTTTTTATCGTAGGTATGTATGTGATGCCGTGTGGTCCCGGCAAAGAATAGGCCACCCTTTCCTTTCCAATGGGTGTCGTAAAGGCGACTAAGGGAGGGCGAGGGATGGACAGCAGCGTCTCTTTTAAAATATCTCCAAAGCCTAACTGCGGTTGCTAATCCACCTGCCAAGCGTGGTAACTACTTGCAAATCCCCCTAGGGGGAGGCTTATGTTCATCCGTGGACAGTTAAACACTGATATAATGATGATGTATGTGTTACTGTACCTATTCAAGATTGAAATCGTAAAGTTTTTGTGAAGAAAAATATATATTCTTTATTGCACTTAAACAATATATGCGACGATTAGTTTTACAACTTGTTAGCAAGGGAGGACTTATCTCTGAAAGAGATCTCTTCCAGCCAACCCAGTGTAGTTAGAGAGAAAATAATTTAATTTGGGTAATCCAGTGCAGAAAAGGTACCAGTGAAAATAATGTAAATACAACAAACACTATTGTGAATAAATATGTAAATGAATAAATAAATAAATAAATACGTACATAAGTAAATAGATAAATATATATGCATATGTATAAGTGCATAGAATTATCATGTACAATTGATTAAAAGATGTGATTTCAGTCTTCTCTTGAAGGAAGTAAGAAATATTGTTAACGACTTCTTCTGAAATAGTACAGTTAATGATAGTATACAAAGAACGTTATCATGAAGAAGCAGTATAGAGATTACCAAATAAAGAGATTTCAACAAAACCCTGTTGGCTGACATAACACAGTGCAAATAGCGCAACGAGTTACCTCGTTATCCGTCCCTTTGCAATGGCCCTGAATAATGCATCGCAGCAGCATCGCCATCGCCTACAATTCGTCGCGAGCACGTGCTAGTGTTACGTATGTATGTATGTATGTATATATATATATATATATATATATATATATATATATATATATATATATATATATATATATATATATATATATATATATATATACATACATACGTAACACTAGCATATATATATTTCATCCAACACATGTTGCATATATAGACGTGACAAATGCTATAATGCTATGACAAATGTCATAGCAGTCTTTTTTTTACAACACAGGGGGCACACGTGAATGCGGCTCACCTGACGGTAAGTGACTACCGTCGCCCACGATCACCTAAACACAACACCAAAGACATTGCAGGTGTGCTGCCGACCTTTCAAAAAGAAATATGTTCTTTTCCTGAAAGTTACGATGTCGTATCGGTTCGGAAATACTGCTGCTGGAAGTTAATACCAGAGTGGTTTTACGTGGAACAAAAATGCTTTGAAAAACGCACAGTGGAGGACCGCCACTCGTCCAGATGGTTCGGTTGAAACTTTAGTTTATGGCGGATTGTACGGTGGTGAAAATCAGCAGTAAGTATCAATCTGAACAACTCTCCAGAGTACTCCACAAGATAAATGTACTCTCATTCTCAATGTACTCGTATATATAATAGTTCATATAATAGATAAACATTTTGTGGCAATCACGACAAAATCAATATTGGACAGCAATCTCGCTGTTTATATCTTAAAATGAATAAAACATCATTGCTGCCTATTCGTAACGTACATATACGTTAATCATCGAAATCATTTGCAGCCTTTTATGACACCAGTGGCAAAAACGGTTTGAAAAAAAAAAGATCAATTTCACCAAAAATGTCTAAAGTATCATAAGGACAAAATTATATAAAAAATTGACAGAATCTACTGGAATCTAGTTGCGCCGTATTAGTAAAGGAGGCTCAATGTTTTTGTCGCTTTTTGTCCCCATGTTCCTTTGAACATTCTCTTAAAAGGACGCTAATTGCTTTCCCCCTGTATAATATCCGTAATGTTATTACACCGTTTCATCACCGTCACATATTTATCGCAGCATTCGTTTATTCAATCAAGCTTACCGTTTCCAATCTGTGTCGGAATTCCTAAATATTTCATCCAATCAAATAATTTAATACTCTCTTTTATTTTCAGTTCACTCACCTTTTGTTGATACTTTGACGTAAATTGGCGCCCAACGCGGGACTCGTATATTTTGATTCTATCTATCAAATTGAAAGTAATATTGAAATGTATTCATAACCAATACACTATATGAGGACGTAACATGTTGATAAAACTGTTACAAAGTAAGAGACACGTCCCAATATACCGAGTATTGGCAATATATCTCAACACATGTCAACCCACTCAGAGGCAGCGCACGTAGTGTTCAGATATGTTTGTATACCATTACTTAATTGTATTCGATACACATACATACATAAGTACATAGGTACGCCGTTTTTACGGAACTGTAAAGAGTACCTGAAAGACGATGTAGTGACAAAAATCGAAAAAGGAATGTTGCGTTGGTTTGGTCATTTGGAGAGGATGGATGAAAGAAGAATTACGAAAGAGATTTATCGAGCAAGAATGAATGGAGATGTCGGTAGGGGCCGCCCTAGACGGACGTATGTTGACCAAGTAGGCGACGTGCTTAAGAAGGGTCAAATTAAAAATACCCGTAACCGGCGAGCGTATATGAAAAGATTGATGAGTGTGAAAGAAGCGAAAGATGTTTGTTTGAATCGAAGCATTTGGCGTTCTATTGTTTCTGTCTACCTTAATGGGAGACAAGCGTGACAGATATGTATGTATGTATGTAAATTCTATTTATTAGAACAGAAATTCGACGACCACTCAAGTTCGTTTCCTGGTCAGTATCGAATGTGGTGTTATAGGTATTCTCAGATATCCTTTGTTCCATTTCTTAGAACTTAGGGTATCCAGGTTTGAGATCCAGACAATAACTAACGTTACTTACTACAGCTCGATTCAAGATTAGCAACATATGTAAAAACTTTAGGGTATCAAACATTTAATACACATAAAAGCTTTGCTTACATTACAAATAATAATATTCCATTTAAAGTTAAATTAAAAAAATGTATATACTATGAATATTATATTTTATATAATCAATTTAGAAGAAAATTAGTTAAAAATAGACTAGAGTTGTATGGAAAAAAGCTATTAAGCCAAAATGTTATGTAGTCGTAATATTTTAATTCAAACTTTCCCCGCCAGAGGGTTAATGCCTTTTAGGAAACGTATTAAACTTGCTTGAGAGCAAAGTTTAAGCTCCATATTGTAATTATGAGTTATAAACAAAACAGTCGTAGGTACATTTGGCTAACTTGCACACACTTGCTTGCCATTCTAAGTTGTATAAAAAAAAAAAACTTGATACAAACGTTCATTATTAAAAGTTTACCTATCGCCGTACTTAATGTGTCAATCTATTATCGTAACAAGCTGACGGTCCACCTCATGGAAATTAATAACCGTCGCCTATAGACATGAGCAGTACCATGGACATAACAGAGTATACTGTTTCGCCCAGAATGGAGCAATCTAAGTGTACACCACTTACTCTTCATGAATCCACACCTTATCTTACGATAGGGAGACTTCCATGATACCCCCCATGCGTTGCCATTCCTGAGAACTCAGATGTTATTCCTCTGTACCCTGTAAATTACATGTAAAAATATTGCATGCAAAGATGGCTGAGTGTTAAGGCTACACAAAATGTATGATATTATCAAAATTTACCACATTCATCGCTATAAATTTCATTTCATTTCATCATGACCGTATCTGTCAAAATCGGTTTAAGAATTTAAGATATAGTGAAATAAACTCACATACAAATGTTTTGTTTTGTTCTTGTTTTTTGATTTTTGTTTTGTTTTTGATTTTTATTTTGTTTTTGATTCTTGTTTTGTATGTAGTTTTTATTATTCTTTTTTGTATTAAAAATCAACCTATTCAGTTTCAGCTCTGTGAATGTTGAGTACAACTATAATTGGACTGCAAACTTATAAATGCTGACATATTGTTGTATTCTATTGTTAAAAGTTTTGTTTGTAATCTGTTGTTGTACCACAGAAATAAATAAATAAATTTATATGAATACTGAAAACACAGCACTCCTTTTTTGGCCAGTCGTGTAAAAATCATTACAGTGCGCTATAGTTTTTCATCGTCTATCAGAAGCTTTCATATTACGTCACAATAAGCTACAACATCGCATACATCAATCATAGCGCCCTTATATATACACTAGATTGACTTTCATATTCAGAGGTCGTTTCTTCTTACGTCACTGTTTGTTCAGATTTCGTATTAAATTATACTAGTGGCGCCCCAAGGAGATCCCTACACTTTTCCTGTCGCCTTGGCAGGCAAGGTCGACAAATATTGTGTAGTTTATGTTCACAAACCTGGAGATAATAAATACGAAGACGACATTGCTAAGAGAATTGCAGTAATGTTATGGAACAATCACTTTTATGTTAGTATTGGGTATTCTGTTTGATTATGACTACTAAATATAGTTAGCAAATAGTTTAGAAATTTTTATTTTATTTATTTATAATTTATTGTATACAAAAATTACATTGTTATAATTTATATAAAATGAAGATGTGACAACAGGCGAGCTTAACTCTGTAAGAGTTCTCTTCCAGCAAACCCTGAGTGGAAAGGAGCATTAATTACCAACGGGCAGTGTGCGTACAATAAAAAGTGAAAACAGTATAGTACTAGTACTTACTATTATTATTATTATTATATAGATAGATAGATACTCTTTATTGTTTCCTCCAAAAGATTACAATAGTAAACTTATTATAAATATAAACAATTAAAAGAAATAATCACAATGAGAAAACAATGGGCGGCCTTATCGCTAAGAGCGATCTCTTCCAGGCAACCTTTAGATGGAGAGGAGCAATATATATTTATTATTTATCAGAATAACTTGGAGGAAATTTGTTATGGTGGAAACTTATAACCCAGGCAAATCTTATAAAGAGAAAAGATCCCATTTTCTTTATAATGGATAATCAAGATAGCGATCTTAATCTTCACACTAGATACAAATTCAAATTTGTTGTTCCGAAATATCGTTCAGAAAAAGTTAACAAGTCTTTTATGGGAATGGGCATTAAATATAATAATAAGATATCGAAGTATATTTTGGATCTACGTTTAAGTTTAAAACTGTTATTAAAAAACACTTATTGAACAAAACCTATAACATACTAAATGATTACTTGAATGACAAACGTGCATGGTGTTTAGTAGATCATGCACGGGCTTTTAACGACCGTGTAAGTTTAGACATAGTACATTTAAATAAATACACATAATGTTAACAACTTTTTTTTTTTAAACAGATAAGAACTTTTCCAATACTGCATTTATAAAAAAAATACGATTTAGAAGTAATTGTAAACAAGTCTATTCGAATAAAGATGATTTGAATTTGATAAACTCAAAAAATTTATATATTTTTTGAGAAACCAAAATAAAACTTATACAATTGTATAGTTGTGTTTGTAAATTGTCTTGCTTCTTTCCTATATTGTATAATGCAAATATATACAAAAAAAAGTATACTCATTCATTCAAAACTGATATAAAAAAATGCGTAATACCCCTGGTATTGCAAGCGTTCATAGGCTACGGTAACCGCTTACCATCGGGGGGAAGGGGATTGTTAGTAATGGAGACTAAAAATCCCATTGCTAGCAATATACCTAACCAAATCGACCTCCACGCAGTTCCTCCTGGAAACTATCATGATTAATTCTTCATGATAAATTCATCATGATAGTCTAACTGGCCTGTTTTCATTCTCATCGGATACCCTTCACAGGTGCTCCGCCGGCGTATCCCGTTAGCGCGGGCGGGGTTACTAATCCATTTTCATTCAACAAAAAAAAAACCGCTTACCATCGGATGGACCGTATGCTTGCCACCTCAGTGGTATAAAAAAAAGTAAAAAATTCTCGCTAGATAAACAACGACGGGAACGGATAGTTTACAATTTAAAATATATGAATAAATCACACTGGCTGAGTGGCCCGAGGCAGCGCAATACAGAGAGGGTTGGATATAAGCGTATATGCGTGGTAGTGCATGTTTTTACTAATAAGGCGCCTCTCTAGAAATACTTTGAATAATGTACAACAAATATGAATTAGTGATTTCAAAGCATTGTGTAAAGTTAACGTGTTAATAATTAGCTTTCTACTATAAAGTAATACTACCATGACGACCTACCTTTGTGTAGAACACATTTTATGGGCAACTCTTTCTCGTATCGAGCTGCCCAATTATGGAACAAACTCCCTTCCCACATACAAGAGAGCCCTTCAATTACCTCTTTCAAGAAAAGGTTGAAGTTACATTTTCTTTCGTTTGTGTCATAATCTTAATTTTTCATTTTTATAATTGAACTGTCAAACCTTAAAATCATTTAACTAAATTTCTATTGTAGGTAGTATATTCATTTATTTTAACATCCATTGTATAAGTAGGTAGGTATTATATTTATTTATAGTATATGTATTTATGTAATATTTTATTATGTATCTTAATATTTTATTTAACTGTATATTTGTTTATGTACTCTAAATATTAATAGTTGTAGCACTTCAGCTGCCCGCTATCAACATGCTTTCTAACTGTATCGGGTTGACTGGAAGAGATCTCTGTCAGAGATAAGTCCACTCTTGCTCACAATATTTAAAAATGCATTAACAATGTAATTTACAAGTGCAATAAAGAATATATATATATATATATATATATATATATATATATATATATATATATATATATATATATATATATATATATATATATTTATGTGTATTTTGTATTTTTAGAAAAGAAGGAAAGGGTTGTTTGAATCCATTTGTTCCATTGTTTTGTGTAATAATGACAGATATGTATGTATGTATGTGTATTTTTTATGTAAATGTGTTTGTTATCTTCAGTAGTTCTGAACCAATATTGAACTTTTTTACAAACATCATAGTTTATTCTCTTATTGATCACGCTGTAATAATGATCGGTATTTTTAATCAAGCATAACCTAATTAAAATTATAAATGTGATTGTATATATGTTTGTTACTTAATAAAGTTTAAATGGCTGAACAATATTTGAATGAAATTTAGTATATAGACAAACCATATCGTAGTACATAGTGTAGTTTATATACATATATAATACGCCCGAGCAAAGTCTCTATATACAGGTTATATTAAAATAAATCAATAACCATTAACTATTAAAGACATTACCTGCTATTCATGTAAAATGTAGACCAAAAATAAAGCACTACATTCGAGAGTATCGTAAATACTTAAAACTTAGATGAGAACGTTACGAATCCCACGACATCACATCTGTAGGTAAACTTCTCGTTTGCAAAGCTTTATTTATTCTAAAACTTTTTCAAAATAAATTGCTACTTGTACTTTTTAGTGCCTCCAAGGGCATGAATTGAATTAGTAATGTCACCCTTTCAACTTTAAGCTGGAGAGCATCGTCACAGCCACCTACGTTGGTACCTACAAACAAATATCTACCGCTACTACTATATTCGTTCTCGTACCTGATTATAATAACGTTCTAGCATAATTGTACGACGACATCGTTCGTGCTAAATGAGTGGGCGTTGAAAATGGACATATTTGCGAATAGTAAATTTTATGACAATTTAAATACAAATACAAGTTACTTTATTCTACAGACAGCTGCTAACTAGATATTATAAGTCATGATATATGTATGATGGCCGTGTGGTCCCGGCATAGAATAGGCCACCCCTTTCTATCCCGTAGGTGTCGTAAGAGCCAGAGAGCCTATCATGAAATGTTTTCCGAAATTTCGGAGCCAAACGAAACAGAAATCTGATGTAAAATTACATAATACATGCCGTTTGGAAATATTAAAAATGTTAAAGTATTGTTCCTTTTGACTTTTATAATAGGATGTATGACAAACGAAATGTTAAATTCCATTTATTGGTCTAATTTTGGTATAAACAAAAACACGAAATTGAGTCCGAAATTTCGAAATTTCATTTCATGGTAGAAACGCAGCTAAGAGAGGGCGAGGGATAGGCAGCAGCTCCCCTCTTAAAACATCTCCAAAGCTTAACTGCTTCCATCAATCTGCATGCCAAGCTTGGCAACCACTGGGTAAACCTCCCAATAGGGAGCCTATTTTCAACAGTGGACAGATTACTGATATTATGGCGATGATGAAATAAAAAAATACAACCGAATTAAGAACGTTTTTGAATCCTTTGTCGAAATCGGTTAAAAAGAATTTACAAATCCTTTCAGAGTTGGCAACACAACCGCATAATATAGTCACAAAAAAAAAAAAATACAGACAATTTGGAAATCTCTAGGTAATCGCTTAAAAAATCAGATATAACTATGACAGAATTCCTACACGGTGCCAGCAATAAAAACCAATACTTGTTCTTGGGGGAAGGGATTGTTAGCAATGGAGTTTGACAGCCCCATTGCTAGCAATATGCCTGATTAGGTCGACCTCCACGTGGTTCCCCTGGAAACCATCGTAAACAATTATTGTTGAATTCGTCACGATCGGCTAACTAACCTACTTCATCCTCACCTATCATCCTTCACTGGTGCCCCGTCGGTGTATACCGATAGCGCGGGTGGAGTTACTTATTCATTATCACCTATAAAAAAAAAATACTTGTTCTTGTTATACTACAGAGGGAGCCGGCTATTGCCTATTGGCTTTGTGATTTAAATAACAGCCGCTGTTTATCGTTCCATTTGTCTGGAATGCAATTCGCCCCACAGCAACCGAGGGGAAATCGAGTTAGGGGAAACCTAGGTTGTTAAAAAGTGCTATCTTGATTTCTCCAGTACCTGTTATTGTTGGTACTTGATTCAATTTTTGAATTTATGCCATTTATGGTACTCGGTTCATGTTTATTAGGCGACGGTTACCACTTTCCATCTGGTGGGCCGTCAGCTCGATTGCCATTTTAATTTCCGTGAAAAAAACATACAAAAGCCACATATAGTAACTTTATTGGGAGCACTTGACCCGATTGCAGCGGTGCCGAGGACAGTGGCAGCTGAGACTGCATCGATTGCATGGAACACTGACCCATGCAACACATGTCATAATTTCCGTCACGCTAATATATTCCACTGTACAATATCAGTGAAGTATTTAAAGCTAAAGTATGTATGTGATGTATGGTGGGTCGTCAGCTTGTTTGCCATTTTTAGTAAGTTCAAAAAACCCTACCTGTTATTTCATTGCATTATCCGACGCCATATTATATGCCCTTCAAATCAAAACGCAGCCATGCAAGCGCAGCAGCTTCACGGCAGAAATACGAGTGGTACAGAGGTACCCATGAGGATGACTTTTGTATAAATTTGACCTTTGATGAACATTCCGATAGGACTTCATCTTACCACCCACTTCCCTTAATAAATGAATAATGTGTTACAATTCACGTCGAAACCTCGTCAATACAATCAAGTATAAAAATAACTTGAAATTGCGCTACATTGTTTCCTAAGTAAAATTAAATACAAATGAAAAGTAAAAAAAAAAAAATATTTTACAGTTTAATTTAATAAAATATAAATTATTTCAAAGAATTTGTAATCACAAATAAACGGCGCGCTGGGGGCCAAGTTCACAATTCGTGAATAAACAGGACTGTCGTAAGCAAATAGAAATACAATTTTCTCTCTAGCAAATAAATTGTTTGACGCATTTTTACGAAAGGAACGAAAATTAGGAAGTTATTTGAAAGCAGGAGCAAAAAGATTGATGAAGGAAAATCGAAACAAAAGTATGTATGTGATATTTCCTCTAGCTAGATCACACACCACGAGATGGAGTAACCCTATACAAAACGCTTGGTGAAAAACTAGTTAACCTTTTTATTTCCATGCATGTAAATAGCGATACCAGAATGTACAATTATTACTCTGTAAATGGGAAATTTATATTAGACAGTTAAGAATTATTGCCACTACATTTGAATCAAAGGGGTGAACAGAGCGTGAACTATAATGATGTTCATTTGCATCAATTGCTTTGACTGATATTTGGGAATAGATTGTTTGACAAATACATTGTAAGTGCAATTTTGATTAATAAATGTGTATTAATTTGTAATATAGGTGTATATTTATATTACATAAGAAAAATTAAAAGGCTAAACAAGCTGAAGTGGCAATGAGCTGGTCACATAGCTCGCAGAACCGACAACCGCTGGTAAGAATAGTTCTTTGAGTGGCGAACCCGTATAGACAAACACAGTGTAGGATGACCGGCCACTAGAATTTTTTTTTTTTTTTTTTTACAACACAGGGGGCAAACGAGCATGCGGCTCACCTGATGGTAAGTGACTAGCCCATGGTCACCCACAACACCTACGGCATTGCAGGTGTGCTGCCGGCCTTTTAAAAAGGAATATGCTCTTTTCTTGAAGGTTATGTTGTCGTATCGGTTCGTAGATGGAGTAACGTCCTTGAATGCATTGCAGGGAGTCAGTGGATGCAGGTGGCTGAGGACCGTTCTCTATTACAGTCTATGGGAGGAGCATTTGTTCAGCAGTAGACACATTACGGCTGAGATGTTGATAGAAAAAAAAATCAATTCAAATTAAAAAAATACACTCATCCAGGGAATTATGATTGAATTATAATTATAACATTACAACACCCAGAGCTTTGTTTTGTGTTGAAACATATGTACTATTCAAGTTTTGGCTGACTTTTGGCTAATTGAATTTTGACTTGTTTTTTTAAAGATGCTCCATCTTAAGATTCTTAAGTATATAATCTATGTCCTCCAGATGTAGTCCGGTCACGTAACTACTCGACTACATGAGCGACAGTATGATACCAAATGTATATATATATATATATATACTCCGATACGTACACACGTCCATAATTATGTATGAGGGCAAAACCCATTCAATGTTACTGGTGTGAAGGGCATTTGTAAACAGTGCGAGTGAGACATTATGGTGCTCATAAACAGGCTAACTTTTGACGCAATCTTAATGCGATCAAATAAAAAGCACGACGAATAGACGGCAAATGATATAATAGTAATATATCTAATTAAGTCAGCCTGCAACTGCAGTCTTCGTAGACAAGTGGTTAAAAATATGAATAAGCTTTTGATAGATAGATAGATAATTTATTTGCATTACTTACAGCACACAAATTACAACATACATACACAAAAAAAGCGAGATAACATAAATGAAAAAAAAAAAATACACAAAGCTTAATACAATTTTCGTTTGTGAGTGTGCCATAGCAATACAAAAACTTTTGTTAGTGCGCGTATGAGATAGAACAAAACAAAGGACGTTGCTGTTTCATTCTATCCCACATATGTGGTAGCGATAATGTGTCTATCTACAAACGGATTTGCCTACAAGATCGTTGCCTACGAAATATACCAAACTGGAATCCAGTGATAGTATACTTGAAACTGATTTTTCTATATCTTTCGACAGCTTCATTCAACGAGATGTAAACCCGTACCTCTCAGCTATGCAAGCTGAGAGAGATCATACGTTCACGTTCGAACAGAGGTTGAAGAATTCCCCACCTGAGAGTATTCCCTCTGTTATGTAACTGGAAATGCAATCGGCTCGAATAGCTGAGGTATGCGGCTTTGAGTCCTATCAGATCGAACCGCCGCTGCGTCGGAATGGTAACATTTCTATTTACGTCTTACAAACATTTCAAAATTTAATATAAAGCTTTAGAAAACTGGCAATGGCAATATTTTTTAATGTTTGTATGGAGAACTGTTGAAACAACAAACATAGTAAGTGCATTAAAGTCCCGTTGTCTAGTACACAAGTTTTAAAAAGCAATATGTTTGAATAGTAAAGACAACTAATGCTTCTTAAATATAAATACACTTTGATAACATATTATGTTGTTTCATTCATGTCATAAAAGGGCCATATCTGTTAGGATTAACAATAACAAACAATAACACAAAAGTTTTTGTGCAAACCAATTTTCTAATCGTTCATACTAAATCGACTATGTAACTAGGGTTGTAGTAAAAGATCAAAATAACTTTTATATTTTCAACAATTACATTTTGATAATATTTTTAAGCGTAATCTGGAAATCATACATTATTAATTTAAAATAATAAAAAACATATGCAATCTATTTTTTATGCAACTTAGAATGGTAAACTAGCTGATGACATCGTGGGCATCATTAAAGACACTATAAATAATTTAAATAGGTTTTACTTCATAAAAAAGCGACAAATTGAAATACTGTAGAAAGTGGAATCGTGCGTTTAAAAATAAATTTTGCTTCGGAACATGCGGTTTTTTGCTCGATAAAGATAACAAAGTTTTAATTATTACAAAAATATTATATGACCGACAAGGGAGTCATATAACAACCATATTGTTAAAAAAAATATTAAGATTGTTTTCCATAAAAAAAATCAATTGTGGCCATTTATTTTGATTTAATAACCAAACCACTGGTTTAGTGGTTTGATAAAATTTCTGTGGAGCCAATCTGTAAGTATATCTTTTTAGATAAAAAGAAAGAATTTTTATCTGGATGGGGTTGGAGGGGAGGGTATTGTTAGTAATGTGAACTACAAGTCCCATTGCTAGCAACATACCCTGTCAAATAGACTTGATCCCCTTAGAAACCATCGTGCTGAATTTCAGGTGTATTCATCTCATCCCTGACTGGTGGTCCGCCAGCTTATACCGTTAGCATAGGCGAGGTTACCATTTCATTATCATCCACTAAAAAAAACGGATAGAGTTTTGACTCAATAAAGATAAAAAAAAAATACAACCAAATTAAGAACCTGCTTCTTTTTGAAGTCGATTGAAAAGCTATCAAAATCAAATCAGAACTTTTAACACAACTCCTTAACACGCCTAAAGAAAAAAAAAATAGACGCATTGAGAAAGACTTCATTCAATTCGTCAAAATTTAATAACACACTAATAACTCAAGGCACCTGTGTAACATTTCCTATATCGACTGTAGCATGTTCTCGAATATTCTGCCACTACTCATAATACCATATTCAACAAGCGATTTAGATTAACGAAGCAACCAACGTACTAATTAATACCAATAGACACCTACATGTAACAATAATCAAGTCGGTGTCAAGTACAAGTCCTTGTTTACAATTAATTGATAAAATTACTGCCAATTAGCTGATATCCGTCCAAACCTCGCTTTCCAATTGCATCATCGGCGTCACAGTATACTCTGTGATGACCATACTGTCGTTGTCACTTGTGGTATCAAGTGGACAGTCAGTATTTTCGTAACTCTAAATTGCATGAAATACATTTTTATGCAATTTAAAATGGCAAACAAGTTGAGTAGACATGAGCAGTACTATAGACATAACAAAGTATATTGTTTCGCCCTTGACACCCCCCATGGGTTGCCATTCCTGAGGACTCAGGTGTTATTTCTCTGTACCCTTTAAATTCACTGCCATATCCCACCCTTCAAATTGAAACACAGCCATGCAAACACAACTGCTTCACTTTCTCTTTGTATTTAAGAGTTTCCTCTTGTCGGTGCAACTAATTCATGCATCTTCTTCCAGCCAGTTCTATCCCAGGCCATATCCTTGACCTCCCTAAACGACATGACACCTAGACACCATGACAACTGTTTCACTGCAAAAACACAAATAAGATAGAGGTACATAAGCAAACGACTTTTGTACAAAGTCTCCCTCTGGTAATTTTCCAATTCACGCATTAAAATTGTGTGAACGAAGCTTTCTTGATCGTTAAGTCAATAGACAGTATCCAATGTCGCAGTGGCGATTGGTCGCCAGCCGAGTGTAAACTGTGACGGTATCACGAGGCATTTGCACTTCAAATTCATTATGCGAATATGTCATTTGATGTCACAACGCAATGTCACCGTCGCACCCTTCGTCGTCGGTCAGCATTGACCGCTCTCTGCGAAGGTCGTAAACCAGTGGCATTATACACTTACTGGCTACAAGGGTTTGCTGTCCAATCGTATTATTCACAATATTGCATCGTTTGCCAAAAATATGTACTGTTTTTTTTATGTTTCTACTTTAACTATGTATATTTCGGCCTTCAAATTCAATGAACATTAATAATATTTCGCCTTATATATATTTCGCCTTGAAATCTGTGTACGTAAATCACTTTAGAGAATAAGAACAGTCTATAAATATACTAAAAACTACTATCTGTATCGTGCGACTTTGCTCGCATGAATCTGTGTATAAAATATCCTACATGCTAAGTTAAGATATGCCCTACTCGTGTACTAAATTTCATTCAAATCCGTTCGGTAGTTTTTACGTGAAAGGGTAACAAACATTCATCCATGTTTACAAATTTTTGCATTTATTATATATACCAGAGGGAGACTTTGTACAAAAGTCGATTGCTTGGGTACCTCTGTCCCATTCGTGTTTCTACCATGAAGTAGTTGTGTTTGCATGGCTGTGTTTTGGTTTAAAGAGTGGGATATACCGTAAATTTACAGGGTACAGAGGAATAACACCTGAGTCCTCAGGAATGGCAACGCATGGAGGGTATCATGGGCGAAACAGTATACTCTATGTCCATGGTACTGCTCATGTCTATAGGCGACGGTTACCACTTTCCATTAGGTGGGTCGTCAGCTTGTTTGCCATTCTAAGTTGTATTAAAAAAAAAAAAAAACTAAAATTGTCTAACCTAAAATTATAGTAAAAAACCTTTGATATAATTATTAAAAAAAAAAATTGAAATCCGTTTACCAGAGTTGAAGGGTCGGATACAGAATTACAAGGTATCGAATTATTTAGGTCAAGGTCTATACAATGTTGAATAGATGTAAACATGAAAAATAATGGCTGATAAATAGAAATGGACGAGGAAATATAGTTGGCAGACACATTACAGTACTATCATAGTAATGTAATGTATACTAATGTTATAAGGCGGTAAAATTGCGTTTGTTTTACTGGTATTAGGCAATTTGCAAACGTAAGAAAGAAAGAAAGAAATAATTTAATCGAAGAAGCATGCGGCCCAAAACAAGAACAAAAGATATCAAAATAAACAAAAGAAAACAATAATTGTATACAAAAATTGAAAGCAATTAAATTATATTAATAATAAATAAACAAACAAACAAACAAACAGTAGGATAACTCTTGAATCCAACATGGATCTCAATCCAAATCTATTGCTAATGACAATTTAACACTGCACTCATGTAACAACAGGTAGGAATTAGCTACAATTAGGATCGGTTTACAATAGTTTGCATTGGCAAGTTGCACCAATATGCTTCTTGTAATTATTAATTTTTATGGCTCTGTAGTCCCGGCGTAGAATAGGTCGCCCCTTCTTTTCCCATGGGTGTCGTAGAAGGCGACTAAGGGAACATAATGGTCGAGAGATAAGTAGCAGCGTCCCTGTTAAAAAAATCTATAAAAGCCTAACTGCGGTTGCCAAATCGTCTGCCAAGCATGGCAACTAGTGGCAAAACTCCTTCTTATAAGGAAGGCTTATGTTCAACAGAGGAAAGTTAACTGCTGAAATATATTAATTTTCTAAGAATTAACAAGAGCTTTACACCTGCAAGCACTACCTTACCATCATCAGGTAAGCTGCATGCTCATTTACCCTATACATAAAAAAAATATAAAACATTCACATAAATGTGTATTTATTTTATATATTACTGTCGACTAACACCAAGCACGAGGGGGGGGGGGAGACGGTTAGTAATGCAAACTATCAATCCCATTGCTAACGATATAGAGTATATATCAGGTCAGCTCAACCTCCACGCGGTCTCCCTTGAAAACCATCATGCCGAATTCTAGGTGTATTCATTACGATGGACTAACTAACCTCTCTCTTCATCTTCACCTATCATCCCTTACTGATGCCCTGCCAGCGAATACCGATAGCTAAGGGTTACCATTCCATTACCATCCCCATTAAAAACACCAAACACGTTTGTTTCTTAGGAACGAAGTAAAAATCACAACACAGTGCAAAACAAACAAAACAAGAACAATGCAAATTAAATAATTGATATAAACTTGTTCGGTTTTCACAAGAGCTAAGTGCGAAACACAATTCCGGTCCGGCCTGATTACGGGCAATGTTGCTCAAAGAAATAAACTAGGCAAGCTACATCCATTAGTTATTCCCGCGGCGCTCGACGCTCTCTGCGCTATAAATACACCAATTCACAAGTCCATTTATCACTGGACTTAGACAAGCAACTAATAATTCCACCGTAAGGGCGATACGTAATAAGAAATACTATTACTGTTCGGTCCGTTTATAAGTTGCACAATGATTGTGATATTTATTGAGACGTCTACGAGATACACGTAGACAGTCTAGATGGAAGATAAGGTTAATAAATTATACAGGAACGAAAATATTTCATTCTGCTATACATCTTACCAGAGGGAGACTTTGTACAAACGTCGATTGCTTGGGTACCTCTGTCCTATTCGTGTCACAGACATAAAGCAGTTGTGTTTGCATGGCTGTGTTTCGGTTTTAAAGGTGGAATATGGCGTAAATTTACTGGGTACGGCGGAATAACACCTGAGACGTCAGGAATGGCAACGCATGGGGGGTATCGTGGGCGAAACAGTATACTCTGTTATGTCCATGGTACTGCTCATGTCTATAGGCGACGGTTACGACTTTCCATTAGGTGGGCCGTCAGCTTGTTTGCCATTCTAAGTTGTATAAAAAAAATCTATAATTATTATTAAATTATCTATATATTAATACGTGAATTAAAAACTTTATACCCTTTTTTACGAATATTGCGCGGACGGAGGAGTATGAAATTTGGCACACTAGTTTAGTTTATATCGAGAAGGAGTGCAGAATGCTTATATTTTTTTTAAAACTATACTTGAAAATTACATTAAATCAATAAAAAAAAAAAAAAATATACACACTACCATGTATTTGACACACACAAGAATATATACCACTTTGTTTGTTGTTAGAGTCTGTGGTAGAGTCTGTGGTCAAATCGAGAATAGATTAATATTGTTTGTCTTTAATATTACTTGTCTATAGTCTTACTGAACGTCCAATAAATTATATGTATAGCGTTTGGCAGACGGGTTAACAACCGCAGTTAGGCTTTGGAGATGTTTTAAGGGGGACGCTGCTGCCCATCTCTCGCCCTCCCTTAGTCGCTTCTTGCGACACCCACGAAAAAGATAGGGGTGGCCTGCGGGTCTACCATGAAATGAAATTCCAAATTTTCCGTCTCAATTTCGTGTTTTTGTTTATACCAAAATCGGACTAATAAATGGAGTTTAACATTTCGTTCGTCATACATCCTATGATAAAAGAAAAAAGAACAATATTTTAACATTTTTAATATTTCCAAACGGCATGTATTATGTAATTTTAACATCAAATTTGTATTTCGTAGCCCCTCTGTTCTATGCCGGGATCATACGGCTATATGATAGGTATAATAACTTATTAATTACCACATTTACTTAATTATTCTGTACTTACGCACGTGTGCGGGATACAAGATGATTACATACCTGGAAACAAAGTGAAAATGTTAATTTTACGATTATACTCTCTATTATTCTCCTATGGGAAATTACCAGAGGGAGAATTTGTACAAACGTCGATTGCTTGGGTACCTCTGTCCCATTCGTGTTTCTACCGTGAAGCAGTTGTGTTTGCATGGCTGTGTTTCGGTTTGAAGGGTGGGATACGGCTTGAATTTACTGAGTACAGAGGAATAACACCCGAGTCCTCAGGAATGGCAACGCATGGGGGGTATCACGGGTGAAACAGTATACTCTGTTATGTCCATGACACTGTTCATGTCTATAGGCGACGGTTACCACTTTCGATCAGGTGGGCCGTCAGCTTGTTTGCCATTCTAAGTAGTATAAAAAAAAATACGTCAGTTGCCCCATTTTAATTTTGTTTCATACATATTATTGTAAACTACTTCATTATACATTTTTTAATACAATATGTTGATGACAATGAGGAAATTTATGTATGTGGAAAAAAAGTTTTTAAGTGGCGAGCCCGTACAAATGCAGTGTAGGACGAGCTCTCACTAAATGGAGTGACGACCTCAAAGGCATTGCAAGGAGCCAGTGGATACAGGTGGCTCAGGACCGTTCCTTATGGCAGTCTATGGGGGAGACTTTTGCTTTCTTCCATCGTACGGCTCGCCATCGACAGGGAGTTCATCCTCATATCCTACAGCCTAAATGGTCGCGTACAGCGCGGTTCCAGAGATATTTCTTCCCATGAACACTCAGGTTATGGAATGAGCTCTCTGCCGAGGTTTTCTCAAGAGCCTACAGCATGGGGTTTTTCACAAGGGGGGTAAAGAGGTTTCTTCAGGGTCGGTAACGCGCGCGTAATACCTCTGGTTATGCAGGTGTTAATAGGCTACGTTAACCATTTACCATCAGGTGGGACGTATGATTGTTTGCCACGTCAGTGGTATAAAAAAAATTTCAGCAATGGACGTATAATGGCTGAGCTGATACGTATGTTGGACCAGCAGAATATGATGGGTCTTAATTCAATATTGTCGACTATTGTGTGTATCGTATTACATTTTAACAATAAACGAGTTGTTATTATCGATCGGGCCACTCAAGGCGTCAATTAGATCGATCAATAAATACTTTCATTATAAATTCACACCTGAACCTTTCGGATGTTTTTTTTGTGCAGGAAAATTAAATCCAAATCAATTCATTGTGACATTCCGTTTCACATGCGAATATACGGGTATTAGGCGTAATAGAGGTAAAATATAATAGCTTCAATGAAAATTCGACTCCCGAACCAATTAGTGCATAAAATTTATATAAAAAAATAAAATTAACAAAAACAGCTATATTACTTTCAAAAGGATTTGCTGTGTTTTGCTCGTAGTAAACAGCTTTTATATATCAAGACAAGTCGAGGGAGGGGCAGCAGCGTCCCTCTTAACACTTCTCTAAAGCCTAACTGCGGTTGCCAATTCGCCTGTCAAGCGAGGCAACTACTGGCAAACCCCCCGAGGGGGGAGGCCATTGTTCAGCAGTAGACAGTTAAAGGCTGATACCGATCCGAAATATTGGATTCCTTTGTATATTGAAGGAGACCAGAGGGAGACTTTGTATAAAAGTCGATTGCTTGGGTATCTCTGTCCCATTCATTTTACAACCGTGAAGCACTTGTGTTTGCATGGCTGTGTTTCGGTCTGAAGGGTGGGGTATGGCGTGAATTTACAGGGTACAGAGGAACAACACCTGAGTCCTCAGGAATGGCAACGCATGGGGGGGGGGGGTATCATGGGCGAGACAATATACTTTGATATGTCCATGGTACTGCTCATGTCTATAGGCGACGGTTACCACTTTCCATCAGGTGGGTCGTCAGCTTGTTTGCCAAGTTGTATAAAAAAAAATTGAGGGCGGAATAAATCATCCCCCATATCGATATCGCCCATATTGGTGAGATATCTATTTTCGAATATGTTACATGCCTCCTATCCAATATAATTTATTGGATAACATACTTTTAACAAATTTATTATTGGACAAGTACACAGATATTGTAACTAAATTGCATAGACAATTCAATTTTATTCATAGAATAAACAATACTTATGAGACAGCCATTTCTTTTCACAATAAAACGGGACGTGAATATAAAACAATCCTCGAAAATGTAATATTGCTGGATAGAGTTTCAAACGTAAATAACAGCTGAATATGAAGACTTGTTATTTAAACTTACACTGTGAATTTACATAATTCAACTATCAAATTTATATCAACAAAAACGTAAGACGAATTTCATCACACTGTACGTTAACTTGGATAAACTTTTGGAGTAACAAAATCCAGATTGTTCAAATTAGTATTTAGGTGGTTTTTTTCGTCATCGAGTAAATTTTACTCCAGAAAATTAAAAAAAAAACGAAATTCGTCTATGAACCAAAAGACATTTCGTAGATATATTAGATTACATATATTTGAATTCAAAAAGCAAAATTCTGTGTCTACAAGTAAATTGTGTTTTGCGGAAGATAACTTTACGTTCATTTTTATTTGTATTTAATTGTAAATTTTTATTTAATTGTAACCTACATAGCTGTAAATTTTATTATGTTGTCATTTTATGCGAGAAATAAATAAATAAATAAATTCTAAATTGGTCATAAAATTAATTTCAAACCAATAAAATAATTGAAAACTGTCTTCTTTTGGAAGTCACTAAAAAGGGAAGGGAACACATAAAGTTATATGAGGCTCTCACAAAAAAAAAATATGATTGACAGAGAATTCAATACATCTTTTTGGAAAGTCGGTTAAAATATTTCTTGAAACATTTCCACCAGCTAGCACGGTACAACAACATTGTTATTCAAGAGAGACCCCACTCGGACTCCTTGTTAAAAACACATTACAGCAACTAACCAGTAGTTCGTAATAAAGTTAGCAAAAACTCCAGTTCCCGGTAAACTGTAACAAAAGGTAACTCGGTTGCGAGAGGTGCATTTAAAATATCATTCATGTTTACTGTTGCAGTAAAGTTACGCTCGCATGAAAGATATATACAAATGGAATACAAAGAATGGAAAGAGATAGAGCATCTCTCGCTTAAATTTGGCAGGAATCAGGTGGAACTTTTAAGTTACTTAAGTAAACGTCATGTTTCTTCGATAACTTGAGTTGCCAGAGCTCCTGAGAGTTCAAGGGAGTGGTTTATCAACAAGTACCAGAGGGAGACTTTGTACAAAAGCTTGAGCACCTCTGTCCTATTTGTGTTTCTACCGTGAAACAGTTGTGTTTGCAGGGCTGTGTCTCGGTTTGAAGGATGGGATATGGCAGTGAACTTACAGGGTACAGAGGAATAACACCCGAGTCCTCAGGAATGGCAACGCATGGGGGGTATCAAGCGCGCGCATCACAAATTCCCTTAGTCGCTTTTTACAAAACCCACGCGACAGACCATTTAATATAATTAAGCTATAATCGCAGCTTACCATCAGATTATCAGACAGTAAGTTAACAGTTAGCCAGAAATTAGATATATTAATTGAACCAATCAGAGCAGACGTGTAATAATATAATATTTTTAATGCCTTACCTAAATTGAAGCCAACGTGCAACTTAGCAGCTGTTTAAAATTTCAAAACTGTACGACAAAATGCAATTGTGCGGAATTCGTATCACGTCGAGTTTAGTGCCACCGTCGCCTGGGAGATGTAATTCAAATCAACTAAAGTGCCAAGAACCATGTACCAAATAGAAAATTCACGAGTGGCAATCCTTCGGGTGCTTTAAGGAACGAGACGGGAAAGAGGATAGCGACACGTGGACGAGGCCGCAAGTAAACTGTGGATACAAATGGTCAATGCATTATATGAATGAATGAATATATATTTTATGCAACTTAGGATAGTAAATAAGCGAAGGGCCCCACTAACCCGACCGATCTGAACATAGTCGCCTTTAGACATGAACGCCTTTAGCATATACATATATATACATATATACATATACATATATATATATATATATATATATATATATATATATATATATATATATATATATATATATATATATATATATATATATATATAGATACCGCTGAACATAAGTCTCCTACATAGTCTACGAGTAGTTGCCACGCTTAGCAGGCGAGTTGACAACCGCAATTAGGTTTTGCTGATGTTTAAAGAGGGATAGTGCTGTTCATCTTTCGACCATTAACTTTCCTCAGTTTCCTCTTACGACGCCCGCGGGACAGGAAGGGGTGGCTTATTCTATGCCGGGACCACACGGCAAAATATTTAAGACTGTCTTATTACTGAAGGCAAAAATTTCAAAGAAACTGTGCACAAGAGTCCTACATATGTGTATGTTCATCACACCACAAAACATCTGTGCATGCACAGCTATGTTTTGGTTTAAGGGACAATAAAATTAGAAGGTACATATACACTCGTACCTCAAACGTCACGATATATACAGTAACACCCATGGCGCTGGTCTTGTCTACAGGCACTACAGTAACTATTTTCCATGTGGGCGACCGTCAGTTTGTCATTCCAAATTGCAAAAAACCTTTAACAATGATCATGCCACGCTAAAACTAGCAAAATTGACACCCAAAAATGATATCAAACAAAAAAATTTCGAAAAAAGTCGTAAATGTTGCGTGACAAGGTAAAATTTAATTAAGCCCACAGAAGCAAAACATCTTTTTATGGGTTTAAATAAAAAAAAAAAATTACTGAAATAACAAGTGGTCGCTTTATCGAAACATGTAGGCAATAACAGTTTATCGTCTCGATGTGAGGTCGCCACAAATTGAACTGAGCATTCGACATTGGATGGATTATTTAGCAACTATTCCCTGCATTCGCAACTTCATTTGTGACAAATATACCGACATACAATGACAACATAGCTTACTAGTTATTTCAAGCGAGTTTCGACCACGTGAATCTATGTAAATTTTAGTACGTATGTATATAAATTATTACTTGTACCGCATACGAGTATTTTCTAATGGAGAAAGAATTTTTGAAATTGGCAAAGTAGTTTTTAAGTTACACTACAAACATACACACAAAAATACAAATCTTTCCTCTTTATAATATTAGTATAGATGTGAAGAATTAAATTGTTTCGCTGTATATATAATTTTGCGGAACCCGAGTGACCTTTTTACAGAACCCCTAGGTACCTCGGAACCCAATTTAGGAATCGCTATATTAGACTACTGTAAATATAGAATAATTTTAAAAACATGCATTGTTAGTTCAGGAACGGAATATACACAGGTGGAATGGCTCCACTAATAGATCACCTAGGCATCCGTTAGACTGACGCCACTTATAAAAACAAAGTTAACAATATAACAATATATACCTTCTATTTCAGAATTAATTAAAGTTATTTATTAAACTTTTCTAATTATCATTACTTTAGAAATTTTTTAACAAATAAAGAATTTCTTTGTTTTAAGTACGTTTTAACAATGGAAACTTCATTATGAACATTTTGTAAGTATCTTATGCGTAGAAAGAAAACGACCACTCCAGGACGACGAAATGTTATGTAGACACATTAGACTGAATACATTTGAATTTCGAACACGGAACTATATGTTTGCAAGTGAATTCTATTTCACAACAAATATTTTTTTATTGTTAAAAATTTCGAAGTACTTATTACGTTTTAATGGAATAAGTACCGGTTTAACTTATGTGCATTTTAGTCGAAAAATCTTGACTATTTTTGGAACCATCCGGGACCATTAGTCACGAGTGCGAACCTAACTAATAATAACTAGTCGAGTTTTCTCGACTAACTAATTTACATGTGAATTTAACAGGTAGTTTTATGTCAAAATATTTTTTGCTCCGCAAAGAAAATTAACGTGGCATCAACGCGGGGTTAAATCTTGTTCGTTTTAAAAAGAATTATCAAAACAGGTCTACAATTATTGACGTATCTATTGTATATAAATGATAGGCTTTTGTTATAATTATTGCATTGCATAGCCATAAAAACACAGACAAACCTCCCTTTGTAAGTTGCTTAAAAATAATTGAAAATATTAAATATTGTTGGGAAAAATTAATATGCAAATAAACGTTGATATACTCATATTTCATCAAAGCAGACATACATCAAGCGTCTACTCATTGTCGCATCGGGCTCACCAATATCGCGGAATTAGATCCTAACGCAGTTACAAAGGAAGGAGGTATTATGGAGTTGGATAAAGCGAGAGAATGACCGTCTCTCGGCATTACTGTTTAGTATAAACCTTCTTCTTGGGTGTCGTAAGAGGCGACTAAGGGAACTTAATGGTCGATAAAAGGGACAGACTCTTAAAACATCACGAAAAGTCTTACTGTGCTTGTCAAGCCACCTGCCAAGCGTGACAACTACCGGCAAAACCCTACAATAGAGGCCAATAGGCCTATATTCAGTAGTGGTTAAATAATGATGGTGATTTTTTTTATACAACTTAGAATGGCAAACAAGCTGACGGCCCACCTGATGGAAAGTGGTAACCGTCACCTATAGACATGAGCAGTACCATGGACATAACAGAGTATACTGATTCGTCCATGATACCCCCCATGCGTTGCTATTCCTGAGGGCTCAGATGTTATTCCTCTGTACCCTGTAAATTTACGTCATATCCCACCCTTCAAACCGAAACACAGCCATGCAAATACAACTGCTTCACGGTTGAGACAGAGGTACGCAAGCAATCGACTTTTGTACAAAGTCTTCCTCTTGTAAGTGGTGATGGTGATGATGATGATAAACCTTTCTAAAATAATTGATGATGAGAATAAACCTTCTCAAATAATTTTAGGTGTACCCAATTAGATTAAAAATTCGTTAATGAATCATTACCGATCCCTGTGTTTGTTTTTAAATTGGAAAACTAGAAACTTGACAGTTGTCAATTTCCAAAAAAGTTATGAATTTAATAACGACATTTCACGCGTTTTACTCACTCTTATAAAGTGAAAATCTTGAGTCACAATACCCAATAATTTCATCTACCATCTGTCTAAGCATATCCCTAGCTCATACCTACTACTTCACCAGAGGGAGACTTTGTACAAAAGTCGATTGCTTGGGTACCTCTGTACCATTCGTGTTTCAATAGTGAAGCAGCTGTGTTTACATGGCTGTGTTTCGGTTTGAAGGGTGGGATATGGCGTGAATTTACTGGGTACGGAGGAATAACACCTGAGTCCTCAGGAATGGCAACGCATGAGGGGTATCATGGGCGAAACAGTATACTCTGTTATGTCCATGGTACTGCTCATGTCTATAGGCGACGGTTACCACTTTCCATCAGGTGGGCCGTCAGCTTGTTTGTCATTCTAAGTTGTATAAAAAAAATACTGAATATAATATACAAGCAAGACAGTTAGCGGTAGAAACATGTGGAACTAATAACAACTTTTACAGACTTTCCAGAGGGAACACACGCGTTACAGACCTATATAACGTGACCTTTATGAAACACAAACTGTGTTTCAACTTTGGATTTGATGTCCATATATGTTTTGATTTACGGGATGGGCGTCCTTCTTAAAAAATTACCAAAACTTTAACTGCGGTTAGCAACCCGCCTGCCAAGCGTGACAACCACTGGCAAAACTCTCCAAGGCCTATGTTCAGCACGGCTGGTATGATAATGATATATTTTCATATGTTCCACAAAAAAATCGACTTCAATTGGGGCAAAACCAGTTTTTTTTTTGCACAACTTAGAATGGCAAACAAGCTGACAGCCCACCTGATGGAGAGTGGTAACCGTCGCTTATAGACATGAGCAGTACTATGGACATAACAGAGTGTACTGTTTCGCCCACGATACCCCCCATGCGTTGCCATTCCTGAGGACTCGGGTGTTATTCCTCTGTACCCTGTAAATTCATGCCATGTCCCACTCTTCAAACCAATTCTTCAAAAGGGGGGTAAAGAGGTTTCTTCAGAGTCGGCAACGCGCGCGTAATACCTCTAGTATTGCAGGCATTCATTGGCTACGGTAACCGCTTACCATTAGATGGGCCGTATGCTTATTTGCCACTTCAATGGTATAAAAAAAAAGCAATCACAACTGAAATAACGGTTGAAATAAAGTTATTTTGATTTAAAAACCATGGTTCTAAAAAAATCATATTAAAACCAATGTTTTAATATAAATTTTTTGTGTGTGTCATTCTGACAAAATCTGCAAATACTTTTGGGGCATAAGTCTAGTTGGGCCATATGCTTGTTTAGTTTGCCGTGTTCAGTGAGAACTCTTGTTAATAGTTTTTTTTTTTTATTTATTTATTAAAGGTATACACAACAGGTTACAATCAATAACATGATAGACAGTATATAAAGATAATAGTTTGAACTAGATTGAGACCGAGACAGGTGTACACACAGCATGGTTAAAGCAGTCGGCAAACAATGTTAAATTATAAAGTTATATAAAGAAAGCATATGAATTTGGTAAAAAACAGTGAAGTACACGCAAATATAAAAATATATAAAGATATGGACATGTCAAAGAGACTTGATGGCTGATTGTAAAATGCTTTCGAAGGTGTTTAGACGTGAGTTGAAGATATCAATTTGAGGACATTTAGCTGAAAATTCATTAAAATCACGACGTTTATGTCTACATATACAGTTATATTCTTCAAAAAGGAACATAATACGCAAGGTATCTACTCGGAGATTGAAGAGAGAGATGGGAATGAGACTAAAATAAATTCTACAAAGACTCATCTAGATTTCCTATATACGGAACCACATTACCGCGCCGGTTATTTACGATGGCTGGTTATAGCGCGTATAGCTTAATTTGATGCTTAGCCGGTGAGTTACCACCCCGGAATTACGATGCTAACTGCAGTTTTATCACACCATTTTATGCAGTACCATGATCCGTAATTTAATAGCGCGTTATATTGGTCCCAGACGACCGATTTTCGGCTTTTTACCGCTTGATATACGTATCAATTTTTTATAACTGTTAATTTTTTTATTGAAGATTTTTTTTATACAACTTAGAATGGCAAACAGGCTGACGGCCAACCTAATGAAAAATGGTAACCGTCGCCTATAGACATGAGCAGTACCATGGACATAACAGAGTATACTGTTTCGCCCATGATACCCCCCATGCGTTGCCATTCATGAGGACTCAGGTGTTATTCCTGTGTACCCTGTAAATTCACGCCATATCCCAAAAAATAATTGGCATTTGAAAACACATATACACATAATAAACTCCTTTACCTACCCAAAGAGTTAGCGTACCCAAAACGCTGTCAATATTTTGGATACTACCTCGGTGTGGTGTGTTAGGAGACATTTTGTCAAAAACCGTATTTAGAAAGAAAGGGGAGAAGGGGTTGTCATGTGGGTCGAGCTCATGGGCAACCATAACATCAGAGAAACTGCAAATGCGCTACCGGCCTTCTAGGAAGGAATATGCCACAGTACGTAAACATTGTTACATTTGATACAAGATTTTACTATAAATTTGATACGCACCTTTATTTACGAAATAAATAAGGAATGGTTACTTTATACAGGTGAAGTTGAAATCATTAGCACCCTTTGTAGGGAGCGTTCTAACCGTGGAACTGAACATTTCCCCCGGAGAAACACTATAGCTTTACGAGTACATAACTATTATGTGTGCCTATACAAATCACACTCGACGGTAAATCCCGACACCGAAATCAAGCTCAATTTCCGGTCCACACCAGCGTTGAATATTTTGTATTATAGGTAGGACGTTATACAAAACTATTTTAACGTTTCCGGTCGATATATCATAACGGAATCCCTGGACGAGGGATAATCATAAAATCGTGTTCATTCGTTCAATCACTATAAAGCATAGCTCGTGCTCTCTATGTATGTTTGTTATAACACGTCACATGGTACTAGCCAAGAGTTTTTTGTTAATGGAGGATAATGAAATGATAACCTCGCCTACGCTATCGGTATACACTGGCGGGGCACCAGTGAGGGATGATAGGTGACGATGACATCAGATCAGTTGGGCCATAGTGACAAATTCAACAATAAATCAATTACGATGTTTTCTAGGGGGAAATTCGAGGAGGTCGATCTGATAGGGTTCATTGCTGGCCATGGGGTTGCTAATCCCGATTACTAATAATCACTTCTTCCCCCCGCTAGGAGTATTTGATTATTCAGCTATCTGAGACCCTTTCCTTCTGGATTTCCGGTAACTGTCCTAGGAACATTATAGTCTTCAATTAGGTAGAGGTCTTTTACCAATTGATACAACTAGCTCCAGATTCTTAGTGAAAAATCTTACTATGCTTTCCTCTCTATTTCTCATCATCACTATCGTTGCAGCCATTTCTTGTCTACTGCTGAATATAGTCCTTCCTCATAGGCAATCCATCAACTTCCTACACGATTGATGTCGTCTATACAACGTTTGACTCTATGACATTTAACTTTAAGGACCAAAAAAGGACCAAGAAAGACGGAAAAGAAGACATCTCTCAAAAGCTATTATCAATGGAGCGAAAAAACCACTACATTCCGTTCGAAGGATAAAGATATCTGCAGGTCTACCATGAAATGAAATTCCGAAATTTCAGACTCAATTTCGTGTTTTTGTTTATACCAAAATCGGACCAATAAATGGAGTTTAATATTTCGTTCGTCATACATCCTATCATAAAAGTCCAAAGGAACAATATTTTAACATTTTTAATATTTCCAAACGGCATGTATTATGTAATTTTAACATCAAATTTCTGTTACGTTTGGCTCCGAAATTTCGGAAAACATTTCACGGTAGGCCCTCTGATTCTAATTTTAAATATTCCTATTAAAATACTTTCGAACCACTAAACTACGGCGATTTAATTATAATGTTGACACTTCATTCCGCTTCGCGTTCCGATTAAGAGGACGGCGCCAACCGACGGAAAAATCACGTCGATTTCGTGCGGAGTAATTAGAGGTTTCGGAGGAGTTAGATGTTTGGTATATATATCTATATATATATTATTGATTTCCTATTACACGTATGTATTGAGAATCGTATTCGAGCAACCCTTTATTGTATGACTGTTCATAGAATAGTCTATTGTTATTATTTATCTCTTTCTACGTATTTTTCATGGCATGACATTATATTATACATGGACGGATGGATTTTAATAGTTGATTTATTATTGGAATTAAGGTTAGTAAGTAAGACATAGTAAAAGCTGATATAGTGATCATAAAACGTCATTTTGTCATGGTATGAAAATTGATTTAAGTGGATTGTAGACACTTATAATAGGGCTTTATTACTGCTGTAAAATACCGGCACAAGTGAACAAGTACAGACAAGATGTAGAAAGATAAGGACTTACGGAATATTCTTGTTGTAGTCTGCCTGAAGCTGCCCACAGGTGTACGGGTTGTCTATCGTCCTAGGTTCACTTTTAGCCACAAATTTGTATGAATACCAAACTGAAGCACCTTAATTATGATTATTTTATTCTGAACGCGCGAAACGGCCGCCATCAACGATTTTTGTTTTTTCTCGAATGTTATCATTTTGGGCAGCTCTGATTGGTCGCGTTCGCTGACAGGTTGAATGGAAAGGAGGGCGCGGGAAATTTGAGCGTACTCGTTTTTATGTTCTAACAGTCGATATAAAAAAAGTCAAATCCTCTCATACATTAAATATATTATTTTAGATTATAGAGCATCGAGCCTCAAAATCGGGTAAAATTTTTATCACCTAATTGTCAAATTTGCTAACTCTTTTTTTTACTATATACTTACGCATAAAACGTATCTTGACGTATTATTTAATAAATAAAATAAATGTTTACGTATTAAAAAGAAGCAGAAATTCACTCATGATTATTTATCATGCAAAATTGTATGAAAAAGTTGGACACGTTTTTTTCGAAGCATTTGTATGAAGACACTCTATCTATATAATCTAAAATTATTATTTACTCTAATAAAAGGCTCATAATAAGGATTTAAGTATAGGTAATAATAAAATTTATTTAAAATATTTGGAAAGGTAAACTAGCTGATGAAATGAAATAAAATAATTTATTTTGCTAGAATGTAGGTAGTTTTCGATGAAAGAGGTTTATATTTCCCATATACATTCTGGCTTTATGTCGGCGTGCAAATTATTAACAATGTCAAAAATTTATGCCGTACCTGATGCGATGTAATACCCGTTGTCTACAGATATGATTAGCCACCATGGGTATCACCTATCATTTTTTATTTTTTTATTTTATTAAAGTTAACAAACAGTAATACAATATATAATTATAATAAGATTACATTTAAATGTGATTAATAGTACTACCAACAACGTTAACTACAGATTGCTATATAAAGAAAGAAAGTATATAAACATGCAAATATTGGCGAGAAGTGGAGCTGACCATTATATCTATTAATTAAGTTAAATTATAAATAACATTGACACAACCACGTCACCGGTACAAATTATGCAAAACAACCAACAAAAAAAAAAGTTATTTAACTATACACATGTATTTTATAATTTATTAATTATGTGCACGCATTACTAAATTCCTGAGAGAGGGAGGAGGTTACTAATTGTTTAGCTACCATTTTTTTGAAAGTTAATGGTTTAGTAGCAAATATATCAATATTATAAAATTTGTCATTATATATTTTCAAAATTCTATTTATGGGTGAACGAATACCGGAATTGGTACGGTATCTGTTAATTGCAAACAATTCTTGTCTTCGTGAATTTCTCATTTGTGTACGCACTGGAACTTTATAATTTATCTGATTTGTTAATGAAATACAGTCATATTTACCCTGAATAATATCATACAGAATCATAATCTCTAGTTGTATGCGCCTTGATTTTAAGTCTTGCAAATTATATTTATACAATAATTGGTCACATGAACGACGGTTATGAGAAAATTTATATTGTAAACGTCGCAAAAATTTCTGTACCATTTCAATTTTATCACAGTAAAACTTATAAATAGGATTCCATATAGTTACAGCATATTCCAATTGAGATCGAATAAGGTTTTTATATAAATATAAATAAGTAGTGGGTTTCTTAAAGTTATTCGTACATCTCATTACAAAACCATACATTCTGTATGCCTTAGCAACAATATTATCAATATGTGTATCAAGCACAAGTCTAGTATCCAATGTAAGACCTAAATCTTTAATTGTTTGTACATTATCAAGGACTAAATTGCATAATGTATATGAAAAATTACTAATATTTCGTTTCCTTGTGAAGGTTATAGTTTTGCATTTATGCAAACTATAACCTTCTTATCATGAGTTGGAAATGTACGATAAATACCATGGGTGTCATGGTTTAACCTAGGGATTAAGTCCTCCAGTAATTTCTACATCCTGCTGCTGTAACACGGTAAACACGGGGGGAAGGGATTATTGGTAATGCGGACTACCAGTCCCACTGCTAGCAATATGCCCTGTCGGGTCGACCTCCACGTGGTCCCTCCTGGAAACCATCGTACTGAATTCCAGATGTATTTATCACAATGGGCTACCTGACCTATCTTTTCATTTTCACTTATGCCCTCACTGGTGCCCCGTCAGCGTATACCGTTAGCGCAGGCGAAGTTACTATTCCATTATCATCCATTAAAAAAACGCGGTAAACACACAAGTGGGAGTGACAATTTTTATAATCCTCGTCTTGTCTGGTAAATTGAAATAAGAAATTGGACGTGTTTTTGACTCTATAGCATCGACTTGTTCGTGATTTGTGAAACGGGAAATGAAGGTTTAACGTAGACGTCAGCTGGGAGCGGAAGTTACGTTCAGGTAATCCGTAACAGCTGGTTGAAAATAGACGTACTTACGTACACGCGTACTTAATCGCTGATGCCTTGTTAGTATATATTACTATGCAATAATTTATTTATTTAAACTTCAATTCTATGTACATATGGCGGACTTAACACCGGACAATGTTCTCTACCAGTCAGTTGCTGTTGGGCAAACAGAGAAATGAGTAGGCGGTGCATTATCGAATAGAGGAAAAATAAAGCAATACTTGATATATTCATATAATATAAACATATAAATAGACTAATATATAGATACACATAATATATTAAATAAATACGAATGTAAATGAATACATAGAATATTATAATATAAAATAATTAACTGTAATAGAAGAGCAAATAGCAATTTGTGACTCAAACAGAGTAACCAGTAAAATAAATTTAATTGTTTATTTGTATATTTATTTATGGTTTGTTATAAAAAAAATTGACTTCAATAATGGAAACAAAACAGTTATTTTAATTTCAAAACTAAACTACTCAACTGATTTTGTTGAAATTAGTTGTGTAGTTTAGTTCGTGTTTCTACCGTGAAGCAGTTGTGTTTGCATGGCTGTGTTTCGGTTTTGAAGGGTGGGATATGGCGTGAATTTACTGAATAAAGAGAAATAACACCTGAGTCCTTAGGAATGGCAACGCATGGGGGGTATCATGGGCGAAGCAGTATACTCTGTTATATCCATGATACTGTTCATGTCTATAGGCGACGGTTACCACTTTTCATCAGGTGGGCCGTCAGCTTGTTTGCCATTCTAAGTTGTAAAAAACAAAAAGTTTTCTGCGGCAAAAATCTGGAAAGATCTTCCACCTCCTTTGCATGTTAATATGTCCCAAATTACTTTAAAAAATAAACTTAAAAAAGTCTTATTGGAGAAACAAATTCAAAACAGTTGAGAAACTGACGCTTCACGTCTTTTTTTTTAATTTTTTTTTATTATACTGTCATTGTAAAGTGCGATAATTTATTCAGAGTCTGTTCTTTTCAGTTTTGGTTGTAATGTTTTATATATTTGTTGTTAAGTGTGTTGAGTCTCCCATCCGAGAAATAGGTACTGGCGACCTGCACGCATGCTAAAAGTAAAGAAGTTAAGGGGCCGCCTGAAAATCAGCGCTATATAGGTACTTCTCGCTGGAGCTGTACATATATAGCAACAGCTGAGGCGGCTCCTATTAAAAAAATTTTTTTTTTCTTTTTATTGTTGATTTTTTATTTTCTTATTACTGGTAATAAAGGTTATCTATCTATCTATCTAAAATAATACAACCAAATCGAGAATCTTTCTTTAGAAGACGGTTGAAAAGCGCCTTCAGTCGTGAATGCACCGACAAACGACGTGATGTTAAGGAGATATCCTACAACGAATTTCGCAGAAACCCTACATTATAAATATTATGTGTTTACATATAGAATTGACACCGCAGCAAGCAGTTTGTTTTGAGTAGGAAAAAACGGCAACTTTGTCCGATACAAAACTAAAAAGGAATCTGCGAGAGAACAAATTCTATTGTAAAGTATTTTGCGAAAATCGGTTCAGAGTTAATACCGTAATCACGTAACACAGTCGTAAAGAACAATTGAGTCAAATATAGTATATAATTATATTGAAAATCGCTTAAAAATTGTGGTAAATGCATAGCGGATTAAAGCACAAATCAACTTAGGCTTTGTGAAGTTGAAAGTACTTAGAAGTTCTCAAACAAACGCTATTTTAATTGTATGTAATGTTTATACAGAGTTTATACGAGGCCGGATTATGTTCATGTGAAAGTTCGCAATTGGCGCCTGCCTCTGCTCACACAATTTGCATTTTAAACAGTAAATATTCGTACAGCAATTCTCCTTTTTAAATTTAAAATTTTTTTTATTCATTTCGTAGAAATTTTTCATATGCTATATGGAACACAATTTTTCAAATAATCATTAATCCCTAGAGGAAGACTATAACAAAATCCTCTGCATACTTTATTCCTACCATGAAGGAAAAAAAAAGCTTTATTTACAACCAATTGCATTAACAAAACAAAATAAAGACAGTAATATTAATTTGCTACAACTAGTTGCCAATGTGACCAGCACTCAGCATTATGCCATGGCAGTTTATTTACTGCCATAACGTTGTTATACTGTGCAAACCACACAGTGGCTTTACAGACGATTACGATCTACTTCACAGTTTTAAAACAATAATCAAAATATAAGAACATATTAATATACTTTTTTGTTAGGAAGGCAAAGGAGCAGACGATCCATCTGATGGAAAGCGGCTACCGTCGCCCATGAACACCTGCAACTCGAGAGGAGTTGCTTGTGCGTTGCCATCCTTTATATATAATATATGTATATACAAGAGAGATCGCTTGCAGACCAATGAATTAAATGTAACAATAATTCTAAATGTACGAGTATATAAATGAAACTCCTAAGGTCATCGAACATCCAACAATCCAAGCCCCGCTGACTGTGGAGGATAAAAAAAAATGAGGCTTAGCTAGTTAGCACTATCCATTTTAATGGACTTGTTTTCCGTTCTAAATATCATAGAGAAAAATATTCGTATTTGAGTTTGTGGAGAGTGAAAGTATTTGTCTATTCGCTATACTGTCACTTTGCTTACAAAAAATCATCATTTCATTTCAGCCATTATCCATCTGCTGGACATAGTCCTCCTAAATAGACTGTCTTTAAGGAACGGTCCTGAGCCACCTGCATCCACTGACTCACTGCAATATATTTGAAGTGGTCACTCCATCTAGTTTGGGGTTGTCTTACACTGAGTTTGCCCGTACGGGGTGGCCACTCAAGAACCTTTCTTCCCCATCAGTTATCGATTTCTGGAGCTATGTGACCAACCCATTGCCACTTTAACTTGCTTATTCTTCGGACTATGTCGGTTACTTTAGTTCTTTTGCGGATATTCTCGTTTTGGATTTTATCACGTAAAAAAACTCCGAGCATACTGCCCGCTAATAATTAATGCTCCTTTCCACTCAGGGTTTGCTGGAAGAGAACTCTTACAGAGTTAAGCTCGCCTGTTGTACATCTTTATTTATATATATATATATATATATATATATATATATATATATATATATATATATATATATATATATATATATATATATATATATATATATATATATATATATTAGATGTTGTAATTTTTCGTGTATAATAAAGAATAAATAAATAAATAAAACATAGCCCTCTCCATAAAAGAAATATAATATTCAATTACAAAAACCTATACTTAGCACATATAAATATTAATTTAACTTGTACCGCTAACTAGACTCTAGATAATCACAAACTTCTCGAACAATTTATATATAACTTTGATGTATAAGTTCGGAGAAAAGTAAGAAAGATCTATTGTGAACTGTACAGTTGGAGTCTCTAAACCGTGTAATTCAGGATATTTCTTTCTTCAAATTGTCCAAGAAACATATTAATTCTGAATTAGATATATTAAACGACTCCCTGAGGATCCAGAGGTTCAATTAGTAAGAACGACCTAACTAAATGTATAATATAGTTTTTTTTTTATACAACATAGAATGGCAAACAAGCTAACGGCCCACCTGATGGAAAGTGGTAACCGGCGCCTATAGATATGAGCCATGGATATAACAAAGTATACTGTTTCGCCCATGATACCCCCCATGCGTTGCCGTTCCTGAGGACTCAGGTGTTATTCCTCTGTACCCTGTGAATTTACGCCATATCCCATTCTTCAAACCGAAACACAGTCATGCAAACACAACCGCTTCACGGTAGAAATACGAATGGGACAGAGGTACCCAAGCAATCGTCTTTTGTACAAAGTCTCCCTCTGGTACAATAGTATATATTAATGTATATTAAAAATAATGTTTTTAAAGGAAAAACACAATACATTTCTTATGTATTGTGTATTGCCTTAATGTGTTACTATAATTGTCACATATTTTTCACCACATTTGCCCTTCATACGCTTTCTGTTTTTACCCAATGGTTAGCTGGTGGAGAATGCCATATGGCATTAAGCTCGCCATTTGTACAAAGTTTTATTGTGCAATAAAGAATAAATAAATAAATATAGAGAAATATAATTTTGATCATTAATTATGTTATATTTTTCTATTTTTTTGTTCGTTACATTGCACCGACAATTATACTCGTATTTTGTCATTCCTCTCTACAGACGACTGGTAGATATAACTACTTACTTATAAAAGATATTTGCTTTGCTCGTAACCCTGGAATGTAAGGCTGTGGCCCATCAACGTTTAGAAATCCTCGGAACGGTGAGGTCGCTCCGTGAGGCCTGTGAAGAACCCAGGAAGCTTCTGCGCTTCTGGGCGGAGCTAGGTTGGCTGCATTAGCCACGACTCATACGCACAACGGCCCAAATGAGAGGCTAAGCGCGGAAAATAGTCTTTCTCACACTCACACATTCAAATATATTTGCTCATTAATTAATACTGTACCACACACACACGCACACGCACACGCACACGCACACGCACACGCACACGAATATATTTGACAAGCAAACGAAAACACGCACACATGTGTGTGTGTGTGTGTGTGGCAGACGTTTTCCTAAAAATTAAATAAATGCAATTAGGCTTTAGACATGTTTTAAGAGGGACGCTGCTGCCCTTCCCTCGCCCTCCCTTAGTCGCCTCTTACGACACCCACGGCCAAAGAAGGGGTGACTTATTCTATGCCGGGACCACGCGGCCACTAACACTAACGGTAAATATATTAGGGGTATGAATTTAAAAAAGATTTTATAAATAATATTAATATCTAAGTAGTTGTAAAATGCAACTAGGAGAACATAGGTCAATAAACTAACGCAAAAGACTAACTAACTAACCCTAAAACATCTTAGTAATAGTAAAAGACTAAAAAGCTTCTGAAAAAACGGGAAGAGACCCTGTTGAAATTACTAGGTCGTCATAACAACAAAGAGTCTCATCGCGTTACAATTTCGTCACCCCGTAATACATTGAGGGTACCCAATACCACCGCTATTTGCATTTAACACCGTAGACAGAATTTTCTGTGTAAATAAAAAAAAGAATCGGCAGTGTGGCGAGGCGAGGTGCAGCGTACAACGCGCCACTGGAGGCACCCTCCATTTGCATTTTAATTGCAGTCGCAACGTGTTAATGAATATAAATACATTAAACCGAGACTGTTTGACGGCGTACGCAATGAAATTAGCGGAAAATTTTATAATCCACACGTTACGGAATGTCTCTTTTAAAACATTATTGACTCGTGATGCTTTATTTACTGAAGTTCCTTTTAAATAAGAGTCGAGTGCAAGCAGGATTACAGTTCTAGGGCTCCCGATTATTTTGCTATCACAATATTGTATAGACAATACGAAAAACTACGAATGACAAACGAAATTATTATATGCTTTAAAAACCATCATCATCATCATATCAGCCTTTAACTGTCCACTGCTGGACATAAGCCTCCCCCTAGGGGGGTTTTGCCAGTAGTTGCCACGCTTGGCAGGCGGATTAACAACTGCAGTTAGGCTTTGAAGAGGTTTTAAGAGGGACGCTTCTGTCCATCCCTCGGACTCCCTTAGTCGCCATTTACGACACCCATATAAAAGAAAGGGGTAGCCTTTCCTATGCCGGGATCACAAGGTAATGAAAAATAAAACTATAACAACGAGGAATGAAACAACTGGATCTACCAGCACGAATTCAGCACATATTCATGATCTCAATAAGGTACTATCTATAATTTTAACTCTGGAATATTTATGTTACGTTATTGACTTGTTCAGCTATGTATCATTGCCATTTAATATTTTTTTTTTTATTGTAAATCATATATCGTCATATAATCATTTAATACTAAAAACAGCCAGATGTTGCTTTTCTACAAAAAATCTTAACAAATTAACAAAATGAGACTTTGTTACTCCAACAAATAAATTCGTTTATTAAAAAAAAACTATCAAAATTGATTATAAACAAATTTTGATAACATAAAAAAATATAGACAAATCGGTTGCTGATAAATGACACTTTTACTAACTTTTCTTTCCTGTAGGTACATAAAATTATAAAAAAAGATAGAATGATATAATATGACTTTAGAGCCAAGTGGAAAGAGGCGTGCTATATTATTGTAACTTTACGGTAGGAGACGTGGCAGGGAGGTCAGCTGTCTCCAGGGGACGGGCATATAAACAAAAGGAACCCTGGAGCCGCTCCAATGTACTTAAAATAAGTAATTTGAAGGCTGCACTCAGTAGGAGACGCATGTTTTACGATTATTTTTTTTATCTACAGACAGTTTGCAATTAGTAGAAATACGTTGATTTGGGGGGAAAGGGATTGTTAGTAATGGAGACTGAGAATCTCATTGCTAGCAATATACTCAACCAGGTCGACCTCCTCGCGGTTCCCCCTGGAAACTATCATGGTTAATTCCTGATGAATTCATCATGATGGGCTAACTGGCCTGTTTTCATTCTCATCTTTCACCCTTCACTGGTGCTCCGCCAGCGTATCCCGTTAGCGCAGGCGGGGTTACCATACCATTTTCACCCATAAAAAAAAAATAGGTTGATTTTATACTTGTAAAATAATGCACCTATCCATACTGCCGTAACGTCTCAAGGTTTCAAGATTTCACTTGGTAACATTGAAAGAACTAAGTTACGTCTAAAATATCTTCTGGAATCGATAAGAGTGATTGTGTCGAAGGACGGCCGCCGCTTGGCAGCCGGCCAGCGCGCCACTTGGTCAAGGTCTGGCCCTGGTGCCCAATTCAGAGGCCATTCCGCTCGTGCCTATTTCGGTGTACGAACATGTTCCAACATACAAGGCTGTGGTCATGACCGCACTAATAGTTGTAATGGATAATTTTCATTTTCAATCATACGACAAATCTTACAATTGGTCGTATGATTGAAAATAATATAGTAAGCAGAGACAAGTGAAGATATTGGTTGGGGCTTGGTCCAGGGTGGCAGGACGGATTTATATATATATATATATATATATATATATATATATATATATATATATATATATATATATATATATATATATATATATATATATATATATTATACAACTTAGAATAGCAAACAAGCTGACGGCCCACCTGATAGAAAGTGGTAACCATCGCCTATAGACATGAGCAGTACCATGGACATAACAGAGTATACTGTTTCGCCCATGATACCCTTATCATGATAGATAATGAGCCGAATAGACTGATAAGTATAGAAAAAAATAAAGATATTGTGGTGTGAACTATACTAATAGATGTGGTTGAGACTGTAGATGATTTATTTAAACGTCAATGCTCAATTATATATGTAAGTGTAAATATGGCAAACTTAATACCTAATGGCGTTTTCTATCATTCCACCATGAGGCAAGCAAAAAATTAAGATAACGCTGTAATCGGTCTACTAAGAACGTCATGACAATCCCATATCCTATTCATTCATGCAATCTCCAAAAACGCCCAACCGAATTAAATAAAGTTTTATAAACGATACATATGTATTTTTTACAAAACTTTATTTAATTCGGCAAATAAAATAAAAAAATATAAAATTAGTGCAAATATTTGCACTAATTTTAATAACAGAATAATTTTTATCTCGATAAGAAAGATGTACCCGATAGGTGGCAGTAGGGAGCAAAACAACGTCTGATGGGTCAGCAAGTCATTATTTATAAAGAGACAGTCCAAAGCAATGTCCCGACAAAACCGTAGATATCTTTCAATACGGATACAAGCTATACACATGTAAATTAGATTATCGACTTGCTCGTGTCCGTCCGTCGCAATAAATTCACGGCGCTACCCCCGGCGGGCAGCGCCGCTACATCCACATACTATTATGTTTAATATTAGAAGCGGTGTTTCCCACAATATACCAGATGGAGACTTAGTACAAAAGTCGTTTGCTTGGCCACCTCTGTCCGAGATATGTTTCTACCGTTCTACAGTAGTATTTACATGGCTGTGTTTTGGTTTAAAGGGTGAGATATGGCAGTGAATTTACTGGGTACAGAGGAATAACATCTGAATCCATAGAAATGGCACCGCATGGGGGGTATCATGGGCGAAACAGTATACTCTGTTATGTCCATGGTACTGCTCGTGTCTATAGGCGACGGTTATCACTTTCCATCAGGTGAGCCGTCACCTTTTTTGCCATTCTAAATAGTACAAAAAAAATTCAAAATCACTATAATTTTGTGATTAATAGAACTAAATGCTTACATCATCATCATCATCATCATATCAACCAATAATTTGTTCACTGCTGAACATAAGCCTGCCTTCCTCATAAGGGGAGTTTTGCCAGTAGTTGCCACGCTTGGCAGGCGGATTAGTAACCGCAGTCAGGCTTTGGAGATGTTTTAAGAGGGACGCTGCTGCTCATCCCTAGCCCTTCCTTAGTCGCCTCTTACGACACCCAAGGGCCTATTCTATGCCAGAATCTGCATACACCTATACACCTATAGAGCTATATAGGTATTTAGCCATTATCTGTTTACTGCTGGACGTAAGCCTCCCCCATGGACTGCCATAAAGAACGATTCTGAGCCACCTGCATCCACTGATTCCCTGTAACGCATTTTAGGTCGTCACTCCAACTAGTGGGGTTGCGTTTACCTATATATATATATATATATATATATATATATATATATATATATATATATATATATATATATATATATATATATATACAATAATTTACTTAGGTTTATTTAGGTTGGGAGATCACTTATAATTAGTAATAGTATTTAAGGAATTGTATATTAACTTTAATTTATTGATGTATTGTACATAACTATAAGTAAACAATAATTAGTATAAGTCTACAACTAATTTATAATTTAATATTTCACGTAATTATTCTAGAACTAACCATATTTCTGCGGCAAATGTTACTCTGTATGAGTTGACTGATTATGTTAATACAATATGGACATATTTACACCGCGAACAACACGCGTTGCAACAAACTATGCACAAATTCATACTTATCTGGTCTGCGGAGTTCAGCGAACTCTCATATAAACTTTCAGTATGGGATTACTACTAATTTAGCAGTACAGACGTCTGTTTGACATGCTACTTTAACCTTACAACTACTAGTTAAATTGTAATATTTTTAAGTTTATAATTAAATTTTTTTTTTCTTTATTATAATTCTCAATTCATCGATTTTTTTGTACGTACGTTCACCTGAACACCAATTCTGGACCAATGTTGATAATTGTTTTTTCAATCAAGTACTTTGCTTGCGTATTTATAATAATTTTGTACTTTTTTTACAATTAAAGATATCTGTGGAACAAATTTAAAGCTAAACGTGGCAACTACTGGCAAAACTCCCCTTATGGGAAAAGCCTATTTATTTATTTATTAAAAAACCAACAGCATACAATTTATAGCTTAAAACAATATCAACTTATCCATAAAAAAGCCAATAACAGGTTTTCACTGACTTAGCGATATAAATTTGTCGTGGCTAGAGTAAATTTGTCGAGGCTAGAGTAAAAGAGCCTATGTTCAGAAGTGGATAATAAACGGCTGAAATGAACCGAATGATATAATAGCAGTAATCATTATCGGTAAAATATCTCCAATACTTTACGAATAAAACCAATTTAGAAAGGATGGATGTAAGATGAAGTACAGAAGAAAAATGATCGGACTTAAGTAAAGATATTGGTTGGGGCTTGAGGCCGCCCTATACGGACGTAGGTCGACCAAATAGGTAATGAGCAAAAAGGGGCAAGTTAACAGTACTAGTAACCGGTTAGCTTGCACGAATTCTATTAATATTATAAATTTGAAATATTGTAAAGATATTTGTATGAACGCAGTTGAATGGATTTGAACTTATATTACTTATTACTTTATATCCTGATTTACATGGACAAAACCGCAGAAAAAAAGCTAGTGGATTGATAAATATGGGAAAAACAAAAGAGGTCTGCTTGAATCGGAGCATTTGATGTCCCATATTATCTGTATATACACACAAAAGAGACAGACGTGACGTATGTGTGTATGTTTAGGACTAAACAATATCGACTATAGTATCCTTATAGTATCCGCCCTGTATGACTCTAAAATATACACAGGGGGGGGGAGAGATTGTTAGTTTATTAGCTGTTAACGGTCCACTGTTGAACATAGTCATCCGAATAAAGAGGATTTTTGGTAGTACCAGTTGCTGCCATGCTTTGCAGGTAGATTAGCAACTAAAGTTACGCTTTGGTGATGTTTTAAGACGGACACTGCTGCCCGTCGTTCGCTCTCTCTTGATTGCTTTTTACGACACCCACGGGAAAGGAAGGGGTGGTCCATTCTATGCCGGGACCACACAGTTAAATCTAAGTTTATTTTAATAAAAATATTACTTTCTTTCTTTTCTTTCTTTATACAGTTACTCAAACAATAATACTCACCAGAGGGAGACTTTGTACAAAAGTCGATTGCTTGGGTACCTCTGTCCCATTCGTATTTCTACCGTGAAGCAGTCGTGTTTGCATGGCTGTGTTTCGGTTTGAAGGGTGGGATATGGCGTGAATTTACTGGGTACAGAGGAATAGCATCTAAGTCCTCAGGAATGGCAACGCATGGGGGGTATCATGGGCGAAACAGTATACTCTGTTATGTCCATGGTACTGTTCATGTCTATAGACGACAGTTACCACTTTCCATCAGGTGGGCCGTCAGCTTGTTTGCCATTATAAATTGTATAAAAAAAGTAAAGTCGTAAAAGCCGGCGAGACACCTATATAATAACACATGTGTATAGACAAATAACCTCTCACATAACAGACCTGGCTGATTAACATGAATTTACATTTTAATCACGCGCCTGCCGACGCAAATGACAAAAAAAACTTCATACATCTATGAATTTAAATTCGAGCTTAGCTCTGGACGCGTAAAAGTCGGCTTAATTAAATGTTTCACGGGGACCCTATTAGGGCGCGTTTAATTGGAGCTGTAGCGAGCGACTAATTCACTCTTTCAATGGCTTACGGTTTCGAATAAACGCGAAACGAGCGAGCAAAGTGAACGCGCCCCTAGGATTCCACATCCTCTATAATAATAGCAATAACACGCGACTGTGTTTACGTTAAACGGAATAAAAGTTCTCAACTCGTGTAGCAAATTTTAATTTTCAATCATTTCAGCGATATATTACTGCATTCTATTACATTTTAAACTCTCCTATTATGTTAACATTTTATCAAATTCCAGATCTATCTGAATAAGGTTTTATTCTTTGAATACTGTAAGGATGTCATTAATAAACATTTATTTATTTATTTTACACTTTATTGCACCAAATAAAAAGAAAAATAACAAATACAGTAAATATTAATGAGAAGTGATACAAAAGGCGGTCTTATCGCTAAGCAATCTCTTCCAGACAACCTTTGGGTAGAGGACATTGAGAAAAAGACAAAGGGTAGGTGGCGCACTATTATATAAATATTATCACATACATACACTACATATACACAAACAAATATATACATATACATACATATACTTAATAGCACACATACAACAGAAGAAAATGATGGAGGAAAACGAAGAGAGAACACAGGAAAATAGTACTAAAGTGAGAGGTAGTAAGATTTAACAGAGGTTTTGAAGCTAGTGAGAGTTTGAGCGCACCGAATAGAGGTAGGCAGATATAATAGATGTTATTAATATTTATTTATATGTTTTGTATCTGAATAAAAAAAAAATATGCATAACTTAAAAATACATATTTAAAAAAAATAATATTGATCAAATATTAGCTTTTTTTTTCAATATATGAGTTTAAGACTTAATAGATGGCTTCATTTTAAAACTGTATCTATTTATTTATTATTAACATTTAATTAATTTAAAATGGCTTTTATATTTACAATAAATCCTGTAAAATGTAATAACATCAATCGAATATAAAAAAAAAGGTGAATAAAGTCGGAATAAATAATTCCAATCGTTCAAAATAAAAGATCATTCCGACTCCAGTTCAGTGGAGTTTAATCATTCCCAGATTCTCGCGAACAGCGGCTCATGGAAGGATCGGCCGCCAGCGAGTGGCGACGACCCAACGGGATTACTTTCTTCAAACGATATCACACAGAAGATTTTCGTTTATGCACTACGAATAGGTACATTTCGCCCAATAAACCAGAGCATTAGCACTGCTCTTTTATTTCAGAGGGAGACTTTGTACAAAAGTCGATTGCTTGGGTACCTCTGTCCCATTCGTGTTTCAACCGTGAAGCAGTAGTGTTTGCATGGCTGTGTTTCAGTTTGAAGGGTGGGATATGACGTGAATTTACTGGGTACAGAGGAATAACACCTGAGTCCTCAGGAATGGCAACGCATGGGGGGTATCATAGGCGAAACTGTATACTCTGTTATGTCTATGGTACTGCTCATGTCTATAGGCGACGGTTACCACTTTCCATCAGGTGGGCCGTCAGCTTGTTTGCCATTCTAAGTTGTATAAAAATAAATAAAAATAAATTTTACAACTGATTTATATAAAACTAGTTATCAGAGGGAGATAGATAGATACTCTTTATTGTTTCCTCCAAAAGATTACAATAGTAAACTTATTATAAATATAAATAATTACAAGAAATAATCACAATGAGAAAACAATGGGCGACCTTATCGCTAAGAGCGATCTCTTCCAGGCAACCTTTGGATGGAGAGGAGTAATTATAAACAGTTTGGTGGGAGGCACTATGAAAAATTTTTTTAGTTCTAAATATGGGAGATGTGATACATATAATAATATAAATATTATCCCTGTCATTATTATATTTATATACATTACACACACATATACATATATATACATACACATACACATACATACATACATATACATATATATATATATATATATATATATATACATATATACACACACACATACATATATATATACATATACATACCATACACATACAAATACATATACATACATGGACATAAACGCCTACACAAATACATAAAAATATATAAATACTGTTCACGAAAAGTATGCAAGTAATAAGTACGAGGTTTGTCCGGAAAGTACGTATAAAAGTTTTTTAAAAATTTTATTTTACAATTATTCAGGTAAATCAATTTTATCCCCTTCAAAGTACACCCCCTGTGACATAATGCACTTGTGCCAACGCCGTTTCCACTGTGAGAAGGCTCCTTGAAAGTCCTCTGGTTGTAGGTTTCTCAGCTGCCCCGTCGTAGCTTTTTTTATCTCATTTATGTCCCCCAAATGCCGCCCCCGAAGTACCAATTTGGTTTTTGGGAACAAGAAGAAGTCACACGGGGCCAAATCCGGCGAATAGGGGGGTGTTCGGTCACCGTAATGGAATTTTTACTCAAAAACTCACGGACAACAAGAGAGGTGTGGGCAGGGGCATTGTCGTGGTGAAGAATCAACGCCCCTCTCGCGCCTTCTGGACGAACTCGTGCCACACGAGCTTTGAGGCGTCTGAGCACATCGACGTAGAATTTTCCATCAACTGTCTGGCCTGGAGGGACGAATTCTTGATGGACAATCCCCCGAACATCGAAAAAAACAATCAACATTGTCTTGACATTTGAGCGGGATTTTCTTGATTTTTTTGTTCGTGGTTCCCCGGATGTCTTCCACTCTTTGCTTTCACGGTATTCTTGCCGAGTTTCGAGAGAAACTTGATTACGACGCGCTGCTCTTCAACGGAAGCGGGCTCCATGCCGACGGGGTTTCGTTAGACGGTAACTTCACAGATGGCGTGACAAAGTTCGCACCGCACGGCGGTCAGACCAGAACTGAAGCATTGTTAGGGACATAAGGAAGGGGTCCTATTAATGGCCTCCCCATCCTCTTTCTCGCATTCCAGAACACTTTTATACGAACTTTCCGGACAGACCTCGTATGCTAACCAGACATATAAACACATTAAGAAGATGACAACTTGCTCAAATAATAGTTCTTCAGTTTTGCTTTAAAACCAGCCGTACATTTTATATTTCGTAAGGAAACTGGTAAAGCATTCCAAAGCCGTACAGCTTGCACCGTAAATGATTTGTCATAAAAATTTGAGAAATGTACCGGAATCTTCAGACTTTGTACAAAAGTTGTTTGTTTGGGCACCTCTGTTCCATTCATGTTTCTACATGTTGTGTTTGCATGGCTGTGTTTCGGTTTGAAGGGTGGGATATGGCTGTGAATTTACTGGGTACAGAGGAATAACACCCGAGTCCTCAAGAATGACAACGCATAGGGGGTATCATGCACGTAACATCTGTTATATCCATGGTATTGTACGTGTCTATAGGTGGGCCGTCAGCTTATTTGCCATTCTAAATTGCATAAAAAAAAAACTAGCTGCAAACCGTAGCTTTTCTTACGTTCAGACAAAAATATAGAGAACTGAGTACTCTATAGCATTTTAATAATGAAAGATTAAGCGGATACGGAAGCTAGTAAGGTCGAAGAGGTTTTGGGTTTGCAATTGGCATAAAACGCGTCCCAAGTTGCAGGATTACGTTAAAGGGCATTTTTAATTCATCGGTGTCTTCTTTTGTGTGTATGTTACACGATATATTAGATAATTATGTACAGTTCTCACTAATTCCTTATGTACTCGATGTTTCCACTCGTTTTGGTTCCATATTACGAGTAAATTCCAACGACTGTGCATAAGCCACTATTATTATTAAACGAGACAAAATACTGCTCGTCGCGGGACAAAATTTACTTGCAGACTCGATTTAAATTCAAATATTTTAAATATACATGCGTCTGTGTAACGTCTCGCCGAAAATATTTTCAAAGTAAGGAAAGTTGAGATAAATTTTGTCACATCTGACGTAGTTTTCTTTTTCAGAACAAAATCTACTTGATCGAAATAAAAAGTAGCTACACATGTTCAAAGTCTTTCTTCTGTTATATCACAAGCGGTTTAAGCAAACCTCAATAGAATATTTGATCAGTACGTACGCCTAGTGAAATGCAGTCTAATAACTCTCAAAATAACTTTTTTTTAATATTATTTTCTGGGCTTTTACCTTCTTCAGGTATATCAGTCCTATTGTACCCTGAACTGATTTCTCAAACAAAACTTTATCTACTTTCTCTAGACGCGAAAAGAGAAGAATTAATGGGCATCAATAATACATTATTTCTAAATGTTATTAATGTAGGATCATCATTATTCACATATCAGTCATTAACTGCCCACTGTTGAACAAAGGCCGCCTCCATAAGAGGTTTTGCCAATAGTTGCCACACTTGGCAGGCTGGTTGGCAACCGTAGTTAGGTTTCAGTGACGTTTAAGACTAAGATGTATTACTATATGTTGGAGTGCAATATAGAATATTTTAACTATATTATCTGTATAATTCAGTAAGAAGCATGAAGAATCTTACTTTAAATTTTGTTAAAATACCAGAAACAGACTTTGTACAAAAGTCATTTGCTTGGATACCTCTGTCCCATTCGTGTTTTTATCATGTGGTAGTTGTGTTTGCATGGCTGTATTTCGGTTTAAAGGGTGGATTATGGCAATGAATTTGTAGGGTACAGAGGAATAACACCTGAGTCCTCAGGAATGGCAACGCATGGGGGGTTTCATGGGCGAAACTGTATACTCTGCTATGTCCATGGTACTGCTCATGTCTATAGGCGACGGTTACAACTTTCCATCAGGGGGGCAGTCAGCTTGTTTGCTATTCTAAGTTGTATAAAAAAATAAAAAAGACGTATAAATAAGTAAAGACAAAGACATTAATATCGTGCCTCCCATCAAATTGTTTATAATTACTCCTCTCCATCCAAAGGTTGCCTGGAAGAGATCGCTTTTAGCGATAAGGCCGCCCATTGTTTTCTCATTGTGATTATTTCTTGTAATTGTTTGTATTTATAATAAGTTTACTATTGTAATCCTTTGGAAGAAACAATAAAGAGTATCTATCTATCTATCGCAAACCAGTTTATCTTCTGACTACCGTCGCCGGGTCGGAGTGCGCATGCCACGTAGAGGTCAGACGCTGGGCCCCATTTGCCACCGTCTAAATAATGGAGCGGTGGCGTTGGAACAAATTGACAATTATGTGCAACTACTTGGGGGTATCCAATTATGCATGAGCTACCTGTGCAATAACCCTCCCCACTTTACTCGCTGCACTAAGACTAATTCAGTGAGAGCTCTAAATAATCTAATCACACTAGGGGGGTTAAAAAGCCCACCTTACATGAATCGTAGGAAGCTTTACATAACCGGCTAAGTTTAATAGACCTTTGTACTAAGGGCATAATATTAACGGACTAACACGTTTACATCAGTGGTTTATACAAAGCGCATCCTATAAAGCAGTGTTTTGCAATCTTTTTCATTACGCGACTCCCTTATTATGTAAAAATATGTTGCGACCCCCTACCCTCTACGGTTTCGAATGTGTATGAATTTTATTATAGTACAATTATGAAATCCGTACAGTTATATTTATATTCACAGTTGGGTATCGATAAAATAAAATAAATAATACATAATAAAGTATCTAAAACAGACGTGTAATCGATGTCTGTTATAGATACTTCATTATGTATTATTAATTGATTGATGTATTTACGGAACTGTTGATTTTTCACTGCTTCGCGACCTTCCGCGACCCCCTTGTAGAGGCTCGGGGACCCCCCAAGGGGTCGCGACCCACACTGAAAAGTACTGCTATAAAGATTCGTGTACAGCAAGGTTTTAACACTCTCAGAAATCAACCTCAATACAATAGACTGAAAAAGAAAAAAATCGAATGTATGTTGGTCCAAAAAAAAAAAACGATACTGTCCTACTTTCACTAATTGTATTGATATTATAAATAGAGAAGATTATATAAATATTGAAACGATTGTTACTCAGTCAGGTTTGAAAGGCTGAACGTATTTATATAAAATTTGGGTCACTACATTTGAATCGACTTGTATTCTTAGATTATCACTACGCAGAACAATAATGTAATTCTTTTAACCATCAATCAATGACACATTTATTTTTTGATACATAGGTAACAATTGATGGTAAAAGTACATTATATTGTTACCTCTTTATCTTGATTTTATTTTATCTTGCTTTTATGTAATTAAGTATTCATTTTGTTTCTGTACATTTTTGTTTAAGGTTGAAAATGGTATGGTAGTAGGTGGTAGCCTGCGCTAACGGGATACGCTGGCGGAGCACTAGTGAAGGGTGATAGATGAGAATGAAAACAGGCCAGTTAGCCCATCATGATGAATTCATCAGGAATTAACCATGATAGTTTCCAGGGGGAACCGCGAGCAGGTCGACCTGGTTGGGTATATTGCTAGCAATGAGATTCTCAGTCTCCATTACTAACAATCCCTTTCCCCTCATGTGTACATATTGCTAATGTTTATAATCCGTACCATTTTTTGAAGAGAACAATCGTTTTCATTCATTCATTCATTCATTCATCGTTTATGTCTAATGAATTTGAATCGTCTACAGATAATCTAGAGCAAGGCGTTTCAAATAATTTTTAACACTAAATAAAATATATTTACAACTGTAATTCCTGGTAGTAAAACTAGAGGCATCATCGATTACCACCTCACCCTTATAGCGAATATAACAATATTCAAAAAACATTACACTGCGAAGCGGAATACCTTGGTTGCCATTCTTATTTGGAGGATTAATTAGGAGTGTGATTAGAACCGGTGACCCTCGCCAAAATTGCCTGTTAACGTCTGCTACAGTGGCACCGCTGATTTGTGAGTGCCTTGAGAAAACAGTAATTAATGACTGTGTATAAAGTACTAATGTGGCCTGCACAATTAAAGAAACGAAATGGTCGGCAGCGGTTGCAATTTGTTAACTTTTATTTCGGGCCTAATGATATTGACATTAGATTGAGTTTGTTCAGACAAATATACTCAGGGTTTGCTGGAATAGAACTCTTACAGAGTTAAGCTCGCCTGTTGTACGTCTTTATTTTACATATATTATATGTTGTAATTTTAAAGAATAAATAAATAAATAAATATTGTAACATTTTCTATGACGTCCGACAAAAATATATATCTAAAATACCAGTTTTAAAATGCCTCTCATTAACTTCCCGCGTCATGTCGTTCGTGAAAACATTTTTAGAGCATCTCCATAAAGGAGGCAGAAGGATTACAATTCATCTGTGTATGTATTTGACGATACTCTAGCCAATTCTAAACCAACTTTAATATTTTTGCAACCCATAAAGATATTCACATATCGGTTCACTTACGACTGAAGGACTGTTTCTTTTTTGCACACAGCCGAAATCTTAAATCTTTTCCATCAATCTTGGATGCCATTTTCTACACCGCACAAAGTTTCACACACATTTAAAACATTAAAGAGACAATTTGACTTTTTCGTATTAACAGAATGGGCCCAGTGTAATTCCCCACAGCCCGTGAGAGGTTTCGATTTTCCAAATCTTTCTTCGCTGACCTAGTTTCTAAATAGTTCAGCAGCATTTGCGACGCAACTTGATTCCTTGCAGTGCATGTGCGACAACACATCTGTGTTGACTATACTTAAACTTTGACCTAAGACTGAACGTATTATTGGAAATAGAATATATATTCAGATATATGGTTACAAGAAAAGTTTCCCGATGGCGATTCGAGAACTTCATATAAGTATGATTAATGACATATTTGATTGAATTTGGTGTTATTTTGCGAATACTTGTTAGTAGCTTAATGTTATTTTGTTTGATTCCATTATGGTTAATATTTGTGAAACCATAGATAGATAGAATAGAATAGAATAGAATAGAATAGAAATCATTTATTCAAATAAACTTACATTGAAGCACTTTTGAAAAGTCATTACATTTTTTTTAATTTACCGCTCGTTCGGAAAGCTGTCTCATCACAAGAAGAACGAGCAAGAAACTTGCGTGATGCTCTTTTAAATAATTTTATTATTACTTTACATTTTTAAGTTTAATTGTGTGAATACAAACCACCAATTAGCACTAATTCAATTAAATAGTCAAAAAGAAAAAAATATTGAATACATAACCAACTGGTTAAACAATTAATAAGAGGAAATCAGTCATAGTGATTAGAGCAGACCAGTCCCTACAAGCAGCACCCGTTCACGAGTATGACGGATGAGCCAGCCATCACTGCGCTCGACCATATTTTAGGGAGCCCAATGACCCGGCCCACCACGCCGCCACAAGTCTGGACATTTTAGTGAGCACGACTACTCAAAACACTAGACCACGTCAAAGCTACTCACAATTGCCATCTGATAGTTATAGTATTCACATTTTACATAAGAATGCATGCGGCAATTAATACAAAAAACCGCTACGCTTTCATGTTTCTAAAATTAATCAATTAAATCAAGAAAGCAATGAGAAAATAAAACCATAACGTTGTATGCTAATAAACTAATTATTTACTTGATATGTTGTCATCTATGAATTCGTCTATCCTGTAATAGGCTTTCTTACATAAAAATTGTTTAATATAAGATTTGAATTGCCTCTCTGTCAGATTTAATGCAGATTCCGGCAGTTTATTATAAAATCTTATGCAATTACCATAGAATGAATTACTGATTTTGTGCAGACGGCATTTAGGTAAAATAAGCTTATTTATATTGCGTAAGTTTCTACTTGTACAGTCTTTGAGTTTTTTAAAACTCTCTAAGTTCTTCCGTGTATACATAATATTTTCATAAATGTATTGTGAAGTAACTGTGAGGATATTTGAGTCTTTAAAGCACTGACGTAATGACTCTCTCGAACCCATACCATAAATAGAACGTATGGCTCTCTTTTGTAAAACAAATATAGTATTTATATCGGCTGCTTTACCCCACAGTAGTATGCCATAAGACATTATGCTATGGAAATAACTAAAATATACAAGTTTAGCCGTCGCCACGTCTGTTAATTGCCTAATTCTTCTAATTGCATATGCAGCAGAACTGAGTCTACTGGCCAATTTTGAAATATGGGGCCCCCATTGTAATTTCGAGTCCACTGTTATACCTAAAAAAACTGTATCATTAACAAAATTTACTATTTCGTCATTAAGCAATAACTGTGTATTTATTAGTCTTACATTAGGAAGTGTAAATTTTATACACTTTGTTTTGCTGGAATTTAATAATAGGTTATTACAGGTAAACCAATTTAATATTGCAGACATAGCACAATTTACATCGTCTAATTGATTACTTTGACGTCCAATTTTAAACACTAACGAAGTATCATCCGCAAACAGCACTATATCTGCAATTTTCTCTACCATAAAGGGAAGGTCATTTATGTAGATTAAAAAGAGAAAGGGGCCTAAGATTGACCCTTGTGGAACGCCCATCTTAATATTAGCTCCCTTAGATTTTACACCGTCAATATCTACAGTTTGAACCCTATCCTCTAAATAAGTTCTCATTAATTTTAGATCATTATCTCTTATACCATAATGTTCGAGCTTGTACAAAAGCGTTTTATGATCCACACAATCAAATGCCTTTGATAGGTCACAAAAAACTCCGAGTGCATCCTGTGACCTCTCCCAAGATTCGAAAATATGTGTCATTAGCGCAACACCTGCGTCAGTGGTAGACTTGCCGGCGGTGAAACCATATTGCTGACTGTGAAGCAGTCCGTTAACCCTGAAGTGATGTAACATTTGATTTAACATTATCTTTTCAAACACCTTACTTAGAACTGGCAAAATAGATATAGGTCTATAGTTCCCTGGCTCAAATTTATCTCCTGATTTAAATAGTGGGATTAATTTGCTAAATTTCATTAAATGTGGAAAAACGCCATTATCAATACATTTATTAAAAATAGTGGCTAGATATGGAGCAACAATATCTATGAAAGAACTAACTACTTTTACAGACATGCCCCAAAGGTCTTCCGTATTTTTTAAATTTAGCTGTTTGAATATTTTTATGATATGAAAGGGGCTAACATGTGAAAATTTAAATCTTAAAGAACAACAACCGATATTAGTCTCTAGTAATTTTTTTGCTCGAGATTGAGATGAGTCCAGAGAAGATGTAATATCAATCGGAATATTAGCAAAAAAATCTTCAAAAATATTAACTACATCTTTTGTTGTTGTTATTAATTTATTATCATAATTTAATGTAAATTGATTACAGGCTATTTTAGATCTTCCAGTTTCTTTATTTATAATGCTCCAGATGGTTTTAATTTTGTCAGAAGACTGCTTAATTTGTTTATTAAAATAATTAGACTTAGCCATTATACAAACTTTTTTAAAAATTTTAGAATAATTTTTTACATAAGTGGTGAATTTGTCATCAAATCGATATTTTTTTTGATCGTATAAATCAAACAAAATATTTCTACTTTTAAGTATTCCTACTGTTGCCCATTCCGTGAATTTAGATTTAACATGAACTTCTTTTTTCTTGAAAAATTGTTCATATTCTCCGGATAAAATATTAATTAGCTTGGTGTAAAGATAATCAGGATTATTACTAGATTGTAACAGCAAATCCAATTTATTTTTAATCGCGCTTTTGTATTTATTAATATTGTAAACGTTTATTTGTCTTTATATATATAGATACATAGATAATTTATTTGCATTACTTAAAGCACACAAATAACAATACAAACATACACATAATACAGACATACACAGAAAAAGAGATAAAAGAATGAATAACAAAAAAAAGTCATGAGCAAGTTCTCCTACCACCATCGCTAGAAAAGGTTCTGTGACTCCTACTCCTACTCGTTCTTCTCGTCCTTCAACACGGGTACACGAAGCCTTCTGACATGGCTTCTTGGACAGTGGCTTTACAATTTAGAGGTTTCGACTAGGACTCGATCTTGGAATCGACGGACAGCAGTCAAACGTTGTCCGATGGAGCTGTCACTGTTAGATTGGTTCAACTAGTAACTGGATTAGAATTCATCGTCGTAATAGCTATTAACTGTCCATTGCTGAACATAGGCCTTTCCCTTGGGGGGTTTTGCCAGTAATTGCCACGCTTGGCAACCGCTAGACTTCTGTGGTGTTTTTAGAGAGACGCTGCTGCCTATCTCTGTTAAGTTCTCTTAGTCGCCTCTTACGACACTCACGGGAAAGGAATGAATGGCCTATTCTATACCACACGACAATTGCACGCCATAGCACGGTTTAGAATTAATTTGTTTAATTTTACTATAAGTACTATGTTTAAGATCACTACATTTTATGTAGAGGTTTGTTCGCTACTAGTAAAAGTTGTATGACCTCCCTATCGTTGAAAAATCTCCGACCGTTATTGAGTCTACACCCATACTGCTACACAAGTTTAGTCTCTACAACGCAATCGCAGTCTGGCCATCGAACGGTCAAACGGTCATCAACACCACGCTCCTAAGCTTCGATCGATTATAATCGATTGTGTGATGATGTCTCGTTTAAGAGCTGTTCACAAGTATCTATAAAGTTTACAAAAACATTTTGCTCTGCAAAAAAACAGTGTCTTCAGTCATCACAAAACATACTGATAAATAACATGATGTATTGTTTTGTAGATATTTTTTTTATACAACTTAGAATGGTAAACAAGCTGACGGCCCACCTGATGGAAAGTGGTAACCGTCGCCTATAGACATGAGCAGTACCATGGACATTACAGAGTATACTGTTTCGACCATGATACCCCCCATGCGTTGCCATTCCTGAGGACTCAGGTGTTATTCCTCTGTACCCAGTAAATTCACGCCATATCCCACCCTTCAAACCGAAACACAGCCATGCAAACACAACTGCTTCACGGTTGAAACACGAATGGGACAGAGGTACCCAAGCAATCGACTATTGTACAGTCTCCCTCTGGTAACATATTAGATATTAAAAAAAAAACTTGCATTAAAAGCAGATTTCCGGATGCATTAAGCAATTTTTTAATCCGCAAAAAATAATATGGAACTAACACGAGAGTAAGGGGGAGAAGAGATTCTGATATTATAAAGATTAGTAAACCTATTGTTAGCAATATACCCTATTAGATAGACTTCCACGCGGTTCCCCCTGGAAACCTTCGTGATTGATTTATTGTTAAATCTATCACGATGAGCCAACTGACCTGCATCATCCCTTGCTGGTACCCCGCCAGTGTACACCGATAACACAAACGGGGTTACCATTCCATTATCATTTATTAAAAAAAAACATAAAAGTAAATCCTTTCGATGACAAAAAATTGGCAAAGTTATCGCATAACATAGCTATTAAAAATATATAAAAGAAATGTAAACTTTAAAAAAAAAACTAGAAAAATTCTTCGTTTTTAAGATGTTTGATCCTTAACAAACAATATTTGCTTCGTGGTCAATGCCCAATCAGACATGCCCCGAATAAACATGGCGACCTTTGCTCTATTCCGTTTACAATAACAAAATATCAAAAGTGCTGTATTTGTTTTGTATTACACCAATAAAAGTTTGAGTACACGCCGGCCCGTTGTCATGGGAAATTACTATGTCTATTTCACGTGTTTTATTAGCCTTATCGAAACTGATAAACTGAATTACGTTAAACAGTCATTTTATACCGTAATTACATTGATGAAACAATAACAACAACATGGGTTCACTCACAGATCTTCCTAAAAATGGATCCTGCATTGTTGTTACACAAAGCTGTCAAGGCATTTACATCCTAAAAACGAGAAGTAATAACACGTTTTATTCTTTGTCTATAACTACGCTAAATTCAAAATGATTTAAAATATCAGTATAATAGTGATGGGTCATATATGCTGCGATAAATCCTTATGATTGAAATATAATATATAGCATGTCTGTCAAGGGAATGATGGAAACAAGGGATGATGATGAAGCAGGTCAGTGCTAATTGGTGGTTTGTATTCACACACTTAAACTTAAAAATGTAAAGTAATAATAAAATTATTTAAAAGAGCAACACGCAAGTTTCTTGCTCGTTCTTCTTGTGATGAGACAGCTTTCCGAACGAGCGGTAGATTAAAAAAAAATGTAATGACTATTCAAAAGTGCTTCAATGTAAGTTTATTTGAATAAATGATTTTCTATTCTATTCTATTCTTGTCCCAGACCTCAGCAAGCGTGACCGTAACCACGGAATATATTATATAATTTTATATGATAATTTTACATAAAGAATATTGTAATTTGGAAAATGTTTGGACTTTATACATACATACATACATATCTGTCACGCCTGTCTCCCATTAGGGTAGGCAGAAACAATGGAACGCCAAATTCTTCGATTCAAACACACCTCTTTCGCTTTCGTTTGGACTTTATAATTGTAATATAATATAGACTAAACACAGTTTAACATCTGCATACCACTGCGGGGTGCTGCATGTTGTGTGCCTGTATATGTAACTTCTTATTGTACCATGTAGCAAGCGAATAAATATGATTTGATTTGATTTGAATATTTGCCCTACCACGCAACATTTCCATGCTGATCAGGCACCACTCACGAGGGCGCTACGTCTGCTCAATGAGGTAGTAGCGAGTCCAATCTGGACTTATTTCACTGTACTGCCACAGAATTTCGGAGAGCGGTAACGAATTACGCAGAAATGCATTTTTAATATTTATTTTTTTATAGCATAATTCGAATTTATTATTATTATTATTTTCCCTTATTGCATCATTATAATGTTTGATTTTTTAGCTTTTGGTGAGTGCACTGATAAATCTGTAAAGCTCAAAAATATGTATTTATAAATAAATAAATAATGCGATTGGAGCGACTTATCGTAGCGTGTATGGCCCGCATCAAGGACTACTTACACGAAACCGGAAAGATTTCCAATTCCTCAAACCGCAAAATATCATAAAATTCAATCTACAAATTGGTAGAATAATTCAGGGGTTAGTGCAAAGATCCCATTGGCTCGTTGTATATGAAGGTTCATCCAATCCCCATAATGCAATATACAAGATAACATATCACAGATATACGTACATCAATTGGCTCCATTCGGCTTAGCTATACAGGATGAAATCGTCAGCAGTACGTATAAATCTACCTACGCCAAAGAACATTATCATTATCTCCCCTTTATTCGTCCACTGAACATAGGCCTCTCTCATAAGAAATGGTCCTACTGCATCCACGTAATGCATTTGAGGTCGTCACTCCATCTATCAGAGAGAGACTTTGTACAAAAGTCGTTTGCTTAGGTACCTCTGTCCCATTCGTGTTTCAACCGTGAAGCAGTTGTGTTTGCATGGCTGTGTTTCGGTTTGAAAGGTGGGATATGGCGTGAATTATACTATATATATTACAGGGTACAGAGGAATAACACCTAAGTCCTCAGAAATGGCAACGCATGGGGGGTATCATGGGCGAAACAGTATACTCTGTTATGTCCATGGTACTGCTCATGTCTATAGGCGACGGTTACCACTTTCCATCAGGTGGGCCGTCAGCTTGTTTGCCATTCTTAGTCGTATAAAAAAATCTAGTGAAGGGTCAATAGAACATATTTTAACAAAATTTGAATAATTCGAAATTTCATAAACAACATAATATTAAGTCTTACATTAATTCAATCGCTGAAGGCGCCATATTAGAATGGAAGGTTAAAAAATTATTTTAATTTTTCGACTCCCATGTTTTCAGTAAAAATATTCATTTTTACTGATAGAGCACTCCCTTCAAAGGATCTTATTTCACTCTGTATCATCATCATCATTCGGTATCAGCCGGTAACTGCCCTCCCCGTGTGGGTGCCTTTAATGAATTTGCCAGTAATTGCCATACTTAGCAGGCGAATTGACAACAGCAATTAAGTATCGGTAATGTTTTAAGAGGGACGCTGCTGCCCATCCTTCAACAATTAAGTTCCCTTAGTCGCTTCTTACGACATCCATGGAAATTAAAAGAATAGCCCATTCTATGTTTTTTTTTTATTCGATGAAAATGGAATGGTAACCCCGCTTGCGATAACGGGATACGCTGGCGGGGCACCAGTGAATGGTGATCGATGAGGATGAAAACAAGTCAGTTAGCCTATCATGATGAATTCATTTGGAATTAATCATGATAGTTTCCAGGGGGAACTGCGAGGAGGTCGACCTGGTTGGGTATATTGCTAGCAATGGGATTCTTAATCTCCATTACTAACAATCCCTTTCTCCCCGCCCATTCTATGTTAGGACCACACAGCGATATATTCACTCTGTATAAAAAACAGTGTATTTGCCGCATCATGCTACTCGTATATTACGTTACGTATCTGTCTGCCGATAAGAGAGCACGCGTCACTCGACTATCAGTGTCAAACGTCATCGGCAAAGCTGTGTAATTAGTTTTTTAGGTTACTTCGAAACGGATAATGATGACTTCAGTTTGCCTGCGTTCTTGTGTGTATGTACATAATACGATATCTTCTTTAATTCTAAACAGATTTTGATAATTCTTTTTGAAGTCATTGATTCCACTTCTGTGTTGATGTCAGATTAATTTGGTCACAATAATATCGACAATATATTTACTGAACAAATAATATAATAAAACAGTAATGTGTGTTTGTTTGAACGCGCTAATGTCTAAAAATAACTGTCGGATTTGGAAAGTTCTTTTTGCAATTGATAAATCATTTCTTATAAAAGACTGTAGGCTATTCAATATCACGTTACGATTACGGGCGAAGTCGTAGGTACAATTTTTTTTTGATGGATGATAATAGAATGATAACCCCGCCTGCGCTCTTGGTATACGCAGGCGGGGCACCAGTGAAGGATGATTGTTGAGGATGAAAAGGCAGATCAGTTAGCCCATCGTGACGAACTCAACGATAAAATAGTCACGATGGTTTCCAGGGGGAGCCGCGTGGAGGTTGACTTGATAAGGTACTGCTCATGTCTATAGGCGACGGTTACCACTTTCCATCAGGTGGGCCGTCAGCTTGTTTGCCATTCTAAGTTGTATATAAAAAAAGGTATATTGATATCGATAGGGTCTAACCTCCCCATCGCTAACAAATCCTCCCCCACCCTGCAGGTACAGTTACATTATTTATAACCACAATATTCGATTATGTACCTAGCAATGTACTTTACTACTTTCCTCTCACGAAGTTTTAAGCCATATAGTTATTGTTGGACGGGATAGTTTTAATACTGCTAGTATTTATATCCCCGGCTCTCAACATACCGCCTACGTTATGAACACGTAAAGATCCGTAAACTACTGCAAAGAGCGCTGAACCGTTTTACGTCACCTATTCGAATGTTTAATATTTTGCGAGATGGGGTTATGAAAGTATAATGAGAACTTAGTGGCTTCCAAATATTTAATTCTACCAGGGTAGGTACAGCAATAATTGTACGCAAACAATTCGGATCTTCGTCACAGATATTGTTTTACATCGTCTGTGAAATATTACGCAATTGGGCATAGACCTTTAGTATTTATTTATGCGTTTTTGTCATTCACTTTTATGTGCTTGTTATAGTAGATACCTATCAAGTATTACGACACACCCTCAACAGCGATCGGATCGGACCACCTAGCATGACGCAAGAAGGTGCGCTACCGAGAAAGACACCTGCGTCGAGTCAGCATTTCAACTCCCGCAGCAAAAATACCCATTTCCTTTATGTTTGATTCGATATGACTTCACTTACGGATCACACATCGATCTGAAGACACTTATTATTGTAATAATTAATTTTAGAATTAAATTTAGGTATATTTATAAAATTGATTTTTTTGGGTCTTCCGCCAGCGACTTCAATAACTCGCTCGTAAATATTAGGTTATAACAAAAATTTATAAGGCGAACTTATCCTTTAAAGGGATTTCTTTCAGTCAACCTTGAGAGTACCACAGCACTGTCATCGGTGCGGTGCATAACATGTCTTCTTTTTTAGGGGGACAGAGATTGTTAGTAATGAGATTCGACAGCCTTATTGCTAGCAATACAGCCTATCAGGTGAACTTTCACGCAGCTCCCCCTGGAAACCATCGTGGTTAACTCTAGTGGAATTCGTCACGATGGGCTAACTGACCTGCTTTCATCGTAACCTATCATCCCTTACTGGTGCTCCGCCAGCGTGTACCGATAGCACAGGCGGGCTTACCGTTCCATCTTTACCCAATAAAAAAAAACATGACGCGCACGCACAAATTGCAATTTAATTAACTGGTAGAACGGTAGACGGCGATAACGATTCGTAGCATCAAAACATGATAACGGTAATCGATAGGTAGGTCCGCACCGGTCGTCTGATAATGACTTCCGAGCGATAACATTGGAAAATTACACTAACTCCTTTACACAACATACCCATAAATTAACTTAACGCCCCACCTGTCCGCTCTCTAAGCACCGGCTGGAGCATTTTAATATGTTGTTGGATACATAGATATGGGGGGAAGGGATTATTAATAACACGGATTAGTCCCATCGCTAGCAATATACCCTATCAGGTCGAACTCCACGTGATCTCCGCTGGACACCATCGTTCTGAATTCCAGATATATCCATCACGACCAACTAACTGACTTACCTTTTCATCCTCGCCTATCATCCCTCACTGTTGCCCCGCCAGCGTATGCCGTTAGCTCAGACGGGGTTACCACTACATTATTATACAAAAAAAAAGGTACATAGACACTCTATTGCTCCTTCCAAAAGATTAGTAATTATTTTTAGTGTTAAACAATGACAGTAAATATTTATTTATTTATTTACACATACACTAAACAAACCTTTCATTTAAATGATATCATTAGTTAAATACAATTGCTCTTAAGAAAAATAATATAAATTATACATGTTACATATAACAAAACAACATAATAATGAAGATTACACAATTATATAATAACATTACTGATTTATTTTTAATTTTGAATAAAATAAAAACATATAAAAAACAAAATGAATGTAGCAGTGTTTGTGTAAAGGACCTAACTCAGCATAAGTCGCAGTTTCAAATCTGAAGCTACGACACTGATATATATATATATATATATATACACATATAATTATTATTTTTATTACTTATTATTATTACGAATTATTTTAGTGTTTGTTATATTTTTTTAATTTAAAATAAGATTTATTGCTAAAAATATATATATATATATATATATATATATATATATATATATATAATTATTATTTTTATTGCTTATTATTATTATTATTAAGTATTACTAGTACGGTAGTGTTTGTTTTTTTTTCTTATTTATTTTAAGCTATTTTTACTTATACAGAAATAGTTTAAAATAATTAAGAAGGTAAGTAAGAGAGTGTAATATAAATTAAGCTAGTTCTTAACGACTGTCCGACTGTCCTGTCTAGTCCTATCTAGGAATATCCGCGTTATAGAAAACCACAAGCAAACAGCACTAGCTTTGTAGCGTTGAGCTCTTGCGGTGAATAAAGTTGCCAGACCTTTAGTAAAAGGGAATGGCCCGCAACGTGCATGCGGTTAACCTTGACACAATAACACATTAAAAAATATATCTATTTTTTACGAAAATTGCTGACGGTCTATTTGATGACAAGTGATAATCACAGCATATAAGTAAGCCCTCCCTCTCCCCATGCTACTTTTTTTTTAATAAATGATAATGGAATGATAACCCCGCATGCGCTATCGGTATACACTGGCGGAATAACAGTAAGGAATGGTAAGTGACGATGTAAAGGCCAGTCAGTTAGCCCATCGTGACGAATTCAACGATAAATTAGTCACGATGGTTTCCAGGGGTAACTGCGTGGAGGTCAACCTGATAGGATATATTGATAGCAATGGAGACTAGCCTCCCATTACTAACAATCCCTTCCCCCCAGGCCCCATGCTACTTATCATTACTGATATAACTGACATCATGCTCGCCTATCATCGCTCACTGCATTGGTACCACCAGCGTATACCAATGAGGGAAAAGGAATTGTTAGTAATGAGGTCTTAGACCTCATTACTAGCAATATATCCTCTCAGGTCGACCTCCACGCGGTTCCTCTGGAAACCATCATGGTTAATTCTTGTCGAATTTATCATGGTGGGCCAACTGACCTGCATTAATTCTCACCTATTTTCTTCCACTGGTGCCCCGCCATCGTATAACAATTACGCAGACACTTTCAGAATTACAAAACCATTTTCATCGATTAAAAAAGTAATAATTTTATTATTTTAAAACCAAAACAAAGCCAAACAAAACACAACAGCTTGGCTTGAAAAACACATGTGAAACTGAGATACCTAAACTAAATGCCATGCGGACGACTTAGTCCAAAGTATAAAATCTCACTGTGGTAAAGTTTATTAAGAAGGTGATATTAAAAAAAAAAATGAATAAATTAACAGGGTAATGAGTCGTGGCGGAGTGTATACAATTTTGAAGGAAGCCAGCTCGTTTAGAACAATAAAAAAGGCTCTTAGCGTCCGGAACCAGGCGAGATTACAATGGCCGCCTCGTTTATGGGAATCTCCGTAAGGGCACCTTGCATTCACAACCAACGAGAATTAGCAGCAACAATATGTGTTTTAAAACGCTGGCTTTTTAAAACACTTATAATAGTGATACAGTGCTAAGAGAATAAATGTCGTAGGTAGATAGATAGATACTCTTTATTGTTTCCTCTAAAAGTTTACAATAGTAAACTTATTATAAATACAAACAATTACAAGAAATAATCACAATGAGAAAACAACGGGCGGCCTTATCGCTAAGAGCGATCTCTTCCAGGCAACCTTTGGATGGAGAGGAGTAAAAAACAGTATGATCGAAGGCGCAATGAAATTCTATTATTTCTTAATATAGAAATATGATACATGTAATAAAATAAAATATATATCCCTACTCATATACACTTATATACTATTATATATATACACACATACATATACACATATACATACATACATGCATATAAACATCTACATAGATACATAAAAATATATATATATATATATATATATATATATATATATATATATATATATATATATATATATATATATATATATATATATATATATATATATAATCAAACAATGAGATTAAAATAACAATAATAAAAAAAACTACGAAAGACAGACTGCGACAGCAAAGAGCAAAAGGTGACAATAGTAAAAACAAAAGCATAAAAATTAAATCTTTAAAAATAACTAAGGAGTTTGCAACAGAAGGGGTGGCTTATTCTATGCCGGGACCACACGGACATAAGTTATGACTTACTAACAAACATAAAAGTGACTTTATTAGTTACTTCTTGGCGCCTTATTTTTTTTTTTTTATATCACTGAGGTGGCAAACAAGCATACGGCCCACCAATCAACCAATGAAAAATTTTACACACAGAATATTTTAAACCGGTTATGCGGAAGAAGTCGCGGGTAAGGAATTGTACATTATAAGTACACGCCGTTTGTTACGTATACGAAACGAAGGTGAAACAGAAATAATCCTTACAAAAGACCCCATTAAAATGGAAAAATGCCATTGCGTTTGATCCGAATGTTTTCAAATGTTCGAACGTGACGTTTTAACGAAAATATCTAACGCTAATCTTATTGTAATAGGGCGGATTGTTATTGATGGGGACTAACCTCCCCATGCCTTGCTATCAATATATACTATCAGGTCGACCTCCACGCGGTTCCCCCTGGAAACCATCGTGATTAATTTGTCGTTGAATTCGTCACGATGGGCTAACTGATCTGCTTTTTCGTCGTCACTTATCATCTCTCACAGGTGCTCTGCCAGTCTATACCGATAGCGCAGGCGAGGTAACTATTTCATTGTCATCCATTAAAAAAAATCTTATTGTAACCGACTTTTGGTTCAATATACATATGCCGGTCAAAAGTTTGGGACCACTATAAAGAATATAATAAAACAAAAATCAACATATTTAAAAAATTATGAAAAACAGGTTTTATTCTAATGTTACATACAAGATTTGAAATTCAAAAATTACATGAATTCTTGACGAATACAAAATTCTAAAGATATAGATAAGAATTTACTAATGAATCAATCATGCTGATTTCCAGGGGGAACCGCGAGGAGGTCGACCTGATAGTGTATTGCTAGTAATAGGGTTGCTAATTCCCATTACTAACAATCCCTTTCCCCTACTTGCTGGGTAGTTGAGATCTTGGGTGCACTCTATGGCTTTGACTCCTTTTCCACACACCAATACTAGTTTCATTCACAATTAGGATGTAAAACAGTCGATAGTGTATATACCAGTATTATTTCTAATTTAAATTTGTGACTATTGAAACTGTCGTTTATCTTTGCGAAAAATGATAAAACTGTTTGATACGCAGTAATATCTACTTATAGATATTCTATTTATTTATTTATTTATGCTTTATTGACTACATTACAAAAAAAATGTCTGGTACAAAAGGCGGACTTAATACTATATAGCATTCTCTCGCAGTCAACCTTTGACTAAACAGAAATTTTAATATGCGGTAAAAAAAACTATATACTATTCAGCATTCTAAATTTAAATATTTCAAATCTAATGTTTTTTTACAACACAGGGGGCTAACGAGCATGCGGCTCACCTGATGGTAAGTGACTACCGCCGCCCATAATCACCCACAACACTAGCGGCATTTCAGGTGTGCTGCCGGCCTTTTAAAAAGGAATATACTCTTTTCTTGAAGGTTATGTTGTCGTATCGGTTCGGAAATACTGCTGCTGGAAGTTGATTCTAAATAATGGTTGTGCGTGGAAGAAAGTGACTTGAAAAACGCACGGTGCAAGACCGCCATTCGTCCAGATGATTGCGATGAAACTTTAGTTTGTCGCGGGTTGTACGGTGGTGAAAACCAGCAGCAGGTATCAATCCGAACAATTCCTCAGAGCACTCCCCATGATAAATTCGGTAGAAGATGCACAGAGATGCAACATCTCTGCGCAGTTTCAGTGGGTCCAGTCGGACAGTAAGTGTGTCTATGACATATTTCGTCAAACGTAATCGTATGATTAATTGAAACATTTTATTTGTAACAGAATAATAATTCTCATTCATACCACTAGCAAGATAAAACAAATTTACTACCGTGGATATGACGACTTACTGACGCTTATCAACAACACAAAGAGAACGGAGGACTTCAGAAAAAAATTCGATAAAGTTCCTTGTTCACATAAAAGTAATATCAAGTTTTACACAATGTTCGAAACGTTCACCCTCGCGTATAAAGCGGTGACCACTCGGTACGATGTAGGGATGAACGATTTTTATTGATTTTATCGTATTATCGATATAATGGACGTACTATTCTAGTATCGATACTGGTCTGAAAAGTATCACAATATCGATAGCTTAGGAAATATACCGATAAGTATATCAATATCCTTAAATATATATACCCTGTAAATTCACTGTCATATCTCATCCTTCAAACCAAAACACAGCCATGCAAACACAACTGCTTCACAGTAGAAACACGAATAGGACAGAGGTCCTCAAGCAAACGACTTTTATACACAGTCTCCCCCTGATATTAAATAATATTGATTTTAGCTCATGTTAATATCGAACTGTAGATATTAGAATAGAATAGAATAGAATAGAAATCATTTATTCAAATAAACTTACATTGAAGCACTTTTGAAAAGTCATTACATTTTTTTTAATTTACCGCTCGTTCGGAAAGCTGTCTCATCACAAGAAGAACGAGCAAGAAACTTGCGTGATGCTCTTTTAAATAATTTTATTATTACTTTACATTTTTAAGTTTAATTGTGTGAATACAAACCACCAATTAGCACTAATTCAATTAAATAGTCAAAAAGAAAAAAATATTGAATACATAACCAACTGGTTAAACAATTAATAAGAGGAAATCAGTCATAGTGATTAGAGCAGACCAGTCCCTACAAGCAGCACCCGTTCACGAGTATGACGGATGAGCCAGCCATCACTGCGCTCGACCATATTTTAGGGAGCCCAATGACCCGGCCCACCACGCCGCCACAAGTCTGGACATTTTAGTGAGCACGACTACTCAAAACACTAGACCACGTCAAAGCTACTCACAATTGCCATCTGATAGTTATAGTATTCACATTTTACATAAGAATGCATGCGGCAATTAATACAAAAAACCGCTACGCTTTCATATTTCTAAAATTAATCAATTAAATCAAGAAAGCAATGAGAAAATAAAACCATAACGTTGTATGCTAATAAACTAATTATTTACTTGATATGTTGTCATCTATGAATTCGTCTATCCTGTAATAGGCTTTCTTACATAAAAATTGTTTAATATAAGATTTGAATTGCCTCTCTGTCAGATTTAATGCAGATTCCGGCAGTTTATTATAAAATCTTATGCAATTACCATAGAATGAATTACTGATTTTGTGCAGACGGCATTTAGGTAAAATAAGCTTATTTATATTGCGTAAGTTTCTACTTGTACAGTCTTTGAGTTTTTTAAAACTCTCTAAGTTCTTCCGTGTATACATAATATTTTCATAAATGTATTGTGAAGTAACTGTGAGGATATTTGAGTCTTTAAAGCACTGACGTAATGACTCTCTCGAACCCATACCATAAATAGAACGTATGGCTCTCTTTTGTAAAACAAATATAGTATTTATATCGGCTGCTTTACCCCACAGCAGTATGCCATAAGACATTATGCTATGGAAATAACTAAAATATACAAGTTTAGCCGTCGCCACGTCTGTTAATTGCCTAATTCTTCTAATTGCATATGCAGCAGAACTGAGTCTACTGGCCAATTTTGAAATATGGGGCCCCCATTGTAATTTCGAGTCCACTGTTATACCTAAAAAAACTGTATCATTAACAAAATTTACTATTTCGTCATTAAGCAATAACTGTGTATTTATTAGTCTTACATTAGGAAGTGTAAATTTTATACACTTTGTTTTGCTGGAATTTAATAATAGGTTATTACAGGTAAACCAATTTAATATTGCAGACATAGCACAATTTACATCGTCTAATTGATTACTTTGACGTCCAATTTTAAACACTAACGAAGTATCATCCGCAAACAGCACTATATCTGCAATTTTCTCTACCATAAAGGGAAGGTCATTTATGTAGATTAAAAAGAGAAAGGGGCCTAAGATTGACCCTTGTGGAACGCCCATCTTAATATTAGCTCCCTTAGATTTTACACCGTCAATATCTACAGTTTGAACCCTATCCTCTAAATAAGTTCTCATTAATTTTAGATCATTATCTCTTATACCATAATGTTCGAGCTTGTACAAAAGCGTTTTATGATCCACACAATCAAATGCCTTTGATAGGTCACAAAAAACTCCGAGTGCATCCTGTGACCTCTCCCAAGATTCGAAAATATGTGTCATTAGCGCAACACCTGCGTCAGTGGTAGACTTGCCGGCGGTGAAACCATATTGCTGACTGTGAAGCAGTCCGTTAACCCTGAAGTGATGTAACATTTGATTTAACATTATCTTTTCAAACACCTTACTTAGAACTGGCAAAATAGATATAGGTCTATAGTTCCCTTGCTCAAATTTATCTCCTGGTTTAAATAGTGGGATTAATTTGCTAAATTTCATTAAATGTGGAAAAACGCCATTTTCAATACATTTATTAAAAATAGTGGCTAGATATGGAGCAACAATATCTATGAAAGAACTAACTACTTTTACAGACATGCCCCAAAGGTCTTCCGTATTTTTTAAATTTAGCTGTTTGAATATTTTTATGATATGAAAGGGGCTAACATGTGAAAATTTAAATCTTAAAGAACAACAACCGATATTAGTCTCTAGTAATTTTTTTGCTCGAGATTGAGATGAGTCCAGAGAAGATGTAATATCAATCGGAATATTAGCAAAAAAATCTTCAAAAATATTAACTACATCTTTTGTTGTTGTTATTAATTTATTATCATAATTTAATGTAAATTGATTACAGGCTATTTTAGATCTTCCAGTTTCTTTATTTATAATGCTCCAGATGGTTTTAATTTTGTCAGAAGACTGCTTAATTTGTTTATTAAAATAATTAGACTTAGCCATAATACAAACTTTTTTAAAAATTTTAGAATAATTTTTTACATAAGTGGTGAATTTGTCATCAAATCGATATTTTTTTTGATCGTATAAATCAAACAAAATATTTCTACTTTTAAGTATTCCTACTGTTGCCCATTCCGTGAATTTAGATTTAACATGAACTTCTTTTTTCTTGAAAAATTGTTCATATTCTCCGGATAAAATATTAATTAGCTTGGTGTAAAGATAATCAGGATTATTACTAGATTGTAACAGCAAATCCAATTTATTTTTAATCGCGCTTTTGTATTTATTAATATTGTAAACGTTTATTTGTCTTTTTGATTTTTTATTATTGTTGACTTTATTGATTTGACTGCTAAACTTAACAACTTGACCACAGTGATCTGAAGGAAGTTTATTTATTATGAATTTTTCTGTATACTCGCAGTTACAAAAAACATTGTCAAGACAAGTAGCAGACGTGGCAGTTACACGAGTGGGTTCATGAAAGACATGACATAAATCAAACGACTGAAATAAACTAATAATTTTTGTACATGTGGGTGTGTTACAAAGAATATCAACGTTAAAATCTCCACATACAATAATTTTTTTAATACTATTAAATACTTTTTTTAAAATATCCTCCATCACCCCTTCAAAAACATTGTAATCACTATTAGGAGGCCTGTACACACATATAAGGATATAATTTTCTAGTTCTATACAAGATAATTCTATACAACACTCAATAGAAAGTCTAACAATGTCAGCACGTTCCTTTACTTTAATATTATTTCTTGCAATTATCATAGACCCGCCTCTGTTAACTGACTTTCTATTGAAGCAGCTGACAACGTTATAATTATTTAAATTGAACATCATATTGCTCTCTTTAAGCCAATGTTCTGTGAAACAGACAATATCAATATTATACTTTTCTAAAAATAATTGTATAATTAACTCGCTGCCAGGAAAACTTTGTATGTTCTGATGAACAATTATTAATTCTGATTGCTTTCCCTTTGTCTTTGTGAGCAGTTTAAATCTGCAGTCATAGTACTTATGTCACAAATATTAATAGAATTATCTGTTATGTCAGCATTTTTATGTTTAAGTTTACCATGTAAACTGTTCATGTAGTCAATATTATAAGCCACTAAAGTGGCTATTTTATTTTTAGATGATTTAGAAAGATACATTGTATCTTTTGTCAAATAAAAATCACTAATAAAACTATTAGTATCAAAAAATGTCAAAATGTCACTATGACGACATGTCAATGTATGTAATAAGTTATTCAGGTAATGTACCTTACTGTTAATTTTTTTATGAAGATGTCTATTTGTGTAAGGAAAAGCGCACAATACAATCTTATACACATTTAATTGTAATAAATATTCAATTCCTTTAATTACATCCTGCCTATTTAATTGAATACTATTACCAAAAAATAACACAATTGTGGTCATATTGTTCATTTTCGTAGACTTAATTTTATTTATTATTTGTGTAAATGATGCTTCTGGCATGCAGTAGTTTAATAAATCACCCTTAAGATGATACTTCAAAATAGACCCAAAGTTACAGCCTATTCTGTCAGAGAACACCATTGTGCTACTCTTAGGGTTACAGTCACTGGCACAAACACCCTGAACTTCATTTTCCAGCACAGTTACAACTGAATTATTATTTGATATATTTGTGTGATTACATGTACAATGCTTAGTCAACGACTCAAAACGGTCAGCATTGTATTTACTGACATCAATCAGATCATCCATTGCTAAAATATGCTCCTGGATTTGTTTCTGAGAGATAATATACTTTGTATTTAAATCATGAAGCGAAGATTCTAAACTATTGATTTTTGAAGTTAGGTAGTCTGTATCAATGTCATATAACTTTTGGCTTTCCTCTAACTTATTATTACACTTATTAATGTAATCATGCAATTTTAAATTATTCAAAGTGGTTTTTTTCAATAATTGTCTTTTTTTGCAACGCTTATTTAATATATTCCGATTCTTAATTATAAACTTTTTTAGTTTTAAATATTTTTTAAATTTATTATTACTCAACATACAAATATTACTGTTATAGTTGCCTAATTTAGGTGATGTATCACTAGTAAGGTCAATTACAACAGGATGGGTGCATGGAACTGTAGTAGAAGGAGGCACACAGTCAACACTAATAAGTTCCTCATATAAATTACTAATCTCATTACTTTGTCGAGATTCCAATCTTGTGTCTAGATCATTGATTTTAGAATATGCCTGCTTTAACTCAAGTTCCAATTCAGTGATACGCCTCAAGGCTTGCTCATGAGTGTCACTACATTGATGAAAGCTACTTATTAGTTCTTGAAGCTGATCCCGCTGCTCAATAACTTCCTGATGGCTATTATGAAGTTCTGACAATTCTGATTTTAATTGGGTATTTTTATTTATAATTTTTAAAATTTCATCTTCACTCTCTTCTCTCTCCCTGATCAACTTGTCACTGAGATCTTTGGATGCCTGAAGTTCTTGTAGGGCCACTTTAAGCTTCATCTCTGTCTGCCGTGCAGTTGTGGAACGGGTAGATAGTGACATTATTGAATATATGAATAGTTACTAGGGAGAGTGAAGTGAGTTATTTCTAAAAAAAGTATCGCAACGAGAACAGCAACTGAACCTTACTTATTTTATATGTTAAAATTTTGAATAATTTTTGTTAGGTATATTTATACGACCTATATTTTACAAGATTAAATAAATGGAATTAGATTGTGCTCCTTTCCTTCAAATTACATTAATATAAAACATAAAATTACTTACAATATATTTTGTGGGTATATTTTTTCCTTCGACGTACGCAACAACTGAACTTCACAATTATTAATATCAATTTAACTTGATGTGAATATTTTCTATAAAACTTGTATATATTATGAAATTCTTTGAATAAGTCCAACAAATAGTTATAAAATAGTTTTAAAATTAGTTGTTTACCAACGAAAGAAGTTTGACAGATGGCCGGTGCACTATTTTAATGTCGATTTTTGCAAATAATACACTACCAAATTGTACACAAACAACAATCGACACTTATTGCACTATTATATCACTAATAACGATGTCGAAAATATAATATTCGTGTGATAGACTATTAAAAATTATTTATTTATTACGGCCAGCTGAAAATGACAACTGTCGTTGGTGTTGCTAGTCGAAGAAAAAAAGTACATATTAATCTAACGATATCATGTTCGATACTTACGAATATCGATATTTTGACAATATCGCTCATACCTATTGGGACATACCAATTACAAACTATGAAAGTGTTCCCAAAGTGAGTGTAAAAGCGTTTACGACGTAGAGGCGACACGTAAGCTGCTGTTTTATAGGTAGCCGCTAGATTATTTTGTACATCCTCTACACAAATTGAACCACACATTGGAACTGTACGCTGACATTGACATCCCTTTATGATTGAATAGGCTCAGAGGAGGGAAACTTTTTCTTTTCTTTATACATGCAACTTGGTTGCGAATTATATCTTTTTCTATTATCTATGTCCGTTCACGTACAAAAGTCGATTGCTTGGATACCTCTGTCCCATTCGTGTTTCAACCTAAAAGCAGTTGTGTTTGCATGGCTGTATTTCGGTTTGATGGGTGGGATATGGCGTGAATTTACTGGGTACAGAGGAATAACACCTGAGTCCTCAGGAATGGCATCGCATGGGGGGTATCACGGGCGAAACAGTATACTCTGTTATGTCCATGGTACTGTTCATGTCTATAGGCAACGGTTACCACTTTCCATCAGGTGGGCCGTCAGCTTGTTTGCCATTCTAAGTCGCATAAAAAAAAAGATTAAAACTTAGTATGAAATAATAATGGTAGCGTTTGCTTTCAACATAAAATAATTATTGTGACTTATTATTTATATTGTATGTTTAGTTCATTAATCAAATATATTATTTATATATGTATGAGTCTATATAATACAATTTTATTTTTGTATATTTATCTGGTCATACAGGGTTACACTCTGGGTTCGTTGCACGAGTCCGTGTAGCCTAACTTCAGGCTGCAGCTGAAAATCAGTGCTTTGTTTTTAAGTAAAACCATCACTGACCTGTGGCCTATTTGGATCACTGCGACACACATGGCGAAAATATATTTTCATATTTTATCTACTGTTTTATTTTTCGTAATTACATTTTATTTGTATCATAAATGACTCAAATAAAGTGTTTATCTGTCTATCTATTATTAATACATGTATCACATCTCTATATTTTAGAAATAATAGAATTTCATCGTGCCTCCGATTAAACTGTTTAACCCCTCTCCATCCAAAGGTTACCCGGAAGAGATCGCTTTTAGCGATAAAGTCGCCCCCCATTTTTTTCTTAATGTGATTATTTCTTGTAATTGTTTGTACTCGTATCTATAATAAGTTTACTATTGTAATCTTTTGGAGGAAACATTTATTGTTTCCTCCAAAAGATTACAATCTATCTATCTATTTATCTATCTCTTATAGGAAGAGTAACGTAACCCAACGAAGTCGGGTGTAAAGGTTATTTATAAAAGTTACAATTAACAGCTTCAGAGTAGCGACCACATAAAAAACATCGCCCTGGGATCAGTTTTAATTGGTCATTAATATTCAAGCCGTGTTCCCGTTAACTGGGATACTAATTAAGAGGACACGTGACGTCTGCTTTGTAATCGAAACGATCTCTCTTTATAAATGACCCATTTTAATTGTTATAGTCTCGTTACCTATATATGGTATAACCAATGCCGGGTGGGGGAAAGGGATTGTTAGTAATCGTAAATAAGTCACGATAGTTTCCAGGGCGTATCGCGTGGAGGTCGATCTGATAGGGTGTATCGTTAACAATGGGTCAGTTAGACCCAATTACTAACCATCCCTTTGGCCCCAGAACCCCATGCTGTAGTCTCTTGGGAAAACCTCGGCAATGGAATAAGCTCCCTTCCATAACCACATTTATAACATTAGTAAGAATTCATACGTGCAAAGCCACGGGAAATAGTTAAAATATAATAAACAGGACCCTCAATTAGCCACCGTAATATTGTACATTTTCAATCAACTTTACAAGCGGCAGTGCAGCATTGCAAATTTAATTGAAATTGGAGAAGTTCGCTCGCGGCGCACAGGGGACCGGCGCGGTGTCGAATAAATTAATGGTGCACCGTAATCGATGCAAGCAAGGGTTAAACATAGACAACATAGAACTAAATAACCACACCAACCGCCGTGTATCCCTTCTTTTTCAGTGAGTATCGTAAAAAGCGACTGAGGGAACTTATGGTGGACGGATAGTAATGTCCCTCTTAGAATATAACCAAAGCCTAACTGTGGTTGCCAATCCGCTTGCCAAGCGTGGCAACTACTAGCAAAACTCTAATAGGAGGAAGAGTATGTTCAGCAGTGGACACTTAACGGAAGATATGGTATACCAAATTTTATGCCGATTGGTTTAAGCTGTTTGGACCCTAAACTAAACAAACAAACTTACATTCACATTTATAATATTAGCAAGGTTTACAAACAAAAAATAAGCAAATATTTTGTAACCACGTTAGCATCTCGATCGAGACCCTCTCGCGCATTCAATGTGTTCCGATGATTTGCTCTATCCCGAGTACCACGAGTATCTCGCCACTTATAAATATTCTCGTAGTTTCCTCTTGTCGGTGCAACTAATTCATGCATCTTCTTCCAGCCAGCTCTATCCCAGGCCATATCCTTGACCTCCCTATACGACATGACACCCAGTATTTCTTTTATCTGTCCCATGTAGTTATTCCTCGGTCTTCCCCTTCTTCTTTTGCCTTCTATTTTTCCTTCTACTATGCTCTTAAAAAAATCGTAATGTCGTATAAGGTGGCCCAGCATTTTGCTTCTTCTATTCTCTATTGTTTTAATTAATATTCGCTTCTCGTTCACTCTTTATAGAACTTCCTAATTCGCTAATTTTTCTGTCCAGCTTATCCTTTCCATTCTCCTCTATGTCCACATTTCCAATGCCTCAAACATCTTTTTTTCCTTCTGCGTCATTGTCCATGTTTCATACCCATATAATGCTATGCTCCAAATATAAGTTTTTATAAGTTTCTTAAGGATTATTTACAAATATTTCTATTTATATCTGGAGCTATACCTTATATATCGCCCGCTTGTATTTCATAGAACTTAGTGTATATTTATTGTATACTCGTTCGAATTAAGTAAGTGCGCCAGTGCGTCAGTTAACCTCATTTCACAAAAAAATCCTCGCATTAAGTGGTTAAAAGACACTTTTGCACATTACAGAATCTTTCACATTTTATTACGTGCAAGTTATTGGTTAGCGGCGCGCGGTCGTTTGAGACTATGCAGTCGACAATGCAGCATTATAGCAGCCAATTGTGACCGCATTACGACTGTTCACATCCTTTAGAACGTTACAAGCTCGCGGCGACTAACCCGCTGTACGTACCAACGACCAAATATATATAGATATCGCAACGGTAGATTTTTTGCCTTAATTAAACTCAACAAACCTTAGATTTTAAATGATATCTAATTTAGCTAATATTATTACGTGAGTAAGTTGTAGTCCCGGCATAGAATGAGCCACCCCTTCCTTTCCCATGGGTGTCGTAAGAGACGACTAAGGTAATTTTGTGGTCGAGGGAAGAGCAGCAGCGTTTATTTTAAAACATCACCAAAAGCCTAACTGCGTTTACCAACTTGCCTGTTAAGTGTGGCAAAAGCCCCCCAATAGGGGGAGGCTTAGCAATGGACAGTAAACGGCTGATATGGGTGAATACGTATGAGCGATATTATGAACTGTATGTTAATGAATTTAATGTAATTAAACAATAGGTTTTAAAGAAAATAACTAATAATAATAAAGAAAACTACGGAAGACAGACTACAACAGCAAAAAAGAGCAAAGTGACAATTGTAAAAACAAAAGTATAAAAAATACAACAAAAATAAAATCTTTAAAATAACTAAGGACTTTGCAACAACGTGAGCAAAGTCTATACAAATAATTAGAAAATTATTGTCAAGTCAAATTTCCATAAGAAATTGATAAATTGGTAGATTTTGCGAAACAAACGAAGCAATCTGAACCGTCCCAAGCGGCGCTTCAATCGATCATTCGATTCTTAATCGAATGTCCACACACCTCGCGGATATGAAGCGATTACATGATTATTAAGTTGGAGGGCAGTTAGTGAACTCGTCCTTGCACTCGGCTCGAGATCACGTACCGTCGCGAATCAAGAGCATATAACCGAACAGTGAACTAAGAGATGATCATATTAAAGATCAAATATTGTATATTTAAAGATATTTGTGTAGGCGTACCAATCAAGCATCTATAACAGCATCCAGTCAAAGGTGGAAAGCAGTGCGGCGCATGAGATTCCTTCAAGTAAGTGCACGTACCTTCTTAAGTATTGTAATCGCTTTATCCTCATTAGCACAAGTAAGGACAAACGTACTTCCACCTTTTTTTTTTATACAATTTAGAATGGCAAACAAGCTGACGGCCCACCTGATGAAAAGTGATAACCGTCGCCTATAGACATGAACAGTACCATGGACATAACAGAGTATACTGTTTCGCCCATGATACCCCCCATGCGTTGCCATTCCTGAGGATTCAGGTGTTATTCCTCTGTACCCAGTAAATTCACGCCATATCCCACCCTTCACACCGAAACACAGTCATGCAAACACAACTGCTTCACGGTAGAAACACGAATGGGACAGAGGTACTCAAGCAATCGACTTTTGTACAAAGTCTCCCTCTAGTGAACCTACCTCTTAACGATGTCCCTACACAATCATTTTAATGTTGACAGAATTAATATAAAACTAGAAAGAGAGAAAGAAGTATCAAAATTTTCTTACAACTAGTGACGACAACTCATACATTCAAAAAATATTACAAACGAATGAACGAATGAATGAGTATACTTTATTTGCATTATACAATATAGGAAATAAGCAAGACAATTTACAAACACAACGATACAGTTGTATAAGTACAGTAAGGCGTTCTTATTGCTGAGAGCAATGTTTTCAAGACAACCTTAAGGTAATGGACTAATTGTTGTACAAGTAGGTATTGTATAATTAAGAAAATTAACAGATTTAAGCATTAAGGAAAATAATTATAAATATTAAGTATATATAAGTTATAACAGTCAAATTAAAAAAAAAATTAATTACAACGAATTATATAACGAATTAAGTAATTCCTTTTGGAAATCGCTAAAAAATTAAAAGAATTAACAATTGGCATGAAATTAAAATTTGGCGCGAATGCAGACATGACAATGTCATCTCTTTTAAATAATTTATTAACAACGCTACCACTTAGTAGCAATACGGCGCGATTAGTTCTCGCATAGATCGAGTCAACGGCGCCATCTATTCCCCACCAAGGTCTGTATACGTGCATTGTTCAACAACGAATAGAACAGCGACCCGTGGGACGGGGCACACGATTCAATGCAATTAACATTTACACCGGCCCGGGGAGTTCATTATAATATATATATTTTTTATACAACTTAGAATGGCAAACAAGCTGACGGCCCACCTGATGGAAAGTGGTAACCGTCGCCTATAAACATGAGCAGTACGATGGACATAACAGAGTGTACTGTTACGCCCATGATACCCCCCATGCGTTGTCATTCCTGAGGACTCAGGTGTTATTCCTCTGTACCCTGTAAATTCACGCCATATCCCACCCTTCAAACCGAAACACAGCCATGCAAACACAACTGCTATACGGTTGAAACACGAATGGGACAGAGGTACCCAAGCAAACGACTAATGGTATGGTCGAGTGTCAGTGGATTGGAAGATATATAAGAAAAATGGGCTTTATGAACGCAATAGTATCGACAACAATGATTATTAAAATTTTTGTCTGTTCATCTGTACGTTTGTGCATGCTAATCTCAGAAATGGCTTAACCGATTCGAATGCGATTTTCACTAATGCGTTGCGTCTTGCTCCACTTAATATTTAGTGTTTGTTCTATTTCAATCGGTTCATAAATAAAAAAACTTATATCAATTTAAAGAATAATATATAAAATGCTCTAAAATAACCGATCAGTTGAATGGGTTGAAACTTTATTTTTTATACGTATTAATTTTCAAAAAATTTGTCCACTTGTGCGAAGCCGAGTCGGAGCGCTAGTATATAAATATATATAGTAAATTAATAAGCCTGTACGTCATATTGTGTATCTTATTAACTCTAGTATATTGTCCATTTTAACTTCTAGAGAAAAACAATTGCGTAGCAAGTGCTACGCCCCTGCTACGACACTGCTACATCGTTTGTAGCGAACGCTAAATTGCGTAGGCGCTCGTGCGTTATGAGCATAAAGGTTCTAGGATAGTTTTAACCGACTTCAAAGAAGGGACAGTTCTTAATACGATCATATGCTTATTTTACACAATATTTTGAATAGTCTTTATTGCACAAAAACATACAGAAATTAGAAATAATGCATACAAAGGTAAAAAAACTTATCTCTAAAAGAGATCTCTTCCAGTTAGTGGCATATTTTCGCCAACTATGAATCGTTTTTAATAGAAAACATTTACTTTCGAGGAAATACTCTCGTTTTATTACAATTATAGATAATTAAATTTGATTATAATATAAAATACCATGAATAATTTAATGAACTTTATTTATTAGCACAAATAAATATATATATATATATATATATATATATATATATATATATATATATATATATATATATATATATATATATATGTATGTATATATAGTGCACTCATCATTACAATGATACAATATTGGTATAAATTATTAATCCACTCTTGCGCCACCTACCCACTTCTACCTGTTCTCCTTTAGCCAAAGGTTGTCTGTAAGAGTTTGCCCTAGCGATAAGAAAGAAAGAAGAAAGAAAAAAAGAAAGAAACTTTATTCTACAGAAATATGCGACTACACCCACACAAGGGTTAAAAAAACAAAAATATTAAGAAGAAACTTGTTAGACACTTGTCTTATATCATTGAATAGCACATTCCGAAGTCTTATGCTTTTCCGTCCATTTCTCTAATTTAAAACTAGAGCTCTATACTGTGTCGCTTTTATTTCACCTACAGGAGCATGCACAAAGTGTTACTAGATTTTACAACGGCCACTAAACCCTGTCTAGTCGGCGTCTGATCGTAAAAACACAACCTGACACACCGTCGCGGATCTACACACGGGTTTACGAGTGAACTGGCTGCCGTCTAAGGAGATTGTTCATATTATTACCTAATACTGGTAGACAGTAAAATAATACAGTACATAACCCGCCATAAACCCTAAAGTACACACTCAGCACACCATAAAACTAAATTTTATCGATATTGATATTGTATAAAAAAAAATATATATTACGCTTGTCTTCAATATCACAATTTAAAACATAATTTTTGAGTTGACTGGAACAGATCTCTGTCAGAGATAAGTCTACCCTTGCTCACAACATTTATAAATACATTATATGTAACTTACAAGTGCAGTAAAGAATATATATATGTATATATATATATATATATATGTATACATATATATATATATATATATATATATATATATATATATATATATATATATATATATATATATATATATATATATATATATATATATATATATATATATATATATTCATAATAAAAATGATATTTTCAGGGAAATTAGGGGATAATTTTAATAATGCATCATTTTCGATTGCATTACATAGAAGTAGGTACGTGTGGTCCCGGCATAGAATGGGACACGCCTTCCTTTCTCGTGGGTGTCGTAAGAGGCGACTAAGGGAACTTAATGGTCGATTTTTAATATAAGATTAAATCATTAAATTAAGTACCTACCTAGTATTTTTACATTGGTAAAGTCCTAAAGGCGACATATACGAGAGGGACTGCTGATACGTTCACGACCTATAAGGTACTTAACGATGACTCAAGATTTAAAAGAGTAATTGTTGAGTTTCTTGCGGGCTCTTCTCAACAGATAACAACATTCTGAACCCTGTGGTAAATTAAAAAAATGACGATTATAAAAGTGCTTGTAAGTAAGTCTATTTGAATAAAGAGTCTTGTCTTATATTTAATTGAATTTTGTAATAAAGAATATGTAATTATAAATTTAATTTATTATATTAATTATATTATGACATTTATATGAATGTAATCTGTAGTCAATGTTGTGTACGCCTGCTATAGGTATGCATATCAGCATACTACATAAGAAATGTTTTTTAATTTATGTATAATATGTATACTGTTGGTGTGCTTAATTCGAAATAAATAAATAAAAAACAAATAAATAAAAGATGATTTGAATTTGACATAATCTCCCTACTGACAGTACTACTCGTAATTGCGTGACCCCTTGTAAGCATAAATAATATTTATTTAATTCATTAATCTTTTTTTATTTAATTCATTAATCCTTTTTTATTTAATTCATTAACACTCCAATCCTTGAAACAATTAACAACAACATGTCGATAGAAACTGGAAATTATACATATATTAATCGACAAATTCTTCCAACTACCCCATAGAAGTTTACAGTCGTGAGTTTTTTTTTTATACAACTTAGAATGGCAAACAAGCTGACAGCCCACCTGATAGAAAGTGATAACGCCCATGATACCCCCCATGCGTTGTCATTCCTGAGGACTCAGGTGTTATTCCTCTGTACCTAGTAAATTCACGCCATATCCTTACCTTCAAACCGAAACACTGCTATGCAAACACAACTGCTTCACGGTTGAAACACGAATGGGACAGAGGTACCCAAGCAATCCACTTTTGTACAAAGTCTCCCTCTGGTATACAGTATAATATACTCTTTATTTCGATATACATGTATGTACGTATTGGACATACGTGTTGTTTAAACAAAACGCTTCACTGGTGGCAATTTATTTATTTATAATAATTAACATGTACTGGGATATCATATTTTCACAACACATTCAGTATTCATATGGAAAGCAACACCTGAATGTGAAATTTTGATAAGGATTCCAGCTCGGATGCAGTGCGGAAACAATGGCAGCAAATAATAATATATTGAACGACAGGGGGAACAGTGGAACAGGACAAGAGCGCATCTGAAATGCATTACGGGGGTTCCGTTGATAGATTTCTAAAAACAACAGATTCTTAATTAACAATGTTTTTTGTTTCGTCATATCATATGCACCGATTTCGATTGTTCTTTTTGCATTCGACTGTTGCAAACTTCTTTTTTTCCACTTTAATTTCGTCATAATGACGACTTATTTTTATCTGAAACAAAATGTTGCAAGGTTTCAATTCGATTGCTAATCGATTGCTTTGTCTGCTTCTTCTTGTTTTATTAACATTGCTAAACTAGTCAAACATGACGGATAAAGATATTCTAAGAATAGAGTCCAATATAGTGAATTTAGACACAATCGAATTACGACCTCATATCGAGAAGATATCAAATGGTCGCTGCTTAACTTCATACGTATCATCTATTCGATATACGAATACCAATCGATCCTGATTCGATTGCATCAAAGATTACACCCGCTAGTGCAGTATAAATATTTTTCTTCATAATATACAACTATTTTGATTTGAAAAAGAGAAACGACAAATCCAATCATCACAAAATTAACATAACACCAAAACGAGAATAAACACTTTCGATTACAAAAAGAACTGTAAAAATCGGTTTAGAATTGACGACACAATCACGTGACGAAGTCACAAACAAATCGTCACAATACGAGACTTCCCAGCGCGGAAATTGTTTAATTGTATTGTAAAATATTTATTGTACATAATTCATATTGATTTTTTTTATGCAACTTAGAATGGCAAACAAGCTGACGGCCCACCTGATGGAAAGTGGTAACAGTCGCCTATAGACATGAGCAGTACCATGGACATAACAGAGTATACTGTTTCGCCCATGATACCCCCCCCCCCCATGTGTTGCCATTCCTGAGGACTCAGGTGTTATTCCTCTGTACCCAGTAAATTCACGCCATATCCCACCCTTCAAACTGAAACACAGCCATGCAAACACAACTGCTTCACGGTTGAAATACGAATGAGACAGAGGCAATCGACTTTTGTACAAAGTCTCTCTCTGGTAAAATTACATAGTATTAGTACATTAAATGATTTAATATACAATGGCGTACTTATCCCATAAAGGGATCTCTTACAGTCAACCTTTGAGAAACAGTAAGAAAACTGTAGCTAAAGCGAATTCTTTTAAAAGTTAAAATGTACCATTCCAAAAAATTGCACCTGTAATCATGACATGAACATTTAAAAGACCAAGTCTGTTTTCTAACTGACTCGACTACGAGGAAAAATTATTTCATTCGTGCAATTATGCGGTCGGAACGTAGTCCAAACATTGTAATCCAGAACGGTGTCATTCCCGTGGGGAGAACAATAACCAAATTACAAATTACACTCGTACTTGGACATATTAAAATACGACTCCAAATATTTATATTATCAAATAAATGACAAATGCTCTAACAATAAAATATTTAATGGAATATTCGACAATCACTAATGGTGAATAATCTTAATTAAAACATTATAATTTTTTTGTTTACACGAGAAATTATAAACGAGCAGAGTTTTTGTTGTAACGAGAAAATTGTTTTCTAATAATGTAATGTAATGTAATGTAAAAGATCTTAACACCTTAGTCTTCAGGAAAGGCAACGCATGAAGAGTATCACAGGCGACACTGTATATACTCTGTTATGTTCATGGCACTATTCATTCAATGACGGTTACTAGTTTCGATCAGATGGGTCGAAAGCTTGTTTGCCATTCTAAAGTGATAAAATTTTTTTTAATACTGTTAGTACACACACACACAGTAGTAGTAATAAATACACACACGTTCGCATATATATATATATATATATATATATATATATATATATATATATATATATATATATATATATATATATATATATATATAATAATGTGAATATATGAATGTATATTTTAAGTTGCTAATACACACTTAAATAAATACATATATACATATAAATAAGGCTGGCTTATACTTTTATTTTTGGCATCTCCATAGCCATTCAGCGTGGAAATGCAGCAAGTCAGTTGGCAGTGACCTTAAAGAATTTTTTTTATCTTAAAGTAATATTAGATGATGAGATAGATTAAAGAGACCTTAGACGTTAGGTATGTAGAGATTATACATACCTTAGATGTAAGGTGTGTATATCATAGTTACTATTTTAATAAATTTCTGTTACAATATTAATAAATATATAAATACATGTATACATATATCATCATCATCATCATTTCAGCCATTCTCCGTCCACTGCTGGACATAAGCCTCCCCCATGGACTGCCATAAAGAACGGTCCTGAGGCACCTGCGTCCACTGACTCCCTGCAATGCATTTCAGGTCGTCACTCCATCTAGTAGGGGTGAGGGTAATCCTACACTGCGTTTGCCAGTACGCAATCGCCACTCGAGTATCTTTCCCCATTGGTTGTCGGTTCTTCGAGCTATGTGACCAGCCCATTGCCACTTAAGCTTGCTTACCCTTGTACACATAAATACATATATAGTTACAAAAAATTAAAATAAAAGAAATTTGAATACGCCAATCAGACACAAATTACAAATATGACAACTTGGGGGGGAATAGGATTGTTAGCAATGGAGCTTGACAGCACCCATTGCTAGCAATATACCTTATTAGGTCGACCTCCACGTGGTTCCCCCTGGAAACCATTGTGAACAATTCTTGTTGAATTCGTCACGATGGGCTAACTGACCTGTTTCGTCCTCACCTATCATCCTTCACTGGTGCCCCGCCGGTGTATACCGATAATGCGGGTGGGGTTACCATTCCATTATCATACTATTAAAAAAAAAATATATGACAACTTGCTCATATATAAATCCTTGATTTTTGCTTTAAAACTTACTTACTCACGTATACTAGTACAGTCCACGTATTTGCGTGGCCCGCGTCGTTGTTTACACAAACAATCGTGTCCATCCACACAGACCTGTGTAGTGTTCGCTTATTTATTCATTTGTAGCTGAACAGCTCTCTGAATCACTGAATAATTCCCTCGTACTTGTACCAAATAAAAATATCGCGCCACGCCCGTTTTGAATATGAAGCACGGTTGTGGTTCAAACGGAAGCGACGCTTGTCAACGAATATTAAACATTTAAAGGCAACATGTCCGTTGTATTGTTTTGAAATACCAAATAACCTTCTTGACTGTGTTTGCAGTCTGAAGGGTGGTATATGGCAGTAAATTTACTGGGTACAGAGGAATAACACCTGAGTCCTCAGGAATGGCAACGCATGAGGGGTATCATGGGCGAAACAGTATACTTTGTTATGCCCATGGTATTGCTCATGTCTATAGGCGACGGTTACCACTTTCCATCAGGTGGGCCGTCATCTTGTTTGCCATTGTAAGTTGTATATAAAAAAAAAACTACTAATCAACGTGTAAATATGTATATGTGTCGATCAATTGTTGGCCTTGTGAACAAATTGTTCAACCAAACAGTTTGGTGATAAAATAAATATATAATAGTTAAGTGAATGTTAAAAATTTCACTAGTCCAGCCTGCCTAGATAAATAGTAAGCAAATCCATCAATGAAATTGTTACCGAAAGCGAGGGCTTTCCATCAAGCGGTACGTCAGCTTAGTAGCAAAAAATATAATCAATTAATGCAGATAGATGATTTAGGACTTTATAATACAGCAGCCAGTGAGAGAGGCCAGTACGCGGTAGTGGACAGTGGGCAGTTATAAACATGATCAAGTCGCTGTCCATTTTAAATCGCCCGTCCTCCGCACCATGGCATCCACACGAATCAATCTGAATATAATGAATACGAAACGGAACGTGTACAACTCCCTGGACGATTCGTTGGATTTATAATAATAACACGGTTTACTTCTACGCCGCTGGTGTGTTTGAGGCACGTTTGTTGAACGCCGATGCTGTTAATAATTGGATTGACATTAAGCCAGTTTCATAACAGAGTAAAATACGTCATATCCGCGATTAATTATTAAAGTAATCACGATAAATGGAAAATAGAAGGGAAGGAACACAAAAATTTTAATACTAGTAGGAATCAGGCCCCTCGTTCACACTGAACACGTGCCCAGGGCCCCGTGATGGATTCGGGCCCCCTAGTCTAGTCCCTACTCCATTACCAAACAAGACATTTACCAGAGGGAGACTTTGTACAAAAGTGGATTGCTTGGGTACCTCTGTCCCATTCGTGTTTCAACCGTGAAGCAGTTGTGTTTGCATGGCTGTGTTTCGGTTTGAAAGGTGGGATATGGCGTCAATTTACTGGATACAGAGGAATAACATTTGAGTCTTCAGAAATGGCAACGCATGGGGGGTGTCATGAGCGAAACAGTATACTCTGTTATGTCCATGGTACTGCTCATGTCTATAGGCGACGGTTGCCACTTTCCATCAGGTGGGCCGTCAGCTTGTTTGTCATTCTAAGTTGTATAAAAAAAAACCTATGCTTTAATACTATGGTCATAGGGGCCCCATCATCCTAACGTGCCCAGGGCCTCTAATAGGTTAAAGATGGCCCTGGTATGAATTAGAACGCGCCTGACCAATAAAACCAGCGTGGTGACAATACTAGGCAAATATCCGTCCCCTTATTGGGAGATACTCATGTCCAATAGTAAAACGTTATGGGTTGTTATCATACGAACTTTTCCAAGCAAAATACTAAACATATACAAAATTTCATAATCAATATTTGAATCATCACTGTCACATTTCATTTCATCATTTCCTATTTAAGAGCTGCGTTCTTATCAGTGGAGCTCTTGCCACTCACTACGATTTTGATTGAGTTTCTTCTACATTTATCCTATTAATATAATAATAGTAAAATTTGTAACGATATATTAATTAATATTTATTACTCTTTCACGCAAAAACTACTGAACTACTGAATAAAATTTAGTACACAGATAGATAACCTATCCTAAATTTACACATATTTTAGGTACTGGTTCACGCGCGTAAAGCCGCAGGATACTGCTAGTAATTTTATAATAATGCAACAATAATACATGGAAATCCGATTACATATTCAAGTCACTAGAAAATGTTTTCTCAAGGAAAATTTAACGAATAGAAATAAGAAAACATTTTTCAAACTTCTTACACAATTATAATCATGCAACTGCAATATTGCAGTGTGCTGCCGGCATAGAATAGGCCACCCCTTCCTTTCCCGTGGGTGTCGTAAGAGGGGACTAAGAGAGGACTAGGGATGGACAGCAACGTCCCTCTTAAAACATCTCTAAAGCCTAACTGCGGCTGCCAATTCGCCTGTCACGCGTGGCAACTATTGGAAAAACCCCCCAAGGGGGAGGCTTATGTTCAATAGTGGACAAATGCTGATATGATGATGATGATGATGAAATGCAATGTAATGTTACTTTTGTTGTAATCACATCTAATGTTGTATTTATGAATATTTAAATTAATAACAACATTAAAATCAACAATAGAATGTAATATTACTGGAGGAAAGGGATTGACTGTTGTGGAGACTGAGAAATCATATCTAATATTTTATTTATGAATATTTAAATTAATAACAAAATTAAAATCAAAAAAACAATAGATGTGTAGAAAATTCTTTTTCTGTTTTCAATACACACTCTTTGGGGGGAACGGGATTGTTAGTAATGGAGACTGAGAATCCCATTGCTAGCAATATACCCAAACAGGTCGACCTCCTCGCGGTTCTCCCTGGAAACTATCATGGTTAATTCCTGATGAATTCATCATGATGGGCTAACTGGCCTGTTTTCATTCTCATCTATCACCCTTCACTGGTGCTCCGCCAGCGAATCCCGTTAGCGCAGTATACACTCGTAATTCTTTTTCTGTTTTCCAATACACACTCTATAAAGGCTATAGCCTGAAGCAAATATTTGACACCTTACTATGTCACCAGTCACCGCCCACACACTTCGTCACTGAACCCACGTAATTCAAGTTAAAAATAAATATACACATTGTGGAGAATAACAATGAGAGTGGCGCGGCAAATATCAATACAATTAAATGCCTATCAGTTCCAATAAAGTTGATAAACAATACAGAGTACGCATACAATGTATCAATATTGTATGTACATTGTACATATCTATACCAATCTACACTAATATTATAAAGAGGAAAGATTTGTATTTTTGTGTGTATGTTTGTAATGAATAAACTCCAAAACTAGTTTGCTGATTTCAAAAATTCTCACACCATTAGAAAGCTACATTCACCCTGAGTAACATAGGCTATATTTATTGCTAAAAAAGATTAGGGATCGATACTAAAACTTTAGTGACGTAACTCAAAGTGTAAAAAAATGCTATAAAATATCTTTGGTCGCGTGCGCTGCGGAAACTATTGGTGATAGAACAAAAGTATGTTGTACAATATTGAAGAATATATCAATAACTACAAAAAACTTAGCGACACTATATGTCCAACTATTATCGTTATGTTACAATAACCACTTTTGAAAATGTTGTAAAAATGTCCACCCGTGCGAAGCCGGGACGGGCCGCTAGTAATAAAATATTAACAGAACCACATTTGTGATTTGGAATGGTTTTTGTAAATTATACAGGTCGATAAGACTACATATTTCAATAACAAATCAACTGTTTCAACTACCGGTTTAACTTATCTAATTAGATGGAGAAAGCTCGACTAGTTTCAAGATCAACTCGTAATCCTCAGTTACGCTTGCGCTCGCAGTAGCTCATGACTAAGGATCACGAATTGATCCCAAAACTAGTCGAGCTTTCTCCATCTAATTAGATAAGTTAAACCGGTAGTTGTTACAATAAAATATAATGTGTGTTTACGAAAGTTTTAACAAAAAAATCAGCTATTATTGGAATGTTTATTTACATGGCCGTGCATATAAATAGATATACGGCTACCAGTGGACAGAATATGATGAAATTTAACGTGACTTTTATACTACAATGATGTTAAATAAAGATGTCTGTTTGATGGTAAACAGATACCATAGTCTATGAATGATTACCACGCCAATGGCATCTCGTGTGTGTAATCAATCCTTAAAAAAACTTTATCACACACTTTTTGAAGAACCCCACGATAAAGTCCTTCTTAAAACCTCCACAGGAAGCTTCTTTCCCAACTTGAGAATTTTACGAAATGAGAAACCTGAAACTACACTGTGAATGACCAAATAGGATTTAAAGTTCCTTAGTCTTCAGGAATGGCAACGCATAGGAGATATCATGGGCGAAACAATATACTCTGTTATGTCCATGCTACTGCTCATGTCTATAGGCGACGGTTACCACTTTCCATCAGGTAGGCCGACAGCTTGTTTGCTATTCTAAGTCGTATAAAAAACAGTTGTGAGCGAGAAAACCCTGTCAATGGCGATGAACTTAGCATGTAAGATATCTGAAGCTTGTTATGCAGAAAACAGCCACCTCTTTCGGGATGCCTTTAATACACGACTCCCTTCTACATAACTAGTCCTATTTTATACTGCGGAAAGTGTTGTCCCCAGTGGAGAATACAAAACTCACGACCTCATTTACGTAGCCGACAGAGAATTTCGTATAAAACAGTTCATTGACTTTATAACAGGGTTGCGACTTCGTAAACAAGTCATAAATTGCTTTTTATTTTAGAAACAATTCTTCTGTTAGCAACAGACTTGGAATTATTCAACTTCTCTGCTGTTAGCTGCGTCTGCTGCTGTGCTCTTCTTAAACTGAATATTTAATTATCTGACAGTACCAAAGAGACTACAGGGAGCCTTTGTACAAAAATCGTTTGCTTGGGTACCTCTATACCATTCGTGTTTCTACCGTGAAGCAGTTGTGTTTGCATACATGTGTTTCGGTTTAAAGGGTGGGATATGGCAATTAATTTACAGGATACAGAGGAATGGCAACGCATGGGGGGTATCATGGGCGAAACAGTATACTCTGTTATGCCCATGATACTGCTCATGTCTATAAGCAACGGTTACCACTTACCATCAGGTGGGCCGTATGCTTGTTCGCCACCTCAGTGGTATAAAAAAAAACAGTCATTTCACATAAGCGTGCACAAAGTTAAGAGCAGAAAACCAATCACTTGCATTAGTAGCACAAAATGGACAGTACCTGATAAGATAGCCCCGTATCGCGTTCCAGGCGATATTACTTCAAGAAAACGTTAATCCATTATTGCGATATCGTATGATAGGAGCCCACGCCGGCCAGATATTATGCTTATCGATAAAAGGGACGCGTCCTCCTCGCTGTAGGTGCTGTTAATATTGCCATTTCAAGAAGTTTTCTAAATTTAATCATCGAAACTATTATTTAAAGTTGGTTTATGAATTATTTATTGTTATATACACACACACACGTGTGTGTGCGTACGTGCGTGCGTACGTGCGTGAGTGCGTGCGTGCGTGCGTGTGCGTGCGTGCGTGCGTGCGTGTGTACGTGTTTGTGTGTGTGTGTGTAAGTGTAGTCCGATTTGGAAAATTCTTTATTTATCTAAAAGGATTACAGATTGGTCCAATAGAAATGTTATCGAAATCAGTATTTAATTTTTAAATCAAAATAACTGCTTTTTGGTCGGTTTCTTTTTTATGGAACACAATTTAAGAGCTATACTGGCAACAAAATATATGAACTCAATCTTCAATTAAAATTCCAAAATAATTTGGTATATATGTACATATACATTAATACATATGTATATATATTATATACTCATATCCTACCAGTTACAAAATTAATATATACTTTAGATATATTATTATTACATAGTCACAAAGAATGTCTAAAACGAATTCTTGTTAGTGGCGTCCCAGCTATCTCGAACGCATGCTATGCAAGTGTTCCGGAATGCTTTGACTGATGCAACTTGTGGGCATAACGTTGGTTATTACCGATATATATTACTTGCATGAAAATATATACTAATCCAATTATTTCATTATTTAACACTTAACACTTTTCATGCATAACGTTACTGTATCACCATGTAACTTATTGACTTTTCCTATGATATACACACGAGCCATTTTTAAATATTTACAACTTACTATTATTTACTTGTTTACTATCCAATTGGCTTAAATCTCTGTCTATATTAACATACTTTATTTTAAAGTGGTTATTTGACCTCTCATAGTAATTTTTTTTTAATGGATGATAATGGAACGGTAACCCCACCCGTGCTATCGGTATACACCGGCGGGGCATCAGTGAAGGATGAAGTAGGTCAGATAGCCCTTCGTGACGAATTAAACAAGAATTGTTCACGATGGTTTCCAGGGGGAACCACGTGGAGGTTGACCTAATAGGACATATTGCTAGCAATGGGGCTGTCAAACTTCATTGCTAACAATCCCTTTCCCCCCCCCCCCCCGCCTCATAGTAAGATTAGGTATAAATGTCGGTAGGTTTAGTGTTAAATCGACATCGAGTAACTCTTCACCTTTACTATAAAGGTTGACTGGTAGAGATGCCTATAGCATTAAATCCATCGTCTCAGCAAATTAAGGGTCGGCAACGCATGACATCCCCGGTGTTACAGGCGTCCATAGGTTACGGGAACCCCGTTTACCATCAGACGGGCCGTATGCTTGTTTGCCATTATAATACTATGAAAAAAACAAATTTCCAATGAATACTTAAATCTTACGTATCGCCCCTAATGTAATACGTAAATATCTAAGAACAATGACTAAAACGTTCAAAATAGTGATATTGGTATAAAGCACTTGTCAAGTTTGTTGTTGTCATATTCATCTAAAACAAGTAGCGTGGTGAGGTTGAGGGGCGGAAGGGGGTGGTTGGGGGGGGGAGAATACAATCTCACATGTTATGGCTGAGTTGGGTCACTACAATGCCAATAACAAATTAATTTCAAATCACATTGACAACATACGAAACAACAGTTTCCTTTTTCATAAAAGGTAGTGAGCAATCTTTTAAAGAGCTGAATATATATATATATATATATATATATATATATATATATATATATATATATATATTATAATTGTCACATATTTTTCACCACATCTGCCCTTCATACGCTTTCTGTTTTTACCCAATGGTTAGCTGGTAGAGAATGCCATATGGCATTAAGCTCGCCATTTGTACAAAATTTTATTGTGCAATAAAGAATAAATAAATAAATAAATAAATAAATATATATATATATGGCGTGATTTTACAGGGTACAGAGGAATAACACCTGAGTATACTCTGTTATGTCCATGGTACTGCTCATGTCTATAGGCAATGGTTACCACTTTCCATCAGGTGGCCCGTCAGCTTGTCTGTCATTCTAAATTGTATAAAAAAATCTTTTTATTGCGTAAACACTAGTTTTATTTATTAAATAATACATCAAGATACATTTTATGCGTAATTATATAGAACACTGATAAAAAAACAAGTCAGCTAATTTGACATTAGCTGATGTAAAATTTACCCATTTTTGAGGCTCAATACTCTATCTGAAGACTATCGTATACGTATTAAAACAGCGCCTGGCATTGATCGTACGATCGATCCCCGAAGACGTACCTACCTGTCATCGAAGCGCCAAATTCCATCCATTTCAATATCAAACAAAGGGTTAGCGACGGATGCGAAGCAGCCGTTATTCCGAGCGTCGGAAGCCGGCCATTGTGAGCGATCAAGTTATTTCACACCTGATTTCTTTTCTATCTGTGCCTAATTGGATCTAGAGAATAGAGCGCTCCATACGCGCGCCAAATTATAATGCAAAGTCTAAAGTAACTTCACGATATGTTTTTGTAACTACTATTTTAATAACCGACTTAAAAAAGAGGTGATTATATTCCTATCGCCTTAGTAACCATGCAGACGACTTTCTTTACCAGTAAATAAAAAAATAGTAAACAAAGCCGTATGTTTTAACTAGTCTTACACATTTTTTTTACAACTTAGAATGGTAAATAAGCTGACGGCCCACTTGATGGAAAGCGGTAACTGTTGCTTATAGACATGAGCAGTACCATGGACATAACAGAGTATACTGTTTCGCCTATCATACTCTCCGTTGCCATTCCTGAGGACTCAGGTGTTATTCCTGTGTACCCTGTAAATTCACTGTCATATCCCACCCTTCGAACCGAAGCACAGCTATGCAAACACAACTACTTTATGGTTGAAACATGAATGGGACAGAGGTACCCAAGCAAACGACTTTTGTACAAAGTCTCCCTCTGGTAATCTGGTAACATATAACAGTTCAAGACCACTTTATCCAATCACATTGTAAAGAAAAAAAAACAATTCGTCAATAATAATTAAACTAAAAGGTATGATATTTACGTAGCAGACTGTAGAACTACTACGACGTAGAGACTTCGTAGACATTTCATTAAAAACACGAAATGTGCTACATACGCGCTCAACATGGCGGCAGCGTCATAGCCGTGCACCGTTGAGGTATTCACGTGTCTGTATTCTACCATATTATAGATGCGAAGTTTGTTTATTACCCAATCTCGCCTGAAAAGCTGGACCGAATTGAATAATATTTGATACATAAATAGACCGTAGCCTGGACTAACACAAAGTATATTTTTATCATTTGCCCTATGGTCCTGCCGTAGAATAGGCCACCCATTTTCCTTTCCTGTTTATAAACATTAGCATAGATTTAAACTACATTAGTTTTAAATTTTTGTTATTTAATATTTTACTAAAAAAAAAAACAAACAAATATAAGAATTTTATTCTAATATTTCATAACATTATAATCTATGCGATGAATTAATTTCACTTTCAATAAAATATTACTTTTTTTTTACAATAAAACATGAATTTATCAGAGGGAGACTTTGTACAAAAGTTGATTGCTTGGGTACCTCTGTCCCATTCGTGTTTCTACCGTGAAGCAGTTGTGTTTGCATGGCTGTGTTTCGGTTTGAAGGGTGGGATATGGCGTGAATTTACTGGGCACAGAGGAATATCACCTGAGTCCTCAGGAATAGCAACACATGAGGGGTATCATGGGCGAAACAGTATACTCTGTTATGTCCTATGCTACTGTTCATGTCTATAGCCACGATTGCCACTTTCCATCAGGTGGGCCGTCAGCTTGTTTACCATTCTAAGTTGTATAATAAAAAAAAAATATATATTTTCTTTTAAATTTTACACATCCTATGAACTTACATATTTATTATTTTTATAACATTATAATAACCCGTATGTCTTGCAAATAAACAATCTGAATTGATTGATTTAATATAAATCTGTCAAAAAACTATTCACACATCCGTGAAGGAATCATTATTAACAACGGACCTTCGACGACGCGTGTGAAGGGAACGTAAGCGTATAACCTCAAGTTAGTTAATTATTAAAGTAACACTCAACTACACTGTACAGTGAGTATATTATATTATGCACAGTATTGTTTCTTACCTAATAATCATACAGAGTCTATTGTACTAATAGAGTACCTATATATATATATTATACAATGAAACAAGATTGGTATCAATTAGGAACTGTAGCCATTTCATAACTAATGTATGAAAGACTGGAGCGTTGAGCTCGCTCCGGTACCAAGTAATAAGAAATATTTCCCATCGGAATTCAATGTTCAAGCTTGGTGGAGAAGTTGTTCCAACTTTTGTGCTAACTATTTCTGACACTCGATATACTATTTTTTACAACTGATTATAACTTACTTTTATTTTTTTTTCATTATTAATTAATGTTATAAGTGTGAAAGTGAGTTCATTTGTTTGTCGCCTCTTAGCGTCTTAACAAGCTGAATTAAGTCTAGCAGTTCCTTCAAAAAAAGATTAAAAGCATTCTATCTTTCCAATTTAATTTAAATATAAAAATGTCTGTTCAACTGATATTTATATGTTGCGTGTGTATGTATGTGTGTATATGTATGTGTGTATATATATATATATATATATATATATATATATATATATATAATTATTTATAATTTATGTAAATATTTATTTTAATTTCTGTCTTGCACTACTACTGGCCACTCACTACTTCCTATGCCACCGCGAATTAATTCAATGAAATTTGAAATAACGTGTATGCAATAAAGAATATATATATATATATATATATATATATATATATATATATATATATATATATATATATATATATATATATATATATATATATATATATATATATATATATATAAATTAATTACTATGAAATTTGAAATATGTATGTATGTATGGGACGGAAAGGGATATAGACTACATAATTTTTATCCCGGTCAGTGAATATAGATAGATAGATGAATAATTTATTTGCATTACTTACAGCACACTGATTGAGCAAAAGATACATGTACAAAAGATTAAAAAAAAAAAAAAACAAAAACAAAATGCAATATAACTCGGTTGCGTAGAAGAAATCGCGGGTAAGAGCTAGTTTATTATATTTAGTTTTAATGGAGTTTTCTCCCGCGAACGCTCAGGCTGTGGAATCGGCACCATACCAAGGTTTTCCCTAGAGACTACAGTATGGGGTTCTTCAAAAATTGTATATTAGGGTATCATGGGCGAAACAGTATACTCTGTTATGTCCATGGTACTGCTTATGTCTATAGGCGACGGTTACCACTTTCCATCAGGTGGACCGTCAGCTTGTTTGCCATTCTAAGTTGTATATAAAAAAAGCTTTCTTCAGGGTCGGCAACGCGCACGTGACACTCCTGATGTTGCAGGCGTCCATAGGCTACAATGGCCGTTTACCATTAAACGGGCTGTATGTTTATTTGCCACCTTCGAGATAAATTATATAATTCCAAGTAATTTAATTTAACGTTTAAAATTAATTTCATTGTAATTAATTAAAAATACTAATAAAAAATTTTCAAAAGTATTTCATACTTAAATATAAATTGAGGTGTCACAGCCATGCAAATACAACTGCTTCACGGTTGAAACACGAATGGGACAGAGGTACCCGAGCAAACGACTAGTACATAGTCTCCCTCTGGTATATCTATACTTATATTGGCTCAATAATAGATATATTAACTATGGGTTATCCAATATATAATATCCAAAAAAGACCCCGCTCATAATGAATATAGATATCCGATTGATACGGGCGATATCGCAGTGGACAGTCATTGATGTCTAGAAAATTTTATATATAGATATCAGATATTACTCTAGTGCTAATAACTTCAATACCACCCTCTATAGTCCACCTTTCAAACTAGATTTAATACTTTAATACCCTTTTAAGTCTCTGCGCCGTCACACAGGCAACGTTTTCAAAACGAGAATGTAATTAATGCGAGACATTCACCACTCGGAGATCTGTGATAAAGCTGCATAAATAAATTGAATTATTCAATACACAGCGCTCCCTGCGGACGCTTCTTAAAAATACCGCCCGCTCCAAACGTTACAATCTACAACTGTGTGTAGGTAATATATGCAAATTATTCATCTACAATTTAAAACGGTTTTTCGTTGAGAAACACTAGTATTATTATAATTGGAGACTTGGAGACTTGCTCAAGAATAGTTTCTATGGGGGAAAATAAAAAATATGTATTTACATATTTCATTATGATTGAGATCATAGACAAAAAAACTCACTTTAGTCATAGACAAAAAAAAACCCACTTTGGTCATAGATAAAAAACTCACTTTGGTCATAGACAAAAAAAAACCCGCTTTGGTCATAGATAAAAAAACCTCACTTTGGTCATAGACAAAAAAAACTCACTTTGGTCATAGACAAATAAATAAACTCACTTTTACATTCATCATCATCATACCAGCCTTTAACTGTCCACTGATGAACATAAGCCTTCCCTTGAGGGTTTTGCCAATAGTTGCCACTCTTGTCAGACGGCTTGGCAACCGCAGTTAGGCTTTAGAGATGTTTTAATAGGAACCATCCCTCGCTCTCACTTAGTCGCCTCTTACGACACCAACGGGAAAGAAAGAGGTGGTTTATTCTATGCCGGGACCACACTTTCACATTAAATTTGTAATATAAGAATATTCCTAAAAAATGGCAAACAAAATAAAAGAAATGCTATTAGCAATATTAGCGCGTTTAATTTTTTTTACGCAACTTAAAATGGCAAACAAGCTAACGGCCAATCTGATGGAAAGTGGTGACCGTCGTTTATAGACATGAACAATACCATTAATAGAGTACACTGTGTCGCCCATGATACCCTTTATGAGTTACCGTTCCTGTGGACTGAGATGTTATGCCTCTGTACCTTGCAATTTCATTGCATTATCCCACCTTCGAAAACAAAACACAGCCATGCAAACACAACTATTTCACTGCAGAAACACGAATGAGACAGAGGTGCCCAAGCAGACTACCAGATTAATCAATTAGTAACATGCGATGGCTTGGTTTCTTCCATTTTAAAATGTTATATATTTTACATTCAAAACAAGTTTCTACTCAACACTTTAATTGTTTGGAATCCAGTAAGCTCTACTCTGCTAAGTAGGTTTAAGAAGTAGTTTTATGTTTACCGCATATAAACCGTTAGAGAGACTACCGTACTATGAAAGTTCTTTACACTGCTATTACTGTATCTTTATAGGACGTAAGGGGGTTTATAGACAAGTAAGAGAGCTAGAGTTAGAACTCAGTAAATAGTAATAGTGTATTAAAATTAAACATGCATTACCATTATTGGTCAAAAAAACTGGAATTCGAAAAGCCGTCGTTTAGTCGTACTTAAATTCTTTACAGGCAAAATGCTGGGCCACCTTATACGACATGACGATTTTTTTAAGAGCATAGTAGAAGGAAAAATAGAGGGCAAAAGAGGAAGAGGAAGACCGAGGAATAACTACATGGGTGTTCATGTTTCAACCGTGAAGCAGTTGTGTTTGCATAGCTTTGTTTCGGTTTGACGGGTGGGATATGGCGTGAATTTACAGTGTACAGAGGAATAACACCTGAGTCCTCAGGAATGGCAACGCATGGGGGGTATCATGGGCGAAACAGTGTACTCTGTTATGTCCATGATACTGCTTGTATCTATAGGCGACGGTTACTTTACATCAAGTGGGCCGTCAGCTTGTTTGCCATTCTAAGTTGTATAAAAAAAATTGGAGCAGTACCAATATTTCCCATTCCTATGAGTCTTTCCCAGTCAACATAAACTTGCATTCCACAACATATTTCTTTCATATATACAGACACCAGTTACACTATTCTGCTCATATATATACATATATATGTTGAATTTTATTATTCAAGATTAATACCGACTAAACTGGCTGTGAGGGTAGCGTAAATAAATAAGCCGTAAGCCCCAGCGTTGTAATACGCAATCAGAACTGATCCCGCCGCCGGTAACTGCTACTTCCCGCCTTAAATTATAATAATTTCAAATGCTGACGGGAGACAATGAGATATCTGCAACAGACGTGTCTCAACTCTCGAGTGGAGGGCCATTGTTTGCGTACCATTCAGCTGAGATGTCTATCCGAGCTGACTCCAGCGCTGTAACGACTGCAAGCAATTCCGATGAGAAACTATTTATCGTGATTGCGTAATATATATATATATATATATATATATATATATATATTATATTGCGATCGCATTAACTGCATATGTAATGGCCCATTGCCTTTATCATTCGGGATCTCGGGACTGTATTCTCTACTCTTTAACGTACTAACGGAAAATTACCTGAGTCCTCAGGAAAGGCTACACATGGGGGGGTATCATGGACGAAACAGTATGCTCTGTTATGTCCATGGTACTGCTCATGTCTATAGGCGACGGTTACCACTGTCCATCAGGTGGGCCGTCAGCTTGTTTGCCATTAATGCCATAGTAGATCAACAATTATCAGTAATACTAAAGCCTATGTTAATATCTGTATGCATGTATATGGTAACACGAATTCTGTTTCGTACAGGACACGCTCAGCCTAGTGTAGGAAGCAACGATAAATTCTGTGCTTATACAAACATACTTTGTTAAATAAATATATCTTTATCTTATCTATCTTATAAGTATCGTATATTCTAAGTTGCATAAAAACAAACTACGAGGTAACAACTAAACAAACTCACTTTCACATTTATAAGATCAGTGAGAATGTGCTAATCTGTTTCGTATGTAAACAGATACACACTCCAATAACACGTTTAAAACACCGAACTCTCCGAGATAACACATTGGCAAAGTTCAGTAAAAATCTGTTCGCAAAGTGGAAGCTTTTTACTAAACTTACCGATCCCGATATCTTTATAACTCGCACGAAAAAATAATACAATCGCGTCGATAATCTCTTTTTGAAGTTGTTTAAAATCATCGCTTATAAATTGAGAATTGTAACAAGTTTATTTTGTGTGACGCCCTCTGGCGTCAAGTATCTTGGGCGGTTTCGTTGTACACAAAAAAAAAACATATTATACATAGCAAAAAAGGCAAAGGATGATAAAGAAGAAGAAGAAGAATCCAGCTCCACTCCAATACATAATGAGAGCCAACCAACACGCATCATTCCAATGATCCGGGGGTAGTCGGCCCCAGCGTTGAAGTCGAGGCACAGGGACTCGCCCTGAGGCCCTCATCTGGGCCCTTGAATTCAGAGTTGAGATAACTTGAGTAGGTATAGACGAAAGCCTCTGACATAGCGTACCAGACGACGGCTTTACGTGCTCCCAATAATACAAAGTGAGTGGCAACCGTTTTTAAATGATTCAAATATGAATTTGAAAAATTCAGAAGTTTGAACTGAAATTCAATATTAGAATCTGCGAACCGCAGTCGAGCGTCGTTCACTTGAACTATTACCGCTTCGAACATGACTGATTGAGATTGCGTTCCACAAAAAAAAACCTACTTCAAAAACCAATTGTTTTGATCAAGTCAAATTACTATTGTACTGATTATTGATAGATTTTCTATGGGGCCAATCTGTAAGTATATCCTTACAGATAAAAAAAATAATTTTCCAAGTCGGAAGTTATGAGGTAACAAACATAAAAAAATACAACCAAATTGTAAACCTTATTGAAATAGGATTTTTTTTTATGGGTGTTAATGGTATGGTAACCCCGCCTGCGCTAACGGGATACGCTGGCGGAGCACCAGTGAAGGGTGATAGATGAGAATGAAAACAGGCCAGTTAACCCATCATGATAAATTCATCAGGAATTAGCCATAATAGTTTCCAGGGACAACCGCGAGGAGGACGACCTGTTTACCCAATATTGCTAGCAATAGGATTCTCAGTCTCCATTACTAACAATCCCTTTCCCCCCTATTGAAATGGGTTATAAACAAATAACATTTCGAACAGACGACATTTATTAATTTCAAGTGGCAAACAATTTGATCTTACGGTAAGTAACGTTCGCTATAGACATGAACAGCGCATTATGCCTTTGTACCCTGTAATTTCACTGCCACATCTCACCCGTCAAACTGAAACACAGCCATGCAAACACGACTGTTTCCTGGTAGAAACACGAGTGACAATATCACTGTATACGCTACATGTACTCTACAATAGAGACGAACATAGACCGTTCGATAATTAAACAATGAAACATATGTATTAGTAGGTAACGCAGCATCCATACTACGGCACTGCCGAGAGTGATGTGCTGAGTTCTGACTGACTCTAGGTACTCAGTACTCGACTAGTTGACTCAATGAATACTTACAAATAGGTCACTCAGGCACTCATGAATAAAGATATTTTGACTAGTGAATCTTGCAATAAGTGATTCAATACAATGAATTTTTAATACCTACTTGCAGTACTCGAATACTAGCAATAAGTGATGTGCCGAGTCCTGCTGACTTGAGTACTGACTCGAATACCTACTAGGTACTCAGTTACTCGAACACTCAGTACACAGAATTCGAGTCTTACATACTCAAATACTAGTTGCATATTTATCATATTTTTTTTAGTGTTTCATGGATTCATAATTTCCTTGATTATCAAAGGCAAAATTAATAAATAAATTGAACTGAACATTAATTTGAAATAAAGATTATTATTATTATTATTATTAATTATCTTCATAATAAGTTTCAGAAATAAACTAAAAAAAAATACTCGATAGTAACGAAATACTCGAGTGCTTGTCCGAGTACTCAGAACCGAGTCAGGATTCGACCGTACCAATAGACTCGAAATATAAAGGAAAGCCGACTCCGCACATCATTAACGGCACGTACATGTCGTTTACTCTGCTCTACTGTCTATCTACGTATAGACGTCGAGTGAGACATCTCACGGGACACAGATTGTGGATTATGTATAAGATTATGAGACTACATTTAACCTCACTAATTCGAAGGGCGATAAAAGCCCTTGATATATCCATTATTTATTAAGGTTCTTCAATATCGGTAACATTAACATTCACATAAGCATAGAATACTATTTCAGATAATGGAGATTACAATACTCTTAGTGACAAAAAAATATATGTAAAATTTACTCAGCAAAAAACTTACATCAATTATGACAAAATTTATATAGAACTAACACGAGAGCCAACTTTATTGAGTGCAAAATGAGTCATAGATATCGGTTTTAAATTATCGAAAATATCGCGCAATACACAAAAAATACAGGTGAATAGGGAACTTTTTTTTTTATAACACAGGGGGCAAACGAGCATGCGGCTCACCTGATGGTAAGTGACTACCGCCGCTCATGGTCACCCACAATACCAACAGCATTGCAGGTGTGCTGCCGGCCTTTTTAAAGGGAATATGCTCTTGAAGGTTATGTTGTCGCATCGGTTTGGAAATACTGCTGCTGGAAGTTGATTCCAAAGAGTGGTTGTGCGTGGGAGAAAGTGTCTTGAAAAACGCACGGTGGAGGACCGCCACTTTGAAGTTAATGCCGAAATATTTCTGTATATTTTTTTTACTAAATTCATCTACCTACTTATTTGTATAATTTCCAGTCATTCCTCAATTGTATTTCAATGTAATAAATAGTGATTTAACTTACGTGGCATTTCATAACGCGAGCGCAAGTTTTACTGCACACCTCGGCCCGCATCACAGTCGTTCAATACTAAGTGTCTTGAACGGTCCCAAAACTAGTCAAGCTTTCTCGATTGAGAAAAGTATATTCCTTTTTAAAAAGAAAGACAAAGGATCATGGATATATATATATATATATATATATATATATATATATATATATATATATATATATATATATATATATATATATATCCGTATAGCTCACTCGTGGAATACATTAAGGTGACTCGTGGAATATTTCAGCTGTTATTGTACGACGTTAATGCATTATTACCTCCATTCACCTGTTATGGTATACTCCAATCCCGCCTTAATTTCAATAAACCTATCCGCGTCTCGGCGTAATGAGTTTCCTTCAAAACAACACGCCGAGATATTTTTCTCGCAGAGTGATACCAGCGACAGAAACATATGTAGGTTTTGATTATTGAAAAATAATATATTTAAATCAAAGTCAAAAAAATAAAAAATAAATATTCACGATTAAACCACATAACGGGATAGTCAGAGACATTTTAAGACTATAAGCTGATGTATTCTGTCATCGTGTACACCATTCAAGAGAGAAATATTTCGAACGCATTAGAATCCAATACATACGGATCAATTTAACTTGTTATCGACGTTTTCCATTACCAGAAAGTTAGTCGAAGACACACAAAGTTTTGGCGTCGACCAGGTATGAAATGACAATCTTTGCGGTCTAAATCGCCCACGACGTTCTCAAGTTCTGTCTCTCTCTCTCTTAAGAAAGTATATAATAACAGATGATCTATTTCATAGAACAACACTACATTGTTATATCTATATTGCCTTTGTTATGCGCATCGTATAAAAATAATAGGGCTGGATAACAGCGGCTTTGAAACTGGATTACAAAAATATCCTCGTAAAAACACAATAATATCCGGCACGAAGGACGCTTTGTACGCCCTTACACAGCGAGCGTTTACCTTAACATGGAAACTAAAACTGTGTGGCCAGGTACGGGTATAGTCAACATCATCACCATCATATCAGCCGTCTACTGCCCACTGCTGAACATAGTGACGGTCCTCCACCGTGCGTTTTTCAAGGCACTTTCTCCCACGCACAACTACTCTTTGGAATCAACTTCCATCAGCAGTATTTCCGAACCGATACGGCAACATAACCTTCAAGAAAAGAGCATTTTCCCTTTTAAAAGGCCGGCAGCACACCTGCAATGCCGTTGGTGTTGTGGGTGACCATGGGCGGCGGTAGTCACTTACCATCAGGTGAGCCGCATGCTCGTTTGTCCCGTGTTGTAAAAAAAAAATATGTCTCCCCCAAAAGGCGGGGACTTGCCAGTAGTTGCCACACTTGGCAGGCGGATTGATAACTGCAGTTAAGCTTTGGATGGCAAACATTCTATGTCGGGACCTATACGGCGAACTTAGTATATATGACACTTACTGGTTACAACCAGTAAAAGTTTTGGACTAATATTTAAATATTTTTAATCAAATCCTTGAATAAAAGAGAGCAGGGTGAAGTAACATCGCGTAATGTAGCGAATGCACTGGCCTACGGCGCGGAAAAAAACCGGTATGTATTGTGTTGTATTGTGTTAGAAAATTGCTTTATTCACATAATTATATTTATTTATTTAATACACACACAGAGGTAAACAAAAGTACAAAGGCGAGCTTCTCTGATAGAGTTTTCTTCCAGCAAACCCAAAGTGGAAAGGAGCATCGTCACTGTTCATTTTTCAAAATTAAATTAATTAGATTATATTTTATAGGCATATACATACACATATACATACACATATACATATACATACACATATACATACAATATACCTACACATATAGATAAATAAATATATGTTCATAGAGATAGAAGATGCTCTTTAAGTCTACTCTTAAAAATATTTAGGGATTGACTCTCACGGATAGATATGGGAAGAGAATTCCACAATCTATATATATTATACATTAGTTTCAGGCGTTATTGTATTACGGAACATGCTCTGGTGTATGCATGTATTGTTAAACTATCTGATATTTAACTATAGTAATATTACCTAATGACAATGAATACAAAGAGACAGATATTTATTTTACAATTATTTTACAAATGAATACAAATAGACTGATTTTTATTTTACAATTGTTAATTATTAACGTCATGTCGTATAGGGAGGTCAAGGATATGCCCTGGGATAGAACTGGATGGAAGAAGATGCATGAATTAGTTGTACTAACAAGAGGAAACTTTTAAATGATAAAAAAAAATTAACATACAACATTGAGATATAGCGATACAAAAAATGCCAACGTACAATTATAACATGTATTTTCCTGATATCCATAAATACTGATAACTGAGACGATGTATAAATTTGTACGCCGTACAAACTCATATAGGTTTTCCAGGCCGGCCTGAAACTAGGATGAACCAGGTCCGGAGCTGTGTGAATAGTGCTTTATATCTACGTAGTCCCAACGCGCGGTTACATAAATCAGTCGTAACCTTTATTTATGGTGTAATGGAACCTGATACTAGCAGCATTAAGATGGAAAAGATTTTTCGTATTCACTAAATTCAAAGGTTAAAAGCAAAATTCTTATGTACTAAAATTGTTTAGCTTTCATTTATACATACTAAAAAATATCTGTACGTTGTGCTACAAATAATAATGACTTTTTTTATAGTTCATAACGTGTTGCAATAATTTTAGTTATTTATAATGTTATTACGGTTGGGAGACATACGTCGTGTAAGGCAAACTAACTGGCCCTTTAGACAAGTGACAAGCGACTTCATCGACGAATTCGTTTGCCATTTGTCTGCAGGCCCTGGTACTATAAATGCAGCATATATATATATATATATTGGTGTGTGTGTGTATATGTATATAGCGATAACCTCAAATGTGTTGTGTAGATGTATACTGGCCGTTCAAATTCCAGTACCATTCCTTGGAGGAAGGCAGGAAGACCCCAAAGCTTACGACAGTAAACAAATGTACAATGAATGGTTGAAATAATAATGATAAAGCATCTACCAAACATTCAATAATACCCTTACAGCGGACAGATAACGAAAATGACGATCACAATATTCCTGGCAAAAGGAATAATAAAGTAAGAAAACAAAAGCTCGTCTCGACTACCGTTTCGAATACACAAAAAATACAGCAGTCACGATAATACTTAACAAAAACATAGCTAACACAAATAGCGTTATACAAGTCGGCAAATATTTCAATTCCATTCATAAATATTCACTAAACAAACAGAAGATGAAAGAAAATAATATATTTTATGGTGAAGAAAACTAGGTTATTAAGTAAAGAGCGGCTTTGATAATACAAATTGTTCTAGATAACTTGTAGGCGGGAAGGGGCTCTTAGTAATGGAATCTAAAAGATTACTATTCGGTTAGCTAATCCGAGGTACTATCTTCAAAATATGTTAATAAATGCATCACTTGAGATTGGCAACATAGATTTGAGTACTTTTCTCGAAAAGTCATAACAATCTTATAAGAAAAACTTTTTTTTGTATGCAACTTAGAAAGACAAGCAAGCCCGCCTGATGGAAAGTGGTAACCGTCGCCTATAGACATGAGCAGTACCATGGACATAACAGAGTATACTGTTTCGCCCATGATATCCCCCATGCGTTTCCAGTTCTGAGGACTCAGGTATTATTTCTTTGTACAACTAACCGGCAAATTAGAAAAAAATCCTAATATTTATAAACAATTTCTTTCTCTGTTTTTTTTTTGTTGGATTTAAATGACATCATGAAGTTAATCAAGTGCTTTCTGACCCCAACGCGAGTCAATACTAAGGCTCCATTTTTTTAAATCCTATCTCTAAAATTAAATATTTAATTTGATATTACAGCTAAACCTTTAAGAACTAATATATACAAAATTTCTAAAATATAAAACTAGCCACACTACTATTAAAAATTTAGTTTAATTTCGCGAAACTATCAAATTAAAACATTAATTTAAGAGTAAATTTAGGGAAATGGCATGCCAGAATCGAGCTCATTATCAACAAGGTAAAACAACAATTAAAAAAAAAACTAGTCTCATAGTTTTTTTTTGTTGGATGAAAATGGATTGGCAACCCCGCCCGTGCTAACGGGATACGGTGGCGGTGAAGGGTGATAGATGAGAATGAAAACAGGCCAGTTAGCCCATTATGATGAATTCATCAGGAATTAATCATGATAGTTTCCAGGGAGAACTGCGAGGAGGTCGACCTGGTTGGGTATATTGCTAGCAATGGGATTTTTAGTCTCCATTACTAACAATCCCTTTCCCCCCAGTCTCATAGTATTAAATTTCCAATAGCTTTTCACAAGTCACAATAAAAAAAAAGACACGAATTAATTTAAATTTGGTCAGATTAATGTCTAGCGGGTCAGTTAGTTTACACATAAGACAATCCATCTAAGTACCCGTGGCCGGGGTACTTAGTAGAGGGCTTAGCTTTCTTAAGTCGGACCGTATTGTGCGGGGGCAGTTTATCCCCGGCTCCGCCGACGTCGTGCCATCGCAACGGTAGACAAATTTAATTCACCGTAATGAAAATTTACATAAAGTTTGGGCAAGATTGGAAATTTATTGATTCAAAGGATATTTTAGTCCTCATTTAAAACTGCTGTTAATTTAATGAGAACATAATGAGAAAGCTGAATTAAAATTTGCTCTACTTAAGTAGTTATTAGGTATTAAAAATTGGTGGTTATAGGCGAAAATAGGCGACATAGTTTCCTATGTAACAATTTATTTGTATTTTAAGCGAACACATGTTTCTGAATTATTGATCTCGTGTCTACGTCTCAGCAGACTTCAGCAGACTGTCTTGAGCGAAGCAATATGACTCCTCTACTGAGCTCGCGCACCTAAACTTTTTAACAACTAAAATACGAAGGTAAAACGCGTTACTAACGAAATATTTACTTTTTAATCTAAATATAATCCAATATCCTTTAAACTGGAGTACAATCTCCATTTTTATAGTTTAAAATCTTATGCCAGCAATTTATGTTAGACATCTTTTTAGCAATGGAATAGATAGTTCAGAACAGATAAAACAAATGGACTGTCAATCATATTCTAAGATTGGTTTTCTTTTTCACGACTGTCTCTAATAAAGACTAATATATTTTCACGTTGCAAGTTTGTTTATTGTTTAATAATGTTAAGCCAGAGCACCCAATGGAGTTCCATTGAGCCGTTAGTTAGTATGTCATATTTCATAATAAAGGTATAGTTGGATTGCTCGTGACAGCCCATGTATCACTGGATAAATAATGAATATACACAATACACACAATTATAGTAGACATGCGAGAGTAATGCACTGTTTTGCTACATATAATAAAATTTTATGAACAAACAACAAAACTGTGAACATAAAAAATCCTACCTAGTAAGAAGGTCGATTGCCGTTTTTTATGATATTTAGAATAGCAAATAAGCTGACAGACCACTTAAGGGAAAGTGGAAATCATGGATTATGTAACAACACCATGAAAATTCCACTGACAATACGTCGCCATGCCTGTGAACTAGAATTGTTTTTTATGGGTGATAATGGAATGGTAACCCCACCCGCGCCATCGGTATACACCGGCGGGGCACCAGTGAAGGATGATAGGTGAGTATGAAACAGGTCAGTTAGCCCATCGTGACGAATTCAATAAGAATTGTTCACGATGCTTTCCAGGGAGGAGGGCCTAATGGGGCATATTGCTAGCAATGAGGCTGTTAAACTCCATTGCTAACAATCCCTTTCCCCCCGGACTATGATTTTAGGTCTCTGTACCCTGTACCTTTACTTCCATATCCCTTCAAACGATATAGAGGTTGTGAGACTAAAAAATTTGAAATCGCTCTTTATTGGACACGAATTTAATAACTTGAGATCAAGCTCGAAATCAAGGACCAGTTTCACTGATTTATTTTTTATTTAAATAAATTTGTATTAATACCAAAGCGTGTAGGTATTCTTACATGACCCGTAGTCATAGCATAAATAGTACAAACACCATAACAGTTATTAATGGGTATTAAAACTATGAGCAAACATATTCTCCACTTTGTTCATCCTCGTAGAGCTACTTTTATAAATCTACTACCTATTTATATTGTTTATAGTATACAAACATAACAAACAAAAATAAACCGTAATCCCTTCTAACGAAAACAACTGTCGATCACGTCATCATCTCGGCTCCGGCGATGCACAGTCAACAAGCACTCCCTTTATTTATCAGAAAAATATATAGGAGCTAGTATAACAGCTATTATCACGCGGTTTATGGCTACATTTCGATCTCATAATAAAGATAACGTCATAGTAAAATTTGTATATCCCTCCCCCGCACCCTCCCCCCCTAACCACCGCTATTACCACCGCAAAGAACTCGGCAGCTGGTTGAATGATAGCCTATCGTATCTTCCGATATGGGTTCATGAATATTCATTCTATTTAGGGTTATTGACATGACTGTAGAATAAGATTTATGTGCAGTTAAAAATGAAATATATATATATATATATATAGACTGTACAAAAGTCGATTGCTTGGGTACCTCTGTCCAATTCGTGTTTCAACCGTGAAGCAGCTATGTTTGCATGGCTGTGTTTCGGTTCGAATCAGGTGGGATATGGCATGAATTTACAGGGTACAGAGGAATAACACCTGAGTAATCAGGAATGGCAACGCATGGGGGTATCGTGGGCGTAACAGTACACTCTGTTATGTCCATGGTACTGCTCATGTCTATAGGCGACGGTTACCACTTACCATCAGGTGAGCCGCATGCTCGTTTGCCCCCTGTGTTGTAAAAAAAAAGCGTTGTCCAACTAAGCTGCCACCTCTCCTTTTTTTTTCTTCTTCGTTATTATTAAAATAACCACCATTGATTGTATTCCGTCATATATTTATACTATGCAAATTAGTTATACTACATGTGTAGACATAACATGTGCAATATGCAGGCAGACAGACGCGCGCTCGTAAAATTTAAAGTGCACAATCGTAGACGCCAACGCTTTCTCGGTCCACGCTTGCAGTGTTAGCAAAATGCATTTGTATCGATAACCTACATTTTAGATGTTTAATAAATATTAGACTTGTCTTACTGATATTATTTACAAATATGTTTGGATGTTTGTTATTGAATCACGCTTGAATAGCTAAGTAGATTAGGTACACAAATGGATCGTAGATTAAAATATACTATAATTAAGCAATCTCCACAAGAAAGAGGTTATCAATTCTTTTTTGTTTTTATTTTTATGATTATTTTTAAATTTACAATTCTTTTAGTATTCTTAATGCTTGACTTACAAGTTGCACATTTTTTTTTTTTATAAAAATCTATGCTACCATTTTTCTTTGCGAAGCAAAAAACTGCTTGTTGCGAATTCTCATGAATACGTGTTTGAAATTGCTTCTAGGACACGTCACTTTAATTGTCAAGCAAAACATACTTGTTGCCTGAAAGTATGCAGGCAAAGCTGCGGGCGCAGCTATCATTGTTATATTTATATACACAAGGCAATGTTGGAGCAATTCAGTCATTTATATTCGTTGTCCTTGTAGCACAACGCATGTCCCAAGCTTTTTATTCGGCTATAAGGAAAACAAACATCCAATTGTTTGTACGGTTGTTTAACATAATGCCTAAATAAAGTTCCGGCGTTGATTTTCGGTCGGGACAATTAAACAAATTACCGCATTCTTCGGAAAATAGGCACAGCTGAGAATAATGGTCAAAGAATACGCAACGCAAATGAGCAATAACATATTTAGAAATAATAGAATTTTCATCGTGCCTCCTATCAAACTGTTTATATCAAATTATTTACCCCTCTCCATCTAAAGGTTGCCTGAAAGAGATCGCTTTTAGCGATAAAGTCGCCCATTGTTTTCTCATTGTGATTATTTCTTGTAATTATTTATATTTATAATAAGTTTACTATTGTAATCTTTTGGAGAAAACAATAAAGAATATTTATCCATTTTATTGTGATTTTAATTGAAAGTTTAAAAATAAGAAACAAATGCTCACTGCTACATATAACGATACTTCGGACAAAGAAAAGTTTGTATTAATAAAATCTGTGCAACCAGTCCATTAAATTTAAAAATTTTACATTATAAAGTAGTTTTTATCATATTAATTCACTATTTTAGACAGAGACATATTACTCGTATTAAACAGCATTATGAATTTACGTATTTTATTATGTTAATAGTAAATGGTTGCATAGATTCATTTTCCAGTTCCATCAATACATGAGCTGTGTCCTCTTTTAAATAACTTAGTGACTACTTGATCTTTGCTCTTTGACAAAATTAATAATGTGGATCCCCTAATTCACTTTATAAAGTTTGTTCCGTACAGAGAGACACTCAACATGATTCTATCAAATGTACGAACACAGTTAATCAATGAGATTTATTTCGTAAGTGCTTAAATACTGATGACAATCTAAATTAATATAACTCCATAAAACTTCCGTAAAGAAACTGACAGATCAAGGGGAACGCACCCATGATAATGATATCTTCGACATAAACCATGCATACTACGCCAAATCTGGGGTACGCATGGCGAAAGTGAACATGGCATTTGGCATATGCCATTGACATTGGATATAACATTTGGCGAGTCGCCAAGGGCACGAAACACCATAGCAACAGTCGAGGTCACCGCCTCGAACCTACTTTCCAGTCCATAGAAAAATGAATCTTAAACATAACGGTTATAAGGTTAAAATTCGAAAGAAGAAAAGCTAAAAATGCTACTGTCAGCAACTTTTTAATAGTTGGTATAGCGTACACGTGCGTTTTATGGCTCGCTACGGAGCTGTTACAGGGACGCGAGTTCTGGGCGTTTACGGCAGTTGACTGTTCTCATCTTACGACAAAACAACCTGCTCCATATTGTATTAATTAAAGGTCTCACTCTGATTCCAGGCCGAGATAAAGTTCAAAAGAATTCTTGGTATGTGAAATCAGATTTCTGTGTCTCAAAGCGCAGCGCATCCTAATAGTGGTATTAGAAAATTTGAGTATTTGTCTCGAAGCGAATTCGGTCCAATAACACGACTCCCTCTAGTAAAGGGAGCTCTCTAGCAACCAATGCTGTACATTAAATTATTCTTTTCGTGCATTTTTAAAGCCCTGAATTTTAAAGCCATGAGTCTTAAAAAATAAAATACAACTTACTTTACGTTATACAGCGTCATGATTTGTAGATAAAGATCTAATGTAACATTCCTTTGCATACGGTGGAGTGCAACGACTTACCTGGAACAAAAAGTAATCAATATACATTTAACAATGAACCAGTATTCTTTTATTTCTTTCAGAGCTGCTTGTGTCTACTACTACTACTACTAATACTACTACTACTAATATTATAAAGAGGAAATATTTGTATTTTTGCGTGTATGTTTGTAATGAATAAACTCAAAAACTACTTTGCCGTTTTCAAAAATTCTCTCACCATTAGAAAGCTACATTCACCCTGAATACTTAGGCATATATTTATTGCTAGAAAAGATTAGGGGTCCTTACTAAAACTTTAATAACGTAATTCGAGGTGTAAAAAAATGCTATAAAATATCTTTGGTCGCGTGCGCTGCGGAAACTATTGGTGATAGAACAAAAGTATGTTCTACAATATTGAAGAAAATATCAATAAGTACAAAAAACTTCCCGATGCTATATGTCCAACTATTATCATTATGTCACAATAACCACTTTTTAAAATGTTATAAAAATGTCCACCCGTGCGAAGCCGGGACGAGCCGCTAGTTATCAATATAGGGTCGTATTATTCTGTAGAGTAATTATTTAAGGTTTAAAATTCTGCTTTTATGGCGTAAAATAATGCAGTTTGTGATCGAGAAAAATCATTATGGAATATTATGTCTCCTGTCACTTTATATGCATAAATAGTCAGCTTTTACATGTATGGTTAGAGGCTTTCGATATTATGCAATCAAAACTGTCTCTCAGTTGTTGACAACTGCATTCTGAGATAAACTTTGTACAAAAATCGATTGCTTGGGTACCTCTGTCCCATTTGTGTTTCAACCGTGAAGTAGTTCTGTTTGCATGGCTGTGTTTCGGTTTGAAGGGTGGGATATGGTGTGAATTTACTGGGTACAGAGGAATAACACCTGAGTCCTCAGGAATGGCAACGCATGGGGGGTGTCATGGGCGAAACACTATACTCTGTTATGTCCACGGTACTGCTCATGTCTGTAGGCGACGGTTACCAATTTCCATCAAGTGGGCCGTCAGCTTGTTTGCCATTCTAAGTTGTATAAAAAAAAAAGATAAACAATCGTTTTAAGACTTTTAAGCTTTAACATAATCAACACAACCACATTTAGTTACTTTAGTACTTTAACTATTTCCGAATACACAATGAACAATTTTAACCCATTTTTTATATCCAATGCTTTTTCAGGACAGGTGTCAGAACTTAGCCTTCTAAATTACAACATTCCCAAACAATTCTTTGAAAACCTAATTAAAATATTTTCATACAGGAACAAGCAATGCATTCTGCAACTTGTAAGTTGCATGCAAGGGAATGGCGTATTGAATACGACATTCCAAGTGAATGTAGCACGTCGTGTGTAGTAGCGGAGAGCGCGTGCACTTGACATTAGCATGTAGTTGGCTAGCATCCAGCCGGCCCGGCCGAGGATGCACGCCACTCTGCAGGATCGATACCACCAACAGACGTCAACAAGGATAGACCAATTTATAGAGACCTAGTTTTCATTCCAGGGGAGAAAGCGATTGTTAGTAATGAGGTCTAATATCCCCATTTCTAGCAATATATCCTCTCAGGTCGGTTTCCCCTGGAAACCATCATGGTTAATTCTTATCAAATTCATCATGGTGGGCCAACTTATGATCTGACCTAAGTAAAATAATGATATCTAAGATGGAGCTGGTAAGCCCATAAATAGCTATTATAAGGAATAATAACGTTTAAAAGTTCACCGTCTACGTCCCGGCATAGAACAGGCCACCGCTTCCTTTTACGTGGGTGTCGTAAGACTAAGGGAGCTTATGGCAGAAAAATGGCCAGCAGCGTCCCTGTTTAAACATCTCCAAAAGCCAAACTGCAAACTTGCCTGTCAAGCGTGGCAACCACTAGAAAAATTGCCCTTATGAGGGAAGCTATGTTCAGCAGTGGACAGGTAACGACTGATACAACAATAATATTTAAGAATAATTTTACAATGATCAACAATGACGATGAACGTTATAAACTCACAAAAGACTAAGTTATGCAATTTCTAAATTCAAATCATTCTACATACATACATTAGCTGATAGAGAATGCCATATGGCATTAAGCTAGCCACTTGTACAAAGTTTTATTGTGCAATAAAGAATAAATAAATATCTGTCACGCCTGTCTCCCATTAGAGTAGGCAGAAACAATGGAACACCAAATGCTTCGATTCAAACAAACCTCTTTCGCTTCTTCCACATTTATCAATCAAGTCATTCTTACTAGAACATATAATAAGGTCAAGCTGTATATGCTGCGAAGAATCGACTTGAAAGAGAGAAATTCTGAATCATGAAGAAATCATCATTATTTTAGCTATTCAGTCTACATTCGAGCAGTGGACACTGCTGAATATAGGTTTTTTTTAATGGATGATAGATAATAGAATGGTAACCCCACCCTATCGGTATACACCGGCGAGCCACCAGTGAAGGATGATAGGTGAGTATGAAGTAGGTCAGTTAGTCCATCTTGACGAATTCAACAAGAATTGTTCACGGTGGTTTCCAGGGGGAACCACGTGGAAGTCGACCTAATAAGGCATATTGCTAGCAATGGGGCTGTGAAACTCCATTGCTAACAATCCCTTTCCCTCCAACTCTGAATGTAGGTTTCATCTAAACGGTCCCAAGTCGACCACACCAATTGAGCCCCTACACCAGTTTTCAGATTAATGGTCTCTCCAGTAGGGTTTGCTCTGCAGTGCATTTTACAAAATCGTCCCTCGAGAACCTTTTCCCCGTCGATTATCTATTCTTTGTATTCTAATGTTCTTTCTTTTTGTATTTTAATTTTGCCAACTCCAAGTAAGAATACCTTTTAGTGAAGGCTAATATTTTACAATATGCAACTTTGCTACATATTTTGCTGTATATTCTGTGATCCATGATGTGTCTATGGTGCTGCTAATGTCTACGGGCGACGGTTACCACTTCCCAACATGTAAATTGTCAGTTTGTTTATCATTCTAAATATAACAAAAAAAAAATGCTATATTTGTTCATCTCGAGAACTCATACAACTTTTCTACAGACCTGCACGTCGGTGGCTATTCAATAAATTTGTAATAGTGGCTATCAAAATTAACAGGAGATAGCAAAAGATAACAAGTTATTACATTTCATAGAAGGTACTAATACACTGTAATAACTGAAGCACCTACCTACAAGCGATATTATGTATATTATTACTTCACATTGTTTAATTAATATTATATAAAAGAAACGTTAATATAATAATATGAACATTTATATAGATAAATAGATAAATACTCTTTATTGTTTCCTCTATAAGATTACAATAGTAAACTTATTATAAATACAAACAATTACAAGAAAATATTACACTAAGAAAACAACGGGCGACCTTATTGGTAAGAGCGATCTCTTCCAGGCAACATTTGGATGGAGAGGGGTAATTATAAACAATTTAACTGGAGACACGAAACTCTGTTCGTTTTTAAATACATGTAGAAACAATACATATAATACATACAATAATTTTATTTATTTATTAATTCATAGGAAAACCAGGGCCACACTAGAGCAAATAGATACGGTTTAGGACCACAAAATAAGCCACTAATAGGTTTTCACGAGTAGCAACAATATAGATACAAGGCGCTGTACACAAAGCAACAAAAATAAAAGTTAATAAAAAAAAAAAAAACAAACAAGAGAAATAAAAACAAAGAAAAAATAATGATAAATAAAATACAAAGTAAATTAAATATTTGATTAAAATAGTGCCTTAATAATGTAAATATATAAATGTATACAATTTCTTATTCAATCTTACATCTTTGCTAGTGACAATAAGTAGAAATTCTTTCTAGTTCAAACAACTATATAAATATAATAGTAGCTGACTCAGCAAACGTTGCTCGCTCCCTACCGCCATTCATTCCATTTTTCTTATCGGGACATCACTATTTTATCTCTCAAGTTGGAACAACACATAACACATTTATATATACATAGAATTTAATTAAAACTGAGCTATGGAGATTAGCTTGAATGAACATAAAACGTTTACCTTCGCGATTTGAAAGTACAAAAAAAAAAACTTTGTATTACTCCTAATTGAAATTATGTATTAACAAGCGCCCGCAGCTAAGTTGGCGGGACATTTATTATCCAGTAGTAATCATTGGGTTCCTTGAAAAAAACCCGAATATTATACTAATTTAATTTTCAGTGCATTTGCGTGACAGACAATTACGAAGTAACGAAACTCACAAACATTGATTTGATGTTATTGTGAATTCGAAACGTCCAAATTTTCAAATTCTTCATTGTATTTAAAAATATGCTTCGTGCTTCGGAAAGCACGTAAAGCCCCGCCTTAAACTATGTGAAACACTTATGTATAATGGAAGCGATATAAAAACCGTTAATACAAGAGGATAGTAGGTATATGACTTCATCATCTATATGATCTGACACTGATATGGAGAATATGAAACCGAGTTAATAAATTAATAAATAACTTATATCAAATCAAGTAAAGAATATATAAGAATAAAATAATAATTAAAAAATAATAATAAATAAAAATACATTTGATGTATTCAGTATGAATTATGTACAATAAAGATTTTACAATACCATACAATAAATGCATTAGATATCAATAATTTAAAATTCTGACCTATTCATAATTAAAAAGCCTATTATACTGTTACCGAATGTAACAGTATAATAGGCTTTTGTCTATCAGCTCACGTCGATAGGCGACGGTTACCACTTTCCATCAGGTAAGCCATCAGCTTGTTTGCCATTCTATGTTGCACAAAAAAAAAAACAAATATTATAAATACGCCCCTATTGTAGAAATTTCATATCCATTATCGTAGCCTTTAATCTAACAGTAAAGTTGTTAATATTCATATAATCTTATTATATATTAAAGTGATACAAATACAGTAGAACAGTGTATCATTACACTAACTATATATTTGTATAGACGCGAAGAAAATCACAAAGCTTCAAAGGTCGACGGTAATAATAACACTAACGACGCTTTCAACCGGTGTAACAAATGAAATGATAACACGGTTACATTACGAGACGGCTATTTGTGCGAGTGAAAAGTTTCGTTTGAGACTTTTTGAATATTAACTGGTGTTTGTGGAAGCAGCCCTAGTATAATATAATAATATTACATGACAGAATCTAGGCTTGGAATATATTTATTATGTTACTACATAAATTGTGAAATCACATATGAATTGTAAAATCACATCACAATTAATTGAAATCACAGTTAATCGTTGCGTTTAAATTTATCCATAAGTCATCGGTTACGCTTGGTATTATGAAATGAAATCGCAGTAGATAGTGGTTACGGTCGTAAGATAGAGCGAATAGAGACTTTATCACACTATGCTAAAGTCTATTTACACGCTCTTATCATAAAAATTATAATTCATATTTCACTTTCAATAACAAATAGCAGCGAATGCGGCTTTAAATCATTGCTTGCAAAAATCACTCAACTGTTATATCACTGTAAAAAAATCATGACAATAAATAATATTTAATTAAATGTAGCAATAATTTTCATGCCTAGTAGCGCCTTTCTAAATAATGATAATGGGTACTATTAAAGTTTCGATAGAGTTAAACCTTGATATAGATGAAATAACTGTACGTAGTCACTTCCTTTTTACTTGATTACAGAAAAACAGGAGTTCTCAGTTTTTTTTTTTTTTATACAACTTAGAATGGCAAACAGGTTGACGGCCCACCTGATGGAAAGTGGTAACCATCGCCTATAGACATGAGCAGTACCATGGACATAACAGAGTATACTGTTTCGCCCATGATACCCCCCATGCGTTGCCATTCTTGAGGACTCAGATGTTATTCCTCTGTACCCTGTAAATTTACTGCCATATCCCACCCTTCAAACCAAAACACAGCCGTGCAAACACAACTACTTCACGGTTGAAACACGAATGGGACAGAGGTACCCAAGCAATCGACTTTTGTACAAAGTCTCTCTCTCTGTTGTTTGTAAAGGGATGTATGTATATTGCATACATTCATCTCTGGTGCAATATTAACTTACATAGATTGATGAATTTTAAATGATTTTGAGGAGGTTCTCAACGAACCTGCTATTTTGTATGTAACATCTGTTAAATACAACCTTTGTCAAAGCTACAATGATTTTTACAATTATTTTTACATCGGTACAGTTTAATTTCCATGTTGTTCCTATATTAATTAAACGATTAACTTGCTAACTATCATAATAAAGAGAAAAACAAAACAGTATACTCTGGTATGTCCATGGTACTGTTCATGTCTATAGGCGACGGTTACCACTTTCCATCAGGTGGACTGTCAGCTTGTTTGTCATTCTAAATTGCATAAAAAAAGAAAAGCTTAACTTTTTTGTCTATAATAGATAAGATTAAAAAAATACTGTTTTTTTTTTTAATCCTTTCACCTACAGAAATCTCTTACACGCTAATAATGTCTTCAGCGAGTAAGGTGGGCTACATTTAAAAAAAAATAATGCAAAGCCGTAGCGTATCACTAGTAGCTATCTATACATTGTGTATATATTTTAGGCGCAATATTTTAGTGGTTAAAGCAGAGCCTAGATTAATATCGACGTGCGCCCCTTCCCACGATCCAATATGTAGAACTACTTGAATAATAAATGACAAGAATAATGACGGCCCGCTGTACGCTAGCGGCCGTCTCGAGGACAGAATTCGTAGAAGATTTCGTCCGTGCGGTAGTTCGTTAAATATTATTACAGAAACATAACTGTTCAACCGATAATAGAAATGTGAACATGTATCTATAATGATCATTTATAATGATTTATTTTAACTGTCCACTGCTGAACCTGATAAGGGTAGTTTTGCCAGTAGTTGCCACGCTTGGCGGGCGAGTTGGCAACCGCAGTTAGGTTTTTACTGACTGGTTGTTTTAAGAGGGGCACTGCTGCCTATCCCTACACCATAAGTTCTCTTAGTCGCCTCTGACGACACACACGGGAAAGGAAGGGATGGCCCAATCTATGCCGGGACGTACACAGCATAATGATGGTTTGGAACATGTAAATTATGCACAAATAAATTATTATTATTATGTAAAGATTAGCTTTGTCGAAACTGATGAGAGAGCATTTATGTTGAACTAATATTGACAGTGGGCTAATATGGGCAATGTAACAAAAAATATAAAACAGACAGATAGAAATCTATTCAATAAAACAGCGTTTGATTCGTGTTTTATTGCTCCACAAATGATTTATACAAGAAACCTATTGACTTTTGCACCGTTTTGGCTTTCATTATAGAGAACATGACAATCTGTATCGATCTAGATATTTGTAGAAATTAAATAACTACATACTGCAAGAGTTAGACAATTAAATACATGCTTGTACAGTAACAAACACAGGCCCAGCCAGATTCGAGGCAATTCAGAAAAATTCTTCTACCTAAATTAGCCAACCGGAAATAAGTATTGCGGTGCGGAAGTTGCAAAATATAATTCTGTCCCAAAACAGTCCTCGGGTTTTATTACTGTTACTTTTGACGGCGAAATTCAAAAGAAAAAAAAAAACATTAAATGCGAATAGGCCCTGCCCTAGAGGCTGGTACGGCATCCTGACAGCGAGACAGCGTAGCACACTTTTATTCTGTCAAGGTGAAAAGACAAAGGATTATGTTTCAGAACATTATGTCGTGAATGTATGGAATTATTTAGCATGCAGCTCGAAAGAATTTAATATACAGCTAATGTGTGGTTCAGTATTTGTTAATTATGTAGCTCCCACAACATTCTACAAGCCGACGGGCGATATAAAAAGCTTGTACAACACGCCACTCGTCTAGCCGTACGGAATATTAAAAGCCATAATCTTGGTACATGTTTGCTTCTGGGGAAATCTGCACTTAAAATTAAAAAATAAAAGCTTAACATAAGAATACAAATGCAAACAGAATTCAAGTCCTCAAAGTTGTTTTTTTTTTTGTACAACTTAGAATGGCCAACAAGCTGACGGCCCACCTGATAAAAAGTGGTAACCGTCGCCTATAGACATGAGCAGTACCATGGACATAACAGAGTATACTGTTTCGCCCATGATACCCCCCATACGTTGCCATTCCTGAAGACTCGGGTGTTTTTCCTTTGTACCCAGTAAATTCACGCCATATCCCACCCTTCAAACCGAAACACAGCCATGCAAACACAACTGCTTCACGTTTGAAACACGAATGAGACAGAGGTACCCAAGCAATCGACTTTTGTACAAAGTCTCCCTCTGGTAGTTATTGTGGTTATTGTTTCACTATTATACTGTTAAATTCATAGGAAAACTAAACAAATTTAATGTCATAATTACTCAGAATCCTCATGGACAAACTGAAATATAATCCGAATATATCCATACTAGCTTTCACTAGTTACTTCGTCTGCATAACCGGAATATATTAATTACACATAAAAGGTAACCTATGCCCTTCTCCATCCCATATAGTACATAAAGAACATGTTTGTAAATAATGAAGACAGTCCTCTTGTAAGAAAACTTACCGAGAGGACTAGATTAGTAACTAAATATGAGTATTAACATAGTTTTTAAGTACACACACTAATTAAAAAAGGTCTCAAGTTGTCTAAAATAAAAAAAATATAGTGTATTCCAAATATCATAATGATCGCTAAGAGATTACAAACAGATACACTTTCAGATTTATAATATTTGTATGCATTATTATTACATCAGCCGTCTGTCCACTGCTAAACATAGGTCTCCCCTACAAAGGTTTTGCCAGTAGTTGCCACGCTTGACAGGCGGGTACGCAATCGTAGTTAGGCTTTGATGATATTTTGATGTTGTTGAAAATGTTGAAGAGGGACACTGCTGTCCATATCTCTACCATAAGCTCTCTTAGTTGCCTTTTACGACACACATGGGACAGGAAGGGGTGGTCTATTCTATGCTGGGACCACACGACAATTGGTTAATTCTAATTTTATGTTTTATCATATATAAATCTCAAAATATTACAGTCAAATTGTATGTATTTTTTTACAATACGGGGGCAAACAAGCATGCGACTCATCTGATGGTAAGTGACTACCACCGCCCATGATCACCCCTGCAACACCAGGGACATTGCAGATGTGCTACCGGTCTTTTAAAAAGAAATATGCTCTACTCTTGAAGGTTATGATATCGTATCGGTTCAGAAATACTGCTGCTGGAAGTTGATTCCAAAGGGTGGTTATGGGTGGAAGAAAATGCCTTGAAAAACACACTGTGGAGGAAAGCCACTCATCCAAATGGTTGAGATATAACTTTAGCAATTTATTTATAAGACTTTAGAAAATACGATAAAATTTTGTAGACTACCCATGGATTGAATAGCTACACCACAACAATAAGTAATAATGGAAAATCAATGGAAGCTTTCTTCTATTTTTACTGAGTTAACGTAAAAAGCTAAAAAATTCTTTATACATTTACAAGTATAAAATTACAGCGTTGCTTTGTTGATTTATGTACTAATGGTGAGAGTTTTAATGATGACGTACGGTCGTACTTTTATCCCACTACTTATTAATATAACAACTCCAAAACAAAAAGTTAAAATATATGTTTTTCTAGCGGATGGAATATACATAAATTTTTCTACCAGTGCTAATCTATCTATATTCCAGTCCAGTCCCGCTACAAGGATTTTAGTATTTTGTCATACAAACCCAACTGTTTTCCCCTTATTATTCCATTCATAAATGCAACAGCTAAAATCTACAGAACGGGGAATATCAAATGACAAATGGCTACGCTGCACTACGCGACGAGAATTATTAAGTTTTGGTAATACAGCTCGGGGTGTTCCAGAAATGATATTACAATAGATGGTACGACTTATCCGGGTAGTTTTAAATGAGATAGTGAATAAATTAAAGCCCAACAATAGTTGCTCGCTCGTCGATGCGACACGCTATGATGCACGTAGCCACGTAAACCTATCACAACGAAAGCAAGCACATCTAAATACATTTTTGCAACTATTGCACGATTTGAGAGTTACGTATCAAGGGAGTACACGCTTCAGTTGACCAAGGAGTTCTCCGAGATTATCTAAAGCAAGTTATAATTTCGAAGTGACTCCGAAAACGAAGTTCTGAATTCGTCTATATTTTTGTGACTATTTTACACAAATACGTCGCCAATTGTGAACGAATTTTAATAATTTATGTAATCAATAGATTTTAAGTCGATTGAAGTCACCATTTCTTTGAAGGGTAAAAAAAAATTGGAGCAAATTAAAAGGTATTCACACGATTCCGGCTTCTAAATTCAATATTTTTAATCAAATATATCTACGAATCGTCCCTATTCCTGTTTTTTTTTTCGGAGCAAAATGTATATGATTATAAATATGACACATAATATATTAATCAATATCATGAATATGACTTCGCGCTTCGCCCGATCTGAAAAGACTCTATATTTAATATAATTGAAGCCGGGCAGGCAGCGACGAAGTAACCGTAGATTTCAGACCACTCGCATTTACCGTTCATGAATCTCAAATAATTATTGTTTTATACAATATTCATTGTTACATACAACGAGAAATAAAAACTACTCCGCTATTAGTGTATTCCATTTGGATTATTTGGTCCTATTTGCACTATTCTATTCCAAAATCTTATAATCAGGGGGAACAGGAATCGTTAGTAATGGGGATCAGCAACACTACTGATATTACTAGCAATATACCTTCTTAGGTCCACCTCCTCGCGGTTCCCCCCGAAAACCATCGCGATTGATTCATTGGTGAATTTGTCACAATGGGCTGTCTGACCTGCTTCATCTTCACATATCATCTCTCTCTAGCGTCCCGCTAGTATATACCGATAGCGCAAGCAGGGTTACCATTTCATTATTATCCATTAAAAAAAAATTAATTACATACCATGTTTCCACTTTAACAGTTAATTACTGAATTACATTTGATGTAGCCGTGTAGGTCCCGGCATAGAATGGACCACCCCTTCCTTTCTTGTGGAAGTCGTAAGAGGCGACTAAGGAAGAATACGGTGCAGGGATGGGCAGCAACGTCCCTCTTAAAACATCTATAAAAGCTTAACTGCGGTTGCCAACTCGCTTGCCATGCGTGGCATCTACTGGCAAAACTCCCCTTATGGGAAAGGCTTATGTTCAGTAGTGGACAGTTAACGGCTGAAATATTTTTTTTTATATACAACTTAGAATGGCAAACAAGCTGCCGGCCCACCTGGTGTAAAGTGGTAACCGTCGCCTATAGACACGAGCAGTACCATGGACATAACAGAGTATACTGTTTCGCCCATGATACCCCCCATGCGTTGCCATTCCTAAGGACTCAGATGTTATTCGTCTGTACCCAGTAAATTCCCTGCCATGTCACGCCCTTCAAACCGAAACACAGCCATGCAAACACAACTGCTTCACGGTTGAAACACGAATGGGACAGAGGTACCCAAGCAATCGACTTTTGTACAAAGTCTCCCTCTGGTAGTTTGATGATTAATTTTTATTTTAATAATGGACACAAAACATAAAATCATCGTCTACATAAAAATTCACGGAAACAGTAAGAGGTATACAAAACAAGATTGGGAGATTCGCCAGGGAATAAACGGCACCCACAGTTCCAATAAACTTGTAACGAATAATTTAGCTTGCGTTTACTGATTTAATACGAGTAGTAATCTATAAATAGCCCATGACTATGAAGTGATCTCTCAAACTGCAAACTGCTCTTGTGTAGGGTCAACTAATTTAAGCAAGATTGGCAATGTAAATAAGATATTTATGTCACCAAACAATTTGTCAACAGTGTAGTGTGTATTAGTGTCCGACCGAAACAGGTTTTACAGCCGAAACCGAACTTTCGACCTTAGTCTCAGTTTCGGCCGAAACCGAAACCGAATCTTACTGAAACATATTTAAAATTTTTCTTCTATACTGAAATCTAGTGTATTTTTACACAATTATTTACACAATCACACAGATAGATAAAGGGTAATAATAAACACTAATTAAAGTATGTAACAAATATATCATATATATATATATATATATATATATATATATATATATATATATATATATATATATATATATATATATATATATATATATAAGTAAAAACATGTTAAAATTATGACTTACTCTTGGAAGTAAACTTAAAAAAAAAATTCAGTTAGACACACACACAACACAAACACACACATAAAGTTTCGTCGCGGCCGAAAGTTTCGGCCAATTTTTGGCCGAAACCGAAACCGAAATTTCGGTCGGACACTAGTGGGTATTATGTATATAGAAATGGATAAAAACATCAAATTAGAATATACATAGATAAACCTACTTTTTTTAAGCCCATTAAAAACAAGGCTAAAGGTCACACCAAATTACTCAAACTAAGACCAATTTAAAAGGCGTATGAATCAATAATGATAATTGTGATGGCATACATAATACATAACTACAGTTGTCAAATTTAACCTTTGTAATCGCTATTAATCCGTATAACTAAAAGACAAAGCGAAAATGTACAAGTTCTACATATCATTTAAAATGGCGCCATTGTGGTCTTTATGAAACATAATTTACATCTTATCTCAGCCACAAGCCAGCGCAATATGCATACTATAGACAGTATAGTACGTACATCAACTCCCACGTACAAATATTTAACCCCTAATTACCACTAGTACGTAACGTAATGTACTCTCACGTCGATACAATCGATGTGGTATTCCCACGCGGCGACGCGTTCTAATGACACCATGATTACCACGCCATGCTGCGTATACGAGCGAATTTTGTTTAGTCATTATTTATCTCGGAAAAAAGACCATGACCTTCGCCAGTAGTGTGTAGCCCGCTAATGCCTATGTAGACCTCGAAATTCAAGTTTGGAAGCCGGCAACGGCATCCGTAGCCGGCAGTCGCGAACCGAACGTCGACGCGAGTGCACGTGCCCGTATATCACAAGCTAAAGTAGTCACCAACCCCATCGATCCCACGAAAGTTGTAAAAGTTACAAGTGCTATATCAGTGGATTGTACGGTTAGAAAACAGTGTTTTCGTATGATGTAGCACTGTTGTGATGGTTGGCCGTTGTATTGGAGGGAAGTGCATTGCCACAGCGTTACCAATGGCAGCGACGGCGAGGTAAATATTGACAGTAAGGGAGTTTGCCGCGAATCCCCGCATGAGACCAGCGACCACTACACAATTATTTACAGAGTCACCGAACGGACACCACTTTGATTTTTTTTCTCACGAAAACTATATATTTACACAATCAGATATATAAACGTATTGATGAGCAAAAATAAATATTGCTTATATAAATTCAACGCTAAATAATTGCTCGTTTTGTATTGCGGAAACACATCTAAACGTGCGGAATAACGTGAGGTAAAACATATAAAAACAAACAAGAACTCGGTTTTTGCAAATTGAAATATATTAAAATGCAAAATAAGGTAATTAAGAGTGAATTTCGAACACACGTAGAAAAGTTTTGAAGTCGTGAAATAGCATTTAAGTGGCCGCATCCGGACCAATAACAGAGTTTATTATGTTAGAGTAGGTATATCATCTGACTAATTTTGCGCTCTACACAATAACGAATTATGAATTAAAATATATTATTTTATATTTTACGAATTGTAGACGAACTTACGTAAGCTTTCAGCGACCAGTCCCCGCCCCCACTTATATAACTGGCCGATTTGGTCGGAATTTTATCTTGGGATTCAATTTTAGGGAATATTGAATTTGTTATTGGCAAGTAAGATGGATATATCCGTTTGCGACGAACCGATAGTTTTTCCTAAATATTTTAAAATGATACAATTTGAAAATAACGAACATGAACAAGTATTTTTATAGTTATATTTTTAGGGGAGTAAAAGTATAGAAGCATTATTGTTCCAAGGGGAAAAAACAAATTGTGAATAGGAGCGAAGACATTTTAGAGTGTCGTAAAATCTCACATATGCCTCATAAATACGGTTGGTGTCGTTTCGAAATTGCTTTCCTTCAATAATTAATATCCCTTTGTATTAGTGGGGCACGTGTCGTATTGAGTTTCTGTACGTACGTACGTACGTACGTACGGTACGTGTCAAATCAAAGTATCGATGCACGCGACCTATCGGACTCGAGTGCAATCGAGCTGCGCCCTTGATTGCATTTCTCAGTAGCATTATCAATGAAGATGCTGTGCAATAAACTGCAATGTAATTCATTGCACGAACGATCATATAGGTCTACAATATTGCGAAGGGTGATTTCAAGGCTTAATAAGAATTTTAAAAGGATATAAAATATATATTGACTTGCTTGCTCTTAAGGATCAACAAATTTTCAATTCTACTGGGATACAGTTTATACATAAGAATAATTTGAGTTATAAAATAACCTCTGTACAATAAACATACAGGGTACGTTTTCTAGGATCAATGTGCTGTGTAATTTTTCAAACAGTAATTTAAATCACAGTTTTTAAAGGCAGCAGTTTAATTTTTTTTCTGTTTAAACTATTTTTTGACTATCACTACCACAAACTCGATTATTCAATAAATATATCGGATTATCAATTCCATTAGAGCAATTTTGCCCAAGAGAACAGTTAACGAGCCCACAATTTGGCGCTTGTATTTATTTGAGGGTTTCCAGAGTCCCGATATCGCGATATCGAAATGGACCACGATAAATTCACCGGTTTCTGAGTAATACCTTCATTTGCGATTTAATAGCACATTTATTTGGGATCACTATATCAAATCGCACGCTATATTCATTTGGGTACAGCGCCCTTCGACCGCTGCCCAAGGACGGTAAGACGTCCTAGGAGTTAAATATAAACTGTCATTAAAGGCAATTTCTTTACTAATAAAAATCAATAATAAAATATCTAATAGATAGTTAACCACTCGTGACCGCAGTAAAAATTTTTTAGTTACATTCAAGGTACAGGAATATATGAACTTGAAAAGATTAGACTTAGTTATAAAGTATATCTAAATGCTAATTACACTTACTCGTAATTATAAATCTGTAGGAACGATGCCAAAATACATATACACAAAACAAAATTAAGTTGCAACTATTTAATCGAAAAATGATATTAAAATAATATATCTTACTAGCTTTCGCCCGCGAATTCTTCGGCGTGTAGTTCGAGTATCCATTCCCTATTTCGCCTCTTCAGTGACGCTTTCTTTAAAAGCCAACAAACATATAAATTTTATTGGATTTGTTTTACTCAGGGCCTAAATCTAAAATTCCACATGTCTAACTTTTAAACTGACGAAATTCCATACAAAATTTTAATCTCTGTTTTACCCCCTTTCCTTATTGTAAACCTACGCTATATAAAGACTACCTACTGAACTTAAAGATTTTAGATTGAGCAGTTTCGACTGTTCAGTTAACATATGGGTCAGTCAAACAGCATTCTCTTTTATAAATAGAGATAATTAATAAAGTATTTATTACAAAGTCAGAATGAAACTGAAATGTGACAATAATAGATTGAATAATGAAACTCGTTACACGCTTGTCAATTCCAAACGCTGCGTCGGACCACTTGATGTTGCATCATTTGGCATTTATTTGTTCTGCGGCAATGAGCGTATGATTGGTAATGTATTTTACTTTACAACAACCTGTATTATATTCACTTTGACATTGAGCATAATTTGTTATGCACAGTTTATCACAAACGTGAAAAATATCGAGAGATATCATCAACAGCCAGAATGGCAATAATACAGAGTTATCTAATTTAACCCATGAATCTTCACTCTTTTACTTCTACGAACAGAAACCTTATTTCCAGATAGAATTGAAAATAGCATCCAACTTTCTGCTGGAAGATCCATTTGAAAGTTTAAACGACTACTTGAAATGTACGGAATGTTTTCCATTCTATCCGAGCATTAGACGTAGTAAATTAGTTATTACACAAACGCAGAATAATATAGAAATAGTTTATTATTGTTCTGAGTAAATTAGTGCTTCGTTAAGCAAAAAAAGTAATAGTATAAATAAAACAAAGCTAGAATATTGATAAATCAGTGAAACACAAAAAAAGCTTACTACCAAAACAATCCAAATTGAAAACAACTGTTTGTATTAAATGTATATATTTTTAGATAAAATAATAAACATAATGACGACATAATATATAATACTTATATAATAGAAAAAAAATAATAACTAGAATACTTGAAATTTAGAATTAAAATAATATGGCTTATTAAATAATTTACAAGAATAAACGTATGACTTTGAAAAATGTGAAACAGAATGTCTATTGTGTTACATTATCACAATCCAATATTCGTCCCGTGAGGAAAAAATCCACTCAATTTATTTACAGCCACTAAATTGCTTATATCTTTTGAGAATTGGTAAAACAACAAGTTATAAGAAAATAAAGTTTAATGCCACGAGCTGAAACTCTATGGATACAGCGCAGTTTTTGCGAGTTTTATTTCTAAATGATGGATTGATATCCACATAACCAATTTTTTTTTTATTAAATAAAGACTAAGAACAGGAATGAAAAACTATTTTGTTTACTAATGACTACAACGATCAAACAATCGATATAAAAGATTTAAGTGTGTTTAACCTTAACGTGACAAATGGGAGAGCCCGCTACATGGACGACATTAATTTAGGGCTCAGTGGATCGAAACGTGAATCTAAAACAGTGACGTCAGCGGGCACCACCTATAACACTATATTAGGAGGAACTGGGCTTGTCGCCTTATTAATAGAAGCACATAGCAACATGCTTAATAGAACAGAACATGCAACCAAAAAAATCTCCTTACGCCACACAAACAAAGCATTAACTAATTGTGAAGATGTAACAGAAAAGACTTACAAATTAATCGTAGTTAATAGTTTAAATTTGAAGCATTACTCGGACCAATTTAAACTGTACCAATGAAAAGAGCCGCCTGTGCAGGACCGATCTTACTGAATGTGTGAGATCACGACGGTCTTGATGCAGCACGTAAGTCGACCGAGATATAATTGCAATGAAGATTTGTCTCAATTAACAGGATTCTCCATTCTGCAGCTTAGTATATTTTAGTTACAAATCAACTAGCAAATTGTTATTACCAAAAAACATTTTCCGATTCTTAGTGGCATCACATATGTACAATAAACAATATATGTAAATACTATATTTTGTTTAATAAATCCACAGACTGCATTCTACTCGTATATTAAAACAGTTACGATCCTGTAAATCTAGCAATAAAAAGAAATAATATCAATAAAACACTTTTCCCCGAGTTTTCCCCACGACTCGAACTAGAAATCGTTCAACCATTTTCTAGGAAACAAAGGAGAAAGGCTTTTTCCCTGCCCTCCTTTTTAGTGTTTTCCATTTAATGAATATCGTAATCAAATAGTTACAACTTCTATGCTTCAATTTTGTTTTGTTCTTTGAAACATTGCATCAATATAAACGGTTAATGATAATAATGATCCATTAAATTAATTTTTTACGGAAACCAGACACGTGCATTGTGCACATTTCTAATGTACAAGTGGATTTTATCGTAATGTATAATATATATATATATATATCTAATACTATGCCCTGTAGCAGGGCATAATGCAGATAAGTAACACCTTATATATATATATATATATATATATATATATATATATATATATATATATATATATATATATATATATATATATATATAAACTATTATTATATTAAACTCAAAAAATAAAACAGTAAATGTATAAATTTTATTTCTAAATGTTGGATTAATATCGAAATAACCATTTTATTTATAAATAAAAACTAATAAAACAGGAAAAAAGAATTATTTTGTTTACTAATAACTACCACGGTCAAACAATCAATATAAAAGATTTAAGTGTGTTTAACTTGAACGTGACAAAAAAAAAAACGTACAAGTGAACGTGTAACAGAAGAGCAATCGGCCAACACCAAGTAGCTACCTCTAGCCAATATTGACACACGTAATGGACCGCTAAATATGAAGCGATGTGAGTACGTAGCAAAGTATAATTTTTAGATAATCAACTGTTTAGAGTGATTTATTAAATCTCTACATAAAATTAATGAATTAAATTACATTTAAAACATTACTGACACATCATACAGTTTTTTTCTTTTAATGTTTTTTTTTTTTTATTTTATTTTTTATGCAACTCAGAATGGCAAACAAGCTGACGACCCACTTGATGGAAAGTAAAAGTGTGTGAAAATGAAATGATAACCCTGCCTACGCCATTGCTAGCAATATGCCCTATTAGGTCGGCCTTCACGTGGTTCCCCCTGGAAACCATCGTAAACAATTCTTGTTAAATTCGTCACGATGGCTAACTGACCTGCTTCATGCTCACCTATCATCCTTCACTGGTGCCCCGCCGGTGTATACCGATAGCGCGGGTGGGGTTACCATTCCATTATCACCCATTAAAAAAAACCATGCCTACGCTATTGGTATACGCTGACGAAGTACCAGTAATAGACGAGGTCGATGGCAGGTCAGTCGGCTCATCGTCAGGAATTCGACAAGAGTTAACCACAATGGTTTCCGAGAGAAACTGCGTGGAGGTGAACCTGATAGGGTATATTGCTAGCAATTGGGTTAATAGAACCCATTACTAACAATTCTCTCCCCCAATTCTTTTTAAGTTAAAGTTGTTAAGTTAAATAATAATTGATTAACAGTTATCGATCTATTATTGAAAATTGTATAATGAAACAACTTGTTTATTGTAATTATAACAATTTTATAACAAACAAATTTATATGGAAAGTTACCTACTAGATAGAACTATCTTTATATATTTAAATTCAAATTTTTAGATCACAGCTGTTACTATTCTCTGCGAAATAATCACCCACGAGTGCTTGAACTCCTAGTGTGGGGATTAGGTTACCAGTTTATTTGATGCTTCAATTTACAGGCTTATAAATAATATTTAAACAAAATATACAACGTTACAAAAGTATATTAGTTTATTTACCAAACAATTTAAAACTTAGCGGGAATATTCCCGTTAAGTTTACGACACTAAGTTTAAGTTTAATACGACAGTATTGTCGTATTCGGATTGGTAGTTTAAATGCCTTTCTTTTGATGCTAGTAAGAATTACTATTTATATTCAGTACTGCTCATGTGTATAGGCGACGGTTACCACTTTCCATCAGGTGGGCCGTCAGCTTGTATGCCATTCTAAGTTGTATAAAAAAAAATTAAAAACCAGTAATTGAATAGGACTTTAAAGATTATATATTATACATATATTATATTATAAATCCATATATTAACTAGTGGCCCGGTACGTGCTTCGCTACGTATAACGTGAAATAATAATAAAAAAAAGTTAATATCAAAGTCACTTATTCAAACAAAAAAATATTTTATTAATTGCTAGCTATTTGTGAATGACCGCATGAATGACGTAACAACATGTTTATGTACTGTCAACACTGAAAAAAGTTTCAATTTGACAGCACAATCCTTCATCATAAAAAAAGTTTTAATTTGACACAAACATCCCCTGATTCAATTCTCCTCAAATCTCTGATTGCTCAGCAGCCAGATATTGATATATTTAATGACAAAATAGATATATTTTTTAAACGTTGTATAAAATTTTTAAGTTTGTAAAATAAACCTATGGCTCACTACACGTTTTGGGAGACTGTAAGTGTGGTGAGTAATTTATAAATAAATAAATATTGGTTAGTAAACTGAATTAATAGTACAAAAGCATACAATTACACAAATCAGTGGCCGGCGGTGCGTGACCAATGACCCTTGAAACATCACGCATAACATGACATGTACTCCCAAATAAACACCATACTCCCTTACGTTTAATACGCGACGTGACCGCCGACCTTCGATCTGAAGAGCTTTTAAAGGCATGATGTCACTTATCACAAATTGAACTTCGTTATTTGCTGCTAACCTGATTCCTATTTTCATTATATTACTGACAACCAAGTGTTATTTGTGTCCATTCGTGTTTCAACCGTGAAGCAGTTGTGTTTGCATGGCTGTGTTTCGGTTTGAAAGGTGGGATATGGCGTGAATTTACTGGGTACAGAGGAATAACATCTGAGTCCTTAAGAATGGCAACGCATGGGTATCATGGGCGAAACAGTATACTCTGTTATGTCCATGGTACCGCTCATGTCTATAGGCGACGATTACCACTTTACATCAGGTGGGCCGTCAGCTTGTTTGCCATTCTAAGTTGTATAAAAAAAAAGATATAAACTTTAATTCTTTACTAATTTATTTATTTATTTTTAAAATTATACTATTTTATATATATAAATATTTTATTTCCTTATTCAAAAAAAGAAAATAAAAATATCCATATTTTACAGAGGATATATTGTAACCTTAAATTATATAGATAGAGTATCGACCCTCAAAAACGGGTCAACTTTTTGTCAGCTAATTGTCAAATTAGCTGACTCGTTGTTTTTATCAATGTTTTATATACTTACGCATGAAATGTATTTTGACGTATTATTTAATATATAAAATGAGTGTTTACGCATTAAAATGATATAGAAATTATAAGACAAAATAAATATAGAAGTTATAAAGGAATCACTCTTAACTATTTATCATGCAAAATTATGAAGTATGAAAAACTTGATCCGTTTTATTCAAAGCGTTTCTACGGAGACACACTATCTATATAATTTAAGTATATAACATTATTTATAACAATTACAAATAATTTTTAAATATCAAGTTCATACAAGAAATTAAATGATAATACATACTCATTGTCAAAATTTATGTACTTTTGAGAAAAAAATAAATATTTCCAAACACTTCTCGGAAAAGATATATTTTTATTTAACGTTTACAAATAAAATTAGTATCATTTTAAAGGAAATATATTCGTTTTGAAATTTACAAACACAAAAAGAGAAAACATTTAACTAATTAATCCCATTTTCCTTAAGAAGAACTGTTTTCTTCATACATAATTCAAATTCTAATATTGAAGGTCGGGGGGAAAGGGATTGTTAGTAATGGAGACTGAGAATCCCATTGCTAGCAATATACCCAACCAGGTCGACCTCCACGCGGTTCTCCCTGGAAACTATCATGGTTAATTCCTGATGAATTCATCATGATGGCCTAACTGACCTGTTTTCATTCTCATCTATCACCGTTCACTGGTGCTCTGCCAGCGTATCCCGTTAGCGTAGGCAGGGTTACCATATCATGTTCACCCATCGAAAAAAAAATTGAAGGTCATAACAAAACAATATAACAGATGTGACTGTATATATCTTTCTGCCCATGATACCCCAGTATCCTCATGCATTGCCTCTCAAAAGCATAACGTCAATATTCCACCCACCGAGGGTGAGAAAAGTATGTACAGTAACATCTGTTAAATATACCAGTTAACTAAACAATAGTTCAGGTACATAGACGGCGATTACCACTTTTAAGTCTATTTATAACGTCGACACCTTAACTATAAATTTTCGAAAATTATTTGCAATCCGCAAGAATGGCAGTATTGAATCCGAAATATGAGATAAATTAAAAATTATTACTTATTTATTTATTTATTTATTCATAGGAAAACAGGGCTACACTACAGCAAATAGATACAGTTTTAGAATAACAAAATAAGCCACTAATAGGTTTTCACTTGGGGGGAAAAGGGATTGTTAGTAATCGAGACTAAGAATCCCATTGCTAGCAATATATCCAACCATGTCGACCTCCTCGCGGTTCCCCCTGGAAACTATCATGAGTAATTCCTGATGAATTCATCATGATAGGCTAACTGGCTTGTTTCATCCTCATCAATCACCCTTCACTGGTGCCCCGCCAGCGTATCCCGTTAGCGCAGGCGGGGTTACCACTCCATTTTCATCCAATAAAAAAAAATAGGTTTTCACAAGTAGCAACAATATAAGGCGTTGTACATTGCATAAATATGAAAAATAAAGTAAATTAATTTTTTATTTAATAAAAGTCTGATACTTAATATTTTCCGAATAAAACAAATCTTAAAATTTATTTATTTATTTGTTTAAAATTATTATTTTTTCTCATTTCAATGTTAGATGTTATTTAAGGAAAAACTGCAAGACACTCGACAGTTCCTCGTATTAAATCAATCTCTTGAAATAAATACTTAAAAACACTTCTCTGGTAAATAGTCAACAAAAATCTAAACTAAATTGAATTAAAGTCAAAATTAACTGAAACATAACAAGTATATTAAATTAACTATTAATCGAGATCAATACAGTATGTGTACATATTAACAAAACTGGATTTTTCAATCGACTTCAAAAAAAAGGAGGTTACAATTCGGTTGTATTTTTTTTTTTTATGTTTATTACCTCATAACTCCATCAGTTGTAAACTAATGTGGATTTTTTTTTATTTAAAAGGATATACCTATACATTGGACCCATAGAAATTTTATCAAAATCATTCTAAATAGTTTAGTTTTAGATCCAAATAACTGGTTATGACATAATTGATTAAATTGAATAAATGGAACATAATTTTAATGATCAAAGTATAGGTTATTCGATGGAAAAAAAAAATTCCAAGGTCACCCACAACAGCGAATAATAATCAATAATCCGACAAAACTACGAACAAAGAAACAAAATATCAGAGACGTTACAAATGTAATTTGCCAATCAATCAATCTATAATTAGGTAAGCACAATAAACAGTAGCTTACGTCTTTGGCTTTACTTGTGTATGATTAAAAACATTGTCACTGCCACGGTAGTAAATAAAATAATTAAGATTGTCTACCAAAGGGAGACTTTGTACAAAAGTCGATTGCTTGGGTACCTCTGTCCCATTCGTGTTTCTACCGTGAAGCAGTTGTGTTTGCATGCCTGTGTTTCGGTTTGAAGGATGGGATATGGCGGGAATTTACAGGGTACAGAGGAATAATATCTGAGTCCTCAGGAATGGCAACGCATGGGGGGTATCATGGGCGAAACAGTATACTCTGTTATGTCCATGGTACTGCTCATGTCTATAGGCGACAGTTACCGCTTTCCATCAGGTGGGCCGTCAGCTTGTTTGCCATTCTAAGTTGTATTTAAAAAAAAACTACAAGAAAAAACCGACGTCAATTATGGCAAAATAACTTATTTCGTTTTCATAACTACTGAACCAATTTTAAAAATTCCTATGGAACTAATCTGTAAATATATCCCTTTTAGATTAAAAAAAAAAAGAATTATTCAAATCGGTATACAACTAACGGAGTTATGAAGTAACAACGCTCAGGCTGTGGGGTAAGTTCGCTGTTGAGGTTCTCCCTAGAGACTACAGAATGGGGTTCTTCAAAAGGGGTATATTAAGATTTCCTCAGGGTTGACAACGCGCACGTAACTCCCCTAATATTGCAGGCGTCCATAGACTAGTGGTCGTTTACAATCAGACGAGCTGTATGCTTGTTCACCACATTTGTGGCATAAAAAAACAAAAAATTACAACAGAATTGAGGGCCTCTTTTTGAAGTTGTTGGAAACTAACTCCAAATTAACATCTAGCTATTGCATATAATGCAATATGGGATAGGCAGGGAGAAACATTCTTTGTGGTGTATAGACATAGTAGCATTTGAGTAAATCGTTTGTCCACGAGGGAATGAAACGAAAACACAAAGACACAATGCTATAGAATGGCCTAATCTTTTGTAACATTTAGCATTTTTTGTGTATCCGCATTTTGTCGAAGCAGAGGCGGCATTCAACTCGTTTATCACGATAATCATTAAAGTACATCGTGGAGCTTTACAAAAGCTTTTTTTTTATACAACTTAGAATGGCAAACAAGCTGACGGCTCGCCTGATGGAAAGTGGTAACCATCGTTTATAGACAAGAGCAGTACCATGGACATAATAGAGTACACTGTTTCGCCCATGATACCTCCCATGCGTTGCCATTCCTGAGGACTCAGGTGTTATTCCTCTGTACCCTGTAAATTCAAGCTTGTATAAAAGTGCATTATACGGATCTCGTTTTGTAAATCTACTTCAATTCTTGCTAATTACAACTAATAATTAATCAGAATTCCACAAAAAAACCGACTTCAATTGTGGCAAATCTAGGTACTTTTATTTAAAAACTAAAAAATTACTAAACTGATTTTGATAAAATTACAAATAAAAAAGTAATTTCCCTAATCGGTTTACAACTGACGAAGTTATGAGGTAAGAAACATTAAAAAAAAAATATACAAGCGAATTGAAAACCTCCTTGTTTTTGAAGTCGATTGAAAAATACTTTCAAAGACGTCTTTGTGTGTAGACACGTTTCACTCAAGTCTGACATAACATTGGAATCATGTGTATGTTCGTGTGATACGTTTTGTTGGCGCACGTTTATTCGCTCCACTTTAACAAGATCGATCCGTATACAACGGCGGACACCACACTGTCGGTACGTTGATTGATTAGTCGTTACCAAATACGAGTAACAACTAATTTGCCGTGATGGAATATTGATCGAAACATTTGTGAACGTGTTATTTTTGTGGGCAACGTGGGTCAGATACGGTAAATGATAGACTAAAATTATATACGATATAGAAACATTGAAAAACTATCGCTAAAAATATTTCCTCGTAACTTAAAAAAAAAAAAAAACAGTCAAAATTAACTGAGAAATCTATATGAAATACACTCTATAGAACATTCGATAAAATCCACCTTCATTAACCTTTTAAATATTTGTGTAGATCGTTTACTATATCGATTTATAATATCAAGTTTTTTTTTAAATTTCTTTATAAAGTCACGCTTTTCTCGTCTTTAGGATATATGGAAGGACTTTATTGTAATAGCCTTGAGTAATCTGCAAGCAAGTTTGCACACTGGCTGGCATTGTTTGCCACATTTCTATCCAAGCTTTAAAAAAAATAACTTGTAACAAAATAAAGCGAAACAATAACGGCTCCCATAGATCTAGTGATTACTGTTTATTCATGTAAATTTAAAACGCTCCTATCACTTTCTGTGCATTCGTGCGCTGCGTCCTATTTGGGAGTAACATAAATAATACTGTAATTGAATAGTTGTAGACGCCACACCAAGTCACGCCACCTAATACTATTCGGTCGTAAAGGACGCCCAATATAGAGTGGAAAAGAATTGTTAACAATTTTCTCGTAATAAAAGTAAAAGTCACGAGTCCAAAATGCTAATTCCTTGTGCGACGAACTACGAAGAATCTAATAATATACTGTTGCTAACTAAAGAAAATAAGAAAAAAGAAACATTTGCAATTATTTATAAATAATTTTTAATCTATAATTCAATACTATCCCCTTTGGTTTGGTTTGGTTTGACAAAACGTGTACAGATTATAAAAATAACATAATTAGTAATAGCTTAAATTACAGGAAATTGTAAGCGAAATTCACAGCGCATAATTACTATCTTAGTAAGAGTTGATAAAGACTACGCAGGATTCATAAAAGCTTCTCCGTAAATGTTCTATCTAATACCTTCGGCTAAAACTCCTGGAGCCATTCCAAATCTCACAACGGTAGTTTATAATTCTACCTAATATCATCCTCGTAGCCAAATTTTATGACATGTGATCTGGCAATATCTCTTTTTTCAACTGGATACCTCTTCCAATAATATATATATAATTTTGCGTGGGAATCGAGTGTCGAACCGATACGACAAATAGTACTATGTACACTGATTGGACACCATCGTTGAATATTGATGAGACGACCTCAGTCCTCGGCACTGTTTGTACAAAGGGCATTTGCTCTAACCCTGCCACTAGCACTGAGGTCTTGCATTTATATATCTTAGACACGCTATATTCCTAGTATTTTCTCATCACTAACTCTAAATTTTGTTTCTTTGTGTTTTATTAGACTAATAATGTTTTGTATTATAAGTTTTATGTTCACGTAGTCAAAACTTTTATGTTTTTGGACATAATAATATCTTTCTTTAATTAATTACTATTTAATCTCAATTGATAATTTTTAAATGCAACAGTCAAGGAGATATCAAATACTCTGCAGTACAATTTGTAATAATTTAATACATTTGTACTAAAATGTAATATATGTATTTTATTACGACCACTTGAGAATCAACACGCAACATCTGAAAAGCAACAGACATCCCAGGAATAATTTAAGAGAGACCAATGCAACAACAAAATACATCGATCGTGCCAATTCTTAGTATTTGTGTTCAAAATTATACATACCTACATAAAATACTACAAGCTAATCCTATCGCAGTGTGCATCGCAATTTTCCAGTGCATATCTACATAACAAATGCATCCATGATCCAAACGCGTTTGACGTTTCATTCATCATGTTTATACATGACTAATACACAATAATGCAATTATGCATTGTCAGAAATATACCGTTGACAATGCACCGGAGCCATCCGTTGGGAGCTTCATTATCCAGTAGATTTAATTTCCGTTCATATTTCTCTTAGTCAACAAATAATTAATATTTATTTCAAAATTAATATGTAAGGCCAACAAGAAAGTAAACCCTATTGATTATAAAAAAAACAATCAACACTATTCAGAATCGCTTAACATAAATAAAAAAGTAGAATAGACAATTTTTTTTACGTGAGGCAAGAATTACAATTAACAGGGTACCGAACCCACATAATCAAGAGCTCGGAATCGATACATTTCCGCGTCGTTTGCGTATCGGAGCGTATTTATCGCAACACTTCTATTTGATGGACATAAATTAACATTAAATAGACTCCTATATTTCCAAGTGGATGAAGAGGAAGTAAATGAGTCCCTAAAATTTTATTGCTCTCGGCTAATTGAGCTGGCGATTCCGAAAAAAAGTATTTTTAGAGCATTTGGCTCTTTATATATTTAACTTCACAATTCGTTTTAACAAAGATCTATTAAAAACAGCGCAAGTAAAGTGGTGTTGATAAATTAAAATTAATAAAGTCCTTTAAGTCTTTGATCTGTCTGTGCTTATTTGAAATTCAGATGGAGAAGGCGGCCGGCTGTTGGTCCGCGGAGATGACTCCGATATAATTGACTTTGTCAGTTCCAGCCTGGATAAATATTTCATCGGCTAACAATACGCCTACCGAATACATTTACACGAACGATATAATTAATGACACTATTACATTTACTTTATATTAGATTTGATTTTGAGCAATGATTATTACCTACTACTTACAACAAATGCCAACATTTTGTTCGTACAACCAACGTAGAACATTAAATAGATCCTATTAGAACATTGTCAATAGTGATCTGATTTAATAGAATCATTAAAAATATACAACCAATTAAACAACTAGTCATTTACCCAGTACCATTTAAGCTTAATAAAATGTCGAACATTGTGGGATATATTCAATTCTGAAGACACTAATTTTGGGAGATATTTTATAATCCCAGCTTCCAGTAATAACTAATAAATAACGGATGCGTAAATCCCTCAAGGATTTCCCGTTATTCATTAATAATTTGTTATAAAACAGAGTAACTTTATGAACAGCCATGCGGCCTTCAAAGTTTGAAAATAATTCATTTATTGCGGCCCGGCAATCGATTAGGAGCAGTCAGACAAAGCTCGTCTCATGTCATGGGACATTAATAATTCATAAACGACAGTGGGATCGCAGAGGCAAACTCGCCATGGATCCCTTGAAAAAGTTCATAATGTGATTTAGAGACACGCCAGGGCGTGAACTAGAACGAGCGAGCAAAACTTCTCTATGCGAAGTAATTTACGGGCTCTACGCGTTCCTGCATACTGAATCGAAAAATACATCCCTACTGCGCCACTTGTGCACGCTCGATATGCATTCACAAGGACAGCGCACCGTTAAACATAATGTACACAAGCTCTGTTTACATACTCACGAAAATTATTCTCTGTTGCAGGTGTATGGATCAGTGCAAGTGAAACCAGGACAATGTGTGAACTGTCCAGACGACAAAAAACTTTCAATGTTAGTGCGGACATATCGCGAGTGTCTAGTGACGGTAACAGTTAAGATAATGCGCGTCTAAGTTCGACCACGACGTCGAATTATTCAGAGTGGGGGGCGCTGGCGACCGCAGCCAGCGATGGTATGGACGTTGTATTTGGCAATGAAAGCGAGGGGGGGTGGAACGAGACCGAGGAGAGGACGAGTGAAGACCTTTACAACTACTGGGCATGGAGCATCATCGACGGCGCCTTGATGGTTCTCATCATCAGCGGAAACACTCTCACGATTCTCGCAGTGACCCTGAGCCGGCGGTTATCATCGCTCGTCTCCAACCAATTCGTGCTCAACTTGGCCATATCCGACTTGATGGTGGGGCTGACTTTGCCCTACCACCTCGTCTTCTATTTAGATTCAGAGTTTTGCAAGATTAAGTGGTCATGCTTGATGAGATTCATTCTCATAATCCTGGCATGCTTGGCGTCTATATATAACATCATTGCGATAGCCGTAGACAGGTGAGTCGTTCACGTTGTTCACGTAACATTCCTTTTACAATATCGTGGTCGCAAAACGTTGAAGCCCGAGAAATCAAACTAAAAATAGCTTTAGAATATTCTGTTTGAATGCACGCTATTTTATCACGAAATTGCAAATTCGACTAAAGTGTAGTATCGCAAAACGTAACGATCAGACACGTGCACATCAATTTACAGGTACATAGCTATAGTGCACCCGCTCCACTACAGCCGGTACATGACCAAGGTGGTGACCAGGCTGCTGATGAGTGCCACCTGGTCGGTGGCGGTGTGCATCAGTTGTATACCAATATTCTGGAACGACTGGCACGACGGCATCGCATGCGAAATGAATCTGGTGAGCAATTCTTTCAACTTTTTTCATTATACCTGCTTTTGGCGGAATTTACAGCGGAAAATAATTAACATTTTTATTATACTAAAGGTTATCGCAAACTAGTTATCGTCTGTGCCTATCTAATGGAATGTCATGACTATTGTCTAGAGACATGAACTAAAACTATTAACTAAATAAATATAAGACAAATTTTCCAATATTTTTTTTTCTCTGTATGTAATAATCATAATTTACCAGAGCCGAGACTTTGTACAAAAGTCGTTTGCTTGGCCACCTCTGTACCATTCGTGTTTCTACCGTGAAGCAGTTATGTTTGCATGGCTGTGTTTCGGTTCGAAGGTTGAGATATGGCAGTGAAATTACAGGGTACAGAGGAATAACACCTTAGCCTTCAGGAATGGCAATACATGAGAGTATCATGGGCGAAACAGTATACTCTGTTATATCCATGGTACTGCTCATGTCTATTACCACGACGGTTACCACTTTTAGACGGACCATCAACTTGTTTGTCATTCTGAGTTGCATAAAAAAATCATTATTGTGCGCATTTTATACAATTGGCTAACATCACGGACTCTCAGAGAATATTTAGCTCATACAATCAGACTCCTTTTCGTATTGTCTCTCGTTTAGTGTACACGAACAAGTTAAAATACAATATCAGCGGACAATTTTCCAAGTTGACAATTATCATGCACAGCTTATCTACGAATCACCACACCAGGATCCTATGTACTTTGCATAGCTTATAAAAATTTATCAATATCTACGTACCAGGCGTATCCTGTGACTGTATTTACATGCATTCGTATAAAAAGTTCCAAAATTCAAATCCATTTAGGAATAACTGAGTAATAAATATTCAAATTTTTATTAATGTTAGTACCATTCAGACTTGTATAACTAAATATATTTTGTTAATATCGTCTATACAATTACCGTATTTAAGGTCACAATTTAATATTACGACAGGGCTAAATATAGTCACGTCACGATGAATTGTTAACATAGCTATACGTGTAAATAGTTTAATACTGATTATGTGGTATGATTATAAACTTTAATCTTTAGATTAACCATATATACAGTAACAATTTTTTTTTAGACAATAATTAAAACAAAAGGGAAAGTTAAAACAAAAGCAGGACTTACTTTGGAAAAATAATGTAGTTACGCAGTGATAAGTATTGAAAATTAAATACAAATAAATAGTTATAATTAGTAAGAATTAGTATTTTAGTTATTCATAACATAACATTTACACGTAATGGCCATACATTCATTTACTGTGGAGAACCACTAGTAAGCTATCATAGTCAAGCTGTGAACTAATTTACCTAACTCACGGGTTCGTCCTCTTGAATCTTACATCCGATTCTGTTTTTGCAAGCGTTGCATGTACCATCACATGTCGAGTTATTATAAAAAAAAATTTAGGATATTTTTGGGACATCTACCAGAGCGACGTTATCGGATCAATACGGTGATGATTTAAATAATTATTTATCCCGTTATTTCAATACTTTTCAATGTTCATCGATGCGCGTACAACGAACATTGGAAACCATTCTAAACCGGATATATAATCATGTAAATATTTATACAAAATTAAAATTCGTTTACGCTCAAAACATACAAGTCTCAAAGCATGAGGCTTAAAATGTTCACATCTGAGAACATTCAAGTCTTAAAAGATTTAACTCTCAAAATAACACAGCATCAAAATGTTCATGTTACACAGCAGTACAACACATTTAAATCATTTATCCAATATTCATAAGATATAGAAATAGAAATAAAATTTAACCAAAGGCTAATGATAAATTTGCAGGTGGTACCAAAAGCGTACACGACAAGCATCCTGGCGCCGATGTTCTCTCTCATATGGATGGTGATGTTCATCCTGTACTGGCGGATATGGCGAGAGGCGACCTGCCACGCCAGGAGGATGAGGGCCAACACGTGCTGTCCCTCAGGAGCCAACGATTGGAAGAGTATACAGGTAAATATTATCATTCTGAGATATTAAGAGCAAAAATCGAAATCCTACTGCAACTGTTGAGAAATGAAGCTAGGCAAGATTTGATATTAATAATAGTGAATGACGACAATCTAAAAGTATTCAATTATTCTTATAGTAGGTAAATACAAAGTTTCATTTACGAACATACATTCGAAGTAATTTCACTAAAGCTTACTGTTTTATTAAAAAAAAATAAAAACATTAGAACGGTTACTAGTAATAGTGTACAATAATTATGGTCCAAATATTGATTACTTGCTATTTACAATTAATTAGAGTACAATGTATCATCACTATTTTTATCATCAAGATATCGTAAGAAATGACGAGAACAGAACACAAAAGAGGAAGAAAACTCGAAATAAAACTCTTATACTCTCTAGGTTTATGATCGCCTGGTCAACATGGAACAGTGGCACGTTAATGAGTAGCTAAAATAGAAATTTGAACTATGATCGTATAGTAGAGCTCTGTCAATAGTAGCTTTCAGCTTTCTTTTTCGTGTTTTGTTTAATAACTTATATTTAAAGATATCGGTTGCATTTTTTTTTTCATATTTAAGTTTTTGTTAAGTGTTTTTATTGATGTAACTGTTTGTCTACCCAAATAAATAATGAGAACCACTTTTCTTATGTCGAATATATTAATATTGGACAATACACAGTTAGCACTATGTATTGAAAATCCGTTAAAATATAAATATAAAACTTGTTTCCAAAACAACATAATAAACTATAATAGGTATCCTTTAAATAACGTTGTAGACTACTGCCAAAACCTTCACAATAACAAAAGCAGTCTATGGGGGAAGCCTATATTAGTATTGGACAGTTGAAATTTTAAAAACCGTGGAATAGTAGAACTACTTTAGAACGATTATACACTCAATATTTCATCAAGTGTCAACGATCAATTCCATCAAGCCATGGACAATAATGCCAATGGACATTAACGTTAATTATTTTAAAATTCCAGGTGGTGTTACTAGTCCTGGGTTCATTCTCAATATGCTGGATGCCGTTCGTGGTGGTGGCGTGCGCGCAAACTGTACCGTTAAGACCTTTTCACAACCCTATAGCATATCGGCTGACCTCGTCCCTCGCCATGTCCAATTCCGGCATTAACCCATTGATATACGCGTGGAAGAACGCAGGCTTCCGTGCAGCTTTCGCCAAACTGCTGCGATGCAAACGCCCAGACTCTTCTGAGTACAGAGGATCACCGGCACCAGAGAGAAAGAGATGTTCGGTAGCGCTTCGCGAGGGCTCCATCACGCGCTCCAGCGCTCCAAGCGGACTGTCCAGTCTCGGAGGCCGCCCAGCCAAGTTGCTGTACGTCGAACGGGAAACAGACACGTCCAGATGTCGTATCATAGAAAATGCAGGGTATATAGATTCCGATAGGGGCGATTCTAACCCCTCGTATGCGCCCGACGGGCCCACACCTGTGCACAGGCCGGTCCACCGCTCCCCAGATGTAGTGTAGTGTTAACATTTAAATGAACGATACAGACGTTTTGAGGGAAACGCGAAACGCTTCTAGTTATTAAAAATGTTAGTGACTGTAGGTACCCCATTTGCATTTAGGTACCTGTTAAAATCTACGCTCAAGTTTTAAAGGCTTTATTGTTGAAATTTTATTGAAATTCTAATGAGTTTTCCGCCATAAAAAAAAATTTAAACACAAAGAGGTTCTATGTCAAATAAATTGAGATGTTTAAAGGTATAATTATAACTACAATGTTCGATGTAATATTAAAACACATAATTAACTTGTTACGACTTTTATTTTGTATCCCTGTGTAGAACTAGTAGCGCCATCTACGCATGTTAGGACACTTTGTAACACTACTTTGCTATTTCAACGGTGCAAAGAAGAATTAAGTACACGGATAGCAGTACAGACATAGAATATATAGTTATAATACTTAGCAGTACTAACAACAGATAAAAATGATACACAGATGGCGCTGTAAGAACACTAGAAAGTAAATAAGACAGCGTAACGTAAGCATTTAAAATACTTTTACTATAATATTATTATCAAATATATTATAAATATATAATTGGCACGTGGATTGACAACCGCAATTAGGCTAAATAAATAAGCAATGATGAAGAGGATGGATTTAATGAAGATATAAGTGATAAAAATAATTGACATTCGAGATGTAATTCCTGAGAACTTTGTTATGTTTCTATACCCTTTAATTTCATTTCCGTATTTCACCCTTCAAACCAAAACACGGATGGGATAAAAACAAATACTGAAGCAAACGTCTTTTGTACAAAGTCTCCCTCTGATAACTTAAATGAAAATCAGTAAACAAACTCTACTAAAAGAACAATAACAATTTCCGCCTTTGGAAAGAAATAAACGATTATCGTTGTTCTAACCATTACCATTTAGACTGGCAATTTAATCTTATCATAATGTAGTTTTTAATGAACTTTAAAAAGAAGGTTTAAAATTGGCCTGTATCTCGTTTTTTTTATATTTGTCACGCGGTATCTTCGCAAATTCTAAACTGATTTTGATAATTGTTCAGCAATTAATCTGGTTTACTCTCGTGTCCATTTTGTAAGTGATTAAGTCGCAGATTCGTTGCAGAGTAAAATTTTAAATTACCACATTGGAAAAAAGAACATTTCTTATCCATACTACTACGTATAATATTATGTTAAATAATGCAGTAAATGAATTAAATAATTTATCGTATGAATAAGCATTGATTGTCTATTATCTATTAGTACTCGTAAACTATCAATATTTGTCACTATTCATTGCTGATAAGCAAACATAATCCCTTTTACAATTTCAGCAAACTGTAAACAATTTTATTTATAATTTTAGTAGAACCAAATATGCTTATGGAGTTACGGTAATGATGGTAACCTTAGCCCAAATCATTCCTCACACATTCCTAATGTCCACTCCTAATACTGAGGTGTTTTGCATCTTTTGCCAAATAATCCACTAGCTAAATACAATTCAATGCAATACCACTGCTTAATAAAAGGAATATCTTAAGACTATAATTATTGTAAGTACCTATAATGCTCAGACAAATCACACAAAACTCTATTCCCATTAAGTACTATTAAATATTTATTTATAATTTAACTTAAATTCAATTAAAATAGTAACAATTTCCATAAATTATTTATATTATTAATATCTTTTTTGTTTTGCCTCTTAATGCAAGAACAGTTAGATCTAATCCACTAGTATATTGTATTGAAATGCTACGCTGTATCTTATATTGGTGATCCAATAAATTAATTAATTAATTAAAGATACTTCAAACTCCACAGAACTTGTAGATGAAAATAGTCCAAGTGTAAATCGAAACCTCAGACGAATTACTAAAAATCAACTGCAGCTGACACATTACACTCTTTTGTTAACCTATACTATTTCAATACATAGTTTTTGTAAAGCCACGAGGTATAACATAGGCGTAGTTATTTAATAAAGACATTTCTATAAGTAATAGAAATAGAAGAAAATTAACTCACCTCAACGCCGGTCACACCAAGAGCCGTCACCAAATTCGGAGTCATCCTGAACGGCACCTTCTCAGGCACACGCAGCGTCTTGCCCTTCTCGAAACACACGTTATAGTCTATATGCACCACTTCACCCGACGTTAGATCCACCAGCACATTGTCCAAATGCCTGTCCCCAAGACCTATGATGTAACCGATCGTACTCATCACCGCGACCGAGTAACAGTAACGCCGCACCATCTGCCACCACTGCTCGGAAGTCACACTCCCGCACCATAGCTCTCTCCATAATAGATCCCGAGGGGTCTCCGTGGACAACTCCTGTAGCACTTGTTTCAGTATCGACACAGGCCATTCCTTCCTGTTCTCAGTCGCTATACCCGCCTCTTTGAGGAGTGGATTAAGTTTATTGTAAAACAGCTCGGATGGCCGCAATACATTGACAATTTTGTTCGTTTTAGCGGATAAGATTGCAGCTTCACGATTCTGCCATCGCTTGTATAAAGCGAAAAGTGGAGTTACATTGTCCACCCAGCTGATTAAACCTGAACGGGGGCCTAAGGGTATAACAGAGTAGTGACGCGCCCTGTACGTTTGATTGTCATTGTTTTCAGAATCGCGTGCCATCATCGTGTTGGTTATTGACAGAAGTTGCATTATTCTCTCGTCCAAGTGTAAATCTTCCAAGCCTTTAAAGAGATAAGTGTAGGCCTTACCATCGGATCCATAAAATATCAATTTTTTTGGTCTCGTCTTTGTCGGTAAAATGGATACGTTGTTTTCTACCGATTTTATAGTAACTCTGACAGTTCTTTGATTGGTATGTAATCCTGGCATAGTTATAACAGTATTTTTCAACTCTGCTAAAATTGGACTGATATCTGACATTTTCAATATATATGAAGTCCTCTTATTTATTTTCTGTTGTAGTTTTATCTGTAACTGCTTAAGCGGTGCCCACGATTCTTGTGGTTTTTCAGGATTCACCGGGTTTTTCAACTTCTCTATGACGTCTTTTATTATATTCTGGAACTTATTCTGAAACGCAGTTTCGTGAGGCGTTTCAGGTTTTGCCGATGTAATCTGATCCAAATTTTCTAATACAAAGACTATGGGCTCAAAAATTATACGGTGTTTTTCTTTAATTAATTTTTCTTTGTCTTCAGTGGAAAGATTTTCATTATTTTTCACTTTGATAACTTCAGCTTCTAGTTGTGACAATCGCTTACTGAAATCCGAGTGATTTTGTACCAAAGTACCCAAGCATAATTCGTCCCATAGCAAATTAATACGTTGTAACTCCTTCACTAACAATTTAACTTGAAGGATAGTTTTTGGAGCTTGCTTAGACAGTGTTTCTACCATATCTAAGAAACAGGAGTTTAGTTCGTTATTGACTACTTTATCACTGGCAGAATCTTCTAATTCACAATTATCGTCTCCACTGCTCGCGTCATTGGACAAGAAAGACCTAGCATTAAGTTCTCTTATAGTGCTCTGTTCATTTTCCACCGCACCCACAACCGCTGGAAATGTGATTAGATGTGGAGTATCTTCCGCTAATCTACATAATAAGTCAGAAACGCACTTTCTTACATATGTCTCGGGGTGATTAAGTCTTGAAAAGAGTTGTGGAATAATTACTTTCCAAGGTTGCGTCGGTGTATTGGCTAAACCAGATTCGAGAACGGTCTGTAATTCCATAGCGTGTTTTACAATCAAACGAAGAAGTCGTAGTGTAGCATTAACTACAGCATTTTCACCGCTGTGATTAATATAGTCTGCGGCACAAATAAGTTGTAAAAATTTGAAATAAGCATCAGCTGATAATTCAAAATAGGAAAAAACTCTTTTTTGTGCTTGACGCCAAATGTCCACCAATAAAGCGAGGTGTTCAGGAAAAGCTTTACTCAACGATGGAACGGTGCGCAACTGACTTTCGATCATCTCAGATGTGTTAATTTCATTCCAATCAATATCTTCATCATCACACGTAGCTTTTGTTTTAGACAATATTTCACAAACAGCATCAAAGTCCTGAGGCGAGCATCCGATCATTACACTTTCTATTTGTAATTTATCATTTTCTGTTAACTGTTCCCGGGTTTTAGAACTGAATTCCACCATTTTACGACCCCATCTGAAACACCAACCCGCAAAGTTTGCCCAAGCTTTTGCTAGACCAGGACATTGATTAACTCCAAACTGTAATAACTTTCCTACTGCAGAATCCGATAGAGGTATAACATTTTCTGATATGTTGTTATCTACTAAGCCAATTTCAGGCAGTGCTGACACTAGTTTTGATAAAGGCGTATCAACTTCTAAAACATTTTCACTATCATTTTGAACCCATTTAGAAAGAGTCAGTAACATTCTCGTACCTTTTTCTCTAAGTTCATAACTCTGTTCACCCATCGCAAGCCTTTGAGAAAATCCTAGGGAAATGCTGGCACACAAATTTATAGCCCTAGGTTTACTATCCTCTTTCGCATATGTTATCTTACATAGTTCCGCCAACGCTGTTGCATTATTTAATGTCCAGATATCTAAGTCATAAGTGTTAGTAGATCTTATTAAAACATTAGCTAAATCATCCAAATGATTGACATTTCCGAAACATATTTGGAAAGCAGAGTTCTGTTTGAAATACTTCAAAAGTTCTCTTTTAGCCATATTCAAGTTCGAGTTTTTCCTCGCGCTTTTAATGACATCCAGTCGAAGACATTCACCATAAAAAACATTCTCTTCTGTCGTATTTAATTTTGTGAAGTATTGATTCCACCACAATATTCTGCTAAGATTCCGAAGTTCAGTGACATATTTATTTTCCTTAATAACACATGGTTTAAATGGATTAGTTATAGCTTTTCCATTCTTTAGAATATTTTTCAACCCTTTGTTTGCTAATTGTAATACAGAAATTTCTTTAAGGAAATGTACAGTATTCGTTCTTGAGAATTCTTCCATGCTTGAATTAAGCAGCATTTCACAGTCCTTTAATAAATTTTCATATTTATCCGAATAATCAGAATAGTAAATGTTAACAGCAGTGAATACTAAAGTAGACTCAATTTTGTTTAACAAACCTTGGTATGAGCAAGTGTTCTTTGATATTTCAGACACATTAGTATCAAGTATATCCCAATTGCATAACTCCTGAGGTATTTCATTGCCGTCTTCAAACATGTTCAATACTGAAAATGAATTCCATTGCGAATTTTGTGCAGTCTGTTGTACACTTTGTTTCCATTCATTCATGTCCTCCCAGCTCTGTATCTGTTTATAACTATCCATAATCTGCTCATCAATAAATCTAGAGACTCTCGTGTCTATTTGGGTATTTGGTTCTCCTTCTTTGTCGTTATCAGAGATAATGTTACTGTTTAGTTTTTTGTAAAATTCCACCGCTAATTCATACTTAGCATTAGCTTGTTCCGCAGCTCCTTTTAACCAAGGAATTTTTTTATCAAAGGTTTGCTTGATCCAAATATAGAGACCATGTAAAACTTCAGGTTCCTCAATTTTTATTAAAGCCCTTGCGACACTCATTGTAATTGCTTCTATATCAATATTCGTATTACAATTAGCAGCAGTTTGTAATATAAGAGAAGCATGGTAAATAGCTGCACCAAAATTTCCAGCATAAAGACTTACAGCTAGTGCTGCAGGACGCACTCTGGTCAGCCATTCACGACAAGTTGACCAGTTAGTATGAAAAAATGTTCTGACAGGTTTCTGAACAGCCGGCAATACTATTGCTGTTCCTTCAGCAGCATTGTATATGTATTTTTCCAAAAACATCATGAAATCAGTTATCAGACGCGATCTTATCTCTTCTGCAACCACAACATCTACTAATTTTTGTTGATCAGTGGCTGTATATTTTGTTTCCAATGATGAAATATCTCTGGCTATACCCTTCAAAACTCCTTCAATTTTCATAAATGTTTCTTGTGGTTTCCCCAATGTAGTTCTTAGCTTTAAAGAGACACAAGTCTGTGCTAATTCTGATAAAACCCAGCCAATACAAATAGACGAAAAAGATGTTGCACACTGTCTGAAAAATAGAAGATTATTCTCATCAACATCTTGACTTTGTAGAGGCCATGCTGCCAGAAACACATCAATAAAAAAACTGTTATTCTGAAAAGATAATTGTAGTATACTATTCATTACAGCCTTAAAGTGGTGATTGGATAGCATTGAGAATGACCCATTCATGAGATACTCTTTAAAGGAATTAGCTTTGGTGTCAGTATTTAATATATTTAAAATCAATTTCCTGCTAACAAAAACTTTCACTACTTGTTTATCTAACTCCTGCTGCACTATGTCCCATGGTAATTCAAATAAGACTTCTTTAGACAGATCTGATAAAGCTTTATTTTGGTTGTCAATATGTAACATACATAATGTAACTATGGTCTTCACCACTATAAGATTCCATGATAAACTTTTATTTTTGAGTAAATGTTGACAATTCTTCATAACCAACAGAACAATATCATCATCAAAGTTATATGCTAGAGACAGCATATTTGTTATTAAAACAACAAATCCTTTTGCTATGCTCACAATTGGCAAATACTTATCCAGCTGAATGAATATATCTGATATCCAGTTTAAAGCCAAGAGTAAAGTTTCTTTTGGAAGTTCTTCATCTAATATCATGCTTAATGTGTTCAAGATTACAGCAAGATGACCTGATGTGGGACTGGAACCTGACACTTCACCCATGTTGAGATTAGACAAACCAAATATATCACCAGTCCTCTGCTGTGTGTTTGTCACTAAATCACTGGAGGCAATGAAATGATTGTTCTTCTTGCAGTGAGAGTAAAGTAGATACAATATTGAATATTGAAGTGCTGGTTTTTGCCGTATCAAGATTTCATTGTGAGAACACATTTTAATAGCCAGCAATTCTAGTATGCTAGGCTGTAGAGCCCACATTCCAATGATGGAATTACTAGCATTAGCAAGCTCTGATAAACATTGCAGATAAAATATGATATTTTTTTCTGCATCTTCTATTGAGACTTCTTCGGCATATTCTGATTTTATTATTTGTATATCTGGTATAATGACAGAATAAGAGTTCTGTATATCAGTCAAAACAAATTTGTATGTCTCCTGCAAAAGTGGTATGTTCTTCAAATTCAATAGATTGCTATACACTGAGAGAACACCATACAGCACTTGAGAGCTTTCTGAATAACGTAAAGGACGTAACAAAGATTCAGGACCTATTGTTTGCATTATAAACTCTATAGGAAGATTTGATGCAATCTCTTTTATAGTATTTGATATTAAATTTATAACACTAAGACAAACAGTTTCATCTGCTTGCAAAAATGTTGTCATTTCCATATAAATTAATGTGTACAAAGCAGGAGTACAAGAAGATGATTTTGTTTGCAAAAGTTTAAGTAATAAAATGATGCATTCATTACCTGACAGTATCAAATCTGTGTCAGCTTCTTCACTAAGGATTTTAGTCAAAACCTGTACAATTTTTGTAAAAGATTCAGTCAGGAATGACCATGTAACTATTTGTGACATTGTTGGACTAAGGAGAGTGCCGAGACTTTTCACAACTGTATTGAAGACATTAAGAAATGATGTAATTTTCTGCATAGAATCTTCTTGAGATGCCACTTCTGTATCATTATCACTCTTGTCAGAATCTAAAGCAGTTGAGTATGCCACCATGTCCTCAACAAATTGAAAAAGCATGTTGACAGAAAATCCAACATCTGCCTGCCAATGCCGACTTAATTTCAAAAGTGACTGAAGTGCAAAATCTTTTATTTTCTTCGGCTGAGCATTGTCCACATGCCAACCCACTAGAATGTCAACTATGTCAATAAAATGATTAGCAAAGTGCTCTGGATAAGAATTTGACATGATAATCATTGCATTTATAGCAGCAATGAACACATCTGCTGAATCTGTACCTTCAATGATAGTTTGCAATTCATTCAGTGTCATATCTGCAAAATCTGATAAATTTAGTGTTTCATGGTCCAACTGAAATGTCTCTGTGAATGAAAGTGTTAATAGATGTTTTATAGAAGTATTATGTACTGCATATGTAGATCCAAACCAATCAAGGTGTTTCCTAAAATCTGGGCCCATAACATAGCCAATTCTCCCCAGAACAACTGCAGCACCTTCTTTTGTTTCAGGGCCTGGAGCATCATAGAATACATCCAATAAAGACTCCACCAAAATATCATAAGCTCTTCGTATGTATCGCGCATTGTCAGGAAACATTATAGCATCTTGTAATTTACTACATATTATGAGCGACTTCTCGACGTCGATTTCAGCGCAGAGGCGACGTAGCAGTTTAGATATACGTGGATCTTCAGGAAGATTCATTACCAGTTCGGATCTCTCATAAAATTTGTTACTGTTATTTCCCGGAGACCAAGAGTCACTATTCGTCTGGCCTAGCGATTCGTTGTATTTATAGGAACCGTCGAGAGGATCACGATCTCCTCTGGGCGGGAATCCTCCACGGCCCCGGCCACCACGTCCACCCCCTCGGGAATGCCGGAACTCGGTAACCCTACCTCGAAAACGGAACCGGCCATCTCTGGAAGGACCTCCAAATGACGACGATGTGTCGTATGAACTAACATAACCTCTGACCTTATCATCCGTTGTGTTTTCTTGTCCTATTTCGTCTCTTTCTGGGGCCTCGGAGTTCTCCGATCCCTTTGGATTTTTTACTTTACTATTTGCAGTGGTGGATAGCATCACTAGAACTTCGATTAAATACGTATTTATTGCCACACATGGCCGTAAAATTACGTTAAAATACGGGCAAAACAGACGATTTTCGATAACAGTCAACAGGAAGCACTATAGACGACACTTGACAACTCAACCGTCAAACTGACAACTTGGACGTCATGAACGTCAAAATGAGTTTAAGAAATAACGAATGGATTTAAACGTTTAACAATAACATAGATAAAGAAAAAATATGAATTTATAACTTTAAAAACGTAAAGAATTGAGATTTACGAAACTTAATTATGAAATTATCTACTTGGACAATATATATATTTACAATATATGATGTTTTTTACACATTAAAATACATTTTATTACCCCTTTTGAGCCACGGCTGTGTATCTATGGCCTGTATATATTTTGACATTGCGTCATTCTCATGAAAATTTTTAAAAAGAAATCCTAACCTATAAATTGTAAAACTAGTAAATATTGAGTTATTTGATTTGAATCTAAGCAAAAATCAGCAAATAACAAGTGATATTGTATTCTAAACAAAAATATAAATATTATTCAAGTCTAAATTTAGAATTCTTTCATTAAATAAACAACTTTTTTTAATCTTAATTTTAAATTCTGTAATATACATGTGTAATAAAAACAATGAAAACCACAAAACGTACACATGAATTTAAAGGTATGTATTTCTTTAATAGAATTAGTAGGTCACATTTAAATAACAAATTATTTATTATATATTCTGTGACATAGGTATTAACCTTATATAGACACCAGTCTCTCGTAAAAACATATGTATTATTTAATTTCAGCCTTAGAGCTAAAACTCGCAGAGGATTCACAATCGCCACACACAATATACATCAAAGAACATGTAGTAAGAGAACACACCAAGGACAGACCGTCAGGGAGAACTTTGCTAGTCCTCAATGTACCGCCGTACGCAGACGAGAAAGGTATAGAGAACGCATTCAGGGATGTCGGCGACATAGAGTCAGTTCAATTCTCACTGAAACCAAGTGGAACAGACACAAAAAGTGAGAGAAAATTCATTGAGAACATAGATAAACCTTCATTTAGAGTGGCTTATGTAGTGTTCAAAAAAGTGTCTGAATTAGATAAAGCATTAAAATTGACACATCTATATCCAATGAATTCTAAAGACCATAGCATAAAACTAGGTGTGAGGAAATGGATTGATGAATATAATAACAGTGTCTTATTGCCAAAAATTGTTAAAGAAAGAGTAGAACAATTTATGAAAGTACATGATGAAGAGGCAGATCTTACTGAAAAGAAAGAAAAACAATTAGAACAGGAAGATGATGAAGGTTGGATCACTGTGACAAAGAGAGGAAAAGTGCAGAGCTTCGCCCGAACAGAGAAAGTGGAAAATAAAATAATGGCAAGAGAAGAGAAGAATAAAAAGAGGAAAGAATTGAAAAACTTTTATACTTTCCAAATAAGGGAATCTAAAATGAAACACATTGTTTCCCTTAGGCAGAAATTTGAAGAAGACAAAAAGAAAATAGCACAAATCAAACAGAGTCGTAGGTTTAAGCCATTTTAATAAATTTCAAAATAAATAATGTTATTTTTAATTATATATATAGAAAAATCGATACTATATATATATATATATATATATATATATATATATATATATATATATATATACTTTCCCCTTAGTTGATCATTATTTTATTAAATCACATTGAAATAATTCATATAAGCAAATCTGCAAGTTACAGCTTGTATTATGGTTTTTTGACTACCATGTGTTAAACATAAAGATGTATCTCAACATTACTGTTACATTTACCAACTTTAAGTATACTATTATTGGTATCCTAATGAGTTGACAATATAAAATAGAATCTCAAAGCAGTATTCAATAAAAATATTTTATTATTGAATACTGCTTTGAGATTCAAGTTGTGGCATTCTAAATTCAATCATATATGGAGGGAAGGGATTGTTAGTAATGGTGACTAAGAATCCCATTGCTAGCAATATACCCAACCAGGTCGACCTCCTTGCGGTCTCCCCTGGAAACTATCATGGTTAATTCCTGATGAATTCATCATGATGGGCTAATTGGCCTGTTTTCATTCTCATCGATCACCCTTCACTGGTGCTCCGCCAGCGTATCCCATTAGGGCAGGCAGGATTACCATACCATTTTCACCCATCAAAAAAAAATTCAATCATATTAATTCCAGTGACATAATTAAACACTAGTTGTGAGAAAACAATATTTTTTTGTATCACCAGTATCTTTAAAATTCGCCATAAATCTTAATGATTATTTGCAATTTATAGTTTCAAGAAAATCCTTATTAAACTGCCAATGAAATTTAAAATTTTATAGTATAAAGTATGGAAAATTTCAAATAAAAATATCACAAAATTTTAAGTTGTAGATTTATATACAACTTGTTGCTTTAATTAATAAAAAATAACAAGTTTTAATGTAGATTTCGGAATTGAAAAAATTTACAATTTTCATAGAAACTTAGTCTTTATAATTCAATATCAAAGGTTACAACAATCGTTGTTCATTAGGTATCACAGAGAAAATAAAGGGCGACATAGACAACTGATAATTATGATGCGTTCTCATTATCTATATTCTTAAGGCTAATTGTACATTGTATAAAATTAGAACTTAAAATTTTAGCATTCAATCAATGCACAAATTATATGATTCTATATCTGGTCTTTTTTGTGAATATTTCTTTAATATACTGATAACAATCTTACTGGTTATATTCAAGACTTGAGATATTACAGTTTGAAAAGATTTGATATGGTAAGAAGAATTGTAGGGACAAAAATATCATAGACTACTCTATGACGCCCACATTACTCCTCAAGTGTTGCCATTACATGACTATGGTGTTATATGAATTTATAAAAACTAATGTGTTAAATTATTCTTACTACATAAGACGTAAGAACAATCATTGATTGTTTATTAATTAGTCTTGTATTATATTTTTTATATGCAACTTGGATGGTTCTATCCTAATGATCTATTAAGAACTTTTTTATACAACTTAGAATGATTAGATTTCAACTGGCAACCGTCGCCTATAGACATGAACAGTACTCTTTAAATGCCTTTACATTTTTGAAACAATAGGTACTTTAAATCGCTACATTTCATAGAACGTGTCAGATGGCTTGCTGGTGCGTCTTGATGATGATCCTCAATAACCTGTTCTCGGGTAATGTGTCAAGCAAAGTCAGCAGGTTGTTAATGTTACCATACACACATCCATTTGCTAACGCAACTTGGACAGATTGTCCTATTCTGTCCAGACAATCCTGTGAACAATTAATAAAAAATAAATGTGAATACATAAAAAAATAGATGAATCTAATGCACTGCTAAATATTAATAGATCTTTACATATTATAATAAAACCGTAACGAAGTCAAAAGAGTTTACATAAAATATTTTTAAGAAAATTACAATATGAAGTTTACATGATACTTTTGTTGTGTTAATATTAATATAATGGAATATTTATTTGTAAAAGAAAAACCAAGACTTATTTGCATAAAAAATAATTACAACAACAATGAGATCACTTATAGGTTTTCACCAACAGACGCAATATACTGAATTTGACAGTACTCGCCTCAAGTAAATAACCCAAAGAGTATCGAATTATTATTTCAGGCACCCACACACTTGAGGCAAACATGCATACTTACATACGCATGGCTACCATAGAATATCAGCGATGTAGCAATAAATTTGCTGCAGCACAAGCTGAGTGGCGACCATGTTGGCAATAACCAATGTGAAGTTTGTTTTCTATTGATAATTAATGTAACTCTTTTTGTTGCTGGCAATAAATGTTTTCTTTCTCAGACTATATATATATATATATACATACATAATACAGTGAACACTATAGTACTTATATATAAGCAACTCATTTGAACCAATTTCAATAAAAAAAATGTTATTGAGAAAAGTTGCTTATAGAGAAATAAGGACTATAAAAATACTTTACTGTCTGAAAAATATTTTTACTTATTTCTGTTACTAAGCTGAGTAGAATAAATAGAATATAAAGAATCCTGTTTACAGAGAGGTTACTTATAGAGTGTTCACTGTATATATAATTTTACTTATTAATATAAAGATACTGTGTAATTCACCTGCAATTTGTCATCTGTATGTAATTTCACGCCTCTCTGCAATAATTGGTGTGCATATGCCTGCACCAAGGGTACCAGTCCAGCTAGATGCTGGGCGTTTACCGCCGTGGGGGGGCCGTGGGTGCGTCGACCCGCCCGCAGACTATGTAACACGCCCAAATGTAGCTTTATATACAACTCAGACTCGGTTAGTGATTTGTTCACGTAATTCTTCACTATGGATTGCTCTTTTTCCCCCTCTATTTTTATTTTCTTGAATGGTACTGCAACTTCTACCATTTCTGAGTCTGAAATATATAATTTATAAGATTAAAATACACATTCAAGTATTTCTTCGTTTATACTCGTATTTGCTAATACAAACACACGAACGTCCCATTCGTGTTTCAACCGTAAAGCAGTTGTGTTTGCATGGCTATGTTTCGGTTTGAAGGGTGGGATATAGCGTGAATTTACTGGGTACGGAGGAATAACACCTGAGTCCTCAGGAATGGCAACGCATGGGGGTTATCATGGGCGAAACAGTATACTCTGTTATGTCCATGGTACTGCTCATGTCTATAGGCGACGGTTACTACTTTCCATCAAGTGGGCCGTCAGCTTGTTTGCCATTCTAAGTTGTATAAAAAAAAATGTGGTTATAATATGTGTTTATAATAGATATATAATTTAGATGGTAAAACTGTATAACAGGGTAAATGTATTGTTAGTAACGTGGATAGCAGCCCCAATATACACTGTCAGATCAATTACACAGTTCCCCCTAGAAACTTTTTTTTTTACAACACGGGGCAAACGAGCATGCGGCTCACCTAATGGTAAGTGACTACCGCCGCCCATGATCACCTACAACACCAACGGCATTGCAGGTGTGCTGCCGGCCTTTTAAAAAGGAATATACTCTTTTCTTAAAAGTTATGTTGTCGTATCAGTTTGGAAATACTGCTGCTGGAAGTCCATTCCAAAGAGTGGTTGTGCGTGGGAGAAAATGCATTGAAAAACGCACGGTCGAGGATCACCACTCGTCCAGATGGTTGGGATGAAATTTTAGTTTATGGCGGGTAGTACGATGATAAAAATCAGCAGCTGGTATCAATTAACTATTGTGGTTAACTCTTGCGTAATTTATCTCAAAGAACAAACGGACATAATGTAGTTTGAGTACTGAACAGTTAACACTAAGCTCCGGGGGGAAAGGGATGGTTAGCAATGGAGTTTGACAGCCCCCTCGCTAGCAATATGTCCTCTACATGGTTCCCCCTGGAAACCATCGTGAACAATTCTTGTTGAATTCGCCAAGATGGGCTAATTGACCTGCTTTCATCGTAACCTATCATCGCTCACTGGTGCCCCGTCAGCGTATATTGATAGAGCAGGCGAGGTTACCATTCCATTATCACCCATTAAAAAAAAACAAAAGGCTCCGAGCAGCGATCTAATAATTTGCCTGAAGATGCCTCTTAGTGGTGAAACACGTGTTGCAACACGTGCGTGAACAAAATGGCGGTCGGAGATTGATGGCTGATAAGGGAGGTTGTGAAACAAAATAATTCTAATCATATAACAAATGAATTGACTTCATCAACCCTCACCTATCTTTCCTCACTGATATCCTGCAAACATAAACCAATGATGCACGCGGTGTCACCATACCATTCTCATTTGTCCTTTCTAAATGGTAATATACCCAATGAGATATCATTGACCATTTATAGAAAAAAACGTTTTGGTGTAACAAGTACCATTATATACCGACCAGTTTCAATGTATAGTGGGGCTAATGCACACCAATGTATTAGGCCGGCGAGTGGAGTCACGGCGGCCATGGGGATCGCGCCGTTCGACAACGCCGCTGGGTTCAGTTGTGCTGACATGCACAGTGTTGGATTTGAGTAAACCTGAAATGCAAATTTAAAAATCATACATACATACATACATATCTGTCGCGCCTGTCTCCCATTAGGGTACGCAGAAACAATGGAACGCCAAATTTGAATTCAAACAAACCTCTTTCGCTTCTTCCACATTCATCAATCATTTCATACACGCTCTCTTGTTATGGGTAGTTTTAATTTGGCCCTTCTTCAGCACCACCAGAAGGAGACTTTGTACAAAAGTCGATTGCTTAGCTACCTCTATCACATTCATGTTTCAACCGTGAAGCAGTTTGCATGGCTGTGTTTCGGTTTAAAGGGTGGGATATGGCGTGAATTTACTGGGTACAGAAGAATAACACCTGAGTCCTCAGGAATGGCAACGCATGGGGGTATCATGGGTGAAACAGTATACTCTGTTATGTCCATGGTACTGCTTATGTCTATAGGCGACGGTTATCACTTTCCATCAGGTGGGCCGTCAGCTTGTTTGCCATTCTAAGTTGTATAAAAAAAAGCCGCCTATTTAAAAATCAATGGTAATCAAATGGCATGGTATCATAATAATATACAGACTTGTCAATTCAACATACTGTCTCATCTTTCAATGGTTGTGGGTTCGAACTCCATGCAATGCAATCAACTTCTATGTATATCCGTTTGTATTGATAAAGTGTGAAATATTGTATAAATAAATTATAAAATATTTTACAAATAAATCAAAAATAGAATGTAAATGTAAACATCTGTTACTTTATTCATTTTTACGTTATCTCTTATCACCTTGAGGACTCGACCAGCATGTTACCCTTACTAATAAAATAAATGTGAATGTGAATTTATTTGTTACTTTATAACACCTTAACGGCTTAACCAATGATTAAAATTTGATATAAACATACTATATGGAAATAAGAAGGATGCAACTTTTTATTCTGGTCAATAAACATATCGTGGTCACGCGGACAAAGTCACAGGTAAAAAGTAGTGTTATATATATATATAGAGGACAAATTTGAAGATAGAAACCAATAATAACCTACCCAAGATGTGATTACTTCTAAAAGATTCTTAGGCGGTAACTTATTCACTCCTTGGACATCGTGTAGGTACAACTCTGTAACTGCGGTGATGAAGTTGGAGACAAACTGCGGCGCTGTGGTGGCCAGCGCCTTGAGCGTCATCTGATTGGACGTGTTCAGGTAGAAGTGGTCTCGAATAACATTCTCCACCAGTTGCAGAGATTGGGGTGATGAACACCCCATCTGCTGGAGCCATACGCCAACAGCTAATAAGACCTGAAATATACATCTCTTTAACATATCTATCTAATATAATATTTTGTTCATCTGCAGTTTAGTCCCAGATTTATTTTACTAAAAGCTATTTGGTTATTGGTGAATTCAGGGCCAATTTCCATCTGATCATAATTGCAATTATAATGCAATCTTTTTTTTTATACAACTTAGAATGGCAAACAAGCTGACGGCCCACCTGATGGAAAGTGGTAACCGTCACCCATAGACATAAGCAGTACCATGGACATAACAGAGTATACTATTTCACCCATGATACTCCCCATGCGTTGCCATTCCTGAGGATTCAGATGTTATTCCTCTGTACCCAGTAAATTCACGCCATATCCCACTCTTCAAACCGAAACACAGCCATGCAAACACAACTGCTTCACGGTTGAAACACGAATGGGACAGTGGTAGCCAAGCAATCGACTTTTGTACAAAGTCTCCCTCTAGTGGTGTTCTCAGATGTTCATAGTGCACTAACTGGATGGTGTGATAATGTAGCACTTGAATAGTGGATATCATATCAGTCATTAAAATAAATAAATATTATCTAGGCACATTTATATAAATACTAATATAATAATTATGTGTATATTTTTATCTGTATTTATGTTACTGTATTTCACTTGAATTATTCACTTGTCATTGTATATTTTTATTTATGGTGCAATAAAGAGTTAAATAAATAAATAAATTTTATATTAAAAATTACTTACAGAAGTACTAGAAGCAGAAACAGCCATACTAGCAAGTATACTCAGTATTTTTAACCTCCTCTGACTCTCCATGCCTCCGAAGAGCGATAGGAATACAGTATTCTTAGTAGACTCATTAGTACAAGAAGACAAATAGTCACAGATGATGTCAATGAGTTGCAGCTGTTGTAGTGGGGTCAGACCACCGCTGCGGCGCCCACTCCGACGGTCCGTCTCGCAGAATACAAATTCTGATATAATTTCTATAGCACCATCCACTTGCTTATTTGATGTACCGGCACGACCGACTAGTATTTGTTCTGTTACACAAAATAAACCAATTACTACACGTTTTATGAACTTAATAGACATCTTATATTCAATATATATAAGTATAAAATAGGAAATATAAGGAATCAAGCAGTATTTTGCATGACAAGGAGAATGGTGGCTTCAGTTATCCCAAAATTAATATAAAATCAACATAAGACTGAACCTTCTTAATAAAAAAAATACTGCTCCCAAGGGCACCCACTGACTAAGAACAGTATTTTGGAAATTGACAGCTAAGTAATAAACTTAGTTTTGACCATTTTATGTTACTGTGGCACATTCACGAAATGAAAAATTATGTTAGTTCTTTATGCATTTTCCTTTTTTTGTAGATGTATTTTTTTCTTTTTATTTTTTGCGTAAGTGTCTATATCTGTTTTTATCTGTTCTATGTAAAATTGCTCGAAAACGTTGCAAAAATTACGAAGTAGATATATTAAGTATAAAAAAATCTCTTCTTCATTGTGTTTCTTTTGTAGATTTTCATCCAAATAGACTTAGTAATTTAGGCATTAAGATTACCTAGATAAATTTAATACTATATTTATTATTATATATTCAGACCGTGAATTTTATACTGACCAATACGAATAAGAGCTTCCTTAGCACTCACAGGAAATTCATACTTTTTTAAAGAATGTTTAATATCTGATAGGGACATTTTAAAACCCACGTTTAATAATAACAGATAAAAGGACTATAATAAACTTTAATAATAACAGGTAAATATAAACATTTTGGATAGACTATAGCACAAAACAGTTCGACGATAGATGACAGAAGACAGAATCAATAATAATGACAAATTAGACAACTATCGTTACACAGTCTGTCATAACGATCACAATCTAACAGATTCAAAAATAAAAAAAATTACTAATAAAGAATTACAAAATCTTTAAAAATAGGCATATCGAAAATTTTAATTTTAGAGACAAATCATAGATTAGAGACACTATGACAATATGTCCAGACTGTATTTCATAATTCCTTTGCCTTTCCATGTTGAATAAATTAATATTACTACTGTCATCGGCATTTGACAATTTGTCCATCTACTTCAATTACTTATATGTATTTTATTAAAATGCAAAGGATTTGATCTGCTTACTTTTATCTAGAAATTGTAATTTTAAAAATAAAAATGGAAGTAATAGTTGCAAATGTTGATCATATCAAATTTGATATAGATTATGCGTTAGAAGAACAATATGGAGCTCTTCCTTTACCTTTCCCGGGAATGGACAGTATGTATAATTTTTATTATTTATATCCCTTATTTACTTTATTGGTATTATTTATTTTGTATGGTTACATTTATTTCGGTCAATTTTATGTTATGGTATAATACAAATAATAAACTGTATAACCTAATTTTTAGAGTCAACAGCTGCAGTCTGTGAATTCTTTAGCCAGCCTGGAGGCTGTGGTAATGGCCCGCAATGTCCTTACAGACACGTGCGAGGTGATCGCACAGTGGTATGCAAACATTGGCTCAGAGGTCTGTGCAAAAAGGGTGACCAATGTGAATTTCTACATGAATATGATATGTCAAAGATGCCTGAGTGTTACTTCTATGCTAGATTTAATGCATGTCACAATAAGGAGTGCCCATTCTTACATATAGACCCTGAGAGTAAAATTAAAGACTGTCCATGGTATGTATCTCATTATCTATTTTAATACAAATAATAATTATATTGCAGTCAAGAAAAAAAAACTTTTGGTACCTCTATATTACCATACCCATATATAAGGTTATATCTTGGATTGACCAAGAATCATAGGTAAAATAATATTTATGTTAAAAAGTATATTGATTGCTTCCATTGTGCTGTAGTAATATTGAGTCATTGCAGTGATAAAAGATTACATTTATGATGGGTTTTATTAATTTTACTATTTGGAATGTTAAAATCAACATTTCCATCAACTTTACTCTTTTTAAAACCTTTGTAACATTGGACGAGCTTCTTATTAATTAAGACTATAGTTTTCCTTGTCTTACCTTTTCTATTGTCACTGTAACATCATCATCCCATCTTTTCATCTAAATATACTATATATAATAATTCTCTCATACAAAACTAATTTAAAAAAATTGTGTTAGGTACGATCGTGGATTCTGTAGACACGGGCCGCACTGTCGCCACCGGCATGTGAGACGTGTACTCTGTATGAATTATCTAGCTGGCTTGTGTCCAGATGGGCCCAACTGCAAGTACATGCATCCACGTTTTGAACTGCCCGCACCCCCTGAACAGACAAAGGATGCAAAACGTTTGCCAATGTGTCACTACTGCTTTGAAGTTGGCCATAAGGCTTCATCTTGTAATAAAATACCTCCAGAAGTGAGTATTATTTTAATTCTTTATTAATAAATTGTAATAGAATTTTATAACAAAATATTGTAATCCTGAAACTTGTCTTGTAATTACTTAGTTCTCATTTAATAAGAGTATATTTTGATATGTTTGTGAAAGAATATAAATAGGAGTTAAAGTAAAATTGTAGTAGATCATTTTCAGAATATATATATATATATATATATATATATATATATATATATATATATATATATAAATATAAAATTAATAATTAATGCAGATACCATATAAAGCCTCTACAAGACATTAACATAGAATTATTATTTTCAGCAAAGAGAAGCAGCTCAAAGACAAGAAGAAGCAAGATTCCGTGCTCTTGGTTATGTAAAACCTGTTAGCGAAAATGAGGAACCCAATAGAGGCCTCCAGAGGATGATGCATAAACCCCTTGAAGAAGTAACATGTTTTAAGTGTGGAACAAAAGGACATTATGCCAATAAATGTCCCAAAGGTCACCTAGCCTTTCTGTCCAGTCAAGCCAATCAGAATAATCAAAATAATTTTAAAAAGCCGAACTAGTGTAAATATGTGAAGCCATATGAAATCTAAAGGCTTCGAAACTGGTATGTGATTATGAACCATGATAAATATGTAGCTGGGAATAACAGTAATATTTCAAACCAGTTGATTTTAAGTAAATGTTTTGTATTTACTTATAACTATTGAATTAATTGATTACTTGTTTGGAAATACTAAGTAAAAAAAGAAAATATTTTACAAAATAAACTCTTCAAATAATATCTAATTATTTTTTTATTAATAAAACCCTACTTTATATTGTTCTAGCTAAATTGTATTTGTGTACTAAATTCGTATTTGGAACTTGGATTCAATATAGTGAGCAAAATGATGATATAAAACCAATTCGATATCATTTGAAAATGGACTCTCGCCTGATATGGCTGAAACTCGTAAATGAAACAGTGATCCACTAGGAACCGCGTAATTTGCAATAGTAATTATAAAAAGTTAGGCACTTTAACTTAAAAAAAGTTTTTCTAACGCGATGTTCTTACGCTATTATTCAGCATGCCTGACTCCAACCTATTGTTCAGTTTCTAGACAAATGGAATAATTTATTTTTTAGAGAATTACATGAAAGAACTCAAAGCAAGAATAATTATTTAGTATTCTCTTGATTCATTAAGGTCCTCAATCGTTAAGTACTTGAATCAAACAAATACCGTAACCATAAAGTGTATAACACATATATTAAACAAATATGTATAATAATATATTTTACAGTTTATCATGACGAAAAATTTGCTTTTTTTTGTAAATTATAGGTCACTTAAACTTGTACGAAGCCCATTATGATCTTTTTTATATTCTGTGGAATTTATGGTGCTCTGTACTTCTATTACACTATAAGATGCCAGTGCTATCCATAATCTATGTTGCCAAAATTACCAACTTCTAAATTTTGAGACCTATCCAGCATTTTTACCTTCACACAGTTTTATTATATTTGTTTAAAACATTAAAAAAATAAAACCTTAATGTGAACGCTTGAATTATTGACAACAAAATGAATCCGACACAAAGTTATTATTTTTTTTAAGTTTTGTATAATATACATATTTATATTTAGATTCTCGTATTTTTTTAATAAATAGATTTTACATTATAAAAATAATAAAATTTACAGCAATATAATCCAATATTCATACTTTAGCATAAAACTTTTTTTTATTTATCCCTAACCTGAACTAAGTTGGCAACACTAAAAAGTTCCTCAAATTGTTCATTTCATTTGTCGGTGTCTTTTTGTTTAAATTTAATTGAATTAAAATACCGTATTAAATTCTTATTTTAATTAAGTTACATAAGCTTAAATAAAAGCAAGTAATTAAGTTCATAGTTTCCTCAGTGAAGCGAGTAATCGCCGAGAGGTTGAAATTTTATCAACAGTCCCGGCAAAAGGAATAATGGTAAACACGTGGTTTTATTTAATTATTTTTACAACTTGTACATTTTATATCGAAAGATATTGAGCTTTTAATAAATACTTTTTGTATATATATAGTTATAATTGGTAATGCGACGTTTCTTTACGTATTTTATGAATTTGAGGTTATATACTTGGGCTCTTGTTTCGAAATTTAAAAAAATCAAAATTTTTTTTTCAGACTGAAACCGAAGCTGCAGTGAATCCCAAAGCCTATCCATTGGCTGACGCTGCTCTTACTGCTAAAATATTGAATTTGGTGCAACAGGCTGCTAACTATAAGCAGTTACGAAAAGGCGCGAATGAGGCTACTAAAACCTTGAACCGTGGTCTTTCAGAGTTTGTCATAATGGCGGCTGATGCTGAACCTCTAGAGATTGTATTGCACATTCCAATCCTCTGTGAAGACAAAAATGTTCCATATGTATTTGTGAGATCAAAACAAGCCCTGGGACGCGCTTGCGGCGTCTCGCGGCCGATCATTGCCTGTTCTATAACTATTAATGAAGGAAGCCAACTCAAACCACAGATTCAAAGTATTCAGCAAGAAATCGAAAGACTCTTAGTTTAAGTGATGTTGACTCTGAGTTAAGTGTGAAGAATGAATGTTATTTTTATGAATACATTGTGTATTATATAAAACACATATTGTTTTTTATTTTGTGTAAATTATTTTAGTGATATAAGTGTGTTAAAGCAGTAGAAAACACCAGGTTTTATCTTTTATTAGTAATATTATTGTGTATTACACATGATCTAGATAAATACAATGTACCAGAGAGACACTTTGTACAAAAATTTTTTGCTTGGTACCACTGTCCCATTTGTGTTTCTACTGTGAAGCAGTTGTGTTGGCATGCCTGTTTCGGTATGAAGGATGCGATATGGCAGTGAATTTACATTGTACAGAAGAATAACACGAGTTTGCAGGAATGGCAACACATGGTAGGGTGTCATGGGCAAAACAGTATACTCTGTTATGTCCATGGTACTGCTTATGTCTATAGGCCATGGTTACCACTTTCCATTAGGTGGGCCGTCACCTTGTTTGCCATTCTAAGTTGCATAAAAAATATAACAATTTTTTTTCAATATTTATTTACTAAATTTAAAGAAATTAGTATTTAAAACATTATAATTTCAGTAATCTATATATATTATATTACAATAATAAATACAATTAATTGGTCCCATTCACGTTTGATTACATCAATGTCATGATTCAAAAAACTTCTTTGCTCTTACATTCCAATTATGCTCCCATCGTGATTCCTGGAATTTAACCAGCTCCGTCTTCATCTTCTCTGCTATTATATTCTGTTTTTTATTATTTGGAAAGTCTTCAAACCATGACACTATGAGTTTAGATAACTCATCACTATTCTTGAATGTATATCCATTTATTCCATTTTCTATTAATTCATTTAAGCTGAAATAATTTGATTTTATTTTATAAGTATTTCGATATAATTTAAAAAGCAATAATTTTAATGGATTATACATTTATGAAAAAATATTCAAGTATTATATTATTCTTGTATACTTAAATGTAAAATCAGCAAAGATGTTTAACACTTTAATGTATGAATAGATTTAAATGAAATTTGCTACAAAGATAGTTCATGTTGGTGAGTCACAGTAAACAGCTAACTATAAACAGCATTACAAAATGGATAGATATTAATAATTAATGGATTTTCATTAAAATTTTACATACATACAACATATTATTACCATTTAAAATCAAAAGCACAAACTGGTAAGCCAGCCCCAAACATATCAACCACTTTCATGGGGAGATCCAGGCCCGAGGAACTAGTGTGTAGACATACACCCAGGTCTGCACTGGCAACCATGGTGGGATAGTCCACAGCTTCCAGCCATGGAGTCACCACAGTCACATGTTGCCATCTCTTCGATTCCAGTTCCTCGATATAGTGCTGTTTCATGGGTCCTTTGCCAGTTATGACACAAATTAATTTTGGAAGCCTTTTTGTAAAATTGTAAGTTGTTTCATAAACTAAAAAAAAATTATAAACATAAGAAATAATTATAAATATGACACATTCACATTAATAGCACAATTCTTGAGATAAAATGGCTTTAAAAATAGTTTTATTATAATTATTGACTTTTTAAAATTGGAAATTTGTTTATTATACAAAGAATATTTACTATATAGAACAAGGGTAAACATGAACAAAATAAATCATATGTAATCATTAATACAATACTGAAATACCTTGCAAGGCTTCCATCAAGATACCAAAGTCTTCATCAGGCGTCCAACTTGTGCTGCTAAACAAAATGCCAGGCCTGTCTGCTCTCAGTACCACACTATTTCCAACCAGTTGAGTAAAAACAGTAGTTGCATCACACTCAGAGTCACTTGGTTTATCTTTAACGAACTGAGGGTAATGTTGTCCTATTTTCTTGAAGAAGTCATGTTTCTCTTCAATTGTTATAGGATGGAATATTTTTGGTGGTCGATCATACAGAACTGTAGCTCTGAAACATTTTTTTGCAATAAACAGTGCTTCATCCATGTGATTATTTTATAAGTCACTTTAATAAATACTTACACTATATTCCAATTTTCTAATAAATCTGCCTTCATTGCATATGTAACACAAAGATTGTGGTTTGATGACTGGCCAAAACATCTTTCTATAGATTTAGATATCCTTAACAACGGATGCTTAGATGGCAAGGACAATGCCATTATAGAATACGCATAGTTGTGCCAATCTATTATAAACTTGGTTTTGGTCACTAAGCAATAAAATCGGCATACTGGTAGAGTAGGAACTGCTGGTGGGTTTTGACACAGCAAATAATCATTTTTTCCAGTGATAAATAAAGCGAGAAATAAACTTATAGACTGCCATAAAGCCTTTAAAGCGTATTGTAGTAATTTAGGTCCTTTCTCAATAACTAATGGTTTTAGTTTAGTAATGATGATGTTAGGATTTTCTAATATCTCAGCGAGAGGTTGAGAATCCACGTAGGCTATTATATTGACTTGAAGACCGTTGTTAGCTAGAGATAATGCATGGTATTGCATACGGGGACTTCTTCCTATATCTCCCAGTACTACCACTTTGGCTGATTTTTGCAAGTTTTCTGCCATTCTAAGATAACTCTTAACTGGTATTATTTTCTTGAAATAACATGGTTTCTTTAGATAGATTTTTCATAACATAAATAGATTTAGCTAGACAAAATAAATTGATTAATTTGAATTATAAATTATTAAAAAAATAAATAATATTTCAAAGCCCCTTGGCGATTTGATTAGAGAAAGGTATGACTAGTCTGTGGTTATGACGTACTGACATTGACATTATTTGACAATATAAACTAAAAGTTTGTCATATTGTAAATACTGCAGTTAGGTGTAATACTGCCAGATAAAGCGATTTTCGCTTTTAAAGCTATTATAAATGGTAACAAAAATTGCGATTGGCGACAAATCGCCATTTAGGATATAAATTTTTTTGAAATATCCTACATGACATTTTTAAATTATAAAGAACATGTATAGTTAAATAATAACAGTAGTAACAATTTTTACTTAACTTTAACAGAACCTTAACAGAAAATTAGCAAGTTGTGAAATATATTTATCTAGTTTTATTAGTGAATATGAAATAGTGACCTCGCCTGTCAATATACGTTGGCGAGATACCATGATGATACTAAGAACGATTTATTTGCAGCATTGTCAAATTTTGTCAAACTAAAGTTACGAGTGCTCTTTAAAAAAATGCTTATTGATTTAATTATGTACTCTAACTTCGTGCCATGCATTGTATTAGTGTGTGTGTGTATATAGATATCTGAATTTTGGCGTGATTAAAAAGTTAATTTCTCATGCTCAGTTTGATTTATATACCAAACTATAATAAAAGAAACATTTATTTAAGTAAAAATTACTCAGTTTACTTTACTAAATCTTTAGATTTCAAAAATGTGTAGCGAACATTTTATATTTCTAACAGTATTTAGAAAATTTGTTATTTTTTTAATGGTCATTGAGAATTTTAGGCTATATTACAAAAAAAAAATTGGGTAGATTTTAGGCTACTTGGGATCCTCTTGAGGGGGGAGGGATTGTTAATAATGGAGACTAAGAGCCCCATTGCTAGCAATATACCCAAACAGGTCAACCTCCACGAGTTCCCGCCTGGAAACCATCGTGCTGAATTGCAAGTATATTCAACACGATGAGCTAACTGACCTGTCTTTTCATTCTCACCTATCATCACTCACTGGTGCCCCACCAGCGTATACCGATAGCGCAGACGGGGTTACTATTCCATGATCACCCATAAAAAAAAAAAACTTGGGATGCTCATTATGACAAATTGATATAATTTATCTGGTAACATTGAGTAATTGACACTGTCAGTCAGTACAGAGTATAGTGATTACTTGTTCTGTGTTTAGTAAGCAAACTGAATTGAGAATTGTTTCTTTTCATTATTTAGTTTTATGTGAAAGTTTATAAAAAGGGGAATTTTATCTTTTTAAAATCATAAACATGTCCAATGTATTACTTATTAGGCATTTACCTACTGGCCTATCTTTCCAAGACAAGGAACAACTTTTGAGACATTTTGGCGCTGAAAAAGTATGGGAAACTACTGCGAAGCGCAATTATATATTTGCATCTTTTTCTTCTGTGGAAAAAGCTAAAGCATCGCTAACAAGACTTCACCAGCTGAAAATAGCACAAAGAAGATTAGTCGTCGAGTATTCCTTCGAGAAAGAGTTGGTTACTAGTGATAAACAAGAAGTTGAAACTTCGGCATCAACTAAACATGTAAAAAATTTCCTGAAAGTTTTGAACGCTTGGAATCCGTCTGTAGATTTTTATCAGCCGCCTCCAGTGCACTTATCGTATAAATACCCGGATGCGAGTCCCACTGCTCTAGTTAACATTTTGTATGCACTATTTAAACATAAACCTTTTTACATTCAAACTTTACATTTGATGAATAAAATGTGCCTTGATGCACCATTCAAGGATAATGAAGTAGCTGTACATTTTTTTAAAGAAACATTTAAACAGTTTTTTGCTAGTGAAACAAGTGTGGTACCACCTCTGCCTGAGAGTGAGCCAGAATCAGAAATATCAAGTGATGAAATGGAGAAACAACAGCAGTCTGTACCTCTATCAGTAAAGAGACGGCAGACTCTTCCAAAAACAAGAAAACGTGCTGCTGCTATTTTATCTACAGCAACATTACCTAAGGTGAAAAAAGTTCCTGTCAACCAAGAGGAGGTATTTGAAAATGTCACTCCAATACAAGAGGCAAAGAAAATATCACTGGTCGTCCACCAAAATGCTCTACAGAAGCCTACCGAGGAGCCAGAAGTTATTGGAGAGCTTGGCAAGTTCCAGAAAGAAGAGCAACCTGCACAACCTATAGAAGTTGAAACAGAGCCCGAACAACCCACCATCACAAGAAAAGAGTTGTTAAAAAACAGAATATCATACAGAGATATGAAAGTACTGCCTGTATTCAAAAACTATCACCCTGGTCAGCCTTCTATGAGGTTGTATATTAAAAACTTAGCTAAAACTGTAACAGAAGTGGATGTTACAAGAATATATAAGCGTTATGTGGAAACACTGCCAGATGATGACCAGTTATGTTTTGACGTGAGGGTTATGCAGGAAGGAAAAATGAAGGGGCAAGCATTTGTGACATTTCCATCTGTAAGCATAGCAGAGAAGGCATTAAATGAAACTAATGGTTATATGTTGAAAGATAAACCGATGGTAGTACAGTTTGCTAGAGCTGCTAATAAAAAAAGTATTGAATAAATTACTTTTTTTTTACCACCTCATATAAATGCAGCAGCTGTGGTAAAAAAAAAGTGGGAGGGAGGTGCTATAAAAGTATATAGCACCTCCCTCCCACTTTTTTTTTATCACAGCTGTTGCATTTACATGCCTGTATTGTAATAGAATAGAATATAATAGTAAAATTACAATAGAACTTTGAAGTTGGAACATTTAAACCTTAGAAATGGCAATACACTATGTGGTGTTGTTTGATTTAATAGGTGATAATGGAATGGTCATCTTGTCTAGACTATCAGTATAGACAGAGGGGCACTAGTGAGAGATGATAGATGAGGATGAAAGCAGGTCTGTTATTGGTGGTTTAACCATGATAGTTTCCAGAGAGAACTATGTGGAGGTCGACCTAATAAAGTATATTGCTAATAATTCCCTTTCCCCCTAATACTTTAGGGGGTTTTTATGGGTGAATATGGAAAGGTAGCCCTGTCAGTGCTATGGGTATATACTACGGGGCACTAATAAGTGATCACAGGTGAAAATATTGTAGTAAATTCAGAAATTAACCACTATGACTTCCAGAGGCTACTGCGTGAAGGTTGTTGATTGTGACTACATTAGGGGTATCAATTCCTCATGTCAGAAGAGGAAAGGAATTGTTAGTAATGGAGTCTTATTGTTAGCAACTTACCTTATCAGATTGACGTTTACCAGCGAGAAACTGGAAAACATTGTAGTTATTTTTTGTGGAAATTATCACTGAGTCTGTTTTGGGTCTGTTCATTGTCTGGTTTCATATTATAAATGGTATTCTAGTTTGATAATTAGGCAATTTATGTGATTGTATGGCATTTATATTGCTATTGAAGTTTTTTTTTTTTCAAAATATATAATCTTAAATTAATATATTATGTTATGTCCATGGTACTGCTCATGTCTATAGGCGACGGTTGCCACTTTCCATCAGGTGGGCCGTCAGCTCGTTTGCAATTCTAAGTTGTATAAAAAAATATGAATTAAGATTGTAAAAGCAAAAAACTTGATATAATAAAAACAGATAGTTTATTAATTATATTTCCATCATTTCTATACTATATGATAACTTTTCATCATTATAATCATCAGTGGTTTTACCATTAAGAAGTTTATTTAATACGGGCAGAAATTTATCAATTTTGAACAATTGATTTGTCAGATATAATACAGAATTCAATACATTTTCTAACACTTGCGTGACTTTTTCATCTTTTGTCATTACAAATTGTTGATAGAATGCGTCCATTAATAAAATGCACCAATCACAGAGTTTGTCCTCCATCTCCACACCAACGGGGATCAGGGGATCTGTCAGTAAATGTGATATGTAACTCATAAGAAACAATGTATCGCTCAACGTCAACAGCTCTCTCAAATGTGGTATTAATAGTGCATCACTGAATGATATTTGCAATACATAATTTAGAAGTTGACTTTGCCTTAGTGTTTCATTATGGAACAAGTCGTTAAACAAACTGACAGCTGCTTCTTTGTCAGTAATATCAACTTCGTTTAGCCGCAACAAATTTATAGCATGCCTCAATAAAACGGACAGAACTGATTCAGGGATATCTCTGAAATTGTTTAGCAACTTCTTTATTTTGTCAGCTGAATTCTTCTGTAATAGTGGTGTTATTAATTGTGCACAAATGCTCCTCTCTGTTAAGCCATATTTTATCAGTTCCTTTATTTCATTATTTACATTGTAGTTGGGGTCTTTAGTTTTGGCCCAGTGTGCGACTTTTGTATATTCGTCTTTTCCAATCTCATGGGAGCCTAGAAGGCTGGACAGATTTCTATTGGATTCTAACACATATGGTAACATACCAATGTGATTAGTGGCTTCTAATAATATCCTCTTTTTTATACAATACAATTTTGCATTGTCGGAGTACATTTTCATAGGATATCGGTATGATCCAATACCAAGAAGTACATTATATACTAAGATTACTGCTCCATCATTGTCTAAATTGTTTCCGAACAAAATAAGGTGGTCCTTTTCCATGTACGCAAGTGATACAGGAGACATTGTGGAAATCCAGGGTACTGTTCCCACGACCTCCCACTGTTTTGTTTCAACATCACACACTGTCATTTTTGAATCATTCCCTGGAATAAGAAATTTAATTTATCAAGGAAGCATTAATTTTACAAACATGTCATATATGGTATATACTTTTTATATTAGAATTAGCAAATTGTTAGAATTTTGATGCCTTAAAATATGTGGCTGGTTCATTTATTTATTTATTCTTTATTGTACACAAAAAGTTACAAACATATAATATATATTAAATAAAGATGTACAACAGGCGAGCTTAACTCTGTAAGAGTTCTCTTCCAGCAAACCCTGAGTGGAGAGGAGCATTAATTACCAGCGGGCAGTGTGCGTACAATAATAGGAGGAAACAGTATAGTTGTTTCTATTAAGAAATAATTGTTTGACATAAAAAAATTAGTATTGTTTTTGACAAACAAGCACACAGACTATCTGATAGTAAACAGTCACTGTAACTTATAGACGTCTGTAATACAAGGTGTGTTACATGTGCATCGTTGACCCTGAAGAAACCATTTGAAAAATATGGCCATTTTGGAAAGGCATCTCCAATCAAAACCGAGTGTCTTAGCTGAGAAGTATAAATTCCGTCAGAGAAAACAAAAATCAGACGAAACTGTAGCTCAGTACGTAGCAGTGTTAAAAAAAAAATGGCCAATACATGTGAATTTGGAATGGGATTGGAAGAAAGTCTACGTGACCAGCTCATCTGTGGCATTACCAATGAGACGATACGGCAGCGGATTTTCGCTGAGGATACATAGGACTTTGGTAAGGCGTACAAAGTGGCCGCAAGTGTGGAAGCAGCGGAAAAGGATGCGGCGGTAGTGGAGGGGCAGACGTCATTTTGAAAAGGCAACACGGATGCCGTATGGCAAAGAATACACCCTCTATTAAGAACCCTATGTAGTCTTTAGGGGGATCTTCAGTTTGAGCTCATTCCACAGCCCGAGCGTTTGCAGGAGAAAACTCCTCTGAAATTGCACTGCATGTAACCATTTAGGTTTTAGTGTATGAGGAAAAATTCCATGTTGATGGTAAGTGTTACTTAAATTCTACCGTTTTAGAAAGAATTAGTTTATTAATTAGTTGCAACAATATTCTTTATATTGGTATTGCAGTTATAGTTGTCATTAATCATTAATCAACAATTAATCATTATTTTTTCTAGTATTTAAAGACTATTCTTTTTAATTTGTTAATTCGTAAATAATATCATTTGTATTTAAGTATATTTTAAGAAAAAGACATAATTTTTATATTAAACAGGTTATATTATTCCTATAGACGATGGTTATTTTTGCATCAGATGGGCAAATATCTTGTTTCCTATTCAATATTGCATAAAAATCACAATTCAATGCGATTTGGACTGTGATAGAAACATATAAGGATATATAGTTATTTAGGCAACGTGCTGAAGAAGGGCCAAATTAAATGTACCCGTAACCGGCGAGCGTGTATGAAAAGATCGATGAATGTGGAAGAAGCGAAAGAGGTTTGTTTGAATCAAAGCATTTGGCGTTCCATTGTTTCTGCCTACCCTAATGGGAGACAGGCGTGACAGATATGTATGTATAGTTACTTACACAAAATGTATACAAAATATTTATTGTTGGTTGTCACTATCAGTTCACCAACAACATACACATTTTCCGATCTGGTCACCTTTATCCTGGCCAATTTAAACTTGTCCATGTCACCAAGCTCATCTCTAATCTGACAGTGAATAATTTCATATCTATCTTGTTCATCTTTTTTGTATTTTGTTACGTAACATAAAAAATCAGTTTTTCCAATGGTCAGACAAAAAGTATCTATAATTTCTTCACCCTCTTTTAATATAGATTTGCTTTCATATGTTTTTCTGTTTTCAATCGCGTACGGTAAAGATGCACAGTTGCCATTGCTGAATATTATAAGTGGAGGCTGCTTTTGTCTTCTAATGAGTTTCAAAATATTTAGCGGAAACTGGAAATAGGTTAATAAGACACAAATTACCTAAATAGAATAAGTAGAACTAAACAGAGATTGTTCGAGTACTAAAAAACTGATAAAAATATTGTACACAATAAAAAGCATTGAGTATTGTAATATTCATAAATACAGGAGAGCATGTATCAGTATTCTACAGGGATTGAACTTGAAACTATCAAAGGTGTAGAGATGTGGGAAACTGCTATTTTAATAAACACATATTTTGAGTTGTGTATCTACTTATAACTTCATGTCAATAAAAATGTAATTTTTTATTTATAAAATATATTAATAGAAGAATTATAATCACACTTTATGTAGGTATTTAAATATATTTTTCATTAATTCCTAATGGATTTGATATTAAATATTTTGATTTGGCTGTAAGTATATCAAAAACTGGTCAGTTTAAAATATGTTTCACCTATTTATTTTAAAAGAAATTTTTACCTTGTACTTTTTAACTTTATCTAGATTTTCAGAATCTTCCATCCACTTTTTAATAGTATTATTATTGAATACTCCAACATAAGAGTCCTGTTCTTCATCATAGACAACAGTACCTGTTATATGATCTTTTGAAGTCCAGCCACCGACCTGTTTTTGATCTGAGAGCTGAAAAATTTACGTCAACTCAATTATATCCTAATCCAACCATAATATTTAAAAATTGAATTGCAATAAGTCTAGTTGCTTCATATAAATAAATTAAATTCTATTGAATATATCCTTACAGCCTAAATAGTTGCATACAATGCGGTTTCAGAGATGTTTTCTCCCACTAACACTCGGGTTATGGAATGAGCTCCCTGCCGAGGTTTTCCCGAGAGACTACAGCATGGGATTCTTCAAAAGGGGAGTAAAGAGGTTTTTTCAGGGTCGGCAACGCGCGCGTAATACCTCTGGTATTGCAGGTGTTCATAGGCTACGGTAACAATTTACCATCAGGTGGGCCGTATGCTTGTTTGGCACCTCAGTGGTATAAAAAAAATATGAATGTGAAAAAGTATGTAAAGACATTGCATATTTATTAATCAAAGATGCTTAGACTGAAGAAATTTGAATGGAATTTGGTGTACCGATAAGTTATTAATTTATGCTATAGTTATACATTAATATATTTCATATACCGGCAAAGTTGCGGTAAAATAATTAGTAAGCATTCATGTATAGAAAAAATATAACCTATAAGTTTTCTTCCTTTTGGTGTGTTAATATATCCTTTTAAATAATCCTTTTGCTATGTTAAAAGTTTAATGTTGACACTGGTATGATTTGTTTTAACATGCAAAAATCTAACATAATAGTTAAATTCTTACCCGGTATTTATTTACAACATTTTTTCCTAATGTGACGAGAACGTTTCCCGAGTCTTTGTCTCTTGACACACCAAGAAAACTTTTTTGATCTATCAGTGGGCATAATACATAATAATTATGGAATTTAGCCATTACTTAAGTAATCAATGTGAATAAAATTATTCAATGTTTTCTTAAATTAGTGTGAGATTATATATTTAGAGGTTATAAACATTTAATACAGAGAAGACAAGAGTAGAGAGACGATGCCTAAAGATTTTTTTTTATTGCACAGAGTAAATTCTAAATCACTACCAACACTTTATCCTTAGTCTATGTTACAACTGAAGAGACATACTCCATGATAATTATATTATTAAATTGTAATTATCTTTTAATTGATTTTTAAATAGGTGAATATTAATAAATCGGTATTAAACTGGTCCTTTGATCATTTAATACTCCATATTTAGACATAGGCATTTATCTGTGTTTTTATATTTCCTGTGCTTTGATTTTGGTTATTATGTCATTAATTTACTGATACGCACTATCTTGATATATAATAATTTAGACGTCGTCTTAAGGAATTTTAATTCGTCGCTAGCAGCCGCCGTTGATATTATTGCCTAAAATGTCTACAGCCGGTAAAGTAATTAAGTGTAAAGCAGCTGTCGCCTGGGAGGCCGGGAAACCATTGTCCATCGAAGAGGTTGAAGTAGACCCGCCCAGAGCAGGCGAGGTTCGTGTTAAAATAACCGCTACCGGCGTTTGTCATACTGATTCCTATACTCTATCCGGAAAGGATCCAGAAGGTGTTTTCCCAGTTATTTTGGGCCACGAAGGCGCCGGTATCGTTGAAAGTATTGGAGAAGGCGTCACGTCAGTCAAACCAGGCGATCACGTTATCCCCCTGTACGTTCCGCAGTGCAAAACTTGCAAATTCTGCCTTAATCCTAAAACGAATCTATGTCAGAAAGTACGAGCGACACAAGGACAAGGCTTGATGCCCGATGGTACGAAAAGGTTTCGCTGCAGAGGGCAGGAACTATATCATTTCATGGGATGTTCAACATTCAGTGAATACACTGTAGTTTTAGAAATATCCATTTGCAAAGTGGTAGAAACGGCGCCATTGGATAAGGTGTGCCTGCTAGGTTGCGGTATCCCAACTGGGTATGGAGCAGCCTTGAACACCGCCCAAGTAGAACCAGGTTCGAACTGTGCCATCTTTGGGCTTGGGGCAGTTGGTCTTGCCGTGGCTCTGGGCTGCAGGGCAGCAGGTGCTAAACGCATTATTGGTGTGGACATCAACCCTGATAAGTATGAAATTGCAAAGAAGTTTGGTGTCAATGAGTTTGTGAATCCTAAGGATCATGAAAGGCCAATCCAGCAAGTTTTAGTTGATCTAACTGATGGTGGATTAGATTATACATTTGAATGTATTGGCAATGTGAACACCATGAGAGCTGCATTGGAGGCATGCCATAAGGGCTGGGGTGTATCTGTTATTATTGGAGTGGCAGCCGCTGGAGAGGAGATCAGCACTCGCCCATTCCAGCTTGTGACAGGGCGTACATGGAAAGGAACAGCCTTCGGTGGCTACAAGAGTCGCGACAGTGTGCCCAAACTGGTCAATGAGTACATCAACAAAAAACTACCAATAAATGACTTTGTCACGCACAATGTGCCCCTGAAAGAAATCAACGAGGCATTCCATTTGATGCATTCTGGAAAAGCTATCAGAGCTGTGGTGCATTTCTAAATATAAGAATACATGTTTTTGCTACATATTGTTATAACATTCGAAGTCTGGAGTTATATTTTAATAGGAAATAAATTATTTTCATATATTTTTGTTTTATTTATTATAAAATACCTTTTTTTTTTCAATACAGATATAACTTCAATGAGTAATAATTAATGGCTGAAATTATTAATATGGCGCATTGAAATAGATCTAGGGGTCTATTCTCATGTTACAATCCTATTTACACACATATATATTGTCAAAATTGTATTGTTATTACAGCTATGTATTAATTCAGGTCGTGACCCAGTCATCCCAGTTCATATTCTTATCAACTCTGTATTGTTACATAATTGCGTTTGTTTATAACACGTTACAAGTAGCTATTTTTCTAAGTTATTTTATTTACAGCTCAATTTGTTTTAACATAAACTGTTTTATTATTTACATATATAGGTATATAGAGCTGTTTTTATTGTATTATATATTAAAAATTTTTTACTGGGTGTTTAGTTTATCTTCAATTGTACGGTTATTACCCTTATACATTCTACAGTTTTCTTTCAGCTTTTTTTTTTTTTTTTTTTTTTTTTTTTTACAACACAGGGGGCAAACGAGCATGCGGCTCACCTGATGGTAAGTGACTACCGCCGCCCATAATCACCCACAACACCTACGGCATTGCAGGTGTGCTGCCGGCCTTTTAAAAAGGAATATGCTCTTTTCTTGAAGGTTATGTTGTCGTATCGGTTCGGAAATACTGCTGCTGGAAGTTGATTCCAAAGAGTGGTTGTGCGTGGGAGAAAGTGCCTTGAAAAACGCACGGTGGAGGACCGCCACTCGTCCAGATGGTTGGGATGAAATTTTAGTTTATGGCGGGTTGTACGATGGTGAAAATCAGCAGCAGGTATCAATCCGAACAATTCTTCAGAGCACTCCCCATGATAAGCTTCCCAAAGGTTGACTGTAAGAGATCCCTTTATGGGATAAGTCCGCCATTGTATATTAAATTATTTACCAGTGTTTAATCTGAGTTATGTACAAGAAAGATTTTACAACAACAACTGTATAATTTTATTCATAACATTTGACTTTGCAACACAAACACAAAATTCACATAAGAGTGACTCGACCGATTGTTAGAGTATATTTAAATCGAACAAAATGTAGACGATTTGCAAACCTCTCCTCTTTAAAAGGTAGCTAAAAATATTTCCAGTAAAGAAATATCACACAAATAGACAGTAATCTTGAATCTTTACTTACAAAATGGAAAATTCATTATGTTTCTTTTCTAAAATCGGTTAAATAGTATCAAATGTACAAAAATTGGGGATTGTTCAGAGCATAATGCATGCTGTTACTACCAAAATTGGGGGGGAAAGAGACTGTTAGCAATGGAGTTTGACAGCCTCATTGCTAGCAAAATACCCTATTAGGTCGACCTCCACGTGGTTCCCCCTGAACAATTCGTGTTGAATTCGTCACGATGGGCTAACTGACCTAGTTCATCCTCACCTATCATCCTTTGGTGCCTCGCCTGTGTATACCGATAGCGCGGGTGGGGTTACGTTACCATTCCATTATCACCTATTAAAAAAAAAACTACCAAAATTGCTTTGTGCTTAAGTGAATTAGTAAGTAGTATTGTTTAGTCATAATTATAATAGTAAATAACTTGTTTAGATTTTATGGGATTGACAAGTTAAAAAACAAAAATTCCAAATTAAACGTAGATTAAAAAAAAATGTACAAAATTCCATACTAACACGGTGATATTCTTGGCGTCGCGTGCCAGGTTTCTCAATGGGTGATAATGGAATGATAATTCTACCTGCATACCCTGACGGGACACTAGTAAAGGATGATAGACGAGGATGAAAGCAGGTCAATTAGTTTGTCGAGACGAACTCATCAATGATTAACCATTACTGTTTCCAGGGGGAACCATGTGGACGTCGACCTTATAGGGTACTTTACTAGCAATTATATTGGTAGGTTGTATTGCTAACAATCCCTTCTGTCCCTCACGTTTTTTTTAATGGGTGATAATGGAATGATAACCCCCACCCGCGCTATCGGTATACACCGGCGGGGCACCAGTGAAGGATGTTAAGTGAGAATGAAGCAGGTCAGTTAGCCCATCGTGACGAATTCAACAAGAATTATTCACGATGGTTTCCAGGGGGAACCATGTGGAGGTCGACCTAATAGGGTATATTGCTAGCAATGGGGCTGTCAAACTCCATTGCTAACAATCCCTTTCCCTCTTGTCCCTCACGTGTTAGGTCAATATACGAAATAAGACACAATTTAAAAAAAAATATATTTAATTTATTACATTTATAACAAAATATACATTTTCTTTTGCTTATATATAATATAATTATTATATTCCTTTAACAAACAAGATAACTACATTAAAAAAAAAAAAAAAAAAACTATACATGAGAACTTCTGTTACACTTACATGTGCTTACCATAGTTTATTAAGATTTATTTAGCATAAGGATTTGATTATTGATAACAAGTTTGCACATGTCTATTGCGTTTAACAAATGTAACAATATAAATGATCACACCAGAGCCTTTATGAGGTAGGCAGAGAGAAAAGAGTGTAATTACCTCACCTGTACAACTTGTCAACATGAGACACGATGGTTCTTTTAACTCGACTACTTGGCTAGGCTTATGGTTTAAAGCAAGTCCCAATAAATTTTGAGAGATTTATATATAAATTTGAAAATGAGATGTTCTTTTTAGTGTTTACATCTGATTTGTAGGTCTGAAATCCTCATCATCATCATGGAAAAACTCCGCAAAATATATTGACACTTCGAGTACAAATATATTGCGTACCTATTTCGCTTCATAATTTACTTACTTCGTATATTTCGTAATATTCAGGCACCGATGTGATGGCTACTGTTCAGACATCAATCGTTTGTAATATTCCACGTAACTATCGCATTGTTCGCCTGCAACAAGAAATAATTATATGTTTTTTTTTATACAACTTAGAATGGCAAGCAAGCTGACGGCCCACCTGATGGAAAGCGGTAACCGTCGCCTATTGACATGAGCAGTAGCATGGACATAACAGAGTATACTGTTTCGCCCATGATACCCCCCATGCGTTGCCATTCCTGAGGACTCAGGTGTTATTCCTCTGTACCCAGTAAATTCACGCCATATCCCACCCTTCAAACCGAAACACAGCCATGCAAATACAACTGCTTCACGGTAGAAACACGAATGAGACAGAGGTACCCAAGCAATCGACTTTTGTACAAAACAAGTTCACAGGTGTAACGGAAATAAGAGCACGGAATAAATTGAAGGTAGTTTTTTTTATAACACGAAGGTAGAAAATAAATAAACAGTCCGTCTGCTGGTAAAATTTTGTACTTAATTATAATGAACATCTAAATAAAAACCCCTGTTAAATCCTACTACTTCTCCCTTTAGTACTATTTTCCTGCGTTTTCTCTACATTTTCCTTCGACATTGTTATTAAGTATTTGTATGTTTATGTATATATTTCATTATATATATATATATATATATATATATATATATATATATATATATATATATATATATATATATAGTGCGCCACCTACCCTTAGTCTTTTTGTCAATGTCCTCTATCCAAAGGTTGTCCGCCTTTTGTATCAATTTTCATTAATATTTACTGTATTTTTTTTTTCTTGGTGCAATAAAGTGTAAAATAAATAAATGAATTATTTTATCCTCAGAAATAGTAACCCATAAAGGACGCTAAGGGCGTTATAGTATATTTTATATATGTTCACGTTGTTATTCAGGTCTATAGGCGACGATTATCACTTTCCATTAGGGGTGCCGATAGCTTTTTGCCAAATTGTCATAAAAAAAATGTATTTACTATTATTATGGGTTACTTCATTAGTAGTCCAATACTAACTTGAACTAGTTCATTGGACACATACCTATTTCCTGCTGACATATAAAACTCAATCCAGATATAAACATGTATATACTAAATCTTAATTTTTACTTAATTACTTAACAACATTTTATGTAGAAAGCAAACACTTTGAAGTGTCTCTTTTTATGATTGTTTAAATAAAGAATATATCTACTTAATTAAAGTACATTAGTGTGAATATATTTTAACGATGGTGTCTCTATGGTTGTATGTACCTAGGTACTGATAAGGAAACTGATAACACTCTGGCATATGGCATTTTAGATATTGACAGTGCGTACATAATAATGATAAGTTGTTTATGGTTTTGACATCATGGGTTTGATAACCCTGGGTTATTGTTATGTTAAATTTCAAGATTATGAGGTTCCATAATGATTAAAATCATGACTTTTATTCATTTATTCGCTGACATATTTTTTTTTTTTAAACTTTTGTACATGTATTTTTTTTTTTTATCTTTTTTCACTTTGCTTTTGTACCTTTTGCTGTTTGTGTGCTGTAAGTGATGCAAATAAATTATCTGTCTATCTATATTATTAAATATGAAGCTGGTAATGAAATATCATATCAGGTTTTAACTGTCCACAGCTAAACATGGGCCCCCACCTTGAGAGGTTTTGCCAGTAGTTGCCACGCTTGGCAGGCGGATTGGCAACCGCCGTTAAGCTTTAGAGATGTTTTAAGAGGGACACTTCTGCCCGTATCTCGTCCTCCTTTAGTCGGCTCTTACGACACCCACGGGAAAGGTAGGGGTGGCCTATTCTATGCCGGGACCACACGGGAATGCTCATGAACACAATGAAAGAATATAGATTATAAATTCTTTAAAAATAAAAAATCAGAGTAATCTTAAGTTATATTATAAAGAGGTTATATTATAAATAGTTTTTAATGGATAATGGATAAACTAAGTAAATATTTAAATTGTTTTAAAAATTTATTTATTTATTCATTAGTACAGATATGTGTACATGGCGGACGTAATGCTAAAAGCATTCTCTCCCAGTCAACCATAGGGAAGTATCAGAATACTCGAATGCGGTACTAGTAATTATTGATATACATACATACTAAAATTACATATATAAACAAATAGATATATATGAATAACAAATATACTTAGACATATATGATCTATACTATATTATACACGAATTTGGGAATAATATAAAGCACTTATTGCTCGGATAAAAATAAAAAGTCAGCGTGAACGCTTTTTCTTTTCTTTCACGTATAGAAAGCTACAGCATCTAGTAATCTTTGTATTTTTTTTTATTATACTGGCATGACACATTGACTCCATAAATTAAAATTCGAATCATATTTGTTCAAATAGACTTGTTTACAAGCACTTTTAAATTGTAATTTTTTTTAATCTACTGCAGGGTTCGGTAGATTGTTATCTGTTGAGAAGAGCCCGTAAGAAACTCAACAGTCATTCTTTTAAATCTCTGTTAACATTATATGTACTTATTTAAATGTACTATGTCTGTAATTACATGGTCGTTAAAGCCCGCGCATAATCGACTAACACCATGCACATTTGTCATTCGATTCATAAATTCATAGTCACGTAATGTTGAAATTATGAAATCCACCCGAGCAAAGTAGAGGGGTTATTTATTAATAAAATACTGTCCAGATTGCGCTACGGCGGTATCAAGGTCACGGACATCGTCACGATAAAAGAAATTGCACTGTCATGTTCATGACCATAGATAAAACAATAAGTTTGATAATAATGAGTCGAATTTTTTTTTAATTTGTGGTAATATACTTAAAGGATTAAAATGTTTTCTTTTTTTTTTTTTATTTGTAGTAATATATTTAGAAGAGAACTAGCGACGCGTCCCGGCTTCGCACGGGTGCAATGCTGATACTAAATATACTACAGAGTGGTTTAAAAATTAATCTTAATACTGACTGAAATACAAACATACAATTTCGAAAAAAATGTCACGCAAAAAAGCATTTATTTATTTATTCATAGGAATCAATTTTCCACTCATTTTTCTTTCGATGCTAATAATTTGTTGAATTATGTAATAGAAAACGAAAATGGTAAAATATTAGAGAAATTTGTTGAAGAGGTATGCTATAATGATATAAGTAAATTGTGGTCCATAAAAAATGTGTATTTTGTATGTAAAAATGTAGCATTATATTGCAGCAAAATCAGTTATTTTAAAAACCACTGAATTGATTTTAAAAAATGTCTATGGGACAATTTGTAAGTTTGTCTTTTCAGATAAAAAAAGATATTTCCAAATCGGTTTAAAATTGACGGGGTTATGAGGTAACAAATATAAAAAAATACAACAAAATTGTCCTCCTTATTTTTAAAGTTGGTTCCAAATATAATAAATAAAAATATAGCATTTCATGCAGAGACTTAATCTCGCCATTCGCTCCTATAAGGTCGACTTAACCCTACATTGCTAGCAATGATCTGGCTAAACACCATTACTAGCAATCCAGAGGGAGACTTTGTACAAGTCGTTTACTTGGGTACCTCTAACCCATGCGTGTTTCAACCGTGAAGCAGTTGTGTTTGCATGGCTGTGTTTCGGTTTGAAGGGTGGGATATGGCGTGAATTTACAGGGTACAGAGGAATAATACCCGAGTCCTCAGGAATGGCAACGCATGGGTTTTTTTTAATACAACTTAGAATGGTAAACAAGCTGACGTCCCACCTGATGGAAAGTGGTAACCGTCGCCTATAAACATGAGCAGTACCATGGATGTAACAGAGTATACTGTTTCACCAATGCAACGCATGGAGGGTATCATGGGTGAGACAGTATACTCTGTTATGTTAAGCTGTATAAAAAAAAATCCCTTTCCCCACAGCATTAGTCGAGTCATACCTTTCAAGAAGTGCGGCGACCCGCGGAGTTTCTCGTTTCTGTTGACCAACATGTGGTAGATGGCGATGAAGGCGGTGGGCTCCGAGTGCTGCTCGGCGTACTGCTGCGCGGCGGCCAGCAGCTTCCTCGGAGACAGCGTGTTCCACGTAGTACCGCCCGCTTGCCTTGCGACCCCCACGGCGCTTATCGTCTCGTCCCAGCTTAGCAGTACTTCGATTATCTCCTGTGTGAATGCTAAGTATTATACAAATACATCAATCACCTGGACCGGACCCCGGGGGGGGGGGGGGAAACTGATCCGTTTTTATCCTCACTTATCATACTTCCCTGGTGGGGCACCAACCATACCGATAGCGCAGGCGGAGTTAACATTTGATTATCATCCATTGACTTGAACTTCAACTAGGATACACTGTTTTTTTTTAGTTGATAATGGAATGGTAACTCCACCCGCGCTATCGGTATACACCGGCGGGGCACCAGTGAAGGATGATAGGTGAGCATGAAGTAGGTCAGTTAGCCCATCGTGACGAATTCAACAAGAATTATTCACGATGGTTTCCAGGGGGAACCACGTGGAGGTCGACCTAATAAGGCATATTGCTAGCAATGGGAAGCATAAGTCAGAATAAGTGTGGTGTAAATTTTGATAATTGCAGATAAAGTAGTACATGTCGGTGTACATGTATGGAGTACATGAATGGTGGACAGTATTTCGTCGCCCATTGTTTTCTCATTGTGATTATTTCTTGTAATTGTTTATATTTATAATAAGTTCACTATTGTAATCTTTTGGAGGAAACAATAAAGAGTATCTATCTATCTATTTCATAATGCAGAATTGAATTGAGGTGATTACTATTTCTGTGACAGTTAAAGTAAATTGTTTTTATTGCATTTTAAAATAATTATGCTTTATGCACTATAGAAAGACTTTTTTCGAATTTGAAATATTTTGAATTTCGATTTTGGTTGATAGACGTTTTTAATTAATTTTTTTAAAAATATTTTTTTTTTATCGAGCGAGGGAAACGAGTGTTCACTGCAAGCAATTTTAATTTAGTTTAATAATCTTTTGAATGGAAGCTTAGGTCGCGAAGTGTAGTGAGCGAGTAAGTGAGTGAGGAAACGAGTGAGTGCGCGAGTGAGGGAGTAAGTAAGTGAGCGAGTGAGTAAGTGAGCGAGTGAGTAAGTGAGCGAGTGAGTAAGTGAGCGAGTGAGTGAGTGAGGAAGTGAGTGAATGAGCAAGTGAGGGAGTAAGTAAATGAGCGAGTGAGTGAGTGAGGAAGCGAGTGAGTGAGCGAGTGAGGGAGTAAGTGAGCGAGTGAGCAAGTGAGTGAGTGAGCAAGTGAGGGAGTAAGTAAATGAGCGAGTGAGTGAGCGAGTGAGGGAGTAAGTAAGTAAGCGTATGAGCAAGTGAGTGAGTGAGCAAGTGAGTGAGTGAGCAAGTGAGTGAGCGAGTAAGTGAGCGAGTGAAAGAGTAAGTAAGTGAGCGAGTGACTGAGTGAGCAAGTGAGTGAGCGAGTGAGTGAATTAGTGAATGAGTGAGTAAGCGAGTGAGTCAGCGAGTGAGCGAGTGAAAGAGTAAGTGAGTGAGCGAGTGAGTGAGTGAGCAAGTAAGTCAGCGAGTGTGAGCGAGAGCAAGTAAGTCAGCGAGTGAGCAAGCGAGTGAGCGAGTGAGCAAGCGAGTGAGTGAGTGAGCGAGTAAGTGAGCGAGTGAGTGAGCGAGTGAAAGAGTAAGTGATCGAGTGAGTGAGTGAGTGAGCGAGTGAGTGAGTGAGTGAGCGAGTGAGCAAGTAAGCGAGTACCGACCTCCTTGGCGTGCAGGCGCGCGAGCATGTCGAGCGCGAGCTGCGCGGCGGCGGGCTGCAGGCGGCCCAGCGACAGCAGCTGGCACGCCAGCGGCCGCGCGTCCGCCAGCGCGCCGCGCCGCAGCAGCGCGCGCAGCCGGCCCGCCGCGCCGCGCGCCACCAGCGCGCGCACCGCCAGCTCGGCCGCCGCGTGCTGCGCGGCCAGCGCGCGCCGGCCCAGCGACCGCACGTACGCCGTCACCACCTGCGCCGCACGCGCACCACGCTCACACACGCACACACACACACACACACCGCCAGCGCGCGCACCGCCGCTCGGCCGCCGCGTGCTGCGCGGCCAGCGCGCGCCGGCCCAGCGACCGCACGTACGCCGTCACCACCTGCGCGCGCACCACGCTCACACACGCACACACACACACACACACACGCCACCAGCGCGCGCACCGCCAGCTCGGCCGCCGCGTGCTGCGGCCAGCGCGCGCCGGCCCAGCGACCGCACGTACGCCGTCACCACCTGCGCCGCACGCGCACCACGCTCACACACGCACACACACACACACACACGCCACCAGCGCGCGCACCGCCAGCTCGGCCGCCGCGTGCTGCGCGGCCAGCGCGCGCCGGCCCAGCGACCGCACGTACGCCGTCACCACCTGCGCCGCACGCGCACCACGCTCACACACGCACACACACACACACACACACGCCACCAGCGCGCGCACCGCCAGCTCGGCCGCCGCGTGCTGCGCGGCCAGCGCGCGCCGGCCCAGCGACCGCACGTACGCCGTCACCACCTGCGCCGCACGCGCACCACGCTCACACACGCACGCACGCACGCACGCACGCACGCACGCACGCACGCACGCACACACACGCTCGCCCACCGTGTGCCACATACCATACTTCACCGCTGGCATACTCATCAATCAAGGGACACAATCTTCAACAGACTTCAAGACTCACCAAGAATTACCGAGCATAAACTAATACATCACCCATCCATATATTCTCGCATCAACATTATGCGAGTTAACTCTAACCCTAGTCAATCTTGCAACCCTAAAATCTCACGACAGACGACGAATAGTGACTTATTTATTGGATAAAACTCCTATATGTAGAAACTAAATCACCAAAAACTTCAGGACCTTTCTGGCGAAAACATTTCACTGCATACACTTTTGCTTCTCGACTGTGACGTGAGCACGAGCCTATCTCACTGTCAGTAGTTGTTATATTAAAATTACTTCTTATTCTCACTCTCTCGTGTTCAACAGAAACGTTATTAGGTTCATGACGATGACGATAGTGCCAGCATGGAGCTACTCACCTGCACGATGTACTTGTCATCAATATGCGACTGCAGCACGTGGCTGCACATCTCGGCCTGCGAGATGATCACGGGGAACCTGTGTGGACTCCTCGAGGTGTCTACGGTCTGGCCGGCCGTGTTGCGTGCCATCTCTAGGTCTGCCCATTTTCTGCACACAATATACTAAAAATAGTTGAATTCACAAACCGGGGAAAAGTTACACACGCGCACGCACGCACGCGTTTAACACACACCCACACACACAGGCAGCACGCACGCACGCACGCTCGCTCGCACGTACGCACGCACGCACACGCTTGTCTCCCATTATGGTAGGAAACAGAAACAATGGAACGCCAAATACTTCGATTCAAACAGAGAAAGTTTTTGACTTATAATAAAAAATGTACAAAAAAAATATCCCTCTTAGAAAATAATAAATTTCTATATCTAATTGTCCTTACCTATACACTAAATGTATTTCATCGAACGCCTTAGTGAGTTCCACGAGGTAGGTGCCAGCTTCCGTGACCAGCTGGTTCATCATCCTGTATATGGTGTCTCTCCCCTCCGTCCGTCGCAGCAGCACCGCCACTATTTTGGGTATCTCGTCTTTTACTACCTACGTTACACAATTATAGAAATAAACACAGTTCCCATTCGTGTTTCAACCGTAAAGCAGTTGTGTGTGCGTGGCTGTGTTTCGATTTGAAGGGTGGGATATGGCGTGAATTTACTGGGTACACAGGAATAACACCCGAGTCCTCAGGAATGGAAACGCATAGGGGGTATCATGGGCGAAACAGTTTACTCTGTTATGTCCATGGTACTGCTTGTGTCTACAGGCGACGGTTACCACTTTCCATCAGGTGGGTCGTCAGCTTGTTTGCCATTCGATTATAGTCATCTTCATCATCATCATCACCATATCAGCCGTAAATTGTTCACTGTTGAACATAAAGTTTTTCCCTATTAGGGGGTTTTAGCAGTGATTGCCACGCTTGGCAGGCGAATTAGAAACTGCAATAAGGCTTTAGAGATGTTTTAAGAGGGACGCTGCTATCTATCCCTCGCTGTCCCTTAATCGCCTCTCACAACACCCACGGGAAAGGAAGCGGTGGCTCATTCTATGCCGGGACCACACTGTATTCTGTACAAAATATATGAGGCATCTGTTGTAGCACTTAAGGTTCAATGATGTTTGCGCTTGATCTGTTTTAGAAAATCAAATGACACGTCTTCTCACTTCATTGTTTTATTGTGAACTGAAGGAACAATCCCTTTTTACTGATACTTATATTATAAAACATCAGGTGACGGCGTGTAGTGTGATTGTGTGCGTTAAGTATGGATGTAAGGTATAACTGAATGGATTGGTGTGTATACTGTATGTTACGATTACATATTTATTTTTCTCAAACACGCTTAAAAATGTGAGCATTATTTTGACAATCTTCTTCGAGATAAATCAATATGGCCGTACTGGCCAGATACATGCGGGCAGCGGCCGGCAAAAGTTGTATGAAAATCCATATCTGTCGTGTTTTGCGGCTAGACAAATTACTATGTAAACTCATATCTGTCCTGTAATTTAAAAATGGAATGACCTTTTACTTCGTAACATGGCTACCAAGGAGGCAAATAAAAGGTTTTAGTTAAATTTCGAATTTTGTTTATTGAAAAAAAAAAACAAAGAAACATTATGGCGCGTGAAAAATTATTATTGTTCGTTATTCGTCATTGAACTTAAAAAGTAAAATTGTGTTTTTGATTTCCGCGCATTGTTTGAGAAAAGTATTATACAAGCCTTGGCCACAACTAGGCATTGATGGACTCACGTATGTGTGTCTCGGCTACGTTTCGGCCCACATTTGCACGTTCGTCCATCAATGCCTCAGTTGCTGGCCGCTGCAGTAATGTACTATTTTTTACACTCTGTGATTTCAATGCACTGTTTCAACTTACCGAATGTGCTAATCCCGACGGTATAAGTCTGATGCGCCACAAACAGCCGAGCCGCGCGTCGATTATGTAGTCCGGTTGGAACACAACCCAATTGCCTGAGTCTGTCCGTTTGTAGAATCAAGTTCAGGGTTTTACGTACATAAAATTATTTTTAACAAATATAATAGTAACAAGAGAAGGGAAGGGATTGTTAGTAATGCGAACTAATAGTCTCATTGCTACCAATATGCCCTGTCAGGTCGACCACCACGTGATACCCTCTTGAGATTAATGTGTTGACCTGTCTTTTCATTCTCATCTACATTTCCTCTCTGGTGCTCTGCCAGCGTATACCGATAGCGCAGGCGGGGTTACCATTCCATTATCTACTATTAGAAAAAAAAAAAACAATACAATCCATGCCTAGTAAAGCATTTCGGGGAGACAGGAATTGTTAGTAATGGGGTCTAACAGCTCCATTGCTAGCAATGTACCCTATCAGGTCGATCTCCCTGTTCTCCCTGGAAACCATCATGATTAATTCTCGTGAAATCCTTCACTATGGGCTAACTGGCCTGCCTTTTCATTCTCACCTATCACCCCTCACTGGTGCTCCACCAACGTATACCGATAGCACATCCGGGGTTACCATTTCATTATCTACCATTCGAAAAAAAAAACAAATCAAACCATGCCTAGTAAATGTGTTATTTTCATACAAATATTACTTTATTAATATTATTAGTGATTATTTCTTGTAATTGTTTGTATCTGTAATAAGTTTACTATTGTAATCTATTGGAGGAAACAATAAGGAGTATCTATCTATCTATTTATCTACAAAAGGATACACATAGGGCACAGTTGGTCGCCATCTTTCGCTGGTTTCATACTGTTGCCAGCCACAATTGGTATGTGTATTGCTGTATTATTTTCCACTTTCGATTCTTCCATTATGTCGAACAGTTGAGACGTTTTACTCGACTGAAATGAAATAAATTGGTTAATTAGCTTAATTAATTTAATTTTTTAAATTAGTTTTAGCATGTTACTTCGTTTGCGTGGATTTTAAAAGTAGGATAAATTAATATAATATGTGTAATTTGGTACACGTGCAGGTTGCGTCCTAACATAGCACATAAAATACTTTAAGTACTGATTCCTGTGGGTGGAACCGCGGGATTAGCTAGTGTTGTATAACATTGTTAATACACATCATCTGAAACACAACTCGATTCTGTTTTTTTTTTACCTTTTTTATGCAACTTAGAATGGCAGACAAGCTGACGGCCCACCTGATGGAAAGTGGCAATCTTCGTCTATAGACACGAGCAGTACCATGGACATAACAGAGTATACTGATTCGCCCATGACACCCCCCATGCTACTTAACTGTATGTATATTTGCCAAAATTATCCATTTGTTTAAGAACTACCTACTTCTATCGGTATTACGCTTTGACGTTGACATGTTTTTATAAAATGCTGTGACATTGCGCGACACCAACCTGATGGTGCACCACGATGAGCTCGTCGACAACGTGCACCGCGAACCTGCCCACCAGGCCTGTCTTCAGCACGTGCGTGTGGTGGTAGCCATTGGGGCTGCTCAGGGGCATCAGCCACACCTGTAAACATGGTGCAGATCATCGTGACATTGTGGTACGTGTTGTTGCCCTCAACAGATGGTAGTGACGTCAATTTGATTTCATTTATTTATTTTGTGATACACAGGTTTTTTTTATTTATTTTTTATACAACTTAGAATGGCAAACAAGCTGACGGCCCACCTGATGGAAAGTGGTAACCCTCGCCTATAGACATGAGCAGTACCATGGACATAACAGAGTATACTGTTTCGCTCATGATACCCCCCATGCGTTGCCATTCCTGAGGATTCAGATGTTATTCTTCTGTAACCTGTAAATTCACTGCCATATACCACCCTTCAAACCGAAACACAGCCATGCAAACACGACTGCTTCACGGTAGAAACACGAATGAGACAGAGGTACCCAAGCAATAAGCAATACTGTTTACAATAATAAAAAAAAACATAATACAATAAAAACAATGAAACAAAGCACAAGTATGTTAAATCATATTACTAAAAAGAAAAAAGAAAGAGTATTTACATTCGCTAATAAACTGTTGATCAGTTGGGGGATTTCCATAATGGTAACATGGTTAAATACAATAAAAATAAATAAAATAAAGCTACAACCAAAGAACTGAACTGATATTTTTTTAATGATACATAGGCAAACAAATTGACAGACCACCTGATATAAATAGTGGTAACTATCTCCTATATACATGAATATGGACATCATAGGATAAACTGTGATGTACATGGTATATTTTAAGGATTACAATGTTATGCCTTATGACCCATACAGATGCGGTTCCTTCTAATAAAAAAATTGCTTTTCAAGCATTAGGTAGTTTTTTTTTGTATATAACTTGGTCAATGTAATGTGATTTAGTAACTATTGCTCTTCGGCATTAATACAAAATATATTATGATGTAAACTATGTATTATATATTGGAGTTTTAATACTGGCTGTTGACACTGAGATTTTTTAGAACAATGTATTATTTTTAAGTTTGTTCTATGTCAGATTTTTATAAGAAATGTCTCGTATTTTTTCACTAAACTTACAACACGGTTTCAGAGATGTTTTCTCCCACGAAAACTCAGGTTATGGAATGAGCTCCCTGCCGAGGTTTTCCCAAGAGACTACAGCATGGGGTTCTTCAAAAGGGGGGTAAAGAGGTTTCTTCAGGGTCGGCAACGCGCGCGTAAAACTTCTGGTATTGCAGGCGTTCATGGGCTACGGTAACTGCTTACCATCAGTTGGGCCGTATGCTTGTTTGCCACCTCAGTGGTATAAAAAAAATGTATATTACTGCATCTTGCTATTTACAACATGATATACCTCAGTGGGACCTGGCGACGACGCTGTAGATACACTGTGGCGAAATATAGCACACCATGTTGCGTCACAGAGGCGTATTACGCACACGTCCCTCTCCATCACAGGTTTTGACGCTTCCACTGTGAAATGTGATGGTAAATAGATTGAATATATGTAGTAGGTATAAAATATTAGAAATAAAAAAACAAAAACAAAAACATTCATAGATATAAAAATAAAAAAAAAAATTATGACTATACATTTTTACTTTTGTTACATTTAGCTTTTTAATATAAGGTATGTAAAAAATAATACTTTCATAGCTACAATAGTATTATAAGCGACGGTTACCACTTTCCATCAGGTGGGCCGTCAGCTTGTTTGTCATTCTAAGTTGTATAAAAAAAAATACTATTATGACCATAGTACTCCCCATGCATTGCCATTCCTGAGGACTAAGATGTTATGTGTTCACACCCTGTAATCTCACCATGAATGAGCATGAGTAGCATAGTACATTTAGGTCCTAAAGTCAATGTCTCAGTGGTATAAAAAATAAAGCAAATTACCACACAAATATAGTATTATTCATATTGGTGGATACAGTGCAGTAATAAGTTTGTTTGTCAAGTGATGTATTTATTAATTGCTATTTACCTTCATACTAGGTTAATACATAACCCCATTTTTGTTCCTTGTTTCTTATCTAGCATGTCATTATGTTTATTTGTTACTTATTGTAATAATTACTTGTATATATTTGATTTCATACTAACAGTGTTATATTAATATACTGCAACAAATACTAAATACACTATCAGGACTTAACATGACGAAAATTGCAGGTAAATAGTACCAACATATCTAATTTTTATTGCCAACATTTCAACATTTAGTTGTAGGTATTATTTACCCAAAATTTTCATCCCATAAAGTCCCAATAATGTATAAAATATGTGTCAACATCATGATAGTTTAAAATTAATTAACTTATACTAACATTCAAGTTTCTGCAGCTTGGTGATGGTAGAGTTGTTCAATGAAAACGGCTGTAGCAATACACCATTGTTGCCAGCCAGCAGCACCGTGTTGCTTTGTGAACACCAGGAGAACCAGGCACCACTGGATAAAGCATATTTAAATATAAATTAACTATTCGTGTTTGTAGCAGTTGTGTTTGCATGGCTGTGTTTCGGTTTGAAGGGTGGGATATGGCATGAATTTACTGGGTACAGAGGAATAACACCTAAGTCCTCAGGAATGGCAACGCATGGGAGGGATCATGGGTGAAACAGTATACTCTGTTATGTCCATGGTACTGCTTCGGACCATCCGCTTTGTTTGCCACTCTAAGTATTAAAAAAAAATTATTGTTGACAAAAATTGTATTGGAGTGGGTATATGATGAGAGACAAAAATGAGAAGTGTGCTAACGATGGGACCGAATGTTGTTCACACAATGGTAAATAAAAGTAACAGAGAGAGACAAAAGACTAGATGTGAAGATGACCTGAAGGAAGTGGGAGAACCATAGTGGCACTAAACCACACATAGTAGAAAGATGTGGAAATCATTGGAGGAAGCCTATATGACAAGACAAACTGATAAAAGATACAATAAAAGCATAAGGTTAAAATCTCATAAAATATGATAGTTTATTGTTATTAAAGGACTTTATATGGAATTATTATCAGTCATGAAATGAAAATGGATTAATGTGTGTAAATGTACTATCAGTAATTAAAGGCTCAAGTAAATAAATAAATAGTAAGTAAATAAAAATATGTTTTTTGTTTAGTTATATATCACTATAGTAGGTAATATGTTTGTTTATAAAATTATCTGTGTAAAAAAAGATTTGGGTTAGGACTCATAGATGAGGGACATTTGAGAGTTATTCTGTGTCTACGGACAGCTGATGTATTTTTTGTTTATCCTGGATACACTGGATATACATTTTAAGTTACATTATTATGTTTCTAAAAAAAATATTACATTAAAATTAATAGTAATATACCTAAATGATGTACTTTTCAAATTCTTCAACTGCTTCTTCTCAGGCAAGACTTGCAACAACTCAATCCCATGGTCCGTAATAAATGCTATCTCATTTACTTTCGGCCACACAAATCCCAGAATTTTAGCATTCTTCCATTTACAAGTATGACAGTACTCTATGTTTGTTGGGGCCAAGTCTTGGAAATTCACAAATTCCACTATAGCATTCTGATTGTCGTGGTTGCGTTGGATGGCCAGTATTTTGTGGTCTGGTGAGAATTTTATTGATATTATTGGACCCCTATCTTCCATCCTGAAGGATGTGCACTTCGATTCGTCCATTCCATTGACCGTCACACCTGTCACTCCTCCAGATCTAACTGTAAACACCTGCAAACACAGTTTGCTTCTAACTTCAACAAGATATAAACTTTGTACAAGAAATATTTTATATTTATCCATGTGACTACTTACCTCTCCATTTGTGTCGTCAAAAAATACATTTGTTACAGGACTATCAGCATCAAACTTTTTCGGCTGATCAGACAGAGCTAAGTAATACTCCTCGGTGTCTTTTAAGCTAAAATGAGACATGATTTGTATTGAAAAGTCGATTGTTAACGTGTGAGTAATTCGCCCATTACAATTTCACGTTGCCTTTCAAATTGCTCACGTGCTATATTTTAAGTACTATCGAAAGACTTTATTCAAACTCTTGCGATTTTGTTGTTTCATCAACTAGACAACAAATGAAATATTTTTTTGACAGCGCTGTACTTTGCACCGATTTTATTTTGGTCACTGAAAGTAACAATAATGACACTAATTTATTTACAATTCTATAAAATAGATAACAATATAAATGTTTTTGTTTTGTATATAAGATAGAGAAAACACAAACCTAACTAAAAAGTAAGTAATCTACTTATTCCTATAAGAACTGGTATTACCTTTACAATAACGAACAGGAAAATAAATATATGCAACCATTAAGAAGTATCAAAACGATAAAATAAATCAATACTCACAATGTTGTACAATTATTTACAATGTCTCTCAGCACAAAATGCCGATATAAATAAGTATTATAAAAGATCTAATTATTTTAAAGTGTAAATTTTTTAAATTTTATTAATTGGTTACATAGACATTTACAAATTTTTATACGAAGTGAGCTTACTTTTGCTGTTGTTCAATGAAAGAAAATTGACAGTTGATTGCATATTAATGTTACGTTCATGAACAGGCAATTACGCCTTGGCAATCATAATAAATTAGTATAATTTATTAATAGGTAATCAATCAACAAAATCATGTTCCTAATATTTTTAAAAAGTTTTAGTTTTAATTAAATTTTGTCTCCTAGTAATGAATTATTTTTCTTAATTTTAAGTTATCCTGAATGTTTCTTAATTGCCATGACAACTTTTGGCGGAACAATACAAATTGCAAAAGCTTATGGTTTTGATAGATTAAGTAATTGTAGCATCAGTGTATTTGTTTATATAATTATGTCCGAAAATATCGAACTCTATTCTTTTTGTATCAATTCTACGTCAAATAATAGCGATATTGAAGAATATCACGAAATAAGTCAAAAAGATAAAATAGATGTGGTACCGGAATATCTATCAAAAACATTAAAACACTATGATTTTTTTACACAATTTGATATTAATGCCGTTAATCAAAATACCGAGAATAGGAAAAAAAGTAAAAAGAGAGATAAAACAAAAAATATAATGGATATAATTAGTTTGGAGTTGGCCTCGACAGCAGTGCCTATATCTAATAATATTATGACTGTTGTGGATAACATTGCGGAACAACAAAGTAATTGCCTAATAAACATTCCATGGACACAAAAAATATTTAAAAGATTCATACCACCTTACTTAGATACTGAATATGGGTAAGGTTTTATGTTAACATCAAACTTCATTACTAATAACTAATATACTGCACTACTACCTATCTTCTTCCAATGGATATACTACCTGCAACAATGCCTTTGCTTCCTTAACATTTATGTAGATTATGCTTTGTATATAGCCTACAATTCCGCTGATGACTTCTGCAGTTATAAGACTCGAATGAAACGCTCGCACCTGGATTGCTTGTTCTCGGCCGGAACCTAGGATTATTAAGTGGCAACTTTTACTTGCGGCCACTTTTTTTCTGCAACCGGATGTGTACATATATACTTACATTTTATATTTTTTACATTTATATTTACGTTGCTGTATAGAAAAAAGAAAAAAGTTTCATATATAGTTTGTATTATAAAAAAGAACCAATTTCCAATAATTTTTATTTGCGCGGTTACTATTTATGAATAATAAAGGCGGTGTATTAAACTTTTAATATCATGACGTTTTTGTTAATTATGAACCGATTTTAATGATTGATTTTAATTGAAAGGTAGAGTTGGTCTTAACTAATCTGATGCCCTCCATGTAAATTTTGATCTAGTCATATCCTCCCCTCCACTCTCCCTCCAAATACTTAATTCGTTATTCATTCCAAAGTATCATAATTGCATTTAATGTGGTCTTTTATCGATTTTTGGGGTTTATTGCGCACCCTCTTGGTCCTTGGCACCTCCGAGTATCGTCCGACCACGTCCACTTCCCCTCCTCCAGGTTGTCGTATGGATTAAGTAATAGCATATTGCACCAATTAATTTTGTGAAGCTGAAGAGTATTTTTCAATAAAATTTTAAGAAGTAATTATACAATTCATTATTTACTATTTTGATTATTATAGATGGGGACATAAATCGAGTATGGCGGTCTTAAGTCCAGTATTTCCAAGAGTTCTTGATAATGCCATCACCAATGCCAATATACCTGTACAATACATTGAGCCAACAATGTTTAAGAATTTTATTTCTAATAATATACATGACAGTAAATTAACACCAAAATTTTTGGATATTTCCATTAAAAATATTAAATTTAAACATCATCATAAATTTTCTTTAGAAAAGCTACTTAGTGTTAAACTTGTTGACACTTATAATGATTATATTGCAAAACAACAATTAATAGATGAACTGATGCGGGATATAAAAGTTAACAGGGAGACTAGAGATAATCTTAAGCAAGATCTTTTAAGAGTAAGTCCAAATAAAAAAGAAGATATAAGATTCGATGAAACTGTTAGGAAATACACTGATAAGTTATTGAAAGCTAAAGCAAAATATCTAGAAACTTTAAAAATGAGAAAACAATTGATCCATAACATTATAGTTTTATGGTCAGATATAGAAATGATTAGAGATAAGACTGGAACGATAACGACTCCATTCATATTACACATAGCAACAAAAACTTTGGATGGCAAAAAATATGAAGAAGAATGGGATAGAGTTTTCAATATAGAATTTACCGATTTACTCTGTAAAATGGAATACGAATATGTTAGTAAATACATCGAATATAAAGAAATGAAAAAAGATCAGAATGTAGAATATTCAAGAAGAAAAAGTCTAAGTAAACCGAAATTGGAGGTTGATCAAGAAGTATTGAAAGAAGAGGCAGAGGAAATTGTTAATACTGTTCTCATGAGGGAGGCAATAGAAGTAAATTTGAAAACAGATGATAGTATTTTATCGAATAAAAAATTGGAGAAAAATCAATTACTTTACAATTATTGTTTTACCATCTTTATAGACGATGTCTTTGTATGTGAATCAGAACAAAGTGTTAGTCAAAATCTTTCTAGTATAGAGATAAATGAAACATTTTCTGTACAAATAATACCAAACAATAAAACACTTACAATAGTTTTATCAGAAAATAGTGAAGATGTTGCATATATAAAGAAAAATCTGTCGGATATTAAGAAAAGTTACGTTCATTCTGATTTTGTTATAGAATATTTTGTCTATAAAAATATTGTAGAACCCAATACAAAAATTGTTGGTAGTGGGTTTAATATAAAAGATATAGCGAAACAAAATAAAATGAGACTTAAAAGTAGTAATAACTTTGAAGGGAAATTATACACAAATTGTGAAACAAATTTGAGAATTGGGTGGAATGAAAAACTGAGTAATAGCAATAGTGAACACATCAACTCTTCAATGGATATAGGGAGACAACTGAAAAGACTAATGCATGGTATTGATAAACCTAATATAGACTTACTGGTAGATATTATTAGTAAAATCTACGGGAAAGATGTCGAGGGAGATGATAAAATAATGAGTATGTTGAGAAATATTTGTAAATCAAATTTAAAAGGTGACGAGGCATTTCCTTTTCCTAAAGAAAGCAGTCCGGAATATGTACGATTAAAATTATTGCATTTAAGGAATGTTGGAGGATTTAGCAATATTGAGAATAAATTAATACCCTTACATGGTAGTCAAATTTCAACAGAACAGCTGAATTGCCTCCAAATGAGCGATGATAAAGATTTTGATATTGAATATATTCATAGTAAAAATGTGGATAGGGATCCTATAGAAATGGAAAGGTTTATTGGGGCTAAATATGTACAGAAATTAAATAAAAACCTGTTAATAAATATTAACGAGCACCTTCTGAAGAAAACACATAAAGATGTAGTGAGAGATTTTAAAAATTTCGGTTTCAGGTTTGCTAATTATGTTGTTTAAATACTATTTACAGTTTTTTAATCCTGGTACTTTATTTATTAATAATATTATGAATTCTAGGAGCTTCTTTTCGAGTGAAACGAAATTTACAGCACTTACGACCATATCGAGCAGCACAAAACAGCAATTTTTAAATGAATCATTGTGCAAGGAACAAGAGCTGCAAGTTACCGTATTAAGGGCTTTTAATTTGCTAGATAGGAAAGACACAATACTCAATGAAGACGACGAAACAGATGATAAAATTGCAGGTAAATATGTACGTTATCTCCGTTCATTTGGTATCGAAGTGAGAATACTCTGATGTCGGCAATGTTAGCTAAACTCCTTTTTATCCTCGGGATGAAGATTATAAATGATGACGAAGGAAAAAAGCAAAGCACGATATGTACACCAATTTAACGTGCAGAAGAAAGAAAATTTAAAACCACGTATTTCGTAGTCTAAATATCTTTAAAGCTGTGTAGTAAGATATAAAATATTTATATAACACATAACAGTATTCTGTTATATGTTATCCAAAGTTAGATGTAGAGCCAACGACTTGAACATTATAATAAATTAGACAAGGCTTCTATTTATCTTAGGTTAGGTTCTTGAACTTATTTAACTGGATTTTCAGGTTATAAAGTTCGCCCTCTGAGGCCATTTGTAAGAGTCAGCTATCATGGTACTTTAGCACAGACCGCAACTGCTATCGGCTGCCACCCTACTTGGAATCAGACAGTAATCATCAAAGCCAGGTGGGTAGTAAGTACGGTTTCGTGCCAATATACTTATATTGTGAAAAAAGATAAATATAAAAGTACCAGCTATTAGTCAATGCTACATATTGCTATAAATTTTCGATCCCCAGACCTGATCCACTGTCGTCGATTTATATAAATATTTACGATGAGTACAAAGCGAATATAGATAAAGGATACTCGGAAGAACAGGGTACTAGTCAGACTGTTCATTATAGATATTACAACAAATGGCTGGGAACTCTTCATGTGCCTTTGTATGCAGTCTTGACGATGGGTGTGGTAAGTTTTTGTGTCTAGTGTCTTAAGCATATACTAGAATTGTTGTTCTTTTGTATATCCATCAGATCTTTTGGTTAAAATTGTAAAAGCTGCTTTTTTAGTTGATTTATTAACTGGACCTCATAAGTACCTACTTTCATGTTTTCAGCTACGCGGCACCTTCAAAATAAACTCCCCACCTGCAATATTTGGTTATGAATCTCTGTCTCGAACAAAAGAGAGTACCCAATCATTGATACCAGAAGTAACACAACTGATGAACAAGGATACATCGTATATATCCCTTCAAATAACTACAAATCTCTCCCATTTAGGTGGACTACAAATGTACAACCAACCCATACCGAGTAGTCCTGATGATGATTACCTCATAAAACACTTGAACAACTTTGTTACGGAATATCTGAATGATTTTCCGTCGAGGACCCTTTCTCTAACATTTGTAGATAGTTCGGGACGAAATAAATGTGTAACGCAATTTCTGCAACCAATCCCCTTACCTGATTATGAGTTTTTTCCTAAAAATCCTAAAAACAGATCTGGGTCTGCAGTATCGAAAAGTTCTGGGTTTTCTAAAAGTTCCTCATCAAGAAGCAGTGGAGGCAGAAAGGAGGATGATAGGGGATCGAATCAAACAATCAATGAAGAGAGAGAATCCATTTATGGGACAAGAGACGGGAGCTGGCGGAGTGGAGATAGTCAGTTGACAAGACTGATCAACGCTAGTGTTAGATATGTGGCATTAATACCCACGTACGAAATTACTGAACCTCATGTTGTCACTTTATTGGGAGTGGTAGGTAGACTATTGAAGTTTTTGACACAAGAAGCATAATATCATGAGCTGCACGGCCTTACGTTAATCTTCAGGAGTAGTAACGTAACTAAGAATATCATGAGTATCGTTATTACGTACAGGATGTAATCAAATTTATTATACAGTTTCATTATATAGTTTTACCAGTGAAACTTATCGTTTTTCTCAAAGACATATTGTCAAATATGTCGATAAATGTTACGCCATGTCTCTTTGAAAAAATTATTTAGTTTCACTAGCAATTTACTTGCTTAAATGCTAATGATTTCGATTATACCGTTATGTAATGGTTGATCAGGTGCGCTGTCAGAGCCAAATGCGGAGAGGGTGGTGGGGGTGGTGTCTACCCCAGAATTGTCTGGTGCCCGTTCCCCAGGACGTAAGCGAAATTTCCATTTATGCACAAAGACATTTCTGATAGAACCTAATGTGCCTTTTTAGGGCTCACTGCCCTTCCAATCTTTGGAAATACACCAATGTGTAGGGCTTCTTTACACGACATTCTCAGCAATCACTTGAAATTTTCAGCAATCAATTGTGCTTCCAGGAACTACTGAAAGTCCTATACGGCTCGCCCATCGATCACAGCATACTCCTAGCTAGCTACTTCCTCTACCTGGGCATAAAATGTTGGGTAGCTATTGGCGTGGGTCTGCCCCGAGGCCGGACCAGTTACGTCCTAACCAAGTATGATACGACTAGCCGGAGGATCGTGTTGTCGAATGACCAGTTGTTCAAGAAGGGACTATTGGACCGAACCGACGGGTACCTATGGTATGTCCACGACGCCACTAGCGGGGAGAGGTACGAATTGAGAGATGTGAGTTGTCCGCTGAAAACCGTGGACTATGTGTTCGACAATGAAAATGTAAGTTCTTATTGTTTGATATTATGGAATTATCGAGATTGCTGCTTTTTCTTCGCAAAAAATAGTGGCCTCAAGTCAAATTTATTATAGGGCCAGTGCCGTAACTATACCATCTGAGGTCCGTGATAAATTCATCGGATAGGGCCCCACATGCGTTGCCATTCCTGAGGACTCCGGTGTTATTTATTTATTTTATTTTTATTTATTTAACTCTTTATTGCACCATAAATAAAAATATACAATGACAAGTGAATAATTCAAATGAAATACAGTAACTATTATTCCTCTGTACTCTGTAAATTCATTGCCATATCCAACCCTTCAAACCGAAACACAGCCATGCAAACACAACTGCTTCGCGGTAGAAACACTAATGGGACAGAGGTGTGCAAGCAAACGACTTTTGTACAAAGTCTCCCTCTGGTTTATATAAATATTTAAATATAAATGTTTACTTAAACTATTGCAATTTGTGTTTGTTTTTGGTTGTACTTCAAAATACCTTGTTACCAAATTTATTTGTATAATTTGTATATGCTTATGAGTTAATAAAATTCTTAAATCTATTAAATAATTTTTTTTTTCTGACAACATTATGCAATAAATATTAGATTCTTCCCGTTCTCACGGTGATTCGAACCATGGGTCTCGTCAGGTCGGGAGCCCGTAGAATTTTGCCTGTTCTACCACACTATTGTTACTCCACTGTGGAGGACCAACTCAGGCAAATGACTTAGCAAAATAATTTTAGGATTTGTGCATACCTATAAAGCAAACAAATGTATGCAATTGGTTACTTGAGAGTTTTCGGATTATTTTTTTATTGTTAAGGAAGCAAACGAGTTGATGGAAAGTTACTGTCGTTCAAGAACACCTGCAACACGATAAGAGTCGCTTGTGGGTTGCAGAATAAAAGTAATAGTCGAGAAATGCAATATTACAATTCTTTTTAGATTTGGGTGAACGTCCAGACATGTCAAGATTGTGAAAGCGTATCATTTGATTTCACCAAATCATCGAACTGGCAACCTGTGAGTAAAGAATATTGAACTCTATTAGATAGAGAATAAAACCTAAATTAATTCAATGTCTACAATATGAAAACTTCCAAAGATAAATTTAAAATATTCAATTGTTGAGGAGAATTGAGCTGGGTTTCTTTGTTGAGGTTCCAGGACTGTGCAGGCTCACTAATGAACACTCATTAGAGGGTAGAAGAGATTGTTACAAACAGAGACTAGCGGCCCCATTGCTGGTAATATATGTCAGGTGGACCTTCACGCAGATCCCCCTGGAAATCATCGTGGTTTATTCTGGACGACTTCTTCGTCATGATAGTCCAACTGATCTGACTTCGTGTTCACTTATCATCCTTCACTAGTAAATCCCCAAGGAGTGCCAAGATAACGCAGGGGTTACTATTCAATTATGATCATTAAAAAGAAATCTAAATAAATTTGTGATTGCATAATATACTTACATACAATTGGTTGCCGTGTAGTCCCAGCATAGAATAGGCTACTTCGTCCATTCGCGTGTGTCGTAAGAGGCGACTAAGGGAGGGCGAGGGCTGGGCAGCAGCGTCTGTTTTATAACATTACCAAAAGCCAAACTACGGTTGCCAATACGCATGTCCAGTATGGCAACTACTGGCAAAATCCCCGTAATGCTAAATTGCCATAAAGAACGGTCTCGTTCCTTATCTATGGGGGAGACCTATTTTCAGCAGCAGATAGATAACGACTGATATGAAGGTGATGATGATACAACAGGTATTCGACAAGAGAATATTCGTGATGAAGCAGCCGATTGTCAACGATCCGGCGCTGTACAGCGCGCCAGCAGACGTGGCTCGGCTGAGGGAGGCCCTGGAACTCAAGATCAGGAGCAAGGTGCAAAAATGGCGACCACACATGAAGACTATATGGAACAGGTGAACAGCAAACTTTATTACTAAACAATCCGTATCATACACATTCAAACGATTTCAAATAGCTGTTTCCCATACGAACTCCGATAGTGTGAGAGAGATAAAGAGAGAACTTTTGGAAAAATCATAAAAATAGATAATTAGAATATAAAACATGTAATTACTTAGGCTAGATCGGTGTTCCCAACGTGGGGCCCACGCCCCGCAGGGGGGAAATTTGATTGTTAAGGGGGGGCAATAAAAAAATGGACTCGAAGCGATTTTAACCCTCTTGCTCCGGGTCATTTAAATGCAATGCTACGAGTAGATATTGGTTCCAAATTTAAGTAAAAAGTAAATAAAAAAAATGCTGTAAATACTTATTAGGTATTAGGTCGTTTGACGTTACCAAAATGTCAACTGGGCAATTAGAGTCGTCAAGTAAACTTTGTCGGGAAAAATTATGTATGGGGGTATACAAATTTTATAAAAGTTCAAGTGGGGCATGGCACTAATAAGGCTGGGAACACTGGGCTAGATGTCAATTTTGAGTTAATTTTTGACCAACTTCAAAAAGAAGGGGTTTCTCAATTCGGTTGTATTTTATTTGTTTGTTACGTCTAAATCGATTTCGAAAATTATTTTCTTATCTGTCTATGATATGAAATATTTACAGATAGGTTCTATAGAATTTTATCGAAATCTGTTCAGTAATTTAGTCGGTTTCTTTTGTGAAATGCAATATCATGTAAAATTTAGATATTGCCCAGTGCTTATATATTTTCGAAGTTATTTTACAGATACTGCAGCGGACTATTACGGGAGCTGCTCCCCTCTTGGGAATACTGGACTTTCAACCCCGCTGAAACGAAGCCTGGCTTCAGTCAACGAATGAAACAGTTGATGGTCACTTACAAGGTAATGCTCTCTTTTAATGGATGGAAAAGGAATGGTAACTCCTCCTGCTCGGGATAGAGGGAAGGGATTGTTAGTAATGGGAGTATGAGATTGCTAGCAATATACTTCGCCAGGCGACCCCGTACCTCAAATACATTGTAGGGAGGCAGTGGGTGCAGGTGGCTCAGGACCGTTCTTTATGGCAGTCTGTGGGGGAGGCCTATGTCCAGCAGTGGACGAATAATGGCTGAAATGATGATGATGATGAAGGTTTATCTATTATATTTAATAGATGATCACTATAATATCAGCCGTCTACTGTCCACTGCTGAACATAGGCTTCCCACAAAAGGGTGATCTTGCCAATAGTTGCCATGCTTGGCAGACGGGTTGGCAGCCGTAGTTTGGCTTTGGTGATGTTCTAAGAGGGACGCTGCTACCCATCGACCATTAAGTTCCTTTATAAATAACTAGCGACCCGCCCCGGCTTCGCACGGGTGCAATGTTGATACGCAGCCGTCTCCCGTTAGATTAGAAACCTAAAATTATCAGTGTCTCTCTACAATATTATGCATGTATTATACATATAAACCTTCTTCTTGAATCAATCTATCTATTAAAAAAACCGCTTGAAAATCCGTTGCGTAGTTTTAAAGATGTAAACATACATAGGGATAGACAGACGGGAAGCGACTTTGTTTTATACTATGTAGTAATAGATAAATCTAATAAATACTTAACCCTGGGGGGAAAGTGATTGTTAGTAATAGAGACTAAGAATCCCATTGCTAGCAATATATCCAACCAGGTCGACCTCCTCGCGTTTCGCCCTGGAGACTATCATGGTTAATTCCTGACGAATTCATCATGATGGGCTAACTGACCTGTTTTCATTCTCATCTATCACCCTTCACTGGTGCTCCGCCAGCGTATCCCGTTAGCGCAGGCGGGATTACCATACCATTTTCACCCATAAAAAAAAAATGCTTAACCCTTTTTAAAGATTCTTTCACCTATACAAAGCATCAGCGTCTCACATGGATTGTAATTTATTAAAAAAAAACCGAGCCAAGCCGAAGCAGCTTGCTAGAAATATATGTTACAACTGAATAACGGGAATTCAATAAAATAGAAAATAATATTAGAACTCAAAACGGAAGTAACATAAATCAATTTCCTTTCCAGATATACGGTTTCCCTCTGAACATGGCGTACGCGAATGCAAAGTCAGTCGTTTCATGCGTGAAGTCAACAGGGGTGCACGTGGATGACGACCCTAACGCTGAATTCGGGCTGGCAGTGGACGTGTACGCTTACCCTAACAACGTTTTGAGCGTTTGGGTGTTCTTAGCTTCTATTACTAGGATATAGTGGAATAAATAATTACTTACATACACTAACTTGCGGGGGGAAAGGGATTGTTGACTTGAAAAGATAAAAAAAAACCAAGCTCGTATGTGTCTTTTTGTTTTAATGCTAACAAAATAAAATTAACATTTATTCCATCGTAGTATAAAAATATACGTAAAGTAGAAAAAAGGTATTACAGAGTTACGTAGTAGCGTTCGTGCGGCGGGCAGCGAGCGGCGCCCGCGGTAAAGGTGTTCACCTCACAACTTCAACATTAATAAAACGTCACGTTTGTTCGTCTCGTTACTGTAAGAGCCTTAACACACGGGCGGTTCTGCCGCCGCGGAGAACCGCTCGTAAACCGTCGCCGACACAACACAATGTCTTCGCTCTGCTATCATTCGATAATAAAAAAAAAAAACACTTCTTTCATAGCTTGTTAATTGAAGCTGGTATGAGCCAACAAGGTCTTCATTCTGAAGGAAACGCAGCAAACGTCCATTGCGTAGATTTTCTCTCGTCCGTGAACCGTATCGACTCGTGAAAAACCACGTCTTTTGCAGTGAACTTTTATCATATATTGTGTCTGCAACGGTTTATAAACGGTTTTCCGCCGCCAAAAAAGAAAAAAAACCGCTCGTCTACAATATTTGCTTTTACAAATTTCCCACTATCGTTCGTGTTGAGAACACACTGTTATTTTCCATTATACATAATATCGATTCAGGTGACTAGTCATGACGGAATATCTTTTAAACATTACAATATAACAGAAATAAAAACCAAATGGCCAAAGGAGCACACACATCAATCTGTCCATGGACGCTCAAACACCTCAGTCACAGCACAAAAATACTAAAGTAAGAGAGACAATTTTATACATATTCCTATATACTAAACTAGAATTTTTTGTACAGTTAATATAAACATTGAGTTATGCTGCGGCCACGTTCACGGCGTTTCGCCGTATGTTACCGTATTGTACATCTCGAGTGGTATGCGTGAATTTACTGGGTACAGAGGAATAACATCTGAGCCCTCAGGAATGGCAACGCATGGGGGGTATCATGGGCGAAACAGTATACTCTGTTATGTCCATGGTACTGCTCATGTCTATAGGCATCGGTTACCACTTTCCATCAGGTGGGCCGTCACCTTGTTTGCCATTCTAAGTTGTATAAAAAAAAAGTATGCTGATGACTTTAAAGTGACGTCTGCCTACGGTCACTGAAATGGCTAAAGGATGACGTCATTAGAGAGTAACTGACGTCGCCATCGCCATATTACATGGGATGTATGGGGAAATTTTGTATTTGCGTATTGAAAAGATTTGTCGCGATCAATTTCTAAAAGTACTTGTTCAAATATAAAATTTGAGCCAATTTTGGTTAAATGATAAAAATGACATGTAATTAGTCATCAAACGGCGACAACTTGACACGAATGTTCGCCCGTGCACGTGGTAGCAACAACCAAAATAACATGATTCATTAAACAGTTTACAAAATGGCCGTCAGTTATTTCTGTAGCATTAAAGTTCACACGTGCTTATACGATTGACAAGCGTGGCGAACACCTTTACTAAAGTCCGTTTCTCTATAATTGCTCGTTTTAGTAAACAATCTTAACATTCATTTTGTTTAAATCCTATTATTGAAATAGCGGTTAACAAGTTGCATAAGTAGTTAAAGGAAAATGTTTAAAAATTATGACAGTTATAATAATGTAGACCTTATGTACATTCCCTTTGAGTCCAAACTCAATCCGTCATCAGTTATATGTATCCTACTTAGATATCTTCGAACCCATCTGTTGTTTTCTATAAAAATCGAGTTATGAACCATTGAATAAAATAAAACACAAATTCGGTCTAGTCTTTTGAGAACTTAACTTATAAATAGTTTATTATTTTATTTTTGAGTCATACGCTTCATATATAAAGCCTATAGACGCTTTCTCCTTTTGAGTTCTCAAGATTGATTGGAAGAGATTATTTTAAAGAATAAGTCCGTCTGTGTACACTATAACCTGATATTTACGTTTAACTGTAACTGTACCTATGTTTACGAAAAAAACAAAATTATATAACTAAATAAATAAGGTGACATTATGGCCAAGTGCACTCAAATCTTAATATATAAAAATTCCACGCACGATGCTCCTTCACGTTAATCTCCAAAACTGCTTGACCGATTTTAATGAAATTTTATAAATGTGTAATATTTGGTCCAACTTGAGAGATAGGATAGCTTTTTAAGAAAAAAAAAATGTGGCCGGTAGGGTCCTTAACAACATTTGCTGAGTCAGCTAGTATAATATTATAGGATAGCTAGGATAAAAATCCTTATCGAAGTACAAGAGACGGGTCAAGATTGTTCACCAGAAGCAGGCAGGTGAAAACGGAGTACATGTTCATGAGCGGGCGGTGCTAGCTTAGCTGCCGGGGTCGTCGGTCTTGTTTTGTTTGGAGCGGCGCAGCTGCTGCAGGTAGTGCCGCTGGATGGGCTTGTGTAGTGCCAGCTGGGCGAGAGCGTCGTCGATAGAGAACCACTGCCGCTTGCGGCCCATCAGCCGTGAGTCCTCCCATTCGGCCAGCTCCTGGGTCACAGTCATCACGTACACCTCCGTTCGGTGTTTGTGCTCCCGGTTCTGGAAAGAAAGGGAAAAAGGATTGTCAGTAACGATTTCTAACAGCTCCATTGCTAACAATACACCCTAACAGGTTGATTTCTACGCAGTTCCACCTGGAAACCATAGTGGTTAATTCTAGTTCAATTGGTCTCTATGGGCCAACTGACTTGAGATTGTGCTCTATTTTAGGTTACAACAATGACGAATTTATCAGTAATTAAACATGAAGACTTCCAGGGGATAAAGCGTGATGGTCGTCTTGAGTTATTGCTAGCAATAGACACTGGCGCCATTACTAGACCGAGTTATTAACAATTTCCTTGTCCGGTCTGAGTTTACTATTTATTTTTATGACACAGTGGATTTGCGATTTATAGAGCATTAATCGTTGATCCGGCGTGAAATACTGCTTCGCTCTATTAAGCACACCGAGTTTTTTGGATGCCAGCTTCACCTTATCTTCGAGGTGGCTACGGAACTGTACATTACTAGAGACATCGACACCAAGGATTCCAATACTTTTAGAGATGTTAAGAAATGTGCCTTGAAATTATCGAGCCAGAGCAAATGGGGTTTTTTTGCATGCGGTTCACCTGATGGCAAATGCCTACTGCCGCAACATCAGAGGAATTGCCGCTGTGCTGTTGGCCTTTTGGCTGGGATAGTTGGTCAGAGAATAAGTTTATATACAAATATATAAAAATGCTATTCGTTGATACCATAGTGCAGGACATGAAATAGTAGAACTAATTGGAATTTGTAGGAAAAAAAAAATTTGAATTTGTACAGGAAAACGATCGTCGAGTTAAGTTTTTATATTCAATACAAAATTTACCTAATTTACTCGAATATAGAAACATTTAGAATTCGTGATTTACAAGACACTAAGTTGATAGTACTAATAAAATGTGTACGCATACTATAACAAAATCGGGTGTTTCAATTTATATTCTTTTAGCTAGCAATAAAAACTAAAGACGTAAATGTTGCCTACGCACATAAAACGTCAGTTTAACATGGTAATCCACAGATTTTGGTCAGCTTCGCCAACAATATTTGCCTTTCGAGTTACGAGTAAATTTCAAATCTTACAGATCGTCAAATCGTGACGAGGAAACTACACAGTGACGTGTTTGTCAATGTTTTAGTTAGGAATATATCTATGTTTGAATAAAGTTAAAATTAAACATTGGTATACAAAAAAACCGTAGGTGCACTATGGGGGCTAAAAGACGAGGCTAAAAATATAGTATATTCAATCATACATTATCGTCCATTAAAAAAAAAAATGGCAATATGACCATACATGTTTTTGTATCAATATATAATAACAGTTTTGTAAATATCTGTTGAATTTCTGTAAGTTATTTTGTTGAGAACCTTTTGAAATGTCAATTCTTGCAATCTGACAAACTAAACCAATCAAATATGCCTATAATGAAAAACAAGCTAATGACACGTCTAAGAGAATGACCATTTAATAGTTACTAGATAAACTCTTTTCACAATTTTGCGCAATAAACGAAATATAATTTTAAAAACATTTCTATCAACAATATATAAAGTATTTTTTTTTATACAACTTAGAATGGCAAACACGCTGACGGCCCACCTGATGGAAAGCGATAACCGTCGCCTACAGACATGAGCAGTACCATGGACATAACAGAGTATTCGGTTTCGCCCATGATACCCCCCATGCGTTGCCATTCCTGAGGACTCAGGTGTTATTCCTCTGTACCCAGTAAATTCACGCCATATCCCACCCTTCAAACCGTAACACAGCCATGCAAACACAACTGCTTCACGGTTGATGGACTTTACGGTTATTATGTTGACTAACTTCAATTATTAATTTGCTATGTGGTCCTAGCATAGAATGGATTACCCATTCCTTTCTTGTGAATGAATGAATGAGTATACTTTATTTGCATTATACAATATAGGAAATAAGCAAGACAATTTACAAACACAACGATATAATTGTATAAGTACAGTAAGGCGGTCTTATTACTGAGAGCAATTTTTTCAAGACAATTTTAAGAATAATATATATATATAATGGAATAATTGTTGTACAAGTAGGTATGATAGTATTGTTTGTTGTAAGGCGACTAAAGAACCTTAAAGGTCGAGAGATGGATAGCAGCATCCTCTTAAAACGTCACTAAAACCTAATTGCATCTGCCAACCCGTCTACCAAGCATGGCAACTGCTGGCAAAACCTCCCTTATGGGGGACGTTTATGTTCACCAGTGGCCAGTTAACAGCTGATGTGTAATACAGTAAAAACTCTATATAAGCAATCTCTCTATAAGCAACATTCTTTATATTTTATTTACTCTACTCAGCTTAGTTAGTAAAAGAAATAAGTAAAAATATTTTCCAGACGGTAAGCATTTTTAAACTCCTTTTTTTTCCTGTTAGTAACTTTTCCCAATAAGAAATTTTTTTATTGAAATTGGTTCAAATGAGTTGCTTATATAGAGCATTCACTATAATAATAAATAAATCAGTTTGGCTTTTATTTATGTTATATTTGCACATGAAACTTGACCCCCATCACAGCAAGTGTTCTGTTACTCATTTAAAGACAAATAATAATCCTATTTAATACTACTTTAATTACTATGCAGAAATGTATGTATCATTACTGCATAGTAAATAGAATAATATGTAATAAAAATGTAAACAAATAAATAACTGAAGTAATTAAATATGACACAGTCTGCTGATGTCCAATAGTAGGAGAAATAAAAAATCAATTGATTAACACATTGACCGCCTTGTCAGTCACGGGCGACTGACACTGGACTACTCCAATGGGACTACGCGACGCGTAATTTTTTTCTGTTGGCACTTTGTCAGTCACACGTGACTGACACATAAAAATCCTCATAATTTCCCACAAAAATGCATCAAAGTAAATTAAATATACATACCTCTACATAATTTATTAAATATAACTTAAAAACGAAGAATTTTTATGAAAAAACTTGTTGGCGGAGAATGTGTTAAATATTTCATTTCAAAAATTTTGTTACAAATTTAATTTAGGGGTACTGTCTAATACCGCGGCGCGAAGGACCACAATGTTGGGGTACGCGCCGCGGTATTAGACAGCCCAAAAAATCCCCGAAATGAAACACAACATACGAGAATGAGTATAATGTAAAAAAATTTATTACAGTACTAAATATTTCAAATCTACAATGCTATAACCTGGTTTTCAGGGAATTAAATTATAGCGTGTTTTAGAACAGAGCGCCATCTAGTATGAACGTTAGAATTAAATCAGAATAATAATTGTATCTCCGCACAAATCATTAAGTAAATCTAAATAAACCATTTGTAAAGTACAAATACAATATATATATAAAGTGTATAAACTATCAATTTATAAATAGTGGCGCTCTCAACATTCCGCCCACCAAGGACGTATCGTCCTTCCAATAACCGCCCACCGTAAAGAACCGTATGAATTATAATTAAACACTATTAAAATGCTAGCGAAACAATAATTGTTAATATCAAAATTAGCTGTCAATTGGAAGTCGACTGATCTTGGTGAGTGGACGTTTGATTACAGAATTTTTACATCTTAAACTAACTACACGAATCAAGCCATCATCTCCGGGATGTACGTTAATTATTCTGGCGAGGGACCACTTCCCGGGAGGCAAATTTTCTTCCTTCACGATAACAAGATCGCCAATTTTAACATCATTGTCGTGCCTCTTTGTCCATTTCGGCCTCTGTTGAAGTCTGCTTAAATATTCGCGAGCCCATCGATCCCAAAAATGTTGCACCATCCTCTGTACTAATTGCCAACGGCTCAACCTATTTATATTATCATTTAAATAAGATCTTTCCGGTACTACAATTGGCGGCTCCCCGATCAAAAAATGGCCGGGTGTTAGAGGTTGTAAATCATTAATCTCATCACTAATCTGCGATATGGGACGAGAGTTTAAGCAGGCTTCAATTTGACTGGTAACCGTAGCCATCTCTTCATACGTCAGTGTGGAATTGCCAAGAATTCTTTTTAAATGGAATTTAATAGAACGCACTCCAGATTCCCATAAACCCCCGAAATGGGGTGCAGCTGGTGGGATGTTATGCCATTCAGTGCCGTCTCTGGCAAGCATATCCAAAATTTCTCCATTTAAAGTGTCTAATTGTTCTTTTAATAATGCTCGCAATTCTTTGTTACCCGCAATAAAATTAGTGGCATTATCGCTTTACATATGGCGACAGTGTCCTCGCCGAGCGGTAAATCGTTTAAAGGCCGCAATAAAATCAGCACTCTCTAAACTACTTACAATTTCAATATGGATAGCCTTTGTAGACATACATATAAATATACATAAATATCCTTTAGAAGTTTTGCATCCACGTCCTTTTGATATACGTAGATCAATAGGACCAGCAAAATCTACGCCGCTATGTAAAAAAGCTCTTGTGGGTGTAACCCTCTGTTCGGGTAAATCGGCCATTAATTGATTATTAACTGTTGCACGATATCTCGTACAGATAATACATCGGTGTACTTCTTGTTTGATCATTCTCTTAATACCAAGAATCCAATACCTTTGCCGCAAATAACTTAACATGAGGGTTGGACCACCGTGCAAGGTCTTTTTATGTGCGTCTGCTACAATCAGTTTGGATACAGGATGACAATCAGGTAGAATTATTTGATGTTTAGCTTCTTCGGGAATATTAGCATGACGTAAACGACCTCCTACTCTTAACATTCCGTTTTCATCTAAAAACGGTGTAAGAGAACGTAGTTTGCTGCATTTCTTTACAGCTTTGTTTTCCTTTAAATAATCTATATCTATGGAGAACTCTTCATACTGACATATAAGGATGCAAGTCATCAAAGCGTTATTTAATTCTTCAACTGTAAGATAACTAGGAAACTTGTTCGTCTTTATATGTCTGAATCGTTTACAGATTGCAATGACCCTCTGGAGTCTAGTCAGTGTAGAAAACCGTGTAAATATTTGTGAAAAATTGTCATCAATCTGAGTTTTTAAAACTTTTACTACCTTCTGTTCTACTTCAGCTTCTTTTAAGTCTGGCTCTGTCATCTTATGCTCTATAATTCCTTTTGTTAGCCATTCTGGCCCTCTCCACCATAAGTTTTGTTCCTTTAATTTAGATGCAGTAACCCCTCTAGACGCCAAATCGGCGGGATTCTCTTTAGATGCCACATGATACCAATGGTGACTAGGCAAAGAAGTTATTATCTCAGAAGTCCTATTTGCAACAAATGTCTTCCATTTGCTTGGATGACTCTGTAGCCATGACAATACAACACTCGAGTCCGTGTATGCATAGATATATTCCTTTGCAATGTTCAGTTGTTCTGCAATCTCAATGAGTAGTCGAGTCAGTAAGACTGCTCCACACAACTCCAAGCGTGGCAGGGATACCGTTTTTACCGGAGCCACCTTAGTTCGAGCTGAAATTAGATGAATGTGAATTTTACCATCAGAATCTGTAACTCTTGCATATACTACAGCCCCGTATGCTACAGTAGAAGCATCTGAGAATCCAAAGAGTTCCAGTTTGGTATTTGTGCTAGTGGTGTGCAACCATCTCTCTACAGTAATATTAGATAGAGAAGGTAATTCTTCCTTAAACTTGAGCCAATCATGTAATATTTCACTCGGCACATCCTGATCCCAAGCTATGCCTGTGAGCCATAATTTTTGAAGAAATATCTTGCCAATAATGATGACGGGTGCAAGCCATCCCATTGGGTCGAACAATTTAGCTACATCTCGTGCGATAGATCTCTTTGTTACAGGAGATGTCACATCCGGAATATCTACCAAGTACTGGAATTCATCTTTGATTCTGTCCCATACAATACCTAGTGTCTTGATAGTACCTTCCAACTGAAACTCTATCTCTGTGACTTCATTATTGGTACTTTTCATGTAACTCAAAAGATCTGCATCATTAGTGTTCCATTTTTGTAAATGAAACTTGCCAACAGCAAGCAATCCATTCATCTCATCATATATCCTTTGAGCTTGTTCCAGTGTGTCTGCACCCGTCAATAGGTCGTCCATATAAAAATCTGTTTTGGTAATTTTGGATGCCAATGGATACTTAATTGCTTCATCATTCGCAAGCTGCTGAAGTGTTTTTGTCGCTAAATAAGGAGCGCTAGCAGTTCCAAAAGTGACTCTATTCATTCTAAAGTCTTTAATTTCTTCTGCAGGATTATTTCGCCAGAGGAGACGTTGATAATCGGAGCTTGTGTGATCAACCTTGATTTGTAAATACATTTTAGTAATATCGGCTACTAAACATATTTTGTGTCTACGCCATCGCAGGATGATGTGGCGTAAGTCTGGTTGAAGACGAGGACCAACCATCAAACTATCGTTGAGCGATGCTCCGTTTTTGTATTTACACGAAGCATCCATCACGACTCTTACTGTCGTCTTTTTAGGGTTGACAACGGCATGATGAGGGATATAAACTGCCGTCGGTTTTTGTCGCTCATGCTCATCAACAATCTCTTCCATGAAATCTAAATTTAAATAATCTTTCAAAACATTACTATATTTTAACATAAAATCAGGATTCTTTACAAATCTTTTCTCTAACTGTAATAGTCGTTCTTTTGCAACATCTCTGGACGATCCATATTGACAAGGTGGGTCTATTTCTCGAAATGGTAAACTAACTATGTATCTACCATCTTTGTCTCTGGTACAAGTCTTTTCGTATATTTGCTCACATCGACTCTCTTCTTCAGTCAGAACATTTTCACGAAAAGAGTCAGATTCTATCTCCCAAAATCTTTGTAAAATATTATCCTCAATTGTAAGATGCATACTAGTTGTAACTTTGTAGCTTTGTATAGTCTCCTTATTGTGCAACCGGCCTAACAAAATCCACCCGAGGTATGTATTTTGCGCTATGATTGTACCACGGGGGCCTTTACTTAATCCTTCTTTCAGGATCTCGCTGTAAACTTCTGCACTCAACAAGATATCAATCTTCCCAGGTGTGTCAAAATGAGGATCTGCTAAATCCAGATTGTGCAGATGTGGCCAGTTCTGTTTGTATATTCGTTGAGCAGGCTGTGATCGAGTAATAGATTTTAGAACAAATGCTTGTACTGATATATTAAAACTCTGATCATATCTCGATTGTGCTATGAATGTAACCATGCTATTGGATGTGAGACTTGCTTTGCCATCTTCGCCCAGTCCATTAATTGTGCATCTGACTGTAGTTTTCTTTAATCCGAGGAACTGTGCAGCGGACTCCGTTATAAATGAACCTTCGGATCCCGGGTCTATCAGAGCACGCAAATAGTATGTAGTCCCATTTGATGATTGAATTTTAACCAGTGCTGTGGCCAACAGCACGTTCTTGGTCATTTCCTGGTCCGCGTAATGGGTCGCTACATTGTGATTGACTGGTGTTGAAGCTACTTCAGGTTGTCTACTTTCTCGTATGTGTGAACTTTCTCCTGCATCTGAAGAAAGATGATCTAAAGTGTTGCCTTCGGGGTGAATCAATGAATGATGTTTCTTACTACATCTTCTACACGTAGTTTTTTGTTTACATTTGTCAACGGTATGGAAAGGAATCAAGCAGTTATAGCATAATCTATTCTGTTCGACAAAACGTTTGCGATCAGTATAGGTAAGATGAGCAAATTCTTTGCATTGATATATAAAATGATTTCCTTGACAAAATTTGCAAGTGGTTTTAAATGTGGTGTGAAAAGTGTTCTGTCGTGTATTGACTTTAGAGGTAGTCTTTGACGATTCTAACATCTCAAGAGTACGGAAACGAGACTCAAGATAACCACACAGTTGTTTGAATGTTGGCAGGCTAGTCCCGTCGTCCTCTCGATTGATTTGTTGTTCCCATAATCGGATGGATTCTGCATCTAATTTTGAAACAGTAATATGGACTATAATTGCGTCCCAACTCAATGTGTACACTCCAATATTGTTTAAAGCATTTAGGCATTCATTTGTAGTGTCAAGCAGATTTTTGATAGATCCTGCTGATTCGGTGGATAGTGATCTTTGTGCCAATAATCTCTTCAGTATAGATGTAACAATGAATCGTTTGTTGTTGTATCGCTTTTGTAATGTAGCCCAAGCATCATCATAGTTAGCATCACTTATAGGTATGTGTTTTAACAAGGATGCTGCCTCTCCGCTCAGACTCGACTTGAGATAGTGCAATTTTTGCACATTCATAAGTGCTGAATTTCGGTGGATGAGCGATACATATAAATCGTGAAATGGTATCCACTCAGAATACCTTCCTGAAAATACTGGAATATTGATATGGGGCAGTTTGAATTCTGGAGCCATAGCTGTAGGTGATTTCAACGGTGAAGATGTGCTCTGACTAGCATCTAAGGTTGGGTTGGGAGCACAGAATGTTTTTAATATATCTTTCATTTCACACTTCGCAGTAGTATAAATGTCTTCGGTTAAATCATAAATTTCATTTTTTACATAGTCCGATTCCTGTATATTAATGTCAGTGGTCATCATTAATGTTCTATGATTTTGAGTAAATGTATTCCACAGATCTTCTAATATTTCTAATTTTACTTGAGCGTATGTTTCTGTTAATCTAGTTTTAGGTGTCTTCTTAAAGTTTTTCAACGTCTTGTCTATCTGTTTACGTAATTCTATTTGTGTTCTCATTAAATTTGCCATGTTGAATTAACACAATATTTTTAAAGCTCAAATAATGTATCTATTTATTTGTATAAATCCACAAGAAACCACAAGTATATCATTAACAGAATATTTTTAAAGTATTTGAAATGCAATGCAAAATATTCTAAGTTCCAAATATCAGTAAAATAAACTAAGTTAATGGAATGTCCACTGAAAATATTTAAAAGTCCCAAATGCAGTAAAATTTTAAAATTGTTAGGAGTATTGAAAACTTTTCATAGTCTTTAATAGTAGTGATACAAAAAATTCTAAGTCTTTAGTTATAATAAAATGTTCACTGTTAAATGCTAAGTTCCAGAATAATTTAAATTTAAAGTTTTAATCACTATTTTAATTTTAGAGTTAATTCATTAATTTCACTGTTTCACTTTTAAGTCTTTTGTACTCACTGTTCATAGGGTCCTTTGTCACTTTACCACTCTTTTTCACACTTGTAGCACTTTTTTCACACTGTCTTAACACTACGACGCGATATACTAGGTGAACGCGGTTTTTTTTTTTTTTTTAATTCGGCTATCGATGGACCAATGTTGGGGTACGCGCCGCGGTATTAGACAGCCCAAAAAATCCCCGAAATGAAACACAACATACGAGAATGAGTATAATGTAAAAAAATTTATTACAGTACTAAATATTTCAAATCTACAATGCTATAACCTGGTTTTCAGGGAATTAAATTATAGCGTGTTTTAGAACAGAGCGCCATCTAGTATGAACGTTAGAATTAAATCAGAATAATAATTGTATCTCCGCACAAATCATTAAGTAAATCTAAATAAACCATTTGTAAAGTACAAATACAATATATATATAAAGTGTATAAACTATCAATTTATAAATAGTGGCGCTCTCAACAGGTACCAATGTGATATTTCCAATAAAATTTTGTTACCTTTACAACAAGTTCTATAGAAACAAGCTATTTATTTACTTTACACTTTATTGCACCAAGTAAAAAAATAATAAATACAGTAAATATTAATGAAAAGTGATACAAAAGGTGGCCTTATCACTTAGCAATCTCTTCCAGACAACCAAACAAAGCTATATTTCAGTTTGAAGGCTAAAATACAGTAATGTAAGACATATTATAGTTCTCAGTGGGTAACATGGACAAAAAATTGTCTTCTCTGATGTACATTGTGTTATTCAAATCTATGGGTGACAGAAACTAATATCCTAACTAATAACTAATAAGAGGTGGTTAAAAATATTTTAAAATTAAACATTTTCACCTATGGATTTAATACAGAAACAATTGCAATCTACAGTCATGATACAGCAACTGTATAATAATATAAGGCAATTCTTTTCTTTTTATGCAACTTAAAATGGCAAACAAGCTGATGGCTCACTAGATGGAAAGTGTTAACCATCATCTATAGGGGGAAAGGTATTGTTAGTAATGGGGTCTAACTGCCTCGTTGCTCACTATATACCCACACTATCAGGTCAACCTCCATGTAGTTCCCCCTGGAAACCATAATGATTAATTCTAATGCAATTCATCATGATGGGCTAACTGACCTGCTTTCATTGTCATCTATCATCCCTCATTGGTGCCCTGCCAGTATATACCGTTAGCGCAGGTAGGGTGACCATTCAATTATCACTCATTAAAAAATCCCTCACCTATAGACATGTACAGTTGTACATTTATTTATTCTTTATTGCACAATAAAACTACAAATGGCAAGCTTAATGCCATATGGCATTCACTACCAGCTAACCATTGGGTAAAAACAGAAAACGTATGAAGGGCAGATGTGGCAAATAATTTTGTGCCAGTCTTTTTCTAAAACCACCCTCCTTTTATAATTTTTTATGATATAGTCTGTCATAATGTGTGATACATTGTTCAAAATAAAAAAAGCCATGATTAATTCGTGCTGTTTCTAATTTGATCTATAATAAGTATCATGGACATAAGAGAGTATCATCATATGTAATGAAAATTGGACTAGCAGTTCCGCACTAAGTCTCTCTGAATACCATCATAACAGTAGTGTTTTGTTAAAAACACATGTTATTTAAGTTCTGTATTAAGTGGACTGAGATTTTTAGATTTTATCTAGTAATTTTGAGCCATTGATACTTTTATAAGAAGGTAGTAAAAGATTATTCAATTTTATTTTTATTATTTCCATAAGTAGGTTCACAATTAATAACATGGTAACTTTATACTACTGGTATCCTATAGCAGGGCACCACTGAGTGGTGACAGATAAGGAAGAACACCAGGTCAGTGGGCTCATTGTGATTAATTCATTAGGAATTAACCATAATGGTTTCCAAACGGAACTAGAGGTAAATGACCTCTGCGCCAATCTGATAGATCATATTGCTATATAGAGATCAGTAGTCATTATAATTAATAAACCCTTCCATTTACCAATATAGGTTCACAATATCATATTGGCCGTTAACTGCCCACTGCTGAACATAGGCCTATCCCATAAGAGTATTTTGCTAGTAGTCACCACATTTGGGTTGGTTAAGTTTTGATGGTGTTTTAAGAGGGGCGCTGCTGTCTATCTCTCAACCATTGAGTTCCCTTAAACACTCCTAACAACAACCTCTGGAATGGTGGCCTTTTCTATGCCAGAAACACACGGTAAGGCAACATGATTTTTTTTATACCACAGGAGGGTAAATATGAGTTACTTTGACTACATGTTTCTAATAACAATTAACTTGTATCAACATCCTAAGAGATGCATAGAGTATGGTATGTAATGAACTATGTTAAATTCTATCATTAATGTTCTTCATGGCGATACTAGCATGTAATTGACTTTGATCTACAAGTGATAAACAAAGCATATATAGTGATGCATTGTGACATATGCTCACCTCAAAAACTCCAAGGCATCGGCCGAGTTTGCCGATAACACCGGCCTCCTCGAGAACCTCGCGCATGGCAGTCACCGAGGGCTCCTCCTCCGGCTCCACGCCGCCACCGGGCACTATCCAGTTGTCTGGGCGGCGAGACGACGTCACAAGAAGTACCTACGTACCACAACAACATGTAACAACGACACGTTATGCATTCGATGTAGTTTTAGTGTACAATTTGTTGAAGTAACAACAAAATTTCACACTAACCTCTGTTTCGGCGTCCGAACGCACGCAAATACACGCCGCACGGCGTCTGAAACCTTCATCGTCGTAAATCCGAATTGAATTAGGTTTTTCCTTCACCATTTTCAGAATACACGTAAATACGAACGAAACAGACGATTACAAACAAAAAGCTGACATCAAATATAAAGAAAACTATGAACCAAATGTAATTTTTTAATGATCAACAAACGCCATAACCCAGGTATCCTATGATAAACGTATCCATTTTCGACTATAAAGTTACACAACGTACATGTAAAACGAAACTATATTAACAATAACACTACAATTAGAACAATATTTTAGCTATAACTAGCTGTTGATCGCGTATTTTAAGCCCATGTTGAATGGTGCCTGACGTTTTCTTTCTTTGCGAAAATCGAAATAGGTTTTGGAAAGCAAAAGGGAATCTATCAGCTGACAACCGGAAGCAGATTTGTTGTATTGCCATATATAAGAAAAAAAAGTGTCAGCGTTGTCTTTGATTCTATAATAAAATGTATATTACACAATACATGGGAAATCTTTGATTTCATATGCTATCATCCATTCTAAATCGAACTCTTACGAATTTATTGTGGCTTATATAAACGATGAAATTTACATTTTTTACCGCTTGTAATAGAGAGCTGCTATGTATTATAATTTAGGTATATTTCTGAACTCTAGCTAAGATTATTAAATTTATGGCCTAAATGTTTTGGCCGTCGTAAATTGTATAGTTACTTATAGATAATAATAAAGTAGACTAAGATATTGTGATCCTCTCAGATGTATTATATTCTTAGCATTATCATAATAACCCGCCGACGTATATTGATAGTGCAGGTGAAGTCAATATTTCATATTTACCAAAAAAAAAACCTATCTTTCAAGAAGGAGGGGGAAAATATTAGTAATGGACTATAACAAGTTTGTTGCTAGTTATAACTCTATTAGGTAAAGAAAATAGGTTTTTTTTTCCTTCAAATTGTCAGGATGAGCCAACTGAACTACTTTCGTCTTCACTTCTCACGTGAGTCACCAATACTGGTACCCTACCAGTATATATCGATAGCGCAGGTCAATCAACCTCCTCTTAAAAATTTATGAGGAAAAAATATGGTGATGCAGATCTTATTCATCACTATGAGTAAGAGGTCGTAGATAGAGAAGAGATAATTTATAGGGGTAACTGATTAACATAAATTAAATAGAAATTTTTATTAAAATTTTCTTAGTATAACAATTCCTTAGTGTGACAACTTCAACAACAACAAGAGGTTTTTTCAGGGTCGGCAACGCACACGTAATACCTTTGGTATTGCAGGTGTTCATAGGCTACGGTAACCACTTACCATCAGGTGGGCCGTATGCTTGTTTGCCACCTCAGTGGTATAAAAAAAAAACTTTATTTTTTAAGCCTACTTTTGAATCAGGATTTGAATTTGATTAAATTTAGTTTTTACTCTGCTTTTTTAGCCAGTAGAGATAATAATATAATCTAATCAGTAGTAATATAATCAATAATATAATCAGTTAGCCAAAGACCGGGAAGATAATTGAGACGTACTAGACGAATAGGAGCATGGCGATCATATAATTCTAGAAGAAAAGTGTTAAACAATTTGATTTGCTCATCGACTGAGTTCTAATTATTAATTGTTGTCCAGTCACATATAGCATCTTTCTGTAACTGCTCCAAATTCATGGCACAAAAATTGCGCCGCATTACCACTGTAGAGTGGTAGAGCTTAGGTTAAGAAGGACGAATTTACTAATGAAAGGTATATTAAATAATGATATGAGAAAGCATCTGCAGGACACTGACCATGCTTAGCAATAAGATCAGATATAACAAACATAAGATCTAAAAGAAAAGGATTACTATTGAGAAAAAGTGCGTTGCATGAAAAGGCAGGATATGGAGGTTACAAGAGTCAGCTAGAGAACTAAGAGGTTTTGCGAGGATTCTAGTGGGAGTCGTTAGGAGATATGTGTCTTTCAGATATGTGTTAAAATCATCCATAATAATGATGTGATTAAAAGATGGGATTAAGACTGTAAAATACACCAAGAAGAAGTTTAAAATGATAAAGATGTCGATCTTAATAAAACTGAATTGTGGTTATTAATGCAATAATTAACCTATCTTTGTTTCTGCATTTGTATTGAGTGTGAATGTAGATGGCGTACCTTTTAGTTCCTCATGCTTAGTCTGCTTCATTATTATATGGCTGTGAAGATAAAAAAGTTTATTTTACCTCTTCATTAAATCAATGCAATTTGTCTATGGATAATTAGTTTCTAAGTTGTATAAAAAAAAGTTGTGTTGATGTGTATAGCATAGATTAAGCATTTTTCGATTATCTATGGATAATAACATTCCTATAACTGACATTTATTTTAAAATTTATTTTGTTGTTCCAGTTTAATTTTATTTCAGGTTCAATGGGTAAGTAATTAAAATTAAATATATATATATGTAATACTAACGTCCTTATTTTGATTTACTTTAACATGTATTTTAAAATGATATTAGTTCTAGGTAGCACAAAATTCAAAGGTAGTACAAAATTCAGTTTCAAACCCTGCATAGGTAACATTGTTTGACATACTCAAATTTTGTTTTTATTTTCAGAGAGAAGTTTCGATTTAGGTGCTCTCTTGAAAAATCATGAGAAGAAACATAAAGCAAAGCCAGCGCACTTCATGAGCGTAGCCAGCGGGGTACTGTCAACTGTTTAAATTATTTTATAGGCTGTACAGTATTTAGCTAATAATGCATGAAACTGTGGTAGGTCGTTTTTGAATAACCACTCTTAGCTTTAGCCAATGTTGTAGTATATCATTTACTTAATCAGTGTTATGCTGGATTTTAGGTGAAGAATAGGCTCGAAACCAACTTGAAAATTAGGAGAAGTTCACGATTAACAGTTTTTGATAAGATCAGGAATTTACCAAAATGTGAGAGCCCCGAGCCTTTATCAGAAGCTGAGTTAAAGGTTCAGAGGAGGCGGCAGCAATTGGAGAAATGGAAGGAGGATAAAGAAAAAAGGAAAAAAGAATTAGCAGCACAGAAGAAGAAGCCATTTGTAACTGGAATACCACATGCACCACTGAAGTTTGTGCCACCACCACCACCACCAAAGCCTGTCCTGAGTAGCGGAAGGATCACAGCTCCGAGCACATCTGGGAGGGTCACAAGGTCTCAGTCAGCAAAAAACAATGCTGCCAAGAAAGATCATAAAGTACAATCATTTGCTCCTAAGAATGCTACCTTCCGTCCTCCTCAAATAAAGAACCTAACAAAGGTTCCAGTATTAGCACCAGTCACAAAAAACAAGAAGGATATTAAAGAGTATATTTTTAAATTTAATTCTATTTCCAATAATGGATCAAAGGAGAATCCACCAAAGCAGACCAGATCAAAGACTACTAACAAGCTACCTGCATCCAAAGTTAATACTCATAAAAAGGAAAAAGCTGCAGAGAATAGAACTATTAAAAGCCGGCTCACAAAGAAAGTCAGTCCAAAACCACCTAAAATTGCTGAAAAATTATTGTCAAGTTCATCAAGTAGTAGCATGGGAAAGTCTTCATCAGAGGAATCTTCAGTGGGAAAAAGCAGAACACCAAGGAAATCAATTAGGATGGACTCTAACAATTTCACTCCCAAAAACAATATGCCTAAGAGTGAGTCTAGCTCTGAAGAGAAGTTGAGATCTCCAAAGTCTAATGATATAGGAATGACTCCTGAACAGATAATTGAGGAGTCCAAAAGAATAAGTCCATGTGTTACACTGTCTCGTGGAAAGGATAATGCTAGGAAGGAGATGAAGAAGAAAATGGATGAAGGTGAGTTGTGAATCATTATATGAACTGGCTTTTGCATGGATGAAGTTTTTATATAATTACATATACTTCCATGTTATAGCTTTTGATCCATACAGCCAAGCATTTCAATACAATACACTAGTGGATTAGGTCTAACTGTTTACATTTAGAGGCAACCACAGCATGCTTTGAGAAACATCTTTCATATATATATTAACTAAAATAATAGACTTGGTTTTTACATGACATCTTATAACTGTTGCTAGTGGAAGAACTGTGTTCAGAGACTTGGACTATTTTTAATGGTTTTTTTTTTACAACTTAGAATGGCAAACAAGCTGACGGCCCAACTGATGGAAAGTGGTAACCGTCACCTATACACATGAGCAGTACCATGGACAAAACAGAGTATACTGTTTCGCCCATGATACCCCCCATGCATTGCCATTCCTGAGGACTTGGGTGTTATTCCTCTTTCAAAACCTTCACCTTCAAACTGAAACACAGCCATGCAAACACAGCTGCTTTACAATTGAAACACGAATAGGGCAGAGGTACCCAAGCAATCGACTTTTAATATAATTCATATTAAGCTGGCTAGGGTTTTGTTTTTAGTTGTCCTTCCATTGCATTAATTAGTTCTTTTTTTATCTTATGGTGTTCAGCTACATATGAAAAAAAAATGTATTCATACTTAGACATCGCATGGAGATTCTCATTTATTTCGGATATAACCCATTTTGTGTTAATATAAATTTAGTTTACTAATTGAATCAATTGGTTTAGGTTTGTTGGATGAAGACACCGGTGCTATAGACAGCGTGGATCACTTTCGCAGACAGCTGAACTCGGAGATCACGCGGTTGACAGAGATGTGCGACCTGTGGGAAAAGATACGCGAGCAGACGCCACTCGTGGATTCTGTACAGGTATTTCTCTATTTTATAACTAGTATTGTTCATTATGGTCTGGGGCTATTTTATAAATCTATTTTTAAATAAAATATCATGATTTCATGATTATTTACTCCTAAACTAAAACATGTGTGTTTATGTGTATGTATAGTTCAGGATGTTTCGTCATTTAATGTATGAAAATGGAATAGCAACTTCACTTACGCTATTGGTATATATGGTCTGGGTACCAGTGAAAGATAATAGGTGAAGATGAAAGCATGTCGTTTAGTCCATCGTGACAAATTCCACAAGATTTAATCACAATTATTTCCAGGCACACAGTGTGGAAGTCGACTTGATATCACTAGCAGTGGTGCTGTTAGACCACATTACTAATGATCCCTTTCTTCCCAGGAGGAGGTGTTTTTTTTTTAATGGTTGATAATGGAATGGTAACCCTGCCTGCGCTATCGGGATACGCTAGCGGAGCACCAGTGAGGGATGATAGGTGAGGATGAAGCAGGTCAGTTGGCCCATCGTGACAAATTCAACAAGAATTATTCACGATGGTTTCCAGGGGGAACCACGTGGAGGTGACCTAATAAGGCATATTGCTAGCAGTGGGGCTGTCAAACTCCATTGTTTACAATCCCTTCTCCCCCAGGACGAGGTGTTAGGTGCCATAGGCCAGGGCCGGCTGCTGATGTCGTCGAAGCTGCAGCAGTTTGCAGGGTTGGTGGAGCGCTGCGCCCGGCCTGAACCCGGCGCCGCGCTCGTCACGCCCGCCGACCTGCACGGCTTCTGGGACATGGTCTTCATGCAGGTACCCTCTTCTCACCTCATCACCACACGTCAAGTTACTGACCCTCAAGAAACCTCTTTACCTCCCTTTTGAAGAACCCCATGCTGTCTCTTGGGAAAACCTCGGCAGGGAGCTCATTCCATTACCTGAGTGTTCGTGCGAGAAAACATCTCTGAAACCGCGTTTACGCAACCATTTAGGCTGTAGGGTATGAGGGTGAACTCCCTGTCGATGGCGAGTCAAGGAATAACACCTGAGTACTCAGGAATGGCAACGTATGGGAGGTATCATGGGCGAAACAATATACTTTGTTATGTCCACGGTACTCCTCATGTCTATAGGCGACGATTACCATTTTCCATCAGGTAGGCCGTTAGCTTGTTTGCCATTCTAAGTTGTATAAAAAAAAATGTAACATGTTCATATAGCCTACTGTCTGTAAACAGATAGAGAACATCGATATGAGGTTCAAACGGCTGGAGGAGCGGCGTATGCGTGGATGGGCCGAGGAAGTGACCGAGGCGGCAGCGAAGCCTCGCCGCAACGCGCAGGCCTCCAAGCGACCCGTCCGCGCGCCCCAACCCGCTGGAAACAGTCGCCTGCGGGACATGATCGCTGGTCAGATGGAACTTTTTTCTTTTTTTTTATAAATTATATTGTTGATGATGGACTGTGGTAAGGGACTCAGATAGAGGGCCAATAAAATCTGCTAAAATCTTTATAGTCTTTGTTGAGTGTGGACTATATTTGTAGAGTGAAAACATTGTTTATTGTGTATTTGTAAAACAGCTAACAATGACACATATAGAGTGAACAGTTAGTTTACAATACAGCAATCAATCAATCAAGGTCATCTCTGGCCGCCCGATGTTGCGTGGGCGGGCGAGGTAGGGGCCTCGGGGTATACCCCTCTACCCCGGCTTCAACTCCGGAGGCGACGACCTCCGGGTCGCTGGGTCCTTCAGCTGGCATACACATAATGGTCTGTGTATGCCGGCGTGGTGTCTTACAGTACAGACACCATCACCATTTTATACTACAACACCAGATGGCGCTACTAGATGAAAATAAACATATATTTTTAAATATACATTTAGTTGCTAACCAACTAACAGTCTTATCATGACATGTGAGTGACGCTACTCACCACTGGGTGTGCAGTGGGAAATACTTGCAGCTTTTTATAATTTTTTTTCTGCCACTATTTGTCTGTTCGTATTGTTGTATGTGCCCATTAACCACGCACTAAATTTGAACGAGCATACAATAAATATGCACTAAGCTCTATGAAATACAAACGGGCGAGAAGGTATCGCTCCAGATACATACAAATATAAACATAATATTTATAAGTGGCAAGAGATAGTCGGGATAGAGCAAATCGGAACACGTTTAATGCGCGAGAGGGTCTCGTTCGAGATGCTTAAGTGATTAAATGAAAATTATATTGCCTTTGCAGCTGCGAGGAAAGCTAAAAAAGAGCAAGAAGTACAGCCTGAGGTGGTCGCGTCCCCGGCTGCGGGAGACAGCAAGACCTTCGAGGCGGGTTTCTTCTGTGTGCGGTCACCGGTGCGAACGTCGCCGGTATTCTCCACACCGTCAAAGCCTAGCTTGCTAAAGACTGTTCTCTCTAGTGAGGCTAAAAAGTCAGCATCTAAGGTATGTTTATTTATAAAGTTTATAAATTAATCCTAACTAATATTATAAGTGTAAAAATGAGTTTGTTTTCACCTTTTGGGGCTTAAAGACTTATCCAATCATTATAAAATTTCATATACAGAGTGTCCGGTAATTAATAGATAACCTTGAAACGTTTTATAGTTCAACTTATGGCTTCCTCCGTCTACTGTACAAGATAGGGAAGAATCTAGACTACTCTATACAAGTTAATGAACATATCCCGATTATGCGGACAAAGTTGTTGGTATAATCTAGCAAATAAATATTTGAATGCTTGCAGGGCCATAGCTAGATCCAAGTTTAGGGTAGGCCAGGAGCCATAATTAATATATATTCATGAAAGGTCGATGGACCGCCTTTTAGGTCAAAAGGTCCGAATTTGTTGTCAAAAAGTATTAAAAATTAAATGGCAAATTAGTCATCAAAATTATGTCCGTCTTCTTCTCGGTCTTTTGTCTAAGTCCCTTTGTTTTGTCCCAAGCTGTCAGTTTTAATTGTAGAATGTCTTAGCGGTCAGCGATAAAATCGGTCAAAGAGGCCGCAACAATTCTTTTATTGCACTTTTAAATTACATGTAATATAATGCATTTATAAATGTTGTGAGCAAGGGTGGACTTATCTCTGACAGAGATCTCTACCAGTCAACCCAATGCAGTTAGAAAGCATGTTGTTAGCGGGCAGCTGAAGTGCTACAACTATTAATATTTAGAGTACATAAACAAATATACAGTTAAATCGAATATTAAAATATATAATAAACTATTACGTAAATACATATACTGTAAGTAAATATAATACCGGGGGGAAAGGAATTGTCAATGGAATTTGACAGCTCCATTGCTAGCAATGTGCCCTATTAGGTCGATCTCCACATGGTTCCCCCTGGAAACCATCGTGAACAATTCTTGTTGAATTCGTCACGATGGGCTAACTGACCTGCTTCATTCTCACCTAACATCCTTCACAGGTGCCCCGCCGGTGCATACCGATAGCGCGGGTGGGGTTACCATTCCATTATCACCCATAAAAATATAATACCTATTTATTTATAAATGTTAAAATAAATTAATATAATACCTATATTAGAAATTTAGTTTAATGATTTTAAGATTTGACAGTTCAATTAGAAAAATAAAAAAATATAACTCAAGGGAAAGAAAATGTGATTTCAACCTTTTCTTGAAAGAGGTAATAGAGGGGCTCTCTTGTATGTGAAAAAGGAGTTTGTTCCAGATTTGGACAGTTTGATATGTGAAAAAGTTGCCCATAAAATGTGTCCTACACAAAGGAAGTTCGAGAATTAGTTTACTTCGAAAAGCGAGTCTATCTAATTTTTTTAGGGTCTTTCTGAATGAATTACACTATATGTTTGTTTCGGCCGCCCTATGACGCGACATACTCTTATCCTGGTTTCTATTGACATAAGTTCTTTTGTTACAGAACACGACATCGTTCGCCATGTTGCGCGCGTCTTTGATGAGCAGGAATTTGGAAAGCGATGGAGTGGCTCCGCTGCCGGTAATTGATATTACAATACTAGCCGTGTGGTCCCGGTATAGAATAGGCCACTCCTTCCTTTCCCGTGAGTGTTGTAAGAGGCGACTAAGGGAACTTATAGTGGAGGGATGGGCAGCAGTGTTCCTTTATAAATATTACCAAAAGCCAAACTGCGGTTGTCAACCCGCCTGCCGAGTGTGGTAACTATATGGGAAACCCCCTCCCCATTTGTTGCGGTCTTGTTTACTGCCTTTTGCCGAGTGTTTATTGAAATATACGACAGGACAAGAAAGTATTTGTTGATTGATAAAAAAGACGACCAAAACAAGATGTCTATTAATACATAAAATCGACTATAAATTTTCCTTTTTTTTCCTGACGCATTATCACTTTTTATTCCATCTGTAGACTAGACAAGTGATTCGCAAAGACAACGAGACAACAACGAACTTATGAACACATCTAACCAATTTTTTTTTGTCTCGTGTCTATGGCTGCTGGTGTGATATTAGAAATTTAATTACAATTATTTATAATAAATTTACATTTTAATTGTAACATTCCAACTGTATTTCACAGCAAACTCCACTTACGCCAGTTAACCTCCAAGCGACTCCCGGCCGCAGTATACTGAAGTCTACAAGCAAAACCGTGTCTAAATCCGGTAAGAAATCAATTAAAGTTGTTCTCTTCGATCAATCGGACACAGAACAAGAGACACAGAGTAATAATGAAGAAAACAAACAAACTGAAGTCCAAGATAACACAGAAGTTATCACAGATAGTGGTCTATCATCTATGGATGTAGAGAAAAGTGAAAACAAAGAAAATTCTAAAAGGAAGTCCAGACTGACGAGGCAGGACGCAGTGCAGGAGGACCGGAGCCCGGTCGTGACTAGGAGTCGCCGCAAGAGCCTGCAAATGTCTCAAGAAGAAGGGAGAAGTAGACGGTCTTCGAGGCGAAAGACCTTGCAAGAAACAGACGAGAACACTCCATCAGAGGTGGTTCCTACGCCGAAAAGGTCTTCTAGAAGGAGGAAGAGTTCTACACTGCAAAGCGTTATAGCTTGATCGTTGATAGAACATTGTTTATTCATAAGATTATCAGGCTTTTAAGCAAGCCACCAACCAAATCAGTTGTGGATTTGACTCCAATATGCATCACATATAAGTTTGGTATTTGTATAATTGTTGGTTTATTTAATATATTAGATATACAATATAAACACTCAGGTTATGAAATGAGCTCCCTGCCGAGGTCTTCCCAACAGACTATAGTATGGGATTCTTCAAAAGGGGGTAAAGAGGTTTCTTCAGGGTCGGCAACGCGCGCGTAATACCTCTGGTATTGCAGGCGTTCATAGGCTACGGTAACTACTTACCATCAGGTGGGCCGTATGCTTGTTTGCCACCTCAGTGGTATAAAAAAAAATAATAGCAAATTTCTTTTGACCTATGAAATGTATACTAATGTTTGTATTGTAGTTCAAATGTAATGGAGAATACAGACCAAGCTTTATACGTTGTCCTTTTTGTTTATAAAACGTGAGACATCTCGTAAATTTATTGTCTTTTTCTTTATGCTAAATTCTCTATTAGGGAAGAAAGTGACAAAACAATGTTATGTAGTGTTAGTTTTTATATAAAATAGTACATATACTACTCACCTATTGATTGAATGTACCTTGGCAATACTTTTAATGACAAGAGATGGCGTTACATAGATCATGTAGATGATTTATTAATTTGTAAAAGAAACTGGTTATTTGTTTAGAATTATTTTAATTCCGCTATTATTAGTACGTGTGTGAACTACCATTAGTATGTGTGTCACTGTCAACACTCAAAAACTGACCACCACTATTACCACCAGAAGTTTCGCAGCTTTCCATATTAGCCATAAATCTCCTACTGCCATTTTGTTCACGCACGTTTTGCGTTACGTGTTTCACCTCTAAACGAGGCATTTATAGGTAAATTAAATAGATCGCTGCCCAGTGCATGGTGTTAACCGTTCAAAACAATTAAACAAAATTCTAATCAGATAACGAGTGATTTGGAATTCCGTAAAATAACATCTAGAATAAGAACTTTTGGGCAGAATCAACAATTTTTGGGCATATATACATATCTTTCATCTCTTCCATTCTTCCATTAGGCATTAGCACGTCTTCCATTAGGGTTGGCAGAAACAATGTAACACTAAATGCTTCGATTCAAACAAACCTCTTTCGCTTCTTCCACATTTATATCAATCTTTTTTTATATGATCGCCGGTTACGGGTACTTTTAACTTGGCTCTTCTTCAGCACGTCGCCTATTTGGTCAACATACGTCCGTCTAGGGCGGCCCCTACCGACATCTTTATTCATTCTTGCTCTATTATAATTTATGTATAATTTTCTTATATAAATATTCTATTGTTCAAGAACATTTTTTTCCAAAGAAACACTGGAAAACGCCAAGAAAGTTAAACTCGTTTAGGCTAAGTTGATAGCCCAGCTGTATCGGGGCGTTCATTTTTTGTGTTATTTAGATGTATTGCTTTTTTGGTAAACATTTTAAAGGTTGTAGTTGTACTGCTCATGTCTATAGGCGACGGTTACCACTTTCCATCAGGTGGACCGTCAGCTTGTTTGCCATTCTAAGTTGTGTAAAAAAAAATAATCAATGTAATCAGTAACAATGTATGTGTAGGTCCCAGCATAGAATAGGCTACCCCTTCCTTTCCCGTGGGTGTCGTAAGAAGCGAGAGGGAGGGCGAGGGATGGGCAGCAGCGTCCCTCTTAAAACATCTCCAAAGCCTACCAACCCTTCTGCCAAGCGTGGCAAGTATTGACAACCCCCCTCTCCCAAATATAGGGGAGGCATATGTCCAGTAGTGGACGGAATGATTATGATGATGATAAATCAGTAGCAATAATCATTACGAATCATTATACACTATTAATCTTGTTTTTCCAAATAGAAAAAAAATACAAAATTCTTACAAATATAAAAAAAAAAATATGTTTTTTTTCAATTATACTATAGGTACAATATAATTTCTTCCATTTCATTCATCATCATCATCATCATCATCATCATCATCTCGGCCATTATCCGTCCACTGCTGGACATAGGCCTCCCCCATAGACTGCTATAAGGAACGGTCCTGAGCCACCTGCATCCACTGACTCCCTGCAATGCATTTTTAATTTGCAATTTCTCCGATTTACCGAGTTATAACTGCATATTATGGTAACCCTATTTACGCACACGTGGATAAAAAAGTTGACTTGTTTTAGCAAATAATTTCATGTCAATGTCAATACGACACTATCTATCTATATGATGTAAAGCTCTAATTAGGTCAGAATTCGTTTTTAGGAAGACCATGTGGAGGTCGACCTGGATATTGTTAGCAATAGGAATTAGCGTAATTATTAACAATCTTGTAATACGATCTATTTAGGTATTAGTACAAATAACATACCGGTAAATATACTGTGAGTTGGTTGAATGAGGTAATGAAAAACTTGGAAGTAAAATGAATGGAAAAAGGATTTGTGGGAATCCTTCTAATCTTGATTACCGGATGCCTTATGTATGTAGACTGAGTAAATCCATTAATATTAATACAATTAATTGTAATTAAATTGACAATATAATAGCCTGTAATGTTTTTCTATTGTTTTTTTTTTTTTTAATTTGTTAGAATGTGGCGTGTCTTTGTTTCACTACGAATTATGTAGTCTAGTGTCAAGTGCCTATATTATAATTATGTTCCAATTTATTAAAATAAAGTATTATACCTGGGTATTGTGTTTAATTTATTTATATCAAAGCCGACTGTCAGCGACGACCGTGAAAAGTGGTAGCAGTCTTTCTTTTATGCTTAAAAATACCACAAATAATTGAGAAAGCTGTTGATTTGTTGAATAGATAATTTTTCTGGCCCTCTTTGGCTTCAAAATTTGTATTTTGCGCGTTATGAGAGTAGATGTTGTAGTAGTGAGAGAACTATGTAAACGTTGAGGCTTCAAGATCATATTCAGTTGTTTCTGTTTATTCCAAAAATGGTCTAGCGTGAAGATATAAATTATATAGTTAAAGTCTATATTAAATGAAGTAAACAACTTTTTAAAGAGAGTTTTCCTGCTGGAAAAGAAAACTCTTTAAAAAGTTGTTGCAAACTCTGAGTGGATATATATATATATATATATATATATATATATATATATATATATATATCAAAATTAAAATAAGTATTTGAAATTATTTGATAGATCAACCTATATAAAAAAAAATTGTTACAGACTTATGATTTGTTTTTTTGTCAATGAAGAGAATTAAAAAAAAAAAATACATGTCAAAGGTAAAATCCCAAAAAAAAAGGTAAAATATTGTTAGTGTATTAACTTTTATGTCGGTAGTATACGTTCCCTACGTGTATGTATCGGAGTGTATGGCTAGCTTGCAGGCTTCAGCCAACTATATCCTTTGGCCAACGCTCGTGACCTACATGGTGTATTGCCAAATTGTTTGTTAGGTAAGTACCTATATTTACATAGAGTTAAACTCGCTTTGCTCAAATGGAATGGAATTATTTCTGCCTTTGTTTTAGAATTTGACATGTCCTATTTGTACGTAAGATAGCTGTTTTAATTTCAACAAGTCATCAGAGAGTTTTACGAAACAACTTAGAATCTAACTATGTTACAGAATATATACTAGTCTACCAGAGGGAGCCTTTGTACAAAAGTCGTATGCTTGGGTACCTCTGTCCCATTCGTGTTTCTACCGTGAAGCAATTTTGTTTGCATCGCTGTATTTCGGTTTGAAGGGCATATGGCAGTGAATTTACACGGTACAGAGGAATGACCTGAGTCCTCAAAAATGGCAACGCATGGGGGGTATCTGTTTTGTCCATGGTACTGCTCATGTCTATAGGCGACGGTTACCACTTACCATCAAGTGGGCCGTCAGCTTGTTTGCCTTCCTAAGTTGTATAATTTTTTTTTAATAGGTGACAATGAAATGGTAACCTCGTCTTCACTATCGGTATATGTTGGCGAGGCACCAGTGTCTGGTGACAGGTGAGGACGGAGGATGAATGCTAGTCAGTTGGCCAATCGTGACGAACACGACAAGAATTAATTACGGTTTTTAGGTAAAACCGCGTGGAATTCTACCTGATGGGGTATATTGCTAGCAATGGTGAGGTTGTTAAACCTGGCAGAAAGTTGTGACCGCGCCACTTTCTACGAAATAATTTTAAATGCTGAAAACAGTGTTATATATACTTTATTTTTGTTCAACAATCAAAAGTATATTATAGTGAAAGACAGTTTAATACTATTTTTTTTTTAAGTTTTTGTTACTGGCAACCCCAATCTCCATCCAATTCATGTATTCGCTCGCATGAATTCTCTATCGCTGGATTCGCTTACTACTTGACTAGAGAGTTTGTAGAACTGTTTCAACGAATGAGGTACCTTGTTAAAGTATTTTAAAAATATAACATTGTTTATGGCATATCCATTTCTGATCAGTTATCCATTTTGTAACCTATCCGACTCTATCCTTTCCGTATTCTCGGATAGCAAACGAATGCTAATCACAGTGCCCGCAACTCTGCTGTCTGTGCAGCAATGGGCCTGGACTGCAGCCAACGTATAATGCACCGTGAGGACTCTGTGGTCCTTACAGATAAAGAGATTATACTGTACCGTTTCAGCGTAATGTGGTAATATAATACAAGCTTCATTATAAGGCTATATGCACGTAGAATAAGACTTCACTTGTACCTATTCGTTATTTAAAATTATTAAGATTGCGTTCCACAAAGAAAATCTATTTCTATTGTGGCAATACTATTTATTTTAATTTTAAAACTATGGCACTAAACCGATTTTAATAGAATTTCTATTGGACCTATTTGTAAGTATATACTTTCAGATAAAGAATTTTTCAAATCAATTTACAACTGATGGAGTTATTAGATTACATTCACAAAAAAAAAAAAACGAAATTGAAACTACCTTCTTTTTGAAGTCAGTTAAAAAAGTCACTACTACGTACACCAAAACAATTAAAAGTTAGTACTATTTTAGATACATAGACAGATAATTATTTATTTGTTTGCTACAATACAGAATTATATATCAATCAATAGATGTATAAAATATAAAACATTATTTTAATAAAATAGTTTCATAGTTTTAAAGGATAACATTGAAAATTTCCAAAGTTACATTTAATTATAAAAAAAAAGATCCCTTAAGTAGGCGCCTATTTCTTTATAATGCTAATAGCTGGCTTTCATAAAATTTCACTCATACCATTTATGAATAAAGCCAGTCTATTTAGTTTAAGAATGTCTAATTGAATGCCTACTCAGTACATAAAAATATAATTTATTCATGGAAAATTTAACTCACATTTTGCTATTTAGACGCTGAATATTACGCTTTTGACGCTCGAAGGAGCGGGCAATTAAAAGAGCAATTAAAAATGGCAGTCGAGCCACTCATAATAATAACAATTAGGGCAGAGTTTTCGTTGTTAAACTGGAGATAACATGGGGTCAGATTACGTAAATCTATGCAAATTTAGCTGAAGCGACGCAACCGAGACCGTAATAGGGGGTAATTTTGAGTCTCCGCGCTGGCGGGCCAGGGAGGAGCGCGAAAACTCAGTTAGAGTTGGCTAATATCCGATATCTATATATCGAGTTCCTCTGGACATTTTTTTTAATGGATGATAATGGAATGGTAACTTTACCCACGCTATCGGTATACACCGGCGGGGCACCAGTGATAGATGACAGGTGAGGATGAAGCAGCGGGTCTACCATGAAATGAAATTCCGAAATTTCGGACCCAATTTCACGTTTTTGTTTATACCAAAATCGGACCAAGAAATAGAGTTTAACATTTCGTTCGTCATACATCTTATCATAAAAGTCCAAAGGAATAATATTTTAACATTTTTAATATTTCCATACGGCATGTATTATGTAATTTAGACATCAAATTTGTGTTTCGTTTGGCTCCAAAATTTCGGAAATCATTTCATGGTAGGCCCTCAGGTTAGTTAGCCCATCGTGACGAATTCAACAAGAATTGTTCACGATGGTTTCCAGGGGGCACCACGTGGAGGTCGCTCTGACGGACTACATTGCTAGCAATAGAACTGGTATGTTTGTGTGTTTAATTGGTTGTTGTTTTGTAACATTTCAAAATTAACCAATCGTGTTGAAACTTATATCTGTACTTAGTATTTGGGATAAAGAAGGACATGAGCTATTTTTTGTCTCACTCAATCAACATAATCTGATTACGCCAACGAAATCGCGCGTTAAACTAAACATAAAAAACAGAAAAGATATTAAAAAAATAAATACAGGTAGCGGGGGTCATAAAAATAATAAGAAAATAGTTGTGTCCCCGTAACATTATAAGAATAATAGCTATAGGCTTGTGCCGCGGCGCGACGCGTATAATGCGCGCCGTAATGTAAACAATATTGGCTCTGCGGACGGGGGGATGTTGTAGGGGCACCGCGGTTTTGATATTTACAGGACTTCAAATGTTTATTTTATTTGGACGTGTGGTCCCTGCGTAGAATGGGCCACTCCTTCCTGTTTTGAAGGTGTCGTAAGAGGTGACTAAGGGAGGGCGCAGGATGGGCAGCAGCGTCCCTGTTAAAACATCTCTAAAGCCTAACTGGGGTTGCCAACTTGTCTGTCAAACGAAATAAGTATTAATAAGTATGGGTCAGGAACATAGAGTGCATTTATATATAAGTATATATACTATTAAATACATAAACGACTATGCAGGATAGTAAACCTCTAGTTTTTCTTTTTATTGGATGAAAATGGTATGGTAACCCCGCCTGCGCTAACGGGATACGCTAACGGAACACCAGTGAAGGGTGATAGATGAGAATGAAAACAGGTCAGTTAGCCCGTCATGATGAATTCATCTGGAATTAATCATGATAGTTTCCAGGGAGAACCGCGAGGAGGTCGACCTGGTTGGGTATATTGCTAGCAATGGGATTCTTAGCCTCCATTACTAACAATCCCTTTCCCCCCGGATGGAAACCTCTAGTTCAGGTGACCCCGCGAACTTCGTACCGCCTAACAGTCGATACTTTAATTTTTTTGTTTTTTTAATACTTATTCTACTATTCGGGACGCCGGGTCAGCTAGTAAGATAAAAAAAGAAAAAAGAAAATTAATAAGTCGACAATTATATTATGTCAAAACAAAACGCCGTTGCACGTCACTCAATTGTTTTGCCTTCCTGGAACCTCTCCACTAACACTTGAACTTTATGGTATTGTATTAAAGTTCAAATTGACTATTAAATATTATTACGAATTGTTTATACGGGAATATAGAAAAGTGTTGTTTTTAAACTTTTTCAAGAAATTTTCAAAATTACGTACTTTAAGAAATATTCTATAAAAAGAATTAGCGAAATCGGTTCAACTGTTCTCGAGATTAGCGCTTAGCAATACATTCAGCGATTCATTTTTATATTATAGATTATAGAAGAAAGGAAGCTTTATTGGGGACCAATTGCATTTAAAGATCTAAAATTACTTTGTATGGGGGGGGGGGGGGGGAAAGGGATTGTTAGTGATGGAGACAGACAGAATCCCATTGCTAGCAATATACCTAACCAGGTCGACCTCCTCGCGGTTCCCCCTGGAAACTATCATGATTAATTCCTGATGAATTCATCATGATGGGCTAACTGGCCTGTTTTCATTCTCATCTATCACCTTTCACTGGTGATCCGCCAGCGTATCCCGTTAGCGCAGGCGGGGTTGCCATTCCATTTTCGCCCATCAAAAAAAAAATACTTTGTATATATATCCTGGAATTCCCATTATCGGTGTTGGCGACGCTACAGCGGCGAAGTCGGAGTGAGTTTATTAAAAATTGGATTTAGTCGACATAGGCGCGGCACGCGGCTTTTTATATTGAGTTATCATCTTATAGGGGGCAAAGCTTTCGGATCGGTGTACAATAATTTTATTTAGCCATCTACAAAAATAAAGGCATTTTATAATGTTATTTTTAGAAAGCGAAAAGAACATTTATTTGCGAGTTTTGTTACCAGCAGGGTCAATTATATCATCATCACCACCCTTAACCGTCTCCCCTTGGGGGGTTTTGTCAGTCAATTAGCTAAGGGATATATATTTTTTTTTATACAACTTAGAATGGCAAACAAGCTGACGGCTAATGGAAAGTGATAACCATCGCCTATAGACATGAGCAGTAGCATGGACATAACAGAGTATACTGTTTCGCCCATGATACCCCTCATGCGTTGCCATTCCTGAGTACTCAGGTGTTATTCCTCTGTACAATGTAAATTCACTATCATATTTCACCCTTCAAATCGAAATTGCGTATACTGTGATAAAAGTTAGCTGCGGTCGTATTAACATTTCGTACAGTTGCTGTCATTAATATTGGTTAATACTTAAAATAGTTCGACATAATAGGTATTTACAGGGGGAACAAGGATTCTTAGTAATGAGATCCAACAGACCTAGACTAGCAATATACCCTAACAGGTCGACCTACACGCGGTTCCCCCTGGAAACTATCGTTATTAATTTTTGATGAATTCATCACGATGTGCCAACTGACCTGCTTCACCTTCACCTATCATCCTTCACTGGTGCCCCGCCGGCGTATCCCGATAGCGCAGGTGGGGTTACCATTCCATTATCATCCATTGAAAAAAGGAGGTATTTACAGTTTTAATAAATATGTAAGTTGTTTTGTCACCTACAACAGGATAATTTCTAGATATAAATAAATACAATAAATATGTCTAAATATATTTTGGGTCACTGCAACACACATGGCGAAAACATATTTTCGTATTTTATGTTTTGTTTTATATTTAAAAAAAGAAATGTAAATAATTAGATTGTATGAACTCATTTGTTAATTTACGTGTTTTTTTTATACCACTGAGGTGGCAAACATACGGTCCACCTGATGGTAAGCGGTTACCGTAGCCTATGAACACCTGCAATACCAGAGGTATTACGCGCACGTTGCCGACCCTGAAGAAACCTCTTTACCTTCCTTTTGAAGAACCCCATGCTGTAGTCTCTTGGAAAAACCTTGGCAGGGAGCTCATTCCACAACCTGAGTGTTCGTGGGAGGAAACATCTCTGAAACCGCGCAGTACGCGACCATTGAGGCTGTAGGACACGAGGATGTACTCCCTGTCGATGGCGAGCCGTACTATGGTAGAAAATGGCTGTGGGCATCATATTGAACAATTCCTCTGAGCACAATCCAGTGCTAATCAAGTGTTTATCTATCTATCTATTTGATCTATTGTTTTAAAATTTAATTACAATTTAACAATTACTTGTTTAATCTAAATCAAAATATATTATTGGCCAAAACATCATTAAAAAATAGTCCAAAATAATAACTTAAAATATAGAAAACTAGAAACTTTATAAATGTTACTTTTGCGTTATTTATTTTTATTTATTGTATATATATTTTATATTGAAATAAAAACTATTACATTGTAATATGAAATGGATGCTCATAATAATATGAGGGTTCAACAGGGGTTGTAGGGGTACGAGAGTTCGAGGCTAACAAGGAGTAGTAACAAGGGTTGTGACTGCTTTTGATGGCCGATCATTTATTTAATTTGCTTCGACGGTAAAACATGGAAGGAGATGCGGGGAGAATTTTGAAGAATGAATCGTGGGATCGATTCTGAAGTAAAACTATTTTTAATATTAGCTGTTAATTTGTGATAGTTATTGTTCAAAGAATTTTATTTATTTGTATTAGGACAATAAATAATATGGGCGAAACAGTATACTCTGTTATGTCCATGGTACTGCTCATGTCTATAGGCGACGGTTACCACTTTCCATCAGGTGGGCCGTCAGCTTGTTTGCCATTCTAAGTTGTATAAAAAAATACTATTTATTTGATCTGAAAAATATTTTGTTAAAATTATGTAAAAATAAAAACTGCTTTTATATATACGTATCATAAATATATATATATATAACTTAATTTATGTATAATGATAAACTTACTAATTAAAATAAAGTTGTAACTAGATGGTATCTGTATATGAGATATATTTAAGAAAAATTAATATCAGAGAGGTTCATAAGTTTAACAAAGGCTAAAATAATAATTTTTAGAAATTTTGTTTGTATATTTATTCCGATATCATCCAAAACCAAATAGGAAAAAGCTAATTAAAATATATTAATATTTAGTTATTTATTTAACTATTTATTGTACTAGAAACATAAAAATATACAATAACAAATGAAATACAGTAACATACATTATATCCCATTTATTGATATTCGTATATAGTAGTGTATGTCTTTAGTATATTTAATTGTATGTATTTATTTATGTAATATTAGGGTATTTACATTATTTTCTGTTTTATGCGCATGTCTTCACGAAGCACTTCATTTTAACTTGTTGCTTTCGTAAAACTGGCTTAGTATTTTAATTTAATTTATATTTGTAAACCAACGTGTCTCGGTAATCTCATATGGACTGCCGCGATACGGGTTCTCCTAGTGCGGGGTCCAATGTACTCGCTGTTGTAAATTTTTTTGTGTTTGATAAATAAATAAATAAAAAAAATACATTACAGATAAAAATATTATAATGCTCAGAGGTATTTAAATTACAATCGTACCTATTCTTATTATTGTATACTGCAATGCATCGCCAGTGTAAATACGAGCACTAGTGTTTGCGAATGTATCCAAACTTGTTTAATCAACTCGGTACCCTCCTGCCGGCGACCCGTCAACTTAAAATATGGCTGACATTTTTCAGGGATTTAACACTGCTCACCCCCTCTTGGATGAAGGATAGTTATAACGAGGTGCGTTGTTTGCTAACACTGTACAAGTATTAATTCCGTTTAAAATTACTCTGTCCAGGGCCGTAGCTAGACTCAAGTTTAAGATAGGGCAAAAAACTTTGGTAGGGCAGAAGCCGTAATTAAATGACCTTAAAAAGCGAATCTGTCTAATTTTATTGGGGCATTTATTTTAAGATTTTTTAAATTAGGACATTGCCCCTCAATGCCCCCTCCCTATCTACGGCCATGACTCTGCCCTTTTCATTAATTGAAACTAAAAAGTTGCTTATGTAATATATGATGTTTATGGGGTTTCTTGACGGGGTATAATTTATTTAAAGTTATATGTAAAATTATTATTAGTATATTGCAGTGGATTTGAGGAAGTAGGCTAGATTGATTGCCCACGTTGAGGGGAAGCAAAGGGAGATTAATTTAAGCGAAACCGAATTATTGTTGATGATTTAAGATTGTTGGTATTTCGTGGAGCTTAAAGTACATTCTGATATGTAGTGAAATATAGTTTGTTACAATGGTATTTGCGCTTTACTTTATCAATGCAAGAAAATACGCGTCTGTTTTGACAGCAGCCAGAAGCCGGTGAAAGAAGCCTCTCCCCAAGACACATTTTCTCTCTTTATGGCCAACCTACTCGGATCGCCCACGTCTCAATATAATTTCTCTTTTTAAACATTGTAAATCGAATTAAAACCTAACATAAAATTAAATCTTTATATTTAAATAAAATTGAAGCTCTCGGTTCCTGACTAAATGGATTTTTTTTTACAACACAAGGGGGCAAACGAGCATGCGGCTCACCTGGTGGTAAAAAACTACCGCCGCCCATGATCACCCACAACACTAATGGCATTGCAGGTATGTTGCCGGCCTTAAAAGGGAATATGCTCTTTTCTTGAAGGTTGATTCCAAAGAATGGTTGTGCGTGAATTTAATGAAAATGTAAACAAAGGAATAATAACTGTTCTGAGAAATTATTCGAAATGATGCCCATAGTCATTTTTTATCATCGCGTCGCTTGTCATTGACACGGAATTCATTTTTACTCGCTATAATCTAAATTGTACGTACGGCGCGGATTCAGAAGAGTTTTTCTCCTGTGAACGCTCAGGCAGTGAAATGAGCACCCTGTCGATGTTTTTCTTAGAGATTAGAGTATGGGGTTCTCCAAAAAGGGTGTATTAATGTTCCTTCAGGATGAGCAATGCACACTTGATACCCCAGTGACCGTTTACCATCAGACGAGTTGTAAGTTTGTTTGCTACCTTCGTGGTATAAAAATATATACTTTTGCATTTATAATATTAACAGAAATAATAGGATGTCTCCAAATACACAGATGGATCATATATCTTGGATTCGCGCTGGCAAAGCCTCGTGTAACCTTTAAAAATGTTATAAATTACATTTTGCAGTATCTTTAACAACTTAAATGATTTTCTAAATTGTTCTGGCACGAAGCTGAGTCAAGAATCAAAAAACCGGAAACTAAAAACGTCGATTACGGTAAATGTAAAAGACAATAAAAAGTGTCTACCTATTCCCAACAACAAATCTAAGGGGTGTGTCACGCTGTTAAACATATAGGATCATATTTCTGTAATAGTTTATTTTAAACTTTATTTATTAATTTATACTTTATATAAGCTAATATTACATAAAAAATATGGTAGGTAAACAAATGTACTTTACAGCTTAATATAAATTGACGTGTATCAATAAAAAATAAACAAACAAAAGAACAGATTGGTACTTTATACCTTGATGGATTAGATACATGTTTTAGCATCATGGGCGAAGCAGTATACTCTGTTATGTCCATGGCACTGCTCATGTCTATAGGCGACGGTTACCACTTTCTATCAGGTGGGCCGTCAGCTTGTTTGCCATTCTAAGTAGCATAAAAAAAATCTTATTGTAACAGTAGTAGCAACTCATTTATTGCATACAGGTGTACATTATTAACTGCTTTCTTTACCTATTCCAATAATAAAGTACTGCGTTCGTGATTCACTGTTCACCCCAAAGGTTGACTGGTAGAGAATGCTCCTAGCATTAAGTTCACCTTTCGTACCATATTCTCTTTAGTTAATAAAGTTATTTAAAATAAAAATTACAGTAAATATATTGGTATTTAGTGCTGTTTGCAGCATAGTTTTTTAATATGTAAAATTGTTAAATTTTACAATGCTCATAATGAGTCTCCACGTCATTTATAATTTAGATATTATTACATTTTTTTTTATACCACTGAGGTGGCAAACAAGCATACGGCACACCTGATGGTAAGCGGTTACCGTAGTCTATGAACACTTGCAATACCAGAGGTATTACGTGCGCGTTGCCGACCCTGAAGAAACCTCTTTACCCCCCTTTTGAAGAATCCCATGCTGACTACAGCAATGATTAATTCCAAGAGACTACTCTTGGTAAATCCTCGGCAGGGAGCTCATTCCATAACCTGAGTGTTCGAGGGAGAAAGCATCGTTGAAACCGTGTTGTATGCGACCATCTAGGCTGTAGGGTATGGGTGAAAATGGTATGATAACGGTAACTCCGCCTGCGCTAACGGGATACGCTGGCGGGGCACCAGTGAAGGGTGATAGATGAGAATGAAAACAGGCCAGTTAGCCCATCATGATGAATTCATCAGGAATTAACCATGATAGTTTCCAGGGGGAACCGCGAGGAGGTCGACCTGGTTGGGTATATTGCTAGCAATGGGATTCTCAGTCTCCATTACTAACAATCTCTTTTCCCCCTAGGCTGTAGGGTATGAGGGTGTACTCCCTGTCGATGACGAGCCGTACGATGGTAGAATTATATACATGATACATATCTGTCACGCCTGTCTCCCATTTAGGTAGGTAGATATGATTACATGTTCCTGAATACCTGTAACTGAAGCAATAAACTGAATTGTGACTATTTTGTGTTACTATGGCACACGTATGTAAGAAAGAAATTGTTTTATATATTTTGCTTCTTGTTTTTTTTTGTTTATCATTCTTTTGTCTCTTTTACTGTGTATTATGTGTATGTTTGTATTGTTATTTGTGTGCTGTAAGTAATGCAAATAAATTATCTATCTATCTATATTTGTTAATGCGATATAACCCTTAAACGCGAGCGCATCGGCGGTGGTCCAGTAACACGGTGTCATCCGAAGCGCAGCGGCACCGATCGATTGGACGCGGTGCAGTGTGCACCGGACGGTATGATCAGACCACGGTAGACTTCGGCTTCGCGTTAATGGATTGTGAGGACTTTTTATACCTTTAAATTTGAATAAAATATTAAATAATAGTGAATGTAATGAACATACACAATGTATTTTATCTCTATTACTTATTTTTTTTTACTTTTTTTAATTTTTTTTCTATGGAATATCGCGGCTCACTTTTGGCCACAACAGAATATCAGTGTTTTGCTCTTTTTAGGGCGAAGCAATAAGCTGAGTTGTGACTGTTTTGTGTTACTATGGCACACGCATGAATGGGAAAAAATTGTTACTTACTTTATGCATTTTGTTTTTATATATTTTTTTTTTTATTTTTGGTACATGTATCTTTTTTTATCTTTTCTCACTATGCATTTATGTCTATTGTTGTTTGTGTATTGTAAGTAATGCAAATAACTACTAATAAAAAAGCTAATTTCTAAAAGATTATGTGAATTTTAAACTGTTCTTGTTTGCTTAAGCTATTTGTATTATATTTGAATCGAGACTGTGGTGAACGGTGTTGGTGGCAAGTTTACTCAATGTTTTCTTTGTTTAACATTATGTATTATTCTTTATTTTGTCACTGTTAGCTTTCCCAAATAAATGAAAAAAGAAAATAAAATAAATAAATTATCTATCTATCTATCTAAATATAAATTCTGATACAAAACATCTTTATTCAAATAGTCTGTCTATAAGCATTTTTAAATCGTAATTTTTTTTAAATCGGATACTTAGTTCAGCGAGCGAGAAATTCAACTCTTCCCCATCTTTTGTACTGGTCGCTTTGTTATAGAATGTTAATGGAACTGACATAATATCTAACACAGGTGATGTTTGCATCAGTCGATTTTCATGGTTTTTCTTGTTTTTTTTTTTATGCAGGACGATAATTTACATAAAAAATGACATTTACTTTAATTACTTTAAAAACGGCTTGATAGAAAACTAGAAAGTACAAGGAGTGTTTCTTTAGAAGGTGAAGGGCAATGAAAGAAAAAAAGAAAGAAAGAAGGAAAGAAGGAAAGAAGAAAAGAAGGAAAGAAGGAAAGAAGGAAAAAGCAAAGAAGGAAAGAAGAAAAGAAAGAAAGAAAAAGCTTCATTGATAACCAATTGCATCAAGGAAATAAAATAAGTAATAAGGCAATGGACGATTTCTATTTATGCAAGAATGGCTATGTTCAAAATATGAAAGCAAACCTGTGATCCTAAAATTATGGCAAGGCGATGGATCCCGTAGGCTTTTACTCAGTAGTAGAAGGCAGGCTACTCATCTTCCGGGATGAGTGGGATTCTGTAATAGATTTTTTACGTACAAAAAGATATACTTTAGATTTTTGCAAGTAGACAGTAATAAATTATTTTATTATGCAACTTAGAATGGCAAACAAGCTGACGGCTCACCTGATGGAAGGATGAAGGAAGTGGTAACCGTCGCCTATAGACATGAGCAGTACCATGGACATAACAGAGTATACTGTTTCGCCCATGATACCCCCCATGCGTTGCCATTCCTGAGGACTCAGGTGTTATTCTTCTGTACCCTGTAAATTCACTTATAAAAAATAACTAAATAAACAATAGAGTAGTCGTGTTTACTCGAGCTTCATTCATATGTTATTACCTTAAAAATAATAAACCTACAAAAAAATTAATGATTTAGCAGAGACAAGAAAACACGTAGGTATGATTCAGCCATTTTATTTAGAGAGAGAGAGAGCAATCATAGATAATAGGATACAGGGGAATAGACAATATAGACAATGTCGTTCGGAAATCATAATATACTTCCTTAACAAAATTTTATCTCGTCTTAATTATAATATCTAATTAATCTGTTTGTCCCAATTGTTATCGCTGTTGTAAATATGCAATATCAGCAATATTTGCTTATCAAATATAGAGATATAGTTGCAGGTACAATAAAATAAACTGTCATTATATATTTCACAGTTTCCGACACTCGATACAATATATTTTAGCGGCCGCCGCCGCGCCGCAGACAGCTGCCGTATTAACACGCTGCAAATATTTGCACAAACCCATTCTAAATTATGAGCTGTTAGGTTGTAAAATATTTCAATAAACTATTTAGGTGCTACTTTGTTATGTCTGCGGCGAGCCGGTGCAATAGCTCCGTTCCCTATACCGTAATTAGTGCTATTTTGAATTGTATGTCTGTTTGAATGATGGCGGCAAAATAAATCCATTTCCTCGATGCGTGCTCCGTTGTGGTTTTCGTTTAAGTGTGAAGCGAATAGCGGGAATTGTTTTTTAATAGATCTTACTTCATAGAATAACCCATCTTTTTTTTTAATGGGTGATAATTAAATGATACCCCGCCTGTGTTTTCGGTGTATAGTGACGAAGCACCAGTGAAAGCAGCTCAGTTAGCCCATTGTGACGAATTTCACTAGAATTAATCACGATGGTTTTCAGGGGGAACCGCGTAGAGGTCGACTTGACAGGGTGTATTACTAGCAATGGATCAGTTAGATCCCATTACTAACAATCCCTTTCCACCCACAATAACCTATCGTAAGAAGGGTCACCTTAGCTTCAGGACTAGACAATTGGTGTCATTTGATAACGATTGTTATTGGTAGTCATTATGTCAATCATTTATTTATTTATTTATCTTTAAAAAATAAAAATTTATACGAGTAACGAGCTTAATGCCATATAGTATTCTCTACCAGCTAACCATTATATAAAAACAGAAAGCGTATAAAGGGCAGAAAAATATGCGACGTAATTATAGTAAGATATTGAAATAACTCATTTAATCAAACTCTCGTTCACAGGGGAAGGGATTGCTAGTAATGCGGATTACTAACTACTCCCATTGCCAACAATATACTCTAACAGGTCGACCTCCCCGTGGTCCCCCCTGGAAACTATCGTGCTGAACTCCAAGTCCAACTCACGATAGGCTAATTAACCAAGCAGGTTTTCATTCTCACGTATCATCCCTCGCCGGTGCCCCGTCAACGTATACCGTTAACGCAGGCGTGGTTACCATTTCATTATCTTCCATTAAAAAAAATACTATTTCAATTAGTTACAAATTTATTCATCGTTTGAATGGATAATTTCTCGTCACTTGCACCAATCGCTATGACGCGTGTGGTACCATGATACAACACTTGTGTTGTGATTAAACATCTTCATTACTCTGTACCGTTTTTAATTGTCGGCTGTTGTTGGGGAGGTCTGTATTTTTTGTTGTTGTTTTTTTTTATTATTGTATTGTATACTTATAATAGTATCAAAACATAATTATATACTATATACGAGTATGTCGCAGTCAAAACTCTTAACCAGTCAGAAGTACTTTTGACTGATTTTACTAGTCAATAGTACCTATATTTGACTGGTTAAGAGTTTTGACTGCAACATATATATATATATATATATATATATATATATATATATATATATATATATATATATATATATATATATATATATATATATATATATATATATGTGTATATATCAATAATTACTAGTACAGTATTCGAGTATTCTAACACTTCACTAATGTATGTTAGACTGGGAGAGAATGCTTTTAGCATTAAGTTCGCCATGTACACACACGTATAGGTATAAAATAATAAATAAATATACAAAGTACGACAAAATAATATTAAGTAAAAAATAATAAAAGTTATACAAAAACGATAATTTTGCCTCACTCTGCGTGTTCTACCGCTTGTACAACGGATTGTGCTCAGAGGAATTATTCAATATGATGGCCACGGCCACTTTCTACCTTCGTACGGCTCGCCATCAACAGGGAGTTCACCCTCATACCTTACAGCCTAAATGGTCGCGTACAACGCGGTTTCAGAGTTGTTTTCTCCCACGAACACTCAGGTTATGGAATGAGCTCCCTGCTGAGGTTTCCCAAGAGACTAAAGCATGGGGATCTTCAAAAGGGGGGTAAAGAGGTTTCTTCAGAATCGACAACGCGCGCATGATGTGCCCTATTATTGCAGGCGTTCATATGCTACGGTAATCGTTTACCATTAGGCAGGCCGTATGCTTGTTTGCTACCTCAGTGGTATAAAAAAAAGAAAGAAAAAGAAATTATTGTTTCACTGAATTAGAACCACCCGTTTTAATAAAGTTAGACAGTAGTACCATTTTATCTTATATTCGCATATGGGGTCAGCTAAGCTGTTGCACGTCGACCCATATGGATCTTTCTTGCTTCCCCCTGCCTTGTACCATCATTTCATAGATCCTATATGTTACTCTAAGGATATCCCGCGGTTTAAAATATCTGTAGTCCCCTGGCTCTGGATAAGCCGTTCCCAGTAGACTCATACGCATACTTGCCAACGAATCGCAGTTGCACATCAAGTGTTCCATGGATTCTGATTTCTCACCGCACAGTCTGCACAGCGTGCTAGTACCATATTGTATAGAGGAATTCTTTAGATTTTTCTGGTAAATACAGCGAAGAGTAACCCCTATAAGAGCAGCTGATAAACCTATGTATAAACAGACGTACTTATTTTACAAAATGTTGACGATAGTTTGTAATTTTTACTTTTTGTTTTTTTTTTTTTGCCAAAGTTGTCTGCATGGGAAACACTATCTATCTATCCTATTTAAGAGCTGCGCTCTTGTCGGTGGAGCTCTTGCCACTCACTACGATTTTCAGCGAGTCTCTTCACCTCTTGATACGACACGACACCAACTCCTTCCTTGATCTGCCTGATGATGAACTATGTCTCGGTCTCCCTCTCCCCCTTCTTCCTTCTATCTTACCTTCTATTATAATGTTTCTAAGTTCGTCGTGTCGTATCATGTGTCCTAACATTTTTCCCCTTCTGTCCTCAATAGGACATGGGAAATGGGAAACACTGTTCATTTTAAATGTTTTTTAATATCATACAATTTAGTTATTTTTACTTTACTTTGTTTAAACTTTCGCATTATTTACTCATATTAATATCGAAACATCAGCTATAATCGATAATCGAGTCGCGTTAAGTTTCGATAGTGAATTTAAAATATCTACTACCTTTACCAGAGGGTGACTTTGTACAAAAGTCGTTTGCTTGGGCACCTCTGTTCCATTCGTATTTCTACCGTGAAGCAGTTGTGTTTGGCTGGCTGTGTTTCGGTATGAAGGGTGGGATATGGCAATGAATTTACAGTGTACAGAGGAATAACATCTCAGTCCCCAGGAATGGCAACGCATGGGGGGTATCATGGGCGCAACAGCATAGTTTGTTATGTCTATGGTATTGCTCATGTCTATAGGCGTCGGTTACCACTTTCCATCAGGTGGGCCGTCAGCCTGTTTGTCATTCAAAGTTGCATAAAAAAAATCTAACGATATAGTTTAATCAACAGTAGTCATATGTGTGCACATACGAGTAAGTAAGTATTAATTGTGTTCCAAGCAAATATATATGGCCGGATTAAGTTACGCTTAAGTTACGATCAAGTTACTTTACGGACCCCACTTGCGGCTCTCGAGACCGTATTAAATCTTACCTTTGTGTGTTTTATTTGAGTATTACAATGAACCTTGTGTTCGAGGTCCGAATAATGAAGTTTTGTGTAGTGACCTCAGACTGTAGACTAATTAGTGTTAGAGTCCATAGAATTTATAATGAAATATTTAAAAAGTAAGAAAAGTAATAAGCCTCCCCCTTAGGAGGTTTTGCCAGTAGTTGCCACGCTTGGCAGGCGGATTGGCAACCGCAGTTAGACTTTGGAAATGTTCTAAAAGGGACGCTGCTGCCTATTCTCGCCTTCCCTTAGTCATTTCTTACGACAGCCACGGGATAGGAAGGGGTGGCCTATTCTATGCGGGGGCCATATGGCCAGATGTTTGTTACTATTTAAACATTAGGAGAATAAAGGTGATATAACTGTGGTTTTTTTTTATTATTTATTATAATAACTGTAATCTGTTTACTGCTGGACGTAGGCCTCATCTATAAGGAGGGTTTGCCAGTAGTTGCCACGCTTGGCAGGCAGGTTTGGCAACCGCAGTTAGGTTCTAGTGATGTTTTAAGAGGGACGCTGCTGCCCATCGCTCGACCATCAAGTTTCTTTACTCGCTTCTTGTAGTACTACTATCGCTATACGCTGGTATCTCTCACTGGTACCCCAGTGAGAGATGATAGATATGAATGAAATCAGGTCACTTGGTCAGAATTAATGATAGCTTCAAGGGGATCCACGTGGACATTCCAGCAATGGGATTTTTAGTCTCCATTAACAAACAATCTCTCTTTTTTTTATACAACTTCGAATGGCAAACAAGCTGACGGCCCATCTGATGGAAAGTGGTAACCGTCGCCTATAGACATAAGCGGTACCATGGACATTACAGAGTATACTGTTTCGCCCATAATACCCCCCATGCGTTGCCATTCCTGAGGACTCAGGTGTTATTCCTCTGTACCCAGTAAATTCACGCCATATCCCACCCTGTCAAACCGAAACACAGCCATGCAAACACAACTGCTTTACGGTTGAAACACGAATGGGACAGAGGTACCCAAGCAATCGACTTTTGTACAAAGATTCCCTCTCGTCGTCTCTCCCCCATACAATTTCCATGGATTTTACAAAACCGTACAATATCCTAAAATCCCACGATTTTAATAGAAGCGTACTATAATCGATAAATCACCGGGCCAGGTATATCCTATCTAGGGGGCGACATCAAATTGAAAGGCGTAAAAAAGCTATAAAAGTCCACTCGTCCCATACACGTCGTAAATAGATCAAATCTTCGGGAATATCTTCAGAATTATTCCCGTTTCCTCGGATCGTAGTGGTGACCATATCTACAGTTGACTATTTCAGGACATTTTTCATTTTGAAGTTATTTCATTATTTATTAATACATCACGAGGTTTAAAGTTGTTAAATACATTAATTAATTGTTCTTTGTGATTATTTCTTATAATTGTTCGTATTTATAATAAGTTTACTATTGTAATTTTTTGGAGGAGGGGGGGGGGGAAGGGATTCTTAGTAATGGGGTCAAATAGCTCCAATACTAGCAATATACCCTGTTAGGTCGACCTCCACGTGGCTCCCCCTGGAAACCATCGTGGTTAATTCTAGTCGAATTCGTCAGGATGGGCTAACTGACCTGCTTTCATTATTATCAGTCATCCCTCATTGGTGCCTCGCCAGTATATACCGATAGCGCAGGTGTGGTTACCATATCATTATCAGCTATAAAAAAAATCTTTTGGAAGAAATAATAAAGAGTATCTATCTATTTATATCTATATGAGCTCTGTTAAGGTGTTGCAAATTACATATATACTTATAAATCATATTATGATTCATTTATTATGATAAAGAATCCAGGGTTGTTGTTAATATTGTTGTTTGTAAAATACCTAGTACATTAGTTTAACTTTATTTATATATTTAATGGACTAAAAACTATCTGGAATAAAAAATATAATACAGTTACAAAATTGTGTGAGTTACTAAACTCAACGAAAATAAAATAATGTATGTCAAATCGAATCCGCCACTATCGGAAGTTGAGGCAGTGCTGCCTCACTGCTACACCATTAAAGTCGTGACTTATAGAATGGGGACAGTCACAGAAATTAGGGGATGTTTATTCTCTGGTTCGTGGGATCACAGGATCATGACCTATTTACGATTATTATGTAATATCAGCCGTTAACCGTCCACTGCTGAATATAAGCTTTTCCCATAAGGGGAATTTTGCCAGTAGCTGCCACGCTTGACATTGGTGGGCTGGCAACTGTAGTTAGGCTTTGGTTAGGTTAGGTATGTTGTAAGAAGGACGCTGCTGTCCATCTCTCGACCATAAGTTCTCGTAGTCGCCTCTTACGACACCCACGGGAAAGAAAGGGATGGCCTATTCTATGCCGGGACCTATACGGTAAATTATTTATTTAAGAAAAATCCGATATATTTCGAAAGTGTAGTGTTAGTACCCCCATGTAATCAGGCAAGACACGTCGAGGGTGCGACGTGTCTGATAACGGGATTTCTCCCACTGAATCGACAGGAGCTCGCGACGAACCCATTGAACCGTGATTTTCCTCTTATTGCCCGATTACGAATGAAAAAAGACGGCTCATGGCTTTTTTGTATATGCCATAACTGTCTTTGTAGTTTAAATTAAATTGTATCTCCCTTTTTCCTGATATTTTAGATGATTCTAAATCTATTACACGTCTAATGAAAAAAGGGGATTGTTTATAGAACGGTTCATGTTTTTTTTTATACAACTTAGAATGGCAAATAAGCTGACGGCCCACCTGGTGGAAAGTGGTAACCGTCGCCTATAGACATGAGCAGTACAATAGACATAACAGAGTATACTGTTTCGCCCATGATACCCCCCATGCGTTGCCATTCCTGAGGACTCAGTTGTTATTCCTCTGTGCCCTGTAAATTGTACATCTTTATTTAATACATATATTTAATATGTATTAAATAAAGATGTACAACAGGCGAGCTTAACTCTGTAAGGGTTCTCTTCCAGCAAACCCTGAGTGGAAAGGAGCATTAATTACCAGCGGGCAGCGTGCGTGCAATAATAGAAGGAAATAAACCTTGGTAAAATATCACTGTCTAGCTTAATGATATTACGGTATTTGTGTTTTACGGTAGTTTATATCTCGTCAGTGTAGTTATTGGTTGAATTCGTCCCATTTTATTTTACGACCGCACTGTGTAATGTTGTTGTTTAACATTCCCATGTCGCCCGGGCACGTTGGGCAACCGTTGCTGCTCCCGGGGGACGCTCCTGTTCGCGTTTCGATTGTGACAAACCGATGCTTATTTATGATAGCAATATTTATTTATTTATTTATTTATTTACACATACACTAAACAAACTTTTCACTTAAATTAGTATTTAATTAGTATTCTGCTTCATTAACAATTTTTTTTTATTGATTTAAAATGTACAACTACTAATTTCCATTTACGATTTTGTTCGCATAAATCAGATATTAATTATGATGTTTTTATAATTTAGTCAACATAAAAAATATCAGATATCATGACGTTTTTTTTTTTTAATGGGTGATAATGGAATGGTAACGCCACCCGTGCTATCGGTATACACCGGCGGGGCACCAGTGAAGGATGATAGGTGAGCAGGAGGCCAGTTAGCCCATCGTGATGAATTCAACAAGAATTGTTCACGATGGTTTCCAGGGAGAACCACGTGGAGGTCGACCTGATAGGATATATTGCTAGCAATGGGATTGCTAATCTCCATTACTAACAATCACGTCTTCCCCCCACCGATAATGTATTAGGTAACAATAAAAATTGTTAACCTGTGGTTTAAAAAAAAGAGTTCCCTCCAAAACTGTATGACACCTGTATGTAATGTATACAGTCGACTTGTTCTTTCTAAGGTAGTTACTTTGTAATGTAATACATATAAAATAAAACAATTGCTACAGTGCATATTACTATTTCCCCGAGTATGCCCCCCTAGAACGGGCCACCCCATTCTTTCCTGTGGGTGTCGTAAGAAGTGATTAAGGGAGGGCGAGGGACGGGCAACAACGTCCTTCTTAAAACATATCTAAAATCCTAACTGTAGTGGTCAACCCGCTTGCCAAGCGTGGCAACTTCTGGCAAAACTTTCCTTATGGGAAAGGCTTTTGTCCAACAGTGGTCAGTTAACGGCTGAAATAATAACAATAAATAATATTGCTATTTAATTAAAACCATTATAGATAATATCGAATGCAAGCTCCTTCGGTGGGGGGAAGGGATTGTTAGTAATGAGGAGCTAAAAGGTTCGTTGCTAGCAATGTACCCTATCAGGTCGACTTCTACGCGGTTCTTCTTAGAAACCAACTTGGTTTATTCTTGTGGAATTCGTCATGATGGGCTAACTGACCTGCTTCATTCTAACCTATCATCCTTTACTGGTGCCCCGCCGGTGTGTACAGATAGAGCAGACGATGTTACCATTCCATTGTCACTCATTAAAAAAGGTTCTTTCAGTAATTGCATTTTTTTATACCACTGAGGTGGCAAACAAGCATACGGCCCACCTGATGGTAAGTAGTTACCGTAGCCTATTAACGCCTGCAATACCAGATTTATTACGCGCGCGTTTTGCATTTTACTTTTGCAGTGTAGATAGATAGTATACTCTTTATTGTTTCCTCCAAAAGATTACAATAGTAAACTTATTATAAATATAAACAATTACAAGAAATAATCACAATGGGAAAACAATGGGCGACCTTATCGCTAAAACCGATCTCTTCCAGGCAATCTTTAAATGGAGAGGAGTAATTACAAACAGTTTGATCGGAGGCACGATGAAATTCTATTATTTCTAAAATATAGAGATGTGATACATGTAATAATGTAAATATATATCCCTACTTATTATATATACTTATATACTATTATATATATATACACACACATACGTATGTACATACACACATACAAACACCTAAACAAATACATAAAAATAGGGGGGAAAGGGATTGTTAGTAATGGAGACTAAAAATCCCATTGCTAGCAATATACCTAACCAGGTCGACCTCCACGCGGTTCCCCCTGGAAACTATCATGATTGATTCTTCATGATGAATTCATCATGATAGGCTAACTGGCCTGTTTTCATTCTCATCTATCACCCTTCACTGGTGATTCGCCAGCGTATCCCGTTAGCGCAGGCGGGGTTACCATACCATTTTCATCCAACAAAAAAAAAAACATAAAAATACGTATATAAATACTGCTCACGTATACATTACGTATACACAAGTAAAACACAACAACAGTGTAGGTTCTGAATGTTGACATTCAACTCACGTTTTTCGAGAAAAATAATCGACTTACTGTAGACAGAAGTTAAATCTATTTAAAACAGTTTCTTTAAATAGATTCTGATTTCATCCCGTATAATCGCGGGGAGACGGTAATATAAAAATCCTGCCATTGCAGAGAATATTGTCTGAAGCTAAAGTTAAAATAATTATGGTGCCGGCAGACAGGCGCTGCCGGGTGCCTATTGTACACTAAGTGCTGTGGCTAGGACAATTATGGTATACGAAAGATGGCTCTGGATGCATAGGTACTATCGTATGGTGTCGATATTACTTTAATATAAGACTAATTAATAAGACTGTAGACCGGTGTTTCCCAACGTGGAGCCCACGCCCCGCAGGGGGGCAATTTGATAGTTAAGGGGGAGCAATTAAAAAATGGACTCGAAGCGACTTTGACCCTCTTTCTCCGAGCCATTTAAATTCTACGAGTACATATCGGTGCCAAATTTAACAAAAAAATGTAAATTAAAAAAATGCTGTAAATATTTATTAGGCATAATTTCTTTTGACGTTACCAAAATATCAACTGGGCAATTAGAGTCGTCAAGTAAACTTTGTCGGGAAAAATTATGTATGGGGGTATAAAAATTTTAGAAATGTTCAAGTGGAGTAGTGCACATAAAAGGTTGGGAAACACTGCTGTAGACAATCGATTAATTTAAATGTACAAGAATATTCTCTATATCAAAGGTTCCTAAACTTTTATCTGGAAGGCTTCACAGGACGTACGGCGCTTTCACAGCGTTTAGGCTCGCACTACGGATTGAAGCTTACAGACAAATTCTTCCTTATCTAAAAGGATATACTTCCAGTTTGTTCCCATACAAATTTTATTAAAATCCGTTTATTAGTTTAGTTTTTAAAATCGAATAACTTCCCACGATTGAATCCGATGTTCTATTGTGAAAGAGAATTTTAAATATTTGAAAAAAAAAAAAACATCTTGACTATAAACACTGCGTTTATATCTTAACCATTCATTTGACCTATTAAAGTGAGATTTTTAGAGTTGATTTAATAATCATAAATAATTCATTACAATGAATTACTTTGTTGATTATATTAACAATTTTTAAGTTACATTTTGATAGTACTTCTCTAGTGGTTTTAGTGTCATCACCAGCACAGTATTATCACATACAGAGTACAGACAAGTGCATTACCTAATTGAGACATTCCTTACAAAGCTATAAATCACATTTAACAGAAGTTAAAACCGAAAAATTGGCTATAAATCTCGGCTCTGAGCCTATAAATTCATTACGGCGGCGCCTCGTGAGGCTAACAGTGCCCACACTTTTAATTTACCGATGTTATATCAACACGATTGGAATTATGAGATATGTTTAACATTGCTTTCATTCATATTGTAGAAAAATATTGGGTGTTTTGTTTTGTATTTATTGCATTTATCATTCGACATTTGGTATTAATTTAATAAACATGTCTTTTATAGCAATGCGTCGTGTCAGAAATTAAGTTATATTTTTATTATTATTTATTACCTTACGTTATATGTATTAAGTCTACTCCGACTCTCGATTGACTCAACCTCAAAGGACTCCGTCTTCCCAGGTACCGGCCCTCAATTGTGCAACGATAATTGGGCAGTTTTGTTCTGGTTTGATGTATGCCCACGCATAGTTTATTAGATTAGATATATATGTATATATACTGATTGAATTATTATATAGAGATAGAATCAGCAGTTCCACCTAGTTGAAAGTTGAAACAAAGAGTAATAAGTTAATATAGATAAATTATTCGATCTACAGTAAATATGATTTATTTACATAAACTACATAAAGAAAGACCCTCTATATTTATTAGGGCTTGGGACCGTCAACTCTCAAAGCGCAGCCTAGCTTCAAACGTTCATTACCATTCATACACAAACATATGTATTAAGTAATAATAATAATCAATCGTACTCACCTCAGGCAATATAAATAGAAATACTTATGTAAATAATTAAATTAAACTAATTATGCATGAATGCATAAGCATGCACGCACGCACTCACTCACTCGAACACAACATATACACACGCGCGCGTACACATATACACACATACACACACACACACACACACGCACGCACGCACGCACACATGTACTCACCATTTTACATAGTTTTCTTTTTTTATTTATTTATTTTAGTTTTTGGTAAATAAAGTGTACTAATAAATAGGTAATCGCACTCATAGTCCCCAAGATACAGGTCTGGCCTAGTTTGGGGACTGATGGTAATGCAGATATTTCCTCGTTGTATATAAATTGTAAAAATTGTAAATTGTACCTTATGCAACTGTATCTTTCTTAAATAAATATTATTATATTATAAAATAAAATCCATTCATACTCGTCTTAGACTTCTATTATCTAAATTGAAAGGTACATAATTGTCCTGAAAAAAATCTGCACCGTAATTTTACTTTTACCCTCTTCATTTTAGGTTTAGACAATGTAATACTATATTTTCCGGTGTCCCATCGCCAGTATCAAAAACTGAGGACGGGACACCTAGTATTGAGTAAGTTTACCAATGAGAAGAAAACAAAAACCGCACAGACCTGCATGTTCTTTGCACACCGTCCTCTGTCATTAACGATCCCTCCTCTCTCATTTATTTGGAAGAGATAATGGGAGATGGGCGTGACAGATATGTACGTCTGTATGTATGTTTTATATATAACTTCGGCGAACAAGAAAAAATAAATTTTGAAAATATATACAACCTTTAAGGGGCTAAAACTTTCAATATACACGCGTGCGAAGTCGCGGGCAATAGCTAGTTTCTAATATACTATAAATATTAAACGGGATACTCGGAATATATACGACTTTATTGTTTGTTTTATTATTCTTTGGAAATCTAGTTCCGCCACTATTTATAACGCATTTTATGATTTCTCGTACAAGTCGCGGTGAATGTTGTGAATGAATCCAACTTCCTATTCTACTAAATTGTAGCAGTGGATAATATATAACAATATTTATATATTTTAGTTATAAAAATCTACGAGTATGTTAAAAGTCTGTTATTCAAAAAATAATATTGGATAACAGACTTTTAACATATTCAAAAATAGATATCCGACCGATACGGGCGGTATCGAAACGGGTGATGAACTTTTTTCCGCAATTAATGGCCAGAGGGATCAAATATAGATAGATAGATAGATAATTAATTTATTTGTATTACTTACAGCACACAAATTACAACATACATATACAAAAAAAGCGAGATAACATAAATGATAAAAAAAATAGATAAAACTAAATACAATTTTTCATTTCTGCGTGTGCCATAACAATACAAAATGGTCACAACTCAGTTTATTGCTTCGCCCTCAAAAGAGCAAAGCACTGATATTCTGTTGCGGCCAAAGGGAAATAGGGTAACAATAAAACAATACTAACAGATTATCCGTACAATAAATAGACATATATACAGTAAACAGACAGATATGACACTTTATCTAGCAGACAAATGGAACATAGAGATAACTTGCAGGAATGTCTAACTTTTGCCTCTCGATTAAGAATTTTTGGAAATTAATTTTGAAACTGGACTTATATACAGATATCGGATCGGTTTTCGTATTACTAATGGCTACCAAATAGGTTTTATAAGTTAAATGTTATAAGTATTCTAGTCTGAAGAGTATATGGTAGTGAAATTGTAAGCTGCAAGTACATTAGTTCTTAGTCCTTAGGAATGGTAAAGCATGAGACGTCCATAGGCGACACAGTATACTCACATCACATGTTCGATTTCCATGTCTATAGGTGCCGGTGATCACTTTCCATAAGAGGGGTGTCAGTTTGTTTGTTAATTAAATTAGCATATATTAATATAATTTAAAATTTTTCAATACGAAAGATACATATTCATATCAGCCATTAGCCGTTTTTTTTATACAACTTAGAATGGCAAACAAGCTGACGGCCCACCTGATGGAAAGTGGTAACCGTCGCCTATAGACATAAGCAGTACCATGGACATAACAGAGTATACTGTTTCGCCCAGGACACCTCCCATGCGTTGCCATTCCTGAGGACTCAGTTGTTATTCCTCTGTATCCTGTAAATTCACGCCATATCCCACCATATCCCACCCTTAAAACCGAAACACAGCCATGCAAACACAACTGCTTAACGATTGCAACACGAATGGGACAGAGGTACCCAAGAAAACGACTTTTGTACAAGGTCTCCCTCTGGTCTCTCTCTCACTGTCTAGTGCTGAACACAGGCCTCCCCTTATCGGGGAATTTTACCTGTAGTTGAAATATGAAAGAATATGCAGGGTGTATTACACTGCCAATTAGTCAGATTTTGTTTTTTTTTTACAACACAGGGAGCAAACGAGCATGAGGCTCACCTGATGGTAAGTGACTACGGCCGCCCATGGTCACCAACAACACCTACATTACATTACAGGTGTGTTGCTGGCCTTTTAAAAAGGAATATGCTCTTTTCTTGAAGGTTATGTTGTCGTATCGGTTCAGATATACTGCTGCTGGAAGTTGATTCCAAAGAGTGATTGTGCATGGAAGAAAGTGCCTTGAAAAATGTACGCTGGAGGACCGCCACTCGTCCAGATGGTTAGGATGAAATTTTAGTTTATGGCGGGTTGTACGATAGTGAAAATCGGCAGCAGGTATCAATCCGAACAATTCTTTAGAGCACTCCCCGTGATAAATTCGGTAGAAGATGCACAGAGACGCAACATCTCTACGCAGTTTCAAAGTCAGATATCGAATTTGGAGTGTTGGCGAGTTATTACATACACTTGGCAAGTATTATTCACCACGTTCGCTGGAAGTAATCGTAAGTAAATAAATAAATAAGATACAATAATAACACGACTCGTGCAATCTCGCAACGTTCAAAGCACATTTCGTGGTCTGATATATCTCTCGCAACTGTTTTCCTCGAATCATGTAGACTTGTGGATATTGCAGCCGGATTTGATGACTAATTTTGTAAATTCAGCACGTTAATGTACAGGAAGGTACATAATTTTTGATACATTATGAGTTTCCCGTGTTTGTGGATTTAAATATTGTATTTTATTCTGTTAAAGGGGGGGGGGGGATATGGCAGTGAAATTACAGGGTACAGACGCATAACATAGACTCAGGGGTGCCATTCCATTTTCACCCAAAAAAACTTCTTAGACTAGGGGGGAAGGGATTGTTAGTAATGCGGATTACTAGTCCTATTGCCAGCTATATACATTGTTGGAAAGTATTGTGCTAAATTCCAGACGTATTCATCACTATGGGCTGACCTACTTGCCTTTTCATTCTCACCTATTACCCCTCACTGGTGCCCTACCAGCGTATACCATTAGCGCAGGCGGGGTTGTCATTCCATTATCATCCTCTAAAAAACCATCTTAGTCTTCAAGAATGAAACTAAATGGTTGAGGCCCATCCCTCCCGCAGTAGCGTTCTTCCTAAATATCACTAAAAGCCTAACTACGTGGGCGGCCTTATCGCTAAAAGCGATTTCTTCCAGGCAACCTTTGGATGGAGAGGAGTAATTATAAACAGTTTGACTGGAGGCATGGAACTGTTCCTTTTTTTAATATGTATAATACATACGTACAATAATGTGAATATATCAATGTACATTTTAAGTTATTGATACATATTTAAATATTTATACTATTTTGTGGAAACAATTGTTTGTAAACCTAAATAATGAATAAAGAAATATAAAAATATATATAAATAAATAAGCAAGCGAATAAGTAAATAAATAAATAAATAATATAGTCGAATTGCAAACCTATTCCTTTTAGAAATTAAAAATGGAATCTAAATATACTATATGGATAACAAGTGTTTTATTTTGAAAATGAATGTATACGTCGTCGTAGTTTTCGACGTTCGAAAAATGTATTGTGCAAAGTCTAAATTAAACTGTAGAGTCCAAATTTATTCGATATGTTGTTCAGTGACGGAATTCCTTATTTCAGTCTAGACTGCCACTATTATGTCTCCGAGCACGTCCATTCCAGTCACGTGCCCCTAATGCACTGCCTACATCCGACGGGGCGCCGCGAAGAGCTATTGAAATATTCTATGCATTACCTCGGTACCAGCGTCGCGTCGTAACTTGTTTTGTAGGGGAGGCGTTAGGAAAATGTACGACTCGGGACATTATTTTACAATCGACTTCGAAACAGGTGGTGGTCTTCTATTCGACTATGGTTTTTTATGGTTTAATTCGTATATATTTTTTATATGGGTTTATTTTTGATACATAGATAGACAGATATCTTTATTGCTAACAACAATTTACAATTATAATCTAAAATTGGTTTATCTGAGGGATTGGTCGACTGTCAAATATTATGTATGGTGAACCGTCGACTACCTCACACTACGCCAGGCACATTTGGTTGTAACTAGAGAATATATGTAATCCCGGAATCCCGGAGGACAAAGGCAAAGGACCTTTTCATATGCAGCTATAATAATTATATACATATAAAACTGTATAAATTAAAACAATTAAAAATAATTTTAGAATGATGAAATGAATAGACGCAAAAAATAAAATTGTCTAGTGACATAATTTTATTTTTTGCGTCTATGGTCATATAGAAGAAATCTGTGGTAGAATGTTGATACATTCTACCAAAACTTTCTTCTATATTACTAATAATATAGAAGTTTTTGGTAGAATATTGAAATAAGAATAAGATTAAAATTTTGTATTACAATTGATTAACGATGACATAATTTTATTTTTTTGCGTCTGTGGTCATATCAAAAATTATTTTTATTTATTTGTTTTAATTTATACAATAAATTTATATACAATTATCATAGCTGCATATGTAACTGCCCGTTGCCTTTGTCATTCGGGATCCCGGGGTTGTATATGTTCATTAGATGCAACGTAATGAAAGTAATCCGAATTTGCGTCATAGGAGAGTAAGTATTATCTTTAAAGTTATTATCATATTTACCAGAGAGAAACTTTGTACAAAAGTCGATTGCTTGGGTACCTCTGTCCCATTCATGTTTCAACCGTGAAGCAGTTGTGTTTGCATGGCTGTGTTTCGGTTTGGAGGGTGGGATATGGCGTGAATTTACTGGGTACAGAGGAATAACACCTGAGTCCTCAGGAATGGCAACGCATGGGGGGTATCATGGGCGAAACAGTATACTCTGTTATGTCCATGGTACTGCTCATGTCTATAGGCGACGGTTACCACTTTCCATCAGGTGGGCCGTCAGCTTGTTTGCCATTCTAAGTTGTATTTAAAAAAAATTAACAGAAGAATAAGAATAAAAAACATGATAAATTATTACTATATGAGAAAAAAATTAATATAACCGTCCGCAAATTTAGAAAATTTGCTTCAAATTATCTTTAATTACAAAATAATCAATAAAAACTACAAATGTCAATTCTAACGCCATCTAGTATGTCGTGTCTATTTTTGTTTAAGGACCAACTAATTTAAGCACCATAAAAGATTGCTCTATAAAATTAGTCGACATATACAAAGAATATAAGTATAATTTCGAATACAAACAATAGACATTTAGCGAATGACAGACGGTGCTATCGTATGAATAATGCAGTCCGAGACGAGGGTAGGGCGCCTGAAGACGCGGCCCAAATGTGGCACAAACGAGTTTCTCATAGCTGGCCGCAGGAGGGAATCTTTTATGGGCAGGCCCTTTGAACGTTTTGTTTCTAACCGACTGCTGAAGAATATAGGGGAATGTTTCAGTTAAGTACTAACTGTATGTTCGGATTTGTGTCCTAAATGACTGGGTGCATTTAAGAAATTAGATTTTGCTTAATTGTGGCTGTGTAAATTTTACTTTTGAAATTTAGGAGTGGAGTTTTTTGTGACTTTTCTTCTACTTGAGAGTTAGTATTTTTTTTATTGATTGATGATAATGGTATGGTAACCCCGCCTGCGCTATTGGTATACACTGGCGGGGCATCAGTGAGAGATGATAGGTGAGGATGAAGCGGGTCAGTTAGTCCACTGTGAAGAATCTAACAATAAATCAATCACGAGAGGGAACCCCCCTGGAAACCATAAAAAAAACCTCACATGAAGTATTTTTTTAAATGGAATGGTAACACCGCTCGTGCTGAAAATAGGCCAATAACCCATCGTGACGATTTTATTAAAAAATAACTATGATGATTTCCATTAGGGAACCACCAAGGGGAATTCCACTTGACATGGGGTATTTTTTTTTATACAACTTACAATGCAAAACAAGCTGACGGCCCACCTGATGGAAAGTGGTAACCGTCGCCTTTAGACGTGAGCAGTAGCATGGACATAACAAAGTATACTGTTTCGCGTATGATACCTCCCATGCGTTGCTATTCCTGAGGACTCAGATGTTATTCCTCTGTACCCAGTAAATTCACTTCCATATCCCACCCTTCAAACCGAAACACAGCCATGCAAACACAACTACTTCACGGTGATATTGCTAGCAATGGGTATTTTAGACACCATTATTTTATTTTATTTATTTTATATCACAAAAATACAGAGTTACAGAAATTATGTTACATTAGCATTCAGAAATCACGTAGGTGTACATTAATACTAAATACATTCAAATTATTTAAATTGTATTAAAATCATGCAAGAAGTATCGTTTTAATGTACATTTGATGTTGCTAATAGTAATATTATTCCTTACATCGGTGGGTAGTTCGTTAATAAGTCGAGGAATTAGATAGTCGGCCGTACGCTCACCATAACAGTTATTTACGCGAGCGCTATTGGTACAAAGTTGCTTCCGTGCGACCGCCCTTGTATGATACAGCGTGATTAATTTCATTCCAATATTTTTTGTTAAAAAAGTTTTTCTTAAGATATGTGTATTTAAATTGTAGATGTACAGGTAAAATATTGCAATGTCAAAAAGACCAGTGACGATCCCTTTCCCCCCCATAATAAAGTAATGAGATCCATCTATATAATTATTTTATTTTCTTATTATTATTGTATTAAATTTCAAGTTATTACATAGAATATATTTTTACTAAGTATGAAAAAATTTAGGTTTTATTTTTAAATATTTATTTTTACATCATCATCTTCCTACCCTTATCCCAATCATTTGTGGTCGGCGTAATATGATTTTATCCATATTACAAAAAGATTTGGTTTTTAGTTTTACGACCGGCCACCTGCCTGATGTCAACCCTCTTTGGGAATGCAGTTGTTGGTGGTTTCCGCCACCTACAGTATGGAGGAAAGGATTGAGGAAAAAGGAAAGGAACGTTGGAAAAGCGTAAAGGAAATTGGTGAATGAGGGGAATAAGGGACAATATTTATTTTTACATATTTTTTAATAAATTTGAGATTATGTACCACAAAAAGTCGACTTCAACTGTGCCAAAAATAGTTATTTTTATTTAATACAAAACCACTGAACCGATTTTAATACATTTTTTAAGGGAGCAATCTGTAACTATATCCTTTTATATTAAAAAAATAATTTTTCAAATCGGTTTACAACTGATCGAGTTATGAGGTAACAAACAAAAAAAAAAGAATAACCGAATTGAGAACTTTGAGAAATTGAAATGATAAATAATTAATTATAATAATAAACTTTTTTCTATGCATTTTATAATGGAAAGTGGTAACCGTCACCTACAGACATGAGCAGTACCATGGACATAACAGAGTATACTGTTTCGCCCATGATACCCCCCATGCGTTACTATTCCTGAGGACTCAGGTATTATCCTGTAGATTCACTGTCATATCTCACCCTTGAAATCGAAACACAAACATGCAAACAACTGCTTCATAGTTGAAACACGAATCTATATGATTTCTTTTTTCTGTCTAAGGCTTTATTATTAAAATGTCAACCGTTGACTTACAATACTCCCAAGGATGTTTTGTCTCTAAACTACATGTAAAATAGCTATTAAATTACTATAAACACAATTATGCTTCCATCAAACCCGCGATAGTCAAAGGCAACACACGAAGAGCCGCGTCCAAAGTGAATAGTTTAATCGCGGCTGCGGGCGACGGCAGGAAATTGGCACTAGCTGAGCTTCCTGCACCGCGCGTTCCTCTGCATTACTATGTATTGTAAATAATGTAATTACGTTTCCCCCGTGTTGCCAGCAATAAATATTAAACTATAATATAATTTAATTTCGCGTTGCAAGCAGGTGGTTCCTTCACGCTTTTTTCCATGTGAAAACACCTGCGACGCAACAAAATTACTTTCTGGTAAGGCTTGCGGTTTTTCCCTTTCACGTATGTGTATAGATAAGTGTAGATTATTTTTGGGATGTTTTTTTTTTCTCAGTGTATATGATTACGTAATATGTTACAGAGTTTTGCAAAAAAAAAAATGTAGTATCAAATGAAAAATGTGTGGATATGAGCTTTATTTCAAACAAGGCTAATAATTGAACACTAAGTGTCAGGATAGGACACCTTGTCACCCAACCTTACCCTTTGTTCATTTCGTGTTTCAATCGTGAAGTAGTTGTGTTTGCATGACTGTGTTTCGGTTTGAAGGGTGGGATATGGCGTGAATTTACTGGGTACACAGGAATAACGCCTGAGTCCTCAGGAATGGCAACGCATGGGAGGTATCATGGGCGAAACAGTATACTCTGTTATGTCCACGGTACTGCTCATGTCTATAGGTGACGGTTACCACTTTCCATCAGGTGGGCCGTCAGTTTCTTTGCCATTCTAAGTTGTATAAAACTATAAAACAAATGTAAATCAAAAGAAGAAAAGAGAAATAAATACATAGATATATAATAATATATAATATATAAATATAGATAGATAAATAGATATCAGTCTAGAAGATACAAATATTGCACAGCATTTATTTACATAATGCAATTGGATTTTCCAAATCATTTTCCATACTAAATTTTGGGTAAGATACAAGATACAAGAGGTATGAGACCTTAATCCTCAGGATCGCTACTGCATGATAAATAAATGTATTTTTTTACATGAAAGAGTCACAAACATTCATTCGTCCATCCATCGTTTCAAACTTTCACATCATCATTTCAGCCGTTATTCGTCCACTGCTGGACATCCTCCATAGACTGCCATAAGGAACTAAGAAACTTTTACATATATAATATTAATTGGACTCTTACACATTCATTTTTTGACATTATTTACTATTATTTTCAATGTTATATAAATAAAAACATTGGTTTCATTAAAAATGTATACAGCTACAGCTATACATAAATGTAAATGCCTTTAAAATCCGGAAATTGCGAGTGCATTCCGGAATCTGAGCACGTGTCAAAGCTTAATAGCGCCCCCCTACCAAATAAATAATTAACGAATAAATTTCGTAGTTAGGATAAACACAATCAGTCCCGGCGCGCGGTACAAGGGTTGAGTCTTCTATCTTCTTGTGTTTATGAATTTTACTGTAAATTAGATACTTCGTTGCCGCGTCCCAACCCTTCGTGAGACCACAGTGAAACGCTCCATACCTGAGGGATTTTTAGATCCGCAAATACTTGAGCGATTTAATATTAAGATTAAGTTAAAACAATTTTAACCGTTCGTTTAATTAAAGCGAGGTTTCCGTGAGGTGGTACAGTTGTATACCACTTAGCTGGGTATCGTCGTTTTGCGTATTTAATTCGTATGACAATATTGCCGGGTGTTTGTATTTTGGTTTGAATTTGAAAAGAGTTTGTTTTATTACTTTATTATACAAAAAGACGACAATGCAGGCAGAGGGGGGGGGGGGACTGTTAGTAGTGCGGATTACCAGTCGCATTCCACATGGGTCTTTCCTCGAAAGCCATCGTGCTGAATCCCAGGTGTATTCATCACGATGGGCTACCTGATCTACCTTTTCATTTTCACCTGTCATTCCTCACTGGTGCCCCGCCAGCGTATACAGTTAGCGCAGGCGGAAAGGGATTGTTAGCAATGTAGTTTGACAGCTCTATTGCTAGCAATATGTCCTATCAGGTCGACCTCCCTGTGGTTCCCTCTGGAAACCATCGTGAATAATTCTTGTTGAATTCGTCACAATGGGCTAACTGACCTACTTCATCCTCACTTATCATCCTTCACTGGTGCCCCGCCAGCGTATACAGTTAGCGCAGGCGGGGTTACCATTCTATTATCATAAAAAAATGCTGTTACAAATATAAATAGTATTAGGTGGTTTTATTTTTTAGATAATTTTTTTTCTAGTTAACTGTGAATACCAAAAAGAGTAAAAATAAGTGCAAATAATAAGGTTCAATGATAATTTATATATATAAATAAGTAAATTATACTGTAAGTTTTAATATAACCAAAATCTTGAGTGAGTGTAAATCGCAATTTTCTGGCGATCAAAAATAAATTTTAAAAATAAGATAACATGACGTTAGTTTAATTATATATTTTATTACGCAGAATAAAAAAAGAAATGAAATACACGCATAGATACTCTACTACAACGGTCACTGTAAGCCCGCATTTTGTTTTATACAACTTAGAATAGCAAACTAGCTGACGGCCCACCTGATGGAAAGTAGTAACCGTCGCCTATAGACATGAGCAGTACCATGGACATAACTGAGTATACTGTTGCGCCCAGGACACCCCCCATGCTTTGCCATTCCTGAGGACTCAGGTGTTATTCCTCTGTACCCTGTAAATTCACGCCATATCCCACCCTTCAAACCGAAACACAGCCATGCAAAAACAACTGCTTCACGACTAGAAACACGAATGGGACAGAGGTACCCAAGCAATCGACTTTTGTACAAAGTCTCTCCCTGGTAAACTAACAATTATTAACAATCCCTTGCCTTCCCTAAAAAGCTTAGGACACTTTCGTTCAAACTGTCTCTATACCTAAAATTTAAGAAGGCTTATTACCTTCGATGATCAAAGGAAACAAACTACAGCAAACTAATAAATAACAAATTTAACATATTAAACATTCCTAGAATTAAAAACAAAAATCGTCATACATTTTTTTTCGGAATAAAACAACTAATGGATAATGGAATTCTGAGTGAAGAATGCACAATATCTGAGCGTAGGGTTGGCCCCCGCGTGTTAATTAAATGTTTTGAATACGTATCTATTATTAAAGGGGCGTGGGGGTCGCTCCGGGTCGCCGCTTTGTTGTAATCTGTGACAATTCGTGTTAACTGTGACATTCGATACGGGCTTGAAACGAGACACAGCCTTCGGTATCAAGTTGATTTTGTTTTGGAGATTAACTCTTAATTTAAAGAGTTTCTGGAGTTTCCTCTATTTAAATATATATGTAGTTATAAAGTGACAGAATAAACGGGTTATTTAAACGGATAATTGAGATTTATTTATTGATTTGCAATTTCATCCATGTTTTTTTTATATAACTTAGAATGGCAAACAAGCTAATGGCCCACCTGATGGAAAGTGGTAACCGTCGCTTATAGACATGAGAAGTACCATGGACATAACAGAGTATACTGTTTCGCCCATGATACCCCCTATGCGTTGCCATTCCTGAGGACTCAGGTGTTATTCCTCTGTACCCAGTAAATTCACACCTTATCCCACCCTTCAAACCGAAACACAGCCATGCAAACACAACTGCTTCACAGTAGAAACACGAATGGGACAGAGGTACCCAAGCAATCAACTTTTGTACAAAGTCTCCCTCTGATAAACGTGACCAAGATATGTTCATTAATTGGGATAAAGGTAACCTATATCTTTCTCCATTGAAATGAAATGAAATGATTCTCCATTCCATATAGTACATATATACCAAACAGCGATTGATTGGAGGGAAAGGGATTGTTAGCAATGGAGTTTGACAGCCCCATTGCCAGCAATATGCTTTATTAGGTCGACCTCTACGTGGTTCCCCCTGGAAACCATCGTCAACAATTCTTGTGGATATCGTCATGATGGGCTAACTGATTTACTTCATCCTCACCTATCATCCTTCACTGGTGCCCTGCCAGTGTATACCGATAGCGCGGGTGGGGTTACCATTCCATTATCATCCATTAACAAAAACAGCGATTGATTTAGCTGTTAAAACGTTAAGAGGTAACGAAAAAATAAACTCACATTCTTATTTATTATATTATATTAGTATTGGTCCCGTGTGGTCCCGGCATAGAATAGGCTACATCTTCCTTTTCCGTGGGTGTCGTAAGAGGCGACTAAGGGAGGGCGAGAGATGGGCAGCAGTGTTCTTCTTAAAACATCTTCAAACTCCAACTACGGTTGCCAATCCACTTGCCAAGTGTGGCAACTACTGGCAAATCCCCCCCAAAGGGTTTATGTTGAGCAATAGGCAGTTAAAAGCTGATATGACGATGATATTAGTAAGGATTTGTATTCACACCAAGGAATACACGAAGACATACATATACACTGACACACGACCCATTGAAACTGTGTAGAGATGTTGTATCTCTGTACATCTACCAAGTATACCATGGGAAGTGCTCTGAGGAATTGTTCGGATTGATACCTGCTGCTGATTTTCACCACCGTACAACTCGCCACAAACTAAAGTTTCATTCCAATCGAGGACGAGTGGTGGTCTTCCACCGTGCGTTTTTCAAGGTACTTTCTACTCACAACCACTCTTTGGAATCAACCTCCAGCAGCAGTATTTCCGAACTGATACGACAACACAACCTTCAAGAAAAGAGCATATTCCTTTTTAAAAGGCCGGCAGCACACCAGCTATATCGTTGGTGTTGTGTGTGATCATGGGCGGCGGTAGTCACTTACCATCAGGTGAGCCGCATGCTCGTCTGCCCCCTGTGTTGTAAAAGAAAAACACAGCACATACTTGTATTACAGTGTATTAAGCTAATTGGCATTTAGCTTAATACGGGCATTATTTATTTACTTAAATTACTTTATTGATCAAGTGACAATGTGGTTCAAAAGGCAGTCTTAATTGTAATAGCATACATATGTATTTTTAAAATAACTTCTATCAGATGGATATTTTAAATTTAATCGTATTTTTCTTTGTAATAAATACATATTACACGATATTATTGTTAATTGAGAGCTTTTTTTTATGGATGATAGTGGAATGATAACTCCGCCTGCGCTATCAGTATACGCCGGCGGGACACCAGTGAGGGATGATAGGTGAGAATGAAAAGGCAGAGTTAGCCACTCATGATGAACAATTGGAATTCAGCACGATGGTTTCCAGAGTGGACTAACTGGAGGTTAATCCGCATTACTAACAATCCCTTCCCCCCGTCAATTTTAACATAAGCTGTACAACGCAAATAAAATTGCGGGCATTGCTACTTGTTGCAGATTTGGCAATTAAAAAGCTTACAATGCCACGCGTGTGGGGGCTGTTGTCAGTCCTAATTAGTGACGTAGTTAGTACTTATGATATTATTTATAACGTCAATTAGCAACAAAACAACGTAAACATGTACCGAAACGAAACTGGCTCGCACACCGTTATTCGGACAGTTTGTTTTTGAGTTTATTTTAGTGGCAATAAAATTTACAACCTGTCCCAACACCAGATAAGAACCTCCGGGCGACGCTCCGGCTCGTCGGCCACAGACGCACGAACAAACAAACCTTGTTTGTTGTAGTTAATTTTATCATCTCATAAATAAACATAACACATTATAATTCTCGGCGTTTATTGTTGGCGCTGCAAAGATAAGTTTACGCCCATTCTATCCACATACAAATTTGGAACTCTGTACGTTCTCGTATTTTTAGTTGTAAATTAATTTTGTTCTTTTGAATGGAGACACTTTAGATTAATTTCCGTTAATTTTATTCGTTTAAAATATTGTCGAGTTGTACGGATTTTAAGATAAGGGCCGTGAAACGAATCGAATGACGAAATTATAGTGTTGTAAATTTTGAGTGATCGAGTGGTTTTTTTTTTTTATTGAGGTTGATTTAATTTTATGAATGGGTTTTGTTGGTTGGTATTTTTAATACCGAATGTATATTATTTTAATTTTGTGCAGTGAAATACACATGTTTGGGCGTGTTTTAAAAAAAGTTCGTAAGTTTCTATGCCTATAGAGAAAAAAGTATTTAATTTAATTTTTGTTCATAATAATAAAAAATGTTTATTTATTTATTTAACTCTTTATTGTACCATAAACAAAAATATACAATGACAAGTGAACAATTCAAGTGAAATACAGTAACATAAATATAGATTGAAATATATACCTACATAAATAAAATAAAAATACTACGGCAATCTCTTACAGACAACCTTTACATAGTTTTTTTCTTTTCTTTTTTTTTAGCTCTACAAGATTGATACAATTATGAGACATATCTAACCGCTTCCATGGCATATGTACAGTGCATTTACCATGTATTGGGATGACGATATTATTTTAGTACTGTCTATATAGTACATTTAATTTTACAATCTGCATCTTTATTTATTCATTTTATCAGCTTTTATCTCACGTTCCCCGACTTAAAATGTACGAGAAGATCCGGCGAAAGGTGTCGGATGTGGGCTCCGTAGCGGATTTCTGTCATAAGTGATGTCCGCTACGATGAAGAAAAAATATTTTCTTCTAAGAGTCTGTTCTAGTAATTTAGAGCTTCATATACTAACTCGACTTCCTTCCTTCTTATACTTGGCCGTATGATCCCGGTATAGAATAGGCCATCCCTTCCTTTCCCGTGTCGTAAGTCACGGGTGTCGTAAAAGGCGACTAAGGGAGGGCGAGGGATGGGCATCAGCGTCACTCTCAAAACATCTCTAAAGCCTAACTGCGATTGCCAACTTCCTGCCAAACGTGGCAACTACTGGCAAAACCATCCAAGGGGGAGGATTATGTTCAGCAGGTGACAGTTAAAGGGTGATATGATGATATTATTGCCAATTTTGATTATTTGCCCAATGGTTGACTGGTAGAGAACACCGTCCGGTGTTAAGTCCGCCATATGTACCTACATAGAATTTCACTGTGCATTAAAGTTTAAATAAATAATTACCAGAGGGAGACTTTGTACAAAAGTCGATTGCTTGGGTACCTCTGTCCCATTCGTGTTTCAACCGTGAAGCAGTTGTGTTTGCATGGCTGTGTTTCGGTTTGAAGGGTGGGATATGGCGTGAATTTACTGGGTACAGAGGAATAACACCTGAGTCCTCAGGAATGGCAACGCATGGGGGGTATCATGGGCGAAACAGTATACTCTGTTATGTCCATGGTACTGCTCATGTCTATAGGCGACGGATACCACTTTCCATCAGGTGGGCCGTCAGCTTGTTTGCCATTCTAAGTTCTATAAAAAAAAAAAAAAAAAAAAAAAAAAAAAATAAAAAACTAACTAAAGGTGCCGTGTTAGTGGAGGCGAGAAGCATTACTTCGGTTTTATGTACATACCTCTTTAATTTAGCTTCTTAAACTTAAAATTTTAACGGTTAAGTACGGATTCTTGATCAGCAGTACAGAGTACAGCCATACAGTATAGAGTAATAAAGATTTTTTTTACAACACAGGGGTAAACGAGCATGCGGCTCACCTGATGGTAAGTGACTACCACCGCCCATGATCATCCGCAACACCAGCGGCATTGTAGGTGTGCTGCCGGCCTTTTAAATAGGAATATACTCTTTTTTTGAAGGTTACGATCAATTATCAAGATTCCATTTACGTTATTGAATACGGAACCCTAAAATAGAGACATTATTTTATGTCTTTTGAAGTTGCGATATCTCAGCACAGACAGATCAGCTGAGTTTATATTATTAATACCTTTAAATTAGGGTCGGATTGTTAGTAATGCGGACTACCAGTCCCATTGCTAGCAATAAATCTTAATCTGCCTGGAAGAGATCGCTTTTAGCGATAAGGTCGTCCATTGTTTTCTCATTGTAATTATTTCTTGTAATTGTTTATATTTATAATCTTTTGGAGGAGACAATAAAGAGTATCTATCTATCTATCTACAAAAAGCACGATAAAGGGGCAACATAATCTACTATATTTCTGTTTTATGACTTAAAATAGGGTTTAATAATAATGCCTATATACTATTTAGATCTCAGACAAAACTAATCCAATGCGAAGCGGTTGACAGCAGACAATTCGTGCCGGAGCTAATCCGCGCTTTCCTGTCGTTTCCTGATGTCATGCAAATCTTTTGCACTATTTGTAGAGCTAAAAATGCTACGACCAATCTTTATTATTGTTTTTTTATGCAATTTAAAATGGCAAACAAGCTGACGGCCCACCTGATGGAAAGTGGTAACAGTACCGTATGTTATGTGTACAATTCGCATCTCGTAAAGATCTTTGTCCGTACAACACAAAATTTTTTAACCATCATAAATGAGTATTCGTTCTGCAATGTATTTAAAAATTTACTTCAAAACTTCAAGAAGTGTATTTCAAAAAGCGATTTCAATTGTGAACAAAAACGATATACGACCAGATGTTTCTTACTACAAATATTTTTATAAGTAAATTAATTTGCGTGCATTTTTGAATAGTCAATTTATTATTCTACTGCCTATTCGGAATGCAACTTCAGCTGAGAAGAACGGGCGAGATACTCAGCTGTTGCTTTTTCAACAAAAGTTGATTTTACAATTGTAAATATGTGCTAATATACTCGTAGTACAAGAGTTATTTTTATTATTAGACAAATAATGCCTATTACAGGAAATATGATATTTTATATATATACCATACCATATTTGCTTTGACATGTCACTCTCGCTTGATAATATATTGATAAGATCTACCCCAAACTAGCATTTAAACATAATTTGCGCTCTTATTTCTTAAAAAAGGTCGATTTATTAATTTCATTCCTTTTTTTCACACTTTCTCTTTAACCCTTAAATACCTGAAATTTCAAATTTGCAACCGAGGTTTGCATTGTTTCATCGTTAAATAAATTTAAATATTTTGATTACCGTAATGCTTAAAGTATCAAAAATAATACCAGATGTATTTTTCAAAATAAAAATATCAAAATATCGTTTTCATTTACTACTACTACTATTATTTTTCCCATTAGTAAACACAGTAAAGGGTACACTTATATATTTTTTTATTTGATTTAAAAAATCAGGCTTTTAAGGGTTAAAATTAATCTTGCTGGTTACCTTGATTGTTTCAATCGCTCTTGTAATACAGTCAATTCTTTGTTATAATAATTTTTTTATGGAGCGTCCTCTGTTGCTTTTAAATTCACTGCCATATCCCACCTTTCAAACCGAAAATGCCACAGCCATGCAAACAACTGCTTCATGGTAGAAACACGAATGGGATAGTAGTGCCCAAGCAAACGACTTTTGTACAAAGCATCCATTTGGTAAATATTTATGTATATGTTTGTGTCAGTCTAATGTTTATGATATATGAATATATCAAGTATTGGTTTATTTTTCCTCTATTCAATAATGCACCGCCTACTTATTTCTCGGTTTGCTCAACGGTTGATTGGTAGAGAACACCGTCCGGTGTTAATTCCGCCAAATGTACATAGAATTTCACTGTGTATTAAAGTTTGAAACAATAAATATACATATATATACATATTTTTTTCTGGAAGTCACATAAATAGTTGACCGCACTACATAACTAAAATATGGAAGTTGCGAAAAAAAGGTTGGATTCATACAATAATAGATACCAGCCTTTGTTATGATTTGATCTAAGTACACACAAAGGAAATAAATCTCGGTGGGGTCACCGAGTCGAGTTCTTGAGATCTCAAGTGATCGTTGATTTGACAGCCGCTTGCGATGTACACTCATATACAAAGATATAATTTTAACTGCCCATTAAAAATGAGACGATTTTCGACTCTAATTGAAGGGAGTAAGGAAGGATTGTAGTTCGTAACCAGATAAAAGGATGGCATAAGGTTTCTTTATTAAGTTCGCGAATGATAGATACTTAAGTCGCCTTTGAAATGTTGATGGGGTCTCGTTACCTTTGTAGGTGTCTCGGATTTAGTGTAATTCTGTTTAGAGTACTTTAGTTTGTAATCAAAAATGTTCGGTAGCTTTATCTCTATTCAGGAATTACGTAATTACAGATTCATATTATGCTTTTCTAAGCAGAACTGACCGTTATGGTCTGAAGGATTTAATAATAATAATAATAAACTGAGAAAAAGAGAAAATATCTCGACCTGACTCACGAGGAGACCGAAATGTGGGGGGTGACATCCACCGAAATCATTCCAATCGTTATGTCGGTGAACGGTCTTATCCCAACCAGTCTGGAACAACATCTCAGACGGTTGGGATTCCGAGGCGGCTCACTCTTAGATTCTGCCCGCATTGTACCGGTGTCTCTCCCTGGGGCCCTGAACCCCGGCTGAATGTGCTTCTGCCAGGGGTTAGTTTGCCATCTCCTCTCCTTAAGAGGGGAGATGTGAACTTTGTAAAAATTTCAAAAATAATAATAATAATAAACTCTTTATTGCGCACAGTAGAGATGTATACAATGATTTATTATCATTTCAGCCATTATCTGTCTATTGCTGACCTTCTTCCATAGACTGCCATAGGAACGGTCCTGAGCCACCTGCATCTACTGACCCTTTGCATTTGAGGTCGCCACTCAAGAACTTTTCTTTCACATCGGTAGTCGCTTCTTCGAGCTTTGTGACCAGCCCGTAGCCACTTCACCTTGCTTATCCTTTCTTATCTTTTAATTTATTTAACTCGTGGTATATTGATGGTACATTAACGGCGAAAGGCGATAGATGGAAAGACAATTTCAAACGTGTTTCAGGTAGCTAAAGATTTCCTTATGTTTTATGGCTATATTTACTAGTAAAAAATTAACTGTTGAAATAATTTATACACTTCGAATCGTGTTTTTGCCACAGGGGGCAAACGAGCTGGGTTTTCATGGTTGTGTTTCGTTTTTTTAAGGGTGTAGTTATAATCTAAGGGGATAAGATAAGATAAGGATGATTAATATGTACAGTAGACGAATCACAGGGTATGGATGCAGGCATAATACCTCCAACAGACGTTCAGTGTCCGGTGTCTTAGTATTTAGTATTTCAGTGCCTAGTCTCTGATGTCAGAGTTCCAAACCAGTGTCCGAGAATCTAATGTCTAATTTTACATTGTCTAGTGTCTAGATATCCGAGTGTCTGAGTGTCCAATGTCCAAGTGTCTGATGTCCGAGTGTCTGAGTGTTCATAATCTGAGCGTCTCATGTATGAGTGTATTGTGTTCGAGTGTTCAGTGTCCATGTGTCTAATTCCTGAGTATTCAATATCCGCATTTCAGGTCATATATGCCAGCCAATAGATAAATGTCGAGCTCTAAAGAAAGGCAGCTCAAACTGTCTTCAGTATTGACACCTTTTTTTATTTTTACAACACTGCGGACAAACGAGCATGCAACTCACCTGATGGTAAGTGGCTACCGCCGCCCATGATCACCACAATACCAATGGCATTGCAGGTGTGCTGCTGGCCTTTTAAAAAAGGAATATGCTCTTTTATTGAAGGTTATGTTGTCGTATCGGATCGGAAATATTGCTCTGTAATCTGTACCAGATTCTCTTTACTCGGGTGTTGCATGTGTTTGTAGGCTATGATAATTGTTTTTAACAAGCAGACCATATCTTTGTTTGATACTTTAATCATATTAAAATGCATGGCACGAAGGACTGCTACTCAATATAATTTATCATAAAACTACCACACGTACCAGGGTGGGTGAACCTGGTTTTTGAAATATGACATTTGAACTACGTACTCTTATCGATTATTTATACTCGACCTTATAACGACAATATTTATTCCGTCAACAGCCCGTCACACTGTTGACTTAACATTTGACTTGTGGTCCTACACCATCTTTGATCAAACATAATTAAGAAATAAAATTTCGTCAGGACATTTTCAAATAACGACTTTAAAGTCAGGCGACTGAAGTTTATTTTTAAATGTCCATCTTCGTTAATTAGACTATGAGTTTCATTTACGAATTTTGAGATAAAAATTCAAAGTCATGGTGGACTTTTAATTCAATATAATCTAGGTGTGTAAGGTAAAGAGAAGTGTAATGCGTACAAATAAGGTTGATATTAGTATATTCGGGTATCACGAGGGTTGGTTTGGATTTATTGCGAATATCAGTGACCTCTGTTTTTGTTAGCTGCTAGTTTAGTGAACAAACAGGGGTGGGTGAAGATGCGAGGTTGGAAGGGATCCTGTTTGCGACTTACAATATACTATTGCGTTTATTTCATAGACAGATACGTAGATAGATAGGTAATCAAGACAAATAATTAAATAGAGGACCTTCTAATCAATAAACGTTCAACTCAATACTTGGTATGGGGGGAAAGGGATTGTTAGTAATGGAGACTGAGAATCCCATTGCTAGCAATATACTCAACCAGGTCGACCTCCTCGCGGTTTCCCCTGGAAACTATCATGGTTAATTCCTGATGAATTCATCATGATGGGCTAACTGGCCTGTTTTCATTCTCATCGATCACCTTTCACTGGTGCTCCGCCAGCGTATCCCGTTAGCGCAGGCGGAATTACCAATCCATTTTCGTCCATAAAAAAAAAAAAATACCTCCTTATAGGGGTTTGAGACTTTCAGAGGGGCAAAAGGCCCAGAGAAAATTAAGAGGCGAGAGTCGAGATCATTCAGGTTTACGATATTACATGTTCAAATACAATTGTTGGCGATAGTTGTTTTAAATTCGCAACAGATCGTAAGTACAATTAAAATGGGGGACTCTAAAATAAACATACTGTTAATGTTGGCGGTAGACAAAATAAGGTTGAGGAACTATACACAGTGCCTAGAAGTGTCTCGCCAAAAATGGCTTAATTTTTTTATTTTTATATGCCTGAATTTGTATCATACAAGTTCGTTTTTAGTTCATATGGAGACTTGCACAATTCGCCGATGAGTGCATGAATATTAGGCATATTTTAGGGATGATAATGGAATGGTAACCACGTCTGCGCTTAAGGTATACGCTGGCGGGGAACCAGTGAGGGACGATAGATGAGAATGAAAGGGCAGGTCAGTTAGCCCATCGTGACGTACACTAGGGGTGTCACGTGCGCATCACCGACCCTGAAGAAACCTTAATACGTGTTTTTTGAAGAACTTCCTATATAAAGTCTTTAGGGAAAAACTTGGCAGGGAGCTCATTCCACAGCCTGAGCGTTCGCGGGAGAAAATTCCTTTGAAACCGCACTGTACGTGACCATTTAGGTCCCTGTCGATGGCGAGCGGTGCGACAATAAAAGGTGGCTAAATTATTCAGCATTATCTATTTTGGTCTAGTTTCGAGGAAAATCAACGTAATAGTGGTGCATGCGTCACACGAGTGGCGGGAGCGTGAGACTGTACGCATGTTTAGACTGTGTTTTGTTTTTTGTACGTTAAATTGACGATTCTACAGCTGTCTCGTTCAGAATTTTGGCTTACTTGCAGTATTTACGGTTGCTTCCGCAGTCGTTTGGAAGTTTTGTGCTGCCTGCGGTCGCGGAGTAACTAATGTCGTTTTCTAGGTCAAATGATCTGTTTTTAGATAGTGAACATTTTGATTAGATTTTTTTTTCTGATATATTATATTTCTTTCTTTCTTCTGATATTTTTTTTCCCGGATTATGATTAAAGCAGCGAGATAATGTCAGTATAAATAATTATTGTTAGTTGATTAGAATTATTTTGTTTAATTTTGTAAACACAAAAAAGCTTTTTATACCAGAGGCAGACTTTGCACAAAAGTCGATTGCTTGGGTACCTCTGTCCCATTCGTGTTTCAACCGTGAAGCAGTTGTGTTCGCATAGCTGTGTTTCGGTTTAAAGAGTGGGATATGGCGTGAATTTACTGGGTACAGAGGAATAACACCTGAGTCCTCAGGAATGGCAACGCATGGGAGGTATCATGGGCGAAACAGTATACTCTGTTGTGTCCATGGTACTGCTCATGTCTATAGGCGACGGTTACACTTTCCATCAGGTGGGCCGTCAGCTTGTTTGCCATTCTAAGTTGTATAAAAAAAATCTGTTTGTTTAGTGTTTATTAAATTACACTTTAAATTAGAACACAGTAATCATATAGATAAGATTTAGTTAGCTAATACAAAGAGATCGGATTTCTAGATACCATTATACCTTTATTAGTATTTACCCGTGATTTCGTCCGCGTGACCGGGATATGATTACTGATCGGGATAAAAGCAGCCTATATTCTTCTCCATTAAATATAGTACGTGTATATTAAATTATAAAATAAAAGAAAGGGTACAGAGATTTCTTCAGGGTCGGCAACGTGCGCGTAATACCCCTGTGATTGCAGGCGTTCTTAGGCTACGGTAACCGCTTACCATTAGGTGGGCTGTATGCTTTTTTGCCACCTCAGTGGTATAAAAAAAATTTTAGTGATTAGTTAAGTCGTTAAGGCGCTATAGGATAACAAACAAATACACTCACTTTTACATTCATAATATTAGTAAGGATCTCAGAAAATGTAGTCTTTTTTTTATACAACTTAGAATGACAAACAAGCTGACGGCCCACCTGAAGGAAAGTGGTAACCGTCGCCCATAAACATGAGCAGTACCATGGACACAACAGAGTATACTGTTTCGCCCATGATACCCCCATGCGTTGCCATTCCTGAGGACTCAGGTGTTATTCCTCTGTACCCTGTAAATTCACGCCATATCCCACCACCCTTCAAACCGAAACACAGCCATGCAAACAACTGCTTCACGGTAGAAACACGAATGGGACAGAGGTGGCCAAGCAATCGACTTTTGTGCAAAGTCTCCCACTGGTCGTCTATGTCGATTAAATAAATAAATGTCAACAGGAACAGTTTCTATGCCATTTTTCGAATGGTTTGTTGTCGTCGGCTTATTTTGGTCGCGTGTGGCGTCCACCTGAGCCGCCGGCTGGCACCTTGCCAGCGGTCCGTGCACACTACACGTAAAACATCTAGTCAGCTAATAGCCAATTATTCGATGTTACCGCACTGCCAAATGCGATGACCACTTGACGAGTTCGGTGTGCTCGGTTTTGTCTATATATTTGCTGGACAAAATAGGTGTATTTTTTTTTATTTTTATACAACTTAGAATGACAAACAAGCTGACGGCCTACCTAATGGAAAGTGGTAACCGTCGCCTATAGACATGAGCAGTACCATAGACGTAACAGAGTATACTGTTTCGCCCATGATACCGCCGATGTGTTGCTATTCCTGAGGACTCAGGTGTTATTCCTCTGTACCCAGTAAATTCACGCCGTATGGTATTTTTATGGCAACCAAGCGTCAAATAGCCCCATACTAACAATATACCCTGTCAGGTCGACCTTCACGTGGTTCCCCCTGGAGATCATCGTGGCTAATTCTAGTTATATTCGTCAAGATGGGCTAACTGACCTGCTTTCATCCTCATCAGTCATCTATCACTGGTGCCCCGCCATTGTATACCGATAGCGCAAACGGGGTTACCATACCATTATCACCCATTAAAAAAAATGGCAATTAAGTGGGAGGAAAGGGATTGTTGGATAATGTTAGATAGATAGACAGATAATTTATTTGCATTACTTACAGCACACAAAAACAATATACAGTGAAAAAAGATAAAAAAAGATGCATGTACAAAAAATAAAAAAATAAAATAAAAACAAAATGCATAAAGTAAGTAACAATTTTTTCCCATTCATGCGTGTGTCACAGTAACACAAAATGGTCACAACTTAGCTTATTGCTTCGCCCTAAAAAGAGCAAAACACTGATATACATACTGTTGTGGCCAAGAGTGAGCTGAGAAATTCCATAGAAAAAAAATTATGATGTTATGTTACAGTCTTTTTTTTTTTACAACACAGGGGGCAAACGAGCATGCGGCTCACCTGATGGTGAGTGACTACCGCCGCCCATGATCACCTACAACACCAGCGGCATTGCAGGTGTGCTGCCGGCCTTTTAAAAAGCAATATACTCTTTTCTTGAAGGTTATGTTGTCATATAAAATATTATATTTACATTTAACTTAAATTCAATTAAACCACAACGGGAATACATAGTTGATTGCTTCTTCTGATTATCAAATACGGATCAGATCAGCTCACATCGTAGATGCCAGTATGTTTATTACTTTTTATTTATTTTTCAAATCTTTACCACTCAATTATACCAATCCTCTTATTTTTAAGTTAAGATACCAGGACCATCATGAGGACTCAGACAACGAAAATCTGGGGACACACCCAGGACATCTAGATTAGACCCTTTTAGAAAAGACCACATTCCAAATTTACCAGACTTTGTACAAAAGTCGATTGCTTGGGTACCTCTGTCCCATTTGTGTTTCAACCGTGAAGCAGTTGTGTTTGCATGGCTGTGTTTCGGTTTGAAGGGTGGGATATGGCGTGAATTTACTGGGTACAGAGGAATAACACCTTTGTCCTCAGGAATGGCAACGTATGGGGGATATCATGGGTGAAACAGTATACTCTGTTATGTCCACGGTACTGCTCATGTGTATAGGCGACGGTCACCACTTTCCATCAGGTGGGCCGTCAGCTTGTTTGCCATTCTAAGTTGTATAAAAAAAATTGGCCCGACTGAGAATCGAATCCAGGACCTCATTTACGTAAAATAACGTGGCCAACACTGTCCCACAGAGGTCGTCAATGCATGCATGTATTTATTGGTTTTTAAATTGAAATAAGTGTATTGATTTTTTGTAAATATATAATTCATTGTTTTGTGATCAAATGCAGTCTATACAGTACTCAGTATCAAAGCCGAGGCGTAGTTTAGCCTACCACATTCGTTTATAACAAACATACGTGGGCGGTACGTTTCTAGTTATCCCATTGATTATTTCTAGGTAGTTCCCAACATGAAATGTGTACGTTTACGTACTATGCGTGTTAGGAAATAATACACTGTCATATATAGGATAGGTCATAGATAGGTAATAGGATTCAAATAAAATAAAATAATAAAAACTCTGTGGCAATCTGGCAACGTGTCTATTTTTTGAATTGTCAAAGGTGTTTTTTTTAATGGGTGAAAATGGAATGGCAACCCCACCCGCGCGAACGGTATACACTGACGGGGCACCAGTGAAGGATGATAGGTGAGAATGAAAAAGCAGGTCAGTTAGCCCATCGTGATCATTCAGCACGATGGTTTCCAGGGGGGACCACGTGGAGGTCGACCTGACAGGGTATACTGCTAGCAATGGGATTTGTAGTCCGCATTACTAACAATGTTGAATGTTAGCAATGGAGATTGACAGCCGATATTAGGTCGACCTCCACGTGGTTCCCCCTGGAAACCATCGTGAACAATTCTTATTGAAATCGTCACGATGGGCTAACTGACCTGCTTTATCCTCACCTATCATCGTTCACTGGTGCCCCGCCGGTGTATACCGATAGCGCGGGTGGGGTTTACCATTCCATTATCACCTATTAAAAAAAAATACTGTGACATATTTATATGAAAGAGATAATGTTATCATATATCTATGACAGTGTATTAAGCCTGTCAGCGTAGCGCCGGGGGCTCGTTAGCGCGTCGCTTTGTGTTCATTACAGTTACGGAGATAAGTGCAGACAGACGGACGGACGTGTTGCGGGCTAGTCTGTAATTATGCTGTTTACAAGGGCGGGTTATGAATGGGCGTGATATTGTTTGCTCTTAGTGCCGGATAGGGTATGTCTACGGGGAATAGTTTTTTTTTATGGATTTGTGTCTATTTCTACAGAACAATGGTAAATAATAATAAATAAATGGTAAATTTATTTATTTTATTTTATTTTTATACAACTTAGAATGGCAAACAAGCTGACGGCCCACCTGATGGAAAGTGGTAACCGTCGCCTATAGACATGAGCAGTACCATGGACATAATAGAGTATACTGTTTCGCCCATGATACCCCCCATGCGTTGCCATTCTTGAGGACTCAGATGTTATTCCTCTGTACCTAGTAAATTCACGCCATATCCCACCCTTCAAACCGAAACACAGCCATGCAAACACAACTGCTTCACGGTTGAAACACGAATGGGACAGAGGTACCCAAGCAATCGACTTTCGTACAAAGTCTCCCTCTGGTAAATAATAAATAATGGTTTCTTTTTGATGGGTGAAAATGGTATGGTAACCCAGGTGATACGCTGGCGGAGCACCAGTGAAGGGTGATAGATGAGAATGGAAACAGGCCAGTTAGCCCATCATGATGAATTCATCAGGAAATAACCATGATAGTTTCCAGGGGGAACTGCGAGGAGGTCGACCTGGTTGTGTATATTGCTAGCAATGGGATTCTCGGTCTCCATTAATAACAATCCCTTTCCCCCCTATAAATAATGGTTAATAATAAATAATCAAATATTTGATTATTTATTATTAATATTCACCTCGTTTTGGGGGGAAAGGGATTGTTAGTGATGGGGTCAAAAAGCCCCATTCAATGATGGCAAGATTATTATGCAATACAGACACATACATATATGACACACATAAAAAAATATATGTTGTTGTATCAGCCATTGACTGCTGAACTTAACCTACCCCATAAAGAGTTTTTTGCCGTTAGTTGCCATACATAAAAAAAATATATGCTGGACATATGACTTGACTATGACACCAGAGGGAGACATTGCACAAAAGTCGATTGCTTAGGTACCTCTGTCCCATTCGTGTTTCAACCGTAAAGCAGTTGTGTTTGCATGGCTGTGTTTCGGTTTGAAGGGTGGGATATGGCGTGAATTTACTGGGTACAGAGGAATAACATCTGAGTCCTCAGGAATGGCAACGCATGGGGGTATTACGGGCGAAACAGTATACTCTGTTATGTCCATGGTACTGCTCATGTCTATATGGGCATATATAGGCGACGGTTACCACTTTCCATCAGGTGGGCCGTCAGATTGTTTGCCATTCTAAGTTGTAGAAAAAAAAAACATTTGATCTCCTTTTTTAAAATCGGTTGACAAAAATCACTTAAATATATCCCAGCATTTGTCGTGACCAGTGCCGTCTTCTTTATGAGCCAGTGTATTAAGAAGTAACGTAAAACATTCTTCCGTGAGATATGCTTATCACATAATGCGAGGAGGTATTCCGGGCAAAAAGTAGCTATGGCATGCAACATATGGTGTGATGTCACGTAACTGGCTTTGAAGGAGGTAGGCACTTAATTTAACTGTATTTTTATGTGTATTTTATGTTGTTCTCGCCAATTCTGGATAGATTTTACATTTGTGTGTTGTCATTGAAATGGGTAGTTGCCAAATCAACTGCTGGATATAAGTCTTGCACAATGTCTTTTAACATGGGGGGGGGAAGGGATTGTTAGTAATGGAGACTGACAATTCCATTGCTAGCAATATAACCAGGTCGAACTCCTCGCGGTTCCCCCTGGAAACTATCATGGTTAATTCCTGCTGAATTCAGCATGATGGGCTAACTGGCCTGTTTTCTTTCTCATCTATCAACCTTCACTGGTGCTCCGCCAGCGTATCCCGTTAGCGCAGGCGGGGTTACCATACCATTTTCACCCATCAAAAAAAAATGTCTTTTAACATGTTCTTTTTTTACACTGGGGCCCACACATTATTGGTCTTTTTTATTGGAGAGTTTATGGTTATAAGTCACCACGCTGAGCAAATGAGTTGGCGATTGGAAGTTTTAAAAGATTTTTGAGTGAATTTTTGAAAGGAGTTTGGGGGTTTAAATGTACATTAATATAATGTTAAAGTAATCGAAATTTGTTTCTATTGTCAATTCTAGTTTCATTTAAACAATGTAATTACTCAAGGGAAATGGAAAGCTTTTTTTTATTAAATGTTTGAACAATTTTTCAAACAAGCCGAGACGGACCACCTTTTGATTAAAGTTGAAGATTTATAGACAGAAATACCATGGACATAACAGAGTATACTGTTTTACCCATGAAATACCCCCATGCGTTACCATTCTCTGAGGATTCAGGATTTTATTCCCCTGTGTGAAGTAAATTCACGCCATATCTATGTTCAAATATATAATACAGCCATGGAAACACAGCTGCTTCACGGTTGAAACACGAATGGGACAGAGATTTATCGAGCAACAATCGAGTTTTGTACAAAGTCTCCCTCTGGTAAATGGAAACGCTCAGCTCAAGGGAAATGGAAACGCTGGGGACCGTTTTATTATTTTAGTGTGTTTGAACAATTTTTCAAAGAAGCCGAGGGATACGTTGGACTTACCATTTAATTAAACTTGAAGATTTATTAAGAAATACTTACTAACTGAAGCACTTATTTACTGATTGAAAAACTCCAAAAAAAAAAACGCTGTTCTCCTCTTTATAGGGAGAATCGTGTCAAAAAAAAACCATCCATTATGGATGGTTTTTTTATGTGTGAAGATGGAATGGTAAAGACATCTATGTTATAAATATAAATTAGCGGGGCACCAGTGAAGGATGAATCGATGAGAATGAAGTCAGCTCTGTTGATTCATCTCGGCGCATTCATTAGGAATTAACCACGATATTTGACATCAAGGGGGATCACGTAGATAGAGTACTTTTTACACTGTGTTTACCCGTAAAGGGTCGCCGTCAAGAACCTTTCTTTCCCGGTTCTTTGAGCTATGTGACCAGCCCGTTGTCACTTCAGCTTGCTTATCCAAAACAATATTTTTTAAAAATTCTGTCTGTCTCTCTCTCTGCATATATATATTTCTTTTTCTCTTTTGTTATCATTTTCCACCAATACGAACTAATCTTCTCATTCACATCAGCCTTTAACTGTCCATTGTTGAACATAAGCCTCCCCCTTAGGGAGTTTTGCAATAGTTGCCACGCTTGGCAGGCGGGTTGGCTGACGACATCCATGGGAAAGGAAAGGGTGGCCTATTCTATGCCGGGACAACACGGCCCTATTTTTAACATTTAATTTTTTCGTTACTAACAGTCTTTTCACTTCATCAGTGGATAGTTAGGAAGTTTGGCACACTAAGTAGTACAAAGCCCTCTCTGTGCTACTATTGCATTATTGCAAAACATAAAAGTAAACGAAGTAAGCTCTATCAACTGCAAAAAGAATAATAAGAATCGTTTTAGAATTGTCAAAATTATCGTTTAGCAAAACAATTAATCGTCGCATTATATTCCTCTGTTTTAAAGTCGGTTGTAAAATATAAACTCATAGTTGACTACGTAAAAAGTACTATATCTTTTTGGCCATAGATCACTCCGCGTATGGTGCCCACAACAGCACTGGTGGGACACCATTCCCCGATGTCGTTTTGCTGCGACAAAAACCGAATGGTCATATCGTAGAATGCGCATAAAAGACCGATAAGTAATTGTGGACTAAACGGGGGAGGACTGCGGTTTTTGTGGACTTGACTGTACCCGGCTGTATAGAGTAGATTAAACATATAATGATACAGTATTTATTAATGACTTTGTATTTCATTGGTGACTTTTTATACCACTGAGGTGGCAAACAAGCAGACGGCCCACCTGATGATAAGCGGTTACCGTAGCCTATGAACGCCTGCAATACCAGGGGCATTACGCGCCTGTCCTGACCCTGAGGAAACTTTTAAATCCCTTTTTTGAAGAACCCCGAGAAGAAAGGATGATAATGAGTACTGTCATTTATTTCAAATTTTGATATTATACCGATTTTTTTTATACAACTTAGAATGGCAAACAAGCTGACGGCCCATGTCCCATTCGTGTTTCAACCATGAAGCAGTTGTTTGCATGGCTGTGTTTCGGTTTAAAGGGTGGCGTGGCGTGAATATGACGTGAATTTACTGGGTACAGAGGAATAACATCTGAGTCTTCAGGAATGGCAACGCATGGGGGGTATCATGGGCGAAACAGTATACTCTGTTATGTCCATGGTACTGCACATGTCTATAGGCGACGGTTACCACTTTCCATCAGCTTGTTTGCCATTCTAAGTTGTATAAAAAAAAAAACAAATATACATACAGACAGACAGAAAAATTGGTAAAAGAAGAAGAAAAAAAGAAATAGTTTATTTAAAGAATCATGCAATTCGCACAATAGCACACAAGACAAGAACAAAATAAATAAAAAAATAATATACTATACAAATAAAAAGCGTTTACCGTTTTCTGCTCAATTAAAGTCTAAATAAAAAAAAAAATATTTAAAAATAATAAATAAATTAACAGTAGGATAACTCTTGAATTAAATAAAACATCCAGAAAGGTTTGTTTTGGTTCTTTTTTTAAGTCATCTGATATCAATTTTTCTTAACTGTCTTCCAGACTTCGTCGAGTTATAAGTTTGCTATAATAATTACTTACCAATATTCCTTTTGAAATGTATCCTTGTGTCTGCATCTGCGCGCGTCCTGCTCTGTACAGTTCGCGAGTACGCCCGTACAGAGGTAATGGCAGCGATTAGTTGCCATTCAGTTTTTGCCGACCACAATCTGTCTCCGTGATAACATCATGCGCTGTCGCTCCGTGTCTTCCCTTACACGCTGCTCTGCAACCACGTCGAGTTTGTATATATTACGATATGATCTTACTGTAAAAATAAGTCGAACGACTCACTTATACATTTATATCAACGTAGGTAAAGATTTTTTATATAACGTGGAATGGCATACTACAGCTTGTAGTACTTATCTAATGTACAGTAAAATCGTGTTTTTTTTTTTTTTTTAAATGGATGATAATAGATTGGTAACTCCGCCTGCGCTAATATGCCCTATCAGGTCGACCTCCACGTGGTTCCTCTTGGAAACCATCGTGAACAATTCTTGTTGAATTCGTCACGATGGGCTAACTGACCTGTTTCATCCTCACCTATCATCTTTCACTGGTGCCCCGTCGGTGTATACCGATAGCGCGGGTGGGGTTGCCATTCCATTATCACCCATAAAAAAAAAAAAAAAACTAAATAACACTAAATTAATTAATAAAAAAATAACCGTGAGTATTGTGCTCACAAAAGACATGTCGTGCTCTATGGTAGTTCCACCTTAGTCACAGTGGTATCCAATCTGTCTACCAACCATCATATGAGAGGCAATAAGATCCCTTCCTGATTACCAGCTGCATTTCTGCTTTTTATACTTTAGCTCTCTATCGGCTATGTGATTTATGTGATGTTTGTGCGGCGTGGAATCTAGCGCATGTTTTCACGTTCTCTATGCGCACGCTTCATTGTAACTATTTTACATTTTTACTCACACTTATATTTTGTTGCAGAGGATTTTTTTGTGCCGCTTTTAATAGTAAACATGTTGTCAGTCCGCCTGATGATATACGTATATAGTATATAGATAGCAAGAGGACTGTGGCTTATGGTTGAGAAATAATTATGGATAGGTATTCTATACAAATTTGTAACTGGAAAATGTCTGGATATGGTTTTAAAAAGAAGCCCAAATGAGTTTTTCAAATGGTGGTTATATTTGTTTATGTCTTTTGACCACAACAGTCGTATCAGTGTTTTGCTCTTTTGAGAATAAAACAATAAACTGAGTTGTGACCATTTTGTGTTACTATGCGAAAGGAAAAAAATATGGTATGTACTTCATGTATTTTGCCTGTTTCTTGTATATGTATTCTTTTATATTTTTTTGTGTATGTCTATCTATGTCGGTTGTTATTTGTATGCTATAAGTAATAAATTAGCCCTTAACTGTCCACTGCTGAACATAAGACACCCCCTTGGAGGTTTTTTTAATGGATGATAATAGAATGGTAACCCCGCCTGCGCTAACGGTACACGCTGGCGGGGCACCAATGAGGAATGACAGGTGACGATGAAAGCAGGCCAGTTAACCCATCGTGATGATTTGCACTAGAATTAACCACGATGATTTCCAGGAGGAACCACGTGGAGGTCGACCTGATAGTGTATATTGCTAGCAATGGGACAGATAGACCCCATTACTAACAATTCCTTTCCCCCTCACTTGGAGGGGTTTGCCAGTAGTTGCCGCGCTTGGCAGGCAAATTGGTTACCGCAGTCAGGCTTTAGAGATGTTTTAAGAGGGAGGCTAGTGCCCATCCCTCGCCGTCCTTTAGTCGCCTCTTACGGCACCCACGGAAAAAGAAGGGGTTGCCTATTCTATGCCGGGACCACACGGTCAATCTATCTATGTGTATGCAAATATGTAGCTATACTTTTCTATTAGTATTTTTCGCGGTAAAATGTATATTGCAGTGACAAAAGCCGCAGGGGGGCGTCGTGGGCGACGCGGCACAATGTCGCGTAATATGTGTCATTACGACTTCATTAGGCAAATGTGAGGCTGCATAGTGATCTTGCCTGCGTACTGCGCCTTTATCTCGCGCTTTTATTTCTAGTTTTTTTTTTATGACAATATCACAATTACTTTGCTATTCGACCTTCGCGGTGCAGTGGTCGTGTACGTCTCTTTACGTATATCAGGTAACGAGTTCGATTTTCGATTGAAATATTTCTAAATTAACTAAGGTTGTATTTTAGTGATATTTCATACAGTTATATACTGATACCAAAGATACATATTCAACGAACAAGGGTTTTTTTTTGATGGGTGAAAATGGTATGGCAACCCCGCCTGCGCTAACGGGATACGCTGGCGGAGCACCAGTGAAGGGTGATAGATGAGAATGAAAACAGGCCAGTTAGCCCATCATGATGAATTCATCAGAAATTAACCATGATAGTTTCCAGGGGGAACCGCGAGGAGGTCGACCTGGTTGGGTATATTGCTAGCAATGGGATTCTCAGTCTCCATTACTAACAATCCCTTTCCCCCCAACGAATAAGGGTCAATTTGGATTTCTTACTTTATATATTTTTTTTATTGTTACGGAGGTAAAAGTGTAGACAGTACACGACTACGGAAAGTGGCTACCGATGATACCGAATGGTTACCCCGCCAAGCTATCGGTATACACTGAGGGATAATAGGGGAGGATGAAGCAGGCCAGTTAGTCCATCGTGACGTATGTAACAAACAAACAAACACGAAGGTTTCCAGGGTAATCCACGAGTAGGTCGACCTGACAGGGTATATTGCTAGCAATGGGTCTGTTAAACCTTATTAATAACAATCCCTGTGCTTTCACCAGCCAACCATTAGGTAAAAACGGAAAGCGTATGAGGGGCAGATGTGACGAAGAAATATTACACAAAAAAAAATGTACCTATTAATAAAAATCGACATAGATAGATCGATAGATAGATACTCTTTATTGTTTCCTCCATAAGATTACAATAGTAAACTTATTACAGATACAAACAGTTATATTATTATTCATGTACTTTTATTATTTACATATGTAGGTATATACAGCTGTTTATTGTATTACTAGCTGACCCCGTAAACGTTGTTTTACCACTTATTGCGAAATATAAAAATCGCAATTAAAATACAGGGGTCGATTGTAAATCGATGAAAATTTAAAGTTGTATGTATTTTTCAATGCTAAATTATAATAAAATAAAAATAAAAAAAAAATTGTCAAAAAAATAAAAAAAATATAAAAATATATTTTGGGGTGGGTCACCCTTATCATTGAGGGGTATGAAAAATAGATGTCTGATTCTCAGACAACCCGATATGCACACAAAATTTCATAAATATCGGTAAAGCCGTTTCGGAGGAGTTTGGTAACAAACACCGCGACACGAGAATTTTATATATAAGATATATTCCATTTTTTACTGGGTATTATTTAGTTTATCTTTAATTGTATGGTTATTACCCTTATACATTCTATAGTTTTCTTTCAGCTTCCCAAAGGTTGACTGTAAGAGATCCCTTTATGGGATAAGTCCGCCATTGTATATTAAATCATTTATCAGTGTTCAATATGAATTATGTACAATAAAGATTTTACAATACAATACATCTGTTAAATCTGTTAAATACATCTGTTTCTGTACAATCTATCATACTCTGATACTTACCTTAAGATATTTATAATATATATATATATATATATATATATATATATATATATATATATATATATATATATATATATATATATATATATATATATATATATATATATATATTCAATGTAAAATGTGGCATAGTTATTGTAAAAGGTACGTTTTGTAGAATACATCAACACCTATACATTACCTGATGCTTGAAAAGGGTTGTCTATCTGATGTGAGTGTCGAACGTGCGGTCCGCCTCCTGTGTGCTGTGTGTATACAGCGATATGGAACAGACATTTATCAACATAATGTTTATTTATTTAATATTCAAATCTGGAATCCGATACCGCCTATAGATTACACTATTTGAGTGTTTGAAATTGTAAAAAAAAAAAAATCGAATTTAAAATTAACATCTTAAATTTAATTGTATTGTAGACTGCCAGTATTATTATTTGGTATAGTACTGGCAATATACGATGCAATGTAAATACGCGAGAATTTTAAAAATAGAACATCTATTTTGGAACATTAAAAGTATTAATTCGATATATTTTATTTAGATAGTAACTGAAGAAGAAGAAAATAAAGACAGTATCTGCGGTTTTAATTAAAAATTACCGAAGATTAGACCGCATGGCTTAGTTCCTTTGCCTTTCCCATTGCTGACAAATTACAATACTACTATAACTACTAATTGAAAATGCTTTTCTTCCAACTTCAAAAAAAGATCTCGATAAAATTACAATTTGATTTTATTATTTTTCTTAGTTTTGCTTGTACAGAAATATGTAAAATAACTTGGAAAATTTGAAGTAATTAAGGTAGTTTGGATAAAAATTAGTGATCAGAGATTGACTATCTTAAGTATATAATCAAACAGTGGGAAAAATATTTTTGTTAAAGCCCGCGTACTACATATTATAAAGAAAAAGTGAGAAGTCTGTGGATTTGCTCGTAATGGATTTTTACAACTACAACTTTTATCAGAGGGAGGCTTTGCACAAAAGTCCTTCGTTTGGTTACCTCTGTGTTTCAATCGTGAAGCAGTTGTGTTTGATGGGTAGCATATGGCAGTGAATTTACAGGGCACAGAGAGATAACACTTTATTCCTCAGGAATGGCAACGCATTGGGTGTATCATGGGCGAAACAGTATACCCTGTTATGTCCATGGTACTGCTCATGTTTATAGGCGACGGTTACCATTTTCCATCAGGTGGACCGTCGGTTCGCCATTCAAAGTTACATAAAGAAAAACCTTTCCGACATCTCGTGTTGTAGCGAAGTGCGCTCCACTGGCGGTTCTGCTTTCACGGAACTTGGTTTGGGGGTGATTCGAGCCCTCTGCGTATGCATAGCCGGTAGTGGCTAATTACCATTCGGTGTCCGCCTGAGATAAGGCTATAATTACATCTTCCGACGTGTACAGCCGACCAGAAAGGTGCCTGCCCTTAATTGAGTTATTGTGTCCGCGTTCGCATTCCGTACGGAACCCTTTGTTTCCGAAGTTTCAAGTGGCCCTCTTTTTGGTGTTCCGTTCAGTAATTGTAACATAGACTTAGGTGAACTTATGAACCGTTTATTTTGAAAGCAAGGAAGGAAGAATGAAATAATTTTAATTCTATTTATTTATTAATTCTTTATTGGACAATAAAACTTTGTACAAGTGGCGAGCTTAATGCCATATGGTATTCTCTACCAGCTAACCATTGGGTAAAAACAGAAAGCGTATGAAGGGCAGATGTGGTGAAAAATATGTGACATAATTATAGCAACATACAGAAATAATTATACATAGTAATACATAAGAAATACACATATAACACATAAATATTACATATAATAATAATAAATTAAGTACTTATACGAATATACTTAAATACTATTATTAACATAATTAAAATCATTTTTTTAATAGTACTTTTTTAATGACTCTACTACCCTTTCGCAATGCAGCTTCAGCTAAGAAGAACTCAGGAACTCAGTTTTTGCTTTTTTTTTTAAAAAAAAAAATAATTTTACAAATTATAAATTTGTGTGAATAGAAATTATCAAGCAGTGCCATATTTTTTTTTAATGGATGATAATGGAATAGTAACCCCACCCGCGCTATCGGTATACACCGGCGGGGCACCAGTGAAGGATGATAGGTGAGGATGAAGTAGGTCAGTTAGCCCATCGTGACGAATTCAACAAGAATTGTTCACGATAGTTTCCAGGGGAAACCACGTGGAGATCGACCTAATAAGGCATATTGTTAGCAATGGGGCTGTCAAACTCCATTACTAACAATCCCTTTCCCCCCAGCAGTGCCATATTATAAAAAAAAATTCTTCTTTCATTACTCTGTAATCAATATTCGTAACCATAGATAAATAGAGTGATGTATCTGATACTACATTTATAATAAAATTGCTCTAACTGGTATTATATAAAATTTAGAATCAAAATTAATTGTATAGGGACTTTTTATTTATAACATTTTTAGTCTAAATTAATAAAAATAAATTAATATATTCAAAATTACAGTTTATATGTTTAAGAAACTTTATAAAACTAGGTTTCACATACGTGTCTATTATTTTTGTATGTTGCCGTGTGGGCCCGGCCAGATAGGGTCACCCCTTCCCTTCCCGTGAGTGTTGTAAGAGCCGACTAAGGGACAGCGAGGGATAGGTAGCAGCGTCCCTCTTAAAGTATCGCAGTGGCAGAGCCATTAAATTTCCTTAATCGGCTCTTACAACACCCACGGGATGGACAGATATGGGATGGATGATGAAGATGAGATGGATTTAAAATACCTTTTAAAATACCACCAAAAGCTTAACTGCGGTTGTCAACCCATCTGCCAAACGTGGCAACTACTGGCAAACCCCTCCCCCTCATATGGGTGAAACCTATGGTTAGTCTTCTCTTCATTTAAGAGTTTCCTCTTGTCGGTGCAATTAATTCATGCATCTTCCTCCAGCCAGCTCTATCCCAGGCCATATCCTTTATCTCCCTATACGACATGACACCTAGTGTTTCTTTTATCTGTGTAATAGTTATTCCTCGGTCTTCTCCTTATTCTTTTGCCCTCTGTTTCCTTCTACTATGCTCTTAAAAAATCGTCATGTCGTATAAGGTGGCCCAGTACTTTACTTCATCTACTCTCTATGGTTAGTAGTGGATAGTTAATGCCTGATATGATGATGATCTTTGTAAGTTATGTGATTACATCTTTGCCACTAATCACTCTAAATCGATTTTGCTAATGTGTAGGATTTCTTCTCATGCTAGTCTCATATTAATTTACCCGTGGTTAAAATTATTTATTTATTTATTTATTTTAAAGAGGCACACAACAAATTATAACCATGTTAGGTTTATATATAGGTAATTATGGTTTTTATATTAGGTTACAATTAAAAAAACATGTGTACACAGCACGATTAACATTTAGACGTAACATTTGATTTTCGACACGTGGAAAACATGGTAATTAGTAAACAACTGTACTGTATATAACACTATATATAATTTACATTAAATGAAATTTATACCATAAAACTATCACCGTACAAGAAAAACAGATTAGAAAGAAATTAGAATAGAATTATAATTATTTTTTCTCTCACTGTGTTGGATTAGTTGGAAGAGATTTCTTTTAGAGATAAGCCCACCCTTGATAACAAGTTGTTAAACTAATCGCTGTATCGTTTATTTTCCAAGTGCAATAATATATATATATTTATAATATTTTGTGTATTATGTATTATTCTTATGTATACATAACATCTTTTGCACACATGTGTCCGTGAGTTACGTATTTAGGGCCTACTCAAAATCAGTGTCGTAGCTTCAGATTTGAAACTGCGACATATGCTGAGTTAGGTCCATTGCACAAACACTGCTACATTCATTTTGGTTTTTTATATGTTATTCTTTTTATTCTAAATTCAATGTAAAATAGTAATGTTATTATATAATTGTATAATCTTCATTAATATGTTGTTTTGTCATATGTAACATGTATAATTTATATTATTTTTCTTAAAAAATTTAATAAATAAAAATTTTAAATTATCAAATTACCTGTCGACTCTTTTCTCCGCGCGTAGCCGGCCGTGGGCGCGGCTCTGAAGAGACCCATATCACCTTGACGTTTTGACTGTAAAAATTATATTAATCCCCTGAAAATTCCCGTCCCTCCCATGGCCAGTAATTCTAAATTTGTTTTCGCTTGTTTACTCCATATAATGTTGAGTTATAATTAAATTGGGGAACACGAAATTGGATGGTTTGTTTGCAATATCTTTTAAATTGTTTTTGGAAATTATGTGATGAATTCGGATAACTTTGTTGGTGTATTTTGGTGTACAATATATATGTACATATGTACATATATGGGACTATTACCATTTTCCATCAAATGGGATGTCAACTTGTTATCTATTAAAAAAAACTAAGTTTTTTTTATACAACTTAGAATGGCAAACAAGCTGACAGCCCACCTGATGGAAAGTGGTAACCGTCGCCTATAGACATGAGCAGTACCATGGACATAACAGAGTATACTGTTTCGCCCATGATATCCTCCATGCGTTGCCATTCCTGAGGACTCGGGTGTTATTCCTCCGTACCCAGTAAATTCACGCCATATCCCACCCTTCAAACCGAAACACAGCCATGCAAACACAACTGCTTCATGGTTGAAACACAGTAGGGACAGAGGTACCCAAGCAATCGACTTTTGTACAAAGTCTCCCTCTGGTAAGTTATGAGTAAAGAATTCCTGGCCTATCTTAATGTTTACTCATTGATTTAAACCCTTCATGTATGGTATACGTATATAAACAAAAAATGCACTTTATCAATGTCAAAATGACCCACTAACGTTCCACAAGCTAGCTATTTATCTTCTCTTATGATAAGGCTTGCTCTAATATTACCATATTTACTGTCTTTTAGATTTTTTTTGATGGGTGAAAATGGTATGGCAACCCCGCCTGTGCTAACGGGATACGCTGGCGGAGCTCCAGTGAAGGGTGATAGATGAGAATGAAAACAGGCCAGTTAGCCCATCATGATGAATTCATTAGGAATTAACCATGATGGTTTCCAGGGAGAACCGCGAGGACGTCGACCTGGTTGGGTATATTGCTAGCAATGGGATTCTCAGTCTCCATTACTAACAATCCCTTTCCCCCCAATACTCTGGGTGATTTCCACATATAATACGTATGTGTATCTCATCATCACATCTGTTATCAACTTTTTTCATCCTCGTGTTGAACTGATTTGAGAACTGTCTCATCCTTTTTTGAAGTCGGTTAATTAAAAGATAGAGAATTCACATGTGGTAGCTTGCTCATGTATTTCTAGTCGGTATTCGTAGAAACATTTATGTAAGTAACTTAATACCGTAACACTTTATAGTACATGCATTTTTCTTGTTAATTTTGGCCATAAACTAGTTGTGATAGAACTTATATATATATATATATATATATATATATATATATATATATATATATATATATATATATATATATATGTTTAAATTCCTTATATATTCCCAAAGTTAGTATATGTATATATATATATATATACGTCCACAGAAATGGCCACGCATGGGCAAAACAGTATACTATGTTATGTCCTTGGTACTGTTCATATCTATAGGCGACGGTTACCACTTCACATCAACTCGTTTGCCATTATAAGTTGCATGAAATAAAAATAAATAAATAAAAATCGATATCAAAATTCCGTGGATATCCGTGATTTAGTTAAATTTGAACCTCTTAAAACTGTTTACATTTTATTAGTAGTACCTATTAAACGTAAACATGTAGAAAGTTGAACGGAATACACAGTTCATTATGGTGCAAGTAAGTGCATCCCCGATAGCAGAGGGCAAGGGAGGTTGCCGTTGGGGTTAGGTTTATTACATTCAGGTACGCTCGCAGTTGCACTACCGTCGCGATCCGGCGATTCGCTTGCATTCTCCCATAGCGCGACTGGTGTTCACATTTGGGGACGTTTTGGGGATAGTTGTACCGCTATAGGGCATTTTGGTAATCCCATAATGTACAGGAGAAATATGTGTATGGCGATGGTGTTTTATTTAATCGATAAATTGTATTTTGACGATTATTATGTATCTAATTACAATAATAATAAAATAAACAAAAAAGCAATATTTGTATATAAAAAAAATTGTTACTTTATATATATTGCTTTTTTTGTGTATACCAGAGGGAGACTTTTTACAAAAGTCGATTGCTTGGGTACCTCTGTCCCATTCGTGTTTCAACCGTGAAGCAGTTGTGTTGCAGTTTGAAGGGTGGGGGATTTGGCAGTGAATTTACAGAGTACAGAGAAATAACACCAGAGTCCTCAGGAATGGCAACGCATGGGGGGTATCATGGGCGAAACAGTATACTCTGTTATGTCCATGGTACTGCTCATGTCTCTAGGCGACGGTTATCACTTTCCATCAGGTGGGCCGTCAGCTTGTTTGCCATTCTAAGTTGTATAAAAAAAAAAACATTATTTTATCTCTTTACTGTGTATGCCTGTTGTCATTTGTGTGCTGTAAGTAATGCAAATAAATTATTATTATTATAATAAAGTTGGTGGCAGAGGTTTTAATCCCCAGTTTTCATGCCAATAAATTCGGAGAAAGCAAACTTCAAAAAATATTTTCAAATATTATGCTAAATTTAAGCATGAAACTACGCCTGAAGGGCTAATAAAGATAAGGATAAAAATTATATTGTATAAAATTAAAAAATATATAATACTCCTATTTAAATATTTCCAGGTTACAAATTTGCATAAATTTATATAGGTCTTTCAGGAAAAAAATTAATAAATAAAACAATTCAGTTCTTTATAGACAAAGTCATCGCTCGGTATTTATTGGTGTAACCGAATAAATACGAAAAAAAAACCTTATAAGTAAGAATGTCATCTTTGCTGAAATCGGTTGGAAATATTTGCTCTTTAGTCAGTTAATAATATTGGAACCTCGCAAATAATAATACGTAAGGTTTGTAGAATCTCGGTTACACGCAGTTGCAATTGTACTATAGAAAAAAGGACTTTCACTACAACATAAACAAAAAGTCTTCTAATGTGTACCATCACAAAAGCTCGGCGCTCGAAAAGCTGCGGCGCCCCGCCAGTCTGCCGGCGGCGCTCGACCGGCGTGTACGTGTCGTAGTTAGTCGTGCTCCGTGCAAACTTTACGCGAGTGAGTGTTGTGAGTGACGATGCCCGCCCGCGCCGTGGCCCTCCTCGCCACCGCGGCCCTGGCCCTCGCGGCTTCCCCGCCCGACCCCTGCTATGAGGACGGCCGCCCCAGGCGTTGCATCCCTGACTTTGTCAACGCCGCTTTCGGAGCGCCCGTCGTCGCCTCGTCCATATGCGGAAGACGCGGCCCCGAGCGACTGTGCGACCCCCCTGGCGACCAGGCCCCGGAGAACGCTTGCAGGGTTTGCGACGCGGCCAGATCCGACCGCAGACATCCGCCAAACCATCTCACTGACCTCAACAACCCCAACGACGTGACCTGCTGGCGATCGGCTGCACTTACACCCGCATCTTATGATTCGCCACCCGACAATGTGTCTTTGACCCTATCTCTCGGGAAAAAGTATGAGTTGACCTACGTCAGTTTACAGTTTTGTCCGAAAGCGGCCCGCGCTGATTCTGTCGCTATTTACAAGAGCGCCGACTACGGCGTCACCTGGCAACCGTTTCAGTTCTATTCGAGCCAGTGCCGTCGGGTGTACGGCAGGCCTAACAAAGCTACTGTGACCGCTGCGAACGAGCAGGAAGCTAGATGCTCGGACTCCCATAGATTGAATGGGGACAGCATTGGAGGCGCTCGCTTGGCCTTCAGCACGCTAGAAGGCCGGCCGAGCGCTGCAAACTTCGACATATCTCCCGTACTACAAGACTGGGTGACAGCGACTGATGTGAGGGTCGTGTTCAACCGTTTGCACATGGTGAACGAGGGCGATGAGGTGGATAGCAAGCAGCAGGCGGCGCCTGGCAGCCAACACTATGCCATCTCTGATTTCGCTGTGGGCGGGCGCTGCAAGTGCAATGGTCACGCTTCTCGGTGTGTCCCGATGAAGGGCGGGGAGGTGTCCAACGGGGTGCAGCAGCTGACGTGTGAATGCAAGCACAACACCGCCGGGAGGGACTGCGAGAGATGCAAGCCGTTCCACTTCGACAGGCCCTGGGGACGAGCGACGGCGAGGGACGCCAACGAGTGTAAAGGTTTGTTTTGCTTTGTCTATCAACCGCTTAATGTTATCCATTTCTATTGCCGTATAGTACCGTAATTGAGTAATTAAGTTGTTTGGAATTCGGTGCTTTAGTTTGTAGAGAGAGATACGTTGATTGTTGTTTTGTTTAAGCTTCTTACTTTAATCTGATTCTTATTGATGTAATTGTAGATAAAAAAAAAAACCAACAAAATAAATATGCTACACAACCAATTTTATTGCTGAAATTTGAAGGTAGTAATAGAATAGTTTTCTCTTTAGATGCTATTATTAAAACAGGTCGAAAGTACTTCATAGGTGTAGAAGTTGCTGAATCTAAAGTACTCCTTTAAATAATATGATATCCTAACATTCTTCATATAGTCAATATCAAGAAGTTTCAATAATAAATCACAACACAAACAGCAAATAAAGTATATTTCCAGATAGAAGACTAAGGAATAAAATAATAAATTCCATCGATCAATTACTGCCACTGAAAAGTTTCACTGCTTCAATCAATTGGACAGACAATCGTAATACTTTTGCTTACTACAAATAAAGATAAATAGTTTCTTTTTCGTAAAATGCGGATAGGAACAGAAATAAAGATACGAAATAAAGCGTTTAATCTAATTAATTATTGACACTTATATTTATTTATTAATTAACACAGCTAAACTTGGACTGTCCCATCCTAAAATATTGGGTGGGACAGGTTATCAATGCTAGAGCGTTATGACCGATCATTTACTAACATAGGTTAAGTCAATTTATAATCAACAAAATGGGTCTTATGTAGTCTGATTAAATAAATATTATTATTATTATAAACACTTTTTTTAGAAAAATATATTAGTTTAAGACAAAAAATCGCCTATAAAAACCTAATATAGAATAGCATAGCAACAATAACTTTCATTGTTTGCAAGCAGAATTATTAAAATCAGTAAAGTATTGATGTAATTATATATAGAAAGTAGACGTAACATAAATTATTAATAGCTTCCTTTTGAAAGTGCTTAAAAGTCGAGTAATAGAGGAAATATTATGAGAAAAATTAAAGTATATATAAACATACATAATAAATAATAATAAAAATGCTATTTCAATTCAACTTAATGTCTGTAGTAAGTAATCATACCACCCTAATTTATGTTTTGTTTAATTGGCCAATTCATTCAAGAGGCGAATGAATACAAGAACTCATAATGAAGAAGTGGCTACCCATTAAAACAAAAGGTAAGTCCTGCCGAGCTTTAAAATTGTAATTAATTGTTAGTTAAGTAAACGGCTGTATTAAAATTGTAATTTGTGTTTTACTTTAAGGAAGTATGATATAAAAGTAGCATAATCATTGCAGAGTTTACTTTAGAAATTAATTTACTCGCAAATTTAATTTGTCAACGCAATTACGTATTCATTGTTAATGTCTAATTAGTTCATTAACGTGAATAATTTATTTTGAAACGCTGACAGCTTTATCCATGTAACGCTTGACTATAGCTTGAGGATTCCAAGATGAAATCTCAGCCCGAACATTCGAATGTTTCAAATTCATGTTTGGGATATCTAAAAATAAATGTCAAGTTACGTAGCTTGGGTTTTGGGACATATAAAGTATCATAGTTGACAAAGAACTTTAGAAGTATTGAGGAATGACGAAGACGGTACAGAAACTTTTCATACCAGAAGGCATCGTCTTCACATGAAGGAATCAGGTTGTAATCATTTATTAAAGTACTGGTGATTTTTGTCTTATAAAGTTTTAGAGTCTTTTCTACCCAATGAAATATGTCAGTCTTATGAAAGATTTTTTATAAACTCCGCATTTGGAAAACGTTTTAGAAATTGCATTAAACGTTGTGTACAAGAAAAACGTTTATTATTTCTAAATTGCAGATTTTCTAGAAAACCTTTTTAATAAACATTAGTTTTGCTCCTTTAAAAGTTGTTGCAGAGTCGAGACAACTGTAATCAGAGGTCTGTCCAAAATTTAAAAGTTTTTCGAAATTCGAACACGAGTCGTTTATTTATAAATATATTTTAATATCTGTAGATGATGTCTGAATAACTTCCTATCGGTAAAGAAGAGAAGAATAAAAAGTTCGCAGAATAAAAACAAAATAATGGTGCTGCTTAAAATTATTAAACACACGAGATATCATTATTGTAGATTGTTACACAATTACGAAATAATTGACCAGTATAAGATCACCACAAAGTGGACAAGTAAATGATATTGAATTTAACCGAACCACCTATAAAAGTATATGAGTAGTACGCTCGTAAAACTTAATTATGTGATAGTTTCATGCGCCATAAATCAATTGAAATAAAAAGGAAACGCATCTGTAACAGCTACGGGATTGGAAGGGTTACAAATTTACAACCTTGCCTCGAAATGACTGGAGTGGCCAGTGAAATGGGATAAATCTTAATAATACACTGTCTAATTTACACCGAAGTAAGTATTGGGTAACTTTAAGATGCTATAACTGCTTCATTGTTTTAGTTTTTGGGCAAAGATTTTAGGTGTAAGTGATATTCGCTGATCTTTAGTAAATCGTAGGCAAATATGAAATGATTTGGAAAGCAATTTTGTAGATTACACTGAGAATAATAAAAAAAAAAAAACAAAAAGTACATCAAGACAATACCAGATAAGAAATCCGTTAGATTAAGGTATTTGTTCATTTTTTTTAATTTATTTTTAAATGAATATCCTACTATACTGTATTCTAGATACTCTTTTCCCTACTAAAATTAGAAGTAAAAAAATTTTAAAAATGTTTGTAAATACTCAAATAATTAGGCACGTGTAAAATTTGTGATGAAATCCAGCTGGTTTTAGGATGTTCTTTACATTAATTTACATATGCAAGGACAAGGTTAGTAATAGCTGGTACAAAATAAACAAAATTGCAGATAATTTTAATAAAATATATTAAATTCGCTACAGACGCACTTTCAAAAGAAGAAAGTAGTTTTAATGCCTCGTCGCAATTTAGTTATATTAATGCACCTCTTGATATCTTTATGCCAACTAATTTGTAATAATTTATAGTTACTAATAAAAAGATTCTAAATGAATGACTCTACAAAGTACGCTTTCATCATCCATATTATATTCACGGGAAAATGTTGACAGCTATTTACAATTTATTTGGTTAATTTCATTTTAAAAGCGAAAGCAAATAACGTACACCGGTTTACGTATAAAAAAAATAAAAAAAATCTTCTTGAGTTAGTAGAGTATGAAGTAAAAATTAAATATTGTCGTAAAAATTTCGTCGACATTAAACCGATCTTTGGAGAATAGCTTAACTAATAAGTTTATTTATAGCAGTTTATAAGCATTGAATTTACAAGGTACAGGGCAATAACACTTTAGTCCTCAGGAATGGCAACGCATGGGGGGTACCATGGGCGCAACAGTATACTTTGTTATGTCTATGGTACTGCTCATGTCTATAGGCGACGGTTACCACTTTCCATCAGGTGGACCGTCAGCTTTTTTGCCATTGTAAGTTGCATAAAAAAAAAGTTTGTTAATAACGAGATAGAGGATGAATTCATAGTCAGTAACGAATATGCCCTCTATATCACATTTGTTGATGTGAATTGTTAAAATATCTACTGCGTATCGTTTGTTTAAACCTATATTATTGCAGAATTGTGAATACTCGTTGTATTAGGATGTGATGGGATTAAAATAGGACGCAGGAGAGCTATAAGCTTTAGGTAAAATAATTGCGATGCGAATTTATTGGTGCCTGTTATTTATTACAGTTGGATTCAATAGTACTTAGTAAAATGTAAGCAAACGAAAAATTGGCCTGACTATTAGACAGTGTATATATAATTAAAAAGCGTAATCACTTAGTAGTGATTGAATATTTTGATTTGTTACTATTTTTTTTTCATACAACTTAGAATGGCAAACAAGCTGACGGTTCACCTGATGGAAAGTGGTAACCGTCGCCTATGACGGTGACATGAGAAATGAGCAGTGTATACTGTTTCGCCCATGATACCCTCATGCGTTGAAATTCCTGAGGGCTCAGGTGTTATTCCTCGGTACCTTGTAAATTCACTGCCATATCCCACCTTTTAAACCGAAACACAGCCATGCAAATACAACTGCTTCACGGTAGAAACACGAATAGAACAGAAGTGTCCAAGCAAACGACTTTTGTACAAAGTCTCCTTCTGGTAAACTTACTGGGACAATCCTGTTTATTTTGGAGCCTAGAAGCATAATAACATTGTTAGTACAATTTTATTGCCATTATTTTCATTATTGACTAACCATTTCACTTCATACAATACAAATATACCTTTAAATCCTTTGCTTTATTACTATTGAACAACTCATTCCAATTATACGGGCTTCCTAATATTTGGCTTATTCTTTCACCACTTTCTTAGCATTTCTTTGTTTAACGTTCTCTAATGGCATTTAGCTATTTCCATGTTGACTTATTATCTATTGATTGGTACTTAATTGAATTTCGATAATTGCATTTCCGAATAAATTTGATCGAATAAATCATCATTATTAAAATAGATTTGTTTACAAGCTCTCGAGTCTTTACTTTTTTATGATTGGCTACGGAATATTATTTGCTGAGAAGAATCCGCAAGAAACTCGGTTCACTGATGAGTTTTATTGTTTTAGGGGGTTTTTTTTAATGGACGATAATGGAATGGTAACCCCGCCTTCGCTAATGGTATACGCTGGCGAGGCACCAGTGTGAGATGATAGGTACGAATGAAAATGTAAGTCAGTTAGCCCATCGCGATGAATATATCTGGAATTCAGCACGATGGTTCCAGGGGGAACCACGTGGAAGTCAACCTGACAGGGTATTCTGCTAGCAATAGGACTAGTAGTTGACATTACTAACAATCCCTTCCCCCCGTTTTATGCGTGTTCTACGGCGAGTTCTCAAGTGTAATTTGGTATTGTTTTTTATAATGATTTTTAATGATTTAAAGCTACTAATAAAATTAGAGGGAATAATAACTATTATGCAAGAATAACTAAAATGTATTTTAGACAAGCACCTCCTGTTCTGTTAATTGACGAGGCTGGTAATGAATAAAGCTGCTAAGAACACCACAGTTGAGGGCCGCGGTACAGGCAAGACCAGCTTGAATGAAACGCAATTAATTTTACCCCTCGAGGTGCTGGCTCGATCGCGGTGTCTGAGGTAAATTTAATGACAATGAGATGAACGTAAATAATAGTGGTAGTATCATTAATTAGTTTATCTAAGAAATGCTGCAAGTTCGAATTCGTATTGTAGCTTCAGATGTAAAAGATCATTAAGGAAGTGTAAAAAGTGAGAAAACCCTGAGAGAATTTGAAAGCGTACCATTATCTCATTCGTGTTTCTGCTGTAATGTATGGCTGTATTCAGATTTGATAAATGGCCGTGTAGGTATTGGCTATAGAGGCATTACGCACTAGCTTTCAAGAATAACGACGTATTATGGTGAATTATGGGAGCCACAATCTTTTTACACATTTTATTTGGTAGGCTGTCAGCAAAAAAAAGTAAAAGTATTTGGGCATTTGTGTGTTGGTTTGCCAACCTAGTCCTAGTGTTTTATTTTGACAATATTCTCCAATTGGTAATTCTTTACAAGTTTTTATGTCTACGTCATGGTTGAATGTCCATTTTCGTAACGGAAAGCGACCTGATTTTAATACAGTCGAAACATTTTCGCATATATTGGACAAAATTACGGGATTATCATCACCAGTGATTAAATCATCGACAAAAAAGTCTTCGATGATGACCCTAGCAATAACATCATCATTAGTTTCATATGCCAATTGACGCAGGCAACGCATGCTCAGGTAGGGAGCCGAAGCCGTCCCGTACGTTACCGTATTAAATTGATATACAACTAATTCGTCCGTATAATTTTCCCGCCGCAATATAAGTTGCTGTGTACGCTGATCGTTTTAAATCAAAATTTGACGATGCATGTTTACCAAGAAGTTATCCATAAAGCAAGCAAAATACATATATTAATAAGTAAGTTATTTAAAATATATAACTACTTGAGATTCACCTGGCCATAAGGGGGAGGGGGTTGGCAGTAGTTGGTTACCTAGAAATCGGATTGACAACCGCAGTTAGGTTTGGTGATGTTTTAAGATAACATGAGTTTGAAAGGTCCCCTTTTTAAATCTGGAATATGTATTATGTTTATAAGCTATCTAAAAGTGACCTGTTTAATTAGTTTTACTTCTTTTGAAATACACACGTACGAAGTAGCGGGCAACAAGCTAGTTACAAATAGATATACTTTGTGAAATTAGATAATTAATCTGGAAAAAACCATCATGGTTTCAACAAAAATATAAATCCCTGGCTTGACCACTAACGATGTTTGGTTCGAACAATTTCTAAAGGATATCCTGTTATTTGTTAGCAGACAAAAAGTTATACAGTTATAAGACATGGATTACCTCATTTATATTTCTTATGGATGCTTTTTATCGTCCAGTCTCGCGAATCGTTGGGGTTTCCCCTCCATTGTTATATAAAAGTCTGTGTGCAAAGAAATAGAGTAAGTCTTACTTTCAAACGTTAGCGTCACATTATTTTTTTTAAACAACTGAAGTGGCAAACAAGCATACGGCCCACCTGATGGTAAGCGGTTACCGTAGCCTATGAACGCCTGCAATACCAGAGGTATTACGCGCGCGTTGCCTACCCTGAAGAAACCTCTTACACGCAACAAATTATGCGTGCAAACTTTCATTTGAAATCCCCACATGCTCAGATATGTATTATAATGTTGTTTTACTGGCAAATGGTGTCGTGTTGTATCAGAGTCATGTAGTTTATTCGAGATAGTGTCATTTCACATGATGGAATGGTGCACCATTTGCATGAGCACGAGCGCTGACATTAAATAAATGATTTCGTGAATATATGATACGCAAAATTGTTTTTCTTTATTACATCTTAACCTAAGAAGCCTTCAACGTTTTAAAATATAGTTTATTAGTGTTCCATTGGCCAGACGGTTTGGTATAGTGTTTTATTTCCAATTTTGGACTTGTGCTTCGTTAATTTAACTGATCTAAACCTAATAATCCTAATTTTAATTAACTTAATTAATTATTAGGTGACATTTTTATTTTAGTTAAATATTTTTAATTAAATGTCATCTAATAAATATTTTATCCTAATGACAATGTCCTGGGGGTGAAAGGAAGTGGTAACGCGTTGTTCTTTCTTTGTCATCACCATTTATCATCATCATGTCAGCCTTTAACTGTCCACTGCTGAACATAAGCCTTCTCCTTGGAGGGGTTTTGCCAGTAGTTGCCATGTTTGGCAGGCGGATTTGCAACCGCTGTTAGACTTCAGAGATGTTTTAAGAAGGACACTGCTGCCCATTCTTTGCCCTCCCTTAGTCACCTCTTACGACACTCACGGGAAAGAAAGGAGTGGCCTATTCTATGCTGGGACTACACGGCCATCACAATTAATCCTCACAAATATTATAAATGTAAAAGTGAGTTTGTTATTTTAAAGAGTTTTACCGGCTTAACCAATCATATGAAATTTAGTATTTGGTATACAATATATGGGGTGAAGAATGAGATAGACTACTTCTTATTTCAGTAAGTAAATATGTTTCGATTATACAGAGGAAGTCGCGGGTAGAAGCTAGTATTATATGTAAAATAGCATTGAAAATGGTATGTGACTGAGAAGCAAAAAAACTAACGCTCATTACGTCAACTGTATTTATTGAAAACGTATAGAGAAAAAGGTATGAAAGAAACATATAAAAAAGAATATAAAAATAAAAAGATATAAAAAGGCCGGCTGGTCATGTTGGCAGCGACATGGTGGATCCTATTAACATTGTTGGTAACGATAGATGGATGAATGTTAACGAAAAACTCTTTAACGTAAAAAATGAATGGATTTGAACGATTTTTGGTACGCGGGTAGGTGTACTTCTAAGCTATTATCCTAATACATAGAACATAGATACTGATTCACGCAGGCAAAGTTGCGGGTAACAGTTAGTAAATAAACAGATAAGTTCACTTATTTGTTATAAATATTATTAAAAAAAAAACAGCCATAATCTCAATAAAAATATGGGACAGATATGGGAACAAGCTTTTTCGATTGAAACCTAAACCTTAATCAGACAGGCAACTAACAATCAAAACAGGCTCTTACACACTAAACGATTATTTGAATGACAAATGTGCATGGTGTTAGTCGATCATGCACGGGCTTTTAACGACCATGTAATTTTAGACATAGTACATTTAAATAAATACAAATAATGTCAATAGAGGTTTAAAAGAGTAACTGTTGAGTTTCTTGCGGGCTTTCCTCAACAGATAACAACCTTCCGATTTCTGCAGTATATTAAAAAATGACATCTTAAAAGTGCTTGTAAACAAGTCTATTTGATAGGTAGATATTCTTTATTGTTTCCTCCAAAAGATTACAATAGTAAACTTATTATAAATATAAACAATTACAAGAAATAATCACAATGAGAAAACAATGAGTGACATTATCGATAAAAGCGATCTCTTCCAGGCAACCTTTGGATGAAGATGAGTTAACAGTTATAAACAATTTAAACAAAAAATTAATTACTTAATTTAAATGATCGATTTTATAATTTAATTCGTCTAGTTTTAGATTATATAGACAGAGTGTCTCCATACAAATGTTCCGAGAAAAGCGGGTCAACATTTTCATACGATTTCGCCACAATTTGGCATGCAAAATTTAAATAATATTGAAAAAAAAATTAATAAAGGTGATTTCAGTTTGATAACTTTAAACATACATAGTATAATACTATATCCTTTATACAGTACTATCATACGTACTTGTACAAAAATTAGTCCATTACTCTAAGGTTGTCTTGAAAAGATTGCTCTCAGCAATAAGACCGCCTTACTGTACTTATACAATTGTATTGATATATTTATTAATTGTCTTGCTTATTTCTTATATTGTATAATGCAAATAAAGTATACTCATTAACTATTAAGCACGTAATTTATGTCGTTACTTATAAGCTTTTAAAAGATATAATTTCAGTTGAAGACCTAAACTTAAATCCATAGGATTCATTTGATTTAAACGCTTTGTACTGTCTTACTTGGCATCTTAATTTATTTACTGTCACCTCTTCCTGCATTTCAAGTTTGCACTTACGTCTGGGCGACTTAGCGTGGCTTTGTGATTAATTTCTTGTAATGAGAGCTTCAGCTAGACACCCACTGATTGCATTCAATTATTACGGATAGGTGTTTGAAAATTGAAAGTTAAAATTGTTACTTTCTGTATTGTCTTTACACACTAAAATATCTAAAGACGCTTTCTAAGAACTAATGAATTTCTAAAAATTTATAAAAAAAAAATGTCGTCTAACTGTACTTTTTTTGTATGATTGTTTGTTTGTAATGGATTAACTCAAAAATGACTCAATCGACTTCAATTTTTTTTTATCTAAAAGGATATAATTACAGATTAGTTGTATAGAAATATTATCATAATTAGTTTAATTATTTAATTTTTTAAATGAATATAATTAAGAACGGTGTTTTTTTTCGGAACACAATTTTAAATTATAGTATTTATTTATCATACCAGTTATGGTACGTTATTATCATATGAGATGTTAACTGCCCACTGTTGACAAAGGCCTTCCCCATAAGAGGAGTTTTGTCAGTACTTGCTACCCTTGGCAGTTGGATTGGCAATCGCTGTTAGGCTTTGGTGATGTATTAACAGGGACACTGTTGCCTATTCCTCGACTATTTAATTTCCTTAGTCGCCTCTTACGACACCCACGTAAAAGGTAGCTCATTCTATGCCGGAATCACACGGCGAGTTGGTATTTAAATACTCTAATTTAAAAAAGAGAAGAGAAAATCGGCCAGAAATTTTGATTACAAATAAATTTCCATTAAATCGGTTTTAGAAATATTAGAGGTGATTTGAAGGCCGCGATCCTCTCTGCGTCAAAGTACCCATAAATCGTCACGTTTCAATTTCCATGCAGATTAATAGCCACATTTGGAATATCAAATGAGTGTGTCGTCCACGAAGGGCTGTTGGGCCACTTGATGAGGGTTCAAAGGTTGCTCGAACTTGCCCAACTTTCTTCTGTAACATATCATTAACGTCTATATCTAATCTTTGGCCATTTTAAACGGCAAACCCTTTAGATCTTTCAAAGAGCAAATCGTATTTTTTTTTAAAAAGGTATTTTACGGCTTTGGAAACTGAGTGAAGAAAGCTTAATAGAGCAAAAAGGGAGAGAAAGGGATTGTTAGTAATGGAGACTGAGAATCCCATTGCTAGCAATATACCCAACCAGGCCGACCTGCTCGCGGTTCCCCCTGGAAACTATCATGGTTAATTCCAGATGAATTCATCATGTTGGGCTAACTGGCCTGTTTTCATTCTCATCTATCACCCTTCACTGGTGCTCCGCCAGCGTATCCCGTTAGCGCAGGCGGGGTTGCCATACCATTTTCACCCATCAAAAAAAAATTAGAGCAATAATAATAATAAATTTTATTGTACATATTACAAATTGCTATTTAGATTTAAAGTAAGCATGTGTGGGAACTAGACAATTGATACACATACGTAAACGATTTATGGTTTACCTGATAGGATATATTTTTTTAATGAGTGAAAATAGAATGGTAACCCCGCTTGTGCTATCGGTATACGCTGGCGGAGCATCAGTGAGAGATGATAGGTGAAGGCTTCCAGGTGGAATTATGATCAGATGGACGTCGACCTGACAGGGTGTATTGCTGGCAATGGGGTTGTTAAAAACAATTCCTTTTCGCTCCGGTTGTTATTGTTACGATAAAAAAATATAGAATTAATGATGTATATTTTTTTCTATGCAGATTAGAATGAAATAAGCTGACGGGCCATCTGATGGAAAGTGGTAACCGTCGCCTGTAGACATAAGCAGTACCATGGACATAACAGAGTATACTGTTTTGCCCATGATAACCTCCATGCGTTGCAATTCCTGAGGACTCAGGTGTTATTCCTCTGTACCCTGTAAATTCACTGCCGTATCCCACCTTTCAAACATAACTGCTTCTCGGTAGAAACACGAAAGGAACAGAGATGCCCAAGCAAACGACTTTTGTACAAAATCTCCCTCTGGTATCTTTTACGTAATTTAATTGATTACGCTTGAAGTTATTAATAGATACATTTTAAATCATTAATTTGTACAAATTGAAATATGTATTTTCTTCTTTATAATTTAGATATCAGGCTAACTTCATATTATCGTCTGCAATTTGCGTCCGTATTGTTATAGCACTAAGGTTGGTTGTATGCAGCATATATATACGGGCTGCCAGAGTGTTGCCATACTAAAGTTTCTATAATCCCATCTTCTCGATCAAACATTTAAGGTACTGGGATAGAAGTTAAACAAACTTACCACCTGACTAAGTTAAGTTTTAGCCTTGGCAGTATATGATTTATTTGGGTATGTTTGTATGCGCCTTTCAGTACGAACTATAAAAGAAACATATGAATAAATATTAATAAAAAATACTTGTCGTGTTTTTGCAGATATAATAAATCGATTAAAACAATTTAATCAAACATAATGATAGTCATAATAGTAATATGTATAGTAGGCTACGGTAACCACTTACCATCAGGTGGGCCGTATGCTTGTTTGCCACCTCAGTGGTATAAAAAAAAATCTACTTATTTTTAAATATACATGAATTTATATATACAGAATGTCAATTAATTCAATAAACGCTGTGTAAACTTAAAAATACAATTCGTCGTAAATATAACTAATCTAATATATAAAATTCTCGTGTCGCGGTGTTTGTTACCAAACTCCTCCGAAACGGCTTTACCGATTTTTATGAAATTTGGTGTGCATATTGGGTAGGTCTGAGAATCGGTCAACATCTATTTTTCATACCCCTCAATGATAAGGGTGGCCCACCCCTAAATATTATTTTTCACTATAGAAACATCAAATCTATCTGTCGATGTAAACTGAAGTAAAAGTATGTTATATTCTTAAAATAAGCTAATTAATCTTGTTGAAGTTATAAATTATATAATTTAACGATCCAATACATTATAAACAATCATGTGGCATAACTCATGTGGGAAGTTCTAAAATAAATTGCTTAACGGCTTACTTAAAAGTTACAACATTCATTTGTTATTTAGGCTAGCAAATTTTATTGCCATGTTTTGTAAACTAGGAATTTGAATAATCAAATGTGAAGATAAGAAAAGATTGTTAACGTCATTGTGTAAACACAGAGAGTAGGAAATGATTGTTTAAAGATTTTCAATTGTAATTATGTGTTTTGTAACGTCGTGTGTACCCCGGTATAAAATAGGCCACCCCTTCCTTTCCCGTGGGTGTCGTAAGAGGCGACTAAGAGAGGGCGAGGGATGGGCAGCAGCGTTCCTCTTAAAACGTCCTCAAAGGCCGAATTGCGATTGCCAACCAGTCTGCTAAGCAACTGCTGGCCAAATTAAAAGTGCCCGTAATCCGCGAGCGTGTATGAAAAGATTAATGAATGTGGAGGAAGCGAAAGAGGTTTAAATCGTAACATTTGGCATTCTATTGTTTCTGTTTATCCTAATGGGAGACAGGCGTGACCGATATATATATATATATATATATATATATATATATATATATATATATATATATATATATATATATATATATATATATATATATATATATATATATATATATATATATATATATATATATATATATATATACTATCATATCGATCAGCCTTTGGACTAAAATCCCTGTAGATCTACGCAGAGCATCAAGTAAGGATATTTTTAAAAGAAGACTTTTTAATTATTTGTTGAGTCAACAAAACCAGCTCTAGTCACAGGTTACTCAATAGTTATTATATCTCATAATGCTTATCGTTGTTTTAATTTATGTATATGTATATATTTCATATGTATTAGTTTATCCATATATATTAAAAGTAATGTTTATGTATTATATGTGCATTTCTTATGTGTATATTATATTTATATTGTGTATTGCCTTAACGTGTTACTATAATTGTCACATATTTTTCACCACATCTGCCCTTCATATGCTTTCTGTTTTTACCCAATGCTTAGCTGGTAGAGAATACCATATGGCTTTAAGCTCGCCATTTGTACAAAATTTTATTGTGCAATAAAGAATAAATAAATAATATAAAATAAATAATAAACCATATAATTAGTGTTACTGATAATATCACCGTATCAGCCTTTAACTGTCCACTGCTGAACATAAGCCTCCCCTCCTTGGGGGGGTTTTGCTTGTAGTTGCTGCGCTTGGCCGGCGGATTGGAACTGCAGTTAGGCTTTGGAGATGTTTTAAGAGGGACGCTGCTGCCCATCCCTAGATCTCCCTTAGTCGCCTCTTACGACACCCACGGGAAAGGAAGTAGTGACTTATTCAATGCCGGAACCACACGGACTTGTATTACTATATGTGTCTACTATTTCTTAATTTGTCCTGGTTTCGACAGTCAAAATCAATCGATAGGGGGGAAAGGGATTGTTAGTAATGGGGTCTGACCCATTGCTAGCAATACACGCTATCAGGTCGACCTCCATGCGGTTCCCCCTGGAAACCATCGTGGTTAGTTCTATTGGAACTCATCACGATAGGCGAACTGTCCTGCTTTCGTCGTCACCTATCATCCTATCCTGGTGTCTCGCTAGCGTATATCGATAGCGGAGGCGAGCTTACCATACCATTATCACCCATTAAAAAAAAACAATTGATATTTTTTATCTTTTTCAATTAATCTTTTCAAATACAGGTAAATCTATAAAAAACGCAGTCGTAAATTATATTTTAGTATATTTCACAACAATCATGTATGTGGCTGCGGCAGTAGATATTGTGTTAAACATTTAAACTGCACAAAACATCCTTGAGGCGTCTTTAGAGTAGCATTTGTAAATTTATGGTAATGTCGTGAAGCCGGACACAAATCATGCGATGGCCGGCGCGTGGGCCCGCCGCTATTATCGTCTGTGGCCTCCTCTACATTGTCTGTGGATAGCACAGATAATATAATAGAGTTTATGGGGAGGCTCGATGATTATTTTCGTGTGGGCACATGCCCACAGCGTGTAATTGTGGGATTGTTGTCATTGTTGAAAGAAAGGATACAGACGTAGGTAAATATACGAGTATGACGCGACGGCGCTGTTAAATGTGAATGCAATTAAGTATATTTTGTGTTTATTGTAAAATCGTAAACTGGATTAATATTATATTGTTTATAAGTACCTCTTTTGTTATATAATATTACAATATATATATATATATATATATATATATATATATTTATATACAATTTAGAATGGCAAACAAGCCAACGGCCTACCTCGTAGAAATCAGGTACTCGGTCAGAGTTAATGATAGCTGCAAGGGGATCGCCTATAGACATGAGCAGTACCATGGACATAACAGAGTATACTGTTTCGCCCATGATACCCCCCATGCTTTGCCATTCCTGAGGACTCGGGTGTTATTCTTCTGTACTTTGTAATTTTACTGCCATATCCTACCCTTTAAACCGAAACACAGTTTGTTTTTTTTTTGAATAGATGATAATGGAATGGTAGCCCCACCCGCGCTATCAGTTAGCCCATCGTGACGAATTTAACAAAAATTGTTCACGATGGTTTCCAGGAGGAACCACGTGGAGGTCGACTTAATAGGGCATATTGCTAGCAATGGGGCTGTCAAACTCCATTGCTATCAATCCCTTTCCCTCCACCAATACACAGTTATACAAACACAACTGTTTCACTTCCTTCCTGTCATCCTTCTGGTCATTTATATAGAATCATGTAAAAATTACTATTCGAAAATGCTTTAATTTGAATTTACATACTATCTGGTAAAGTTACTTGGTACCGAAAGTCAAATGGGACTGACGTGCCCGTGCAAATGACTTTTGTATTATGAGTAACACATTTTAAGATTTACAAAAATAAGGAAATATAGAAGATAAAAATAAAATATACAGGAAATGATTTTTTTTTGGAATACTATTAAATTTTAAAGCTGCAGCTTAAATTTAAGTTCAAATTACTACAGTCTATGGATACATGATTGCTTGAGACCGTGGGCGGTCACACTGACTCGTCGACAATATCGAATGAATGGATTAAGACCTTTTTTTAAGGAGATAAAGCTGTTCGCTTGTCCCTACTGGCCTTGACAACGGACAAGCGAGGAACGTAGACGAGTAGTTCGGTTATTTCGTATTCAGGTGGTGTCTACGTGTGCTAAACATTCAATGGTAACTGTAGTTACGTGCCAGATCCATTGCAATTACTTGTTTCTCAAATTGGAATAGTCTACAAGAAGTTTGTCCGGCACGTGTGTTAATTAGGTAGCTAATATTTAATAATTTAATTTTACCAGAGGGAGACTTTGTACAAAAGTCGATTGCTTGGGTACCTCTGTCCCATTCGTGTTTCTATTGTGAAGCAGTTGTGTTTGCATGGCTGTGTTTCGGTTTGAAGGGTGGGATATGGCGTGAATTTACTGGGTACAGAGGAATAACACCTGAGTCCTCAGGAATGGCAACGCATGGGTGGTATCATGGGCGAAACAGAATACTCTGTTATGTCCATGGTACTACTCATGTTTATAGGCGACGGTTACCACTTTCCATTAGGTGGGCCGTCAGCTTGTTTGGCATTCTAAGTTGTATAAAAAAAAAAAATTTGGTGGTGGATATGAGAAATCTTTTATAAAGCTAATTTAGATTTTTTTTTCATTTATTTGGGAAAACTAACAGTGACAAAATAATACATTATATTAAACATTATCAGCGTTTCTCTACTATATTATGCATGTATTATACATATAAACCTTCCTCTTGAATCACTCTATCTATTAAAAAAAACCGCATCAAAATCCGTTGCGTAGTTTTAAAGATCTAAGCATACATAGGGACAGACAGACGGGAAGCGACTTTGTTTGTTTACTATATGGTGAAGTGATGTTAAATTTTAGTTTAATAGATTAATAATTAGATTGAAAATTTTGGATTGAAGCAAATTCAAAAGCCAAGATACAAATAATTAGAGCATAATGAGAGTAGTGACTTATAAAACAACAATAAAAATAATTTACATAATTTTATTTTAAATATGGTAACTAAAAGGAATATAAACCTGCCAGATATTCGCATTGTAGGTCTAACATTTGGCGCAGAGTAACTTAACTATTACAGGGTAATTACAGTTAGAGAATTTACAGAGTACAAAGGAATAACACCTATCATATCATATCATACCAGCAATATGGGAGGTATCATGGGCGAAACGGTATATTCTGTTATGTTCATGGTACTGCTCATGTCTATAGGCGATAAGTGTTAACCGACCACTTTCCATCAGGTGGGCCGTCAACTTGTTTGCCATTCTAAGTTGTATAAAATAAAAATTTAATTTCCCTGGAATTGTTACTGTTGTAATTCTGCTGATTGTTGCTGGGATATTGACCGTAAACTGTCATTCATAGTTTTCCCGATGTTCTATTGGGGACGATGTAGTAATTGTGATAGACGGCGACTCACTGATCTAGTGCAATATACATAGATGGGCCTTAATTTTGTACAACTTGAAACTGCAAGTCATTGATTACTACATCAACTGCTTGAATTTAATAAATCAAGTTCGTGTACATGATAAAATTTCGTTTTATATTGTAATAAATGTTAGTATGAATAAATAAATCAAAACCCTTTGATGTTCCCTTAAAACAATAATACGGATTATGAAATAATAAAAATAACAATATAATATATATATATATATATATATATATATATATATATATATATATATATATATATATATATATATATATATATATATATATATAAAACAATAAAAATAACAACAATAATAACAAAAAAATAACAATATTAATAAAATAATAACAATATTAATTAACAATATTTACACAAAAAAAAAGTTATTTAAATATATAAACTTAATTGTTTTATATAAGCAAGATAAATGCGACAATGGGCAACAACAACAGTGGTATATTTTTTTAAACTTATGGTAGTTGTGCGCCTTTATTATATATATATGTTATTCTTATAGTTCTAAGATATTTCAAATGGTTATGAATTTTGAACTCCAAAGGTTTTAAAATTTAAAATTTACAGCTAAGGGACGATTGCTAACGGAAAGTCTACCTGTACCCTGTAAATTTACTATCATATCCCACCTTTCAAAACAAACACAGCCATGCAAACACAACTATTTCACGGTAGAAAGACGAAAGCGACAGAGGTAGCAAAGTAAACGACTTCCACGAAGATTTACACAAAAATATTATAAAAAAAGAAATGTTTGATAATTTCAAGAGTATTCATGTTAACAGTTTGTGAAACAAATAATCAAATTTTTTTTATACCACTGTAGTGGCAAACAAGCATACGGCCCACCTGATGGTGAGCGGTTACCGTAGCCTATGAACGCCTGCATTACCAGAGGTATTACGCGCGCATTGCCGACCCTGAAGAAACCTCTTTACCCCCCTTTTGAAGAACTCCACGCTGTAGTCTCTTGGGAATACCTCGGCAGGGAGCTCATTCCATAACCTGAGTGTTCGTGGGAGAAAACATCTCTGAAACCGCATTGTACGCGTAATACGAAATGAGACTGAAATACTGAGGCAGACATTTACAAACGTGTACCAATTATTATAATGAAGCATTTACAGCCGAGTTGCATGTTTTGTTGATTTATGCTTGTCTTTTTTTTTTGGTTATTTTCGTTACGTTTCAATGCCATTCTTGATAATTGGTTGAGATATTAAGAGGCCTAGGTGGTTTTTTTTTAAAGGATGATATTGGAATGGTAAACCTGCCTGCGCTAACGGTATACCCTGGTGGGACATCAGTGAGGGATGATAGGTGAGGATGAAGCAGGTCCAATGCCCACAAGTTCAATAATAAGTCAATCACAATGATTTCCAGGTGCAACCCGAGAAGGTTGACCTGATAGGGGTTTCTAGCAGTGGGGGTTGTTAATCCTTATTAAAAACAATCCCTTCTTCCCCCGACGTCTTGGTGTTTTTTTTATTAATGGGTGAAAATGGAATAGTAACCCCGCCTGCGCTATCGGTATACGCTGGCGGGGCACCAATGAGGTCAGTTAGCCTATCGTAAAGAATTTCATGAGAATTAACCACGATGGTTTCCAGGGGGAACCGCGTGGAGGTCGACCTGATAGGGTGCATTGCTAGCAATGGAACTGTTAGATCCCATTACTAACAATTCCTTTCCCCCTGATGTCTTGGCGTTAGGTTACAACAAACTCGATTACATTTAAAAAGTCAGAAAGGGTATAGCCTAAAATAGAATTAGATACAGCACTGTAGAAGAGCAATTTATGAATAAAATATTGTATTATATATTAAATTTTTTTACTAGGTATTATTTAGTTTATCTTTAATTGTACGGTTATTACCCTTGTACATTTTACAGTTTTCTTTCAACTTCTCAAAGGTTGACTGTAAGAGATCCCTTTATGGGATAAATCCGCTATTGTATATTAAATCATTTACCAGTGTTTAATCTGAGTTATATACAATAAAGATTTTACAATACAAAATAGAAGTACAGACCAGACTTTTGTAACAACTGTTTCATGTCAGTAATGACAAAATGTGTGAAACCAACTTTTGTAATATTACCATATCACCTTATTGTACCACATTTTTAGCAATAAATATAATTAATACTTTCGTTTATAATATGTCTCATTTGTTATTTATTTCTCCTGTGATTTAAAGCAAATGGGAATGTTTATAATAATAGTTATCCATTAAAATAGTTGATACAACAACAGCTACTTATCTCAGATATTGAGATAAAAGTAAATTACTTAAATCTCCCAATAATTCTGAACCATATCACATAAAACGAAGAAAACCATTGTCCGTCCATACAATGGCTGGAGAAAAAAAAATATATATATATATTACGAACCGGATATTGTAATAAAGGGGACACAATCCTGATATATTGTTATTCGAAGTAATAGAAATGTAGCGTCCACTCCATTATACGGTCTGGACCACTAAATATGGTTACACTTATTTACTTTTTGTAGTGTTTTGATATGGGAACGATTATAACGTGGGAGTTTTGGCGTTACATGATTTTAAACGAATTTATGATATTTCGTGTTAAAACTCATATGAGACCGAGTTAGAAGTAAGCTCTATTGATTGGAAAAATAATTAATAGCTTGGAAATAGTAGAAAGTAGGAAATACGTGGGCAGAGAGTGAAATCAATATATTAATCATGCAATAGATGTAGAAGCGAGCGGATTTTTTTAGTGTGTTTTAAGCGCATGTATTGAAATCATGGTTAGATCATATTGTTTTGGAAATGAGGGAGAAAGAGAGATTAAATTAAAGAGCTCTTCAGTGATCTTTAGAGATCTCGGCGTGACATAAACAAATCTGTATAATAGATGTGACTATGTGATTATAACGGGTCGATGTAATAAAATATTTTTATATACAGAGGTTAGAATGAATATTTTATGGGGCAATAAATCGCAATTTATTTGCGTTCCATGACTAATTATATTTTTAAACATGGCCACGGTTTTTAAGGCGAAGGAATGTTAAAACTGGAACGTGAAAGACTAGACATAATTAGAATGAATTTTGTATAATGTTATATTACTCTTAGCCAAACTGGTGGTAGCAAAAACATAAAGGTCCTTTAATAAATTGATTTGACAAATCTTACATGCATCATCAACTATGGGAGTAGTATAGTCATCCAGGTGTAAAAAAAATATTTAAAAGTGTCTTATTATAGTGAAATGATTTTTTTAATAAATATTAAAAATGGTATAGTAATCCTAAATGTGCTGCGCTATAGACCTATGCTGGTATTTACAGTGAGGGATAGTAGGTAAAGGAGAAGTAGGCGTGGATGTCGACCTAACTATACCTGACATTGCTAGCAATTAGGTTGCTAATCTGTAATACCCCCTTCCCCATGTTGCTACCACTCTTATTCCCCTATGATATTTATATATACATATATAGCGACTACTTCTAAATATAAGAGCAGTTACAAATAATCTATTAATGTATTGTATTGAAATGCTTCGCTGTATCTCATGTTGGTGATCCTATAAATGAATAAATAAATATATGTTTATCAATAGAATGCCTAGCGACCCAACACTATCACTATCTCTCCGCTTTCAAACCAAAACTCTGACAGCTGTCTCTGATATGAACAGAGAGTAATCATCTCACCATTATTGGGATGTGTTCTTGATGATACGGTTACGAAAAACAAACGGACGTGTCGGATTTTGACAGTTTATGATGGCCATATATTATATATAGATAGATAGATACCCTTTATTGTTTCCTCCAAAAGATTACAATAGTAAATTTATTATGAATATAAATAATTACAAGAAATAATCACAATGAGAAAACAATGGGCGACCTTATCGCTTAAAGCGATCTCTTCCAGGCAACCTTTGGATGGAGAGGAGTAATTATAAACAATATAATATATATATATATATATATATATATATATATATATATATATATATATATATATATATATATATATAGATTGAAAGACGTTCTGTTAATTACTTTTCTACTAAATTCGGTATGAGAGCGACATCCACTCGTATGATAGTTTCCAAGGGCAACCGCGTGGAGATCGAGCTGATTTTGACAACATTTCAGATAAATAAAAATCCAAATTAGTTTAGAGTTTTGGAGTTATGAGGTAAACAAATATAAAAAAAAAAATACAACCGAATCGAGAATCTCCCGTTTTTTGAAGTCGGTTCGAAAATAACTTTCTGTATTTTATTGGGGCAAAAATATAATATTCTAAATTTTATAATATAAAGATAGGTAGTACCTAAATAAGTATTAAATGTTGGAAAATATATACCACAAATTGTTTATTTTTTTTATACGCTCGTAAAATAACTGTTTAAAACTTGATATTCTTGTATTTTTATTAATTAAACAGTTTTACGACCCGATATTCCCATGTAGGGGCGACTCCACTCTCGGGCGTGTTTATATAATTAAAACGCTTTGAATATTAATTAACGATACATGGTTAGAAATTTCAGAACTCAGATTTAAGATAAAATAATTACGAGTATAAAACATGTTTTGGAAAGAAAGAAAGTATGTATTTATTGTAAATATTTATTTTATCAAGAATTCACGAAAAATAGCCAGAGATTAGACACAATGTTATTTATTTATTTATTTATTTATTCATTAGTACAAATATGTGTACATGGCGGACTTAATGCTAAAAGCATTCTCTCCCAGTCAACCATACGGAAGTGTCAGAATACTCGAATGTTACATGTTTTGTGACATTTATTAAATTAAAATAACAGACTTTTATTGTGGCAAAAATATTATGATTGAAAAACTACACTACTGAATGTGTACAATGAAATATTAAAAAAATAAAATACTGGAGCCATTTGATGAAATGGGATAAACCTGAAAATATATCCTTTCAGATAAAGAAAGAATTTTACGAATCAGTTCAGAAATCTTGGGGTTTTCAAAAGACACGTAAAAAAGTAGCTACTAAGCTCACATAGCCGGATCAAGCGGTGACGTAAGTGTATTAGTTTAACCTAGCTTACTGGTTGATCCGTTTCGTGGATTGTTCACTGAATTTTACTTCAGCAGGCATTTGTTGCATCATTATATGTCAAGCTATTTAAAAAAAATAAGGTAACAAATATAAATCAAAATGAGGAAGGCATCATTTTATGTTCAAGAGCGAATGATGGCTGGGTTGTGGTGATGATCATTGATACAGTCATCAAGTCAAACGACCACACTTACAAATAGGCATGGGTAATATAGTGATGTGGGGGGGGGGGGAAGGGATTGTTAGCAATGGAGTTTGACAGCCCCATTGCTAGCAATATGCCTTATTAAGTCGATCTCCACGTGGTTCCCTCTGGAAACCATTGTGAACAATTCTTGTTGAATTCGTTACAATGGGCTAACTGACCTGCTTCATCCTCACCTATCATCTTTCACTGGTGCTCCACCGATGTATACCAATAGCGCGGGTGGGGTTACCATTCCATTAACATCCAATAAAAAAAATATAGTGATGTGTCCAGAGGAATATATAGATATCGGGTCCTTTGGACACATCACACATATCGGTTGGATATCTATTTTCGAATATGTTACTTTGTTTACTAGAGGGAGACTGTACAAAAGTAGATTGCTTGGGTACCTATATCCCATTCGTATTTCTACCGTGAAGCAGTTGTGTTTGCATGGCTGTGTTTCGGTTGGAAGGGTGGGATATGGCGTAAATTTACAGGGTACAGAGGAATAACATCTGAGTCCTCAGAAAAGGCAACGTATGAGGTGTATCATGGGCGAAACAGTATACTCTGTTATGTCCATGGTACTGCTCATGTCTATAGGCGACGGTTACCACTTTCCATCAGGTGGGCCGTCAGCTTGTTTGCCATTCTAAGTCGTATAAAAAATGTTAAAAATCTGTTATCCAATATTATTTTTGGATAACAGACTGTTAACATATTCGTTATTGGACCAATACATACATAATGTAACTAAAATACATAGATATTGCTATATGTATATTACTCATCTCTACTCACAAATATTTTACCTCGCTATTCGGTGTTAATTTGCCTACAACCCGCTGAGCTTTGAGATCTTCCTTATCCAATTAAATATCTTAAATGACCGTTACACAGTTTTAATAAGACACAATTCACCGGAAGTTTGTCAAAGAAATATACTAATGAAACTGTCTAATAAATGACGCATTACCGCTGTGTATCCTCAGATAGAAAAAAAAATTGAATGTAAATTAGATAATATAATAGAACATATATTTTATCTTTTTTATACTAATATCACAGAAGAAAAAATGTCTTTAAAAAAAAAACGTTCACGCTTACTTTATTACTTTATCCGATACTTTATATTATTCTCAATTTCGTGTATAATATAGTATATATCATATATGTGTAAGTATATTTGTTATTCATATATATTTATTCGTTTATATATGTAATTTTAGTATATGTGTATATCAATAATTACTAGTACCGCATTCGAGTATTCTGACACTTCCCTATGGTTGACTGGGAGAGAATGCTTTTAGCATTAAGTCCGCCATGTACACATATTTGTACTAATGAATAAATAAATAAATAAGAAATATTTGTTTGTGTTTTTATTTGTTTGTTTGACAACTAAATATAAAAATTCAACAAACGACACCGTTTAACGGCATCACATTATTTTCCTTTGTTCCACAAAAAAAATCTGACTCCAATTGTGGTAGAACCAGTTTTTTTTTTAAAAAACCAAACTACTCAATGTATTTTGATAAACTTTCTATGTGTCCAATCTGAAAGTATATCTTTTCAAATAAAAAAAAAAAAACAATTTTCCAAATCGGTCTATAACTGACGGAGTTATGAGGTAACAAACATAATAAAAAAATAAAATCTTTCTTTTTAAAGTCGGTTGCAAAATTAACCACGATGGTTTGCAGGGGGAACCACGTCGTAGTCAATTTGACAGGCCATGTTGCAAGTAATTAGATCTAATTACTGACAATCTCCTTCCTATCGCGTTAATTATTATTTTTACTAATATTAAAAATAATTTATAGAAAAGATTTTATAGATAACTAGCGGCCCGTCCCGGCTTCGCACGGGTGGACATTTTTACAACATTTTCAAAAGTGGTTATTGTGACATAACGATAATAGTTGGACATATAGTGTCGCGAAGTTTTTTGTAGTTATTGATATTTTCTTCAATATTGTAGAACATACTTTTGTTCTATCACTAATAGTGTCCGCAGCGCACGCGACCAAAGATATTTTATAGTACTTTTTTACACCTTGAGTTACGTTACTAAAGTTTTAGTAAGGATCCCTAATCTTTTCTAGTAATAAATATAGCCTATGTTACTCAGGGTGAATGTGGCTTTGTAATGGTGAAAGAAATTTTTGAAATCGGCAAAGTAGTTTTTGAGTTCATTCATTACAAACGTATACACACAAAAATACAAATCTTTTCTCTAGATAAATGGATTTTCCAAAAGTGTCTACATTTGACTTAGTTATTAGGTGACAAACATAAAAAAAAAACCCATCGAATGGAGAACCTCCATTCTGTAGTCGGTCGAGAAACGTACCAAATGATTAGGGATCCCGATGTCGTAGATAATTTTGTTTTATTACACCATTTTGCTGTGAAACCGATGTTTTATCTTGTTTTATAAGACGAGTTGGTGATTTATTTTATTGCATCGTGTACTTTGATAATAGCACATATAATATAATGTTATACATAATAGTTAGACATTGCTTCAGTAATAAATATAATAATGAAGTCGGAACCCGTTTTAATGTGCGTGAGTAATAAACCGTTTGATTACTTACTATTTGTCTGTTTGTTGTGTTAATATAATGATTTATAATTAATTAGGTAGTTAATTATGTTTTTTTTTTAATTTGTTTTGACAATTTGTAATTTATCTCTTTGTTTAGTTTACGCGCTTCTAATTTTGATAGGGTTTTTTTATGTCCTATCGGCCTTTGTCCACTGCTAAACATAATCTGTTCCTAGGGGGAAAGGGGTTGTTAGTAATGGAATCTAATAGTCCACGTGGGGGGGGGGGGAGGGATTGTTAGTAATAGGTTCTAACAACCCTATTGTTAGCAATATATCCGGTCAGGTATATATATCAGGTCAACCTCCACGCGGTTCCCCCTGGAAACCATTATGGTTAATTCTTGTTGAACTTTTCATGATGGGCCAACTGACCTGCCTTCATCCTCACTAATCATCTATCACTGGTGCCCCGCCAGCGTATATCGATAGCGCAGGCGGGGTAACCATTCCATTTTCACCTATTAAAAAAAAATAGTCCACGTGGTTTCCCCTGGAAACCATCGTGGTTAATTCTCACGGAATTCTTCACGATGGGCTAACTGACCTACTTTCACCCTCACCTATCACGTCTTACTGGTGCCCCGCCAGCGTATACCGATAGTGCAGGCGAGGTTACCAGTTCATTTTCACCCATTAAAAAAAACCCTCCTAGGAGGTTTTGCCAATAGTTGCCACGTTTGGCAGGCTTTTTAAATCTCTCTTCATTTAAGAGTTTCATCTTGTCCGTACAACTAATTAATGCTTTTTTTAGATAAAATAAAATAAATAAATTTTTTATTCGAGTAAACTTAATTATAAGCATTTTTGAATAGTTTTTTATAAAAACTACGGTGATTTTGTACAAAAGTCGATCGCTTGGGTACCTCTGTCCTATTCGTGTTTCTACCGTGAAGCAGTTGTGTTTGCATGGCTGTGTTTCGGTTTGAAGGGTGAGATATGGCAGTGAGTTTACTGGGTACAGATGAATAACACCCGAGTCCTCAGGAATGGCAACGCATGGGGGTATCATGGGCGAAACAGTATCTTTGTTATGTCCATGGTACTGTTCATGTCTATAGGCGATGGTTACCACTTTCCATAAAAAAAAAGAGTTTTGATAAACACTGTTCAGTTAGAGGTTAAACACTGTTTAGTTAAATAGTGTTTTAATTTCTTTTAGTAAGACCTTAAAGTATTGGATACTAAAATGATTCCGTTTCCATCATTTAACAATGGGACTTAAAAAAACTTTTAAGGTACTGTAGGATCACATGTCCCATCATTCACTATTGTTATGTCATATCGCTGTCTGTCTGTCTGTATGTCATTCTGTAAGTCATTGGTTACGTGTCATTTCCCTTGACGCGGAACACGGCGCGTCCTTGTAACGACGGCTAATGTATTTTGTGCGTTTAGTGCTTTTTTATGCGCAGACAAATATACACAATGCGATTGCAAATGGACGTGTCGTGTGTGGGTTTTAGGGTCTCTTTATCGAAAGGTCAAATGGGTCGAATGGTCGTATTTTCGACGCAATCCTTGTTTTATACACCGAACAAGGCCGATGGAAATAAGTAGTTGTGGGAGCTTAGTTGGACAACGCTTGATTGCAGTCTGGAGATTTTTTTTTTTTATACCACTTAGAATGGCAAACAAGCTGACGGCCCACTTGATGGAAAGCGGTAACCGTCGCCTATAGACATGAGTAGTACTATGGACATAACAGAGTATACTGTGTAGATCCCAATTCGATGACCAGTCTGAACTTCTAAATATTAAAATTGTATAATACTTAAAAAAATATGACAGAGATAAGCAAATGTACAAAGGAGAACTTAACTCTAAAAGAAATATTTTCCAATAAACTCAAAGTGGAAAGGAGCACCAATATCAACGGGTAAAGCGGTTTACAAAACCATAGGTGTAGGAGAGAATTTATGGATAAGAGACTTCGTCGAACAGGAGGATACGACATGGGGAACTAGGAAATCAAATTGTTCACGAAGATAGGACGGAGAAGAAGGGTTAAACAGGACGGAATATAAAAACGAGATTATATTAAAATCTCGACGCCTTCGAATTGGTAGCCATTTCAATTTTGCTCCATAAATGGAGACATAATCGTATTTACATAGATTATAAATAAAGCGTAGCTTACTTTCATAGTTAACGTAAACTGAATTCGCCACGATGGGTCAACTAAGCCACAATTAATTAATTTACAGGATACAGAGAAATAACACCTTAGTCCTCAGGAATGGCAACGCATGGGGGGTATCATGGCCGAAACAGTATACTCTTTTATGTCCATGGTACTGCTTTTAGGCTCTTGCTATAGGCGACGGTTACCACTTCCCATCAGGTGGGCCGTCAGCTTGTTTGCTATTCTAAGTTGTATAAAAAAAGGTTTAAATTTAAAATTATGTACATATCCATTTACAAAATAACAATCCAATTAGAAAGGGTGAACTCTTAAAAAAGTCACTCGGGCCTAATCGTCCCATTATGCAGTGACTAATTCTGCTGCAAAAAAGGCAGATAACCGTTTATTTACGGCCGTATATTTATCACGAGCTATCTACCGAACTTGGCACGTAGTCAACTGTCGCCCGTCGTATCTGCGGACGAGATTGGCGCAACCCACCAGCGGGCATTCTGACCAAGTTTTTGTCGGTGGTAGGGTTAAAAGGTAAATTGGTCATTGTGTACAAATGAGGTTTGGTGTTAATAATCTTGTTTATGTAAATGTAGAGCGAAATAAAAAGAAGGAAACTTTGTACAAAAGTCGTTTGCTTGGGCACCTCTGTCCCATTCGTGTTTCTACTGTGAAACAGTTGTGTTTGCATGACTGTGTTTCGGTTTGAAGGGTGGGATATGGCGTGAATTTACAGGGTACAGAGGAATAACAGAGTTTTCAGGAATGGCAACGCATGGGGGGTATCATGGGCGAAACAGTATACTCTGTTATGTTCACGGTACTGCTCATGTCTGTAGGCGACGGTTACCACTTTCCATCAAGTGGGGCGTCAGCTTGTTTGCCATTCTAAGTTGTATAAAAAAATCTCTATATGAGAGAAGGGTTAATATTTGTTTATTGGGTTAAAATGGAATGGTAACTCCGCCTGCGCTATCAGTATACGCTGGCGGGGCACCAGTGAGAGATGATAGGTGAGGATGAAAGCAGGTCAGTTGGCGCATCGTGACGACTTCAACTATAATTAACCACGATGATTTCCAGGGGGAACCACGTGGAGGTCGACTTGTATATTACCAGCAGTGAGGCTGTTAGACCTCATTTGCTAATAGTCTCCTTTCCCCCAAAGATTTTATATTACAAATTTACACGACTGCCCAAAATTAAAGTATGATTTTCAGGGTTCATGTACGTACGGGAGTTTTTTTATTATACCATGACATTTAAATAACTGTACAGATGTACGGAATATCGTTAGAATACTGACATAGGGACTAATAGACACTCACAAGCGGTATCGAACCCTTCAGTCTTAGGAGAGATTTTGCTTCACTCTGCGTGTTCTACCGCCTGTACAATGGATTGTGATCAGAGGAATTGTTCAATATGATGCCCACAGCCACTTTCTACCATCGTACGGCTCACCATCGACAGGGAGTTCATCCCCATGTCCTACAGCCTCAATGGTCGCGTACTGCGCAGTTTCAGAGATGTTTCCTCCCACGAACACTCAGGTTTTGGAATGAGCTCCCTGCCGAGGTTTTTCCAAGAGACTACAGCATGGGGTTCTTCAAAAGGGCGATAAAGAGGTTTCTTCAGAGTCGGCAACGCACGCGTAATGCCTCTGGTATTGCAGGTGTTCATAGGCTACGGTAACCACTTACCATCAGGTGGGCCGCCTTGTTTGCCACCTCAGTGGTATAAAAAAATAATAATAGACACTGGGTATAATTCAAAAACAATAGTTTCTTTTTTGCAGAGGTGTCCTATTATTAAACGGAGCGAAACGTACAATTCTCAAAGTGTGTTCTTTTTATTGGGTTAAGGAATTACAGTTATTATAGAATTATTAACTAAACTATAAAATAAGCTTTATAATTTTATAGATTATAAAGCTTATTTTGAAGTTTAATGCTATCACTAGGTTTATATAACAACTACAAGAATTAATTAAGTAACCGGTGCCAATGTTCTTTGTGACGAAATATAAAGGAGACCTAAGTTGAAATTTGAAACTATTCTATTACTTTTTTTTTGATAGGTGAAAATGGTATGGTAACCCCGCCTGCGCTAACGGGATACGCTGGCGGAGCACCAGTGAAGGGTGATAGATGAGAATGAAAACAGGCCAGTTAGCCTATCATGATGAATTCATCAGGAATTAACCATGATAGTTTCCAGGGGGAACCACGAGGTGGTCGACCTGGTTGGGTATATTGCTAGCAATGGGGTTTTTAGTCTCCATTACTAACAGTACCTTTTCCCCCTCCATCCAAAGGTTGCCTGGAAGAGATCTTTTGAAGCGATAAAGTCGCCCATTGTTTTCTGAATGTGATCATTTCTTGTAATTGTTTGTATTTATAATAAGTTAACTATTGTAATCGTATGGAGGAAACAATAAAGACTTTTTTTTATACAACTTAAAATGGCAAACAAGCTGACGGCCCACTTGATGGAAAGTGTTAACCGTCGTCTATAGACATGAGCAGTACCATGGACATAACAGAATATACTGTTTCGCCCATGATACCCCCCATGCGTTGCCATTCCTGAGGACTCAGGTGTTATTTCTCTGTACCCTGTAAATTCACCGCCATATCCCACCCTTCAAACCGAAACACAGCCATGCAAACAACTGCTTCACGGTTGAAACACGAACACAGAGGTACCCAAGCAATCGACTTTTGTACAGTCTCTCTATCCATCTATCTGTCTATGATTATATTAAAGGCTTATAAATTATAATGTAATTTATATTTCCGCTAACAAGCCGCCATGATCGTAATTATGTTAAGGTCGTTAGCATAATATTATTATGCGCATGCTGAATGTCTTTCAAAAGATAGTTCGATTGGATTTATTAATGCTTTAGACATGTATTTATTTATACCATAAGTGACAATTAATGAAGTTATGTAAAATACGGTCAATTTTTATTCTACTAGTCGGGCAGCTCGAATTATTGATAGTCAACGCCTTACTGTCCGACTTGACCCACTGAAACTGCGCAGAGATGTTGCATCTCTGTGCATCTTCTACTGAATTTATCATGGGGAGTGTTCTTAACAATTGTTCGGATTGATACCTGCTGCTGATTTTCACCACCGTACAATCCGCCACAAACTAAAGTTTCATTCCAATCATCTGGACTATTGGCGGTTTTCCGCCGTACGTTTTTCAAGGCACTTTCTTTCACGCACAACCACTCTTTGGAGTTAACTTCCAGCAGCAGTATTTCCGAACCGATACGACAACATAACCTTCAAGAAAAGAGCATATTCCTTTTTAAAAGGCCGGCACACAGCACACCTGCAATGCCGCTGGTGTTGTGGGTGATCATGGGCGGCGGTAATCACTTACTATCAGGTGAGCCGCATGCTCGTCTGCCCCCTGTGTTGTAAAAAAAATATTTTAAAGCTTTTTATACGTTTATATCTTAATTTTTACGATTTAGCACTGTTTAATACTTTGTATGTTTTTTTTTAATACAACTTAGAATGGCAAACAAGCTGACGGCCCATCTGATGCAAAGTGGTAACCGTCGCCTATAGACATGGGCAGTACCATGGACATAACAGAGTATACTATTTCGCCCATGATACCCCCCATGCGTTGCCATTCCTGTGGACTCAGGTGTACTAACACAAATTTAGAATTCGACAATTTTCTTGCATATTTCCAAATATGGAGCAATTTATCGATCGTTCACTTTATGTATTAATTCACACAGGCAAAGTCGCGCTATGCAGTTAGTAAACAGCAATGCAAATCACATATTACTGCTTCAAGTTTATTTCTTCTAAAGTGACTACGCGTGGTAAGTCACCATTTCGACATACTTTAATTAATTTGTTTCGAATAATTAGAATAAAATAAATAAACAATTTGACACTAATTAATTCCGATACGTGAATTATTTCGACGCTGTTTTATTACTTTATTGGTATAATATAGTAAAAGACAGATATAAAATGCCGGAATAGATTTTAACGGTGCACACGCGTGCTTTCCGTTATGTGTATATTTAAACTTAACTTTAACATCGAAGTAGACAATACATCCGGTGAGACGTGAATGTGGACGTAGCCTTATATCCGGCAATGTCATTTTAATTAGGCCTAAATCTGATTGAAGGAAGCGCTGGTTTTAAACAAAGTATATAGTTATAAATGCGCACTCCTTATTACGTACTGAATTCACAGTTACCACTTTCTGGTGGGCTGTTAGCTTGTTTGCCATTGTAGGTTTTTTTTATATAACTTATGAATGGCATATATATATATATATATATATATATATATATATATATATATATATATATATATATATATATATATATATATATATATATATATATATATATATATATATATATATATATATATATTGTATATATTGTATTATTAATATTTTTTATTTACATTAATTTCATAAATTTAATTAATTAATTAATTAAATTAAAATCAGTAGAGTAGTTTTTGGGTTAATCCATTACAAAGAAACAAACATAAAACACCAAATCTTTTAAAATATTGGTGTAGGTTCTACGCATGTACAAATAAATTCTTGCATTCAATGACACAGACTCATGTCTTCTGAGCTCTAAATTCAAATATATCCGTAATACGGAATATTCTTAGCAGATAATACCTATTTATTGGAAAAATCACTTTTCCTTTAAACTTCTCTTGCTGGTTACTTTGTTTTGAGCCTTAGATTGCTATTTATCTTCTATTACAGATGTTTATTTATGTATGTATTTATTGTATGTATATATTTATTTGTTTAATTTATTATGTGTATGTTTATATTATATAAATATATCAAGAATTGCTTAATTTTTCCTCTATTCAATACTGCACCGCCTACTTATTTCCAACGGTTGACTGGTAGAGAACACCGTCCGGTATTAAGTCCGCCTAATGTACATAGAATTTTATTGTGCATTAAAGTTTAAATAAATAAATAACAATATTCCGAACCCAGCAGTATAATCATAAAAAAATACTATTTAAAAGAGCTTGTAAACAAGTCTATTTGAACAAAGATTATTTCTATTTAATTATTTAAAGGAACACCAACAGCATATTGTATTATAACATATATAACAAACATTAAATACAATACAATATTAATGTACATGCCTATTAAAGGTATTCACAGCATTTACTTTAACATAATTACCAGAGGGAGACTTTGTACAAAAGTCGATTGCTTGGGTACCTCTGTCCCATTTGTGTTTCAACCGTGAAGTAGTTGTGTTTGCATGGCTGTGTTTCGGTTTGAAGGGTGGGATATGGCATGAATTTACTGGGTACAGAGAAATAACACCTGAGTCCTCAGGAATGACAACGCATGAGGGGTATCATGGGCGAAACAGTATACTCTGTTATGTCCATGGTACTGCTCATGTCTATAGGCGACGGTTCTACTTTCCATCAGGTGGGCCGTCAGCTTGTTTGGCATTCTAAGTTGTATATAAAAAAAAAATGCGAGAAAATAAAGTAACAATTATAATGAATTAAATAACACTAGACTATTCTATTCTGTTCTAATGCCCACGGAACATTTTGTCAAACATTTGTGTTGTTTTTGCAGAGCAAAATGTGAATGTCCAATATTGATACCATGCATCTATATAATTACCATTCATTATTTCAATTAATTCTAACAACTAAGATAGATCGCAATGAAAAGGAGAACTCGAATAGAAAGTAGGTACTTGGGGTATTGGATCAAATTATAGAGACAATTTGATTGATTATTGGCATTACACGCTCGCGTGTGGTCTATTGCGCTCCGTTGAGTGTGCAACGGGCTTTTTTTTATTATAATTGTTTTTGTTTTTGTAACAATCATACACGTGTGTGTGTGTGTGTGTGTGTGTTGGAAATATAAAGTAGTGTGACCAATTTTAAATTGCACTCGTAATCTCGCTTGTAAAGATAGAGTGGGACCGGTTTGTGTCGAGACGTTACTCGAGATATACGGATGCGCAATGATAATATTTGGTTACTTGAATTTATTGTGAAAGGGCAGGAAGATATTGCCGTGTCCTGTTACGGTCGAGCTGTTTTGAGAATAGAATAGAATAGAATAGAATAGAATAGAAAATCATTTATTCAAATAAACTTACATTGAAGCACTTTTGAATAGTCATTACATTTTTTTTTTAATCTACCGCTCGTTCGGAAAGCTGTCTCATCACAAGAAGAACGAGCAAGAAACTTGCGTGTTGCCCTTTTAAATAATTTTATTATTACTTATATATATATATATATATATATATATATATATATATATATATATATATATATATATATATATATATATATATATATATATTAATAAAATAAATAACTGAGAATTGGATTTTTATTTAATAACTAGCTGACTCGGCAAACGTTGTTTTACCATATACATTATTTTTAGAACTATACATGAAAATGTATCCTACTACAATTATTATATTGGATTGCCATTTTGTAACCCTATTGCAACATATAAAAATCGCGATTAAAAAACAGGAGTTGATCATAAAATGGTGAAAATTTGAGGTTGCATGTATTTTGCAATGCTAAATCATAATAAAATAAAAAAGGAAAAATTTGTCAAAAAAATAAAAAAAAATTTTTTTGGGGAGGGTCACCCTTATCATTGAGGGGTATGAAAAATAGATGTTGGCCGATTCTCAGACCTACCCAATATGCACACAAAATTTCATAAAAATCTGTAATGCCGTTTCGGAAGAGTTTGGTAACAAACACCGCGACACGAGAATTTTATATATTAAAAAATTTATTTATTCATTAGCATTTAATTTATTTATTTATCATTTACCAGAGGGAGACTTTGTACAAAAGTCGTTTGCTTGAGTACCTCTGTCCCATTCGTGTTTCTACCGTGAAGCAGTTGTGTTTGCATGGTTGTGTTTTGGTTTGAAGGGTGGAGAAGTCAAGACAATAATTTTTATTTTCGTCTTGTCTGTCTGCCTGTTTGTTTCGGTGTCATGTAAAAACTACTACACCAAATTGGATGCGGTTTTCACAGTTGTATTCTTGAAGGTTTCATTTAAAATCTGGTATACGTATTTATTTTGATACGCCATCTAGTAGTGATCTATTTCATTGTTCCTGATATCCATGCGTATGAATATCAGTTAAATGCTAGTCGCGTAATAAAAAAAAAATATGGACAAATTGAGAAAAATCTTCTTTTAAAAGTTGTTTCAAAATCTTAGTTTATTTTTAATAGTTTGTACCAGCCGGCGACCTTAGAATATAATGTAAGAGAAGCAGCGTTACACTGTTATGCTAATTGGAGATCTTAACAGCCGTAGGAAGTAATAACTCAATCGTTTGTTAAACTGTCAATCCACAAAGAATCGCTCTCCTTTTGTGTAGTCGCTAAATGGCGTTTAAAACTGTGCATTGGACTTTATTTTTCTCACTATAAGGTCGTTATTTCTAAAATATCTGATTTTGCGTTGCTGATTTTGTAGAATTACTTATGAAGACCTTATCAGTATTGTAATAAGGCTGTAATTTGTATTGTGCATGTGAAATGATCGATGCTCAGTAAAGGGATCACCTCCTACTCGCACTACTGTAATATTTGTATACTAAATTGTTTAATCTATGACAAAATATATGACAACTAATTTAGGTCAATATAAAGTACAGTTATTTTAAAACAACACCTACGTTTTTTAAATATAGGTAATACCAAATAAATAGACACGTCGATGGAAAGTAGTGGCTGTAGAGACTTTGTACAAAAGTCGATTGCTTGGGTACCTCTGTCTCATTCGTGTTTCAACCGTGAAGCAGCTGTGTTTGCATGGCTGTGTTTCGGTTTGAAGGGTGGGATATGGCGTGAATTTACTGGGTACGGAGGAATAACACCTGAGTCCTCAGGAATGGCAACGCATGGGGGGTATCATGGGCAAAACAGTTCTGTTATGTCCATGGTACTGCTCATGTCTATAGGCGACGGTTACCATTTTCCATCAGGTGGGCCGTCAGCTTGTTTGCCATTCTAAGTTGTATAAAAAAAACTAGAAGGTTTTTTTTTTATATGGCAATAATTTATAAACAAAAACAAATGGTGACTCTCGTAAAAATAATAAAAGCCCTTGTTTCCACACTAATGTCCTAAACAAACAGGCCCTTTCGCTTTTTCACTTCGCAGTCACTTAAGTTAATCGTTCGTTTCTTATTGAGCGTCGCACGCGATCCGTCGATTAGAAACAAAACCAGTTTATAAAGAGCCACGGGTTTCCTGGGATTGCTTAATGGAACTTGGCGAAGAGGCGTGCCTTGACAGGTCAAGGTTGTCCGGCGAAATCAAAGGCTGTTATTATTATTGTTGTCTGTTATGAGTTAGGGAAATGTTAGGGCAGGAAGCCCTTTGATTTTGTCTAATTCTCCTACTTTTTTTTTTTATTGTACCACCCATTTGGTTTTGAGAGCTCTTTTCACTTTGTAATAGTTTCTTTAATTTGATGACCCCGGATACATTGACTATATAGATATAAATTAAGTATTTTTGAAAATATTTCGGAATGGACCGCCATGTTGAAATGTTTTTATGCTTATTTTATGTTTTTATGACGACATTGGTGGTCCAGTAGTTTTTTTTTATTCAACTTAGAATGGCAAACAAGCTGACGGCCCACCTGATGGAAAGTGGTAACCGTCGCCTATAGACATGGGCAGTACCATGTACATAACAGAGTATACTGTTTCACCCATGATACCCCCATGCGTTGCCATTCCTGAGGACTCAAGTGTTATTCCTTTGTACCCAGTAAATTTACGCTATATTCCACCCTTCAAACCGAAACACAGCCATGCAAACACAACTGCTTCACGGTTGAAACACGAATGGGACAGAGGTAGCCAAGCAATGGACTTTTGTACAAAGTCTCCCTCTGTCTGTTTCAACCGTGAAGCAGCTGTGTTTGCATGGCTGTGTTTCAGTTTGAAGGGTGGGATATGACGTGAATTTACAGGGTGTACCCTGTAAATTCACGCCATATTCAGGAATAACATCTGAGTCCTCAGGAATAGCAACGGATGGGGAGTATCATGGGCGAAACAGTATACTCTGTTATTGCCATGGTACTGCTCATGTCTATAGGCGACGGTTACCACTTTCCATGAGGTGGGCCGTCAGCTTGTTTGCCATTCTTAAGTTGTATTAAAAAAAATTCAATTACAGTATTCTTAAACTGACCAGTCACTACTAGAAGCACCCGTTCACGAGTATGACGGATCAATCTATGGGAAAGGCTTATGTTCTATAGTGAACAGTTAATGGGTGATATGTTGATGGTGATGATGATGATGATGAAATAATAAATTTATTTATCTTATTTTATTTTTCTTTAACTTTTATTATATTGGTAAAGACATATTTATTACATGTTACATTTACAAGATTGGTTATAGACAATTTATTTAATTTTTTGTATCAATCATTAGGCACTTGTGTATCACGAAACAGGTGACTGATTGATTTTTGATTCACTTGTAATAAAACATTGATGGAAGTATAATCATATGTAGTTACAAATATACTTAAAGTACTTTTTATGGATGTTCGAAATCAAAAATTAGTAAATCGATACATACAACAACCATTGTTAGAGGGGAAAGGGATTGTTAGCAATGGAGTTTGCTAGAAATGTGCCCTGTTAGGTCGACCTCCACGTGGTTCCCCCTGGAAACCGTCGTGAACAATTCTTGTTGAATTCGTCACGATGGGCTAACTGACCTGCTTCATCCTTACCTATCATTCCTCATTGGTGCCCCGCCAGCGTATACCGATAGCGCAGACGGGGTTACCGTTCTACTATCAATCATTAAAAAGAAACCTACCCGTATACCAAATCATCATTATTGTCATGTAATTCATATTTCAAATACTGCCCTCGCCCTCCTTAGTCGCCTCTTACGACACCCACGGGAAAGGAAGGGGTGGCCTAGTGCCTATGCCGAGACCACACAGGAATTATGAAATTTAATGTAAAATAAAGCAACAAATAGGGTCATATAGGGTCGTGAATGGGTCTTTCTCCTATAACTGTAATCAAGAAATTATTATAAGGAGTGTAAATCGCTGTAACTTAAATATGTAAATGTACCGCTTTGTTATAATAAACCGGCATTTACACGGTATTTATACAACAAGATATTTAAAATATGTAACTTTATGTCTGTCTGTATATTGCATTGCAGCATAGGCAGCCCACTTCTGTCACGGGTGGTCCATGAAGCCGTTGTGTTTTCGTCAATACCCCGCTGGGTAGATTTACAATGTCGTTCTGGGAAACGTTTATAAAATAGAATTGCTGTTACGACATTTTGTTTGCGCAAAATGTTTGTTTAAATAAACAAACACTTTATCGGTTAAGAGGCACCCTGCTATGAATGGATTTTTTTTTTGATCGGTGAGAATGGTATGGTAACCCCGCCTGCGCTAACGGGATACGCTGGCGGAGCACCAGTGAAGGGTGATAGATGAGAATGAAAACAGGCCAGTTAGCCCATCATGATGAATTCATCAGGAATTAACCATGATAGTTTCCAGGGAGAATAGCGAGGAGGTCGACCTGGTTGGGTATATTGCTAGCAATGGGATTCTCAGTCTCCATTACTAACAATCCCTTTCCCCCTTGCTACGAATGGTTACCTCGACAGATCTGTTGTCAAAATTTGTGGTTTCTATTTTTTTTGTATACTATGAAGGTGGCAAAACATACAGACATGCAAATAAACATGCGTCCAAAAACTACATTGATCGTTTGCCGGGGTACCTGGTAGACGGTTATTGTAGTCTATGGACGCATGCAATATTAATGGTGGGGGGAAGGGGGTAGTTAGTATTGAGATCTAATAGGTTCATTACTAAAAATATACCCTAACAGGTCGACCTCTACGCGGTTCTCCTTGGAAACCATCGTGATTAATTTATTGTCGAATTCGTCACGATGGGCTAACTGACCTGTTTCGTCCTCACCTATCTTCCCTCACTAGTGCCATGCTAGCGTATGGCGATAGCGCAGACGGGGTTTTTTTTGATAGATGAAAATGGTATGGTAATCCCGCCTGCGCTAACGGGATACGCTAGCGGAGCACCAGTGAAGGGTGATAGATGAGAATGAAAACAGGCCAGATGATGAATTCATCAGGAATTAACCATGATAGTTTCCAGGGGGAACCGCGAGGAGGTCGACCTGGTTGGGTATAGTGCTAGCAATGGGATTCTCAGTCTCCATTACTAACAATCCCTTTCCCCCCGCGCAGACGGGGTTACCGTTCTATTACCAATCAAAAAAAAAACCTACCCGTATACCAAATCAACATTATTGTCATGTAATTCATATTTCAAATACTGTTATCATTTGTAAATTTAAAAATCATAATGTAAACATTGACTTAACATCGTGCGACAAGAACATCTGCACTAAGAGGAAAGAGGAAAGATCTGTATTTTTGTGTGTATGTATATTTGTAATGAATAAACTCAAAAACAACTTTGCCGATTTCAAAAATTCTTACACCATTACAAAGCTACATTCACCCTGTGTTGAAAACTGTGATAATTGCGATGCAAATGCGGCTAAACTATCATATATTTATAAGGACGACGAGATAAATAAAATACATATTACGTTTTCAACATCCATTTTACTAAATTTGAATAGAATCGACAGAATGCATTACATTTTTAATAGTAAAAAAGTATAAGTGGCCAGTACGTGCAATAATAAAAAGAGTTCATTCTTACATATTAAATTGAATCTGCAACATCCTTTACATCTACCTAAAAATATGTTGAAAATAAATACTAAGGTGTTACAAGTTCAATATGTATCAGAAATATAGAAGATTACGCTAAAACTTCTAGTGAATAAAGTCTTTGATATGGTCGAATTTTAAAACCTAACGCTGTTTTGCAGATCGATCCACTTTATCTTTCTCAGTATATATTCCTGTGATTATTCCTAGTGACCACTTTACTTGTCTCTCCTCAGTTTCTATCAATACAATATTATCAATTTTTAAATGAGTTTCTTTTTCTTTCTCTTTTTGTAATTCATCTTTCCACCACAAAACCTTAGCAGATTTCTGTCTGCACGTTTTACTGATATTTGCAGAAAGGCTTTGGCAATATCGGCTGAGATCCCTACAGCACTCTTTCGAAAGCCCATTAATAAATGACGTATTTTATCTAAAAAGTTTAACCACTTATTCAAGTATGAACTCAGTGATCGACCATTTTTATCACAAGCCGACGCGTCGAACACTGGTCTTAATTTTGTTATTAAACTTGCATCTTTAACTACTCCTCTATGCGGTAAATAATGAACCGTCTGCCCTAATTTATCTTCCGATACTTCCTCTATTATGCCCTTTTCTTTCCAACAACTTACTTTATAATATTCAAGGAACTTACCAGAGGGCATTAATCGTTTGGTATTCGTGGACAGTCTCTTTTCAGCTATGCACTGAATAAAAGCTTTACATATTTTGGCGTAGTGCCCTGGTTTTAGACATATTAGACAAACTTTTTCCTTCTTAAGATGCTCTTTACTTTGTTCTAACGACATCTTCGACAATTTATGACATTCTACACTAGCATGACCTTTGTTGCACCTTATGCATAAAGGTTTCCTTTCTGATCTGCTCACTCCGGCCATTAACGTTGATGCTGTCGATTCTGTAGCAACCGTTTGCTCTGATGTGTTACCAAAGTTTTTCACTATTTTAATTCGTTGCTCGCTTTCGACTTCTCGTTTTATGAACAGTAGTAAACTTCCCAATTCATCTTGTACTTCAATTGGCTTAATTCTTTCCCATGCCTTCAAAACGTCTAATGGTAAAGACGATTCTACCATTGGAAGAATAAATGCTGCATATTTATCTTGTGTTACACCCAAAGTTTCTAAGGCGCGCAACTGGGAGTTGAGTTGATCATAAAGGCTTGATAAATTCATATTTTTGTCTTTATTTATTATTAATGTAAGTAGCTCTCTCACATAAACTTGAATCAATAATTCCTCACGTGCATATCTACGCTTCAAATCAGAAAGGCATTGTGTGTAGCTGGATTTATTTGGAGGAAAACTTTCAACAAAAGATCTTACTTCTGTTCCCGGCATCATAGATTGGACTAAGTATTGAAATTTATCCGCATCATTCATCTGTTTATCCTCATCTATTTTCTGGAACTGGCCCCAGAAGGGTAACCAACTACGTACACATCCGTCAAACTTCCTTAACTCCAGGACTGGTAATTTGTAATTCTTTGCTGTTTCAGATCCTGAAAAACCAACGCTTTCTTCTTTTGTTTTAGACAGAACATTCTCGACTCTTGTTTTCATTGTCAGCCATTTCTTATTGTAAGCTATTACCTCTTCATATTCTTTTTCTAGCCCACTTTCGTCATAATCTTTTTCAGCTAACAACATTTCTATATCTCTATCAAGTACCTCTAATTTCTTTATAACTCCTTGAAGTACTAAATAATTCAATTCGATCTCTGATATATTTAGTTCATCTTTATCTAACAAATTTTCTAAAATATTAGAGATCTTACTAACTTGTGCTCTCGCCGCCCGTCGACACCGTTTCTTTGCATCCATCCTGGCAGGGTCGCCAATTGTTGAAAACTGTGATAATTGCGATGCAAATGCGGCTAAACTATCATATATTTATAAGGACGACGAGATAAATAAAATACATATTACGTTTTCAACATCCATTTTACTAAATTTGAATAGAATCGACAGAATGCATTACATTTTTAATAGTAAAAAAGTATAAGTGGCCAGTACGTGCAATAATAAAAAGAGTTCATTCTTACATATTAAATTGAATCTGCAACACCCTGAGTAACATAGGCTATATTCATTGCTAGAAAAGATTAGGGATCCTTACTAAAACTTTAGTAATGTAGCTCAAGGTGTAAAAAATTGCTATAAAATATCTTTCGTCGCGTGCACTGCTGAAACTATTGGTGATAGAACAAAAGTATGTTCTACAATATTGAAGGAAATATCAATAACTACAAAAAACTTCGCGACACTATATGTCCAACTATTATCGTTATGTCACAATAACCACTTTTTAAAATGTAAAAATGTCCATCCGTCCGAAGCCGGGACGGGCCGCTAGTTGGTTAATAAAGAAGAAAAAAAAATTGTCAAATCCGTTTAGCTGTTTAAGCGTGGCTGAGTAACAGACGTACAAACATCTAAACATTCTTTAATGTAGATAAGAGAAATTAACTTTCATTCAACTGTATGATGATAACGAATGCTTATGATAAAGAACCGGTCATATGTAGTTCCTTTGACACATAGATTAAGGATACATAGTACCTGCTCTCTCTTTCTACAATCTGACACCTCAATAGCTTCACTTATCGTGGCTTCAAATTGAATAGCGAATGAATTGCGATTTAAGGGTGCTTTTATGTGTTTTTGAGGAAAACAGTTACGTGAATTTGTTTCATAGATATATGCTCCTATGTAGGTTCCTTTGAGAATACTTGTATGATTGTTTTTTTTTCTTTTATGCAACTTAGAATGGCAAACAAACTGACGGTCCACCTGACTGAAAGTGGTAACCGTCGCCTATAGACATGAGCAGTACCATGGACATAACAGAGTATACTGTTTCGCCCATGATACCTTCCATGCGTTGCCATTCCTGAGGACTCAGATGTTATTCCTCTGTACCCTATAAAAATTACGCCATATTCCACCCTTCAAACCGAAACACAGCCATGCAAACACAACTGCTTCACGGTAGAGACACGAATGGGACAGAGACTTAAGTTGTATAAAAAAAATATATATATTTATACCTTCGTTCATTCATGTTAATTCTACTATAATTATTAATTATCTATCATTAAATATTACTACCAACTTAATCGTTAAGTAATCCACTAAGTTGACAGGAATAGTTGATGTAATCTAGAATCTAGTGAGGCCGATATCGGTATTTACCAATACTAAAAATTACTAGCTTATTAATAACTTATTAAAATACCGGTATCAATATTAATAACTACTGCAATGTATTTAACATTGCACAAAATAGTATTTTATTTATTATTATTTACATATTTGTTTTTCAATATTTCTAATTTTATAAATACAAGTAATATATACAAATAATATAATATCAGAGTGAGACTTTGTACAAAAGTCGATTGCTTTGGTACCTCTGTCCCATTCGTGTTTCAACCGTGAAGCAGTTGTGTTTGCATGGCTGTGTTTCGGTTTGAAGGGTGGGATATGGCGTGAATTTACTGGGTACAGAGGAATAACACCTGAGTCCTCAGGAATGGCAACGCAAGGGGGGTATCGTGGGCGAAACAGTATACTCTGTTATGTCCATGGTACTGCTCATGTCTATAGGTGACGGTTAGGTACCACTTTCCATCATGTTTGCCATTCTAAGTTGTATAATATATATATATGGTTGAATAATAGATAGTATTATTCCTCTTAAAACATCACCAAAACCTAACCACGGTTATTAACCCACCTGCCAAGAGTGGCAACTACTGGCAAAATCTCCAAAGGAGAGACCTAAATTTAGCACTGGACGGATAATAGTCGATATTATGATGAGATCGATATTTTATGTACTGTATGAAATTATTGTATCTACTATGACATTCAAATATAAATTTTTGTTTATGAATAAATAAAATAAAAAAATAATTAAATAATTTAACTCATTTATTTATATTAATCGAATCGTTATGTAATTCAAAGGTTTAAAGGCTTTTAAATAAAATAATGGTAACTTTCCATCAATTTATTAAATTAACCACCTCAGTAATAAAAACAAATGGCACATCTTATAACGAAAATCAGAAGAGATGCTCACTCAGTCTTCTAGCAGTAACTCAGCAGTTCAGAAAGCGTGCAGGCTTTCTCGCAGCACTCTGTGGCCACGCCTTGTCTCTTGCCCCTCACGCCTTCCAGAGCTCTGAACTTTGGGAAGGCCGGTATAGACCAGCTATATTCCTCATTAGGAATACTATTGAAGGATCTCTTTTCAACATTCTCTTCTGTGCAAAGGTACGCCAAAGCCTCCGACAGCCTTCTGCCGCAGTAGAACTGAACGGAGTTTCCTGATGTGGTGTATAGGATGGCAGACAGAGCAAAGAGTAGTACCAGGAACTTCATTTTGTTTATAGAATTGTTTACAAGTGCTATTGCTTCAATGGATTGGTTGTGAATGTGATTGAATAGTGAAAAACCTGGTTTTTATATAGTACAGTGCTTAATTAAGATTCAGATATCTTAAATACATCCTAATACTGGGTTACAATGTGTAGGTCGTAGACGTTACAGGTTGTCAGGTCAGGTATAAACCCCTTTCGAATCAATGGACACGACATCTTTTATGACGTATTTGTAAGAGGCGTTTTATTCGATATTATTTATTTATTCATTAGTACAAATATGTGTACATGGCGGACTTAATGCTAAAAACATTCTCTCCCAGTCAACCATAGGGAAGTGTCAGAATACTCGAATGCGGTTATATAATTGTTAATCACTTATTGTTGTACCCCCGGTAGGGTATAACTCTGTTGATACTGATGTTAAGTCCAAAGTAATCTTTACTGTTATATGTACAAAGTTAATAATTTAATTCTATTCTATTCTGTTCTATTCTAGGATATTTATAGAATATATAGAACGAAATATGCACATATGAGAATATAATTATAAATATTTAAGAGAAACAATTGGTGCAATTATAAATGTATTCATATAATGTAACTAAATGACAGATTCTGGGAGGAGGGGCCATTAGTAATGCGAATTACCAGTCTCATTACTAGCAATATACCCTGTCAGGTCGAGCTCTACGCGGTCCTATCGAATCCATTATGCTGAATTCCAGGTATATTCATTACGATGGGCTAACTGACCTGCCTTTTCGTCCTCACCTGTCATTCCTCACTAATGCCTCACCAGCGGATACTGTTAGCGTAGGCATTTCCATTGTTAAAAAAAAAAACAGTATTTTCAGAAATACTTTAGTAATAACAGAAATTAACCGGTCAGTAGACAAAATAAAAAATACTTCTTTATGATATTGCCATAGACATGCGGTGTTCCATGAAACAGATTTTCCCATTATGGACATAAAATAATGCCATACGACACGTGAATGGGAGACATCCACGCATGTTTACAGAAGAAACAGTTTTGTGTTACAAAACGCACTATAAATCGAAACATAACGTTTAACTACGGTTCAAAATAGTCCACCAGTTATAGTTAAACTGCAGTTATTATTAACTAACAGACGATGGGTTTACGACTGATATTCGAACTGGGAGATTTTAATACGATTAATGTGATATTAAATTTTTCATTGTAACTATTGATTGTTTGATAGCTTCCTGTGAGTTTGGGAGTTACTAAGATATGGCAGTATTTATATTTATCTTCACGCCAGATCAGTCGAGGGATAGACAGGAAGAAGTGAATGCCAAGAGTCTGTGGCTTTATTTAACTTTTTTTAAATCATTCTTGTATAAATTGTCAATTGTGAAGACTTCATTTTAGCTTCAGAGTATCTAATCATAATAGGGTTTTGTAATATAACTAGTAGCTCTATTGCTAGTAATATACTGTATTGGGTCGACCTGCACGCGGTATTCCCTGGAAACGATTGTGGTTAAAACCTAATTTACTATTGGTCATGATGGGCCAACTAACCTGAGTTCAATCTTACATAAATAAAAACAAAAAAAAAAAAATTAAAAATAAAATACAAAGTAAAAATTAATTACAAGTATTTGATTAAAATATGGCCTTCTTGTCCATACAATAGCTATTCAAACTGACTATGAATAAACAAATTGCCTACTCAGTTGGTCTCTCACTGATATTATATTTTTCGAAAATAGATTTATATTAAGACTTTTAGAAATAATTACCATGCATTAATAAAAAAAAAAAATGGATGGATGTTAAATTGATCATACTCGTATGTTAAATTCTTCTGTGAATTCAAAGCCCAAACCTCTTTACACAATGTCAAAACTCGAATATTCTTTTGATTCTCTCCGGGCGAGCGTTCTATAGGTATTTTGAAAAATACTACTGTTTGACAAATGTCACATACATTTATTTATGTCAGCATTTTATCGCAGTGTGTGTACGTTTCGAAACGTTCAATCGAGTGTTGCCATGTTAGGCGGGGACGTGGAAATGGTTGCCTTTATTTAGATAACTGATTGCCCATATAAGGCTGCCAATAAATCTGCCGAGGCCGCCGTATAATCTGTTTTATATTAGATTAAAGGTGAGATGGAGGTACATCGGAAGGTTTGCTTGACGGGAAATTGGTTAAATATATTATTCGAGTATTAGTGAAAAATATTTTCATTAAATAAATACTGGAGGAACGACCCTAATTTTCAATAGAGTGAATAAGCGCGCGCTCGGAATTAGACCGGAACATTCATATAAATAGATAAAACATAAATATACTACCATTTTGCTTTCTTATTCGAGTAAATTTAATGTCTAGTATTTTTTTATGAATTCACCGTTCAGTTTAATGGGCAAGCAAGTCAACTGCTGTTTTTTTTTTAAATAAGCAACGATAAAATTAATATTTCAATTTGATATCACAGCATAATCTTTATATTTAGGACTAATATGAACTAAATTTTTAATAGATTGAGACTAAAATTATGTTCAATTTAGTTTATAATGTCTTTCTTACAAAGCAATAATTTCGTGAAATTATCAAATTGAAATATTAGTTTAAAAGACAAGTTTAGAAAAATGGCCCAGAATCGAGGCCAATGTCTCTATAGGTAACATTTATTTAAATAAAATACGATATGTAGTAGTAGGCAGGCAATCATTGGCAGCAATAAATGAGCTATTATTACAATTAAGTATTTAGGGTGAATTAATTCGTTCCGAGAAATTACCCAACAATACTATTTACGGTACAGATGTTCAAAACATCCGGTATTTAACACACTGACCTACGCCATTTGCAATGAGTAGGTACAATACAAAATGTCCGCCCCCAACTGTCAAATGCATCGAATTCGCGCGCATTTCGTACTCATTGTTGTGCCCAAACTTTGGGGCTATAAATGCGACAGATAATTTGCTGTATGAATAGAGTTAATTACGGCATTTATTTATTGTATCCATTTCAGTAGACGCGGGGGTCGCTCCTGTTTTTATTAGCAATATGTGCCCTATGCCGTGTACAAGGGGTGAGCCCGTGGGGATTGTCGAATTATTCCTTTTTCTCATTTTTTGTCTGTGGCCAGTATGAGCGTGAAGGCATGCAGTAATACATAATAAATTATTGTTCCATTTTATAATATTGTATAAATATAAATATTGAAAGTAAGGATTTTATAATATAATTTTAATGAACTTATTATATTTTTATTTTTACACTATAATATGTTTTAAAAAAGGTGAATGAGAATAGAACTTTAATATAAAACAATAGAGAATAGAAGAGGCAAAATGTCGCGCCTCCTTATACCACCATACGTGAAGATTTTTTAAAGAGCATACTAGAAGAAAAAATAGAGGGCAAAAGAGGCAGGGGAAGACCGAGGAATAACTATATGGGACAGATAAAGAAAACACTAGGTGTCATAACTTATAGAGAGTCAAAAATATGACTTGGAATAAAGCTGGCTGGAAGAGAATGCATGATTTGTCCGCCAAGAGGAAACTCTTAAAAGAAGAATAGAATTATTATATGATTTTTATTTTAGCTAGCCACAGATTTATACAAAACGATATTGATAGGAACTTTAGACAGCTATACTTGTACAGTTATGTTTAAAATTTGGCAAATATTCAATAACGGTTATTTTGTTAGTATGTACCGACATCAATGTTACTTTATTAAAATGTATACATAAACAGTTTCTAATGTGGGGGACGTCTACTCAATTTGTCTCTGTAGAGGTGCTGCTGTTGTTTTTACATTTTGACAAGGCTACTATTGAGGTTATTAGGTCATTAGGCAAATGGACAGGAAACCGACTATCAGTAGACATTATTATGCACTATAACTTAGTGTAACAAGTCATTAATTAAATAAATGAAATTAATTTAAAGTACACAATAAAATAAAGCAAAGTATAGTAAAGAGTAATGACTTAAAGTAGTAAATATAAAACGAAAAGTTTTTTTTTTTAAGTATCTGAACATAGAAATAATATTTAAATTTGAAAATCGGCTTACCTATCTACATTTTAGATTTTTTTTCGAATAGTATGGTATGTCTGACATGTTCTTAATGACTTTTTTAAAAAATATTAAAAGATTAATTAATTAATTTTATTTATTCGTTTAAGACATCTTGGGTCCATTTTTGTTAATAAGTGTACCTTAAAATTATGTTAATACTTTATTATTAATAATGATTTAGTCCTCTCGTCTCTCGCAAGCATTCTCAAGAGAGGACTATCTAATTTATTTGCAAACATGTTTAATACTTGAAATAAATATTTATTAAGTATATTATCATCTTATCAGCAGTTATTCGTCCACTGCTGGACTTAGGCTTCTCTCATAGACTGCCGTAAGGTACGGCCCTAAACCACCTACATCCACTGACTCCATACAATGCATTTGAGTTCGTCACTCCGTCTAGTGGGGGTCGTCCTACACTGCGTTTGTTTGTACGGGGTCGACACTCAATTACCTTTTTTCCCATTGCCTTTCAGTTCTTGAAACTATTTCTATTTCATCTTGCTTATTCTTCGGGCTATATCAGTTACTTTAGTTCTTCAACGGATATACTCATTTCGGATTGTATTAAAGTAAGTATACATATACGCACGTACTTACTTATGCACGAATGCACAAGTATGCACGCACGCACTCACTCACTCATACACAACATACACACGCACGCACGCACGCACGCACACGCACACATACACACGCAGTCACCTTTTCACATAGTTTTCGTTATTTATTTATTTTTTTGTAAATAAAGTGTACTAAATAGGTAATCGCTTTCATAGTCCCCAAGATACAGGTCTGGCCTAGTTTGGGGACTGATGGTAATGCAGATATTTCCTCGTTGTATATAAATTGTAAAAAATGTAAATTGTACCTTATGCAACTGTATCTTTCTTAAATAAAAATTATATAAATTTAATTTTTATTATAAATTAAATATAAATTAAATATTTTATATAAATTATTATTATTATTAAATGTAACTAAATGAAAAATGTATAAAATAAATAAGTAAGATAATAGCCTGCGTGCATACGGGACAGTTCTCGGCTTATGGCGTACAAATGTAGTACAATTTGTCACCAAAGAATACAAACGTAAGTACTTATTCTGTACGCATAAAATTATCTCGTCAATGCAAGCCTTTATTTTGAGAGCAGGCAGATGTTCTTTTAAAACATCTTAGTATGATTTATTTTATAGAGATAATAAATTAATAGAAAAAGAACAACTAAAACGAGTAACGAGGCTATAATATCAACGTAAGTACTCTATGAGATTGGCAACACAGTTTGCGTTTAAAACACTCGTTTATCACGGGGACGTTAATTTATTTAATAAATCAGATCCGTGATGGCGGGACGGGACGGGACGGGACGGGATGAGCTATTAGTCAAACAGTCCCGGTCCCGGGTTTCAATACCGGGATTGCTCCGGGACGGCGGCTAAGTACAAATGATGGTGTATGACGCTGATGGATGATGTAGCGGGACATTCGTTTAAGTTGTTAACTTGAATTGTGGTTAGTGTATATCTAATTGTAACTGGGAATATTGTTTTATTGATGGTCTAAGTCTATGGTACTGTTTATTAATACCCTCTATAATAGAAATAAATAGATCTCTCTCTTTTAATTTAAGAGTGTTTTCGGTGCAACTAAACTTCGCCTTTGCTAACATTGTTATTAACTTATTGTTGTTACTGTATGTTTTAGTGCAATAAAAAATATATATAAATCAAGCATTTTTTCCAGCCAGTCATATCTTTGACCTCCCCATATGACGTAACACCTAGTGTTTCTTTTATCTGTCCCATGTAGTTATTCCTCGGTTTTCTACTTCCTCTTTTGCCCTCTATTTTTCCTTCAATTATGCTCTTTGAACAATTGTTGTGTCGTATAAGGTGGCCCAGAATTTTGCCTCTTCTATTCTCTATTGTTTTTATTATTGTTCTTTTCTCATTTACCTTCATGACTTCCTCATTCGTTACTTTTTCTGTCCAACTTATCTTTTCCTTTCTCCTCTATGTCCACATTTAACGTTTTAATTCTCTTATATCACTTATTTATGTAAATAAATGTTGAGAACTTAAACTTGTTTCACTTTTTATTTTCACAAATTTGTGTGTGTTGTGTAGTGGTCAAGTCTTTGACTCGGTACAAACTAAAGTTCCATCCCAACCATTCGGATGAGTGGCAATCCTCCACCGTGCATTTTTAAATGCACTTTCTTTATGCACAATCACGCTTTGTAATCAATTTCCAGCAGCAATATTTCTAAACCGATATGATAGATAGATAGATAATTTATTTACATTACTTACAGCACACAAATTACAATAAAAAAAAACATACACGTAATACACAGCAAAAGAGACAAAAGAATAAAAATAAAAAAAGCACAAATAAAAAAAAAATACAAAAATATGACATCGTAACCTTCAAGAAAAGAGCATATTTCTTTTCGCCTTTTTAGGTATTTGGCTGGCAGAACATCTGCAATGCTTTTAGTGTTGCAGTGTGGGTGCTCATGGGCGGCGGTAGTCATTTACCGTCAAGTGACCGCATGCTCGTTTGCTCCCTGTGTTCTAAAAAAAATAAATAATATTTTTTACCTATGATAAGCTTTGTAACGCTCACCTCTGTGGGTTTTTTACAGATATTTATTTTAATAGTTGCTCAATAGCACATTACTGTGACAATCAAATTTTTACCCTAAATTAGGTGCAATTAGGATAGATAGTGGTCAGGCGCATCATTAGTTGATCGCGATTGGCTCCTAGCAAACTTCCATTACTAGCTATTTTTTTTTAATGGATGATTAATGGAATGGTAACCCCGCCTGCGCTATCGGTATACGCTGGCGGGGCACCAGTGAGGGGTGATAGGTGAGTAATGAAAAAAGGCAGATCAGTCAGCCCATCGTGATGAATACACATGGAACTCAGCACGATGGTTTCCAGGGGGAACCGCGTGGAGGTTAACCTGAAAGGGTATATTGCTAGCAATGGGACTGGTAGTCCGCATTAGTAACGATCCCTTCCCCCCCATTACTAGCTATTACCAAGTTGATTTTAAGGTTGATAATTAGTCTTAGTTCGATTATTTAGTTTAATATAAAATTCAGTAATAAAATTTGAGTGTTGGATCAAAAGTCATTATAAATCAAAAACAAACACATATCCCAAGTTGGAACAAGTAGTGATTGGGATTCGTAGCTGTTAAGCGATGACTTCCATAATTCTTAACTAATATTAATAAATTTTTACAATTGTCAGATTTGACTCCAAGGTTGGTTTTTTAAAATTTTATTGACTAATGGAGTTACGGTTTAAGACTCATTTCTGTGTGACCATTTTTTTAAATTTGCCTTATCATTTACATTTTCGTCATGCCGCGTATATTTTTTTATCAATCATTCATCGATCACCGCTACGCTTTTTATTTTTAATCCTCTCTCCATCGTTTGGCGTCCGTTTGTTTCGGTCCGCGCACGCGCACCCATCGCTCGGATTATGAGCCGTTCAAAGCCACGGATGTAACACCTTGACATTGCAATTACAACTTTATCGTCATAATGACGAAGCACAAATTTGAACACACACCAATTTATTTTGCTTGGCATTTCGAAAACTAAAAGTTTTTGTTGATTCATCACGAGTTATTCGAAATTGACTCGTGCTGTAACGTCATTGGGTTTGTTATGGTTTGAAATTGCTAAGTAAACACCCGTAGGACGTGCCCTTACGCGTGTCTACGCATAATATCATTGGCATACACTCTTATTGGTGATGATTTGTCAACTTTGAGCATTACATTGGTTTTTCAACAATATCTCAAAAGGGTTTAAGTTGAAATTTCCTTGAGAGGATCAGACGGTGTGTGTTTTCTTTGGAGTTAAGTTTAAGAAGTCCTTTCATGCTATGATCTTGGCAATGCGAGCAGGAAAACATTAAAATACAGGACTGTGTCTCTTCCAGACGGTAGGCTGGTTGAATAAAACGTGAGTAAATTGAGTTAGGTATTTTATGGTATTCCTAAGTTGTTCTACTCTACACAGAATCCAATGGATTGAACCATAAATAAGTTGAGATATGTAAATTATGTTGCCATTCATGAGGACTCAGGTATTATTCTTTTCATACTGATATATAGTTGCTTGGTGGCAGGAAAACGAGTAATTTAGAGGCAGACAGATGACTTACATGATTTAAGTAATCTGATATAATTAACTGTTATTTTCAGTAAATATAATATATACTTAACTAGTTTTTTCCCGCTGCTTCGTACGCAAAGGATTCAGAAGTAAAACAGACCATTTCAATGGTGGTGTATTAAAACAAAATATATACCAGGGGTCTACCATGAAACAAAATTACGAACGCAATTTCGTGCTTTCTTTCGCATTAAAATCTGACAAGTAAAAGAGCATATTCCTTTTTAAAAAGGCCGGCAGCACACCTGTAATGCCGTTGGTGTTGTGGGTGACCATAGATAGCGGTAGTCACTTACCATCAGGGGAGCCGCATGCTCGTTTGCCCCCTGTGTTATAAAAAAAAGTAAATGAAGTTTAACGTTTCATTCGTTATAAATCCTGGAATAAAAAGTCCCAAAAAGCAACATTTTAACATTTTTATAATAATGTGATTTATAATACCAAATTTGTATTATAAATGGCCCGAAACTTCCGAAAAATGTTCATTCCTGATGAGATTTAACTTGAAATCAGAGGGTAGCCCTCTGATCTCCAGGAACCCAACTGTAAAAAAAGTATTTAATTTGGCGTAATAGTTTTTACATGATGCCGGAATAAACTTACAGACAGGTGAAATTTCTAAAAATTAAAAAGCTAAAATAGCTTCTATTGGCTTTGTTAAGACTCCCTTATATATTTTTTTCTTAAATATCTGCCATGTATGGTGATTTGATGATGATTTGTTTTCATATAACAAATGTGGAACTTAAAATCTGACTCATTTGATGGTAAGAGATCATTACGCCTTTTTTTATTGTTTATGACATCACAGTGTAAACTGATATTTATTTGAGTGTTACTAAAGTAGTTAAGTACCAGTTTATTTTGATCTAAAATCTAAACTACTAAATGGATTTTGATAAAATTTCTCTGTGATCAATCTGTAAGTATATATCTACTTTCAAATAAAAAAAAGAACTCTCCAAATTGATTTAGAATTGACCGAGTTATGAGGTAACAAACATAAAAAAAAGACAAACGAATTGAAGTCTTTCTTTTTAAAGTGCATTAATAAAGGAAGGATATTTGACTGCGAAAAAATATCTCAAAAACCGTATATGCTCATATAACATACGCAAAACGGTTTGTTTGTAAAATATGCTGGTTCTTGTTATGTATATATTATTTATTAATTATATTATTGTAAGTAAAAATGCCGTCTGTTGACTTGATGTATTGTATGTATGTATATTTTTGTTTCTATTTCAATTGTTTCAATAATTGGTGGTTTGTATTCACACACTTAAACTTAAAAATGTAAAGTAATAATAAAATTATTTAAAAGAGCAACACGCAAGTTTCTTGCTCGTTCTTCTTGTGATGAGACAGCTTTCCGAACGAGCGGTAGATTAAAAAAAATGTAATGACTATTCAAAAGTGCTTCAATGTAAGTTTATTTGAATAAATGATTTTCTATTCTATTCTATTCTTATAAATATTCTTTTTTATATAAAAAAAAAAAAAAAAACTATAATTATACAGTATATTTAAAAAAGGTACATTTTGAACACGGTTTACTTACGTTAATTTTTCGTATTTCTGTTACTTTGTTTTATGCCCATTTGTTTTGACTCCAGTGACTGGTCTTAGACTGTGGAGAAAATTTAAAGTCGTTACGCCTCCGTGCATTATGGGATCTTCTGAATGTTTCTTTAACGACTTTTATTCTATCATTATGCTAATGCACCCGGGGTGGGCGTAGGTGCAGTTTACAAACGTTATTTACTGTCTCTGAATGTTATTTGAAACAATTTGATATTAAATTTCATCTAAGAATGGATTAAATTGTTTTTTAATCTGTGACACGATTCCCACGTAAATTATATTATTTTTAAAATATTTACCAATGACTTTGATCGGGATATTTTTTTTATACCATTGAGATGGCAAACAAGTATACAGCACACATATATGATGGTAAGCGGTTACCATAGCCTATGAACGCCTGCAGTACCAGAGGTATTGGAGGGATGTGTTAATAAATAATAGCTGTGTTTCGGTTTGAAGGGTTGGATATGGCAGTGAATTTACAGAGTACAGAGAAATAACACCTGAGACGTCAGGAATAGCAACGCATGGAGGGTATCATGGGCGAAACAGTACACTCTGTTATGTCCATGGTACTGCTCATGTCTATAGGCGACGGTTACCACTTTCCATCAGGTAGGCCGTCAGCTTGTTTGCCATTCTGAGCTGCATATATACATATATATATATATATATATATATATATATATATATATATATATATATATATATATATATACACATTATTTATTGTATGTAGGTGTGTTTTTATCTCTACCTATCTCAATAATGTAGTACCGTGTTCATGATCATCCCAAAGGTTGACTGGTAGAGAATGCTACTAGCATTAAGTCCGCTTTTTGTACTATATTTTCTTTTGGTCAATAAAGTTATTAAAATAAACAAATAAAATATCTGCGTTCTTCGTTTGTCTTATGTATGAGTGTCACAGTATATACTGGGACACGGTATTCAAGTTCCACGTGTTACCACTTTCCATCAAATAGGCAGTCAGTCTGTTAATTTCGGTTGTTAAAAAAAATCAAATTAGTGATCGTAGTAACAAGTAATTATGAGTACATATATATTGTTTATGACAGTGAAAGCTATACAGCAAATGGCAGTAATAAAATGAGCTTATTTCACTGTTAGTAGGTGCATTAGACTGCGCAGTAAACTTAAGAATGTGAGATACTCAGGAACAGGTTGGGGTCGGGGCCCCATCTCGTCTTATAAAAATATTTGAAGCTGCAGGGTGAGTTTTGACGCAATAGAACTGGGACTAGGTCGAGATCGCATCGAAAAGACGTCAAATGGACGTTACATTTGCAATGAAGGTTATATTTGACGTCTTTTTTTATAATACTGTGGTGGCAAACAAGCATACGGCTCGTTTGATGGTAAACGGATTTACCTTAGCTTATGGACGTCTGTAACACTAGGAGTGTCACGCGTGCATTGCCGACTTTTAAGAAACCTTAATACGCTCTTTTTGAAGAACCCCACGCTCTGGTCTCTAGGGAAAGCCTCAGCAGGAAGATCTTTCCATAACCGGAATGTTTGCGGAAACCTCCTTTAAAACCGCACTGAGTGTGATCATTCTGGTTCAGTGGTGAGGATGGATTCCCCGTAGGCGTTATACTGAAGAGTTTTTCAGCACATAATCCGTTATACAGACGGTAGAAGATACAAAATAAGGCAATATCTCGCCTTAAATAAAAAGGCTCGATACTGCCTGTTAACCTTTTTTTTTATCGAGGTGAAATGCTTCATGCAGACCCATATACCTCGGCAGAGATAATACATAAGCAGTACCATGGACATAACAGAGTATACTGTTTCGCCCATGGGGAGTCCATGCGTTGCCATTCCTGAGAACTCAGGTGTTATTCCTCTGTACCCAGTAAACTCACGCCTTCAAACCGAAACACAGCCATGCAGACACAACTGCTTCACGGTTGAAATGTTATTCTACTGGATACTCCATCTATTGTATTACAGAAGAATTTTCATAATGGATCACATCATTAATCTAGTCAGAGACTGTCCAGTTGTGGTGAAGGTAACAGTGGAAATGTCCATATTTCACCGAGCACATATGTATGCTTTGTCTCTGCAGTAAGCTTAGAGCAGTCGCAGTTCATTTGTTAACGGTGTAATGGAGAGTTAAAATTGAAAATCTTAATACCAAGATTAAAATCTGGAAGTTCGTTAATAACTTAAATGGCTGAACAGAATTGAAGGAGAAAATCATAAGCGGATTAGAACTACTTTAAAATAAGTTTTGTACAGCTAAATCTTTATCTGCGCATAAAGAATGTAAACTTTTTATTGTTGGTTTTTTTTTATACAACTTAGAATGGCAAACAAGCTGACGGCCCACCTGATGGAAAGTGGTAACCGTCGCCTATAGACATGAGCAGTACCGTGGATATAACAGAGTATACTGTTTCGCCCATGATACTCCCCATGCGTTGCCACTCCTGGGGACTTAGATGTTAATCCTCTGTACCCTGTAAATTCACGCCATATTCCACTCTTCAAACCGAAACATAGCCATGCAAACACAACTGCTTTACAGTTGAAACACGAATGGGACAGAGGTACCCAAGCAAACGACTTTAAATATATATTTATATAAGGTATATTTGATTCGAATTATTTTCTTTAATTCCGCTACCATTAGTATGTGTGTGAATGCCAACACTCGAAGATTTCGAGCATAAATAAGAAGCGAGTTGAGAGTGATACAGAATGTACAATTACACCAGAGGGAGACTTTGTACAAAAGTCGATTGCTTGGGTACCTCTGTCCCATTCGTGTTTCAACCGTGAAGCAGTTGTGTTTGCATGGCTGTGTTTCGGTTTGAATGGTGGGATATGGCGTGAATTTACTGGGTACACAGGAATAACACCTGAGTCCTCAGGAATGACAACGCATGGGGGGTATCATGGGCGAAACAGTATACTCTGTTATGTCCATGGTACTGCTCATGTCTATAGGCGACGGTTACCACTTTCCATCAGGTGGGCCGTCAGCTTGTTTGCCATTCTAAGTTGTATATAAAAAGGAAATTACAAAAAATGTTTAAAACCAATCTTTTACAGATAGCCCGAACCTATATTTAATTCAGAATTTGGTCTTTCCGAAAAGAAATTTCAATAAAACCCGTCACCGATTACAGATTAATTGAGTGACAAATATCCAAGTAACTTTACAAATTTTAACATTTATTAGAAGGAATTAACTACAATTCTAAAATGGCTATAAATTATTGGCGATAAATTTGGGCAACTGTGACATCAATAACATGATAGTAGATGTAAGCCAAGTTAGCGCTGTCAATCGAGTCTGTGACAGTGATGAATTGCAGCTTTGTCATCAATCGATAGGGGTTTGATTATCAAAATGATTTGTACATTGGCGATTTTAATCTTATTGGGGTTGTTCTGAGACGTCATTCCAAAAATCTATCTGTAAAATAGAAATTTTTATGTAACTCATCATTTTTTTTATTAAATCAGTCATTAAATATCCGCTGCCTTCCCCATATTTTAGTTTTGCTATTAGTTTCCACGTTTAGCAGGCGGATTGGCAGTTAGGTTTTTAGAGATATTTTTCTACCATTAATTTCCTTTAGTCGGCTCTTACGACACCCATGGGATAGGAAAGGTGGCCTATTCTATGCTGGGTTCATACGGTCAAAATGCAATTTATGGTACAGTTGAAAATAAAATAACAAAATTTACAATAGTAGTAACTCATTCAAAGAACACTTACTAATCCTAAGAATAACGATATTATATTATATTGATATACTATTAATTTGAATTTTTAACTTTTAGAAATTTTGGATTTTCATACTTCAAGTCTAAATGTAGATTTTTGTTTTGCAAAAAACAGTTTTACAAACATAGATAAACGGCAGTTTCAATCCTTATAAATTCAAAATGGGAATAATTACCAGAGGGAGACTTTGTACAAAAGTCGATTGCTTGGTTACCTCTGTCCCATTCGTGTTTCAACCGTGATGCAGCTGTGTTTGCATGGCTGTGTTTCGGTTTGAAGGGTGGGATATGGCGTGAATTTACTGGGTACAGAGGAATAACACCTGAATCCACAGAAATGGCAACGCATGGGGATACCCCCCATGATCATGGGCGACGGTAGTCACTTACCATCAGGTGAGTCGCATGCTTGTTTGCACCCTGTGTTGTAAAAAAAAATCTGACTAATTGGCAGTGTAATCTTATATATGCATATCTTTTCATATTTCAACTACAGGCAAAATTCCCCGATAAGGGGAGGCTTGTGTACAGCAGGAGACGATGAGAGAGAGACCAGAGGGAGACCTTGTACAAAAGTCGTTTACTTGGGTACCTCTGTCCTATTCATACACATCATAGGCGTAACAGTATACTCTGTTATGTCCATGGTACTGCTCATGTCTATAGGCGACGGTTACCACTTTCCATCAGGTGGGCCGTCAGCTTGTTTGCCATTCTAAGTTGTATAAAAAAAAAACTTGGTAGTAAATAATCACAAAAAAAAATATATATAAAATTGATTCAGAATTGACGAAGATATAAGAAGAGTTTGCAAGTCGTTTAAAAATAACGCCATTTGCATTGCATGCATAGCTGCATGCTTAACCATGGTCCTCATACTTAACCTCTAAATATTTCAAATTCTTGTTTGTCACTTGTTTACGCACGTAAAGAAGGTGTCTTTCACAGAATTAGTCATGTCAAAAGCCATGAATGATGGTAGCCTTTAAATTGTTGACGCCAAAGCGTTCCGGAAAATTGTAAAAGCTCATAGCTGGTAAATGTTCTAGTAAGAGCATGCTTTAGAGGCCGGGAGCAAATTTTTTACTCCTCTGGTGCTATGGATGTCGTATGATCGTTTATTCCTTGTATTATAAAAAAATAACACCATTCCCTAGAATCAAGTTTAGTAATAAACCTTACAATATTTATGGCTTAGGTAATACGGAAGAAATGCGTGAGGTAACTGCGAAATAGCTTCAATCGGCAGTTTACCTTTTATTGTTCCGCTGTTATGATTTGTGTGTATTTTTATGGTTTGCTACTGATTTGGTTGTAGAGGAGTATAGCAACTAACATATCTATAGATTTTTGGCCAATACACGTGTAATTTTAACTATATGAACAGCTATACCTAATTTATTATTTTGACAAAGTCTTTGTTTCCTCTTCCGCATCTTTTTACAAAGATTTGGGATTCTTCGTTCTTAGTCCTACTATTGCTTTATTTCCTGTCATCGTGACATATTGTACTCTCACTTTGTCACCTCACAGAGTAAGAGTACTAGGCATCGTGCCATAAACTTTTAATACTATTTTGCAAAAGGAAAATGCAGTTCTTGTGAATCTTTTGATTTGTTGAACATAAGAGATTACTTACCAAAGCATACTACTACAAGAAATATCATAAAGGTAATTTTGTAATGTTAATATAATACATATTTAATAAAATTAGCTTCTTATTTATTTTTTTATTTTTCATTTATATTATTATGTTAATAGTCTTTCTAATGTTAAGCCACGTAACCCCATTTCTATGCACGTGAACTATGCCTTCTGTCATTCGATTGCTCAACTTAAAGGTTATATTTGTATTTATAGATGATATTATAAAATCTAGTAATTTTAGATTATATCTAATAACATTGCTACATCGGTGTCACAGGTTGGTAGTTTCATATATTATTCACGATATTGCTTCATAAAATACTTTGTCGTTTAATAAGATGGTCATATCACTTAATTACAATACTAATTACTTCACGCGTTCTTTGCCACTACCGCTACGTTCATCATCATCATCATCATCATATCAGCCTTTAACTGTCCACTGCTGAACATAAGCCTCCTCCTTGGTGGGTTTTGCTAGTAGTAGCCACTCTTGTAGTTTAGCAACCGCAGTTAGGCTTTAGAGATGTTTTAAAAGGGACGCTGCTGCCCATCCTTCGCCCTCCTTTACTCGCTTTTACGACACCCACGGAAAAGGAGGGGGTGGCCTATTCTATGCCAGGATCATACGAACTATACCGATACGTTATTAAACTTTAATTTCAGAAAGAACATTACATTTCTGAATTGGCTTGGATTTGGGTGTTCTAATTTGCTATCCCAGAGGTTTGATGTCTGCTTTCCTATCACGAAGAGTATTCTAGCTCCAGGATCAGACAATCGATGTGATTGTGAAATTAAATTGTAAAAAAAAACATGTACTAAGTCAAAAACTGTACTATTAGGATTGTGAAGCTGGCTCATCTGATGGAAAGTATAATTCATCGTTCATAAGCATTAATGGTACTGTTACATTCACAGGAGAGTTATGCCAGTTTGAAATATTGGACACGTTCAAATCATTGGTCAGCGTACAGAGGATTTATCCACAAGTTAACGCATTAGGATGCTATTGTAGGAGTTACAATGTATTCTGTGCTATCTGTGGGCGACGGTTACCACTTTACACATAGTCGTTAACTTGTTTGCCATTCCAAATATAAAAATCAATTCACACAGTCCCGTAAAATAAACTATTCAGGTTTATATCACGCTGCATCCTAGATATGTGAAGTGTTGAGAAAGTTAGCACATAGGAAATCACAACATTTTCGAAAACATTGAACACGCATCAAACAACCGTTTCGTGGTCGTTTATGAACACTTTCCGCTGACAACTTTCAACATAGTATCCATGTAATACCCACTAGTAATACCATAAATCTTGCCGTAATCGATTTCTTATTAGCTTTTGAAGATCTGATCCACACTCGTCTATCTGCTTCGAAGAATGGTTAGAAAAGCAAGGATTTCGGTGTATTTGCAGACGTTCTGTAGCCCCGATCCGAATAAAAGGGCATTTCAAGTTAGTAGCTATTATCTGGCTGTGGTATTGTAGGTTCGAATTGGATGGATCGATGAAAATGAGGTTATTTATAAAATTACTTTAATGGGGATTACGCAATTTATAATAGTTTTGCCTATAGTTGCCACGCTTGGTATGTTTTAATTTTAGTGATCAACAAATGTCGGAATTTTCTCTAACTATTGCACATTCTACATATCACGGTAGCTGACTGTCTGGGATGAAATATGTAACCGAGATAAAAAAAATAATGTCATTAACCACTATTATTATAATAAGAATATGAATACTGTCTTTCATGCCACTGCTATCTTATCTGCGATATACATTTCTGAATGAAGGAGATGTTTTATTCATCGCAGTAACAGAATCATCATAATGAAATCATTTTGCGTGCTATTACGTGGAGATTGACATCAACTGAGAGATGTATCCCGTATTTATAGAGGAGTTATTTAACATTTATTGTTTTATTGTATTATTTTATATACTACTTCTTGAGTACTGTAGGGTTATGTCTTCTTATCTTTGATTACATTGCTCCGTCAATGTTGGGCTTTCGTATTTTTTTTATGGCGAATGGAATGGTAACCCCGTCCGCGCTATCGACATACATCGAAAAGACACCACTGGAAGACAATAGGTGACAATGAATGCAGGACAGTTGATCCACCATGATGAACTTGACAAAAAATAATCACGATGGTTTCGAGGGGGAACCGCGCGGATTTCGACCTGAGAGGGTATATTGTTAGTAATGGGGCTATTAGACCTCATTACTAACAATCCCTTAGGTCTTTGCTATTATCATACCATGGACCTGATATAATTCATTTGTATCCTCTGTACTTAGACATTGACGAAAACGCCATAATCTGAGGCAGCCGCTACTACAGTGACAAAGAATGTTTGTACATACATGTGAAAATGTGTGTGTATGTAGCTAGGGTTACTTACATTATTTTTACTATCATAACACGAAAAACTAAGCTTAAATTAATGGTGTATTTTACCGTTAATAATCCAGTATGTGTTAATATTTTGATTTTTTTTTATACAACTTAGAATGGCAATCAAGCTAACGGTCCACCTGATGGAAAGTGGTAACCGTCGCCTATAGACATGAACAGTACCATGGACATAACTGAGTATACTGTTTCGCCCATGATACCCCCCATGCGTTGCCATTCCTGAGGACTCAGATGTTATTTCTCTGTACCTTGTAAATTCACGCCATATCCCACCCTTCAAACCGAAACACAGCCATGCAAACACAACTGCTTCACGGTAGAAACACGAATGAGACAGAGGTACCCAAGCAATCGACTTTTGTACGAAGTCTCCCTCTGGTAATTTGGTAAAATTTGTAAAATATCAATTTGTTTACATAATTTCTACAATTGAAATTTTTTATTTTACAAAGGTTTATTATTAACCTATACTTGCGAGCATTTTCCACCAATATTGGTTAATATTGCATTGCTATTGAAAGGTTTTGTAAGTGCATTAAAACCCATTAGTGGCTATTGAAAATTCATATTATTTTATCCTCTATCCTATATCGATTTACACTCACAGAATGGAAGCGATCTGTTAAATAATAAATTCGAATAACCTTCATTCAAATAGACTTGTTTATAAGCTCTTTTAATTCGTCATCTTTTACGAGTCTACTGTTAGATTCGAAATGTTGTTATGTGCAGGAAAGAATCTGCAAGGAACTCAACAGTTATACTTTTAAACTTAAGTTGACAACATTTGTGTTTATTTAAAATATAAATGAACGATGCCTAAAATACTAGTTATTTAAAATCTTGTGCGTGATCAAATAAAATAATATTATAATATTAAACTAACGTTTTTAGACATTAAATTAAGTAAAAAAAATCATTAGAGAAAAAGTGACTTCACTTGGTATTGCCATAGATAGATAGATAGATAATTTATTTACATTACTTACAGCACACAAATTACAATAAAAAAAAAAAAAACGTACACATAATACACAGCAAAAAAGATAAAAGAATGAAAATAAAAAAGCACAAATAAAAAAAAAACAAAATATATAAACTAACAATCTCCTTTCTTTCCCTTCCTTCATGCGTGTGCCATAGTAACACAAAATAGTTACAGCTCAGTTTATTATTTTGCCCTTAAAAGAGCAAAACACTGATATTCTGCTGTGGCCAAACACTGATATTCTGCTAGAAATAATTGTTAAATACATATTTACTGTTAGTTTTAGATATTTCAGGAGAGTCTCGTGTGTCTTGATGTTATTGACAAAGTTAAAACTTTTTAATTAACTGCTTGGTTTATAGTCACTGATATGAGATTAGTATTAACGGTTCACGAGTTAAGCCATCACTGGATCAGTTAACTAAACGATACAGAAACTTTGATTTACTGCAAACTAATCTTCTAGCAAGTTTCAATAAAGTTGATAGCTTAAAACTTACACGTTTACATAGATTAAGAATAGTGTTATATTATTATATGATTTTATCAGAAGGAGACTGTGTACAAAAGTCATCTGCTTGGGTACCTCTGTCCCATTCGTGTTTTTACCGTGAAGCAGTTGTGTTTGCATGGCTGTGTTTCGGTTTGAAGGGTGGGATATGGCATTGAATTCACAGGGTACAGAGCAATTAGAACTTAGTCCTCAGAAATGGCAATGCATGGAAGGTATTATGGGTGAAACAGTATATTCTGTTATGTCCATGGTACTGCTCATGTGTATAGGCGATGGTTAGCATTTACCATCAGGTGGGCCGTCAGCTTGTTTGCTATTCTAAGCTGTATAAAAAATGCGATTCTTTCATACTGATCAGTCAAACGATATTTTTCTGACGTGATTAAATACAAATAATTTCAAATATACATATTATAATTTTTTATATTTTGCTTATGTTTAATTGCGTAATTTCTTTAACTTCATCTGACTATTTAATATAAATTACAATTTTGAAATAAATGTAGTTTATCCGAGTATCTATTTTTTTTTATACAAAAATCCACAGCTCTTAAAAAATAACTTACATGCTATTGCGCGGCGTTATCGCCGAGTTCGTTTAATGTGAATCAGTCTTGCATCACGAATATCGTTTCCATTCAGTTATGTTAATAAGATATTTAGCCCATGTTTGCCTGATGGCTGTTGACGTTGTTTATAGCCCGCTTTGATAGCTGTGGACGGCTTGTGAAAGGACTCGCTGTTTGTATTTATGTACGTTTAATTTTAGATAATTTGTCGAATATTGTCTATGATTATGTTTAGTATGTAATAATGTATATAAAGAAATACGTTCACGACTCTATTATCTGATGGGGTAGTTAGGTAAAGGTGATTTATTGATTATTGTGACAAGTTGTAAATTTTTTTTTTCTGATTAAATCCCAGGAAGATTAAACTATCGGTCGACGTGGGTGTGTTTTGCCTACATATTCATTTGGCTTTATCGTAAAGGAGTTTTTAAGTTTTACGCTTTTCATTATCATAATGCCTACGCATTATAGTTTTATTGGTTTCTCGTATAGTAGTAAATGTGAAATACTCAGGTATTTTCCTGATTTGTATTTGACTGAATACCGGTTTAGAAATTTGTTTTAACGGTGGTGACTTGAGGTTTTAATATTTTACCACCCAAATACAAACACAGTATTAGAAAAAAAAAACATAGTAACCAAATACAAGTACAGTATGTTTAACTTATTTGATTGGATTTGTAATTTAATTGTTTTTTCTTATATTTTTTTATGGGGAAAAGAATTAGCTAAAAGATATGGTTAACGTTATGGTAAGAATTTATTTTGTCATATTAATAAAAGTTTGGCTTTGAAATTTCTGAGATATTTTCTTATGTATACGCTGACCATTTAAAAACAAAAAAAATTCTCTTTACTATAAGTAAGCCATGGCTTATACCATACCATTACGCTTCTAAAAGCTATCTTTTTAAATGTATAACAAAACAAAGCCGAGGTTTTCCCTAGGCAATTCTCAAAAAGGGTATATTAAGGTTTCTTCAGGGTCTGCAACGTGCATGTGACACTCCTAGTGGCGCAGGCGTCTGTAGGCTACACTGACCGTTTACCATCAGACGGGCTGTATAATGTAAACAGCATTTGTATTATTAATAAAATATGGAAACTTATTTCTCTTCCAGTATTTCCCAAATTCCATGAAGCTAAACATATCTGGGACATGATAGGTGTGACAGTGCATTTGGTGTTCCACTGTCGCACCATATTTTGCACGGTTTAGTGTGTCGCGTATAACGAGACATCGTGTGGGAGATACGTGAAAGTGTTTGTTGTATTTTTTTTTAATGGATGATAATGGAATGGTTACCCCACCCGCACTATTGGTATACACCGGCGGGGCACCAGTAAAGGATTATAGGTGAGGATGAAGCAGGTCAGTTGGCCCATCGTGACGAATTCAACAAGAATTGTTCACGATGGTTTCCAGGGGGAACCACGTGTAGGTCAACCTAATAAGGCAATATGCCTTATGGCGCTAGCAATGAGGCTGTCAAACTCCAATGCTAACAATCCCTTTCCCCTCTGTTTGTCGTATTTATCATCATCGTAATGTTAGCCGTTCACTGTCCACTGCTGAACTGAAATAAAATTAGTTATATAGATATATTGATAAAGCAAAAACTTTGTACCCCATTTTTACGAAAATTGCGCAAACGGAGGCGTATGAAATTTCGCACACTTACAGTTTATATAGAGAAGACGTACAGAATGTTAATATTTTGTTGAAATTATGCATAAAAAAGACATTACACACACCCTACCATTTATTTGACATAAACACGCATATATACTCTTTTGTTTATTGTTAAAGTCTGTGGTCGAATTGAGAATAATGTTATTTGTCTGTTGTTTTATTGAATTAATTTATTACAATATATGTTATGGTCAAATTTCGACCACTGGGCGACCACTAGTCTATATATATATATATATATGTAAATTGTTTATTATTAATGGAAACTTAATTGGTTGTTAATTATTTATCATGTACTTTTTTATGACTGTACTGTTAGTTTCCTGATACAAAATAACAATAAAAAAATATATATATAAAAAAATTTACATATCTTTTAAGCTTTGTTTTTAATAAAAGTAGTGTATTTATCAATCTCTGTATAATATTTAAATTTAGAATTTAGCTTCTTTTGGAAGAAGATCTTAGGAGAAAGATCTTTTATGTCCATGGCACTGCTCATGTCTATAGGCGACAGTTACCACTTTCCATCAGAGTGGCAGTCAGCTTGTTTCCTAAGTTGTATAAAAAAAAAAGATTTATTCTGTCATTTAGGTGAAATATACATTAAATAAAATTTTGTATTGTTACAGGTAACCCGTCGTGCTGAAACCTTAACACTAACGTGAGGTGAAACACTTCTAATAGATTACAAGTATGTATAATATTTGTCTTATCTACTGCCAAGTCAAACACAATTTATTTAACAAAACTCGAATCTAGTCAATGACAGTGTTTATTCAAAACGAATTTAGTGGTTTACTTTGTTATCTATTAAATTTATTACAGTATTGGCCAAATAGTTAATAATTTAAACCGATTGATGTGTGTGCGACGTCCAGTGTCATGGCATCGATTATTTTTTTAATTTGCTTAGTGACGTCCTTTGTAATTGTAAATAGAAGTAATAAATTTGTTAATAAAATTATTGTGACTTTATTTTAGAGATGTTCTTTAGAGGTGACCTCTATTTAGTTGTAGTATATGTGTATAAATATTTACTTACAAAAATAGTATATATATATATATATATATATATATATATATATATATATATATATATATATATATATATATATATATATATATATATATATATATATGTGTGTGTGTGTGTGTGTGTACAAAAGTGTTTTTTGGTTTGAAGGGTAGAATATGGGAGTGAATTTACTGGGTACAGAGGAATAACACCCGAGTCCTCAGGAATGGAAACGCATGGGGGATATCATTGGCGAAACAGTACACTCTGTTAAGTCCATGGTACTGCTCATATCTATAGGCGACGGTTACCACTTTCCTACAGTTTTGATTACCCAGTAATATATAATTAATAGTCGATCCAACAATATTATGAGATATGTTATCTAGGTAATTAGTGGGCGAAGACCTTAAGGTAATAATTAAAGATTGATTACCAACCATTGCGCAATTGCTTCGGTACAATCACTAATTACACTATAGACATAAATTATTTAAGTTTTAAACCTTCACACCTGAGCAATATGTTTTAAAGCTTAAACAATAAGGTTGAAAATCCTCTATACCGTGATGGCCGTTTATGACATATTTGGATTGGTAGAGGGCACATCGTGATTCTCCTTATAGGTAAACAATTACATGAACTAACTACCGACATATGAATGTTGTATAGGTCCTTGAAAGGTCGTGTGTTCTCTTAGATAATGTATTCGAAGGGTTTAATAATCTTGTATTCTGTTCCTAATTTTAGTACCATTGATAAAACTATTTATAACTAGTGGTAACCCCGTGTGAATCGGTACATAAATTATCCTGTGTACTAAGTCAAGATATAGTTTACCAGTGTGCTAAATTTAATTCAAATTAGTACTGATTTTAAGTACTGATTTATCAGTACATAAATTATTTATTTACTTATTTTTAGGAAAACGTACACCTCAATGACAACAGCTGAATGACAATCAATACATAGTCAAATAATTCAGGATATAACCTACCAGTGTACTAAATTTAATTCAAATGGGTTAAGTAGTTTTTACTACTTAACGGATTTAAAGTATTAATTCATCAGTACATAAATTATCCTATGTACTAAGTCAGGATATAACCTACCAGTGTACTAAATTTAATTCAAATGAGTTAAGTGGTTTTGACTATTTAACGGATTTAAAGTACTGAATCATCAGTACATAAATTATCCTATGTACTAACTACTAAGTCAGGATATAACCTACCCATGTACTAAATTTAATTCAAATGCGTTAAGTTGTTTTTACTACTTAACTGATTTAAAGTATTGATTCATCAGTACATAAATTATCCTGTGTACTAAGTCAGGATATAACCTACCAGTATACTACATTCAAATCGGTTAAGTTCTTTTTATTATCATCATGCTATGAATTTTCGTAAAATTCTTGTAAAATTTATAATTTTTTCCACTGCATAATTAAATTTCTGTTTTGTCAAACGTTGACTGAGAGGAATTAAGATCCATTTTTCATATGCAACCAACGATGGTAAATAGATTACTTCCAACAATAAAACATACATAAATGTACACAAATTTATGTGTTATTAATACATATACATGCAGTTGACAGAACAATTTTTGAAAACACATCGTAGATAAGAGCTGTCGTCGTTTACGGGTTTCTAATTTCCTAACGCTGGAAAATAGTTAAGGGCCCAAGTCATGAGCGGGGCGTGTCAACCCATGCTACACCTGAAATTGGTTTTATTGGTATTACGTAAGTACGTGGTATTTGTTGTAAGTCAACACTTTATGTGGCTGTTAAAATGACTGGCAAATTATATATTATATTGGGTGGGTGAACTATAATTGTAAGAGAGGTATTATGATGCTACCCACATTTGTCTATGTTGCACCAAAAGTATCTTTGACATTGCAAATTTGACTGTGTTTATATTCTACTAGCGGCTCGTCCCGGCTTCGCACGTGGACGGGTGGACATTTTTACAACATTTTAAAAAGTGATTATTGTGACATAACGATAATATCGATGATGTTTTCTTCAATATTGTAGAACATACTTTTGTTCTATTACCAATAGTTCTCGCAGCGCACGCGACGAAAGATATTTTATAGTATTTTTTTTGTACACCTTAATTTACGTTACTAAAGTTTTAGTAAAGATCCCTAATCTTTTCTAGCAATAAATATAGTCTATGTTACTCAGTGTGAATGTAGCTTTCTAATGGTGAAAGAATTTTTAAAATCGGCAAAGTAGTTTTTTAGTTTATTCATTACAAATATATATATATATACACACAAAAATACAAATCTTTCCTCTTTATAATATTAGTGTAGATATTGTAACGTCTAGCAGTTCAATTAAGTTAAAGTTAAAGGAAGTTATTTAGCTACCTACTGAGATACAGGCTCGGCCTATTTTGGTGGCTATTCTGCTCATATCTATAGGCGATGGTTATCACTTTCCAGCCGTGGGCCGTCAGCTTGTTTGCCATTATAAGTTGCGTAAAAAAACTTTTCAAAAGTTACGAATTAATTATGTACTTATACCATAATGAAACAACATAAAGAGGTCGAATGGCGGGCCGGAGCTCAAACCGGACGGATCGGACGTACCAGACGTACCGGACACTGTATAAATTCACGAATGAACGACCAGACGAAAGGAAGGAATGAATCTATGAATGGATTCATGAATTATTGAGTTGTTAATACATATATCATCGACAAGATATTACACTTGAAATGAAATATGACTATGACGGATGAAATACTTTCGCGAGCGGCGATCTCGTATAAACAAACGCTGTGTAGAACGACCGCGACCATTAAATGGAGCGACAATCGCAAATGTGTTGCAGAGTCATCTGAATGGATGCAGTGGATTCTTTCAATGAGCTATATGATCTTCAAGATACTGAACAGCTTTTCTTGAATCATAGCTAATAATTTTCTCGATCAAATTCACTTTATAAATAAAAATTCTAAATCATAATAGACACATTTATTTTGGAGGAAAGATGTTGTAGACAGATACATAGGTAATGGTGCTCTATTTCTTAAAATCCATTTGACGTTTTGGCATAGAAAAAAGGTACGAAGTGTTATTAGGTTATCTATTATCATATCAGACTTTAACTGTCCCATTGTTGGGCGTAAACCTTCCTCATGGGGGGTTTTTCAGTAGTTGCCACGCTTGACAAGTGGATTGGCAACCGCAGGCAGGACTTTAGAGATGTTTTTAGAGGGATGCTGCTGCCCATTCCTTGCTCTCACTTAGTCTTCTCTTACGACACCCGCAGGATAGGAAGGGGTGGCCTATTCTATTCAGGGACCACACGGCTTATCTATAGTTAAAGAATCGGACGAGTAAACCATCAAAATCTAAACTTTAATTTCTATGGTTCACCATTGCCTTGGCTTTTCCCATTTATTTGGGGTCGGCGCAGTATGTCTTCTTCTTCCACAAATCCCTGTCAACTGTCATTTCCGATTTCACTTCTCTTTTATGAAATCATCTTTCACACAGCCCATCCACCTTCTTTTCAGTCATTCTCTTCTTTACATCTATCCACTTTCATACTTAACACTTTCTTTAAAATATGGCTTTCATTTCTGTATATGACATGACTATACCGTGACATTCTATTGCTTTGCAACTTCTCCGTTTTTATTTCTATACAAAATACATTTCAACATTACATAATTTATATTTTTGTATCTCTTTAGTTAATCTCGCTACTAGTACTTATTTATCTCTCCACTTACATGAAAATAAGAATAAAATAATTTTCATCGCTCGTAGTTATAAACTTGGAGTCAGCGGAGACCCCAGGGGTCCACAAATTTATTTGAAGGCTCTATTACTCGCCAAGTGCCAAGTATCTCGATAGATTTTTATTATGCACCTTACAGCCCTCTCAGTATTTACATATCAGGTTACAGAACTTTTATGAGAATTCATTTTGCATGGTTATATGTATTGAATTGTTGAACTAGCGATCCGCCCTGGCTTCGCACAGGTGCAATGTAGAAGCAATGTGGTGTCCATGTCGAGTGATTAATATTATTACTCTTGTATCCGTGTAAATTGATTTGCAAACTCCACATTATTTATATATTTATAAAACATCGTATAAACATTAAAATATTTATAAAAAAGTTATCTGTGTGACATAAAATCACTGACTTTTTATTTTGTTATATTTCAACATTTTCGATAAAAGCTCTCGGTCGACTTGATGTCTTTCGATGTCTTAAATAATTATCAGAATATTTCAGTAACTTAAGATAAAACAATATTAAAATATATGTATAAAGCTTTCTTGTGAATTACTCCATCTATTGATGAAAGCTGCATTAAAATCCGTTGCGTAGTTTAAAAGATACAAGCGTACGGAGGGCGGGAAGGGACTTTGTTTTATCCTATGTAGACATATGCTTTAAAGAAATATATTTAGAAAGGAGTTGATAAATATGTAATGAAAATCGCATTTTGGTAAAGTTTATTTAATAAAAAAACATTATAAGTAAATATATTTTTCATATATTTTATACACATTTAGAAATAATATATTTGTAATATTTATAAAATACATAAATGAAACACTGGTAAAATCTTAACAAACCGATTTATTTCATAACACTTTCCTTTAAAACAATTCAATATCGGGCCAACAATTGTTTCTAACAGTAGGTGAGCAGTTCCTCGATGGAGCACGGCTTGTCACAGCATTCCGACGCGACTCCGCGCTTACCTCTGACGGCGTGCATGGCGCGCGCACCACGAGAGCTGATCCACGGCCAGCCGAACTCACCATCGTACTCCGGCAGTGAGATGTACGGACCCGATCTCTTCACCGCGATGTCTGCATCGCAGATGTACGCTAACGTGGTAGCTAGGCGCCGCCCGCAGTAGAACTGCCTTGGTGTTTCGCCAGATACAAAAGAAGCCACAGCGATCACGGCCAGGATGACGGCGCTTTGGAATTTCATGGCTCGATTTAAGCGGTCGTAGCTATTTCTGTGAAATATTGGACAGGAATGGTTTTGGCGTCCAGATCTTCCCAGTTTTATACGAGGGTTTTTCATTAATATTCAATAGTATGTCTGGGAGGTGGATAAATTATCCTAATGAGAAGTGAATGTGGCCACGACATGTGCGCAACATTGATGCTTGGCTGAGCATTCGAGCTGAAACGAGCCAGACATGTCTGCTCTTCAGACATGTCTGGGGTCATTGATGCCTATACTGTTTACAACTGATGTGAGTAATTTCAATATTTTATAAGATGTTATATAAATAGAGTCGTGTGCGTATTTGATATCATACATTTCGTGATTATAGCTTTAATACTGCGGTTTTGCGTGGATTTTATAATAAGAAGTGGTTTTGTCTTCCGATATAGAGGGTAATCTAAATACACAATGTACGCTATTAATCACCATAATGGTTGACGTCCACTGCTGAATATAAGGGCTACTCTAAATACTGCTTTCAAGAAAGATGCGAGGTGAGACACTGGCGCTAAGCGCTAAACACCCCCTGAAGAAGATTTCCGGATGAAGTCGAAACAATTGTCGCAAACGACAAAAACACAGTGAGTACAGTAATTTCCTGTATGTCAAGAATAGTCCTGTCTGAGATATTTGCTTCTATTGAAACTGCAATATATTTGTGATGGTCTTCTGATCCCAAGGATCATTGCATTATTTTAGTGTGATTATTTGTCACAAGTGTCACTTCTCACCTGATCAGAAATGTTTCTGAACAGTAAAAGTAGTACGGTCCTTGTCTGATCAGAAACCTTTCTGAACAGCAAAAGTAGTACGGTCCTTATCTGATCAGAAATCTTTCTGAATAGCAAAAGTAGTACGGTCCTTATCTGATCAGAAATTTTTCTGAACAGCAAAAGTAGTACGGTCCTTATCTGGTCAGAAATCTTTCTGGCCAGTAAAAGTAGTATGGTCCTCATTTGACCAGAAATCTTTCTAAACAGCAAAAGTAGTACGGTCCTTGTCTGATCAAAAATCTTTCTGGCCAGTAAAAGTAGTACGGTCCTCATTTGATCAGAAATCTTTCTAAACAGCAAAAGTAGTACGGTCCCCATTAGATCAGAAATCTTGCTGGACAGCAAAAGTAGTACGGTTCTCACCTGATTAGAAATCTTTCTGAACAGAAAAGTAGTACGGTCCTTGTCTGATCAAAAATCTTTCTGGCCAGTAAAAGTAGTACGGTCCTCATTTGATCAGAAATCTTTCTAAACAGCAAAAGTAGTACGGTCCCCATTAGATCAGAAATCTTGCTGGACAGCAAAAGTAGTACGGTTCTCACCTGATTAGAAATCTTTCTGAACAGAAAAGTAGTACGGTCCTTATCTGATCAGAAATCTTTCTGGCCAGTAAAAGTAGTACGGTCCTTATTTGATCAGAAACCTTTCTGAACAGCAAAAGTAGTACGGTCCTTGTCTGATCAGAAACCTTTCTGAACAGCAAAAGTAGTACGGTCCTTATTTGATCAGAAACCTTTCTGAACAGCAAAAGTAATACGGTCCTTATTTGATCAGAAATTATGCTGGATAGTAAAAATAAAACGGTCATATCCAGATAAAATGAAAACAAATATACTCGTATGTGGCATGATAAAGAGATGTGACAACATATGAGATCCTGTTTGGTGCTACGTTTCAAGGAGACCAGAGAAATGAGAATCGTGCGACAAATTTTTTTTTTTAAAATAGAAAACGTCAGCAATTTGGAATAGCAAACAAGTTGACGGTCTAGCTGATGGTAAATGGTAACTATGTAAACGTACTATGTGGTACTATGGATCTATACTTTGACTCTAATAGTACCACTTTTGCGATGCTATTCGGAGATCAAAGTATTGCTTCTGTATGTTGTGATTGTCTGCATTTAGTCGATTTTGTATACATACATATATTACTAGCCGTTTCCCGCTGCGTTGCCCGCTTCTATGTTGTTCCCGTATATTATTCCCGTTGGAACTCTTCATGAATCCGGTCTTATATTGTATTTTATATGTACTTAATTGATAATTACATATGTAATATCTTCATATAGTTTCAAGCAATTCAACTGATCGGTTATTTTATAGCATTTTATATGTGTTTCTTTAGATTGATATAACTTTTTTATTTATGAACCGATTGAAATAAAATAAACATCAAATGTTAGGTAGTGCAAACCGCAAACCACAAGTGAAAACCATATTTAAATCGGTTAAACCGTTTCTGAGATCAATTCGCACAAACGTAAAGGCATACAGGCAAAAATTCTAAATATCATTGTTTTGGGTCGTATTGCGTTCATAAAGTCCCCCAATAATAGTTTTTCTTATATATCTTTTATGTACAGACACCAATCAGTTACGATTTTATTACATGCATTGAAAATTCATTAGAAAATACTTGTACTTCTCCACAAAAAAGGTGTAAACCGAAATTGTTAAAAATTTTATTATAAAACTTTTTTTATAAGCTTTAGTCAGATGAATGGATTGTGTAATAGACGCTTTACTCTTAAATGTTAATGATGTGAAAGTAAGTTTGTTTATTCCTTATCTCTTGCCGTTTTAATGGCTTAACCAATCGACATGACATTTGATATGTACCATAGGTACCATATAAGGATATACCATAGTCTATTATTTATTTTGATCAATCAATATGTTACAGTTGGGGAAAAGGGATTGTTAGTAATAGAGACTGAAAATCCCATTGCTAGCAATATACCTAACCAGGTCGACCTCCACGCGGTTCCCCCTGGAAACTATCATGATTAATTCCTGATGAATTCATCATGATAGGTTAACTGCCCTATTTTCATTCTCATCTATCACCCTTCACTGGTGCTCCGCCAGCGTATCCCGTTAGCGCAGGCGGAGTTACCATACCATTTTCATCCAACAAAAAAAATAATATGTTACAGTTAATTATACACGTACTTTAGTAAAGTTTAATAAATAAATAAATATGTCCCAGTTATAGTCAGTTTTTTTTAATGGATGATAATGGAATGGTAACTCCGCCTGCGCTATCGGTATACACTGGAGGAGCACCAGTGAGGGATGACAGGTGAAAATGAAACAGGTCAATTAGTCCATTGTGACGAATTCCACTAGAATTAACCACGATGGTTTCTAGGGGGAACCGCGTGGAGGTCGACCTGATAGGTTGTATTGCTAGCAATGAGTCAGACTCCATTACTAACAATTCGTTTCCCCCCGTCATAATCAGTTCAGGCAAACGTATTAGGCGCGCAGGACAAGAGAGCAGTAAAAGTGCAAACTTATATCAGAGCGTAGATGAATCATTTGGCTGATAAATAGTCAAGTCTCTCTCTCTTCGTCCACTCCATTACTGAAGGTCGTGCCCTTGAAAGGTGTCTGTTGCCTTTCTTATGATGTCACTCTATTTCGCCCGGTCTTCAGCTTCTCGCAGAGCAGCTGCAATTAACAGTCCCATAACGGTGGTTACTTGGTCCGGCCATCGACTAGGCGATCGTCCGCGTGGTCTTTTCACCTCTATCTTGCCTACAACCATTAGTTTGTCCATATTGTCGGACTGTCGTCGAGTAACATGACCGAAGTATCTAAGAATCCTCCGATAGCAGACTGTCGGGAGCCTATCTTTTATGCGGAGTTGCGTCAGGATAGATAAGTTCGTGCGCTTTGCTGTCCAAGTAGTCAAGTATCAATTTAATATTTATTGGTTACAACATCACCATTTTTTTTTTACAACACAGGGGGCAAATGATCATGCGGCTCACTTGATGGTAAGTGACTACCGCCGCCCATGATCACCCACAACACCAGCGGCATTGCAGGTGTGCTGCCGGCCTTTTAAAAAGTAATATACTCTTTTCTTGAAGGTTATGTTGTCGTATCGGTTCGGAAATACTGCTGCTGGAAGTTGATTCCAAAGAATGGTTGTGCGTGGAAGAGAGTGCCTTGAAAAACGCACGGTGGAAGACCGCCACTCGTCCAGATGATTGGGATGAAACTTTAGTTTGTTGCGGGTTGTACGGTGGTGAAAATCAGCAGCAGGTATCAATCCGAACATCCTGCTAGTAAAAATAAAAAATCTAAAATATCTCCAGTAGTTCTCTTATTTATAATGAACATAATAAATTCATATCTAATGGCCCTATAAGTAGACCCTTCCACGTTTGGTCTGGACCGAACTTGTTTTTATAACACAAAATTACAGTAGTAGATTGCGGCAACTGCCTTATTATGGCCGGTGTAAACGCTTGTATCACGTATCAAATACTAAATACGGGGTTGGTGATAGTTTTAGGGCTTGGTAACATTCCTGCGAGGTTATAAGTGATTATTAGCTCCGCTCCCAGTCGACTGATTTTATATATTTTCGGTGTATGTGATATGTATATAATAATAATAAATAAATATAAATGTAAATAATACAGTTCACGTGATAATATTCTCTTTATCAGCTCAGCATTCACTCTACAAGGTTAAGACTAGGCTCCGAGAAGCGATCTAATAATTTGCCCGAAGATTCCTCGTTTAGAGGTGAAACACGTGTTGTAAAACGTGCGTGAACAAAATATATAATTATTGGAATTGATCCTAAATATATAGATATTGCTTGGGCACCTCTGTTCCATTCGTGTTTCTACCGTGAAGCAGTTGTGTTTGCATGGCTGTGTTTCGGTTTGATGGGTGGGATATGGCGTGAATTTATAGGGTACAGAGGAATAACACCCGAGTCCTCAGGAATGGCAACGCATGGGGGTATCATGGGCGAAACAGTATACAGTATGGACATAACAAAGTCCATGGTACTGCTCATGTCTATAGACGACGGTTACAACTTACTATCAGGTGGGCCGTCAGCTTGTTTGTCATTATAAGTTGTATAAAAAAAAACTACTTTATATTCCTCCCCCCCCCCCCCCCCCCTCAACTATTAGTTAGTAAAATATTTTGAAAAGCACAAGTGTTTTTGTTCACATTTAATTTCTACTATAGAACTAAATATATAGTGGATGCGATGCAAGGCAGCGAAGGCTCGTAACTTGTTTATTTTATGGCGATTGTAAATATCGGTAAAAGGACTGTAAACCGTGGCAGACACGCTTGTTAACCGGCTATCAATAACTGTCCCGCCTATGTACCGTCTAAGGCTATCAACACACCGAGCGGTTTTTAACCGCTCTTGCCGCGGTTGCGATATTGGGACATCTCTGACATAAGATATTACGTTCTTCACTATCACTAGTATAAAACAAAGTCGATTCTTATCTGTCACTATGTATGCTTACATCTTTAAAACTACGCAATGGATTTCGATGCGGTTTTCTCTAATAGATAGCGTGATTCAAGAGGAAGGTTTATATGTATAATACATACATAATATAATGGAGAAACACTAATAATTTTAGAGGTTTCTAATGTCGTTATGTAATGGGGGGGGGGGGGGGGGCGCTATTTAGTATCAATTATTACTTCATTAGAGGGAGACTTTGCTTGAGTACCTTTGTCCCTATGTTTCGGTTTGAAGGGTGGGATATGACAGTGAATTTACAAGGTACAGAGGAATAACACCTTTGTCCTCAGGAATGGCAACGCATGGGGGACATCATGGGCGAAACAGTATACTCTGTTATTGACATGGTACTGCTTATGACTATAGGCGACTGTTACTACTTTCCATCAGGTGGACCGTCAGCTTAAATGCTATTCTAAGTTGCATAAAGAAAATTCGTTGCGTGGTTTAGAAGAAATAAGCGGACAGACTGACGCAGACAAAGATAAAGATGACAAGTAACATTTTAGAAAGGATAGTGCGTTTTAGATAGTTGCCACAGCATCTGTGGCGGTTAATTTTAACACACGTTTAAAAACCGCTCCGTGAGTTGCTCGCCTAAAGTTCTCGATGCGATGTTTTCAGTATGTTACTGGGAATCTTTAATTTTTACGCGCTAATATTATATTGACAGTTAATGGCGTCTTGTTAGATCATTATAAATACTAAAAGAGGATTTTTTTAAGTCACTTTAAATGAGAGTTTTCAACCGACTTCAAAAACAAGAAGGTTCTCGATTCGATAGGCTTTTTTTTTTGTATTTGTTACTTTATAACTCTGTTAGTTGTAAACCGATTTGGAAAATTCTTTTTTTATCTGAAAGGATATATTTAGAGATTGGTACCATAGACATTTTATTACAGTCGATCTACTAGTATAGTTTTCAGATTAAAATAACTGGTTTTATCAAAATCCAAGTCAGTTTCTTTGTAGAACATAATCTCAAATTATCTGTTTTGTATGTATTATTTTTTGTGTTATTTCTAGTAAATGCACGGTACGGTACAGGTAATAGAGAATAAAAGAGGCAAAATGCTTGGCCTCCTTATACGACATGATGATTTTTTAAGAGCATAGTAGAAGGAAAAATAGAGGGCAAAAGAGGAAGAGGAAGACCGAGCTATAACTACATGGGACAGATAAAAGAAACACTAGGTGTCATGTCGTATAGGGAGGTCAAGGATATGGCCTGGGATAGAACTGGCTGGAAGAAGATGCACGAATTAGTTGCACCGACAAGAGGAAACTCTTAAATGAAAAGAAGAAGGTACAGGTTAAGGTTACCATCAGGGGGGCCGTATGCTTGTTTACCACCACAATGGTATAAAGAAATGTACAAATATATAGGTTTCAGTTGTACTTTAAATTTCTATATAGATTAAACAAAATATTTTTTTTTTCAATAGGTTCGTCTTATAAGGAATCCCACTCTTGGGCAAAGGCGAATAAATAAGAATTGAATAAAATTGGAGAACAGTCTGAAAACTGCAAAGTTCATTGTTAAAAATTAATATAACATATTTTAAAAATATAATTTTGGAATATGACAAGTATTTTTTTAATTATAAAATTACATATTATTTTATAGTCAAAATAATGTATATACATATAAAAAATGTCGAATGTGTATATAATACTCGATATGTCGAGCATATGACGAGACTACTGTCATTGTTTCGGTTTGTTATTGGTATTTTCTGTCATCGGAGAGTTAGTAGTTTTAAATAGACACAATTGTTGGTGTGTTCTGGATTCGTACTATATATATAACTGTATTATTAATAAATAATATACATTATTATTATTAAACTAAAAAATGCAATTAAATGAATTAAAAAAAAGTATTTTTCAGTTTTCTAAATATAGTATTTACCGAATGTAGCGTGTAAACCGGTATCCTAGTCCGCCAACCGGTATTATACTCAATGGAGCGTTGACAATCGAAAAAGCCGTGCCTGTTTAAATTAGATTAAATTTTGTGGACATAATTAAGTAATTAATGACCCCCATTTAATTATTCACTATCTAAAGATCGAACGAATGATAACTGAATGTTAAGTGGATACCATTGTTTAGTGAGTTAACGTACTAACTCCCTGATAATGCCTTGATAACATTTATTGTAATAAATAATTATACGACACTGTTGAATGATACGGTAATTAAATGGTTTTTAAAGTTATCTTGAATGGATTATCTTTGTTGTCTCTTTAGAAAATATATACAAATATTTATTTATTTTATTTTAATACTTTATTGCACTAATATTACAGGATTTGTTGAAGAATTTTCAATAAGTATAGTTTATCACCCAATCCGCCTGCTTAGCGTGGCGGCAAAACCCTGTTATATATGGGGGGAAAGGGATTGTTAGTAATGGGGTCAAATAGCCCTATTACTAGCAATATACCCTGTCAGGTCGACCTCCACGTGGTTCCCCCTGGAAACCATCGTGACTAATTCTAGTTTAATTCGTCAGGAGGGGCTAACTGACCTACTTTCACCTTCATATGTCATGCCTCACTGGTGCCCCGCCAGTGTACGAGGTTTGTCCGGAAAGTACGTATAAAAGTTTTTTAAAAATTTTATTTTACAATTATTCAGGTAAATCAATTTTATCCCCTTCAAAGTACTCCCCCTGTGACATAATGCACTTGTGCCAACGCCGTTTCCACTGTGAGAAGGCTCCTTGAAAGTCCTCTGGTTGTAGGTTTCTCAGCTGCCCCGTCGTAGCTTTTTTTATCTCATTTATGTCCCCCAAATGCCGCCCCCGAAGTACCAATTTGGTTTTTGAGAACAAGAAGAAGTCACACGGGGCCAAATCCGGCGAATAGGGGGGTGTTCGGTCACCGTAATGGAATTTTTACTCAAAAACTCACGGACAACAAGAGAGGTGTGGGCAGGGGCATTGTCGTGGTGAAGAATCCAACGCCCCTCTCGCGCCAATTCTGGACGAACTCGTGCCACACGAGCTTTGAGGCGTCTGAGCACATCGACGTAGAATTTTCCATCAACTGTCTGGCCTGGAGGGACGAATTCTTGATGGACAATCCCCCGAACATCGAAAAAAACAATCAACATTGTCTTGACATTTGAGCGGGATTTTCTTGATTTTTTTGTTCGTGGTTCCCCGGATGTCTTCCACTCTTTGCTTTCACGGCCATTCTTGCCGAGTTTCGAGAGAAACTTGATTACGACGCGCTGCTCTTCAACGGAAGCGGGCTCCATGCCGACGGGGTTTCGTTAAGAGGTAACTTCACAGATAGCGTGACAAGCCAGTTCGCACCGCACGGCGGTCAGACCAGAACTGAAGCATTGTTAGGGACATAAGGAAGGGGTCCTGCGCTTACCTGGCCTCCCCACTCCTCTTTCTCGCATTCTAGAACACTTTTATACGAACTTTCCGGACAGACCTCGTATACCAATAGCACAGACGGGGTTACCATACAATTATCACCCATTTAAAAAAAAACCCTGTTATATATTACACTGTTATGTTACTTTCTTTCAAATTGGGAATTTAGAGCAAAAGAAAGAGATTTGGCGTTCACCAGAGGGAGACTTCGTACAAAAGTTGTTTGCTTGGGTACCTCTGTCACATTCGTGTTTCTACCGTGAAGCAGTTGTGTTTGCATGGCTGTGTTTCGGTTTGAGGGGTGGGATATGGCGTGAATTTACAGGGTACAGAGAAATAACACCTGAGTCCTCAGGAATGGCAACGCATGGGGGGTAATCTGAATGGATTTCAATGAAATTTGCTACACAGGTAGGTTACATGCTAACTTAAAACATACTGGGGGGAAAGGGATTGTTAGCAATAGAGTTTGAAAGCTCTATTGCTAGTAATATTGGGTCGAACTCCACATGGTTCCCTCTGGAAACCATCGTGAACAATTCTTGTTGAATTCGTCACGATGGGCTAACTGACCTACTTCATCCTCACCTATTATCCTTCACTGGTGACCCGCCGGTGTATACCGATAGCGCGAGTGGGGTTACTATTTCATTATCACCCATAAAAAAAGAAACTTAAAACATACTTCATATAATAGCTACGACAAATTTATATCGCTAAGTTAATGAAAAACTGTTATTAGCTTTTTATATGGAAAAATTTTTGTTGTTTTAAGCTACAAATTGTAAACTGTTGGTTTTCCAATAAATAAATAATAAGTTATACGAGTGAAACCGCAGGATACAGCTAGTAGTGTATATTTCAACAAACATTTCAAAACATCAATCGCTGTGTATTTAATTTCCTCAACCCGAGCGCATTAACTACAGGTTTAAGCTTTGGATCCCATCATCTGCCTATTAAAAGTCATCTTTCGTGACTTCATCGTACAAATTATGCAGTTGACTGATGGTGCATGGGATGGGAGTTGTAACACGTTAACCGCCACGATAATATCAGAAAAAAATTCACATGGGCACAGTTACCATGGTAACTTTAGGTAGTTTTAGTTAAAAATCTATCAAGGTAACTTAATGTATCATAGAATAATTTTTTTTTGCCAAAATTCCCGGAAAAACACTAGTTTTTATGACACACATATATGACTTTACTTTTTTCAACTGAAACAATGTTTATTTATGTAAATAAACTATGTTCATTTCATTTTATTGTTTGTAGTAAGCCAAGAGACTTTCAGGTTTTGTTCCTGATAGGCCAAGCTTTCGAAACATAATGCAAATGTATCGTTTGCGTCGAACATTTGTGAATGACGTGGCTTTCTACCAAATCGCGTACATCAGACATATATGTCTGACATGGCTTATGTAGAACTTCTTAGCGTCAGACACATATCTGACATGGCGATTAACGTGTTAATATACCAGCCGTTTTTATTTTTATTGGATGAAAATGGAATGGTAACCCCGCCTGCGCTAACGGGATACGCTGGCGGAGCACCAGTGAAGAGTGATAGATGAGAATGAATAAGAATAAGAATAAGAATAAGAATAATTTATTTGCTCGAAATGTGGTACAAAGGTCTTAAAATGGTAACTGAACTACACATTTCGCCTTATCTAAAGGCATGCAAATTTTGTCTTAGCACATGTTAAGTAAAAGTTTATCAATTATGTATGTCCAAATAATTATTCTAAATACATATTAATTGTTACATTGAATTAGTTAATTATGTCAACATTTAAAAATAGTCGATATTATAGTTATGAAGCATTAAAATTGTACATGTCATATTATTAATATTATTACGTAAAATGCATTCTTAGTCTAATCTGCCATTCAGACTTACAAATTCTTTTATCGTGTAAAAACACTTTTCATTAAGCCAATTTCGTAGTTTTCTTCGGAAAATTTCAAAGGGCATTTCACGAAATGACTGGGGTATCTTATTGTAAATATTTATGCACATCACAAAACAATTTTTATGATAAAGGTTACTCTTACATATAGGCATGTGTAGTTTGGTAGGGTCCCTTTTGATAAATTTATTAATTTCACAAATTTTATTAAATAACTGTGGGTGTTTTTTAACAAAGATTCCAATTTCTAAGATATATAAACTCGTAACTGTTAATATTTTTATATCTTTAAAATAGTTTCTACATGATTCCATAGGCGCTAATCCACAGATAGCTCTAACGCATTTCTTTTGTGAAATGAATACTTTTTTAATCAATGTTGCATTACCCCAAAGTAAGATTCCATATCGCAATATAGATCCAACGTAGCCATGATACGCGGTAAGAGCTGCATTTTTACTGGCTGTATTGCGTAGACGTCTGAGTGCATATACAAATTTATTAATTTTAGTACATAACACATTTATATGGATCTTCCAATTACAATTTTCATCTAACGTAATACCTAGAAATTTTACTACATTATCTTTGGAAATTAATTTGTTTCGATATTTTACTGTTAGGTTCTTATTTGTGGAATTGTAATTAGAAAATTGGACATATTTTGTTTTCTCTGTATTTATACATAGTTGATTTCTATCAAGCCAGTCCGCAATCTGCGTAAGTGTTATATTGATCCTATCATTATAATTAATAGCTGGATCATTATCGAGAGTGGTACTATTATCGAGACGTCATCCGCAAATAATATACATTGTTCTTGAGTTGTATCAGGTAGGTCATTTACACTTATTAAGAACAGAAGAGGCCCTAAAACGCTTCCCTGAGGGACACCTGTTTTGTTACAAAGGAAAGTGGATCTATATGCTGAGGAATTTAAATTCTTATCAATGCGATTAATTTCTACACACTGATATCGGTCACGTAGATAGCTCTCTACCCATTTTAAGGCTAACCCCCTGATACCAAATAATTCACATTTGTCCTTTAGTACGTCATGATTAATTACATCAAAGGCTTTACTCATGTCTAAGAAAATAGCTGTAACTGGTGTTTTTTTATCTATACAATCTGTGACGGAACTAACTAAAGTGAAAGCTGCCAATGTTGTGGATTTATTTTTCTGAAATCCGTTTTGTGATTGTTTAATCACATCGAATCGGTTAAAAAAATTCGTGAGGCGTTTATGCATGGCTTTTTCAAATACTTTGGACAAGTTTGAGTTTAATGCTATAGGTCGGTAGTTGCCTAGTTCAAGTTTGCTATCTTTTTTATGTAAGGGCTTTATTATAGCTGTTTTTAATCTCTCTGGGAATACACCCTGAGTAAAAGAATTGTTAATAATGTGGGTTAATACAGGTGCAATAATATCTGCACAGGATTTTAAGATAGTGGTTGATATCTCATCAAATCCTATGGACTTTGTATTTTTTAGTGAAGATATGTGTTTAATAGTTTCATTACTACTACAAGGTTCCAGGAATATAGTTTTATCCAATTGGTTTGTGGCGTTTTTATTACTGCGATGTAAGTGAGAATTTTTGGAATTATCAACCACAGAATTAAAAAAATTATTGAAAATATTAGCTATCTTTATTGGGTCTTTTTCTATTTTGCCATGGTTTTGTACAGCTTCAATTTCCTGGTAACCTTTTCCTGTATCGTTTTTGTCTTTAATAATGTCCCAAGATGCCTTACATTTATTTTTGAAAACAGGCCAGTTAGCTCATCATGATGAATTCATCTGGAATTAATCATGATAGTTTCCAGTGGGGACCACGAGGAGGTCGACTTGGTTGTGTATATTGCTAGCAATGGGATTCTTAGTCTCCATTACTAACAATCCCTTTTCCCACATATACCAGCCATTAACTGACCATTTCTGAACATAGGCCTCCCCATAAGGGGAGATTTGCTAGTAATTTCCACGCTTGACAGGCGGGTGGGCAAGCGCTGTTAGGTTTTGGTGATGTTTTAGAGGGACGCTGCTGCCCATTCCTCGCCTTCCTTTAGTCGATTCTTACCACACCCAGGGAACATGAAGGGGTGGTCTATTCTATACTGGGACCATACAGCAATTGTATTATTATAATCTTATTAATATTATTAGAATTATTGATAGTCAACGCCTTACTGTCCGACTTGACCCACTGAAACTGCGCAGAGATGTTGCATCTCTGTGCATCTTCTACCGAATTTATCATGAGGAGTGTTTTGAGCAATTGTTCGGATTGATACCTGCTGCTGATTTTCACCACCGTACCACCCGCTACAAACTCAAGTTTCATCCCAATCATCTGGACGAGTGGCGGTCTTCCACCGTGCGTTTTTCAAGGCACTTTCTTCGCCTTTGGTGTTGTAGTCACTTACCATCAGGTGAACCGTATGCTCGTTTGCCTCCCTGTGTTTTACGTTTACCATCGTTCATTGCTATTAGCTTATATAAAACGTCTTAAAACAGAGAGTGATAACAAATATCGAGCATTTTCGGCTACCGCTAGCTGTCTGGATCATTCATTTGTTTGATTATAACAATATCCGCTTTCCTCTCATGACTTGCACCGCTATAACCCCTAGAGGCATCACACCTCCGCCTAGTGCGGCTATCGTCGATCGAAGCCTATTATCGACACACCATTACCCCGCGTTAAGTACCTGCTGGGTGTTAGAAATAATTAACAATCGTACGCTTTGATGTTTGATGGGTGACTGGCCGACCTTTCGTCCTGACTGATCCTGCCGACTTGTTTCAAAGCGACATACGAATGAAACAAGTTCTCGATTCATCTGTATATTTTGTTGCTGTATTTCACTATTACGTCGAGGATTGTTAGTAATGGGGACTTACAGCCCCATTGCTAGCAATATTATTTATACTCTATTTGATTATCCCTTTTGACACTTTTTTCTGTATTTGTTTTCTGGATTACGACTTTCGACATTTTTATTTAGTCTCAAACATAGCGATATAATATGCAGGTATCAATTTTATGTTTATTTTACGGTAAACATTTTGTAACTATAAAAAATCAGGTTCCTTAAATAAAATTTATTAACGATACAAGTAGCGTAATACAAATTATTGTTTCAACATTATCGAGACTGTTGCCAGCAAATGGTCCATAAATCAGATTACCTTTCAACAGTTTAAACACAGAATGTTTTGTTTTAAGTCCACAAAAACCTAACAGAACTCTTTTTAAAAACAAATCTCGGTCCGTAATCACGGTTACTTGTATAAAACAAAACAATAACATTGATTCATTTTCGCGCCAACAAAAAACATGGCCGCCGGTAAACGTCGGGACAAATTCATAATCACATTCCACGCCTCCGTGTTGCGGCCAGAATTATAATTGCCTGCTCTCTAACCGTCGACGTAATAAATCTCTCACCGAGATGAAGATTAGGCCGTGTAAAATAAAAATAAACAGTGCCGGCAGTGATGATAGTATGACAAATTAATCGGAACGCGACCACTTTGTCTGGCTTGTAATATTTGAAATAGAACGCGCCTGCCTGCGTCTGTACTCTGCTTTACGTTTTGTACCAGATCGTACGTGCTATACGTGTATAGTTTTGGTCGCGTTCCATTTTTTGTATTTAGAATTTAGAAGATTCAAAATATGAATAATCATTGGCATTTAATTAAACTATCATAGACAAAATTACTTTATCTGTGCTTTTGCTACTGGTTTTATAATAATAAAATTAACCAAAAAAAAAAAGCTTAAGAAGAATATTGTCTTTTATTTTGTCTTTAGGTATTTTGATTTAAAAAGTACCGTGTTATGAAATATTTTTATTAAATTTGAATATAATTATTTATCCCTCTGTTTATTTATTGTAGAATAAATATTTTTTTTTGTATTTATTTTATTATTATCTACATATAAACACAACTTAGCTATAGAGTAGTATCTAAAGAATTGAACTAGTAAGTAGATTTTGCTCTGAAAAAAAATAAACTTCCAGCGACGTATATAACATATTAAGAACAAGAAATTACATAGATAAAATTGACAATTCATAGCAGGTTACTTTATAGAAAATTTATGCGGCCGTATAACCCTACCAAATTCAGATACAACCTGCTTGCATACTTTCTACATAAACTGTGTCGAATATATAATCTAGTAATGTAAAATTTGTCATTGACAAATAATTGACATATCAAACATTTTTTATACACTAGTCTGTTCTGACTTGACAAAAAAAGCAACTGATGTTGTATCTTTCGTCCTCTTTTGACTAATTATATTTGCGTAAGAAGAAAGGAGACAACCATATGATTTACAATTTTTATTTTATCATTCCTTCAATGTCAATTCTTGTTTTAACCATATAACGAATTAAGAGTATTCTACATTTGAAAGTTGTATAAAAAGTTGTACACGTATTTTAATGAGTGTCAAAGGGCGCTCGAAACTTCACCTTAACGGCTAACCATTTATAATTTATGATCATATCTAATCTAATACTGGATGCATCTGTAAATGTAAGACCCCATGGCCTCTACTAATAAGTTGCGTGTAAAAGGGCTTAATTATAATTATGTTGTAACTTTTAATGCTTAGATTAATAACATCTAGTTTTAGACATGATTTGCCTAAACATTTTTTATACTATTGAGGTGGTAAACAAGCATACAGTTTACCTGATGGTAAGCCAGATACCAGAGGGACTTTGTACAAAAGTCGTTTGCTTGAGCACCTCTGTCCCATTCGTGTTTCAACCGTGAAGCAGTTGTGTTTGCATGGCTGTGTTAAGGTTTGAAGGGTGGGATATGACAGTGAATTTACAGTTTGTCCTCAGGAATGGCAACGTATGGGGCGGTATCATGGGCGAAAAAGTATACTCTGTTATGTCCATGGTACTGTTCATGTCTATAGGCGGTTACCACTTTCCATCAGGTGGGCCGTCAGCTTGTTTGCCATTCTATGTTGTATAAAAAAAAAAATAAAAAAAAAAACTTTAAAACGATTACGGGCGCGAGCATATTTCTTGGTTTATTACGAAGTGCAGACAAATGGTGAGTAGGTACGTAGCGAACGACGCAATAACAGTAGAAAATATGTTTGCCTAATATCCAACTTGATTACAAATCTTTCAGCGAGAACATCCGTTGCAGAGATTGTTTCCGACGTAAATCACGCCTTGGCGCACCGAGGTGTCTGCTCAATTGTTATGTCTGTCTGCTATTGCTCGTCTCCGTGATGTTACGAAATGAGCAATATTTTTTTTTTACTCTGTAATATTAATTACAACATTATGACAGCAAAAACCTATATACTATGAGTTATATGTATGTATTTAGGGCCTGAAAATCAGTGTCGTAGCTTCAGATACATATAAAACTGCGACATATGCTAGGTCCTTTGCACAAACACTGCTACATTCATTTTGTTTTTTTATATGTTTTTCTTTTTTTTTTCAGTATAAGTATATACTGAGATGAATCGTCAAGTGTTAAACATTTCCCAAAAAGCTTATTTTTTCTAAACAAAACAAATCCCGCCTTTTTTAGTGTTACCAGTAATGTTGTTAACATTTTAATATTCTTTCAAAATTTCCTAAATGAGTATTGTTTCAAAGGCATCAATATTTATTTATTTAATTTGAAAATTATGTAAGTAAAAACTTATATACTTATAAATAATATATTACGTAGTTTTTGTTCAAAAAGATATAATAATATTTTCAATGCCACAAGTAAAAACAAAAGTGTTTGAATTAGTTACGCTAAATGTACGAAGAATGATTTCTGGTGTAAACAACTAAGAGTTAAACTAACGTAACAATTCTATTTAATAACGTGGAACACGTTCATACAAACTACATTAATATTGTAAAGAGGAAACACTTGTATGTTTGTAATGAATAAACTTAAAAACTATTGGAGCGATTTCAAAAATTCTTTCATTATTCGAATGCTACATTATCCCTGAGTAACATAGGCTAGAGATTATTTTAAAAAAAAATATCTGCCCGTGTAAAACCGGGCCGGAACTCTAGTGAATAAATATAAAAACAATCTTAAATAAAGTTGGCCTTGTACTATCATATTTATCCTTATTATGAATGTGAAAGTGATTTTTTTTAATGGATGACAATGGAATGGTTGCCCCACCTGCGTTATCGGTATACACCGGCGGAGTACCAGTGAGAGGTGATAGGTGAGGATGAAGCAGGTCAGTTAGCCCATCGTGACGAATCTAACAATAAATCAATCATGATGGTTTCCAGGGGGAACCACGAGGAGGTCGACCTGATAGGGTATGTTGCTAGCAATGGGGCTTCTAGTTCCTATTACTAACAATCCCTTCCTCTGTGAAAGTGAGTTTGTTTGTTTGTAACCTTATAGCGACTTAACGGCCTAACCAATCGCTATGAAATTTGGTATACAAGTAGTATATGGGATGGAGGGGATATAGTCTACTTTTTATACCAGTCAGTAAACATATCCCGGTCACGCGGACGAACTTGTGGATAAAAGCTAGTGGAATTATAAAGAAATGTGGCATGTTTATATATATATATATTTTTATACAACTTAGAATGGCAAACAAGCTGACGGCCCACCTGATGGAAAGTGATAACCGTCGCCTATAGACATAAGCAGTACCATGCACATAACAGAGTATACTGTTTTGCCCATGATACCCTCCATGCGTTGCAATTTCTGAGGACTCAGGTGTTATTCCTCTGTACCCTGTAAACTCACTGCCATATCCCACCCTTCGAACCGAAACACAGCCATGCAAACACAATTGCTTCACTGTAGAAACACGAATGTGACAGAAGTGGCCAAGCAAACGACTTTTGTACAAAGTGTCCCTCTGGTAAATGATGCAATTGTTGCGATTTGTAGTAGCGTGTGTGGTTTTCTTAGGATTCATTGATTGCGTCGAGGCATAAAAAACTGTTTAAGAGTCGCGACGCGGCGCGACGAGACTTATCATTGATAATATAATACGATACCTAATAATGCGTGGGATGTAGAAATTTGGTGAGACAATCGACACGATAAATAATAAGTTCTTCGAATTGTTTCAATAGAAACAGCGATATTTTAGTATAGTGACGTGAATGGATAGCTTTGACGGTGAGAGTTTTTTTTTTAACTAATAAATATTATAAAGAGGAGAGATTTCATTTATGTTTAATTTCTAAAGATAGTTTTGTAATGTTTTGTTATTATATTATATATATTAGTAAAAATTTGAAGCTGTATGTATTTTTCAATGCTCAGTCATAATAAAATAAAAATAAAAAAAAATGTCAAAAAAATAAAAAATAAAATATTTAGGGGTGAATCACCCTTATCATTGAGGGGTATGAAAAATAGATGTTGGCCGATTCTCAGATCCTATCCAATATGCACACAAAATTTCATAAAAATCGGTAAAGCCGTTTCGGAGGAGTTTGGTAACAAACACCGTGACACGACAATTTTATATATAAGACTAGCTGACTCGGCAAACGTTGCTTTACAATATACATTATTTCTAGAACTATACATGAAAATTTGAAGATATATGTATTTTTCAATGCTAAATCATATTAAAATAAAAATAAAAAATTATGTCAAAGAAATAAAAAAAAAAGTTTTAGAGGTGGGTCACCCCTATCATTGAGGGGTATAAAAAATAGATGTTGGCCGATTCTCAGATCCTATCCAATATGCACACAAAATATCATAAAAATCGGTGAAGCCGTTTCGGAGGAGTTTGGTAACAAACACCGTGACACGAGAATTTTATATATTAGGTAACCCGAAATTGATTCATGCAATGTATTATTATACATAACTATTATTTCTTTTATGGTTACCATGGTGAAACTCTAAAGAACAAGTAAAGCAGATTCTTTAACACCATAAGTAAAGGTAACATATGTTAACCTACGGGTATAAACATACGTTTTAAATTACTGTAATAATTTAAAGTAACAAATTGCGTCGAAGTTAAATTTACGAGTACATTACGAAATGGTATAATGAATCGCTTATTGTGTTTGGGATTGTGGCGATCCTGTTCTGTCGGTGAGGTTAAGATGAACGTCTGGTATTTTATTAACCGCTCTTAAATCACATTTAACGTGTGTGCTTTTTAATTGTGCATTATTTGCAATTTTAAAATGTTATTGGATGACTCATGTTTAACTTTCCAATTCGGTTTTTCGTTCTTAATCCTACAGATACCAGAGGGAGACTTTGTACAAAAGTCGATTGCTTGGCTACCTCTGTCCCACTCGTGTTTCAACCGTGAAGCAGTTGTGTTTGCATGGCTGTGTTTCGCTTTGAAGGGTGGGATATGGCGTGAATTTACTGGGTACAGAAGAATAACACCTGAGTCCTCAGGAATGGCAACGCATGGGGGGTATCATGGGTGAAATAGTATACTCTGTTATGTCCATGGTACTGCTCATGTCTATAGGCGACGGTTACCACTTTCCATCAGGTGGGCCGTCAGCTTGTTTGCCATTCTAAATAGCATAAAAAAAAATCAAGTTCGAAATTGACACGCATCTCTATTGTTTCCTTTTGGCTTCCCTTCACGGCTCTAGTCTTCTAAGTTCCTTAGACCTATATACATATATTTCCATGCCCGGTTGTCTTTGTCGCCTACACATCTAAAAGGGGTTGTTTAACAATGTGTTTGCATGTACTGGGTCGTCAGTCAAGAACCATTCTTCCCCATCGGTTGTTTGATCTTCGAATTATGTGACAATGCTACTTCAGCTTGCTTATCCTTCGGGCTATATCGGCCACTTTGGTCCTTTTGGGGATTATCTCATTTCGGATTCTATTATGCAAAGAAACTCCGAACATAACTTTCTCCATAGCTTACCGATTCACTTTAAGCTTCTGCTAATGGCTGTGTAGGACCATGTTTCAGTTCCATAAGTCATGATTGGCAACACGCACTTGTTAAAAGACCTTCGTCTTCAAACTCTAGGTGTTTTGGATGAAAAGATATGGCGTAGTTTTCCTAATGCTGCCCACTATATATTTAATATTAGGTACTTCTTATTCTATATCACCGTCATCATCTTAACGATTATCGGTCCACTTTTGTACATAGACATCCATAGATGGATAAAGAACTGCTACTGAGTCAACTGCATCCACTGACTCCCTGAAATGCTTGAGGCTGTCCTGTCTCATTCAATATACCTTCAAATAATTGTTTGTACTACGAACAATCTTAGTTGAGAACAGACGTTTAATGATATTATAGGAATTCTTTGCTACAACTCTTATTATCTCTTTTGCTTAGGCACCTCTCTCCCATTCGTATTTCTACCGTGAAGCAGTTGTGTTTGCATGGCTGTGTTTCGGTTTGAAGGGTGGGATATGGCAGTGAATTTACAGGGTACAGAGGAATAACACCTGAGTCCCCAGGAATGGCAACGCATGGGGCGTATCATGGGCGAAACAGTATTCTCTGTTACGTCCATGGTACTGCTCATGTCTATAGGCGACAGTTACCACTTTCCATCAGGTGAGCCGTCAGCTTGTTTGCCATTTTAAGTTACATAAAAAAAAACTCTTCGCTAATATATAAAAATACCGTGCAACTGTCCTGTTGCCAACTCTCCCTCCAATTAGCAACTTGACATCATTCAACAGATGCATCCAGCGTGTTGCAATATAAAAACGATTTATCTCATTTAATAACGCTACGAAATCAACTCGTCTGCGGACGTAATGTAATTTTATGACTAAATATATTAGTCTACTTGTTAACATATGATTAAGTGAAAAAATATGGCGGGTCAGTTCTCGTTGACGAGCTATATCCGTTAAAAAATCATTTAAACTTTCAACAAGTCTTATTTCCGTTATGTGATATGACTAGTTATTTCCTGCACCCGCGTGATTTCACTAACTTCTAAATAATTTATTGGCTGAATAAATTGAAATTATAATAATTATATGCCTTTGCTTAAATAAAAATATTTCTTTCTTTCTTTCATGCAACACAAAAGTGTACCTTTATTTATACACTAGCGGCCCGTCCCGGCGTCGCACGAGTGGATATTTTTAACATTTCCCTTCACTGCTCTGCTCCTATTGATCATAGCGTGACGAAAAGTATACTATAACCTGCCCAGGAGTATGAAGAATAATTGTACCAAGTTTCGTTAAAATCCGTCTAGTAATTTTTGTTTCTAAGATAGATAGACAAAATTTTTACTGATTGCAATTTTTGGCATCAGTATCGATCACTAATCTCCCGCTGATAGTTATTTTGGAAATATATTTCATGTACAGAATTGACCTCTCTACAGATTTATTATAAATATAGATTATAATGTGGGTGTGTCTATTTCAAAATAAATAAATATTACGCGCGATTAATTCTTTCGTATTGCGTAATTTACAATAAAGTACTAGGAGAGCAGAACAACGCAGGCAGTGTTAATAATATGTACTATTCTAAAGGAATTTTCAAGTTGACTACGATAATCAGCTCCGTGTGTCTAGCAATGCATAGAATATGCTTTTGTCTTAGTTTATATAGATAGAGTGTCTCCATACAAATGCTTCGAGAAAAACGGCTCAACTTTTTCATACAATTTTGCGTGATAAACAGTTACGAGTGATTCCTTTATAACTTCTATATTTATTTTGTCTTATAAATCCTACATCTTTTTAATGAGCAATAAATTATTTTATTTATTAAAGAATTAAATATACATACGTCAAAATACATTGTGTGCGTAAGTATATAGAACATTAATGGAAAAATGAGTCAGCTAATTTGACAATTTGACAATTAGCTGACAAAAAGTTGACTCATTTTTGAGGCTCGAAACTCTATCTATATAATCAAAGGTCGCATGCGTTGTTATTTCTGAGGACTAAGTTATTATACCTCTTTCCTTTAATATCAATGTATTCCGTGGTTCACGGCAGAAATTGGTTGGTATGAAAAATTCAAATGGGGCGCTAACTGATCAACTGCCAGCTGTATTAATATTGATTGCTCATACCTCACTCATCCGCCTTAAGTAAGGGTCTTATCCGATGAAGTTATCGGGATGAGCGATGCGAGCTCCCGCCGCGATCCGTCAATCCGATCGTTCGTGTCTTATCGACAATTTATTCGAGGAGTTATCGAGTGACTGTGAGTCTTTATTTCAAGTTAATGTAGTCACATATCGTACTAATATTATAAATGAAAAAAAAAATGTAGTTACCAGAGGAAGACTTTGTATAAAAGTCGTTTGCTTGGGTACCTCTGTCCCATTCGTGTTTCAACCGTGAAGCAATTGTGTTTGAATGGCTGTGTTTCTGTTAGAAGGGTGGGATATGGCATGAATTTACTGGGTACAGAGGAATAACACCTGAGTCCTCAGAAAACAGTGTACTCTGTTATGTCCATGGCACTGTTCACGCCTATAGGCGACGGTAACCACTTTCCAGGTGGGCTGTCAGTTTGTTAGTTATTCTAAGTTGCATAAAAAAATCTTTTTGGTTGAGCATTGAAGGCATAGTCTGCGCCATTCTGCTATCATTTGGGAGCGAATTCCAGAGACTAGCAATTTAATATTTCCATTAACGATCTTATTTATTATTGCTTATTAACAAACTATTAGATGTTATCTAGTAAAATTTTAAGTTACTGAAACTACTATTAAAATTGTAATAAAAATAAACGTTAACACATACGTATTAACAAGGTAGGCAGTTACCGATCCATCTTAGTTTTACTGTGGGTATTCAACACTGTAATAAAGCCGAGATTATGAGCTCGTCGAGCTCGATCAAGTGGTTCGATTCGGCTCCAATCTTTGAGGATTGATATCCAATAATTAGGTTATTATCCAGCCTGTTTAAATTTGAAGGTATTTTGAGAGGACTTCTCGTGTTTTTTTTTGGAGATATACATGTTTATTATAACTTACTAACTTTGCCCGTGACTTCGTTCGCGTGATAAATCATTATTGATTGTTAATATTTTACTATTCGATTAGAATTATTGTGTTTAATAATTTAATTTGAATACCTAGTTCAGTAAAATATTTTTTAGTAAGTCAAATGCTTCGCTTCATTCATAAATGAAAGGGTACTTGTCGAAATGAGAAGCCGAGTAAAGCGTATCGTACGATAATCGATACTGTACGTAATCGATACTCAATGCAATATGCACAACAGTGCATCGGCCTTCTTCCACCAAGTTTTGTATATTTATCTGTTATTTTTTTTATTATTTTTTAATTTAATATATAAAAAATACGTAGATAACAGGAAAAGCTGTTTGCTTCCTGCTTATCTTACTTCATATTTTTATGCTTTTTCTTTTTTTTTTTTTAACGGACTTCTTAAAAAGATGAGAATTCTCAATTCGGTTGTATTTTTTTTTATGTTTGTGACTTCATAACTCCGTCGTTTGTAAACTGATTTGAAAAATTCTTCTTGTATCTGACTTTCAGATTGATCCCTTTCAAGAATTTCATCATATCGGTTTAATAGTTTGGTTTTTAAACCAAAATAACTCTTTCTTTCTTCAGTCGTACCCTCTTGACAGAGTGGTCCTGGTTTTTATAATAATAGTGGATCGTCGACGAGGCTCTCCTTTGCGATTGAGGTCCTCACAATGCGTCCCCATCTACTTCTGTTCACAGCCGAGCGAGAGCATTCCACAATAGACTGCCGTGTGGCCGTTTTGATGAGATGTCAAAATAACTAGGTTTGCCATAATTGAAATTGGTGTTTTTTGTTTTGTGTATGTAACACACGGTTCTCAGTGAACACAGGGATGACACTCAACAATTTTACATCGTTGACGTCGTCAGTTGTGAAACAAAAGAAATGTTTTATCAATAGTATATTGGAATTATTTTTGCAATGACCTATAAATTCTATGTCTGCGTTCACATGATTATAAATTGTGAATAATTGGGAATATACCAGAGGGAGACTTTGTACAAAACTCGATTGCTTGGGTACCTCTGTCCCATTCGTGTTTCAACCGTGAAGCAGTTGTGTTTGCATGACTGTGTTTCAGTTTGAAGGGTGGGATATGGCGTGAATTTACTGGGTACAGAGGAATAACACCTGAGTCCTCAGGAATTACAACGCATGGGAGGTATCATGGGTGAAACAGTATACTCTGTTATGTCCACGGTACTGCTCATGTCTATAGGCGACGGTTACCACTTTCCATCAGGTGGGCCGTCAGCTTTATTGCCATTCTAAGTTGTATAAAACAAAAACAAACCTTTAAAAAATAGGAGTCTGTCGAGACAATTAATCTTCACAATTTTGGACACAAATGTGTATGTTTGATTCTTTTTTAGATTTTTAAATTATATTTTTAGAATGTATAATTTACTAATACAAAAACATAATATATCTTCTAAACTTGGAGTTTCTAAGGTAAGTAATAAATAAAATAAATACATATGTCTGTATACATATATACCTAATAATGAGTAGAGATATATATTTACATTATTGCATGTATCACATCTCCATATTTAGAAATAATAGAATTTTCATCGTGATGATCATGACGATTAAATTCTCTTAGTCGGCTCTAACGAGATAAACGAGAAAGGAAGTGATAGCCCATTTTATTCCGGAGATATAAGAAACAATGAAATATCTTTATTATATTAAATATAATAAAAATATTTCATTGTATAAACTTCTTGAAAACTGTAATTTTCAAACCAATACTTTGATATTTCGATCAAACTGTTTATAATTACTCCTCTCCATCCAAAGGTAGGAAGAGACTGAAAGACTGACTGGAAGAGATCGCTCTTAGCGATAAGGTCGCCCATTGTTTTCTCATTGTGATTATTTCTTGTAATTGTTTATATTTATAACAAATTTACTATTGTAATCTTTGGAAGGAAACAATAAAAAGTATCTATCTATATAAATATTTAAAAATAATGCTGTTTTTACATTAAAATTTTAAATGTATAGTCACTTTCGATTGAATTTCCGAAAGACGTTTATCTACAAATTACACGAAACATTTGGGAGCGTAGTAATGTACTTTTGTGTTACATAATAAGATTTTATTCATTGAAACTTGATCCAGATTTAGAGCTGATCGAATCAGTGCAAAAGGACGGAATTCCTAGTGAAAGGAACATTCCCTTTTGTATTTATCTTAAGACGAGCATTAGACTGTCGGTATTTGTGTATTAAGAAATATTTTTCTTTTCAGATCGATGTAAATGGAGCATTTATTTATTTATTTATTCATTAGTACAAATATGTGTACATGGCGTACTTAATGCTATAAGCATTCTCTCCAAGTCAACCATAGGGAAGTGTCAGAATACTCGAATGCGGTACTTGTAATTATTGATATACATACATACTAAAATTACATATATAAACGAATAAATATATATAAATAACAAATATATTTACACATATATGACATATACTATATTATACACTAAATTTAGAATAATATTAAGCACTTCCTGCTCGGATAAAGTTAAAAAGTGAGCGTGAACGTTTTTTTTTTGAAAGACGGTTCAGTCGGTAGTCTTTTAATGGCATCAGGAAGCATTCATTGTGTTATAAAATTCAAGACTACTTAATTGGTAATATTTAATAAGTTTGAAATTGTATTGTGGCCGTGTGGTCCCGGCATAGAATGGGCTACCCCTTCTTTTTCCGTAGGTGTAGTAGGCGACTAAGGGAGGGCGAGGGATGGACAGTAGCGTTCTTCTTAAAATATCTCCAAAGCCTAATTGCGGTTGTCAATTCGTCTGCCAAGCGTGGCAACTAGTGACAACACTCCCCAAGACGGAGGCTTATGTTCAGCAGTGGACAGTTAAAGGCTGATAAGAATGAATAAATACTTACAGCAGTATTAGCACTGCTTTTCTTTTCTTTTTAAACCGACTTCATAATAAAGGTGGTTCTCTATTCGGCAGTATTTTTTTTTTATATTTCTTACCATACAACTACGCCGATTTAAAAATAAATATTTCTCTGAAAGAATATACTTATAGATTCGAAAATTAGTTCCGTAATTTAGTTTTAAATCAATATTAACTGGTTTTGCTACAACTGAAAGTCTGTTTTTTCGTGGACCATAATTTTAAATTATTTATTATACACTTAACGTAGTTAAACGCTTTCGATTCGGTAGTTAAAGCTATTTAATTATAGTAATTTACTACAATACTAATTACTAACTACTAATACTACTATATCCAAATAAATTCGTGCTGGATAACATTCCCCGTTTGGTTAAATATGAAAAAAGTTGTTTAGCTATGTGTGTAAAAGTATATAACAAAATACCGAATGAATTAAAATTGTTAAATGTGAATTTATTTAAAAAGAGAATGTACAGTTGGCTGAATGTAAATAGTTTTTACTTCTTAAGACTTCTTAAACAAAAAAACAAAATGTTAATTGTTAATCTTAAATGTATTTTTGCATGCTATCACCTTGTTAGCTAAACACGAATGTTCTTTGACTAATGTAACATCTTTGACTTTACCGTGTTTAACACGTTGAGCGCCACGCGTATTTCTGCAGCAATCCCGTTCAGGCCACGCGCGCCGCTTCGAAGCGCTGGTACTGCAGGAGCTGGTGTTTCCTATCGTAGTAGAAGGTAGTTTACGTTTGGAACGTGATTCCTATAGGCATTCATTGAACACGTTACGCACCAAGTCTGTTTTGTTTTCTGTAATTCCGTAAAATAGTGTAAAATTTTATAGTTCTCATGTTACACGCTGTCAGACACCGATGGCTGACGCGGCCTAAACGGAAACTCTAGTGTCAGCCACCGATGGCTGACATGGCGCTCAACGTGTTAAGCCAATAAAGATTATTATTTATTATTATAGTAATTGTACATTTAAACGCACCGTTAGTCGATTCCTAAATAAATATTTGTTTACTAATTGACTATTGGTACGGTGCTGAAAGCTGAAATTGATTAAATTCAAATCATGTTCACAACTCATGTAATCCCCACAAATGACGGACTGAATAATTGGAATGGAGCTTTGTATGGCTAACATGGCGATGGGATGCGAGCGCAGTGGCTTTATGGCTTTAGAGAACAACCCGATACTGTTGTAAACCGCTGCCGGTACGCTGCCGTACCTTTGGAGTAATTTGTATTTTTGGTGTTTAAAAAGTCTACAGACGACGGGCGCACCTGATGGAAAGCGGTAATCGTCGCATATAGACATGAACAGTGTCATGTGTGTAACAGAATATACTGTGTCGCCTAAATAATATTTTTTTTCTACAATTCTGGGGAAAAGAAATTATTGGAAAAAATTAAATGGGCTTGGCCCAAGCCTTGGAGATATTTGAGTAATTTTTTTACAGGTTACATCACCATCATTTTGTCAGTCTTTAACTATCCATTGCTGAACATAAAGCTCCCCCTTGGGGGGGTTTTCTAGTAGTTAAATTAGTAGTAGTTAGTAGGTAGTCGTAGCTACGCTTAGTTGGCGGATTGGCAACCGCAGTTAGTCTTTGGAGATGGTTTAAGAAGTGTAGCGGAATATAATTACAATAAAATATACGAATAAATGGGTACTTGACAGAGAATGGGATAAAGTATAGAGAGGGCAAACAAGCTAAAGTATTATAGAAATAGAAAAAATAATGATTCTTTCTTCCTCGTTCATTTTATGGCACATGGCAAAATGAAATAAAAACTTTGTGATAGGGTAAAAATCCTGGATTTTGTATCGATTTGGAAAATTTTTTTTTTTGCGTTTGAGTAAAAATAAAAATTCACACTAGTGGAACTTTGTATCACAATGAAATGAAAAAATAAAAGTTGCTTTTTTTCCCTTTAAAAACCTTAACTGATTATTATCAGTGTTTTGATCTCTTGAAGGCAAAGTAATAAATTGGATTGTGACCCGTTTGTGTTTTTTTTTTACGGTGAAAATGGTATGATAACCCTGCCTGCACTAACGGAATACATTGGCGGGGCACCAGTGAAGGGTGATAGATGAGAATGAAAACAGGCCAGTTAGCCCATCATGATGAATTCATCAGGAATTAACCATGATAGTTTCCAGGGAGAACCGCGAGGAGGTCGACCTGGTTGGGGTCTCCATTACTAACAATCCCTTTTCCCCTAATAAACAGAGTTGTGACCATTTTTTGTTACTATCGCACACGTACGAAATGAAAAAATTATGACACTTTTTTATATATATATATATTTTTGTATATATATATGTATACTTTTTTCTCTTTATTGCTTATATCTGTTGTCATTTTTGTGCTGTAAGTAAAGCAAATAAATTAAAGAAAGAAAAGAAAGAAATAATTTAATCAAAAGAAGCATGCGGCCCACACAGTAGCGCACAAAACAAAAACAAAAGAAATCAAAAACAAAACAAACAAAAGAAAATAATAATTATATACAAATAGATAGCAATTAAATTATAATGTACGCGTGCGCGCGTGTGTGTCCAATGTTCTGTGATTTTTTGTTACTATCGCACACGTTTTTCAGCAAGAAATGTCACAAGTAAAAAAAGTTATATAAGTATGACTATACATATACAAATCTACATTTACATTTTTACACAGACACATATACATATATATATACATACATACACATTTTTACACATATATATATATATACACATACACATTTTCACACACATATTTAAAGAAAAATTGGCAATATATAGTGTTCTATCACCTAACCTAGCCATCTATTTTTTCAGATCAGCGCGGGAGGCTGTGTTCATGCATTGAGTGCAAAAAAAACTCAATTTAACAAGTTAACAAGTAGTAAATTATCTATTTATTACTCTCATTTTAAAATAGTCTTTTTTTTTATACCACTGAGGTGGCAAACAAGCATACGGCCCACCATATTACATATTACATATTACATATGACCATAGCCAAGTCGATCCAGTCTTCAAATGATGACACGACAATGTCATGTTTCTTTCTTAGCTTAAAAACTTTACACATAGAGCATATAAGGCATATACCTACTCGTATGTATTTATGTTATAGTATATAGAAATGTACATATTAAAATCACTTTTTGATCTCATTGTAGCTCTGCACCTAGCCCACGGCGTTTGGTGATCCAAACATTTCACTAGGTGCTCGACTAACATTCCATTATAGCTTGATCTCTAACTACCATATCACTAATCCCTTTAACATCCAATATATAGATAAAACAAGGGGAGGGAAAGTTCTAGCTACGCCGGTTGTCAAGTCTGATGGACGTAATTCAGCGCTAGTTGCGCTTGTCAGTTTGTTTGACAAAATTTGCATAGTTATTACCCGTAGTTGCTTTTGTTTGTTTAATGCCGTTTTATTTGGGGACTGTTTTAATTATATTCGGATTTAGTTAATAAGTTCGCATTATTTTCACTATGTTGGATTCAATAAATTTGAGATAAGCTGAGAGAGATTTGACACGCATTTTACATGGGTAACACGTGCGTTAAAGTTCCCGCGTAAATACAATTTCTAATCTGTATTTTGTAGATACAGATGCAGATGTAAATAGCTGTGTAGTCCCTGCATAGGATAGGCTGTCCCTTTCTTTTCTGTGAGTGTTGTAAGATGCGACTAAGGGAACTGAACCAGTCTTTGCATAATGGTGGAAATTTCCATCATAACATTGAATGCCCAAAAATTATATAAAAGAACAAGTTCACTTTAAGTGGATCGTGTTTAGATACATAAACCATAGAAAAAAAAACATAGCTAAATTTGACATTTATTTTTTTAACCAAATTTCCTTTAATTGTGAACATGAACACCTTGATTTATTTCACCAATAAAAAAAAATTATGCAAAGAAGGGTTAAGTCGAGGGCTGGGTAATAGCGTTTTTTTTTAAAACATCACCAAAGCCTAACTGCGATTGGCAACCCGCCTACTGGGCGTAGCAAATACTTGCAAAACCCCTCTTATCAGCAGAGGGCAGCAGTTAACGGCTTATATGGTATGGTATTGTAGTAAATAGTACTTTGTTTTTATGTGTAGTTATTTTTAAGCATAGACAGAGAATGCTAGATTGCAAGTAGTTAATTTAAAAAGATTCTTAATTTACGGCAGTCATTTACAACAGAATTCCTTTTAAAATACCTAGCATAATGCCTAGACAGGTATCCTTTGATAATTTTGTTTTGTTCTATTTATTTTCAGTGTTAAATTTCTTTATAGCAATTTTTTTATATTCTTTATAAATTTTGTTAAATAGCAATAAAGGAAAAACATATTTGTTGCAAAGTTTATACGACTGGATTTATCGTAGAAACATCTCGTCGTCCATTGGTGTGTTTTCACAATTTATCTTGTTACAGTGGTCATTGTTTTTTTCTAGACCAGTATGTGCTGATATTATATCTAATTTTTATTATTTGATAACATCAAGTAAGCTTTTACGACTATCTTTAGGTTTCGATCTATCAACGTCGATTTTGTCATTCACAAATGAACTCTCTTCGGGATCATTGTTTTGGGTTGCGTATAAAAGGACGTAGCATACAATAGGCTGTATACCTACATGTATTTCGTTTGTTGGCCCGCCATTGTGTTGTCAATTCTTCAGTTTGTGCCACGGACCATAACTACTGTGGTAACTTTGGCTACCTGTTTCATCTGGGCTATTGTACTGGATAGGACCAATTTTAGAGATGGCACTCTCGTTTTGTGTAATGTTTAACATAAAGTTTGTTGGATAAAGCGCTTCTACTGCTATTACTTGTAAAATAGTGGCTCCCTCTGAGGGCCTATCATGAAATATTTTCCGAAATTTCGGGGACGAACGAAATAGAAATTTGATGTTAAAATTACATAATACATGCCGTTTAAAATTATTAAAAAAATATTAAAATATCGTTCCTCTGGACTATTAGGATAGGATTTATGATGAACGAAATGTTAAGCTCCATTTACTGTGTCGATTTAGGTACGAACAAAAACACGAAATTGAGTCCGAAAATTTGGAATTTCATTTCATGGTAAGCCCCCTGGTTTCAAAGTTTCGTCGCACAAGTGTCATAATAAAAAAATAGAGGCTTTATTGTTTCGAGGTGTCTAGTAAGTTTATCATTCGTTTATCATCATTCAAATTTGCCGTTAACTGTCCTCGATGATCCACTGGTAAACATAAACTTTCCCTATAAGCGGGGTTTTGCCTGTTCTTATGGAAGTTTACTATTTGGAAACACACGATATGCCAAGGTGATAAAAACATTAAAATCCGTTATTAGCTGTATTTATAAGAGATTTAGCATTTTTTAAGAGCTGTGATTTTTGGATTAAATAAATAAAAAAATAGTGTTTCAATATGGATGTATAATTAGCCAAAGGAAGACTTCCATTTTGTTGTTCTGAAACTATACTGCCGGTGTCCAAGTCGCCTGATGGCGATGGATCGAGTTACATCATTTTTTGCGTTAATTTACACACACAATTTGCTTATTAGTGAACATATGTATTTTTATTTACTAGTTTATTTACATCTAGAAACATAAAAGTGGAAATTTTAAAGACAAAGTTTATGTCAATAGACTTTTTTAGTTCACCTAATGTAATTTTATAGGGGGGAAAGGGATTGTTAGTAATGGAGACCATTGCTAGCAATATACCCAACCAGGTCGACTGCTTCGCGGTTCCCCCAGGAAACTATCATGGTTAATTCCTGATGAATTCATCATGATGGGCTAACTGGCCTGTTTTCATTCTCATCTATCACCCTTCACTGGTGCTCCGCCAGCGTATCCCGTTAGCGCCGGGCGGGGTTACCATACCATTTTCACACAACAAAAAAAAAATTATTTAGGATGTATTTTTGTAAAATGTTTTCAATATATATAATAAAAAGTAAATAAATATTAAATTACTATTGCTACTGTAAATAAAATACTATATACAGAATAGTATATTTTATTTATAATGTTTTTTTTTATATAAATATATATTTGGTTACTAGCATAATGTTGTCAACCACGGCAACTACTGCGACGACGGAATTGAATTGTATCACGTTTTATTAGTCAATAATTTAAATAAATAAATATTAAAAGATATATAGGCACACATTTTTAGGCATATGCTTTCAGGAAGATATTTGACTAGAGGGAGACTTTGTACAAAAGTCGATTGCTTTGTCCCTCTGTCCCAATGGTGTTTCTACCGTGAAGCAGTTGTGTTTGCATTGCTGTGTTTCGGTTTGAAGGGTGGGATACGGCGTGAATTTACAAGGTACAGAAGCATAATATCTGAGTCCTTAAGAATGGCAACGCATGGGGAGGTATCATGGGCGAAACAGTACACTTTGTTATGTCCATGGTACTGCTCATGTCTATAGGCGACGGTTACCACTTTCCATCAGGTGGGCCGTCAGCTTGTTTGCCATTCTAAGTTGTATATAAAACAAAAAAAATTGAAACCAAATACCTAACTACTCAACCGTTTTACTCTAATTTTACATTATGGACGAAGCAGTTTTAACTTGTTAACGTGAAGTACCCCAGCGTCAAAGTAAATGACAAGCATACATACTCAATATAAAGTGGGCCAGCTATAATGGCCCAATAAGTTAATTAAGTGGAGATTTCCTTGGCGCGGCGCGGGCTCGCAGCCAATGTGGAAGGGTCTTGGAGGCTCATAAAATTAATTGCTCCAAGTAATGTATTCCATTAATTTATGACACAATGGCGACGTATAAAAGTATTAAGTGTCGATGTGACGAGAATATTCGGAGAATATTCTTTTTTTTTTTTTAAAAAAAAAAGCTAATTAAATAACAAATATGTTATTTTTTTTTTATACACACTGATTGATTCGGTAATCGTTATTTTTTTATACTGCTATGATGGCAAATAAGCATACGCTTCTTTTATCTTTTGCCTTCTATTTTTCTTTCTACTAAGTATATCCTTTAAAAAATCGTCGTGTCGTATAAGGAGACCCAGCATTTTGCCTCTTTATTGTTTTTATTACTGCTCTTTTCTCACTTACCCTTTTCAAGATTCTCTCCCTATCTATCTCTATCTCATTCGTTTCTTTTTCTGTCCAGCTTTTCCTTTCCATTCTCCTCCATATCCGCATTTCGAATGCCTCAAGCATCTTTTTTTCCTTATGCGTCATTGTCCATGTTTCACACAAATAAAATATAAGATTTATTAAAAGTTATTCTCTATTTCTTAATTTAACCATCTCACCAATATTTTTTTTTTAATAGGTGATAAGGGAATGGTAACCCCTCCCGCGCTATCGGTATACACAGGCGAGGCACCAGTGAAGGATGATAGGTGAGGATGAATTAGGTCAGTTAGCCCACCGTGACGAATTCAACACGAATTGTTCACGATGGTTTCCAGGGGGAACCACGTGGAGGTCGACCTAATAGGGCATATTGCTAGCAATGGGGCTGTCAAACTCCATTGCTAACAATCCCTTTCCCCCTCAACAATAATATTAGGAATAACAAGGATATATCCATTCCGTTATCAGATTAACAATTACCCTTTGGGCATTGTGTAATCATTATACAATAAAATAGTTAACATTTTCAATATAAACAGGAAAAGGGCACGACGTGAGGTCAGCTCTGCTCAACAACGGTCCGCATTTTGTCTTCAACCATTAATTATGGATTATGGATGAAAACGAAAAAATATAAATAAAAAAAAAATCACTCGATAATTAAAAGTTTTCCGGACTCCCCATCATCTTTTTCTGATTAGATCAGTACACGTCGTGGGAAATGTTGGGAGGAATAAGTGGAAGTGGTCACCCAGGACTATTTTGTTGCTTTAAAATAAGACTACTAAAAAAAAAATCGCTGTTTTAATGTACATAAGTGACACGTATTGGCCTTTCACTTATCATCAGGTGGGCTGGATGCTTGTTTATCACCTCAGTGGTATAAAAGAAATTAAGTCCCATTTATAATAATAATAATATTTCTTTATTACAGATAACTGAGATCCATTTTTGTTAGTAACAATTGACTTAAACTATGTTAGTAGAAAAAAAAATACAAAACAAATCATTTTATGGCCCCTACAATAATTTTGACCCATAACGAGAGGATTGGGCTATCGTATTTATTACACAATGCCCACAGAATGCTGTTATTGCTACCACGCAGACGGTATAAAAGAGATTCGATCCGTTTGCGTCTGATGGCATAGAAGTCATCTGTCGATGCTGCAGCAAACATTGTGAATGCACTACAAAAAAGTGGCAACTGTAACAACACCCTAAAAACAATATTGGATTGAACATTTATGTTCGAAGTAACGAGTAATATGTTGTAAAATTTATTTAATTTTTTTTCTATGGATGCGACCCACAAATATTGAAAGGTTGAGCTCCACTGCGATGGACCTTTAGAACAGACCCTCTATTACTTCGACCTGATTTAAGAATATCTTGGTAATAGCGAACGTATTACTCAAAGCTTATTTATATTGGATTCTAACAACTAACAATATTATATAATATTACTAGCTGACTCGGCAAACGTTGTTTTACCATATTCATTATTTCTAGAACTATACATGAAAATTTATCATACTACAATTGTTATATTCGGTTGCCATCTTGCAACCCTATTGCGGCATATAAAAATCGCAATTAAAAATACGGGTTGATCGTAAAAGGATGGTAATTTGAAGTTATATGTATTTTGTATGCTACATCATAATAAAATAAAAATAAAAAAATTTGTTAAAAAAATTGAAAAAAAAAATTTTAGAGGTGGGTCAACCTTATCATTGAGGGGAATGAAAAATAGATGTTGGCCGATTCTCAGACCTACCCAATATGCACACAAAATTTCTTAAACATCGGTAAAGCCGTTTTGGAGGAGTTTGGTAACAAACACCGTGACACGAGAATTTTATATATTAGATATATCACACCAGAGGGAGACTTTGTACAAAAGTCGTTTGCTTGGTAGGTACCCACCTTTGTTCCATTCGTGTTTCAACCATAAAGCAGTTCTGTTTGCATGGCTGTTTAGTTTGTTTGAAGGGTGGGATATGGCGTGAATTTACAGGTTACAGAGGAATAACACTTGAGTCCTCAGGAATCAATCATGGGGGGTATCATGGGCGAAACAGTTCTGTTATGTCCATTTTACTGTTTGTATAAAAATATGATTATTTATCCATCAGGTGGGCCGTCAGTTTGTTTGCCATTCTAAGTTGTATAAAAAAAATATGTTTATTTTAATGTTATAGCTGATCGCGTGGTCCCGGCATAGAATAGGCGACTAAGGAAGGGCGAGGGATGGGCAGCAGCGTCCCTCTCAAAACATCTCCAAAGCCTAACTGCGGCTGCTAACTCGACAGCCAAGCGTGGCAACTACTCTCAAAACCTCTCCAAAGAGGGAGGCTTATGGCAATATATATATATACCTCTCATAATATATAATATATATATATATATATATATATATATATATTGATGTTTTTGTTCGTTTGCTTGTTAATGAATAAACTCAAAAACAAGTCAACCGAATTTGAAAATTCTCTCACACATCCATCGACCATTCATTATGCCTGTTTGTTTCATCGTTACATACATACAGACAGACATCAGAAACGTAATTATGATCAACTTATATAAAAGTTAATATAAAATCTTTTGGTATCTCAATAGCTTTGTCACGTATTGTATTGGATATAAAATGAAGGGTTTTTTTTTTTCAACTTATTATTGGTATTGCCTTTCATAAAAATGCTATAAAACGGAGCCTTAATTTAAGTTAACCCTTTTTACTACATTTACGTTTTATACTTGTTGGCGTATATAAAGTTTTTATTAACATATAATTTTTATTTTTACATCAAATATAAATGTGTAACACAATTTAACTATGATAACTTATATACTAACTCATTTTCTTTGTTGTTTTATAAAATACATATTGTAGAATTACAATATAATTAGTAAATTACAATATTGTTATTATTCTGGATCGATTTTGGTGATTCATTTTGTAATCGATGAAGTTTACGTTCGTGATGATCCTTTTATTTCGATTTTATATAATCGGTACAATCGGTAATCGGTATAACAAAAGAACTATTAAGAATTATGTAATATAAAGAAATTCTTAAGAAAGATAATTATCTTATATATAAAATTCTCGTGTCGCGGTGTTTGTTAGCAAACTCCTCCGAAACGGCTTTACCGATTTTTATGAAATTTTGTGTGCATATCGGGTAGTTCTGATAATCGGCCAACATCTATCTTTCGTACCCTTCAATGATAAGGGTGACCTTCTCTAAAAAAATTTTTTTTTATTTTCTCACATATTTTTCCATTTTTGATTTAGCATTGAAAAATACATACAAATTCAAATTTTCACGCTTTTACGTGAAACCCCGGTTTTTTAATCGCAATTTATATATGCCGCAATAGGGATGAAAGATGGCAATTGTAGTACGATATATTTTCATGTATAGTTCTAGAAATAATGTATATGGTAAAACGACGTTTACCGAGTCAGCTAGTATATATATAATAAAATAGAATGCCGTAATGTAGTTGCAAAAAAAAAAAACATGTAAATTGTGTTATTTCAACCAATTACAAATAGAATGAGGTTCACGATTCGAAAACTCTCTTTATGGGGAAAGCTTATGTTCAGCAGTGGACAGTTATTGGCTGAAATAGTAATAATAATAAAAAAATAAAGCATAAAAAATAATGACGATTTTGATGATTATATTTTTTGTGTTTAAAAATTAATATATTGATAACCTAATACTTTATAAGTTTGGTAGTTTTGTTTTTGATTCTTGTTTTGTATGTAGTTTTTATCATTAATTCTTGTTTGTATTAAAAATCAACCTATTCTGTTGCACCGCTGTGAATGTTGAGTACAACTATAATTGGATTGCAAACTTATAGATAGATAGATAGATAGATCGTTTATTTGTTTGTTACTAATCACACACAACATGTACATAAGAATAGACAATACATAAAACAACATAAGATTTATAATTGTGTTATTATGTGTGATCTGCAGCAATACAAAAAGGTCGAAGCTCAGCGTGTAACATTGTTCAAGGAACAAAACACTGATTTTCAGCTTTAACCCATTTGAGGGTACGTGAAAATAATAAATAAAATAAATACAAAATAAAAAGAGCTTATAATGCTATTGTTGTATTCTATTGTTAAAAGTTTTGTTTATAATCTGTTGTTGTATGAGAATTCTGGGCGTTGATATTCGTAGTTTTATCTGGAAAAAATTAGCTTCCAAAAAATAAAGTGCTGAATAGGGTGAGACGGTATTTCATGCCAGATTGAAATTATATAAAGCCCAAGTCAGGCCGCATATGAAATACTGTTCTTACACAGAAATAAATAAATTAACATAATATGCTAATAACAAAGATCTCCTGTCAGTTTGTATGCAATATCGATACACAAAGTTGTTTACAAACGGTAATAACCCACGTTAATTATAAGCAGAACGTTACGAAGTACCTACTCGCTGCGAGCGTAAACACGATTCATATGCTTGTTAAATAGCATAAATATTTGCTTGTCAGTCTGTCTGTAAGTATATACAGTGTTGATAGACAGACAGATTTTTTTTTATGGACGATAAAGAAATGGTATCCCCGACTTCGCTATCGGTATACATTGGCGGGGCACCAGTGAGGAATGATAGATGAGGATGAAGCAGGTCAGTTGGCCTATCGTGACTAACAATAAATCAATCACGTTAGTTTCTAGGGGGAACTGCGTGGAGGTTGACCTGATAGGGTATATCGCTAGCAATGGGGCTGTCAAACACCACTGTTAACAATCCTTCCCCCCCCCACTTTTACTTTTGTAATATTAATAGGATTTAGTCCCATGGAAAATGTACACCAATCTTTTTTATGCAATACGGAATAGCAAACAAGCTGACGGCCCACCTGATAGAAAGTGGTAACCGTCGTCTATAGACATGAACGTACTGAAAACACAGAATATACCGTGACGTCCATAGTCCCCTCATGTGTGAGCACTATGATATTATTTTTGTATGTTTGTTTATAACGGATAAGCTCAAAAATTATATAGCCGATTTTAATAATTCTTTCACCTATAGAAAGCTACATTATTAGCGAGTTTTAATAACATGGGCGTATTTTTTTAATCGTCACACTTCTAGCGCTAAATAGCTACCGTCTTCTTTCTTTCTCCTCTACCCAAAGGTTGTTTGGAAGAGATTGCTTTAGCGATAAGACCGCCTTTTGTAATAAAGAGTGCAATAAAGAGTAAATAAATAAATAAATAAGATAGAATATATATATAATATTAGAAAATAAATAATAATTGGGATTATTTAAAAAACATAGTAATGTAACTCAATGTATAAAAAATTTGCCTCTAAAAGTCATCCATGTACCCGAACGAAGCCAGAGCAAATGGCTAGTACACAATAAAAAAAATTGAGATTTGAATTCGAGTTTAACTTTTCGAAGTCTATATTCGATTCGATTATTTGTGAGACTCACGTAGTCGAAAACGTTTCAAAATCACGTTCGGCATTGTATTTTAAATCCACATAATAATTTTGTCAATGCAATATTGAAGTCTTCGATGCACACTGTATTAGTCCTAAATAAACTCTCAAAGGGAACAAAATAACAAACACATTTCAAACAATTTAAAAGTAAACTTTAAAACCGCAGATTAAGCAATTAAATTGTTCGTGATTTCACGCGACATAAGTCATTTTGAATTGAAAAAAGATATTTAAGCGACTTTTATGAATGGCCAGTCATGCTCGTATTTGAAAAAAGAACTAAAATCCCCTTTTTTTTGTCGCCACGAAGTCTGCCGTAAATCGTGGTCCATTGAGAAGAGGCGAGTCGAAAAATGTAAAAAAATGGTTGACAATCAAGATGGCGTAAGCTACCTGACTGGCAAACTACTACAATGTTGTTAGAGAGCCAAGCAATGAAATATCTTTAATTATCTATGAGTAAAAACCAAAGTTAAATACCTAGTAACTTGAAACTGGCTAGAAATTTTTAATGTTTAACCATTTATACTTGTTTTACAGAAGATTAGGCTGCATAAAATTGTGCCTTTGCCTTCTGGATGAATAAAAACTACCATAGATGAAGTATAACGTACTCATATACTATTTATTTGTATTTAAGACATAGAACACAATTTCCAAAGAATATAAAATCACTACTAGTACATTTTTAAAATGTACATAATATTACTTACGTGCAACTTTTATTAAATTTGACATTTCCATCGAATTACACGTATTTACATGTAGTATATATATATCGTGAAGCAGTTGTGTTTGCATGGCTGCGTTTCGGTTTAAAGGGTGGGATATAGCGTGAATTTACTGGGTACAGAGGAATAACACCTGAGTCCTCAGAAATGGCAACGCATGGGGGGTATCATGGGCGAAACAGTATACTCTGTTATGTCCATGGTACTGCTCATGTCTATAGGCGACGGTTACCATTTTCCATCAGGTGGGCCGCCAGCTTGTTTGCCATTCTAAGTTGTATAAAAAAAATTTAATGTATATAAATTCATTAGCTCTTTGACGTGTAAACCTTTAATTTCGTAATGCATACCTCGGATTCATGAATTAATTTAATTTACTGTTAAGAAACTAGTTCTATGCACGATATATGAAACTGTATAATGGCAATGAATGCTTATACAAATTTATTAGTAAGTGTATATGTTTGGAAATTATTCTAATATTTTGGATATTATAAGTTTACCTTAGCCATTACTTATTTATCTACCTATCCACTTTTTACAAAAAGTGGTCACCTCCCATTAAAAAAAAATTATACCTATGTATGACTTTAAACAAAAAGTAGTTACTTAACTTAATTTTACTTGAGGACCATACAGCATCAGAATATTCATTTTAAACTCTGTTGAACTATTTTCCTATAAAGATAAGTTTGCTTCTAGAAAGATCACATTTGTTAATATTTACTTTTCCTTTAAACTTAATCATGCTGGTTACTCTGAATCATAGATTGTTGATATATATATATATATATATATATATATATATAACTATATTACACTAAATTGTTTATAATTACTCTTCTCCATCCAAAGGTTGCCTGGAAGAGATCGCTCTTAGTGATAAGGTCGCCCATTGTTTTCTCATTGTGATTATTTCTTGTAATTGTTTATATTTATAATAAGTTTACTATTGTAATCTTTTGGAGGAAACAATAAAGAGTATCTGTCTATCTATATAATATATCAAGTATTACTTCTTATATTTCCTTGACTAATAATGCACCGCCTTATTAGTCAAGGAAATATATATCTCTGTTCGCCCAACGGTCGACTGGTAGAGAACACCGTCCGGTGTTAAGTCCGCCAAATGTAAATAGTTTCACAGTGCATTAAAGTTTAAATAAATAAATACATTGGGTTCTACGTAAAACAATGCTGTTATTAAACAGTACACAAAGTAAATAATTCGAATATGTTTACACACAACAAAATCAGAATAACATATTTATCCTAAAATCTGTTAAGCTTTGAAAATTACATCGACATGTTTACTTACAATAACTGCAACTTACTTCCAAGTGCTTAGGTTATTTCTGAGTTGAGCGGGAAAGACAAACAGACACGTTAGTATACGAACAAAGGATCGTAAAGTTAAATTTTGCAGGTACGCGGATTGGATGCCATCTTGCAAGCGCATTCGGATTACGTCGTATGTCAGTTTAGCTTACCTTGTTATTTTGGAAATTTATTTTGGTAATTAATGACAGTACTATACAAAATATTTTTTTTTATACAACTTAGAATTGCAAACAAGCTGACGGCCCACCTGATGGAAAGTGGTAACCGTCGCCTATAGCCATGAGCAGTACCATGGACATAACAGAGTATACTGTTTCGCCCATGATACCCCCCAAGCGTTGCTATTCCTGAGGACTCAGGTGTTATTCCTCTGTACCCTGTAAATTCACGCCATATCACACCCTTCAAATCGAAACACAAAAAATATGTAGGTTGATATTTAAATTAGTAGGACGACCCCCCACTAGATGGAGTGACCACCTCAAATGCATTGCAGGGAGGCAGTGGGTGCAGGTGGTTCAGGACCGTTCATTATGGCAGTCTGTGGGGGTGAGCCTATGCCCAGCAGTGGACGAATAATGGCTGAGATGATGATGATGATGTCAAGAGAATAATGATGTAATACAAATGACTTATAAATACATAAATAACTACTCATGTTAAATTGCACGATTCTAATATTTTTTTTTATTCCACTAAGGTGACAAATAAGCATACGGCCCACCTGATGGTAAGTGGTTACCGTAGCCTATGAACACCTGTATTACTAGAAGTATTACGCGCGCGTTGCCGACCCTGAAGCCTGAATACCTATAAATTGTGTACACAATAAAAAATTTCAATTATGAAAAATCCAGTTATTTTGGTTTAAAAACTAAACTGCTGAACCGATTTTGGTAAAATTTCTATAGAATCAATCTGTAAATAGATATATGCTTTCAGATAAAAAAGAATTTACCAAATTGGTTTACAATTGATGGAAATCTGAGGTAGTAAGCATAAAAGTAAAAAAACAAACATAATTGAAAACCTCTTTGTCTTTGAAGTCGGTTGAAAGAAGTAGAAGGTAACTCTCATGAGATAGCTTAATAATGTATCTACGACCTTGAATAAAACACATCTAAGTGATTATATGTTCAAATCAGGCTTCGAAAGTTTGTGTGGCAACATAAATTTCCCACCAGCTCTGCAGTGAGTTTAACGCCATTAAAAATCCAATAAATACTTAACTACTCACTAAACTTATAACTTAACTGTTTTTAAACTAAAGTTTCATAAGTTCTGATTGAAGAGATTTTAATCTCTTTTTAATAGAAAGATTTATATAAAAATATTAAAACTGAATTGCATTTAAAAATTGCTGCAAAGGTAGCTGCAAGTTGAAGTGGTAATGTGTTAGTCATATTGCTCGTGGAAACGACAACCGATGGGGAAGAAAGGTTTTTGAGTGGCGACCCTGTACTGGTACAGGACGACCCCCCTAAATGGAATTACGACCTCAAATATATTTCAGGGAGTTAATTCATGCAGGTGGCTCAAGACCGTTTCTTATGGCAGTCTGCCTGTCTCTATGTATGCTTATATCTTTAAAACTACGCGATGGATATTAATGCGGTTTTTTTAATAGATAGAGTGATTCAAGAGGAAGGTTTACATGTATATATACATACATAATACAGTAGAGAAAAACTGATAACTTTAGAGGTTTCTAATGTAATGGGATGTAATCTGGGACGAGTAACGGGGATCAAACCCCCCCCCCCTTTTGGGGGAGGCTATGTTTAGCAATGGTCAGTTAATGGATGATACAACAACAAACAAACTCACATTCACATTTATAATATTAATAAGGATATATGTACCTACTAATTAATGGAAGGCTGTCATATAAATTGTATTTAATAAATATCAGCCTAAATAGTCAACGACGCGGTTTCAGAGATGTTTCCTCCCACGAACACTCAGGTTATGGAATGAGCTCGCTGCCGAGGTTTTCCCAAGAGACTACAGCATGGAATTCTTCAAAAGGGGGGTAAAGAGGTTTCTTCACGGTCAACGCGCGCGTAATACCTCTGCTATTGCAGGCGTTCATAGGCTACGGTAACCGCTTACGCCAGGTGGGCTGTATACACGTTTGCCACTTCAATGATATATATAAAAAAAAAGATCTGCATAATGTAACCAACTTGGTAAAATATTTCATTACAGCGGCATTTCCTGAACAATAAATCAAACGAGATTAAAGTCGTTTTGAATGCATCAAATCTATTTTTGATTTGTCTCGAATTAGTCACTCGTAAAGATTCAGATGCTTTGAGAATTGATGCGTATTGCCGTGCGTTGACGGCGCGCCTCGATTCTGCCTTCGGTGAAATTATTTGTGTCATTCACACATACTTGTACTGTGGGACTGGTGACATGTCTGTTCTTATTTGAAACAATATAACTATGTATATGCTGTTATGATTTATTACTACCCATTTTTATATCTTATTATTATATATACTAATAATTATTCACTGCTGGGGGGAAAGGGATTGTTAGTAATGGAAACTGAGAAACCCATTGCTAGCAGTATACCCAACCAGGTCGACCTCCTCGCGGTTCCCCCTGGAAATTATCATGGTTCATTCCTGATGAATTCATCATGATGGGCTAACTGGCCTGTTTTCATTCTCATCTATCATCCTTCACTGGTGCTCCGCCAGTGTATCCCGTTAGCGCAGGCGGGGTTACCATTCCAGGGGGATTCTCAGTCTACATTAGTAATAATTCCTTTCCCCCCCCTTTTTTTTAGTATCAGTATAGATGACAGAATTTAAATCTTCAGACTGTAACAACAACTTATCTACGAATTAAGTGAGACGAATTTCCGGATTCGTATCTCAATGTTAATGAAAATTCTCAACATCAATCTCTGCCTTGCATTGTATACCTAAGTACGAGGTCTGTCCGGAAAGTTCGTATAAAAGTGTTCTGGAATGCGAGAAAGAGGAGTGGGGAGGCCAGGTAAGCGCAGGACCCCTTCCTTATGTCCCTAACAATGCTTCAGTTCTGGTCTGACCGCCGTGCGGTGCGAACTGACTTGTCACGCCATCTGTGAAGTTACCTCTTAACGAAACCCCGTCGGCATGGAGCCCGCTTCCGTTGAAGAGCAGCGCGTCGTAATCAAGTTCGAAACTCGGCAAGAATGGCCGTGAAATTTTTGCCGATCTCAGAACAGTTTATGGGGATGATGCTGTGAAGGAACCAACCGTCCACAAGTGGCTAAAAAGATTCAGAGAGGGCCGAGACAATGTTGATTGTTTTTTTCGATGTTCGGGGGATTGTCCATCAAGAATTCGTCCCTCCAGGCCAGACAGTTGATGGAAAATTCTACGTCGATGTGCTCAGACGCCTCAAAGCTCGTGTGGCACGAGTTCGTCCAGAATTGGCGCGAGAGGGGCGTTGGATTCTTCACCACGACAATGCCCCTGCCCACACCTCTCTTGTTGTCCGTGAGTTTTTGAGTAAAAATTCCATTACGGTGACCGAACACCCCCCCTATTCGCCGGATTTGGCCCCGTGTGACTTCTTCTTGTTCCCAAAAACCAAATTGGTACTTCGGGGGCGGCATTTGGGGGACATAAATGAGATAAAAAAAGCTACGACGGGGCAGCTGAGAAACCTACAACCAGAGGACTTTCAAGGAGCCTTCTCACAGTGGAAACGGCGTTGGCACAAGTGCATTATGTCACAGGGGAGTACTTTGAAGGGGATAAAATTGATTTACCTGAATAATTGTAAAATAAAATTTTTAAAAAACTTTTATACGTACTTTCCGGACAAACCTCGTATACATAATAAGCGTGTATACAACACTAAACAATTTTGATTCTTGTTCGATGTAATGACACAGGCTTGACTGTGACCGCACCTTGACTCCGCCGCTGTAGCGTCCGCAATAATAATTCTTAGACGCTTCTTCATTTAAGAATCAGAAAATATGATAAATTCTTTTTTATTTCTTTATTTATTTATTCATATCACACTACACATACACCCACGCATACATTTAACCCTCTTTATAATTGGTGACCATGAATTTGTAATATTTAATCATTGCTGTCAATATCTGAACTTTAGCAACATGAATTTTAATTATTTTATATATCAATTAACTTAACTTTATGGACACTCACTATTATACATGTTTTCTTTCATACATGCACTTATATTACTTGCATACACCCACTCTAACTTGCCTACCTCGCTTTGGAATCAAAATTTTTGTTTGTTTAAATAAAATCCGTTATTGGCTGTATTCATAAGAGACTTAGCATGTAAGCTGTTTTTTAAGAGCTGTGGATTTTTGTATAAAATAAAATAAAAAAAAAAAATTGTAAAACACAACAGCTAACAATCAGAAATGTATATAGATATACATCGGACAAGATTGATACCCTAAAACGTGTTAACACAACATGAATGGTACGCAGTTTAATTAAAGTTACAAATGACAATTATTAAAACAATTTTATTCCTGATCTTTATTCTGTTCATCGTCTTTGGTGGTATAACGGCGAAGAAGGGTGGCAAAAATTGATTTTTTTCTAAGAGGAGATACAAGTATGTCGACACTTTACTTGGTTTTACAAGGTCTACCTTTTTTTCTTTTACCATTCTGAATTTTTCCAGTCTGTGTTTGTAAATTTATCTGTCTTGAAGCTTCATGCTGATGATGGATGCATTTTTGTATTTTTTTTTTAATTATTTGATAATGGAATGGTAACCCCGTCTGCATTAGCGGTATATGCTGGTATTACACCAGTGAGGGGTGATAGGTGAGAATGAAAACAGGCCAGTTAGCCCATCGTGATAAATATACCTGGAATTCAGCACGTTGGTTTCCAGGGGAAACCACGTGGAGGTCGACCTGTTAATTCTATACGCACAGTTTTGGGTTGAAAGTATTAATGCTAGTGCATTATGAATACCATATATAGGCGTTTGGGGATGGGGGGTTCATGGGTGAGATATTATAGTAATCCCGCCTGGCTATCGGTATACGTTTTGCGGGGTATTGTGCCGTATAGTCCTGGCATAGAATAGACCATTTTTTCCTTTCCCATGGGTGTCATAAGAGACGACTAAGGGAAAGCGAGGCTACAGTGTCCCTCTTAAAACATCTCTAAAAGCCTAACTGCGGTCAACCCGCTTGCCAAGCGTGGCAACTACTGGCAAAACTCGCCTTATGGGGAAGGCTTATGTCCAGCAGTGGACAGTTAACGGCTGAAACAATAATAATAAAATAAAACTGATATGGTATAATGTGTATGTTACAGTGTGAAAAGAAAGATCATGTATGGGTGCAAGAACCTTTAGTATTTCGTTAAAATAAATACGGCCTATGTCTTCATTTATTAATTGATAACTGCATCGTGTATCATTTCTTTTTAATAAAAGTTTGTGCCAAAAAGAGAATAGATCCTAAAGCCAAAAAAATCACTAAACCGAACAACTCTCGGTGAATTCGACCAAAATTTGTAATTACAAATTGCACGTGTGTGTTGCTGTCTGTACAGCATAACTTTACGGTCTGGCGGCCGCGTAATGACACCGGCGAGCCAACGCTGTAATCGACAAAAACGCTAATAATCCATTGTTTTGCGACCGAAACGATTCGCGATCAGGGTTGCCATCTCTAAAATTTGGCAATCAGCACAAGACGCGTGAAAACCCCTGGTTTTAAAGCCCAGAACCCAGATATATCAACAGGTTTTCATCACATGGGATGGGTTATAAATCACATTATTATTTATTTTCAAAGTTTAAAATTAAATTTAATAATCTTTTATCATTATTTTAAATGTACCTAAGTCGTATTGTACAAAAGTCGTTTGCTTGCCCACCTCTGTCCTATTCGTGTTTCTATCGTGAAGCAGTTGTGTTTGCATGGCTGTGTTTCGGTTTGAAGGGTGGGATATGGTAGTGAATGTACTGGGTACAGAGGAATATCTACTAAGTCCTCAGGAATGGCAACGCATGGGAGATATCATGGGCGAAACAGTATACTCTGTTATGTCCATGGTACTACTCATGTCTAGACAACGATTACCACTTTCCATCAGGTGGGCCGTCAGCTTGTTTGCCATTTTAAATTACATAATAAAACCTAACAAAATACAATTTTATTACAGCTTGTTACAAATTGTTCTAATAATCAGTGAGATTTTTCTAATCCTGTACTAGTCCCGCTCGGACACTCCCCGGATGGCCTCTAAACTAGGATAAATCTGGGGAAATCCGGACGCATGGCAACCCTATTTGCAATCGGCATGAGGCGCTGTTCCGCGCGATTTCTTATTTCGACTCGATTCGGTCGGCGACGTGTCAGCGTTATTGTACATCGTATGTACATTATATTATATTTTTAGATTACTAATAATAGATTGATCGGGAGTCGGGACGTATGTTCCAGTGATCTCGTTCAGAGATTGCAACACAAAGGCGCAATCCATTGTCATAATAATTAGAGTTACAGATTTATAATTGACTAGCGATTCGGCCTGGTTTCCCGCGGATATATAGAGATTAAGAAAACTATATATAGCCCTATGTTATTCGTTGATAATGTAGCTTTCTACAGGTGAAAAATTTTTACAATAGGTTGAATAGTTTTTGAGTTTAGTCACTATAAACAAACAATCAAATATTTTCTCTTACAAATAATATTGAGAGAAAAGATTTGTTTTTTTTTCCCTTCTGATTGAGAAGTGTTTTTTTATACAACTTAGAATGGCAAACAAGCTGACGGCCCACCTGATGGAAAGTGGTAACCGTCGCCTATAGACTAAATATAAAATATAATAAATGAATTTATTATGGTTGTGTTTGACGTGCAGTAAGACTATAGACAAATAATATAAAAGACAAAAAATATTAATCTGTTCTCAGTTTGACCACAGACTTTAAAAATAAACAAAAGAGTATATATGCGTGTATGTGTGTCAAATACATGGTAATGTGTGTAATATTTATTGATTTAATGCATTTTTTTTTGCATAATTTAAAAAAAATATTAACATTCTACTCTTCTTCTCTATATAAACTATAAGTGTGCCAAATTTCATACTCCTCCGTCCGCGCAATTTTCGTAAAACCCCTTCCTTTTCCGTGGGTGTCGTAAGAGACGACTACGGGAGGGCGAGGGATGGGCAGCAGCGTCCTTCTTAAAACATTTCTAAAGACAGACTGCGGTTGCCAATCTGCCTGCCAAGTTTGGCAACTACTGGTAGAACACCCAAGGGGCAGCTTATGTTCAGCAGTGGACAGTTAAAGGCTGATATGACGATAATGGTGTTATTGTTATGCGCTAAATAAATATTTTTCTTTCATTTAATTATTATGTATATACATTATAAATTTAATTAATTAATTAATTATTATTGTTTCAGGTGAGATACGCGAATAAATGTACATACTAAATATAGCTTGGTGAGTGTTACATATAATTTAGTAGATGCTAATATTATATGCCAGGGGGAAAGGGATTGTTAGTAATGGAGACTGAGAATCCCATTGCTAGTAATATACCCAACCAGGTCGACCTCCTCGCGGTTCCCCCTGGAAACTATCATGGTTAATTCCTGATGAATTCACCATGATGGGCTAACTGGCCTGTTTTCATTCTCATCGATCACCCTTCACTGGTGCTCCGCCAGCGTATCCCGTTAGCGAAGGCGGGGTTACCATTCCATTATCACCCATCAATAAAAAAAAATATTATATGCTTTTTCTTTCCGAAATAAGAACATCTTTTTGGATTAGAGATTGTATAGATTTCTGTTTAGCACTACAGCTGCACACTAACTAGTTCCTCTCGCATCATTATGTTAGGTTGACTGGAAGAGATCTCTTTCAGAGATAAGTTTACCTTTAATTGCATTGTTTATAATTGTTATTATTACAATAAAACTACAACATTATAGTACAAAACAAAATTAGAGTCAAGCGAATAGTAAACTAAAAATAGTTTCATCTAGTTTTCGTTCAATATTCTTGATTTTTTTTAGTACGTTTGTTCCGTTGTGGAACAGGCTAAGATTGGAGACCAAGCTGCCTAGTCTTCAATATGATAATTTGTCTGAAATACAGTATTCTTGATAATGTAACAGGCAGTATTGCTAGATATTTTTTTTTTTATTTTTACCCAAATATCAAATGCTTTTTCTTCAAATAAAATACATATAATTTCCTTTACTCTTACCAAATTGCAAACTTGTATCTATTTTCACTACATTTCGCCATGAATCACAAAACGAATTACGGAAAAAAGGGCTAATATGTTTCTATATTTTCTTCATTCATTTACGTTGACAACTGTCAAAAAAATCACCCATATCTCTCATAGTCCATTTCACAAACAAAAAAAAAAATTACCCTAAAATTGCGAAAATAATATTCAATCTGGCAACGAGTTGAAAAAAAAGGTTTTCCATTAATCTGCGTTTACATCAAAGATTTCGGAATAGAATAGATGGAATGCATACTTCACATTGTGTGTTGCTCGTTTCATTTATGACATAGCCAATGCGTTAGAGAGAGGAAGACATATAAAAACGCATCTGCCTTTAAAATAGTCCATAGTAGTCAAATTCATCTAGATATGTCAACCGTAATGTATTGATGGCCGTATAACCCTACCAAATTCAGATACAACCTGCTTGCATACTTTCTACATAAACTGTTTTAAATATATAATCTAGTAATGTAAAATTTGTTATTGACAAATAATTGACATATAAAAATGAACAGAAATTTTACATACTCATTTTCTATACACTAGCCCGCTATGAATTGAGAAAAATAGCAACTGATGGTGTATTTTTTGTCATCTTTTTACTAATTATATTTGCATTAGCAGAAAGGGAGCAAACACATGATTTAAAGTTTTATTTTATTATTTTATCATTCCATCTATGTAATTCCTTGTTCTTAGGTTTACATCGCCATAACTGAATCAATTTTTAGATGTTTTTAGTAGTTTCTGAGTGAGTTAGTAATAAACATCCATGTAATATTTTATTATATATTTTAATATTTTATTTAACTGTATATTTGTTTATGTATTAATAGTTGTAGTACTTCAGCTGCCCGCTAACGAAATGATTTCTTACTGTATTGGGTTGACTGGAGGAGATCTCTGTTAGAGATAAGTCCACGCTTGCTTACAACATTTAATTTATTAAATTACATTATTTTATATGTAACTTACAAGTGCAATAAAGAATTAGTACATTACTGCAGCGGCCAGCAACTGAGGCATTGATGGACGAACGGGCAAATGTAGGCCGAGGCGTCGCCGAAGCACACATACGTGAGTCCATAAATGCCTAATTCTGGCCAAGGCTTGTATAGTACTTTTCTCAAACAATGCGCGGAAATCGAAAACATAATTTTATTTTTTAAGTTCAATGACGATTAACGTACAATAATAATTTTTCACGTGCCATAATGTTCCTCTGTTTTTTTTTTCAATAAACAGCTTTCCATTTGCAAGCCAGTTCGAAATTTAAATAAAACCTTTTATTAATTACCTCCTTGGTAACCATGTTTCGAAGTAAAAGGTCATTCCATTTTTAAATTTCAGGACAGATATGAGTTTACATAGTAATTTATCTGGCCGCAAAACACAACAGATATGGATTTTCATACAACTTTTGCCGGCCGCTGTCTGCATGTATCTGGCCAGTACGGCAAGTTTATCTCGAAGAAGATTGTCAAAATAATGCTCACATTTCCAAGCTTGTTTGAGAAATATATATATACATACATGCTCATAAACTTAGACGTTTATAATAGTTCACAGTAGCATTTTCAATGTGTGGTATATCGATTATCGGCGGGTTACAAACGGCTATTTCCTCGTACAGTGGCTGCCAGTAAATCTGTCGTCGGGCCATACGTCTATTTAGTGACGACCGCGTGCTGTCGCTACCACCCAGTGTAATACTGACTCACTCTATTTATACAAACCAAATGAAAATATTCATGGATAATCACGGTGATGACATCTCCATCAACACAATTTAATTTATAAGTATCAGCCGAACTCAAATCGGAAATATTTGAGCATCTTTCTTTCTTTATGTGGGTAGGGAAAGTAGATAAAATCTTTGCTGAGAAATCAGTTCAGGGTACAATAGGGGTGATATACTTGAAGAAGGTAAAATCCCTTTTTTTAGTACGTTTGTTCCGTTATGGAACAGGCTAAGGTCGGAGACTATGCTGCCTAGTCTACAGTATGATAATTTGTCTGGAATGTATCCCTTAAGAATAAAAAAAAAGAGTTAAATTTAAAAATTTAAACTTCGAACAGAATTATTTGAAAGATGAAAGTACTCTGTACTTTGTGAGTAATCAAAAAAGAAAAAAAAATTCTTAATTCGGTTCATTTTTTTATGTTTGTTACCTCAGAACTACGTTGTTTATAAATCGATTTGAAAAATTATTCTTTTATTAGACAGGATATACTTCCAGATTGGTTACATAGAAATTTTTATTAAAATAGGTTAGTTTTTAAATTAAAATAACTGGTTTTAGTACCTACGAGTACAATTGAAGTCGATATTTCTATTTTTTTTTTCAACAAAATCTACTTGCTTTTTTTCTTATTCATTTTGTTAAGTCAGGCAATGGTCGTTTAGCTATTCAGCCTAGTCTTATTTTGATAATTTTATGTACAAAACTGTAAATTAAAAAATCGAACAGAACGGAACATTTTGAAAGTTCAAAGTATTCTGAGCTCTGTAAGTAATTTGAGATTGTGCAACTTTAATTAAATTGAAGACTTAAAACATTGATTTGTTTCGCTTTGTTAATAATACATTAATTAATTATTTCTATTTTATTTTTATGTACGTGTTTTTTTTATACAACTTAGAATGGCAAACAAGCTGACGGTCCACCTAATGGAACGTGGTAACCGTCGCCTATAGACACGAGCAGTACCATGGGCATAACATAGTATACTGTTTCGCCCATGATACCTCCCATGCGTTGCCATTCCTGAGGACTCAGGTGTTATTCCTCCGTACCCAGTAATTTCACGCTATATCCTACCCTTCAAACCGAAACACAGCCATGTAAACACAACTGCTTCACGGTTGAAACAAGAATGGGACAGAGGTGTCCAAACAATCGACTTTTGTACAAAGTCTCTCTCTCTTTCTAATCAACTTAGTTGTAGATTGTATATATATAGAGCATAGAGATTTTTTTTTTTTTCATTTATTGTGACTTTGGCGAAAGCCATCAGCCAAAAAGTAACAATTACAAGGTAACAATATAAAATTACAAGACAAATTACAAAAATTATTATAGTTATAAATTAATTATAATATACTAAGAAAGTAAGTTAAGTAGAAAAGTATAAAGAGCATAGAGAATAAAAAATGCTCTAAATTTCAGTCGACTAAGGTAACATTTTGCTGTAATATTTTTTTTTAAATCATAATACTTTGATTTATAAAAATATATATATATATATATATATATATATATATATATATATATATATATATATATATATATATATATATATATACTAATGTGAAATACTAATATATATATACTACTGTGAAGACAAGAATCATTATTAATTTATCATTATACGCTATTTATACCGTTCTCTTAAATATAGTCGTAAAATTTCATTTTTGGTTTTTCAAGTTAACTCTACAATATACATTATTCATACATGACTATAAATTTTTTTGGTTTTAAAATACTGACGCATATAATAGATTGTCTACAAATGCTTCAATTGTTTAACTTTCGTGTTCCCTCTAATATACCTCGGAAACAGATAACACCTTTATGTCCTCCGTTAAGAAAAACAGTGTTAGGAGCCAACTCGCCTGTACCCAGATTATGTAGGATTCTGAATGCTCACAGCGATCAAATTGACATCAATTTTGGATCCACCAACAGCAGATATAACTTATTGCGGAAAATCTTAGACATAAGTTCTTGATGTACTTATTATTCAGATATTGTTATTGTCATTGTTAATAATTATTAAATATTATAATAGTGCATGTGGTGTTCGCCTGTAAAACACTTTTACATTAGGCAAAATTATTTTTTGTTTTATTGATTAAGTAGCATGTAAAATGTAAAAGTTATAGGTGAACCTTATTAAATAAATAAATACATGACTAAAAAGTTAATCTGCTGTTCGTCGAAGCATTTGTATGGAGACTCTCCATCTATGTACTCGTAATCTAAGAATCTATGTTATGTTCTATCTATGTACCAAATTTTTGTTGTAATCTGTTCAGCGGTTTAGGCGGGATTTAACAACAAATATGTGTATATATTTTCAAAATTCTAATACATATTGTTGATGACAGCGGCAGCATAGCAAACTTTTGTTATTAATAATTGATTATTGTATTATATGATGTTTGTATTAATAAGTGATTAAAATAAAGTAAATATTATAGAATAAGTAGGCAGGCTGTTGGGAAGTTTTGTAATAAATTGGTAAATACGCTAGGGTAAGCTTCGTATTATATAGCAAATAAAGGAATAATTGCGAAGCCACTTTTCGTACAGGTATTGCTAATAATTGGACATACGAAAGCGGCTGTCGCGTCGGTATTACCGAAAGTTCAATCGGAACCCCCGAGCGTAAAATTATTGGTCCAAAAGGAGCGCCAGTGATTGGTCGGCCAATCAGAGGGCCTACATTTTTTATGCGGGTTTGCTATATAAGCCGGGCGATTCCCTAGCGATGGCACATTCGACGGACACTCGTCCAGCAGCCAACAGCCTCGCCAGCAACGGGTAGCCAACCAAGAAAAGAAAATAAATCAGCGGTATAAGAAAAAGACCTGGTTTTACTACAGTCCCCAACATTGGGTGGTCCTTCGAGCCGGATTGAAGATTGAAGATAGAAAAAAGAAAATGGTGGTCACGAGGAGTCAAGCTGGCCTGGATGAAGAACGCATCGTGTTCAACCAACGCCCCCGCTCCCCTTCGGCGATCGAGCGAGCAAACGCTTCAGAGCCGAATCGACCCGTTGAAAGTCAACCCAGCCCGAACGTGGTTGACGAGTATACGGGTCAGCAAGAAATGAACGAGGGCAACAAGAACACCGTCAGCGGGGAAGATGACCACGTGGCCGCGGCGAGCGTACGCATCACACAAGCCGTACGTTCGACGCGCTCTCGCAAGTCGAATGTCAGCGCCATCGCACGAATGCAGTACGAGGCGAAACAGAAAACCGTCGCCCTTCAACGGAAGCAGCTGCAAATGGAAGCGGAACTGATCCAAATGAAGTTAGCCGCAGACATAGTAGCGTTGGAGGAAAGCAGCCAGGACGAAGAAGATGAACCAGCTGAACGAGTGGAGGATCGCGTCAACGCCTGGATGCAGGATAGCATGATCGCCTTACGGGGGGAGACATCCAGGGTTAAGGCGCACCACCGGTTCAAGAGAACGTCCACGCCAGAAGAACGAAGCCATTAGAGAAGGTGACACGCGTTGAAGAGGACCATACGCCCCGACTGAAGGAACGATCGTTCACTCCGGGCGGCAGCCGAGACATCGAACGACTAGCGGACACACTCGAACAGATGATGAAGAGGCGCCCACCACCGAGACAGGCTACCGATCTACCCCTGTTTTCGGGTGCGCCCTCCGAGTAGCTACAATTCGAGGCCGCCATGAAGGAGACAACGGAGGCATACCACTTCACACCAATGGAGAATCTGGCACGGCTGAGAAATTGTCTACGAGGGGAAGCCAGGGAAGCGGTAGCGCCCCTGCTGAGCGCCTCCACCCATCCAGAACAAGTGATGAACACACTAAAACAATGTTTTGGACGGCCGGAGGTGATAGCAGACCAAATGATGGAAGAGCTGAAGCATCTACCGAAGCTTGGCGGATCACCGACGGAGCTCAACACGTTCGCTGTGAAGATGCAGAACGCCGTCGTCGTGTTGAAGAAGTTGAGAATGGGTTACCTCCATAACCCGTTAATGCTTAGGGAGGTGTTGGAGAAACTCAGCCCACATCAAAGGGCCCGGTGGTACGATTATGCAGAGTCAGAAGCAGAAGCATCGGACCAACCGGAGATCGTGCTGCTGTCAGAGTTTCTGATTAAGGAAGCCAACCGAGCACTGAAATTTGGCTTCACCACTGCTCTGGCCGGGAAAAAGGAAGCATCACGGCCGCCCTTGAAGTTTATTGAGATGAAAAAGAAGAAGCCGGTCTACATGATATGCAGCGAGGATAAAGAAGAGGAGGCTGGCCCATCCAACGCGTCGGAGGACGCGAACAATTGCCCGGCGTGTGGAAAGAGACATTCACTTCCCAAATGCTACAAGTTCGCCAAACTGATGAACGAAGAACGCTGGGACGTCGTAAGAAAAGCCAACCTCTGCTTCAAATGTATATCCGGCAAGCATAGAAGATTTAACTGTCGAGCGAAGCGCTGCGGCGTGGATGGGTGTAAATTATCCCACCACCAGCTGCTTCACAATAAAGAAGTCCATAAAGCCGAAAAGGAAACGGTGTCTACACTCACAGCCACCGATGAAGATATGGACGAGGTCGTCGTTCCCGAGGAAGAGGACATTATGGCTGTCGCTGCAACCGCTAACGAACGTGAAATCAAATTGAAGATCTGCCCGGTGACAGTAAGCGGGCCGAAAGGGAAGCTGCGAATCTTCGCGCTATTCGACGAAGGATCTACAGTGACCTTGCTGGACGAAAAGGCGGCACTGAAGATAGGCGCTAAGGGACCCATGAAAACCCTAAATATGCGCGGCATCAACACCGAACGATGCGAGACGAAGAGCCAACAGGTCACATTGAAGATTAGTGGTCAGGACAGCAGGGAACACGATATCACCGTACGAACAGTCCCTGATCTGAAGCTAACGGGCCAGAGTGTATCGGAGGAGCTGCTGCAGTTGGGGCACCTTAAGGACCTCAAACGGGAAGAGTTGTGCTACGAGGGAGCAAAACCGCAACTGCTCATCGGTAGCGACAACTGGCAGCTGATAGTTTCAAGGGAGCTGCGCATAGGCAAGAAGGACCAACCGGCCGTCTCTAAAACACAACTTGGCTGGGTAATCCATGGCAGCCTCCCTAGAAGAATTCTCAAGATGGATGCAGAAGAAGTTCTTCACGTTGTGACAACGGAATCACTAGATACGATGGTGAAAGCTCACTTTGAGATTGACGCCATCGGTATATCGCAGAAGGTGAACGTCAATGAAGAGGCACGACGGGCGATGAACATATTTGACAGCACTGTTCGCCAACGTGAAGACGGGCATTTTGAAGTGGGGCTACCGTGGCGCAACGATAACACCAAGTTGCCGCCAAGCTACAACATTGCTCTACGGCGACTCAAGAATCTAGAGACGAGATTGGCCAAGTCGGCTGATGAAAGGCGGCAATACGACACGCAGGTGGTCAATCTCCTGAAGAAGGGGTACGCCGAGAAGTGCGATGGAACAGAAGCCGGCAGTCCAGTGGCTTGGTACCTACCGCATTTCCCTGTACGCAACATCAACAAGCCAGGGCCAAATTAGGATGGTATTCGACGCGGCAGCCAAGTCACACGGCAAGTGCCTAAACGACTTCCTTCTGGAGGGACCTGACCTACTCCGATCGTTGCCAGCCACTTTATTTAGATTCCGGGAAGAAGCAGTGGCGGTAAAGGCTGACATCGAGATGTTCTTGAGGGTCAAGATCAGAAAAGAAGATCAGCCAGCACAGATGTTTCTATCGAGGACCGACCGACGAGCACCGCCCACGGCGTATAAAATGACTTCGATGATATTCGGGGCGGCTAGTTCTCCGTTTCTGGCGCATAGCGTTCGAAACAGAAACACTCAAAATTTCGCAAATTCTCATCCCGAAGCCCACGTTGCCATAACCGAGCCACACTACATGGATGACTACGTGGACAGTTACAAGGACGAGCGAGAAGCGGGAAAGGTGATGCACCAAGTGGACTACGTGCATCGCCAAGCTGAATTCCGGTTGCGAAGCTGGAAGAGCAATCGCAGAAAAGTATTACGAGACATACCCAGCGAGTTGCGGGCACACGGCGCGACACAGTCCATAACTAAAAATGACAGTTATGAGAAGACGCTAGGCCTGTTATGGGACTCGGCCATAATGGCAATAAGGAGAATGGCTGCTCGCAGGGGATGGCCCGCGGTTATGTATAGTGATAACGGGACAAACTTCCGAGGCGCAGATGCGGAGCTACGAGCCGCGTACCAAGAGTGGCAACCAGAGCTGCAAGACTTGGGACTACAGCACCGCATGAGGTGGAAATATATACCACCTGGGACACCGAGCCAGGGAGGAGCATGGGAGCGGATGGTGAGAACCGTGAAATCTGCTTTGGCGGTTACACTGAACCAGAAGGCGCCAAAAGAAGAGGTTCTCCAAACATTTATAACGGAGGCAGAGTACTCGATAAACGCGAGACCTCTGACTCATGTTTCCGTCAACCACGACGATCCGGAAGCACTGACACCGAACCATTTCCTAATTGGTTCGTCGACGGGCATGCCTCACATCGGACCGTGCAAACCAGCGGACAAGCGGACGTTTCAGGCCGCGCAAGCTCTAGCTGATGAGTTCTGGCGGCGGTGGGTACAAGAATACCTGCCTACGTTAGTGCCACGACAAAACGCCGCTCAGATGGAACGACAAATCACCGAAGGAGATCTGGTGGTGGTGGTTGACTCTACACTCCCACGCAACATATGGCCGCGAGGAATAATTACGAAAGCCTACCAAGGACCGGACGGACGAGTACGCAGCGCTGACGTCCGTACGCCGGGAGGAGTACTTCGACGACCGACATCGAAGTTGGCGGTCCTGAAGGAGAACGTCGAGCCCGCTGTCCACCAAGGAGGCTGCGTCGAGACTGCGCCGGGGGGAGACTGTTGATGACAGCGGCAGCATAGCAAACTATTGTTATTAATAATTGATTATTGTATTATATGATGTTTGTATTAATAAGTGATTAAAATAAAGTAAATATTATAGAATAAGTAGGCAGGCTGTTGGGAAGTTTTGTAATAAATTGGTAAATACGCTAGGGTAAGCTTCGTATTATATAGCAAATAAAGGAATAATTGCGAAGCCACTTTTCGTACAGGTATTGCTAATAATTGGATATACGAAAGCGGCTGTCGCGTCGGTATTAACGAAAGTTCAATCGGAACCCCCGAGCGTAAAATTATTGGTCCAAAAGGAGCGCCAGTGATTGGTCGGCCAATCAGAGGGCCTACATTTTTTATGCGGGTTTGCTATATAAGCCGGGCGATTCCCTAGCGATGGCACATTCGACGGACACTCGTCCAGCAGCCAACAACCTCGCCAGCAACGGGTAGCCAACCAAGAAAAGAAAATAAATCAGCGGTATAAGAAAAAGACCTGGTTTTACTACAGTCCCCAACACATATATTATTATAAACGTAAGCCGGCATTTCTTTTTCACAGCCCAATCAATTCTACACCGCCCAACTCCATAGATAATGACTCCTCGACAGAATGTGTCACTAGTTTCGAGTCGAGAACTAATTTAGCTCGTTAGAGGGCGGTGTGGTCGTATTTAGTCTCGTGTTTACGGCTAGCGAAGCTTTATCGGACGCTAACAATGCGACATGCGATGCTGACTCAAAATTGATTCAGAATTAGAGACGACATTGCACTTAAAAACTTTAAAAGTTCGTATTGAAAATTATAAGCTAAATAAAAGATAAAAAAGGTATAATAAAAGATTACAATTAAAAGTAAATTAATTGTGCAATGATTTTAATAAATTACAATGCGAAAGTTTAAAATTAACAACTTTATTCTTTTTTTAAATCGCCTAAAAATAATCCTCAAACATCAGATCAAATCGGGTCGCCATCGCATTTTCACTCGATTGATTAATTCTTGCGATGTACAAATAACAAAAGAGTTTTAAACCTTCAGTTAACTGGCATAATACTTGATTACCTGCAACGTGACGGCGAATTAAAAAAAAAAAGTTTTAAAAAGAAGTCTGCATTTCGCGGCCATGTTGTTTATTTTTTAAAGGTTCCAATTTATAATCTGTGATTGATGATGCGCCGGCCGGAGGGAGAGTGCACCGAAAAACCCGTTGCATTAAATATCAATTTTTCACTTTGATTAATATATGAATTCTTCACATAATCTGTTATAAATACATATTGTAAAGTGAATTTTGGTCTGTTAATCTGCTATAAAAGCCTACTTAATTATTTAAATTTTATTGTAAGTTTAGATACTAGTTAATTTTTTTTATTGTGCATTTTAAGTACTTTATTATATCAATATACGATTATATAGTTAGGATATAATAAAAAGACAAATTGTTAAATGTAAAAATGTACATTGTATGCTCCTAAATGACTCGTATTTTTTTACTTTTGTTGACATAAGTATCAACTGTATTAACTATTGTTTGTTATTTTAATTCGTATTGTAATCATTTTATTTTTTTATTAATAAATAATGCACAATAATACAAACAATTAAATATAATTAAAATGTAATATTATTTAGGCGTAGATATTTTGTATTTAGTAGATATTGTTAGTAATGCAGGCTGTCAGTGAAATTTTTAAATCAATTCGAAAGTAAATTCTTTGAAATAAAAAAAAAAAGAATTTTCCAAACTGGTATATAAATAACGAAGTTCTGAGCTAACAAACATAAAAAAAATACAACCAAATTGGGAGCCTCCTTTTTTGAAGTCGATTAAAAATATAAACGAATTTACAGTCTTGTCCCATTTTAAAGTCGCTTAAAAAGCGATAGAGGAATACTCATTTATCGGGTGAGTGAGATGACATGAAATATTTAGTATGCCCTCCTGAAAGTAATGCGAGCGTCTCTTGAGACGTAGATATATAGCGTTCTCTCTCCGTTTATCTCGTAAAAGGGGTCATTGATATGTTACATGCATTTTCGTATGTTGCCGTAATATTATTGATATTATATATGGGAAAGATTTCAAATATATTTAATTGTATATATAGATTATTTAGTTATTTAATCTTTTTTTTGTTACTTACATTACATTTATGAAGTACAAAAGGCCATCTTATCGCTAAAGCAATCTCTCCCAAATAACCTTTGGTTAAAGGAGAACAAATAGTAGTGGGTAGATGGCGCAAGAGTGAATTAATAATTTTTACGTGTTTAAAAAATAACTTATAATGCGCAAATATATCAAATACATATGATTTAACTAATAAATAAATATACAGTCTACCAGAGGGAAACTTTGTACAAAAGTCGATTGCTTGGGTACCTCTGTCCCATTCGTGTTTGAACCGTGAAGCAGTTGTGTTTGCATGACTGTGTTTCGGTTTGAAGGGTGGGACATGGCGTGAATTTACTGGGTACGGAGGAATAACACCTGAATCCTCAGGAATGGCAACGCATGGGGGGTATCATGGGCGAAACAATATACTCTGTTATGTCCATGGTACTGTTCATGTTTATAGATGACGGTTACCACTTTCCATCAGGTGGGCCGTCAGCTTGTTTGCCATTCTAAGTTGTATAAAAAAAAAACATTTTAATCTATGCTTGTAATTTATGCTTCTGTATTTCATTTGAATTGTTTAATTGTCATTATATATTTTTATGTTTCTGGTGTAATAAATATCACAATAAATATAAATAAAACATGAAAATAATATGCCAGTAATTAGCAGTGTTCCTTAAATTAAAGTTAATTAAATATTTTCCACTTTCAACGGTGATGAGTTCATTGAAATGCCGCCAATGCTGTCGGCAACCCCGGCTCACCAGACGAGGTGGCACGTCTGTAAATACTAGTGCACTTTATTTTTGGCATGAGCGCCATCTTACTGTAGGTGGATTTGCCATATATATGTTTATATGAAGTCGACATAGTTGGGGTCGAATTTGTACTAAAGACGTGCCTTAAAGAAACGAGTTTATTATCTACATTTTTATGATACGAGTACAATGAATTTTATAAATACTTTATTTGCATTATACAATATAGGAAATAAGCAAGACAATTTACAAACACAACGATACAATTGTATAAGTACAGTTTTTTTTCTCTTTTTTTTTATGGAAACCATCGTGGTTAATTATAGCGGAATTGCACACGAAGGGGTAACTGACTTGCTTTCATCCTCACCTATCATCCCTCATTGGTGTACCGCCAGTGTATACCGATAGCGCAGGCGGGGTTCCCATTCCATTATCACCCATTAAAAAAAAAGTGGAACTGGCCCATTCTGAGGCTATTTCTTTAAACTTGTCTCTTACTCTAATATTTTAGTTTAAAAGTTTCGTGAAATTACTGTTCTATGGAACGTCATTAAACAATTTTGGTTTAAATGTGACAAAAAAATGTCGATTTGAAAGTGCTTGTAAACAAGTCTTATTTGAATAAAAATGATTTAAATTTACGTTTAAAATATGATCTTTAAACTGATTTAGAAAATTCTTTTTTATCTGAAAGCATATACTTTCATATTGGTCCCATAGAAATTGTATCAAATTCGGTCCAGTAGTTTATAAATCAAAATAACTGATTTCGCTATAACGGATGTCGGTGTTTTTTTTTTAATTCTAAATTATCGTTTTTTAAAAAAAAAACTTCGCCACTTCTCGTTTTACATCGTTTTCCTCATAATACAATATAAAAATAGAATCGAAACTTGGTGTATCGCGGAATCGATCAATCGATCGATTCAAAAATAGCCCCCGCTTTGATCGTGCCGCGCGATCTGATCAAAGGTTACCTTCGCTCTGTCTGTCTGTACGTCGACATGTTTATGGACTTTCTCTATAATGTATGTACGGTTTTGTATCGGTTTGTACGCTAACCTTATTGATTTCGAAGACTATGTTAGTGCGGGGAATTTGGTAAACCAAATATTTGGGTCGTGTCCGGCCCACGGAAATCTTTATTGCTTCTAACTGGCAAGAACATAAATGACTTCAGTCTCTATCTGGAATTACGAGATAAAACATATATATATATATATATATATATAACCACGTGGAGGTTGGCCTAATAAGGCATATTGCTAGCAATGGGGCTGTCAAACTCCATTGGTAACAATTCCTTTCCCCCCCATCATATGTATTAGGTTAAACCCTATAATAATTCATTCACACAGAAAATAAAAACTTAAAATAAAATAAATAAATTGTAAATTCATCATTACAATTGGTATCCCGATAGCGAAGTGTAACTGGCTTCTAATATTCAGGGAAACAGTATTCCCTAGCAAAAAAAAAAAAAAAACAGACTGTTACAAATAGAGCAGTAAAACCCGAATCACACTGAACCTACACAAGTAAACTGACATTAAATATGGAAAAAACAAATTCGTGCCTCGAAATTATAAAGAGCGGCATACACGGTCGTCGGTTATCACGACAATTTATCGGAGCGGGGACGCGGCCGTATCGCGCGACCATCTGTTTGTGGTGCCGCGGGTAAGTTTTATGATTTCATTTTGTCGATTCTTGTTGTCATTTGACACTTTCCGACCTGTTACCTGTTTTGGTGTGAAATAGCATGTTTTTTTTTTTGATGGGTGAAAATGGTATGGTAACCCCGCCTGCGCTAATGGGATACGCTGGCGGTGCACCAGTAAAGGGTGATAGATGAGAATGAAAACAGGCCAGTTAGCCCATCATGATGAATTCATCAGGAATTAACCATGATAGTTTCCAGGGGGAACCGCGAGGAGGTCGACCTGGTTGGGTATATTGCTAGCAATAGGATTCTCAGTCTCCATTACTAACAATCCCTTTCCCCCCAAACAGCATGTTTAGTTTACATTTTTCAGGGCTACGCTTATTAAATTATTAACTTTTTGCCCGCTATTTTCGTGCATGTTGTTGCAGATTGTGGTAAAACTAATGGGGTAGAGCAATGATGGTATTTCAAGATAAAATGTATATCAGATTTTAAAATAAACCTTAAGAAATATAACTGTTACAATTGCATTCAATTTGCTTGTGTAGTTTTTTCGTGATATTTTAAATTCGAGGAGTTGTTATTAATAGAAAATAGTTTTACTATTTTAAAAAGTATTATTATAAAATTTATTTAATATTAAAGGAGGAGAAAATAGTAACAATAATGACGCAAGTGTCAATTAATGGCATAAGGCGTTTAGATAAAAAAAAAGAAAAAAAAAGGAACTATTTAAACTTTTTTTATACAAAAAAAAAAAAACAAAACACTGGCCAGATTTCGTTACAAATTTTCTTCTTAATTATTAAACATTTGTTTCTTTTATACTAAGTACGGATTACGTTGTTTGTGCCGTTAATAACTACATATTTCCACAAAAGAAAAAAAAAAAATGAATAATGAAGTTCGAGAGCTTAACATTCATAATTTAAATGCTGACGTGACGCTTGTCGAAAATAAACCTGCTGTGGAGCATTGCAGCATTAACACGGTGATCAGTGTCAACACGTGGCCGCCGTTAATAATAAAATAATCCTCTATATTGTCGAGTACCAACACGGCAGTGTTGCCAACATTGCATATGATAGATGTACATAGGAAAATATTTTCCTTTTTTTATGCTACTAAGAATGGCAAACAAGCTAACAGCCCAACTGATAGAAAGTGGTAACCGTCGCCTATAGACATGAACAGTACTATGGACATAACAGAGTATACTGTTTCGTTCACGATACCCCCCATGCGTTGCCGTTCCTGAGGACTCAGGTGTTATTCCTCTGTACCTTGTAAATTCACTGCTATATCCTACCTTTCAAACCGAAACACAGCCATGCAAACACAACTGCTTCACGGTAGAAACACGAATAGGACAGAGGTGTGCAAGCAAACGACTTTTGTACAAAGTCTCAAACTCGCAAGGTTTCCACAACTTCATTCCGCAAGAAATAATAACTTGAATTTAAGTAGGTATATATAAATACGCGATGGGTCAATTCGTAATTGTTTGTTATAATTTTTTTTATTTATTTATTCATTAGTACAAATATGTGTACATGGCGGACTTAATGCTAAAAGCATTCTCTCCCAGTCAACCATAGGGCAGTGTCAGAATACTCGAATGCGGTATTACTAATTATTGATATACATACATACTAAAATTACATATATAAACGAATAAATATATATAAATAACAAATATACTTACACAATAATGGTGTGCTTGAAATATTATTTGTAGAAAAATAATAATTTTCGAGTTACGAGCCTCTTATAGATGGCGCTGGTTGAAACGGTCGTAAAAATGGCGACCGATAAATAAATAAATAAACTTTTTTCAGTCAACATAGATCATTCACATGGTTAAAATCACGGGTAAAAGATAATTAATTATAAATGCGAACATTCTAAATCAGTTTGATCCCGAATAAAACTTGAAATCGTGTTTACATGCAACATAGCTGACCACTGCGGTATAATCTCTCACAAAACGCGTCAACAAAGTTCCCGCTCATTTATATTATTCCCTTGTTAGTGTTTATACAGGGATATTATTTATTTTGTGTTTCATACAACTCCGTGTGTTGTTTGGGCATAAATTTAGCAGTTTGCCAGCTGCCAGTATGTTTGGCCAGTGCCCTGTTGAGTAGTTCATCAACAATTTAAACAAATGCTCCCTCGTAGCTGTTTATATGTTCATATTTTAAATTAATTATTAAAAAAAAATAAACTACACTTTTTATTTCGAAATATGATCAAAGAGACATGAAAATAAAATAAATATTATTGCATTAACAAGTATATTTTACAAAATGTACATTTTCTTGTACAGGAAAATGTTACAGAGACTTCAATCGCGAACAAGATATTTCGTAAATAAATTAGATTTAAAATATTTGAATTTAGAATGCGGGATCTTTTTTTATTTTTTATTTTGGCAAAGGGCTTGTGTTTTCTATTGTGCCACTAACACACAAGAAACAAGATGGGATGGGATATTAAAAACTTTTTTAGAATTTGTTGTATATTTATTGTTCTTTTTTTTTTGTTTTTCATTAAGAAGGGGTCCAATCCTTCTTCTTTTCCGGACATCTTATTTGGTGATATGGAGGTAGGTGACTCAGGACTGTTCCTTATGGCAGTCTACATGGGAAGCCTATGTTCATCAGTTAACGATTACGTTTTACGGTTTATACATATAACATTTACCATCCACTTGCTTAGACAGTGAGTGCTATCCACAATCACCACTATACATCGTGAACATCGACCAACCAAACCAAATAAAAAATTCATTTACGTACTTAAAATGATAAAAGTTCCTAATTCTAGTCGACTAACCATTGTGTTTGCATGGCTGTGTTTCGGTTTGAAGGGTGGGATATAATAATGAATTTACAGGGTACAGAGGAATAACATCTGAGTCCTCAGAAATGACAACACATGGGGGGGGGGGTATCATGTGCGAAACAGTATACTCTGTTATGTCTATGGTACTTACTGCTCATGTCAATAGGCGACGGTTACCACTTTCCATCAGGTGGGCCGTCAGCTTATTTACCATTATAAGTTAAAAAAAAAACTGGCTATGTTTATTCAGCTAACCAGTGATATAGACTTCCGTAAAACAACACTTAGTTCAATGAAATATTTAAAAGAAGTCCCTAAATGTACAAAGATAAAAAAGAATTGTAACAGAGTTGAAACGAACATAATTATTTCACATGGATTACAACTTGTTACTATGTAAGTATCATAAAATAAACCTAGCTATTTCCGTTAATAACGATCTGTAGTACGCAAAAGCGGATAACGTCGCCCACAATTATGGCCGTCCGTCTTGTCCAATTGTTTGGGCAAGACAAATGAGATTGTAATAGCCCCTTTGAACTCGGCTTGTTTTCGGTTTACTTTTTTCATGGTCTCCCTTTTATATAACTACTAATGTATTATGACATCTTTTATGGAATGAAAATGGTCTTCCACTGTGTTTTTCAAGGCACTTTCTTCCACGCACAACCATTCTTTGGAATCAATTTCAATTTATTTATTGCATTCTACAATATTATTATGAAAGATGTTCTTAGGAATAAGGAAAGCCTGGAGCTCGACCAGACAGGTTTAAAACTTTATTAGGTAGGTACTTTTTTAATGGGTAAAAATGGAATAGTAACCCTGATTGCGCTATCGATATACGCTGGCGTGGCATATACCATGCACCAGCTGTATACCTGTGAACCATCATGGTACCATCTTGGTTAATTATTGACAAATTTGTCACAGGGATAACTGATTAATAAATACCAGTGAAAGATGATAGCTGACGGGACTTTAGTGAAGGATTTATTTATCACGAGGACGAAGACAGGTCAATTAGCCCATCCTAATAAATTCCACTAAAATTTACTAAGACGGTTTCTAGGAAAAACTGTGTGAACTTGGTCATGTTGACCCACCGTCAGAGCTAAGGTACTTATGCTTGTCTGATTTTACATTGCCGATCAAACTCTAGATTGTGAGCGATAGAAACAAGCTACAAAAAATGTCTGCATCTCTGTCCCAGATATGTTTGTGCTTCCAAGCAACTGTACTCGCATAGTATTGTTACGATTTGAAGGATAAGGTAGGAAAATTACAAGGTGCAATATCTTACAGCTCGGGAACGACAGCGCCTGACAGTCATTGGTTAGTTGGTATGTTTTAAATAAAGACTTTTTATAATCAAACTCAAAAGCGTGGAGGAGGGGCTTGTTAGCAATGCGGATTACCAGTCACATTGCTAGCAATATAGGGTATATTGCTAGCAATGTATATTAGATCGACATCCACGTGGTACCCCTGGAAACTAACGTGTTGAATTCCAGGTGTATTCCGCACGATGGGCTAACTGATCTGCCTTTTCATTCTCACCTCATCTTTCACTGATGTCTCGCTAGCTTATACCGTTAACGCAGGCAGGGTTACCATTCCATTATCATCCATTTAAAAAATTGTCTTTTCTTACTACAGCCTCTGCCAAAGGCATTTTCCACTAAAAAAATCCTTAGAAATGTCTTATCTATAATAAACTCAAAAGCGTTTCATTTAAAACTTGTTTAAAACTTATATTCTAGGAAATGGATTCTTTTCACCTTGAATGTACCAGTATGTGAAAGAAGTTATAACAAACAAGTATTGAATAAATAAACTAGGAAGTTAGGCCATTAAAGTAATCGGAGAGCGACAGTTCGTCTGCGGTGCAACGTGGATTCGTTGTGATGTAATCCAACAAATACGGGGCACGCGTGGTGTCCGAGTAATAATTTGTCACGCTGTCAACAGGAGTGCAGCGGACGTGTAGTGCAAATCAGGAACGGACAGAGGTTTGCGATTTTCAAATGGCTTCCGATTTATGAAATTATTTTTTATTTTATTCTTTGTTTTTAATCTTTATTGTACACAAAAAAATACAAATATATAATATATATTAAATAAAGATGTACAACAGGCGAGCTTAACTCTGTGAGAGTTCTCTTCCAGCAAACCCTGAGTGGAAAGGAGCACTAATTAAACGGGCAGTGTGCGTACAATAATAGGAGGAAACAGTATAGTTGTTTCTATTAAGAAATAATAAATTATCTGAAAGGAAATCTTTATCTGAAACGAATTTAAATTTTAATGTAATGTAAATTAGACTCTCTTTTCTGTGCTTAGCCTCTCATTTGGGCCGTTGGATTTTAGATAGATCTCATAAAATGTTTGCTCATCGATGAATCGTATATTCGTATAGGCAACGTAAAGCCATTTTAAATCGCCGAGTTCTTCAGTACAGTAATATTTACAAAAAGAGAAAAAATTAGATTTGTAAAAAAGATGTTAGTATGGGTTGTAATCAAATTTATGCTACTAGCAACCAATTTGCATGGCTGTGTTTCATTCGGTTTGAAGGGTAAATTATAATATAATAATTTTTATATTTTTTTTTATTTATACAACTTAGAATGGCATACAAGCTGACGGCCCACCTGATAGAAACTTGTAACCGTCGCCTATGGACATGAGCAGTACCATGGATATAACAGGGTATACTGTTTCGCCCATGATACCCTCCATGCGTTGCCATTCCTGAGGACTCAGGTTTTATTCCTCTGTACCCTGTAAATTCACTGCCATATCCCAGCCTTCAAACCGAAACACAGCCATGCAAACACAACTACTTCACGGTAGAAATATAATAATAATATAGTAAAACTAAGGTACAATTTCAAAACATCTTAATCTTCAGGAATGACAAAGCGTGAGTAGGCGTCACGTTGCAGTCATTGATGTCATTATTGACATCACAGATTCAGTTCACGTCTATAAGTAACCATTACCACTTTGAACTACTTTCTATTACGTGGGGTGTTAGCTTATTTTCCTCAAGGTAGATCGTTTAGAGGTGAAACACGTGTTACAAAACGTGCGTGGCCGGAATGGCAATCGGTCATTAATGGGTAATATTTTCATATTAATTGTTAATTGTAGAACTTCTGGTAATAATTATAGTAATCAGAGGTGAGTGGTGGTTTATGTCTCAAGACATGTGTGGATGGAATGGCAGTTGGAGATTGATGGCTAATAATTCTATATTATGTTGGCAATGTTCGAGTGTTGGCAGTTGCACACATATCCATGATAGCGGAATTAAACAAAATAATTCTAATCCACTAACTTATTTTCCTTTAGTGTTTCAAGTGGAATGAAAAAGAGTATTAAGAGCCAAAAATAAAAACGCTACTCGTCGTATAATCAGGCCATACGTGAACTGTCCCTCCGGATATGTAGTCGTAACAATAATGACAGGTGGAGTGTCCGCGTGATGACAACTCACTTTGGTAATGCGACGCACGGTTTTATTGATGGAGTTACCTGACCACTCGTGGACTTGTCGCGGACGGGAGTGGGCACACGAAATAATACCTTCATAACAGAGAATTTTTTTCCGACAATAAACTGACTTCAATTCTTATAAGCTTTGTATGAAACTCACACTAGAGTATGTTTTAGAATTTAATGAAGATATCTTTCGAAAGGAAATTGCTTCCATGTTTGCATAGCTATGTTTCGGTTTGAAGGGTGGGATGTGGTGTGAATTTACAGGGTACAGAGGAATAACATCTGAGTCCTCAGGAATGGCAACGCATGGGAGGTATCATGGGCGAAACAGTATACTCTGTTATGTCCATGGTACTGCTCATGTCTATAGGCGACGGTTACCACTTTCCATCAGGTGGGCTGTCAGCTTGTGTGTCATTCTAAGTTGTGTATATATATATATATATATATATATATATATATATATATATATATATATATATATATATATATATATATATATATATATATATATATATATATATATATATATATATACACACGCGCCTCCTGTAAAATAAATCGACTCAATCTCTTTGCGATATTTGTTCAACTAGCAATGTTCCAATCTTAGAATACATGCAAACATAGTTACAGTAGCTAGTCGAACGTTATTAGCTGTTATAATTATGAAATGAATTAATTACAGTATCTTGTTGCACTAGTCCAACCAGATTTGTCAGTTTCATTATGCAGAATATTTCAAACAGTCTGACTTGGGACTCCGTTTTGCTATTTCGATTTATTGATATCACAACACACAGGACAAGTGAATTAACTCACTGTCACGTTTCGTTTAATTTATTACAATAGTTTTATATTAAAATACTTATAATAAAAAACAAAAATAGTAGAACTACGTTTAAAAGACATTTCATAACCTAATATTATCATATAAGAATTTGTGTTTCACAGGAAAAAGAACTATCTTCAGTCTTGGCAAAATGAATTATTTATTCTTGAATTAATTTTTGTTATAATACAATAACTACATATTTTATTGACGATTAAAAAAAATCTAAATAAGCAGCGAACGACAGAATAAATTGAAGAAATTACTTTAACAAGACTGTTTTTAGTTTAATGCAGCTATTAATTAATTAAACAAAATTTTTACAAGGCGATACCACATAAATACACGTAGATCATAATACAGTGATTGAAATTTCAAAATAAAGATGTTAAGATTAAAAAGAAAATATAAAAAATATTTGGATTTTGGAATTAAAATAATTGGTAGGAATAATTTCTGGTCCAGTTATACCATTTGAAAGGACACAATTGTCGGACATATGCCATATGTAGTATACATTCATACTAATGTTGATAGAATTACAACTCTTAAAAGCATAACTGCATTATGAGGAACTGAACCGTAACTCATTAATATTCCCGGCATTGCCCACATTGTGTCGACGTCGAATGACACGAAATGTCGGTCATTTCGAATTACCACCATTAAATTAATGTAATAACCAGTAATAATGAACGATAAGTAATATTTTAGTTTGTTTTAAAGAGGTCGTAATTGGGGGTTGGTTGTAAACTTTATTAGCGTGTGGACTTGATTATAATCCATTGATGTATATGTTTACATATATATGTATAAGGTTTTAAATAGTCAGAAGTAAAACACGCAGACATTGTTACATTATTTTTACAAAATTTTATACTTTAACAATACGGTAATATAATACTTTGTCTATTACAAAAAAGCGCGAAAGTGTTCATGAAAAAACATCGATTATAATAATCACTAGCGAATCGATTGTCATCCAACTAATGACAGCTGTCAAAGCTGTCATTCAATCTACTGACATATTAAAAATATGGACATATTGGCTCTAAGAACAAGGGATTGCTTTTGGTAACCGTCGCCTATAGACACGAGCAGTACCATGGACATAACAGAGTATACTGTTTCGCCCATGATACCCCCCATGCATTCCTGAGGACTCGAATGTTATTCATCTGTACCCAGTAAATTCACGCCATATCCCACCCTTCAAACCGAAACACAGCCATGCAAACACAACTGCTTCACGGTTGAAACACGAATGGGACAGGAGTGATAAAATTATCAATTCAATATTAGTAAAACTGTCTATCTCTGTGTATAATTTTAAAATGGACACAACAAACTGTTATAAATCTAAATTTTCAATAACCAATTTATGTTATTTCCCTGCATTCAAACTACCATATTGAAACACTATTGGAATAACCGGGAAAAGGTAAATGAAAGTGGTTAAACCGATATCTGTGGAAACAGAGCAATGACAGCAAACCCCATCCGGCACCGCTGTGGGATTAAACAGATGGACAGCCAATATTGTTGTTCGCGAAAACGGTGCTAAAGCGATTTTTTTAACGAGTTTGTTTAACGTTAGCGTTCGAATGTTTTCATCTACACTTGAAACAAATATTTCGAATGCCTCTGTGAAAACTATTATAACAAATAATAAACTAAAAATAAAATATGCAAATATACGGCCCGTCTATTTGGATACTTTTGAAATATTTTAGTAAATATATTTCTTAGTATCCAGCCTATGATCAAAGACGATTTATGACAGAATGAGATAGTTGCAAATTCGCAACTGGACATATTTTATTGTGCTGAGAGAGTTTCTCAGGGCGGTAACAAATTACGTAGTATTTTTAATATTTATTATATAATAACATTACAATGTTTTTTTTTCTATTATTATTGTATTATTTCTATTATTATAACGTTCTGTTTTTGGTTTTTGGTGAGTGTATTAGTAATCTGTAAAACTCGCCATAAATATATATTTATATTATTTTTCTTTGTTTACAACAAAAAGTCTATAAAGAGTTTTCAAATATTAGTCATTTGTTGGTCAGGATATAAATTAACACATAAAGTTTAATTCAATAAACCTCTTAATTTACTTGGCTCTAACTCCTTCGTAATGATGTAATCCTAGTATAATATTTATAATGAGCTACGGTGAATCGAAAATAAAGTTTTTATTGAAACTAGGTGTTATTTTACGGAAGTACATATCACTGATTGTTTGATTACAATTATTTTGTTTAATTCCGCTACCATTAGTATGTGTGCGACTGCCAACACACACACACACACAATTTTTTTTTGTTGGCAGATACAAATACAAATGTCTTTATTATGGATCATAGGTAAATTTAAGGTGTTACATCAATTAAATAGTATCTCCATGTCCTGCTATACAAGCGTACAATATATGATACAATTATAAATCAAGTACATGCATTATTTAACAATACATAAAACACAACATTTAAAATTAGTGAAGCAAAACAAATTAAAATGAGACAACATTTTTGACTAATGTACGATTATTTAAATTTATAATTAATATATTAATTTAGGATATAGTAATATTTATTAATTAACATATGAAGGTTCTTTTAAAAGGTTTTTTTTTGACAGGCATACTAATGTTAGCGGAATTAAACAAAATAATTCTAATTAAAAAACAAATAAAGTTTAATACCGTGCAATATCTTATTCAATTTTGTTCTTCTACCACTTTAAAATGTAAATATTTTAATACCCAATGGGATTGGAAAATAATGCGCCATAATTTCATTACTCCTGTATTTTATGTTGCTTTATGTATTCTCTTTAGCGCACTGAGTACTAAAGCTTGTTCCCTTTACGAGAAGCATTTTCGTGTCTGTGTTTGTTTGTTGACTGAGTGCCGTGCACGTCTATGTACTTGGTATTATAATTTTATATTTTAAAAATACTAGCTGAGCGTGTCTGTGGAATACGCTGGATTTAGTGGCATTACAAACTTTGTAGAGTATTAGCTATTACACACGACTTCATCTGTGTAACCGGGATATGTTTACTGATCAGGATAGAAAGAAGTCTATATTCTTCTCCATTATATATGGTACCTGTATACTAAATTTCATAGTTATTGGTTAAGCCGTTAAGGTGTTATAAGGTAACAAATAAACTGACTTTCACATTTGCAATATTAGTAAGGACTTTTTTTTTTGGTGGATGAAAATTGAATGGTAACCCCGTCCGCGCTAACGGGATACGCTGGCGGAGCACCAGTGAAGGGTGATAGATGAGAATGAAAACAGGCCAGTTAGCCCATCATGATGAATTCATCAGGAATTAACCATGATAGTTTTCAGGGGGAACCACGAGGAGTTCGACCTGGTTGGGTATATTGCTAGCAATGGGATTTTTAGTCTTCATTACTAACAATCCCTTTCCCTCATTAGTAAGGACTAGTGACGCGTCCCAGCTTCGCATACTTTTGTTTGATTAAAATAGAACCTTTGTTACTTATTGGTAATGCGACTTTCTATTGGTAAACGAATTTTTAAAACCGATTACGTATATTTTTAAGTTTATTCATTGCATAGGAAAAATCCAGTCCTTCCTCTTTATAATATTAGTGTAGGTTTCTTTTATTATTTCTAATCTCTTTTATAATATTTAAATATGTTATGCAGTTCAATTATTATCATGGGGAGTGTTCTGAGGAATTATTCCGACTGATACTTACTGCTCATCTTCACCACCGTACAACCCGCCATAAACTAAAGTTCCATCCCAACCATCTGGACGAGTGGCGGTCTTCCACCGTGCGTTTTTCAAGGCACTTTCTTCCACGCACAACCATTCTTTGGAATTGACTTCCAGCAGCAATATTTTGGAACCGATACGACATCATAACTTCGACATAACATTCAAGAAAAGAGCATATTCTATTTTAAAAAGCCGGCAGCACACCTGCAATGCCTTTGGTGTTGTGGGTGCTCATAGGCGGCGGTAGACACTTACCATAAGGTGAGTCGCATACTCTTTGCTTCCTATGTTATAATAAAAAAATCAAATTACTTGTTTTTTCAGTTTTATTTTTTATTTTTAATATGACGTGCCAATGAAAAAAAAAACCATATCGGCCGTACTCCCATAATAATTATTTTATTAATTAAATCATTATTAATATTTTCGGTACGTTAAATTAAATACAAACAATCTTTACCTTTCAGAATCGTTTTAAAATGCAAACATAATTTTCCATTAAGCAGTTCTGGAGCCCTTCACAGAATAAATCGTTTACCCTTGTTATATTAATGTGTTTAATTTTCTATAGAGGCCTTATTTACGTACACATGTGGGCATTACCGGTAGGGCGTGATACTAATTCAATAACATTCAATTAAGAGGCTCGTGCAATTAGAAACCGGCCCTCGAGACGCGGATCTAGGGTCACTAGATGGGATCCTTTTTCAAGCGACCTGGAAAAAAGAGACTCTCAAGATGCCTCTATTTTTTGTATATTGTGAGATATAATCAAGCACGTTTATCAGTTTTTTTTTTAATGGACAATAATGGAATGGTGACCCCACCTGTGTTAACAGTATACGCTGGCTGGGCACCAGTGTCCAATGACCAGTACCAGCCAATTATGATAAATTCACTTGGAATTAGAACACGATGATTTCCAGGGGGAACCGCGAGGAGGTCAAACTGACAAGGTGTATTGCCAGCAATGGGGCTACTAATTCTCATAATTAACAATCCTTCTCGCCCCGGTTTATCGTGTTGCTGCCACATTTTTATTAACCTGGTTTATAACATAGTTTTGTTATCAACAGGGAGTCAGTGGATGAAGGTGGCTCAGAACCATCCCTTATGACAACTCATGGACAGTGTCGTAACAATAGGGTGGCAGAGCTGGCAAAATGCCACGGGGCCCCGACCCAAAAGAGCCCCGGCTCAAGAGGCCGCGAGCTCAGAATTTTTTTTTCATTGTACCTAAGTACTTTATTTTACTTGAAAAGCATTTTTTTACCGATAGGACCCCATCAAAAGAATTTGCCACAGGCCCCAAATGGTATAGTTACGCCACTGCCTATGGAGGAGGCCAATGTTCAGCTAATGGCTGAGTTGATGATGAGGATAAAAAATAGAAAAAAAAAACTGCATGTTTTTAAAGAATAAATGAGTTAGAAAGCAACGTTGTCTTTCTTTTTAATTATAATAATAATTTATTTGCCAAAAACATAGATAATATGATGTTACAATTTGTCTTTTAATGTTCAGTAAGTTATGACTACTTATTTCAAAACTACAGTAGGATCATGGTAAAAAGATAACTTTGAACTGCTGTACTGTACCGATACAAAATACTGTACATTATAATCTTATCTAAAACTGTAAAAGAATAAAACTTTAGACTTAACTTTAACAGTGCCAAATGCTATATACTCGTACATTTCCAATATCATAAAATCTTATTTTGTTTTTGCCAAATTACATCCAAAAAGCTCGAGCAGTTTAATCAGATATTAGTAAGATGAACAGTTTTATTAGTTTCTTTAACAAGTTTACAATCCTCTAAAGTGACCAAGCACGATACCCTATCAAGTCGACCTCCACGCGGTTTCACCTGGAAACTATCGTGACTAATTTATTGATGGGCTAACTGACCTGTCTTTTCATACTCACCTGTCACCTTTCACTGGTGTGATCAGACCAAATACCATTTTCACTCATTAAAAAACAAATCACGAACACTCATTCTTTAGAGTCAGGGAATTAAACTAATATTAGATAGAACAAATCTATCTTATCCAGCGTTGCTAACTCGGCGGACGCGGCCAGTGAGTCCTCCATAACAAATTGTCATGTCATGTTTTCTGTAATTTACCTCTTATCTCGAGCGTCGAAGGGCGGACACACCGAGATGGAACAGATAAAGTGTAAAAGAAACTAGTGGTTTAACATTCTTACACCCTTTGTGGCGGCTAGATGTATCTTGCATCGCTTTAGGCGTAGTTTAAAGTGATTACGCTTTCCGCTTTATGGTTTTGTAGTAAAATATACGCTTGTACTTTTTATATAATCTGTAATACATGAAACTGGTTGCAAATACACACATGCACAATAAGGTACTTTGTTGTTTGTATTTTTGAACTTGTATTGTTGTTTCGTTTTGAAATTATTTATTATCTATTGTAACTTTAGGGTTTTTATGCACCTTAGAATGGCAAACAAGCTGATGGCCAACCTGATGGAAAGTGGCAACCATCGCCTATAGACATAAGAAGTACCATGGACATAACAGAGTATACTGTTTCGCCCATAATGCCACCCATGCGTTGCCATTCCTGAGAACTCAGGTGTTATTCCTCTGTACCCTTTAAATTCACTGCCATATCCTACCCTTCGAACCGAAACACAGCCATGCAAACACAACTGCTTCACCGTAGAAACACGAATGGGACAGAGGTGCCCAAGCAAACGACTTTTGTACTATGTTCTATATTGCTTCAACTTTATTTCTATTGCTGATTGTCTTTTTTTTCTTACCTTTCCATGATATACTGCTGCTATCCATTGCTTGTTTTTCTATCTTCATCTTAACCCTCACTAACAATAACTTACTATTATTTATTATTACTTTACCTTATTTTTCACCACATACACTTTCTGTTTTTACCCTTATACACTTTCTGTTAGCTGGTCAGAATGCCAAATGCCAGTAAGCTCGCTACCTGTACAAAGTTTTATTGTGCTTTAAAGAGTAAATTTTATTGTACCAAGACAGTTTCTGTAATTATAACTGAACCATTTATTATGAAAATTGGCTAGCTGATCGATAGACTAAGACTCAGTTACGGACATATTAACTTATAAATCGATGTATTTAATATAACGGGTAGCAGCTAGTAGACATAAATTAACATAGTTAACGTACTTACATTACATCCATAGCAATTTACATTTTGTGCGGTAAATTGATTAAAATCTGTAAACTAGCGCATTAACACTGCTACACCTGTACTGTTACGTTCATATCACTGCAAGATATTATCCTCAATTTTATCTGCACAGCGAGCATCGTTAATGACACGTTAAGAGATTCGGTCCGGCTCGGAAGGATCATAACGGGACGGCTCCTTTTTGTTGTGATCCGGCGCGCGCGCAGCCGCCGCGGCGGGCCAAAGATCAACGATAACCGTAATGGCCGGCAATTTTGTGGTTTCACGCCAATCTGTTGGGGCTGTCTCGTTGCGTTAATAATAATAATAAAATACTGACAGGCTACCAAAACAGGAGTATTTTAAGACATATTTGTAATTCTCCACATGTATCACAGAAAAATTATACTACAGAGTTAAGATTGCAGTTTATACTTGAAGGTGCTTTTCAGAGATATCTAAGATTTGGTAATTTGCAGTAAGAATGGCAGGAAAGTTGATTCTTTGACTAATAAACGGGATAAAAATGACTCTGACTAAGAAGTTCGCAATCTAATTGAATATATTCTAGCCTAAACGTTGCCATTTGCAGAAGCAGTAATGCGTATACTCGTATTGTTTCTTTCTTCTGAAGAGTAAGATAGTGTAATTTCTAATTTAAGATCAAATTTAAGCGTTGTAGTAAATTTAATATCTAAAACAATACATATCAACTTATAAATACAAGTATTTTTTTGTATAATTTGCAATATTTGTGTCTTTAAAGATCACTGCTCACAGAAACCTAAAGAGGAAACTGTCTTTATAAATTGGGACAAACTGAATATAGTTTCTCGAAATCAGTTTAAGTCTACTTATTCCTTTTCAATCTGTTCATTGAATTCAAATAACCTTTCCTTTTCTGTATTCAAGAATCAATCTTTACGAAATTCGCGGTCGCTGGATCCATAAACTGTGTCTGGTCACGATCAAAGGTCTGCCAATAAAATTGTGCGGGCGATGCCGGCTTTTTTTTTTAACTTTTTAATCGATCAGATAACATTTAAACGTCCTCAATTAAAATGCATGCATCCTACTTTTCTTGTACTTCCACTTTTTTGTTTATATATACAGGTTGACGATTTTTAGGCGTAATTGTATTTGACTCCAATATCAATCATGCAGAGTCTAATCTATGGGCAAAAAGGAATTGTTAGTAATACGGTCTTAATTGTCCCCTATTCGCTCTACCCTAATAATATACCCTATCACGTTGACTTCCACACAGTTCACCCTAAAAACTATCGTAGGAATTGTGGAATTCATCGCGATAAACCAACCAAAGTGCTTCATCTTCACCTATCATCCCTCATTGGTATACCAGCGTATACCGATAGCGCAGGCGGGGGTCGCCGTTTCGTTTCATTCATTAATTTATTTTTTAATCGGGAAAACGATTGTACCCTGATTGTTCATGTGGTTGTCTCTAGAAATCATCATGATTAATGTATTTTAAATCACACACAATAGGCCAACTGCCTTCATACTCATTGTTTCATCCTTTACTACAGTCACGCTTCTTATATCATCAGCATTGGTATATCATCTCTACGAGCTACAAAGCAGTGCAGAGACATTCTGTATTCTATAAGTCTATGTCGCAACGTATGCAGCTCTATGCTTGTTATTTATTTTAGTTACTTAGTTTACTACTATCTTCCGCTACGGGAAATTGCATCTTATTTCGATATTTTATCATCATATCAGCCTGTTACCACTGCTGAACTATGGCACACCCATGAAGAAAAAGAAGGGAGATTGTTAGTTTATATATTTTGTTTTTTGTTTTGTTTTTTTTTTGTTTTCATTCTTTTGTCTCTTTTATTGTGTATTATGTATATGTTTTTTTTTATTGTAATTTGTGTGCTGTAAGTGGTGTAAATAAATTATCTATCTATCTATCTATAATCTTCCCCCTTAGGGAGGGTTTGCTAGTAGTTGCCACCCTTGGTAAGCAGATTGGCAATCGCAGTCAGGCTTTAGATATGTTTAAGAGGGACGCTGCTGCCAAACCTTTGTCCTTTTAATACATACTTTGCCTAATCCTACAGGAATTAGGAAAGGTTACACTTCTTCCAAGTTTTGCAGGATCTATAATAAGAAGTATCCTTCTCCAGAGGGAGACTTTGTACAAAAGTCGTTTGCTTGGGTACCTCTGTCCCATTCGTGTTTCAACCGTAAAGCAGTTGTGTTTGCATGGCTGTTTCGGTTTGAAGGGATATGGCAGTGAATTTACAGGGAACAGAGGAATAACATCTGAGTCCTCAGGAATGGCAACGCATGGGCGGGTATCATGGGCGAAACAGTGTACTCTGTTATGTCTATAGTACTGCTCATATCTTTAGGCGACGGTTACCTTTTTCCATCAGGTGAGCCGTCAGCTTGTTTGCCATTCTAAGTTGTATAAAAAAAAGTATAATAATGGATTTAGAATGTCTGAAAAGTGGATACGGTTTTTTAATACGAGTTTAATTAAGACATTGATTATCATAATTATCTTAAAACGATTGATGTTATTGCATCACTGTAATTTAATATACGAAGAAGTTCATTACACCGTTTAAAATTTCATTAAAACAGGTTTATTTGGACGGAAGTTAAACGAGATTCTAAACACCTGTTATAATTCAGAGTTAATTATTGACTGGCATTTCTATGATCCCATTTGAATTTGATACTAGCAGTGCATCCGTTCACTAGATAAAATAATACATCCTCTTAAATTTACATTGCAATTGTAACTATTGTTTTACAGTTAAAGTATTAAAGGAAACAGTTCCTTGTTTGCATATATAGGACATAAATGTACTGATATTATTAGTTTTATGGAGTCGCTTTTAAATTTTCGTGCATGTACGATATTATATTGGAAAATTAAAAGAGTTTCAATTCAATTCAATCATTTATTGCTATTACATGTTGTAACAATATAGGTCTTAAGTTATTAAAAGTATAGAATCAACATGAACCCTGGAAGGGCACAGCGAGCACATTAATAAATATTTCATAAAGTATATATATATATATAAATTTTTACATTATATATATATATATATATATATATATATATATATATATATATATATATATATATATCTGTCGGAAAGTTCGTATAAAAGTGTTCTGGAATTGGGGAGGCCAGGTAAGTGCAGGACCCCTTCCTTATGTCCCTAACAATGCTTCAGTTCTGGTCTGACCGCCGTTACTGGCTTGTCACGCCATCTGTGAAGTTACCTCTTAACGAAACCCCGTCGGCATGGAGCCCGCTTACGTTGAAGAGCAGCGCGTCGTAATCAAGTTTCTCTCGAAACTCGGCAAGAACGTGAAATTTTTGCCGATCTCAGAACAGTTTATGGGGATGATTTCACCGTCCACAAGTGGCTAAAAAGATTCAGAGAGGGCCGAGAAAGCGTTCAAGATGACCCACGTTCAGGACGTCCTACCACTTCACATTCCGACGAAAACGTGGAAAGAATTCGAACTTGTGTTAATGGGGACCGTCGTTTAACGGTCAGACAGGTGGCTGAAGAGCTTAATTTGGGCAAAACCGTGGTCCACGAAATTCTAAGAAACGAACTTCAAATGAAAAAAATTTGCGCCAAGATCGTTCCGTGAGTTTTTGAGTAAAAAGTCCATTACGGTGACCGAACAACCCCCCTATTCGCCGGATTTGGCCCCGTGTGACTTCTTCTTGTTCCCAAAAACCAAATTGGTACTTCGGGGGCGGCATTTGGGGGACATAAATGAGATAAAAAAAGCTACGACGGGGCAGCTGAGAAACCTACAACCAGAGGACTTTCAAGGAGCCTTCTCACAGTGGAAACGGCGTTGGCACAAGTGCATTATGTCACAGGGGAGTAGTTTGAAGGGGATAAAATTGATTTACCTGAATAATTGTAAAATAAAATTTTTAAAAAACTTTTATACGTACTTTCCGGACAAACCTCGTATATCGTCGATTAACATTAATAAATAAAACATTATTACATTGAAACAAATAGGTACAAATACAATTAAATTTTTCATTGAAAAATTCCTATACGATTGTATACATTATGCTTCCCTATTATATCGTAACAGTAAAAAAAAAAAAAGCAAAATTGTTAAAAATTGTGCCATTCTCCAATTATCTATAAAAGTACCAATTATAAATAGTATTACTTAATTAGGTATGATTAGTAGATGTACAAGATCTTACGACCCCTTTGCAGCTATTGATAGATTACTCTAAATTATTTAATCGTATACAATTAATGCTTATCATAAAATCCTCTAGAGTCTAGTCTAGACTTGCACCTTTGCTATATATTTTATTCATTATAATATAGATTTGTTTGTTTCAATATTTTTTTTATACAACTTAGAATGGCAAACAAGCTGACGACCCACGTGATGGAAAGTCGTAGACATGAGCAGTACCATGGACATAACAGAGACTGTTTCGCCCATGATACCCCCCATGCGTTGCTATTCCTGAGGACTCAAGTGTTATTCCTCTGTACCCTGTAAATTCACGCCATATCCCACCCTTCAAACCGAAACACAGCCATGCAAACACAACTGCTTCACGGTAGAAACACGAATGGGACAGAGGTATCCAAGCAATCGTTAATTGTACATCTCCAAACATGCATTTATTTATTTATACCCAGGATACAGTTAAAAATTACAATTGTCATGTACAATGAAATACCTATATCAATTTGCTAAGTTCAACCATTTCTTGTGTGCTTAAAGAAAAAACAGTGACAGCGTCCGGTTCCGCCAGGACGTGGAATATTTACATCGACTCGAGTCGTATCCAATTGTTTCGATGCAACGTTTTATTCGATTTCTGTCTCTCGATCCCCGAGTTGGAATGTGTGAAGTATTACCGCGTTGAGAGAAGCGTTTATTTATGCTGCAAATTACTTTGTTGTATATTTGACGGGCCGTAAAATATTCTTGCGCGGTTCGTTTTCATTTATGACCATCTGTTCATTCATCGTTAATATTATTAGTAGTTAGTACAATATTATTTGTATATTTGTATCAATAAAAATAAAGGTTTCATTAGCAACTTTATAGCTAGTTTTTTTGTAATGTTTTGGCAATGGACGCCAAGTACCGTGCAATAGATAGATAGATACTCTTTATTGTTTCCCCCAAAAGATTACAATAGTAAACTTATTACAGATACAAACAATTACAAGAAATAATCACAATGAGAAAACAACGGGCGACCTTATCGCTAAGAGCGATCTCTTCCAGGCAACCTTTGGATGGAGAGGAGTAATTATAAACAGTTTGATCGAAATATCAAAGTATTGGTTTGAAAATTACAGTTTTCAAGATTTATACAATGAAATATTTTTATTATATTTAATATAATAAAGAGAATTGAATGGTCAAGGGATGGGCAGCAGTGTGCTTCTTAAAATATCACTAAAAGCCTAACCGCAGTTGCCAACCTGCATTCCAAGAGTGGCAACTATAAACAAAACTCCCCAATAGTGAGAGATAGGCCTCTCCCAGCAGTGGACAGATAATTGCTGATATCATATGATGATGATGATGACCTAAAAAGCATTACAACAATGTATAACTTAGCTATTTACAGAATCAAAGTAAGCGATCTTGTCGTTCATTCCGTCAACCATGTCTTTCCTTGGTTTATTCCTCTCGGAACATAAATAACCGATTTAATATTCGACTTTCACTTCTGTAGTTTCATTGTTATTGGCGTCCGATCTTGTTGTTAGAAAATCCTTATATATTTTAGACCTTAAAACGACGGAGGAGAGGATATGGGTTGAAAATTAACTTTTCTAATTGGAAATGCATGCCAACAGTTGCTAGAGCCTCTTTGCACTGAGCGTTATCCGTTTTACGACTGTACCTTAATAGAAGCGGCAGGTTATGTCTTACAAGCTTGTGGTTATCGTTGTGCCATTGTATTTTTGTTCTTACTGTTCTAAATATAGAGATTAAAATTGAAGTAGTTTTATATGTAAGCGTTTTTGATTAGTACGCTTTAGTGCAGTGAGAATTATTTTTACCTTAAAATTGAAAGCTTCTTGGTATTTTTGGGATAAGGTCATCATAAGTTATATTAGCAAGGTAATTTACATTTTGTGCTATTTGTTTGTCACTAAAGTTTGAGTTTTTTAATAGCTTTTCTTAGTTATAAAATAATGCCAATTAATTTTTTCGGCCATTTTTACAAATCAGAAATAAAATTTTTTTTAGAATAGTTATTGGTATTAAAGTTTGTGAATTACTAGATACGACTACTTAATGAGTATTTAATTAAATTAAATAAACAAAATAAGTTCTTCTCTATCTTTTTTTTTTAAGAGAACAATATTCTAAATTCCATATTAGAGTTATGGGAAAAATGTAAATAAGTACCTGAACCGACATCACTCGTGGTGAAGTCACCTATTTTGATTTAAAAATAAAAAAAAGTAAGCGAAAAAGTAAAGAAAATGGTAAGTTTTTTAAATAAAAAAAATTCTGTGTAACTATTTTATAAATAACGCAGCCAACAAACATATAAATATATAACCGATTTAAAAACCCCTCTTTTTTGGAGTCGATTGGATAAATATATATATATATATATATATATATATATATATATATATATATATATATATATATATATAATATTTTATTCGATAGGCGAAGAATTTTCAAATCCTTACCAACGTTTGAGTTATAATAACATAATCTCAAAATATCCAGGATTCACAGACTTTACAGTTACAAAAATACGAATAGATTCACGAACGGGAACGGCTAATGTAGATTTAGCAAGGATTTTCGTTTTGTATGCAAAAGCAAGTACATTTTTCGAATATTTCCTCAAATCTCGCGTTATTAACGGAGCGTAGCAGCTTTAACGTCAAAAAATACAAAAGAGCAATGCTTTTATCATTACTGGTATCATGGTAAGAGGAAAACTTGTTATTTAGGGTAAAAAGTCGACATTTCGAATTACTCGGCCTTAATTAATTGATTCAGATGTACATTTACAATAAATACGAATATTTTTGTCGACGTTTGAAGCTTAGAATGTTCTTAATTATGACTTATTAATAATCTGATTAAAAGGACTTCTAACTCTAAGCAAGCTGGATTTAATTTATCAATAAATAAATGAGTATTTTTTACCATATCAGTCGTTAATTATCTACTGCTAAATATAGGCTTCCTCCTATTGAAGGGTTTTGCCAGTAGTTGCCACGCTTGGCAGGCGGATAAATCGAAGTTAAGCCTTGGTTATGTTTTAAGAGGAAAGTTGCATCTCTCGACTATTAAATTCCCTTAGTTGCCTCTTATGACAGTCACTGGAAAGGAAAGGGTAGCTTATTCTATGCTTAGACCACACGGCAAGTGTATTTTCCTAATAGATAATTAATTATTGTACATACTTGGAAACGATATACGGAGTTAGTATATGTGTAAATAATTTTTAATTTACAGTTTCGATATTATGAGATTCTAAAATGATCTTGTCTTGTTATGTCGGTCTAGGAACTTCAGGAATTTTGGTCTACATATTGCAGTCAACTTTATATGTATTTATAAGAATCCAGCCTGAAAGTACAAGTTCTTGAAACTTGGAGTTTTGCATACGTTTTCTACTATAATCACATTTCTCAGCCATGAGAATACAATTAAGAAAAAGATACTGTCTCTGATCTGAGTTTAAAAGTTTGTCCTTCGACAATAAAACCCAATGTATCATTATTATTGTCCAAATTTATTTCCTTACAACATATATTTATGGAAAAAGCATAAATGTTAAAATCCATGCTTATGCTTATAACTTTTATAACCCTTTACAAAATTTTCATTGTGCATCCGTTTTGCTGACTGTTAAATATTTCATTTTAATCTTAGCATAATATTAAATTCGTGCACGCTTCACGTTGTACCTATCGGTACAACATAAAGATTAGCGGAGCTAAAATTTTCAAGCGCAGTGCCCCAAGGCAGCAACATAGGCCCGCAACTATAAGTGGTGCTCGCAGTGCTTCTACGTGGTTTGCAGGTTGCAAGTAACTCAGGCAATCATATCATCTCGGCAATCACCGGGTCGTTTTGTTTGTTGTACACTTCACCTGCGGGGTTTTGTCAGACCAAATTATCAGCCAGGGTATTACTGTACTTGCAACTACAAATTTTCTTACAACTTTTTGTCTTAATCTGCATGGATGGCTCGTGCACTTAATGTTTTCTGGATTATTATTTATATAAAATGAAATATTATTTCTCATAAATAAGATCACGGTTGGTTTATACTTAACAATAACTTTGTTAATTTCTATATTTATGGTATGTATAAATGGGCAACGGAAATTGAATGAATTTGTTGTATTTGTCGTTTGCGACAATTGTTTTGACTTGATTCGTTAATCTTATTCAGAGCGAGTACGGTACTTACGTTGATGTTTTGACTTCCCTATTATTAAATTCCCGTTGTTTCGTTTTCTTTATTTTATTTTTTAAGCAATTTAGAATGGCAAGAATGACAAACAAGCTGATTGCCCTCCTGATTGGAAGTGGTAGTAGTCGTCGCCTATAGACATGAATAGTATCGTAGACATAACCGTGATGCTGTGTCATCCATCATACCCTTCATATGTTGCCACTCATGAGAAATGAGGTGTTATGTCTCTGTACCCTGTAATTTCATTGCCATATATCAAATTTACTATTTATATGTAAATGGTTAAAAAAATGAACATGAGTTTTAAACATGTTATTGTTTATTCCAATTACTACTTTATTCACCTTGTGATAACTATAAAAGATGTTTATGAAACATTTATATTTATAGAATTATAAACATTACCGAATTAAAGTAGTAGCCAACCAAATTTATTATAAAATACAAAATTATTTATTATACACTAGATCAAAGGCTTAAATTATTCGAACTCGCAATTCCTGTTTCCAAAATATAACCGCACGATACTCTGTGTTTACTCAATCAAAACGATTAGCCTGAACGATGGTTTGAGTATTATTATTTGTTTAATATTTGCCGACATTTTCTGCTCCTGCACGAATCCCCCGTCGTCGGTGTAGGGCGAAAATCTCTCAATGCGCCGTGATCCGGCTCTTTGCCCGCGGCTACCTTTGATTGGGAGCATAGCTCACGACTTGTTTTGCATTTTTCACTATTATTATGTACGCTTTTCTACAATTATGATTTATTATAACTATCGTCATTATCTTGTTTGTTGTTGTGTATATACGATATGTATTTATGTAGTTTGTGTTTATTTTTATGTATAAATTTGTGTTTGCAAAATGAATTGCCCCTTTGATATTGGCAAATTTAGAATAGAACCCAACAGAAGAATAAAGCTTATCGATTGCAGAATAAAATCTCAAACTTCGTTCAAAATCGGCAAAGATATTGCACAAAAAATACAGACGAATTGAAAATCTCATCTTTTTGAAAGCTCCCTTTCTCTGCTAGACAGTCAAAGCTCTGAAATTCAAAGCTAACTTGTTAATTTGTGTAATATATAGGTATTCCGAGTTTCTTGTTAAACATTTCTATAACTTTAGTTTTTGCTTATTTGGAGAAACTTGAACGGCAACTTGACTAACTTAATTTGAATTTGTTCCTCGATGAATGTTAAGCTGTTGAAAAGTTAGTTGGAACCTGTAAAGTATAGAGTTTGTTAAGAGTCGGCGACCTGTCGGAAGCTTATTGTGTGAACTTTTCCCATCAACATAAGTGTTTTGTGTCAAGATTTTCCATTGGATTTTTATTTAGATTAAAAATACATAAATTGATAATGTTAAAGATAAAAATAACAACATTGACAGATTATTTACAAATATTTATATAATCTAAATATAGGTAATTTTTTTCTATCGGATGAAAATGGTATGGTAACCCCGCCTGCGCTAACGGGATACGCTGGCGGAACACCAATGAAGGGTGATAGATGAGAATGAAAACAGGCCAGTTAACCCATCATGATGAATTCATCAGGAATTAACCATGATAGTTTCCAGGGGGAACCATGAGGTGGGCGACCTAGTTGGGTATATTGCTAGCAATGGGATTCTCAGTCTCCATTACTAACAATTCCTTTCCCCCCGCTAATTTGTCAATTAGCTTACAAAGTAGACCGGTTTTTGAGGCTCGATGCTCTATCTATATAATCTAATTATGTATACTGTAAGTGAATATACAAAAGTGAATATAAACAAATAAAGGCTCTATTATTACGTGTTAAGGCACGGAACCCTGCAAATCGTACATCAAACGTGCATTTTTGCCCTGGAGCAATGTTAATTAACCTCTTCTGCTGTTGACTCCTGTGTAGCGCAGTTAAACGTCGGGTTATTTATTATTGATCATACAATACGTTAGCATGTAGAATTAATATTTGTGCGGTTGTAAATTGTATAGATTAATCAGTGCGGAAACATATTGAGGTGGCTTTTCGCTACGTTTGTTAATGCATGATATTTCGGCCAGTAATTTGTGATGCGAATTTATACATGAGTAACTGTGGTTATTGCCTTTTGTTTGTTAATATTATGTACATCTAAATTAACGTAATAAATTAGCTAAGTTTGTTTGTTTTTTTTTTATACCACAAGGTGGCAAAAAAGCATTTTTTTTATACTACTTAGAATGGCAAACAAGCTGACGGCCCACCTGATGGAAAGTGGTAACCGTCGCCTATAGACATGTGCAGTACCATGGACACAACAGAGTATACTGTTTCGCCCATGATACCCCCCATGCGTTGCCATTCCTGAGGACTCAGGTGTTATTCCTATGTACCCAGTAAATTCACGCCATATCCCACCACCCTTCAAACCGAAACACAGCCATGCAAACACAGCTGCTTCACGGTTGAAACACGAATGGGACAGAGGTACCCAAGCAAACGACTTTTGTACAGTCTCCCACTGGTGAACGTAAGTTACGTCTACGTAAGTGTAATAATAAGTCTACGTAAGTAAGTAATAAGGAACTTGTACCACAATCCTTCGTTATTACTTTTCACCATCTGTCGCTGGCTCTTTTGGCTCAACATGGCCAGTCTATTTTAATTTCAAGCCTAAGATTATTCCATATTTTTTTATTTTATTTCATAAAAAATCCTTCATTTTCATCTTAAATTACTTTTATTAAGCTTTACGACTAGTTTTTTTTTTTTTTTAAATAGAAAGTGTTTTTTTTATTTTACAGGTAAATTACATTTTATAGACAATAAACCAAGTACGTAATTATTTATTTGCTTTTATTTCGTGTTTTTTCGTATGTCTAATCATATGTTGTCAATTTAATACATTCTCATTACTTTATCATTAAGTTTATTTTATTTTTTTTACTTTTGTGGCTGTAATGGAGAGGAAAAAATATTTTTTTATGACTTACATAGACTCGTAGTTTAAAAATTATAGGAATTAATACTTTTACAATTTATTTATTTATTTATTTCTGTGGTACATCAACAGATTATAAACAAAACTTTTAACAATAGAATACAACAGTAGCATTATAAGTTCGCAATCCAATTATAGTTGTACTCAACATTTATTTATTTATTTCTTATTGCATTCCATAATATAATTTGTAGATAACATTTCAATTATGGACCGTGTTGGGCACAGCAAGTAGGAGAGAGGAGGACAACACTTTTTTCACTTTAGAAATAGTCTAAGGATCTGTTACAATATTAACCAGTCATTGAAATTATATCACGATAGCTACGTATTTTCTTATTATTATTATTATTCATTATTTAAGTATCGGTGTGTATGTATTCATGTCGTAATTGTTATTAGTATTATATAGTTATTTAATATATTCTGTAGTTTATAATTATTTATATTTGTTCGCGACATTATTTGTATATATCGTAATTTATAGTTGTTAAGTCCCTAGTTAATCGTTTCTGTATTCTGTTATTTTATATAGATTTACATAGATTTAAGATAGTGTAAGTTAAATAAAGTATTCCTTTGCGTGTTGTCGTTATTACCTACGAATAGAAATTGTAACAATAAATAGAATTAAGAAATTGTAAATTGAAATAAAATAAATAAATAGACGCTATAGAGTACCGATCTGAAGAGACACGCGTCTCGTTCATTTTCGCCCCGTCCCGCTCGCACAGATCGCTATCGCGAGTTGGAAACGTTATCGTGCGAGCGGGCGGGTATAAAGATAGGCCGCCTCCCGTCGAGCGGCATTCGCTTCCGGGCAGCGACGCACTACACTCGAGAAGATAATAGGACAAGAAGAAAAAATACTCTCTATCAGACGGTACCGGAGGCTTCAGAATAGTAATCCCTGTGTTTCACTCCAGCCTGAACCAACGCCCCTACAGTCCACGCTCACCGAACGGCAGTCCACACCGTTCATCGTGGTCCTTCGAGCCGGATTGCTGGAGGAACACCGTTGGTACATCGAGAAGCCGGATCGCTGGAGGAAGACCATTCTGAAGCCGGATCGCTGAAATGCCGACTACGAGAAACATGAAGTCGTCGCAACAAAAAATCGCCGTCACCGAAGCCACAACGTCCGCCGCCACCACGTCGACTACGGCCGCCGGAACGCTGTCCGTCGCTGCCACGCCGTCCGTTGCTGCCACCACGTCGTCTGCGGCTGTCAGAACGTCATCTGTCGCTGCCACGTCGTCTACCGCCGCCACCACATCGACTACGAACACGTCCGGCGATACGACGACCACAGGAGCCACGGAGACTACCGAAGCCACAGGAACGACAGAGGAGACAGCAAGGAAGAAGGAACCGAAGCACGGCACGGCACGCACGGTTCGCACCACGGCCTCGCAGAAGAAGAAGGCTCTGGCCAAGGCACGGGAGGAGCTACTTCGAAAGGAGGTGGAATTGGCCGCTGCACGTGTCGCCGCCCTGGAAGCCGAATCAGAGGACGACGAGGAAATAGAAGACGACGACGCTACCGTCAGAAGAGAACGAACGTCGGATTGGGTTCATCGAAGCACGCTAGCACTCACGATGGAGCCGCATGTACCAGAGATAGAAGAAGTCACCGGCAAGCGTCAGGGGTTCGTCCCATCGAGACCCGTTGAAGAGGATTCGAGAGCGCCGCCGCCACAGCCGAGCAGCGACGCACTTCACCGGGACCACGCACGCCACGTTGACCCACATGCCGCCATGCCTACGATAGCAGCAGCGATGCAGTCGATGAAGAAGGAAGAACCGGTGCTGAAGGTGGGCATCGATTGCAATGAGTTTGCGATCGCCATGCAGATGGCCGCTCGCAACATACTGCCCTCCACAGCGTCAAGAGTCACCGAGTTGCCAGTCTTCAATGGATCGTCGAGCGAGTGGTTACCATGGAAGATGGCCTATGAAGAAAGCGCAAGTCAACACACAGAACAAGAGAACCTAGCAAGACTGCGCAGAAGTTTGAAGGGGGCCGCAAAGGACGCGGCACGCTCCCTATTCGTCGGGTCTACGACCGCAGAAGAAGTGATGAAGATGTTAGCCGCGAGGTTCGGCCGCCCTGGAGCACTCGTCACAGCCGAACTGAACAAACTCCGCGCGCTACCACGACTCTCGGACAACGCAAGAGACGTCTGCCTCTTCGCAAGCAAGGTGCAGAACGTCGTCGCCACGATACGAGCGCTGAACAAGAGTCACTACCTCTACAATGAAGAAATAGTGAGAAACGTCACAGAGAAGATGCCGTCGGTACTACGCTTCAAGTACTACGATTTCGCCAACGACCAACCGGAGGGACAACCGGACCTCATAACACTCTCTCAGTTCCTGCAAAGGACCGCCGCACGATGTGGAAACTTCGCCCCCGCCGAGGAGATACCGTCCGAAGACCGGCGGGAGTCCGCTCCTAGGAAGACGGCGAAGACATACACGACGCAGGAGAAACCCGCTACACCACCGTGCCCGATGTGTCGACGAGAGGGACACGCTCCATCGGACTGCAAGACGATGAAGGAAGCGGACACATCGGCGAGATGGGAGTTAGCGAAGACTCATAGGCTGTGTTTCCGTTGCCTCAAAGTGAGAAGATTTCGCCACGCCTGCAAGAGCAAGAGATGTGGAGTAGATGAGTGCACGCAGACTCATCACCCTCTGCTGCACACCACGCGACAACAGCCGGAGAATGAAGTAACAACACACGTCGTCGAGGACAAGTCCGCCGCAGTCACCGCATCAGCAAGGGAAAACGACAAGATCGCGTTCCTGAAGATCCTGCCGATACGAGTCACCGGTCCCACGGGAACGTGCGACACCTACGCGCTACTGGACGACGGGTCGACTTGCACCATCATCGAGACGACGGTGGCGGAGCGAATCGGTGCTACGGGTCCCCCCGCACCATTCTACATGGAAGGTGTGGCCGGGGCACGGATCAACGCAGCTCAATCGACGCGTGTTCACTTCAAGATCCGCGGGCGGAATTCACAAGAATACACAGTGGGGGCACGGACGATGGACAGACTGCAGTTATCACCGCAGTCGGTACCACGCAGCGTCATCAAGGGCTGTCCACATCTGCGGGACATAGAGAGGGAATTGGTCTACGAAGAGGGCAAACCGACGGTACTGCTGGGGCAAGACAACTGGCACCTACTGCTGGCCCACGAAGTCAGAAGAGGATCCGACACGCAGCCGGTCGCATCACTCACCGACCTGGGATGGGTACTGCACGGTACGAGTCGCGGCAGGACAAGACAGCAGGTGCACAGAATCAGCCACATAGTGACGACACATGAAGAGGAACAATCGATGGAAGAAATGATGAAGCAACATTTCGCGCTCGAATCGCTGGGGATCGCACCGAAGAGGTCTTACAATGAAGAGGAACGTCGCGCCCTACGCATTTTAGAAGAAAAAACTCGTCCGTTACCGGCGGGAGGATACGAGACGGGGTTACTGTGGAAGAAGGACGACCCTGTGCCGCCGGACAACTATGAATCGGCAATGCGACGTCTCCAACTGGTCGAAAGGAAATTCGACAAAAACGAAGAACAGTGGCCGCGTGAAGATAGTTCAAGCGACGATAGTCAAGCGAAAACGGGAGAAGAACGCGTACACAAGCCACAGAACGCGACGCAGTTGTCTATAGCATTACCCGATCCGTCACGTTTTTCTAATTGGTTGAAACTTGTTCGCAGTTCAGCACGAGTGTTGCAGTTCATCGACCTCCTGCGACCGACCAGTCAACGCTGTACCGCCATCCGAAAGAGGAACAAGAAGAAAGAGAGCACCGACCCCACTTGGACCCGCACGAAGAAAGTCGATAGAGAGAAGACGAAGATGAAAATCAAGAACAGCAATAGTCCATCTGTGTGTTTCATCCCCATAGACACACACTACCTAGATCGCGCGCGACGGCTATGGATTCGCGCGATACAACAAGAGGCGTTCGGCGACGAAATCGCAGTATTGAAACAAGGGAAACAGCTGCCGTCATCCAGTCGACTCATACAGCTGTCGGTCGTCATAGACAACGACGACATTCTGCGACTTCGATCGAGAATAGCGGCCGCCGCCGATTTGTCAGCCGAGCAACGAGAGCCCCCCATCGTCGACGGAAACCACACCTGGGTGCGCCTATACATCGCATGGGTGCATCGGAAACTTCACCACGGCGGCTTCGAGATCACCACGAACGAGGTGCGACAACACTTGTGGGTGTTGCGCCTACGACACGCCGTCCGCAGTGAACTGAAGAGGTGTCAGCTGTGCCGCCTACGAAGAGCAAGACCGGCGCAGCCGTCAACGGGCAACCATCCACATAGCAGGCTGGCGCATCATCAACGACCGTTCACGTTCACCGGCCTAGACTACTTCGGGCCTATGACCGTGACAGTGGGCCGCACTCACCAGAAGCGATACGGAGTGCTCTTCACCTGCCTAACGACGCGCGCAGTCCACCTAGAAATCGCCGGCAGCCTCAGCACGGACTCCGCCATAATGGCCCTGCGGCGCTTCATAAGCCGCAGAGGGTGTCCCACTGAGCTATGGTCCGACCAAGGCACCAACCTCAAAGGTGCTGACGTCGAACTGAAGAAAGCAGCCGAGGAAGCCATCCAAGAAGAGTCATCAGTCCATTTCATCCGGTGGCGCTACATTCCCCCGAGCGCACCCTTCATGGGAGGTGCGTGGGAACGGCTGGTGCGTAGCGTGAAGACCGCACTAGCCGCTACGTTGAACGAGCGGGCGCCCAAGGAAGAAGTCCTCCACACTCTGCTGGTCGAGGTCGAGCACACCCTCAATAGTCGACCGCTAACCCACGTGTCAACATCGGCAGACGACGACAGCGCCCTAACCCCCAATCACTTCATATTGGGCGGTCCATCGCGCGTCCCACTGCCAGGCAGCTTCACAGAGAGCGACGCGGCGGGACACAAGGAGTGGCGTGCCAGCCAGAGGCTAGCTGATTGCTTCTGGAACCGGTGGGTGAAGGAGTACCTACCCGAGTTGCAACACCGGCGGGAGCCCCGAGCTACACACGGAGCCATCAAAATGGACGACCTGGTCCTAATAGCTGATGGGACCTTGCCTCGCAACACGTGGCCGCGAGGCGTGGTGGTGGCGACCTACCCTGGACCAGACGGCGAGGTTCGAGCAGTCGACGTGCGGACGAACAAGGGCATCCTACGGCGACCCACTAAGAAGCTGATCATACTGCCCACATCGACATCGAGCGACGCGAACACGAGTTAACTCCAGCTACGAGAGCTGCGGCGGGAGATTATGTTCGCGACATTATTTGTATATATCGTAATTTATAGTTGTTAAGTCCCTAGTTAATCGTTTCTGTATTCTGTTATTTTATATAGATTTACATAGATTTAAGATAGTGTAAGTTAAATAAAGTATTCCTTTGCGTGTTGTCGTTATTACCTACGAATAGAAATTGTAACAATAAATAGAATTAAGAAATTGTAAATTGAAATAAAATAAATAAATAGACGCTATAGAGTACCGATCTGAAGAGACACGCGTCTCGTTCATTTTCGCCCCGTCCCGCTCGCACAGATCGCTATCGCGAGTTGGAAACGTTATCGTGCGAGCGGGCGGGTATAAAGATAGGCCGCCTCCCGTCGAGCGGCATTCGCTTCCGGGCAGCGACGCACTACACTCGAGAAGAAATAGGACAAGAAGAAAAAATACTCTCTTCAGACGGTACCGGAGGCTTCAGAATAGTAATCCCTGTGTTTCACTCCAGCCTGAACCAACGCCCCTACAGTCCACGCTCACCGAACGGCAGTCCACACCGTTCAATATTCATATTGTAAAATTAATTAATAAATAGTTTGATAATAAAATTTCAGCAATGTCAGTTTTAGCTATGTCTTAAATCATTATCAATTCATAATTAGTTATTTATTTATAAATTACAAGATAAATTCTGCTTGTCATTCAAGTATTCCTCAATAGTATAGAGATGAAACAGAACAGGTTGATTTCTAATACAAAAAAGAATGAATTATTATTTATCTAGAGAGAGAAACAGGTAAATTATTGTATATTATCTGTCCACATGATAACTTTAATTCTTGTTTTTAATCTGTACCAAACTAGACAGATTCTGAGGTGCTATTTCTCTGAACCTATCTTATAAACTAAAATTTGATTTGATAGTTTCGATTATAGCTTACAGATAAACTAAATTTATAATAATTATGACTAATACCTATAGGGGAATAGAACGAAGCAAGGAAATATACTGCTTTTTTATTTTTACGTATTGTCTGGGCCCATAACCATTGTAGTGAGTCACAGTGGAAAAAAATAGTTTTTACGAGCAACAATATATATAATACATAAAGATTTAAGACAAGACAACCATTTGAATGAAACCAAAATACAATATAAAAAATAAAAATAATAAAATTTAATAAAATTTTGTAGAACTTTTATTTACTATTTAAATAAAAAAGAAATTATTTAAAATAAAGATTTCGCTGTAATGTCTTATTGAAATATTATTTTTAAAGATAGGTTTCTAGGTCTGAAGCTTCGAAATCGACCCCAATGTTTTTAAACTTAGTATCAAAATTGTATAGGCCCATATGAATATAGGGAAATAAGACTGTCTAGTAGTTAGCATCAGTGGCAAGTGATTTAGTGGAACATTAAATTAATAAACGCAGATGTGATGTATCGGATGTGTCGAGTGAAATTCACGCGGTACATTACTCATTGTCGCGCGGGATGCTGCCCTCATCACTCACCACACAATCTGTATTATGTAATCTTAGCTAAGAAAAACTCGATTATGGTAACATAGAATAGGACTTGAAGGGTATCTTAGGTTATATAGATAGAGTGTCTACATACAAATGCTTCGAGAAAAACGGGTCAGCTTTTTCATGCAATTTCGCGTGATAAATAGTTATGAATGTTTCCTTTATAACTTCTATATTCATTTTATTTCAGAAATTTTGCATCTTTTTTAATGAGAAAACACTCATTTTATTTATTAAATTTTTAAATATAGATATGTCAAGATACATTTAATGCGTAAGTATATAGAACACTGATAAAAAAATGAGCTAATTTAACAATTAGCTGACAAATAGTTGACCTGGGGGGAAAGGATTGTTTGCAATCGAGTTTGACAGCCCCATTGCTAGCAATATCCGCCCTATCAGGTCGACCTCCACGTGGTTCCCCCTGGAAACCATCATGGACAATTCTCGTTGAATTCGGGCTAGATGAGGTATAGATATATAGGTGCCTTCGATTTCCCCCTTCCCTCCTTCCCTTGTCCTCTTGGGCAGTTATCAGAGGGCCTACCATGAAATGTTTTCTGAAAATTCGGAGCCGAACGTAACAATAGGTTTTCCCAAGAGACTACAGCATGGGGTTCTTCAAAAGGGGGGTAAAGAGGTTTCTTCAGGGACGGCAACGCGCGCGTAATACCTCTGGTATTGCAGGCGTTCATAGGCTACGATAACTGCTTACCATCAGGTGGACCGTATACTTGTTTGCCACCTCAGTGGTATAAAAAAATACATAATATATACCGTATAAAAATATTGAAATTCTGTTCCTTTGGATTTTTATGATAGTATTTATGACGAACGAAATATTAAGTTCCATTTACTGGGCCGATCTAGTATGAATAAAAACACGAAATTGAGTCCGAAAATTCGGAATTTCATTTCATGGTAAGCCCCCCCCCCACCCCCACTTTACTACAATTTACCAGGTATGCTGTGAAGGTAGGCTAGGCTTGTTTGCTTCGTCAACGTACACGTTTTTTTTTAAATCGTACCGTAAAACCCGCCGGCTGCACTTTCTCAGCTCGGCTCAGTTCTGCATGAATGGCATGATGTTCAGTGACTTTTTTTTTTATTTTGTTAGCGAATCGCAACGCTCGAACGAGCGTGACGGGCCGAACGAAACGCCGCCAGCTGCCTCGAGCACGTCTCATTATGTACTCAGTAGTGGTTTTAGCGGTTGGAAACCAGATCTGAAATGTGAAGAGACAGATTTGTATGACAGGAATCGAAAGCATTATTAGTTGGGGGCTAACGGTCCACTTGACAGGGCTTTTTTAATGCAACTTAGAATGGCACACAAGCTGACGGCTCACCTGATGGTAAGTGGTATCCGTCGCCTATAAACATGAGCAGTACCATGGACAGAATAGAGTATACAGTTTCGCCCGTAATACCCCCCATGCGTTGCTATTCTTGAGAACTCAGATGTTATTCCTCTGTACCCTGTAAATTCACTGCCATATCCCAACCTTTAAACCGAAGCACAGCAAATAACTGCTTAACGGTTGAAACACGAGTGGGACAGAGGTGCCTAAGGAAACGACTTTTGTACAAAGTCTCCCTCTAGTAAGTAGGTATATAGGTACCCTGTCCAGTTGACCCCCACGTAGATCCCCTGGAAACCATCGTGGTTCATTTCTAGTGAACTGCGGGTCTACCATGAAATGAAATTCCGAAATTTCGAACTCAATTTCGTGTTTTTGTTTATACCAAAATCGGACCAATAAATGGAGTTAAACATTTCGTTCGTCATACATCTTATCATAAAAGTCCAAAGGAACAATATTATAACATTTTTAATGTTTCCAAACGGCATGTTTTATGTAATTTTAACATCAAATTTCTGTTTAGTTTGACTCCGAAATTTCGGAAAACATTTCATGTTAGGCCCTCTGATCACGAGAGGTCCCCTGACATGCTTTTACACCTGATAGTGTATATTGACAGCACAGGCAGTGATACTATTTTTTTTTTTTTTTTTTTTTTAATGAGCGTACCCATTTTTCGGACAATTTTTTTAATGACTGTACCAATTAAAAAATGGTTTACCTATATGAATCCACGCCTGTGGCCCAGTGTCGCATAAAGATGACAGCTAAAATCACAGATCCCGCCCGCAGGCCCGTTAAAAAGCATTTCGTGGCCTTTTATTTATCACTTTCATATTAAAAAGAGATAAAAAAGCTCAAAAGCAACACGCGTTAATAATTTGTACTCGAATATTTATAACGCAATGCTCGTCCACTTCGCATATTTATATCTTGTTTAAAATTATTTCTTAGAACGACGACTCTGTCCGCAAACTTATTACTATAACGTACTGTTAAGTTTCAATTCATTACGAGATGCTCCTTTTAACGAGTCCAAAAACCTCTACGCAGATTATATCAAAGCGAAACGAGACAAATTTAATTCTATCTGTGGCCAGTCACAATTTATTTTTGGTTTTTCGAAATAAAATTCTATTTTCGAAACGGTCGGAAAGTGTTTATTTTCGAAAATGCAATCTGTTGACATTAATAAGATTGGGTTTGAAACGTTTTGGATCGGAAACAGTGACTGGTGATGGATACAGGAAACAGAATATATGAGTTTTTTTTAATGGATAATAATGGAATGGTAACCCCGTCTGCGCTATCGGTATACACTGGCGGGGTAGCAGTGAGGGATGAAAAGGCAGGTCAGTTAGCCCATCAAGACAAATGCAACCATAAATTAGTCAAGATGGTTTCCAGGGGAAACCGCATGGAGGTAGACCTGATAGGATATATGCAAGCTTTGGGAACTAACCTCCCCATTGATAACACTCCCTTTCCCCCCAACGTATGATTTTTTATTTTTATGGATGATTATGAAATGATCACTCCACCTGCGCTAACGGTATGTGCTAGCGGGGTACCAGTGAGGAATGATTGGTGGGGATGAAAAGGCAGGTCAGCTAGCCCATCGTGATCAATTCACCTGGAATTCAGCACGATAGTTTCCAGAGACCCTGGCCTTGCCTGCCTCCCCCCCTCCCACCCCTTCCGAACATCTCATATGTTCAACCAACTGAGCATCTAATAAATTAAAAACATACAATACATACTCGTCCATCACTGATAATAAAAACAAAAATGGCTGCTCTTGCAAAATGGCGGTCTTTTGACAGATATACTCCTGTGAGATAGATCTTTATCACTGTCTCTCAAAACGGTGACTCGAGAACAAATGACTGTATTAAAATAAATGATTGCTACATTATGTAATGTAAGGATTTCATATTCGCATCATGAGCATCATGTTTTGCATGTTTTACGAGAATATATCGGAATGTGAAGTCAATGAACAGAAAGTTTATATTCAGACAACGGCAGTAGTAAACGATGAACAGAGGTCTGCGGGTCTACCATGAAATGAAATTCCGAAATTTCGGACTCAATTTCGTGTTTTTGTTTATACCAAAATCGGATCAATAAATAGAGTTTAACATTTCGTTCGTCATACATCTTATCATAAAAGTCCAAAGGAATAATATTTTAACATTTTTAATATTTCCAAACGGCATGTACATATTATGTAATTTTGACATTGAAATTTGTGTTTCGTTTGACTCCGAAATTTCGGAAAACATTTCATGGTAGGCCCTCTGAAATAGTCCTTTTTCGACCGGTTTCAAAAAGAAAAAGGTTATTTTAATGTAAAATTCAGTAATAAAAAGCTAAAATTCATGTTTGAATGACATACATCTCAATATTTTTACGTATTTTGATTTTCATAGGATTAATAGAATAGGAATTAAAACAATGGTACTGTTTCGCTGATTTTGGCTATGATATTTGAAATGTGGCAAAATTTGGTTGCGAAAAGAAGTAATACCGCGACCCTCGTGAGTTGCCCTCAAGCGAGACATGTATCTTATTTTAAAAAGAAATGTATGCGATGGACCCTCTTTCGCCTCTGGCTGGCTGCTGTAATTGATTTCCTATATTTTTATTTTGATATAATGAATTACGAAGCTGGAATACATTTAGGAAATTAACAACCGGAAAACTATACATATATATATAATAGCTGTGTTTCGATTTGAAAGGTAGTATATGGCGAATTTACAGGGCACAGAGGTATAACACCTGAGCCCTCAGGAATGGCAACGCATGAGGGGTATCATGGGCGAAACAGTATACTCTGTTATGTCCATGGTACTGCTCATGTCTATAGGCGACAATTACCACTTTCCATCAGGTGGGCCGTCAGCTCGTTTGCCATTCTAAGTTGCATAAAAAAATAACTTCAGATTGGGTGAAGCTATCCTTTAAAGATGCTTATTTGTATCTGTTCACGTGTTTTTTTTTTGTTGGGTGAAAATGGTATGGTAATCCCGCCTGCGCTAACGGGATACGTTGGCAGAGCACCAGTGAAGGGTGATAGATGAGAATGAAAACAGGCCAGTTAGCTTATTATATTGAATTCATCAGGAATTAACCATGATAGTTTCCAGGGGGAACTGCGAGGAGGTCCACCTGGTTGGGTATATTGCTAGCAATGGGATTCTCAGTTTCCATTACTAACATCCCATTCCCCCCCCTGTCCACGTGTTTTATGAACAAACATAGCCGCCGTCTTGATGCCATATCAGTTCCGTCACGAATAGAGTCAGTATGTTTCTTGCGAAGTAATTTTTTTTTTTAAATTTGCAACAGCACAGCGCTAAGAGGTTTTATTGGATCGTGAAAGTAATGGGCTTTTTTCAATAAATCCTAAAGACACAATAAAGTAAGATACGTATTTACAAATGACTTCATGATCAAACACAAGGACTCTGAGACGGTCGGACTCTTCATCAAGATTACTGTCTCCGTGAATAAATTCCCACTGATACCCCAACGACATTGATCAATCGATTTTTCTGCACGAATCGATACCGCCGAGAATCGACTGGGAGGCCTTAACGTCTTGATTTATTTGCTAAGAATTTTACAGGTATTATACTATATTTATTGCTTTTAAAAATTATCGTTTTTTTTTTACTGGCAGTATTGTTTCGTTTTTTTTTTTTTAATACTGGCGGATGGCAAAGAAGTGAATTGACATGAGTAATGCTGTAGTTATTTTGCTTCTCTTATATAAAATAGTATTATTTATTGCAGAAATAATATGTTGCGGAATATTGAAATAATCTTTTACAATTTTTAATGCTTTTATTTTTCTTTTATGTTTATTTTTTTTGTACAAATTTTTTTTATTATTAAATATTGACAGTGGGGTCCTGGCATGGAATAGGCCACACCTTCCTTTCCCGTGGGTGTCGTAAGAGATGATTAAGGAACTTAATGGTCGAGGGATGAACAGTAGCGTTTCTTTTAAAACATCACCAAAAGTTTACTTTGCGTGACAAGTACCTACTGGCAAAACTCCTTAAGAGGAAGGCCTATGTTTGACAGTGAACAGTTTTAAAAGTGAAACGGTAAATAATATTTTTCATTATTCTCTTACCTAAATCAATTCCAAAAAAAAAAAATATAATAATGTAATAGATGCAACCGCTTTACTTAGTCATATAATTAAAAATTGAGTCCAACAAAAAAAAAAAACTATTTCAATTGTAATAAAAGATCAAAATAATAGGTAATTTGATCTTAAAACTAATAAATGATCTTAAAACGAAACGAACCAATCTGTAAGTATATCCTTTTAGATAAAAGAATTTTCCAAATACGTCCAAAAACTGACGGAGTTGTGAGGTAACAAACATGAAAAAAATACAACCGAATAGAGAACTCCCTTCTTTTTAAAGTCGGTTGAAAATATACACACGAATTGGGAAACACCTCACCTCAGGAATGGCAATGCATGGGGGGTACAAACATCATGGGCGAAACAGTATACTTTGTTATGTCCATGGTACTGCTCATGTCTATAGGCGACGGTTACCACTTTCCATCAGGTGGGCCGTCAGCTTGCTTGCCATTCTAAGTTGTATAAAAAAAAAAAATAATAATAATAATAAAAAACACCGCCCTTTAAAGTCGTTTAAAAACATAATCGCATCGTAGAAATTATTTCCTTCTCGAGAGAGGGAAAGCTGTCGAGTGGATCTCGGAAATGCCGGCTATCAACTAAATGGGACCCACAAAACACGCTTCACTGGCCACGAGAGTACTGAAATTCAAACATAGGCTTATAATTTGGAAATTTCTAAATTCATGCCAACATAATTTAACGAAAATGAAATGTAGGGAAGGGCTTATGATCCTTTGTATGGTTTAATTCTTCCAATGTCGTTTGGAATTAATTACCAATTCGTGTTTATTGAGGACGGTTATCAGTTTGTGTTTGCTAGGCTTACTACGAATGGTAATAAATAGTCCAGAGATGCTATTTTTATTTCTATTCGAAATCAAAAATCTTTTTTTCCAAATCAATACGATTTTCTTCACTTTTACTCAATCACAGACCTGTCTCATTGTTCACTATGTACCATATATGGTAACGGTAAATAAAATAAAATTGTCAAAAAAGTCGATTAAAATAATAAAATTAATTAAAATATCAAAACTGTTCAAAATAAAAATAAAAAACTAAATTTAAAAATTTTGAAGAATTTTTTCCACAAAATTGCGATAAAAAATACCCAGCATGGTAGTACTGCAGTAGTCACTAATAATATAACACTTTCTCTCTCTCTCTCTCTATATATATATATATATATATATATATATATATATATATATATATATAATATATATATATATATATAATATATATATATAATTACGCAATTTATAATAGTTTTGACTATAGTATGTTATTCTAATGAAAATGCTCTGCAATACAAAATTGCAGAGAATTTTCATTGTAAACACTCATTACGAGTATAAAAATTACGTATCTCAAACAGGTTGTTGCTATCGGCTAGAACGGTAATAAATTACCTAAGGAAAAATATAATTAAAAAACTCTAATGTTACTGTTTCCCAACAATTAATAACTTTCCTACGAAACAACAAACAAGAAATAAAAACCCGATAACAGATTCCATAATAATAATAATAATAAATAAGTAACGAAAAAGATCCGAAAAGATCCGATACACTTCCAATGTAATGGAAAGTATTTAATAAATTTTTATTAATACGGGTACATAATAAATTTTGCTTCACAAAAAATACACAATACTTCAGTCGAGATTAAATTATTATTTGCTAATAATTTTGATGTTCTTTATTTTTAAAAAAACAAATAATACAATTACTGAGAAATTACTAGATGTTTCTATAGACATATTTTATTGAAAATATTAAATTAAGAACTATTTTTATAATTAATTATTAATTTATCTTTAATTAATTATAACTATTCCTCTCTCTCTCTCTAAATGTAGCTTGGAAGAGATCACTTTTAGCGATAAAGTCGTCTATTATTTTGTCAGTATGATCTTTCTTGTAATTGTTTATATTTTTTTATACGACTGAGGTGGAAAACAAGCATACGGCCCACCTGATTGTAAGCGGTTACCGTAGCCTATGAACGCCTGCAATACCAGGGGCATTACGCGCGCGTTGCCGACCCTGAAAAACCTCTTTACCCCACTTCTAAAGATCCCCATGCTGTAGTTTCTTGGAAAAATTTCGGCAAGGAGCTCATTCCATAACCTGAATGTTTGTAGAAAAAAATATCTTTGAAACTGCGTTGCACGCGACCATCTAGGCTGTAGGGTATGAGGCTAAACTCCCTGTCGATGGCGAGCCGAACGATGGTAGAAAGTGGCCGTGGGCATCATCATAACAAGTCGACCTCCCCGTGGAAACCTCCCCTGGAAACAATCGTGCTGAATTCCAAGTGTATTCATCACGATGGGCTAATTGATCTGCCTTTTTATCCTCATCATCATCCCTCACTGGTGCCCCGTCAGCGTATACCGTTAGTGCAGGCGGGGTTACCATTCCATTATCATCCATTAAAAAAAAACCCATGCCTACTGTATTATAATATGGTAGCCCTACTACTTTCAGCTTCTCAAATATTAATCACTCTAATCCATTGCATGCAAATATAAACAATTTGTTAATTACTAACTAAATAATTACAGCCCCAAACTCAGGTATCGCTCCCTAGAGGTCGCATCGAGCGTTCAACCCATTGAGAGCACTCTACATATTTAATACAATACGAGTATGTATTGAGCCGTTGTGCTAATTTTGTTATGAACGTTTATGGGCACGTTCGAGGCATTGTTATTCTATATCTAACAAAGATTAATTTTATTTTTTTATGCTATTTGCAGTGGATAACACACTGACAGCCCTTCTGATGGAACTATCCATCACTGAACGTATTATATAAAACATTTTCTTATATTATTTATTTATTCTTTATTGTACACAAAAAATTACAAACATACATCTAATATGTATTAAATAAAGATGTACAACAGGCGTGCTTAACTCTGTGAGAGTTCTCTTCCAGCAAACACTGAGTGGAAAGGAGCATTAATTACTAGCGGGCAGTGTGCGTGCAATAATAAAAGGAAACATTATAGTTGTTTCTATTAAGAAATAATAAATATGTTTGTTGACATATATAACTCACACAATTAAAATACATACATATCTGTATACAATAATACATATACATATATACTATATATATTTTACTCTTAATTGTATTACTTAAACAATAATGCAAAGATATATATATATATATATATATATATATATATATATATATATATACTACACTTATGGAGTGCAAAAAACGGTTTTTTGACTTATGGAGGTGCTTTACCTCCATCACACCAGAGGGAGACTTTGTATAAAAGTTGTTTGCTTAGGCACCGCTGTCCCATTCGTGTTTCAAGGAAGTCAGTTTGAAGGATAGAATATGGCAGTCAATTTACAGGGTACAGAGGAATAACACCTAAGCCTTCAGGAGTGACAACGCATGGGGGTATTATGGGCGAAACAGTATACTCTGTTATGTCCATGGTACTGCTCATGTCTATAGGCGACGGTTACCACTTTCCATCAGGTAGGTCGTCAGCTTGTTTGTCGTTCTAAGTTGCATAAAAAAGCAATCTCTTCCAGACAACCTTTGGGTGGAGGAGAAAAGAAAAAGACGGTAGCTATTTGGCGCTATGATTAATATAAAAAAAAAAAGTTCATTTTAATAAAACATATGCAAATGATCATATGCACATCTTACATCTAAGTATTTATAATATAAGCATATAGCTAACTTGATGGTAAGCGGTTACCGTAGCCTATAAACGCCTGCAATACCAGGGGCGTTACGCGCGCGTTGCCGACCCTGAAGAAATCTCTTTACCTTACCTACTCTTTTTAAAAACCTCATGCTGTAATCTCTTAGAAAAACCTCGTCAGGGAGCTCATTCCATAACCTGAGCGTTGTGGGAGAAAATATCTCTGAAACCGCACTGTACGCGACCATCTAGGTTCTAAGTTATGGGGGCGAACTCCCTATCGATTGTAGCTGTGCGATGGTAGAAAGTGGCTATAGGCATCATATTGAACAATAGCTGTAGTATTTTGGTATATCGCTGCTTCATTACTGTGGTAGAGCCACGCTGTAATCCTATATGTATTGCAGCATGAATCTACCACACCCTCACAGAATACCGACGCTAAGTGGTTGCATTTTTAGTGCGATCACATTCCGTATGGTGAGTGAGGGAGTCCGGTGGCCCATCCCAAACCCATCCCATACCCATCCCTTTCCTATTTAAAATCCTTTCCCCAACCCCGTCCCCCTATCTTACAACACGCAACCATGGCAGTGGAATTAAAAAAAAATATACCCCTACCAGTAACCATGTTGCTGGAGAATCCTCTCGAGCAACCACGCTCGGGCTGCCCTGCGTATTCTGGGGGGGCAAAATTCCGCTTTCTATTTTACGGCATCCCCTTCGCTCAATGTGAGCTTCTGCAACATCAGGGGTAAACGCTGTCCACCACCACCTAGACACGGCGCGGCCGGCATTGCTCTTTCTAACGGAGACACAGATATCCTCTCCAAACGAAACTTCATATGAACCCGGGCTATAAACTTGAACATTGTTTTGTTTCGCGTGCCGGTGTATGCGCGTATGTCAGAGAGGATATCTGTTGTTCTTGGAATTGAAGGAACGGACCTGTCTATTTTATGGCTGCGTGTAGACTGCAATGACCATCCTCGCGTCTATGCATGCCTATACAGGTCCCACAGCGGTAACATCGAAACCGACCAACTCATTGAGCACGTCCAAATGGCTACAGATTCCCTGCTCGAACAGATTCCTTCCGCTGAAGTCGTGATTCTTGGCGATTTTAATGCCCACCATACCGAATGGCTTGGTTCACGTACAACCGACTATGCGGGAAGATCTGTTCATGACTTTGCTTTGGCTTATGGTCTGACGCAGCTTGTTTCCTCGCCCACGCGAATACCTGATGTGTTGGACCATTCACCTTCACTGCTGGACCTTCTGCTGACCACCCACCCAGACAACTATGTGATTTCCGTCGAAGCTCCGCTTGGATCGTCGGATCACTGTCTGGTGCGGAGCGAAGTGCCTCTCATGAGTCCGATTCCACCACGTTCTACGGGTAGACGTCGTGTTTGGCACTACAGGTCGGCAGACTGGGATGAGATGCGGATTTTTTTCGCATCTTACCCATGGAGGCAGGTTTGCTTCGCACTGGGGGATCCCAACGCCATCGCCGATTCCATCGCCGATGTGGTGCTCCAGGGAATGGAATTATTTATTCCTAACTCTGTGGTACCTGTCGGTGGGAAATCCCAGCCCTGGTATGGAGCCTCTTGTAGAATAGCATCTCGCCTGAAACAGGAGTGCTTCCTAGCCTGGGCCAAAGGTGTGGCATCGCGAGATTCTAACATCAGTGCCCTTAAAAAGAAGTATAACTTTGCCTCTAGGTCCTTCAAAAGAGTTTTGGCCACAGCGAAATATTGGTAGAATTGGCAAGAGATTGGCTAGTTTACCTTCGGGATCTCGGCTTTCGGTTATTGCCAAAGCTGCACAAGGGAATTTCTGTCAGTCATCTTTTCCACCATTGCGCAGGGAGGATAACTCGTTGGCTCTGAACGCCAAAGAGAAGGCCGAGGGATCTCTCTTTGCATCAAACTCGACGTTGGATGACGGGGAGAAACTACCGCCGACCATCCCGTGTTGTAGGATCTATGCCGGATGTTAAATTCACGCTAAGATCAGTGCGTAGAATTGAAATCCATAAGTCGAGCGGGCCCGATGGCATTCCTATATTAGGACGTGCGCACCAGAGTTGGCTCCGGTTCTTACGCGTCTTTTTCGGCTCTGTTACTCATCAGGTATAGTCCCAAAGTTTTGGAAGACTGCTCTGGTGCATCCGATTTATATATATATATATATATATATATACCTAGAGGATCGCCAGTATATATATCTATATATATATATATATATATATGGATATTGCGAAAGCCTTTGATCGGGTGTGGCATAGGGCACTAATCTCAAAACTACCTTCGTTTGGGTTGCCTGCGAGATTGTGCAGTTGGGTCGCCAGCTTTCTTAACGAACGTAGCATTAAGGTCGTAGTCGACGGAGCATGCTCTGACTTAAAACCTGTTAATGCTGGTGTCCCGCAAGGCTGTTTACTATCCAACACTGTTTCTTCTGCATATCAATGATATGTTACATATCAGTGATATTCATTGTTATGCGGACGACAGTACAGGAGATGCATTATACACCGGTCATGCAAAGATCTCGCGGGCACATACCGATGAGCTCCGTAACAGACTTGTGTCTGAAATCGAAACTTCACTCGATAAAGTTTCGATTTGGGGTGAACGCAATCTTGTTCACTTTAACCCTAAGAAGACACAAGTCTGCGCGTTCACCGCAAAAAAGACACCGTTTGTCGTATCACCTCACTTTATGATAATAAGTCGATGGGGATTCTTGGCGTCGATATATCTAGCGACGTCCAGTTTTGCGGTCATCTGGAGGAAAAAGCTAAGATAGCTTCCAAAAAGTTGGGGAGTGCTCAATAGGGTGAGACGGTATTTCACGCCAGAAAACCGCCTGAAACTGTATAAAGCTCAAGTGAGGCCACACATGGAATACTGTTCTCACCTGTGGGCAGGAGCGCCACAGTACCAACTCCTTCCGTTAGACCGCATTCAAAGTCGGGCAGCTCGAATTGTTGACGATCGGTGTCTTACTGTCCGGCTCGACCCACTGAAACTGCGTAGAGATGTTGCATCTCTGTGCATCTTCTACCGAATTGATCATAGGGAGTGCTCTGAAGAATTGTTCGGATTGATACCTGCTGCAGATTTTCACCATCGTACAACCCGCCATAAACTAAAATTTCATCCCAACCATCTGGACGAGTGGCGGTCCTCCACCGTGCGTTTTTCAAGGCACTTTCTTCCACGCACAACCACTCTTTGGAATCAACTTCCAGCAGCAGTATTTCCGAACCGATACGACAACATAACCTTCAAGAAAAGAGCATATTCCTTTTTAAAAGGCCGGCAGCACACCTGCAATGCCGTAGGTGTTGTGGGTGACCATGGGCGGCGGTAGTCACTTACCATCAGGTGAGCCGCATGCTCGTTTGCCCCCTGTGTTGTAAAAAAAAAAAAAAAAAAAAGACGTTATTTGTATGTTCTTTTATTATTTTTTTCCTTTTATTTCTATTAATTTTCTTTTATTAAATAAAATGTATACTGATACATACACTTATACATTTCATGAAATCTCAGAAATTCCCATTTCCATGCAATATGGTGAGTACCTATCAAAAATTTTCCTAATAAATTTACTGTGCTCCGAAAGTTTCGAATTAATACCACTGTCTCCGTGAAACATTGACACAGACTTAATTATTGGTCTTCATTTCCTTAAATCTTGAGGTGCGCTCACTCGAGACGGCCCCGACCGCAGGGAAGTGCAGCTATTGCCCCCACCCGGGGTGAATAGGGGGCGAGTAGACCCCGCCTTTGAGTTCGCACCTCGCTGCACCGATTACGAATTTTGAATGCGAGTAATTCGGCGGTTATTTCGGAAATTACTGCAGACGGGCGCCGTAATGAGGGTCGTAATGAGGCACCAACTGAACGCAAAGGAGATTTATTCAATTGATTATAATATGTATTATATTAACGTTCGTTTCAATACAATTTATATATATATATATATATGTGTATATATATCTATATATATATATATATATATATTATTAGTATTAAGTTAATAAAATATCTTACTGCATAATTTACGTTTTAATTCGCTAGCGGTGTACTTTTTAAATAATCAGAAATATTTAAAATTATCAGGTATTTGCAACGTATGTAACGTCATACTTTGTTATGTACAACCTCGCTTACAAGCGATATTAAAGTGTGAATTTTCAGGGTACAGAGGAATAACACCTGAGTCCTCAGGTGTTATTCCTCTATGTCCATGGTACTGCTCATATCTATAGGCGACTGTTACCACTTTCCATCAAGTGGGCCGTCAGCTTGTTTGCCATTCTAAGTTGTATAAAAAAAAGCGTCGCCTAAAAAATGTTCTAAATTAGAATGTAATTTTTATGTATGACAATTTAACTGTCGAACGGTTGACACTAAGCTCCGAGTAGCGATTTAATAATATGTCTAAAGATGCCTTGTTTAAAGTTGAAACACGTGTCCCAAAACATGCGTGAACAAAATGGCAGTAGGATATTGATGTTGGAATTTTTTTTTCTGTAATAACTTAAAATATCTTAAAGAATATAGTCTTTATCGAGCATTATTTAATCTTTCTTTTTTTAATCGTTACCAGTACTTATAAAACCCTGAAAATGATGCCTTTAAGATCTATCTGTAGCTATCTACCATAGTGGATTTATAATAAGTTTTAAGAGCACAGTTGAAGCACAAGTTCGTATCCTTACTAACATTTTTTTAAATCAGTTTAACAGCATTAAAATGTAATCGTTTCCTTTGATACTGAGTAAGTATATAAAGTGTTACATACATACATACATATCCGTCACGCCTGTCTCCCATTAGGGTAGGCAGAAACAATGGAACGTCAAATGCTTCGATTCAAACAAACCTCTTTCTTCCACATTCATCAATCTTTTCATACACGCTCGCCGGTTACGGGTACTTTTAATTTGGCCCTTCTTCAGCACGTCGCCTATTTGGTCGACATACGTCCGTCTAGGGCGGCCCCTACCGACATCTGCATTCATTCTTGCTCCATAAATCTCTTTCGTAATTCTTCTTTCATCCATATATAAAATGCTATCATTCTAAAAACAATAATGTTAAATTATACCAACAATATCATAATATACATTCATATAAATAAAATACTGTCGATCTATCATGTCAAAGGGATGTAGCTTCATTCGAATTTATTGGATCCAATGTTTTATACAATTCATACACACCACTGAGACATTTGTCATTTTTGTTTCCATTATGGGGGCCACGTGTCGATGATTCGACCATCCACCTGTCATAATTCATCAAATGACACCTCATTCCACTCGTTACGTTTTCACGCAAGGGTTAAGTAATTTATTTTGTGCCGTTTCACCCCACGGTGGGGAGAACCGAGCTGCGTACGATAGGTACATTTTATTACGTAATACGCAAATGGTAATGATAATATTCTCACCTTTACGATGCACCACTGTAATGATGTTTTATTACATTTAGACATTTTTTTTATGTTTACTTTAACACAAATGGTTATTTCTTGGTGATATAAGGATCTTGATGGGCGCAAGATTACACCAGTTCTGATCTCGCAAACATCTCGTAAAATGCGTTAAACTCAATTTAACAGCGTACTTCCGCGTACCTAAAAATGGCTCTTTTTCACATTACGTTAATAATACATTTATGGTTCAGTACTTTGGGGTTTCGCTTCTCAACCGTCATTATCTGGTTCGCTGCATAGAGTGTAGCGTTGTTCAAAAATAATAATGCACTATTGTAAATTAAACCGTGGTAACGTCTTTGAGCAAGGCCTTTTTTTTTAAATTACCATTTTATATACATATACGATCAATAAATCTTTCTAAGAACAAGGAATTACATAGAAGGAATGATAAAATAAAAACTGTAAATCATATGGTTGCCTCCTTTCTTCTTATGCAAATATAATTAGTAAAAAGAGGACGAAAGATACACTATCAGTTGTTATTTTATTCAACTCACAACAGGCTAGTGTATAGAAAATGTTACACGGCCGTATAACCCTACCAAATTCAGATACAACCTGCTTGAATACTTTCTACATAAACTGTGTCCAATATATAATTTAGTAATGTAAAATTTGTTACTGACAAATTCAACATTTTCTGCCTTTCATTCATTTCTTACTGTGTATTATGTGTATGTTTTTATTGTTTTTTTTTTTTTTTACAACACAGGGGGCAAACGAGCATGCGGCTCACCTGATGGTAAGTGACTACCGCCGCCCATGGTCACCCACAACACCTACGGCATTGCAGGTGTGCTGCCGGCCTTTTAAAAAGGAATATGCTCTTTTCTTGAAGGTTATGTTGTCGTATCGGTTCGGAAATACTGCTGCTGGAAGTTGATTCCAAAGAGTGGTTGTGCGTGGGAGAAAGTGCCTTGAAAAACGCACGGTGGAGGACCGCCACTTGTCCAGATGGTTGGGATGAAATTTTAGTTTATGGCGGGTTGTACGATGGTGAAAATCTGCAGCAGGTATCAATCCGAACAATTCTTCAGAGCACTCCCCATGATAAATTCGGTAGAAAATGCACAGAGATGCAACATCTCTACGCAGTTCCAGTGGGTCGAGCCGGACAGTAAGACGCCGATCGTCAACAATTCGAGCTGCCCGACTTTGAATGCGGTCTAACGGAAGGAGTTGGTACTGTGGCGCTCCTGCCCACAGGTGAGAACAGTATTCCATGTGTGGCCTTTAGCTTTATATAGTTTCAGGCGGTTTTCTGGCGTGAAATACCGTCTCACCCTATTGAACCCCCAACTTTTTGGAAGCTATCTTAGCTTTTTCCTCCAGATGACCGCAAAACTGGACGTCGCTAGATATATCGACGCCAAGAATCCCCAAACTCGACTTATTATCGAGGGAAGTGCCCTGAAAGTGAGGAGATACGACAAACGGTGTCTTTTTTGCGGTGAACGCGCAGACTTGTGTCTTCTTAGGGTTAAAGTGAACAAGATTGCGTTCACCCCAGATCGAAACTTTATCGAGCGAAGTTTCGATTTCAGACACAAGTCTGTTCCGGAGCTCATCGGTATGTGCCCGCGAGATCTTTGCATGACCTGTGTATAATGCATCTCCTGTACTGTCGTCCGCATAACAATGAATATCACTGATCTGTAACATATCATTGATATGCAGAAGAAACAGTGTCGGAGATAGTACACAGCCTTGCGGGACACCAGCATTCACAGGTTTTAAGTCAGAGCATGCTCCGTCGACTACGACCTTAATGCTACGTTCCTTAAGAAAACTGGCGACCCAACTGCACAATCTCGCAGGCAACCCAAACGAAGGTAGTTTTGAGATTAGTATGCCACACCCTATCAAAGGCTTTCGCAATATCCAGACTAACAGCTAAGGCCTCTCCCTTATTCTCGATTGCCACCGTCCATCGGTGTGTTAAATAAACTAAAAGATCACCAGCCGAGCGCCCCCGTCGAAAGCCGTACTGGCGATCTGAGATCAGCTGGCGATCCTCTAGGTTCCGGAGCAGTTGATGGTTAACAACTGATTCCATGACTTTCGAGAATAAGGAGGTGATAGCTATGGGCCTATAGTTAGCTGGATCTGAGCGGTCTCCTTTTTTAGGGATCGGATTGTAATTTATGTGCTGTAAATAATATAAATAAATTATCTATCTATCTATCAGAATAACCTCTTAAATTGAATAATAATAAAAAATGAATAAGTAACAAAAAAATAGCTTACAAGTATCTCTCCAAATTATTGATATGAACATCAAATCTGAAATGTGAAGAAAGTCGAAGTGCGGCCGCCCACTCGCGGGTTGACGGATCGCTTCCGACGTACGCGACTAATGGAAAGGCCGGCGTCTCGTGTATGCGTAGAATCCAGACTTTCCCAAAGTGGGCAATAACGCCTCCTTGTGGGCGCTGCAGGCCTAAAGAGGGGCGGTAAGAGACCTAGAAAAATAATGGGGGCGTTGTGTAGAGACTTAGTAATTTGTAATTTAAAGCAATAGTATACGACATGACGATTCTTTTAAGAGCATAGTAGAAGGAAAAATAGAGGGCAAAAGAGGAAGGGGAAGACCGAGGAATAACTACATGGGACAGATAAAAGAAACACTAGGTGTCATGTCGTATAGGGAGGTCAAGGATATGGCCTGGGATAGAGCTGGCTAGAAGAAGATGCGTTAATTAGTTGCACCGACAAGAGGAAAGTCTTAAATGAAAAAAAGTGATTTTTAAGTAGGTGAAAAAATGGGGGCGGTGAAAAATAATTTATTCTCAAAGTGGGCACTAGACAAAAAAGTTTGGGAACCCCTGGCGTAGATGGTAATGAGGTTGTGCGACATTCTGTCGATGTCCAGTATTTGGGAATGTCGGCGTGGAGATTGGACGAATGGTTTTTGAAATTATAATAATGGTTGACACCGCTATACTGCTGTTCCTCGATTTTAATTTATAGAAGATAGACAAGGTTTGCTTTTTCACTGTATTTTTTTTTGTAATAATAATAATAATAAATTTATTTGCATTAAATAGGGAAGGTATCGGTGGTGTTCTATTACATAAAGTTTCGTGCCTATTTAGCCATTACAGAAAGCATGCAAATGTCCCATTTTGATAGGAACTGATTAATTTATGCATCGACAACTATATTAGATATTTATCTATTCTTTTTTGAAAAATTCGTCAACAGAGTAAAAGCTTTTGCTAAGTAACCATTTACGTAATATAATTCTAAATGTATTTAATGGCAGTTCCTTTATATCCGTAGGTACATTGTTAAAGATTTTTAAACACATCATATAAGAATTTTAAATTAGCGAATTATACATTAATTTATATACTTGCTATTTTTTTTTTAATTTAAAATTGCATTACGTAAACGTAATACAATTTTAAATTTATTTAATGGAAGTTTATTTATATCCATACGTATATTGTTTATTTATAATGTTATATATAATAATGCGATTATTTATCAATTTTGAATCTGTTTTAATTAAAAAAAAAAAAAAAAGAAAGAAAGAAATATTTTTATTGAAATAAACTTAGATTTAATCATTTTTGAATAATTAAATTAAATGAAAAATGTCCTTTTGATTTATTTCCAAAATGAAGTTAAAATGTTTATTGTAAAAAAAAAAAACTAATTGTATTTATTTATAATGCTGAATACGTGATAATTTTTACTCATTTTTGTGGTGTATTTATTTTTCTTTTAAATAAAATAATTTTTGTCATTTGAAAAATCGTTTTTCTTTTTTAAAGTAAAATTTTGAGTCATAATTTTTCAAACTTAATAATTAATTAAACTACTACGAGTATACCACTAATAAACGGCCAAATAAACAAGATGATATCGTATGGGTTCCATTAGCTATGGGAACTCGAAAACGATCACAGGATTGATTGCCGTGTAAATATAATTTGTAGCAATCTCTAATGGCTCATTTCGTTCATTAAATCCCGCATATTGGTAATGAAAATTGCATGTAACCCCGGTAATGCCATATAATCGCATAGCTGTATGCGCGGCACGCCTTGGGCCAGGTTGCTAATTGAAATCGCTGTAATTCGTAATTAGGAATTTATGCACTCATCCTGTGATATTAATTATTGTCTATGGATTGATGTAATAACGTTCATTATATGTCCATGTAATTTTTTTTTGATTGGTAACCCCGCCAGCGTAATCACGCTGGCGGAGCACCAGTGAAGGGTGATAGATGAGAATGCCTAACTGGCTGATCCATATTCATTATTCATGAATTAATATGATAGTTTTCGAGGAGGTTGGTTGGATATATAGCAATGGAATTCCCAGTTTCCGTTACTAACAATCCCTTTCCCCCTATATTTCTATGTATTAGTAATCAAGAAATTCTTAAGCTGTATTATTATTTGTTAAATAGATTTTTCTTAAATGGTAAAGATATAATCCAAGCCATTTTTGTACCAGTTTATATTCCTTTTATGTATGTTTTAGGTTTCCTTTATTGGGATCTGTTCTGAGGCATCTTTACTTTAAAACTATCTTTTAAAACTTAATATTTTAATTTTATAGTTTTTTTTTTTATTTCCATAATAATATATCATTTTTTTTTAAATATTTAGAAATACAACAAAACTTTTATTATATATTTTATTATACTACGTAACAAATTTATTATCAATTGGTATTCAGAATAAAGATTTTGCAGTGATGCTAACTAGAAATTAGCCGAGTGGTCCCGGCATAGAATGGACCACCCCTGCTTTTCCCGTGAGTTTCTTAAAAGACAAATAAGGGAACTTAAAGGTCAAAAGATAATAGACAGCAGCGACCCTCTTAAAATATCACCAAAACTTGACTGTGGTCATTAACCCGCTTGCCAAGCGTGGCAATTATTGGCAAAACCTTTCAATCTATGGAGAATGTTCCCTATGTTCAGCAGTAAACTGATAACGGCAGATATGAGGATGATGATTTGGGAGTATATATTATGAATATGTTTCTTAAGTCAAGTTTATACGCTTGGATTATATTTATATTTACGATAACATGTTTTATGCGCAATCACGAAAAAAAGATAACAGGCAACACTTTTCGCGCCTTTTTACACGTCAATTTTTGACAGCGGCATTTTGGCGGTACAACCTTGTCATCGTGTCACAGATTACCGTATTCTTATCAAATATGCATCGTGTTTTATACGTAACCACATATAAACGCAATGTTTGTGCATTTTTTTTTAAGATAAGTTTTTTTTACAACACAAGGGACAAACGAGCATGCGGCTCACCTGATGGTAAGTGACTACCGCCGCCTATGATCACCCACAACACCAACGGCATTGCAGGTGTGCTGCCGGCCTTTTAAAAAAGAATATACTCTTTTCTTCAAGGTTATGTTGTCGTATCGGTTCGGAAATACTGCTGCTGGAAGTTGATTCCAAAGAATGGTTGTGCGTGGAAGAAAGTGCCTTGAAAAACGCACGGTGGAAGACCGCCACTCGTCCAGATGATTGGGATGATTTTATATAAGTGTACTATATTTATTTATTTAAACTTTAATGCATATTGAAACTATGTACATATGACGGACTTAACACCGGATTATGTTCTCTACCAGTCAACCATTGGGCAAATTAAGAAATAAGTAGACAATACATTATTGATTTGAAGGAATATAAAAATTAATACTTAGTACATTCATATATTATAAACACATAATTCGATTAATATAAACATACACAATATATTTATCCTTCTTTGCATAATGGTGAAAATTTCCATCATAACATTGAATGCCCAAAAATTATATAAAAGAAAAAGTTCACTTTAAGATGATCGTGTCTGGACACCATTTTAATGTCCATTGCAGAAAAAAAAACATAGCTGTCAAATTTATTTTTTAACCATTTTCCCTTTAATTTTGAACATGAATTGTATCACCTTGATTTATTTCAATAATAAAAAAAAAAATGCAAAGAAGGGTTACAATGTATAGATATATACATACATAAATAAATACATAAATATTACTTTAACAAACAAATGTGTTAGAAGAGCAAATGAAATAATCTATGACTCAAACAGAGTAACTAAAATAAGTTTAAAGGGAAAGTGAGAAAAAAACTAATAAATAAAATATATGTTAGTGTAAATTCTTATATATTAATTTTATATGGGTGTCACAACCGTTTCCTATATAATATCCAGGTCACATATATCTACATAGATGAAGCGTCGAATTACAAATAACGTTCAACCAACTCAAAGCGTATCAATTTTTACTATTTGCCAAGTTATAGCTTATAATGTTTTAGCATCTCTATTCACGCAAACACTGGCGAATGACCAGTGACCCTATTAGTAGCAATATACCCTATCAGGTCGACCTCCTCGCGGTTTTCTCTGGACACTATCGCGATTTCTCAATGAATTCATCATGATGGGCTAACTGACCTGTTTTCATCTTCACCTATCATCATTCACTGGTGACCCGCCAATGTAAATCGATAGCAGAAGTGAGTTTACAATTTAATTTTCATTCATTAAAAAAAATGGTTTTTTTTATACAACTTAAAATGGCGAACGAGCTAACGGCCCACCTGATGGAAAGTGATAACCGTCGCCTATAGACATGAGCAGTACCATGGACATAACAGAGTATACTGTTTCGCCCATGATACCTCCCATGCGTTGCCATTCCTGAGGACTCAGATGTTATTCCTCCGTACCCAGTAAATTCACTGCCATATCCCACCCTTCAAACCGAAACACAGCCATGCAAACACAACTGCTTCACGGTTGAAACACGAATGGGACAGAGGTACCCAAGCAATCGACTTTTGTACAAAATCTTCCTCTGGTGCTAGAGAAAAATACGAGTATATTGGCCAAATTCAATCGACCGAGCGGCGTGTGGTCTTCTAAAAGATGCTGTCGTAAACAGTGCCTAATTGTGTGAGTCGTAAACCGATGACAACGAGAGAGTTGATGTTTTGCGGTTTCTCGCCCTACTTAAGATATAAAAGACTAGCGGTCCGTCCCGGCTTCGCACGGGTAGACATTTTTACATTTTAAAAAGTGGTTATTGTGACAAAACGATAATAGTTGGACATATAGTGTCGCGAAGTTTTCTGTAGTTATTGACATTTTCTTTAATATTGTAGAACATACTTTTGTTCTATCACCATTATTATTTTTTGTTGATGAATTCACTTGGAACTGAGAACGATAGCTTCCAAGGGGAACCGTAAGAAGGTCGACCCGACATGGTATATTTCTAGCAATGTGCCCACATATCCCCTTTACTAACAATCTCTTTCCAGGGGATACCCCATAGTGGTTAATTCTAGTGAGATTTCTCACGATGAGCTGACTGACCTGCTTTCATCCTCACCTAGCATTCATCTCTCCTGGGTTACCATTTCATTATCACCTATTAAAAATAAAGCAATCCCTTCACCCCCTATTGTAAATGTTTTTTTTTTTGATGAGTGAAAATGGTATGGTGACTCCGCCTGCGCTAACGGGATACGCTGGCGGAGCACCAGTGAAGGGTGATAGATGAGAATGAAAACAGGCCAGTTAGCATCATGATGAATTCATCAGTAATTAACCATGATAGTTTCCAGGGGGAACCGCGTGGAGGTCTACCTGGTTGGGTATATTGCTAGCAATGGGATTCTTAGTCTTCATTACTAACAATCCCTTCCCCCCCCCCCCCCCCATCCCTATTGTAAATGTTAGGTAGAGCTATTCTGCGTTCTGATACCTTTAATGTAATACTATGCCGTTCATTAGTAACGTTTACTAACAATAGTTTGTAAGATAAAACTTGGTAGGTACTAACAAATGGGCATTGTTGCCAAAATAAAGCTGTGTTCATTATTTATTTTATTACAATCTTTACTAATGTTATAAACGTGAAACTGAGTTTGTTTGTTTGTTATCTTATAGGCCTGAGTCGAGTTAACAACTCAACCAATTTCTTCGACAATTTTTTTTTTAATGAGCGATAATGGAGCGGTAACCCCGCCTGCGGTATCTGTATACGCTGGCGGGGCACCAGTGAAGGGTGATAGATGAGAAGGAAAACAGGCCAGTTAGCCCATCATGATGAATTCATCAGGAATTAGCCATGATTGTTTCCAGGTCGACCTGGTTGTGTATATTGCTAGCAATGGGATTCTTAGTCTCCATTTCTAACAATCCCTTTCCCCCATCTCTTCGACATTTGGTATACACCGACTACATGGAATGGAGAAGGATATAGGCTGCTTTTTAACCTGGTCAGTAAACATATCCCGGTCACGCGGACGATGTCACAGGTAAAAGCTAGTAAACTTTTGAATATTACATATTTAGTTAAAGTCTTTGTGCAACTGCCAGTATATTTTTCTTGTATATATATATATATATATATATATATATATATATATATATATATATATATATAAAGGTGAAAAGAGAAATAAGCATATTTATTTATTTATTTATTTATGCTTTATTGACCACATTACAAAAAAAATGTCTGGTACAAAAGGCGGACCTAATACTATATAGAATTCTCTCGCAGTCAACCTTTGGCTAAACAGAAATTTTATTATGCGGTACACTCTAGTTTAATGCATATCACGAGACTTTGTACAATAGTCGATTACTTGGATACCTCTGTCCCATTCGTGTTTCTACCGTGAAGCAGTTGTGTTTGCATGGCTGTGTTTCGGTTTGAAGGGTAGGATATTGCATGAATTTACAGGGTACAGAGGAATAACATCTGAGTCCTCAGGAATGGCAACGCATGGAGGGTATCATGGGCGAAACAGTTATGTCCATGGAACTGCTCATGTCTATAGGCGACGGTTACCACTTTGCATCAGGTGGGCCGTCAGCTTGTTTGCCATTCTAAATTGTATAAAAAAAAAGTAAAATTCGAAAAAAAAATATTAAAAAAACATAACCTAGTCTTGAAAGAAATTAAAAGTATATTTTCTTTTTTTCAGGTATGTTCTGTTCTCGAGGCGAGAAGATGTATCGGCAAGTATTATTATAATCCAGGCCAGATTTTGCAATCTTATAATGTGAGCCTTTAGTTTTTTGAAGACAAATATTTACCGGAGTACAGCACAGTTCGACTTAGTTTACATCCATCATCATCACCATCATGTCGGCCCTTAACTGTTCACTGCTGAACATAAGCTTCACGCTTGGGGGGTTTTGCCAGAAATTGCTACGCTTGGCAGGCGGATTAGCAACCGCAGTTAGGCTTTAGAGATGTTTTAACAGGGACGCTGCTGCCCATCCCTCGCCCTCTCTTAGTCGCCTCTTACGACACCCACGGGATTGGAAGGGGTGGCCTATTCTATACCGGGACCACACGGTCAATAGTTTACATTATGTGCCGTAAAACAAAAGGTATGCAATAGATAAGAAGTCTATTTTGATTTCCATAATGTCATTTCTATATCGACGATGTTATAGGTGTTTTTATACAATTTTGTTATAAAAAAAATATGTATTTTGTTGAATTGTATAAAAAAATTGTTAGTTATTTAGCTAGCGACCCTATCAGGTCGACTTCCATGTGATTCCCCTGGAAACCATCGTGGTTAATTCCTAATAAATTCATCAAGATAGGCCAATTGACCTGACTTGAAAATCCCTTACTTTGGCCCCATAAGCATAAACCTAAACCAAGCGCAGACACAGGGTTACAATACCGTTTTAATCCAATAAAAAACATTACTCATGCGGAGGACATGGCTAGTTATTACATAAGTGTTACCAGAAATCCATAGTTTTTTAATGTATTTGCATGCTAATTAAATAAAAAAAAAATCTACTTAATATATCGTGACCCTAAAATCGTGCCGTGCCGTGCGAAGACAAATCATAAAACCATCCGTTATCAGCGGATCTGCGTCAAATACGAAATTGGGCAAACGCCCAGCGTTAAAACTGGTTCAATTATTCACGATAACAATAACTCGAATATAACTTGTTAATTACTACTTCTACATCCTATTGTCCCCGTGTTGTAAATAGACAAAGGCTTATCTTATAGTACCGAGACGTTATAACTTCGTTAACGATACGTTATAACTGTTATTTAACTGCTTTTGTGTTATTATTCGGTTTTGATAAGCGTTTCGCTTTTATCGCTTCCTTCAGTTTTGAATGACGAACACAGCGTTCGTATTTTGTTTTTTAAGTAGGAGTCATTTTATTTCCCTTAGTCCACTGTTGGATTTCAGATTGTAAGTCGGCTAAACTTTATAGAAATTGAACTTGTATGACATGCAATGTGGATTCTGCAGAAACCTTAATACGCTGTTTTTGAGTAACCTTAAACAAGCTCATGTTTATCTTTAGGGCCTCAGTTTAGAACCTCGACGGTAGCTCAGTCCACTGATTAAGCTTTCGTGGTAGGAAACCCTTTTGCTGATGAGAAATGGCGTTCTAATTTTTTTTACCAAGTGCATGTATTTCTAGTTCATATGACAAGTTTAAACATGGTCTCTCAAATAGTTTATTTACACGAATTTTTGCAGTAAACGTCGTGCATGTTTTTCATTAAAATGGATAAACTTAAATATCGTGCGGTCATAAAATTCGTACGATTACGGGGTACGATTTCCTCGGTCATTCCCCCTTATTCTCCTGATTTGGCATCCTCAGACTTCTGGCTTAGGCTGTTCCCAAACTTGATGAAATTTGTTCCTGGGAAGCGGTTCATATCCAATAAAAAAGTTGAGTTGGCCGTAAATGCATATTTTCACAACCTTCCCGGACTCTCACTTCTGGAAAGGAATACTGATTTTAGAGAAACGCTGGTTCCAGTGTGTTGAAATCAAGGGAGATTATGTAGAAAAATAAAAATAAATTTTTACTGAAAATAGCAGTCTTTCATTGTCAGGCCGAGAACTTTTTACCTTACCCTCGTACTACTAAATTACAATTTTATCAGTCGATCGATTCTATCACGACAAAATCGAGTTTGTATAAATGATTACATATATAGGGAACATCACTAGCGACTAGACAAAAATTGTTTGCGTGTGTGCATGTGTAGGTACACGAGAGGAGATATAAAAACGCGCGTATTGTGAAATAACTACGGGTTTGATGCATTTCTCTTTATCAACATTGATTGAACGATTACACGTTTTCGAGTGCGCGGCGTTTGTAATGTGATTATTTGACGTATTTTTATAAAGCCACAATCAGAATGGGATATAATTATGGTGACTCAGATAACGAACGTACGTTTACGATAGTCTGTAATTATTTATAACCGATGAAGGAATAAACATACCTACATACAAACAGACTGAAATTCTAAAATTATTGTTTTGACTTTTAATACTCTTATTAGATAGATAGATAGATAATTTATTTGCATTACTTACAGCACGCAAATAACAATACAAATATACATATAATACAGTAAAAAGAGATAAAAGAGTGAAAAACAAAAAAGCAACAAAAAAATTTATGAAGAATTTACAAATCTATTTTTTTTTTTTTACTTTTTTATTTAGAGACTTTTATCCTATAAGGATATGTTAGCCCCATCATACCCTAATCTTAAAAAGTATTTTACATATTTAATACATAACATACATACATACATACATATCTGTCACGCCTGTCTCCCAATAGGTTAGGCAAAAACAATACAACGACAAATTCTTCGATTCAAACAAACCTCTTTCGCTTCCTCCACATTCATCAATCTTTTCATACACGCTCGCCCGTTACGGGTACATTTAATTTGGCCCTTCTTCAGCACGTCGCCTATTTGGTCGACATAGGTCCGTCTAGGGCGGCCCCTACCGACATCTCCATTAATTCTTGCTCGATAAATCTTTTTCGTAATACATAAATAAATAATACCCTATTTTAATAGAGGAAATCATTGACACATAAATATAACAATTAAAGATTTTTTCATTTTGGAATGTGGATCTGCGGGTATATTTGAAAATAAACCAATATCTTGTGTATATTTTTATTAATAATCTTTTATGTACAGATAGCATCCTAATACAATCTTATTACATTTTATGAATCCAACCAGCCCTATTGCACACAACTGCTAGTGGCATATCACATTGCTCATTGAGTTACACGTAATCATTCCGACACTTTCACCATAACCCGCGGTGACCTTACAGACCGGGGGACAGGGTCCGCGACACTTCACCGATAACGTACGTTAACGGACAATTCATTTGGCATCACGTTGGATCAACCGTGACAAATGTCTCACCTATTTGAAAGTAAAATGTTTTATTTTGTAAATATCTTAATCTATGTTTATAATATGTTAACCCTAATTATCAACACGCAATATAAACTAACTAACTAACCCCCTTATTTATAAAAACTATTACCATTTTTTTTTATTTTTTTCTTTTTACAACTTAGAATGGCAAACAAGCTGACGGCCCATCTGATGGAAAGTGGTAACCGTCGCCTATAGACACGAGCAATACCGTGAACATAACAGAGTATACTGTTTCGCCCATGATACCCCCCATGCATTCCTGAGGACTCAGGTGTTATTCCTCTGTACCCTATAAATTCACGCCATATCCCACCCTTTAAACTGAAACACAACCATGCAAACACAACTGCTTCACGGTTAAAACACGAATGGGACAGAGGTACCCAAGCAAACGATTAATTCTTCATGATGAATTCAACATGACAGGCTAACTGGTCTGTTTTCATTCTCATCTATCACCCTTCACTGGTGCTCCGCCAGCGTATCCCGTTAGCGCAGGCGGGGTTACCAATCCATTTTCATCCAACAAAAAAAAGTTTTTGATTAACGCGACCAAGCCCCTGGAGTATTTTATTATTACAAATTCTTGGTGTTTTCATCTCTATTACTATCATGATGTTATGACATCATTGTGCACGTTGGAGCCAATTAGAATGCTACTGTCGCCAAACAAAAGACAACTAAGGGTTCCGCATCCATTTTCGGATATTTTTTTTTTTTATAGGTGATAATAAAATAGTAATCCCACCCGCGCTATCGGTATACACCGGCGGGGCACCAGTGAAGGATGATAGGTGAGGATGAAGTAGGTCAGTTAGCTCATCGTGACGAATTTAACGGAAATTGTTCACGATGGTTTCCAGGGGGAACCACATGGAGGTTGACCTGATAGGGCATATTGCTAGCAATGGGGATGTCATACTCCATTGCTAACAATCCCTTCCCCCCCCCCCCATGTTCGGATATTTTATCATTTATTTTTTGGTTAAGTTGCCATGTTTAAAAATTAAGACGGATTTATTCAAACTAGTTATCATGTAGGTCCTGGCATAAAATAAGCTTTCCCCTTCATTTCCCGTGGGTGTAGTAAGAGGCAACTAAGGGAGCTTATGGTGGAGAGGTGGACAGCAGCGACCCTCTTAAAACATCACTGAAAACCAAACTGAGGTTGCCAAATCGCCAGCGTGGCAACTACTGACAAACCCCCTCCCCCCTTATGGAGAGGATTTTATTCAGCAGTGGACAGTTAACGGCTAATACAACAATATAGGGGGGGAAAGGGATTGTTAGTAATGGAGACTGAGAATCCCATTGCTAGCAATATACCCAACCAGGTCCACCTCCTCGCGGTCCCCCTGGAAACTGTCATGGTTAATTCCTAATGAATTCATCATGATGGTCTAACTGGCCTGTTTTCATTCTCATCTATCACCCTTCACTGGTGCTCCGCCAGCGTATCCCGTTAGCGCAGGCGGGGTTACCATACCATTCTCACCCATCAAAAAAAAATACAACAATATATATATACATATGTACATACATATACATTATGTACCAATTGCATACAAGACCGATGTTAAATATCAATACAAGATATAGATCCGTGTTGGAAACATCGATAATTCATATTCGAGTTAATGCCACGTCACTATAGCGTCGACCGGCACATTTACATACGTTGACATGATCTAAGCATTCTGATCGCAATGTACTAAAACTGTACAATCGACCGCATAAATAGATTTAAACTATTGATTGTTACTATTACAGGATAAAGTACAAAAGCTGTCAAATATATCCAGCTATTTTTGTTGCCAAATGTACCTGCACACCTGCTCATGCCCACGCGCCGGCCAATAAACACGCATGTATTTTTGTACGGGTATGGTCTTAGTGTAAGCGGAAATCGTAATGGTTTGCGTAAATGAAAGAGATTTCGTCCGCGATCAAAAATTCAATAATTGTGGATAAAAAGTGTTTGTTGTTTGCGGATAAACAATAGAATAAGGGAGATTGCTTTAATGTGTTACTATTATTGTTACATAGTTTTCATCACATTTTTTTTTTATACAACTTAGAAAGGCAAACAAGCTGACGGTCCACCTGATGGAAAGTGGTAACCGTCGCCTATAGACATGAGCAGTACCATGGACATAATAGAGTATACTGTTTCGCTCCCATGCGTTGCCATTCCTAAGGACTCAGATGTGATTCCTCTGTACCCAGTAAATTCACACCATATCCCACCCTTTAAACCGAAACACAGCCATGCAAGCACAGCTGCTTCACGGTTGAAACACGAATGGTACAGAGGTACCCAAGCAATCGACTTTTGTACAAAGTCTCCCATCTCTCATCTGCCCTTCACACGCTTTCTGGTTTTACCTAATAGTTAGCTAGTAGAGAATGCCATATGGCATTAAGCTCGCCATTTGTACAAAATTTTATTGCGCAATAAAGAATAAATAAATACATAAAGTTTTTTATTACAAAATATTCTTGACGAAATCAGTCGTTTATTATCTCTCTATTAAAGTAAGAATCATTAAAATCGGCGTCATGTATAATGATAAAACTGAAGATAAGAATATGATCACATCATTATAATGCAATACAAATCCAAATAACTTTACCATAGATAATATACATATATGCCTACACATATATTTTAGTCGTATCTGTAATTCTATCTATCTATATAAATAGAATATCTGTTATCAAATACGAAGCAAAATTATAATGATTAATCAATTGTTTAATAAAACTCTCAATGAAGACTGCACAGCCTGCGATAATAAAGGGGGGAAGGCAGTGTTATACGATATACCAGTTAGTTTTCTAGCAATAGCTAGCAAAATACCCTGTTAAGTCGACTTCCACGTGTTCCCTCCTAGAAAACATCGTGCTGTATTCCAGGTGTATTCATCACGATGAGCTAACTGACCAGCCTTTTCATTTTCATCTACCATTCCTCATTGATGCCCTGCCAGTGTTTACCGTTAGCGCAAACGGAGTTACCATTATATTGTCATCTATTATACAAAAAAGCCTATGAAAATGATAGGAAGTAAGAAATGTTGCATAGAAATTCCTTGCATAATGTAGACGAGTATTAATGAAAGATTATGAACTTTCATACTATAAGAGAAATAATGGATACATAGAAATCGAACACATGGCTAGTAACACAAATTTAGAGTGTGTACGCGGCTGTACTGACACCTGCCCACGCGCCAGGGATAACTTACGTGTCGACAAATAATTGCATGTACTGGATTGTCGCAATGGCTTCACTGCGAGCGGATAATAATAATAATAATAAATTTATTTGCATTAAATAGGATAGGTATCAGTGGTATTATATTACATAAAGTTTCGTGCCTATTTAGCCATTACAGAATAGCATGCAAATGTCCCATTTTGATAGGAACTGATTAATTTATGCATCGACAACTATATTAGATATTTATCTATTCTTTTTTGAAAAATTCGTCAACAGAGTAAAAGCTTTTGCTAAGTAACCAGTTACGTAATACAATTTTAAATTTATTTAATGGAAGTTTTTTTATATCCGTAGGTACATTGTTAACCCTAGAACACTAAACTTATTTTTCAACGCTTATTACTAACCTTCGTCGTTTCGACTACGCTGTCAAAAAAGTAGGTTTATAAAATTTTATTGAATAAAATACTTATTTCTTTTACAATATTTGTTTATTACAATCATTTGTTAACAAAAATATAACATTCTTATTTAATTAAATCACATATTTATTACATAATCAGCCTTTGTACTGAGACCATATGTTTCGCTCTAAATAAAGATATTTGTTTTTTTTTAAGTGCTTATCTCGTAAAAACTAGAAAAAAAACTTTGAAAAAGAAGTCAAATAATCAAAATTTAAACATCGAATCAACAAAAAAAGTAAAAATTTTGGTAAAAAACTATGAACTAAGACATTTGTGACACATATCAAGTTTGTATTCACCACACACTGATTTATTGCACTTGTAGCAACTAGTTTTCGTCATCCTTCGTTTTGCTGATGGGCATACGGCACAAATTTTTCTTTTTTTTTGCAATAGGATGACCTGTAGCTTCAGTTTCAAGTGTCAAACTCGATCTACTACTTCCTGGCATATTCAAAATTTGTGTAATCGAATCGCGCAGGCCAGTTTGAAGTGTGGGCACAAGTATACGTTTTTGCATATGTGGCTCGACTAACTTGTGATGCAAAATTTTTGTATTTTTCAGATTTTATTACAATTTCAGCATTAGTATAAGTGACAATTATATTTACTATATCATCTGTAATAAAAGACGAAAAGCAACGTAAAGGATCTAATTCATTTTTACACATACGAGTGGGGCCTGGTCTAATATGCACAATGTTTCTTGCGACTGTTCGGCCTTATGACTTTGGCTTTAACGATGACCATTTGTGCTTATCTTTTCCGCGAAGTATGTTACGCGATGGTATAATAATCAATTCGTTAGGTTCTTGTGCCGAAGTACTTGGTATCTGTTCTTCAATTGATGCCAAGTCCAAAGACGAAATTTCATCCTCACTTACTGATACATAAGCCAGATCAACCTCGATGTGGTCTTCCTTCTCACTCTCTGACGAATTTTCTTGGTCACTATTATCTTCTAATAATAGTTGAAGAATCGTATCTAAAATAGAACAATACTACACATTACTTTTATGTTGTAAAAACTAAAAAATAAACTTAAAATATTACAAACACAATAGTACAAAATATATCGTTATTACTAACCTTCGTCGATGCGACGAGTCATGGTTGCTGGTCCGGCGCTCACAAATCTCTTACACAAAAAACACTACCGTGTATCGCGGGGGCACCGGGCCAACTAAGATTACACGAGAGTTGCAATGGATGCGATCGCGCATTCAAATTTTACGGCACCTGTTTCGAATTCGCGTCGTCGATTCGACGAAGCTTAGTGATCTAGGGTTAAAGATTTTTAAACACATCATATAGGAATTTTAAATTAGCGAATTATATAGTAATTTATATACTTGCTAGCGATTATAAATCTAAAATAAAACTGATATTTAAGAGAACAGGTTATATTTTGTTTTATAACCATTGAAGAAGTAACACATTCATCTAACGCCCTATTGCTAGGGTTTTTTTTTTGATGGGTGAAAATGGTATGGTAGCCCCGCCTGCCCTAATGGGATACGCTGACGGAGCACCAGTGAAGGGTGATAGATGAGAATGAAAACAGGCCAGTTAGCCCATCATGATGAATTCATCAGGAATTAATCAAGATAGTTTCCAGGGAGAATCGCGAGGAGGTCGAAATGGTTGCGTATATTGCTAGCAATAGGATTCTCAGTCTCCATTACTAACAATCTCTTTCCCCCCTCTATTGCTAGGGTAGATTAAAAAGGCCAGCAGTACACCTGCAATGCCGCTGGTGTTGTGGGTGATCATGGGCGGCGGTAGTCACTTACCATCAGGTGAGCCGCATGCTCGTTTGCCCCCTGTGTTGTAAAAAAAAAAAAGATTATTAGAAAGACGGTTGTCCAGATCCACGCGGTTCTCTGGTAAGCAATGTGGTTAATTCTAGTAGAATTCGGAATATGGATCAACTGACCTGCTTTTGTCTTCATCTATCATTTTACTGGTACCACGCAAAATCTACTTAGTTTACTTAACGTGAAATATGTAATAAATTTTATATAGTAATAAATAATAAGATTAACGTATAAGACACCTAGATTAACGTATAAGATACTTTTTACTGATAAAAACTTTCGTTCCCGTAGGAAAATACAAAAATTGATAGGAAAAATTAATAAATCGCCATCAAACGCACCCCACAAAATGCTAGTGTTGTACTGCGGCGCATGACACGCTCTAAATAGTAACGGTTTACGCACCGATATCACATTACACGTACCTAACATCAATAACAGGCGGGAAAGGGATTGTTAGTAATGGAGAATGAGAATCCCATTGCTAGCAATATACCCAAGCAGGCCGACCTCCACACGGTTCCGCCTGGAAACTATCATGGTTAATTCCTGATGAATTCATCATGATGGGCTAACTGGCCTGTTTTCATTCTCATCTATCACCCTTCACTGGTGCTCCGTCAGCGTATCCCATTAGGGCAGGCGGGGTTACCATACCATTTTCACCCATAAAAAAATATCCATTGCTGAACATAGGCCTTCCTCTTGGGGGGGTTTTACCAGCAGTTGCCACCGTTTGGCTTTTGTGTTACCGCAGTTTGTCTTTTGGTGATGTATTAAAACATCACCAAAAGACACTGCTGCCCATCCTTCGACCAGTGGCGTATCAATAGGGTGACAGGGCTGTAAAATGCCACGGGCCCCCGACCCAAAAGGGCCCCGGCTCAATATATATATATACTTTTTTTTACATTGTACCTGAGTACTTTATTTTACTTGAATAGTTTTTTTTTTTACTGATAAGGCCTCATCAAAAGAATTTGCCACAGGCCCCAAATGGTATAATTACGCCACTGCCCTCGACCATAAGTTCCCTTAGTCGCCTCTTACGACACCCACGGGAATGGAAGGGGTGGCCTTTTCTATGCCGACAATATTATATCATATGTCGATTATTCAGTAGTGTAGTAGTGGATAGGTAACAGCTAACACAACAACAACTCTATGTACTGGAGTCTAGCCTTTACCAGAGGGAGACTTTGTACAAAAGTCGATTGTTTGGCCTCTGTCCCATTCGTGTTTCAACTGTGAAGCAGTTGTGTTTGCATGGCTGTGTTTCGCTTTGAAGGGTGGGATATGGCGTGAATTTACTGGGTACAGAGGAATAACATCTGAGTCCTCAGGAATGGCAACGCATGGGGGGTATCATGGGCGAAACAGTATATTCTGTTATGTACTGCTTATGTCTATAGGCGACGGTTACCACTTTCCATCAGGTGGGCCGTCAGCTTGTTTGCCATTCTAAGTTGTATAAAAAAAAAGCTGACCCATTGCCAGCAATACATCCTATCAGATCGACCTCCACGTGGTTCTTCCTGGAAACCGTCGTGGTTAATTCTAGTGGGATTCGTCACGATGGGCTAACGGACCTGCTTTCATCATCATCATCCCTCACTGGTGCACTGCCAGCGTATACAGATACCGCAGGCGGGGTTACCGCTCCATTATCGCTCATTAAAAAAAAACTTTTGGAACACTTATGGATTTTCTACTAATCTATGGTTTGCTGTATTTGTTTTTTTATATTTTATTCAAATCCATTCAATTGTTCAAGCCTGATTAAATGACAATCATCTAAATAACAATACAAACTTTCACATTGTAATTAGAATATTAAAAAACTAGCGGCCCGTCCCGGCGTCGCACGGGTGGACATTTTTACATTTTAAAAAGTGGCCATTAAGGATGCACACGCGACGGAAGCTTAAAAATGGAGTAACTTATCCCGTTTTCCCAACATTTCCCTTCACTGCTCTGCTCCTATTGATCGTAGCGTGATGAAAAGTATACTATAACCTGCCCAGGAGTATGAAGAATTACACTTAGTACAATTGTACCAAGTTTTGTTAAAATCCGTCGAGTAGTTTTCGTTTCTATAACGAACATACAGACAGACAGACAAAAAATTTACTAATTATATTTTTGGCATCAGTATCGATCACTAATCACCCGCTGATAGTTATTTTGGAAATATATTTCATGTACAGAATTGACCTCTCTACAGATTTATTATAAGTATAGATTTAACAATACCATGAAATGAAATTCCGAATTTTCGGACACAATTTCGTATTTTTGTTCATACCGAAATCGGCCTAGTAAATAGTTAATAAGCTTAACATTTCGTTCGTCATAAATCCTACCATAAAAGTTCAAAGGAACGATATTTTAACATTTTTTATGTTTTCAAACGGTATGTATTATACAATTTTAACATCAAACCGTTTCGTTCGGTCTGGAGATTTCGGAAAATATTTCATGGTAGCCCATTTGTGTTGGCAATCGAGACATCGCGTGGCGATAGCAGAGCAAGAAACACCGGCGACCCTATTTGTTGTAGGGTCCCAGTAATAGCGACATTTTTATATCACAGCAACAATGACTCCTAGTGCTCTTTTGACGTATTTGTCACCGTCATGCCAATTTTTCTTTATTCTTTACTAGCGGCTTAAAATGTTCACCCGTCCCGGCTTCGCACGGGTGAACATTTTTAGAACATTTTAAAAAGTGGTTATTGTGACATAACGATAATAGTTAGACATATAGTGTCGCGAAGTTTTTTGTAGTTATTGATATTTCCTTCAATATTGTAGAACATACTTTTGTTCTATCACCAATAGTTTCAGCAGTGTATATGGAAATACTTTAACATAAAAAAATGTGTCTTTCATACATATATATATGAACATATATATAATACCCCGAACTACATGATACTGTGTAATATCACAATATCTAAGGATTGTTTATTATTAAATAACGATCGTATTATCTGTACAAAAAGTGCATTTTTCTATTTATTTTCTTTTAAATTTAATATACCGCTATAACATTATGTTTATTTACAACTTTACCAAATTTATCTTATTTTTGTTAATGGCAACTCAATTACAAAGTTTAATGTTGCCATCACTATGTCGTATAAAGCTTACAAATTCAGTACAATGCAACAAGACTGATTGAGAACAAACATTAACTGATGGAAACTCGACTCCCGAGTTTTATTTATACAAAGCGTGTGCTTAAACGTACAGATACCGGTTCAGTCTGTGTGTACACGGCCTAACGAAGCGCGCCGTGACTCGATTGCCGAACGTGAGCACCGTCTTAATCCCGAAGCAATAGTGATGCGACCCTTATAGTTATAATCCATAGTCAACATACAAAAGCAATATGCTTTATATTTATGACAGTTAATCAATATATTAAAATGTAAATAAATTAATATGAGCACGATTATATTTTTTAAATCGATAGTCTAAGGCGTTAGTCGACTGTGGTCGTTGTTGAGAACGTAGTATACATTGTATATATATATATACAACATTTCCACTTTTCATTCGTGTTTCAACCGTGAAGCAGTTGTGTTTGCATAGCTGTGTTTCGGTTTGAAGGGTGGAATATGGCGTGAATATACTGGGTACAGAGGAATAACACCTGAGTCCTCAGGAATGGCAACGCATGGGGGGGTATCATGAGCGAAACAGTATGCTCTGTTATGTCCATGGTACTGCTCATGTCTATAGGCGACGGTTACCACTTTCCATCAGGTGGGCCGTCAGCTTGTTTACTGACGGCACACCTCCACACCGACCATATTAGATAATAATCCAATATGGCAGGGGTGGAATTACAGCCATCATTCGAATTAATTTGGTTTGTTATCGGTATTTACCATCGCCGGATTAGTCGGTAATGAAAATATATTTAAAATATAAGATATTAATATACTGATATTTTTTAAATTCTAAAATCAATCTGATATAATAAATAATAAAAAGAAACCCAATATTATTTCATAAAGTAAACAATAAAATACCTAGGCGCAGAATCCTGATTATCCAAGTATTGTAAAAATATATTCTAAAGGATCCCTCGGGGCATACTCATAGTATATCCAGAGGCGTACAAATGTTTGATTTTCATATGCCCTCCGATCGAAAATTAATTACTTAACAATAAAATATTCTATATTAAACAAACGGACCCGAGAAACGTTATTTTACCCGCCACCGCCACTTATCGGGTCCATTTTTTATTAGTATAATATAAAAATTATCCTATATCTGACGTTAGATTAAATAATACATATTTATAAAATTTAATTAAAATCGCTGCAATTTGTTCATCCTTAATAATATTATAAATGTGAAAGTGAGTTTGTTTATTTACATTACAGCCCTTTAATGTCTTAATGAAATCACTATGAAATTTGATATACATATAGTGTTGGCGAAGGATATACACTACTTTTTATCACGGTTAGTAAATATATCCCGCTCACGCGGACAAATTCGAGAGTAAAAGCTAGGTTTATATAAGTAGCTTATTTCCCTAAATAGATATTACCGTTATTCAATTTGCCAGCCTAATAACTAATTAAAAATATGAATTACTTTATTACATCACGTTCTATTATATATCGAACATCTCCGCTTTCAAAGTATCTTTGCTTTCAAAGTAATTTTGAGAGCATCTAGTTTCTTTCTCAATTTATAAATTACTGATCTAATCAGAATGTATATAATTTATTTTTATACACTTTAATTATTTATTTAAAGTCGTAATTTTATAATTAACGATAATGTCCGAGCTAATAGTATACAAACTAGTGACTTCAATACTACAAAATTATAATCGATGATTTAACATTATCATAACGCTGCACATCACTAAAACTAATTCGATTTTTGAATTTCGAACCGTTCCTTTTTAACGATTGTAGCAATTAGATTTTCCAAATCATTGTTCTACCTATTGCATTTTTTTTATTGTCATAATTTTACGCATATTACTATATTGACAATTTAGTTAATTAACATATTCATGCGCCACTTTAACTTAAATAAATTTAATGTTGGTTGCTGAACCTAAACCAGACATTTTTTAACATCTCTGTAAATTATTGATGCCCATTAATTCTTCTCTTTCCGCGTCTAGGGAAAGTAGATAAAGTTTTGTTTGAGAAATCAGTTCAGGGTACAATAGGACTGATATACCTGAAGAAGGTAAAAGCCCTGAAAATTATTTAAAAAAAAAGTGCTATAATAAAAATTTTATGGAATAATACTATATATATGTATATATATATATATATATATATATATATATATATATATATATATATATATATATATAATATATATATATATAAATGGGTGACACAATATACTCCGTTATGTCCATGGTACTGCCCATGTCTCTAGAAAACGATTACCACATTCCATCAGGAGGGCTGTCAGCTCGTTTGCCTTTCAAAGTTGCATGAAAAAAGCAGGCCTGTGTCCAGCAGTGGGCTGATGTGGATAGACGCTATCTATCTAGAATGGATCTCTAATTATGAATGAAAAAAACATGAACATATATTACGAAACAGATAATATTTGCTGTGCGTATTTGCTGGTACAAAGCATAGACTTCTCTCTTTTTTTTTTGTTTTATCCGAACAAGTACGTAACTTTTCAAAGTTCTCAAAAATATAATATAAATTCGTATTAAAACATATTTTATGGCCATCGATTAACTCATTAAGTTGCGAAAAGGTAAAAAATAAAGAAACTTTCGATTAAGAAACAGACTCTATATATATATTTTTTTATACAACTTAGAATGGCAAACAAGCTGACGGCCCACCTGATGGAAAGTGGTAACCGTCGCCTATAGACATGAGCAGTACCATGGACATAACAGAGTATACTGTTTCGCCCATGATACCCCCATGCGTTACCATTCCTGAGGACTCAGGTATTAGTCCTCTGTACCCTGTAAATTCACGCCATATCCCACCCATCAAACCGAAACACAGCCATGCAAACACAACTGCTTCACGGTTGAAACACGAATGGGACAGAGGTACCCAAGCAAACGACTTTTGTACAAAGTCTCAATATAGACTGGCAACACAATTGATATCTCACTTGTATATGTGCCTTGGCGTGTGGCGGTGGCGGTGGCTGTGGTTGGAGGGGGGCTTGGCTCGGCATTGGCAAAGATTTCGGATTGATTAGCTAGTGGCGCCATCTCGTAGCGTGAAGTGGCGTTACAAATAAAATAATTTACATTTATGTATATCGCTGCCGCTTATGAATGAGACCGTGCCACATATTTGATTTCTGTTTTAGAGTGTTTTGCTTTGATCTGCTGAAGGTAGCGCATTGAATCCTGTTAGCCGGCGGGAACAGAACGCTCGGATCAAAGCGACTCGTTATCTGTGAACGAGTTAACAGTTTTCTAACATTTTACACTGTTTTTTTTCGGTTATAACTTTGAAATAATTTTAAATTTAATTTTTAGAATAAGTTAACAAAAAATAGTAGTTTTTGAGTTTAATAGTAGTATAGTAGGTAATAGTGTTTGAGACAACCGAATTTGGAACTTCTGTCTTTTTTAAATTGCTTAACAAACAAGCGCCAATAAAGTTCGACTGCTCTTCACATATCGTGAGCGTGAAACGACGGTAATTATCGCCACCTCCCACACATTGGAAAGCTGTCATTAAGAATTCCGCGGCGTGCGTTATCTCGCGTTTAATTTTGAAAACGATACGAATATTACGCCATTAATAGTGGCTACTCTTTATAAATGTACCGTTGTTTACAGACAGATTTTGAATTACTGATATTTTTAATCGACTATCAAAGGAAGGAAGTATTGTTTTTCTCTGTTTTTATGTGTGTTTCTCTGTTTGTATATATATATATATATATATATATATATATATATATATATATATATATATATATATATATATATATCCGATTGATACCTGCTGCTCATTAGGGTGTCCTTAGTAATGCATCGCTCCACAATTAACAGTCCGCATTATCCCAGGCTGATGGAAAAAAGAAACCCTACTGTACACCAAACCTGTGTGAAGTCCTACTTCGCTTCCCGTTTACCACTATTCATGTTTCCCTATGTTTATAATATAATATTAAAAAAATGTAAAATTATCCGATGTTCAGTGAAAGAAGCAAAATTAAAAATACGTAATTGGCTGCAATCTCTAACTTATATGCATACAGAGGATCTGATAAGACCTGTTTCCTAAAATATTTATTGAAATGCAAGCGCACAACACACACGCACACGTACACGCACACGCACGCACGCACGAACACACACACACACGCACGCACGCACGCACGCACGAACACACACACACACACACGCACGCACGCACGCACACACACAACTACACACTCAAACTATTACAAATTATTATATACGAGTATATTTATATTAAAATTATATTTATCCATATTAGTTAATAGGTTCCCCAGATACAGGCTCGACCCATATGGGGACCGTTGTTAATCAATTATGTAATCTACTGTTTGAAATAAAGATTATTATAAATAAAAAAAAAAAAAAATATTATTTTCCTCATTTTCACCACTGTAAAACCCGCCATAGACTAAAGTTTTATCCCAACCATCTCAACGAGTGGCGGTCTTCCACCGTGCGTTTTTCAAGGCACTTTCTTCCACGCACAACCATTCTTTGGAATCAACTTTCAGCAGCAGTATTTCCGAACCGATACGACAACATAACCTTCAAGAAAAGAGTATATTCCTTTTTAAAAGGCCGGCACACAGCACACCTGCAATGAGTGGCGGTCTTAAAAATTAAACTACTTGTGACGGTCTAAAAACTGAACTACTTAACAGATTTTGATAAAATTTCTATAGGACTAATTTGTAAGTAGGTATATCCTTTCAAGTAAAAAGAATTATAAATCAATTTAGAACTGACGGTGTTGTAAAGTAACAAACAAAAAAAAGACAAAAAAAAAATTATTAAATGATACAATTTTTTTTATGATAATTAAAATAATAAACATAAGATTAGAGGAAGCCTTGACAAGGGTGAATGAGAAAAGAACAATAAATACATAATAATAATAATAGAACAAAATTCGTTCCTTTGGCGAGCTAGCAACAACTTTAATACTCTTTCTAGAACTTTTAATATCGATCTATTTTCAAAAAATATAATATCAGTGAGAAACCAACTGAGTAAGCAATTTTTTTATTCATAGTCTGTTTTAATTACTATTGTATGGATAAAAAGGCCATATTTTGGTCAAATATTTACATTTAATCTTTAATTTGTATTTTACTTATCATTATTATTGTTTGTTTTTATAATTTATTATTACCATTATTTGTTTTTATATGTTCTCTCTTGTTTGTTCATATTTTGTTTGTTAACTCGTATTTTTGTAGCTTTGTGTAAAGCGCCTTGTATATATATTGTTGCTATTTGTGAAAACCTATTAGTGGGTTATTTTGTTGTCCTAAAACTGTATCTATTTGCTGTAGTGTAGCCCTGGTTTTCCTATGAATAAATAAATAAATAAATAAAAACAATAGAGAATAGAAGAGACAAAACGCTGGGCCATCTTATACGACATGACTTAAAAGCATTCTTGAAGGAAAAATAGAGGGCAAAAGAGGAAGAGGAAGACCGTATAGGGAGGTACTAGGTGTCATGTCGTACAGTGAAGTCAAAGACATGGCCTGAAAACTACATGGGACAAATATAGAAAGCACTAGGTCTCATATCTTATCATCGGGGAGATCAAAGACGTAACCTTGGATAGAGCCGGCTGGAAGAGAATGCATGAATTAACACAGGTTTTTTTTTCTGTCTGAAAAAGTCACGTCTTTCAATAATAATACCTAAATACCGTTTCGTTATTTAAGTATGCAATTATGTAAAATTTTATGTCGAATAAGCTGATTGAAAATTATCAGGGATCTTAGTCTTGGTCTCATGTAATATTAATAGATACTATACTATACAATAGTCCAGATAATCTAGCAGAGCATACGTCTCAAAGATATCAGAGCATTCCTTTCAATGTGTGGCTAAGGATACCATGCTAGGAAAAGCGGGCGTTTTATTTGACTAAAAAAATTATATTGCTAGTCAGCAATTGTATGTCTGTATGCTTGTGTTGTAACAGTAATCATTCCGACATGCGAAGTTGGGGTTTTTTTTATACCACTGAGGTGGCAAAGAAGCATACGGCCCACCTGATGGTAAGTGGTTACCGTAACCTATGAACACCTGCAATACCAGAGGTATTACGCGCCCGTTGCCGACCCTGAAGAAACCTCTTTACCCCCCTTTTGAAGACAAAAAAAGCAATTAATATTTGTTTATTTTTTCCCCGCCCTCTTTAGAAAATAACCTTAAATTCGCCATTGATGGTAATCAAACAAGCTTCGATTTATTGCCAATCAGCTATTTACCCGCTGCTGCTACAACCACACGTTCACCGTGTATCGAAGCTCCATTGGGATGTTTTATTCATTCGATGTTTCCGCGGCCACTACACTCCCAGACTCCACGGAAGTCAAACGATAAACGATTGCATTTAGATGAACTATTTAGCTTATTGTAAAACGACTTGACGATCAGATCTTATGAAATCGTTATTTATTCGTAAATCCTTACCACTGTTATAAATATGGACGACGCAATCGACGTTACGCCGATCGGCACTGCCTTTATATTGACAAAATTAGAAAATGAATCTATGCAAGATTCTAGATGAGAAGCATCAATTCAATAAAATAAATGAATATTCATAGTGTAATACAACTATATTTAAACATGCTTCTTAGAAAGTAACAACTATACTTTGCAAATTTAAATGAACTGATTGCACAGATTTCATACTAACCATTTTTGTTTGAAGTGACGCGGCCCTGCTGCTAGCAACATTTCTACTGAAAACTCCCATTCCAACAAATCTTCAAAGAGTATATAATTAAGATAAATCTATTGTTAATTACGTAAATAGTGCATGTAACGATGCAACCGTTCAGTGACTAGTTGGCGCGTATCCAATACAAGATTTATAACTATTCGGGCAGGTCGCGGACACAGTTGTTAGTCATTGAGCCCAGATTAGTACGGTTAGATTTATGCCCACTAAATCTATATTGACGTTATCGCAAGATATGGGCTTTGTTCTTTCTGTCAGTGCGGAATTATCTTTCCTTTTTGTTACTTAATTTTTAAGGCAAAAGGTTTTGGCTGATACAGCTTTATGTTGTAATGTTTCAAGTCAATTATTTTCTCCGTATTAAACTTTATATTAGAAAATATAAAATATATAAAGATTTCTCTGAATTGCAAAAACTTACTTAAAAAAAATTCAAAATTCAAAAATCATTTATTCATGTAGGACATTTTAGCCGCTTATGAACGTCTTATTTTCTCGTTTCAATGCAATCTCTATTAATTGGAGAAATTGTCCAGAGATACAGTAAATAATTATGTGCAGTGATTTTTTTTTCATTACTCGATTGACATTTGTGTCTTTATTTCGGTAGGAGCCATCTTATTAGACAGACCTACGGATTAGATGGATGCTTATCAGTATACTTGACTTACATGACTTATCAGCGCATATATATATATATATATATATATATATATATATATATATATATATATATATAAATGGATGATAATGGAATTGTAACCCCACCCGCGCTACCGGTATACACCGGCGGGGCACCAGTGAAGAATGATAGGTGAGGTTGAAGTAGGTCAGTTAGCCCATCGTGACGAATTCAACAAGAATTGTTCACGATGGTTTCCAGGGGGAACCACGCGAAGGTCAACCTAATAAGGTATATTGCCAGCAATGGGACTGTCAAACTCTATTGCTAACAATCCTTTTCCCCCCTACTACGTGGAGGTTGGCTGATAGAGTATATAACTAACAGGAATGTAACGTTTCCATTACTAAAACTTCCTCCCCCCCCCCCCCCCCCCCCGCAGTATAGTATCATGCATCATGCTATCAATAAACCATTAGTACCGGCCATTTATTAGCACCATCAATATCAATCGGCTTAATCGATAAAACGTCAGTTCGAAAATCGAATGAAAAATTTAATCGAGTGATGCAAATATTTTTGTTGGAAAAATAAATGCTTTCATAACATCGGTGGCGGCCTCATTTGTCAATCAGTGTCGCCTGCGAATAATGACGTGGGGATGATCACCGGCTACTGTGATAGGCATTTTTAATCTGTAGTTATGTATCTATGTATGTGTGTTTTGATCAGTGCTACCAACCATAATTAATACCAGGGATGCGTCACTTCAATAAAAAAAGTTTTCGTATGAAATGTATGCAACCATTTGAAAATTCTGCATAATAAAGGAACTAGAGCTTTTACAAACAGTTGGATAACTCTTTGAATATTTATAATAATAATAATATTTATTGTATTTTTTTTACAAATACGATACAATAATTACAATGTTAGTACGTACATATATTAATAAATACATTGTAAAGTACCCGTATGCCTGGCAATAGGTAAAAACTCAGATTTTGCTGGACTGATGTGCGTTCAGCGCTAATTTTCAATTTGCACTTACACGGGGCACCGTTTTATTATTAAATGTTTACATATGTATACTATAGTATATGGATGATACACTAAAAAAAATATTATTTACCTATTTATTTTACTGTTTTGACACTTTTAGATGATTGCATAGAATAATTTTCTAGTTTCGTCAATGAAAGAGTAATGCCAACTCTGAAAAAACGGGGGGAAAGGGATTGTTAGTAATGGAGACTAGGAATCCCATTGCTAGCAAGATAGCCAACCAGGTCGACCTCCTCGCGGTTATCCCTGCCAACTATCATGGTTAATTCCTGATGAATTCATCATGATGGGCTAACTGGCCTGTTGTCATTCTCATCTATCACTCTTCACTGGTGCTCCGCCAGCGTATCCCGTTAGCGCAGGCGGGGCTACCATTTTCACCCATAAAAAAAAGCTCTGAAATAACATAGTGACTACTGGCTCTGTGATGAAATGAGATGTAAATAATTTTTTAACCTACTGAAAGTGGCAACTAAGCTGATGACTTATCATTTATCATCATTTCAACCCTTAACTGTCCACTGCTGAACATAAGCCTTCCCTATAACGGGAGTTTTACCAGTAGTTGTCATTTTTGGCAAACGGATTGACAACTGCACTTAAGTTTTTTTTTGCAAACACAATGAAGTGAATGCTTTCGGTTTGAAGGGTGGGATATGTCGTGAATTTACAGGGTACAGAGGAATAACACCTGAGTCCTTAGGAATAACAACGCATGGGAGGTATCATGGGCGAAACAGTATACTCTGTTATGTGCATGGTACTGCTCATATCTATAGGCGACGGTTACCACTTTCCATCAGGTCGGCCGTCAGCTTGTTTGCCATTCTAAGATGCATAAAAAAAAGTGTATGTCGCCCAATACAAATCATATCTCTCATATAGAGACTGCAAAGTATCCATTCATTTTAAACCTTCGGCACATTTTATAGGCACTTAATATAATTTATGAATAATAATAACGAAATACGTTTCACGTACATAAAAGTTAATACCATTCATACGTTACACTGATTAAAATTGTCTCGAACAAGTCAGGGGTACTCAACGCACGGTACGTGGTAATTACCCGTTGATACATCCATGCGAAGGCGAGATTAATTAAATTAATAAACTCGTTATATCGAGTGTGACAATTTGCCGCTCACGGCTTAATGTCGTTAAAGAGGGGCTGCCGTTGGCGACGTCTGTCGTCTACGGCGACTTTTAACTGGATGCCGTATAAGTAATTCGATTACTATTCGGAACATTGAGAAGAGATTATGCGAGTTAAATTGTTCTTAATAGCTTGACCTGTCTATAGAAGTTAACGGCTGTTTATATTATACTAGTAAATTAAATGTTTAATCGGATTTTGTGATATTTTATTAACAAAGGTTGGCGATATCTGGATACGGTAGCTATTTGTAGCTTTACAGGTCGATTCCGAATTACTAACAATTATTGTTCGATTCAAATCTGTTAGATTCAAACTAATGATATTTGGCTTTCATCATCATCATCGTCACCTTATCATCCGTTAACTGTCCACTGCTGAACATAAGTCTCCTTTCTATGGGGGTTTCGCCATACATATGTATATGCACAATTTTAAGGGCCGCACCTCATGGAAAATAGTTCTAAATACGCCAATAATCACGGTTCTTTCGGACACGTGCACGTAACTTCATGTCTCCTCCGAGTAACATACCAGTAAGTACGTGAGAGTTGGCTTCCGTCCCTACTTTTTACTGGTCACAATGAGCACGGACGCGTGCTGACGAATAAAATGTCCGCCGTATTGGAATAAAAGGTACGACTAGAGGTATTTGAAGACATAAATGGCATTTAGTAATATATACTTATAATACGTGAAGCGGAAACTTTGTACCCCTTTTTACGAAAATTGCGCGAACGGAGCAGTATGAAATTTCGCACACTTATAATTTATATAGAGAAGGAGTGGATAATGCCTATTTTAAAAAAAATATGTATGAAAAATATATTACATCAGTACAAAAAAAAAAAACATTACACACACTACCATGTATTTGACACACACACACGCATACGAGTATATACTCTTTTGTCTATCTATCTATCTATTGTTAAAGTCTGTGGTCAAATTGAGAATAGATTAATATTGTTTGCCTTTGATATTATTTGTCTATAGCCTTACTGAACGTCAAACACAACCATAATAAATTCCTTTATTACAATATATGTTATGGTCGAATTTCGACCACGGGCTAAACACTAGTATATAGTTTTTTTTTTTTTTATGGGTGAAAATGGTATGGTAACGCCTGCGCTAACGGGATACGGTTTGAAAAGTGAATAAGTAGTGAAATAACGGGATACAAGAATATAAATGAACCTAAATGGTCACCAGAGGGAGATACCTTTATCCCATTCGTGTTTCTATCGTGAAGCAGTTGTATTTGCATGGCTGTGTTTCTGTTTTTAAATTATTTCTACAGGAACATAATGGTGAAAACTGTATTAAATTTACTGTAGTAATTTTTGTGGGACACCGGAGCAAACATACAGACAGACAAAATTTATATAAAAAAGTTATGACTTCTATTGCTCCTATTAAAGCCCCTTATATAATTGTTTTTTTAAATATCTTTCATCTACAAACGATTCCAGTAGAAATTTTATTACATTTGTGAAATATGAACATAACTTCCGTAACTACAAAAATTTATTGGTGATATATATATATATATATATATATATATATATATATATATATATATATATATATATATATATATATATATATATATATATATATATATATATATATATATACACATACTTAATACCAGAGGGAGACTTTGTACAAAAGTCGATTGCTTGGGTACCTCTGTCCCATTCGTGTTACAACCGTAAAGCAATTATTTGCATGGCTGTGTTTCGGTTTGAAGGGTGGGATATAGCGTGAATGTACAGGGTACACAGGAATAACACCTGAGTCCTCAGGAATAGCAACGCATGGGGGGTATCGTGGGCGAAACAGTATACTCTGTTATGTCCATGGTACTGCTCATGTCTATAGGCGATGGTTACCACTTTCCATCTGGTGGGCCGTCAGCTTGTTTGCCATTCTATGTTGTATAAAAAAAAAGCACATGATACAACAGGAGAGAATGACGGAGATAGATGAAGAAAAACGCATAAAAAAAAGTACTTAAGAGGGAGATAGAAGAACTTTACAGAGGTTTTGAAGCTAGTGATAGTTTGAGCGCACCAAATAGATGCAGCGAATGGGATTTTAGTTTTTTGAAAACATAATACATACGAGTACAACGAACCTTTCCTCCGGAGTTGTACAATAACAAATTACATTATGTAAAATTTATTACGTGTCACCACGTGGTTTTCTATGCTATAAATTCCAATTATACTTGAAAGTCAATTACTTAGAAACCTTATATCTCTACCCATACATTCTATTGATTGACAGATAGATGACATTTTGCATGATCGAAATTTTCCTTGTGTATTCACTTGTGAATTATATAATAGAATTAACTTACTTTCAAGAATATGCATTACCTTTTTTTTTAAACTATATACAGTTTCATTACTTGTTATTAATATTTATAGTACTTAGATGCAAGGTATGTACATAATAGATAGATTTACCACAGAAATATTTTATAATTGATACTTTAAGTACTTTATTGATACTTTCTGGTGTTGTGGGTGATCATGGGCGGCGGTAGTCACTTACCATCAGGTGAGCCGCATGCTCGTTTGCCCCCTGTGTTGTAAAAAAAAAAACTTTACATTACACTTATAAAAAAGTTTTAAAATATATGGAAGTTTTGTCAAAATTATCACGGAAATATTCTCCAAATGAATATTCTCCAAATGAAATTTGTAACAAATCGAAGCATAAATTGAATTAGTCGATTTATATACTTATGTAGGACCAGTATATATATGTGTGCTCGTGTCACAGCCGCTCATGATTAAGGTTCACGAATTGATCTCCAAACTAGTCGAGCTTAAACCGATAATTATTATATTAAAATATAATGTGTATTAAGAAACTTAAATTTACTTTGGATGACAATTTTATGAAGCAAGTTCTATATCCCACCGCTGCCACCATGTTGTGTAAAGTAAACGCGAGGTCACGATGGCAACTTCTTTATTCATCCAAGTACCATCGACATAGTAATAAGTACACTACCCACAACAATACCTAAGTAGTCATACTCAATTGTATGAATGAATGAATGAGTATACTTTATCCCTTTCAGACCCAAGATTTTTTCTCTTTCAGATTAAATATATTTTCGTGTTTTGGAGCCAAGCCATCTAGCCGGCACGCACGAGACTACTGCACCACCTAACCGCTAAAATGATTTCTTTTTGGCTGGTTTAGAATCTCACTATCATGTTATTTCAGCTTCGTGCGTAAAAATGAATTGCGCGCGATTTTAGAATTTTTTAAAGTTACAACTCACGCCCGTATCGTTCAGGTCTGAAAGGGTTATTTGAAATATACAATATAGGACATAAGCAAAGACAATTAATAAATATAACGATATAGTTGTATAAGTACAGTAGTTTGTATTCTGGGAAATTCTAGCCTATAAATATTTTTCTTTATGATGCGACATTAAATTCTCCCGCCTTTTCCAGAAAGTAGTTACAGCCCAAAGGAAAATAGGGCAATAAACTCAACTATTGCCTTCACAAACAAAAAATATAAGTGTATTATTTTCCTTCTATTATAAGTATAAAATTTATTAAGATAACCAACATATTTTGTTTTGTTGGATGAAAATGGTATGGTAACCCCGCCTGCGCTGACGGGATACGCTGGCAGAGCATCAGTGAAGGGTGATAGATGAGAATGAAAACAGGCCAGTTAGCCCATCATGATGAATTCATCAGGAATTAACCATGATAGTTTCCAGGGGGAACCGCGTGGAGGTCGACCTGGTTGGGTATATTGCTAGCAATGGGATTCTCAGTCTACATTACTAACAATCCCTTTCCACCCAGGTAAATCAGTTAGGTAGTTCATAGTGACGATTTCCATAAGAATTACTCACGATGGTCCCCTGGGGAAATATATATGTCTAGCAATAGGGCTTTTAGACCCCATAACCACATTCCCCCTATTTGGGAGGGTAAAAACGCATATTATAAAACAAATCTCATTCATAAAACACTAAATCATGTAGTACTGAAACGTTTACTGGGTGAGACGTAACTATAAAGGAACCGTTATAATTTTTAAAGGCGGCCATCTGTGAAGCGTTAGTTTTGATACGTTTTCAGCAACAGATCATGTCGTTGACAGGTTTATGTGGGGTGGGCGGCGCCTGCGCATATGCTGGCCAGGCGGAGTATTCTTTGTCTATGCCGCAAGTTACTGTTGAAGAGTACATGTCACGGAGCTGATGTTAGAGTTACGTAATTTTGGTTTCGTTGTTATGGTATTATCTGTATTTAAAGTAGGTATGTTTTGGTATTGTGTTTATTTGTTATATTTATTAATTTATTCACTCCTTTATGTACTATTTAAAAATAATACAATATAAATAAATAAATTAGAAAAGCAGATAAAAGAAAATAAGGTAGAAAAATACTTACAATTGAAGCAAAAAGTAGTAAAATATGTGAATTAAGTACGTATCTATTATACCTACTACATGTTTTCAGTTCTCAAGACTGTTCATATCGTCATAGCAGCCTTTAACTGTCCACTGCTGGACATGAGCCTCCGCCTTGGGGAGGTTTGCCAGTAGTTGCCACGCTTGGCAGGCGGGTTAGCAACCGCAATTAGTCTTTGGAGACGTTTTAAGAGAGGCATATGCCATAATTGAACTCGCTTTTTTGTGGAATACAATATTAATCATATCTTCTATTTGGGAATATCTTAATAAATAAAAATAGTTTTAAGTATTCAAAAACATGATAAATAAGTATATACTGGGGGAAAAGGGATTGTTAGCAATGGAGTTTGACAGCCCCATCGCTAGCAATATGCCTTATTAGTTCGACCTCCACGTGGTCCCCCCTGGAAACCCCCCCTTGTTGAATTCGTCACGATGGGCTAACTGACTTACTTCATCCTCATCTATCATCCTTGACTTTACCATTTACCATTACCATGGGGTTACCATTCCATTATCACCCATTAAAAAAAAATACTATACGTAGTTTATTTAGGTATCACTTTACCTTATCAAATCTATTCACTGTACCATCTAAAATATATATGATTTCAATATAAATATGTATAAATAAACCTATTTGTCAAGTGAACGGTGAGCCGACGTTAGTTCTGCAATATTAATAGCTCAACATTCAGCTTGCACGAGTCTCGGGGGCCAGCTAATAGCACTATATGTCATTGCTTGTTATAACATCGCAGCTACGGCTTTCTAATACTAATTTATTTACTGGAAATATTTATTAATTTAGATTCTCCAACAATTTTCCACAAAATAATGTAAATATATATAACAATTATGGAGCTTAGAACTAAGTGTAACAGTTTTTTATAGGCAAACAAAACGTATATTGATACATTTATATCAAAAAGTACGGAGAAATATATGTAGCTTACAACTATTATTTATTTATTTATTACATCCTCTGGGTAAGCCTTACAGTCTTCCAATACGCTCACCCAGGAAAGCATGGTTACAATAACGTATAAAAAGGAATATTTCACAAAATAACAAAAATAATATAAAAAGATTTAACTGAAACAAAAAACGTCTGAACACAAATACTCTATGGTCACTCGACGAAACTCCAGCAAGTTGGAGGCAAATACATCCAATTGCGGATACTGGCTCAAAATATCATTGAGTAGTTTCAATGCAAGAGATAGGGGAGCTTGCTTAGCCAACTCTGTTCTTCGTAATGGAACATCGAATAAGTGCCGTCGACGTGCTCGCACGTAGTTACTGGGCGCTCCTATTGATATTGACTCCAGTACAGTTTGCTTACATTTTTCCCCCCACACTATTTTTAACACATACTTAATTAAATTTAGTTTTCGTCTCATTTCAAGTCTACACAACAACTAACAACTAAAGCCACCATACCCATAAGCAGATCCAGCAGCACGACTCATTTTATATATATATATATATATATATATATATATATATATATATATATATATATATATATATATATATATATATATATATATATATATATATATATATATATATTTCTTATAAAAGCATTCGTAAAAAATATGATAGCTAACACTTACCAGAACTTGTTGACTATGCTTGGTTTTATTGAATTTGATAGGACATTAGGTAATCAATGAAATATTGGTCAATTTAGTCGTTTCTCGAGCCAAGATCATATATTTTTTATGCAACTTAGATTGGCAAACAAGCTGACGGCCCACCTGATGGAAAGTGGTAACCGTCGCCTATAGATATGAGCAGTACCATGAACTCAACAAAGTGTACTGTTTTGCATGGGGGGTAAATGCGTTGCCATTTCTGAGGACTCAGATGTTATTCCTATGTACCCTGTAAATTCACTGCTATATCCCACCCTTCAAACCGAAACATAGCCATGCAAACACAACTGCTTCACGGTAGAAACACGAATAGGACAGAGGTATCCAAGCAACCGACTTTTGTACAGTCTCCCTCTGGTTACGTGTCGAGAAAACACGACTAGTTTCGGAATCAATTCGTAATCCTTAATCATGAGCGGTTATGACGCGAACGCGAGCGCTAGATGCTCAAATAATATTATAAACTCTGTTAATAAGTTTATAAAATATTAATTTGTAAATTATCTTTACAGAATGCAACTGCAACGGGCACGCCCGCCGCTGCCGTTTCAACATGGAACTGTACAAGCTGTCGGGACGGGCCAGCGGGGGAGTGTGTCTCAAGTGTCGACACTACACGGCCGGTAGACACTGCCACTACTGCCGCGAGGGGTACTACAGGGACCCCACGAAGCCGATCACCCATAAAAAGGCGTGCAAACGTGAGTATCTACATTAGCATTTGAGTCAGTATTTATCCCCTACTCTCTGTAAGTCTTTAGAGCTATGGCCTTTTCCAATGCCTTTCGTCATAAATAAATTTTCCATTTCTTTCATTGCCAGTCATTATGCTTACCAGAGGGAGACTTTGTACAAAAGTCTTTTACGTGGGTACCTCTGTCCCATTCGTGTTTCTACCGTGAAGCAGTTGTGTTTGCATGGCTGTGTTTCGGTTTGAAGGGTGGGATATGGCGTGAATTTACTGGGTACAGAGGAATAACACCTGAGTCCTCAGGAATGGCAACGCATGGGGGATATCATGTCCATGATACTGCTCATGTCTATAGGCGACGGTTACCACTTTCCATCAGGTGGGCCGTTAGCTTGATTGCCATTCTAAGTTGTATAAAAAATACCTGAAAAGTTTATAAATTGCGCAAAATAAATTAGTAATCACTATTTCAGATAATTTAAAAAAAAAGTCATAAATAAGAGTTGTTGAATTTTTTTCTTTAAAAATATTTTCTATTTTATTCTATTTTAAAAATTAATGAAAGAAGAAAATTCTAAATAAAAGTTCTTTTTTATACCACTGAGGTGGCAAACAAGATTACGGCCCACCTGATGGTAAGCTATTACCGTAGATTATAAACGTCTGCAATATCAAGGGTATTACGCGCCCGTTGCTGACCCTGAAGAAACCTTTTTACCCCTTTTGAAGAACCCCATGCTGTAGTTTTTAAACAGTTTACATACTATTGTTTAAATAATTTAATAACATTTTTATGTTATCAATTAAAGATGGCCTAAAATTTAAAAAGTTATAGGCGAACCTTAATAAATAAATGGTGTAACTTGATGGAAAACCCTAACGGCTCCATGGAGTAGTGTTATCTATTGGACCAAGTTAAAAATACATGGTCCGGCGCCGTGCACAGATAAAATAAATAAAGGGGGCCGTAAAAGTTTTACACCTGTACAGACGCGATCAAATAAACAGTAAGCTGAAACTTCACACCGTACACGCTTTATGGGCCATGTATGGGAGGGTTCGTTTATTTCATGCTCCATTTGACGGAAGTCAAGCGTTGTTAATACTTTATTCTGAAGACATCTGGTATCGTGGCATCGTTTGACGATGGTGCCAATATGTTATGGACTTCGTAGACGGTCAAGCGACGGCTTGAATCGAGCCTGTAATTAATCTTATTGTAAATTGTGTATAGAGAGATTCAATACTTTAAATGGCATTTTGTGTGGTTATGTGGATTTTATAAAAACAGATATATTTTATACTGTTTAATATGTTTAGAAAAAAAAAGAATTAACTAAAACCATAGATATTGTATAACTTCATACTTTATAATACAAGTCATAGATATTACATGGTAATTTTAGAAATTCGAGAATCGAAAGGTAGTTTTGATAGAAATCAGAAAATTAAAATTAAATCAAATACAAATATTGCTAAAATCAAATTGTAACTTCATTTTTGTCGATACCTTGTTATAGTATTTTTGTTACACAAATACGCTTCTTAATCTAAACAATATTATCGAACCGGTTTCATTTCCCGCCAACGACCACTTACAGAGGTTAGGTACATAGACAAAAGCAATATTGGAAAATGTGAAAAGAGAAAAAAACAAAAGTCCGTAACCCCATAAAGGCGAACAAACGGATAATCAACTGCGGTCCATTTCCCGGGGTGCGGATCACCCGGATAGTTTGCCCATAAAAATTGTCCCGGAATCGAGTGCAGCCGATCGGGACAAAATTGGCCCTTTGGGAGCTACGCTATTACAGGGAACGTGTTTGCTGACGCCTTGATTGAGAAACAGCTATTTTCGGCCAGACATAATAAGGTAGAGATAAGGAAGCGAATGTTGCCAATATAATGGAAGAGAATAAAAAGAACTTATTTATCATTTAAACTTGTAAAGAAAGATAAATTAAAATAAAAAAATGTAGGTTTTTTTTATAACGTAGAGGGCAAACTAAAGGTCAAGCGAGCACTAAATTACCATGTTTTTTATACCACTGAGGTGGCAAACAAATCTACGGTCCACCTGATGATAAGCGGTTACCGTAGCCTATGAACGCCTGCAATACCAGGTTTCATTACGCGCGTTTTACCGACCCTGAAGAAACTATCTTCAAAGTGTCCTCAAAGTCAAAGTGATTATCTTCACCCATAAACCAGATTTACCAGAGAGAGACTTTGTACAAAAGTCGATTGCTTGGGTACCTGTGTCTCATTCGTGTTTCAACCGTGAAGCAGCTGTGTTTGCATGGCTGTGTTTCGGTTTGAAGGGTGAGATATGGCGTGAATTTACTAGGTACAGAGGAATAACACCTGAGTCCTCAGGAATGGCAACGCGTGGGGGGTATCATGGGCGAAACAGAATACTCTGTTATGTCCATGGTACTGCTCATGTCTATAGGCGACGGTTACCACTTTCCATCAGGTGGGCCGTCAGCGTGTTTGCCGTTCTAAGTTGTAAAAAAAAGACACTAGTAACATCAGAAAAATGCAGCTGTGTTGCTAGCCCGTTCTGAAGGAATATGCTCTTTTCTTAAAGGTTATAATGTCGTGTCTATTCAGAAATACTACTGCTGGGAGTTAGTTCCCTACTTTGGTACTACATACTATAAAAACACTCCTTAGATATTAATACTTACAAGGTATGACACCTTGTTTTCACCATATAAACAATAAAGAGTGTGTAATTAAAAACACGAGCTTTTCTTCTTCTTTCTTTACCATCTTTTCCATTTTTTTTTTAATACAAGTAATTTGAGTCAATTTTTTTAAATTGTTAGCGGGTAAAAATAACTTTTTCAAATGTCGTTTCAATTATGGTTTCATGTAAATATATTGTTGTCCCTTTTCTTAGCATGCGACTGCCACCCGGTGGGAGCGAGTGGGAAGACCTGTAACCAAACGAGTGGCCAGTGCCCGTGCAAGGACGGCGTCACAGGTACCACCTGCAACCGGTGCGCTAAAGGCTTCCAGCAATCGAGGAGTCACATCGCGCCCTGCATACGTGAGTATCAACTGAGAGACTCTATACATACTTAAGTACAGAATTTAAAATAATTTATTGTACCCATGTTTCAGGTAAATAAATTAAATGAATTAAACAGAAAAAAAAACAAATAAAGCGATAATAATTAAATAAAATTAAGTAATTTATGTTATAACTTATAGCATAGGTATGTTTACGACATATAAATTATTTATTATAAAATACCTCAGTCTCATTTTCTTTTCTGCTACGGCAATCGGTCTTTACATTTACGACCATTTCTACCAGCGTCAAGTATTTTAATTTTAGTTTTATTCTTCAGAATATCGCCATGTTTAACGTTTCCGCCTTTTTCGATCGCCATTTTGTACATTCAACGATCACTACGTTGAATCAATGAAAATCTTTTTAACCGACGTCAATCACAATTAGGGTAGTAGTAATGTTATATATGTAAGTATGTTATTGATTTTATGTGATGTTAACTAGTGTAACATCATATAAAATCCAATGACATCAAATCCCCTCAGACTCTTATTCTATTTTAAACATATGTTTTTAAGATCACATATGCAGACATTGCAAAATCTGTAAATGTTATTGGATCCAATGATTTTTCCACCGTACTACGTTATTTAAGAGTTGTCATTGCTCTTATTTTATTGAAATTGAAAAATGAATCTATGTAACAACTTAAAAGAATCAATACAATTAAATAAATAAATATTCTTATATATACATATAACATATAAATATTATATGTTATATGTCTCCGTCCAAAATATTGATGTAGATAAGTAATAAGTATTCCAAAAAATATAGCTTTATGTAAAATTTTCAATGAATTAGTTACATATATCATATACAAAGTTATTTTGTTCGAAGTGACTCGAGCCTAATGGCTAGTGGTTTTAATCTATATAAAAAAATATACAAAAAAAGAAATCGAGTTTTTTTTTAATTTATCAATGCGTGTGCTCAGGTATACCGCGCGTGGTGACAGCTGTGCAAGCAATGGAAGCGGTGGACGGCGAGCCGGGCCGCGGTAAGTAGTAAGTGGACCTTCATTGCACTCTCGCCTCACAACCACACCGCAACCAAATGGAAACCATCTCTCAAACACGCTAAAACTACCAGAGTTTCTTAGACTGCTATATAAAAAAAAAAACACAAAATTAATATATTTCCATTTCCAAATTAGTAAACTTTTTAAGCTAAATGGCGTGATGCCTTTGCCTCTTTGATTCCAAGAAAATAAACTATACTTAAATTAGCTGCGATTCCTCTTTTTAATACTAATTAAAAATATTTGCTAATTTTTTTTTTCTCTCGGCTTATCAATATAGTATGTATATTTAAAAATTTTTACTCCACTTTTTCGCTTTAAATTGTTTACTCTTAAAATTTAATGTTTTAAGCGCCTATTATTCGCACTTTAAAATTTACTATCAAAGCGTGTTTGAGAGGTCATTGTAAAAGTGGCTGTAAGTATTCTTTTATTAAAATCAATTATTTTTGTTTTCTGCGTCAACTCATTCAATGTACTTACAGGCATTATCGTGTTTTTATAATTTGCACTTTACTTTTATTTATATTTCAAGGCATGTGTCATAATATTTGTTGTAAATTAAGTATTAAAAATATCCCAAAAAAAACAGTCAGTCGACGTTTGATTCTTTTGTCAAGGCGTTCGAAAGTTTAAAAATAGAACACAATTGCATCAAATATTAATAAGTAAAATGATGACTAGTGTGATAAAATACACCAATTTTAAAATTAATAACAATTTTAAAGCAACGCCATTTTGAAAAAAAAAAAGAATTGATTTGTCTATGCCTTCCTGAGGATTACCTCAATTGTATGCATTATAGAGTACTCTATCTAGTCAATAATAATCTAAGCTGTAGACAAAATTTCTCTCACCAGTAATAGACAAATCTCATAAAATAAAAATTGATAGCCCTTGTCACTAGGGTTGCTATCGAATTTTCTGTCCTGTAACAATCTGTCCTATAAAATTGAAACAATTACATTATAAATGCAAAACTGACATGAAACGCGTGTCAACAGGTTATAGCCCCAATCTAATTTCTCCACGAATTGTGGAACAGTCTGGAGCTAGCAGACCGACCGACAAATAAGACTTTCATTTATATACAATCTAATTACAGTTCGATGTACACGAATACTCTTTTTTAGTATTCTACTGTTAGAATTTACAGGTATTTACTTAAGTTCGAAGAATTGGTAGTTTCGTTAACTATTATTTATTTTTGTGTTCCTAGTCGAATTAATTAAAGGCAATCAATACGTATAATAAAATCGTAACTGGCCGCTGTCTATACATGGAAGATATATAAGAAAAACTATTATAAGAGGGCTTTATGAATGCAGTAGCACCCAAAACAATGATTTTTATATTTTTTATCAGTTTGTCTGTACGTTTGTACACCTTAATCTCAGAAACTGTGTAACCGATTCGAATGAGGTTTTCCCTACTTAACATTTAGTGTTTGTTATATTTCAATCGGTTCATAAATAAAAAAGTTATATCAATCTAAAGAATCACATGTAAAATGCTATAAAACGACAGATCAGTTGAATTTGCTGAAACTTTTTTTTATTATATGTATTGATTATCGACAATTCTGTCTACTCGTGTGAAGTTTTTTTTGATGGGTGAAAATGGTATGGTGACCCCGCCTGCGTTAACGGGATACGCTGGCGGAGCACCAGTGAAGGGTGATAGATGAGAATGAAAACAGGCCAGTTAGCCCATCATGATGAATTCATCAGGAATTAACCATGATAGTTTCCAGGGGGAACCGCGTGGAGGTCTACCTGGTTGGGTATATTGCTAGCAATGGGATTCTCAGTCTCCATTACTAACAATCCCTTTCCCCCCACTCGTGCGAAGTTAGGTCTAATCGGTAGTAATTAATAAGTTGTATTATTCGGTTGGTCATTGAAATCATAAAATCATGCTATAACAATACTCATTTGAATATTTTGATATTTTATTTGTTTCTCTAGAATCATCAAAGAAACTCTTTTTTGTTTTACTAACGCTTATTCCATCATCTTCATTGTAAATCTCATTATATTTTTCTGTTTGTTTTAATTTCTCAGTGCCGAATGGGAGGTAAATGGTTTTGTTATTATTTAAACAGTATTTTTTTTAAATTATCAAAGATTTCATATTAGTTTTAAAACATAAAAATAGCAAACAAGCGTATAATTAATCTTATGCAGAGAGGTTTAATAAATAAGGAGAAAGTCTGTTGTACTAAAAATCACATTATCAGTCTTTTTTTTTAAATGGATGATAATGGAATGGTTATCCCACCCGCGCTATCGGTATACACCGGCGGGGCACCAGTGAAGGATGATAGGTGAGGATGAAGCAGGTCAGTTAGCCCATCGTGACGAATTCAACAAGAATTGTTCACGATGGTTTCCAGAGGGCACTACGTGGAGGTCGACCTAGTAAGGTATATTGCTAGCAATGGGGCTGTCAAACTCCATTGCTAACAATCCTTTTCCCCCTATTATCGGGGGGTCCTACTATGAAATGAAAATCCGAATTTTCAAACTCAATTTCGTATTTTTATTCATACCGGATTCGGCCTAGTAAATGGAACTTAACATTTCATTTGCCATAAATCCTACCATAAAAGTTTAAAGGAACAAATGTTTAACATTTTTAAACGGTATGGTTTACCTATCATGTATTTTTAACATCAAAAATGAGTTTTTTTTGTTCCGCAAATTTCGGAACACATTTCATAGTAGGACCTCAGGTTATCTCCAAACAAGATCTAACGAGTAACCACAGAAAAAATATAGTTACTTTAAACGTAGTGTTTCGTAAATCAAAGATTCTATCTTAATTTAATAAATTCCTTGTATTTCTCAATTTAATTCATTCAAATCTCATATCATAGTATATATACTAACTTTTAGCCGTCACTTCGTCCGTATGACCGGATGTGTATATAAAAATATAGCCTCTATTCTCCTGCATCACATATAATACTTGTATACCAAATTCTATAGCGATTGGTTATGTCGTTAAGGCGCTAAGAAATAACAAAACAAACTCACTTTCACACTGATAATATTAGTATTAATAAAATAAAAATAAAAAAAAAACAGCCGTGTGTGTCCCAGCACAGAATGGACCACCCCTTCCTTCCCCGTGAGTGTCGTAAGAGGTGACTAAGGGAGGGCGAGGGATGGGCAGCAGCGTCTCTCTTAAATTATCTATAAAAGCCTAACTGCGGTTGCCAATCCGCCTGCCAAGCGTGGCAACTACTGGCAAAACTCCCCTTATGTATAAGCTTGCTTGGCTTATGTCCAACAGTATGGACAGTTAACGGCTGACATAATAAAAATATAATAATAATTAATCAAATAATTGAGTTAAAAGAAAATATAATTATTTGAAAAGTTTTTTAAGATCTTTTAGGAACTTTTTGTATAAAATATATACATAAAACAATTACTTTGTTAAAAATAAAATATGATATGTCCATATTTTTAATATATTGTATATTTCACCGACATATATTATAATCTTAGATTATATACATAGAGTGTCTCCATACAAATGCTTCGAGAAAAACGGCTCAACTTATTCATACAATTTTGCAGATAAATAGTTATGAGTGATTCCTTGATAACTTCTATATTTATTTTGTTTCATAATTTTTACAACTTTTTAACGCGTAAACACTCATTTTTTTTATGCAACTTAGATGGCAAACAAGCTGACGGCCCACCTGATGGAATGTGGTAACCGTCGCCTATAGACATGAGCAGTACCATGGATATAACAGAGTATACTGTTTTGCCCATAATAGCCCCCATGTGTTGCCATTCCTGAGAACTCAGGTGTTATTCTTCTGTACCCAGTAAATTCACGCCATATCCCACCCTTCAAACCGAAACACAGCCATGCAAACACAACTGTTTCACGGTTGAAACACGAATGGGACAGAGGTACCCAAGCAATCGATTTTTGTAAAAAGTCTCCCTCTGGTTATTTATTAAATAATTAAATATTGATACGTCATTATACATTATGTGCGTAAATGCTAAAAATAATAATAACAAATCCACGGTACTGCTCATGTCTATACGCGATGGTCACCACTTCCCATCAGGTGGGCCGTTAGCTTGTTTGCCATTCTAAGTTACAAAAAAAGACACTGATTAAAAAAACAAATCGGCTAATTAGCTGATAAAAAAATAATCCGTTTTTGAGACTCGATGCTCCATGTATACAATCTATGTATGTTAATTTCGTTTCCTACGTAGTTTATTTTACAATATAAGTGTTGGTTATTGTAATGTTACTGAGAGACTGCTATTATTCTGTTTGACCGTTTGTTTGTGTGGTGCGTGTGCGCAGTGGACCAGTGCGGGCGGTGTCGCGCCGGCGCTCGAACGCTAAATCTCAACAAGTTCTGCAGCCGAGACTACGGTACGTTCTTCCCCCTTCTTCTCCAATATATTTGTTCTTCTCCAATACATTTTGTTTTCTTTCGTTTCCTAAAGAATGTAACTAAGCCCTTAGTGTTTCTGCTATAATTTAAAGTGTTTGTGTTTCACAAAAAAAAAACTAACCTAAATTTTGACAAATTGTGTATTTTCAATATTCAAACCAGTTATTTTGATTTAAAAATTAAAATATTGAATTGATTTTGATAAATTTTCTATTTGACCACTTGTTTGCCATTATAAGTGGTATTAAAAAAAGTTAACTGCTATAGTTTCCAAGGATCCCTACGATGGAGATCGATCTAATAGGGCACATTGCTAGCAATGGTGCTCTGAGACCCCATCACTAATAGTCCCTCTCCCGCTGCCCGAATGTGTTATGCTTCTGTAGTGTTAGTACCCTGTAATTTTACTGTCATATCCCATCCTTCAAACCGAAACACAGCCACGCAAACATGGCAGAGATACTGCTAGAACAGAGGTTCACTTTTGTATGTCTTCCTCTAAAGACTTCAAATTAAGAATATTGCATCTGACTTATAAGGACTTGATTCCAGAGCCGTTAAATGCATGTTTAAAAAAACTGGTCTGTTTGCAGTCATAATGGGCAAGGTGGTGGGCCGCGAGGCGAGCGCGGCGGCGGGCGGGCCGGCGGGCGCGTGGGTGCGGCTGGCGCTGAGCGTGCAGGCGGTGTACAAGCGCGCGCCGCGCAGCCGCCTGCGCCGCGGCGCCACCGCCCTCTACGTGCGCGCCGCCGACCTCGCCTGCAAGTGCCCTAAGCTCAAGATCAACAAGTGAGTACCTGCTGGCCACCGGTTGAACTTGTCTTCTCCTACTTTTACTAGCAGTTTTTTTTTCTGATGGGTGAAAATGGTATGGTGATAATGCGCTAACGGGATACGCTGGCGGAGCACCAGTGAAGGGTGATAGATGAGAATGAAAACAGGCCAGTTAGCCCATCATGATGAATTCATTAGGAATTAACCATGATAGTTTTCAAGGGGAACCGTGTGGAGGTCGACCTGGTTGGGTATATTACTAGCAATGGGATTCTCAGTCTCCGTTACTAACAATCCCTTTCTCCCCTATACTATTAGTAGTAGCTACTACAACTCGTGTGTGATTGCCACTCTGTTATAATTCAAAGTTTGTAGGCTGCGATGACTGTATACTAACCTCAGACGCCACTTACCGGACGACGACTTTGTGTCCTCCAAAGCACGAAGCGAAGGACAATAATTTTTAAAAGACACATATGTATATTAATTTGAAAATTACAGAGATTTATTCTAAACTCAATGTTTCAAGGTTTATTCCAAATTTCACATTCGCACCGTAGTCGAGCGTTATTTAACTAAACTGTCACCACATTCTTATAACTTCTAGACTTATTAATATCTTTTAAAGACATCTAGGCTGCACCAACTCAAGAAAAATGCTTAATTTAAAAATATTGATAGAAAATATAAATTTATCTACTAAAATCTTTATATTATATTATATATAATTTCGAACTATAGTGCATTAGTGTTAATTTATTCTTAAGAACTAGCCCAAATCAGTGTTTCCAAATTGGGCTCTCCAAGTTCCCAGCAATGGTTTTTATACATAATTTACATCTTTCCATCAGGTCATACCTAATCCTAGGAGTGGAAAAAGAGGGATCTGCGTCGGGGTTGCCGGGACTAGCGGTAGGCGAGCGCAGCTTGCTGCTGGAGTGGCGCGACGACTGGCACCGCCGCATACGGCGCCTCCAGCGACGCGCCATCAACTGTCATTAGCCGCCCGCACACGCCCGCCATCTTGGAAAAAAGCCCGCGCAAAATCATGCGAACAGATTAAAAATATCAGGCGAAGGAACCGTGAGAACAGCCGATGGGTTTTTAAAAAGTCGTGTTCTTGTTGTTTGGTAAGATTCCGTCTTTGTTCCGTGCAAAATGTGAATTGATAATGTAGTTGTTTTGCTGTTACTGCCAATATAAGTGCTGTCCGTAATAAATCTCATAATAGGTACATACAATTTAACGTTTAATAGTCGGATTAGGTGAGAGTAATTTAACAAAATATTAATTAAAATCGTAGGCATATATGTTCGTTTTCACGTTACATCAACGATTTTTATGCCAAATATTTAAAAAAAAAAGAGATCACGTAAGTACGTACCTTCTATGAATTTCTCGTCCTAGGATTTCGTTACAAATTGTACATTTCTAAGATTATTATTTATTTGAATAGTTTAATTGTAAGACTAATGATATTTCGTTCCAATTCATGCATTTTTGTATATTGTTATTTTATATTCAAAAAGCGCATGTTAATATTGTTTATAAAGTACAACTAGCAACTGAGTCCGACACTGCCGGCCATGATTCTTATGGCTTCCATTTAGTGTCATTCTGTTTTGTACTTCGAGAGTTGGTACGAAGCGTGTTGATGATCACAGTTTAGGTTTAGGTCGTTGTAGAGGGTTCATCTCCACAAATATAGTCACAATGGTTTAACGTACCTCATTTATTAAGTAAAAATATGTTAAGGGTTACATTATATATTTAATTTATAAATTTATCTATAATAGATTTTCTACTAAGCTCGTGAAATTGAGGATGATATTTCTATTAATTTGACTAATTATTTTTCTCAATTTCATTTTTTTTTATCTTGCCAAAGTAATTTTATTTTCGTCGTGCTATCGATTGAACGCTTAATTATCTGTACAGTCCAGAGACATCGTTTCTTTTTTTTTTTTTAATATAGTAAACATCACTGTTGTCGCATTATAAATACGTTGCCTAACTAAAGGTATGTACAGTATTACTAGCTTTACTAAGTTATAGTGACTAACAATAAGTCTCTTTTGTTTTAAAAAAAAGTACATTAGTTTTTTTTTTTAATACAAGTATTGATCTCGTTAATAAGTATCTTTGAGAAGCGGACAATTGTTAGTAACATAACTATTTAATCTTATAAATACTTCTTTACCGAAACCTAAAAAAAAATTGATATCATATAAATGGGCTGTCTAGAAAAAGGACTTTTTATCCTGGTACAAAATATTCCTTTATGTTTGTCTCAGCTTCTCAAGTTACTCTTATCAGAGACAATCGTCAGCATAAATTTTAATCCGGTCATAATAAAACACCTAAAATAACAATAAATTGTACAATGTTGCACAAATTGTCAAATGACCATCATTTGCATTGGCCTGAAGCAAAATCTTTCCAATGTCAATAACAGGAAAATATAAATCAAGATTTTTTTTACATAAATTTGATATATTTTTAAATTTATACTTAAATCAACATCGATATAAACGCGTGATCACTCACAATTGAGCTGTCAAAATTATTTATGGTCGCTCGATCAAGTACAGTTACTGGCAGACTGGAACAATGGTAAATCAACCCGACGCACGTTTCGATGGTACAACGTAAGTACTATTCCACTATCTATGGTTTATAATAATCCAGCCGCCATCTTGTCTAAAATCAAACATTAACTATTTGATATAGAAAACCTTGGAAATATAATTATTATACACATGTACACACATACTAATTAGTTAATTTAATACATACGTGTACAATAGATTTCAGGCCAGATTCGTTCAGACGTCATGCTCCTTTTGACAGATAGATAAACACTTTATTTGAGCCATTTATGACACACGTAAATTAACAATCAGATTATTTACATTTTTTTTAAATATAAAAGAAAAGATGAAATATGGCAATATGTTTTCACCGTGTGTGTCGCAGTGACCCAAATAGGCTACAGCTCAGTGATAGTTTTGCTTAAAAGCAAAGCACTGAATCAGCTACAGCCTTAGTCTTGCTTGTTTAGTCTTCTATGTTTAATATACATATATGTATAACAGAATTTTATGAACTTACTCTATTTGTCATTTCCGACAAATATTTCGACTTTATGCAGAAGTCTTCTTAAGCGTAAGTACAATAAAATAAGTAACATAACTTAAACATTTAACACTATTTTTAAAATTTATCTTTTATGAACAAAAGTGATTTGTTTTTTTATCCGTTTTTCCCGCCATTGTAAAAAACAAAAGGTGTTAACATCTACAGCCATTTCTTTAGTGTATAAAATTTACATTTTTAACAGTATTAACCCTTAAATACCTGAAGTTTCAAATTTGATACCGGGGTTATAAATCGCATTGGGCGCCTACAATCGATTTTATTTTAATATTTGGCTGTTTACATGTTACCAAATGTTTTTTTTTTTCTCAAAATAAATATATAAAAATATCGTTTTGATTTTTTTACTATTTTTCCTCGTTAGTAAACACAGTAAAAGGTACACTTATATATTTTTTTAATTTGATTTAAAAAATCAGGCTTTTAAGGGTTAACAGAAAATAAATCCATAGAGTTTCATTATTTATTTTTTTCTATAAGCTAATTTGTACTTTTTTTAAAACAGAAGAATATGTAAACGGTATATAGATAAAAATACCTATTTAAAATGAATTAGGAGTTTCGCTTGGTCGTACTACGGATTGTAAAAAGTGTATTTAGTTGTAGAATCTATTAACATGTTTCTAGTTATGCATATCTTTAGATTTCGTAATATTGTAGTTATTTCGATATATTTTATGCGCATTACATTTTTATACCATAGACAAGAATAGAATAGAATAGAATAGAATAGAATAGAAATCATTTATTCAAATAAACTTACATTCAAGCACTTTTGAAAAGTCATTACATTTTTTTTAATTTACCGCTCGTTCGGAAAGCTGTCTCATCACAAGAAGAACGAGCAAGAAACTTGCGTGATGCTCTTTTAAATATTTTTATTATTACTTTACATTTTTAAGTTTAATTGTGTGAATACAAACCACCAATTAGCACTAATTCAATTAAATACTCAAAAAGAAAAAAATATTGAATACATAACCAACTGGTTAAACAATTAATAAGAGGAAATCAGTCATAGTGATTAGAGCAGACCAGTCCCTACAAGCAGCACCCGTTCACGAGTATGACGGATGAGCCAGCCATCACTGCGCTCGACCATATTTTAGGGAGCCCAATGACCCGGCCCACCACGCCGCCACAAGTCTGGACATTTTAGTGAGCACGACTACTCAAAACACTAGACCACGTCAAAGCTACTCACAATTGCCATCTGATAGTTATAGTATTCACATTTTACATAAGAATGCATGCGGCAATTAATACAAAAAACCGCTACGCTTTCATATTTCTAAAATTAATCAATTAAATCAAGAAAGCAATGAGAAAATAAAATTACAACGTTGTATGCTAATAAACTAATTATTTACTTGATATGTTGTCATCTATGAATTCGTCTATCCTGTAATAGTTAGAGACATTTCGATTAATAATTAAAAAGAAAAAAAAAACAAATAATTGTAATAGAGTACATTTCAAAAACTTATTTTTTATCATTAAAGTGGCGCGTATAAAATATTTCAAAATATCTAAGTTTATATCTGATCGTAATTGTACCTATAGTTATAGTTGGTTTGTACCGTATGTGACATGTGTATATTATTTTAATTATTTATATAAAAACATTTAATTTGGATACTCCTGTGCAGTAGGTATGCAATTAACTCAAAGGCTGCTAAATAAATTAAAACTAAGGAAATAATACTTACTATTGTAATACAAAAATACCAAATTTAATGCATAATATTAAAAGAAAATCAGCTATAAATATTTTCAAACAATGATATTTATTAAAGGTTGTAAAATCTACTGGACAATCAATTTATTATCTTCAATATTTTAGCACAATTTGTGAAACCATGTGTGATCAACATTTTAATTATTACTGTCACATAATTGTATTACTTATTTTACTTTAGTACTTAATACAACAATGTAAGGTAGACTTTTCATTAAAAGTATACTCTGTTAACCAATAATAAACTGTCTCAAAAAAAAAACCACTAATAAATTAAAAACCGATGGTAAAATATAATGAATAGGAAGTATATATATATATATATATATATATATATATATATATATATATATATATATATATATATATAAGTACTAAACCTGGAATCTTGTAAAACATATTTGTCCTGTCGACTTTACTACCTTCAACATAGATTGAATATCAGCCACAAAAGTTTAAGAAAGTTTATAAGCGCTTATTTACTTATTTATTTGAAAAATCTTAAGCACAAATTAAAAATCATTATTTTATCTCTTTTTTAAACTAATTTGATGTGGGCTTAAACAACGAATAATATTTACAAAGAGAAAACGATAACAATAAAAAAAATAAATAGTTTATGAATGCCAGTTACATAATAGAACTGTCCTCTTTTGTATTTTTAAGTACTTAAACATAATAATAATAATACTTAATCGAATTAATTTTTTTTTTATTTAATAGTATCATTTATAAGCCCAGTTCAGTCATGATCGTTTGAAGAGATATTTTTTTAAGTATTTATCCAATATTTTCTTTTTAACACGTAATTCCTTTTTCAAATTAACGGCCTAAAATGCTTACAGAGAATTTTAAACAGAAAACTTACCCACTGTATTTAATATGCCGTTCAAACAAAATAAGTAAGTATTAATTTAATTAATGAAATATATTTTACTAGTTATACTTATTTATATGTAAGGGATGTCAATTGAATTTAAGGCATATGTGTGGTCGTTTCTAACGGACCATAGACAATATGTGGAATTGCCATTTTATTTTTAATTTGTCTATGGTTTGCATAGAAAATGTGTTGCGCATCTGTAATAAACTTGAATTGTGTTTTACGATACCCTGCTCCTGTGATGTAATAAATGTTATTGGTTATATTTATTTAAAAATAAAAGTACATTAATATACGGAGTTATGTCTTTTTTTAATTCCTTGCTTGTTTTTTTTTTTTAATGAGTAAAAATAAGATGCTGGTCTTGTGAGCTTGCGTTATCGGTATACAAGGAAGAACTGTGTAGAGGTCGACCTCGTCGAGGTATACTTTTTTTTAATGGATGATAATGGAATGGTAACTCCACCTGCGCTTACGGTATACGCTGGCGGGGCACCAGTGAGCGATGATAGGTGAGAATGAAAAGGCAAATCTGTTTTCCTATCGTGATTGGAATCCAGCACGATAGTTTCCAGGGGGAACCACGTGGAGGTCGACCTGTTAAGTATATTGCTAGCAATGGGACTGGTAGTCCGCATTTCTAAAAATCCCTTCCGCTTGGATGAACGTTTTGGGACATTGTAAAGCCCACTCAGTTAGTAAAATAAATAAATAAATAAACGCAGTTAACACGTACAAGGAATAAAGTGGGCAGATAATAAAGCAAATGCGGCGTCACACATCGGCCATGATTTCCCAGAGGGAACAGCCCCCGCTGTGCGTGAGCTCATTTATTTGCGCTGTTGCTAGTAACAACCTATGGTTACCATTACGAAACTATCTTAATATATATATCTTATATACATATACATATATATATATATATATATATATATATATATATATATATATATATATATATATATATATATATATATATATATATATATATATATATATATATATATAATGGGCATAGGTGATATCAATACCGTATATAGGTATCATACCACTTTCCATCAGGTGGGCCGTCAGCTTGTATACAACAATAAGATGGATGGATACATGTTTTATTACTCTTTCACGCGAAAACTACTAAACGGATTCGAATAAAATGTAGTACACGGATATGTTATATCCTTAGTTTATTATTTTTGATGGGTGACAATGGTATGGTAACCCCGCCTGCATTAACGGGATACGCTGGCGGGGCACCAGTGAAGGGTGATAGATGAGAATGAAAACAGGCCAGTTAGCCCGTCATGATGAATTCATCAGGAATTAACCATGATAGTTTCCAGGGGGAACCGCGAGGAGGTCTACCTGGTTGGGTATATTGCTAGCAATGGGATTCTCAGTCTCCATTATTAACAATCCCTTTCCCCTCTATATCCTATGTTAGCATACAGAATATTGTTATTTCTTCATTTATTTAATTCTTTATTGTACACACCAGTTATAAAAATATGACAGAGGTAATTAAATGTACAAAGGCGAGCTTAACTCTAATACAGTTTTCTTCCAGCAAATCCGAAGTATGTACTAAATTCATGTGGGTAGAGCCGCGGGATATAAACGATAAATATATAAATATGAGATAAAATAAAATTCCATTTTTTTTTATTTGGTCCATAATATATTGCGAGACAGCCGTGACAGTAGATATATGTATATTTAAATATTTTTTTTATTTTTGATTTTTCAATTATAGCAACAACAACTTTGTTTGCTTCGTAGTTCATCAGTAGAGAACGCCTTTCAGTGTTATATCCGCTGCATATAATATAGAATGTGACTTTGACCAGAGGGAGACTTTGTACAAAAGTCGATTGCTCGGATACCTCTGTCCCATTCGTGTTTCTACCGTGAAGCAGTTGTGTTTGCATGGCTGTGTTTCGGGTTGAAGGGTGGGATATGGTGTGAATTTACTGGGTACAGAGGAATAACATTTGAGTCCCCAGGAATGGCAACGCATGGGGGGTATCATGGGCGAAACAGTATACTCTGTTATGTGTTATGTCCATGGTACTATGACATGCGTCTATAGGCGATAGTTACCACTTTCCATCAGGTGGGCCGTCAGTTTGTTTGCCATTGTAAGTTGTATAAAAAAAAATGAATTTAATAAAATATGAGTGCCAACTACAAACAGACGGACCGATATAATATAGATGTCGAACTGCCGGCAGAATCGAGATCAACAATGCAATGCAACGAGCATTTCTCCTTGCACGATATCATTGCGCTTGCATCGGGCGTAAGGCGAATTATACTCAAACGACCACTCTAGATTGTGACATAATATCAGTGTTGCCAGATGTCCAATTTGTTTCTTAAACAGTAAAAAAATGTTTACAAAATTTTAGAGATATAAAAAATTTAGAAAATTTTTTGACAGTTACGGTATTTGCGAACTATACATCAATATACAGTATAAACATATCAAAAACATTAATGAAAGGAGCAAAACAGAGAGTAAGAGGAGTTGTTAAATATAGAAAGGGGGTTTCGTCCTTCGTTTTGTTACGTGGTAAAATGTAGTGAAAATAGTCGCATAATAATTTTATGATTAGGTAAAAGTAAAGCTGCAATCGAATGCACATCGATTTAAAGAAAAATATTTGACTATTGGATAAAAATAAAAAATCATATCTGGCAACCTTAAGGTATCATGGGCGAAACAGTATATTCTGTTATGTCCATGGTACTGCTCATGTTTATAGGCGACGGTTACCACTTTCTATCAGGTGGGCCGTCAGCTTGTTTGCCATTCTAAGTTGTATAAAAAAAAAACCAAACTGTAACCCACAATAAACACAATAAATCTAAAGTCACTGGCTGCCCTTAGCATTGTGAACTCATATACGCCATTCGGCAACAATAGTCTATAATAACTTTCTTTGTGTTCCAACGTGAACAACGTACGCACATTTTAATCACGCATTGTTGCTTGATGCTGTGTAAATATTTTGACGATTCGATTCGATATTCAAATGCCGTTATGGCGCGCGGGCGGCGCTAGTGGGAATGTTGGCATAATACTAGTTTTATAGTTTTACGCGCCATTTTATAGAACAATGGCGTCCATTCTGAAATGTCATATGTCTAAATTAATCTTTTAACCTAATATTTTAATTTGATTATTTCGTGAAATTACTTTTTAATGGATTAACATATAGTGAAATTATAATAGACTTAAATTTATTAGAAAAATAGTTTATATTGGTCCTTACAATAAAGATCGCTTTGATATATAATTAAAATTTTAATTTTAGAGAGAAATGGTGTCTCAGTATCGACCCTAATGGTCTCTTGATAAATACAGTAATTACCTGTATAGTTATTACTGTATTTGTTACTAAAAAATAGATTAAAAAATTAAATATTTTACGAAGACGTATTCAACGATCTCCGTGGCGCTGTGATAAGCGAGTGGCGTTGAGTAAAAGTGGCTCCAGATTTGATTCTCGATAGAGCGAATATATGAAATGAATTTTTCTAAACTGGCTAGGGTTTTTTTTAATGGGTGATAATGGAATGGTGATAACCCAACCCGCGCTAACGGTATACACCGGTGGGGCATCAGTGAAGGATGATAGGTGAGGATGAAGCAGGTCAGTTAGCTCGTCGTGACGAATTCAATAAGAATTGCTCACGATAGTTTCCAGAGGGAACCACGTGGAGGTCGACCTAATAGGGCAAATTGCTAACAATGGGGCTGTCAAACTCCATTGCTAACAATCCCTTTCCCCCCACTAGCTATGGTGTAAATGTTTTGAGTTCTGCTTCCAAGTTTTCGCTGTCTGGTATATCATACCACAGCGTATCTTAGTTTGAAGAGCAAGCGATTAATATGATTATGCAGCACTTATATATATAGTAAATTTAAATTAAATGCTGTTTTGTCCTTGAAGGCGTAATTTAAAATCTGATGTTTCTTTTTTTATCTTAACACGTTTCTAGAAGCGGTTATCTACTTCTAAAATGCACACAAACTAAGTTACAGGCAAAAGGCAGTAATTAGAAGAAAAAATGTCTATAAAAACCTGTCTACCACATACTAGGAATTTTTATTTTTTTAATATGTTCAATAAAGAATAAATATATAAATACTATTAAAAATAGTTTATTCAGCTGTTGAATACGTGCTCATGGGGAGAGTACACGGTCAGAATACCATGACTACGCACACGAACGAAAGCTTTATGGTAACACCGACTAATTTGAAATGATGGTTTCGTAGTTACTCGACTGCTTCAGAAAAAGTAATGTTTTTCAATTGTATGTTCGCAGATAAACAGCATGACACATTTAAATATTTATAACAGGGAACTATATAGAATAATCGCCGTGTAGATCCCAGCCTTTCAAACAAGCTGACGGTACACCTAATGGAAAGTGGTAACCGTCGCCTATAGTGTCTATAGGCAGTACCATGGACATAACAGTATACTGTTTTACCCATGACACCCCCCATGCGTTGCCATTCCTTAAGGACTCAGGTGTTTTTCCTCTGTACCCTGTAAATTCACTGCCATATCCCACCCTTCAAAACGAAATACAGTCATACAAACACAACTGTTTCACGGTAAACACGAATGGGACAGAGGTGCCTGAGCAAGCGACTTTTGTACAAAGTCTCCCTCTGGTTGCATATATGTATACATAATGTAACCATATTATTATGTACTTTAAGTATATATAAATGTATACTTTGTTGGTTGACCTTAAATAAAATGAAATGTAATTTTTAACCATCTTCTATCGAATTTATCATGGGGAGTGCTCTGAGGAATTGTTCGGATTGATACCTGCTGTTGATTTTCACCATCGTACAACCCGCCATAAACTAAAATTTCATCCCAACCATCTGGACGAGTGGCGGTCCTCCACTGTGCGTTTTTCAAGGCACTTTCTTTCACGCACAACCACCCTTTGGAATCAACTTCCAGCAGCAGTATTGCCGAACCGATACGACAAAAAAAGCATATTCCTTTTTAAAAGGCCGGCAACACACCTGCAATGCCGTTAGTGTAGTGGGTGATCATGGACGGCGGTAGTCACTTACCATCAGGTGAGTCGCATGCTCGTTTGCCCCCTGTGTTGTAAAAAAAACACAAATGATATCGTTTTATTATAGTTCTGATTTATATATATTACATATCATAAGTACCACATATATATACGTAGGTAATACAATTTATTGGCCAATGCATTACAATGGTATGTTTCCAATAATGTTTTACAACAACGAGAAGGGTTATCGATAAGGCAAGTGTTGTTATATGTTTTGTAATAATCGATGTTCACACTGAAGGTAGTCATTACGACCGTCCATTACTCCAGGCAGATCTAGGAGAGTTGAATCAATTATACGCTGTTATTCGTGACTTTTCCTTAATGAGTTCTGCGTGTAGATAGATATCTGATTTGGAGCTTTAATTATTTAACTATAAAGTAAAAAAAAACAAGAGCTATCAAAACTATCGCCATATCCAGATAGACTTCATTCAATAGCAATAGGTGACTTTGTTTCAACTGGTCTAGTATTTAAAAGAACTGGAAAAACGTACATATAAAAAACATGTTTTTTTAAAAGGTTTCATTTATTACTAATCACACCACAAAATTAAAAAAAATAAGTAAGCTGAAGTGGCGATGGGCTGGTCACATAGCTCAAAAAACCAACAACCGATGGGGAAGAAAGGTTCTTGAGTGGCAATGTAGGACGACCTCCCCCCCCCCCCCTATCACACTAGATGGAGTGACGACCTCAAGTGTATTGCAGGAAATCAGTGAATACACGTGGTTCCGTGGACCGTTCCTTTAGACAGTCTATAGGTAAAACCTATGTTATGTGCTGAGTACGTAAACGAACCCATGTCTCCGACATATGGCACCTCGAGAGTATATCATCTGGATTTTGGTGGGTACACCCCTGCCTAACGGAGGGATTCCCACAGTACCCATTCACCTCCTATAAGGTATATGGCTCTGCATAAAGCATTTTCCAGTCGTTAAAAAAAAAGGTGAAACCTATGTTCAGCAGTGGACAGGTAACGGCTTATATGACATTACAATGTACATTTTAAATTAAAATACATTTATACCTCTTTCAAAATACCAAGTATTGCCCCTTCTTCTCATATCAGAATACCGTAAGAGAAAAATAAGGCCAATATATAGTTACATACATATGTATCAGAATAAGACGAAGTACAATTCGAAATAAACTGTATACTGAAGTCGCAAGTTGGCAAAGATTCCTAAAATAATTCAAACTGAACGATCTTACATTCCCCCGTTTAGTCCTTTCAACCCCTTAACTCCAAATCCTTGTCACCCTTATCTCTGAATATAAAGTTATAATAAAAAAGGGGAACAAATAGCACGACACTAGCAAAACACGTACGGCCCACTGACGTGAAAGGCTATACGGTACAGTCATAAAATGCCCTCAAAAATCCTCAACTGGGACGGGATAAATGTGTCATATCTTATTATATTTTACGATTGTCCTTACAGAGACATTAGATAAAAGGGTATTTTAAACCACTTTTCTAACGGCGATACGATTTCGACACGATTATTAGAATCCACTAGCTGTCGCCTTTTGTGTTAGTAACAGATTTTTAACACAACGTATATAAATATAAAACATATCATCATGTCAGCCTTTAACTGTTCACTGCTGAACATAAGCCCCTTCGGAGTTTTGCCAGTAGTTGCCACGCTTGGCAGACGGATTGGCACCCGCAGTTAGACTTTTGAGATGTTTTAACAGGGACGCTGCTTCCCATCCCTCGCCGTCCTTTAGTCGTCTCATACAACACCCACGAGAAAGGAAGGGGTGGCCTATTCTATGCCGGGACCACACGGCTAATGAAAATATATATAATATAAAAAAATCCTTTATGGAATAAGTCCGCCATTGTATATTAAATCTTTCAATATATATTCAGTATGAATTGTGCACAATAAAGATTTTACAATACAATACTTTTATTCCATCACAGATTATTTCATTACAAGATTAATGACATAACATAAACTATCATTTTCTTTTAAAATGAAATGAAATATTAATACCTTTATGATATTATGATTATTAAAGTACTATGTTGACATAATATGTAGTTGACGGGCAACCTCTTTCTTTCCTATGGGTGTCATAAGAAGCGACCAAGGGAATTTTATCTTAAATAGATTAACTGCAGCTTCTCTTTTTTCTTTCATCTTTAGTTTACCCTCTCTTATCTTTCTATATTTGTAGACAACATATTTATTGAATATTGAATTCATTATTAAAAATCAAAATTAATAATTATTCTAAATTTAATTTTTGTTTTTATAACATAGTGGGCAAACGAGCACGCGGCTCGCCTTAATGGTAAGTGACTACCGCCGCCCATGAGCGCCCAAAACACCAGAGCTATTACAGATGTGCTGCCGGCCTTTTAAAAAGGAATATACTCTTTTCTTGAAGTTTAGACAGATACTCTTTTGTTTCCACCAAAAGATTACAATAGTAAACTTACTTAGATCACAAATACAAACAATTACAAGAAAATACTACACTGAGAAAACATTGGGTGACCTTATCGCTAAGAGCGATCTCTTCCAGGCAACCTTTTAGGTTACGATATCGTATCAGTTTTAAAAGAGATTTGTTGATATCTCTTCGGTCGTTGAGTATAAATGTCATTATGTTAAGTCGCGTCCCAAATCCCAAAAGATTCAATTTGCGAAGGCGAGTTTCGGTAGAGAATAAAACGTTTTACTACTGCTCAACATTTCAGGTCGAAGCAATAAAGAAACTAGACTGGGTCTGGGATCATCCACGGCCGGCTTACCTCACTGAATAGAGTGCGTACGAACAATACGTGCTCTTTTAATACGTTTCTGTACTTTTATGTATTACTCTGTACATAACATTTATGCTATATGATCCCGGCATAGAATAGGTAACCCCCTTCCCTTACTGTGGGTGTTGTAAGAGAATTTAATGGTCGAAGAATCGAGAGCAGGGTGCCTCTTGAATAAATATTTATTAGTAAGTACTCGTAATATGGTAAATATCAAGTACATAAAATAATATTAAGACCACATATTTCACCACAATTAGGAATACAAAATTTAAAATACTTAAATTATTTATCTTTATAATTTTGTTTAAATATAAAAAATGATTAGAAGACTGTCATCATTGTGTAATCTTTTATTTGATATTTATATGTATATATATATATATATATATATATATATATATATATATATATATATATATATATATACATATAATATATATATATATATATATATATATATATATATATATATATATATATATATATACATATATTATATATATATATATATATATATATATATATATATATATATATATATATATATATATATATATATATATATATATATATATATATATATATATATATATATATATATAGATAGATATAGTATCAGAGAGCCTTGTGTCTGAGTCTCTAGTGTCTAGTGTCTAGTGCCTGAGTGTCTAGTATCAAGTGTCTAGTGTCCAGTGTCTACTACACTAGACACTAGACACTCAGGCACTAGACACTAGACACTAGAGAATCAGACACTAGACACTCAGACACTCAGAGACTAGACACTCAGACACTTAGAGACTAGACACTCAGACACTAGACATTAGACACTTGACACTGGGACACTTGACACTCGGACACTTGACACTCAGACACTAGACACTCGGACACTAGACTCTCAGACACTAAACACTCGGACACTTGACACTCGGACACTTTACACTAGACACTCGGATACTTGACACTCGGACACTTGACACTCGGACACTTGACACTCGGACACTTTACACTAGATACTCAGACACTAGACACTCAGACACTTAGAGACTAGACACTCAGACACTAGACACTAGACACTTGACACTCGGATACTAGACACTAGACACTCGGATACTTGACACTCGGACACTTGACACTCGGACACTAGACATTCGGACACTAGACACTCGGACACTAGACACTCGGACACTAGACACTAGACACTAGACACTCGGATACTTGACACTCGGACACTTGACACTCGGACACTAGGTACTCAGACACTAGACACTAGACACTCGGTCACTAGACACTAGACACTAGACACTAGACAATCAGACACTTGACACTCGGACACTAGACACTCGGACACTAGACACTTAGACACTAGACACTCGGATACTTGACACTCGGACACTTGACACTCGGACACTAGACACTCGGACACTAGACACTCAGACACTAGACACTCAGACACTTAGAGACTAGACACGCAGGGACTAGACACTCAGACACTAGACATTAGACAGTTGACACTCGGACACTTGACACTCGGACACTTACACTCGGACGCTAGACACTCGAACACTAGACACTCAGACACTAAACACTAGACACTCGGACACTAGACACTAGACACTAGACAATCAGACACTTGACACTCGGACACTAGACACTCGTACACTAGACACTCGGACACTAGACACTCGGATACTAGACATTAGACACTCGGATACTTGACACTAGGACACTTGACAATCGGACACTAGACACTCGGACACTTGACACTAGATACTAGACACTAGACACTAGCCACTAGACACTCTGACACTAGACACTAGACACTAGACACTCGGATACTTGACACTCGGACACTTGACACTCGGACACTTGACACTCGGACTCTAGACACTCGGACACTAGACACTCGGACACTAGACACTCGGACACTAGACACTCGGACACTTGACACTCGGACACTTGACCCTCGGACACTAGACACTCGGACACTAGACACTCGGACATTTGACACTAGATACTAGACACTAGACACTCAGACACTAGACACTCAGACACTCGGTCACTAGACACTCGGACACTAGACACTCGGATACTTGACACTCGGACACTTGACACTCGGACACTTGACACTAGGACACTTGACACTCGGTCACTAGACACTAGACACTCGGACACTTGACACTCGGACACTAGACACTCGGACACTAGACACTCAGACACTAGACACTCAGACACTTAGAGACTAGACACGCAGGGACTAGACACTCAGACACTCGAACACTAGACAGTTGACACTCGGACACTTGACACTCGGACACTTACACTCGGACGCTAGACACTCGAACACTAGACACTCAGACACTAAACACTAGACACTCGGACACTAGACACTAGACACTAGACACGAATCAGACACTTGACACTCGGACACTAGACACTCGTACACTAGACACTCGGACACTAGACACTCGGATACTAGACATTAGACACTCGGATACTTGACACTAGGACACTTGACAATCGGACACTAGACACTCGGACACTTGACACTAGATACTAGACACTAGACACTAGCCACTAGACACTCTGACACTAGACACTAGACACTAGACACTCGGATACTTGACACTCGGACACTTGACACTCGGACACTTGACACTCGGACTCTAGACACTCGGACACTAGACACTCGGACACTAGACACTCGGACACTAGACACTCGGACACTTGACACTCGGACACTTGACCCTCGGACACTAGACACTCAGACACTAGACACTCGGACATTTGACACTAGATACTAGACACTAGACACTCAGACACTAGACACTCAGACACTCGGTCACTAGACACTCGGACACTAGACACTCGGATACTTGACACTCGGACACTTGACACTCGGACACTTGACACTAGGACACTTGACACTCGGTCACTAGACACTAGACACTCGGATACTTGACACTCGGACACTTGACACTCGGACACTAGACACTAGACACTCGGATACTTGACACTCGGACACTTGACACTCGGACACTTAACACTAGGACACTTGACACTCGGTCACTAGACACTAGACACTCGGATACTTGACACTCGGACACTTGACACTCGGACACTAGACACTAGACACTCGGATACTTGACACTCGGACACTTGACACTCGGACACTAGACACTCGGACTCTAGACACTCGGAAACTAGACACTCGGACACTAGACACTCGGACACTAGACACTCGGACACTAGATACTCGGACACTAGACACTCGGACACTAGACACTCGGACACTTGACACTCGGACACTTGACCCTCGGACACTAGACACTCGGACACTAGACACTCGGACATTTGACACTAGATACTAGACACTAGACACTAGACACTCAGACACTAGACACTCAGACACTTAGAGACTAGACACTAGACACTCGGATACTTGACACTCGGACACTTGACACTCGGACACTATACACTAGACACTCGGACACTAGATACTAGACACTAGATACTAGACACTAGCCACTAGACACTCGAACACTAGACACTAGACACTCGGACACTAGACGCTCGGACACTAGACACACTGACACTAGACTATCTGATTCTTGACACTCGGACACTTGACACTCGGACACTTGACACTCGGACACTAGACACTCGGACACTAGACACTCGGATACTTGACACTCGGACACTTGACACTCGGACACTAGACACTCGGACACTAGACACTAGACACTCGGACACTTGACACTCGGACACTTGACACTCGAACACTAGACACTAGACACTCGGATACTTGACACTCGGACACTTAACACTCGGACACTAGTCACTAGACACTAGACACTCGGATACTTGACACTCGGACACTTGACACTCGGACACTAGACACTCGGACACTAGACACTCGGACACTAGACACTCGGACACTAGACACTCGGACACTAGACACTCGGATACTAGACACTCGGACACTAGACACTCGGATACTAGACACTCGGACAATAGACACTCGGACACTAGACACTAGACGCTCGGACACTGGACACTCAGACACTAGACACTAGACACTAGACACTAGACACTCGGACACTAGACACTAGACACTCGGACACTTGACACTTGGATACAAGACACTTGACACTCGGACACTAAACACTAAACACTTGACACTCGGACACTTGACACTCGGACGCTAGACACTAGACACTTGACACTCAGACACTCAGACACTAGACACTCGGACACTTGACACTCAGACACCTGACACTCGGACACTAGACACTCGAACACTAGACACTCAGACACTAGACACTAGACACTCGGATACTAGACACTAGACACTGGACACTCAGACACTCGGACACTAGACACTCAGACACTAGACACTCAGACACTAGACACTCAGACACTAGACACTCGGACACTAGACACTCAGACACTAGACACTTAGACACTTGACACTCAGACACTTGACACTCGGACACTAGACACTCAAACATTCAGACACTAGACATTTAATATATAAATAATTTAATATATATATTATTTATATATTAAATGTATATATATTACACACACTTACACAAAACTCTCTGATACTAGACACACTGACACTAGACTCTCTGGGGCCAAATAGCCCCATTACTAGCAATACACCAATAATTTACCAGAGGGAGACTTTGTACAAAAGTCGATTGCTTGGGTACCTCTGTCCCATTCGTGTTTCAACCGTGAAGCAGTTGTGTTTGCATGGCTGTGTTTCGGTTTGAAGGGTGGGATATGGCGTGAATTTACTGGGTACAGAGGAATAACACCTGAGTCCTCAGGAATGGCAACGCATGGGGGTATCATGGGCGAAACAGAATACTCTGTTATGTCCATGGTACTGCTCATGTCTATAGGCGACGGTTACCACTTTCCATCAGGTGGGCCGTCAGCTTGTTTGCCATTCTAAGTTATATAAAAAAAAAAAAAAAAAAAAAACACCCTGCCAGGTCGATCTCCACGCATTGCTCCCCCTCGAAACCATCGTGGCTAATTCTAGTTGAATTCGTCAAGATAGGCTAACTGACCTGCTTTCAACCTCATCAGTCATCTATCACTGGTGCTCCACCAGTGTATACTGATAGCGCAGACGGGTAACCGTACCATTATCACCCATAAAAAAAAACAAATTTCATTGTTTGATTGAGCCATTAAGGGACCTATTACAAAATCATGTCGCCTAAATTTGGCTAAGGTGCATTGATTTGCACGGCTTTGGAAATTAGAAAGAAATGAGTTATATAACAAAGAGAAATAAAAAAATATAAAAAAATTGTTTTTAAGACTAGACGTCTATCTATATAATTCAGGAATCAAAATGTATATCAAAGCCTTAATTATTTAGAATCAGAGATCCAAAATCTTTGATTTTGCGTTGTTTTATGCAAAAAATGTGAAAGGCCTCTTAAGGCGCAAACAAACTCAATCATTTTTATATTTATTAATTTTTTTACAACAGGGGCAAACGAGCTGGCGACTTACCTGATGGTAAGTGACTACCGCGGCCCACGATCACCCACAACACCAAAGGCATTGCAGGCGTGCTGTCGGCCTTTTAAAATCTTTGGTTTGCTGGAAGAGAACTCTTTTAGAGTTAAGTTCGCCTTTGTATATTTGCTTAGCTCTGACATATTTTTTATGTATAATATTATTAGTATGTACAAAAAGTATAAATAAATAAACAAAAAAGGATTTTATATAGACATTAAAAGGAATAGAGCAACTAAAAACAAATTATGTGTGCGACTTTTAATGAAATTCCGTCGGCATCTCGTAGTTTGTCGACGGCACACATGCGCCCCCTCACGTCCTATAGCTCAAGCTGTGCGTACTGTTTCACCCTGCTAATTAGGCAAATACAGATAACGAATCGGCCGCGACGTGATCGCTGCCGACTTCCAATCAAATCGAGGCGGTAATACGTCTTATGATGTCACGTAATCTGGGGTCTAGGGAGACTTTGTACAAAAGTCGCTTGCTTAGGACAGCCTATTCGTGTTTTAACCGTGAAACAGTTATGTTTGCATGGCTGTATTTCGGTTTGAAGGGTGGGATATGCCGTGAATTTACAGGGTACAGAGGAATAACACCTGAGTCCTCAGGAATGACAACGCATGGGGGGTATCATGGGCGAAACAGTATACTTTGTTATATCCATGGTACTGCTCATGTCTATAGGCGACGGTTATCAGTTTCCATCAGGTGGGCCGTCAGCTTGTTTGGCATTCTAAGTTGCAGAAAAAAAAAGAAACCAACTTCAATTGTAGTAAATCTATCTCTATTTTGATTTTAAAATTAAATTACTTAATAGAATTTGATAAAATTTCTATAAAACCAATCTGTATTATAACTTTTTTTATTTTTATTTATTTATTCCTCTGTACCCTGTAAATTCACTGCCATATCCCACCCTTAAAACCGAAACACAGCCATGCAAACACAACAGCTTCACGGTAGAAACACGAATGGGACAGAGGTATCCAAGCAATCGACTTATGTACAAAGTCTCCCTCTGGTATTATAACTAACGGTAACAAACATAAAAATAAAATGACAACCGAATTGAGATTCTCTTTTTGAAGTCTATTAAAAAAATTAGTAAGTCAATAATAATAATAATGAATTAATATAAATACAATAAAAGTGTTGCGAAAATTAGTAATTTAACGGAATTCAGTGTCCGTTAACCATAGATAAAGACAAAAACAGAGGAGCGACGTGTTGATACGTCGTTAGCGGCTACATAATGCCTACTAATGTTTTTGCCAAATACTTTTCTTCCGGATAGTCTAGGGTTGTCAACATTAATACATTTGCTGAAAATGCGTTACGTTAAGTTCCGAATATAATTTTAAATATTTTTTTACTTTATTTTTGTGCATCGTACGTAATTGGTAAATCTGTAAAAGTGTATAATAAGTCAAATTATAGATAAAAATAAAATAAATGTATGATTAGGTAATATGTACATAGTTATCAAATAATATTTTTATGAAATATTATTCTACTACCTGTATCCCGCGACGTGACGCGTATACCATATTCATTCGGTCCGTTTAATCGTTTTTACCTGAAACACTAACAAACATCCTACCTCACAAACTTTTCATTTATAAAAATAGTTGAATCAGTCAGTGATATAAATTTTTGTATTGTAACAATTGCTGTACAAAGACTGATAATACTGTCACCATACATCCAAATTCCACGTTGTCTCAATAATATACGAGTGCATGTAAAAGCAATTTTTGCTGTTATTAAATGTAATAACGGCAAAAATTAATATAAATGTTTTTCAAGTTTATACTTATATAGAAATAGAATAGTTAGACATTTTGAATCTTACTCTAATAGTGTGTGTATATATATATATATATATATATATATATATATATATATATATATATATATATATATATATATATATATATATATATATATATATATATATATATATATATATATATATATATATATATATATATATATATATGAATGTATCTATGTATGTGTATGTATGTATTTTGCATATATAAAAACCGATCATTGTCATCACGCAAATGTGAAAACGATTCATGGCTTAACATAGATATAAATTTGATTATGTATTGACTGTAATTCAGCTGTACGTTTTCCAAAAAATAAAAAAATAAATAAATAGATTAAAACGTCACTGCCATAGCTACTATTACAAAAGGCTTCCAACAGACTATATCGAAATCAGTGTATTTAAGAGAATTAGTTTATTATAAGATAACCAGACATTGTATACAAACTTTGTACAAAAGTCGTTTGCTTGGGTACCTCTGTCCCATTCGTGTTTCAACCGTGAAGCAGTTGTGTTTGCATGGCTGTGTTTCGGTTTGAAGGGTGGGATATGGCGTGAATTTACAGGGTACATAGGAATAACACCTGAGTCCTCAGGAATGGCAACGCATGGGGTGTATCATGGGTGAAACAGTATACTCTGTTATGTCCATGGTACTGCTCATGTCTATAGGCGACGGTTACCACTTTCCATCAGGTGGGCCGTCAGCTTGTTTACCATTCTAAGTAATTTAAATAGAGAATAAACCCTCACCTTTATTTTAATTATAAGTATAATATAATACAATAGATAAGTATTTAAATAATATTTATATTCATCATCATCATCATCATATCAGCCGTTACCTGTCCACTGCTGAACATAGACTTCATCACCCTTGGAGGGTTTTGCCTTGCATGCTTTTCAGGCAGGTTAACAACCGAAATTAGTCTTTGGTGATGTTTTAAAAGCGACGCTGCTGCCAGCCCTCGACCATTAAATGCTCTTAGTCGCCTTAAGAAATGACACCCACGGGAGTGAAGAATAAAACGAAATAATGTTATGTCTATATTTAATAATAAAGGGAAAAATAATATAGTTCAATATAATGCACATCGTGTATATATATATAGTCTCAATTAAATAAAATGTTATTTATAATTAATGTGACAACCCTAGCTCAATAAGCCCTCGGGACATTATCGCTTCACTAATTCTAGCCGTGATTTATATCTTCACAGCTCCGGCCTGGCTGCCAGCGGATTAGTCGATGTGGAATTACCGAACTGTGATTGGGTCCGAATTCGATGCCTCCCGAAGTAATGCTGGATTAAATGTGGGCCGTTATAAAGTATATTTGGAAGCTATCCGATTTACTGTTTGAGAGTGTTTTGTTTAGATTAAATAGGTTATTGGGTTATTTGTCACTTGCATTGAGTTTTTTTGGGGTATGTAAATGGTGCAAGAAGGATGACTATGTTTAGTATGTCCCAGGCATTAGTATACGAGTATTAAAGTTTTTTTTTATACAACTTAGAATGGCAAACAAGCTGACGGCCCACCTGATGGAAAGTGGTAACCGTCGCCTATAGACATGAACAGTACTATGAACATAACAGAGTACACTGTTTCGCCCATGATACCCCCCATGCGTTACCATTCCTGAGGACTCAGGTGTTATTCCTCTGTACCCAGTAAATTCACGCCATATCCCACCCTTCAAACCGAAACACAGCCATGCAAACACAACTGCTTCACGGTTGAAACACGAATGGGACAGAGGTACCTAAGCAATCGACTTTTGTACAAAGCCTCCCTCTGGGAGGCTTGGCCCCATAAAATGGCCGAATATGGACTCGCAGACATTTCTTTTCCCTTAGCTGAAAATTTCGTATCTATATTCTGGGGTGTGCACCTGTAGTTGTTTGGAGGAAATAAGTAACAACTAGCTTGATTATATTATTGATTTTAATATAATGAGAGAATGACAGCAGAAATGAATGTGAGAAGTAAACGTCGCTGTCATGTCTGTATGTCCAGTGCGAAAGATAGAAAGAGGTGAAACATCTATGTACAATTAAATTAACCTACTTGATGGAGAAGAAAGTAATGATGTTGACAAATGGTTATGAGATGAATATTTACAATATTAATTTACAGACGCCAGACAAATGGTTATGAGATGAATATTTACAATATTAATTTACAGACGCCACAACACTCCCCTGCCGAGACCGTTTCACGGGCGATAGTAGTTCGGGAACCGAACAGTTCTGCCGCTGCGTGTGTTTCTTTCAGGTGGCCTCTCTACTGAAGTGTGCGGGAGTAGCGGTGATGTGGATGCTTCTGGGCTGGTGTTATTGTTGTCCCATGCCATATACGCCGGTTTCAAGCGATCTATTGTGACGGTAAGCTCTTTTCCTTGAACGTCGATTTTGAATGTTTTTGATTCTCTTTCCAGAACTTTATGTGGCCCCGTGTAGGGTGATTCAAGGGCTTTCTTGAGATGACCTCGGCGCAAGAAAACATATTCTGCATTGGCGAGATCTTTGGGTAAGTAAAATGTCGGCTTACTGTGGCACGATGCAGGTGTTGGTGTCAACTTGGCCATATGTCGACGTAGGCGAGCAACGAAGTCTGTGGGATCGTATATGGTGTTAGCAGCTGGAGTGAAGAACTGGCCAGGCAATCGAAGCGTCTCGCCGAAGACAAGCTCTGCTGCTGAGGTCTTCAGGTCTTCTTTCCAGGCACTCCTGATACCCAATAAAACCAGCGGCAATACTTCAGTCCACTGCGGGTTATTGTGGCACATGATAGCTGCTTTGAGTTGCCGGTGCAGTCTCTCCACCATGCCATTGCACTGCGGATGGTAAGCAGTGGTGGGATTGTGTTTGGCACCTATTAGTTGTGAGATACTCTGGAAGAGGCGGGACTGGAACTGCTGACCCCGATCTGTAGTTATGGAGTGAGGACAACCAAAGCGGGCCACCCAGCCAGACATGAAGGCGCTCGCACAGGATTCGGCCGTGATGTCCACCAGTGGGTAAGCTTCAGGCCAACGAGTGAACCTATCGATGGCGGTGAGGCAGTACCTGTAACCAGATGAATGAGGCAGAGGACCAATTATGTCGAGATGGACATGAGAAAAGCGTTCAGATGGAATGGGAAATGTGGTGAAAGGTGACAATGAATGACGGGTGACTTTGTTGCGTTGGCAATCTGTGCATTGTTGAGCCCACGTTCTGCAGTCACGTTGTATACCAGGCCATACATATCTATGAGCAATTAGTTTGGCTGATGCTGCTGCTCCAGGATGACTGAGATTATGCAACTTTTCGAATGCCAGTCGTCGAAATGATGGTGTCAAGTATGGTCGTGGATATTCCGTCGAAAGGTCGCAATATATATTTCCGTCAACCTTTTTCAAGACAAGTGCTGAACCTTTTTTGAGGAGATCTTGTAGTTCAGGATCTTGAGCCTGATCACGTGCAAGATCTTCGTAATTAATGTCCGATGTGATGTCCTCAATGCGAGACAATGCATCAGCTACAATGTTGTCGTTACCAGCAATGTGACGTAAATCTGTTGTGAACTGGGAAATGAAGTCTAAATATCGAAATTGACGTGGCGAGCATTTGTCTCGTTTGGTTTTAAATGCATACGTGATAGGCTTATGATCGGTGAATACTATGAAGATTCTGGCTTCCAACATGAATCTGAAGTATTTTATCCCTTCATATATGGCGAGAAGTTCTCGATCATAAGGGCTGTACTTCTTTTGCGATGATGACAGCTTTCGCGAGAAGAATCCTAACGGTGACCATTCGTTATTACGCCTTTGCTGGAGAACTGCGCCAATAGCTTCATCGGATGCATCAGTGAATAAAGCAAGTTCGGCATGAATATCTGGATGTGACAAAAGGGTTGCCTGAGATAAACTAGATTTGCATTGGTTGAATGCTGTTTCAAATTCCTCCGTGATATTAATAGGAGCTGAACCCTTGATGTTTCCTGTGAGTTGGGAATTGAGGGGATCTTGAATTTGCGCTGCATTAGGAATAAATCGCTGATAGTAATTCAGCATTCCCAAGAATCTCCTTAACTCTTTGGCAGTTTTGGGCACAGGGTAATTCTGTATTGCTGTCACCTTCTCTTGGAGGGGACGAGTACCGTCTACAGAAACGTGGTAAAATTCAAAAAATTTCAAAATTCAAAAATCATTTATTCATGTAGGACATTTTAGCCGCTTATGAACGTCAAATTTTTACATATAATTTTATTTTTTTCCCTACCGTCCAGTTCGGTATATAGATCAATTGAGAAGAACTGGCAAGAAACTCAATTGAATTACTTTTTTTAAAGCCAGTTTATTTACAATGTATATTTATATAGGTGTCTATGTCTAACATTAAATGAAAATTCAGTGCATGAACAACTATTGCCATGCACACTCGTCATTCAAGTAATCGTTTAGTGAATAATAGGCTTTGCTCAGTAAATATGATTTAACAGATGTTTTGAATTTATTTAAGGGTAATTCCAACATATCCTTTGGTATCTTATTGTAAATTTTTATACCTATTCCCATAAAAGACCTATTAACTTTTTCTAAACGATACTTGGGGACAGCAAGTTTGTCTTTAAATCTAGTATTAATATTATGAATATTGCTGTTTTTTGGAAATAAGTCAAGATTTTTATGAACATATAGGATATTTGAATATATAAATTGAGAAGCAACGGTGAGAATATTTGCCTCTTTGAATTTCTCTCTTAATGAGTCACGACTCTTCATACAGTAGATCGCTCGAACGGCACGTTTTTGTAATATGAATATATTCTTAATATCTGCCGCTTTTCCCCATAGTAATATTCCATAAGAGAGTAAACTATGAAAATAACTAAAATAGACTAATCTAGCAGTATCAGTATCAGTGTACTGTCTAACTTTACGCACGGCAAAAGCTGCTGAACTTAGTTTCGCTGCAAGGCTTTGAATTTGTGCACCCCATTGTGTTTTATTATCTAGTGTGATTCCTAGAAAGACAGTAGATTCTATAAATTCGAGAGATTCGTCATTTAATTTAATATTGCAATTAGTATTAAAACTTTTAGACAGAGAGAAATTAACACATTTTGTTTTTTTAGCGTTTAACATAAGATTGTTAGTTGTAAACCAGTGCAGGAGACGCCGCAAAGCACTATTTACATCGTCATAATTATTAGTCATTCTATTAACTTTAAAAATCAATGAAGTATCGTCTGCAAATAATACTATGCCGCATCTATCCTGACCCTAAGAATGTCAGCTCACTAACGCCCCAGACACACTTTGCGGTGTTAATTAGTACGCCGTAATCTTTGAACCTCTCGAACAGGATCTTAAGGTGGTTAAGATGCTCTTCCTGATTCTTGGAGAAAATGAGGATGTCATCGAGATAACCGAAAACAAAATCAAGTCCTTGCAGTACTTCGTCGATAAATCGTTGAAAAGTTTGGGCTGCGTTTCGTAACCCAAAGGTCATAAAAGGAAATTCAAACAACCCAAACGGTGTGGTGATAGCAGTTTTCGGAATATCGGCTTTGTGAACGGGAATTTGATTGTAGGCCTTGATTAAATCAATTTTTGACAGTATTTTTGAACCTGATATCTGATAGCTGAAGTCCTGGAGGTGTCTGATGGGATATCTGTCTGGAATCGTTCTTGCGTTGAGTGCTCGGTAGTCTCCGCATGGACGCCAGCCATCATCCTTTTTACGGGTGAGATGAAGTGGTGAAGACCAGGAACTCTCCGATCGACGAGCGGTCCCATTCTGTAACATGTCCTCAAATTCCTTTTTAGCAATGAGTAGTCGGTCAGGTGCTAGTCGGCGAGGCTGAGATGCGACTGGAGGTCCGGGTGTGGTTCGGATGTGATGACGCGTGTTATGCTTCGGTTCGACTGGTGCACCGGCTGGTCTGGTGATTTCAGGATACCTACGCAGCAAGTCGTGAAATGGCGAGTCTCCCACAACTGCTTTAATGGCAACTGTCTCTAGTGAGGTATCGTGACAGTGAGGAACTGACACAGAGAGAGTGGTGAGTCCGTCTATAAGTCGATGGTTACGGCAGTCGATTAATAAATTATAATGACTTATAAAATCAACCCCTATTATCGGCTTGGTAACGTCGGCCACGATGAATCTCCAGCTGAAGTTCCTTCTTAGGCCAAAATCGAGGTGAAGTTGGGTGTAGCCATATGTAGCTATAACGGAATTATTAGCTGCGTATAACTCGTACCTGGTTTTAGGTCGCTGTCCTCTGGTCGCTGATTTGGGGAATACACATAAATCAGATCCTGTGTCTACCAGGAATTGCGTCTTCGTTTTTCTATCAGTGACGAAGAGGCGGCCATTACACACTAGGCAGTCATTTGCCGCCACTATTGGCTGCCTATGCAGTTTTCCGACTTGAACGTGCATGGAGTCGTACACCGTTTGGCTGAAGCCCCGAACTTCCGATGATACCAGCAGACACTGTTGTTACATGTTGTAGATCGCGAGCGGGATCGTGAATTAGTACGTCGATAGTTCGGTCGGTCTCTCGATCTTGACCGAGACTCCTCCTGTTGTTTAAGAATCAGCGTCTCTACTTGGCTTGTTAACTCCTCTACTCTACGGCACATAGTATTGAAGGCAGATTCCGGCACTGTTGATGTTACCTGAGCAATGTCGTGCACGTGATCCACGAGGTCTGCAATGGTTTCGAGCGGGCTGTCCTTTTGCATGGCGACAATAGCTTGAAGGTTGGCCGGCAGACGACTCGACCAAATAGTACGCATCAGATCTTCACTTACAGCTTGACCGGCGAGACTCTGCAGGTGACGCAAGAATTGTGAAGGCTTCCGATCACCGAGCTCTTCATGCATCAGCAACTGCTTAATTCTACGTTCCTTAGATGTGGTAAGGCGCTTAATAAGTTCCGATTTCAATTTATCATATTTGTCTGAAGATGGTGGCGATACGATAATGTCTTTCACCTCGGCTGCATACTGATGATCAAGTTGACTAATCACGTAATAAAATTTTGTATTGTCGGCCGTAATGTTTGACAAAATAAATTGACCTTCAATTTGCACAAACCATACCTCCGGTTCTTCAGGCCAGAATGGTGGAATCTTGACGCCTACTCGGTATGTGTCGGTTCCGCTAGTCTGTTGTTCCATTTTTTTTAATCCGTGTTGCGGTCGGTAGGTCACCAATGTAGTTGTTTGGAGGAAATAAGTAACAACTAGCTTGATTATATTATTGATTTTAATATAATGAGAGAATGACAGCAGAAATGAATGTGAGAAGTAAACGTCGCTGTCATGTCTGTATGTCCAGTGCGAAAGATAGAAAGAGGTGAAACATCTATGTACAATTAAATTAACCTACTTGATGGAGAAGAAAGTAATGATGTTGACAAATGGTTATGAGATGAATATTTACAATATTAATTTACAGACGCCAGACAAATGGTTATGAGATGAATATTTACAATATTAATTTACAGACGCCACACACCGGTCTGTCTTGAAGTAGGCACAGCCCTGCTTAATTACAACAATGACCAAATATTTGCACGTCCTCTCAGAGCCAAAATAAATGAGAACAAATTTCATCGCTTCTCTCTTAAAATCACCTATGTTCTTGCAAAATAAATCCATTTCTAGTTCAATAAACTTCTAGTCGATTCTATATAGGGCAGATCTCGTTCAGGCCAGTATCTAGTTAGACATTAAAATTCAGTTAATATAATAGAAGTAATGTAATATAACAGAGTGCTTAGCTTGCTCACCGGCCGTGCGTTCTATTGTTCGCTTTCGACACAGTAATATCTTTAGATGCGACAACGTCGAACTACTGACTGTAGAAAAGACATTGTTTTAAATGGATATGGATGATAATGGAATGTAGATATAGGTTATAACAGGACATATATAATATCTGTTATTACTGTTACTGTTACGCAATAATAACAGGTACCAATATCTGTTATTAAATAACAGGTGTTATTTTTTTCAACCACGATCATTAGGAAGGAAATAACGTACAACGTCGTCGTCGTTGTGTTATTTCAAGTTATGTTAGTGACCGGCTATTATCGAATATTGAAAATGTTGTTTGTTAATAGTGATTTGACTTGAGTATGGTGAATTATAAATGATATTTTTAACCGATATAACGACATCGCAAGAACAACTGTTATCTGTGATTTTCGAATACTTGTGATTTATATCTGTTATGATAAATACGCCTCACTCCTAATAGACTGGCAACACCGCACGCGCTATACGTATACCCTGACGGGGTATCAGTGAGAGATAACAGATGAGTATGAATATATTATTTGGCTTGTTGATTTCAATAAGAATTAACCAGAATGGTTTCCATGGGATACGACGAAGAGGACAACATGATGGGGTTCATTGCTAGCAATGGGGCTGTTAGACTCCACATCATTATAACCATATTAGTCATTAACTGTCCGCTGCTGAATACAGGCGTCCCCCATAAGGGAGTAATTGCCACACCTATCATGGGTTTGCAATGAGACTTTTTACAAAAGTCGTTTGCTTGGACACCTCTGTCCCATTCGTGTTTCTACCGTGAAGCAGTTGTGTTTGCATGGCTGTGTTTCGGTTTGAAGGGTGGGACAGTGAATTTACAAGGTACTGAGGAATAACACCTGAGTCCTTAGGAATGGCAATGCATGAGGGGGTATCATAGGCGAAATTCTATACTCTGTTATGTCCATGGTACTGTTCATGTCTATAGGCGATGTATACCACCTTCCATCAGGTGGGCGGTCAGCTTGTTTGCTATTCTAACTTTGTGTCGTAAAGTAATAGTGTTTGCATGGCTGTGTTTCGGTTTGAAGGATGAGATATGGTAAAGAAATTACCGGGTATAGAGGCATAACTCCTTAATCCTCAGAAATGGTAAGTATACTCTGTTATGTCCATGATACTGCTCATGTCTATAGGCGACGGTTACCACCTTTTATCAGGTGGATTCTCAGTTTGTAACCTTTCTAAGTTGCATAAAAAAATCGCACAATACATAATAATTTCCCGCCATTTCCAGACAATGTTCTACATCTATGCATTGTACGTTGGAACGCGTCGGCGCAGCGCCGCGGCGTCGTAAATCTGCGCGAGCGCACCATTGTCCATTCAAAACGTTTGTGCACAACTATCCGCTTGGAGGTTGGCCTGGGAAGATGATATCTAGCCTACGTATCTGTCCGTTTTACATCATCGCAATTGAGATATACGAGAATAGTTTGCCGGTTGACGTTTATAATCATTGACTCAGTGACAAGTAGGTACTTTAGGGGGAAAAGGGATTGTTAGCAATGGAATTTGACTGCCCCGTTGCTAGCAATATACCCTATTAGGTCGAAACTATCGTGATTAATTAATCGTTGAATTCGTCACGATGGGCTAACTGTCCTGCCTTTTCATTTCACCTATCACCCCTCAATGGTACTCCGCCAGTGTACACCGATAGCGGTTACCATGATAGATAGGGGTTACCTTGCCATTTTCACCCATAAAAAAAAGTATTAACAGAGATTGTTTATTTGACCACAGATTTTCTATAAATAGATAAAGTACAATTTATATACGTAATTAAGGTTATCATTTCCATTGGAGGTAATCCCACGGGGGCTGAATTACTCGTAGTGGGAGTGGGGCACGCCAGGGGCGGAGTCGAGTGAATAATTAGTACAATCACAGTCTTAATATTGTTGAGTACTTGTATCAGCAAAGCAAGCAAAATCTCTGATCGTTTTTTCATTTCAAAAATTGGCATTCTTTATTTATGTATTTATATAATTATTAAATTATTTATTTTATGAAAATTTGTTTTCCTTTAATTTTTTTCACCGCATAATAAAATTTCTGTTTCGCCAAAGGTTGACTGCGAGAGAACGCTATATAGTATTAAGTCCGCCTTTTGTACCAGACATTTTTTTGGAATGTGGTCAATAAAGAATAAATAAATAAAAACAAAAATAGAAGATAATATATATAGGCAATGTAGGACGATTCCCCACTAGATGGAGTGACGACCTAAAATGCATTGCAGGGAGTCAGTGGATGCAGGTGGCTCGAGACCTCTGTGTTACACTGTTTTTTTTTTTTCAATAAACAGCTTTCTATTTGCAAGCCAGTTCGAAATTTAAATAAAACCTTTTATTAATTACCTCCTTGGTAGCCATGTTTTGAAGTAAAAGGTCATTCCATTTTTAAATTACAGGACAGATATGAGTTTACATAGTAATTTATCTGGCCGCAAAACACGACAGATATGGATTTTCATACAACTTTTGCCGGCCGCTGCCCGCATGTATCTGGCCAGTACGGCAATCTTGATTTATCTCGAAGAAGATTGTCAAAATAATGCTCACATTTCCAAGCATGTTTGAGAAAAAATATTAATTGCGTTCCCACTTATTCGTATACGGAACCCCAACAATTAAAATAACTATCCAAAGAAAGCGGCACAAGAAGTTCCCACATCGCATTACAAATGACAAACGAGTTGGCAACAGACGGACGCGCCCGCGCACGACCAATTACCAATAATTAAATGTAATTAAAGTCATAATTATAATTTGCGCGCTCCATTACAACAGTAATACGTGTGTAGAAAATATTTAATATTTAATAATAATAAAATCGTAATTTGTCCTCCGAGAAGATAATGCAATAAATAAAATTTGTTATACGCGTCCGTGTAGCCTAACTCCAGGCTGCAGCTGAAAATCAGTGCTTTGCTTTTAAGCAAAACTATCACTGAGCTGTAGCCTATTTGGGTCACTGCGATACACTTGGCGAGAACATATTTTCATATTTTATCTTTTGTTTTATATTAAAAAAAGTTTAAATAATTTAATTGTATAAACTTATTTTTTTTTTACAACACATGGGGCAAACGAGCATGCGGCTCACCTGATGGTAAGTGACTACCGCCGCCCATGATCACCCACAACACCAGCGGCATTGCAGGTGTACTGCCGGCCCTTTAAAAAGGAATATACTCTTTTCTTGAAGGTTATGTTGTCGTGTCGGTTCGGAAATACTGCTGCTGGAAGTTGATTCCAAAGAATGGTTGTGCGTGGAACAAAGTGCCTTGAAAAACGCACGGTGGAAGAGCGCCACTCGTCCAGATAATTGGGATGAATCTTCAGTTTGTGGCGGTTGTACGGTGGTGAAAATCAGCAGCAGGTATCAATCCGAACAATTCCTCAGAACACTCCCCATGATACATTCGGTAGAAGATGCACAGAGATGCAACATCTCTGCGCAGTTTCAGTTGGTCGAGTCGGACAGTAAACAACATCATTTGTAAATTTACGCGTGTCATATATTGTTCAAATAAAAAGTTTATCTATCTATCTATCTATCAATGGTACAAATCGGATAGTGTCATCGTTTCAGCTATTATTCGTCCACTGCTGGACATAGGCCTCCCCCATAGACTGCTATGGCAGTTATCATAAGCTTAGGACCGTTCTTTATGAAGAACGGTCCTAAGCCACCTGCATCCACTAACTCCCTGCAATGCATTTCATGTCGTCACTCCATCTAGTGGGGGGTCGTCCTACACTGCGTTTGCCCGTACACGGTCATCACTCAAGAACTTTTCTTACCCATCGTTTGTCGGTTCTTCGAACTATGTAACCAGCCTATTGCCACCTCAGCTTGCCTATCCTTCGGACTATGTCGGTTACGTTGGTTCTTTTGCGGATATCTTCGTTTCGGATTCTATCACGCAAAAAGACTATCGGATCGAATAGGTACACTGAAAAAGGGGGAAAAGGGATTGTTAGTAATGGAGACTGAGAATCCCATTGCTAGCAATATACCCAACCAGGTCGACCTCCTCGCGGTTCCCCCTGGAAACTATCATGGCTAATTCCTAATGAATTCATCATGATAGGCTAACTGGCCTGTTTTCATTCTCATCTATCACCCTTCACTGGTGCTCCGCCAGCGTATCCTGTTAGCGCGGGCGGGGATACCATACCATTTTCACCCATCAAAAAAAAAGTACATACATAAGTACATACATTCCTATACCATCTTATATTATGTGTATGTATGTGTACATACACAAAAGAGAGACACAATTGCAATCGTCCACATCCAATATCGCGCCGATATTGGTCCCCTGAACAAATTGTTTGTTTGTTTGTCCCACTGCACGGTCGGAGGACCACTCTAAGTAATGACGTGCCTGTTTATACAATGCCATGAGCTTTTGTTTACATCTTGCCCAAAAACGAGAACATAAACAAATTGTAAATTAAGATTTTTTTGAATTATAACAACATGTCAGAGTAAACAATTGTACAGCGTATATATATATATATATATATATATATATATATATATATATATATATATATATATATAATATACTATTGGTACAATTTTTTTTTTTGTTTTATACCACTGAGGCGGCGATCTAGTATACGGCCCACCTGATACTTATATAAATATTTATTTATATATATATATATTTATTTATTTATTTATTTATTCATTAGTACAAATATGTGTACATGGCGGACTTAATGCTAAAAGCATTCTCTCCCAGTCAACCATAGGGAAGTGTCAGAATACTCGAATGCGGTACTACTAATTATTGATATACATACGTACTAAAATTACAAATATAAACGAATAAATATATATAAATAACAAATATACTTACACATATATGACATATACTATATTATACACGGAATTGAGAATAATATAAAGTACTTACTGCTCGGATAAAAATAAAAAGTGTGCGTTAACGCTTTTTTTGAAAGATGGTTTAGTCGGTAGTCTCTTAATGGCATCAGGAAGCGCGTTCCAGAGTCGTGAAGAAACTTTAGGAAATACTTTCTAACAAAATGGACTAAATTGTAGTCTGTGAATATTTTTTTTTTATTATTATTACTATTTATTTGGAATTTTCTGTTGTTTAATTGGTTCATTAAATAATAAATGTTAAATACTACAGATTAGACAGGTCTAGTATGTAACATATATACCTAGTACATACATAAGTGGGGGAAAGGGATTGTTAGTAATGGAGACTGAGAATCCCATTGCTAGCAATATACCCAACCAGGTCGACCACCTCGCGGTTCTCCCTGGAAACTATCATGGTTAATTCCTGTTGAATTCATCATGATGGGCTAACTGGCCTGTTTTCATTCTCATCTATCCCTTCACTGGTGCCCCGCCAGCGTATTCCGCTAGCGCAGGCGGGGTTACCATTCCATTTTCACACATCAAAAAAAAAAACATGGCGGTCGCTGAAGGAAAGCCGGAAAAAAGAAACAACAATCAAATAGATATTTTTATTAAGAAAATGTTCATTAAAAGACATTTATTGCAGGCAGGCTAAAACAAATTAATGAAATAAAAAAAAAACCTGGATCACATTAACGAAAACTGTGTACCTGTTTTACATTGACTAATTTCACATATCGCGGATTCTATGAAAAAAAAAGTAAAATAGTTCTGATTTGATATATGTAATGTAATAAAATACATACAGGCTAGGGGACGCAAAATATTTTTATATACTAAAGGGATCGTGCTATAAAAAAGTTTGAAAAACACTGCATTATGGCAACAATCGCGATATGTTTACGTATTTTATTTTTAATACTCCATCAAATCGGCTGCTCCAAGCCCAACAACGGCCACTGCTATCTATGGTCCTTCGGACCGGATAATAGTCAAAAATAAAATAAATAAACTTTATTTTCATATTTATATTTTTACCATAGATAGCTAGCACATATAGTCCAGATTTCTACCGACCAACAAACTATTACTTTATATATATATATATATATATACACACTCACAATATTATCGAAATCAATAGATGAAGCCATAATTTTTCCACAATCACCGCCACACAGGGGTGGACGGGAGAAAATAACAAGCTACACATTTTTCATTCTCTTCCGATTCACCTTTAGGGAGCTTAGACTGGATGAAACGGAATATACGGACCAAAAACGCAACTACGAACGTCTGATTGGTCTAATCTAACATTGATAAGTACAATTTAATGCTAATAATGTAGTTACTTTTAAATTGTAAAGAAATTTATGAAAAAAAAAATGTACCCTACTACGACGAAGCAAAAAGGAGGTTAACAATTGACAGGAATAAAAAAAATTTCTTCTTTTGGAGCGGGATTTGTCAGTAATCTGGTTTAAGTTTTTGAATTTAATTTTGTATTTCCAAATATTATCTTCAAATTTGTCCGATACCGCTTCATTTTTTGCATCTTCTTGTTGTTTTCTGTACAAATAGATAAGTAGAGAGAACTGAATGGGAAATGCCTTTACCCATACACACAATAAATTCTTACATAATAACAATAGACGGTCCCATAGAAATTTTATCAAAATCAGGGGGTGATTAGTGATCGATACTGATGCCAAAAATGCAATCAGTAAAATTTTTGTGTCTATCTGTCAGTATGTTCGTTATAGAAATAAAAACTATTCGACGGATTTTAACGAAACTTGGTACAATTATTCTTCATACTCCTGGGCAGGTTATAGTATACTTTTCATCACGCTACGATCAATAAGAGCAGAGCAGTGAAGGGAAATGTTAAAAGTGTCCACCCGTGCGACACTAGAACGGGCCGCTAATTATACATATAATTCATGGCTATTAGAAAAAGAAATTAATCCAAGTGAAAGTGTGCTGTATACTTACTATTTGGTTAAATTAAATTCTGTGAAATATCTCTGAATGAATTGGGAGTACAAAAGCATTTATATCTACGTTCGTTTACATGATATAGTTCCGTGTATTCCATCGCGGCCTCCCCTTCAATACCGCGAAATAATCGCGTTATATCCGCCGGCCGCAGTCAAGAGATTTTATCAAACAAACATTATAAAAGATGTCTCCTTTATTTAAAGTAGGATTACCTTTGGGAGCGTTTTACTGGCGAATTAATGAAAAAATACTTTAATGGGCAATAACCTCACTGTAAGAACTTTTGCGTATAATATTTTTTTTTTAATATAAAACCTTTCTTAATCTTGAGCTTATTTTCTTTTTTTAATTTTTCAGGGAGGCGAAGGAATTATTGTTTCGTTAGAACGATGCCGCTTTTTAATTTAAATGAGCCAAAGTTATAAATATTCTAATATTAATTGACCTTATTACAAAAAAGTTAAATTGTGACAGGTGTTTTTTTTTATGGATGATAATGGAATGGTAACCCCGCCTGCGCTATCGGTATACACTGGCGGGGCACCAGTGAGGGATGATTGGTGAGGATGAAAAGGCAGGTCAGGAGGATCCGCGTGGATATCGACCTAATAGGGTGTATTGCTAGCAATGGGGCTGTCGAACTCCATTGCTAACAATCCCTTTCCCCCCCTTTACGTCATAATTAGGTAACTGTCATATCATATCAATATTTCGCCAAGTACATAATCTTTCGTATTGATAAAATTCATTCGCTTGTTTATCATTACTGTGGAGTTGATTGGAAATTTAAATTTACAAAGTTTCGGTGTACAGACGTCAGAATAAATGAAATTAGTGAAATTTGAGACGTATAAATGTCTCAAATTATATTATTAAAGACAGGAATAGTCTTCTTGACTCTGTATTTTCAGATTCATTTAACAAAGAGTGTTTCAAGACTTATATATCTTTAGTAATATTGTAGATGTGAAACCAAGGTTTGTTTTTTTATGTCTTATCGCTTTATTACGGTTTAAGCGATTGTAATAAATATGGTATACGTGTACTATATAACATACTAGCGGCCCGGTACGTGCTTCGCTACGTATAAAGTAAAATAAAAAAAAATTAAATGACCCCATGAATGACATAACAACATGCTTGTACTGTCAACACTGAAAAAAGTTTCAATTTGACAGCACAATCCCCATCTTAAAAAAGTTTGAATTTGACACAAAAATCCCCATTAAAAAAAATGATCCGCCGTTTATTGAATTCATTTGTTACAAAAAATGTGATAAATGAAGAACCGCTCGACCGATTTTGTGCAAACTTCACGTAAACCATCTACTAAATAGTCCGAACAAAGCCTAAACATTTGGTTTGGATAGGTGAGCCCCTTCTTGAGTTATAAAATTACAACGAAAAGTGGCATTAATTTTTATATAGCTATATAGATGGTCGAGGGATGGGCAGCAGCGTCTTTCTTGAAACTTTACCAAAGACGGTTGCCAACCTACCTGCAGTGTGGCAACCACTGGTAAACCCCCCAATGGTGAACACCATAAAAAATGGCCTCCAGTCCTTGGTGAAAAATGCCGGCTATGCTATTCTTGACCAAGGTAGCGGTCATAGTGGAGTGACGACTACAAATGCATTGCAGGGAGTCAGTGGATGCAGGTGGCTCAGGCCGTTCCTTATAGCAATCTATTCTGAAATCGGTAGAAAACAAATATCACCAAGCTACGAAGAGGGAGTGACCAATCCCTCGCACAAGGCCCTTGATTTCACTGTCGTTAATTCCGTATGGTCCACATTACTTGCGCTGTCAAAGGGCAATGCCCATTTCTTAGGGTTGTATTAGATATGTACTTTCATTATGTTTTTTTTTTTATGGGTGTTAATTTATTTATTTATTTATTTATTACATCCACTGGGTGAGCCTTACAGTCTTCCAATACGCTCACCCAGGAAAGCATGAGTACAATAACGTATAAAATTATTAATTACAAGAGGGAGACTGTACAAAAGTCGATTGCTTGGGTACCTCTGTCCCATTCGTATTTCAACCGTGAAGCAGTTGTGTTTGCATGACTGTGTTTCGGTTTGAAGGGTGGGATATGGCGTGAATTTACTGAGTACAGAGGAATAACACCTGAGTCTTCAGGAATGGCAACGTATGGGGAGTATCATGGGTGAAACAGTATATTCTGTTATGTCCATGGTACTGCTCATGTCTATAGGCGACGGTTACCACTTTCCATCAGGTGGGCCGTCAGCTTGTTTGCCATTCTAAGTTGTATAAAAAAAAGGAATATTACACAAAAATAATATAAAAAGATTTAACTCAAACACAAAACGTCTGAACACAAATACTCTGTGGTCACCCGACGAAACTCCAGCAAGTTGGAGGCAAATACATCCAATTGCGGATACTGGCTCAAAATATCATTGAGTAGTTTCATTGCAAGGTATACTCGTACACTGGCGGAACACCAGTGAGGGGTGATAGGTGAGGATGAAGCAGGTCAGTTAGCCCATCGTGACGAATTCAACTAGAATTAACCACGATGATTTTCAGTAGCACAGGCGAGGTTACCATCCTATTACCGTCCATTGACTGCCCTGTATCGGGGGGAAAAGGGATTGTTTGTAATGGAGACTGAGAATCCCATTGCTAGCAATATACCCAACCAGGTCGACCTCCTCGCAGTTCCCCTAGAAACTATCATAGTTAATTCCTGATGAATTCATCATGATGGGCTAACTGGCCTTTTTTCATGCTCATCACTGGTGCTCCGCCAGCGTATCCCATTAGCGCAGGCGGGGTTACCATTTCATTTTGACCCATCAAAAAAAAACTGCCCTGTATCGGCTCACTAAGTGATTTTCAACACTACGTTTAAAGGAAAGCCCGAAGACGCCTACAGTAATTAGTTTCCTTGTAATTCTAATAAGCTATACCGTTATTTTACCAAATCCTCCCCAAAAACATGTAATACGATCCTCAATACATGTAATGAAGTACAAGTCTAATAGAAAAATAAACCGACACGTGTTAATAAAAGGTTATTAGTAATAAGCTATCTCTCGGTCCACGTTACTCCCAATAATAAACCGCCATGTCAAGTTTGTGCACTTAATAGAGCAGGCTTAGTTTTTTTTTTTATTTTTTTATTCAACTTAGAATGGCATACAAGCGGCCGATTAACCTGATGGAAAGTGATAACCGTCGCCTATAGACATGAGCAGTACTATGGACATAACAGAGTATATTGTTTTGGCCATGATACCATGATATGGTGGGATATAGCGTGAATTTACAGGGTACAGAGGAATAACACCTGAGTCCTCAGGAATGGCAACGCATGGGGGGTATCATGGGCGAAACAGTATACTCTGTTATGTCCATGGTACTGCTCATGTCTATAGGCGACGGTTACCACTTTCCATCAGGTGGGCCGTCAGCTTGTTTGATATTCTAAGTTGTATAAAAAAAAATTTACAGAATCCTTTCTGATTTTATAGTAAGTAATGATGTAAAGATATAAAATTATATATAATGATACTTACATATACATATCTATTCTGTTCAGTTTAATCTTTGTATACAGGGTGTCCCGTAAGTAGTGGACCAACGGGTTATGGGGGCAGTGAGACCCATTATCTAACAAAAATACTAAAATTTGTTGTCCTAGGTCTTGTAGTTATTAAGTTATGCTTTGTTTTCAAAATATGGTGAAAATATCATCCATGTAAGCTAAATATTCAATTTTACCATATTTGTTTTTTATTTTATATTTTTATATTAAGATTTTACAACAGCAGTTCTCTTTTGGTGATGTCTTAAAAGAGCGCTGTTGCCAATCGCTCGACCATTAAGTTTTATTATATTAATAAAATTCTTTTAAGATATCCACTCTATTTATTACACCTCTGTGCACATTAATAAGTGCAGAGCGGACGTATCGCCGCCTTTCAGGCACACGTGTCGGCTGATTGATCGCAGCTAATGCCAGGTGGCCTCTCGTGCCCTGCCCGCTTGCATACGCGGTACACATTGGATATAGGCCAAATCAAATTGCGGAAATCCTAACTAGTATAATACAAGAGGTAATTAACTGATTCTCATAAGGGGAAGGGATTGTTAGCAATGGAGACTAATTGCTAGCAATCTCCCCTGGAAACCATCGTACTGAATTCCAGATGTATTCATCACGATAGGTTAACTGACGAGCTTTTTTATTCTCATTTATCATCACTAGTGCCCAGCTGGTGAATATTGTTAGCACGGGCGAGGTTTGCCATTTCATTGTCATTCATTAAAAAAAGTGATTCTCATATTTAACTATTAATCTCTTAGCGTCTTAACGACCTCTCTAATTTTCATTTTGACATTGACATTTGACAAGTATTTCGCATGGAGGACAACACTACTTTTCAACCGATTTCTTAAAAAAAGAAGGTTTCAATTCGGTCGTATTTTCTTTTATATTTGTTACACCTCATAACTCCGTCAGTTGTGAACGATTTCGAAAATTCTTTTTTTTATCTGAAAGGATATACTTACAGATTGGTAACATAGAACGACAATTATAACAAAAAGTGTAATAACTATTATGGTTTTACAATAGACAATTGATAATAATTACTTCATAAAATATAATAACAAAAAAATAAAAATCCCAAAATAATATAATCACTACGTTATTAACAGTTAACACTGTTTTTTATTAATTAAATTATCAATGGAACCTATGCAACCACCGAGAACTACAACATAATAAAATAAATGAATATTCATAATGTTAGACGTCTATTATGAGGATGGCTGGGTGTATGTTAACCTTTCACGTAATAACTATTGAACAGATTTCAATGAAATTTGGAGCACGGAAGTTTATATTCTAATAATCCATATAGGATGCTTTAGGTTATGTACAGATTCATGCGAGCGAGGTGGCAAATACAGCTAGTTCAGAATATGCCTCTTTCTAAAATATTCATATCTATAAAAATGAGCTAAAATATTTTACAATGCAAAATTCTCACATTATGGATAAATGATAAAATTAAATAGTTACATAGATTTCTAAAAATACTTTTTGTTCAAAGTGACGCGTACCTGGAAGAAATAAAAAAAAAGAATTCCGGTAAACGGCTCTCCAGAAAAAATATAAATTTTCAAAAAGAGAACTATGTCTCTTGATGACTTACAGCGCGTCCATTGTTTTGCCGCGTCTTTTGTCATTGTATTAAACCAGCCTAACTTGATCGTATAGAGTTCGTTCCTTTGCCTTTACTAGTCTTGTTGTTTTAACACGAGGAGGGAGGACTGGGGTCAGCTTACTGTGGTCTCAGGTACAACTCTTGAAGCGCCCTCTGCATTAAGCACTTTGAAGAGCACGTTTGTGAGGTACGCTATGGAAAACTCGAGATATTTCCAATAAATTGTCAGTCTTTTTTAAATTATTTTATGGGCTTCTGAGGTATGTAGTTAAAATCAAATGTAAATTAAATTTAAATTTACAATATTGTGAACTGTTTTTAATTACCTACATCTACTACTATATACAAAACTGAAAGAAAATTTGATTGTTTGTTACCTCTCGGCACCTTAACGTTTCAATCAATCGTTTTGAAATTTAATATATTTGGCAGTATTTGGGATGAAAAGGTATAAAAATTAATAATGAGATATCAAATCCCAACCAGGCAAAAGAAGTCGTGGATAAAATTCTGTCTATAACAAATCTCTTTAAAAAAAATACTTGTGGTTATTCGCCCACTACTTAAGACTTATCTTACACTGTCATCACACGGAATAACTCAGTAGGTGCCTAATATTATAATAGTGGTAAACCTTAAAATAAATTTGACTTATCTAACTTTGAACATGCACCAAGTCAAGGACGCCATTTTCCATTATATTTTTGATTGTTATGAACACGCAATGTCATAATCAAGTACCAACCTGCGGAATTATTGTTGTATGGACGCATTAGTGTAATTAGCAATATTCAGTCATTATTTAAATTATTTCATGGGAGACCGTAATAGGTTAGTTTATGGTTGTTTGTAAATTATATGTCTATCTAATTAATCATTAAGATTGAATAATTATTATTATTATTTATTTTAGGCTTTACCCATATAAACTAGAAATAATCACTTTAAAAGTAAGTAATAAAATGAAAAAACAACATGTTATTATATTCTAGTTGTGCCCAAAATCCTGTCATTCTCTGAGAAACAGCAAAGAAATCTAAGACGGCTAAAAGAAAATGTTGTAAACACCATAGAATATTGTTTCTATATTATAATAAAAAAATATATAGATTATAGATATGTTGCTAAACTTTAGTAAAAATGTTATACAAACTATAAAAAAAAAAAGATAAAAACGTTTCATGAAACGTATCTAATACCCACAAGTGATCGTGACAGCCCTATAATTTTGGTCACGTAGCGCTGATGTAGCCACTACGTGGGCCACCACTACTACTATATTACCACAGGCCAGTATCTCATAGCATATTATTCGCCCTATGTACAAATTAAAAATATTTTGTATCATTTGAAATGCATTATATAGCTTTAGGCCGGCGTCATTTTCAACAATTATTGCTTATACTCGTATGGAATCTATGCAACCCGTTCATTGAATTTAAAAATTGTACAGTTATAAAGATAGCTACATTTTTTTGTTTATGATATCTATCTATGTATTGGATAAAGGAATACTATAAATATATACAAAACACTACCAAACATTAATTCATTTTATTGTGTTTATATTTTTAAGTGGTTTCATAGATTGATTTTCGAGATTCGTTAATATAAAGCTAGTGCCGTCTGTTAATAATGTAGTGATTACTTACTCTATGGATAGCTCATTTTTTATTTATCATCTGTTCAATAATTTTTCCTTTCATATTTTTTTTTTATCATTTTTAAATACTCTGTTTTATTGATAGAACAACGCATGAAATAATTTTCGATTTCTGTCTGTACGATTTGAGTTTATGTCTAGTAGAAGGAACTTTAGAGGGAATTATCAACTATTGTGCCTATAATAAATATTAATGAGCAGATTCTCATAATTGAAATTAAAAAGGTATTACAGAATAATACCATAATAATTAAAAATTAAACATTTTGATTAAATCCTAGTATAATTCATCACAATGGGCCAACTTATATGACTTCATCTCCACTTAATATTCTTCACCTGTATATATCAATAAGCACAGGCGAGGTGAGGTTAACATTCCATTTTTGTACATTTAAAAAACCCCACAACATCATGTAATAGAAGAAAACGTATTTCACAAATGCTCCAAAGAAGATAGATGCTTTAATATTTTATACAAAGCCACCATCTAAAATGAATAGTTTATGCGTCGTTAGACACGAAAATGCTACGCAAAAGCACCTTTATTCGCTCTCTTTTGTCCCCTCGGAGCCTCGGGCCACTGGTCGTTTGTCCGGTGTAAAACTTCGGTAGGCGGTCACAGATGGATTCATTTTGTAGCCTTTAATACTTTTATTATAAACATGTTTGTACGCAACTCAGAGGCGAAAATAAAGTAACAAGAATTGAAGGTAGTAATCTACGCGAATTGGCAATAACAGCACCACGATCTTTGCAGAAAAAAATATGATTTAAATTTAAAATTAGAATATTAATAGAATGTCTATTTGATAATAATGATTTGAATTTAAAATTAGAATCGTCATACGTTACTATTCCAGAGGACTTTTTTTTATGGATGAAAATGGTATGGTAACCCCGCCTGCGCTAACGGGATACGCTGGCGGAGCACCAGTGAAGGGTGATAGATGAGAATGAAAACAGGCCAGTTAGCCCATCATGATGAATTCAACAGGAATTAACCATGATAGTTTACAGGGAGAACCGCGAGAAGGTCGACCTGGTTGGGTATATTGCTAGCAATAGGATTCTCAGTTTCCATTACTAACAATCCCTTTCCCCCCAATTCCAGAGGACTAAGATGTTAGAGGCGAAGATATCTTCATACTTTGTAATTTTACTACCATATTTAAAAATTCAATCTGAAACATACATACTAACATACGATAAAAATTCAAGTTTAACCAAAAACAATTAACACCTCATTACTGAAATTTCTGTATTTAATAGTTTAAAACTACGCTTCTCCATTCGTATTTATATCTTTGAGTCTCACGTCGAGATTTCGAAAAGATTACATTATTAAACCTTAAAGAGATAATGCCATATTTAACATCTGTTTTAGTTCGGGAAGCTTTAAAATAGAATAGAATAGAAAATATTTATTGTCAGAAACACATAATTACAACAGAAAATATAGAAAAAAAAATAGAACCAAGCTGACGGCCCACCTGATAGAAAGTGGTAACCGTCGCCTATAGACATGAGCAGTACCATGGACATAACAGAGTATACTGTTACGCTCATGATACCCCCCATGCGTTGCCATTCCCGAGGACTCAGGTGTTATTCCTCTGTACCCAGTAAATTCACGCCATATCCCACCTTTCAAACCGAAACACAGTCATGCAAACACAACTGCTTCACGGTTGAAACACGAATGGAACAAAGGTACCCAAGCAAATCGACTTTTGTACAAAGTCTCCCTCTGGTAAATCTCGTATTGCCAGAGAACATACAGATTTTACTTCTTCCCCGAGAGAGCAACAAGTTCGGAATTAGTTTCCACTTTCCATTTTCATGTAAATGATTTGAAAAAGTAAAAGGTAAACGGCACAATGAAATTTATAAACGTATTTCCACGACTGCTGTATTGCTGCCATACATACTTACCATGTTTTTAAACTGTATAATTTAGTCTTTTTTTACCACAATTTCCTTTTTTTTTGTTATTTTAATAATAGTATTATTAAAATAAAAAAATATATATATATATATATATATATATATATATATATATATATATATATATATATATATATATATATATATATATATATAACAAACACGCTGACGACATCAATGCATATAATAAAATCATAACTGCTCGCTGTCTGTACATGGAAGATATATAAGAAAAACTATTATAGGGGGCTTTATGAACGAAATAGAACCCAAACAAGGATTTTTTGAAATTTTATCTATTTGTCTGTACGTTTGTGTACGCTAAGCTTAGAAACGGTTTAACCAATTTGAATGCGGTTGTTATTGCATTGCAGCTTCCTCCACTTAACATTTAGTGTTTGGGGGAAAGGGATTGTTAGTAATGGAGACTGAGAATCCCATTGCTAGCAATATACCCAACCAGGTCGACCTCCTCGCGGTTCTCCCTGGAAACTATCATGGTTAATTCCTGATGAATTCATCATGATGGGCTAACTGGCCTGTTTTCATTCTCATCTATCACCCTTCACTGGTGCTCCGCCAGCGTATCCCGTTAGCGCAGGAGGGGTTACCATACCATTTTCACTCATCAAAAAAAAACATTTCGTGTTTGTGTTATTTTAATCAGTTCATAAATAAAAACGTTATATCAATCTAAAGAAACACATATAAAATGCTATAATTGATAAGTTACATTGGCTGAAACTTTTTTTATTATTTATATAGATTATCCAATAAGTCTTACTGTAATTTATATACAGAAAACTATCGCTTATATCTCAAAAAACGCTCATGATAAGCATTATGCATTGTAACTTTCTACTAATTTGGAATTATCTTCATTTTTGTTTTTGTCACATTCTTCTTGCTTTTTTTTATCACACAGAAGGGGTTCGTGTGTTATCAACTATAAAACTGTCTATGTATACCTATTCAGGTGAGTCACATTAAAAATGGGATATTATATTCGTACTTAATACGTAAATACTTTAGTTTATATAAAATACCTAATGTAATCATATTTGTTAAAATTTTCGTATAATAATTTTCATTCAGCGAATTTGGAACGAATTATATTTATGAACGTGACTTCACTCTTCAATTTTATCCCACGAATCACGAATGTAAAAAGAAACTCATTTCTTTTAATGCTAAACATCTTTCCCGCCAATCCGCCATCTTGATAAACCGATGCGTTCTGAATCGACGGCAAATCAACGCCCGCGAGATTGGAACGCGTGCCATGAATACGCACCGGCTGAATGCATCGCTAGCGAACGTTCCGAAACCGTTTTACATAAGAATGCGAATTCACGATCCACTGACTCGGATAATAGTGAGGCTGCCACTGAATTTCGGAGGATCAGTTGGCTGTATGTACTTGATTCCTTAACGCGTAAACTTTAAAAGAGGAAGCGACCGGAATATCGCATTAAAGGGGTTGGAAGGTAGAATGTAAGGTAATATGTCACGAGGCATGAAAATTGACAAAGGATATTATATTTTATTATAGTAGATTTTTCCGGTGATATATCTTTATGTGAAGTGGTTTTATAGTATGCTCCAACAGACATTATGATATAAAAACAAATCCCTTTTTTATGGGTAGCTCATATTCTCCTACTGTAGGTATCATAACTTTGAATTTGATGTGCTTAAAATCATGTCTTATACGTATAATTAAAGAGATATGATTGCACAGATAATTTGAAATGATATTTATTAAAATAAATATGTATTTTGATTTTAATTTAATCATAATTTAAGATTGTGTTCCATAAAAAAAAAACCGACTTCAAAAAATCCGTTATTTTGTTTTAAAAACTAAACTACTTAACAAATTTTGATAAAATTTCTATGGGACCAATCTATAAGTATATTCTTTCGAATAAAAAAGGATTTTTCGCATCGGTTCATAACTGACGGAGCTATGAAGTAACAAACAATATGTTTTTGAAGTCGATTAAAAATAACAAGTTACTAAGGTAACTGGACTTCTTTATTTTACTAATACTTAAAACTATGTATGTTTTATCTGTCTTTCTGCTTATAACATACAAGTACTGTCTTAATAGTATAATTTATTTAACTTTACATACATTACAAAACAAAAGCGAATATAACACTTTAATGTGTTCTCTACCAGACAATTATGAGGTAAGCAGAGAAGTTATAAGCAATACAATTAAAAATATTAAAAAGAAACAAATATAATATCATAATCTTGAATCTAAATCCAAACCAAAATATAATATTTCTGATCAATATAGTAGGTAAGTAATAGGTAGCTATATTTTTTTTATTTTATTTTTTTTGATGAATGAAAATGGTATGGTAACCCCACCTGCGCTAACGGGATACGCTGGCGGAGCACCAGTGAAGGGTGATAGATGAGAATGAAAACAGGCCAGTTAGCCCATCATGACGAATTCATCAAGAATTAACCATGATAGTCTTTAGGGGGAACCGCGAGAAGGTCGACCTGGTTGGGTATATTGCTAACAATAGGATTCTCAGTCTCCATTATTAACAATCCCTTTCTTCCCAGGTAGGTATATTAGGTAAGATTGTAATAGGAAAAGTGTACGTACTAGGAGATCAGTATAAAAAAATTATAGATTCATAGTCTCTAATCTGCGTTTCGGATCATCATTTAAACACGGGCGTAAAAACAATTTTATTATAAGAAATATAACAATTACTCGATATAAAATATCAATAAAAATATTATCTATAAAGAGTTTCTAAAACCAAATACTTTAAAAAAAAATTTAACACATATACAATATAACAAAATTAGATTAACTAAATTCTACACTCGTCCAAAAACCAACGTGAATTCAAAAGCGGGGATTCGCATAAAAGTAAAACAAAGTTTACAAATGGCGGCCTTATTTCCTCCCGCGAAATAATCATCGAGGCGCGTACGAATCAAAGGCATTCATCCTGCCGTACCAATGAATTTCCACGGGTTTGCATAGCAGCGGAAACAGCCAGATTCCTTATTAATTATTTTTAACAATGTATTTTAATACTGTATAATAATACTCAAGTAATTTTTAATTAATATGAGTAAAATTCTTTAATTTTATTCAAATTAAAAGAGATATTATAGAGAGAGATAGAGACTACAAATCGACAAGCGTAGTAGGTACTTAGTACGTAGTACTTGTGGTTTTTTTTTTAACAGGTGAAGATGGAATGGTAACCCCGTCTGTGCTGTCGGTATATGCTTGTGGGACACCAGTAAGAGATGAGAGGTGAGAATGAAAACAAGTCTGTTAGCCCATCGTGAAGAATTCCACTAGAATTAACCACGATGGTTTCCAAGGAGAACTGCGTAGAGTTCAACCTGACAAGGGTACATTGCTAGCAATGGGAACGCTAGACCCCTGTTTATCCGAATACTATTAATCTCTTACAACTTCTGGTTTTTTAATAGATGAAAATGGAACGGTAACCCCTCCCGCGCTATTGGTATACACCGGCGGAAGATAAAAGGTGAGAATAAATGCAGGTCAGTTGGCCTCTCGTGACGAATTCAACAATAATTAACCACAATGGTTTCCAAGGGGCACCGCATGGAGATCGACCTGCTTTATCCTCATCTATCATCCTTCACTGGTGCCCCGCCAGTATATACCGTTAGCACAGGCGGGGTCACGATTTCATTCATTTCACTCACTAACAAAAAAAACCCTAACTACGGTTGCAAACCAAAATTGCCCTTATGGATGAAATTTACGTTCAGTAATAGACAACGGATGATATAATAGTAAAGCATCCATCCATCGATCCTCACAAACTTTGTATTTATAATATATATATATATATATATATAGTAGTATATTAATGAATGGTGAAAGTAAGTCTCAATTGAAAGACTGTTTTACTTTATTTATTTTATCCCTATATCGTTTTCTCAACTAAAACCTCTACAGTTAATTTTTATTCCTATATTCTCTTTGAAAACAAAACAACACGACAAACTGCTAACATTTAACGTTTATTATATCATAACAAACCTTTTCATAATGCCACAAGAATGCGTGGCACGGAACGCCGCGCAGCGCAGGCAATAAAGTGAAATTAAACGCGCCAACATAAACAAAGCGATTCGACACTTGCAGACTTGCACGGTCGCGGAACTGCGGACAAAGGAACAAATAAATAAATATGTCCGTCCTAGTGCTAAATAATTGGCTTTGTTTTAAACTTTCGTTTAAATTGGACTTGTACTAAATAATGGAACTCTTTATAGTTTTGTTTCTATTACTAAAGTGGAGGTTTATTCTGAAAGAATGGCGATGTTAGTATTATATCTCAAATAAAAAACCTACGAACTTAGTAGTACTACCACATAAAGAATTTAATAAACTGTGGTGTTGAGGTGTTATTTATGTATCCAACAACGAACCCTTCACAAGTGGTATTGCTAGTCACTAATTTAGTTTAATTAATATGTTTATTAATAAATAAAATAAATACATTATTTATATTTATAATAAGTTTACTATTGTAATCTTTTGGAGGAAACAATAAAGAGTATCTATCTATCTACATTACCTAATTAAAAACATTTATTTATTTATTTATTTATTAGTACAAATATGTGTACATGGCGGACTTAATGCTAAAAGCATTCTCTCCCAGTCAACCGTAGGGAAGTGTCAGAATACTAAATATATTTAGATCTAAGACAAGAATTGTTTAAACTTTATTTAAACTAATCTATTATTCCCGCAAAATCTTAAAGATTTTTTTTATTTATTTCTTAAACTTAAAACTATTAAATTAGGTCATAATCACTGGTTTATAAAAATCCACAGATTATGACATTTTTTATATAGGACAAACAGAAAAATAAATCAAACCAAGAAATCAAAATTGGTTCAGAATTGAAAAAGATATTACGAAACATGCATACAGAAATGTGATGACACTTAAAAAGGCACCAAATTAGTATCATCATTATATCAGGCTTTAACTGTCCACTGTAAACATAGGTCATCATCTGTTAAGAGATTATGCCAGTAGTTGCCATGCTTGGCAGGCGCATTAGTAACTGCAGTTAAGATTTGGAGATGTTGTACGCTGCTGCCCATCCCTCACCCTGCCTTAGTCGCCTTATACGACACCCATGAGAAAGGAAGGGGTGGCCTATTCTATGCCGGGACCACGCGGTGAACAACCGAACAGCACACACCAAATCAAAATACTTACTCCTTAATCATACTTTTTAAAATTATTATATCAATACATAAAATAACATAATACAAAAATGTATCAAAACTTATTTGTAAAAATAATTTGGTCCGTGACAAATAAATATCAACTCTTTAGATAAATATCACAACATTTCTTAACTCAATTTTTTCTGTTGCTTATTTTTTTTTTTTTTTCAAAGACGAAATAACGAATGGCCAACGGAAAATTGTGTCTGGATGGGAAATTAAAATCGTTCAGTTTCATATCACGTCACGGGAGCCCGAGGGGCTGAGTTCCTTACGCGACAGACAGACCGATATTTTATTATCCCCATCTATTTACATTCTGCACGGTAGACAGTTTATAAGATAGAAATATAGAGGGCATATTATTTTAAAGGTAAAGGAATCTATTACTCTAATACCTGTGTGGAGGGGGGAGAGGGATTGTTAATAATGGGTCTAACTGACCCATTGTCAGCTATACACCCTATCAGGTCGACCTTCACGTGATCCCCCCTGGAAACCATCGTGTTTAATTCTAGTGGAATTCGTCACGATGGGCTGACTGACCTGCTGTTATCGTCACCTTTCATCCCTCACTGGTGCCCCGCCAGCGTATACCGATAGCGCAGGCGGGGTTACCATTTCATTATCACCCATTAAAAAATCCTGTATGATGTAATAGATCTAAAGTAATATTATTAAGAGAAGAAGAAAAGAAAGAAAAAATATATTTTTGTTTGTAATAGATAATACTTGACCGATTTTAATTCGGTTATTTATAACAGGGGCAAACGAGTATGTGGCTCACGTGATAATCAACATCAGAGAAATTGCGGGTGTGTTGCCAACCTTTTAAAAAAGGAATCATTTTCTTTTTAAAGTTTCAATGTCGTATCTGTTCGGGAATCTTGCTTCCTGGGGATCGATTATGCGTGGAAGAAAATCCTTTCACCTATAGAAAGATACATTCTCTATAAGTGACATGGGCTGCATTTTATAAAAAACAAAAACCGTGCGAAGCTGCAGGAAGTCATTAGTAAGATATAAATCTAAAAAAAAGTCCCTGAGAAGAAAGTCACTTCTTTATTTTCTTTAACGATTAGAGTTTTTTTTTAATTTAATTTCTGAATTTGAAAGATTATTTTAATGATTTTATCGAAAAAAAAATACTAACAAACCCATATCGATTGGTGGAATAATAAATTCCCGATAAAAAAAAAACATTATATGAATTCTTAACAATTTCACACAAAAAAAAATACGAAAAAAAAAACACATTAAACGCACAAAGCAATTGGTTTAAACACTTCGAAAAAAGATTCCAATAGCAATAATCATCTGTGGCTGAACAGAACAGTAATCGAGAGTCGTCGATTACGCTAATAAATTAGCTAAATCGATCGATTAGCATATCTCGGTTCCGCATTATCGGAACGACGATTTTATTTCTATAGAAGCCGGCCATACATTCAGTTAATACTGCAATTAGCCCCAAAAGCTCTCCGCAACCGCGAGCGGCCGAGCGAATCGTGTCCTTGTTACACACACATTTAAATGTTATGCCTCTTTTGATAGTGCCTAGGTAAATTATTAGGACTATTATATTATTTAGTTTCTTGCGGCCTCTTCTCATCAGATAAGCACTTTCTAAATTCTGCAGTAAATTTAAAAAAAGACGATTTGAAAGTGCTTGTAAACAAGTCTATTTGAATAGATTTGATTTGGCAGTCCATGGGGGAAGCTTATGTCCAGCAGTGGACGGACAATGACTGAAATGATGACGATGATGATTCAGCCCTCATAGACAAGTGGAAAAGAAATTTATCAATAAAACATTTCGGTAAAGGCCCGCATGAGAAAAAATAAGACAGCGCACGTCAGTATCTGATTGGATCTGATGAGCTCGGCAACGATAACGATTCTATCAGTAGATACGATTGTCACCTGTCTGCGGGGCTGGTTCAGGGATACGAGGATAAATTCCCTGTCGACGATGAGTGATGCAATGATACAAAGTCAATATCAAACAAACAATTTATCATTTTTTTTTTTATTTATGTAATACTTTATTGTACACACTAATTATACAGATATGACAGAGGTAATCAAATGTGCAAAGAAGAGCTTAACTCTAAAGGAGTTCTCTTCCAGCAACACTCAAAGTTCTTACTTTTAAAAGGTCCCGTGACTGACCACGATCTCACGTAAAAAAAAATTTATGACGAAGTCAAAAGTGGAAGTCCCGGATTCTGGAAACAGCCTACAATTTCTTTTTACATAAATAGGTCTAGATTTTAGATGGTTGGGAAAATAGACGCAGGGAGAGAGTCCCAGACTTTTTTTCGTAAGGATAATAAAACGCAAAGCTCTTTATGCATTTCAATAGTATATATCTACGAAATATGGATGTCGAATTTTTTTATGGTACTTAAAATGGCAAAGCACTAATTGCCCACCTAAGGGAAAATGATAATCGTCACCTGCAGACATGAATTACACCATAAACACGATAAAATCACTGTGACGCCCATGATACCCCTTTTGTAATGCTATTTCTGAAACCTACGATGTTGTGGCTCGTTTAAATGTATTGTAATATGGTTACAGCCCTTAACTGTCCACTCCTGAACATAAGCCTCCCCCTTGAGGGGTTTGGCAGTATTTGCCACGCTTAGCAGACAGATTGGTAACCGCAGTTATGCTTTGGAGAAGTTTTAAGAGGGGCGTTGCTGCTCATCCCTTCCTATCACGCGATAGGAAGGGGTGGCCACGGAATATTGTTTTATTGTTATAGTTACATATAGGGCGTTAGAAATAATTGTCAAATCCAATGATCTTATTAAGATTAATTTAGCAATCCAAAAAGGTTATGCTGACAGTTTGAGTTTCGAATACGCTGCCTCGATGTGGTGCGTTGGAAGACTAATTTATAATTAATTGTATTATTATTTGAAAAGTATTTACTATATTGTATTTATTAAATTTTAATCAATTTAAAGAAAAAATATCTTTAAGTTTTTTTCGATTTTCAAAGAACATTTCACATAGGTTCTGGTGATCGAAGTTTGGCGGTAACATCTGACATTTAGAGAATGTTCAACGGTTGTCAACATTGCGCTGTCGAAGGGAAATCGTTCTGATAATGATTATAATAAAGGTCAACGTGTAACCAATAGTGGATTTACGATTTGTGAAGAAGTTTTACATTACTATTTATATTCTACCTACTTAAAGCTCTTATGGGAACTGTAAATGTGTTGAAGCTCAGTGTAAGTTGCCTGCTCTACATTTTTATACTCTTTATATTTTTTTTTGACTTAAAAAAGAATAGGGAAATTGATATTCTACTTCTGGGATCGAATTAAGATTGAATTAGTAATGAAGAGGCCCTACTTAGGGTTAAGGAAAAGAGACAAATTATAAAAACTATTATGGTCAGAAGGAGAAAATATGTTAAGACACTTGATACGACACGACGAACTTATGAACATTATAATAGAAGGAAGCAGGGGAAGAGGGAGACCAAGGTATCGGTTACGTCAGGCAGGCAAAGGAAAAGGTTGATGTCAAGTTGTATCAAGAGGTAAAGAGACTTGCTGAAAATCGTAGTGAGTGGCAAAAGCTTTATTGACAAGAGCACAGCTCTTAAATAGAAAACGAAAACTGCTGGCTAAGAATCTTTGTGAAATGATTTGTCCTTCAATTGATTGCATGGGGAAAAAACTACTATAAAATTCAACCTTTAAAAATGTCTTAAACGCTTTATTTAATATAAAACTTTTTTTTTATATATAGAAGAGTTGTTAGCCGTGTGGTCCCGGCATAGAATGGGCCAGCCCTTCCTTTCCCGTGGGTGTCGTAATAGGCGACCAAGGGAACTTCACGGTAGAAACACGAATAAGACAGAAGTACCCAAGCAAACAACTTTTGTACTAAGTCTATTATATCCATTATCACTTATTAAAAAAAAAACAGTGAATCCAATCACCTCAACCAGGGGGAAAGGGATTGTTAGTATCGGAGACTGAGAATCCCATTGCTAGCAATATACCCAACCAGGTAGACCTCCTCGCGGTTCTCCCTGGAAACTATCATGGTTAATTCCTAATGAATTCATCATGATGGGCTAACTGGCCTGTTTTCATTCTCATCTATCACCCGTCACTGGTGCTCCGCCAGCGTATCCCGTTAGCACAGGCGGGGTTACCATTCCATTTTCACCCATCAAAAAAAAAAATCACCTCAACCACCTTGTCCTTAACGATTGTACTTTTAAATAAATCCATTGGAGCCACAGATAAGTAATTACAGTCTGAGTGCGCAGTTTTCGCCGGCCATTATAGATGACTGAATTCACTTGCCCTAATGAAATTAGCATTTACATTAATTTGTTACTCGCTCCGTTTGTTTTGCTTTCAGCTGCAATTTCATTAAAGAGCTAAACACGAATTACATTGTAGTCGCTGACTATTGTTTAACAGTCCTGCTTACACATTCTCGTTAAATCCTTGTTGTTCACTAAATATTTATTTTTAAGTTAAAACTCTACGAATCTCTTATGAAGAAACTGTGAAAGCGGTTTATCATCTTCATCATCATCAGCTTTGATCTTCATCGTTGTTTATTGGTAATATAATATATAATTGTGTGTGTATGTATATTTACATTTATAAGTATAGTTTTGATATATATATATATATATATATATATATATATATATATATATATATATATATATATATATATATATATATATATATATATATATATATATATATTAATGGATGGTAATAAAATGGTAACCCCACCTGCGCTATCGGTATACGCAGTGCACCAGTGAGAGATGATAGATGAGGATGAAGCAGGTCAATTAGCCCATCGTGACGAATTCAACAAGAATTGTTCACGATGGTTTCCAGGGGGAACCACGAGGAGATAGACCTGATATAGTTTATTGCTAACAATGGGGCTACTCCCCCCCTATGATATATATATATTTGTACATGTGTGTAATGTTATTTTAATGTATTCATGTAAGTATATTTATATATTAATAATGTGCAGTAGTTCTCCATTGTGTTTACTATATAATATGTAAATGTATGGATACGTCTGTAACTGTTTATCTACAATAATTTTCAATTTTTTCACTGCATAATTATATTTCTGTTTTGCCAAAGGTTGACTGGGAGAGAATGCTGTATAGTATTAAATCCATTTTGTAATATGGTCAATAAAGAATAAATACTTAATATTTTATTTATTTATTCATTCATTAGTACATACATGTGTACATGGCGAACTTAATACTAAAAGCATTCTCTCCCAGTCAACAATAGGGAAGTGTCAGAGTACTCGAATGCGGTACTAGTAATTATTGATATACATACGTACTAAAATTACATATATAAACGAATATATATATATATATATATATATATATATATATATATATATATATATATATATATATATATATATATATATATATATATATATATATATATATATATATACAAATATACTTACACATATATGACATATACTATATTATACACGACATTGAGAATAATATAAAGCACTTACTGCTCGGATAAAGTAAAAAAATGAGCGTGAACGTTCTTTGAGTATGTAATTTAATACGAAAAATCTTGTCTATATTAAATATCTTTCATTTTTTCCATTAAAAAGCCAATGTCCTGCGGCTGCGGAAAGCGTCTTTCAGTTAGAGATTTTAATGGATAACTCGAAATCTTAACAGCATTCAGCACTTAGTTTTTCTACGTCTACATTTCTATGACTAAACTTTTCTATGACGACACTTTCCACGTCTGTCTTTACAGCTAGTAAACCGTCAATTATATAAATCCCAAATGATATTATCTAATAATATATAAAATTCTCGTGTCACGGTGTTTGTTACCAAACTCCTCCGAAACGGCTTCACTGATATTTATGAGATTTTGTGTGCATATCGGTTAGATAAAATCATTGTATTATTACTGTATTATTACTATATTAATATTATATATATATTTATTTATTTATTTATTTATTTATTTATAGCAAGGCAACAGATTACAAATTAATACATTTATAAAATAAATATTACATGAAACGGCATTAAATTTGCACTCCAATAACTGCTCTGCATAACATTCGATATTATATACATTAAAAGAATGACGGCTATAAATTTAAAGTAACAAATTGGCAGCCTTAATGTAACATTGCAAGGATTGTTGGAAGATATCAAGGTCCTTGCATACATTGTTATATTTTCTGCACATGCGGATAATTGGATTGTGATACGATACATTATTATTACAAATCGGTATATAAAATAATTTTTGTATTCTTTTATTACCTGTACGAAATGAAACAAGGCTCAACAATGTGCTACTGTCCCATTTATAATTTATTATTTTATAAAGAGTAATGAAATCAGACATAGATCTTCTATTTATAAGAGAATTAATGTTAAAATGATTAAGTCTTAATTCATACGAATGAAGTTTCCTTCTCAGACCATACTTAGTGCTCAAAAATCTAACAAAGCGTTTTTGAATTGCTTCTATTCTGTCAATGTGGTTCTGATAAAAAGGAGACCAAATAACAGAACAGTACTCAAGTGAACTTCTAACTAGTGATGTATAGAGTGACAAGATAGCATGCGAGTTTTTAAAAGGTCTAGTTGTTCTAAAGATAAACCCTAGAGTTCTATTTGCTTTTGCAACTAAATAATCATAGTGTTGTATAAATGATAATTTTGAGTCAAGTATAATACCTAAGTCACGAATGGATTCCTTTTTTTCCAAACGCATATTATTAACACAGTATGGATAACTTATAAGAATTCTATTTTTAGTAAAAGATATGACGTGGCATTTAAATATATTCAAGTTCATATTATTATCAATGCACCACTGATGCAAACGATTGATATCACGCTGCAGTATTTCACAATCTAGATCACAACCTATCGTACGATATATCTTTATGTCGTCAGCAAAGGCTAAATGCTCACATGTTAAAGTTTGGAGAAGATCATTGACAAATAAAATAAATAATAGAGGGCCTAAATTAGAGCCCTGGGGTATACCAGATTTTAATTCAAACGGGACTGAATCATAGCCGTAAATAGTTACGATTTGCGGACGATTCATTAAATAAGATTTAAGCCAAAGCAAAAGTGAGCCATGAATACCCAAATGATGTGCTTTGATGCAAAGTATCTCATGGTCAACCCTATCAAAAGCCTTCGCAAAATCCACATAAATTGAATCAACTTGTACTTTGTTATTAAAGGCTACGTTTATATAATGGATATATTCAAGAAGATTTGTCAATGTGGAACGATTATTTATAAAGCCATGTTGGCTGGAATCAATAATATGCCTAAGATGAGAATAGATATGTTTATACACTAGCCCTTCCAGGATCTTAGCAAAACAAGAAAGAATGCTTATTGGTCTATAGCTACTTATATCTGCTTTGCAGCCTGTTTTATGTATTGGCACAATTTTAGCAATTTTGAACAAATCAGGGAAACTTCCCGATGACAACGACTTGTTAAATAATATAGTTAGAGGCTCAACCAATGCTATTGCACAATTTTTAACAAATATTGGCGGTATTCCGTCGGGCCCTGCACCCTTAGTAGCATCGATAGATTTCAATGACTTGATAACATCGTCTTTTGAAATATAAATATGAGACAGACATTGCGTTGCCTGAGAAAACTTTGGGGTATATGACTTGGCGGTAGACTGGCTGTAAACGGAAGAAAAATAACTTGCAAACAAATTAGCAACACTATAACCATCGTTTGCACGTTGCTCTTTGTAAAACATTTGGTTTGGAAGATCGTTTGTTAATTTTTTAGCCTTAGTATATCTCCAGAATGCTTTGATATTAGTCTTTATATTCTCTTCCATTTGTGATATGTAAATTTTAAAGTTTTTATCAAATAACTCTTTAGATCTGGATCTTAGTAACGAATACGTGTCAAAATCACGCGGGTTGCTAAACTTTTTATATTTGCGATGATATTTATCCTTTTCCTTTAATAGTTTTATCAGGGATTGAGAGAACCAGGACGGATATTTGGATTTTTTAGATTTGGCCACGGGAGTATATTTTTCTATAATTTCCCATAGGACATTATAAAATAACTGTAAGAAATTATTACAATCAAGATTCAAGTATTTATGCCATTCGACTTTCGAGAGATCCGCTGTACAACCTAAAAAATTGCATTTATGAAAGTTAAATCTTTTAATGATATTTTCCTTTAATGATGAAGTATTGTCTGCGGTAATATTAATCTCTAAAGGGGGGTGGTAAATATCGACACGACTAAGTGGCTGTGCGTCCATCACTTTACATACCAAGTCAGTACTCGCCAATACCAAGTCAAGAAGCTTCCCATTGCTATTAAAAGTAAAGTTACGTTGAGCGAGTGAAGTTCGAGATACAAAGTCTCTCATAAGCAAATATTTCTCATTAATAGTTTTAAAATTTTTTGTGTTATCCCACTCATAATCTGGTAGATTGAAATCACCTATAATAAGAAAATGTTCACCAAACGACGATAACATTCTTTCTTCACAAATTTCTAGATAGTCAAAGAATTGCTCACTCGCAATATATGAAGGCATATAAGCTGTGCAAATATTTAAAGAAATATGTTTTAGCTTAATTTTAACCCATACATCTTCAAGTGACGAATTCCAATCATATCTACACTCCGATAAATATATATATATATATATATATATATATATATATATATATATATATATATATATATATATATATATATATATATATATATATATATATATATATATATATATACATATATATATATACATATATATATATATATACATATATATATATATAAAATATTTGAATGTTACACATATGCGTAGGCATAGACAATAGAGCTTTGTTTAAGAGTAGTTTGAAACAAGTGCATAAAACTTTGGCAATATTGCAGGAGTAACGCGCCCGGCATGTTTATAGAGGGATTTACTTTCAATTTGCTGAAAAACTTCACAATATAAGATCTTTTATTTATTCCCCTGTAACAATAAATAGGTATACCCTTAAAGTTATATATAATGTTAAATAGATAGGTACGTAATATACAAGGCTGTTGAATTTAGTTCTTGTTCTTATGTAAATTTGTAAGTATTTTACGTACATACATATTGGTGTAGTATAATATAGACAATCGGAAGAAGGAAATGGTAGTAACCTGTAACCCATTGTTAGCAATGTATTCTGTCAGGTCGATCTCCACGCGGTCCCCTCTAGACAGTGTTGCAAGATTAGATACTTTTTTCGCAATTTAGCGTATATTTTTTTTTTTATTTTCGTAATTTTGAAGAGATGAAATTATTGAAAAGGTTTTTGTGTAAGAAAGTGTTATAAGTATAGAAATTTCGGTAATCTTTTGGAAATTTTGGATAACGGTTTTTTTTTTAATGGGTGAAAATGAAATAGTGACCCCGTCTGCGCATTCGGTATACAGTGACGAGAAATCTTTGAGTGAATTCATCATGATGGGCTAACTGGCCGCCAGCGTATCCCGTTAGCGCAGGCGGGGTTACCGTACCATTTTCACACAACAAAAAAAAAACTCATTGGTGCTCCGCCAGTGTCAGTGTATACCGATAGCGCAGATGGGTTATTCTAAAACATAGACACATTCTATTTTTTTTTTTATTTTATATATACTCAATTTCAGACAAAGTATAAAATTTCTAATTATATACATATTCATAATATTCACCCGACTAGATTCTAAGAAATATAAATAATATAACTACCTACTAAATAATGAGAAAATTGTTATTATATTTATTTAAGATTTTTATAGGAAATTCGTGGAATAGAAATTAAAGTTATTTCTACTTAGTACCTACCAGAGGGAGACTTTGTACAAAAGTCGATTGCTTGGCCACCTTTGTTCCATTCGTGTTTCTACCTAAAGCAGTTGTGTTTGCACGGCTGTGTTTCGGTTTGAAGGGTTGGGATATGGCGTGAATTTACTGGGTACAGAGGAATAACACCTGAGTCCTCAGGAATGGCAACGCATGGGGGGTATCATGGGCGAAACAGTATACTCTGTTATGTCCATGGTACTGTTCATGTTTATAGGCGACGGTTACCACTTTCCATCAGGTGGGCCGTCATCTTGTTTGCCATTCTAAGTTGTAAAGAAAAAAACCTACGAAATAACGTAAAATAGACAGTTTTTAAGTATAAAAAATTAAATAACTAAGATATCTTTGTTCTATATCTTACTAGCATAATAAAATTAAAAGTAAACTATGCCTGTATATTTGTTGGTTACACCAAATCGAAAGCAGTTTTAACAGTCACGTTCCAGATTTACGTTACATCTTTATATGCCACCTAAAAATTGTCTAATTCATTGTTTTTCCAACTTACAAAATCCATATACAAAAACTTACAAAATGTACGTACGAAGTGGCAAGTAAAAGCTAATTTACCATAAGAAAAAAAAAATGGAAATGTACAAATGGAAATAAGCGCCGACAGCATGAAATTAAAAAGAATTCAATTCAAATTTGGAATTCTTGCGACGGGGTGGCCGCCTGTGAAAACTTTCCCCATAACATGCAAATGGGGAAAGTTTTGGCTAATTGCCTGCAAGACTGTCGCACGACTAACCCCGTCCAACGAAGCGCAGTTAATTAAAACTCAGTTGCCAGTGTCTAAATTTATATATTAAAGACTGTGATTTCTTAGGATTATTGAATAACTAACTGAATACTGTGGCTTTGCCCGCTTAAATATGTATTTATCGTTATTATTCCATGTTGGGGAGTGTGATGGATTTCCCCGTTTCGTGGTGAATATTAAATAAATTGTCTTTTAATAATAAATTGCATCCGTATATATGAAAGAAAATTATGCAATGAAAAAAACAAAAGTAGAGCAGTGACTGATAAAATATAAATTTATGGCAATCAAAATAAAAAAGGTATATTTATGGGTGGAAATGGAATGGTAACTCCGCCAGCTCTAACAGGATACGCTGGCGGGGCACGAGTGAAGGGTGATAGATGAGAATGAAAACAGGCCAGTTAGCCCATCATGATGATTTCATCAGGAATTAACCATAATAGTTTTTAGGGGGAACCGCGAGGAGGTCGAACTGGTTGGGTATATTGCTAGCAATAGAATTCTTAGTCTCCATTACTAACAATACCTTTCCCCCCAAATAAAGAAGGTTGCAATCTTCAAAATGATACCTGTTAACTTTTACCCGTTAATTGTCCTTAAGGGGGAATTTGCCTGTAGTTGCCATGCTTGGTAAACAGGTTGGCAACCGCTGTTAGATTTTGGTGATATTTTGAAGAGGGACGCTGCTGCCCGCCCTTGAACCGTTAAGTTATCTTAGTCACCTCTTACAAGACCCACGAGAAAGGGGTAGTCCTTTCTATGCCGGGACTATACGACGTAAGTACTTAAATGTGGGAAATTAGAATAAGGGCTAGCCGTAAACCTAATTTTATTAAAAAATCATTACATTTTTTCATATATTATTCATAAACTTTCACATGTATTTGAATTACAGACTTTTTAATTATGTTTAATTATTTCAGACTTGCACTAATTTCTGACTTTTCAGAGTGAGGTCGTCCTACACTAAGTTTGCCTGTACGGGGTTATCTATCAAAAACGTTTCTACCGCATCCATTCCCACCGATAGTTGGTTCTACACAACTGTATGACAAACTTATAGCCACTTTAGATAGGTAAATAATAAAAAAAAAAAATTGCATCTTAAGCACACACAATTTCCACTCAGAGTGCATTATGTTATTTATAATTCACTTATTAAACCTTATTGTTTACGCAATTTTTTTTATTTTGGTTCTATTTACCCTGGAATATTATAAATGGAAAATGTTTACGCAATATTATATGCTTTAACATGTCTAAATCACAATTTTATATTTAGTTCGATTAGTCATAATTTATTCCTAATGATCAGGATCTCAGTTCTTTATATTCTATGATCTAGTAAAAAATTTTACTAGGATTGTCTATGATGTATGGTCCCGATAAAGAATAGGACACCCCTTTCTTTCACGTGGCTGTCGAAAGAGGCAACCGTTCCATTTTCATATATTAAAAAAAAAAAATTATAAACAGAATTTAACAATTCTATTTTCAAACGATATATTCTGCTTCCATATTGATGGAAGCTGTTACTTTTCTTTGCAGAGTAAAATCCGCAAAAATTTACTTATTAATAAATGTAAGTTACATACTCACAAATAAATTTTGCTAAAGAATACGAAATCGATATCTCTTCCACATTACATATTCAAGTAATTAAAATGGATGTTTTATAAAATTTACTTGTCTTGAATTAGTAATAGGTACTTAAGTAGGTACCTAATGTGGGTAATATCTGTGGGAAAATTCAAGGCATATTATATATTCATATTATAGTAGACGCAACAATCTCCTTTCGTGATTCAATAGCAAAAATGAGGCATTGTAAATTATCGTTATCGTTTAATATTTCTGCTCTTTTTTAAATGATGTAGCCATAAAACCTATTCTTTTTCATCTATAAATTTCTTTAACAAATGTAACAGATTTAAAAAATTTTACAGTTTTCGTTAAGAACGGAACCGGTTGGTGAGAGCTCAAAACAGATGGCGCTTTCTTAAAAAAAGTTCTTGTCATTAAATGATTCGACCCTTCGGAACCGTAATTTATTTTAATGAGACCAATAATTCAATTTACATAACACTTTATCTGCTCATCTTTTGATGAAAAATTTTTAAATGGATATTAATGTTTTTTTTTCTATATTTTAATCTGTGAAAACGTAATGAACGAATAACGAATTGCAAACGTAACATGAAATCGTAAATTGGAACGTCACGTAAGGCCAAATGTCAAATTGTACTTGCGTGAACTGCATACTGGCAGTAGCATTTAATAAGGTGTAATTTTGAATAGTTTAAACAAGTGTTGTGTTGTGACGACCAGTGATGGCTGTGAAGCTGAATAAATTCGAAACCCCCAGTTCTGCTAGTTCGGATAGGTAAAAGTTGTGTGCTAACCTTATCAATTGTTTGTTTGGCCAGCTGGCTCGTCTCATTTAAAAGTACACTACAGAAGTTGTATTTTCATACGCTAACTTAGTCATCATTGCGTCCCTGGAGTATTTCCATGTGCGTCGCTTTAGTTTCGTATGAGTTTTATCATAGAACTATAATATAAAACGCAAGCTGCAAAATAACCTCTCATGCACGCACTGCGATTTATTTTTAGACTTTTGTAGAGTACAAGGCAAATCGCTTCACGCTGAATGTTCGCGGTGTGAACAAAACACGTGCTTGATTGAATACCCGTGTTTTTGGACACGTGATCTCATGTAATAAAGAGAAACGCGCCAGGAAATGGAGTCAGGATCTCTGGTCTTCGTAAACCCGTAAGATATAATATAATCGTCCATGTGACTAGTGTCGGCTTCTTAACAGCTTCACGTGTTTATAATTTGCATAAAATTAATGTTTATTTACCTATTAATTGTGTCAGTTTACAGCTAGTTGTTAACAATAATGTAAACAGGTGATAACAATTCTATGATATTTATTGTTTAGAATAGACACATGAATTTATCTGGACCGGTATATTTATAAACATAAACACAGTACTTCAAATATAATTAAATGGTTCATATCTTTCTAATATATATTTTTTTATCAATTAAACAATGATTATTAAAAATAATCCATTTGTAATGATAGTATTTATTGGTTATGTGATGATAAGTACAATAGAATAACAAATAAATGTGATAAAATATTATTTGTTATTGTAACATTTTACTTAAATAATCAGATGTCCTCGATGATAATAAAAAAAAAAATAATGTCATCATTTATCATCATAACAATGATGACCTAAATGATTAGACTTTATTGGCTTGAAAGTTCATATTGATTAAACCAATTATAATCTTGCAATAGCCATTTTTTACTAAAACTAACACAAAATTTACTATTTTTACTGTTCATGTAAATAGATGACCATTTCTACTTTTCATTGGACAGCCCATCAGCTTTTATGCTTTTCCAAGTTACAAAAATTATTTTAAATATTTAATGAATACAGTAATCCCCTCTATAACATGGTATTTTCTCATCCCGCATTATAAAAAAATTTGTTAGTTTAGTTTAGTAGGATTTTTTTTAAGGGGTGGAAATGAAATGGTAACTCCATCTGTGCTATTGGTATACACTGGCAGGGCACCAGTGATAGATGATAGGTGAAGACGAAGGCAGGTCAGTTGACCCATTGTGAAGAATTTCACAAGGATTAATCACGATGGTTTCCAAGGGGAACTGCGTGGAGGTTGACCTGATAGGGTATATTGCTAGCAATGGGGCTGTTATTACCCATTACTAACAATCCCTTTCCCCCCTTGTTGTAGGAGTATTCTCATATAATGTGCTTGTACAACCCCATATAATGCATATGTACAAATGATTAACATTTAACTTTAAAATGGGTTTAAATCGAATATTATATATATATATATATATATATATATATATGTATATATATGTATGTATGTATTTTATTACAATCAAACTAAGAACATTTTAAATAAGAAACTTATGCATATTTAGTTAGTTACTAAAAAAAAAAAACAGGTAATTTTAAATATTTTAACAGTTATTACATGTTTATTCTCTGTCAAAGTTATCTGAAATAATTTTCCACAGACATCTTTTTTTTTTCTAATAGAAATGTGGAAAACCAGTGTTATATGAGCGATTGAAATCCTGTACAATGAAAACACATTGTAAGAGTACCATGTTATAGGGAGATTACTGTAATTTGAGGATACCAAAGGTCTGTGTTACAATTACGTATTTATCACACCTGACAGCTATACTTTTTATAAATTCATCAAAAATCATCTGTTTTCTTAATAGCATGCTTCTATCAAAGCACAGAGGTTGTAGTTGTACACTGTAACAATTAAGTGTTGTGAGGTTAGTTTGTCTAGTGTTTAAATATATAACTGTGGTATATACAGTAAAAAATCTTGGCATCTTTTTACCAAAATAACAGTGCATAATGTTGAAGTGTCTTTGTTATTTTTAAATGTTCCATTTTTAATAAAAACATGGCAAGAATGTTTACTATATATGCCAAGTGTTAGAAATGTTCCATTGTCCACTTACATATTTGGAACTGCAATATTTTAGTGACTTTGTCAATGGAATGGTATGGTAACATCTGCCTGTGCTAACGGTATACGCTGGTGGGACACCAGTATGGAATGATAGGTGAGATGAAAGGGCAGGTTTTCTTTAATGAGTGATAGTGGAATAGTAACCCCGCCTGCGCTGTCGGGGTGCCAGTAAGGGATAATAGATGAGGGTGAAAATATATTTATATAATTCATCACAATGGTTTCCAAGGCGGACCATGTGGAGGTCCACCTGACAGAGTAGTTACTGATACTGTTAGCGCAGGCGGGGTTACTATTCCATCATCATCGTCCATTAAAAAGAGAACTAGGAAACTCTGAAATAAAAAAGAACTAAGTGTATATCTTTGCTTATTCCAAATGATTTTGATAATTCCTTTCTTAGTTGATGGAATTTAATTCCATATTAATTAATGATATAGTAATGATGTCAAGTTTGTAGTCAGTTTTTATGTAGTAAAAGATCAGTAGTAGAGAGAGAGAACTGAGTGTTAAATATGTATAGGGTTTCATACATATGTTGCTTCATTTACTTTCATAGTTTATCGCATATATACACACAGATTTCGGAGATATTAGACTCCTTTCACAGATAGTACAATACGATCTGAGTGATGAATATCTTGAATTTATCATCGTAATATATTATAGCAATAGGGACATATTGCTAGATATAGATTTTTCCATAAAAAATATATTAGTCTTCTAATACCACTACATATAACTATTATATAACTATTCACTGCTGAACATAGGCCTCGCCCTTGAGGAGTTTTGCCAGTAGTTGCCACGTTTGGCAGGCAAGAGTAACAAACACCCATATACCTTTGTTGCAAACTTTCGCTTTATTTTAATAGGATTTGTTAGCATTATCATCGCATCAGCTCTCCACTGCTGAGCATAGGTCTCTCCCTATTGCAGGGGTTTGTCAGTAGTTGCCACTTTTGGCAAGTTGGCAACCGCAGTTAGATTTTGGTGATGTTTTAAGAAGAACACTGCTTCCTTAACCATTAAGTTCCCTATATGCCTCTTACAACACCCACAGGAAAGAAAGAAATGGCCTATTCTATGCCAGAATCAGACAAATAGGTAGACTTTGTACAAAAGTCGATTGCTTGGGTACCTCTGCCCCATTCGTGTTTCAACCGTAAAGCAGCTGTGTTTGCATGGCTGTGTTTCGGTTTGAGTGGTGGGATATGGCGTGAATTTACTGGGTACGGAGGAAAACATCTGAGTCCTCAGGAATGGCAACGCATGGGGGTATCATGGGCGAAACAGTACACTCTGTTATGTCCATGGTACTTCTCATCTCTATAGGCGACGGTTACCACTTTCCATCAGGTGGTCCGTCAGCTTGTTTGCCATTCTAAGTTGTATAAAAAAATAATTATTATTATTATATTCTACTAAATAGCAGTTGTAATTTGCCTAAATATTGCGAAATTTAACAGTAACATTTTTTTATACTTTATGATATCTACTCATTTATCAATTTGGCAAAAAATATACAATTTTTACACCGTTCCAGCATCTGTAATTACATAAGTGCTAATTGACATAGCTACTGCTTGATATAAGAAACTAAGTCAGTGGTACAATTAAACGTTTGTTTTACTTCTTTTATATAACTATGTATACTTAACAAAATGAGATAAAATCAAATCAGTATGAGCTGTATATAAATAGACCTATATTATTCTACTTGCCTATTCCATAGTTACTTTAGTATTAATTCTTTTTTACTGAAAGGAGGGTCTTTTTTTATAAATCAAAGGTTTTTGTTTTTATAAAACGAGAAGCATACAGCATGTCTGATGGTAAATGGACACTATAGCCTATGGACGCCTGTAACACAAGGGTTTTTTTTTTGTTTTTGATGGGTGAAAATGGTATGGTAACCCCGCCTGCGCTAACGGGATACGCTGGCGGAGCACCAGTGAAGGGTGATAGATGAGAATGAAAACAGGCCAGTTAGCCCATCATGATGAATTCATCAGGAATTAACCATGATAGTTTCCAGGGGGAACCGCAAGGAGGTTGACCTGGTTTTGGGTATATTGCTAGCAATGGGATTCTCAGTCTCCATTACTAACAATCCCTTTCCCCCCTGTAACACTAGGGTTATCACGTGCACGTTGCCGACCCTGAAGAAACCTTAATACACCCTTTTACCTGCTAGGGGGCTACCATACCATTTTCACCCATCAAAAAAAAACCCATCTGTCCTGTCTGTATACGCTGACGGGGCACCAGTGAGGGATGATAGGTGGGAATAAAAGCCCCACTTTCATAATACAACTTATCTTTATTACAATTTAGCAAAACTCAGTTTAAAATTTGTTTACAAAAAAAATTAACACAATATATATAAATGCCTACACGCGAATTGTGTACTATCTCCATTTTGAAGTTGGTTGACAACAGAAAAAAAAATAGGAATCTTGTTTTATGTAATTTACAAAAAAAAACATACATTTTGCTTAATATCTACTTACATAATGATACTAAAAGCAAACGACCAAATTGGCCTTCAGAATCGCTTTCAGCAGTAAGGCCATCATGTTTTTGTACCTGTTACTTATTTTTTTTTAATTTATATGTTTCTCAAAGTGCGAGTCTCGGTTCTTGGGTGTTTTGGATATGTTCCGTGGGGGTCACAACTACTTTATTATTTATTGTGCATAACCAATAAACATATTTACATGTTAGATTAATTTTTTTTTATTGATGAAAATGGAATGGCAGCTCCACCTGCGCTACCGGTATACGCTGGCGGAGCACCAGTGAAGGGTGATCGATGAAAATAAAAACAGGCCAGTTAGCCCATCATGATGAATTCATCAGGAATTAACCATGAGCACATGTTAGTTACGTTTTTAGTGGCTAACATTTTAAATGGATGATAATGGAATGGTAACCACGCCTGCGCTAACGTTGGCGAGGCACCAGTAAGGGGTGGTAGGTGAGAATGAAAATGCAGGTCAGTAAACCCATCATGACGAATTCACTTGGAATTGAACACGATATTTTCCAGGGAGAACCGCGTGGAGGTCGTCCTGACCCCGCCATTATTACCAATTCTATCACCCCAAGAAAAGACTTTTTTTTATTGGATGAAAATGGAATGGTAACCCCGCCTGCGCTAACGGGATACGCTGACGGAGCACCAGTGAAGGGTGATAGATGAGAATGAAAACAGGCCAGTTAGCCCATCATGATGAATTCATCAGGAATTAACCATGATAGTTTCCACGGAGAACCGCGAGGAGGTCGACCTGGTTGGGTATATTGCTAGCAATGGAATTCTCAGTCTCCATTACTAACAATCCCTTTCCCCCCTGTAACTTCATATTAGTCCTATAGTAAATTCATCCAAATCAGTTTAATAGTTTGTTTTTTTTTTTTATCGGGCAAGATCTAGTTATTTATGCTAGTGTAGTAGGCAGATAAATAAAGGGAACATCAAACATACGTACACGAGTTCACTATCGGATAAAAACTGGGACGGTTAAAAGGTTATAAACCTTTACAGATATAAAATTTCTTATACAGATCTATTTATATCTGTAATGGGAGTACATGACGTATTTCCGATATAAATATAATATATCTTTACTTGATCGTGACTGATAGTTCTTAGTTTTTTTTTTTTTTTTATTGGGTGAAAATGGCATAGTAATCCCGCCTGCGCTATCGGTATACACTGGCAGGGTACCAATCTCACTGGTACAAATGGTATTCAAACATACTTTGTTAATATATCTTTATATAGATAGAGTGTCTCCATACAAATGCTTCGAGAAAAACGGCTCAACTTTTTCATACAATTTTTCGTAATAAATATTTATTTTGTCTTATAATTTCTGCATTTTTTTTTAATGCGAAAAAATTCATTTTATTTATTAAATAAATACGTCAAGATACATTTTATGCGTAAATATACAGAAGACTGATAAAAAAAAAACTAGTCGAGACAAAAAGTTGACCCGTTTTTGAGGATCGATGCTTTACTTATATAAGACTTGTAGGTTATTGATTTATAGTTATTAAGATTCATAGCTATTAAATAATAGACAACACCACAAAATCATTTCAAAACCACATAAAATTCAAAATTCAAAAATCATTTATTCATGTAGGACATTTTAGCCGCTTATGAACGTCAAATTTTTACATTATAATTTTATATTTTCCCTACCGTCCAGTTCGGTATATAGATCCAATTGAGAAGAACTGGCAAGAAACTCAATTGAATTACTTTTTTTTTTTTTTAAAGCCAGTTTATTTACAATGTATATTTATATAGGTGTCTATGTCTAACATTAAATGAAAATTCAGTGCATGAACAACTATTGCCATGCACACTCGTCATTCAAGTAATCGTTTAGTGAGTAATAGGCTTTGCTCAGTAAATATGATTTAACAGATGTTTTGAATTTATTTAAGGGTAATTCCAACATATCCTTTGGTATCTTATTGTAAATTTTTATACCTATTCCCATAAAAGACCTATTAACTTTTTCTAAACGATACTTGGGGACAGCAAGTTTGTCTTTAAATCTAGTATTAATATTATGAATATTGCTGTTTTTTGGAAATAGAACGACATTAATCACTAAAAGTGTCTTAGGGATGGCATCTAGGATATATAATAACTTACCTAAATCCCTCACAGACATAGATGACATAAAAAAATTTAAAACTAAACTGTATGAATATCTAGTAAACAAAACATGCTATTCAATTGACGATTTCCTTGAAGATAAATGTAATAAATTTCCATAATATTATAATTTTTTACTATAAATGTGACATTGTTGATTTTTTTTATATAATTTGTTTTTTTCTTATATCATTGCAAATTTGTATACCTCGATATATGAGGTTGATCATAGAGGACTTATCTTGTTTTTACCATCCATTGTTAACATTGTTACCTATGTGTCACAATTTAAATAAATAAAGACTAGCTGTAAGTGAAGCATCTTATGTTGCATCCAAGTGTTCATAGCGTAGAATTTCCATTTTAGATTAGCGGAATAATCAATTACTGTTTAAAAAAAAAAGGAAGGATTAATAATATATATATATATATATATATATATATATCATTGTTTCAACAGTGACACCGAACTGGCATTGGAGTTGAGTGAGCAAGTGTTCCTGGACGATGACGACTACGCGAGCCGGGCACCGGCCTCGCCCACCACCGTACCCAATGTGAGGCCGTATCGGCCACCGTCCACAGGTAAGTCCTCACCTTACCCTTCAGCCTTTTAACCTTTTAAATACGGACGAGGGAAGGAAGGAATTGTCAGCAATGAACGCTACTCCATTAATAGCAAAATGCTTTAGTAACTCGAACGCGATTCCCTCTGGGGGAAGGTATTGTTAGTCCCATTACTAGCAATATACCCTGACATGTCGACCTCCACGTGGCCCCCCCTGGAAACAATCGTGATTAATGGTCAATCATGGTCAATTCCTAATGAACTCATCGTGATGGGCTAACTGGCCTGTTTTCATTCTCATCTATCACCCTTCACTGGTGCTCCGCCAGCGTATCCCGTTAGCGCCGGCGGGGTTACCATACCATTTTCACCTATCAAAAATAAAAAATCATTGTTTGAAAATAAATATTGTGAAATTATTCTGATTTATTGTTTACTGATTAATCTATTAGAAAACTTGGTGATACTGATACTTGGCTTTACGTCGGCGCTATCGGTATACGCGGGCGATGCACCGGTGAGAGATGATTGGTGAGGATGAAAAGGCAGGCCAGTTAGCCCATTTTGACGAATTCAACAAGAATTATTCACGATGGTTTCCAGGGGGAACCACGTAGAGGTCGACCTGATAGGGTATATTGATAGCAATGGGCCTGTCAAACTCCATTGCTAAATTCAAACTCCCTTTCGCCCAGTCAGCTCAGTTGGCCCATCGCGACGAATTCGACAATAATTAAAAACACGATTGTTTCCAGGCGAAACCGCTACACAATATTGCTAGTAATGGGGATTAAAATCCCCTTTACTAACAATCCTCCCCTAATCGTTAGTATGCACGAAAGTTCCCTCGGAAGCTTTGGAATTATCTTTCACGGTAGACTAGCTAAAAATATCTATAGTAATAGAATTGCTGGAATCTTAGAAATATCTCACGGTGAATTTTTCATTAAATTCTTAGCAAGATTTATAAGACAGCCTCTGCCCAGTGAGTGCGAGAGCTTCATCACTTTGTACCAATATGGTATCCCACAGTATCCTGGTTTAGCGAGGTCATAGTGGAAGGAATTTATAGTATATGTATTAAGGTTTAAAATACACGAATTGCCAAAACTGAGTATAATAATATAATAATTTTTATTCAAGTAAACTTAATAAATAAGCATTTTTAAATAGTTACTTTTTTTATAAATATACCTGTGTTCGTAATGCAATTTCAGCTGAAAAGAACGGGCAAGGAACACAGCTGTTGATTTTTTTTATAATAAAAATTAAGCAAACTAGTATTAAACTAAATGAATGAATGAATGAATAAGTTGCACCGACAAGAGGAAAATCTTAAATGAAAAGAAGTATTAAACTGGTATAGTGCATAATTATGTTAAAATTTATATTTAGTTGTGACTTATAGTGGTTATAAAGTAAATGGGATTATCAGTTTATAAAACTTCTGACGCATTTTTAACATTAATAAAAAGTTTTCCAATATCTAAGGATTAATTCAGTGAGGTCACTGTTAGTTTGTACTGTGTAATGTTTACTCTTACACATTATCTGCAGAATATTAGTGTAAACTTTTTTTTTATGCAACTTAAAATGGCAAACAAGCTGACGGGCCACCTGATGGAAAGTGGTAACCGTCGCCTATAGACATGAGCAGTACTATGGACATAACAGAGTACTGTTTCGCCCATGTTAATCTCTATGCGTTGCCATTCCTAAGGACTCAGGTGTTATTCCTCTGTATCCTGTAAATTCACTGCCATATCACCTCACTTCCCGTGTGGTCCCGGCATAGAATAGAATAGGCGGTCCTTCCTTTCCCGTGGGTATCGTGGGTGGGCGAGAGATGGGCAGCAGCGTCCCTCTTAAAACATCTCTAAAGCTTAACTGCGGTTGCTAATCTGCCTGCCAAGCATGGCAACTACTGGCAAAACCCCCCAAGGATGTCCTTTGTTTAGCAATGGACAGTTAAAGGCTGATATTATAATAATGATTGGTTCAAACCCAATTATTTAATTGGAATCCATTTTAGTGTTGGCAATTTCTGTTATCCATTCATATTTACCAGAGGGAGACTTTGTACAAAAGTCGATTGCTTGGGTACCTCTGTCCCATTCGTGTTTCCACCGTGAAGCAGTTGTGTTTGCATAGCTGTGTTTCGGTTTGAAGGGTGGGATATGGTATGAATTTACTGGGTACAGAGGAATAACACCTGAGTCCTCAAGAATAGCAACGCATGGGGGGTATCATGGGCGAAACAGTATACTCTGTTATGTCCATGGTACTGCTCATGTCTATAGGCGACGGTTGCCACTTTCCATCAGGTGGGCCGTCAGCTTGTTTGCCATTCTAAGTTGTATAAAAAAAAATATATTAAATTTTGGAGTCATACGTATATTTTCAAGTACTTTAATATAATACCTAATAATCAACTGTGAAGCGATCGCGACAAATTTTCTCACCAATTGCTCCATATTGCAGAATAATTTATCACAATTTAGCGGACATATACACGTGTTGAGTTCAACCGTCATAATTACAATTGCGTAAAGTTTAATATCGTTTGATGATGCTTTATAATATGCGATAGGCTCATTAGGTACGGCGTAACATGACTCGATGTATCATTGTGGTATATTTAGACCACCCATGCTGGCATCAAAGGGACAGGGTTACCAATATTACAATGTTTTTGTATATAAAATTTAATTATTCTATTGTTTGAAAACAGAGGGTCGTTTTTGTTTATTTTATTTTTTTTAATGGGTAATAATGGAATGGTAACCCCGCCTGCGCTATCGGGATACGCTGGCGGAGCACCAGTGAAGAATGATAAGTGAGGATGAAGCAGGTCAGTTGGCGTCGCGCCCATCGTGGCGAATTCAATAAGAATTGTTCACGATGGTTTCCAGGGGGAACCACGTGGAGTTTTTTTATGGTTTGTGGTACAGTATTTAAGGAATCCCGTCCACGCTATTGGATACGGGTGACGGAATGCCTATACAAGAGGGTACATGGTGGGCACAGTTTAGACACAATATTTGAGGAGCATTGGAAAGGTACTACGGCCGGATACTGCAACAAAAAAAGAGTATGTGGTCAGCCCCCGAACTGGCGACCTCTGCTGTCTACCGAGACAGGTCTCCAGTTACCATGTAATATTTTTTGAAATTTCGGGGACGAACGAAACACAAGTTTTATGTTAAAATTACATAATAAACATACTGTACCAAAACAGGAAGTTGAGTTAGAAATTTCGGAAATTTATTTTATGGTATACTTATGGTATGTTGTAACGTCTTTTTTTTTTTGTTACTTTTTGTTTTTGTTAACTCCTACTCGATTCATATTTCATTTCGTACAATGTGTCCCTAGTCTTCTGTCTTCTATTCATCTTTATTAAGAATTCTCAAAAGAAATTTTATGAAAAACTCTTTCATAGCTAAATTATTTAATAATAATAATAAATTGTTTATTGCGCACAGTAAAGATGTATACCTACAAGGAGTATTTATACAGAATGTGCATATACAAAAGATGGTCTTATCGCTAAAAGCAATCTCTTACAGATTATTTATTTGTTTATTATTTCAAGAACAAGCAATAGGTAGATACTCTTTATTTTATTTTTTTCTATACCACTGAAGTGGCAAACAAGTATACGGCCCACCTAATGGTAAGTGATTACCGTACCCTATGAACACCTGCAATACCAGAGGTATTACGCGTGCGTTGCCGACCCTGAAGAAACCTCTTTACCCCCCTTTTTGAAGAACCCCATGCTGTAGTCTCTTGGGAAAACCTCGACAAAGCTCATTCTACAACCTGAGTGTTCGTGGGAGGAAACATCTCTGAAACCGCGCAGCACGCGACCATTGAGGCTGTAGGACATGAGGATGAACTCCCTGTCGATGGCGAGCCGTACGATGGTAGAAAGTGACTGTGGACATCATATTGAACAATTCCTCTGAGCACAAACCAAATTTATTGTTTATTTTTTCATTTATTGTTTCCTACAAAAGATTACAATAGTAAACTTATTGTAGATACAAACAATTACAAGCAATAATCATTGTGAGAAAACAATGGGCAACCTTATAGCTGAAACTACTAATTTCCCTTACTGATTTGTGTTTGAATAGGTTTAAAGTCATTTTATGTAAATGTTAAATTACAAAATGTTTTTATACACTGAAAGATTATTTTTCAAGTAAAATGGACGACATCATATAATTGAATTTTGAATGTAGAGTTATTGCATTACCTGTAAATGTATGACTAACGTAAATGAGTGAAAAATAATGACGTGCATGACTTTGGTAATGTAACTTGTAATTAATAGTAATCCATACTTATAATAAATCTGTAGAGAGGTCAATTCTGTACATGAAATATATTTACAAAATAACTATTAGCGGGTGATTAGTGATCGATACAGATGCCAAAAATGCAATCAGTAAAATTTTTGTCTGTCTGTCTGGTATGTTCGTTATAGAAACAAAAACTACTCGACGGATTTCAACAAAACTTGGTACAATTATTCTTCATACTCCTGGGCAGGTTATAGTATACTTTTCATCACGCTACGATCAATAGGAACAGAGCAGTGAAGGGAAATGTTGGGAAAACGGGAGAAGTTACTGCATTTTTAAGCTTTCGTCGCGTGTGCAGCCTTAATGGCCACTTTTTAAAATGTAAAAATGTCCACCCGTGCGACGCCGGGCCGCTAGTTGTTAATAATACATATAAAAATGTTGCACGCCAAGCTGGCTAAATGTTAAGGTTACACAAACTTACCACATTCATCGCGATAAATTTCATTTCATATCTAAAGCGATCTCTTCCAGGCAATATTTTGGATGGAGAGGAGTAATTATAAACAGTTTGATCGAAGGTACGATGAAAATTCTGTTTGTAAACGCATATAGATATGTAATACATAGTTACAAATCATTTCAAAATATGCTTCCAAAAATACATAAACTGAGATCAATTTCGATAGTCGTTTTAATACAAAATTTTAATGAATTAGGCATTGACACTAGTGTAAACACGGTCACACGAGAGGGGGGGGGAAAGGGATTGCTAGCAATGGAGTTTAACAGCTCCATTTCTAGGAATACACCCTATCAGGTCGACCTCCACGCGATTTCACTTGGAAACCATCGTGAATAGGTTTTGTTCAATTCGTCACGATGGGCTAACTGACCCGCTTCATCCTCACCTATCATCTCTCACTGGTGTCCCGCCAGTGTATACAGATAGCACCGTTGGGGTAACCATTATATCTGAAAATATCATTACTACCTATTCTGATGGTTCATTTCAGAATAATTTATATTTAATTGATTACAAATTACATACAAGTTTTTGTGTTCATAATTACGGCAATTAATCATTGAACTGGTATGTGACCGTGTTTTTTTATGGGTTTTTTTTATACAACTTAGAAGGAGACTTTGTACAAAAGTCGATTGCTTGGGTACCTCTGTCCCATTCGTGTTTCAACCGTGAAGTAGTTGTGTTTGCATGGCTGTGTTTCGGTTTGAAGGGTGGGATATGGCGTGAATTTACTGGGTACAAAGGAATAACATCTGAGTCCTTAGAAATGGCAACGCATGGGGAGTATCATGGGCGAAACAGTATACTCTGTTAGGACTCAGGTGTTATTCCTCTGTACCCTGTAAATTCACGCCATGATAATGGAATGATAGGCTCCAATGAGGGATGATAGGTGAGAATGAAAAGGCAGGTCAGCTAGTTCACCGTGATGAATATGCTTGGAATTCAGTCAGCACAATGATTTCTCGGGGGAACTGCGTGGAGTACAACCAGATAGGAGGAACAGTGGGGCAGTGAAGGGAAAAGCGATTGTTAGCAATGGAGTTTGACAGCCCCATTGCTAACAATATGTCCTATTAGGTCGACCTCCACATGATTCCCCCTGGAAACCATCGTGAACAATTCTTGTTGAATTCATCACGATGTGCTAACTGACCTGCTTCATCCTCACCTATCATCCTTCACTGGTGCGGGTGGGGTTACCATTCCATTATCACCCTTTAAAAAAACTGAGGCAGTTAACCCCATTACTAGCAATTCCTTTCCCCTCGATGTCGAATCTCTATAGGTTTTTTTTTTGATGGGTGAAAATGGTATGGTAACCCCGCCTGCGCTAACGGTATACGTTGACGGAGCACCAGTGAAGGGTGATAGATGAAAATGAAAATAGGCCAGATAGCCCATCATGATGAATTCATCAGGAATTAACCATGATAGTTTTCAGAGAGAACCGCGAGGAGGTCTACCTGGTTGGGTATATTGCTAGCAATGGGGTTCTCAGTCTCCATTACTAACAAGGACTTTCCCCCCAACCTCTATAGGTTACCACTATCCATCAGGTGGGCCGTCAGCTTGTTTCCCATTATAAGTGTCATAAAAAATCTTTCCGTAACAACCCAAAACGGGTCTTTTTAAAGGTCGATTCCATTAATCTTAACCCACTGAGAGTACTACCGCGCTAGTGAGACTGCTTGATGCGGGATTTTATTTCGAGTTTTGCTTATATTACACTAATGTCTTTTCTTGGGGGGAAAGGGATTGTTAGTAATGCAGGCTGAGAATTCCATTGCTAGCAATATACCCAACCAGATCGAACTCCTCGCGGTTCTCCCTGGAAACTATCATGATTAATTCCAGATGAATTCATCATGATGGGCTAACTGGCCTGTTTTCATTCTTATCGATCACCCTTCACTGGTGTCCCGCCAGCGTATCCCGTTAGCGCAGGCGCGGTTACCATTCCATTTTCATCCAATAAAAAAAAGTCTTTTCTTGGGGTGATAGAATTGGTGATAATGGCGGGGTCAGGACGACCTCCGCGCGGTTCTCCCTGGAAACTATCGTGTTCAATTCGAAGTGAATTCGTCATGATAGGCTAACTGACCTGCCTTTTCATTCTCACCTACCACCCCTTACTGGTGCCTCGCCAACGTTAGCGCAGGCGTGGTTACCATTCCATTATCATCCATTTAAAATGTTAGCCACTAAAAACTAATTAACATGTGCTAAGACAAAATTTGCATGCCTTTAGATAAGGCGAAATGTGTAGCTCAGTTACCATTTAAGACCTTTGTACCATATTTCGAGCAAATAAATTATTATTCTTATTATTATTTGAAAAAAATTATTTTCTTACAACAGCCCTTGACCACAAAAGTTATTGCCGCCGTAAAAATCTTTAGAAATTTCGTTTCTATTGACCTGGATGGGGTCTATGGTTGCATAGTACACGTCTATAGACTAAAATGAGTTAAAACTAAGCACCATGTCGTAAAACTATAAACACAATAGAGCCGACTTATTTCCAGGTAAATTTAATTTGAGTGCAGTTTTTTGTTTACTTACTACATTTTATCATAGTATGAAATTCATTAAATAATATCGAAAGGAATGCCCCGCTCGTAATGAATGTAGATACCCGACTGGTATGGGCGAGATCGCAATGGGTGGCCATCGATGTCCAAAAGTAATCAAGCAAACAAGCTGACGACGGCCCACCTGATGGAATATGATAACCGTTGCCTATACACATGAGTAGTACCATGGACATAACAGAGTATACTGTTTCGTCCATGATACCCCCCATGCGTTGCCATTCCCGAGGACTCTGGTGTTATTTCTCTATACTCTGTAAATTCACTGCCATATCCCCCACCCTTCAAACTGCAACACAACTGCTTTACGGTAGAAACACGAATGGGACAGACGTGTCCAAGCAAACGACTTTTGTACAAAATCTCTTGTCGAAGTCTGGTAAAAAAAATTAAATGAAATAGACCAAATTAAAGACAAACTAACAACAGAAAAAAATGCGCAAATCAGTATTCGACGATAACGCCAACTCTGTGGAAATTCACGAACATGACGGATGCCATTTTTTTTTTAAATATTGACGGCCCATACCATTTAAGTGACATTGGCCCCGAGCAGCCAATCTGGCCTTGCTTGTGTATTATTCAGTCGGTTAACAAACTCGACGCGATAACACTGTTTACGTTCGGTTCCTGTACTAAAACGCTATAGAGGAAACAGTTTAGTATTTATTGGGCATATCAAGACAACATACGGATATAAATACTTCCAAACAAATTGTCCAAGTCTATTTTGGTGATTTTAACGTGTATTAATAGTGTGTTTATTTTTTGTTAATTACAAGTTTTATTTTATAATTTTGAGAATCTATTTTTTTTTTAAACATTCTATTGCATTTTAAAAAGTGAATCAACTGAACTGTGGTCATTGAATAAAGTTTGGTGGTCGTAATTTGAATTATTCAGTGCCAGTTTTAATTTAAAGGTATTTGTAAAATATATTTTTATAGTATTTTTTATTTTCTTTAGTGTAACGACCTCAAATGTGTTGCTATGCTATGTACCAATGGGTTTAGGTGAGTCAGGCACGGTATTTGTTTATAGGCGAGTATTTCCAGCCATAGATAATGTATAACTAAAACTCTAATAATAATTTTCACAGCTAATTTAAAATAGATTTTTTTTTTTATTTATTTAATGTTTGATTTAATTGATTAGTTGAATCCTATTGATGATAAAAAATACCAACTATTCGCAATAATAGAGCGAAGTTCTGGGCTGTCTAAACACGTGGTTAACATATGTCTACGCTTGAGGTTTGATTTTGTAAAATGACCTTTATTTCTCACATTATAAACATACTTCGGTCTCAAACAGCTGTAATAGTGTGTTCATATAATAGAAGCTAATGGAAATGTTAATAAATGATTAATTGACTCAACCATAGGTCTGCTGATGTTCAATAGTATGGTACACGCAATCATACCATGCCATAATCATCATATTAGCTTTTAACTGTCCACTGCTGAACATAAGCCTCCCCTTGGGGGTTTTTGCTAATAGTTGCCACGCTTGGCAAGAGGATTGGCAACCGCAGTTAGGCCTTAAAAATGTTTTAAGAGGGACATTGCTGCCCGCATCTAACTCTCCCTTAATCGACTCTAACGACACCCACGGGAAAGGAAGGGGTGGCATATTCTATGCTGGGACTACACAGCCATTATATATACATATGTGTTTATATTATGTATATGTGTGTATGTATGTATTTATTGATACATATATGTATATATTTTATTGATATTTTACCAGAGAGAGACTTTGTACAAAAATCGTGTCTTTTTTATTTTTTATACAACTTAGAATGGCAAACAAGCTGACGGTCCACCTGATGGAAAGTGGTAACCGCCGCCTATAGATATCAGCAGTACCATGGACATAACAGAGTATACTGTTTCGCCCATGATACCCCCCAATGCGTTGCCATTCCTGAGGACTCAGGTGTTATTCCTCTGTACCCAGTAAATTCACGCCATGTCCCACCCCTCAAACCGAAACACAGTCATGCAAACACAACTGCTTCTCGGTTGAAACACGAATGGGACAGAGGTACCCAAGCAATCGACTTTTGTACAAACTCTCCCTCTCTTTTGCTTGAGTACCTCTGTCCCATTCGTGTTTCTACCGTGAAACAGTTGTGTTTGCATTACTGGGTTTCATTAGGTGTATTTAGGTATATATACATATGTATATATATATTTGAATGTATATATGTGTTGCGTATATGTATAAATATTATGATGCCAACGATTTCCTACCTGTTTGATTTGTTTATTTTACTATTTCTCCTTCAACAATTGTCAACTATATAATGTACAGAATTTAATTTAGAAAAACCTGTTATTGGCCATACAATTGTATTATTAAACGTTTGTTAATTTTATTTGTGAAGCGCTTTTGAGGTTTTTTGTTAAATAAATAATTAAAATATGTAAATTATATTCCAAAAAATATTATTTGTTTAAATAAAATCTAAACGAATATCAATTGAATTAATTAAATTTCGATTTATATTGAGGTGCACAGTGTTATTATACAGTATTATATATATATATATATATATATATATATATATATATATATATATATATATATATATATATATATATATATATATATATATATATATATATATATATATATAATTTAATGGTGCCCCTACTCAAAATGTTTGAGAAGCCCTGCACTCAACTTGAACTGTCCACGCGTCCATTCCTTTTAACTGTATTTTTCTGTCTAGCGAAAATAAGCAAGTTCTCAATCAGAAGTTTTTTTCTTTATTATTAACGTTATGCGATATCTTCGAAAATTGTCTACCCATTTCGATGACTCTTTTTACGGTCTATACGGTTTACGCTCGTGTTAGCTGTAATTTTTCTTTGCGGAGCAAAAATCTTGTTTCGAAGCAATATCAACTTTTAAATATACAATTCTAAGTTTAAAATTAAATCATTTTACCTTATATCAATCCTTGTCCTTGCTAATATTATAAATGTGAAAGTGAGTTTGTCTGTTTGTTGCCTCATAGCGCCTTAACAACTTAACCAATCACTATAAAAGTTATACAGGTACTGTATGGGATGGAAAAGGTTAGGCTATTTTTATCCCGGTCATGCGAAGACGCGGGTAAAAGCTAGTAATGTCATGTTTATAACATGGTTCATAGCCCAACTAGGTTTATGCCCAAAAACTGTTTGCAGATTTTGTCACAGTGAGGAAAAAACGCCGCAGCACTTATCCCTTCTTTGCAATCCCCATCATAACATTGAATGCCCAAAAATTATATAAAAGAACAAGTTCACTATAAGTTGATCGTGTCTGGAAACCTCTCTAATGTCCATTGCATAAAAAAAAAGCATAGCTGTCAAATTTATTTTTTAACCATTTTTCCTTTAATTTTGAACATGAATTATATCACCTTCATTTATTTTACCAATAAACAAATCATGCAAAGAAGGGTTAATATGTGACTGTAGCCCACTTATACATAAACGATATATCTCCTTTGGAAAACACATTTTATATCCTGAGAAGATAAAAAACATCGTTACAAAGAACATCTTAAACTTTTTATCCCTGATAGGAATTAGCAGCGAACTTTAAAAAAGCGAACACAGATTCTTTTGTTCCATTTATATATATTAAAAAAGGTTGTTATAAAAAGATTGCTCTCAGCAATAAGACCGCCTTTTTTTTTATCTTATTTTCGCATATGGGGTCAGCTAAATCGTTGCACGTCGACCCATACGGATCTTTTGTGCTTCCCCCTGCCTTATACCATCATTTCATAGATCCTGTGTGTTAACGATATCCCGCGGTTTAAGATATCTGTAGTCCCCTGGCTCTGGATAAGCCGTTTCCAGTAGACTCATACGCATACTTGCCAACGAATCGCCATTGCACATCAAGTGTTCCATGGATTCCGATTTCTCCCCGCACAGTCTGCACAGTGTGTTCGAAGATAGACCCATCTTGTGTAGTATATGCCTTATTGGCATATGTCCAGTTAAGGCACCCATAATGAGTCTTGCCAGTTGTCTGCCACCGCTGTAGATGAGTTTATCCCATCCCTCAACATTGTCATTTAAGATCTTTTTAGAATGTCTAAGACCCTTCAAAGTCCTCCATTCCTTTTGCTGTTTTTTCCTCACATACTCCTCAAGGGCAGAGTTAACAACACTTAATGCAAGTGCAACATATGTTTCGGGACCTATTATTTTTGATTCTGATCCCTTTCACGCTAACACATCGGCCTTTTTATTACCTTTAATCCTATATGTCCAGGGACCCATACCAAACTAAACCTATTATGCCTACCCAAATTATTAAGACCGCCTTACTGTACTTATGCAATTGTATCGTTGCTTTTGTAAATTGTCTTGCTTATTTCCTATATTGGATAATGCAGAAGCTAAAGAGGTTTGTTTGAATCGAAGCATTTGGCGTTCCATTGTTTCTGCCTACCCTAATGGGAGACACGCGTGACAGATATGTATGTATGTATAATGCAAATAAAGTATACTCATTCATTCATATATTTATTTTCCGATATGCTAAATGTTTATCATTTTATATTTTGTCATTTATTCATATATACAATTTTGAAATATTTTTCACCACATCTGTCCTTCATACACTTTCTGTTTTTACCTAATGGTTAGCTGGTAGAGAATGCCGTATAGCATTAAGCTTGCCACTTGTACAAAGTTTTATTGTACAAAAAAGAATTAATAAATAAAATAAATAAATACAAATATAGATACTAATTAAGAATGAAATGTCGCAGTGTCTGTCTGAAAGAGACCGTCTTGCAATAGTAATTAGGACGTAGTATAAATAAGAAAACAATAACAAATTGAAGATAGTAACTGAAATGGCGTAGTTAGAAATTTAAATTTAGAATAACATATTTTTACTTTATCTTGTAGTTTTTTTTTTTGCAAATAAATAAACATAATCGTAACTATATGTTTATACCTACCTCTGCATATGTACTACGCATCACCAACATTATAATAAACAAATGATGTTTACCACAATTGGTATATTTTTAACCGACTTCAAAAATATAGAGATTCTCTATTCGACTGTATTTTTTATTTTATTTTATCTTTGTCAGTTTTAAAGCGTTATGGATTTTTTTTTTATCTCAAAGATTATACTAGCAGATTGGTCCTGTAAGAAGTTTTATCGAAATCGGTCGAGTAATTTCATTTTTGAATCTAAATAACTGGTTTTGTCACAAATGAAGTCTTTTTTGTATATCCTTTCAGATATAAAAAAAAGAATTTTCGAAATCGGTTTAGAAGTGACGAAGTTATGGGGTAGAAGATAAAAAAAAATACAAACCAATTGAGTAACGTTTTCTTTTTGAAAAAAATTCATTTTATTTTTGCTCAAAATAGCTACTCAATTAATCATATAAATCAAACATATGATGTAGTGGTAAAATACATTCATTCCATCCATTCGTGTTTCAACCGTGAAGCAGTTGTGTCGAAACACAGCCATGCAAGGCTGTGTTTCGGTTTGAAGGGTGGGATATGGCGTGAATTTACAGAGTACAGAGGAATAACACCTGAGTCCTCAGGAATGGCAACGCATGGGGGGTATCATGGGCGAAACAGTATACTCTGTTATGTCCATGGTACTACTCATGTCTATAGACGACGGTTACCACATTCCATCAGGTGGGCCGTCAGCTTGTTTGCCATTCTAATTTGTATAAAAAAAAAATACAATACGATCCTCTATTATCAACCTTATATTTCTATATGCATTAAGAGTTATGTATTTTAAACATCGTTTTCCTATATTATTGTTTCAGGTTCAAATATTTTGAAATCGCCCCGCGCTCGTCGCGTCCGAACCACGTCGATGTCACAGTCCAACAAGCGTACGACCGCCGAGAGCATCCTGCACGCGGACCGGCGCACCATCTACACAGCCGGCAGACCGCCTTGGTATAACTGCACGGGTGGCCAGGAAGTGGAGCCGTTCCTGATTGGTGAGTAAATAGTTTTAGCTCATCACCATCACGTCACCACGTGGAGGTTGTTTTTAAATGGGTGATAATGGAATGGTAACCCCGCCTGCGCTAACGGTATACACTGGCGGGGCACCAGTGAGGGATGATAGGTGAGATTGAAAAGGCACGTCAGTTAGCCCATCGTGATGAATAGATTTAGAATTCAGCACGATGGTTTCCAGGGGGGACTACGTGGAGGTCGACCTGACAGGGTATATTGCTGGCAATGAAACTGGTAGCTTTACTAGTCTATGTTAAAGGTGAGGATGGTAAATTGGTCCATTATGACAAACTTAACAGTGTTATTGACTACAATGGTCTCCCAAGGTAACTGGGTGGAGGTCGTCCTGATAAGTCCATCACTAACAATCTTCCCCCTCCCGCATTATGGCTGTTAGAACCTATAACCACAATCTCACCCCCCCCCCCCCTCCCTATCAATAAAGTTACAGCTCAAATCATTAGCGTATTTAATAGGAAGCTATCTGGGTTGTGCCTTTCCCGAAAATGTCTGGTGCCCACTTCAGAATACGAGTAAAGCTTCGCAATGACTTATCGATTCACCAGCAGCGAAAACAGTTTTTTTTTAAAAGTAGATTTGTTTTCCATCTGCCTGTAGTAGTAACAAGCCCAAGACCTAACCAAACCTAGCCTTATAACTCTACAGTCCGAAAAGTCTAATGACGACTCCAGCACGAACAAGAATTCCCTCTAAATTCTGTCTCTTTTGAACCAAAAAGAAAATGGTTTTAATATGCACCAGAGGGAGACTTTGTACAAAAGTCGATTGCTTGGGTACCTCTGTCCCATTCGTGTTTCTACCGTGAAGCTGTTGTGTCTCCATGGCTGTGTTTCGGTTTGAAGGGTGAGATATGGCGTGAATTTACTGGGTACAGAGGAATAACACATGAGTCCTCAGAAATGGCAACGCATGAGGTTATCATGGGCGAAACAGTATACTCTGTTATATCCATGGTACTGCTCATGTCTATAGGCGACGGTTACCACTTTCCATCAGGTGGGCCGTTAGCTTGTTTGCCATTCTAAGTTGTATAAAAAAAAATTCATATGCAAAATGTGTGTTCAATAAATCTGGAATACATTTGCAGGTTTTTTTGTTCGAAGGTATATGCGGGGGGAGCGCATCCGGCAAGACCACGGTCGCCACGAAAATCATAGAGTCTCTCAACATACCATGGGTCACTATTGTCAGCATGGACTCCTTCTACAAGGTATGTCGTCGCCGTCCTATCGTTATTATCTGTCCATTATCTGTCCACTGCTACATGCCTTCCCCTATTGGTTTGTTATGCCGGTAGTTGCCACAAATTAGCAACCACAGTTAAGTTTTTGGTGTTTTAAGTGGAACGTTCCCTTAGTTGCCTTTTATGACACCCACGGGAAAAGAAGGAGGTGACCTGTTGTGGTAGTGTTCTTTTTTATAATTGTGAATATTAATATTATTGTTTTTTCTTTTTTTTTTTTTTTGTTTCTTGATGCAGTTGGTGTCAATAGTCTTTCATTCTTTCATACTAAGTTAACACTTAGATGTAACGTGTTTGTATGGCTCTTAATTTACTTATACAAGAATCACGACATTCGTGATTTTGGATGGACAAAACACATAGGCTATTTTGTATCCTTGTCAACCAAGATATCCTGGTCACGCAGGCCAAGTCGCGGATAAAGACTAGTTATAACAATATACAGGTATTGAACGAGAAGCAGCACCAGGCGGCTACCCGCAACGAGTACAACTTCGACCACCCGGACGCGTTCGACATGGAGCTGCTCATCACGGTACTGCAGCGGCTCAAAGAGGGCAAGAAGGTCGAGGTACCCATATACAACTACGTCACGCACTCCAGGGAGAACCGCACTGTGAGTACACCACTTGTTCTATACCGGTGTTTCTCAACGTGGGGCCCACGCCCCACAGGGGGGCATTGATAGTTAAGAGGAGGAGGCGATTAAAAAATGGACTCGAAGCTATTTTGAACTCTCTTGCTCTGGGCCATTTAAATAAGTAAATAAAAAAAAATGCTGTAAATATTTATTAGGTATAATTTCCTTTGATGTTACCAAAATATATTTTTTTTTATTTTTTTTTATACAACTTAGAATGGCAAACAAGCTGACGGCCCACCTGATGGAAAGTTGTAACCGTCCCCTATAGACATGAACAGTACCATGAACATAACAGAGTATACTGTTTCGCCCATGATATCACCTATGTGTTGCCATTCCTGAGGACTCGGATGCTATTCCTCTGTACCCTGTAAATTCACGCCATATCCCACCCTTCAAACCGAAACACAGCCATGCAAACACAACTGCTTCACGGTAGAAACACGAATGGGATAGAGGTGCCCAAGCAATCGACTTTTGTGCAAAGTCTCCCTCTGGTATATGTAAATATGGCTAAATATGGGTGTGTTGTACCCTAGAAAACAATGTACGGCGCGAACGTGATAATATTCGAGGGCATCCTGGCCTTCTACAACCTGGAGGTAGTCAAGTTGCTGGATATGAAAGTGTTCGTCGATACTGACGCGGACATACGGCTCGGCAGGCGGCTGAGGAGGTGAGTCCTAAATGGTTTTTTTTTAAATGGATGATAATGGAATGGTATGGCCTGCGCTATCGGTGTACCCTGGCGGGGCACCAGTGAGGGATGATTGGTGAAGGTGAAAAAGTTGATCAGTTAGCTCATCGTGGCGAATTCAACGATAAATTAGTCACGATGTTTTTTTTTATTGGATGAAAATGGAATGGTTACCCCACCTACGCTAACGGGATACGCTGGCGGAGCACCAGTGAATGGTGATCGATGAGGATGAAAACAGGCCGTTAGCCCATCATGATGAATTCATCTGGAATTAATCATGATAGTTTCCGCGAGGAGGTCGACCTGGTTGGGTATATTGCTAGCAATGAGATTCTCAGTCTCCATTACTAACAATCCCTTTCCCCCCAATCACGATGGTTTCCATGGGGAACTGCGTGGAGGTTGACCTGATGATGCAAAAAATACATGGCAACATTTCACCGAGCATATTAAAATTCAGTATAGTCGAATTAATTTCGTTGTTATCGGTATTCTCCGTTACCGGAGAGTTAGTCGGATTTTTTTAATGAATTAATAATCCACCAGGGACATAGTGCAACGCGGACGCGACCTGGAAGGTGTACTGAAGCAGTACATGACCCACGTGAAGCCGGCCTACCAGAGCTATATAGCGCCGTGCATGGCCCACGCAGACATCATAGTGCCCCGCGGCGGCGACAACAAGGTCGCCATACACCTCATTGTGCAGCACGTGCATAAACAACTGCAGTTGGTGAGTTTTATATTATATTTGTGCCTCCGCCGCGCGTTTTTCAAGGCACTTTCTCCCACGCACAACCACTCTTTGGAATCAACTTCCAGCAGCAGTATTTCCGAACCGATACAACATCATAACCTTCAAGAAAAGAGCATATTCTCTTTTAAAAGGCCGGCAGCGCACCTGCAATGCAGTTGGTGTTGTGGGTGACCATGGGGCGGCGGTAGTCACTTACCATCAGGTGAGCCGCATGCTCGTTTGCCCCCTGTGTTGTAAAAAAAAAATATTACATGGTATTTTTTTTATTAGTTATTTATTAACATTACAAGAGAACAGAAAAAAATCAAAAAATAAAAAAAGTAAAAAAATTTAAAAATTATCTTCTGACGAAGGTGGGGGGGTTGACGTGACCATACCCATGATTTCAACCCTCCTAGTAATCTAAAACAAAAAAAGATCATTAATCTCGAATAATGTCGCAATGTCTAGAACTACGGAAAAGTTGGAAAAAAAACGATGGTTTCCGGGGGAAGCCGCATAGAGGTCGATCCGATAAGGTATACTGATAGCGATGGGGACTAACCTCCCCATTACTAACAATCCCTTCCCCCCGACAGTTAGCTGAAGGGTGATATGATGATAATCATAATAATTGGTTACAGCGCGGGTTCAAAGTGCGCGAGAAGTTGGCTATGGCGCACGTGGGGCAGCCCGTGCCCGACTCGCTGTACGTGCTGGAAGACACTCCACAGGTAATATATCCTAATACACTCGAAATTTTTTTTATATTACTCTATTTCATATCAAGGAGTTCGTAACCATAGCAACGGGAGAGCAATGATTTTTAATATAATATGTCTTTTGATTCCTCACTGCACTAGATTATTTACTCTCTTTAACCAACTTCAAAAAGAAAGTTCTCGATTCGGTTGTACTTTTGTTAATGTTTATTACCTCATATATTCGTCAGTTGTATGTCTTTCTTAAAATGTCTCTAAAGCCTAACTTCGGTTGCCAATCCAATGGCCAATTGTGGCAACTGCTGGCAAAACTAAACGGGAGGCTTATGTTCAGCAGTGGTCAGTTAAAGTTTTATTATTAATGCTAATAATAAAATATCATATTTTCGGCTTCTAGTTATGTATTTATGTTTATAATAAGTTTACTATTGTAATCTTTTTTTTTTACAACTTAGAATTGCAAACAAGCTGACGGCCCACCTGATGGAAAGTGGTAACCGTCGCCTATAGACATGAGCAGTACCATGGACATAACAGAGTATACTGTTTCGCCCATGATACCCCCCATGCGTTGCCATTCCTGAGGACTCGTGTGTTATTCCTCTGTACCCAGTAAATTCACGCCATATCCCACCCTTCAAACCGAAACACAGCCATGCAAACACGACTGCTTCACGGTTGAAACACGAATGAGACAGAGGTACCCAAGCAATCGACTTTTGTACAAAGTCTCCCTCTAAAAAAAATCTTTTGGAGGAAACAATAAAGAGTACCTATCTATTTAATCTCTATTGATTTATTTAGTCAACAGGTACTATTAGAATATCGTTTATAATATTCCCCCCCCCCCCCGTTCCCCCCGCAGGTGCAGGGTCTGCACACGTTCATCAGGAACAAGGACACGCCGCGGGACGAGTTCATCTTCTACTCGAAGCGCCTGATGCGGCTCGTGATCGAGTTCGCGCTGTCTCTGCTGCCGTACTCGCCGCACACCGTCGACACGCCGCAGGGCTTCTCGTACACGGGTAAGTTTTGATGTCGCAGTACAATGCTTGATCTACATATTCTATCTCGTATAGATCTCTTTGGCAACCCCAAGATTTAACTCCGGCCTAAAGCTACAAACATACGATGTGAGCGCGTCCGTCAGTCAGAACTAAAGGACGCCATCTAGGCACTTTATATTAAATTGTACATTAGCTTTTAAAGTCGCGGACTGACCTTGGAAGAACCTTGAACAATCAGATAACAATCTGACAACGAACTGGTTTGGTTCGTTGTTGTTGTTTTGCTCTCCTACTAAGGTGAGAGAGAGAGATGGATAGAACCACCATGCATGCTGTTCAGTTTTGTCAGCCGCGACTGATGGATGCGTCCGACGGTGTGTTAGTAACTTTAGCTTCTAAATTTTCCATGAAAATTCGGTTTCAATGTGTCATAAGGCGATGAAGAGAACTCAGTAGATAGATAGATAGGTAGATAGATAAACACTTTATTTGAGCCATTTATGACACACGTAAATTACCAAATGAGTTTATACAATCAGATTAGTTACATTTTTTTTAATATAAAACAAAAGATGAAATATGAAAATATGTTTTCACCGTGTGTGTCGCAGTGACCCAAATAGACTACAGCTCAGTGATAGTTTTGCTTAAAAGCAAACCACTGATTTTCAGCTACAGCTCGAAGTTAGGCTACACGGACGCGTATAACAAACTCAGAGTGTAAACCTGTGTAACCAATCTAACAGCCAAAAGTAAAATTGTATTATATAGATACATACTTACATAAATGATGCATAAATATTTCATTAATTAATTAAACATAAAATTGATTTGGACAGTACAGTAATACATACTTTGGATGTTGCTGGAAGAGAACTCTATTAGAGCTAAGCTTGCCTTTGTACATTTGATTACTTCTGTCATATTTTTATGTATAATTAGTGTGTACATAGAGTATTAAATAAATAATATATGAGAAAGAATAATAATAAAAATTGTACCAAAATTCGAATATAGATCTTGGTATGAATAAAGCATATTCCCTTATTTCCTCTCTCCCTCCCTCCCTCTTCTCTTTTTCCATTCAAAATTAAACCCTATACCAAATGGCCTAGAGTCTGTAATTTGATATCTTCTACTTGAAAGGCCGTATTCTATCTGAGGGATCCTTGACTATTTACCTAACGAGAGATTTAGCGCAAAGAAATAGATTTTTTTTTATACAACTTAGAATGGCAATCAAGCTGACGGCCCACCTGATGGAAATTGGTAACCGTCGCCTATAGACATGAGCAGTACCGTGGACATAACAGAGTATACTGTTTCGCCCATAATACCCCCCATGCGTTGCCATTCCTGAGGACTAAGGTGGGAAAAGAGTTGTGCCCAGCATTCGCAAGTTGCTATAACGACATTGATGATGAACCTTCTATGATCAGGTCGCAAGTGCGACGTGGAGAAGATCTGCGGCGTGTCGATCCTGCGAGCCGGCGAGACGATGGAGCAGGCAATTTGCGACGTCTGCAAGGACATCCGCATCGGCAAAATACTCATACAGACCAACCAGCAGACCGACGAGCCTGAGGTAACTATTATATCTAATACTAGGGGCCCGTCCCGGCGTCGCACGGGTGGACATTTTTACATTTTAAAAAGTGGCCATTAAAAGGCTGCACACGCGACGGAAGCATAAAAATGGAGTAACTTCTCCCGTTTTCCTAACATTTCACTTCACTACTCTGCTCCAATTGATCGTAGCATGATGAAAAGTATACTGTAACCTGCCCAGGAGTATGAAGAATAATTGTACCAAGGCAATCGAATATAATAATTGTAGTAGGATAAATTTTCATGTATAATTCTCATAATAACGCATATGGTAAAATTGTATGTTAACCAATTATTTACTGCTCAAGTTTGTAACAGCAAAAAAAACACATGTGTGCGCCAAAATTATAAGTAAGAAAAACAGTGAAACAAATAAAATATATTAGAAAAAAAAAAGAATAATAATTCTTTTTTTTTTTAACTTAAATATAAGTATTTTGATTAATGTAGTGTATTTTATTATTGAACGAAATCCTCTTAGTACTTTAATATACAAATAGTTTCTATTGAATCAATTTTACTCAAAAGACCTAATGATCCTTCGAGCCGGATGGTGATATAATATTTATAAAATCATACTTATTACATGAACTAGAATTTAAACGGTCACTTAAATTATTCAGGGTAGATTACGTAGTTTGCTGTTATTGTTGATCACTCCCTTGGCCCTTTAGAAAAGTGGTAAACGAATTCATCGATGGAATCAACGTTGCTGGTGAATCCATGAGATAGCAACGTCGGATATCTTATTCCAACTCACGGATTCGACTCATGCACGACATGTGTGAAAGTGTACATTGTGGTCGCAGCTGTACTACCTGCGGCTGCCGAAGGACATCAAGGACTACCGCGTGGTGCTGCTGGACGCGACGGTGGCTACGGGCGCGGCGGCGCTGATGGCCGTGCGCGTGCTGCTCGACCACGACGTGCCCGAGCACCACATCTCGCTCGTGTCGCTGCTCATGGCCGAGATCGGCGTCCACTCCATCGCCTACGCCTTCCCCAAGGTACGCTTCAATACCATATTCATCATTGGCGGCAGAACCCCATTGCAGCTAGCGCCATGTTTTACGTCTCTTTTATGGCCAGTTATATGTGACGGAACTTCAGTACGTCAAAATGCATACAGTTAGCTGCTCTTGATCACACAGCGTTTGTTCGATTTATTTGTGTGCCGATCTTCGATCGACGGAAGATCGGCAACAACGCATTGAACATAGCGGCAAATTTGGATATTTCTGTCCTCATCTATGGTGCTATTCATGTCTTGTAAATAACAGTTGTTGCTTCCCATCAGATGGGCCCTCAACTTATTGGCTGTTCTAAGTTTCATAAACTAAACACAGCGTCTTGCCTAAATAATATTAAATAAAACTTTGGTTTTTGCCAATTTGCCAAAAAAAACTGACTTCAGTTCTGGCAAATCCGGTTGTATTTATTTAAAAACTAAACTATTGAACTTTTTTGATAAATTTCTATGGAGCCACTGTGTAAGTATATCCTTTTAGATAAAAAAAGAAAGAATTTTAGAAATCGGTTTACAACTGACTAAGTTATGAGGTGGCAAACATAAAGATATAGCCAAATTCAGAACTTCTTTCTTTTTGAAGTTGGGTGAAAATAATAATATTTTTTATTTCGAACTTTTTAGTTATAATTTATTAGTAACAATGTTTTTAAAGATAATGTTAGTAAGTTTACACGCACGCACGCATGCACGCACGTTCGCACGCATGCACGCACACAAGCACGCACACACACACACACGCACGCACGCACACACGCACGCACATACACAAATATACATATGGCTGTGTGTAAATGATGATAAAATAATCAGTTTCATTGCCAACAGGTCAAAATCATAACGTCAGCACTAGATCCGGAGATCAACGAGAAATTCTACGTACTACCCGGCATCGGCAACTTTGGCGACCGGTACTTCGGCACGGAGCCCTCCGAAGACGAGTGAGCGAGACCGACGCGGCGAGAGCGGTACGTGCGACAGAGATAGATGTATTCGTGTCCCACTAGTCTGTCGGTATAGGACGAAGGACAGAATGTAACAAAATAACTACACACAACGATCTCGTAATGCAGCGCTGGGCATGTTGCTTTGTATTTGTAAGTAAGTTAGGTCCGAGGTTCGATTCTAAATCGGGAATTTTCGAAATTGACCCAGGTGTACGTGTTCTGAGCTGTGCTCTCAGATCTGTTGCCTTGTTCCTCATAATACAACTTGAGGATAAACCGTTTGTTGCAACTATGTGGCAGGAACTACGTTTAAAATCGTATTTAAAGTATTAGGACATCGTCTATTGGATTTGGTATATATTTCATAGTATATACCAAGGATAAGTTAGGGAAAGAAAAAAAAAGGTTATTTTTGTTATATTTTGTCACAAAATATACATATACATGGCTTTATATGTACATAATTGTTAGTGCACGGTCTAATTCACATCTGATGAACTGCATTGTGGCGCATATATATATATATATATATATATATATATATATATAAATATATATATATATATATATTTAAAATAAATAAAAAAAATACAATTAACTACTATTTTTAAAAGTTATACCAAAAATTGTCTTAAATTATTTGATTTTTATGAATTGGAAATATCAGTTTTTTTTTTTTTTTTGCGGAAAAAAACCGAAACTTCTACCTATTTGACATTTATATTTGTTACCTTAATACGACGAGACCTGTTCGGTTAATTTATTAGTTAGTTGAAAATCATCGGGAACGGTTAAAAGTGTTTTCCGCCATTATATGGCGATATGGAATTTATTTATTTTAAAATTTTAATTAATAAACTTTTATTGTAAAACGAGGCTACATTAAATATTATTATATTATTGCCTATATCTCATGAAATTATAAGAATTGATTTAGAGAATCAATCATTATTTATTTACTTGGCTTAGTTATAGAAATACCAGTGAGGGATTTCATCCAAGTCATGACTTGTATGCAAGCAAACTTGTATGACACGACTTGTATGTAGCAAACAATGCTATGTTCATTTGAGAATGAAATATAGCTAGATACCATTGTCACAATGCGATAGCCACGTGCTATAATGTTCATAGGCTGCGGTGGCCGTTTACCAACAGGCGGGACGTATGCTTGTCATACTTGTTTTTTACAAAAAAAAAAATATATATATATATATATATATATATATATATATATATTCTTCCTCACTCAAACGCAGTGTTTTCCAATCGAATTGTTTATCTATTCCGTAAAGCTTTCATTTTAGACAAGCAAGCGAATCAAATTGTTGACTCCCTGGTCGTATCACGAAAATGTACTTCTTTTACATTTGTATTAAACTTTAGCCATAAATATGTGCTGGCCACACATTTCATCAGCCTAGCGTTAAGCTGTATAAACGACTGCACGTTATTTCAATATGTTGCTATGGAAGGCGGAGTAGACATTTTTTGCGTTTATTTTGGTTCGCGTCGAATAATAATCTCGTCGACTTTATTACATAATAATATAGATCAAATTTACATTGAATTATGTATGTATGTATATACTAGGGGTGGGTAATAAAATATATAGCAGTAACTATATATTTTAGTTACGATATCCTATATACTGGCCCGTTAACCGTTAACGTTATGTTAAAAGTCTGTTATCCAATGAAATAATATTGGATAGCAGATTTGTAACATATTTGAAAGTAGATATCCGACCGATATTGGTGATATCGACCTTGTATATGTCCAGAATCTATATATATCATATCGGTATCCATATCCAATTTATTTAGATTAATAATTCATTACTGAAACATAGTATTTCATTATTTTATAATTAATCTAATAAAACAATTAAAAATAATATCTACTTTAAAATTAATTACATTCAATATATATATATATACATATACATATACATACATATATATATATATATATATATATATATATATATATATATTAATAATCTATGGATTAATTCGTGTTAATAGTTATTATAAAACTGTGGTGCTTAATGAATTCAGTACTTATTTTATTGGGTAATATAATATATATATATTTATTGCTACAATATCTATATATCGGTCCGATAACGCATGTATTAAATATTGTTTACCCATCATGTATATAATATCCGACCTCCGACCGGTATTGACGATATGGAAATGAGTGATAAACTTTTTTCTTTAATCAATATCTATGTCCTGGGGAACCCAACATATAGATATTGGAGTGTTGACGATATCGCACACGCCTACTTATACAGTGTTACAAATATATATATATATATATACTTAAAGCAAGGCACAATCTACTTAAACCTTTCTGCTTACCGACTCATAATAAGATGTATTTTAATTTATTCCTTTTTTTTTTTTTTTGGTGTCTGTAAATTTTTTAATAATAATAATAAACCCGATAAAAGTTGATGCGTCATTACGCACACGTGAGTTCCAATAATCTATCTGTGAATAAAAATTCCACCAATTACGAATTAACAATTGACTGAGTTTATAATTTGAAAAAAGAAACTAAGGAAAAATCTGTCGCTAACAACACATTTACCAAAGATACGTTATTGGAAATAATTTTAAATGTAACAAATAGCAATACTAAAAACAACGATGGTATTCGACTAATGTAATATTATCACACTGCCTGTATCCCGCGGCTTTACTCGCTTAACTTAGTAATTCAATGGTGTAAGCCAGTGTTTCCCCAGCCTTTTTTGTGCCACGCCCCACTGGAACATTTCTAAAATTTTTATGCCCCCATACATAATTTTTCCCGACAAAGTTTACTTGACGACTCTAATCGCCCAGTTGATATTTTGGTAACGTCAAACGAAATTATACCTAATAAATATTTACAGCGTTTTTTTTTTTAAATTACTTCTTTTTTGTTAAATTTGGAACCGATATCTACTCGTAGCATTGCATTTAAATGGCCCGGAGCAAGAGGATTAAAATCACTTCGAGTCCATTTTGCCCTCTTGCGTGGGCGTAGGCCCCACGTTGGGAAACACCGGTCTAAGCGTTATTGAGAAACCTTCAAACACCTTTAAAGACTAGTACATTTTCCGCCCTTATTCTGATTCCATTTTTTTTTTATTTTTGGCACAATGATGATCATTGATTTAGTGTTGCCCACGGCGCTGTTTATATCTACAGTCAATAGTTGCCATTCCATCAGGCGGGCCGTATGCTTGTTTGCCATTCTATGTTGTGTAAGTGTAAAGAAAACTATCATCGCTGTATTTTATAATTGTTATAAATAAAAATTAGGAAATATATAACTGTTTCCTAATTGTGCTGCCATTTTTAAATGAATGAAAACTTAATATAAGTACAGTGAGAATTTATAAAATAAACTCGTGTTATATTTAAATGTAATTTTTATTACAAGAATGTTATTGCGGAGCGGTGGACTGTGATGAGGTGATGAAATGATGTAGACACGGAATTTAATAGCGAAATAAATGTATTAAACAGCAAGCAAGGAACAGAACAATGTGATATATGTCAAAAAATATAAAATTTAAATTACAAATAATAAGAACATTCTAAAAGTAAATGCATATAAGAAAGTACAATATTGTCTAAAGAGTTTGCATCGGCCGGTCGAGGCTCACTCTCTAATAAAATTAGTTTGCGAACTGTTCTGCGCAACGTACCGCTCTTTGGTGAAGACGTCCGCTACGCGGACCACTCCGTCCTGGCCTGGGTAAACTTTTACTATTCTCCCTAGTGGCCAGAGGCCACGAGGGAGAGTGGAGTCCGCGATAAGCACCACATCATCCTCACATACTTTTAACGCCTCTTTGTTCTGTTCCTTGTTTGCTGTTTAATATATTTTTTTCGCTACTAAATTCCGTGTCTACCATTTCAGAACCTCATCACAGTCCACCGCTTCGTAATAAATGTATTATAAAATATATGATCAATTATGTATTTATGTATTTATTACATATTTTTTTTGTGATCATATTGTAATTTTTGTGTTAAGCATATTATACTGTCAAATGTATAATAAAATTATATTATATAGATAAATAAATAATCTAAAAATATCATGTACGTTATTAAATTAAAAAGAGTAAAGCTTGCCTACGATAACATGGCACGCCCATACAAAATTCAAACGATTAGAAATGTATGAATGAAAATGTTTACGAGGTTTTAACCAAGGAATATTACTCCTCTGGTTGTAGCGATACTGAAGATGTCTCCTCGCAAGCACAAACACAATACCACGTCTGTATACATGGTCACACATATTGAAGTAAAGACCAGAGGGAGACTACAAAAGTCGTTTACTCGGCCACCTCTGTCCCATTCGTGTTTCTACCGTGAAGCAGTTGTGTTTGCATGGCTGTGTTTCGGTTTGAAGGGTGGGATTTGGTAGTGAATTTACTGGGTACAGAGGAATAACACCCGAGTCCTCAGGAATGGCAACGCATGGGGGGTAATCATGGGCGAAACAGTATACTCTGTTATGTCCATGGTACTGCTCATGTCTATAGGTGACTTTCCATCGGGTGGGCCGTCAGCTTGTTTGCCATTCTAAATTGTATAAAAGAAAGAGTTGGAGCGGAATGCCATGTTAACGTAGACAATCTATAACCGCTATAACAATATATATATATATATATATATATATATATATATATATATATATATATATATATATATATCCCTTTCAGACCTGATCGATACGGGCGTGAGTTGTAACTTTAAAAAATTCTAAAACCGCGCGCAATTAATTTTTACGCACGAAGCTGAAATAACATGACAGTGAGATTCTAAACCAGCCAATAAGAAATAATTTTAGCGGTTAGGTGGTGCAGTAGTCTCGTGCGTGCCGGTAAGACGGCTTGGCTCCAGAACACGAAAATATATTTAATATGAAAGAAAAAAAATCTTGGGTCTGAAAAGGATATATATATATATATATATATAGAAAGATTATTCTATTCTCTATATTTTGATAGTCTAATAAGCTTCTTAAATGTTTAAGACGCAATACCTCCTAGTCTTTTTCGAGGGCACCGTAGCAATGAAATTGATGATGATGATGAATTTATTTGCATGATTCCTAATAATTTAAGGCTTGGAAATGAATTAGTAGGGCTTAGTACGTAGTACGTTAGCTTGATATGTGATACCGGATTAGATTCTTGAAGGATTTGAAACCTTTTTATGAAATTAAGCATTTTTTTTTAAAGCTTTTATTTATTATTATCTGTGGTAATCAAATTTTAGGAATGAATTAATCACTTTTAATATAATTTTATCTCAATTTTAATAGGAGTTAAATTGAAATTAATTTTATATGTTTTTAGATTAATATATTAACAATTAAATAACCGATACTATCCGACTCGATCCATTGAAACTGCGTAGAGACGTTGTATCTCTGTACATCTTCTACCGAATTTATAATGGGGAGTGCTCTGTGGAATTGTTCGGATTGATACCTGCTGCTGATTTTCACCATCGTACAACCCGCCATAAACTAAAATCCTATCCCAACCATCTGAACGAGTAGCGGTCTTCCATCATACGTTTTTCAAAGCACTTTCTTCCACGCGCAACCACTCTTTGGAATCAACTTCCAGCAGCAGTATTTCCGAACCGATACGACATCATAACCTTCAAGAAAAGAGCATATTCCTTTTTAAAAGGCCGACAGCACACCTGCAATGCCGTTAGTGTTGCGGGTGATCATGGGCGGCGGTAGTCACTTACCATCAGGTGAGCCGTATGCTCGTTTGCCCCCTGTGTTGTAAAAAAAAGACGCTCGCAGATTTCCGAACGTTTAAAAACATATTGCCACAGAGAAATAGTCGTTATGTTAGTAGTAATTTAAATGTATTATCGTTTACCGAGTTTAGTAGATTCCTTTTTTTGTTGAGCGTTCAACACTTTAGCTTTGGCAACATTGCAATTATCTGTCAATTGAACATTTTCTCAATGTTTCTTATTGATTATTTAAAAAGTGCTTTACTAACGAACTAATGCGTTATGAAAGATACCATCGCATACAAATTCCTACTAAAAACTCAAAATTTACATGTATTTCGCTTCGAAATTTTACAAATACTTTTTTAATATATAAATCCAAAATTTTTAATGACATCTTAATAAGAATATTATTGCATAGTTAACGTTTTAGTTTGTCTATTAGAACACTTTTTAAATAATCAGTAACATTGACAATTGTTTTTTTTTTTAATTGACAGATAGTTGCGTCGTTGCCACACTTCGGTTAGCTGAAAATAAATATGTTTTAATCAATGGGATATGGCAATGAAATTACAAGGCACAGATACATAGCACCTTTCTTCGGGAGGGAGGGGAAAAGGGATTATTAGTAATGAGCACTATCAGTTCCATTGTCAGCAATATCTCGGTCCCCCTGGAAACCATGGCGCTGAATTCTGGGTGTATTCATCACGATCGACTAACTGACCTGCCTTTTCATTCTCACCTATCATCCCTCACTGGTACCCGTCGAGACACCGGACGGGGTTGCCATTCCATTAAAAAAAAAACAACATTTTTGTCCTTAGTAATGGCAGCACATAAAAGGTACTATAGGCGACATAATATACTCTATCCATGGTACTGTTCATGTCTATAGGCTACAGTTACCACCTTCCATAAGATGGGCCGTCAGCTTGTTTGCCTTTGTAAATTGCATAAAAAAAAAGCTAAAGTTATGAACGCTGTTAACATGGCGGTACATTATTATGATCCTAGCTATTCTCTATCCACGGTTATACTTTTTGAGTAGGGCAATGTGCCTATCGTAGGCCCAGTAACTTTTTACGTTTCTGCTCAGTATTAGATTTAATGTAGCTTAAACCGGTTGGCCTTTCGACTTAATTATATATATATATATATATATATATATATATATATATATATATATATATCATAATAATAAATTCCTCGCAATATTAAAATACAAAATTCGATATTAGTTTAGAATAATTTTACATTTATTTATTCACTGACATTCGTATGGTGTCGGTTTAATCGATTTAGTTAGTTTTTTCTCTCATTAGTTTTTTTTTTGTTTTTTTTTTTAATATCTCGACTGAACGAAACGCATATATTTTAAATATAAGATTGTTTTTACGATACACTTTTTTTTTTTGCTTTGACAGCAAATTCTCATGCACTGATGTTTATTATTTTAAGATTTATAATTAGTTTAATGTGAATTTTACTACTTAATAATATCAATTTAAATATTCAACTATAACTATAGCAGGTGATGGTAAACATCGTTAACAAACTGAAATTGTCCAAGTGATGTAGGTGCGCCTTCGCCATGTTAGATTGACATTTGCATGGGCGTATTTAAGATGGTCGCCGGGTGGGTTGTGCCCACCCCAGAATTATCCAATGCCCACTCCACGATGTGAGTGTAGCTTTTTATTTTGCCCAGACATATCTGGGAGTATATAACGTGCTTTTTTAAGGACCAGTCAGCCTCCCTCTCTGCTCACCACTGTCTGTTATAATTCTGCTCGCCACAGACAGAGAGCCGAGAGAAAGAGATGAGAGAGACTGGAATGATTTTCCTGTCTTGTTGTTCCCAAAAAAATACAGTATGGGGTTTTTCAAAAAAGAAATGTAGGTTTCTTCAGAGTCGGTAACACGCGTGTGATGTCCTTGGTATTGCAGGCGTTCATAGGCTACGGTAACCGCTTACCATCAGGTGGGCCGTATGCTTGTTTGCCACCTCAATCTTAAATACGCCACTGCAAGTATGCTTGAGTGAATGTGTATATGTCGAACAATATGTGCATCGCTACGGCGAACTAACTATACATACATATACATATATATATATATATATATATATATATATATAATATATATAATATATAATATATATTATATATAATAAATGTGACTGTAAATTGGTAACATTATTTTTAGATATATTAAGCGTCAATGTAAAATATACATGCATACATATATTATGTACAATGTACATGTGTCTGTAACAATTACAAACATATTAAAAATATTAGAATGTATAATAGTAAAAAAAAGAAACTACTTTCCACAAAGCTTCTAAATTCCATCGTGAATACAAAATTGTCTGACCTTCCATGTTGTCTTCTATCTCGCTCACACCTCCACCGAAGTAAACAAGGTAATAGAGAGCGAATTGTAAGACCAAGAACTGAAAGTTCTAATTCTATGGCCGAGTTATATTTCCATCTCGTTCACACTTAGCGATAACGTCGAAACAATAATATTACTGCCTAAAATTATTTAATTCCACTACCATTAGGTTACATACTTCGATTATATATAGATAAAGCATCGAGCCTCCAAAACGGGTCAACTTTTTGTCAGCTAATTGTCTAATTAGCTGACTTGTTGTTTTACCAGTGTTCTATATACGTACGCATAAAATGTATCTTGACGTATTATTTAATAAATAAAATGAGTGTTTACGCATTAAAAAGATGCAAAAATTATAAGACAAAATAGATATAGAAGTTATAAAGGAATCACTCATAACTATTTATCATGCAAAATTGTATGAAAAAGTTGAGCCGTTTTTCTCGAAGCATTTGTATGGAGACACTCTATCTATATAATCTAAGGATACATAGGACTACCAACATTTGATACCGAAGACCGATTATTAGAAGCCATATACAAATATGGGTCAAATCATAACATTTTTCAAGGTCAAAGTTTTTGGCGCCAATTTTGTATTCACGTTGATTAAGCTTGTTGCTTCGAAGTACCATTAAGTGTTTGCACAAGTATTGTGTATTATATAATTATATAGTATTTACAATTAAATGTATAGTCAATAAGTTGCTGTGAATATAAAAAAAAAAACAACAAAATAAGAAAAACAATTAAATAAATAATGGAATATTTGATTGAAGTTTTTTATTTCAATAATATTACCTATATTAATTTTTTTATACAACTTAGAATGGCAGACAAGCTGACGGCCCACCTGATGGAAAGTGGTAACCGTCGCCTATAGACATGAGCAGTACCGTGGACATAACAGAGTATACTGTTTCGCCCATAATACCCCCAATGCGTTGCCATTCCTGAGGACTCAGGTGTTATTCCTCTGTACCCAGTAAATTCACGCCATATCCCACCCTTCAAACCGAAACACAGCCATGCAAATACAACTGCTTCACGGTTGAAACACGAATATGACAGAGGTACCCAAGCAATCGACTTTTGTACAGTCTCCCTCTGGTATACTAATCCCCTTGCGTATATAGACTAAAAATCTATTTTAGCTATTCAACTGTTGTTACAGTCTTGCTAATTGGTAATGCATCATAAAAGAAAGAGACAAAACAGTTCAATTAGGTATTGAATAGGTTTATGAAACCATTATCGTTATTATGAACAAAAGCGTATATGAAATGTAATTTATTTGCCAAAAACGTTGTAGATAAAATGTTGCATTTGTCAAGTTTACAAGATGTCCATTATGTTTCGCCACATCAAATGGCATGCAAATATTAACTACTGAATTTACATAGGTATATTTATTTAATTTTCATCTAATTCTATCAATTCATTTCATTCTAATTCTTACATTATACAAAAATCACAACTGATGCCAAGTGCACACTTTGGGTCATGCATTATAAGTAGCCAATATATATATATATATATATATATATATATATATATATATATATATATATATATATATATATAATTTAATACATAATTTAGAGTCGACCATGGTTGGCTAAGGCCCGCATGACTGAACAGTTTACCCTCATAAAAAGGGAGATTTCCATATTGGAACGAAATGTATTATTGATTTAATTATTATTAAATCATTTATATATTTCTTTACATATTGTATGTAAAATCTCATTTACAAATTAAATCACTGATACATTTCATAAGTTCGAATCTGGGTTTCAAAAAACGAATTTATTCATTTAAAAATAGCCACTCTACATGTTGCATAATATATCAGCTTAGGAATTCACCTGTTCTTGTACCTAGATATTTTATAAACTAATTTGTTATAATAAGTTACAAATAATTACACACCATTGCTTACGGTATATAATAGACAGAAACATTTGCTATAGAATAATAACAATGTAATTAAACAGTTTTATACAGGAGTAAGAGAAATATATAATTGTATTTAAATATATTTCATGATACGTACATCTAATGACGTCACTAGACACTATTTAAATGCGTAGATAGGTACGTGAACAATATTACATCGCCGTGTGTGTGTGTGTGTGTGTGTGTGTGTGTGTGTGTGTTGAAAAGTAAAAGTGTGTATAAAAATATATATATATATATTTTTTTTTATTCACACATTTTTAGTTTTTTGAATTTTGTAGGGGCGTGCCAGGTTATAATGGACAATCTATACATGTATGTATAAAATAAAAAAACTGATTAATTCATTTTTAAATAATTAAACACAATAAAAATAAATGATTAAATAAGTACAACGAAATCTTGTTAATCAATTAATATAAAAAATAAATTTGTCCCCAAATAAAGTCTGAGTTACCCCCGAATAAGATCTGCATTGTAACTTACACTGCTAATTTGACTTAATTAATTAATTTTAGTACGTCGGCAATAAAGGAGCAGGTATGCAGGTCCTATTTACTTGTAAAAGCTTTTATATCGCGTTAAATCACGATTGTGTATTAATTAATTAACTAAATTTAGTTAAATTTTCTCCGATTGAAATTTTCAACTTACTGCTAAAGTTTCAGATGTGATCACAGGTGTCCAGAAATCGCTGGAACATGACGTCCAACTGTTCATACTTGGAGGAATCATTTTGTGCGCTTTGATGGTTCCTTCTGCAACAAAATTTTTTTTATACAACTTAGAATGGCAAACAAGCTGACGGCCCACCTGATGGAAAGTGGTAACCGTCGCCTATAGACACGAGCAGTATAACCATGGACATAACAGAGTATACTGTTTCGCCCATGATACTCCCCATGCGTTGCCATTCCTGAGGACTCAGGTGTTATTCCTCTGTACCCTGTAAATTCACTGCCATATCCCACCTTTAAAACCGAAACACAGCCACGCAAACAACTGTTTTACGGTAGAAATACGAATGGGACAGAGGTACCCAAGCAATCGACTTTTGTACAAAGTCTCCCTCTGGTCATTTAGTCCACTTTGACGTATCCAACGATATATTAGTCACGATAGTTTCTATGGGGAACTGCGTCGACGTCGACCTGATTAGGAATATTGATAGCATTGAGGACTTACTTTCCCATTGCTAACAATCCCTTACCCCCTAAGTAATGCATTAGGTAATTATTATAGATAGATAGATACTCTTTATTGTTTCCTCCAAAAGATTACAATAGTAAACTTATTATAAATATAAATAATTACAAGAAATAATCACAATGAGAAAACAATGGGCTACCTTATCGCTAAAAGCGATCTCTTCCAGTTAACCTTTGGATGGAGAGGAGTTATTATAAACAATTTGGTGGGAGGCACGATGTCTATTTATTTACCTAACAGAAGCAGATATCTGCAAGGAACACAACACATAATAAATTGTAGACCAAATATTATCTCACACAAACACTGACAAAATTTGAACAACTATTGTCCTGTGAAGCTAAAATTATTGTTTATGTTTTTTTTTAAAGCACACAAATCCGTCTAGTTGAAAACGTGGAGAACGACTAATTTCGTTTAAATGCAAGCAAACATCCGTTAGTTCTGGCAGTGTTTATAGAGGTGTCGTTGTTTCACGGGGGATCCCTTGTAATATGTATTTACACAGTACAAAATGGACGCTTCTACACATAGTTGCACACTGGGGCTTCTGTACTAACATTATTTTTTTTTAAATATTAGAAAATATTTTTTTTATGCAACTTAGAATGGCAAACAAGCTGACGGCCCACCTGATGGAAATTGGTAACCGTCACCTATAGACATAAGCAGTACCATGGACATACCCATGCGTTGCCATTCCTGAGGACTCAGGTGTATGTACACTGATTATCAATACACAGCCAAAACTATTATTAAGTATAGAAAGCAGAAATTTGGAACATAGATTTAACTTATAAACGACCACTTTGAAAGGATCTTTGGAAAATTCAACTTGAAAAGGGAAAACGATACCGCGCGTACAAAGTTGCGAGCAAGAGCTGGTATGTTTAGCTTCTCACTCAATAATTCGTTAACGTGGACTTAGGAAATACAATAAAATAAAACATATACCAGAGATTTTTAGTGAGACCTTCACGAACACAACTTTAAGAACTGCATCCAATTTGGTACAGTAGTTTTTGCGTGATACCGGAACAAACATATGGACAAAATTTCTATAAATTATTCTTTGGACGTCTATTTCTCTTGTTAAGAATTCTCATCCCAAATTTTTCTTAAATATGGCAGATGTTTATCGTATATTGGTGTACCATGATACTCACTTGTAGTAATCCTCGCACTCCTCCATTGTGACGTCACTGGTGACCAGCCGGGAACCGAACCCGCTGTAGAACGTCGAGTAACGTTGCTGCAAAATAACAAGGTTGCCATTTTAAACAATATTCTGCTAGTATTAATTTTGAAGACTATATAAATTTATTTATATATACTACTATTACTACTGCTCAAGCGAAGGTCTCGCCCTCTGGTGTCTTTAGGCCGCCAATTAATCAACTTTTGTCCATTGCTTGGGTACCTCTGTCCCATTCGTGTTTCTACCGTAAACCAGTTGTATTTGCATGGCTGTGTTTCACTTTGAAGGGTGGGATATGGCGTGAATTTACAGGGTACAGAGGAATAACACCCGAGTCCTCATCAATGGCAACGCATTTATCATGGGCGAAACAGTATACTCTGTTATGTCCGTGGTACTGCTCATGTCTATAGGCGACGGTTACCACTTTCCATCTGGTGGACCGTCAGCTTGTTTGCCATTCTAAGTTGTATAAAAAAAAAAACAAAAAACTATTACCTGCAAATGTTTAGAGAATGTTTGTTCAGACGCCAAAGCGGAGGCCAGTCGTAGGGCTTTAGCTACTGCGTCCACGTATTTTGCGTGCAACGCGAGCATCTCTCGCGGCGAACATTCGCGCGCTCGCAGCTTCAGAATCACTCCACCGGGCGGAGGAGCGCCCTGGTAAGAGATGCTTATATATATTGGAATATTAAAAAAAATATAATCAATGTCATACGATGTAAAGATTATAATTTTTTAGACACTCGTGTGTTAGAAAAAGCAATTTACTGTTTATAATATTTAATATATATACATATACATATATATATATATATATATATATATATATATATATATATATAATGATATGTGGGGTACTACGTAATACTAACTTCACATGTATATGATATAAATTCTTTAGCAATATAAAGGTTGTAAAGCCTCTTGGTAATAAATAGAAATGAAGCACAAGTTCTCACAGTTAATTTAATCTAGATATCATACTATATCACATATTAAATCATATATTTACTTATTTTACTTTATATTTGATATATAACAAATAATATAACATAAATACCCAACTTCTGTTAGTCCACTGACATTTATTTAAATACAGCTTCTTTAGGACTTCCATCAACAATAATTGTAATATATTTTATGTAATGACCACGTGGTTCACTATACTTGTTCACTCTTGATACGGCAGGGAGCTCCGCTCTGTTCAACGGTTGGACCAGAAGTGTTGCCTCCCCACCTAAGTAACAGTCTTTTATATGTACAGACCGAATTCGAGTGAACAAGTCAGTGAGACCACGTGTTCTTACAATTTCATTACTTTTTATTCAAGTATTATGACAAATAATTATAAAATTAATTAAAATATAAATTAGTGTTCTATATACATTACAAGAATAATTTATTACCAAATTTGATATAATAACAATTTTAACGTTTTATTATATTTAAAGTAGTTAGTTTGATTTTTATTAATAAATGTAGGTACACATTTTGACACAAGATGTTTAAGAAAATTAATATAATTTTAAATAAATATCTAACACACGTAAAAATTAAGAGCACTGCTTATCTTAAAGCACGAGAGTTACCTATTTAGGGAGCATATGTTTAAAGATATTTGTAAAATTTATTTTGATATAAACTTATTATTATTATTATTACTTGCCTGATCGAGCACGCATTTCATCATGAGCGTGAAGCTCTTGCTGTCGTACTGATCTACGTCACTTGTTATGACCACGCCGCCCAACATATTGTATCTACGGACGTAATGATTATTAATTTTTACATATTAACAATAGCCTCTGAACATTTGCCTGAAGATGCCTCGTTTAGAGGTGAAACAAGTGTCGCAAAACGTGCGTGGACATAATGGCAGTCGGAAATGGATTGCTAATATGGAAGGTTGTGGAACTTCTAGTAGTAATAGTGGTGGTCAAAGTTCGAGTTCAACTCGCACTTGACCGGCTTTTTTATACTACAAAGGTGGCAAACAAGCATACAGCCCGTCTGATGGTAAGCGGTCACTGTAGCTTATTGACGCCTGCCATACTAGAGGTGTTACTATTCTACTCTTATGTATATCTCTTTACTTTCACATCTACATAATATTAAAATAAATAAATACATAGTAAATTCTAATGCTGGCAACATTACAATTTCTGTTCTATATTCCGACCACGAACACACACATAAAATTTAAACTAATATCGCTCTAGCAAGACAAATGACAAGTGTTTGAAGTATGCACTCATAAACAACGAGCGTTCTGAATTTTTAAATTTTTTCGGCAATCATCCGAAAAAAAAAATAATTAAAACAAAAATCTCTAATAACTCACACATTCGCCATAAACATATGATGTCCAGGCAGCGTACAAACTTTGTAAAAGCGATCTAAGTTGTTATTCTTCAGAAAATACAAACAGCTCGTCACGTCCCACATATACATGTTCACCAATTCATTTTCCCGCCTATTTCGGTGTTGCCATAACCAACCATTATTTCTACTAAAATGACAATTGTAATACGGCATTATTAACAATTGACATCTGTAATTTAATCTATCTTTGTATTCGGCGGTCATTTTCAATAGTTTAGCGAACAATTTAATTTCTCTGGCGACGTCTGATTGAAATATAGCGTTGTAGCCTTCTTTGTATGGCCACAAAAGGAAACATTCGGCATTTAAACGCTGTGACATTTCAAGACACTTTTTTATCTGGGTCGCCGCCTGAGTGTAGGTAGTTGCATCATGGCCTGTGAATGCACCAGAATTATACCTAGAAAGTACGCAAAACAGTGTAGACATTAGTGAAATGTTGTATGTATCATGTACATATATAATAGGTTACATATTCTTTATAATATATTATTTTTTTTACTACAAACAAACATACAACCCGTATGGGTAACCCGATGGTAAGCGGTCACTGTAGCTTATGGACGCCTGCAACACTAGGGGTGTCACGTGCGCGTTGCCAACCCTGAAGAAACCTTAATATACCATTTTTGAAGAATTCCAAACTGTCTCTAGGGAGAACCTCGGCAGGAAACTCATTCGACAGCCTGAGCATTCACGGAAGAAAATTCCTTTGAAACCACTGTATATGATTATCCAGTTTCAAGAAGGTAAGTATATATATTACAATTCAAAGATTATTTTATATTATTATTACGTAACTCTCTCTCTAATAAAAATACTCTAATAAAAATATGGCGTTTGTCAAAATTATAATAGAAATCCTCTCTAAATGAAATCAATAACAAACCGAAACATTGAATAAATCAATTTTGTATTTCTAACTACAGAACACTATCAATCTAAAATCGGGCTAATTATACGTTTGTTACGAGAAGCGAACATACATACATTTTAGACCTGAGCATGAAATTGTTACATACATTTGTCGCTTTATCGACTTTCATAATTATGTGTTATCTCCATAAATCTTTCTTAAATTCCGTAAACGTTTTCCAAAAGTTTTTTTTTTTTTTATACAACTTAGAATGGCAAACAAGCTGACGGCCCACCTGATGGAAAGTGGTAACCGTCGCCTATAGACATGAGCAGTACCATGGACATAACAGAGTATACTGTTTCGCCCATGATACCCCCCATGCGTTACCATTCCTGAGGACTCAGGTGTTATTCCTCTGTACCCAGTAAATTCACGCCATATCCCACCCTTCAAACCGAAACACAGCCATGCAAACACAACTGCTTCACGGTTGAAACACGAATGGGACAGAGGTACCCACGCAATCGACTTTCGTACAAAGTCTCCCTCTGGTGACTTATACTTAACGTGAGTTTATTCTTAGTATCTCTAAATTATAAAGGTTCCCTAGGTTTTTTTTTTAATGGATGATAATGGAATGGTAACCCCACCCGCGCTATCGGTATACACCGGCGGGGCACCAGTGAAGGATGATAGGTGAGGATGAAGTAGGTCAGTTAGCCCATCGTGACGAATTCTACAAGAATTGTTCACGATGGTTTCCAGGAGGAACCACGTGGAGGTCGACGTAATAAGGCATGTTGCTAGCAATGGGGCTGTCAAACTCCATTACTAACAATCCCTTTCCCCCCAGGTTCCCTGGGTTACTGGACAAACTGTCACCTTTACCTTGGATGCGAATGCAAGTCTGGTGATAACCACAGCATTTTAATGTGATATCTCTGCATCAAATCCTGCACGTACTCCGATATATCATCCCATGACACTCTGTTCTCCTCCCAGCTGTCTGTCATTGGCACAAGATCTGTGTCAAACGCAGTCCAGTATTTTACACCCAGTTTGGTGCAGAAATCGAAGAATGCTTTGATGCAACGTTTGTAATTGTCAACGGTGTTAGAACCATCATCCCAGGTGTGATGTGGTTTACCGTGGCTATCATAACCTGAAAAACATTATACTAATTCTAAACCTTCCAATAAACTTTTAAAAAACTGTGCAGTTTTTTTTTATGTAGTACTGTGCAAAAGGACTTTGCAGCCAGGAGCCTCTAAATATCTTAAACTGCGGGATATAGTAAATGGAATAAAAAGGATCTATAAAATTATAGTAAAAGTCAGGGGGAAACATAAAAGATCCCATGGGTCGACATACAACAGTTTAACTGGCCCTTGACTCGAATTTTAAATAAGATATGGCATAAGTGGCCAACTTGACTAGACCCAAGATCTACTGTTTACTGACAAAACCCTGTCTGATCTACCAATTACATATTTTTTGAAATCTCAAATGAAACAACATTTTAATTCCTGTTTAATACACCAATTACATGTTTTTTGAAATCTCAAATGAAATAACATTGTAGGGGGGGGGGGGGGTGTGTTAGTAATACGGACTATTAGGTATTTTGTTGATTACGTTGAAATTTTTATGATTTTTCTAGTGAATTAAATTGACATAAGCTATCAATTATTGTAATTGTTATTATTAAAATATATAATTTAAGGGGGACATTCATCATCATCATCATCATCATTTCAACCATTACCCGTCCACTGTTGGACATAAGCCTCCCCCATAGTGGCATTATGTAATAATAACATTTGTATGCCCAACGACAGTAACATAGCACTCTATTGAAAGGAAAGGGATTGTTAGTAATGGAGACTGAGGATCCCATTGCTAGCAATATACCCAACCAGGTCGACCTCCTAGCAGTTCCCCCTGGAAACTATCATGGTTAATTCCTGATGAATTCATCATGATGGGCTAACTGGCCTGTTTTCATTCTCATCTATCACCCTTCATTGGTGTGCTCCGCCAGCGTATCCCGTTAGCGCGGGCGGGTTTACCATACCATTTTCACCCATCGAAAAAAAACACAGCACTCTACACATTATGAAAGATCAAATTTATAACTGTACCTATGTTTATGCAAATAAATGATTAATTGAAAATCTACGACACATTCAGTTACCATTGTTGCGGAACTGGGTGTAGGAGACACTGTACTTAAGCCAGTCCTCCATAGGCCTGGAATGGACGCGCTCCGAGCTGCTATAGTAGCGGTAGGCGCTTGTATCCGCCAGCGACGCCATGTTGTTGTATTCCATCTTATCTATGCCTGGTAAATAATAATTAAAAAGATATATTCACGGCATCACAATATCTTAGCGACACCTACTTATAATAAAATTAGAATTAATAACTAGATAATGTTTGTACATGGAAAATAGTCAACGAAAAAAACCTGATCAAATGCGAGTTGAAATCGCACAACGCGGGTAAGATTTCTAAGAATTTTTGTTACGGCTTTTATTGCTTTTATTGAGACCTCTCATATATTATTAGGGTTCCGTACCTCCAAAGAAAGAAACGGAACCCTTATAGAATCAAAATTTTCACCAAAGGGAGACTTTGTACAAAAGTCGTTTGCTTGTGCACCTCTGACCCATTCGTGTTTCAACCGTGAAGCAGTTGTGTTTGCATGGTTGTGTTTCGGTTTGAAGGGTGGGATATGGCGTGAATTTACAGGGTACAGAGGAATAACATCTGAGTCCTCAGGAATGGCAACGCATTGGGGGTATTATGGGCGAAACAGTATACTCTGTTATGTCCACGGTACTGCTCATGTCTGTAGGCGACGGTTACCACTTTCCATCAGGTGGGCCGTCAGCTTGTTTGCCATTCTAAGTTGTATAAAAAAATATATATTTTAAAGTATTTTTATGTTAAGTCACATCTGTAATATGTTATTTGTTGCAAAAAAAAAAACACAAATTTACCTTGAAAATGATCATTGTCGACCCTCGGCTCCCGTACCTTCTGCCTCTTCGCCCCTGGCTGGTTGTAGCCTGTCGCCATGTTACTAACTACCCTCTAAACTATAGTAGGATCCTTTACACTCTGTTCATTTAGACAGACAGCGGACCGTCCGTCCTACCTCATTATATAATATCACATGAAAAGATTTACCGGAGCGTGACTCGGTTTACGCTTTTGTTTAAAACCTGTTATGTACTATAGCGTTAGTGTTGGGGAATATATAAACATATGAGTAGTATATGTATTTTTTTAATGGATGATATATGCAAGAATGACGACCCCCCCCCCCATTCCCCCATCAGCATCAACGGAGGCGGTAATCAATCAACAATACACTGGCGGGGCACTAGTGAGAGATGACAGGTGAGGTGAGGTGATGTATAAACTTGTAATTCAGCACGATAGTTTCCAGGAGGGACCGCGTGGAGGTCAACTTGACAGGATATATTGCTAGCAATGTTACTAGTAGTTCGCATTACTAACAATCCCTTCCCCCCCCCCCCCCTAGTATCTACTAGAATCTTTAGAAAGAGAAGAGATTGAATCCCCAAAACTATGAGTCGGAATCCTACCCCAGTAATATTATAAATTGAAAATTTTGTAATGGATGTTTGTTCATAACTATAGTAACTACGGTTGAACGGGGGGAAAGGGATTGTTAGTAATGGGATTTAACAGTTCCATTGCTAGCAATGTACCCTATCAGGTCGACCTCCACGCGGTTCCCCCTGGAAATCCTCATAGTTAATTCTCACGGAGTTCTTCACGATAGGCTAACTGGCCTGCTTTCATCCTCACCTATCACCTATCACCTCTCACAGATGTCCCGCCAGTGTATACCGATAGCGTAGGCGGGATCACCATTCCATTTTCACCCATTAAAAAAAGGATGAACGGATCAGATGAAATTTTATATATATGTAACAGAGTTAGCAATTCTGTACAAAGATAGGCAGCTTTTTTTGTCAACTTAGCTTACTTTATTAGTACAATAACTCAGCCTGAGTTATTTAGTTATTACGGGCTATTCATGACATAATGGACTGCGACAGCTACTTGGCCTACTATAGCATGCAACTATCTGTTATTCGCGTCAAAACTTATGCAATAGTGTTTAAATGGAAAGAGGTAATAAAACAACAAATTATCTTATAAATATATTTACAAACACTATACAAAAATCCAAATAACTCTTAAAAACAGAGCTAATAACAGAACAAAAATTGGTATAGGCATTGACATTTTATCCGTTTTCGTACCATAGACACCGGATACTGCTCCTTTTTTCAGCGGTGCCGTCAAGCCCGCCATCTTGGGTTTGTCTATGGGCTCGCCTACCATAGAGAATTTCGTGGCCTTCGTGATCTTGACCGTGACCATTTTGCCCATATATTTCTCCTCTTTGGGCACTAAAACTTGTTCATAATACTCGTTATGGGCTACGTAGTAGTTTTTGTCGTGTGATATATCAGTAACTAGCACCTCTTGTACCTGGCCTACTTTATGACCATACGGTTCATAGGAACGGAACAGTTCTGATAGTATTTTGGTTCGTCTCTTCACTTCTTGTCCCGGTACCTGATTAAAAAAAAACAATTTTTATTTTTCTTTCTAAACGAATCACACGTCCTTTGTTCCCAGACACAATATCAGATATCACTTCTATATGTTCTCCTTTAACCAAAGGTTGTCTGTAAGAGATTGCCCTAGCGATAAAACCGCCTTTTGTACCTTTATGTGTATATTTGAATCTATACTTCATGCTACTGTATTTCAGTTGAATCGTTTATATGTCATTGTTTATTTTTAAATTGTTGGTGCAATTAAGAGTTAAATAAATAAATAAATTGTTACAAAATGCTAATGTATGTAAAATATAGGAATATGTTTTAAACAATTTTGATTTATGTTTATTTAGTGTGAAGATGCAATGTACTCACCCTGGTCATGTTGGCGGCGGGCGTGCCGGGCCTGGGGAAGAATTGATTGATGAACAGCGAGGGGAAGCGATACTTGTCACACAGGGACACCGTCTGCTCGAAGTCGCGCTCTGTCTCGGTGGGGAAGCCGCAGATTATGTCGGTCGCTATCGTCATGCCAGGCACCCTGACGGGGAGAAGGGACTGTTAGTAATGCTCCCAGGAACGATTAGGTTATAAAATCAGCTCCCTGTCGAGACAATCCCAAGAAAATGTTGTTATTTATTTATTCATTAAAAATAATTACAACATTATGACGGCAAAAACCAAATCAATGTTATAAACCTAGTGTGCTAACATACAAAATTATAACAAAAGTACTCACTCATACACACATATACACACAGACACATACACACACACGCGTACTCGCACGCGCACACGCACACGCACACGCACACACCCACACAAACCATGCACCTATGTGTACCCAAACTCACATGAAACATTATATAGTTAGATTAACCCTGTTCGCCGCACTATAACTGTAAAATGACTGGGGGGAAAGGGATTGTTAGTAATAGAGACAGCATGGGGTTCTTCAAAAGGGGGGTAAAGAGATTTCTTCAGGGTCGACAACGCGCGCGTATTACCTTTGGTATTGCAGGCGTTCATACGCTACGGTAACCGCTTACCATCAGGTGGGCCGTATGCTTGTATGCCATCTCAGTGGTATAAAAAAAAATATCCATTACTTGTCTGTGAGATAGTCGACGACCGTCTCGAAGTCTGCCCTGGTGTATTCGCGCTTCATATCAGCCAGTACCTGGTCGCTGCCGGACTGCACCGGCACGTGGAGGAATCTGGATGGAGGAAAGTCAGCTGTCTAACAGATGTTTTATAATAGATAATAGTTAATATATGTGATACGGAACAGTTTATTAACCCTCCACCAACCGTATAGGGCAATATCGTCCGCGCCAAGTTTGCACTTCGTAAGAAAAAAGAACGGGGCCTCGAACCCCTCTGTAAGAAAACTTACACACGCACGTACCTCACAGGCAAGGTTTTGAAGGGCGCTTATATGAAGATTAAATCTCCAAAACATGTCTTGTTAAAACTAATTTATATACAAAATATCGATTTTTTAGTGAAATCTCAGAAGTTACGATTTTTATAGAGATTACAAAATTTTATTTCACCAGGGGGTAAAGTATTCAAGTGAAATACTATAGAAACAGAAAAAAAAATCTTTTTTTTTTTTACAACACAGGGGGCAAACGAGCATGCGGCTCACCTGATGGTAAGTGACTTCCGCCGCCCAGAACATATTCCCCGATTTTTTTTTTTGTATTTTTCCCTACCTTTAAGTAAGTCAAATCTGTTTTGACGTTTTGAATTATTAAAATAAAACCAGTCAACATTTTTTTTTATGGGTGAAAATGGTATGGTCACCCCGCCTGCGCTAACGGGATACACTGGCGGGGCACCAGTGAAGAGTGATAGATGAGAATGAAAACAGGCCAGTTAGGCCATCATGATAAATTCATCAGGAATTAACCATGATAGTTTCCAGGGGGAACCGCGAGGAGGTCGACCTGGTTGGGTATATTGCTAGCAATGGGATTCTCAGTCTCCATTACTAACAATCCCTTTCCCCCAGTCGACATGTTGGTATCGTACAGTGACAGACGATCATTCGTAATGCTACAGTGTTGCCAATATATAAAACATATATAATATATGACATATGGAACAATGACTCATGCATGTATGAATGTTTATTACTAGATAAAGGGTATCGAAATTATTAACATCATTTTAAGAAAGTAAAATCGAAGATTCTCCTAAAGAAACACAGCGATTGGTGACTTTTTTATTATTATTAGTACTCTAAACGCGTAACACTAACTTGTATACTCTGGGATGATGCATGATCTTGGCGACTTGTTCCAGGTGCTCGAGGATGTAGGGTGGGTTGGTCATGCCGAGCCGTAGCCGACAACCCTCCGGGATCACCTCTACCAGCCTCCACAGCAGCTCCGGCAAGGACGAGCCAATGTCGCGTCCGTATGTACCTGCATCATTTGTTCATTTAATAAATACAGATAACGCAATAACGCCCTTGTGGTGCATATGCTTATGGGCGATGGTAGCCACTACCTATCAGGCGAATTGTCAGTTTATTTACCTGGAGGGAAAGGGATGGTTAGTATGAGATCTAACAAGCTCATTACTGACAATGTACCCCTAACAGGTTGACCTCCACGCAGTTCCCTCTGGAAACCATAGTGGTTAATTGTTGTTTAATTGGTTTCTATGAGCCAACTGACATGCCTTCATCCCCACCTGTCACTCTTCACTGGTAATCCGCCAGCGTATACCGATAGCGCAGGCGGGTTACCAGGGTTAACATTCCATCATTATCCATAAAAAAGACTCATGTGTTGCCATTCTTAAATACTAAGATGTTATGCCTCTGCATCCAGTAATTTTTTTTTTATACAACTTAGAATGGCAAACAAGCTGACGGCCCACCTGATGGAAAGTGGTAACCGTCGCCTATAGAAATGAGCAGTACCATGGATATAACAGAGTATACTGTTTCGCCCACGATACCCCCCATGCATTGCCATTCCTGAGGACTCAGGTGTTATTCCTCTGTACCCAGTAAATTCGTGAATTTACTAGGTACAGAGGAATAACACCTATCGTTACGTTAGGAATAACACATAGCGTGCCATATCCCACCCTTCAAACCGAAACACAGTCATGCAAACACAACTGCTTCACGGTTGAAACACGAATGGGACAGAGGTACTCAAGCAATCGACTTTTGTACAAAGTCGGGTAAAATTAATTCACTGCCATATCTCATCCTTCAAACAGAAACGAAGTAAGTACAGCCATTTTGTACCCAAAATAAAAGTTTGTTCAGACACTTTATACAGACTATGCAAAATGGTGTAAAGTCAAACAACTAACCAGTATCCTCGCTCGTGAGCCATATCTCGCAGACGCCCTCCTGGAAGGACTGCCGCGCGCGCTCGACTATCTCCTCGGGCGGGTAGCTGCCGAGCTCCCCCCTGGCGTGCTTGGTCTTGCAGTAGGTGCACTGGTTGAGGCAGCCCGTGTTGATGGGGATGATCTCTATCAGGGGGTTCTTGCGCACTTTGGGCAGGAGTAGCGACGCTCCTCCCGCTTTGCGGCCTTCACTGGTTTTCCTCTGGCCAAACAAACGGACCGTGTGCCCTGAAAATGAATTTTTTTCTCCTTCTGTATATGTCCTAGAATAATGAATGAATGAGTATACTTTATTTGCATTATACAATATAGGAAATAAACAAGACAATTTACAAACATAACGATACAATTGTATAAGTACAGTAAGGCAATCTTATTGCTGCGAGCAATCTTTTCAAGACAACCTTAGGGTAATAATAGACTAATTGTTGTACAAGTATAGCTAATTGTTATTATATATAGGTATATTTTAGCATTGAAAAATACATACAAATTAAATTTTTTACCCTTTTACGATCAACCCTTATTTTTTAATCGCGATTTTTATATGGCGCAATAGGCTTACAAGATAACAATCGAATATAATAATTGTAGTAGGATAAATTTTCATGTATAGTTCCCGAAATAATGTATTTGGTAAAACGATTGCTGAGTCAGCTAGTATATATATAAAAAAAAAATATGTCAAAAAATTATATCTCCTTTAACTATCATAAACTATTCTTGTTGAATAAGCCCTGGTGTAGATAGTAGATAAAAACTTTTAATAGTCATATTACCTCCCAATTTAAGTAATGATTTTCTTTATATTTGTGATGTCCTCAAAGTTTACGTTTCTTACTTTGTTTTTAGATATTCAATGAACACAAACAAGGAAATTTTATCATTTCAGTGACATAATTGCAGTGTCTTTTCCAACCTTGACATTCGCATAATCATTGGAGCCCTAATTGAGCCATAATATAAAAAAAAATCATTAGTGAATTATACAAAATGTTATATATATAAATATTATGATCCCTGTAAACCCCTGGTTACCAGGGGGAAAGGGATTGTTAGTAATGGAGACTGAGAATACCCAACCAGGTCGACCTCCTCGCGGTCCCCCCTGGAAACTATCATGGTTAATTCCTGATGAATTCATCATGATGGGCTAACTGGCCTGTTTTCATTCTCATCTATCACCCTTCACTGGTGCTTCGCCAGCGTATCCCGTTAGCGCAGGCGGGGTTACCATACCATTTCACCCATTAAAAAAAAACCCTGGTTACCTTTAAGCGTCTCCTCAACGATCTCGACGATCCTGTCGATCTGTTGGACGCCGACGACGCTGAGTCCCTGCAGGTAGGTCGCGCGGGGGGCGCCCTGCGGCACGCAGCCCGCCACCACCACGTGGATGCCGCGGCTGCGGCCCAGCTCCACCTCGTTTCTGTATACAAACAAAATTACAGGATATATTATAATTTCCTTGGTGGTTTTCACATCTATAGGGAACAGTTGCCATTTTCAAGTAGGTCAAGGATTTCTTGTTCTGATTAGTATAAAAAATTTATAATTAATATTTGCCTGTCTGTAACATAACTTATCATTAGCAAATAACTAAACAAATTTCAGTGAAACTTTATACCTAATTAAATACTGATCATTTATTCATAATTTACAAAATTATAAGTCACATTCTAATTTAGAAAAAAATATATATAGTGTATATATATATATATATATATATATATATATATATATATATATATATATATATATATATATATATATATATATACATATATAATTAATTTAAATATATATATAATCACTTCATTAATAAATTACAGAATTATAAATTATTTTTAAATTAATTATTATTAAATTATTTATACATTATTATTGTAATAGTAATAATAGATGAGAATATATGTATAAATGGGAATATATAAGTTTATTTTCCAATATGTACTCTAGACTGTTTCATATTAACAAAAGAAGGTGGCAAGTTAATATGTTTTTGATAATATAAATTATTTACTAAGAAAGACTTTTCAAAAATCCAAATTACTTTATCTCATATAGATTACATACTGCCACTCAACCAGAGAGTAGTAGGTGTAAAATTACAGTTGTATGAACACCTCCTCACTTAATATGAACAGTTGAAAAACTAACTTGAAGTGGTCTTCAGAGGGACTCTTCACGGTGCAAGAGTTAAGCAGCCACAGCTGTGCCTGCCACTTGTCCTCTGTGAGGGGGTACCCGTGTGCTGCCAGCAGCCCCGCCATGTACTCCGAATCTGAGTTGTTGTGTGCGCAGCCCCATGTTTTCACATAAATTGTTTGAGTTCCTGAAAACATTTTATATTTTATTACTACCAGAGGAAGATTTTGTACAAAAGTCGATTGCTTGGGTACCTCTGTCCCATTCATGTTTCTACCGTGAAGCAGTTGTGTTTGCATGACTGTGTTTCAGTTTGAAAGGTGAGATATGGTGTGAATTTACAGGGTACAGAGGAATAACAACTGAGTCCTCAAGAATGGCAACGCATGGGGGGTATAATGGGTAAAAGAGTATACTCTATTATGTCCATAGCACTGCTCATGTCTATAGGCGATGGTTTCAATTTTTCATCAGGTGGGCCGTCAGCTTGTTTTCCATTCTAAGTTTGTGTAAAAAAACCCTGATTATAGAAATTAACACAAAGTTAATCAACAATTCGTCAATCAACCAAGAAATAATTTTTTTTAATTAAAATTTTATGGCCGGTTCAAAGAGCCTACAGACAAGAATATAAGTATGCCTTTTAATGTGTCCCAAATACAATTTACTGGATACATTCACTACATTACAGAAAATAAGGAGTATTCTTTCTCTCTCTGTATTTGATTGACAAAAACACTCCACGCTATTTACTTGACCTACCCTTAGAATGAGCAAATAAGTTTACATAGAAACATAGATTTTATTAATTAATAATAAAATAGTTTACAAAAAGATTGGTTAATGCCACTAGTATAATAAATAAACTATATGCTGTAGTTTTTATTTTATCCTAGTTTCGTTTTACATTCCTCCAAATAGAAAAAGGAAATAATGCATAAAATAGAGTATTGTTGTTCAAAACTTCATACGTTTTTCACAAAATATAAATATAAATAAAGTTTTTAGGTTACAATACCTGGCACAACACTTTCTAATATAATTTTTTCAGCAGCTTCGGTATCCTTCACCTCCCGTTTTTTACTCCGTGCATTCACATTTTTTCTGCTAGCATATCTTTCTTTCGGTGTAATGTCTTGAGATGATATTAAATCTTCAATATCGTCAATAATTTCTGTACAAACTCCTGGCATGTTTGGTTAATTTTAAGTAATTTTTCAAACCATATCAAATCACATCACCAGTCAAACTGACAACAACATGACAAGAATAGCAAGAATGACAACTGACAGTGACACCTTAAATTTGACATAACTACGTAGTGACATTGACATTTATGACCACGTTCCTATCACTTATGATACGTACATGAAATTTAAATTTCGTAATTAAATATGCTAAAATGTTAATGCTACCAAATGCTGCTACTTGTATTAAAGTAGTGCACGCTGATATAAAAAGTTACAAGGACTCCTTCACTGTACACTCGCAGTATCCCATTAATTTACAATGACATAAGGCCTCTGATATAACTAGTTATCATTGGCATATTTTAAATTATTTTCTAGAAGGAAGGGGGCTATAAACAAATCTGCCCATAACTGAAAGCTCCGTTCTTAATCCTGGGGTGGTCATCAGACTGAGGTAGGCACGGTCTACCCGGCCTCCCCTTACGTAAGTATCTTCCCAAACACGTAACGATTATTATTTTTATATGATTCAAATATGGCTTTGTTAAATTTACATAAGTACTATCGTGGTTAATTCTCGGTAAATTTGTCACTATCGGGTAACTAGCCTGACTTGATCCTGTCCAATTATCCCTTACTGGTAACCCACCAGTGCGTACTATTAAATTAGCACAGTTAAAAATATTTTACATAGGCGGCGACCATTCCTTATTTCATTTCCTCCTCTCAATTATTATTATTTCAGTATGTATTAAAATTCTAGCAACATTTCAATTTTACAGCATTTTTTTTTATTAATCATTAAACACACATTATGAGTCGCCAGGTGTTCCCACAACATTGAACATAACCCCAAATCAAATCGAGATATTCAAGTCGCATCCGACTTTGAACAGGATTTATTATTCGGAATAACAATTGCATCTTATTGTCTAGGAGGAAGGTTAAAAATTCATTGTAAAAATATTAAGGGGTGGTACACACAAAGGTACAGCTGCCGTGGTCGCAAAAGTTGTCACCTTTGTTATTACTGTTATTAGTTTTATCATAGATAATGCTTTTTTTTTTTCTTTTTTTAATATTCAGCAAAGGTCATAACTTTGTGATAATACTGTTTCATTTCAACAAAACGATCGAGAATTCAGTCTCGAGGAAAATATTTTGACAATTTTATTAATACTTACTTTATACTTTTGACATTTTTATGGTAGCAAACAGGCATACGACCAATCTGATGGTAAACGAAGTTACCGTAGCCTATGTTCGTCTGTAACAACAGGGATGTCACGCACGCGTTGCCGTCCTTTAAGAGACCTTAATACGTTCTTTTTGAATAACCTTATGCTGTAGTCTCTAGGGAAACCCTCGGCAGAATATACATTCCACAACCTGAATATTTGCGGGAGGAACCTTCTTTGAAATCGTACTGTGCGTAATCATTCTGGTACTAAGGTGTGAGGCTGGATTCCCTGCCGATGGCGAACGGTACGATGGTAAAAGGCAGTTGTAAACATCATATTGAAGAGTTCTTCGGAACATAATACGTTATACAGACGGTAGAAGATGCAAAGAGAGGCAGAGTCATATTTGTGTATGCTTTGTTTCTCTTTGCATTTCTTCATATCAGTTTTATAAAACATAATTATAAAACAAACACAGTTAACAGTGTTTTTTTTAAAGGGATGATAATGGAATGGTAACTCTACCCTCGCTATCGATATACACTGGCGGGGCACTAGTGAGAGATGATAGGTGCGGATGAAGCAGGCCAGTTAGTCCATCGTGACGAATTCAAAAAGAATTGTTCACGATGGTTTCCAGGAGGAACCACATGGAGGTCGACCTAATAGGGTATATTTCTGGCAATGGAGCTGTCAAACTCCTGTCGACAAACTGTATATAATATGTATGTATATGTAAATAGCTATTTTTCTATGTCAACCGACATTGAGGAGAAAATTTTCAAGTTTATGTATCATACATATATATGTTATTGCATTTTTTTTAATAATAATTTGTACGGAATTCCCGGTGCGAGAATTGTACTTGCACTTGGCCAGTTTTTTGAAGAATTAAATGGAATTATTACCCTGTGTGTTCTGTCGGTAAGCATACGGAGACGGAGTACTACTGACGGATGATAGGTGAGGATGAAGTCAGGCCAGTTGACCAATCGTGAAGAATTCGACGAGAATTAACTACGAAAGCTTTCAGGGGACCTCCGTAGAGACTTTTACCAGAGGCAGACTTTGTACAAGTCGTTTGCTTGGGTACCTCTGCCCCATTCGCGTTTCAACCGTAAAGCAATTGTGTTTACATAGCTGTATTTCGATTTGAAGGGTGGTATATGGCAGTGAATTTACAGGGTACAGAGGAATAAGAGGTAATCCTCAGGAATGGCAACGCATGGGGGTATCATGGGCGAAACAGTATACTCTGTTATGTCCATGGTACTGCTCATGTTTATAGGCGACGGTGACCACTTTCCATCAGGTGGACCGGCAACTTGTTTGCCATTCTAAGTTGAAAAAAAAAAACTTGATAGGGGTATTTTGCTAGGAATAAAGCTGTTAAAACTCTTTACTAACAATCCATCCCCCCCACCCCCCACGAGGGGAGGGATTGCTCTCTTCACCGTTATTTTCATATAATTCGACTATTTAAATAATTTAGTTGTTATTAAAATATGTTTGCACTCTACTTATCTGTATATATTAAAATGGTAACGAGGCCAAATTTTTAGGTACATTTTTGATAAATCTAATTAATTGCTATTTATAAAAAAAATATTTCCCAGTCTGACATATATTTAGTTTTTTTTTTAATGGATGATAATGGAATGGTAACCCCGCCTGCGCTAACGGTATACGCTGGCGGGGCACCAGTGAGGGATGATAGGTGAGGATGAAAGCAGGTCAGTTGGCACATAGTGATGAATTCATAAAAAAACAATCAAGATGGTTTCCAGGGAGAACTGTGTGGAGGTCGACCTTATAAGGTTTATTGTTAGCAATGGAGCCTCTACTCCCATTACTAATAATTCCCATTCCTCCAACATACGTTTAGTTATCGAGGTATAAGTAGTTGGTATGAAAAATCCAGTGCTCTGATCACGTATCCAGCCATCAAAAAACCATGTGTTGTCATATTTTTTTTGTGGGTGAGAGTGGATGGTAATTCCGTCTGCGCTAACTGTATACGCTGGGGGGAAAGGGATTGTCAGTAATGGGATCAAATAGCCCCATTACTATATATATATATGATAAAGCAATATACCCTGTCAGGTCGACCTCCACGTGGTTCCCCCTATAAACCGTCGTGGCTAATTCTAGTAGAATTCGTCAGGATGGGCTAACTGACCTGCTTTCATTCTCATCAGTCATCCCACACTAGTGCCCCGCCAGCGTATACCGATAGCGCAGACGGGGTTATCATACCATTATCTCCCATTAAAAAAAAACGGTACCTATACGCTGCCGGAGTAATTGATTATGAAAAGGCAGGTCAGTTAGCCCATCGTGATAAATACATGACATCGGCATCTTAGGGTATATTGCTAGCAATGGGAATTGTGTCCGCCGTATTATTAACAATTCGCTGTCATTTACTTTTTTTTCAAAACAACCCGTTTGTATTTTAAACCGATTTCAAAAAGGAGGTACCCAATTCTGGTGTATTTTGTTTTATGTATATTAACCTCATAACTCTATAAGTTCTAAACCGATTTGGAAAAATATTTTTTTATCTTAAAGGATCACACTTTTAAATTGATCCCATAATCATTTTTTCAAAATCGGTTCATTAATTAAGTTTTAAAATCGAAATTACGGGGTTTATCACATTTAAAATTGTTTTTTTTTTTTGTAAGACAGTTTTTATTTATCCCCATCCACTATATTCAATGTACTTTATTTAAATCTAATTAAAATTTCACTAGAAGAAGAAAACCGACACCAGTTAGGCTTAAGTCGGTTTTTTTTTGTGACAAACAATCACATTGTATGTACGATTTGCAAGACTATGATTCATAACAGGTTAACCAGAAGCTATTCAGCGTGGAAATGCAGTAAATCTCTAGGTACCCCTACCAGTTGGCAGTGATCTCAAAGATTTTTTTTTATCTTTAAGTAATTTTTTAAGGGCTTGTTTTTGATATTTATAGCACGTAGATATAAGGTGTGTATATAATAGATAGATTATATTTTTCACATATTTTTATATAATATATATAAAATTTTGTATATAATTAATATATATCAATAATTAATTAACTATAAACAAATGTCAAAATGTAAATAAGTCCACCAGAAGCTTTTTTTTTATACAACTTAGAATGGCAAACAAGCTGATAGCCCACCTGATGGAAAGTGGTAACCGTCGCCTATAGAGTATACTGTTTCGCCCATGATACCCCTCATGCGTTGCCATTCCTGGGGACTCACGTGTTATTCCTCTGTACCCTGTAAATTAACGCCATATCCCACCCTTCAAAGCGAAACACAGCCATGCAAACACAACTGCTTTACGGTTGAAACACGAATAAGAAAGAGGTGCCCAAGCAAACGACTTTTGTACAAAGTCTCCCTCTGGTAAACTACATATCTCAGCTATCAATTACATAATCGTAAACGTATAGATAAATAAACGACAATAAAACATGTTATTAATTGAATACAATACGAATTTCACTCCGTAACGACGAATTGTATAGGTACTGTGTGAATGCACGAGCCATGCATTGCAATAACTGAGCGCAGCAAAGGAAGACGCCACGCGGTTCTAGCGCTTCCGTGCTTCCGTCCAGCGTACGTTCGCTTCAATACTTGTCCATAGTTGACTAGTTGTTAAAGAGACTTCATACCATATGGTCGTGTGTTAATATCCAAATGTGAAACTATTTCGTGTGTGCGAACTGTTTTGTTTGTGATTATACGGATTTCTATTTATTTGGTAAGTGTTTTTTGTGTTTTAAGTTTTAATATATTTTCGAGTAATGGATTTAGTGATAGAACGAATGAATTTTATTCTACCTTCGGATTTGTTGGTAAACATAGAAAGTTGTTATTTACTCTGTGGCTTATGTGTAAATAAATGAAATTTACAAGAAAGATATTGCTAATAGGTACCTACCTACCTTAAATAAATATAAAATCAAATAGGTATCTTAGGTATTTGTTTATATATTTTTTTTATTTCAATTTCAACAAAGGTAACAAAGATTTAGATATCACACCTATGTAGTTTTGTTTGTTATTTTTTTTTTAATGGATTATAATGGAATGGTAACCCCATCTGCGCTAATGGTATACGTTGACGGGACACCAGTGAGGTATGATAGGTGAGAATGAAAAAGCAGGACAGTTGGCCCATCATGATGATTACACCTGGAATTCAGCACGGTGGTTTCCAGGGGAGACCACGTAGAGGTTGACCTGATGGGGTATATTGCTAGCAATGGGACTGGTAGTCCACATTACTGTCAATCTCTTCCCCCTGGACAAAGATGTTAATACTAGGTGTTTTTCAATTTAATTCCAAATTGCTTTTATTTCATTGAAAATGTCTTATTTTTTACTATTTCAGTGTAATTTAACTGGGAATACAATTCTTGGAGTGTTTGTGTTTCTATTACTTATTTATTTATTTATTAGTATATGTACATGGCGAACTTAATATTGAAAGCATTCTCTCCCAGTCAACCATAGAGAAGTGTCAGAATACTCGAATGCGGTACTAGTAATTACTGATATATGTACTAAAATTTACATATAAATATATTTACACAAAATATACTATAGATATTATATACACGAAAATAAAAATAATATATAGTAGGTAGTATATATATATATATATAACAATAAAAAGAATAATTACGGTCTAGAAACTTTTAATACTAGAGGGTGCTACCTTCAGTAGTAGTGTGGAATTAAAACTTGTTGCTTATGTATACTTAATATTATAAACAAGAAATATTTGATTATTTATAATTATTATATTTAAAAACCAATCATTATCAAATAAAAAGAGAAAGCAATAAAAATAATTATCAGCAAGTAAAAGCATCCAAAGCCGTGGCGCGAGACTAGTTTCATATACAATTTTGAGTTTTGATAGTTCTATAGTCTCACGGAGCTCGTCACGGCTGCATAAGCATTTGGTAACTTGAACTTTGTACTTGTTAAACACCGTATGGTCCCCTTGGGTCTTTTAAAAAAAAAGTGTAGTAAATTAGGAAGGCATCGTCCGCACGTGCCTTGGCCGTCACCTGTCGTTGGCATCGTTTTTTTCTTTTAATTGGAGCTTTTAGAGGCAAAGGACGGTATTGTATCATGTTGATTATTTAATATGGTCTTCTATATACAGTGGATTTCAGGTATAACGACGATGAAGGGACCACTCTATTTTCGTCGTTATATCCGGAAGTCGTTACAGGCAAAAGTAAAGAGATACAGGCACGTACACATGTATAGTTTTTTCTTCGAAAATCAGCATTGTTTTCACCGTTTTTCATTTTGAAATGATTTCCGCCTTTTCTTTAACAGTGAATGTGCGTCGAGGCAGTCATACTTATCCAAAAGTTTACTAAACTCAGTTGCTACTTAGAATATCACTTTGTAACTGAACCATAAATTTAACCGCGAAACGTACACGCTTCCCTACATACGTAGCTAATATTTATAAACAATAGGTTAAGGTCTCCATACTTGTTGACCATCTGTGTGGATGTAAACAAAAGGTTAGAAATGTTTGTGAAAAAACGAAATTTTGGTGTCTCTTTAGCGGCCAATTTCGGTCGCAATATCTGCATTGGATTTCTAGGAATTTGTTACAAATGATTCATTAAAAACAGTCGCTACACCCGAACTCGGCGTTACATCCAAAGTCGCTATAAGCCACATGAATTTTGTACTAAAGTAGGTTTTAAATTCAAAGGGCTTAGATTTAACGTCGCTATAGGCAAATGGTCGCTACAACCAAGGTCGTAATAAATGAAATCCACTGTATAGATTTTTTTTATTGAAATTGGTTCAAGCGAGTTGCTTATATAGATCGTTCAATGTATTATATTAATAACATTGATTTCTTGTCAGCCTACCAGTGGTTTTGCACATAATTTTTGATATCTCCCAGCGGTTAAAAGTTATCGTGTAATGTTTACGGGCGCACATAAATCATTTAAATTGATAAAATTAAAACTAAATTGCCAGTGTCAATAATAATTGTTTTTAAATGTCACTAGTTTCGATTCGCAAGTTCGTACGCGTGATCGAGGTAAGTCTTTTTTTTTTGATGGGTGAAAATGGTATGGTAACCCCGCCTGCGCTAACGGGATACGCTGGCGGAGCACCAGTGAAGGGTGATAGATGAGAATGAAAACAGGCCAGTTAGCCCTGTTAGATAAATTCATCAGAAATTAACCATGATAGTTTCCAGGGGAACCGCGAGGAGGTCGACCTGGTTGGGTATATTGCTAGCAATGGGATTCTCAGTCTCCATTACTAACAATCCCTTCCCCCCCCCCCTAGTTAAACTGTTAGGGCGATATAAGGTAACAAACAAACAAACAAACTCACTTTCACATTTACAATATTACTAAGGGTATCACAAATAGAATGTTACTATGTAAAGGGGTTTGCTCTAAATAGCTACCTACTTAGACTCGACATTGCAAAATGTATCTAATTGCCCAAAGTTAGTAACTACAATATCTTGTGTGACCTATATCTAAAACGATACATTCATGACAAGTTTATCACGCAGATTTACGAGGAATAATTGAATATTATTGACGTTTGCGTAAACAACACTGCAAGACGGACATTTTGAATTCTAATTTAATGATCGTATTATTGTTCTCGTGGCCGACCTCGTTTTATGGGAGGGAAGGGGTTGTTAGTAATGCGAAGTAACATTCCCATTGCTAGCAATATACCCTGTCAGGTCGACCACCACACGGTTCCGCCTGGAAACTATCATGGTTTTTTTTTTTTTTCTTTTTTATGGGTGAAAATGGTATGGTAACCCCGCCTGCGCTAACGGGATACGCTGGCGGAGCACCGGTGAAGGGTGATAGATGAGAATGAAAACAGGCCAGTTAGCCCATCATGATGAATTCATCGGGAATTAACCATGATAGTTTCCAAGGGGAACCGCGACCTGGTTGGGTATACTACTACCCTACCCTACCCTACCTATGAAATGAAATTCCGAATTTTCTGAATCAATTTCATGTTTTCGTTCATACTATAATCAGCCCAGTATATGAAGCTTAATATTTTATGATTTATGACGAGCCATCAAATATTAAGCTACCTAATATACATATATATGTAGTAGCTATAATCCTACCATAAAAGTCAAAAGGAACGATATTTTAACATTTTTAATATTTATGAATGGTATGTATTATGCAATTTTAACATCAAATTAGTGTTTGGTTCGATCTCGAAATTTTGGAAAACATTTAATGGTAGATCCTCAGATTATTCATTTTTAAAACGTCGAATATGGATTCTATTTTTTAACGATTTAAAATATTTTAATAGGTAGCTTTAAAATGCAATTTTTAAATCCATATTTTATATTGGATGCATTGAATTGGTGCTTATTTATTTGGGATTCCGTCGTAGCCGGATTTAGTTGTAATCTGAACAAATATTTCCCCATATAAAGCCATCTATTCCTGGAATATCAAGTTTGTGTACATAAATGGAATATTACTTGTTCCACGAGTCGGAAGGTTTAACCCACTATTTTATTTGGTGTAATATAAACGCACTCTTGGTAATAATGTTTACAAACACTTTCGTAAATATTTTTTCACTTGACTACCTATGGATTCATAGATATGCACGTTAACATAGAATTTAATAGAAGGTACTCCTACACCTTCCTGATTCGTAATGGGATTTTATAATGGTTTTTATGTGGGGGGAAAGGGATTGTTAGTAATAGGGTCAAATAGCCCTATTACTGGCAATATAATGTCAGGTTGACCTCCACGTGGTTCCCCTGGAAACCATCGTGACTAATTCTAGTTTAATTCGTCAGGATGGGCTAACTGAGTTACTTTCATCTTCATCTGTCATCCCATTAAAAAAAATGGTTTTTATGTACAAACTTTAACAATTACAATTTGTATTTAGTAAGAAGTATGATAATAAAACTGAGTGACTTATTTCAGATTGTTTTTAGTTGTCGAGGCTTTATCTAGTCGCTATTGATGACAGTGTTGCCATATAGGGTATTTTTCGGTAATTTGTGATAAAAAAATTTCTCTTTGCTAAATTTTGGAGAAATGACATTGCTGGAGAAAAATAAATAGGTATAGAGAAATTTGGGTAAATTTTGCGACAGTTTTGTTATATGTAAACCTTCTAGCAGTATATTAATCCATAGAATGTAACAATGAAGTTAGGAACACGAGCTGAAGGAATCATAAATTTTACTTGTACATCATTCACGTAGTGTTTAAATCGTAAAACATAGTAAGAATCGACAAACGTTTATGATTGGATAAAACTGAAATTCCTTCATTCTTGAGACCTCACGATTCTGAAATGCGCTACCCATGGACATAAGACAAACGTCTAACAAATTTATTTTTAAGAGAAAAGTCTACGAATATCTTTGGAAAAAACTGTGAAAGCAATTCATCATCTTCATCATCATCTTCATCATCATCACTTTTGATCTCTATCGTTGTTTATTTGTGTTATCGTATATAATCTATAAGTATGTAGGTATATTTATATATGTATATTTATATTAATATGTATGTATTTTTATTATATTATATTTGTTTAATGTATTCGTGTATGTATTTTAATATAATCATAATGTGCAGTAGTTCTCTATTGTATGTGTTATAATTTTTTTCACCGCATAATAAAATTTCTGTTTCGCCAAAGGTTGACTGCGAGAGAACGCTATATAGTATTAAGTCCGCCTTTTGTACCAGACATTTTTTTTGTAATGTGGACAATAAAGAATAAATAAAATAAAGAAATCGTATGCATTTAGAGAGAAAATATTTGAAATAAATAAACGCATTTGACATCGCTTATTGGCGATCGGAGTAACAGTTAAAACACACTTGTACAAAATAGCAATAATGACCTCATCGTATGCACGATGTATGAAACCACATGAGTCGTTAATGTATCATTGGATGCTTTAGAGGAGTACACGTGTGTACCGTCCCTCCTATAAGAGTACTACGAATATAATAATACTGTACACTATTAGCATATTAATTAACAACTCCCATCTCGTAGCAACTACTATGCAAATTGTTATAGGCTGTGTTGCCACATGGGATTTTTAATTTTTACCCACTCACAAATTCGTGTCGTTTTTTACTACGTTTCGCCAAATTAACTATTACACGAGTGATAAAATAAATGCCCTTCGTCTCTACGCCTGACTTCTTCACCTCGTGTTACTTTATTGGTGTATTCTTTTTAAATTTATTAACTATTTATACAATTTACAAATACCAAAAGTGTATAAAAAGTACCGAATTTTCTCCACGCTCATTTCGTTTTTTAACCCCTAACGCATAAAGGAGTATTATAAGTTAGATGTGTCTATGTATCAGTGTGTATGCCTGTGGCATCGCAGCTCTTAAATGTATGTACCAATTATGTTGCGGTTTTTTTGTTTGAAAATAGACGTCATCGACATAATTTTTAGCTACAGTTTATATTAATCTAGAAGATATCTGTACCGACATTTCGGAAGTTACTTAAAATTTTTCATTTATCCATTCTTCTATTTCTCGCATGTGCCCTGTTTTCGCTCTCTTTTTTTTATTGTTTTCGTTTGCGTCTACTAAAATGAGCGCTTCATTATCGTTTTATTATCTCCATAAATATTTCTAAACATTTAATTTCACCAAAATTTTGATCAAACATTTTTACCAAAAATTGCGAAAATAATACACGATCTGGCAACACTGGTATATAGGTGGCTCATTAGACGCGTCCGTCTCACTAATTATAACATGCGAACATATGCCCTAGTTATCTTGAATGAGTCCACTGTTCAGAACGTCCACGAAACATATTTGTATTATATAGAGAGGGAGGAGTTCCTCACAAACAATGTGAGGAAGATTGTATTGAAGTCCTGAGGAAGGAGCAAACTAATATAAATAATGGTACATCGTTAATATTCTATTGTTCTTTGCGGCCGGTTTACCATCACTATAACTGTTTATAATATATGCGCCTATATTAAACTTATAGGATCTTTTTATGTGTTGTAAGTTTTACCATAGAATACTTAACCCTTCTTTGCATAATGGTGGAAGTTTCCATCATAACATTGAATGCCCAAAAATTATATAAAAGAACAAGTTCACTTTAACTTGATCGTGTCCGGATACCATTTTAATGTCCATTGCAGAAAAAAAACATAGCTGTCAAATTTATTTTTTTTAACTATTTTTCCTTTAATTTTGAATATTAATTATATCACCTTAATTTATTTCACCAATAAAAAAAAATCATAAAAAAAACATTATTAATAAAAAGAAGGGGTCCTTTCCCTGTAGGTGTCATAAGAGGCCACTAAGGTAACTTAATGCTCGAGGAATGGACAGCAACGTGCTTCTCAAAACATCACCAATGCTTAGCCTAGCCTTCCAAGCGTGGCAACTATTGGCAAATTTATGGCGGAGGCCTATCGGAATCAGGCTTCAGAGATGTTTTAAGAGGGACGCTGCTGTCCATCCTTCGCCGTCCCTTAGTCGCCTCTTACGACACCCACGAGAAGGGAAGGGGTGGCCTATTTTATGCTGGGACAACACAGCCAATATGTACACATACATATATTAACGAATAAATAAATAAATAAATAAGTAACTAGGCAAAAAACATCTGCCTGTACAACCCAAAACAAATGAACAAATATTAGTAATAAATAAAAAATATCACCATTATTTAAATACATCCTTAATTTTCATTTAACCGACTCTTGTAGAACGAACGGCTATGCTTTTTGAGTGTGTATGGCCTGATTTCATCCTCATTTATCATCGTTCTCTAGCACCCTATCAGCATATACCAGTAATAATCTATGCTGGATTTTATGCTAGTGGGCTATGTAAGAACAATAGGTTATATATAAAAACAAATATGGCGGGCGTTTATTAAAAAAAATTATATTACGACTGTAAAGTTAGTACGAAGAATTACTTCGCATTAAACATTAAAACAATAATTTTGTTTCTATATTTACTATGGTTGAACCAACTATATTAAAAAAAAAAAAAGATAAAACCGCTCCCTACTACAGTTGAGAATAGAGGTTGAACACAGATAAAACAGTAAACGTCCGAATCGAATATATCGAGTATTTACAGTGTTTCTGCTTAATGTTTTGAACAGATCAATCGTTCTTGGTAACTGCAATCGAATCCGCCACTTGTAGAGTACGCAGCGCCCAGCTGTCTGCTGCTTGCGTCATTCTGTTTCACAATACACTCGAGATCTATGCCGGTAAATAGCACATACATTACATAGGTCATGAAGATGCAAAATACGTGCCGCGTTACAATCAAATTCAAAATCCGGAGAGTTCTTTATTTGAATTATAGCAGTATTTATTTTTTTTTGTTTTTTTGTCTATGATTAATATACTTAAACCGTAAACATTTTGGACAATTGCAGATAACTGGCCATCACTAGTGGAGGCTCTATGAATTTTGTTTTTAATCTTTATTAATAATCATTAAATCTATGTTCTTGGAACATCAATATTTTTTATTTGTAGATATGTTACGCAGATGCGAAACGTTTCTTATATTAATAATATTTCGATGTTTAATTTGTAATTTTCCATTTATGTAGTACGTATTAAGAGACAAACAAAAACCACGTATGTATATTTCCATATCGCATACCGAATAGAAAAAAAAAGAAATAAAACTTTTATCGCCATTAACAAAACAATATTATAATTATAAAATTCTATTGAGAAAAGAAAAAAAAAAAACATTTCATTCATATTTCGTTTAAAAATGTATTGATGACAAGTTCCAACGAAAATATGGCCATGGAACCGACGTCGACAACGGTATCCACTAAAGTAACTTCAGGAGGTCTACCACGAAACCTAATTCTTAACTTCGGATCCAAGAAATAGAAAAATCTTTTTTTTTTAATGGTTGATAATAAAAATGATAACCCCGCCTGGATTATCGGTATACGCTGATGGGGCATCGGTGAGGGATGATAAGTGAAGATGAAAAAAGGTCAGTTAGCCTATCGTGATAAATTCCACAAGAATTAACCACCTACCAGGGAGAACCGCGTGAAGGTCGACCTGATAGGATATATTGCTAGCAATGAGTCTTTTGTACAAAAGTCGTTTGCTTTGGCACCTCTTTCCCATTCGTGTCTATACCGTGAAGCAGTTGTCTTTGCATGACTGTGTTTCGGTTTGAAGGGTGGGATATGACAGTGAATTTACAGGGTACAGAAGAATAACACCTGAGTCCTCAGGAATGACAACGCATGGAGAGTATCATGGGCGAAACAGTATACTCTGTTATGTCCATGGTACCGCTCATGTTTACAGGCGACGGTTACCACTTTTCATCAGGTGGGCCGTCAGCTTGTTTGCCATTCTAAGTTGTATAAAAAAAAAGTTAGGCTATTGTACCCTAATAGTAACAATATCTTAAAGAGAAGTCGTTTACCTTCATAATGACTATTAACTATAGCTAGATATAGATTTGTTACTCGTTCCGTTTTACGTTATATTCTTAGGTCAAAGGTTTTTGTATAAACAATAATTCTATGTGCGATTTATCTATTTATTCCTACTGTTACGTACCAATATTTGTTTTGAAAATATGTTTTGATCTTTCTATTTTAATTTTAGCTTAGACTAGAGATTAAACATCTGGTCGATTAAGTATCAAAATTCATAAATATCTCTACGAGCGGTAACTTCTATTTATGGGGGAAGGGATTATTAGTAATGCGGACTACCAGTTCCATCGCTAGCAATATATCCCATCAGGTCGGCCTCCACGTGGTCTCCCCTGGAAACCATCGTGTTGAATTCTAGGTGTATTCATCACGGTGGGCTAATTGACGTACCTGTTCATTCTTGTCTGTCATCTCTCACTGGTGCCCCGCTAGTGTATACCGTTAGCGCAGGCGAGGTTACCATTTGATTATAATCGTTCATTAAAAAAAAACAACTCCATTGCTAACAATGTACCTTATCAGGAGGTCTACCATAAAATGAAATTCCGAATTTTCAGACTCAATTTCGTGTTTTTATTCACACTGAAATCGACCTAGTAAATGGAGAATAACTTTTCGTTCGTCGTAAATCTTACCATAAAAGTCCAAAAGGAACGATTTTTAATCATTTTTAATATTTTTGAACGGTACGCATTATGTGATTTTAACATTAAATTCGTGTTTCGTTCGACCCCGAAATTTCGGAAAACATTTCATGATAAGCCCTCAGGTCAACCTCCCTTCAGTTTCCCTTGGAAACCATTGTGGTTAATTCTCGTCGAATTTGTGATGATGGACCAAATGGTCTGCGTTTTTTTCATCTTTCATTTCTCACTGGTACATCGTCAGTGTGTACCGATAACGCAAGCGGGGTTACCATTACATTTTAATCCATTAGAAAAAGAAAACATACATACATATCTGTCACGCCTGTCTCCCATTAGGGTAGGCAGAAACAATGGAACACCTAATGCTTCGATTCAAACAAACCTCTTTCGCTTCTTCCACATTCATCAATCTTTTCATACACGCTCGCCGGTTACGGGTACTTTTTATTTGGCCCTTCTTCAGCACGTCGCCTATTTGGTCGACATACGTCCGTCTAGGGCGGCCCCTACCGACATCTCCATTCATTCTTGCTCGATAAGTCTCTTTCGTAATTCTTCTTTCATCCATCCTCTCCAAATGACCAAACCAACGCAACATTCCTTTTTCGATTTTTGTCACTACATCGACTTTCAGTCCACACTTCTCTCGAATCACACTGTTTCTTACTCTATCTTTTAGAAAAAAAAATTCAAAAAAATTCAAAATTCAAAAATCATTTATTCATGTAGGACATTTTAGCCGCCAAAAGTGCCAGTCAAAACAAACATATTGAGTAGGTATTGGAAACATACGTTTACTGATATTAATCGATGATGTTTTGTTTCGAAAGACTTCACGGTCGCTTTCTATTCGTGGCTGTGGCTGTGTCGAGTCAGTAAATGTCTCTATGAATCAGACGAGTGGGCTGTAACCAATATCAACTTTGTACAAAAGTCGATTACTTAGGTACCTCTGTCCCATTCGTGTTTCTACCGTGAAGCAGTTGTGTTCGCATGGCTGTGTTTCGGTTTGAAGGGTGGGATATGGCGTGAATTTACTGGGTACAGAGGAATAACACCTGAGTCCTCAGGAATGGCAACGCATGGGGGGTATCATGGGCGAAACAGTATACTCTGTTATGTCCATGGTACTGTTCATGTCTATAGGCTTGAGTAGAAATATACCTAACGGTAAACTCTGACGCTTGATACTTTTAACTACTATAAAAATCTATATAAATTATAAATAAAATAATTTTCTCCTCTAATGAGATATAATTTAATGACATTTATAAATATAAAGAACTAATTGTAACTTATTACTAGGCTGTATGGACTATACTCTTTGCCTTTTCAATGTTGGACGAATTTTAAAACAACAACAACAATCCCTCTATCTCGATCACTCGCTTTTCACACTGCTTATTTTATAATTTCTATTTTTCTATCTTACTTTGTATTGTAAATAACTTCTGAATATATGTACATAGGCAAAGTTGTATCTAGTATTTAGCCTAAACACCCATAGCCATGAACAGCACCTACAAACCTTCAAACTGCAATAGAATTTCGACCACAATGTCGTCGCCATCATTTCGACCTGTACATTCCTAAAGTGGCCAGCCTTGCCTCGCCTTCACCCGGGACTGTAAATCATGCACAGTAAGCCGTGGGCTGAGAACAAACGACCCTCCGTCCCTCGGCCCCTCAGCCCCTCAGCCCCTCGGTCAGTTTGCCCTATCTATATTTAGATGCGTGTGCTTCTTTCTAATGTGGGGGAGGCGATATCTGTGTGTCTTACCCTTGGGCTCGTTATCATTGTAAAATAAGACACGAATCAGGGCGAGGGTAACACTGTCAGAAATGTAGGAATTATTTAAGATTTTGTTTAATCGTGAAAAAACAAGTGGTTTTTATTTATAAACCAGCGGCGCGTCCCGGCTTCGCACGAGTGGACATTTTTACATTTTAAAAAGTGGCCTTTAACGTTGCACAGACGACGGAAGCTTAAAAATAGAGTAATTTCTCCCCATTTTTGCCAACATTTCCCTTCACTGCTCTGCTCCTATTGATCGTAGCGTGATGAAAAGTATACTATAACCTGTCCAGGAGTATGAAGAATAATTGTACCAAGTTTCGTTAAAATCCGTCGAGTAGTTTTTGTTTCTATAATGAACATACAGACAGACAGACAAAAATTTTACTGATTGCATTTTTGGCATCAGTATTAATCACTAATCACCCGCTGATAGTTATTTTGGAAATATATTTCATGTACAGAATTGACTTCTCTACAGATTTATTATAAGTATAGATTAAAGTAGTGAGCCATTTTTGATAAAATTTCTGTGAGACCAATATAAAAGTATATTTATACTTATACTTTCAGATAAAAGAAAATTTAAATTGGAATATAAACGACGGAGTTATGAGGTTACAAACAAATAGCCCATTGTGTCTCACTGTGTGGTGAAAAGACCTCCCTCAGCGTTTTTTTATACAACTTAGAATGGCAAACAAGCTGACGGCCCACCTGATGGAATGTGGTAACCGTCGCCTATACACATGAGCAGTACCATGGACATAACAGAGTATACTGTTTCGCCCATGATACCCCCCATGCGTTGCCATTCCTGAGGACTCAGGTGTTATTCCTCTGTACCCTGTAAATTGCTGCTTCCATCTTACACGATCGCTGGCCAACCAATAGTATAGATTTTAACTAGACTCCTCCTCTTGAAGCCCTCCTTTTTTTTAAACATAAGATCGCATCGAGATTCAACCAAAAACAATACTTTTTTTTTGATGGATGAAAATGGCATGGTAACCCCGCCTGAGCTAACGAGATACGCTGGCAGAGCACCAGTGGAGGGTGATAGATGAGAATGAAAACAGGCCAGTTAGCCCATCATGATGAATTCATCAGGAATTAACCATGATAGTTTCCAGGGAGAACCGCGAGGAGGCGACCTGGTTGGGTATATTGCTAGCAATGGGATTCTCAGTCTCCATTACTAACAATCCCTTTCCCCCTATTGAAAACAATACTAGTAGTCTAGTATTATAGTAATGTAATAAATAATTACTAAAACGCGAGTAGAATATAATTATGTTGTACTATTTATAGTGGTTAGCAAGATTAACAAATTAACACGCCAAACAATTGGTGTTACTGTCAAATTAATGGCGTCACACACACACACACACACACAATTTCGGTGCGTTCCGGTTACTAGGTACCAGGTGACGATATTGACCGCTACGTTCACTCTTATTAATTGGTGTTGGCGAAAGTACACAATCGATCATTTTCTAGTTATTTTCGGTTATCAAAATAGTGAGGGCAGTTCTCTGTTTGTTGTCACTGCTTATGACGTGCGTATACCGAAATGCGCGGGGTTAATTTTTTTTAATCGATTTTAAAATCGAATAGATCCTCAATTCGGTTGAATTATTTTTTTTATTACCTCATATCTCCGTCAGTTATAAATCGATTACAGTCTCTGCGCCAACTCTACCTCCTTGGAGGTCTTTGAAGGGTTTCTCAGTAACGTCTAAATGGATATAAAGTACTCTTGTAATGGATCCTCATCATTTCACAGGAGTGACTTATTTACAAGCCGCCATTACATGTCGTTTGTATGCAGTAGGTGAGGGACGATGGGTGCGCAGCGACCATCGACTGCTCGATATCAATAGGTGACCTTGCATTGATATTTAAATCTGGAAAAGTTGTATTAACTTATGTAAATGTAAATAGAGTGATTTATAAAAGTTCCGATTTATAAATAGCCGATGCCCTCTGCCATTCGATTTATAATTCGATAGTGAATTTTTGAAGTGAATTTACAATACAAGTTCTTTACATATATATTTTTTTTAATTTTCAAATGTCGAACGTCGAACATAAAATGTTCGTGCGGGTTAGACAAAAAAATAAACTATTCCTAATTTTTTTTTTTTTTTATTTAGGCAACGGGCTAGTGCTGCCCATTATGCCATCAACAAAAATCCTCATTTGACCAAATTTTGATCTAATTAAAGATTGTTTTTATAGTGCTACTAGTAATAAAAGTAATTTCAATTCTAATGTATAACTGTTATAACTACGCACTCTATTTATCGAATGATTGTTAAATAAACAAAAGTATAAACAATGGTCACAGTTCGGAGAAAAGTTTTCTACTTTTCAACAAATTAAAATACGACGCCACGTTGACGTCACAAATGTTGGACATCATTAATTTCTACGAAATTAATGAGAAAATTTACAAGCGTAGGTATTACAAGGCTAATATAAACAATCCTCGTTTTCTATATTTCCATCTATTTTTACTAACCTCATTCAACCTTCACAATGATAACAGGTAAAGGATATATCAAATAAAAATAATTCTAATAAATATAAAATTACAGACTGTAAATTATTTATGTAAGAACACATATTTTCTTCTATGTTCTTGTACGAGTAATATGCAGTAATGAAATAAAAATATTTCATATCAGAGTTTCGTCCTATTTGACCAATTGAAATATAAAAAGCACCATTCTGCAATTTATTCTTATTTTAAATTATTTATTAAAAATTTTCGAATAACAAATATAGTAACGTTCGATATTTCAGTCCAGCAAATTTGGGCTAAACTTTACCTTTCTTTTTTTCCTCAGTGATAATCAGTCGCCATTTTTACTATCGTTTCTGCCGGCGTTATTTATAAAAGGCTCATAACTCGAATATTATTACTTTTTTACAATTAACAATACATACTGATCCATCGCGTATATGTACACTCAAACACACAGATACAGCTCGTCAGTTTAAACTCTCCGTTCCCGCCATTTTTTCCGTCAGCTTTTTATTTGTATATTTTATTAATCTATATTTTTTTTTTAAAGTAGTAATGTGAATAGCCACACTTCATTAAAACATCCGCCTTGCAATAGATTTAAACTGTGTCAGTATGATACGCTTTCCTTATATTGGATTCTAAGGAATATTGTGTGGATATCTATGCAAATCGTTTGCTTAACATGAATCATTTATGTTTATTGCGTCCGCTACGACATGCAACTTTCCGATTGTTTGTAGTACAGTCATTGTTTTTTAAACATTTTTGTTACAATGAGGATATTCAAGAAGCATGAAAAAAAGTCTGTCACTGTCAAATACGAAATATTTGTACTAATTTTAATTGTATGTAAATATGTGTACAACATGTACAAGTAAAATTTAATATCTATTAATTTGTTTCAGGTCTCGTGTCATGAACGTGTTTATCTCTATACATCGCTTTTATAAAAATGGATAGATAAAGCATAAGACACATAACCAAACAGCCATAAAATAAAAAAGTTAAAATGACAAGAAAGACTTCGAAATTCAAATCTCGTGATGTTGTAGTGCAGTTCTAAAGACAACATTTAAATAATATTCCTTAGTGCAAGAATTATATCAAAAATGGATGCACATAATGCAACTTTCTACCCGAGGGAAGCAACAATATTGGCTGCAGCCTGCGCGTGCATCTTCAGCGTAGTTGGTGTGGTTGGTAAGTATCTTATGATTTGTTTGTTATTGTTTAAAGTTTAACATAATGTTTACGATATCGATTCACATGCACGTTGATACACTTACGGCACGCCAGTATTCATGGAACGCGATGAAGTAATGTTTACAGTAGCGACAACGCCCAGAAAAATGTCATAACAATCTCAAGATCATTTTGAAATTTTGTTATTATCGTCTTAATTAAATTATATTTTTAACACACAGTAACGTGCAACCTCAAAGATCCAACTTGTAAATAGAATTTATTTAAAACTAAACCGATGATTTATTAAATATGCGTCAAAATATTATTCAATCGAAAGTAAATATAAAAAATTTTGATTTATCGGTAAACGTTTGATTATAAACGATCAGTTAACACACGCAACATAAAACGCAAAGTGCCAGTCGTAATCGGACATCAAACAACTCATTTCCAGTAAACTGATACACAAGTACACGACACATTCAATCGACAGCTGAATAAACAAACAATGGCGCATCACTAGCTTATCTTGTTGCATTGCATTTTTAAATTTGGAATTTTATATTGCTTTTTTCGTAGATATTGCTGGCATAGAAAATAAAGAGTACCTAAATACACGTAAAAAATTAGAAAATACTATATGCTATGCTAATAAATCTACTTAATTTTTTTTTTTTAATATTAACTATTAACTTAATAATAAACACGGTGGCTGACTACAACAATTAGCCTAAAGCGATAAAAGTCCTTGATAATTTTGCTCAGTAATTTCCGACTGACTAATAAAAAGTATTGTATTGTATTATAAAATCTAAGTTGTATAAAAAAAAAAAAAACACCAACTATCCTAGCTCGAGGTTCAGACGATTAGTGTAATCGTGTGACACTTATCATTTTATTTATATTTTTTCTATTTATCTAAACAAAGGTTGTCTAGAAGAGATTGCTTAGCAATAAGATCGCCTTTTGTACTACACTATACTTATCGAAAATTGTTCATCAAATCCTGTAATGTTGGTGCAATAAAGTATTAAATAAAATAAAATAAATATAATGCTAATGGTTTTTTTTTATACAACATAGAATGGCAGACAAGCTGACCTGAGCTACCATGGACATAACAGAGTATACTGTTTCGGCCATGATACTCCCCATGCGTTGCCATTCCTGAGGACTCGGGTGTTATTCCTCTGTACCCAGTAAATTCACGCCATATCCCACCCTTCAAACCGAAACACAGCCATGCAAACACAGCTGCTTCACGGTAGAAACACGAATGGGACAGAGATACCCAAGCAATCGACTTTTGTACAAAGTCTCTCTGGTATTTATTTTTAATTCCTTATAAACGACCTTGTTATCGACCTTATTTTAAAAGCACAGTGTCGATGTACTTGACCCTCAGCTAGGTGTACAGAACAAAAATAATACATAAATTGCAAAGAATTGATGGATACATTACTATTGTATGTTATTTTTAACATTCAACGATTACTAGGAATCATACAAATATTCAAGAGGATATTTGTGTATTTGTATTACTAGTGGTCGCCCAGTGGTCGAAATACGACCATAACGGGGGGAAGGGATTGTTAGTAATGGGGTCTAATGAACCCAGTATACCCTATCAGGTCGACCTCCAACGCGGTTCCCCCTGGAAACCATCGTGGTTAATTCTAGTGGAATTCGTCACGATGGGCTAACTGATCTGCTTTCATTCTCATCTATCATCACTCACTGGTGCCTCGCCAGTGTATACTGTTAGCGCAGGTGGGGTTACCATTCCATTATCACCCATTAAAAAAAATACGACGATAAAAAAAAACATATATTGTAATAAATTAATTTATTATGGTCATGTTTGACATTCAGTAAGACTATAGACAAATAATACAATAAAAACAAACAATATTAATCTATTCTCAATTTGACCACAGACTTTAACAATAGACAAAAGTGTATATTATGCATGTGTGTGTCAAATACATGGTAGTGTGTGTAATGTATATTTTTTTATTAATTTAATAAATATTTATGCTCAATTAAAAAAAAAATATTAGCATTCTGCTCTCCTTCTCTATATAAACTATAAGTGTGCGAAATTTCATACTCCTCCGTCCGCGCAATTTTTTTAAAAGGGGGCAAAGCTTTTGCTTAACGTATTAATAATAACAAAAATATACTTACTATATCGAAATGTAGTGAGTCGTATCCGCGATCAGCCAAAAATGCAAAAATGTATTTAAATACACTTTGGCGCGTTGGTATAAATAATGTCAAACATGCCGACACCCAGTTGGCAGACGATGCGGGCGGCGCATCTAATGCCTCTCATCGCGTAATTAAATAAATAAATTGTTTTAGCCGGCGTTGTAATCAAAATATTTAAAAAACCTGAGATCACTATCCGAACTTGATCTAGACGGAGCCGATGGTTGCGCTAACACAGACATAGACAGAGCAAAGTAACTCAATTTATTTATGAATTATATCTATCTACATTGTTTTAACAATCATTTGACAATTTTAACTACTAAACTGCCTTAATGAAATCTATTTATCAAGAAAATCAATTACTGCATTTTTTTTAATGGATGATATTTTTTTTTTATATGAATGATAATGAAATGGTAACCCCGCCTGCGCTAACGGTATACGCTGGCGAGGCACCAGTGAGGGATGATAGGTGAGGATGAAAAGACAGGCCAGTTAGCCCATCGTGATAAATACACTTAGAATTCAGCACGATGGTTTCCAGGGGGGACCACGTGAAGGTCGACCTGTAAGGGTATATTGTTAGCAATGGGACTGATAATCCGCATTACTAACAATTCCTTTCCCCCCTAATGGATGATATTGGAATGGTAACCCCGCCTACGCTAACGGTAAGCGCTGGCGGGGCTCCAGTGAGGGATGATAGGTGAGAATGAGATGGCAGGTCAGTTAGCCCATCGTAATGAATACATCTAGAATTCAACACGAGGATTTCTAGGAGGGACCACGTGGAGGTCGACCTGACAGGGTTCATTGACAGCAATGGGACCGGTAATCCGCATTATTAATACCCTTCCTACATTAAATCCATGTTTTTTTGTGCAATTTGAATGGCAAACAAGCTGACGGCCCATTGATGGAAAGTGGTAACCGTCGCCTATAGACATGAGCAGTACCATGGACATAACAGAGTATACAGTGTAGTGAATATTTTTTGTTAATTCCCTAAATTTAAAAACTTCAACATAAATTAATGTAGGAACTGAAAAATTTAAAATTAACCGGAGTAAATTATACTCTATTGAGCTTAATTTAAAACTTCAAATTGACCCATAAACTACTATAGTTGCTACATCTATTTTAATCCATACTATCTCGTTGGTATGTTGGTATGAGCACTATTCAATGTACACCATAAAACTCTATCATTATTCATTCACATCTCACTGCTAGCCATAGGTCTCTCAACAAGAGTATTATGGTTTGTTCTTCTAGTCAAATCTTTATGATTACTAGACTCTCTAGGCAAGTGGCTAACTGGTGAGTTAGCGGGGGGAGAGGGATTGTTAGTAATGGAGACTGAGAATCCTATTGCTAGCAATATACCCAACCAGGTCGACCTCCTCGCGGTTCCCCCTGGAAACTATCATGGTTAATTCCTGATGAATTAATCATGATGGGCTAACTGGCCTGTTTTCATTCTCATCTATCACCTTTCACTGGTGCTCCGCCAGCGTATACCGTTAGCGCAGGCGGGGTTACCATATCATTTTCACCCATCAAAAAAAAAAACTGGTGAGTTAGCAGGGGATAATGGATTGTTAAATGTGGGCATTAGTTAGCCCCATTGTTAGCAATACACCTAACTCAATAGAGGAGTATATTTGTTATTTATATATATTTATTCGTTTATATATGTAATTTTAATATGTATGTATATCAATAATTAGTAGTACCGCATTCGAGTATTCTGACACTTCCCTATGGTTGACTGGGAGAGAATGCTCTCAGTATTAAGTCCGCCATGTACACATATTTGTACTAATGAATAAATAAAATAAAATAAACGCATCATATTAATCCGTGACGCATTGACCTCACATCAATAGGACTTTCTTTCATTGGCAGGGCATCAGCCTCACTCTTTTTATTTCGCTTTTATAAGCAATAAAGCACACGCATCGCCATAAGAGAGGTCTTATTCACAGCGAGCGGATTGTAAATCCAGTTGGTTAGTGAATTAATCGTTTCTTTTTTAACTGACATCAAAAACAAGAGGGTTCTCGATGCATACTTATCAGTCTCACTGTCAGTTGTCAATTGATTTGGAAAATTCTTTTTTTATCTGAAAGGACAGAGTTACAAATTGATCCCATACGAATTTTATAGAAATCGGTTCAGTAGTTTAGTTCTTAACCCTTCTTTGCATAATGGTGGAAATTTTCATCATAACATTGAATGCCCAAAAATTATATAAAAGAACAAGTTCACTTTAACTTGATCGTGTCTGGACACCTTTCTAATGTCCATTGCAGAAAAAAAAAACATAGCTGTCAAATTTATTTTACTATTGAGCTGTTTTGTTACCCCTATTTGAAGCTTTTGGCAGTAGCCGCCACGCTTCACAGTAGTTAGACTTTGGTGATGTTTAGAGTAGAATGCTGCTGTCCATCCATCGACCAGAGGAAGATTTTGTACAAAAGTCGATTGCTTGGGTACCTCTCATGTTTCTATCGTGAAGCAGTTGTGTTTGCATGTTTCGGTTTGAAGGGTGGGATATGGCAGTGAATTTACTGGTTACAGAGGAATAACACCCGAGTCCTCAGGAATGGCAACGCATGGGGGGTATCATTTATTTATTTATTTAAGGAACACCAACAGCATATTGCATTATAACATATATAACAAACATTAAATATAATACAATATTAATGCACGTGCCTATTAAAGGTATTTACAACATGGGCGAAACAGTATACTCTGTTATGTCCATGGTACTCTCTCATGTCTATAGGCGACGGTTACCACTTTTCATGAGGTGGGCCGTCAGCTTGTTTGCTATTCTAAGTTGTATAAAAAAAATCAAATCGAATAGCAAATGGCGTCCAGAGAAAGTGCGTACCATAACCACGCTTATTGTCACAGATATGAATGGCGCTTCTCTCAACCGATATCAACTATAATTAATTGTGTTTCATAAATCATCGATGCAATTATAGAGAAAACCATGTCAACAGATAATTAAGTAAGAGGAGGCATGCGTTACGAACACGCAAACTTGTTTCAATGCGGAATGTGAATGCAGAAGTCAATAATGCTTAACAAGAACGACCTGTCCTATGCAGATTACATTTAAAATGAGAATTTAGCACAAAAGGAAGAGTAAATAGTACATTACTGCAGCGGCCAGCAACTGAGGCCTTGATGGACGAACGTGCAAATGTGAGCCAAGGCGTAGCCGAGGCACACATACGTGAGTCCATCAATGACTAGTTGTGGCCAAAGCTTATATAGTACTTTTCTCAAACAATGCGCGGAAATCAAAAACACAAATTTACTTTTTAAAATGTTCAATGACGAATAACGAACAATAATAATTTTTCACGCGCCATAATGTTCCTTTGTTTTTTTTTTTTCAATAAACAGCTTTCTATTTGCAAACCAGTTTGAAATTTAAATAAAACCTTTTATTAGTTACCTCCATGTTTCAAAGTAAAAGGTCATTCCATTTTTAAATTACAGGATAGATATGAGTTTACATAGTAATTTATTTGGCCGCAAAACACGACAGATATGGATTTTCATACAACTTTTGCCGGCCGCTGCCCGCATGTATCTGGCCAGTACGGCAATTCTGATTTATCTCGAAGAAGATTGTCAAAATAAAGCTCACATTTCCAAGCATGTTTGAGAAAAATAGTTTAGTTGCTTACTAGCACCACTTAAATAATAATGCAAGGGGGGAAAGGGATTGTTAGTAATGGGGTCTAAAAGCCCCATTGCTAGCAATATACCCTCTCAGGTGAACCTCTACTCGGTTCCCCCTGGAAACCATCATGTTTAATTCTTGTCGAATTCATCATGAGGGGCCAACTGACCTGCATTAATTCTCACCTATTATCTTCCACTGGTGCCTCGTCGGTGTATACCGATAGCGCGGGTAGGGATACCATTTCATTTTCACCCATTAAAAAAAAATGTAAAACAATATATGTATACATATTTAGTTATTTAAACTTCAATGCGAAGTGAAACTTTTATTGTTTATACAACTTAGAATGGCAAACAAGCTGACGGCCCACCCGATGGAAAGTGGTAATCGTCGCCTATAGACATGAGCAGTACCATGGACATAACAGAGTATACTGTTTAACCCATGATACCCCCTATGTGCTGCCATTTCTGAGAACTCGGGTGTTATTCCTCTGTACCCTGTAAATTCACGCCATATCCCACCCTTCAAACCGAAACACAGCCATGCAAACACAACTGCTTCACGGTAGAAACACGAATGCGACAGAGGTACCCAAGCAATCGACTTTTGTACAAAATCTCCCTCTGGTCTAGTCTACATAACATATTAATATTGAAGGCTATAGTCGAAGTTAATACCATTACGAACATTCCGGCCTATTTTTGGTCATAATACTACATGTATATCCGTATGATAGATGATATTAGTTACTGTATAGCTATTGAATTACGTAGCGACTGTAACGAGCCCCCGTCATGTTGACATCCGAGCAATTAGCTGAAGCGTACTGGTTGGCTTTGCAATAATTCGAAATACACCGAATATATACCAGAGGGAGACTTTGTATAAAAGTCGTTTGGTTGGACACCTCCGTCCCATTCGTGTGTCTACCGTTAAGCAGTTGTGTGTGTTTCGGTTTGAAGGGTGGGATATGGCAGTTAATTTACAGGGTACAGAGAAATAACACCTGAGTCCTCAGGAATGGCAACGCATGGGAAAGTATCGCGGGCGAAGCAGTATACTCTGTTATGTCCATGATACTGCTTATGTCTATAGGCGACAGTTATCACTTACCATCAGGTGAGCCGCCAGGTTGTTTTGCCATTCTAAGTTGTATAAAAAAAAATCCTCAGGAATGGCAACGCATGGGAAAGTAACGTGGGCGAAGCAGTATACTCTGTTATGTCCATGGTACTGCTCATGTCTATAGGCGACGGTTACCACTTTCCATCAGGTGGGCCGTCAGCTTGTTTGCCATTCTAAGTTGTATAAAAAAAATGTATAAAAAGAAATAAATTATTAAAAAAAGGAAAGTATATTTGTTATTTATATATATTTATTCGTTTATATATGTAATTTTAGTATGTATGTATATCAATAATTAGTAGTACCGCATTCGAGTATTCTGACACTTCCCTGTGGTTGACTGGGAGAGAATGCTTTTAGCATTAAGTCCGCCATGTACACATATTTGTACTAATGAATAAATAAATAAAAAAGTACATAATAAAAGTAACATAAATTGTTTTGTGTGTGTGCCATGGTACAGTACAGTAACACAAAATGTAATTTTAAGCACATGGACAATTCACAGAGCAGTTGGCGAATCGATCGATTTGTCAATCTATAACCGCACTATGCGGCGGGGGAGGATAGAATCCCCCTCGTTTGTGAGCTCAGCACGTGACGTGACAATAAAATGCAACGATGGGAACATTTTAATTGTTGGCAAACATTGTGAAAGTAATGATCAAGTTGCCAGAGCAAAATTATCTACACACGACTCGATTTGAAATGGTTTCATTACCAATTTCTACTGCTTACTATAAGGTCCAGACTCGTGGCGACGTGATGGGTTGGGTCTATTTTTTTTAATGAGTGGCAATGGAGTTGTTCCCCCTCCCCACTTGCGCTAACAATATACGCTGGCGGGGCACCAGTGAATGATGATAGGTGAGACGCAAAGGCATGTCAGTTAGCTCATCGTGATGGAAACGCTTGGAATTCAACACGATGGTTTCCAGGGGGGACCACATGGAGGTCGACCTTACAGGGTATATTGAGAAATGATTCAATCAGTCAATCATTGATGAATAATAGAAATGATAAAAATAAAATACATAAAAGTCAAGCACAATTGTTCCTTTTGTGCGTGTGCTATAACAATAGAAAATGTTCACAACTCAGTTTATTGCTTCGCCCTCAAAAGAGCAAAGCACTGATATTCTGTTGCGGCCAAAGGGAATAGGGTAACAATAAAATAATACTACCAGATTATCCATACAGTAAACAGCTATATGACAGTTCATCTAGCTAGCAGACAAAAGGAACAGAGAGGTAACATGCTAGAATATGTAACTTTTGCCTCTCAATTAAGATACTACAAGTACACCTAGTCATTATGCGGAATTCAAAGAATGAAATCCTCAGCACATTGTGCCAGTGTCTGAACGGTCCCATTCAAAAGTATTGCTTGTCCGTGCACCAAGACAGGAACATTAAAAAATATTCTCTTGTTTTTATCTAATAACTATGTTTGCTATTATTATATATATATATATATATATATATATATATATATATATATATATATATATATATAATTTTTTTTTTATTTTATTTATTTACATTTTATTGCACCAAGTTAAAAGATAAATAACAAATACAGTAAATATTCATGAGAAGTGATACAAAAAGCGGCCTTATCGCTCCCACGGTCCCATTCAAAAGTATTGCTTGTCCGTGCACCAAGACAGGAACATTAAAAAATATTCTCTTGTTTTTATCTAATAACTATGTTTGCTATTATTTATATATATATATATATATATATATATATATATATATATATATATATATATAATATATAATTTTTTATTTTATTTATTTACATTTTATTGCACCAAGTTAAAAGAGAAATAACAAATACAGTAAATATTCATGAGAACTGATACAAAAAGCGGCCTTATCGCTAAGCAATCTCTTCCAGACAACCTTTGGGTAGAGGACATTGAGAAAAAGACAAAGGGTAGGTGGTGCACTATTATATAAATATTATCATACACAAACATATATACATACACATACATATATAATATATACACAATTAAATATATACATAACATACACATACTTAACAGCACACATACAACAGAAAAAAAAATGTCGAAGGAAAACGAAGAGAGAACACAGGAAAATAGTTCTAAAGTGAGAGGTAGTAAGATGTAACAGAGGTTTTGAAGCTAGTAAGAGTTTGAGCGCACCGAATAGGGGTAGCTAGTGAGTTCCATAGATATTTACTTTACTTTTTATAAATTTTCTACATATTTTAATTTTTATGTTTTTTTTTTGTATGTTTTTATATGTTACCGTGCACGTTGTAATACAATTGTACCTCTATGGGTTAAATACCTGATAATAAAGAATTATTATTATTATTATTATATTTCGATTGCGATTTCTAGTGAATCCATATCTATGTACTGAAACCGTCTTTACTGACCAACTTGCCTAATGATGTGCGAATAAATAGCTCTCTCGAATATCACCACTGAAATCGTCTCGTTTATAAACATCTTTATTTGCTCGCTACTTCGTATGCTTGGAGTTCAGAAGTACTAAAACCAACGAAATAGATCTAGATAGAGTATTACAATAATACATACACCAGGTTTTAAGTTAGTTTCACAATTGTAAAAAAGACGTCCAATTCGGTGCAGTAATTTACGTGTAATGTTGGAGTGAACATACAGACAAAGAGACGGGCTAAAAGTTCTAAAAATGATTGTTTTTTTTTATGGATGATAATGGAATGGGTAGCCCCGTCAGCGCTATCGGTATACGCTGGCGGGGCACCAGTGATGGATAATACGTAAGGATGAAACAGGGCAGTAGGCTCATTGTGAAGTATTTAACAAGAGTTTACCACGATGACTTCCAGGGGGAAGCGCATGTAGGACGACCTGATAGGGTATATTGCTAGCAATGGGGTTGTTTTTCTTTAACGGGTGATAATGAAATGGTAACCCCACCTGCACTATCGGTATACGTTGGCGGGGCACCAGTGACAGATGATAGATGACGATAAAAGCAGGTCAGTTAGCCCATCGTGATAAATTCCACGAGAAGTAACCACGACAGTTTCCAGAGGGAACCGCATGAAGGTCGACCTGATATTACTAGCAATGGGGCTGTTAGAACCCATTTTTCATTTCTCCCCTATATCCTATAGTTTTTTTTTATGTGTGAAAATGCTATGGTAACCTCGCCTGCGCTAACGGGATACTCTGGCGGAGCACCAGTGAAGGGTGATAGATGAGAATGAAAACAGGCCAGTTAGCCCATCATGATGAATTCATCAGGAATTAACCATGATAGTTTCCAGGGAGAACCCTTTCCCCCCCTATATCCTATAGTTACGGTATATAGAAATAACACTTTTAGTACAATTTAATTATTAGACGCACCCATAATGTTTACTGTGTCTAAAATTGCAGGCTTACTCAATTTATCTAAGTGCTGCCCACTCGATTGGATTGGCTTCGAGAGCTGCAGTACTCTGAAGTGTTTAGGATTAAAGACTATTTTAGAATGACTCCTCTGGGAACCTGTATTGAATTAATTATTGTTTACTCTTTAAATGACGTGACCTTACACAGCTAAATTAATAATTGGATATAATATATATGTAGGAAATATTTATAATATGGTCATTATTTGCTGTAACGGAACGTATAATGCACGAGAATGAACGAGTGTTTTTTTTTTATACTACTTAGAATGGCAAACAAGCTGATGGTCCACCTGATGGAAAGTGGTAACCGTCGCCTATAGACATGAGCAATACTATGGACATAACAGAGTATACTGTTTCGTCCATGATACTCCTCATGCGTTGCCATTCCTGAGGACTCAGGTGTTATTCCTCCGTACCCAGTAAATTCACGCCATATCCCACCCTTCAAACCGAAACACAGCCATGCAAACATAACTGCTTCACGGTAGAAACACAAATGGGACAGAGGTACCCAAGCAATCGACTTTTGTACAAAGTCTCCCTCTGGTATGCGTGAGTGAGTAAGATTGACAGATTGAAAAGATCAGGTGGTCTACCATGAAACGAAAATCCGAATTTTCGGGCTCAATTTCGTGTTTTTGTTCCTACCAAAATCGACCCAGTAAATGAAGCTTAACATTTCATTCATTATAAATCCTATCCTAATAGTCCAGAAGAATGATATTTTAACATTTTTAATAATTTTAAACGGCATGTATTATGTAATTTTAACATCAAATTTCAGTTTCGTTCGTGCCCGAAATTTCGGAAAATATTTCATGGTAGGCCCTCAGATTCATTCTTGCTACGGTGTTCTAAGTAGATGGTTAACGGTGTTATAATTTTAAGAAAAGTTTTAAATACATAGTAATAATGGGCAACTAATTTTCATTTTGAAAACCCTTGTTGTATATGTGGGATACATATATATTCTTTATTGCACTTGTAAATTACATTGTTAATGTATTTATAAATGTTGTGAGCAAGGGTGCACTTATCTCTGACAGAGATCTCTTCCAGTCAACCCGATACAGTTAGAAAGCATGTCGTTAGCGGGCAGCTGAAGTGCTACAGCTATTCATATTTAAAATACATAAACAAATATACAGTTAAAAATAATTGGAGCATCAAGTGTATACTAATATTTTAAAGAGGAAAGATTTTATTATTTGTAATGGATACATTTTCGAACAATCGATTTTAAAAATTCCTTCACCTACATAAAGTTACAATAACATAGACTACATATGATATTTGATACATTTTTAGACTTTGTACAAAAGTCGTTTGCTTGGCCACCTCTGTCCCATTCGTGTTTCTACCGTGAAGCAGTCGTGTTTACATAGCTGTGTTTCGATTTGAAGGGTGGGATATGATAGTTAATTTACAGGGTACAGAGGAATAACACGTGAATCCTCATGAATGGCAACGCATGGGAAGTATCATGGGCGAAACAGTATACTCTGTTATGACCATGGTACTGCTCATGTCTATAGGCGACGGTTACCACTTTCCATCAGATGGGCCGACACCTTGTTTGCCATTCTAAGTTGCATAAAAAAGAAATACAAATACTACACGTGCGAAGCTAAACTGAATCATTATTTATATATTATTTTCTATCATAATTTGAGATTTTTTCACGAAGGTGATAAACAAGTATACAGCCCGTGTATATAGCCCGTGATAGTGGACTGTCACTGTAGCCTCTGGACGCCTGCAACACTAGGGGTGACACGTACGCGTTGCCAACCCTGAAGAAACCTTAATATATCATTTTTGAAGTATCGCATACTTTAGTCTGTAGGGAAAACGTCTGCAAGGAGCTCATTTCACAGTCTGTGTATTCGTGGGAGAAAATTCCTTTAAACTCGCGCTGTACATGTGAGAATAGGTGGCTGTGGGCATCATCTCAAACAATTCTTCAGAACACAGTCTATTCTACAAACGGTAGAACTATTCCATTGTCATCCATTAAAAATACTAGGTGTCCTAGTCTGAGATTGGGTGGTAGGTACTTAAAAATATAAACATATTCAATTTGATTCGCAGGTAACCTGATAACAACAGTGGCCCTGCTGATGCACCCGAAGCTGCGCGGCCACGTGACCACCATGTTCGTGCTGTCGCTGTGCGTGTCCGACCTTCTGTTCTGCAGCATCAACCTGCCCCTCACCGCGAACCGGTTCATCCGCCAGCAGTGGGGGCTCGGCGAGAAGCTATGCCAGATGTTCGCGTTCGTGTTCTACGGGAACGAAGCGGTCTCGCTGTTGTCTATGGTCGCTATCACGATCAACAGGTTCGTGCAGTTTACACTAACATTTCTACATCTATAACGCATATATGTATATATAACGCAATTTTTTTTATGCAACTTAGAATGGCAGCCAAGCTGACGGCCCACCTGATGGAAAGTGGTAACCGTCGCCTACAGACAAGAGTAGTACCATGGACATAACAGAGTATACTGTTTCGCTCATGATACCCCCCATGCGTTGCCATTCCTGAGGACTCAGGTGTTATTCCTCTGTACCTAGTAAATTCATTACCATATACTCAGTATAGATCTTAATTCTTTTTTTTTTAATTGAATTGGAATTGAACAAGCTCTTCTACTCATCATCTTTAAAAGTATGATCCCAGTATAGAATAGGTCACCCCTTCCTTTCCCGTGGCTGTAGAAAGAGGCGACTAAGGGAGGGCGAGTGATAGGCAACAGCGTCTCTCTTAAAACATCTCCAAAAGCCCAACTGCAGTTGCCAATCCGCCTGCCAAGCGTGACAACTACAGGCAAAACTCCCCAAGGGGGCGGCTTATGTTCAGCAGTGGACAGTTAAAGGCTGACATGATGATGATGTTGATGAACAAGCTCATCTATTTTATAATAGAATTGTAAACTGTAAAAGCTTTCAACAAAACGTCTTGGTGCCTGGTGCCTCGGTAAACACTCAATTAGTGGATCCGAGTGAAGCCATACGCCCGTACATTTGTACGTGTCGTAAGAAACACATTCGCGGCGAGTGGAGAGTGTTTTTTTTTTTATTGTATGCCCGCCCATTATACGTTACATCACGCGTGCTACTCCCACACCGTACGTTTGTGAAACGAAAATATTTTTTACTACTGTACCTACACTATTAAACCAGTGCGTGTAGCCAGTGATGACTTACGGTACCGAAACGTGGTCCTACATGATTGCCCGTATGCAAGAGCTACAAATTACTTTTTTTTTCTTCATGGATGATAATGGAATGGAAACCCCGCCTGCGCTAACGGTATACACTGGCGAGGCACCAGTGAAGAGTGATAGATGAGAATGAAAACAGGCCAGTTAGCCCATTGTGACGAAAAAAATGAATCACGATAGTTTCCAGAGGGAACCGCGTGGAGGTCGACCTGATAGGGTATATTGATAGCAATGGGAATCCCATTGCTAGCAATATACCTAACCAGGGGGATGTCGCCAGTAATTACCACGCTGGCAGGCGGGTTGGCAACCGCTGTTCGAGATTGGTGGTTTTTTAAGAGAAACGCTGCTACCCATCCCTCTACTATTATGTTTCCTTTATCGCTTCTTACGACACCTAGGGAAAAGGAAGGGGTGGCCCATTCTATGCCGGGACCACACAGTATAATAAAATGTTAGGCACACGGTATGTTATTCAATATGGTAGACGAGAAATTGATAGTATTCATTCGTTATTTTTTTGTTCATTATTTTAAAAAAATTTTATACCACTGAGGTGGCAAACAAGCATACGGCCCACTTGATGGTAAATGGTTACCGTAACCTATGAACACCTGCAATACCAGAGGTATTACGCGTGCGTTGCCAACCTTGAAGAAACCTCTTTACCCCCCTTTTGAAGAACCCCATGCTGTAGTCTCTTGGGAAAACCTTGGCAGGGAGCTCAATCCACAACCTGAGTGTTCGTGGGAGGAAACATTCCTGAAACCTCGCAGTACGCGACCATTGAGGTTGTAGGACATGAGGATGAACTCCCTGTCGATGGTGAGCCGTACGATAGTAGAAAGTGGCTGTGGGCATCATATTGAACAATTCCTCTGAGCACAATCCATTGTACAGGCGGTAGAACACGCAGAGTGAGGCAAAATCTCTCCTAAGACTCAAGGGTTCGATACCGCTTGTGAGCCTGGGATCATCGACAATTCTCGTAGCTCGTCGTTGCAACGAGTCGAAAGGTTCAAGCAGGTATTTAGGTGCTCCGGCCCATAAGTGACAGCAATACTCCATATGGGGCCGGATTTACGATTAATCTAATTAGATCTAATTAATTCTGAATTATTAATCTTAAACTGTGCCATACCCTTGGCCGCACCACATATATAAATGCAGCTACCCATAACTAGATATGTTTTAGTATGGGTTCAATGACCACCGTACCCATTAGTTTCAAGTACGCGTATTACCATAACACTTAAATGTCATTAATATTAATGCAAGACGCTAACAGATTTAAATCAACGATAGGGCCAAACGAAATTAAGTTAATACATGCCTTCCTTACATAGATATACATTTAAATCAAGGTTGTCTTGAAAAGATTGCTCTCAGCAATAAGACCGCCTTACTGTACTTATACAATCGTATCGTTATGTTTGTAAATTGTCTTGTTTATTTCCTATATTGTATAATGCAAATAAACTATACTCATTCATTCATTCATTAAATCACGTTAAACGTGTTTCTGTGACTGCATCTTATAACAATTTACATGTTCGAATATGTCTATTGTTTTTGTTTCAAAATACGTTCAAAATTGGACAGGCAAAGAGCATGGCCCATACAGCCTAGTCGTAAGTTACAATTGATTTTTCGTAAATGAAAAGAAAAATATTACATCCTTAATTTATTTTAGATCTTCGTAAAAGTTGAAAGCACCAAGCGTTTGAATTTACTATTAATAAATACATGCCATACCTTTGAATGCTGGTGTCCCGCAAGGCTGTGTACTATCTCCGACTCTGTTTCTTCTGCATATCAATGATATGTTACAGATAAGTAATATTCATTGCTATGCAGACGACAGTACAGGAGATACATTATATACCGGTCATGCAAAGATCTCGCGGGCACATACCGATGAGTGCCGAAATAGACTTGTGTCTGAAATCGAAACTTCACTCCATCAAGTTTCGATCTGGGGTGAACAAAATCTTGTCCAATTTAACCCCAAAAAGACACAAGTCTGCGCGTTTACCGCAAAAAAAAAACGCCGTTTGTCGTATCTCCTCACTTTCAGGGCACTTCCCTTGATAAAAAGTCGAGTCTAGGAATTCTGGGCGTTGATATATCTTGCGACGTCCAGTTTTGCGGTCATCTGGAGGAGAAGGCTAAGATAGCTTCCAAAAAGTTAGGAGTGCTCAATAGGGTGAGACGATATTTCATGCCAGAACACCGCCTGAAATTATATAAAGCCCAAGTCAGGCCGCATATGGAATACTGTTCTCACCTGTGGGCAGGAGCGCCACAGTACCAACTCCTTCCGTTAGACCGCATTCAAAGTCGGGCGGCTCGAATTATCGATAGTCAACGCCTTACTGTCCGACTTGATCCACTGAAACTGCGCAGGGATGTTGCATCTCTGTGCATCTTCTACCGAATTTATCATGGGGAGTGTTCTGAGGAATTGTTCGGATTGATACCTGCTGCTGATTTTCACTACCGTACAACCCGCCACAAACTAAAGTTTCATCCCAATCATCTGGACGAGTGGCGGTCTTCCACCGTGCGTTTTTCAAGGCACTTTCTTCCACGCACAACCATTCTTTGGAATCAACTTCCAGCAGCAGTATTTCCGAACCGATACGACAACATAACCTTCAAGAAAAGAGTATATTCCTTTTTAAAAGGCCGGCAGCACACCTGCAATGCCGCTGGTGTTGTGGGTGATCATGGGCGGCGGTAGTCATTTACCATCAGGTGAGCCGCATGCTCGTTTGCCCCCTGTGTTGTAAAAAAAAAAAAAAATACATTTCTATTCAAGTGAAATAATCTATTTTTACTTACTTATTCATGTATAAGTAATTTTTGTTTTCATAGAGTTATTTTACATAGTATACGTCAGTCTTCTGAGACATCCATTATAGTATGATAGCTGACACGTGTTTGAAAAGGGGTAAAGTCAGATTGCAATGGGCAGCGGGAAGCGTCCATACTGTACTTTAGTACTGTTAAGGCAGTATCTGTGGTATGTCTTTGCTGTAATGTAAAAATAAAAAAAAGATTGTCTTGTCAAATTGCCGAATCTGACGAATGAAATATTGAAGACTATGACTGAATAATTAAAGCGACAAAAAATTTAAAAAACATTAAAATTCCAGACAAATTATCATACTGGAGACTAGGCAGCATGGCCTCAGACTTTAGCCTGTTCCATAACGGAACAAACGTACAAAAAAAATATGACGTAAAATATCGGAAAGTCGGACTTTTAGGCAGCATGGTCTCCGACCGTAGCCTGTTCCACAACGGAATAAACGTACTTAAAAAAAAATCAGAATATCGGCATTTTTAATTTTATTTATATCAACCTCGGATTATACAAGTACTATCACTTAAACTGTGATACGACCGAAGTTTTGTCTCCAAAACAGGAGCGACCACGAGTACGTAGTCAACTTAAATGCCTTCCCTTTGAGTTCTAAAAGAATAGATAACTTATTTATTTATTTAATACAAAAATCCACATCTAAAAAAATAACTTACATGCCGAGTCTCTTACAACTACAGCCAATAACGGATTTTAAATATATAAACGAAAATTATAATTCTAAAGCTAGGTAGGCAAGTTAGAATGAATGTATGTAAGTAATGTAAGTGTATGGATGAAAGAAATTATAACATTGAGTGTCCATAAAGTCAGGTTGTATTAATATATAAATTAAATAAAATCTATTTAGCTGCAGTTCAGACATCCACAGCAATGATTAAGTAATACAAATCCATGGTAAACAATTGTAAAGAGGTAACGTCTTTAAAACTTACATACATTTCCAATCCGGTGTTTGTTGACGTCCGTAAAACGTCTTACTCACGCGATTTGCGTGTAAACGTAAAGGGAAAAAACAACATCAAAGACTGTAACAACCAATAATCCCGTAAAAATGAAATGTTCCCCGAAACCTAAATAAAAATAAAGCAATAAAAATGTATTAATAAACATTCTACGTCAGGACGGGCTCGTATGGATGGTGTGTAACAAAACATAAATTATACTGCCCCTATATTCGGGATACCTACGTGTCATCGCCCATCACGTCAGCGCCGTCAGCCGTACCATGTAGCGAGAGCTGGTAACGTTTCAATTAACACACAAAGGGAGTCCATTGTTGTTTAATTTTAGAGGCAAAACACAAATTGTGTAATACTTTAATCCCCTTTACAGAGGATAAAGGTTTGAATGATTTTGAATGTTTTTGTATAATGTAACTGGATTTTACCGGCGACTAAATCCGCGTGATCGAGATAAAACCAGTGAGGGATGATAGATGAGGGTGAAGCAGGTCAGTTAGCCCATCGTAACAAATTCAACAATAAACCAATCACGATGGTTTCCAGGGGGAACCGCGAGGAGGTCGACCTGATAGGGTTTATTGCTAGCAATGGGGTTGCTAATCCCCATTACTAACAATCCCTTCCCCCCTATTGATACACATTCATGATATATTAAAAATTTTGCAGGTAAATACAAGTAGTACCTACATACCTACTTCTTTATTGCCGACGTTTCTACGTGAGTTGCACCGCATTCTGGTGACGACAGAATCAAAATATGCTTGGATTTTCTTCTCTTCCATTAATCTCGAAATGGGTACAAAAAATTTGAATTAAAACTATACTCCATTAAACATATAATTGTCAAGATCATCCATACATGAAGGGGAATGCGTTGAATAATCAATAAGTCTGTTATTATGGGACTCTTGTGTAGTGATGCGTCCCATTCGAAAGCCATTAGCATCCTATACGTATGATGCGTTCGCCATTGTCTCCGAGATATGAAGAGGTGGTGAGATGTATTATCATAATTACAATGTACTCAGACACGCCACACACATAGAGATAAATATCGCGGGTACATCTATTTGTCTATTTAGCCTAACAGTTGCCAATCCTCTTGCCAAACATGGCAACTATTGGCAAAACCCCCCAATAGTTTTTTTATGAATGATAGATGAATGGTTTCTAGTGAGGGCTACTTGGAGGTCCACCTGACAGGGTATTTTACTGACAATGGGACTGGTAGTCCGTATTACCAACTTTAAATCCTTCCCCTCCCCCCTCCTACCTAACTGCAGTTGCAAAGTGTGGTAACTGTTGGTAACTATTGGCAAAACACACTAATAGGTTCTTAGCAGATGATAATGGAATGGAAACCCCGCCTGCGCTATCGATATATGCTGATGGGGCACCAGTGAGGGATGATAGATGAGGATGAAAGCAGATCAGTTAGCGTATCGTGACGAATTCCATAAGAATTAAACAAGATGGTTTCCAATAGGAACCGCGTGGATATCGACCTAGAGTACATTACTAACAATCCCTTAGATAGAAGCATATTAGTATAATTTGCTAATACGTACAAACTAGTGCAAACCGATCCAAATTCTAACTTAATTCCTAGTTATTTTCTCATGGGGGCAATACAAAATTATTATTGTTTTTTTTTTACAACATAGGGCAAACGCATCACCCAACACCAACGGCATTGCAAGTGTGCTGCCGCCCTTTTAAAAAAGGAATATACTCTTTTCTTGAAGGTTATGTTGTCGTATCGGTTCGGTAATACTGCTGCTGGAAGTTGATTCCAAAGAGTGGTTGTGCGTGGAAGAAAGTAAGTTATTATTGTTAATCTATTAGATTAATATCGATGTTAGATTCAAGAGTAGACTTGCCGATTGATCGATCAACAATCATTTTCGGCTCACACCCACCACTGACGTTTTCTTTTTTGCATCGATGATTCAGTACGCGGCCGGATCCGGTCGTCTCGTCCATAAAAGTGTAGACTTTTTGCAAAAAAAGTTTATAAACCACATGCGCCATGATTTGTCCTCGAGTCTGAGTCATATCCTTCTTTGTAAGAACTGTTTTTTTTAATGCTCAATCAAAATAAAGCTATGCTTTTACTCTTTTCTTGTTTCTACAGTATATAGACAGTATATTTCTATCAAAACATAACTTATATGTTATAATTATATATAACCTACCAGAGGGAGACTTTGTACAAAAGTCGATTGCTTGGGTACCTCTGTTCTATTCGTGTTTCTACCGTGAAGCAGTTGTGTTTGCATGACTGTGTTTCGGTTTGAAGGATGGGATATGGCGTAAATTTACAGGGTACAGAGGAATAACACCCGAGTCCTCAGGAATGGCAACGCATGGGGGGTATCATGGGCGAAACAGTACACTCTGTTATGTCCATGGTCATGGTCTGCTCATGTCTATAGGCGACGGTTACCACTTTCTATCAGGTGGGCCGTCAGCTTGTTTGCCATTCTAAGTTGTATAAAAAAAAACCTTTATAGATGTTTTTGTAATAATTATTTTTTTTTTTAATAATTTATCTAACTTAAAAGTAATACTCATAATTATGGTAATTATTTTTTATTCTATTTTTCTATTAGGTACTTTATTAGAGAAACATACAATTTCTAGAACATACTAATAATTTATTTATTTATTTATGGAACACCAACAGCATATTGCATTATAACATATAGGTATAACAAACATTAAATACAATACAATATTAATGCACATGCCTATTATAGGTATTCACAGCGTTTACTTTAACATAGTTGTACAGTGCGAGAAAATGAAGTAACAATTATAATGAATTAAATAACACTAGACTACAAATATTTTTAAAGTTGCGTTGTTATTTATAGAAATAAACTAATTAAATAAAAATAATTAATATATGTAGTAATAATATTACTTAGTGAAGGTTTACAAAAATACCTGCACTTTAAATAGGTGATGCAGATGCATGGCAGATGAAATATAGAAAAAAAGAACGCACATGACGAGTAAAACATTATTTTGTTTTCAATTCGGAAAAAAGAATAAAAAAATTTTTACACTTTGTACCTAATTTTCTTTATTTTATTCTATTAATACGTATTATTTGTTTTTTCTAAAACTTCATTCTATCGCAACTAACAAAAGTTTCTTTTTTTTTTGTAAAGAAATCGATACCAAGTATAACCTTATTACATTTTTTTTCCTACTATAGTAAATTATGCAACATAATAAAAATGTAGGTCTTAGAACGGCGGTAAATCCTTTACCTTTCTGTGGAATTTATACGAATTTATACGTACACATTATACTCTTTTATCGCTTGTTCTCATTATGTTATTGAGTATTAAAGGTTCACATAAAAATCTGTAGGATCCATTCAAAGGGCGGGTCAATACACTATTCATAAAGATCGCTCTGTGTGAAGCTTCTATAGGTTTTATACGTCTTGTATTTTTATATTTTTTATAATTAAATTACGTCTTTAGATACTTAACTGTTAATTTACATTAGGAAATGTTAAAAATAATTTTATTACATGGTAATAATAAAATATAATTCTAGAAAGAGTGAAGTTTCTATAATAAAAAAAAAACTTTTTATAAAATAATTCAATTATAAAATAAAATCTATTATTTTCCAAAGAATTTTAGAAGAATTTTAAAAAGAACGTAATCTTTTTTACAAGACTAAGTCGAAAGAATTGTCTATAACGACATAGTATATATGTATGTATGTATGTATATATCGTCATAGTCGTAGAATACTGACGGATATGTATATTTAATATTTGTCAGATCCGTCAGTATTCTACGACTTTTTTTTTAATGAGTGATAATGGAATGGTAACCCCGCCTGCGCTATCGGGATACGCTGGCGGCACACTAGTAAAGGGTGATAGATGAGAATGAGAACAGGCCAGTTAGCCCATCATGATGAATACAACAGGAATCAAAAGGAACAGGAGAAACCGCGAGGAGGTCGACCTGGTTGGGTATATTGCTAGCAATGGGATTCTCAGTCTCTATTACTAACAATCCCTTTCCCTTCCGGTGTCCATATTACCAATGCCTACTACTTAGACTATATATTTATATAAATTCACCATTTGAATGTTTTATTTTATTATATATTTTATTACCATATTTTCATATCTTTCAAACATTTATAAAAATTTACGGGCGATTCTTATATTATAGACAAATACTGTAAAAAAAAATGTAAAAAAAAATAAGAACTATCCACAAATAAACTTTTATTTATATAAATAAACTATTTCTAATATCAGATCATAACGTTGGGAATTTTAAAAATGTTTAACTACCCATAAAAACGCAAAGTACGCCGCAAAGAGTTTAGATTGTTTACGTTTGTTACCGCGCACACTTACCGCCCACCGCAACGACGCATGCGCACTCTTTAACACCATACAGCTTACGGTCAACGGTAGTACCGACGATGATGCTTTTCTTCAAATCAAATTAAATCATATTTATTCGCTTGCTACATGGTAAAATAAAATGTTACATATACAAGTAGGTACATAGTATGCAGCACCCTGTAGAGGTATGCCAATATACAAATTCAAAATATCTTTATTCATGTAGGTATTCCAGACTCTTATGACATGTCAAATCTACCGTCAGTTCGGAATGATTTCGAGATGAGAAGAACTGACAACTTTATTCCTGACTCTTACTTCTAAAAAGCTTCTAAAAAGTTTAAAATAGTTCTAAAGAAATATTTAATTACAAAAAGTTACTATACACTACAGGAATTTTTCAATGAAAAAATTTAATTGTATTTGTACCTATTTGTTTTAATGTAATAATGTTTTATTTATTTTATGTTAATCGACGATATATATATATATATATATATATATATATATATATATATTATATAAATGTAAAAAATTATTTATATACTTTATGAAATATTAATGTGATTGCTGTGCCCTTCCAGGGTTCGTGTTGATTCTATACTTTTAATAACTTAAAACCTATATTGTTACAACATGTAATAGCAATAAATGCTTGAATTGAATTGAATTGAACTCAGCTAGTATTCTTTTCAAATAACTTTTATAAATGTTTACAATAATACAGATTCATTTTTAAATTCAAATTTGGGAGAACGGAGTGACCACCAGCATATGCTGTTGCAAAAGCAAATAGTCTAATCAGTGTTTGTAAGCCAAACAGACCAGTCCCCACAAGCACCCGTTCACGAGTATGACGGATGAGCCAGCCATCATTGCACTCAACCATATTAGAGGGAGCACATCGACCCGGCCCACAACGCCGCCACAACTTTGAACTTTATTGCGAGCATGACTGTTTCAAGTTACTCCACTACGTCATTTATAGTATTTTTTTTGATGGTTGAAAATGGTATGGTAACCCCGCCTGCGCTAACGGGATACGCTAGCGGAGCACCAGTGAGGGATGATAGGTGAGAATGAAGCAGATAAGTTGGGCCATCGTGATAAATTTATCGAAACTTAATCACGATTATTTCCAGGGGAAACCGCGTGGAGATCGACCTGTTAGGGTATATTGGTAGTAATGGGTCTGTTGGATCTCCGTAAGCTACTATTTATCCTGGTCATGCAGACGAAGTTACGGTTAAAACTAAATGTAAATTATTTATCTCTGCTTAAAATTGATAATGGACTCAGTTAACGTGTTCGGTCGATTTTAAATCTGGCATGTAACAGCACATCGCCACTAATTCGTTATCTAATCCATAAACAAACAGACGCTTTCCCACGCGCGATAGTACTAAGTGCTTTTTGAACGACGATAAAGCACTTCGGCCGACGTCCGACGCTCGACTTTGAAAGTGAAAAGGTATTCGTGCAGTGTTACCAGATTGGGCATTTTTTTTTTAGCTATCTTGAGTAAAAAATTTTGTGTCGAAGAAATAGAATAATTGGGGGAATTTTTTGAGAAAAATAATATCATTCTGTTAAAATTTGGGTAGTGATATAGCTTTATCCTCACCTATTGTCCCTCACTGGTGCCCCACCAGTGTATACCGTTAGCGCAAGCGAGGTTACTACTCCATTATCATCCATAAAAAAAAAGCAGATGACATTTTTTTATAGGTGAAAATGGAATGGTAACCCCACCTGCGCTAACGGGATACGCTGGCGGTGCACCAGTGAAGGGTGATAGATGAGAATAAAAACAGGCCAATTAGCCCATCATAATGAATTCAACAGGAATTAACCATGAGAGTTTCCAAGGGAAACTCGCGAGGAAGTCGACCTAGTTGGGTATATTGCTAACAATGGGATTCTCAGTCTCCATAACTAACAATCCCTTTCCCCCCGACAGTTAACAGTTGATATAAAAGTATAATATTCGAAAATTGGGGGAAAAATAACAATTGCGTCTGGCAACACTGTATTCATGCACTGAATGTGGCTAGAATGTGGCTTCTGTCAATATTGTATTAGTAGGTAGTTAGATATGAACTTGCAAGTTGTTGTAACTACAGATGGGCAAAGCACCGGGTTTAAACCCGGTGCTTTGGTAAAAACCCAATAAACACCCATAAACTCCCATAATCACCCAAAAAAATAGGTTTTTACGTATTTTTTTGAAAATATGTAAGTAATACCAATAAATTATTTTTATAAATTGTATTGATCAATTCTACAATATTAAATAAAACGTTAACTAATAATATTTCAGGAAATTTTAAAAATCTATATATAATAAAATGAAAGTAATTAATTTTCAGTGTTTTCATGTTGCAGTTGATCAACATGTTGGCCTTTTGCTTCCCGTAGATACTTTAAAATTTCTTCATAACACCTCGTTCGCACACATGGCCGTATATATTTAAATTCTTGAGCCACTAACAGTCCGAAATACTCATTTCTTTTATCCTCTTCTCCATAAATTAAGCATTTAGAACAGTTTGTTTCTTCTTTCAGTAAATTTTCTTTTACTTTATCCTCGTTTTTTTTCTTTGTTGCGACGACGCTGGGTAAATCATCTGGACACTGGGTCTCACTATCGCCAAATATATTTGGAGATCGGCTTCGGCTACGGCTTGGCAGACATTTTTTTCTTTCTACAATTTTAAATTAAATTTATTAGAATAAATGCTTCGAACACACGCGATCTAAGTACCTTTTGTGTTTATTATACCTTACCTACCTAGGTATAAAAAGAGTACTTACGTAGATTTTCTTTTATTAACTGTTTTATACGAAGATCTTGATCTCTCAAATTAGCATCCATTTTACTTCCAGTGATTATCAACTAAATTAATAATCCACAAAGTATTAAATAACGTTTTTATGAAATATTTAGCACAAAAACAATACCCTTTAAATATCGATCGTCAGTAACTGTGGCTGACTTACCTATATTCTAGCAAGCAGGACTGCCAGATGTGAAGGGGAAATCCCCAATAAATTGTTGCATGTGACTGATGATGTGAGCATGTTCGTTTCATAATAAAAATGTTGCCAGGTAACCAAAAAGTCGTATGTTTTTGTGCGAATTACGATCATAATCTTTACGATCGTACATTAAAAAATAGACAAATAATAGTATGAGTACGATTTAAATCGTATATCTGTCAACCCTGCTAGCAAGACAGCGACAAAATCACGTTGCATAACAATGTAGCCCAAGCTTATATCTTATGAAATATACGGAAGAGATACGGACTTAGAAAAAACAGAAATGTTGTTCTTTGTGGAAGTCATTGATGAAATTCTATGTATTTTAGCCCGCAAACTTTCTTCAAACAAAAACAGCGCCATCTAGTATCGAGTTCTGTAATTATCTCTTTGTTTATGGATTTGAAGTAAGACCGCCACGCATGCAATACATTATGACTGGGGATTCCCCTATTCGTCGACGCTGAATATGAGGCGACGACAATCACTGTCAAACGTGTTCACTATTACTCTGACTCTGGTAACGTGACTTCCTGGTAACGTGTTAGGTAGGAAAAGCAGTAAAAAAGTGCATATTAAGGGAGCAGATTTGAAATAATATTTATACTTAACAAGAAATAATTAAAGGTAAGTGGATTTTTGAATGATACAATTATATCATGATCACTTAACAATTTTAACTTAAAATTAGATGTATTATTACAAGCTTTTATTTAGCTTGAGTTATGTAAATAAAAGTATGTAGGTATGTTCGTATGTTGATGCAATTATCCTCAATCCTCAACCGACTGGGATAAAATTTTCCATACACGTTTATTTTGGATGATAGTGCATAGTTAGCTGAGAGTCGTCATTGGATAATAATGGTGGATAGCCTAAGATGTGTACTAGATATTTATTTTTAACATAATATGCGTAAGTACCTAATCGAATTAAAGAAGTTGCTGAGAAAAATACAGAACAATACGATAATAAACTAGCGTCTGCGTTTAATCCTCCGAGGAGATGTAATTTTACAAAGGTTTTTTGTATTTATTTTATTATTTTTTTAATAAATTTATTGTAAATAACAAGAAATAATCATTGTAAAAAAATAGGCACTCTATTGTTGAATTTTCGTCAGACCAACTAATCATCGTTCATTTTTTTAGGTTCAATGGGGAGACCTAAAGATTTACGCATATGGGAGCACTACCGTACTTTACCAAACAAGTCTGTTTCTTGCAAGCTTTGTAATAAGGTCTACAAATTCAGTAATGCTGCCAAAATGCTTCAACATCTTATCACTTGTCCAAAATCTCCAGAAACATTAAAAGACTCTATGAAACTTATAAAAGATAGCTCGTCCAAAACCAAAATGTCTGGACTGTCAGAGATAGAGACAAATGATTCTTTTATAAGCCCCTCGTCGTCTGCTAACACTACAATAAATGCTGAGTTTCAAGACACCGATGATCATATAAAAACAGAATTAGCGAGAGCTATATTTGTAACAGGGACGCCATTATCGATGGTGCAACATCCTTTATGGATACAATTTTTCGAAAAATTGCAACCAAAATTTAAAATACCTTCACGTAAAGCTTTAGCGACAAAATACTTAGATAAAATATATAGAGAAATGCGTTTTGAGTTAAATGAGGAACTAAATGCTTGTAGTTACTTACACCTTCAGTGCGATGGCTGGTCTAATTTAAGAAATGAAGGAATAATAAACTTTCTTATATCAAAACCTCAACCTGCATACGTTAAAAGTTTGAATACAGAAAGTAATCCTCACACTAGTGAATACCTTAGCCAAGAAGTTGAAAAAGTAATGAAAGTGTATGGAGCAAATAAGTTTCTTGTACTTATTGGCGATAACGCTAGAAATATACAAAAGGCATTCGAATTAACAAAACTCAAATATCCACATGTTGTTCCTCTCGGTTGCTGTGCACATATCCTTAACTTGTTGTGCCAAGATATTGTAAAGATACAAGAAGTAACTGTGTTTATTATGCAAGCCATAAATATAATAAAAACTGTTAAAAGGAGTCAACGATTAAGTTCCTTGTTGATAAAATCAAGGCAGGGTGAAGATTCTACACAAACACTAAAATTGCCTTGTGCTACAAGATGGGGAAGTCATGTTACTTCGTTAAAAAGTTTGAAAGCAAATAAGATAGCTTTGCAAATATTAACAGTTAGAGAAGATGTGGTAATTTCAAGAGATATTAAAGATTTAATTCTAAGTGATGATTTCTGGACGAAGACAGGGGAATGTATAAGTATTTTGGAACCAGTCACTGAAAGCATATTTTACTTAGAGAGCGACCAGAATCGTTTGCATCGCACATACATTACATTTAGAGATGTACAAGCTAAGATACGTTTTGCATTAAATGAGATTTCGACATTGAGCGAAGAAAGCAAACAGCAGATTCTAACATCAGTATCTTCAAGATGCAATATGGCAATGAGGCCAATACATTTTGCAGCATATATTCTAGACCCCAGGACTCTAGGAGTCGAACTTACTCAAGAGGAAGAACTTAAGGGTATGGAGTTTATCTACAATTTAAGCCAACACTTAAGTTTGTCAAATGTAATGGCAGATTTGGCGTGTTATAAAGCTAAAGAAAACTTTTGGGCCAGAGGATTTGTATGGAGCTCATTAGATAGCATTGAGCCCCTAATATGGTGGAAAGGTATTTGTGGTTCCACTGAGTTAAGCAAAGTAGCGATTCGTATTCTATCAGCTCCCTGTACTTCGGCAGCCACTGAGCGTTCCTTTAGTATCCAAGGCTACATACATAATAACAAAAGAAATCGACTTACAACTGAAAGAACTGAAAAAATTTCATTCATTTGTTATAACTGGAATCTTAAACATAAAGCTGAATGCGAGGACATTCAGTTTAATGAAGAAAATACCTTAGAAGCTTTCATTGAGCAAGTAAATGAACATAACAGTTTAGACGAAATAGAGCCTATCGAACCTATACAATTCATCGCTTGTAATAACTCTGAATCTGACAGTGATTGACTGTAGTTTTACATTTTACTTTCATCTCTTTCTTAATAAACTCAAAATCAAATTAAAAGTTTTTTATTCTGTAGGCTGCATAATAATATTGTCTATGTCCAGTATAGTGGACGTCTTGCGGCTGAGATGACGATGATGAAGTACAAAATCATAAACACCCAAAAATTTGGGTGTTTATGGGGTTTAAACCCAATAAACCCAAAACACCCGGTTTTTACCCACCAGACTTTAAACCCACCCAGGTGGATTGCCCATCTCTAGTTGTAACGCGGATATAGAATGCTTATCAACGTTTATTCAGGTAGTTACGAGTACCTACTGTAAACTTATTTGCACTATACTATTTTTTTTTTGCAAAAAACGTTAACATTCAAACAGAATTGAAGATCTTAGATTATATAGATAGAGTGTTTTCATAGAAATGCTTGCGCGCGCCTTTGGGGACATTTGTTTTAGGCAGTAACTTAAAATAATTGGTTTGCTTGTTAAGCAAACTACTCACTGAGATATTTATTGCCTTTTTGCATTACTGTAGTACACATATTTCATTTTCACATATTATTATGTAAAAATGTTCATATCGCCCTTTTGTTAAACATTATTTATTTTTTTCTGTTACTATTGTTACAATTTATCAGAGGAAGAGTTTGTACAAAAGTCGATTGCTTGGGTACCTCTGTCCCATTCGTGTTTCAACCGTGAAGCAGTTGTGTTTGTATGATTGTGTTTCGGTTTGAAAGGTGGGATATGGCGTGAATTTACTGGTTACAGAGGAATAACACCTGAGTCCTCAGGAATGGCAACGCATGGGGGGTATCATGTGCGAAACAGTATACTCTGTTATGCCTATGGTACTGCTCATGTCTATAGGCGACGGTTACCACTTTCCATCAGGGGGACCGTCAGCTTGTTTGCCATTCTATGTTGTATAAAAAAAAAAAACAATTTTTATGTATCTCTTTATGCAAATTAAGAGTTTATCCATTTATTTATTTAATAGTACATGTATGTGTACATGGCGGACTTAATGCTAATAAAATATTCTCTCCCAGTCAACCATAGGGAAGTGCCAGAGTACACGAATGCGATACTAGTAACAATTGATATATATACATACTAAAATTACATATATATAAACAAATAAATATATATGAATAACAAATATACTTACACATATATGATATACCTATACTATATTATACACGAATTTGGGAATAATATATAGCACTTACAGCTCGAATAAAGCATAAAAGTAAACATATACACGTTTTTCTTGAAAGAAGGTTTAGTTGAGAGCCTTATGGATTATCTGTCTTATACAAGTATCCCTTTAGAAAAATCTGATATTATTCAAAGATACATCGTCATATCAGTCTTTAGCAGCCCGCTGCTTAACATAAGCCTGCTCCTTGGATTTGCCACTAATTTCCACGCTTCGCAGGCGGATTGGCAACCGCAGTTAGGCTTTGGAGATGTTTTAAGAGAGACACTGTTGCCCATCCCTCGTTCTCCCTTTGTCGCCTCTTTCTACAACCACGGGAAAGGAAGCCTGGCCTATTCAATGCCGAGACCACACGCTGTTTAAAGATTACATTAATAGATTTAAATTGTCTTATTTCAGGTACACGTTGATAGCATACTATGATATGTACACTCAAATATATACTTCCACCAAGATCTGGATACAGCTGCTCCTGATATGGGTCGTCTCCTTCGGTTTAATGGTGAGTCAACTCTCATACCATAAATACAAAACTTTTAAAGCCCCCTAAAATCATGGCTAATATTATGTTTTTAGATTATATAGAGAGAGAGTATAGCTGATAGAGATACCAGATACCAGAGGGAAACTTTGCACAAAAGTCAATTGCTTGGCCACCTCTGTCCCATGCGTGTTTCTACCGTGAAGCAGTTGTGTTTGCATGACTGTATTTCGGTTTGAAGGGTGGGATATGGCGTGAATTTACAAGATACAGAGGAATTACATCTGAGTCCTCAGGTATGGCAGCGCATGGGGGGCATCATGGGCGAAACAGTATACTCTGTTATGTCCATAGTACTGCTCATATCTATAGGTGACGGTTACCACTTTCCATCAGGTGGGCCGTCAACTTGTTTGCCATTCTAAGTTGTATAAAAAAAAAAGTGTCTCCATAGAAACGCTTCGAGAAAAACGGATCAACTTTTTCATACAATTTTCCGTGATAAATAGTTATGAGTGATTCCATTATAACTTCTATATTTATTTTGTCTTATAATTTCTACATCTTTTTAATACGTAAACACTCATGTTATTTATTAAATAATACGTCAAGATACATTGTATGCGTAAGTATATTGAACACTGATAAAAAAAACAAGTCAGCTAATTTGACAATTAGCTGTCAAAAATTCGACCAGTTTTTGAGGCTCGATGCTCATATATTATATTATATCTATTATAAAATATCATATATGCTTCACCGTTTCCCGGCATAGAATAGGCCCCTTCTATTCTCGTAAGTGTCGTTAGAGGCGACTAAGGAGCTCTTAAAACATCTCCAAGGCCTATCTGCAGTTACCAACCCGCCTGCCAAGTTTTTTTTTTTTTATACAACTTAGAATGGCAAACAAGCCTCCACCCAAGCAATCGACTTTTGTACAAAGTCTCCCTCTGGTAAGTGTGGCAACTACTGGCAAAATCACCCCAATAGAATAAGGCCTATGTTCAGCATTGGACAGTTAACGGCTTAAATATTTAAAAAATTTGCTAATTTAGTATATAAACTACCCGTGAACCTGACTTCGTTCAAATCCATTCAGTAATTTTTGCACAAAAGAGTAACAAACATCCAATCGTTCGTCCTTTGGCGTATTATATTAATAGGATTTCGTGGAAATTCCTTTTTTTTTAAACAATAATAACACACAATGACCGTAGAACACTGAACTGAACACTTCAAAATGTACGTTCGTGGAAACATTAGATTACATATAACGACATTCATTCATACATAAAATGTAATGATACACAGACGGCGGGCTGTATCCGTTAATAAACAAATAAACGGCTACGGAGGAAACTGGAATTAGTTCATTGCACTTCCATATTTATAATTCCTACCTAATTGTTCCGAATTAGGGAACATCCTCTACACTACGGCTAATGGTAGCGGGCTGGTCAAGTTATGAGCGGTAGCGAATCGGAGCTCTCGGTTTGAAGAGTCGGATATGGCGTGAATTTACTGGGTACAGAGAAATAACACCTGAGTTCTCAGGAATGGCAACCCCCCATGCGTTACAAACAGTATACTCTGTCCATGGTACTGCTCATGTCTATAGGCAACGGTTACTACTTTCTATCAAGTGGGCCGTCAGCTTGTTTGCCATTCTAAGTTGCATAAAAAAAAAATTGGGAGCTTAGCATTATATGGGTTGAAGACGAAGATCTTTAACCAGTGCGTGTCGCCACTGATGACTTGTGGTACCGAAACGTGGTCCTACACGATTGCCCGTATGCAAAAGCTACAAGTTACTCAGCGGGATGATGGAAAGTGGTAACCGTCGCCTATAGACATGAGCAGTACCATGGACATAACAGAGTATACTTTTTCGCCCATGATACCCCCCATGCGTTGCCATACCTGAGGATTCAGGTTTTATTCCTCCGTATCCAGTAAATTCACGCCATATCCCACCCTTCAAACCGAAACACAGCCATGCAAACACAACTGCTTCACGGTTGAAACACGAATGGGACAGAGGACTGTCTTATGAACGGTTATTCGTTTATTTATATTTTCATATAGTCCTACGTCATTTAAAACATAACTCCAATAGTTTTTTTTTTAATTCAACAAGCCGTAAGTTTCTGCTTTAACACCCATAACAAATCATCACTCATGCCTTTAAACTATAAAATAAATGTGAGCCATTGTTCTCGAGCGTCAAATTTTCCGTATTTTAACGAACACTATTAAGTAGTAAGTACCACGGGGCAATTACATGGTTTTATGGACTCGTAGCAGTTTAGTCTACTTTGGTTCAATTGTCGATCCACACAAATTAGGGTTGTCACATTATCAACATTTGATTTACGCTTTAAAATCTATGGGCATGTTTGGAATATTGGAATGTAATAAAACTAATTATTAGAATTCCTTGTCCAGATTATTCAGGGATACGGAATGATTACTGCAAAAATCATCAGGGTTTTATCCCGTTTTGTCAAGTCTATAACTGTATTTCTACGTAAACGAAACTCTTATATTTATCACAAATAGAAAAAAAAATATATTGGATTTACAACGAGACGGAATCACTGTAAACTCAGAACATTTCACCTAATCACCTTAGTCTTGAAGCGTCTCTCATGCAGGAACCATACAATATAGTTGCATTAAGCATATACGTTTAAAAAAATCAAGACATTTATGTCATCACGGTAGAGTCCAACTTACTTTTTTTGTTAGGGAAAAGTTACATTGGCAACCCTAATAGAAGTGCATCACAGTCGATGCCTAACGACACACGCAGGTCTATTATCGCCAGTTGCATTATTCATTTGGCCGTATGCCGGTGGTCCCTAGTAGTTATACCACAGATATTAATTTACATAGATGAACCACGTGCATGTTCTTAGCGATAAAATTTTTGCCCAATTAGACCCAATAAAGCCTATTGGACTCTGGATACATTTCTATTCGGATACATGAATGGATATATTTTATTTTTATTATGCAACATCGGAAATATATGAATATAAATGCATTAGATAAACTGTTGAAATTATATTAAATTGAAATTCTTACATTTTTTTTATACAACTTAGAATGGCAAACAAGCTGACAGCCTACCTGATGGAAAGTGGTAATCGTCGCCTATAGACATGAGCCGTACCATGGACATAACATACTGTTTTGCCCATGATATGCCTCATGCGTTGCCATTCCTGAGGACTGCAAATTCACTGCTATATCCCACCCTTCAAACCGAAACACAGCCTTGCAAATACAACTGCTTCACGGTACACATACGAATGGGACAGAGTTGCTCCAGCGAACGACTTTTGTACAAAGTCTCTCTCTGGTCTTCCTACCTCTCCCTCCCTCCTTACATAACATTTATGTCAACAAAATCTTAGAGAATTAACAAAAAGATTGTTAAATCTTCGAAATAATTATTTACAAGAAAAGGTTTGCTATCTATAAATAGTTTTCAACCGACTTCAAAGAAGGACGTTCTCAATTCGGTTTTTTTTTATATTACCTCATAACTACGTCAAATGTAAACCGATCCAGAAAATTCTTTTTTTATCTAAAAATATATCTGTTCTAAAGAAGCTTTATCAAAATCGATTTAATCGATTTAATTCGAAATAACTGGTTTTGACACAATTGAATTTATTTGTAAAATCAATTTAGCATAGTGTCACATAATTATTTTTATTTTTATATGCAAGATAGCTGCGGTTTATTAAAACGTTATACTTATTACCAATCACTTTATTAGCACAACAACAACAAAACATTTTATATCGGATCGAAGGCAGAAACAGAGGGCCTACCACGAAATATTTTCCGAAATTTCGGGGACGAACGAAATAGAAATTTCATGTTAAAATTACATAATACATGCAGTTTAAAATTATTAAAAATATTAAAATATCGTTCCTCTGGACTATTAGGATAGGATTTATGATGAATGAAACATTAAGCCCCATTTACAGAGTCGATTTAGGTACGAACAAAAACACGAAATTGAGCCCGAAAATTCGGAGTTTCATTTCATGATAGGCCCCCAGAGCAGCGCTAACTGATGTTTGACGTGACTTGACATAACAGATTATAAGATTACTGTACGACCACACACTACGCTGATAATCTATAAAGCTACAAGTACCTATCTAGTTTAGCAATGGAATGCCTGACGACGCAATTATATTAACCCTTCTTTGCATAATGATTGAAATTTCCATCATAACACTGAATGCCCAAAAGTTATATAAAAAACAAGTTCACTTTAAGTTGATCGTGTCTGGTTACCTTTTAATGACCATTGCAGAAAACATTATTTTATGTCAATATATATATATATATATATATATATATATATATATATATATATATATATATTTTTTTTTTTAACCATCTTTTCTTTAATTTTGAACATGAATTATACCACCTTGATTTATTTTACCAATAAAAAAATCTGCAAAGAAGGGTTAATTTGAGGCCTATAAAATTAAAAGGCAGTTAAACGTTAAATCGATTACATTTTCACTCTGTACTCGAATATAGAGGGAGTTCTGTTAATTAAAATTCAAATTATTATTAATATTCTATTTTTTTTTTTCAATCTAATTAAAAATATACAATATCGTTCCATATCCCTGACAAAATATTAGTTTTTGTAGTTTCCTAAAAATTTTACAGACTTGGATTTAGATGTATTTGATTTTATACGGCTCAAATTAAGATAATTGCGTCGTCTAACTCTATCTATGTCTGTGGACGATTGCTACCGGATATACTTACCTATATTAATTAACACATATTTGTCGTGCTGATTACTATTATGAAGTTGTTATTTTTAGAATAATACATACATACATACATATCTGTCACGCCTGTCTCCCATTAGGGTAGGCAGAAACAATGGAACGCCAAACGCTTCGATTTAAACAAACCTCTTTCGCTTCCTCCACATTCATCAATCTTTTCATACACGCTCGCCGGTTACGGGTACTTTTAATTTGGCCCTTCTTCAGCACGTCGCCTATTTAGTCGACATACGTCCGTCTAGGGCGGCCCCTACCGACATCTCCATTCATTCTTGCTCCATAAATCTCTTTCTTCTATTCTCTTTTAGAATAATGTAATGCGAATTGTAAGTATGCAAAGAATTTGTCGCCTTTTTCTATTGTTTCGGAGACTGTCAAAATCTTTATCAAATAACTCTTTAAATATAAATACAAAAAATCTGGTCAATTCTGACAATATAAATTTAACATATTCATGTTAAATTTTTTTTAAATGGGTAATAATTGAATGGTAACCCCACCCGCGCTATCGGTATACACCGGCGGGGCACCAGTGAAGGATGATAGGTGAGGATTAAGCAGGTCCGTTAGCCCATTGTCACGAATTCGACAAGAATTGTTCACGATGGTTTCCAGGGGGAAACACGTGGAGGTCGACCTAATAAGGCATATTGCTAGCAATGGGGCTGTCAAACTCCATTGCTAACAATCCCCCTCCCCTCAATATGTTAGGTTAGGTATCCCCTGGAGACTACATCCATCCACTTTTTGCTTTGTATTGTATATTTATTCTATAACAATTATCACAGATCACGGATACCACCAACAAATGCATTCCCAAGGGATTGTTAGTAATGCAGACTACCAGTCCCATTGCTAGCAATATACCCCGTCAGATCGACCTCCACATGGTCCCCCCTAGAAACCATCGTGCTGAATTCCAGATGAATATCACGATAGACTAACTGACCTGCCTTTTCATTCTCACCTATCATCCCTCACTGGTGCCCCGCCAGCGTATACCATTCGCGCAGACGGGGTTATCATTCCATTATCATCGATTAAAAAAATATGCATTCCTAAATAGGTTTGACGTCAAGCAGGCTCATAAAACTAAAAGCCGAAACATATTGACTCCAAAATGTATATAATTGGGACAATGACAAGGAAATAATGATGACGACATCGGAAACATAGGATCGTTAGTTTATAATTAGCCTCTATAACTAATATGTTTTAAGGGGGAGGGGGTGTCAGTAATGCGATCTACCAGTCCCATTGCTACCAATATCAATGTCAGGTCGATCTCCCCGTCCTAGAAACCATCGTGCCTTTTTTTTATACAACTTAGAATAGCAAACAAGCCGATGGCCCACCTGATGGTAAGTGGTAACCGTCGCCGATAGACATGAACTGTACCGTGGACATAACGTAGTATGCTGAACTCGAAGTGTATTCACCACGGTAGGCTAACTGACCTGCCATTTTATTTGCACGTGTCAAAATTAAATATTAAATAACTGTAAGGTAATACATTTATATAGTAATTTAATTACGTAATTATAACCTTACATGGTATATGTATATAATATTATACATTCTTTAGCAATATAAAGGTTCTAAGCCTCTTAATGATAAATAGAAATGAAGCACAAGTTTTCACAGTTCATTTAATTTAGATATCATACTATTAAATCATATATTTACTTATTTTACTTTGTATTTGATATATAACAAATAATATAACATAAATACCCAACTTCTGTTAATCCATTGACACTTATTTAAATATAGCTTCTTTAGGACTTCCATCAACAATAATTGTGATATATTTTATATAATGACCACGTGGTTCACTATACTTGTTCACTCTCGATACGGCAGGGAGCTCCGCTCTGTTCAACGGTTGGACAAGAAGTAGTGCCTCCCCACCCAAGTAACAGTCTTTTATATCTACAGGACCGAATTCGAGTGAACAAGTCAGTGAGACCACGTGTTCTTACAATTTCATTACTTTTTATTCAAGTATTATGACAAATAATTATAAAATTAATTAAAATATAAATTAGTGTTCTATATACATTACAAGAATAATTTATTACCAAATTTGATATAATAACAATTTTAACGTTATATTATATTTAAAGTAGTTAGTTTGATTTTTATTAATAAATGTAGGTGCACATTTTGACACTAGATGTTTAAGAAAATTAATATAATTTAAAATAAATATCTAACACACGTATTGCTCATTGGTGCCCCGCCAGTGTATATCTACTGGTTTTTTTTTAATTGGTGATAATGGAATAGTAAACCCACCCGCGCTATCGGTGTACACCGGCGGGGCACCAGTGAAGGATGATAGGTGAGGATGAAGCAGGTCAGTTAGCCCATCGTGACGAATTCAACAATGATTGTTCACGATGGTTTTCAGGCGGAACCACGTGGAGGTCGACCTAATAGGGTGTATTGCTAGCAATGGGGCTGTCAAACTCCATTGGTAACAATCCCTTTCCCCCCAAAGTAGTCTACGACTATGACGACGTATATATATATATATATATATATATTATACGTCGTATAAGTATCAGTACAATTTGAAATATTGACCTAATATAAACATAATTTAATATCAATAATACTGACGCAGTGGTTACTAGATAAATTGATAGACTCTTAATTAAGAGGTCAACGCCATTACAAATAGTTGCCAGTGATCTAAATTAACAATCACAAACCTATTGAATGTATTTATTTATTTATTTAACCCTTTATTACACCAAAAACTTAAAAATAAACAATGACATATTAACAATTCCATTAAAATACAGTAGCATGGAGTACAGATCAAAATATACGAGTACATATAAAGGTACAAAAGGCGGTCTTGTCGCTAGGGCAATCTCTTACAGGGTACCCCAAGGGTTGTCTGGAAGAGATTGCTTAGCGATAAGGCCGCCTTTTGTATCACTTCTCATTAATATTTACTGTATTTGTTATCTCTCTTTTTACTTGGTGCAATAAAGTGTAAATAAATAAACCTTTGGCTAAAGGTGAACAGATAGAAGTGGGTAGGTGGCGCAAGAGTGTATTAATATTTTTTACATATAATGCACAAAAACATTATATACATATTGTTTATTAGACTACTTATTATAACAAATAATATATACTACATATACATACACATTTTTTTTTTATGGGTGAAAATGGTATGGTAACCCCGCCTGCGCTAACGGGATAAGCTGGCGGAGCACCAGTGAAGGGTGATAGATGAGAATGACAACAGGCCAGTTAGCCCATCATGATGAATTCATCAGGAATTAACCATGATAGTTTCCAGGGGGAACCGCGAGGAGGTCGACCTGGTTGGGTATATTGCTAGCAATGGGATTCTCAGTCTCCATTACTAACAATCCCTTCCCCCCCTACATACACATATTAGTACATTACTGCAGCGGCCAGCAACTGAGGCATTGATGGACGAACGTGCAAGTAAATATAAAACGAACAAACGTGCAAGTAAATATAAAAAAAAACCTACTTTTTAAGTGGGTTGAGAGGGACAGAAGCAATTGTTTGTCCCGTTCAGCCAACATAACACGATCTCGTGAATGAAATAGCATGTAGAGACTGGTAACTGTATTTTTTTTCTATAATTTCCAGGTCCCCCCACTGCTGGGCGTGTGGGGCCAACTGGGTTTCGACCCTAAAACGTTCTCGTGCACTATTCTACCGAAAAACTCCAAATCCCCGAAGAAGTACCTGTTCGTTTTCGGTTTTGCGTTGCCGTGCCTGGTCATCATCGTGTCCTACTCGTGCATATACTGGCGGGTAAGGGAGAGCAAGAGGAAGCTGGAGGGGCGCAGGTGTGTATGTGGGTGAGAATCGACTCGTTGTCTATGTGTGCTCACTGGGGTTGGTATACATGCACATGAGTTGTGACCATTATGTGTTATATATATATATATATGAATTCTTTTATCACTTTTTACTGTATATGTCTGTTGTTATTTGGGTGCTGTAACTAATGCAAATAAATTATCTATTTATCTATCTATCACATAAGCTTTTTCTCTTAATTTGTTTTTAAATGCACTTTTTATATTGAAAATATCTTAAATAATATATAATTATTTATAATTATAAATGCTTACACAATCAACATTATATCAACAAAGTTTTATTATGCAATTCTTTTATTCATTATTGTACACATACGGTTATTGAAATGTAAAAACAAACATAATAGTGCACAAGGGCAAGTTTATCTCCAATAGAGAGATTTCTTCCAGCAAACCCAATATGAGAAAAGTGACAGTTCATTAGTAGTTATAGTCATACATGTGTACCGATCGACTTAAATGTTATAGTTACAAATAAATAAATAAAATATCTTTACAATTGAAAAGACCAATAGGTATAAATAAATAAATATGTAAATAATAATAAAAATAGATAGATATATATTACATATAATACACAAATATAATAAGTACGTACATCAGCATTGTGAGAGGTAATAATTCTTCAGACGTGATTTGAAAATCCCAATGCTTGGGCTATTTCTAATTTCATGAGGCAGTGTGTTCCATAATCTAATTGCAGCCACAACAAAAGAGTCTGAATACGTTTGACCAGAATTAATCGGAGTTCGCAATAAAGAACGATTAAGAGTCCTAGTATTGCTTTTCGCTGAATACAGAAAGTTAAATCGCTCACGAAGATATGTTGGTGCAACGGGATTATGCAGGATATTATAAAGAAAAGAGAGTATATCATCACCTCTATGGCAAATTTAAGAATCTGCAGTTTTTTCAGATTTGACATTTCTTTAAAAATCTACATTTTGCGTCATACTAGTTATTGTGGCTTATTTTCAAATTTCTATCTCTAACGGTTAAAGAAATCGAGTAGCTCCAATCTCCATATTTTTGTGATATACCCAAAGTAAACTTACTTAACATATTTTTACAGTATTTTCTATAATAAACACTTTAATTTGAAAATTTCAATAATTATTTTATCAATTTTTCAATCCTAATTTAGTTACTTTACATGAATGATTGCTATAACGTTGTTATTTAAACTGAAGTTCTCTCCAAAACACGTGATTTATACCTTGGTATATTTACGAAAGTGGCACTTTCGTTGATTTGCTGTTGTATAACTCAATACCTAGAAACTCTCATGTATGAAGGTGCAAAGTGACGAATATGCATTCATTTCTGATACTTGTAATATAATAATAATTAATTAAGCGCATTCAATAAAAAACAGGATTTTAAAACTAAAATGTTAGCACGATCTTTTACAGTAGTCTTCTATCAAAAGTTATTTGCATTCTAATGTTACAAAACGTTCCCCTGTAAAATGTATCTTTTTCAGTTTCGTAAGTTTACCATAAAGGTGACGATATGTAGATTAAGCAATAAAGAATTAATAAATAAATAACCTATCCACAACTAAATAGAAGCTTTGCCCTTATTCTATTGACTTCATTCGCGTATTAATCACGACCTCCGCAGTGCAGTGGTGGTAGAGTATCGCTACAGTTTTATTAGCACATATATGGTATACATGGAGGGTATCATGGGCGAGACAGTATACTCTGTTATGCCCATGGTACTGCTCATGTCTATAGGCGACGGTTACCACTTTCCATCAGGTGGGCCGTCAGCTTGTTTGCTATTCTAAGTTGTATAAAAACAAAAAAAATCCAGCAAGAACTCCTAAATATTTGCTGAAATAAATAATCTCGATAAATGTTAATATTGTTTTAGCCGTTAACTGTCCACTGCTGGCCATAAGCCATCCCCATAAGAGGAGTTTTGCCAGTAGTTGCCACGCTTGGCAGGCGAGTTGGTAACCGCAGTTGGGCTTTTACAGATGTTTTAATGGGGACGTTGCTGTCCATCCCTCGCCCTCCCTTAGTCGCCTCTTACAACACCTACTGGAAAGGAAGGAGTAGCCCATTCTATGCCGGAACCACACGGCGTAAATATTAAGTAAAAAATAAAAATTAAATGTAAAGTATTAATTTTTTTTACAGCAAATTAAGTGGCCAAACAGCGAAGGAGAAAGAAGAAGACTCGCGCCTCACAACTCTAATGCTGACCATCTTCCTCTGCTTCCTCGCCTGTTTCCTGCCTCTGATGATTATGAATGTCGCCGACGATGGCATAACGTACCCTTGGCTTCACATAATAGCGTCCATTTTAGCTTGGGCATCCAGTGTTATCAATCCACTTATATACGCAGCAACGAATCGACAGTACCGCGCTGCGTACGGGAACTTGTTGAAATTTTGCAAAAACAATCCGGTGGCTCGAAGGACCACGTGGGGCAGTAGAACTGTGGGACAATCGTCAAATTCGCCGCAGTACGGTGAGAAAGAGAAGAGGAACCACCATAAAGAGCCAGCGAGATTATGAATAAGTGATTTCAAGTTATGAACGATGTGATTTGATAATTCTAATAAGAATGGACCCCAATTTGAGTATATGATTGTTCTTAAAAAGTAAACATTGGGACTAAAATAAAAAAAAAATGTGATTTATGATCTGTGACTATGATACACGTGCGGTCCAACAGAAGTTGTAAATTAAAATTGAACTTGCCTAAAATAGGCGTAGATATTTTATTAAAAGTTGTTTAAAGTGGTACAGCAGTCATTGATATTGTAACTTATAAATCTAGTTAATTACACATTATTTATATACGGAACAATCTTTAAAGGAAGTCACTGTAATTATCTGAGGTGTATTCATCCATAATATTAAATGAAAATAAAAAAAAAAAACTATAGCTGCAAATAACGCCCATAGACAACATATCTAGCAAGCTAGCAGTACGCGCAAGCGCCGTAAACGCTTTTATACATAAAATTGTCACTACACAAGTCACGTGACTTGTGACGTGGCCAGAAATTAAAGATAGTACCTGCGGATGTGGCTAATATATGCAGTGTAATATTAAAAAAAAAAACAATTTACATATTAAAATTATGTACAAATTTTTTATCGTACATAATATACATGACATACTTAATATGGGTGCCACAAAATTTAAATGTTTTACAATATTTATATTTTTAATCTATGTTCTTTGCCACTATAATTTTCTTTCAAATAATTACAGTAATTTCCATTAAAGATTTTATTATAATAATCACTTATTTCGTTATTTTTACATTTATATTTTGTTAGATATAATAACTGTTTTGTATTGCATTTATTTCGCATAATTATTTGATTCCTCTAGTGTGAAGATCTCCGTTTGACTATATAACGATACTCAATTGTCATTGTTACTAATTCCATGTAAATAATATGTCAATATTGTATATGTGATTGTCTACTTAATAATGTATACCATAAAACATAACCAAAGCTCTATATGATATAATAATTAAGTTATTTATAAACCGCTTTTATATTCGTACTAAATAATTATATAGGAGAATTTATATTCATATAATAATTGTAATAGAAAATTTGCATTCCGTTAATTTAAATTAATATTATATTCAATTGTAAAAATACGTATGACATTTGTAAAACGTCGTTTGTAATGACGAAATATGGTTATATATTTATTATTTTTAGAAACACTAATGAAGATTTTCGGTTCTCTTTGATTACCCTATAAAAGGTTTGGCGTAATTATATGTATTTTTATACTTAATATGCACTTCGCCTTTTTCCTATGAGGTAAGCAGATGTTATAAAAATTATGGATATTTAAAATATAAATTAGTCCTTATTATATATATATCATTAATATAACTAAAACAATTTACAAATTAAAAGATTGCAAATGTACCTACAATGATTTACCACGTTCATCGCATTATTAGGTAAATAAAAAAAAATACTCGAATCGATGCTACTATAGATAAAAATTTGCGCTAACCTCCTATCCATTGTTAAAAAGTTTAAAACTTACTAAAATTAGAAAAAAAAAAGTTTATTTTCTGACTTTCAATATAAGTATGATATTTTTTTTTTTTCATTCTTATGAAGACTGATTCACAAAAGTCAATTAGGATAATTATGAATCTATTTAGTATACCTATTTAGTTATAATACTTATGGAAAATTAGATAGTTTTTTTGTTACAACGGCTCGAGATATTCTCACATAGCGTACCATAGACATAAGTATATTTAAGGAATACTTTTTAGGTTTATTGTAATAAAAAAAATTAAACGTGTAAATTGCGTAGCACCGTACGGTTTTTAAAATAGATATTAATCTTTGTTTTTTAATATCGTAAACGTCTGTTGTCATGTTGACTTAGTGGAACTGGCCAACTATTTGTCGTGATTTATTTAATATACTTGAATAGAAGTATTTACCTGAAATTGAGGATTCAAGTGCCACATTTACTAAAAATAAACATTAAAACCGCTAGGAACTATTGATATCTACATTTCCTATATATAAAGTGAATATTTAAAATTTGCTATTGGTACCTATTAATCAAATCATTCATTAATCAAAAGGGTAATTATAATCTGTGGTCATAATGAACAAAATTAAACATAATATATGGACCGCGAAACTCTAAAATTAAAGAATTTCAATAGTACACAAGTTTTGTTTTCATTGTATATTTACATTTACTATTTTTTTTATGTCAGTCTATATCTATAACGATGTCTAATTACTTTATTAACAATTTGTTACTTATTCCAAATCACAATTTTAGAAATCACATCACGGTAACGAATTGGTCACATTCGAATTCATGCAAATTGGATAATTATTTTATTTGAAAGTAAGCATATCGTTAAATATTGCGATTGAGGAAAAAACAAGTTTTGTGAATGTGCTAAATTTAACGGTTTTGAAACATTTTTAAATACAATTGGAGTGGCGACAATTTAAAAATAAAAAACCATAGACAAAATAAATATGTAACAGAAATAAAGCTTGTTGAATAAATGCCTGCGTATTGTTACTGCGCAAATATGTAAATAATTCTTATTTCTCCGTTTACCAATATCTATTCTATAATATAACGCAAAAACTAATAGATATCTTCTAGCTTCGATATCATACGGTTTATACTACTTAGCAATTTAATTTTATCTATCCTATTAAAGAGTTGCGCTCTTGTCGGTGGAGCTCTTGCTACGCACTACGATTTTCTACGAGTCTCTTCACCTCTTGATACGACATGACACCAACCTTTTTACTTCATCTGCCTGTTGTAATTATGCTTTGATAATTCGGTTATATATTTGTTTGTTTTTTGTATTTATTAAATATGCGATATCTTTGCCAATTATGAATCGATTATAATAATATTATTTTGGCTAGTAGTTAACTTGTGAAAGTGTACGAAATGGACCAAATTATATATACACGTAAGATTAATTAAAAAACTTGCTAAGAATAAAAGAAAATTTCTTGTCAAATAATTACTATCCAGAATTATTACCATATCATATTGAAGTTCTTAGCAAGAAGTTCCTTTTAAACAGTGACGGATTAACGGGGAGGTGAAAGAAGCGGTTCGCCTTGAGCCTCAGATCCATAGGGGCCACCAAACGCCACCATTTCCTTCATCCATATCCATACTCTATTTATATTTAAGTCCAATTTAAATTTCACATGCAAGATTTTAACTAAATAAACATTCATACATACTAATGTGAAGTGAATAAGAAGCTTATAAAATTATATTAAATTTGGGGCCTCATTTAGATTTTGTGCCTATGACTGGCTTAGTCCGCCGCTGTTTAAATATATTTCTATTAATAATTTAGATATACCTGTGTATAAAAAATATTGAATATCATTATTATTAGGTATATATATTTTAGGTACATTCATATTAATTGACTTACGGCCTCTATGTGTCTATGGTTAGCTACGACAAACGGAACACAGGACGATTTCTTTGTGGTTGATTCCTATTCTTAATGTAAAAGTGTTAAAAACTTTCTATTTGTAATTAGTACATACATAGAATAAATGAATAGCGGTAAACGCAATACTTCAAATAACTGGCAGTAGCTAAGTGCCTAATGGAAAGAATATAAAAAGAAAAAAATTACTGCAGAGGACCAGAGAGAGTTTAAAATAACTTCTAGTAACAAAACAAATATATTTATTTTATATAAAAAAATATTTTATTATATAGCTAGATGTCTACTTACATCTAAACAAAATGGACATAGACCTTAAAAACTGTTTTAAGTAATCATTATAAAATTATTTTTTTATAACGCATTCATACTTATGCCCTTTTTTGTAAGAGGCTTATTAAAATTGGTGCTTTCTACAAAATTAATCCAAATTTTGTTACTTGACCAAGATTTTCAACCCCCCAGTTCTGTGTAATGGTAAATATGCCAATCAACTAAAATTTATAATAACGATTTTACTTATGTAGATTAATATAAACTGAACTTCATACTTATTAAATATTTGTTATAATAATATAAACGAGAAACACGTGGCAAACTTACTGCAACACAAGATATAATTAATAATACATCTTACCAATATTAAATTAGTGTAATTATTTGTACCAATTATTATTGTTAAGCAAACCAAAGGTAAATTAAAATTTATTTATATAATGTAAACCTGTTTTTAATTATTTAAAACAATACCTTTAAAATGTCTGTCAAAAAAGGCAATACTTGTTCTCGAGAATCCATGAAAAATAATACATGAATATCACAGTATATAAAATTCTACGATCCGATTCAAAAGTTCAAAGATTTAGACGATTTGTTTTATAACAAATAAGATTTTTGTTAATTTTTATGGCTCGTTAAATTATAACAAATAAAAACTATATCTATTCATTCCTCGTATGGTGCACATAAAAAAATTTTGATATATGCATATCAAAGTTCATCTGAGAAACTAATGATAGGTATGTTTTGAAGGTGATACAGGGAAAAATACAAATTAGGTTCGTAAATATTATACCTATAAAGAAAATGAATACCTACTTTAACACTGTCTATTTATATATACCATAATTTGCTATATTTTTTTAAACAAAGCTTACAAACACACCATGCTATTACGATACAAATATGTTTTTCAATTATAATCACAATTTAATACTTAATACGTTGTTAGGCTGTATGGTTTGCCTGTGCCTTTCTACTGTGGTTAAATTAAAAATAAGTTAGTTCTGTTGTCTATGGTTCAATTGACATTGACGTTGATGTGATGTTGGTTGGTTGACGTATTACTGTATCGACTGACTTACAATGATTTACTCAGTTCAGTCAATCAATCTCATTCAGTCCATTTATTGGCAATTCGACTTTGACTTGTCTTTTAGCATTTTCCTGTGAATTAGTATAAAAATCGCCAAAAAATGGCGAAAAGGATCGCACAGAGTTCGGTAAACTGGTCGGCTTTAGCTGAAAGGGTTCCCCCTGAGCAGAGAGCTAGCCTTACAGCTTTTAAAGCGAAATCCGACGCATATCTACGAAGGTTAGCATCGCCTACTTCGTTACATAATTTAGTGTTAGTGCTTTTGGGTTATTTTCAAATTATTTTACAGAGTCTTGGCCAATCCTCCCGAGCCACCGAAGATCAACTGGGCTGTATACAAGCAAACTGTGCCAATCCCTGGCATGGTGGACAGTTTCCAAAAACAATATGAAGCACTGAAAATCCCTTACCCAACTGATACGCAAACAGTTAAGGTAGAAGCACAATGGGCTGAAGTCAGGAAAGCAATTGAAGCTTTCGTTCAGGCGTCCAATGCTAATATTGCAAAGTAAGTAAAACATAATTGTAATTTGCGAGAAAAAAAATTACTTGAATCTTGACAAAATGCAAAAATTTATAAAATATCCAATATCGCCTTACCGGCGAGATATATGTCACATAATATTAAAAAATAGTAATTGTGTAACTCCTTTTCAAAATTTGTTCAACTGAAAAAGTAGTAACCATTGTCTGGAAAAATGAAGATCATATCGTTACACCTGTAGTACCTCTCAAATTTTATCATTCCTAATTTATTATCACTCCAATTATGAAACAAGTATTTCACAGTATGAGTTGAAAGTGCTGATTAATTAATTTAAAATGGGATGGAGCAAGGTCAGACACTAATTCATGGTGGGTAGTTCTACTTTAACATACTTGCATATAGTATTATTAAAGTTTCAAATAGGAAACAAAGAAAAGTAATATTTTTAGAGAACAGAAGTTTTTGTGTCAATATTTTTCTGTCTTAAATTTTGTGTCACCAGAATTGTCTGAAATATTTAATAATTAAAATGTGTTACAGGTATGAAAAGGAAATCAACACAGTCAAGGCCCTCCTACCTTATGACCAGATGACATTGGAAGACTACCGTGATGCATACCCCAACGAAGCCTTGGACCCTATCAACAGGCCTACATTCTGGCCACATGACCCTGATGATCAACCTGGGAACTACAAAGCTGAAGCAACCCCATCTACTCACTAAGCTAAACACCATTAGGTTCCTTGATATGCCATCAAAATATGATTAACTTGTGGAATATTAATGCATTGTGATCCAGCTACATTGTACGGTAGCTGACTTTGAAGACATATCAGGGACTTCTAACAAAATTATAAATCAATTCTGTTTATTTATGTAGGAGTAAAATGCAATAAATAATACATTATGGTGTTTCAATGGTGTCTTTTACCTATGATTTAGTTCATGTGTATACATTTTATATTTCCAACTAAATGTTCCAAATATCACAAATAAATGTTCACTTCCCTTAAGGAACCCATTATATATTTTGTAAGTTTATGACCATCAATTTAGCGACTTCTGACACAAGGGTGACGAAAGCTTTGCCTAAGTGCCATTTACCAATTAACTAGTCCAATCCTCGAATAATTTGTGTTATGAGGCATCAGGCAATGAACATCTGCGAGCAAAATCCCAAACAACCAGACCCAAGTAATTTCAGAAGATTCTTTTTATTAATCAGAGCGGAATCAAACCAGAAACAGTTCCAGGTTCAACTTTTAGACAAGAGATTTCTGGATAGGCCCAGACCTGGATTTCCTGTATAATAATGGATCATACGATAATAAAGATGGATTTCGTTGCCTGGTTCCTACTAGGTATCTTTTGGTATCTCATATTCACATGATCGTAATTGATAAAAAACTAGTTATGAAATTGGCCTAATATCGTTATTTCTTTGAAATCAACCATTTTCTTGTAATAACGTGTTCCATTGCTTACTTTCAGCAAAAATGTAAACCATCTAAATTCCCGATTTATTGAAAAGAATTGTTAGCAATACACCCTCCTATCAGGTCGTCCTCAACGCGGGTCCCCTGAAAACCAGTGGTTAATTTTTGTTCAATTGGTCACTAGGGGCCAACCTGGGCTGCCTTCATCCTCACCTATCATTTTTCACTGATACCTTGCCGTATCGGTATAAGCTGGCGGGGTTACCATTCCATTGTCATCCATAAAAAAAAAATCTAAATCGTAAATATCCAATGTTTTTTAATTTCTTTCAAATGCGTGTATAAACCTAGACTTAGGTAAAACAGAAAAATTAAAGGCATCTTTCTATTTAAGTGAATTTTTATTAGGTTTTAAATTGCACAATCTTATAAGAGTAATTCAGTTACGTCACAAACATAAGTAGGGAATGTTGGAACGAGAGCTATATCGACATAAAGTCGAACGCTATATTCACTGTTATTTGATAGCTACAACATACAAGACTGTTTCGACGTATAAAAATATGGTCAACGCGATACTGAGACAATATTTTAGCTGAAAGATATTGAGAATTAGAAATATAGGGTATTAATTTAGACCATTGTCTAAGACAATGCATTATGATTTCCTCGCGATATGCTAATTTAATGAAAATCAACAATTTTTTGAAAAACAATCTAATACATTACCCACACTGTTGGATATTTATTTAATACATATTCTTAAATCAATTAAGGTACAAATACTATTCATTTCCTCGACGTTAATAAAATTTGTAGCTCAGTCTGCAATTACGAGCTGTTACATGAAATATGTTCTAGCAACTTTTGTTATGACATATCAAAATTGTTTTTGAATTTTTTACAACAAAATTAGATGCTGAAATTAATACCAATAACCGTCGAAGTAAATATAACAGCCAGAGGCGACATTTCATGCCGATTTTTGTATACTAATTTTTTCTAATTTATTTAGCTCCATATTTATTACTGGGTGGGAGTGGTGGCTGCGAGTACATATTGTAATAACTCGTCGGAGGGGGGACATTAAAACTCTGGGATTGAGACTGACCATAGTTCTGATTGTACCCCCCTTGCTGACCCTGGTTATAGCTGCCGCCGCTACCGCCGCGGCCACCGCCTCCCCCCCTGCCCCCGCGACCTCCGCGTCCTCGGAACCCGTTGTCTTGTCTAAACGAGTTGTCGCGGCTGAAACTCCCTCCTTCACGGTTCCCGTAGTTGCTCCTGCCGCTGTAGTTCTCATTCCTGCTGTAGCTGGAGTTTTGATTATCTCCGTAACTGTCGGAATTATCCCACCTTGATCCTGGGTAAAAAGAGTAAAACAAACAAGTGTTAGAAAGATTTAGGCAACCGAAACATACTACAACTCGGCAAATATGAGCAAAATCTGTCGCATATGAAATAAGCAACACATACACTATAATAACAAAACAGACACTATATTTTAAATAATCGAAAGAGGTTGCTATTGCGATAATGTTGTATTCAAAGTTCGTTCTTTTTTAGTTTTGGTTATAGTTTTTTATTTATTTTTTGTTCAGTATATCGAGTCACCCATCCGAAAAATGGGTATTGGCGACTCGCACGCATGCTAAAGTTAAATGAGTTAAGGGGCCGCATGAAAATCAGCACTGTATAGGTACATTTCGTTGGAGGTGTGCATATATAGCAACAGCTGAGGCGGCTCCAGCAACCAGCAAAAATTTTTTTTTTCTTTTTTATTGATGTGTTTCTAACTATTATTGTTGGTAATAAAAACTTTATCAATCTATAATAGTAGAGTGGGTACCTCTGTCCCCAAAGCGCCCGCCGCCGGCACTGCCACGTCCACGGCCGCGACCGCGTCCGCTACGTTCGTGGCGGGAGTCTCCTTCGTCGCGCTCACGGAACCGGCCGCGACCTTCAAATAAATAAAAGTCAAAAATATACTCACGTCTCTAATATCTGCTTGGATAGATAGTCAATGGGCAATTGTCGACTGTCGCCGTATTATATTCGACATGTCCACATTTGGTCACGCAAATTAAAATCCAACATGTCAAGAACAGGCTCACCGTCTCTTAATTTAGTGTGTTATTTATTTTATTCATTATCATGATCAGTCCTTAACTGTCTAGTGGTGAACATAGGCCTTCCCCATAAGGGAGATATTGCCAATAGTTGCCAATCTTGGCAGACAGGTTGGCAACCGCATATTTGCTTTAGTGATATATAAAGAAAACTAAATTTCTTATAGATTACCACAATATAGTTCTGGTAATCTATAAGCCATTTAGTTTGTATTTTATTCTCAGAACAAAGATATCATTATAATGTAAATTTAATTTTTTTTTACAGATTTTAGACGTGTAGACTTTAGAGAATGGGGCGTCAGAATCGATTTGTTGTCTAGAACTTACCATATTTCCCTTTGAAGCCCATACCACATTGCGCCAACTCCAATAACTTAGGATTGACTACTTGATTAGCTTCTTGTAGAACAGACATCAGATCTTTTGCCTGAAATATATTTGATCATTATTGCAAAGTAAAAAAAAAAAAAAAAAACAAAAACAAACGTCTATTCTTTTCAATATTTAAAGTTTTGAGCTCAAACAACACCAGAAGCATTACTCGCGTGTTAAAGACCATTATATGTAATACTTAGCAATTTCATTGTCACCTCTCACCCTTCAAAACGGAATAAAGTATTTAAGAAAACTGCTCAACACTAAAAACATGTGATATACACGTATCAATGTAGATGATTATCTAAAAACTATTCCTGTTGTAAAGAATCAATGAAATGATCCGGAGTCCGAAGGATCAAATTGATGACAATGAGATATACAAAGGGTCACTTTTTAGAAATTAGGCAATAAGTTGGAAGATTCAATTCAAAACTATTCCTCTTGTAAAGAATTAAAGAAATAATCCGGAGTACGAAGGATCAAATTGATGACAATGAGATCTACAAAGGGTCTCATTTCATAAATTTGTCGAAAAGTAGGAAGATTTAATTCAAGTTCAATATCATTTCTAGAAGCGACGTAAAAATACCTATGAACGATGGATATTGTAGTAAACGTAAAATATATCAAACAATACAAGCGATTATAGTACCTTAGCCGAATTGTTCGGCGTGAACAGCGTGTATGCAGTGCCAGTATTCTGCGAGCGGCCCGTGCGACCGATACGGTGTACGTAGTCCTCGGAATTATTTGGATAATCATAGTTTATTACGAACTTCACGTCCTCCACATCTGGATTGTAGGGTAATACGTTAAACTGTTGCTACAGAATCAATTTCTAGATATAACAAGTTACATTTGACAAATGATTATATATTATATTAATATTCCACAATATGAACTGGTTTGAGGGAAGAATCTTATTAAGGTCCCAAGTCAGTACCTAGTGGTACTTCTAACAAGAGCAACCTTTAATACTAGTTATCATGTTTACCTATTTTTCGATAACAGTTATAATAATGAAATAATAAATTAGATTGCAGAAATTGAAAATAAATATCTACTGTAAATATTTTAAGTCTACTAGTTAGTGGTACAAAGTTAAGCTTTGGTAAAGTCAACATGCTTTGTAAGCCTATTCCCTCAAACTGAACATCAAACGGTTACCTTATGAGTGCCATGAAGCCGGAGCAGGAACTGCTGGAAATAACTGTATTATGCCCGTCAGTGGTTCCGGAGTGTTGTAGGCCAAGAGTGGACTGGTGTGCTGACTTGTACGCCAACGTACATTGTGTTCGCTACTTTGCTATTAGTTGTCAGGTGGCGTAGGGTTTAGTTTTCGTTAAATCTCTCATGACAATTAACCAAGCATATATTGCTCTTATCAGATTCATCCAATGATGTTATTCCGTTCAAATTTATCAGTTAACATAACAAATCTACTTGAAACTATAAGATATATATTTGAAATGACAATTTCAATTTCAGATTTCATTTGAATTGTTATAAATCTTCAAAATTTTATTTGGTGTAAAATGTAATAAATACTCTGCATTCGATTCCCCTTTACACCCCACGACCCTTTTAATATTTTGCTACGTTACTAGAGGCAGCATGCTCATTCGAATAGTGTGCGCTGACAGTTCATACAATGCTGTCTTTTAATAATCCCATCATGCGAATGGTTATTGTTAATTAATCGTGAAGTCAGCAACACACGCCTAGGCTAGCCTTTATCTCTGCACGCATGCGCCTCTGAAATGAAAACAATCGAGAATAATGCCAAGTCAGTCATGGAAATTTATTTATTATCGGGCTATGATTAGAGGAACCATATGATGCACTTTACGACAATATATTAATAATTACAATACACAGTCATGGGATGAAAATTGCAACCTATCACATCATAACATATCAATTGCTGAAACATAAACACTAAACAGATCAACAATTATCTCCCATGATAACAGCTGGAGCGTCGAAGTTATCATAAGATCCGTATCGTGGCCCGAGAATATTTCTAAATGGTGTTATCAAACCATTGCTTATTCATTAATAATTTATTGTCATTTTATGGCCTACGTTCCAATATTCACCATGAAACTCCCATTTATACATACGTAGAAACCTAGGCTACAGTTCTTTACATTCCTGTATATAGTAAACAGTTACATCAGATCTTAAATTCATACCTAAATTTATATTAATATATAAAAAACAGAGAAAATAAACCTACAATAATATCTGTACTTTATAAAGGAAATATTACACATCAGTAAAAAAAAAGCAGTCAGTCTGTGAATACTGGAACTGGTTTTACTCAATTTCATTTAGCAATGGCATCAAATACCTCCTCTACGCTCCTGACATCTCTTAGACCTTTAAAACACCCCGGTAAAACAGTGCGAGATGATTCAGTCCCTTTATTCAGACTATGTTACAAAACTCCTCGCTACTGTTTCTCAGTAAATCTTTTGTTTGATGCCTTTATTGTAGGTATTCATACTTATATTTGGCGGGAAATATTGTCACCACCTTTTTTTTTATAACAAACATTACATTGGAGATAGTATATGTACAATCTACTTTATCTACAGGTGGCTCAAACATAAGATAGTCAACTTCTGGGCAATTAACAGTATTAACTAAACATCTATCGAATCCTACTATCTGTTCCACATGTAATTATCCATTTTCAAAATATTATAATTGTGCACAGATATTAATATTATATTCAATACATTGAATTGGATTTTATTACATTACGCATGGGATTCTGGATTTGCGAGTATTGTTTAAGGCGACTTACCCAATCCTCTAGCGGCGACGTCGGTTGCTACAAGTATCCCGCCATTATTCTGTCGGAACTGACTGAGAACATAATCGCGGTCCTGCTGGTTCTTGTCGCCGTGTATGGCAAGCGCCCGCCATCCAGCGCGGTTTATTGTTTTTGTTATATCGTCAACCTAAATGAAACAATGTTGATATCCTATATTTTCTAATGTGAACAAGAAAGTGGAATGCTGGAGATGTTTCAGATTTCAAGTTATGTGTATGCTGTAAAGTATTTCATATACAGAAAATATTTCCTAATCAAACGTGGTAAATGGTAAGTCCTTGGTATCCAAGTGAGGAAAACAATGATAGGTTTAAACAAATTAAAACACATTCAATAGTCTATAAATGTTTTTGTTTGATATTATATTGTGCCAATAATTGACACGTTTGGCAGATAATTGGGTTACCATAGTTAGGCTTTGATGATGTTATAACGGGGACGCTGTTACCAGCTGTTGTAAATTTAACAGAGACACGTATTTAATTTATTTTTATAAATATACAACATGTAACAAATATTCTTTGCCGTATTATTTTGACAAAAATATAAAATACAATTTACCTTTCTCTTAGTCTCAGCAAATATAATGGTTTTTGTTTCTTCCTCCGATGATATTTCAGTGAGCAATGTGATCAGCTTATCATCCTTCTCCCATTCCTCACAAACATCTACTATTTGGAGAATATTGTGGTTGGCTGACAATGTGAGTGAACCAATGTTGATTTGGATGTAATCATGGAGAAATTCTTCTGCTAGATTTTGTACCTCTTTCGGCCAAGTTGCAGACCACATCAATACCTGAATATGAAAAATGTGATAAAATGTTTTACAAAAATAAGACAGATCATTTGTGTTCTAGGCAACCTACCTGTCTATCAGGTCGGATTTGCTCAATAATCTTCCTGATTTGGGGTTCGAAACCCATATCTAACATCCTGTCCGCCTCATCCAGCACCAAGTAGGTGCAACGCCGCAAATTTGTTGTTCCTTTGATTTTAAAAACATACATTTCAGTCACAGTAAAACATCAACAGAGTAATTAATGAACAAATAAAACATACCTTTTTCTAAGAAATCAATGAGCCTTCCTGGAGTAGCAATTACTATTTCGACACCTCTCTCTAAGCACCTGCCTTGAGGGCCCTTAGGAGCCCCACCAAATATACAAGTGTTCCTGACTTGCACATTTTGCCCAAAGTCTGTAGCCACCTGCAAAAGTTGTTTTGTTTCATTATAGAACTATTGATGAGCAATGTGGAACATCAAATAAAAATTACGTGACAATGAGATTTCATTGAAAAAATAAACCAACATATTTGGTATCACATTAAACAAGTCCAGTAATAGTATATATTTGATTTATGACTTTTATAATATAAACATTGTAAATATATAAATGAACAAATAAATGTGTAATATCATATTGAAATGAAAGTGTCATGTGATGATCTATATTTAATTACAAAGAAAGCACACAACAGATACAAAGAACAGGAAAGATATATGAAATAGTAAAAGAAATAGTAGACCAGAAAGTGGTACAAATGCTAAAATAAAAAGAAATACATAAGGTTACGTTCAGAAACCTTACCTAACCAAAAAGAGAATTTTGAATTTAGAAGTTGTAAATTATACACTTCAAAGTACATCCGAAACAATATAGGTTTTCGAACATAGCCTGCCATAAACTAAGTTCTACATATTATAAATTGAATCAATTTACTATATCTGAGGCGTTTTGATCGCTGTCCAACATCTCCGCAGCGATTCCGTTCATTCCGATCAACGCCTGTTGCGGCACAACGAAAAACAAAAGCTAAGTCTTATTGACATAAACAAATATTGAAATTGTAATTAGTAATGTAATACATTAGAAATAACGAGTTTCTCAAATGCTGCTTTGACAATTTATAATTCTCTTTTTTTATTATGTTAGTAGTTAAACCATATAAATTGCTTTACAGTCCTTTAAAAGATCAGGCAATTTATAAAGTTAATAGACAATGGCAGGCCTTATTCCTTCTAAACAAGATCAGTCGTATTTAAAACAAAATAGCTAAATGAGAATATAATTTTACCTGCTGTATTTGCTGTGCAAGTTCTCTAGTTGGAGCCAAAACAAGCACAATTGGCCCATCGTCTCGTAGCAGTCGTGGCTGATTTATAATGTGAACAATGGCTGGTAAAATGTATGCCAATGTCTTCCCTGATCCTGTTTGGGCTATTCCAACCATATCACGCCCTGACAGTGCTATGGGCCAGCCCTGAGCCTGGATAGCGGTCGGATTAGGGAAACCCTGTTTTAAAATCTCCTGCATGGCATAATCTGGAAATCCCCCTTCTTCAAAGTAAATGCTAGGGGAAGGTACATTATGGCCTTTCACTGTTATCTGATGTTGGCTACGGTAAGCCTCTACTTCAGCTTGTGAGCGTCTCTGGACATTCGGATGGGGGACGTAAAAGTTTTTCTCGAATGGTGTTAGCGTGACTGTATCCCATCGGATTTTGCGGAGATTGCCACCGGGCTGATCGTTTTTGAAACCGCCGCGGAAGTCGTCCCGCCCACCACGCCCACCGAACCCACGGCCGCCATCTCGCCCTCCTCGCCCTCCATCCCGGCCTCGGCCCCCGCCACTGAAGCGGCTACTTCTATCCTGAGACCTATCGCCTGATCTAGATCCACCACGGGAGACTCCTCGGCCGCCGCGGCCACCGCCCCGACCGCCCCCACGTCCACCACCACGACCGCCACGCCTATCATCGTACCTAAAACATAAATGGACGTTGAACTGTATACCTAACTGTAAAATAAAATCTTTTCAGGTATATTAAAAATTTTACTTACATTTTTGATGTTTACAATGTTGTGGTTTCTTTTATATATAACAAAATGTCTACTGTCTATAACATTTATTATTTATTACTACTCTATTTACTAAAATAAAAGTATTTTTGGTGATAAATAAACCAATGACCTAGCCAAGCATCAGCCAAAGGAAAGCTAGAGAGCCGGCGCCATATTTATTAAAATTGTTTTTTGTCTATGGCTCATCTACTCTGTCGAATTTTAGGCCTCCATACACGAAACAAAATGTTTACATCTAGTACTCCAATATTTCAAATTAAAAGACGAACATAGATTTAACGAGTAATTATCGTATTTTATTTTTATCGTATCAACTAACCAAAGCGTGATATTATTCAATTTAATTGAATTCAACTATCTATAATGTTGATCACTACCGGTTCCGGCATAGATACCGCGAAACTTGAAATATTTGGAATTCTTGAAATATGTAGTTAAATATTTAACTTTTATAAATAATAAAAATGTACTATGTGAACTTAAAATATTTAAATCGTTGTTTTCATCAAGCATTCTAAAAATTACCTATGTTTATATAAGTACGGTACTTATATATAATTGGACGAAAATATTGATCAAACTACTACTTAACAGAAAGACTGCTGAAATAATAGTATATTGTATTAAAGTTTTCTAACATGGACGCCTCAATACCTGTTTTTGAGAAAACTCATCCTCGTTTAAGTGTTTTAGATTGGACAAGGAATATACAGAGATTACAAGAGGAAGCGAGGGTTCGCCGATTCGAGTCGTATGAATTACGACAGAAAGCGAATCAACTGAGGAATGAAACATCGGTTACCACGCGATGGGACAATTATGTTAACAATGAATTGTTAAGAGACAGGTAAGTATTTTAAAAGCCAACATTCCTCCATACTCCATACATACGTTCATGTATAGAGGCGAAAACTCTAACTTTCTATTGAAAGTAAGAATTTATAAGTTGATCTGTCAGCTTGTTTGCCATTCTAAGTAAAATAAAATAAAGGAGGATAATGTTTGTGATGTATGTAGTAACAGAGTAAGATCAAAATATGATTTGTTTGTTTGTTAACTTGTTTGATTGTATTAGCTTTACATTCATATTTAATATTTTAAATGTGAATGTAAAGCTATCATGGTTAAACAAGTGGATTCAATAAGATTCGAGTACAGTCGCGAGCATAACTTTTTTCCACTCACAACCATTCTTTGGAATTAACTTCCAGCAGCAGTATTTCCGAATCGATACGACAAAATAACCTTCAAGAAAAGAGCATATTCCTTTTTAAAAGGCCGGCAGCACACCTGCAATACCGTTAGTGTTGTGGGTGATCATGGGCGGCGGTAGTCACTTACCATCAGGTGAGCCGCATGCACGTTTGCCCCCTGTGTTGTAAAAAAAATATATATATCTTATTACATATAAAAATTATTGTACAGAATATTTGAAGTACAATCATGGAGAGAGAAGCAAAGGTTCACAAGGGAAAACGTAAGGGATGAGATCAGGGCTTTAAAAGAAGAAAAAAACGCCACAGAGCTGCATTTGGAGTCGCTGCAAGTACCACTGATGGTATCTTCGCAGTGTCTCTCTAACAGAGATCAGAGGGTGCCCCCTGAACTCACTAGAGACCAACTAGGCGAAGAACTTAATAAGGTAAGTATATTTAGTCGAGCTTATATTGGATAATTTGTAAAATGGTAAAAGACTACCATATATATATATATATATATATATATATATATATATATATATATATATATACCATATATATGGGCGGCGGTAGTCACTTACCATCAGGTGAGCCGCAGTTGCTCGTTTGCCCCCTGTGTTGTAAAAAAAAAAAAAAAAGACTACCATATCTAATTAGCTATTAATTGTTGACTGCTGAACATAGGCCTCTTCTATAAGGCCAGGATTTATTACTAGTTGCCACGCTTGGCAGGCAGATTGGCAACTGCAATTAGGCTTTGATGAGATTTTAAAAGGTATGCTACTATCGATTCATCGGCTATTAAGTTCCTTTATTCGTCTCTTACGACACCCATAGGAACGAAAGGGATAGCCCACTTTAGCCAAGACCATAGGGCAGTAATAGATTTAGTTGTAGAAAAATGTACTGCAAAATTGTGCGCAAAATATATGTCATCACAAAAGATCTTCTTGGAAGTAAGAGTATTTCTAATATCAGAGGAATAACATCTGAGTCCTCAGGGATGGCAACGCATGGGGGGTATCATGGGCGAAACAGTATACTCTGTTATGTCCATGACACTGCTCATGTCTCAGGCGACGGTTATCATTTTCTATCAGGTGGGCCGTCAGCTTGTTTGCCATTCTAAGTTGTATAAAAAAAAAATCTAATTTTATTATTTATTTATTTCATTACCTGAGTGAGCTTTAGTTTCTCAAAACGCTCACTCAGGAAAGTATCAGTACAGTAAAACATATGTATAATTAAATTACTGGGTACAGAGGAATAACACCTGAGTCCTCAGGAATGGCAACGCATGGGGGGTATCATGGGCGAAACAGTATACTCTGTTATGTCCATGGTACTGCTCATGTCTATAGGCGACGGTTACCACTTTCCATCAGGTGGGCCGTCAACTTGTTTGCCATTCTAAGTTATATAAAAAAAATGGTATAATATTAGTTATATTTAAATTACATAACAATAATATCATCTATTTGAATACAAACACATTGTGGTCATCCGACGAAACTCCAGCAAGTTGGAGGCAAACACGTCCAATTGCAGACATCGGCTTAAAACAATTGAGCAATTTTAATGCAAGAGAGCGGGATGCTTGCTTTAGCATAAGCATTATAACTGAAATGACACAATTAATTGACGGACTAATTGAATTAAAGAATTATACTTCCTTAATTCAATTAGTCTATCGGGGTGTAAAATCAACGTGAGGAAAGAAGGAATTAAGAAGTGGAATTCTCCCCACAGAATTGTTCCTTTATCACTTTTTATGAGAACTATAAGTGGTGTGGAATGGAGCGAGTGGTGTTTCTAGAATCTTGATTTGCGTCCACGTTTTGTACCCGAAGATTAAGATGCTAGTTACCGAATGAGACCGCGGGGAGGTTGCATAACTGAGTACCTTATTAACAGCAAAACTATTGATCCTCATTGCCTTTCCCTATCTACTTACAGAATTAGATAAATAGTAGTCATGACAGATACATTAACTACCTAACCTGAAGCTGATCTTTTACCAGGAACTGCACACAATTGAAAATCACAAGCGAGTGCTCACCGACATATGCCACATGGGATGGGAGAAGATCAAAGAGCTCACCAACGTTTTCTGTCGTCTCGAACGGGAGATACAGAATAAGGATGATGCACTGGAGCTGGAGTATCACGTGAAGGATCTAGATCGGGAGAGCTCGGATATTTCGTACAAACTGGACCCTTCCCGAATACCGCCTGAGTGAGTTGGTAAAATATGTAGATAAACTACTCAAAGACGATTTTTTTACAATGTAATAGTAGGTAGGTACTTGAAATTTACTTATGGGAGAGATCTATACTCAATGTCATTGCTATGGATTATACTGAAAACTTTGGACAAACAAAAGTTCTCTGTATGTGCAATTGTTCCATTCGTTTTTCTACTGTGAAATAAATATGGCTGTGTTTCGGTTTAAAGAGTAGGATATGGCAGTAAAATTACAAAATATGAAGGCATAGCACCCGTCCAGAGGAATGGCAACGTACGAGTATGAGGGGAAACTACAGGCGTCAAAGAATATTCGGTAATGTCCCCATGGACAGTATACCATTACTGTCCATATGTGTGAGTGATGGTTAACATTTTCTGTCAGGTGGGCCGTCAGATTGTTGGCCATTCTAACTTGCATAAAAAATATATTTTTAAATTAAAGAAATATTTACGTAGTATCATGTAAAAGTACGGTGAAATGAACTGCTAAATCCATTTATAGATCTATGTCAGAGAAAACCTATGTCGACTGCATAGAGAATACCATAAAAATTGCTGAGCAGCTGATGTCTGAATCGAAGGCACTGCGGGAGACAATGTTTAAAGCGAGGGAGCAAGCCAAAAACCAGATGTACGCGCAGAGCCAGCACGTGGAGATGATAATGAGGCGCAGGGTGTTTGACATACAAAGAGCCAGGAACGAAATGGAATGGCAGAAATATAAGGTAAGTGGGTATTAAAAGAAAAATGTGTGATAATGGTATATGATGGCCGAGCACCAGTGAAACATGATAAGTGAGAATGAAAACTCAATTAGCTTATCGTGATGAATACACCTGGAATTCAGCACGATCGTGGAGATTGCTAAAAGCGATCTCTTCCAAGCTACAAAAAACTATACACGCATTCAAAAGTATAATAAGTTAGCGTGAATGTTCTAGCTGGAGAGCAATTTGCAAAAAGTGGAGAGAGAGATCGAGGCACTGCGGGCCGCTGTAGCCGACAAGATAAACCCGACCAAGCTGGTGGAGACCAGGCTAGAGACGAGGACCAGGAGACCGGTGCTTGAAAGAGTACAGGTAAGGGGTTTGTTGACGAATAAAATGGAATGTAACCCAGTCTATGCCAACGGTACACGCTGGCGGGGTGATGGTAAGACCGGATACAGTTAGGCTTCAATAGTTTCCAAGCAAGAATGTGTTGAAATCGACCTGATAGGATATACATATTGCTCTCAATGAGAAAATTAATCTCCAATATTAACGATCTGAGGAAGAAAAGTTCTTGAGTGGATGCTCCGTACAGGCAAAAAGCGTTTAGGATGACCCTCCACTAAATGGACGACGTCATGTGCATTGAAGGGAGTCAGTGGATACAGGTGGCTCAGGATTAGATCCTTTTGGCAGTCTATGGGGGGGAGGCCTATGTCCAACAGTGGACAGAGAACGGCTAATACGATGATTAAGAATTCCCCCCCTTGAGAATGCTAGGTTGTGTATTATTATAAGCTCATTGTTGAGGTTTCCCGTAGAAATAACAGTATGGGGTTCTTCCAAAATGTTTCTTCAGGGTCTTCAACGCGCACGTGACACAGTGTTGCAGGCGTTCGTTTATCATCAGACGGGATGTATGCTTGTTTACCATTTCTGCTCCTTTCCAACTTTGAGGTGCTTTCCACCCATAAAAAGCCTATGCAACAATGAATTGTCCTAAATTCGAAGCTTATATATTCATATGTTGTTTATTGTCTAAACAATTTAATAAGTAAGCAAATATTAATAATTTAAATTTATCAGGACAAACCGATGCGTGGTTTGATAGAAGAATTCGAAAGGGCCCACACGAGCACCAACTTGCTCGAGAAGAAATTGGAAGACGCCCTGTAAGTACCTAATAATATTATTATTAAGCCTTAAATACCTGAAGTTTCAAATTTGATACCGGGGTTATAAATCACATTGGGCGCCTACAATCGATTTTATTTTAATATTTGGCTGTTTACATGTTACCAAATGTTTTTTTTTTTTTCAAAATAAATATATAAAAATATCGTTTTGATTTTTTTACTATTTTTCCCCATTAGTAAACACAGTAAAGGGTACACTTATAAATTTTTTATTTGAAAAATCAAGTTTTTAAGGGTTAATATATTCAAATAAGATGCCAACATAAAACTGGGTATACCTAATTTAATTATAATGGTGAACTTCGTGCAAAGTACGATCAGATATCAGATTCGATTCTAATCCGGATATATTTAGAAACAGACTAAATTGGTTCTATAAATTAAAAAATGGAATACCTATAGTATTGCTTGAAATAATTTCATTATTATGCATAGTAAGATTTTTTTTCTATTTTTTTATCATTCAAATCTGGATGCTATATCGTCATAGTCGTAGAATACTGACGGATCTGACAAATATTACATATATAGATCCGTCAGTATTCTACGACTATGACGATATAGGTGTATGCTTATGCCCTCATATATTTGTATTTTTGTATGGGCTAAAAATAAAATGGTAACCCGTCGTGACGAATACATCTGGAATTCAGCACAACGGTTTCCAGGGTAGACCACGTTGAGGTGGAGAGAAACCCCCCTGGATACTATCGTGACTAATTTAACTTTAAATTTGTCACGATGGGCTAACTGACCTGCCTTTTCATTCTTACCAATCATCCCTCACTAATACCTCGCCAGTGTATACCGATATCGCAGGCGAGGTTACTATTCCATTATATCCAGAGGGAGACTTTGTACAAAAGTCAATTGCTTGGGTACCTCTGTCCCATTCGTGTTTTAACCGTGAAGCAGTTGTGTTTTCATGGCTGTGTTTCGGTTTGAAGGGTGAGATATGGCGTGAATTTACAGGGTACAGAGGAATAACATCTGAGTGCTCAGGAATGGCAACGCATGGGGGGTATCATGGGCGAAACAGTATACTCTGTTATGTCCATGGTACTGCTCATGTCTATAGGCGACGGTTACCACTTTCCATCAGGTAGGCCGTCAGCTTTTTTGCTATTCTAAGTTGTATATTAAAAAAAAATATCCATAAAAAAACTCTATCAGTGGGTACTGATGGTGCAGGTGGGGTTACTCATAAAAGAAACGGATCGTAACATTCATAAATACCAACAGAAAAACATACCACGGCATGTACAACCATCACCAGCGGGTGACAAAGGACCTGCAGTACAAGAACCAGGCTCTGGAGACAGACCGGCGGCTCATCGAGATAAGGAAGCCGATACACGTGCCCGACGAGACGCAGTTCCAGAGGAACGTCGGTTACTGCAAGATGGCCGACGAGTTGGTACCGGATTGGTAACCTTGCTACCACGTTCAAATGTTTAGGGTTCCGTACCAATCCCTGACCCACTGAAACTGCATAGAGATGTTGCACCTTTGTGCATTATTTACCGAATTTATCATGGGAAATTCTCTGAGGAATTGGAATGATACCTGTTGCAGATTTTCGCCACCATACAACCCGCCATAAACTAAAATTTCATCCCAACCATCTAGATGAGTGGTAGTCCTCCACCGTGCGTTTTTCAAAGCACTTTCTTCCACGCACAACCATTCTTTGGAATCAACTTCCAGCAGCAGTATTTCCGAACCGATACGACATTATAACCTTCAAGAAAAGAGCATATTCCTTTTTAAAAGGCCGGCAGCACACCTGCAATGCCGCTGGTGTTGTGGGTGATCATGAGCGGCGGTAATCACTTATCATCAGGTGAGCCGCGTACTACTTTGCCCCCTGTATTAGAAAAAAACCTCAAGCTGCGCCTTTGTCTGCCATTCTGTATGTCATAGCTATTAGCTTAACAATATTTACCTATTACAAAAGTTAGTAAAAAAAAATTACTTTAAGAATTAGAGAATTAAATCAAGAACTTACCAGAGGGAGACTTTGTACAAAAGTCGATTGCTTGGGTACCTCTTGCTTGCTTGCCTCTTGCCTGGGTAATGGGACAGAGGTATCTAAGCAATCGATTTTTGTACAAAATCTCCCTCTGGTCAAATATTATTATTAATATTATTGTTAAGGTTTACTTATATATTATACTCATATAGTAAGTACAGTGGGTCTATTCCCACGATTGTCTTCTATAGATGACCACCAGTTTTTAGTGTTCATTGTATTTAGTAATTAGGTACTAATGGATTCTGCAAACAAGGGACTTTTTGTCCGCGGAGGCACAGTCCCCTAGCAATTCTATGTTCTAATATGACGGACAAACAGTACGCAGTGGTCCCTCGTTTACATAAGCATTAACAATTTAAAATTGTGTTCCAAAAAAACCGACTTCGACAATCGTGGCCAAATTAATTACTTTAAAAAAAAAAAACGTTAAAATTGATGATAAATTAAAAACTACACTATTAAAGTGATTTTGATAAAATATCTTCTATGGGACCAATATGAAGGTATATCTTTTCAGATAAAAAAGAATTTTCCAAATCGGTTCATAACTGAAGGAGTTACGAGGTAACAAACATAGAAACAACACAGATCTTCCTTTTTTGAAGTCGGTTGAAAGGACAAATAGTGCCTTGTGATAAATGTTAGTAATAACTTATGTATCACTTAAACTCTATACCACGCGCTGTTTCATCTACTTTATTACTAAACAAACCAACCAGCTAGTTTCTTTTTTCAAAATAAGTAAAATACAGCTCATGCCCATAATTATCATCATTTCAGCTATTACCCGTCCACTGGTGAACATAGATCTCCCCCACAGACTGCCATAAGGAACTGTCCTGAGCCACCTGCATCCACTGACTCCCTGCAATACATTTGAGGTCGTCACTCCATCTAGTGGGGAGTCAGTTCTTCGAGCTATGTGACCAACCTATTACCACTTCAACTTGCTTATCCTTGCCCATGTTACCCTCTGATAATATAACTTGTTGTAGGTGAAAGAATTTTGAAAACCGATTAGGTACATTTTAAGTTTATAGATAACAAATAAAAAAGAAATCTTTCATCTTTAGCTTATTGTAAGATTAAAATTTTCATATGTTACTAATAGACTCTATATCGCAATATAGTTTTAAGGCTTTAAGTACAAACATTTTGTGTAAAAAAAAAACATATCCTCATAAATTATATGAATTTATTGATTAAAATACAGAATACTGCAATAGTAATAGTAACAATATGTATTAAATGAACACTTCCCTGCAACTAGCACCTTAATTAAACACTAAATAATATTATGACTTTTAATTTTAATTAATTTTAATAATTAAAATTAACTGTACTATAGAAATATTCGCATTAAAACATACATATGTGTGTACTAGGCACAGTCACGTACATTATTTAATTAAGCAATAATTTCCCCAATTGTTTATTAATGCATTAGGTTATAAAGTAATTAAATAATTAATTTTTATTTATTTATTTATTTATTCTTCATTGATCACATTAAAAATAAGCAAAACAGAAATGTAATTATTTTAATTAATTAATTATTTGTCTGAATAATAACAGATTTTTACGAGAACATGTAACTATACCACATGAGCACACTACATTATAGTCCGCGGCTTTGCCCGCGTCGATAAGTTATTTAAGACATAATAGCATGTGGTCTATGCATATGTGTATTTAGAGGAGATGAGGAGGTGGGCATGCCCACTCTCCTCCAGTGTCAATAAATCAAACAAAACTATGTCTGAGACCACATATATACTTTTTTTAAGGTGTCAGGTCCTAGATATAATCTTAAATAGGCCAATGGGCTCGATTCTGAGGCACCATTTCTCTAAAGCTTTCTTTAGAATTTCAATTTGACAATATAGAGAAATCTTTATTGTACGAATCAATATGAATTAATGTTCTAACAGATTTGAGTCAAAACTATTATAATTTTAACTTATAATGGTTTATAAAACAATAATTTCACAAAATTATTAATAAATTAGTTTAACAGAGATGTTTAGAGAAATAATGCCTCAGAATCTTTCCCAACGTATCTGTGTGTAGAAAATGAAGTAAATAAATAAAAACAGTAAGTCAAGTTGTTCAATCGTGATCATGTGACAAAAGCATACAAAAATATTTTACATTTATATTAATATAATTAATAATAATTACTTATGACAAAAATAATAATAAATAAATGGAGTACTGTCTTATATTAATTTATAAATATATATATATATATATATATATATATATATATATATATATATATATATATATATATATATATATATATATATATATATATATATATATATATATATATATATATATATATAGCTTAAGGAACTAATATTTATACTGGCATTTTGATTCTGCCAAGAGTATGTTTTATACAACAATGTTGAATGCAACCATGTAGTGTTTCGAACCGACTGTCGTAGAAATAATGAAAGATTGTGTCCCATAAAGAAACAACCGACTCTGTTATGTGCATGGTACTGCTCATGTCTATAGGCGACGGTTAGCACTTTCCATCAGGTGGGTCGTCAGCTTGTTTGCTATTTTAAGTTGTATAAAAAAAAAAACCGAGTTCTATTCTGACAAAATCAGTTATTTTTATCTATAAACTAAATTACTGTACCAATTTTGACTAAATTGTGGGATTAATCATAATTAATAATTATAAGTACATGCTTCAGGATAAAAAAATAATTTTCCAAATGCGTATATAACTGATGGGGTAATAAATATAAAAAAAATACAATCGAATTTAAAAACCCCTATCTTTTTAAAGTTGGTTAAAAATAAACTTTAAATTATATGTTAATATTATTTCTTTAGCCTTTTTTTTATTTTAAAGGATTAAAGTCAATAAAAAAAATACGTGCAAAGATGTTTACAATTTGTGTCAAATGTAGGGAAAAGATTACAAGCAAAATGATTAATACAACTTATTTTAATATTATAAATAAATAAATGCAACGTTGAATACTTGATTAAAAATATTAGTTCCAAAAAAGTATATTAAAAAAAAAAATTAAACTACAGTAAATACACTTATATTAGATAAACAAGTTTTAAGAATAACATTAGATGTAATATGCTATTAAAATGTTTAATTCGAGGATATATCTTAAAAGCGTGTTCACAATGATAAAAAACTAATAAAACAAGTAAAAATAACTGGAGGCGAGGCTTCACTGGTACGGTATTTACTTATAAGCTTTTTTTAATGTAAAATTTAATATAATAATGCTTGATATGTTTTTCATTTATAAAACATGTATTATATATGATTAGGTACTACATTACTGCAAAAATTCGAACATTAATAGTAAAATTTTAGTATTTGCCAACACGAGTTGGTAAATGTGAGGAATTAAAAAAAAAAAGTATAATTTTCGGGTTTTCACCGAACCAAATGCTAGTGGTCAGATAGTTCCTGACCTATTACTTAACTGACTTTATGGGCACCATTATACTAAACATTTCTAAATATTATGTCTATTTTTTAAGAGTAACCACGACTCTGATGTGAATAACAAGTATCACAGTACATTTCGAACTTGCACTTTGTACTCATGGTCAGAAAAACAGGTTATTTTTAATTGGTGAAAATAAAAAAGTTCCACGTTGAAGGATGATAGGTGATGTAGATCAGCTGGCCCATGTTGATAAAGGTAAGCTTAGGTTTGGTGAAAACCCAAAAGTCATCTTTTTTTTTTTATATAAAATTTCTTACATTTACCAAATCATGTTTGTAAATTTTAAGTCTTACTAATGTACAGGCTTTTATAGTGACATATGTACTTACAAACGTATAAATAAGCCTATCAAATATTACGAGCTGATATCAATTTTTATAACATTACAAATATATGAAAAACTTGAACAATACATGTTTGTACTTATTACAGTAGTCTCAAGTCAGGTTTAGGTCCTACCTTCTCATATGCCTCGTCTAATAACGTACATATTAGTGATATGTTGTCGTCATTCAGCTTCCTACTTGAGGCGAGCCTGATGGAAGGTTCCGGGCAGTTCCTTTCAACGTCTCTGAGGTAAGCAGCAGGGGTCAAAGCCACTCCTTTTTCGAGGCAATAATTGCAGATTGATCGAAGGTAGGATTGCTTCAAACGATCTGTCAGGTCACCTTTTAGATATACGTGCTTGATTGGGGAAACCTCGTCGCCTCTGACTCTGTAGTGCTTCAAATTTGATAGAGCCCTGAAATATAATGTAATTTTTAGACGATTTTTTTTGGTTTGAATTTTTTTCTTTTCTTGATGTGACACAAATTTTTTTCTGACTTTAAAAAAATGGAGGCTAACAATTTAGTTTTTTTTTTGTGTTTGTCACCTTATAATTCTATCAGTTCTAAACCAATTTGGTAAATTCTTTATTTATCTGACAGTATATAGTTTCATAGAATTTTTATCAAAATCGGTGCAGTAGGTTAGTTTTTAAATCAAAATAATTAGTTTTGCCACAACTGAATTAGTTTTTCTATAGATTACAATCTTATATACAATACCAATTTCTTTATACAACTTACGATAATTGCACTTATATTAGCCGCCACTAGATGGCGTTGTATCAAGAAAAATAAATGAATCACATTTTTAGTAAAACAAATAAGATACTTTCTACACTTAAAGGAGGGCCCAAAAACATACAATATACAGACATTGTTAATTAATGAAAGTTTTAAAACAACATATGTAACAACTTACTGGTTCAGTTTCCTAGAGCTGGCGTCAAGTTCGTTAACTATGGCCGGATTCTCCTCCAACACGTCGAGCGCGGCGATGGCGGCCTGCGTCAACATGGGCGGCAGCGATGCACTGAAGCAATAACCTGAACATATTGTGTAAACATAATTTTATTGTATCAGCCGTAAACTGTACACTGTTGAACATAGGCTTCCCCCTATTGGTGTGTGGGAAAGATTGTTAGTAATCAGGTCGACTTCCACGCGGTTATTATTATTGGTTAGTTTCCAGGGGGAAACGATCGTGACTAATTCTTTTTAAATCGTTCACAATAAGCTTGGTTTCACCTGGTTTCATCCTCACCTATCACCACTCACTGGTGCACTGCCAGCGTATACCGATAGTGCAGGCGGGGTTACCATTCCAACATCGTTACGGATTAACATTCCATTATCATATTGGGGTGTTTTGCCACGCTTGGCAGACAGGTTGGCAACCACAGTTAGGCTTTGGTGATGTTTTAAGAGAGACGCTTCTCTCCAGTCTTCGACCTTTAAATTCCCATAGTCACCTCTTACGACACCCATGGGAAATAAAGGGGTGGTCCATTTTATGCCGGATTCTACTACTATTATAAATTCAAAAGTTTGTGAAACTGTTTAGACGGATGAATGTTTGTCACTCTTTCAAGCAAAAACTACGGAATGGATTTAAATGAATTTTGATACGTGGACAAGCGCTCTCCTAATTTAGCGCATAGGGTACTGTATGCACTCGTTCACGCGATCGAAATCGCGGTATAAAGCTTGTAACTTAAATGGTGATGAAATTTATTAGTTTTTTTTTTGATGGGTGGAAATGGAATGGTAACCCCGCCTGCGTTAAAGGTATATGCTAGCGAGGCACCAGTGATAGATGATAGATGAAAGCAGGTCAGTTAGCCCATCGTGAAGTATTCCACGAAAGTAGCCACGACGGTTTTCAGGGGGAACCACATGGAGGTCGCCCTGATTAGTAACATTGCTAGCATTGGGGCTGTTAGACCCCATCGCTAATAATCTCTTTCCCCCTGCTGTCAAGTATTAGGTCCACCCTGCATAAATATTTTAATGTGTGTAAAAAAAAATAAAAAAAAACATACCCAAGCCGGAAAGTCTCTGGTGTTCAACAATGAAGTGTGTGCCAGCACAGAAACCACCAATCGTCGCAAACGAATGCTCCAACGAGCCCATAATTAGATCTATCTCATCTCTCGGTATGTTGAGATGCTCCGTTATGCCTCTACCATGTTTACCTAATACCTGAAATAAATTACAAACAGAACTATTAATTCACTCTTCAATTTATATATATATATATATATATATATATATATATATATATATATATATATATATATATATATATATATTCTAGACATGCAAAGTTGCAGTTAAAAGCTAGTGCTTAATAGAAATAAATTACAGAGTGAATTAATAGTTCTGTTGTACGCTGATGGGGATGATGATGATGACGCTGATGATATATATACTGACGGGGATAAAAAAAAACCTTTTTTTTATTTAACTTAGAATGGCAAACAAGCAATTGGTTAAAACACCAATCACCATTCTATGCCGTTTGTTCCCGCCTAGAATGGGTCACACCTTCCTTTCCCGTGAATGGTGTAAGAGATGACTAAGGGAGGGCGAAGGATGGACAGCAGCATCCCTCTTAAAACATCTTTAAAAGCCTAACTGCGGTTGCCAACCCGACTGCCAAGCGTAGCAACTACCGGCAAAACTCTCCTTAAGGGGAAGGCTTATGTCTAGCAGTGGACAATTAGTGGCTGAAATAATATTTATTATTTTTTATTTATAATTTATTAGACAAAAAACACAAAGTTACAAACACAAGATACAAAGGGCCCCACACTAGGTGAACCTGTATCGTGGGAACCCGACAAAGATTAACAAATTGCGGGTATTAATACGGTAATAATAATAATAAACCTAAGATATAAACATACTTTACAAGAAATCAAAGTAGCTGACATTAAAATACCAAAAAAGCATTGAATCTACACAAATTATCAATATTTCAACCATGGACTTGGAATTTAACAAAACCATGTTAAACAGGTTCAAAGTAATGTATGTAATAAACAAAAATACAAACAGCTAAATGTGGCAACCACTGGCTCTAATTGTTAGCAAATATTTGTGATGCAAATTAGGCCACCCGTAAACTATAACAAGTGTTAATTAAAGATAATAAGAAAGACTATGCAATATCTAAACCTCATTATGGTTTGATTTTCTTTCTTGCATTACCAGAGGGACACTTTGTACAAAAGTCGATTGCTTGGGTACCTCTGTCCCATTCATGTTTCTACCGTGAAGCAGTTGTGTTTGCATGGCCGTGTTTTGGTTTGAAGGGTGGGATATGGCGTGAATTTACTGGGTACAGAGGAATAACATCTGAGTGCTCAGGAATGGCAACGCATGGGGAAACGGTATACTCTATTATGTCTATGGTACTACTCATGTCTATAGGCGACGGTTACCACTTTCCATCAGGTGGGCTGTCAGCTTGTTTGCCATTCTAAATTGTACAAAAAAAAGGAAAATACGACTTCAGCAACAAAATTCTAAAATCTAGCTAGAAAATTATGATAGGTATAATAAAGTGGGAAAGAGTAATGTGCCTTATAAGCTATGACAATGGGTAAACATTAGATACTATTTTGTAACTTACACCAATGGATAAACTTTCATCCAGCATAATCCTCAACTTATACCTCCGTGCTAATTCCACCAGTCTCTTCAGGGGACACATTTCCCCTGTATTCATATATATAGCTTCGGCAATGACAAACGCTCGCCTCCGAGGGTTCAGTTCTTTTTTCTTGAGAGCCTCTGATAACAGTTCTTCAAGATGGTCCATATCATTATGATTGAAATATTGTACCGTGCTGCGGGCAGCATCAATTCCTTTTTGGATTGCAAACCAAACACTTTCATCACTAAAACAATAATTTTTAGTTAAAAAAAAAAAACTTATTAATAAAAAATAATGAAATATATTTGATTTGAGTTTGAAAAAGCAAACAAGCATACAGCCTATCTGATGGTAAAAAGTACTGTACTCTATTGATGCCTGCAACACTAGGTGTGTTATGTACATGTTGCCTTCCTACATTTCCTTTGAAATTGCATTGTACGTAACCATTTAGGATTTTTTTTTAATCAACTTAGAATAGCAAACAAGCTGACGGCCCAGCTAATGGAAAGTGGTAACTGTCGCCTATAGACATGAGCAGTACCATGAACATAACATACTGTTTCACCCATGATACCCCCCATGCGTTGGCAAAAGATCCATCCCAATCATTGATAGAGAGAAATTATGGGTACTTTATTTTACTACTATAATAAAATTGTAACTTGACAATGTTTGTTCATTGAAGGTATTTAGGGGAAAATTGATGATGGGGCCTTAATAAGAGTGATAGAAGTCAAAACAATAAATTTTGTCTATCTATAGGAACCATCAAAAAATAGTAGCAAGCAAAAAGATAGTTGAAAACATAATAATACTAACAATATGCCTCAGTTTCACACATGCCAATTATAATGTACTGTACACACATATAAAATAATATATATGTAAATGATAATGCAACCTGTACAAAAATCTATTGTGTACTAAAGAAAAATAATTTAATAATATTCAGACACAGATAACACCATCATTTTAAGATGAGAGTATAAAAAAAATCTATCAACTCTATTTCCTATCACAGAGAATAATACTTTTTTAAATTTTTTTTATTATTGAAGGGGCAATTGATGGAATGTGATAATGTGGTCTAAGACGGAGCTTGTAGGCTCACAAATAGCCTATTCACTTAGGGGGGAAGGGATTATTAGTAATGAGGACTCACTCTGACTGAGTCTCACTGCTAGCACTATACCTTGTCAGGTCGACCTGCCTATGGTCCCCCCTGAAAAGCATTGTGCTGAATGCCAGGTGTATCCATCAAGGAGGGCTAACTAACCTGCCTCTTCATTCTCACCTATCATGCCTCGCTGGTACCTCGCCAGCATATACCGTTAGAGCAGGCGGGGTTACTATCCCATTATCATTCACTAAAAAAAAATATCCTATTCACATTTGCTTAATACAATAACAAGTAGAATCAAAATTTACTTACGCAAATATAATATCTCCACGCTTGGCATAAGAGGGTATTGCACTTGATATGGTTGAAAACCCATAGGAATACACTGCTGTTTCCTCCACCTCTAAAAACTTGGCCAAGCGCTCCTCTAATTCTAAATGGACATCAATTGTACCGTAAAATCCTCTCGGCCCACAAGAACCTACGCCGTATTTATCCAAGGCCTTCAATGAACTTTCTATTATAGATTCTTCTTTATGAAAGCAAAGGAAACTAGTAGCACCAACATTCAATACTTTATCGTCAATTTTTCCCATCAACGGTGGGTTCTCCAGAGAAATATCTTGCTCTATTAATGGTTGTGGACTCCATTCCACAGGTCTTCCGTTGCATAGAGGATCGTAGGATTTCGATTTTTTCTTCGACCATAAAAAGTACATCGAACCAAGCACCACTTGGAGTGCAATTAATAACGTCCACCAGCTGGCCTACAATAGATGTGCATTCAAAAATACATAATTTCATTTTTACTGCACAAAAAAAATCTTAAAAAATTAATAAAAAAACTAATTATGACTGTTACTTATGATACTTTAGTAACTTACCGCTTCGTACATGTCCATTAAAATCATTTTACTTTATAAAGCTGTTAAAGAAAATTAATGATTAAGTATAAAAAGTACTGTTTTTAATAATATATTTTTTAGAATAGAAGTGTTTCTGATTTAGTATTGTATTTGATACTTCAAAATTTCATTGAATTGGAAATAGGTAATATAATTACATATCAGGCGTAAAGTGATAGAAGTGCGTCAGTCAGACAGTCGAGTCTTGAGTTTTACGTCATTTGTGTCAATTTTTTGACATTTCATGGATACAATTTAGGAATCATTGGGTACTAAAATTTGCAAATTATGCACAGTTACAATTGTGATACTTTAGAATTTTCTTTCCTTACTTAGTTATTTTATTCTGATTTTAGCTATGAAAGTGAATTAATTATCTTTGCAAATTCACAATTTTAAAAACAATTATTGATTTGTTAATTTGTGCAAAAAAGACAATCAGTGCGACCACGCTTTATCTAAAAAGATGTCATTCGTATGTCAATCACAAATGTCAGTGTCAACTATTTATTCACGATGACAATAATTACCAAAATAATTACCTGTCCTATTTTGTCTATAAAAATTTACCTCGGTACCTAATCTAATCAGATACTTGTATTTACTTTTTATTTATAAATTAATAAGATACTCTAATTTTATACATTTAAATGTTAATTTATAACAATTATTTTGAAATCAATTGAAATAAACATAGTGACTATTTACTCTGAGGTAAAATATCGTTTAGTAACATGAATTTCGGTGGAACATTAAGGGTAAACAAGTTTGCTTGTTTTACATTAGTATTTATAGTTTTTCTCATTATTTATTGGCGGTCGAGCGGTGCGAATTACACGACTGATAAGAGTGATTTCGTCAATTTAAAAAGTTTACTCAAAGCTGCAATTTACGCGGCCGAGCGAGGCGGTAAAAAGATTATAGAGGGCAAGAATCGTGAGTTGAACGTGAAAAGCAAAGGGAAGACTCAGGAAGGGGCTAATGACCCGGTGACGGATGCTGATTACTCGTCCCACTGTGCGATGTACTATAGTCTCAAAAATACGTTTCCAAAGCTGACAGTGGTCTCCGAGGAGCATACGAAGAGTGATTCTAGTTGCGAACATCAAGAATTACTCGACATAGACAACGCGCCGCCGGAACACAAACAAATAGATTACTTGTATGATGAGCAAACTTTATTTAAAGATGTCACTGTCTGGATTGATCCTTTGGATGCCACACAGGAGTATACAGGTATAAATTTTATACTTTTTTGTTTAATGGATGATAATGGAATGGTAACCCAGCCTGTACTAACGATATATGCTGGCGGGGCACCAGTGAGGGATGATAGGTGATGATGAAAAGGTAGGTCAGGTTTTTATTGATGGAAACAAGTTGAAATCGAAATTGTCAGCATCTCTTTAAAAGCGTTCATAACTTTAGCTTACGGAAGTGTGGCAATGTCACAATTATTTGTCAATTATCAAAAATAAGGTTAACTTATTTTCAATATTTCTGATTGATTATTTAAAAGTTCTCTGCTAGTTAATTAAAACATTAATCAAGCGGTAATATTCTTAATTTTGCTGAAAACTAAAATTTTGATGGCAAAAATATATTTGGATAATTACAATTTTAGTAAACTATGTTAAAGTATATATAAATTATTTACTGTTGTATTTTAAATAGTAAATTATATTTTCAGAGGGGCTGTATCAGTATGTGACAACTATGGTGTGTGTGGCCATCAGGGGGGTGCCTGTGATTGGTGTGATCCACTTCCCGTTCCCACCTCGCACATACTGGGGCTGGATGTTCAGGAAAACCTCCACCAACATACCAAGTGTACCCCATGTAAGTTGCTCTAGTAGAAATTTAAGTTCCTTATCACTCAAAATTATCAACAACCACCCTTCTGTACTAATGTTATAATACTGAAAGTGTGTATGGTTTGGACTCTAATGGTTTAACCAGGTACTATGAAATTTGATATATACATACCCACTATATGAAATCCAAAACTGATGCCATCATCACCCTTTTATGATCATACCTTTTCCCATAGAGCTGGTATTCACCTTCATTTCTTGGGCGCATAGCATACTACTACTGTCTGTGCATCCTTTACTTCTACCTTTCTTGTACATCTAGTGTTGTGTACATGAGCTCTTGTCTTCAATTTTCTCTTTACAATGTATTATGGGAAATTTAATAAAAATTTATCTACAAATATTTAAAAGACTGGCATCACACTTATATTGCAGGTGTTAATGGGAGATGGTAGCCGCTGTCCATCAGATGGACCGTTTGCTTGTTTGATGTCCTAACAATAAAAAAAGGGTATAGGCTACTTTTTACCATGGTCAGTAGAATGTCTTGTCTGAAGCTTAAGACCAGGTATTCCCTGGGAAATAATTTTAAATATATCAAATATATTGGCCAATTATGAATGCAATTGGCTTCAGTATAGTGCCATTTCTAGTTTTTGCCTCTTTGTTTAATTATGTTTTTTACCATATAAAAAATATAATTAAAAATAAAGATAAAGAGTAAGCTGATAGAGTGGTATCACATTCGATAAGAATCACACTCTGTCTTGCCTCTTCCTGCCATTTAGCACTAGCTTGTATGCTATTTTCCATCAAATAGGCTGACTGTTGGCTATTCCAAGCTATGTATGTGTATTTACAGAAAGAAGAGAATAAAGATCAACCCAGAGTGATAGTATCCAGATCACACCCGGGGAAAGTGGCAGAAATTGCAAAGGAAGCGTTCGGATCGAAAACGGTAGTGACGCCAGCCGCCGGTGCCGGCTACAAGGTAATGGCGGTGGTGAATGGCACATACGACGTTTATCTACACGCGACCGCGATCAAGAAGTGGGATCTCTGCGCTGGAGACGCCATCATAAAAGCTGTTAACGGCAAAATGACGACTGCAAAAGGAACCCTCATCACCTACGGACCCACTGAAGAGGTCAAAGTCACAGATGGTCTCCTGGTCACATTGTATGACCATGATTACTATTTGAGTAAAGAACCTAAGATACTATCCACAATGCCTTGAATGTGCCAACATTTTCATTTCACAGGTACAACTGACGTTCATAGTACGGACGTGGGTGTCGAGGGTACATTAAAATATGTTTGAAAATTTGAAATTATGGCGTTAACGGTTTTTTTTTACATATTATAAATGCGAATGTTTGTAAAGATCGATGGACGGATGAATTTTTGTTACTCTTTCACGCAAAAACTACTGGTTTGAATATTTGGTACATGGATAGGTTATATCCTAACTTTACACAAACAATATGTATCGATTAATGCATGCGACACTGCGGGATGTAACTAGTGACGACTAAAATTACGCGACAGGCGAACTGCATATTAAAGGTAACTTCTTGCGCCGGTCCAGCGGGTCTACCATGAAATTAAATTCCGAAATTTCGGACTCAATTTCGTGTTTTTGTTTATACCAAATTCGGACCAATAAATGGAGTTTAACATTTCGTTCGTCATACATCCTATCATAAAAGTCCAAAGGAACAATATTTTAACATTTTTAATATTTCCAAACGGCATGCATTATGTAATTTTAACATCAAATTTCTATTTCTTTTGGCTCCGAAGTTTCGGAAAACATTGTAGGCCCTCAGGTATCTTGCATCCAAATTACGTGGTCTAGTAATTAATATCGGTGACATAGTTTCCTCTTCTTCAGAATGGTCTGTCATTGCTATACTTATAGGTGGCTTGAAATAGTATTTTGATTTTTTTTTCTATTGCTATTATTAGTGTATTGCGTGTTGGTCCTTTTCTAGACTTACGATATTGACTCTACAATGAAATAATATTAAAAAGTTAATATTAAAACTATGTCTATACTAAGAGCATAGACAATATTATAATTATGTACAATCTTCTACAATTACCATTCATTGTAAATCGATGAATTTACAATAAATGATTATCAATTTTGTTTTAATATTATGTTAGCTTTTTAACTGTGAAAGACTTTAGAAACTATGTATTTACCAAACAATAAATGATGCGGTGTTGCAGAACATGTTACTCATAGGTGTATTTAGGCTGGGGCCGGATGAGCTTCGCCCAACCTAGAATTATCTGGTGCCCACTCTAGAATACCAGCCAAGATTTGTAAAGACAAATCTGAGAGTGCATATGTGCCTTCATTAAGAAGCCAGAGCTCCACGCCACATTGGCAGGCGGGTTGGCAACCGCAGTTTGGTTTTTGGTGATGTTTAAAGAGGTATGCTGTCCATCTCTCGACCATAGTTCCCTTAGTCGCCTCTTACGACACCCATGGGAAAGGAAGGGGTGACCTATTCTAAGCTACTCCTCTGTACCCTGTAAATTCACGCCATATCCCACCATTCAAACCGAAACACGGCCATGCAAACACAACTGCTTCACGGTTGAAACACGAATGGAACAGAGGTACCCAAGCAATCGACTTTTGTATAAATTCTCCCTCTGGTATTTTAACACTCCTTTTTTCCTATAGGTAACTTTTCCAAAGAATTTTTTTTTATTGAAATTGTTTCAAATGAATGAATATAATCGAAGCATTTGGCGTTCCATTGTTTCTGCCTACCCTAATGGGAGACAGGCGTGACAGATACGTATGTATGTATGTATGGTTCAAATGAGTTGCTTATATAGAGCGTTCACTGTAATAGTAGAAGAAGGAAAGAGGTTTGTTTGAATCGAAGCATTTGTCGTTCCATTGTTTCTGCCTACCCTAATGGGAGACAGGCGTGACAGATATGACTGTAATAGTAATAACAGTACATACATGGCTTTAGGTAATGGTTGATTTAGTGCTTATATCTATCTATCCTATTAAAGAGCTGCACTCTTGTCGCTGGAGCTCTTGCCACTCACTACGATTTTCAGCGAGTCTCCTCACTTCTTGATACGACTTATATAATTAAGTGCTTATTTAATTAACATTATTTGTTGCTAACTAATAGAAGTACACAACACACATTTTTGTAATGATATTTTAAAGGAATTAAGGTTTCCACTGTTTGACATATTACAAATTCTATTATTATATGGTACATAAAATAAAAGGCTGTGATTTAAAATATACATAATTATTTTGTGGTGTTTTGTGCAATCAATATATTTTTCTCTTTATTTACTGTATTGTCAAAAGAAAGTCACAGAATTAATGTGTTAAGAGACATGTCGACTACATAATATAGATAACATGACCAACGGCGTAAGAATATGGTGGCAGAGTGGGCAAAATACCATAACTCCGGTTTGAAGGGGCCTCTGGTTCGATGGCCGTGAGCATAGGAAGGATCTAGTATTTATTTATTATTATTATTATATTAGTTAACTGTCTACCGTTGAACTCATGCCTCCTCTATAATTAATTTAATTACAGTATTAACTCAAGGACATTTTTTATGCAACTTAGAATGGCAAATAATTTGTATATTTTTTATACCCCCCATGCGTTGCCATTCCTGAGGACTCAGGTGTTATTCCTCTGTACCCTGTAAATTCACTGCCATATCCCACCCTTCAAACCGAAACACAGCCATGCAAACACAACTGCTTCGCGGTAGAAACGAATGGAACAGAGGTACTCAGGCCTCGCTCCATCAAAGTCTGTACAGAATCTGTACTTTGTACAAAATGACTTTTGTACAAAGTGTCTCTTTCTTACAATTATACAAATAAATCACAAATAAAACAAGATGAAGAAAAATTACGCATTTTGGCTATTCTATACTTTGTTAGTAGTACTTAGTTAGTATACTTTATTATATCCATGGTACTGCTCATGTCTATAGGCGACAGTTACCACTTTCCATCAGGTGGGCCGTCAGCGTGTTTGCCATTCTAAGTTATATAAAAAAAAAGGAATTTTGCCAGTAACCGCCACGCTTCGCGCACAGTTTCACCAGTGATGTTTTAAGAGGAATATTGCTGCCCATTCCTCGACAATTAAGTTCCTTTTGTCGCCTCTTACGACACCCACGAGAAAGGAAGGTGTAGCCCACACTATGTTGGAGCCACACGGCAATTGGTTTTAAATATGACCTGATTATGTAGAAAATAGCTAAATTTCTTACTAGAAACCACCAATTTTTTGTAGAGACTTTCTTCCCTCTTTTATTTCCCACCTTTATATGTGAATGGCGAACATGCTGATTACCGTGGACATCACAGAATATACTGTGACGCCCATAATAGCTCTTATGCGTTGGGCTAACGCATAAGGGCTATTGTAAGTGAATGGAGGTGGCTGTTTTCTGCATAGCTAGCAGCTAGTTTCAATTGTGTTCGTCTCAGTCATTGACCAATTTTTTTTTTTTAAACTTTGACAAGGGGCTAGTGTTGCCCATTCAGTATTTAACAATTTTAGGCACTTTTCAATTTGGCCTTACTTAATAAAAGTGCCAATACGAGGATCTAACAGTTATGTAGTAACTATATATTCTTAGTTTGGACCTAGATGCCGTTGTGTAATGTCTCCATGTGGTCTATATATATATATATATATATATATATATATATATATATATATATATATATATATATATAATTGACTACAATTATTTGCTCAGTTTGTCTACCAAATTTAATGTAATAAGTAGGTATTGAAATTTTTTATGAGCCATGTAATTCTTGTATGTAGTTTTTGTGTTATTCTTACCTTTATAAATTAGCATTCAAAAATGAACTAAATTAAGTCATTTAGTATTGTAACTAACGTACACCATGTAAATATTGTATTAATTAGATATTTAATTATGACTAATTTATTTTCATAAAAATCTGTTATATATACTAAATTGAGTTTTTGTTACTAAGTGCTAGAGTTAATAAAAAAATCTACTTGATTCTGTCTGTTTTACTTGTGTAACTCTAATCTATCGGGGGGGGGGGGGGGGGTTAATAATACAGGCATGTTAACGGTCCCATTTCCAACAATATACCCGGTCAGGTCGACCTCGTGCTGAATTCCAGGTGTATTCATTACGATGGGCTAACTGACCTGCCTTTTCATTCTCACCCATCATCCCTCACTGGTGCTCCGCCAGCGTATAGCATTAGCGCAGGCGAGGTTATCCTTTAAAAAAATCGTATATTTTCGTAAGAATTCTTTTTTAATCTAAACTTATTTTTTTTTAAGTGCCACTCAATGACATCAAGTCATTCACCTAGTCCTTAAACTACGATAACTTGTTATGAGGCACAGGGAAATTAATATCTGGGTTCACGATGTGAACACCCAAAATTGAGCCGATTTAGAAAAAATCGTTTTCTAAATGGACTCCACCTAGACTTGAACACAGGATCTCCTACCTTGGAAGTACCGGGGGAAAGAGATTGTCAGTATCGAGGTTTAGTAGTTCACATAATGTTGCCCACAACAAATGATGCCCACAACCACTTTTTACGATCGTACGGCTCGCCATCGACAGCGAGTACATCCTCATGTCCTACAGCTTCAATGGTCGCGTACTGAGCGGTTTCAGAGATGTTTCCTCCCACGAACACTCAGGTTGTGGAATGAGCTCCCTGCCGAGGTTTTCTCAAGACAACAGCATGGGGTTCTTCAGGGTCGGCAACGCGCGCGTAATACCTCTGGTATTACAGGTGTTCATAGGCTACGGTAAACCAGTTACCATCAGGTGTGCCGTATGCTTGTTTGCCACCTCAGTGGTAAAAAAAAAATAAGGTTTATCAAGTCAGCTTTTACGTGATTTCCCCTTGAAACCATTGTGGTTAATTTTTGTGACATTCGTCATGATAAGCGTTATGACCTGATTTTATCTCCACCCAACATCAGTTATGACCTGCTTTTATCTCCACCCAACATCCCTTACTGGTACCTTGTCGGTGTATATTGATAGGCAGGGTTACCGGCATTTTCATACATAAAAAAAGGGGGAAGGGATCGTTAGTAATGCGGGCTACCAATCCCATTGCTAGCAATATACCCTGTCAGGTCGACCTCCACGCGGTCCCCCTGGAAACCATCGTGCTGAGTTCCAGGTGTAATCATCACGATGGGCTGACTGAACTGCTTTTTTTCATTATTCACCTATCATCATTCACTGGTGCCCCGCCAGCGTATACCGTTAGCGCAGGCGGGGTTACCATTCCATTAATCATGCATTAAATAAAAAAAAAAACATCAAAAAGAAAAAACTCGAAAGTACCTACAGCTACGGAGGTAGTCAATTATAGAAGTTTTAATTGTGGTAGAGCCACGCTGTAATCCTATATGGTATTGCAGCATGAATGGGCCGGCTCGACCGGGGAAGTACCACACCCTCACAGAATACCGACGCTAAGTGGTTGCACTTTTAGTGCGATCACATTCCGTATGGTGAGTGAGGGAGTCCGGAGGCCCATCCCATACCCATCCCATACCCATCCCTTTCCTATTCCTAAAATCCTTTCCCCAACCCCGTCCCCCCTATCTTACAACACGCAACCATGGCAGTGGAATTAAAAAAAAAAATAACATACCCCAGGGAGGTACCAGTAACCATGTTGCTGGAGAATCCTCTCTCGAGCAACCACGCTCGGGCTGCCCTGCGTATTCTGGGGGGGGGCAAAATTCCGCTCTTTGAAACCAAAGGCAAACGGAGCAAGATTTCTACGGCATCCCCTTCGCTCAATGTGAGCTTCTGCAATATCAGGGGATTACATTCTAACTTAAACGCTGTTCACCACCACCTAGAAACGGCGCGGCCGGCATTGCTCTTTCTAACGGAGACACAGATATCCTCTCCAAACGAAACTTCATACCTGACGTACCCGGGATATAAACTTGAACATTGTTTTGTTTCGCGTGCCGGTATATGCGCGTATGTCAGAGAGGATATCTGCTGTCGCCGCCTTGGAATTCTTGAAGGTACGGACCTGTCTATATTATGGCTGCGCGTAGACTGCAATGACCATCCTCGCGTCTATGCATGCCTATACAGGTCCCACAGCGGTAACATCGAAACCGACCAACTCATTGAGCACGTCCAAATGACTACAGATTCCCTGCTCGAACAGATTCCTTCCGCTGAAGTCGTGATTCTCGGCGATTTTAATGCCCACCATACCGAATGGCTTGGTTCACGTACAACCGACTATGCGGGAAGATCTGTTCATGACTTTGCTTTGGCTTATGGTCTGACGCAGCTTGTTTCCTCGCCTACGCGAATACCTGATGTGTTGGACCATTCACCTTCACTGTTGGACCTTCTGCTGACCACCCACCCAGACAACTATGTGATTTCCGTCGAAGCTCCGCTTGGATCACTGTCTGGTGCGGAGCGAGGTGCCTCTCATGAGTCCGATTCCACCACGTTCCACGGGTAGACGTCGTGTTTGGCACTACAGGTCGGCAGACTGGGATGAGATGCGGATTTTTTTCGCATCTTACCCATGGAGGCAGGTTTGCTTCGCACTGAGGGACCCCGACGCCATTGCCAATTCCATCGCCGATGTGGTGCTTCAGGGAATGGAATTATTTATTCCTAACTCTGTGGTACCTGTCGGTGGGAAATCCCAGCCCTGGTATGGAGCCTCTTGTAGAATAGCATCTCGCCTGAAACAGGAGTGCTTCCTAGCCTGGGCCAAAGGTGTGGCGTCGTGAGATCCTAACATCAGTGCCCTTAAAAAGAAGTATAACTTTGCCTCTAGGTCCTTCAAAAGAGTTTTGGCCACAGCGAAGTCAGAGCATATTGGTAGAATTGGCAAGAGATTGGCTAGTTTACCTTCGGGGTCTCGAGCTTTCTGGTCTCTTGCCAAAGCTGCACAAGGGAATTTCTGTCAGTCATCTTTTCCACCATTGCGCAGGGAGGATAACTCGTTGGCTCTGAACGCCAAAGAGAAGGCCGATCTCCTTGGATCTCTCTTTGCATCAAACTCGACGTTGGATGACGGGGAGAAACCACCGCCGACCATCCCGCGTTGTAAGAGCTCTATGCCGGATGTTAAATTCACGCAAAGATCAGTGCGTAGAGCACTTCTCTCCCTTGAAATCCATAAGTCGAGTGGGCCCGATGGCATTCCTCCAATTGTGCTTAGGACGTGCGCACCAGAGTTGGCTCCGGTTCTTACGCGTCTTTTTCGGCTCTGTTACTCATCTGGTATAGTCCCAAAGTTTTGGAAGACTGCTTTGGTGCATCCGATCCCTAAAAAAGGAGACCGCTCAGATCCAGCTAATTATAGGCCCATAGCTATCACCTCCTTATTCTCGAAAGTCATGGAATCAGTTGTTAACCATCAACTGCTCCGGTACCTAGAGGATCGCCAGCTGATCTCAGATCGCCAGTACGGCTTTCGACGGGGGCGCTCGGCTGGTGATCTTTTAGTTTATTTAACACACCGATGGGCGGTGGCAATCGAGAATAAGGGAGAGGCCTTAGCTGTTAGTCTGGATATTGCGAAAGCCTTTGATCGGGTGTGGCATAGGGCACTAATCTCAAAACTACCTTCGTTTGGGTTGCCTGCGAGATTGTGCAGTTGGGTCGCCAGTTTTCTTAAGGAACGTAGCATTAAGGTCGTAGTCGACGGAGCATGCTCTGACTTAAAACCTGTGAATGCTGGTGTCCCGCAAGGCTGTGTACTATCTCCGACACTGTTTCTTCTGCATATCAATGATATGTTACAGATCAGTGATATTCATTGTTATGCAGACGACAGTACAGGAGATGCATTATACACCGGTCATGCAAAGATCTCGCGGGCACATACCGATGAGCTCCGGAACAGACTTGTGTCTGAAATCGAAACTTCGCTCGATAAAGTTTCGATCTGGGGTGAACGCAATCTTGTTCACTTTAACCCTAAGAAGACACAAGTCTGCGCGTTCACCGCAAAAAAGACACCGTTTGTCGTATCTCCTTACTTTCGGGGCACTTCCCTCGATAATAAGTCGAGTCTGGGGATTCTTGGCGTCAATATATCTAGCGACGTCCAGTTTTGCGGTCATCTCGTGGAAAAAGCTAAGATAGCTTCCAAAAAGTTGGGGGTGCTCAATAGGGTGAGACGGTATTTCACGCCAGAAAACCGCCTGAAACTATATAAGGCTCAAGTGAGGCCACACATGGAATACTGTTCTCACCTGTGGGCAGGAGCGCCACAGTACCAACTCCTTCCGTTAGACCGCATTCAAAGTCGGGCAGCTCGAATTGTTGACGATCGGCGTCTTACTATCCGGCTCGACCCACTGGAACTGCGTAGAGATGTTGCATCTCTGTGCATTTTCTACCGAATTTATCATGGGGAGTGTTCTGAAGAATTGTTCGGATTGATACCTGCTGCAGATTTTCACCATCGTACAACCCGCCATAAACTAAAATTTCATCCCAACCATCTGGGCAAGTGGCGGTCCTCCACCGTGCGTTTTTCAAGGCACTTTCTCCCACGCACAACCACTCTTTGGAATCAACTTCCAGCAGCAGTATTTCCGAACCGATACGACAACATAACCTTCAAGAAAAGAGCATATTCCTTTTTAAAAGGCCGGCAGCACACCTGCAATGCTGTAGGTGTTGTGGGTGATCATGGGCGGCGGTAGTCACTTACCATCAGGTGAGCCGCATGCTCGTTTGCCCCCTGTGTTGTAAAAAAAAAAAAAAAAAAAGTATATAAATAAAAGAAAGTTTGTTATGTTTAACTATATTTTTATTTTAATAAATTAAGCGGATTCCGTTTCTCATAATACACAATTACAATGCATATTTTAAAAAATAACATATACAGGTGCGTTTCACCGAAATTTATGAATTATTAATCAATACAGGAATGTGTTGCGAACATACGTTGTATCTTTAAAAAGGCGAGCTATGAAGTAAATAGAAAACTAATTAAATGTCTTTCTCTACAAACATTGATAGCACCCATACTTTTTTAAAAACAAAACTTTTGGTTAGGAATAAGTAAAATAGAGAAAAAATTGCTAAGCATCCGTTATTGTTACACGTGAAGGAATCTAACCAATAATGAAATAATTTTTTTTTTATAATATAGCCCCGGACGAATAAAAAGTTCACAAGCGAAGCACTCAATGTGTCAGGTCGCTTATTACACAGCACAACACGTATGCATCCAATTCATAATATTTTTTATAATATTCTTCTGGCTGTATTTAGTATTTATATTTCTATGTAAAACTGTAGCTGTATACGCTGAGTCCTTTGCCTCTTTTTTTTTCACAAGGTTGACAAATAAGCGTGATGGCTGTATATTTTTTCACATTTGTAAAAAAAAAAATACATGCGTATGTTTCAATTATGGTGTGATCGCTGTTATTTTTAATAGTCCGCAGTTATATCTCAAACATTATACAGTTGTACTAAATCAATTAGATTATATGGCGATTACATTGCATTGATTAGAGTGAGTTTTACGTTACTACAAATAAACAAACACGTACACCGATTCGAATATCAATCTAACGCTTTGTTTCTTTGTATATTACCAAAGTCAATATTATATAGACAGAGTATGTTTTAGTAAAACATTTTTGGTCTAATTGTTAACAATATCGACTAGACATTCGAATGACATTTGACATTTTAAAAGGAACCATAGACGTTCCTTTCTGCGACGAAAGTAATCCTCTTTATGAATGTAACAACTTGGCAGTAGTCGCTTATTGTTTTATGTACTTACAATTTTTGTTGTACAATTATGTAAAGTTACAATGAAATATTTTATATTGATTCAGTAAAAAGATAAATATTACATAGCAAATAAGTTCTATTAAATAATTATAAAGAATCCGTTATGCCTTCGTTAAAATTATAATATTATTGTGCCTGTATAAATGGCAATGATCTTGTTTGTTTACATTCAATTTCCATATTTACTTTTTACAATTAGGCAACATTATCTATTGTTTGTTAGACTTTGAACTCTCCTATTTAATAAATAAAACCTCCTATAAACCATTAGAGGGTATTTTGTCCTTTTCTTTCATATCGATAAATTAGTATGAAAGAAAAAGGTATAACACTTCAGTAGTTAAAATAGGTTTATTAGATGTTTAATTTTATCAACAACAAGGAGGTTAGACGACGGATATGCTGTCTCATTCTTTCCCATGAGTTAACATATATGTATAAAGAAATAAAATACCTTGCCATTTATTCAGGTTTTAAAAACAGAAAATCTTTTCTTCAACGCTTCACATTTAAATATAAATTAATTGAATAAAAAAAAATAAAAAAAAAATATATGAGTCTTTTATGAAGCAACAGCATTCCGTGACGGGGAACATGTAGCCTTGAAGACATGAAATATCGCATAAATAGAGACCAGTTAAAAATATAATTCTAATGGATTAAATATAACTAAAAAGGTCAATGACTGAAAACGAAATAAGGTCTTTTATATCAATACACAGTTGTTGCTATTGCTAATCGCCTGGCTTCGCTCGACGTCGGATTATTACTGCCTTGAATGTTATAATGGTTTGTATACTTTTTTGTTGACTGTAAATTCGGTAGATGGCGTTGCAATTCCATTACTTGCCAAGATGCTTTGAAATCAAATGAAGATGACAATGTGAAAACTAAAATTGTTTTCAAATTTACTATTACTCAACTAATTGAAAACATTGATTTTGAAAACAATTGTTATTTTGCATCTCTTTTTAACCTAAGTTGCCTCAATTAAGAGTAAGAGCGAGACAGAAAACAATGGAAAAGTCAATTCTCATCTTTATTTGATTTAAAGCTGTTTAATTTTATATATATTATGTTTGAATTAAAATATAAAATTTCAATGTACAAGTGGCACTATAATTTTTATTTTAAAACTATAATGATTCAAGTGAATTCATTGGATGATATCTCATAAGTTAATACATATTTAGGCCACAATAAAATTGGATTTTTAAGTCAAAAACTATGTATGATTACAACTTTTAGTTGTAAGTTTAGTTTAGTTAATAGTAATAAACAGTAAATTAAAGTACCTAAAAAGAAAGAGAGGAGAGAGGGATTGTTAGTAATGTGGACTACCAGTCCCATTGCTAGCAATATACCATACAAGGTCAGCCTCCAATTGGTCCCCCCTGGACACCATCGTGCTGAATTCCAGATGTGTTCATCACGATGGGCTAACTGACCTGCCTTTCATTCTCACCTATCATTCCTCACTGGTATTTTTTTTATTTTGTTTAAACAATAATTAGTACTGGTACACCATCAGCATATACTGACAGCTCAGGCGGGGTTACCATTATATTATCGTCCATTGAAAGAAAAAAAAAAGAAAAGAGAGATCGTTACAATCATATAAGCTAAAAAAAAGTTAATTATTTTAATTTTGAAATGACTGATTGTAGTACAACATCAAATTTTAAAAAAAATAACCATTCAAAATACTGCACAACTGCACGTCTGCATTACTTTTTAAATTTTAAATATTTCTCATCTTCATTCTTTAAGATGGAAGCCATATTAGAAAAAAAAAATTTGAATTTGTCATAAATAGCTTTTGTATAACACTACAACATTAATCATGCAACTATCACTGAGATGTCTATAATTTGACAGCAAATCTTTGACAGCAAATAATTTATTTATTTTGTATTTGGGATGGTTGGTCACTAAACAAAATTGGACATGAAATACTAGATGGCGGTAGGAACGAGAATTGTGGTTCTTGTCGATTATTTTGTAAGTAAAAATAATTTTAAGGCGTTATTTCTAAAGTGGCGAGTGGTTTTATTGATTTTTTACTTGAATAGTAATAGGTTATAATTATTTTTATATTCTTTCATTGTACACAACATTGCGATTTTATTTTAAATTATCTTCAATTACAAAATAATCAACAAAAAAGCACAAGTCTCGATTCCAGCGTCATCTAACATTTCTTGTTTAATTTTGTATATTTACAACTATTAGATTACCAACTAATTACTGACTCTCACTGCATTAAGTTGGCTGGAAGAGATCTCTTTCAGAGACAAGCCCAAGCCTTGAAACAAGTTGTTGCACCAATCACTATAAAGTAATAGATTTATTACCATATATGGGTCATATTTAGCGTTTATATATATTGCACAATTAGTAAACCAATCCTAGGATATCTTTTTAAAAAATCTACAGTCCATAAAATAAACAAAAAGCTTATAATATTTTTGTATTAATTGATTAAAAAATTATGTCCTATAAGTGTTTTTGTTTTATTTTTTTAAATGACTACATTCAATAAAAATAATTCGTAAGATTATTGTAATAGTGCCAACCATAAAAAATAAAATGCAACATAATATTTAGTTGTAATTTAATCTACAATTTTAGTGCAATAAAGAGCTGTTTGAAAAAAAAAACAGCTGAGAAATATTTAAAATTGAATATAGAATAGAATTCAATATACAATGTATGTGTTGCCAGGTTCATGTATAAATAATGCAAATCTTTAAACAGTTGTTCCAGTTCAATATACAATTTGCATTTTTTTTTAAACATCACTGTCAGTTAAATATATTATAGATCACATTACAGTGATTGTATATTTGTTACACTCCTATAAGTTATACAATGTGTAAATGAATTGACGAAATATCTCCTACACCCCAAGCAAAAATTTTTAGTATGGTTTTAAACACACATTTTTAATTTTTTTTTTGTTGTTGTGGATAGTTTATATTAATTATTGTATTATTATTTCAATTAGAGAAGACCAATACATTTATTTTTATACAATTATTGTAATATTTTGTATTTGTTGTGATCCTAAATATTGTAATATTCTTTTTTATATTGGCAACATTGCATCCTAGTTAATAATGTTACCATGACTAAAATTAAGTTTAAGATACCTATCTTATATAATTTTATGTCCCAACGTGATAGGAACTAACCAATAATACGTATTTTATATACACGGATATAATGTTATAATTATATATTGTCAATAAAGATTTCCTTTGAAATTAATAAAATTTTATGTATAATAATTCTTTGTTTTATATTACCTATTTATGTATTAAAATGGGCTAAGTTACCCGATTGAAAAAAGAAATAGCTTATACTAAAAACACACCAATACACCTTGAATTGTTTACATATTTCGTAATATTTCAAGTACACACTGTATAATCACCAATTTTAATGTCCGACTTTGAACTACAACCTTATACCATTATACCAAGGTTGTAATTCCGTTTATCACAAACCATACGGTCGAATTAATACTGCTTAAGAGCTTATGGGTCCACACCCAGGCTTGTAGATAGGTGGCAAACATATCATTTCCAATCTGTTTACATTTCAGTCTTAAACAAAGCAAAATGGGCTTTATAGTTTACAGGTGAGAGAACAAAATTGGACGGAAGTGCTGTCTTTCTCGTATGTGAGCGTGAGGAATTAGTAACAAATTTAAAATAAGCATCTTTGCCACCTATCTTCGGCTGTTTCCACAGTTCACCACAGAATGACAGTGATTTTTTTATCGCCTCACAATTGTGTACCATTTAAAATGTATTAGAGTTCAATGTAAAAGGATTCGAATCTACAACTCTGAAACATCTGAGCCAAGTGTAGTCTCAATTAAATAAAAAAAAAAAAATACTATCAAGTGTTAAATTTTGAATTATGTTTCAAAGTCTTTCAAACGTCAATAAATCTATACAGGCGCCATCTATCGTGTTATAAATGTAACTACCGACTAGTAATTCTACTGTAGTGATGTTTGTCGAGATCCGGTTAAGTATACTAGTTGGTACAGCTGAGAGACGGGTTTGAATTCTGTTGAGTTACCAGAAGGTTAAATTTTTCACATATATTTTATGATTCCCATATACAAGTATAAACAGTTTAGTAATGACAGAATAATACGACGTTAAGGGAATTTAAGGTTAACAAAAACGTACAGCGTTCATTATCGCCAATGCGATTTGTCGTGTCGTGTGGTGACCCTGGGTAAACAACCAAAAGCTAGAAACACTACTGTGTCGTTTGGATTCATATCAGAGTATCACTGGTTTTGGCATGTCCCATATTATGCTATGACAATTAGGGACTCACTGTTTTGTCTACACGACAAGACATTCTTTTTTATGATATTAAATTGGCAAGCTGACGGCCCACCTGATGGTAAGTGGTTTCCGTCACTTATAGACAAGAATATCATGGATGTCACAAAATACACTGTGATGCCCATGATACTCCTCATGCCATGCCATTTCTAAAGACTTAAATGTATTAACTGGATAGTATGAGATGCATTACAGTCTGCCAGTGTATATCTAGCTCAAAGGGTTGGATATCAGCTTACTTACAATTCAATCCGTCAAACGAAGTCAAAGTTTCCGACAGGTGTCGCTCCGCAGCAATATGGCGTCCGAACTGGGCACAGGGCAACGCAATAAGCAACGCTAGTCCAACGTCCGCACACCACGGCACTCACTCGCTATGTACACACACCACGTCGTTATAACACTTATCACATATTGAGATTTTATCGTCCAAGCTCGATACAGCGCCGCGACGTGACGTTACACGGAGTCGTCTGAAATATAAATAAACACATTTTTTTTTTGTTTATTTTGTTTATGCACAATTAATTACAAATTTTAATCTAATTACAATTAATTTACAAAATTTGATTTTATCCTTTTTAAATAGAAAATCTTCTAATTTTTTATAAAAAGAATAAAAAAGAAAAACATATAAAAACAAAATGAATGTAGCAGTGTTTGTGCAAAGGACCTAACTCAGCATATGTCGCAGTTTCAAATCTGAAGCTACGACACTGATTTTCAGTAGGCCCTAAATACATAACTCACGGACACATGTGTGCAAGAGATGTTATGTATATGTATATAAGAATAATATATAAAACAGTGATAAATATATAAGATAAACACGGGAATAAAGATAAGAGATATACATTAGAAATAGATCCAACGGTGAGTCACATGAGAAAGATACAAGTAGTGGCTTATAGTGCACAGCACCTATCCCTGCAAGCTGTAAGTCATATGGCTTTAAGATTATGGCATTTATTATTTGTATATATGTGTTGATACTCTTTAATGTTCCCTCCAAAAGATTACAGTAGCAAAGTTAGTAAAATTACAAAAAAGAAAATTTAAAAAAAGGTCACACTCAGCCTGGCCCTATGGCTAAAAATACGAGATTTACCGCTAAGAGATTTTTTTATATAAAACGATATGAGACCACGGAGGGGGGGGGGGGTGGGATTAAAGAAAGAAGCTTTATCGATAAACAATTGCATTAACAAAATAAAGACAACAGTGCTGGTATTCGGTGCAAGCCACACAGTGATTTCACGGACGACTTCTTACAGTTTTAAAACAATAATAATAATAAAAAAAAAAACAATACACACAAATACAAAAATAATAAAAAAACAATACACACAAAAAAACTCTATCTCGAGAGGTAGTTAGAAAATTCACGTCTTTGATAATAAGCCTAACATAAAAATGGTCGCGTATAGTGCGGTTTCAGGGAAGTTTTCGCAAGGAACGCTCAGGCTGTTGAATGAGCTCTCTGTCGAGGTTTTTCTAGACTAGGCTTAGTATGGAATTCTTCAAAGAGTGTACGAGACGAGACACCCCTAGTGTTGCAGGCGTCCATAGGTTACAGTGACAATTTATTATCAGACAGTATGTACGATTATTTGCCACCTTTATGGTAAAAAAAATACTTTATTTGGACTAGTAGAATAGAGAAGAAAGTTTGAATAGGTACCCCTTTTGGACACTTAGCAAAGAAAATGTTGGGCCTAAAATACGTAAAACTATAATTTCAAATCGATAGCATTTCTAGTCACACCATAAGGGGTTTCCTTGTACATTTTTGCTACAGAACCCTAATAAATGTGTTGTTGCAATACTAAACACTGGTTCCGGACGTTGCGGTTACTTACCGTGATACCACCATTTTGTTTTCTTAGGGTTTTTGTTACAGGTTTTAACATAGAATGAGTTGTCTGGGGGCCGCTTCTGAAAATTGCAAGGGATACAATTCAAAATTGTGCTTTTTTGTTTTTGTTTTACGCAACCTAGAATGGCAAACAAGCTGACGGTCCACCTGATGGAAAGTGGTAACCGTCGCCTATAGACATGAGCAGTACCATGGACATAACAGAGTAAACTGTTTTACCCATAATACCCCTTATGCGTTGCCATTCCTGAGGACTCAGATGTTATTCCTCTGTACCCTGTAAATTCACGCCATATCCCACCCTTCAAACCGAAACACAGCCATGCAAACACAACTGCTTTACGGTTGAAACACGAATGGGACAGAGGTATCCAAGCAAACGACTTTTGTACAAAGTCTCCCTCTGGTTGGGATATAAGTCACATAAAAAAAAAACAACCGAATTGATAACTTCCTATCTTTTTGGAGTCAATTGAAAATGTTTTGTATGAAAATGTATGATTCACGTGCAGTACAGTACCTTCTCTTTACAGCTACTAAGCATGGAGACGATGGAGAGGCACACGGATTGCACGGAGAGCGCGGGCGACCAGTCGTCAGTCAGTATGGACAGGCAGATATGGCCGTTGGAATACACGTGTGGGTGCACCGGGATATTGTTGCCCACGAACGTCACCTGGCGATGTTCAAATTTACAACCTTCTAAATGGTTTCCCAGCTTTAGTTTCACATTTAGCTCATTTTCACAGTAATAATATATAACTTAAAAAAAAAGACTTCTTTTTAAATTATAAATATGAGTTTGCTATCTTTAGGCGTCGGCTCAACCAATCCTGGGGGGGGGGGGGGGGGGGTGTCTGTGTTAATGCGGACTACCAGTCCCATTGCTAGCAATATAGGGTCTTTTTTTAAGGTGGTTCCCCCTGGAAACTATCATGCTGAATTTTAGGTGTATTCATCAGGATGGGCTAACAGATTTGCCCTTTTATTCTCACCTATCATCCATCATCGTTGCCCCGTTAGCGTACACCGATAGCGCAGGCGGGGTTAATCGATTTTTAATTAATAAAAAAAAAACAAGCATTATGAAATTGGTACAAAGGCACTATAGTTGAATTGAAGAAGGACTATAAGGCTTCTTAGAATCTCGGTTCCGATTCCCTTAGTCGCCTCTTACGACACCCACGGGAAAGGAAGGGGTGGTCCATTCAATGCCGGGACCACGTGCCGAATATTGTTATCATTATCATATCAGCCCTTAACTGTCCACTGCTGAACATAAGCCTCCCCTATGAGGGGTTTTGCCAGTAGTTGCCACGCTTGGCAAGCGGGTTGGCAACCGCAGTTAGACTTTAGAGATGTTTTAGGACGCTGCTGCCTATCCCTCGCCCTCACTTAGTCGTCTCTTACGACATCCACGGGAAAGGAAGGGGATGGCTTATTCTATGCTGGGACCACACGGCACACAATATATGGTACATACATATAATACTGTACATCGCCGAATATTGTACACACCAATAATACATACAGAAGTATGACACTTGAAATCAAATGTACAAAGGCGAGCTTAACTCTAAAAGAGTTCTCTCCCAGCAAATCCAAAGTGGAAAGGAGCATCAATGTCAGTGGGTAGAGCGGTGAACAATATTGTGAGATTCATTATTAATACGCAAAAAAGCCGGCCAAGTGGTAATCGGACTCATGCAACGAAGGTTCCGTACAAAATCATCAAGTTTATTTTTTTTAAATAACTACAAATTTACGGTTTTCGGATTTTTTCCTTTATCACTACATACTACACTAGCTACATCACATTGCTTCTTGCCAAATTTCATGATTCTAGGTCAACGGGATGTACCCTACAGGTTTCGATTCCCTTTGCGAATGTCAAAATATGCGATATAAATGGAACATAAACGGCCGTATCTTTCGATTGCGTCGATTTAGAAGCTTGATTTTTTCAATGCTTTAAGAGATCGCAGATCTGAGTATATGATATTAATTTCAACTTTACACCTCCACGCGTTCCTAAGAAAAAGTGTCTTGACACACGGACGAACGGACAGATAACGAGGTGTTATAAGGGTTCCGTTTTTCCTTTGGAGACACGGAACTCTAAAAAGACGCATCAGCAATGAAATGTAGAGAAATGTATAACCCAGTGATTCTCAACCACTGTGCCGCGGCACTTTTGTGTGCCGCCAAATTTTAAAAGTGTGCCGCCAAACTTTGCAAATATTTAAAATTTTTGTCATAAACTATTTATGCAGTGTGTTGTAGTAAGCAAATAATTTTTATCTATTTCTTTGTGTGCCGCCAAATTTTGAAATCGTTAAATATGTGCCGCAACAAAAAAAAAAAGGTTGAGAATCACTGGTATAACCAAATATAGAAAAAACTGATTATACAGACAGAAATCAAGTTAATATTTTCCTTGTGTAAACAAGTGTCGGATCATTTTCTAGTAAATATGCGAGATGAGACTCGGCGGCCTCGAGTGGCGCTAAGGAAACATAATTGCCGTTTTTTAGTGCCCATCCACACAAGGATGTTGTTGATTATCACGGTTGTTGGACAAACATGATTTTTTTCTATTATATTTCTACCTAATTGCCAAAGAAAAGTGGGTAATGGTTTGTCGCAAATTCCAAAACAGGTTACTTGGTGGACACCCATATTTTTTAACGTTCCCGTGTCCTTATTGTCATTTTCGTTAACTTGTTAGCTATTTTCAAAGATATAAAAGAAGATTGAAGTATTTTTTTGGTATATAAATTCGTGCTGATGAATGGGGACTGTCAGCCCCATTAGTAGCAATATACCCCATCAGATCGACCTCCACGTGGTTTTCTCTGGAAACCATAGTAGTTAATTATTGTGATACTCCTTATAATGGACTAACTGATTTGCCCATTCTCATCCGTCATCCCGCGTTGGTGCCCTGCTAGCGTAGGCGGTTTAAAATTGTATCACTATTGGACACCAGAGTACTGTCTTGAGGTTGAATAATGGCCGTAGTAGGGGGGGGGGGGGGAGGTGCATTGAGGGACAATGCGCTATCTTAAAAGGTCCAATGTTGATTCCTTTAACCTTAAAATGAAAGGCTCCAAGCAAATTAGACAGATTCGTTTTTTCGAAGTCACTTCATTATGGCTTATGGCCTACCAAAAACTGCTTTCGGCCTACCTTAAACTTGGGTCTAGCTACGGCCCTGGGTCGGATTGATTATTCGGTTGTTTATTAAGATCCATTGAAATAGAAAATGTAACTTTCTTTTTTTTTTATTGATTATAATGGAATGGTAACCCCGCCTGCGCTAACGGTATACGCTGGCGGGGCACCAGTGAGGGATGACAGGTGAAAATGAGAAAGGCACTTTATTCAGCCAATCGTGATGAATACACCTGGAAATCAGCACGACGGTTTCCAGGGGGGACCACGATAGAAAACGTATCGGTAACACAACCGATATAGTGAGTTCTTACCAAATTATTGCCTTTATCGTTATTCTTATCGATCTAATGAAATATTTAGTACACAAAATATAATTTATCTAAATCTACTGTACTGATAACATTTTCATTTGATTATATTACGTGTTTGAGAGGAAAGGGATTGTTAGTAATGCGGAGTACCATTCCCATTGCTAACAATATACCCTGTCAGGTCGACTTCCACGTGGAAACCATCGTGCTGAATTCTAGGTGTATTCATCACGATGGGCTAACTGACCTGCTTCATTCTCACATCGTTCCTCAGTGGTGCCCTGCTAGTGTATACTGTTAATGCAGAAGGGGTCATCATTCCATTGTCAACCATTAAAAAAATGCGTTTTTTTTATAACACAGGGGGTAAATGAGCATGCAGCTCACCTAATGGTAAGTGACCACCGGCTATGATCAGCCGCAACACCAAAGCCATTGCAGGTATACTGCCGGTCTTTTAAAAAGGAATATGCTCTTTTCTTTAAGATTAAGATGTCGTATCGATTCGAAAATGCTGGAAGTTGATTCCAAAGATTGGTTGTGTGTGGAAGAAAGTGCCTTGAAAAACGCACGGTGGAAGACCGCCACTCGTCCAGATGGTTAAAATGAAACTTTAGTTTATGGCGGGTTGTACGGTGGTAAAAATCAGCAGCAGGTATCAATCCGAACAATTCCTCAGAGCGTTGCCCACGAGTTTTGTTTAAACAAGAATAATTCCGATACCGAATACTAACTGAACGCAATCACAAACAAGATGAAGACACAATCGGAGATTTAACAAGCGGAACCTAATTTGGACGCATTAAGTGGTACCTACTAAATTTTTAACCCCGCATTGACTTTTTATTGCAAAACATGACGAAATATGCTCATAAAGGTTTTAAAAATAAGCATATATTTTCAATAAATATTTGACTTCACGAATGAATTTAAATTTTTTTTTTGATGGGTGAAAATGGAATGGTAACCCCGCCTGCGCTAACGGGATACGCTGGCGGAGCACCAGTGAAGGGTGATAGATGAGAATGAAAACAGGCCAGTTAGCCCATCATGATGAATTCATCAGGAATAAATCATGATAGTTTCCAGGGGGAACCGCGAGGAGGTCGACCTGGTTGGGTATATCGTTAGCAATGGGATTCTCAGTCTCCATTACTAACAATCCCTTTCCCCCCGAATTTTAATATTATACATTATCATCATTATCACAGCCGTTAACGGTCCACTGCTGAACATAGGCTTCCCCCCTATTATTGGATTTTGCCAGTAGTTGCCACGCTTGGCAACCAACGTTGGCAACCGCAGTTAGGCTCTGGTGATGTTTTAAGAGGGATGCTGTTTATCCCTCGACCATTAAGTTCCCTTAGTTCCTTAGAAAATAAGGGGTAGCCCATTCTATATCGGGACCATACAGTGGCATTCCCGTCTCTTATAAAACATAAAAACTAAAATAATTATTTCCCTTAATGTTTTACGCTGTTAACTTTCTCAATTATACAGCACTATCATACCTACTTGTACAACAATTAGTCCATTACCCTAAGGTTGTCTTGAAAAGATTGCTCTCAGCAATAAGACCGCCTTACTGTACTTATATAATACAATTGTATCATTATATTTGTTAATTGTCTTGCTTATTTCCTATATTGTATAATGCAAATAAAGTATACTCATTCATTCATTCAAAATTCATTGTTTAGATACAAACAGCCGGAGTCACTCACCTCAGGGGAGTCGAAGGGATATTTGTTTGTGAATTTAAACTGCAATACGAATTTTTCGCCTTCATACAATGTACCGGGGACACCTTCCATATGTACTGTCCACCTGTCAAGTAATACAGAATTCATTAAAAAAAAACAAAACTTTTAGTACAAAGTCATTTATTTGGGTACCTCTATCTTATTCGTGTTTCTAGCGTAAAGAAGTTTTTTTTTGTTATATGTACTGGGTTTGGATTCCCAAGCACTTGCGGTTGTGCTTTTGGTGTATGCTCGCATATGCCAAGGTTTGCAATCGATTAGGAAATTATATGGGTAAAGAATTTGGGCTTCATCATTAAGTGGGTACTGAGATAGCGTAAAGAAGTTTGCATGGCTGTTTCGATTTGAAGGGTGGGATATGGCAGTGAAATAACAGGGTACAGAGGCATAACACCTTAGTTCTAGGGGGGAAAGGGATTGCTAGCAATGGTGTTTGATAGCCCTATTGCTAGCAATATGCCCTATCAGATCGACTTCCACGTGGTTCCCCCTGGAAACCATCGTGAACAATTCTTGTTGAATTCGTCACGATGGGCTAACTGGCCTGCTTCATCCTCACCTATCATCCTTCACTGGTGCCCCGCCGGTGTATACCGTTAGCGCGGGTGGGATTATCATTCCATTAACACCCATTAAAATAAAACACCTTAGTCCTAAGGACTGGTAACGCATGAGGGGCGTCCCGGGCGATACAGTAAACTCTATCATGTCCACGGTACTGTTCATATCTGCGGGCGACGGTTGTTTATTAACAACCCCATTGCCAGCATAAACCCTATCAGGTAGCCTTCCTCGCGGTTCCACTTGGAAACCATCGCGATTGATTTATTGTAGCATTCGTCACGATGGGCCAACTCACCTGCTTCATCCTCACTTATCATCCCTCACTGGTACCCCGCCAGTGTATACCGATTGCACAGGAGTGGTTACCATTCTACTATCATGCAATAAAAAGTACAAATACCATTCGTAAATATTATTCTTTATTGTACACAAACGGTTATTAAAATGTAAAAACAAACATAATAGTGCACAAAGGCGAGCTTATCTCCAATAGAGATTTCTTCCAGCAAACCCAATATGAGAAAAGTGACAGTTCATTAGTAGTTACAGTCATACATGTGTACCGATCGACTTGAGTGTTATAGTTAAAAATAATAAAAAAAAAATGTCTTTACAATTGAAAAGACCAATAGGTATAAATAAATAAATAAATAAAAATATATATTATTATTTTCAATTGCAAAATGTTTACCAATTTCCTAAAATTTATAAGGTAAACATATTTTGTTATTATTATATAAATAAATGAAAAGATAAATGTTATTGTGTCATCAAGTCATTGTTTTACTAATTAGAACAGCCATGAAATTGTACTTATTCTCTTTTTAAACTTATAGATCGTCATAGGCGTAGAATACTGACGGATCTATATATGTAATCTTTGTCAGATCCGTCGGTATTCTACGACTATGACGAGATACGAGATACTTTATTGATAATTAACAATAACCTAAAAAGATTAGTTTTAGGTAGGCGACATTATTACTTAGATCATATGGTAAACAGACTGATAACTTTACTTGTGCGTGTAGCGATAGTGTCTCTCTGTGTATCTGTGAGAGCGTGTGTGTGTCTGTGTGCGTGTGCGTGACTGTGTGCGTGTGCGTGACTGTGTGCGTGTGCGTGTGCGTGACTGTGTGCGTGTGCGTGACTGTGTGCGTATGTGTGACTGTGTGCGTTATATTTTATATAGTAATTATTTTGGCAATCTGATCTTGTTTTGCTATTACTAAAGTATAAAGTTTAAATTTAATTATTATAAAACTTTTTGATTATGAACATAAAAAGTATGACTTCATGTTCAAACACTTGGTTTGAAGGGTGGAATATGGCGTGAATTTACTGGGTACAGAGGAATAACACCTGAGTCCTCAGGAATGGCAACGCATGGGGGGTATCATGGACGAAACAGTATATTCTGTTATGTCCATGGTACTGCTCATGTCTATAGGCGACGGATACCACTTTCCATCAGGTGGGCCGTCAGCTTGTTTGCCATTCTAAGTTGTATAAAAAAAAACACTTTGTATATGTATCATGTATAAATTATCACTTAACAACTCAATCGTATCACAGACAAATAAATATATCCATTTACAACTGATGTACTTGTCATTTTAAGTAGATCCTATAAAAAAAAAAATAGCTTTAAGCTAGAAAAAGTAATTTTAGCTACATCTACTAATATGATTTATTAAATAAACTTTGAAAGATCTAACAATGGGTATTCTAGGGACGCCATAGCAGTGATTAAATCTGTCAACTTTTTTTTTGGTAAAATAGGTGTACCGATATTATGCTAATAGTATGTTATTAACAAATAAGGCTACTGTAGTCGTAATAAAGAACATACATACATACATATCTGTCACGCCTGTCTCCCATTAGGGTAGGCAGAAACAATGGAACCCCAAATGCTTCGATTCAAACAAACCTCTTATGCTTCTTCCACATTCATCAATCTTTTCATACACGCTCGCCGGTTACAGGTACTTTTAATTTGGCCCGTCTAGGGCGGCCCCTACCGACATCTCCATTCATTCTTGCTCGATAAATCTCTTTCGTAATTCTTCTTTCATCCATCCTCTCCAAATGACCAAACCAACGCAACATTCCTTTTTCGATTTTTGTCACTACATCGTCTTTCAGTCCACACTTCTCTTTAATCACACTGTTTCTTACTCTATCTTTTAATGTAATACCACACATACTTCTCAAAGCTCTCATCTCTATAGCATTTATCTTACTTTCATGCTTCTTCTGCCATACCCACGATTCGCTTCCATACATGAGTGTTGGTGTCAGTACTCCTCGAATTATGGCAAGGCGAGCTTTACTCGATACATTATGTAATAAAAAAATATTATTATTATTTATATTAAAATTAATATTTATTGCCATGTTTTACAAATATGGTACAATAATTACAATGTTAGTAATACATATAGTTAAGTACCCATATGCCTGGCAATAAATACAAACTCAGCTTTTGCTGGACTGATGGGTCTTCAGCACTGATTTTCAGTTTACATCTAACCTATTTAATTATATTTCTCTTTAAGAGGTTTTTTAATGGATGATAATGGAATGGTAATCCCGTCTACGCTAACGGTATACACTGGTGGGGCACCAGTGAGAGATGATAGGTGACAATGAAATCAGGTCAGTTAGCCCATTGTGACAAATTCCACTAGAATCAAACCACAATGGTTTCCAAGGGGAACTGCATGGAGGTCGACTTGATAGGGTGTTTTGCTAGCAATGGGTCAGGTAAACCTGATTACTAACAATTCTTCCCCCCACCTTCTTTTAAGAGGTGATAATGAAAAGGTAACCCCGCTTGCACTATCGGTATATGCTGATCTCTTCTCTTTAAGAGGTAGTTTGGATATGTGCTGAAGCCAAGTGTTTTTTCAGGCATCAGAGTGACAGAATTTTACTTAACTAGACGCAGGATGGTTGGATACATAGTGTGTTGAGGCTTGTGTTTATGGTTTTTGGGATTATACCAGTTGTAGATGTAAATTAAGATCATTTTGACTGTATGAACCAGCTATTATAATTTTATTGCTATAGAAAGGTCTTGTTATAGGCATCACAGTGTATTTTGTGAGCTATATATGTATACAGGCTGTGGTACTACTTCCCATCAGGCAGGCTATTAACTTGTTTGAAATCCTCAAGTTGTATACAAAAATATTAAATACGGCTTAACAAATATAATATGTTCATAATACCAAGATTAATATATTAATTTGTAAAGCTATTGATGCATTTTTTATATTATAATCGAGGTAAGGGTCCTGGTGACTTGTAATACAGGTTTAATACCTAATACAGGCACCAGCTCCCACAAATAATATTGTTAAAATGTTCTGCAAGTTATAGATATTAAGTCCTAAATTGTTTGTGGTGAGAAATATAATAATAAATAAATAAATGAGCAAATAAATAAATAATAAGTTAGTACACTTGTTATGTTTGTATGTATTGTTGCATACAGCTTATGTTGTTAGAGAAATATATATTTGAAGTATATTTAATATAAGCTTGTTAAATATATAATATTATGTAAAGAATTAGATCTCTGAAATTGATACAGTCCAGATATATTGGTTGATAGATGTATATAGGAAGTGATAGAAAATCTTGAGAAACTAATGGAACATGCTGGTGGGTCACCAGTAAGGGATGATAGGTGATGCTCAGAAGGCAGATCTGTCAGCCCATAGTAATAAATACACCAGTAATTTAGCATGATGGTTTCCATGGTAAACTATGTGGAGGTAGAGCTGATAGGGTATATATAGGAATGGGACTAGTAGTCCGCATAACTAACAATCTCCCCCCCCTCCCCCCTTCCGTCCAAGAAACAGGTTTGTTAAGTTGATTGTGGGCAAGCATGCAGATGATGGAGAATAAACAATATATGGATATGAAATTCTGGCAGCAAAATTACAGGTTACAGAGTAATTACATCATATTAATCAGAAAAGGCAACACATGAGGAGTACCATGGGTGTAATTGTGTATTCTGTAATGTATATGCAGCTGTTCAATGTTTGTGGGTTGTCAACTTGTTTGCTACTTATCAAGTATCACTTTGAAAGTATCATAAAAAAAGACGAGGACTGCCCAAAATAAAGATTTGTGAAAGAAGAGATGGGACATATACACCAAAAGAACTTCTGTAAATTAAATACTTAATTGCATTAATTTTAATTCAATAAAATAAAATTAATTATAATATAAAATTTTTATTGAGTATGACATTCTCAAAGTCAAGATTTCAATTGAAATCTTATGCAAAATTGGGAACAACAAACAGAAATTGAATGATCTGGTTATTAAAAGATTACTATAATTTAAATTTATTGAAAATATTTATGACTTTTATCAGTTTTACTTACAAAGTCAGATTTTGGCTGGCCTGATCTCCATCTACCGTGACTCCTGGAGGTGGTTCTCTTATTAACGACATTAGTTCTTTTTGTAATCTCCGCTGAAAAGAAATTAATATTGATGTACATACGACAGATTGTTATAAGAAAAATTTATTGACAACATAACATTACGAATTTGACAAAAACCCATCCGTATACTGTCAATGATTGAATATAATAAAGAAACTAAATACTAATTACGATACAGAGGATCGTGGCACTGGTTTTACATTTGTTGAAACTATTTGGAATTTCTGATTTTCTTATAATGATATTGAAATGCACTTGGTAACAGATTTTTATTTATTTTACATACCTGAGATGGGGACATAGCCGCCATTGTAATCCAATTTATTTAGACTTTTTGATTTTAGTGTTACTAGCTAAAAATCATTATGAGTCTTATGTCCTGTTTCTAGCTTATTCAGACTTTACAGAGTAATTAGTAAATGGTGTGTTAAACAGAGACCTAAGAACAAGGAATTACATAGAAGGAATGATAAAATAAAAAATGTAAATCATATGATTGCCTCCTTTCTTCTTTTATTAATATAATTAGTAAAAGGAGGACGAAAGATATACAATCAGTTGCAATTTTTTTTATTCATATACAGGTTAGTATATAGAAAATATTACACGTTTCTATAACCCTACCAAATTTAGATTCAACCTGCTTGCATACTTTCTACATAAACTGTGTCTAATATATATATATGTAATAGATATATATAATCTAGTAATGTAAATGAACAAAAATTTTAAATACACATTTTTTTATACACTAGCCTGCTATGAATTAGGAAAAATAGCAACTGATGGTATGTCTTTCGTTCTCTTTTTACTAATTACATTTGCATAAGAAGAAAAGAGACCATTATATGATTTACAGTTTTTGTTGAATCATTCCTTTTATGTAATTCCTTGTTGTTAGATAGAGACAGTCTACGAATACAGAACAAAAGTTTTTAGTCTGTGGTTCTATACGTTTTTTTTATTATTATCTGTGATAGAATTATAGACTAAGAACAAGGAAATCTTTTATTATAGAGAAGACTAAAAATACTGTTCAGATCTGTGGTGCAGATAAAATAAACCCAAAGATTAATAAACCATAGCAATACATATTTTGTTTTGTTTGTTGTCGAATCGACTGACGTTCGATCGGATTTGTGTTTGATTGTAAAGATTTCAATTTTCATATAATTTGGAATCTCTTCAACTTGTATGTTGCTAATACCTTTATTATAAAATAAGTAGAAACTTTTTACATTGACAGGAAAATCCTAAACTAATATTTGCTAAGTTTTTCGCGATAAAATCAGCGGTTGTTTTGATTTTGCATAGAATGATATAACCTATACTCGTTTTAATATGTGCAAACGAAAATAAATAAATACAGTATAATCTTAAGCATAATATATGGTTCATATAATCTCATGATGGTATCGTATTGCAAAAAGTCATCAGCAGAATGGTTTATAGAACAGCTAAATGTAGAGAACGCAAAATTGCTAGCATTTTTTCTTGTAATTGGATTTATTGGTTATCATGGAATACTTCATCTCAGATACGGTGAGGCTTGTTTTTGAGTACTATATTCTATGGTGGTACCAGTTAGCTTGTAGATTTTTAGAGCACTTTAATTTTTTTGTCTCAATTGTTGAATTCAGAACATTATCATGTATTATTCGAGAAAATGGCATGGTTACCCCGCTAGCGCTATCGGTATACACTAGCGGTGTACCAGTGAGAGGTGATAGGTGAGGATGAAAAGGCAGGTCAGTTAGCCCATCGTGACGAATTCAATGATAAATTGGTCACAATAGTTTCCAGGGGGAACTGCATGGAGGTCGATCTGATAGGGTATATTGATAGCAATGTGGACTAAATTCTCCATTACTAACAATCCCTTCCCCCCCATTACCATATATATTTATAGAGTAGATCCTAATACAAGGTGAATAAGCCACCAAAGCACAATGAACCAGTGCAAGGGGAAGAAAACTAAATTAAAGCATAGGCTCAGTATAGACTGAGCTATCTGATTTCTTCCTGTTAGGAGAGAATTATTTCTATGTATAATATATCCAGTATTCTACATCGGTTTGCTGTGTGGTCATAAAAAAAAATGTCTAAACTCCCAAACTATCAACATTCACTAGCATCATATAAATTATATTAATTTTTCGATTATTTTAATTTATATTATGTAAAAGAGAGTGCTGGAAAGATCTGGAACAGACTAACCATCAATAAATGAAAATGGAATAAAATGGGGGAGGCCCTTACCCAACATTGAGGATTCTTTATGGTACAAACCTATTAAAGGCAAATGTTTTTGTTTATCTATATATAAAATTTATGTATCATTAAGTTATATATAAATAAATAAATAAAATATATGGTTATAGGTCCAGATTCATGCACATGGCTGCTGTCCTCTGGTCGGTACAAGGGTGACCATGAGTGGCAGCCCTATGGCTGTATGCTGCACAAATATTCTAAAACGTAAGTTACTATAAAAACACAGTAATAAATCATCATCATTTCAGCCATTAACTGTTCACTGCTGAACATAGGTTTACCCCTATTGGGGATTTTGCCAGTAGTTGCCACACTTGTCAGGCGGGTTGGCAACTGCAGTTAGTCTTTGGCGATGTTTTAAGATGGATGGTTCTGTCCATCGCTCTGTTATGTTATATGACCTGTTTGTGTTGTTATTTTAAGGTACTAAGAAGTAAACAAATGAATAAACTCACTTTACATTCATAATATTAGTATAATATTCCTTATGAGGGTGGCATAGTCACCCAAGTGTATTTTTTTTTGATGGGTGAAAATGGTATTGTAACCCCGCCTGCACAATGGGATACGCTGGCGGTGTGAAGAGTGATAGATGAGAATGAAAACAGGCCAGTTAGCCATCATGATGAATTCATCAGGAATTAACCATGATAGTTTCCAGGGAGAATCACGAGGAGGTCGACCTGATTGGGTATATTGCTAGCAATGGGATTCTCAGTCTCCATAACTAACAATCCCTTTCCCCTCACTCAAGTGTATTGAAGCCTCAACAAAAATTTGAATAAAAAAATAGTACAATTTTGTGACTGTTCTCACAAGATGATAAAATTGAAAGGTAGGACATTGACAGAATGTAGCTTGAATGCTAAATCCTAAATAAAAATTCAAAAGATACCATGTTGAAACTAGGATGAAATAGTTGTTAGGGTACAATAAAATGCCATATTTTGTTTAATTCAGCAGTATGACATTTACCATAGAATATGTATTGTTACAGTGACGCGCGCCGGTGCTTGCGTTACCTTGCGTTTTGGGGCAAGTACAACAGTTTCGCGTTCATAGGAGACTCCAGACTCGAGCAGCTGTATGAATACTTTATAGGTGAGTATATGTTTGTCTATTCCATATTACACATTTTAAGCGGGCTGTCTATTAGCCCTGACGATACTGCGTAGCGTGTGAAATTTACGGAGTAAGCGAAAAATTTGCGTTTGAAAATTAGCATAATCTTTAAAAGTAATGATAGGATTTCAATAAAATTTTGTAACATGACCTACTATAATCTGTTGTTTTTATTATTCAAACTAAAAAATATATTTACACTGTAGACTAAGGGAAACAATGTAACAAATGTTTTATCGTTTTTTTAAACGTATTCACTAAAACTAAGCACTAATATTTTAATGAATTATAGCATTTAAAAAACATCTACTTATAATTCATAAATCAACCAACGAGTACTAGTACTGTGCCTTGCTTAAAAGCATTAAAATGTATTTTTCAAAAGGGTACAAATACCCGACCCGTTGATAGACGGCTGTCTACAAAACGGGTACTAATACCCGTCTCGCTTGTAGATGGCAGTCCACAAAACGGGTACAAATACCCGACCCGTTGATAGACGGCTGTCTACAAAACGGGTACTAATACCCGTCTCGCTTGTAGACGGCAGTCCACAAAACGGGTACAAATACCCGCTTTGCTGATAGACGACAGTCCACAAAACGGGTACTAATACCCGCCCCGCTTATATAGTGTTAAATTTAAATTACAACATGACATTTACATTCGTTGAAAATAATTGTATGTATGAATGTAAAAATATCACTGTTTACTGTAGTTATGTATAATTTATAATCTCAGTGAAACCTGATTGTCATTGTCACATAGACATCTAAATCAAGGTGTTGAAGTTCAGTTTTAAATGTAATTACTTATTATAAATTGACTGACTAGATTATTCACTATACTTGTGACCCTTGTGATATGAGAAGTAAATAATATAAAGCTTGGTGTATACAGTTCTTACCAATATGTATATATAATTATTGTCGTTTAAATCGAGTTTTGAATATTAATGTATATGCAGTAGGTATATATCTATTGTATGGGTATTTCTCTGTAAGCTCGTACAGGTCCTATACAAATGCTGTCCTGACAATTATTTTTGCCATTTGCCAAAAAACCGTGTCGTATTTGGAAGAAAATTAACTATTATTTTAGTTAGATAAGGCGGCCCACTGAATTTATACGTATTTTCCGAGTTATTAACGATTTTTCAAAAATTCATGACAGGGGACTGTATGAGGTATCAGGGGACTGTTACAGAGCCATCGCTCAAGAAATACCCTCGTTCGATGCCACATGGAAGAATATTGAAAATTGGTCGTAGATGTGTCCAAAGAGCAGCAGATGAATGGGCTATGTTCTCGGAGACTGTGCAAAAAGAATGAATGGAATTTCATAGGTAAACTACTAAGGTATGCAGGCTCAATAATGCTCGAGATCTATCGAAATGAAAGTTCTGTATTTTTTACGTATTTAGTGCTATAATTCTCGCTAAAATCTACGTGGATCAGAACTTCATCATCTTGTAGATTTGACTTTAAATTATTCATTGTTTTATATTGGTGAACAATATTTCTCTGGTGATCAAAAATTTGTGTAAATCTGTCTGTAAATGTGTTATGAGCTGTCTTGAACATCCAAATGTTTTTTTTTTCAAATATTTAGTCACCAGTCGGTTCCATTTAGTCTTAAAATCTTGAATTTCAGAAATCCACATTTTATATCCTTTCTGTCATCAATTTGTTTATATTTCGGGTTTTTATCAATGCGAGTATGACATGATCTCGCCAAACAATTAACATTATATCGGTCGCAACATAGATCTTTCACCAACTTTTGGTGATTGTTGTAAGTCAATATGTTATTAGTATGAAGTGCGCTGAGCTTCATGTCTATGTTACTATGAACAATGCAAAGACATGTATCGTGGTTTTAAGCGTTTGGCTTCACAACCCAAAATGGACGGAGTCGGCAAAATTTTTGGTAGCAAATTTTTATGTGCCCAGTAATAAACTTTTTATAAAGATTAAAAACTGTATCAAGAAGATACCTCTTCTGTTTCTTCATAGTATTTCTAGTTATAAAGTTGTAAGTTGTACTTCACAAGTTTTTTTTTTCTAAACGTGTGATTCATTTATTTATTTCTCTGTTAAACTTCTTTGTTGTATTAAGACTTCTTTTCTTCTTTGACTGGAAACTGCTGGGCTTGGAGCTGGAGATATTTGAACTGGAACTAGAGTGAAGGGTCTTGTAGATAAAGTATCTGCTTCTGGATCTGATAACGGTGTATTTTCTCGTACAAACTTATTAGTGACACTTTTCAGTCTTAGTTTTTTAGCTCGGTATACAATACAATATTCATTCCACTTCTTTAAGGCAGCTCTGTACTCACGAGATAACCATTACTAATTTTCACAAACCTTTTTCTTTCTTCTTTTGGTACTTCAACTTCTCCTTTTCTCTTATTTGTTATCTCTTTTCAAATTATTTTTTCTTCTTTTGTATCGTAGTCGCTCTGCTTCTCTCTTTTTTTTAGTAGTTTCCCCTGGGGAATTTTTTTTCTTTTTAGGAACAATATCATGTATGTTTGATCGACCTGTATAACTTAATATAAGTTTATAAAGAAAAATAATGCAAAGCAATGATACTTAGCGGATAAATTTACACCAATAATATATAAAAACAATAACCAATATGCAAAATACACAGTCCCCTGTTGTTTAAAACAGTCCCCTGCTGCATTTTCAGGCTGAGGACTGTTGCCAGGGGACTGTGTATTTAGGTCAGATTTCACAATATTTACAAAACTGATGTAAAATAGTTTTTTAAGAACCTGCCTATCAATTTAGACATAAATAATAAAACAATAAACTATATAGCGATTATTAAAGTAATTAACATATAAATAATATTACTTACCAGAGGACTGTGTGTGGTAGCGGACCAGACGCGTATTTACCTTACAAATGAAGTTCTGACGCTAAACAAAATGGTGTCTCGTTGCCACTTTCGGCAAGGTTGCCAATTTAACAATAATTGCGTTTCGTTTCTCTCTAAAAAACTTTTGTAAATATTACAGTTTTTTTTAAATATGGATTTAAATTTTTGGCAGGGGACTGTATAGAAATTCTAGGGACAAAGTTTACAAGTGTTTACTAATATAATAGAATTCGTAATGAGACCTTGTTTTACGAAAATAATATTAATTTTATATTTTATCTTATTATATTAACTGCCAAATGTATGTAGTTTCAATAACTTCTTCATAAATCTCGTTTCTAGGCAGGAATATAGTGATGGGGACAGCTAGGGGACTGTATTTTTAGAGCTTCAATCACTTCTAGAAAAAAAATTAAAATAGTTATGGTTCTAAAAACAATGGGCCCGTAAATTTTTGGGGTTAAAGTTTCATTAGAAATGATTTTTATGAAAGTAATTATATTACTTTTTGAAAAAAACAGTCGGGACAGCCGATTACGAGTTTACAGAGAATCACCCGTATATTACATTAATAACAAAAAGAGAGAGAAACTGAGAGCGATCTTTTCCAGTCTACCTTTTATATTATATTATTACACGATTAAAGTTTTGGTTTTAGTTAGCACAAAAACAATCGGTCAAAAATATTCAAAATTCAATTGTTTGTCTTCGTCTAGCTAAAGTTATGACTTCTGTTAATCACGTGATAGGTTAGGTTTAATTATTTTTACGTATAATGTTTAGGTATATGCAAATCACGTTATATTTTACATATTATTATATTATTTGATCGTTTATAATTATTATTGTTATTTACAACATTGATTTGGCTTTTGCTGTTATAATGTTATAATTATTTTTAAAATAAATAAATAAATAAATAAATAATTTTCTCGTCACAAGGATAACATGTACATTCAGCCTAATACGTCACCACTGCTTACAAAATACGACCTCATTACTGACCCACTCGCATTTTGTCCCTCGTTAGTTCAGTTTATAATTAACATTGACACAAACACGTCGAGATGTTTCTTAAAATTTTGTACGTATTTACCGTCTTTTTGTGTGTCGCACACGCGAAGAGTGTTATAGTCGGCCATGTTTATAAGCAAGGAAGTATACATAAGGTTTACGAGAAAACAGTGGAGACAAGTGGCATACCGTTGATTAAGAAGACCGAAGAAGTGTACTTTGAGTATCCGCTGGATGATCAAATGATTAAAGGTGTCGCTGTAATGGACCTGGACAACGGTCTGGCAGAGTCGTCTATAAACTCTGGCGGCCTTGGGTTTAACTTCGTCAACATCACATTGAAGAGTGAGAGGGGCTTAGGGCTCAGGTTCCGCATAGAGGTATACGCGTGATCCTAGCGGACGCGATGAATTGTTGTGGATGTTTGTATTTTTAAATTAAAGTATCACAAGTAATTAATCTTTTAATAATTCTAAATTCCACCAAGTGTAAACAATGAGCTCCATTCTGAAGTAATACTTCTCTAAACTTACTTCTAAAATTAAAATTTCAATTTATTACAACGAAATCTTGATTGTAAGGACCAATATGAACTAATTTACTAATATATTTTAAGTCAAAATTGTTATAATATCAATACAAATACCAGCTCCGTTGATAGATGGCAGTGTACAAAACGGGTACAAATACCCGCCCCGTTGATAGACGGCAATCCACAAAACGGGTACAAATACCCGCTCCGCTGATAGACGGCAGTCTACAAAACGGGTACAAATATCCGCCCCGCTGATAGACGGCAATCCACAAAACAAGTACAAATACCCGCTCCGCTGATAAACGGCAGTCTACAAAACGGGTAAAAATACCCGCCCCGCTGAGGGACGGCAATCCACAAAACGGGTACTAGTGGTCGCCCTGCTTATAATGTGTTAAATTACAACATGACGTTTACTTTTCATTGATAATAAATGACAGATTAAAAAAAAAAACTTTTTATATAAAAGATTTTACCTTGAACGAAATAATTTCAGTTTTATCAGGAATACTAAAAAAATGCTTAATTTCATAGAAAGTGGAAGGCAATAAAATGTTGTCTCTGATTGTATAAAAGATAATATAAAATTTATAATTTTTTATAAATTCAAAGTTTAAAAATTTCTAAAGTTATATTATTTTTCACAAATTGCTGCTATATTTATTTCGTAGTCTTGCATTCATACGATTAATATAGGGATCGGTAATATAGGCTGCAGTAACTTATCATCAGGTGGGTCGTATGCTTGATTGCCACCTCAGTGGTATATAAAAAAAATTAAGACTATTTAAATTCGTCTATAATTTCCATTCTGAAAGATGAACTAAATTGACATGAGATCGATTGTACAATAAAATTACTATTAAAAAAATCCTATAAAAAAAAAAGTAAAAATAATACAGTTTACTGTAGTTATGTATAATTTATAATCTCAGTGAAACTTGACTCTAAATCAAGGTGTTAAAGTTCATTTTTAAATGTAATTACTTATTATAAATTGGTTGACTAGATTATTCGCTATAAATTGTGACCCTTGTGATATGAGAAGTAAATAATATAAAGCTTGGTGTATACAGTTCTTACCTTATAATGCTAAGAACTTGTCAATAAAAATGTATAAAAAAACTGAAAAACATTTGTTTGCATTTTGCTAAAGATTATGATCATTTAAAGTCAAAATCATGATCCTTTAACTTTTTTAAAAATTCGATCGAATTAAACAATAAAACGGCTCGATGGATTGAATCGAAACTTTGTGGGGTTTTTGTGGGTTTATTGAACTGTAAAAGGCACACTCAACTACTGGTTTTCTCGATATTTCCATCTTAGCGCCTGATTATCCCAAAAGTCACTAAAAGCCCTTTTTTTCTTGATTTTTCAAATTAATGTAAAGAATAAAAAAATGTTTTTCTTCGAAAAACCATCGCTGATTTTTGTCGAAAATTTATTCAAGATTTCAGAACCCTCTTTAATTTCCTTATGTGATGAGCGGCGGTTGCTGATATATTGATGGTTAAAGACAAAAAGATCCTTTTTCATTTAAAATTCAATATCTCAGCGAGAAGTAGTCGTAACGAAATTTGCAAAAAATTTAAGTTGAATGAACATACTATCCGATCTATATAGTGGTTAAGTTAGAAAAATTTTTTTCAAGTTCGTAGACCGAAAAAAGAACCAAAAAAATTTTGAATAATTTGTCGTTTCAGTATTCATTACGATTGAGCAGAACACGTTGCTTAAAAAATGTTTTCATCATAAGATCTCAAAACTAGAAACTTTGAGCTTTAAAATCCTTTTTTTAAAATTCCAATACGACCATTTTTAAAGGAAATACAGCTACTTGAAAAAACCTCAAAAAATTTGGCATTTTTTTCTGATCCCTTAATTTTTTCCACTAGTGTATTATATTATTGCATGATTAAGACTGGACGAATAATGGCTGAAATGAAGATGATGATGATTGAGGATTAAGTTAGGAAGAGCACAAAAATAACCGGTCAAAAATATTGAAAATTGTTTGTCTTTGTCTAGTAAAATTTAATGCTTCTCTTAATCACGTGATAGATTAAGTTTAATAATTTTTACGTACAATGTTTGGGTATATGCAAATCACGTTATATTTTACATATTGACCGTCATATTATTTAAACGTTTGTGATAATTTTGTCGTCACAAGGATAACGTGTACATTCAGCCTAATACGTCACAAACTGCTTACCAAATATGACCTCATTACTGACCCACTCGCATCTTGTCCCTCGTTAGTTCAGTTTATAATTAACATCGAAATAAACAAGTCGTGATGTTTCTTAAAATTTTATACGTATTTACCGCCTTTTTGTGTGTCGCACACGCGAAGAGTGTTATGGTCGGCCATGTTTATAGCCAGGGAGGTATAAATAAAGTTTACGAGAAAACAGTGGAGACGACTGGCATACCGTTGATTAAGAGGGTCGAAGAAGTGTACTTCGAGTATCCCCTGGGAGATCAGAGGATTAAAGGTATCGCTATAAAGGATCTAGACAACGGTCTGGCAGAGCCGTCTATAAACCGTGGCGGGCTTGGCTTCAATTTCGTCAACATCAAACTGAAGAGTGAGAGGGGCTCAGGGTTCAGGTTCCTCATAGAGATATACGCGTGATCCTAGTGGACATGAGTGAATTGTTGTGGCTGTTAGTATTTTTAAATTAAAGTATCACAAGTAATTATGAATCTTTTAATAATAATTCCAAATTCCACCAAGTGTAAACAATGGGGGTTCCATTCTGAGACGACACTTCCCTAAAGTAACTTCTGAAATTTAAACTTCACTTTATCACAACGAAATCTTAATTATAAGAACTAATATTAACTAATTTATTAATAGGTTTTAAGTCAAAATTGTTATAATATCAATTTGTGATGGCCTATAAGATAGTAATTTAGCGAAATTATCGAATAAAAATATTAGGTGAGGTAAATTTGTTTCAGAATCGGTCCCAATGTATCAGTTTTTTTATACAACTTAGAATGGCAAACAAGCTGACGGCCCACCTGATGGAAAGTGATAACTGACGTCTATAGACATGAGCAATATCATGGATGTAACAAAGTATACTGTCTCAGTTATGATGCCCATGCGTTACTATTACTGAAGACTCAGATATTATTCCTCTGTATCCTGTAAATTCACTGCAATATCCCACCCTTCGAAGCGAAACACTGCCATGCAAACACAACTGCTTCACGGTTAAAACACGAATGAGACAGAGGTACCCAAGCAATCGACTTTTGTGCAAAGTGTTCCTCTGGTAAATGAATGCAGAAATGTAATAAATTGAAACATCTGATCTAAATCGCTTGACAAACAATTCCAATTAATTTTAAATAGTACAGTTTTAAACATTACATCTTGGGATTCCTCGTACTGTTATCTCTGACCCGTGTCAACTTAATTGATAGCCCCCTATCTTTGTGTTTCGCATTTCTCAGTTAAAAGGAATATAATAGGTACTTAAGTACTTACTCATATTGTACTCATCTCTTTAAACTAATATATCGTCATAGTCGTAGAATACTGACGGATCTTTATATGTAATCTTTGTCAGATCCGTCAGTATTCTACGACTATGACGAGATATGAGTGTATTGGGGTCGATTCTGAGATGGCACTTTTTAATTTTAATCAACCATTAATCGTTTACTGCTGAAAATAAATCAAAATGCATTCAGAATTGGAGAAGATTTCGTAGATATCATAAAAAAAATACATAAAACAAGCGAACTGAAGTTAATTGAGAAATAAATAGAATGAAGAACTAAACAATAGATAGAATATTATGAGTCATGTATAAAAATGTTGCACATCAAACTGGCTGAATGTGCAAGCTACTTATTGTCATTAATCCCATCCCATTATGTACATTATAAATATAGTTTTATTTTATTTCATTTATCAATAAAAACCACGCCTAAACCAAAATTTTTACTGTGCAAGCTGCTAGACTTTGGAATTTCCTCCCGAATGATACCCAGAATGGCGCAGACCAAGACCATGCCTTCAAAGCTCAAACAAAAAGATTTTACAATACATTTGACAGCTAAGTTATATATATATATATATATATATATATATATATATATATATATATATATATATATATATTGGTATAACCTAATATCTATATTATAGGTGAACATATAATCAGACAGAAGTACGTTGTATTATTACATTTATTATGTATCAGTACTATATTTATGTATTAGTACAATTTTCTAAGAACGGCCTCTCAATACAAACACTACAAAATAAGCGGTAAATAATATTGTCCGCGCCCGTGTTTACCTGATCTTTGACCTCTCTCTCTGACATAACCTCGTCTTTGTCCTACACGATTACTCACACCTAGTACTGAATACATACCTATAGCACATACCGGTCTACACTCAGTCACTTGGCATCTATAACTGGTTACAACTATACATCGCAAAATGTATCTAAAAACAGTAATATTATTATGTGCTTTCTTGACCGTGGCGCACGCAAAGAGTGTGTTCGTAGGTCAAGTGTACCAACAAGGGGTTATAAATAAAGTGTATGAGAAGACAGTAGAAGCCACCGGGATACCATTACTCAAAAGAGAGGAAGAGGTGTACTTCGAGTATCCACTAGGAGATCAGAGGATCAAAGGGATCGCGATCAAGGATCTAGAGAACGGTTTAGCGGAGCCGTCCATCAATCGTGGTGGTCTAGGCTCTAATTTCGTCAATATAAAGCTGAAGAGTCAGAGGGGATCTGGATTCAAGTTCCTCATAGAAATATATGCGTGAATTACTGTTTTATCGAAGGATATTGTGTATTCGAAATGTTATGTTGGTGATTAAATTAATTCAATGTTTTTTTTTTTGTTTTTTTTTTATGTGTTTATATTTAGAAGTTTTAATATTCTCAGATATTGGACGTTTTGCTTTCGTAGCTTGTGTGTTCTAAGATTAAATTATTAATAATTTAAAATATTGCCCTATTTAAAATTGTGTTTCACAACAAAAAAAAAAGAACCCGACCTCAATGGTGGCATGATTAAAAACTAAATTATTTTGTAATTTCTATGTGACTAATCTGTAAGTATGTCCTTTCTAGATAAAAAAAATAAAATAAAAAGGGTCATTGTTTCCCAACCTTTTTTGTGCCATGTCCCACTCGAACATTTTATGCGCCCACACATAATTTTTCCCGACAAAGTTTACTTGACGACTCTAATCGCCCAGTTAATATTTTGGTAACGACAAACGAAATGATGCCTAATAAATATTTAGAGTACTTTTTTTTTTATTAAATTTGGCACCGACGCAGGCGGGGTTGCCATAACATTGTCACCCATTAAAAAAAATAATATGTAAGTACCTACTATGAAACTGAATGCAATTACTTCTAACAGTATATAACATAGAATATAACGAACAAACATATTAACGGACCACAATATAGACAAAGTGAAGTGTATTAATTAGTTTTATATAACTATTGTCATTAACTACATATAGGTTTGACTAGTATTCGTTAATAAGAATTTAATGACGCTGATATCTGGGAGTCGATTAATTGAGAAGTTATGCAGATACGTTATTATTTCTAGATTGTATCTAAGTGCACAGCATTTATAATTCACTTACCATCAGGTGAGCCGCATGCTCGTTTGCCCCCTGTGTTGTAAAAAAAAAATCCTAGATTATTTATTTATTCACACTTTATTGCTCCATTTAAAAACAATGAATACAATTGTAAAAATTTTACTTTTTTTTATACTACTTAGAATGGCAAACAAGCTGACGGCCCACCTGATGGAAAGTGGTAACAGTCGTCTATAGACATGAGCAGTACCATGGACATAACAGAGTATACTGTTTCGCCTATGATACTCCCCATGCGTTGCCATTCCTGAGGACTCAGGTATGGCAACTCTGTACCCAGTAAATTCACGCCATATCCCACCTTTTAAACCGAAACACAGCCATGCAAACACAACTGCTTCACGGTTGAAACACGAATGGGACAGATTTACCCAAGCAATCGACTTTTGTACAAATTTTCTTGAATAAAAATATTATTAGTGAATTTTTATGATAAACGATACAAAAGACGACCTTATCGCTAAGCAATCTCTTCGAGATAACCATTGGATAGAGGACATTGAAACAAAAAAAGACAAAGGGTAGGTGGGATGCACTATTATATAGATACTAATATATACAAACACTGGGGGGGGGGGACAAGGGTTTGTTAGTAATGGGGATTAGTAACTCCACTGTCAGATCGATCTCCTCGTGGTTCCCCCTGGAAACTGTCGTGATTGATTTATTGTTAGATTCGTCACGATGGACTAACTGACCTGCTTCATCCTCACCTATCACCCCTCACTGGTGCCCCGCTAGTGTATACCGTTAGCGCAGGCAGGGTAACCATTCTGTTATCATCCATTATATATATACGAGGTTTGTCCGGAAAGTACGTATAAAAGTTTTTTAAAAATTTTATTTTACAATTATTCAGGTAAATCAATTTTATCCCCTTCAAAGTACTCCCCCTGTGACATAATGCACTTGTGCCAACGCCGTTTCCACTGTGAGAAGGCTCCTTGAAAGTCCTCTGGTTGTAGGTTTCTCAGCTGCCCCGTCGTAGCTTTTTTTATCTCATTTATGTCCCCCAAATGCCGCCCCCGAAGTACCAATTTGGTTTTTGGGAACAAGAAGAAGTCACACGGGGCCAAATCCGGCGAATAGGGGGGGTGTTCGGTCACCGTAATGGAATTTTTACTCAAAAACTCACGGACAACAAGAGAGGTGTGGGCAGGGGCATTTTCGTGGTGAAGAATCCAACGCCCCTCTCGCGCCAATTCTGGACGAACTCGTGCCACACGAGCTTTGAGGCGTCTGAGCACATCGACGTAGAATTTTCCATCAACTGTCTGGCCTGGAGGGACGAATTCTTGATGGACAATCCCCCGAACATCGAAAAAAACAATCAACATTGTCTTGACATTTGAGCGGGATTTTCTTGATTTTTTTGTTCGTGGTTCCCCGGATGTCTTCCACTCTTTGCTTTTCACGGCCATTCTTGCCGAGTTTCGAGAGAAACTTGATTACGACGCGCTGCTCTTCAACGGAAGCGGGCTCCATGCCGACGGGGTTTCGTTAAGAGGTAACTTCACAGATGGCGTGACAAGCCAGTTCGCACCGCACGGCGGTCAGACCAGAACTGAAGCATTGTTAGGGACATAAGGAAGGGGTCCTGCGCTTACCTGGCCTCCCCACTCCTCTTTCTCGCATTCCAGAACACTTTTATACGAACTTTCCGGACAGACCTCGTATATACGGTTGCCAACTCCGCTTGCCAAACGTGGCAACTACTGTTAAAACATCCCAATAGGGGGAGGCCTATGTTCAACAGTGGACGGTTAGTGGTTGATGAGATGATATTTTCAAATCAAATCATTTATTTTCATTTAATTTCCTAATATTATTTTAGGTGTTACAGTATGTATGTAAGCGAATGAAGTCATCGTGTTTGCCACCTTGTGATTTCCTTATATGTTTGTTTCACTTCACACGATCGAGGGACAGCGTTGCCTTACAAAATATCTTTTGTTATTGCACACATAATTGTTTTTCCTTAAGAGACAATTCTTTTGATTTCATTACGAATTTTTGCTAAGGATTTTATTTATTACTTAAAGATCAAACTGATGACGAAAGGGAGCGTAGGACATTGACTGTTGGATGTAACATGTTGGCTCGCAGGTTTGCCCGTTGTAGTGAAGAAGTAAAAATCACACTCTTCAAAACATATCGCCAAACATCCTACACGAGCAGCCTTTTTTTTTATACAACTTAGAATGGCAAACAAGCTGACGGCCCACCTGATGGAAAGTGGTAACCGCCGCCCATTGACTTGAGCAGTACCATGGACACAACAGAGTATACCGTTTCGCCCATGATACCCTCCATACGTTTCCATTCCTGAGGACCCAGACGTTATTCCTCTGTACCCAGTAAATTCACACCATATCCCCTTCAAACCAAAACAGCCGTGCAAACACAACCGCTTCACGGTAGAAACACGAATGGGACAGAGGTACCCAAGCAATCGACTCACTCAGTACCCTACGAATCCAGTATAATAACAGTTTTAGAGCGCTGTTGGGGTTAGCTCGCTTTTGTAGCGCCTCCAGCATGTTTGCTCAATCTCGCGTAGATGATTACTACGCTATAAGGAGAAAGAGAATTGCATCATTGCTACACAGGGTTAGGACAAGCACCAACAGCATTCTAAAAGTAATAGGCGAGAAATATAACTTGCCTATAATTGGGCATTTCATTCAGATGCTGATCTAGTCGGCTGGGTCGCATCTGATATTACTACTCTAAATCTTCACTAAATCAATAATAATAATAATAAAGAACTGGAACAACACCTCAGACAGTTGGGATTCTGAGGCAGGTCATTCCCGGGAAAGGTACAGTGAGCGGTGCTCTTGACCGTGTACTATTGCGTGTACGTAGCTGTTGCCCGTGTACTACGCCGGTCTCTCTTCCTGGGGCTCTAAATTTCGCCCGACTATGCTTTTGCGGATGGTTAGTTTGCCATCTTCTCTCCATAAGAGGGGAGATTTATTTATTTTATTTATTTGTTTATTTTATCTATTTATTATATTTAATTTTATTTATAAGAAAACCAGAGCTACTCTAGGGCGCAGATAATACTATTATACTAGGGTAAATAGAAAGTCTAAAATTACAAACTAAGCCCCTAATAGGTTTTTACAAATAGTAGCAAAATATATTAGAGACATTTTATATGGAGCAACGAAAAAAATACAGGAATGAATAAAAAATAAATAAAGATAACAAAAAAAAAAAAGAAAAATGAATGAAAAACAAATTTCAAAATAAATGTAAATACTTGACTAATATGTGTTCTTTTTATTAATATAATACATACACAAAGTCTATGAACATTACATTTTACGAAAATAAAAAATAGAATTTTGTTTAAACAAAATAATAATTTAAATAAACTTCTTCTTATAATAAGTTTACTATTGTAATCTTTTGAGTAATAAAGAGTATGAATCTATCACCTTGTCCAAATTATCTCTTTATCTCATTCACTCGATGTCCTAATTTTAGACAGATTTAATAAGGAAGAAGCCGCTATTGTTGTTGTACTATATGTTACGCGATATCTACGCCAATTCTGAACTGATTTTCAACCGTCTCCAAAAAAATATATTTATCATTTATACTTATAATAAATCTGCAGAGAGGTCAATTCTGTACATGAAATATATATCCAAAATAACTATCAGGCAGTGATTAGTGATCGATACTGATGCCAAAAATGTAATCAGTAAAATTTTTGTCTGTCTGTATGTTCGTTATAGAAACAAAAACTACTCGACGGATTTTAATGAAACTTGGTATAATTATTCTTCATACTCCTGGGCAGGTTATAGTATACTTTCATCACGCTACGATCAATAGGAGCAGAGCAGTGAAGGGAAATGTTGGGAAAACGGCAGAAGTTACTCCATTTTTGAGCTTCCGTCGCGTGTGCAGCCTTAATGGCCACTTTTTAAAATGTAAAAATGTCCACCCGTGCGAAGCCGGGACGGGCCGCTAGTATCACATATTTTTTTAAAGTTCTAATGTTTTTTTACGTGGTAGATCGTGCCCCTTGTACCGTACGACACAAAATTAACAAGCGCACAATGACGGTAAAGTACCACGATGCACTACTCAATATAAAACACAATTGACCTCCATACGTCAACAATAGGTCCGTTCTCAGTCACCTGCCGCGATCTCTCCCTCCGTGTCGATTGTTATCAAATGTCGATCGGGATGGATCTCAAGATTTTCATATTATGTACTCTCACTCAACTAGTGCACACTAAGAGTGTCAATCTTGGTGTAGTGAATGACCACGAAGGCGTCAGGAAGGTATACGAAGGAGTCATTAAAGCGAGCGGCACACTGCTCTTAAAGACGGTGAAAACGATGGCTTTCGAGTATCCAGGAGATGAGAAGATAAGAGGGATCGCAGTGAAGGATTTGGACAACGGTGCTGCCCAGCCGGCTATCAACCGTGGCGGTCTGGGATACAATTTCGTGAATCTCAAATTTAAGAGTGAGAGAGGTTCAGGGTTCAGGTTTCTAGTTGAAATATACATGTGATATTTGGATGTGGTATTGTGTGATTATATAATTTTGAAGTAATTGAATGCTTATAGTAGATTTTATAATTTATAATAATAATAATAATATATAACCTTCAAGAAAAGAGCATATTCCTTTTTAAAAGGCCTGCCTTTTAGCTAAGCATACCTGCAATGGCTTTGGTGTTGTGGGTGATCATGGGCGGCGGTAGTCACTTACCGTCAAGTGAGCCGCAAGCTCGTTTGCCCACTTTGTAGTAAAAAAAAATAATTAAAAAGTATTCTGTCTTTTTTTTATTTCTCTGTTCTTGTAACTTAGTATTAATGTAGTTTTGTGTACTTGTAATGCAAGAAGATTGACCAATTATTATTTGATGTGTATTTTATAGAAGTAAAATAGATTGGAATATATTTTCGTTTTATTATACCTTTGTCTGTTTAATTGACTTCAAAGGTGGTTCTCACATCGGTTGTATTTTCTTTTATATTTGTTACTTCATATCTTCCCAAAGATACTTTCCAAAGAGGGTTGACGTCAGACAGGCGGCCGGTCGTAAAACTAAAAGCCAAATCTTTTTGTAATATGGATAAAAACATTACGCCGACCCCGTACAATAATTGGGATAAGGGTAGGAAGATGATGATTTGTTACTTCTTAATTCTGTCATTTATAAACCGATTTGGAAAAATCTTTTTTTTTTTTTTTTTTTATCTGAAAGGATATATTTATAGATTAGTGCCATAGAGATTTTAACGGAAATGGGTCAGTAGTTTAGTTTTTAAATTCAATATCCAAAGGCTATATACAATAAAAAAATAAGACAATAAAAAATATGGCATAAATTGTGGAAAATTGGTTAAAATAATTTGACTATGAGAGAATCGATTCTTTTTAAGATTCGCTTATTTAGAATTTTTACTTATAGAAATTTTAATTGTAGAAAAATATAAAAAACAGACGACAGACTCTTCCAGTCTAAAAATTGCAACATTTCTTACTAATTTAATATTAGTAAGAATAGTTGCGATTTTTAAGCGACGGTTACCACTTTCCATCAGGTGGGCCGTCAGCTTATTTGTCATTCTAAGTTGTATAAAAAAAACGAACATGAGAGATGTTTAAGAAAAAGTAATATTAGGTGTTTTATTAAGGGTAATAGATGTCAAAACTATAATTTTTAGGAATTTTGTCTGTTTGTTCGGGCATCACGCAAAAACGACCGCACCTAATTGGATGTGATTTTTACAGTTGTGTTCGTGAAGGTCTAATTTAAAAATTGGAGGGGTGAAAGTATTGTTAGTAGTGCGGTTTACTAGGTCCATTGCTAACAATATACCCTAACAGATCGACCTCCACGTGGTCTGCCATTGAAACCATCGTGCTAAATTCCAGGTGTACTCATAACAATGGGCTAATTGACCTACCTTTTCATTTTTACATATCTCTCACAGGTGCCCCGCCAGCGTATACATTAAAAAAAAAACTTATAAACTGGTGTATGTTTTTTTTATACAATTTAGAATGGCAAACAATCTGACGGTTTACCTGATGGAAAAAGATAACCGTCGCCTATAGACATGAGTAGTACCATGGACATAACAGAGTATACTGTTTCGTCCATGATACCCCCCATGCGTTGCCATTCCTGAGGACTCGGGTGTTATTCCGCCGTACCCAGTAAATTTACGCCATATCCCACCCTTCAAATCGAAACACAGCCATGCAAACACAACTGCTTTATGGTTGAAACACGAATGGGACAGAGGTACCCAAGCAATTTACTTTTGTACAAAGTCTCCCTATTTTGATACATCATATAAAAGTGGGCTATTTTATTAGATTAGAGAGTAGGAGATCTCTTTTCCTCCTTTCCCTTTTGAAGTCTACGCATATACAATAGTGGGCAAAAAGTTACTTTTAAATAAACATATGTCGCTTCAGGCGTACTCAAGACTCGATTAGACCTGGAGACATCGTACTCCACCGTGGAGCACCGAACGAACAACACGTACGTGGACAGAAAGCTGCGGTTGTCTGTCACCTTTATAAAGAGTAACGACGTGTCCAGGACTATGGTAGAGCAGTTCAGAAACTGGTATGTATTCCGGGATATATTCCTGAGGACTCAGGTGTTATTCCTCTGTACCCTGTAAATTCACGCCATATCCCACCCTTCGAACAGAAACACAGCCATGCAAACACAACTGCTTCACGGTTGAAACATGAATGGGACAGAGGTACCCAAGCAATCGACTTTTGTACAAAGTCTCCCTCTGGTTTACTCCTGTATTGGTCTCATGATGCTAATTTCGTCATAAAATACTACGTCGTCAGCAAAATATTTGTGTATATGTTATGCCATATCTTCGCGAATTCTGAAGCGATATTTATTTCTTATATCTAATAAATTAAAAATAAATTCCTGTGTTGGTCCCATATCAAGTTGGCTAGGTTTAACTAACTATTAACAATAGGTTTTTTTATGTAATAAGTTGGACTCATATTTGGCCAATTTCGATTAATAGATGGCGTTATTATCACGCCATTGTTTACAGGCAACACACCGACAAACCTCCATCCGTCATAGTAGCGACAACGGGGTTGGAACTACTTAAAAACCGTAACACCACCGACCTAGTACTGGAGGAGTACAAAAGGAACCTTACGCACTTGGTGCAAGCTATAGATTCGCTTGCCGAGCGCAACACGCAGGTGCTGTGGAAGTTGATGGAATCGGTGGACACGTCCAAACTCAAGAATGAGTTTAAAAAGATCAGCAATGTCGATATTGAGGCATACAACCGAGCAGCTATAGAGGTATGTTTTAATTTTTTTTTTATACTGCCGATATAGCAGAGGAAAGTGTACAGTCATCTTCTTTAATGCGACATGGAATGACAAAACAATGATTTCACTGATTTTTTTTTATACAACCTAGAATGGCAAACAAGCTGACGGCCCACCTGATGGAAAGTGGTAACCGTCGCCTATAGACACGAGCAGTACCATGGACATAACAGAGTATACTGTTTCGCCCATGATACCCCCCATGCGTTGCCATTCTTGAGGACTCTGATGTTATTCCTCTGTACTCTGTAAATTCACGCCATATCCCACCTTTCAAACCGAAACACAGCCATGCAAACACAACAGCTTCACGGTAGAAACACGAATGGCACAGAGGTACCCATGCAATCGACTTTTCTACAAAGTCTCCCTCTGGTTTTTTTCAATGATATAAACAAATAGTCTAAGAGCTAGTGAATCATCCGACTAACCCGTTCCCAAAAATGTTTTTTACTTTTTGAAACATGTCAATCGTTTTTGTTGCAATTTTGTAAATGTATTATGTTTGCTCTAATTTGAGATTTGTTTCTATTTTGACTTTTATTCTGGTAAGAAAAAATGAATTCAGCTGATGGTGGCAGGAAGCAAAACGATATTTGCCTAACTTGGCAAAGTGTTATAAAAATTGTAACAATAGTAGTAAAAATAAGTCTCAAACAATTACGTCAGTCACTTGGTCTTCAAGCTACGACACCTTAAGGAACCAGGCAACCAACATTTGAGGATACAGCCCACAATACCAGACCCATAAATTATTTAGATAGAGTATCTCCATAGAAATGCTTCGAGAAAAACGGATCAACTTTTTCATACAATTTTGCGTGATAAATAGTTACGAGTGATTCCTTTATAACTTCTATATCTATTTTGTCTTATATTTTCTGTATCTTTTTAATGTTGTAACACTCATTTTATTTATTAAATAATACGTCAAGATACATTGTATGCGTAAGTATATAGAACACTGATAAGAAACGAGTCAGCTAATTTGACATCTGACAAAAATTTGCCCTTTTTTTGAGGCTCCATGCTCTACCTATACATAATCTAAGCTCGGGCCATAATACAATAGTTCATTTCATAACGGTTCGACTGAGAATTAAATCCGGGACCTCAATACGCAAAACAATGGCCATAGAGCAGCGGCTCTTTGGAGGTTGCCAAACAGGGAAGCGGTCCGTCCGCAGATCCTGACCCACAGCGCGGTGAAGGTGTGGAGCTCGCCGCGGCTGGTGTCGAGCGGCGCGGCGGCCGCGGACGGCGTGTCGCTGAGCCGCACGGCGCTGCGCCACTCGGCGCAGATCCTGCTCAACATGTTCTGCAACGACCACATGAACTTCAACGACGGCTCCTGCTGCGCCCAGCCCGAGCCCTACACGCAGCTGCAGATATGCACCTTCGCGCTCTTCCTCCTGTGGTGAGTGATTTATTAGATTCGGTGTTGCCAACTCTGTTTCCGATTTTCGGGCCATTATAAATTCGAAAAGGGTTATTGTGCAATAAGGACCCTGCCAAGATATACAAAATCTTTACTGCATGTGCTGCGATGACATGGCACTACAAAAAAAAAATGGTGCACAATACCTTGGCTTTCATGGAGATCCTTTAATGAGTAACAAGGAAGTACCGCGTGTGGGTGATGTACAGTGTAAAATGTGATGTGTAATAAAATGTGGGACTTCTCTTGCTTGTGTTGCTAGATTCCACGCCAGCCCAATGACGCCAGTTGTAGTTTTTCAACAGAGCACACACTATTCATCTAATTTCACGCCTTTTTTTTTAATAAAGTACGCACGATTTATCAAATTTCATTACCTTTTTTACAAATATAAAACATTAACAAAACACTTAAAACCCCTTTTTTGGCGGCAACGATACCACGCATGCGCATCGACAATCTGTCAGACTTAACCAACAAAAAAAAAAGCAAAATGACAGATATAAACAATCACAATGACACAGCTGTCAAATACTGCTTGCCGCAGTGATTAAATACTGAATACTAATAAACTAAACAGTTATATTGGTCTAAAAAGTTAAAAATTGGCCTGAACTGAAAAAAGGCATGTGTATTATTATGCAAATAGTCGTGTATATTATAACAAAATTTCTTTGTAATTTTTTTTTCTATTAATTCTATATCTAAAATAATATGTATCATATAATCATGTTTCCCTTATATATCAGTTTCTTATAGTTATTTTGTTCCAAGTTTATGATTAAATTAAACATATGGTTCGATAATATGTTAATTTGCACCATTTATGATAGAAGGAGGTCTAAGAATTTTGTTCTTCATCTATAAAGGCCAACTGATAACCTTAAATGTATAATTTCTCATTACTATTAAATGTATTTACTATTTTATAAATGGTGCAATAAAGTGTAAAAAAAATGTAGTGCCATATTCAGTGTATTTTTGGTCGCCGATCTTCCGCAACGGAATACCAATATATTAATTTAGCTACAATTTGATACTCTCGGTCTCACTACACGCAAGATCAGTCGTTACACTAACTTCGCGGAACGTTCGTCTGTTTAGCCGTGTGCCGATCTTCCGTCGGCGGAAGATCGGCAACAGCGCATCATACGTTTTCTTCACGCGCTACATTTGCGGACGTTTAGCGTTGATTGCTTCCATTGATAAGAGTTTACGCGAATGAAGGCGAGTGGCTGAGGACACTAGCCTTAGAAGTATAATTGATTTCCTCTAGCGCAGTGTACGTGCTAGTTCGGAGCGCTCGGGCGTGGTGGAGTGATTGGAGACGCGGCCGGCGACGCTCGCCGTCGTCTTCCGCCACCACGCCGCTCGTGGCCCGCGACCGCTCACCTGGCGAGGACGCTGACCCCGCCACCACCCCACCCTCAGGACTATCCCCCGCCGCGGCACTAGCGCGACTAGGCGCCATCATGGCATACTTTTACCTGTGCGACAGAACCAACTTCTTCATGAAGGAGAATAAATACTACTCCGAGTGGAGCTTCTGGCTGCCGGTCGGTTACGTGTTCGCGCTGGGCCTGTTCTTCACGGAGGCGTCGAGGTCTAGCAAGTGAGTTTTATTTATACGAATTAATCCTTCGGGAATGGTAACGCATGATGACACCATTCATAGGCGACACACTATGTTGTGTCCATGGTACTGCTCATGTCTATAGGCGATGGTTACCACTTCTGATCAGGTTGGCCGTCAGCTTGTTTTGTTATCTATAATTTCACTGTCATATGCTATATTTCAGTGTAGGACGACCCTCCCACTAGATGGAGTAACGACCCCAAACATTTGCAAGGATGCAGGTGGCTCAGGACCTTTCTTTATGGCAGTCTATGGGGGAGACCTATGTTCAGCGGTGGATAGATAATAGTCAAGATAATAATGAGACCATATCCCACCTTTCAAACCGGAACACAGCCGTACAAGTCCAGCTGCTTGAGGCATTACATTCCAGATGTAATTAAAATAGGTTTACAATTGTCGAGCAAAAAAAAAATTATTGCATTGATTGCTTATTATTTTTAAATATCTATTAAAAATGTTACCAGTCCTTAAAATTATATAAAATATGGTAATTTTAAAAATTAATATGTATATAAATATTTCAGAATTCTTCATCGTGAGCAAACAGACGAGTGGAAAGGCTGGATGCAACTGGTCATTCTCATATACCAAGTCACTGGCGCCAGTAAAGTGTTGCCCATCTACATGCTAGTGCGGGCGCTTGTCTCCGCCTACCTGTTCCTCACTGGATACGGTCACTTCTACTATACTTGGAACACCGGTGACACGGGCCTGGTCAGATACTTCAGGGTCATATTTCGGCTGAATTTTCTCACTGTGGTACTGTGTTTGACCATGAACAGGCCGTACCAGTTCTACAGCTTCATACCTCTCGTTTCATTTTGGTACACTTTGGTGAGTATATTGTATAATATGTAACATCATGGCAGCCTTTAACTGTCCACTGCTGAACATAAGCCTTCCTTTTTTGGGAGTTGCCAGTAGTCGCCACGCTTGGCAAGCGGATTGGCAACCGCAGTTAGGCTTTAGAGATGTTTTAAGTGGGTCGCTGCTGTCCATTCTAAGACCAATAAGTTCCCATAGTTGCTACTTACGATATATACGAGAAAGGAAGGGGTGTTATACACACATCTGTTATATGTATATATATTATATTATATGTACTTGTATATATCTAGCTGCCCGTGACTTTGTTTGTGTAACTGTAAATATATTGCTAGCAGGGCGACCTCAGCGTATTCCCTCCTGGAAATCATTGTGGTTAATGCCTAATAAAATAACTGAATTTATATCAATAAATCTACTGTCCTGACTTGATCCTCATCTACCATGCCTCATTGGTAACTTGCATTCTAATACCAATAACAGGGTTCTATTTTTATCCCATAAAAACGACTCACACATTGTCATCCCTGATGGTTAATTATCCTTTTTTTCCAAGATGTTCGTGATCTTCGCCCTCCCACCGCACATCACGCAGGCGTCCAGCCACACGGCGGAGACCAGGCCGTACCAGTACCTCTACATCACGCTGAAGGTGATCGGCCTGCTCACCATCGTCACCGTGCTCTACATGAGCGAGGTTTTCTTCCAGAAGATCTTCGTCACGAGGCCCTGGAAGGCGCTGTTCGTCAACGCCGACGACGACATTCACCAATGGTGGCTAAGGTGGAAGCAGGACAGGTGATATATTGTTTTAAGTGCTTACAACTAAGAACTTATTTATTTATTTATTTTATATTTTATTGTACACATTAGTTATAAAAAAAAAAATATTACAGAGGTAAACAAAAGTAGAAAAGCGAGCTTAACTCTGATAGAGTTTTCTTCCAGCAACACCCAAAGTGGAAAGGAGCATCAACGTCAGCGGATACAGCAGTGTACAATTTTTAAACAAAATTAAATTAATTATATTATATTTTAACGTACAAATATACATATTTATAAATATATACCTACATCTATACATATACATACACACACATACACATATACATACAATATACCTACATATATAGATAAATATATATATGTTCATAATTAATTATCAAATAGAAATAGTGGGGCACCAGTGAATGATTATGGATGAAAAGAAAAGGCAGGTCAGTTAGCCCATCATGGACAGTTGATACCTGATGTAACAAGTGTTTTTTTTCAATTGTTGATATTGGAATGGTAACACCGCCCGATAGCGCAATCGGGATACGTTGGCCGGGCACCAGTGAGGCATGATAGGTGAGGATCAAAAGGCAGTTAAGTTAGCCCATCGTGACGAATTCAATGCTTGGGTACCTCGGTCCCATCCGTGTTTCTACCGTGAAGCAGTTGTGTTTGCATGGCTGTGTTTCGGTTTGAAGAGTGTGATATGACGTGAATCAGCTGAATTCATTTTTTCTTACCAGAATAAAAGTCAAAATAGAAACAAATCTCAAATTAGAGCAAACATAATACATTTACAAAATTGCAATAAAATCGATTGACCTGTTTCAGAAAGTAGGAAACATTTTTGGGAACGGGTTAGTCGGATGATTCACTAGCTCTTAGACTATTTGTTTATATCATTGAAAAAAACCAGAGAGAGACTTTGTACAAAAGTCGATTGCATGGGTACCTCTGTGCCATTCGTGTTTCTACCGTGAAGCTGTTGTGTTTGCATGGCTGTGTTTCGGTTTGAAGGGTGGGATATGGCGTAAATTTACTGGGTACAGAGGAATAACATCAGAGTCCTCAGGAATGGCAACGCATGGGGGGTATCATGGGCGAAACAGTATACTCTGTTATGTCTATGGTACTGCTCATGTCTATAGGCGACGGTTACCACTTTCCATCAGGTGGCCCGTCAGATTGTTTGCCATTCTAAGTTGTTTAAAAAAAAATTTGTTACGACGGTTTCAAGGGAGAACCGCGTGGAGGTCGACCTGGTAGGGTGTATTGTTAGCAATGGGTCAATTAGACCCCGCTACTAACAATACCTTTCGCCAACAACAAGTGTGGTCGGGCAGGTACTCGGTGGCGTACGGCATAATGTTCGCGCTGGCGCGGCAGGCGGCGGGCGGCGCGGCCGAGCGTGCTGGCGGCGCGGCGGCGCTGCTGGCGCTGGCCGCGCTCGCCACCTACCTGGCTTTTGCCCTGCTTTGCTCCAGCGCCGTCGACTGCGACGAGGTAACACCACACCCATGACTCACTACCAATCCATTTGATCACCAGCTGTATCCCCCGGTTTCATCTCTGGTCGTATAGAACAAGGAATTACATAGCACGAATGATAAAATGAAAACTGTGAATATCATATATGTTGTGGTCGAATTTCGACCACGGAGCGACCACAAGTAAAATATTAATGTACAAAAGGGTAAAGCTAATGGGTTTATAAATGACAGTTCTGAGCTTTGAACCAAAAAAAAGCAGGTTCTCAGTTCGACTGTATTTTTAACTTTTTTTATGTTTGATATTTTTTTTTATTGGATGAAAATGGAATGGTTACCCTGTCTGCGCTAACGGTATGCGCTGACGGGGCACCGGTGAATGGTGATCGATGAGGATGAAAACAGGCCAGTTAGCCCATCATGATGAATTCATCAGGAATTAACCATGATAGTTTCCAGGGGGAACTGCGAGGAGGTCGACCTGGTTGTGTATATTGCTAGCAATGGGATTCTCAGTCTCCATTACTAACAATCCCTTTCCCCCCTATGTTTGATATCTCACAACTCTTTTATTTCAATCATTTGATAAACGAAGCAGGCATTGTATTGATTATATATAATGTAAATGATGTCAGTCGTATTAGTAAGTTTCTAAAAACAAAGAATTACATAGAAGGAATGATAAAATAAAAAATGTAAATACCATATGGTTGTCTTCTTTTTTCTTATGCAAATATAATTAGTAAAAAGAGAACGAAAGATACACCGTCAGTTGTAATTTTCCTTAATTCATAGCAGGCTAGTGTATAGAAAATGTTTGATATATCAATAATTTGTCAATGACAAATTGTACATTACTAGATTATATATTCGACACAGTTTAATTAGTAAGTATGCAAGCAGGTTGTATCTAAATTTGGTAGGGTTTTTTTTTTAATGGGTAATAATGGAATGGTAACTCCACTCGCGCTATCTGTATACATCGGCGGGGCACCAGTGAAGGATGATAGGTGAGGATGAAGCAGGTCAGTTAGCCCATCGTGACGAATCAACAAAAAATGTTCACGATAGTTTCCAGGGGGAACCACGTTGAGGTCGACCTAATAAGGCATATTGTTAGCAATGGGGCTGTCAAACTCCATTCATCACCTATTACCATTCCATTATCAACCATTGAAAAAAACCTACCAAATTCAGATACAACCTGCTTGCATACTTTCTACATAAACTGTGTCGAATATATAATCCAGTAATGTACAATTTGTCATTGACAAATAATTGACATATCAAACATTTTCTATACACAAGCCCGCTATGAATTGAGAAAATATACAACCGATGGTGTACGTTTCGTCCACTTGTCACTAATTGTCACCAGAGGGAGACTTTGTAGAAAAGTCAATTGCTTGGATACCTCTGCCCCATTCGTGTTTCAACCGTGAAGCAGCTGTTTGCGTGGCTGTGTTTCGGTTTGAAGGGTGGGATACGGCGTGAATTTACTGGGTACAGAGGAATAACACCCGAGCCCTCAGGAATGGCAACGCATGGGGGGTGTCATGGGCGTAACAGTATACTCTGTTATGTCCATGGTACCGCTCATGTCTATAGGCGACGGTTACCACTTTCCATCAGGTGGACCGTCAGCTTGTTTGACATTCTAAGTTGTATAAAAAAAAAGGAAAGGGGACAAGCATATGTGAGGTGTAGCGGTGGGTGGGTGTGTGGGTGTGTGGGTGTGTGGCAGGTGCACAGCTACGCGGCGTGCGTGCCGGTGGTGGCGTACGCGGCGCTGCGCAACGGCGGCGGCGGGCTGCGCGCGCGCCACTCGGCGCTGTTCGCGCGCGTGGGCGGCGTGGCGCTCGAGCTGTTCGCCAGCCACTCGCACATCTGGCTGGCCGCCGACACGCACGGCGTGCTGGTGCTGCTGCCCGCCGCGCCCGCGCTCAACCTGCTGCTCACCTCCTACATCTTCGCGTGCGCCGCGCACGAGATCCGCGCGCTCACCGCCGCCGTGCTGCCGCTCGCCGTGCCCGACGACTGGCGCCTCGTGCTGCGCAACCTCGCCATCTTCCTCGCGGTGCTTGTGCCCATCGGCATCCACGACGGCATGTTCTAGGTATACGGTATGGTACGGCTCGTGCGAACGCGATCACCGCTCCATGTAAATGTTAGGTAAACAATATCGTATCTATGTCAAATGATCAATCCCAGTTTGTTTCGATAGAACTTAATCTTTATTAATATTGTAAACTAGCGGCCGGTCCCGGCTACGCACGGGTGGATGTTTTTACAACATTTTAAAAAGTACTTATTGTGACATAACGATAATAGTTGGACATATAGTATCGCGAAGTATTTTGTAGTCATTGATATTTTCTTCAATATGGTAGAACATACTTTTGTTCTATCACCAATAGTTTCCGCAGCGCACGCGACGAAAGATATTTTCTAGTATTTTTTTACACCTTGAATTATGTTACTAAAGTTTTAGTAAGGAGCCCTAATCTTTTCTAGCAATTAATATAGCCTATGTCCACTCAGAGTGAATGTAGCTTTGTAATGGTGAAAGAATTTTTGAAAACGGCAAAGTAATTTTTGAATTTATTCATTACAAACATACACACAAAAATACAAATCTGTCCTCTTTATAATATTAGTGTAGATGTAAAAGCGAGTATGTTTGTATGTTCCCTCGTAATTGTTTAGCTCAAAATGGAATTTGCTATACACATATTATTTAAAATAAAAAAAAAAAAGTATATTATATGTTACCTTTTATCTCAATTCTTACTCGAATATAAAACTGACGTATGAAGAATCGAATAAATATACCAATTTGTTGCTAGTTTAATTAAAAAAAAAAGTTGTCTATCTTTTTATTCTATAGTTCTATTGAATCAAACTCACACTGACATTCACGATGGTAACCATTCGACAAATGCCTCTATCTACCCCATTAGAGATCACAGTTGTGAGTGGATTTATTTTTATTTTTTTATTTTTCGAACAATGTTCTGATTACAATGAGACATTTAATCTTATATTAGCTGCGTAAATTGTAATACCATCATGCACGGGACCTAGTTGTTTAGAGAATATTTCTACAGAGAGACATTTCAAAGTTTTTTTTTTTATTTCTATGATACAACTGTCATGTAGTGTTTCTATTGAAATAGTGAAATGTGATATTGAACCGTGCTCATGAATGAGGCCCTCTGTCGAGTCCACAAATAATCCGGTAACTTCGAAGTTCATACGCGAATAAAGTCAATATAAATAGTTATAATAAGGGGAAAAAAAAAATTATTTATTTTGTTTACACTTTACTGCATCAGTTATAAAAAATAAATAAATACAGTAAAATATTATTACATACTATAACTGAAGATTTTCACATCGTGAGAATTAACATATCCCAGTAATGTTTCCAGTGTTGCCAGCATTTGAAGACTTGAAAATTTCCACCACGAAGCAAATAAAATAGTTCTATTGTAAAAAACATATTTTCGAAAAAAAAAAAGAATTGAACCAAATTGTATTCATACATCGACCTGTCACAGTTTATTTTGTCAATTAATTTGACTTTACACCCATTTTTTTCACGTCTCAAATAATATTAATTATTTATATATGTTTTACAAAAATATAGTTCTTGGGGACAGTTAATGTACCTATCTACAAGATTCTTTTTTTGATGGGTGAAAATGGTATGGTAACCCCGCCTGCGCTAACGGGATACGCTGGCGGAGCACCAGTGAAGGGTGATAGACGAGAATGAAAACAGGTCAGTTAGCCTTAGTTCTCAGTCTCACTTCTAACTAACAATCCCTTTCCCCCCTCGGTTTGAAGGGTGGGATATGGCGTGAATTTACAGGGTACAGAGGAATAACACCTGAGTCCTCAGGAATGGCAACGCATGGGAGGTATCATGGGCGAAACAGTATACTCTGTTATGTCCACGGTACTGCTTATGTCTATAGGCGACGGTTACCACTTTCCATCAGGTGGGCCGTCAGCTTGTTTGCCATTCTAAGTTGTATAAAAAAAAACCGATTTTAATTCTCACTTAATCTCCAATTGTTATTTTATAAATGTAGTATAAAATTGTCATTAGTATTCGATCGATATTGGATTCAAGAGTAGATCTGTAGGTCAGGGTAATTCTTTGCTTATTGGAACAGGAACAACTACTATTGCCATAGATGGCGCTATATGTATGTTTTTTGAACTTTTTTGTTATAACACTGCGGTGCTATTGCATTTTGTAACGCATCACTAATGAATCTCCTACCAGTAATATTATTTAACCCTTAAATACCTGAAGTTTCAAATTTGCTACCGGGGTTTGCATTGTTTCATTGTTAAATAAATTTAAATGTTTTGATTACCGTAATGCCTAAAGTATCAAAAATGATACCAAATGTTTTTTTCAAAAGAAATATATAAAAATATCGTTTTGATTTTTTTTACTATTTTTTCCCCATTGGTAAACACAGTAAAAAGTAACACACACAAATATATAATATTTTTTAATTTGATTTTAAAAAATCAGGCTTTTAAGGGTTAAAGAAGTTTCACTTTAAATTTTGAAACCGGAATCTAAAATTATAAATATGATTTTATTTAGTTTATAAAACTGTTTCAAAGTACTATGCGTAGATTATAAGAAGCGGTTTGGTCTATTTTTTATTTTTTTTTATCTGAACTGTAATTATGTGTAATTAAGGTAAATTAATAAAAAAAAAAACTTAATTGTAATTGTTGGTAAGGATTACGTTTGTGTAGTCATAGACAACCAAAAAATGATTTTTCGAACGTTTGATTTAAAATTAGAAAAAAATATTGTACAAATTTAAAATTTAATTTGGAATGTTTTTTTTTAAATGGATGATAATGGTAGCCCCTATCTAATCTGCGCTAACGGTATATCAGTGAGGGATCGTGATGAATTCATTTGGAATAGAACACGATAGTTGCCAGGGGAACCGCGAGGAGGTCGACCTGATAGGGTGTATTTCTAACAATGGGGCTACTAATCCCAATTTTAACAATCCTTTATCCCCCCATTAGAATATGTTTTATATCAGTTTGGTCACTCAAACATTATTATATACATGTGTTGTGTAATGTAAATTAAGAAGTAATATTACGCCTATTACGAATTTTGTTTCGATAAATTGTATTGTCTTATTTCTATAAGTCTGTACACTCTGTAATTCTTTACAGACTATTTGATCCCCTTCCTACAGGGTTAATACGAAATGATATATACTTAGATTATATAGATAGAGTGTCACCATACGAATACTTTGCTAAAAACCAGTTTAAATTATTTCTTAATGTGTGCGTGAATAGGGTTGCCAATTCATTACTCAGTATATGGGAAAAATTACACTAGACGGTTAAAATGAAAAGTAAAAACGAATTAAAATGATTAAGAATATATGTATTTGAGAAAACAAATTAAACAATGCATAAAGATTTGTAATAATGATTATTGATTCCTTGATTTATATCCAAGTATAGACGTAAAATATGTTTTAATTTAAATACTTTGATAATGGCCTCCTATTTAATTAATAAATGGATATTAATATATAAACATACATTTGTATATATTGTTTATATTATAAAAAAAAAAGTTTCAATATAAATTTAAGAAATCGATCTGATTTGGGAAATATTTATTTCAATTACTTGCAACACTGAAAATGGCGCGTTTTGTTTTGATTAAAAAAAAAAGTGTGTGTCGAATTGAGTCAGCTAAATGCCCATGTAGCCGACTAAATGTTGACACGTTTTTGACGCTCCGTACTCTATCTATGTAATCTAACCCCCTTATTCATATAAACGTCAAATTTCTCAGAAATTTCTTGTAGTTATTGAACTGTTTTGTCTTTTTCTCTTGTGCTAAATTCCTAATTTGAATGAAAGTGACAAAGCGGTGTAATAAAAAAGTTAATGTAGGTTTGCAGTATCATGTTTGTACTATCATATGTATGATTATGTGGAAAATCGTGGGAGGAAAATTAGACTATATTCAATTTTTATAAATTTTTTTTGCTCCACAGCTCTTTTACAGTACTCGACTCGTAACGCCATCTTGTTTCATTCGTTCGTCGACCAATCATACTTGTATCGTGCATCTCTTTCACTCATCATCTTTACTCTCATTACTATTCCTTTTACACGCCTTCTAGAAACATCCAATCCCACAATTATATGATAGTTTTAATGAAACCTAATCACTTCCTCTAAGGATTATAGTTGAGTTGCTACCAATCTAAAATTTCTGTCCATCTTTGTTACTGTCATAAGTCACGTCTATGGCTGGATAGATGTGAATCAAATGCGGTACCCGGAGTGAGATCTTTATATGTTTATCATAAATACATAATTATATTATGCGCATAATGTTTTTTTTAAATAATTTTTGTTCCACTCTTTTCATTCTTTTTGACAGTAAATATATTTTGTCGTACTAATAAAAAAAAACCTTGTACATATAAGATTTTTTTTAAATAACTTCTAGTGGGTATTGTTTAACCCTTCTTTGCATACTGGTGGAAATTTCCATCATAACACTGAATGCCCAAAAATTATATAAAAGACAAGTTCACTTTAAGTTGATCGTGTCTGGTTACCTTTATGTCCATTGCAAAAAAAAAAAGGCCATAGCGTTCAAATTTATTCTTTTAACCATTTTTTTTATCTTTGAACATGAATTATATCACCTTGATTTATTTCACCAATAAAAAAAAATTATGGAAAGAAGGGTTAAAGCTTAAGGTCTTTTTATATTAATTATTTCAGCATTCTCTAGAGGAAAGTTGTTAAGTTTTATAAATGCCATTACTAGGTTTCGGTTCTTCAACATTCTTTGTGACTTCACCTTATATTAATGTACTTTTTCTAAGCAAATATCAGCCAGGATTGTTTCTTTTTCTTCGAAATATCAGCGCGTAAAATGAATACATAGAATAAAAATTTTGTATAATCTATTTCGTAATTTATGAACATTTTTAATGTTTATTATTTTATTATAAAAAATAAAAAGACATTTTCAAGGTTGTTCACTAAATATAGTTCAGAGAATAAATAAGTTGCTTACCATAATTAAGTTTCTCTAGTCGTGCATCGTACTTGATTATATATGTTCTCATATACGTGCATATAATAAGTATATTTATAAAAAAAGCGAATTTTTTTTTTTTATTTCATACCCATGTAAATATAGACTTAGGAACGATCTAGAATAAATACACTGTGATTTAATATTTATTGTAATGTCGAACTTTTAATTTTACTACCGCATAATTTAAACATAAGTCGAATAAATTATTGGTTGTAATATCTTGTGAAGGGTTTTATTTGTGAATCTGTAATGTATCCCATTTCTGTTCGGTTTTTCTTTCTACAAAAGAGTGTTCTCTTGAACAACCTTACTAATATTATAATTTTTTTTAAACAACTTAGAATGGCGAACAAGCTCATGGTCCACCTGATGGAAAGTGGTAACCGTCGCCTATAGACATGAGCAGTACCATGGACATAACAGAGTACACTGTTTCGCCTATGATACCCCTCAGGCGTTACCATTCCTGAGGACTCAGGTGTTATTCCTCTGTACCCTGTAAATTCTGTACCCAGTAAATTTACGACTTCCATATCTCACGTATTGAGAAGTACCATGGTACTGTTTCGCCTATGATACCCCTCAGGCGTTACCATTCCTGAGGACTCAGGTGTTATTCCTCTGTACCCTGTAAATTCACGCCATATCCCACGTACTGAGAAGGTATTAGGCGACTTCGAAGTTGCAGGTTTTTTATGCAATTTAAAATGGCAAACACGTTACCCACCCGATGGAAAGTGGTAATCGTCGCCTATAGACATGAGTAGTACCGTGGACATTATATACTGTTTCACCCAGGTGAAACGTAGTTTATAAACGTAAACAAAAACATTTTTATATAAAATCAACATTCTATATGTAACACTGAAAAATTTGCTGAGTTAATATTATAGTATCTAATGAGGGTTGAGCGTTGTTGTCTGTGATACAGGTTTTATAACCTAGTTCAGACACAGATGTTTAAACTGATCCAAATGGGGGGAAGGGATCGTTAGTAATGCGGGCTACCGGTCCCATTGAATTCAATATACCCTGTCAGGTCGACCTTCACGCGGTTCCCCCTGGAAACCATTGTGCTGAGTTCCAGGTGTAATCATCACGATGGGCTGACTGATCTGCTTTTTTCATTATTCACCTATCATCCCTTACTGGTGCTCCGCACAAACAAATAAATTCAGCACTTGAAATTGCAGTAAAAATACGTACGAATTCACTTGTACATTTTCAATGGGTGATAATGGAATGATAACCTCACCCGCGCTATTGGTATACACCGGCGGGGCACCAGTGAATTATGATAGGTGAGGATTAAGCAGGTCAGTTAGCCCATCGTGACGAATTCAACAACAATTGTTCACAATGGTTTCCAGGGGGAACCACGTGGAGGATGACTTAATAAGGCATATTGCTAGCAATGGGGCTGTCAAACTCCATTGCTAACAATCCCTTCCCACCAACCAGTGCATGTTGCCAGTGATGATTTATGGAACCGAAACATGGTACTACACGATTGTCCGTATGCAGAAGCTTTAAATGACTCAGCGGGCTATGGACAGGGCTATGCTCGGAGTCTCTTTGTTTGACAGAATCTGAAATGAGTATATTTGCAAAAGAATCAAAGTCACCGACATAGTCCGATGGATATGGACACTGGTCATATATCTACCGATGCGGAGAAAGGCTTTTTTTTTGATGGGTGGAAATGGTATGGTAACCCCGTCTGCGCTAACGGGATACGCTGGCGGAGCACCAGTGAAGGGTGATAGATGAGAATGAAAACAGGCCAGTTAGCCCATCATGATGAAATTCATCAGGAATTAACCATGATAGTTTTTAAGGAGAACCGCGAGGAGGTCGACTTGGTTGGGTATATTGCTAGCAATTAAATAAATAAATTAAATAAAAGGTATTTATAAATAAATGTAATACAAGTAACAAGCAAAATTTTATTTATTTTATTTATTCTTTACATGTTTTTTTTTTGTGAATAAGATGTTTATAATATTGAATATACATCTTAATATATAATGTTATGCGTATAGTGTAAAACATATTTACACGAGTCATCTTAACTCTAATGTTCATTTGAAATGGAAAGAAATAACTAATGTATATTCGATACAAATTATTCTATTTAAAAGAGAATATATTAAAGAAATGACGATAAAAGGAAAATCCACAAAAAAGTTTGCACAAATTGTATAGATACTGTTCCACTGAAACATTACAATTTATAGTAATTTATTAATTTATTTTTTTATACCACTGAGGTGGCAAACAAGCATACGGCCCACCTGATTGTAAGTGGTCACCGTAGCCTATGAACACCTGCAATACAATATTAATCCATATTTATCAAAAATTATAATCAGGAGGTAAGTACTCTTGAATTTGATTAAAAATGATTGTGGGGATCTATTAACTCAAGTATTATGTTTTTTTTTTTACAATACAGGGGGCAAACGAGCATTCGGCTCACCTGATGGTAAGTGGCTACCGCCGCCCATGATCACCCACAACACCAGCGGCATTGCAGGTGTGCTGCCGGCCTTTTAAAAAGGAATATACTCTTATGTATAAAAAAAAAAAAACGTTTTCCGTGTGAAATCCTGGCATATAATGGTCACCCCTTCGTTACCCGTGGGTGTCGTAAGAGGCGACTAAGAGAATTGAATTGTCAAGGGACGGGTAGCAGCGTTTCTCTTCAACAAAGCCCAACTACGGAGCAGCGTCATACTTAAAAAGTTTACCAAAGTTTTAAGTGTAATATATTATTTTTTAATTATTGACGCCAACCCGTCTGTCAAACGTGACAACAACTGGCAAACCCCCTCTTATGAGAGAGGTCAATGTTCAGCAGTGGACAGTTACCGGCTGATATAATATCTTATAAATGAAAATTCACTTTTAAATTTAAACTCAAGATTTTATCATATAATGAAGTCATAAAATTACTGTTCCATTATGCTAACAATATGGGTAACCTAATTAAGGTTGTTATTGTATTTACTTAAATTCATTTCATTACTGTATTTTAAAAAATATGAGATAGGAACATTTGTTTTAAAACACAATTTCTTTCACATTCTTTTGTTGTACATAACGCATTTATAAAAATGTAACAATACCTCTATTGACATTTTGTGCAAACATTTTCGTGTCAATTTTAACAATGTAATTAATAAATATTACATAGTTCATTATAAGAAATAATATTTAAAAAATGTTCATACATTGAGTACAGCAAGAGACATTCTGAACACCATTCAAGCCAATCATAAGACTTCATTCGGATACGTTACCCTAGTATAAAGGTGCACTTACATTTTACGTGAAATCACTAATTTCTATATCGATGGTCCTATAAGACAATTGTGTTTAAGGCCAGTATCGCACTGAACGGACAATAAACGCTCAAAAGGCCCTTTACAACACTGCGAGAGACGACACGTTAATGATGACGACATGACGACATGGAAAAAAAATCTTCAGTAACATACCGTCACAGTCGTAGAATACGGACGGATCTTTATATGTAATCTTTGTCAGATCCGTCAGTATTCTACGACTATGACGATACGACTGGAAATTGTAGACAGGGATGTTGTAATGTTTTAATAACCATCCCAATGTCAGGATAAATATCGACATCTTTCCCAGAGACTTATACACAAAATATATAATTTACTTATTACCTATTTGCTTAAATATATACACTTTAACTACATAGTTTTTGATAAGAACGGTATGCGACCAGACTATAACAAAATAAAAGCCATAAAGGAGATGCCAGAACCGAATGATAAGAAAAGTTTACAGCGATTTTTATTTTTTTTAAATAACAAATGTCATTAAAAAAGGAAAATTGGCGTTGGGAAGATACGGAACAAAAATCATTTTTTGCATTGAAAGCGTGTGTGGTTGGTTACGACGGCAGTGCTGTGACGCATCGCGCGAACCGTGCTGCTGCAGCCGGCCGACCCGTCGAATACGGCGTAACGTTATCGAAAAAGAGATGCTGGCAGTTTTTGAGCGAACGATTCCACCAATATATTTATGGTAAGGTTAAAAAGCCTGATGTCGGTCCCAACGATGTTGTTAAGTCAGATGTAACTGGATAAATATCGCCCAGAGACACAATGTCTCCATGTATTCGTATTTTTTTTAAATAACAACATCGACCGTGTCTTGAGGTTCTCTGGTTCAAAATAAAACTACAATAGATAGATAAAGGGAGGGCCTCATCCGATGAATTTACCACTGGCCTCAAATCTGTGTAATTCCCTCCTTTTTTCATTCCTGACGTAAACTAGTATATCTTCCTGCTATGTGTCAAAAGCATGTGTAACTATACCATTTGAGGCCTGTGACAAATGCTGGAAAATTTGATGGGGCCTTTACACATCAGTAAAAAAAAAACCTGATTTTTCAAATAAAATACAAAATTAGATTAGATTTATACAATGATTAAAAAAAAATTTCTTACACTACACTCGCTCGACTTAAATTGCATTGCAACTGTTTATGAGAAAAATGGGGTCACCAATAAATTACCTTTTATTTTTTAATTATTAAAAAACTAAGACCTTGCTGGATGTAAAATTATATATTTTTTGTACAATATTATATGGATAAAATTTTGTTCCAATACATTTCTTTTATACCACCCTTGTTTATTACAAAAAAGTTTTTCCATTGCAGAGACTATATCTAATCATCTTCCAATAATTTGCTATGTGTCAAAAGTATGTGTACATAGTTTTGAAATATAGAAACAGTTTAAAAGATAGATCATAGATTAGAACGTTGCGCGAAGGTTAAGGATATTCTTCCACCAGGGCCGGTCTTAGCTTACCTGATGCCTCTGGGCAAATAATAACTAAGGCCAGTTCTGCACACAGCAGATAATTGCACTAAGTCGTCGCATTGCAGTGTTGTAAAAGAAGCATCTAATTAAGCATACCTAAACTTTCATTTCTACCTCTACTTGTCATTCTACTTTTTCCAAACTTTGATAAGATCAATGCGTTCTTTTAAAAGGGTCGTATGTACTCAGGTTATACTATAGCAGGACAGTATGGGACTTTTTATCTTCAGGACTCTAATACCGGCCAAAACTTTAACTACCACGTGTTGCTGCTACCAATCTAACAAGCTATGAATAAATAATGCCCGATGTAGCTTTTTTGCAGTTCCGGGCAAAAATATTTGTCGCCTTTAGTAATGAATGACTATGTTAACTTGTAGTGAAATCGGTTTGCCCATTCTGTTCTAGACATTTGCCTGATGGCGTCCCCCTAAATCGGGACCTGATCATTAGTTTTCGTTATTTAAATAGATTGTAACCCTTCTGCACGCTGAGATCTTAACTGCAAAGTTTTGAACGGATATTGTGCCAGTGCGATACGGGTCTGTACATCGCATACGTTTAGACGCACGGGTTAACCGCTTACACGAAAAATAGAAAAAAAAAATTATGCTTTGTACAGCAACTGTTTGGTTAATGCTCATGTCGTCACAATTAAGACTCAAGGTCTTCTAAGAAAGATGTTAGCTCGCAATTAGGTCGGTTCATCATGAAGAAATTACTAGGAATTAACCATGATTTTAGTGAGCGTGAAGTTTGTCCTGGTGATGATGAAGGAACATGAAGGTAAGTTTCTAAACGATGTATCTGAAAGCGATATTTATTTTTTCATAGCACGAATAGTTTAGCCATAGACAAACAGCTGCTGTCCAAAGACATGCATAAAGTTTCCGATTAAAGAAAAAACATGTAATATTTTTTTTTTTTTGCACGAGAAAGACAATTTATATTAATTGTAACCAGCACAAGAAATTGAGCCACACACTTCAATCACAGTATTTTGTTATCCGCCATTTGATTTATTTTACATTTTATTAATATTATTACAGTTTCCTTATGTATTGCTTATCGTAATTGGGTGCTCTCACGATGTTCCTAATATTTTTTAAATTCATTTTATATGTCCGTAACTGTACACATCTAGAGATAACATATTGTCACTTCGCTGCAAGTTTGTGACTTTTATAGGGAAGTTTACAGCCAATTTATTCCGATAGGGGCGCTTTTGTGTTATAACGTAAACAGACTTCATGCTTTAGTCTGTAGTGACAGGCGGGAACTCAAAATCTTAAAAAAATTACTTTCCCGCCATTATCGATTTCTTAGAGTCATGACATGACTAGGCTGTATGGGCCATGCTCTTTGCCTGTCTATTTTGGACGAATTAATGAGTAGACTTCCAAAGACCCTTTCTGAGTATATAGTAATTAATCTGAAGATCATTTGCGTATTTCGTTTATGTTGTAACACGATAGATAGCACCACCGTCGTACAGCCTGGTAAGCTTCCCTATTGAATTGTATGACTATATTTGTATACTAAATAGGTGCAATAGAAATTTCCTATGTACAAAGAGGTAGTGTCACGTATGTATATTGTTTAAAAAAAAAACAGCAATTCCTAAACGGAGGTTTTCAATTCACATTTTTTTTATGTTCGCGGTATTTTTTTTTTTGTATTATGTAATATTTTTGCTAATTATGAATAGATTTATATAATTATTTTTTAGTTACTTTTCTTATTGATATCATTTGCATACAATATTGTTACTAAATCGAGATTCTTTTTTGTAGTCAATTAATAATAGATAGGTAAAAAGTAAAGTCTTTAGGTCAGACTTAGTACCCATAGATCCTTGACTTCTCCATGAATAAATTTTTTAAACTCACTTTTAAATTTTATATATTTATTCCTTTTTATGTAACTTACGTATTGCTGCTGTGCAAAGAAAGAATTATTGAAAATAATTGAAATAGTTACAAAATATAGAAATACCTACAATATTAGACAATTTTTTTTTTATTTTTATAGTCTTTTCTTAAATCTTCCATAACACTACCTCTTTGTGAATAGGACTTCAGAAAGTACGAGACATTGTAAGTATCCATTGCTGTACGATCCTTTCAAAGTGAATACCATGCTGATCGACAAAAATATATATTAAAGCATAGATTGTTGACTGTAATAGATAATATGTCTATAGTTAAACAAGACAACAATTGTAAGAGACATCGATCGAGCAGGAAACGTGTTAAGCAACATTTTAAGAGTTAAGTTTTAGAAAATCAGTCTCAATGAACAGGCCATTGGTTTTAATAATTTATCAAGTTAACACTATTTTATACCGACGACGCGTCTTAAGCAATGAATACGATAAGATAACGGCAGGATACACTAATATATAGTTATATATATATATATATATATATATATATATATATATATTCGTAAGACAGCCCAGATAAATAAATATTGAGAGTGCATTTTATGTTTATTATTATTATAATATCTAGTAAATATCTTGAGTAAGATGACTTTTTCAGGTGAATGACGCTACAATAAATTCTTTGTTGAAATACCTACTGGGCGCTTGTCCACACGTAACGGTTTATTACACTTTCAAATAAATAATAAAGATTTTAAGAAATTTAAATAAATATTTTAATATTTCAATTATTTATTTATTTATTTATTTATACTTTTGCACACATTGAAAAATGTCTACAGGGCGGACTTAATGCCTGATAGCATTCTCTACCAGTCAACCGCCACGCCAAATAGAGAGAGCAAATGGCGGTGCACGGATTTAAGAAAACAGCAAATATAAATAAATATTTTAAGAGACAACAATTTATGATAAATAAACATACAAACATATAGAATAATATACTTACAAAAAATATACACCCATAAATCACATACAATACATATATAAATAACCATACATAGTATATACTAAATTAATAAATATATAAATTTAATTGATTATAAATTTTCATTCAGTATCAGTACAATAGATCTTGTACTTATATATAGTTCAAGAATTAACTACGTTCCATTCATTATTTGTGTTTCATAAACAAATTTGGGATTTAATATATTTGATAGTGTAATAATACCATTATACGTTGAACAGTGTAATTCAAATGGTATGGTCCAACCCAATACACGCTCTCACTGGTAACCCGTCAGTGTATACCGATAACGCGGGCAAGGTTACCATGCTGTTTTCACCCATTAAAAAATAACCCAATACACGTTCTTACTGGTAGCCCGTCAGTGTATACCGATAACGCGGGCAAGGTTACCATGCTGTTTTCACCCATTAAAAAATAACCCAATACACGTTCTTACTGGTAGCCCGTCAGTGTATACCGATAGCGCGGGCAAGGTTACCATGCTATTTTTACCCATTAAAAAATAACCCAATACACGCTCTCACTGGTAACCCGTTAGTGTATACCGATAGCGCGGGCAGGATTACCATGCCATTTTTACCCATTAAAAAATAACCCAATACACGTTCTTACTGGTAGCACGTCAGTGTACACCGATAGCGCGGGCAGGGTTATCATGCTGTTTTCACCCATTAAAAAATAACCCAATACACGCTCTCACTGGTAACCCGTCAGTGTATACCGATAGCGCGGGCAGGGTTACCATGCTGTTTTCACCCATTAAAATATAACCCAATACACGTTCTTACTGGTAGCTCATCAGTGTATACCAATAGCGCGGGAAGGGTTACCATGCTGTTTTCACCCATTAAAAAATAACCCAATACACGTTCTTACTGGTAGCCCGTCAGTGTATACCGATAGCGCGGGCAGGGTTACCATGTTGTTTTCACTCATTAAAAAAATAACCCAATACACGTTCTTACTGGTAGCCCGTCAGTGTACACCGATAGCGCGGGCAGGGTTACCATGCTGTTTTCACTCATTAAAAAATAACCCAATACACGTTCTTACTGGTAGCACGTCAGTGTACACCGATAGCGCGGGCAGGGTTACCATGCCATTTTCACCTATTAAAAAATAACCCAATACACGTTCATATTATAATCATAAAATAAAATGTTGTAGACATATTGCAAAAATGCACTTTCTAAAAAGTATCAGTAATGTACGATTTTATATTGACAATGGATTATTAAAATATACATGTAAAAGAAATAGTCGTTACATCGATACATTGATTGACTTAATCTAAAGAGATACCATTAGTATGTACGACGATAGAATATGTATATAGAAATAAAATAAAAGCGAATACGTTTGGTTCGTGCACACAAAGTTAATGTCAGTCTTTGAACAGTCGAATCACATAAAATTATTGCTGGATGCGCCATGTTTACAGCTAAATGGTTTAATGGGTTTGGTATAAGAACAAAAAATGGCAACATTTTTTTTAATCATACAAGGTAGGTAGCATTACAAGTGTAAGATATCTAGATTTAGAAATTAAAATAACATGCATTTTACAGTACCTGCTGTTTTACATATACGTAGGTAAATATAATAAACACAATAATTAAACAGTTAAGGAGGTATGTTCTAAAATGCAAAAATGTGTTTGTTATATATAATATAAGTGTATTTGTAATTAACTTTGCAAGACTTATAATATCAGCGTCTGATAAAGTGAATATAGGAATTTGATGAGGAGTGTGGCTTTGATAGTGTTTTTTATAGGTTTCACATTGATGCGCGGAATAAGTTGAAAAAGAAATGTATATAGGACACAGTTTACAATATTAGACAAATAACCCGATTAATACTATATATAAGGATTATTTAAGATACGGTTTTATCTAAACGATGTTGCAGTATCTATACTATTGGTGCGTCAGGTATAATAAGATAATATTGTTTAACATACGTATATCTTAACATATGGGTGCTTAAATTCATATATATGATTGTATATAAGTAATAATTGTGCATTTGGTATACCGATTTTTTTGGGCCTTTCATTTTGTTTTTACTCTTATACATAAAACATTTACAATTAATTATTATTAACATTTTCACGAAAAAGGAGTCTCTCTCGAGTTCCATTATTTACAATAATAAATTACTTTTTTTTTTTATTTATTTACAAAATAGCAAAAAGTGCGCAAAAAACGATTTCACAAAATATGCATTTGAGCAATACGTTAATTATATTTACATAATACATAAAAGCATATTTACATAGTAGTTAAAGTAAATTTAAGGCAAAACAATGTTATGTAGATAGATACCTATTGTAATGGGAAATATTAGATACAAATGGAAGGTAAGGAAAAAATCAAATCTCTAAATAAAATAAATAGCCTCATAGAAACACGTGGTCTAATTATTTATACTACCGTTCATTAGCTACAGTAAAACATACGTCACTACAAACAAGTTATTGCTATTAGAAAAAAATATTTACAGTTCCAAGCATACGTAATAGGTAGTTCGAGACATCAAAAGTGGAACATAAAGAAATTAAAACACTCACTCTATGCATATGTACGTAGGTACGCTAAATCTAAATAACACCAACTTCTATTAAAAAATCAACATTGCTACGGTTTCATGTCCCTTATTTTATATTATATCACATTAGATTAGAATCTTGTATAATTAACAATAACATGACAGTTGTCAAAGTGTGGAAACTATCTAGTAAACCTATATCTGTTACTTGACTGCGACATTTCTTTGTGAAATGACAGCGAGTTACGTTTTTGTGTCAAACGAATTTGATCGTTAGTGGCATACCTATTAAAGTGCACTATTAACAACTTGACAACTGCACTGCTAATGAAATCACGAATTCTGAATAATGGTGGTCACTTACGTTCTAAAAACTCAGCATTTTATTAACTATTTAAAAGATTGCAACCGTTTACGGCCATTAAAGTCTGTTTCCCGCCACAATTTTTGTAATTCTGTTAATTTATTAAACCGGTTATGATAACGTAAATAAGTTTTTTTAATTAACTGAGCTTTGCTAAATTACAAATTCGTCCCGAGTTCATAGTTACCTTTAATTTTCTACGAAGTCTCTGTCAATCAGAATTGTCATGTCCAATAACTGCGTTTAAAGTTCTCGTGTCTTCACTCAAAAGTGATCTATCGTAACGTCGCTGCCTAGTGATTTTGGGTCTTACGGCGCCTAGCAGTGGGGCGGATATCGCGTGGGTGGGCACTCGGTTTAGGTCCTTTCTTCCCTGGAGAAGAGGGGAGGTAACGCTGGAAGATTCGTCGCCCTCGTCGTCAGACAGCGCTGGGTAGCTCTCCTTCATTTTCAGACTGCGTTCCAGACGTCGAAGGAATCTGGCAGTGATATAAAATGTTATTATACCTAGTTATATGGGTGAAAATGGTATGGTAACACCGCCTGCGCTAACGGGATACGCTGGCGGAGCACCAGTGAAGGGTGATAGATGAGAATGAAAACAGGCCAGTTAGCCCATCATGATGAATTCATCAGGAATTAACCATGATAGTTTCCAGGGGGAACCGCGAGGAGGTCGACCTGGTTGGGTATATTGCTAGCAATGGAATTCTCAGTCTCCATTACTAACAGTCCCTTTCCCCCTTATACAGTGTACGGGGAGATATTGGAATTATAAGTGAAAATATATGTGCCCATATGATTCAAATGCTTTATAAAGCCTTTTTATCAACACTATTAATTAAACGAATCTTCATTGTTTTAAAATATATATTTTATATAAGGAACACCACAGCAATCTTAATACAAATTAAATCTTAATAGTTTGTACAAAAGTCGATTGCTTGGACACCTTTGTCCCATTCGTGTTTCTACCGTGAAGCAGTTGTGTTTGCATGGCTGTGTTTCGGTTTGAAAGGTGGGATATGGCGTGAATTTACTGGGTACAGAGGAATAACACCTGAGTCCTCAGGAATGGCAACGCATGGGTGGTATCATGGGCGAAACAGTATACTCTGTTATGTCCATGGTACTGCTCATGTCTATAGGCGACGGTTACCACTTTACATCAGGTGGGCCGTCACCTTGTTTGCCATTCTAAGTTGTATAAAAAAATCTTGAACCGTGTAGTCCTGGCACGTATCGCCCATGATACCCCCCATACATTGCTATTCCTGAGGACTCAGGTGTTATTCCTCGGTACCCAGTAAATTCACGCCATATCCCACCCTTCAAACCGAAACACAGCCATGCAAACACAACTGCTTCACGGTAGAAAGACGAATGGGACAGAGGTGTCCAAGCAAACGACAGATTTATAAATATATAAATTGCAATGTACCTTATCTGATTACTAATAGTTCTCAGCTTATTGATCTTGACTGGTTTCCTAGAGTCCTCGGTCAGGTCCAAACTCGAAGAAATTTTCGAGGACGTATCCTGAAATTTTATATTACGATAATTAACTAAACACTGTACAATCGTGGAAATTTGTTTCCGACCTTACTAAACCTTGTCACTAAAGGCTTTTGCACATATAGCAAAGCGGATATAATTATTGCGAAGCGATTTTATTTAGTAATATTTAGAATTTAAATTTTGCGACAGAATAATGTGGACGCGGATTTACAGACGGACAGTCTAAAATAAAATCAAATGAAGATTTTATTTTTAACATTTTTTATTTTTATTTTTAAAAAGTTCCGTTAGAATATTCTATATTTTAATGTAACAAATACCGGTTTAACTTACGTGCAATTAGATCGAGAAAGTTCGATTAGTTTCGGGACTATTCCGGACCCTTAATCTTGAACGGCTGTGATGCGTCAGACCTTTTATTACATGTATGTAAACCGATAGTTATCACATTAAAATATAAATGAAAATTTATATTATATTTTAGTTTTTCCGTACAAATAAATAACTTAGTTTTTGTTCTTGTGCTTTTGTTATGTAAATTATTACAAAGAAATTTAAGGTAGTTACTTAGTTGTATTCAGATCTGAATTATTATATTTATTCTAGAAAAATCATTAAAAACAGCAATCATATTAATAAAACTATTCTTGAATAACAACAAGAATTTAAATGGTATTGAAATCTCGTATGATTCGCGTTCCACACCCCATTACAAAAATAATCAAACAAATATCGATTCACAGTGATAAGGTTTTGCAGAGGCTTAGAATCCATTTCCACGACGCTACTTTACCTAGCATGCGTCTAATTTTTAATAATTTTATTTCTAAACAATCTATATAATGATGAATACCTAAGTTCGTTTCCGATGTATCGCATCCTACTGAGCAACTATATCAACAGTATTTTGTCATTCAAATTAGGAAAATATTTTTTTAAATGGTTGTTTTTATGTGAAAATTTTTAGTGTCATTTTTCGACTTATGTTTTCTTGATAGAACACTCCCTTAAAATGATGGTTTTTGTTGTCATAAAGATCGATTGGGAGAGAATGATGTGTAGCATTATGTCTGCTTTTTGTACCGTATATTTTTATAATAAATAATTAAAAAAATTTCATAAATAAAATTACAATGATACCAATTTTACTTTGTATATATGTATAATATAAGTTACTAATAATAATAGGTAGCTATATAGCTTATAACTATGGTTGGATTTAATAGGGTCGTTCCTGAGACGCCGTTTCTTTAACAGGTTTGACCTTAGATTTTAATTGAAAATTTCGCAAAATTACTGTTTGAACTGTCATAAAATAAATTGATAATAATATTTACTTAAATCTATCAGAAGTTTAATTCTTCCATTCATTTATTTAGAATTTAATTTAAATCTTCCCACGAACGCTCAGGTTATGCAATCCCTGTCGAGGTTTTTCCAAAAGATTACAGTATGGGGTTCTTCAAAAAAGGGATAAAGAGGTTTCTTCAGGATCGGCAACGCGCGCATAATGCGCCTGGTATTGCAGGTGTTCATAGGCTACAGTAACCGCTTACTCAGGTGGGCTGTGTGCTTGTTTGCTACCTTATATATATATATATATATATATATATATATATATATATATATATATATATATATATATATTGGGAAGGGATAGAGAAATTAGTGCCTCAGAATCGACCACAATACTACTACTGTCGTTTCTTATTCTACTCGACAACTGTACAATCGTTTATTTAACAACCGTGCATATCTTAATTACAGAGAACAGCAAACTAATCTACAGACTCCAACATTCGATGGTACAACTGGAACGAATCTAATTAATGTGATTATCTATGATATATACGTAGTATTGTGTTTAAAATTTATGCCCATTTTTGTTCAATGCCCATATACATATGGGAAATTAATAAACCATTGTACTTGGCGGGACGTTGTGAAACGCTAAACGCCCCCTGAAGAAGACTTTCGGATAATATAGAAACAATTGTCGAAAATGACATAAAAAACACAGCCAGTTCATTAGTTTCCCGTAAGTATATAGACATCATTATATATGTAAATATTATATATATATATATATATATATATATATATATATATATATATATATATATATATATATATATATATATATATATATATATATATATATATATATATATATATATATATATATTGTCTACGCTTCTGAAGTATGTGTCTACCAATGTTACTGCACTCGTATACGTAGTCATACGCAGTCGGTCACAATACACGCACAATGCTAACATTAAAACATTGATATACAGGATTACATTCAGAAGAAATGGATATTGAATTAAAGATGTATATAATTAAGCTATTAGATTTATTATGTTTCGTATAGTTTACGAAAAACCAATTGAAATTATTTCAAGAAGAAACATTTTTATCTGATTGCCGATGCAGAGTAATTCTATTAGGTGCATGTATGCAATGTACTCGTATAGATGTTTGATCTTTTGTCACAAAACACAGTCTAAACGGTTTAGAAAACTATGTATCATATTATTTCATCCTTTGATTACTCTTAACTGTGGACAGTTATATGTTACATGATGAGAATGTAAAACAAATATGGCTGCTATAAACTGTTCAAAATTTGAAATGGTTCTTTGTCTATTATCGAGAAAAAAAAATTAAAAATGAAATATGTTTAAATCTCGAATGTAGTCCTGTATGACGTATATAGATCATAGAGTCATGAATGAAACAGATTCTCCAACACCAGTCACCTCAGAACTACGGCACTTTTGTCTTCTGAGCGGTTTCCTCAAACGAGTCGGCTCACAATGCTGAAAATAATAATATAGTCTACACCTAAGCCAAACTATAGATAATAAGCACAAAATATAACACAGCAAGTGTGCAAAGCAAACAATATCCAATAGTGCAAAATTAAACATTAGTATTGAGTGTTAATGTTGCCACACGAAAATAGTGAAATAAAATTATTTTAGTTAAATTTTAAAAAATGGTTGATGTTGTTTGTTGTTGCTTAACGATAGAATTTTTAAAAGAAATATTTCTAAGATATTTCAAACTGAGCTGTGTTAGAGTGGTATTGAGATATAATTCTTTCACACGTAATAAAATGGTATCCAAAGGTCATATTTACCTGCATGTCTAAGTCAGGTAAGCGAAGTTCTCTCGCTGAAGCTACAGATGCAACGGAAGCGTTGGATACTGAGTCTTCAGAAGATGAAGAGGAAGCTGGAGCAGGTGCTTGAGAGCGCGACCGTCGACGACCGCCTTTACGGCCTCGTGAACTCGTTTCTCGACATCCTGGCACCTGGAATGCCATTAGGTAGATTTTCATATTTTTAAGAGAATAAAGAGTCACTCTTGTATAGATTGTGAATGGCAAAGTAGTTGACGGTTCACTAGCTATCGATTATAGACATGTACAGCACTATACCATTTCTGAACACTATGATGTTATGCCTCCGTACCCTATAATTTTTCTATCTTCTTCTTTTAAACAGAAACATAACCATGCATGCAAAGCTATTTGTCATCAGAAACACGAATGGAACAAATGTACTTATGCTGACGACATAGTCTCTTTGGTTAAAGTTATATTTTTCGTCTTTTGTTTTCAAAAATAAAAATATCTTACCTCTAATAAATTGTGCATAGAATGCGGCATATGTGGTAAAGATGATTTGGCTGTACCGGTTACTTCATGAGACGCGGTTCTCGTCGTTCTCCTGTCTCTCTTCCTTCCAGTCTTCTTCTGAACGTTGCTCCCTGATTTGCAGGCACTTCCTCGAACGCACTCTGAACTAGGGAAGTCGTATAGGCCATCGGAATCCGTAAAGGGGAGCTGTCGACCATAAAATTGCGGTGAGAATCTCCCCAGTCCAGTTTTGTCACTTAGAGGACTTTCACTTCTCGAACTCACCGGACTTAACGGTCGACTGCAATCCGAAAGCAATGTTGGAGGTCTTAGACAAATTTTTTCGTCCAATCCCCTCTCAACACTAATGCACTTCACAATGGAACATTTGGTTACTCCACTAGGAGAGCATAATGTAGTTTGAGGCAAGTCTAAAGTTTCTTTCAAAACAACCATAGTTTCTAATTCTTTTGCACTTGTTGGAACATCGTCTACCCTCTCATCTGTCCCTATACCCTCATCATTGGATTCCAATAAAGGATCGTCTGACAAAGTTTCCGAATCAGATCGTCCTCGTCTTCTTTCTTTCGTATCATCGTTAGAGGTTGCTGGACCTGAATTGGTTTTCATTAATGGTCGTCGTCTCGATTGAAAACAAGACGGACCTCCTCCAGAACCCGGGTCTTCCATCTCCGAAGGACACAAAGGATTACTAGATCCACATCTCGATGGACCTGGACTTGCCATGGAACTATAGCCAGAGGAGGACAAATTGGATTCTGATGGAGCTCTCTCTCCTCGTGCGGACATCGAAAAAGGGCTCAAGTAACACATATTTCCACTGGGTTGTGGAGGTCTAGGTGACATTGGCTCATCAGATTCCTCGCTTGCATTATAAGTAACTGTTATTAAGGGTGGAGGTTGGAATTCTATATGAGGAGGAGTGCGTCTAGGTGGAGGGGAACCAGGAGAAGGCCTTTCTATAGTAAGAACTGGAACTCTTAAAACAGGAGGCGCAGGAGATGGAGATGACATTTCCCGTTCCGAATCCTGACTGTGAGTAAAGCTGGGACTTGGAGAATCCGTTACTAGAGTCGATGGTGTTGGAGTGTCCGTGCTCGTAACAGGTTGACGTAACTGAAAATAAACACAAACGTTAGTACATCAAATAAAAACTGTGAGGATTTGTCTACTTTGACTCACCCTTAATCTCAATCCCGTAATGGACCTTTCAGGTTTTGACTCATATCTAATCTCATCCAATTCATCTTCACTTGGTGACACACATGTAGTAGTCGATTCGCTTTTCGTATCTGGTTCCATATTTGCTCTTGGCATGCGAGGAGAAGGGAGTGGGGTAGGCAACGGTGTAGGCAGAGGGGTCGGTAATGGAGTAGGTAGTTCTCGTATAGGCGATAGGCATTTGTTGATACCACTTGGAACTTCCAGTAGAATAGACGGGGGATGAAGAAGATTGCTACCAGAAGATGATGATTTATGTGCACTAAGAGGGTCTAGCACCTGAGACAGAAACAATTGTGTATAAGTTTAAAAATAAACAATAAAAATATAGAGTTTATAGGTTATTCAATTACCTGTATTTCAATAGTATTATGCGGTCTTGTTACCGGTGAATCAGGTGCAAGAGACGGTATGTGAGAGGAAGCTAAGGAAATATCATCTGCATCTGCTGTGTCATCTTGCGGAGATGACGCCGATGGAGTGCTAGAAGCTGATATTCCACCAGACGACGCCCGAGATACTATAGCCGCTGATGACGATGAGAAGTTACGGAACATAGCTAAAATTGAATCTGCACTTGATATTTTTGGTTGCCTGTAAATTACAATTGTTAAATATGAGATGTGTATTGTAAAAATATAGTTCAAACGAAAATATTTTAATTTATTTTTTTGTAATAATTACTGACCTGGAATATTTCCTTAAAGCAGTATGTGCCAATGTTAGATCAAGACTGGACATTGAATCACTTCCTTGATTACTAGAAGTGCTGTGAGGTGATCTGACTTCAGCGCCTGGAGAAGGGGGAGTGCTAGATGCCTTTGCTTTTAAACTTCTATCGGCTATCACGGCCATTGGAATAGCAATAGTGTTTACCATATCTACGTCTGAACTAGAACTCATTTCTGCTGAAACCTTATTAAGAAGTCTAGCAAAAGTGACTTTCTTTTCCAATTTAGGATCTGATATATGCCTCATTGAAGGCGATGTGGAAGGTGTAGATGCTTCACTGGCAAATGATGTCTCTTTATTGTCACAATAATCCACAAAAGCTGGTGCGCTTTCCACTGTGCTCAGTGTCCTTTTCTCGGACATCTGTATAAGTTCTCCCATAGTAATCTTTTTCGAGTGGTCGTTGCCGGAAGCAGGACTTATTAGTTGTTGCAATATTTGTTTTTTTTCGGCTGCATTCTTTTTTGTCGGAGTGGAATTGTTGCGTTTTTTCCGTGGTGATGGTGTTCCTGTTAAAAATATCTCACATATACAAATTATTACTAGTCAACATTGGTCTATAGAAGCATTTGATTACAACATAAAAATTCATTCCTGATAAAAGCTGCACAATATTCAGAAAACATTTCTTAAAAACAGTTATTAAATAGTTAGGAACATCTATATAATAGAGATCATAATCATGCCTTGGTTATAGAAAAGCTAAAGGAAGCCAATTCTTTAGGAGTGCCAGTATGTAAAACATTGAAAATTTTTGATAAATGTGCCAATTTACAACCTCTGGATGGTATACTATGTTAAGTATCTAGGTTGTTTTAAGTGTCAATGTTCAAAATATTGATCTACCATTTAATAAGAATAATATAGATATTAAGACACATTGTCAAGCATATAACAAAAAGCTTTCAAGAAAGAAAGCACATTGTTTCTACAATTACATCGTTAAGTTAGGCAAAGGACAGTGTTTTGCTAAGTATGTTGTGACTTTATAGATTTTTTATAGATGTTTTTATATGTAAAGTATTTCGAAAGCAAATGCAAAACAATGTCCAAAAGATCATGCTAAAGCACACATTCGAAAGATAGGATTCCAGCCTTTAAACTGTTGTTACTGTGTTAAACGAGAAGGTTAGGATTGTTAGACGTTAAAGATGTTGTAAAGTGTTAAGTTTGTTAACAGTGTGAAAGCTGGAATATAGATAGTTGGACGATCTAAAAAGGTGTAAACGAAGGAAGGAGCGGCTACATCGAGATGCTCTGTGCATAGTCAAGGGTGCACACACTGATATCGAAGAAGGAAGTAGCGAGACCGATTCGTCCAGTGTTCAGTTAAGTGTTAGATAGCATTCCACATCGAGTGTCATTCAGTAGCGGGACACATCCAGTGCTCACGGCCGGTCGGGAGCCGCGCGCTCCGCACACGCACGCCAAAATGTTTGCGAATCACTCGATACGTTTGCAAACAAAGGTAATAATGATTCGATCGAAAGCTGATAAAGTTATGACAATGAATGTACTGGAAAAACCTGATAAGTATAAACAACACAAAGTATCTACTGTCGATATGGAAACCGATAGTATGAAAAATAAATAAACCAGTATACAAAATAAAAATATGCGATAAGGTTGAACGAAACGAATCGTAAGACGACAATGAGTGGAGGCGCGCGCGTGCGGAGGGCGCGGTGCTGCGGCGTGTCGCTCCAGTCCTTACGTCCGGGCGGCGGCTTTAACAGATCGTCCAAGCTAAAGGTGCGCGCGGCCCGCGGGTGCGCCGCGAGCCCCGGCACCGACGGCTTGCGGATACCCAGCCGCGTCAGCAGCGTGCGGTGCGGCGCCGCCTCGCCGCCGCCGCGCAGCGCCGCCGCTGTGGACAAACGCCGCGTCAACGAGCGCCGCGCCCGCCGCGCCGCCGCGCCGCCGCCGCCGCCGCTAGCGCTCCGCCTGCGGCACGGCGGCGTACCGCTGCCGCCCGGCCCGCGTCGCTAGCCCCCACACACACAGGATTGCCAGATTTTTGGACATGTAATCTCCCGTTTGCGAGAGATACGAAAATGCGGATACGCTTCGATAAAGTACGTCGGTTCGCAAAAGTACGGAGATGTCCAGGCGTCTCTGACAGTCCTCTCTCGTCTCGAGTATTACACAATTACTTTAACTTGGACTTACATGTAAGACCTACTTCAGCCAATTTCATACGAGGATCTGTAACACGGGATATGCTACTAAATGTATCCTTATTTCGTACTAGTAACCTAATCGTTACATAGGAATAATTTTGTACACCTCTGGAACCGAGTTAAAAGAATTGTGCACTGTACGAAGTCCAGAAACTAGAGATGCTCCTATAAGAAAATGTCTAAGCTATACATGCAGAACTCGAACGGTAAATACATATTCGACAAGCTAACAACGAAATCGTTTCTGAACTCGTCGGTAAACATATAGAAACAATTAGAGAAAAAAGTAGATACGCAAAACGTGTCCTTACCATCCCAAAGACAGTGCGTTTATCAAGAAAATACATGAGTATAGCATAAAATTCTGATAAATATATTATAGAAGAAAGCGTATCGTTACTGTGAATTTACAAAGTTACATTACAAAGTTATATTCTTCATTGTTCTATTACAAAAATCGTGTATTTAGATACGTGATCGTGACAAGCTCGCTGACAGTGCTGGTTATAGTTCCAAACAAACGGATTGGTAGAGCAAGTATATTTTGAAGTAAGCCTAAAGATTTGCCCTCCGAGAGAGTAGTATTGGTGGACTCACGTCTTGCACAGCGATCCGCTTCCTCCGCGAGTAATTTCTCAATCTTCTCTGGGAAATGTCGCTTGGCACACCAGATGAGACCGATCATGCCGAGCACCACGAAAACCGTGATCAGGCCCAGCCAAAAAGGTTCTTGAAGCATTCGTGTCCCGAGTCCCACGATGTTGGGAGTAGGATTCGGGGTCTCGCATCTGGGGAAGAGTTCGTGCTGCTTTTTTTTTAAACGACATGGAGTGGCTGCTCACAAGTTAAAAGTTCACTTTATGGATATTCTTAAACCCCGTCTATAGATACCCTATGAACATTGCGGATATTTACGAATCATTGTCACGTTCATGGTATCTCCTATATGTATTTCTATGTAATCATTTTAAAATACTAATATAATATACTATATTGCAAAGTGTTTATGGAACCTGTTGTTTCAATCGGGATATAAGATTTATTTTTTTTTAGTTTCTTACATACATATAATTATTATATTTCTCAATTATAGGTAGTTAACAAGCTATATATAGTCTGGCTGGTGGTAGATGGTCACGGTGAATTATGGACGACTGCAACGCCAAAGATTAGTTAGGTGAACGTTGCAGATCCTGAAGGAACTCATGATCAGCAGTGATGGACAGTAAGTGCAACAGGACGAGGGTACCTCTTGCCCTTCCAGGAGGGGTTGCACTGGCAGAGGAAGCCGCCGTCGCGCTCGCTGCAGGCGCCGCGGTTGTTGCAGGGCCGCGCGGCGCACGGCCGCACGCGCTCGGCGCAGCGCCGGCCGCGCCAGCCGCGCGCGCACGCGCACACGTAGCCCGCGCCGTCCGCCGCCAGCGAGCAGTTGCCGAACACGCACGGCGCCCGCTCGCACGCCGTCAGCGCGCAGAACACGCCTGTTCGGGCCCACGCAACCATTCTTATTTTACTTTTTTTTATTTTTACTCCATAACCCAAAATAGGAGTGTAATAATTTTAGGATATATGTATGTGAGTTTGTTTATTCTATTGTAACTTTAAAATGTGAGAAATTGCACGATTAGAGAGAAGTATAGTTTGAAAAACGACGTTGGTTTGGTCATATGTAAAGGATCGATAAAAAAATAATTACGACAGAGATTTATCAAGCACGAATGTATGGAGATGGCAGTAGGAGCCACCCTAGAAGGACGTATGTCGATTAAATAGACGATGTGCTGAAGATGGGCCAAATTAAAAGCACTCGTAATCGGTGAGCGTGTATAAATAGATTGATGAATGTGGAAGAAGGAAAATGGATCTGTTTTTATTGGAGCATTTAGTGTTCCATTGTTTCAGTCTAACTCAATGGGAGACAGGCGTGGCAGATATGTTTGATCACATTTAAATTTAGATAATACGATACTTTGCTATACGTGTTAGTTTTATATTATAAACAATAAAAAAAAAATTACAACTTGTCAGGGAACTATATTTTCTGTAGGAATAGGTAATTGTGAGCTCACCTGTGTAGTATCCGGAGCACTGGCAGAAGTTTCTGGTATCATCAGATGCGCAGACGCCGTTCACGCAGGGGTTTGGGTAGCATGCCTCCACACTTGTCTCGTCAGAAAGCAACAGCAACTTGTTGTGGTATTCAGGATCTGATGGGAAGACAAGAGCTAGATTATTTGACCATGACCGTAAGTTACTTGAAATATAATATATATTTGGTTGTCAAATAAATAAAATTAGAGTGGTTGACCTCAGAAGGAACAAAGGAGAGAAGACAGTTACGGTTTGTATACTCGTATATGTAGATAAAATTATTTTTAAGGTTACAATTTTTTGTTTTTAATAAGATCAGTTATACAAAGCAAATGCTATTTTAAGATGGGATTTAATTTTCCAAGGGATATTTATGAGCGCTCAAAACTTGATCGTTTTACAGATTAAGTCCTGAAAATTGCTGCTAGAAAAAAACAGGTCTATTTATAGTGACACGATCTAAATTGATCAAGTTTTTAAAGTTTTGCAAGAAGTCCTTAGAAATTTCCATAATATTAATTTCTTGCAACTTTATGATGTAAATACCTTTATTGACCACCAGTGAAATATCGATGTTCAGCCCTTGCTCTCCCGAGTATTGGGTCACTATCAGCGAGTGAAGGTACGAATTGATGATAAGAGGCGCGCTCGGTTCCATCTTGCGCTTGATCCGCTCCACTTCGCAGAGGATCCACTGAGTGCCGTTGTTATCCGTATAGCTGTCTTTCACCTGCGGTGAATAATATTTCTTGAGATGTGAATAAAATGGCGCTAGTGAGCGATAACAAGTGAAGATGAAGTCAGGCCAGTTGGTTGGGAATTAATTATAATAGTTTCCTGGGGGAGCTGAGGTATTTGATCAGATATAGTATGTTGTTGGTAATTGCCTTCTATCATTTCAGCCGTTAACTGCCCATTGCTGAATATAATCCTTCTGTATAAAGGAAATTCTGCTAGTAGTCATTATTATAGGCAGGCGGGTTGGAAACCACAATTAGGCTTTCAGAGATATTTTAAGAGGGACATTGCAGCTCATCCCTCTACCATTATGTTCCTTTATTCGCTTCTTACGATACCCACAACAAACGAAAGGGGTGGCTTATGCCGGAACCACTTGTGGTCTTTACGCTCGGTTATTCGTAATACTTTGTCTCCTGTGGAGAATAAATTGAATATAGTTGTTTTTACGTTATCATTATCTTATCAATTCATTAAAGTATCACTGCTGGATATGTGCATTTTCGTGGAGTCAATTCAAAAGTCAAAATCAATATACTTCATATTGACTTTCCATTACTACGCGATCAAACGTCTCAGTTCAGAGATTAATTTTCTTACTCTCGCACTGGCGCTTTGTACTTTGTCGTTGTAGTCCCCCTTTAAGTAGTTCTCTAGAACATTGTAAAATATGATAATTTACTTAAGTCTCCTCGATGTTTCGACTAGTTTTCACTGGCTATATTTTAACGGTCATAGATAATATTGTAAATAATGGAAACAAGTCGGAGATGGGTGTACCTCGAGCCAGCCGTTGCCGTGTCCGCAGGGCGCTGTGTGCGCTGTGTGCGCTGTGTGCGCTGTGTGCGCGGGCGCGGCGCGGTGCAGCGCGAGCGCGAGCGTGTGCGCGTGCGGCGCGAGCAGGCGCGCGCGCAGGCGGGCGCGCGGCGGCGCGGCGGCCGGCCAGTTGGGCGCCGCCACGCGCCCCGCCGCGCCCGCGCCCACCTCCACCACGTGGCTCACGTTCAGGAAGCTCACTGCCGCGCACACACGCACACACATCATCATCATCATCAACATCAACATCATCCTGCCCTTACACCAAATTATAAAAGGTTTAGCTTCCAGTTTTACTATTGGCTGCTTGCCTGACGTCAACCCTCTTTAGGAATGCATTTATTGGTGGTATTCCTCTCCTACTGCATAGAGAAAAGAATTGCGCAGAATACACACACATACATACATACGAAAAGCTGGTAACCAGCTTTATTATTACATGCCACGCCGTCGTATTAACACTCCATAGTTTTTATTCAGCGTGGTACAATTTTATAAACCGCGCAGAGCAATTACCCGCGGCAGAGTGGGGTGATGTGTGGTTGACTTCGTAGTGTGATATAAAACAGTACGCACACAACAGCACGGTGCGTGCTACGCGCCTTATTTATATAAAAATGGAAAAAGAGTACATCAAGTCAAATAGAAAAGTTTGTGAATTTTTTTATATATAAAACACTGGCCAGTTAGAATTTATTTACAAAAATTTGAACAAATTTCCCTCCAAATACAGAATTTGATCAAGAATATTTACAAACTATTTTACTTACAAATTCAAATGTCAATAAATATTAGAATAAAAGCATAATAAAAAAGTACGAAAAAGGTCTGGTGTAAGAAATATAATTCCTGGCAGGAGGTTTACAATGGGCGTTATTATTTATTTATTTAATTAAAAAATCCGCAGCTTTAAAAAAAATAACTTACATGCTAAGTCTCTTACAATTACAGCCAACAACGAATTTTAATTATATAAACGAAAATTACAATTTTAAAACAAGGTAGGCAAGTTAGAGTGGGGGTATGCAAGTAATGTAATTATGTTTCTCTATAAGTACTATAAGTTTATATCCATAGGCGATGACTATAATTTTCTAAAATATAAACCGTCAACTCATTTGCCATTATAAATTCTATAAAAAAATACTAGGTGTACAAGTTCTTTAAAGTTTATTAAAGCATATTTTGTAAATATAAATATTGTAAATATAAATAATGTAAATTTAAATATTGTAAATTTAAATATTGTAAATTTAAATTTTGTATATCAAATTTTGTAAATTCAAATTTTGTAAATTCAAATTTTGTAAATTCAAATTTTGTAAATTCAAATTTTGTAAATTCAAATTTTGTAAATTCAAATTTTGTAAAAATTAGTTTAATTATACAAATTTAACTTTACAATTAGTTGTGTAAAACCACTTACCAGTTTTGAAATGCGCCAGAAAGCCAGCCCCCGTTACGTTTTCACCTGTTCTGATTCTTATTCGTAGCATTTCAGAGTGGGAGACGAATAGTCCGTTAGTCAAGATGCTTGAGCTTAGAAATGGACGGATAGGCACAGTCTGCGGGTTCACTTGCACTTCTAGGAACGACTCCTCCGGTATCGCGTCTGTCACGTTGATGGGAACACCTTTTACGAATGTTCCGTAGCCGAAATCGAAATGGCTTATGTTGAGGAAGACACGTTTCCCTGAAAGATGGATTGGAAGAGATCAAAGAAATGTTCGAATGATCTTAAAGGAATTGTAATTAGGCCTAATATTTATATACATAAATTATTTATGACGTGAAATTAATGAACTCACTGTGTTTTTCCTGTCTTCAACAATTGTTAAAATGAACATGAGTTTTAAAAATAATATCTATATATAAACGGAAATTTTATGAAATTAATATTTTAACATTTTTTTTATACAACTTACAATGGCAAACAAGCTAACGGCCCACCTGATGGAAAGTGGTAACCGTCGCCTATAGACATGAGCAGTACCATGGACATAACAAAGTGTACTGTTTCGCCCATGATACCCCCATGCGTTGCCATTTTCGAGGACTCAGATGTTATTCCTCTGTACCCTGTAAATTCACTACCATATCCCACCCTTTAAACCGAAACACAGCCATGCAAACACAATTGCTTCACGTTAGAAACACAAATGGCTCAAAGCTGCTCAAGCAAACGACTTTTGTACAAAGTCTCCTCTTAATATTGTTTTGTTGTTGTGCAAAATAACTAACGTTAAATTAAACAAAACTTGCCTGTGGGAGCAAGAATGTCGATAGTACAATCCAAGTCTGGCAGCAGGAAGTGAGGATAGTTCGGGCTGCGGAGCACACCCTCCTTAGACGTGAAGGTTTGGGTGGGACAGCCGGGCAGTTCTACTGCGTACCACATTAATGAGAACCCAGCTGCTTGAGTGCTGAAATGTCAGACGAAATGAAATCCATGAAAATGTCCTAGTCTATACATATACTTTATACTAATCTATAAAGAGAAAAGATTTGTTTGTTTGTTTGTAATTGATAATTTCAAAAAGTATTCAACAAATTTTAAAAATTGTTAAATCTATGCATTATTAGCGAGTAATAATTTTCTAAAATTTTATCTACTTATGTAAAGCCGAACTGGATCATTAGTTATATATAATTCATTTATTTAATATAAAGTATGATATATTATTAAAAAACGGGGAAAAATACATAGGCATAGGAACATATAAAATGTAGGAAAGGAAAAGGTATATATATGAAGGTACAGCAGCAATATAAAAATGTAAACTACAGCTTTATAATAATTTATATTCATATACACACACAAAGGCACGGATATATACATACGCACGCACACATACACACGCACACATACACACGCACGCATACACACGCACGCATGTACACATGCACACACATACGCACGCAAGCACGCACTCTCTCTCTTTCCCTCCCTTACACACACTCACATAAACTAGGTACCGGGTTTTAAGAAACTAAACAACGAATCTTGGGACACCAGAACCCTGAGAAATCCTAAAAGAAGAAAGAATATCCTGGCCAGGGCCAGTTCATTATGGTATCATTATCATATGGTATCATTGTGAGTACTTACTTATAGTCGGAGTGGAAATGCAAAATAGCTTTATTTGTGACGGCCACCCATCTAGTCTCTCCCATCGATCCGCAGTACCTTGATGATTTGCTGTTTCTTACGTCGCGTAGCTAGAATATATAGTAGTGTTGCTAGGTATTACAAATATAGTAAAATAATTATAATCTCTATAGGTAAACTCATAGTATATTAGATATAAAAACGAAAATCTGATTCTTATAATTTCCAAAATCTATGGTGTAACGCGATGGTAATTTTCGATTACGTTCTTCGATTATTTAAACCGTGTTAGCAATAGGAAAAAAAACCTTTATTTTTTTCGTCATCGATAGGGACTTCATCCTCATATCCTACAGCGTAAATGGTCACATACAGCGCGGTTTCAGACATGTTTTCTCCCAGGAACACTCAGGCTATGGAATGAGCTCCCTGCCGAGGTTTTCCCAAAAAATTACAGCTAGGGTTCTTCAAAAGGGGGGTAAAGAGGTTTCTTCAGGGTCGGCAACGCACGTATTACCTCTGGTATTGCAGATGTCCATAGGCTTCCGAAACCACTTATCATCAGGTGGGCCGTATGCTTGTTTGCCACCTTAGTGGTATAAAAAAAATTGAAGGCACTAAGAGAGGCAACGTCGATGTTCAAATATTCTAGTAGCTAGATACTGGGTAGTTTGGACCAAGTACAAGTTGTTACCATTTACCTCGATGAGTATTATGTGGCTGACATTATGGTGATCATAGCGACACCATAGAATGTAGCAAGTATGTACCTACTTCTACATATATACTAATATTATAAAGAGGAAAGATTTGATTTTTATAATGAATAAACTCAAAAACTACTTAACCGATTTTAAAAATTCCGTCACTTATAGAAAGCTACAATATACTACAGCGAATAATATAATATATGCTATATATTATATTTTCTATCTACTTGTGCGCAGCCAGGGTGGGTCACTAGTACTACAATAATATTAGATGAATTACAAAAAAACATACCTCGATGAAATCGTACAGACAGTCTTTTTGGTACTCTAGGTCTATGGCGCGGAAAATGAAAACGAGTCTGGTGTCTTCCGGACCTATGACGTGCACCCAATAGTCCAGGTCGTTGTCGTATAGATTTGGATGATTCGGACTGCTTAATACACCTGTATGCGATATAAAATAATTATAAGAAATAAAAAAAAAACAATTCCGACTGTAACTTTGTAAGGATTACTTGGTGGCATAATAGAGTCGGTTGTATGATCTGCAAGTATATTCTTTAATAGCCGTAATGAAGTTCATATATTATATATAATGGCTATCTGAGTCTTTTTATATTCATCATCGTCATCATCATCATCATCATATCAATCATTAACTGTCCACTGTTGAATATAGGCCTCCCTATGGGGAGGGCGGCGGGTTTTTCCAGTAGTTACCACACTAGAGGTGCAGGTTGGCAACTGCAGTTACGTTTTAAGAACATTGCTGCTCATTCTTCAATTCTGTGGGAACAAGTGAGAAAGGGTATAATCCGGCAAGTTAGGGGGGGTTTTTCGTTTTTTAGGCTACTTTAAATAAGCAAATTTTTCTCTTTCGAATGGTATAAGAATCGTAACGATATCTTTAAAAACAATAGAGATAGTAAACATGTAACGGCTACAATTAACAAAATATTTGTGGTAAAAAAGTCATAGTTAGAAATAAAACTACAATATTTTACAAAAATTATTTTTGTAAAATGAATCAGTTCGATTTGAACCCTTTTACACCATTTAATAGCGATTATTTTTTATAGCGTAAAATACACAACATTGTTTTTCTTCAATAAAATAGTTTTAATTCAACTTAAAACTATTTTCACATCATAATTTTAATATTTTTCTTAAGTGTGATTAGGTATAATAGAATTATTTTTAAAACTATAGGTTTTACACAAAAACCGACAATTTCATAAGAAAGAGGAGAAAAAATTACTATAAATACAATCATTGACTTGTTCAATTAGCAAATATATATAAAGCAGCAGAATTTTTTTTTCTTTATTTAAAATAGTTTTTTGGCTCTCCTGAAAAGTGACCATTTTGAATTGAACCCTTTCTCACTAGAGGCACAGAATTAATAAGTTTTCTTAGTCGCCTTTTACGACATCCACGGGAAAGAATGGGATAATTCTATTAATAATCCCATAAATTAATTATGGGATTATTCTAATTCTATTCCGACAGGATATTTTATACACAATACAATATCACCTGATGTCCCTTCCACCGTTCTGTTCCTGACGATGTGTTCAGGGTTTAGCCGGCGCTTGCACACGTAGCCTCCGGTTGATGAACACTTATGGAGAGTCCAATACAACCCGCTCGGCTGAGAGGGCACTGGCGATGATTTCCACTGCACAAAGCAATTCCTTATAATAAAATATCGTATAGCTGGCTAAATTTCGTGACTAAAGATAGACTGAATTTATGCCTTGTATGAGATAAATGCACAAGATCGGGCAAGGTGAAACAGAAACAGCAAAAAAACTGAGTTTAGATTAAACTTAGACCGAAGAAAGAGGATACAATGTCCTGTATTGGGTTGGATTTCTTCCCATATAAAGATGTCTTATTGGACAGAAAAATTGGTATGGGGTTTACTATGAGTTTTTGTTTTGTTTTTTTTTGTCAGGCAAACGAACAGACGGTCCATCTGATGGAAAGCGGCTACCGTCGCCCTTGAACACTTGCAACATGAGAGGAGTTGCTTGCGCGATGCCAGTCTTTTAAATGTTTGCAGGCACATTTTTTGAAATTCTCCATATTATATTGTAAAGCAAAAATTGAAGGCGGGAGCTCATTCCACAACCTAGATGTACGAGGGAGAAATGAATGGGATGCACGGATAGTAGTATTATCCCATACACTCAAGAAATGAGGGTGAACTCCAGCTCCATGGCGAGAGGTGTTGTCTATAAACTCGATCTTGTGTTGTTTTTAGTAAGCATGATAAAGAATTCTTTTAGATAGCCGGTTACAATTTACCTGCACACCCAAACATGAGTCTTCTACTTCTTCAGTATCGTTATACGACACCCAGCCTTGGTATATTACAGCGCTTCCATCAACCCAAGTAAAATTCTCGCCTCCTTTTATATGAGCACCGAGCCAGTATATCGATCCAGCGCTGTAATCGCTGCTTTGTCTGATGCCTGATACGATGAAGCGTTCTTCATCAGTTGAATGGACGGAAGACAGATGCATGTTGAGACCTTCACAAACCTGTAGTCAAAGGATTAAAGAATACATTAATGTCTAAGATTTTTTTATTGTGGATTATCGTACTATCAAGCGCCGTAAATATTCATCCCTTGGAAATGGATATATATTTACGGCGTTTGGAGTTGAAACTCTGGGTCCGTGGCGCCCCGAGGCCATGAATCTTTTCAAAGAGATTTCACGCCGGCTGGTAGAAACCTCTGGTGACCAGAAGGCTGGCCTATACTTTGGTCAACGCATACCTATTCAGCGTGGAAATGTAGCAAGTCTCCTAGGTACCCTACCAGCTGGCAGTGATCTCAAAGAAATTTTTTATCTTTAACTATTTAAATATATTCCATCAGAAACATTTATTTAGATAGATATAGAAATAAGGTAGGATTAAATAAACTATGATAATGGAACACAAAAATGATCATCACATTCCGTCCTTGAAATTTTTTATATGAATAATATTGATTAAAGACAAATGTTTATTTCAATATATTTTTATTTTTATTATGTCCATAAAATATTACGTAGCATAATATTAGGTTAAAAATAAACGGTAATTTTTTACATAAGTAATAATAAGTAACTAGAGGGAGACTTTGTACAAAAGTCGATTGCTTGGGTACCTCTGTCCCATTCGTGTTTCAACCGTGAAACAGTTGTGTTTGCATGGCTGTGTTTCGGTTTGAAGGGTGGGATATGGCGTGAGTTTACTGGGTACAGAGGAATAACACCTGGGTCCTCAGGAATGGCAACGCATGGGGGGTATCATGGGCGAAACAGTATACTCTGTGATGTCCATGGTACTGCTCATGTCTATAGGCGACGGTTACCACTTTACATCAGGTGGGCCGTCAGCTTGTTTGCCATTCTAAGTTGTATATAAAAAAAAAAATGTTAAAAATGTCAAAAGGAAGTAGCTTCCCAAACCGTCTATATATTCATTGTGGTTAGAATTTATTTCGATGATAGACGAGGAACTTGATCAGATATTGATCATGGAAATATGTAGTTATAAAATTTTATTCCTTTGTAACAGGATATTAACGACGATGCCTTTAATCAACTTGGTGCTATGCAATTTAAGCGGAGTTAACAGCGTTTTCTCTTCGAAATAGTTCACTTTAAAACATTTGAGCAGTTCTGGACAAGATAGAATATATAACGCTATTATTAGAGTACTAGAGTATAAGTTATTAAACAGCTATTTTTTTTTACGTGACTAATGGAAAGTCGTAATAAATCTTCGTCTATAGACATAAACTGTATTATGGGCACAACTGTAACGTAGTAATTATTTACTCTGTGGATATAAAACAATACTCTGTGACATCTATTAATATAAAAAAAAATAGGATATATTTATAAAAAAAAACTTTTTTCTTTTTGATCAAATATTTGTAGATCACATGCATGTGCATATTGTAAAATAAGTTCCTTGTTTATTATTTAGTGGACCGCCATTTTGTTTGCCATTTTAGGTTACATTAGTTATATATTACTATATTTTACTTGAATTTGCTCAATCAATTTAAGATATTATGCATTAAATTTTGTGAAGAGTTAAATAAATAAATTGTTAAGTATATTTTATACTGAATTACTAATTAGAAAATTTGTTTCAGTGAAACTGAAATAACTTCACTACACATTAAAAATGTCACACATTTTGCCAGCGTAAATAGCGCAGACAGAATATAAATAATTTTCATTAATTAAACGATAATCTAGAGGTTTAAAGCCATCTATGACACGTGACAGATATTAAGCTGTGTATGTTTCGTGTATGTCGCTAGTTAGTACCAAAAGTAAATTAACACACAGAGATTAAAAAAAAAAAACGTAAACATCGTTGCACGCTTTGTACAAGAGTCGTTTGCTTGCGTACCTCTGTCTTCACTCGTGTTTCAACCGTGAAGCAGTTGTATTTGCATGGCTGTGTTTCAGTTTGAAGAGTGGGATATGGCAGTTAATTTATAGGGTACAGAGGTATAACATCTTAGTCCTCAGGAATGGCAATGCATGGGGGGTACCATGGGCGAAACAGTATACTCTGTTAGGTCCATAGTACTACTCATTTCTATAGGCGATAGTTACTACTTTCCATCAAGTGGGCTTTTAGCTTGTTTATTTATTTTATTTATTATTATTATTAAGCCAAGCTTAACCATTCTAAGTTGTAAAAAAAGCAGAAGTATTTCATATTACCCGCCTTTGTAATTGGGTATATGAGTTAAAATTATGTTCGTCTGCGAAATATCCTTCATCTGAGTACGCAAATATCAGTACATTAAAAATATATATATATTTATTTTTCTTCACACGTTAGAAACTATGTAAATGGTTGCGTACATTGCGGTTTTTTCTTACGTGAACGTTGAAAAATAAGAAACGAGCTCCCTTCCGAGGTTTCCCTTAGAGACTACAGTGTAGTATTTTTAAAAAAAAACTTAATATGCCCTATTAAGGTGTTTTCACGGTCGGCGACGCGCACGTAACACTCTTAGACTTGCAGCCGTCCATAGGCTACAGTGACCGTTCACCATCAGCCATGTGGTATTATAATTTGTCACTTTGTGGTATAAAAAATATGTGATAAGTTAATCTCGTATCGACCGTCATCATAGATGACAGTTCCCTCGCATTTAAGCTTATAACTGTACGGTCAGCATAGACGATTAAAAGTTGACGTACATATTTATTTATTTATTTATAATAAATAAGGTTAATTTTAATGACAAGTGATACATAAGGCGGCCTTATCGCTAAAAATCTCTCAAGACTAGCAATCTCTTCCAGACGATATATATTTACATTCATTACATATTATGGTATGTTTTTTTTGTCCAACTTAGATTGGCAAACAAACTGCCGGCCTGATAGAAAGTGGTAACAGTTATCTATAGACAGGAACAGTACTATGAACGATACATATCACAATGTAAGTTTGCCTTAATAATGATAATAAATAAAATAAATAAACAAACTGACAGCCCACCTGATGGAAAGTAGTAACCGTCGCCTATAGACATGAGCCTATGGACATAACAGAGTATACTGTTTCACTCATAATACCCCTCATGCGTTGCCATTCCTGAGGACTCAGGTGTTATTCCTCTGTACCCTGTAAATTCACGCTATATCCCAACCTTCAAACCGAAACACAGCCATGCAAACACAACTGCTTTACACAACATCTAATTGTTATTGCTATTCTATTTGAATATTATATAACTGTGATAATATTTAAATAATTTCTTTAAATGGATGAAAATGAAATTAAAATCATTCCTGCGCTGTTTTTTGGCAGAGTATCAGTGAATGATGGCAGATGACGATGAAATCAGTGACTCTACTATAAAATGAAATTCTGAATTTTCGGACTCAATTTCGTGTTTTAGTTTATATCGAAATTACCTAGTAAATGGAGCTTAACGTTTCGTTTGCCATCAATCCTACCGTAAAAGTCCAAAAGAACGATATTATAATGTTTGTAAACGGTATATATTATGAAATTTTAACCTCAAATTTGTGTTTTGGTCAACCCAATAATTTCGGAAAATATTTCATGCTAGGTCACTTGGACCATCGTTACAAATTTACCAAGAATCACTATGGTTCCCAGGGGGATCATCAAACGGGTTCTTGGACCCCATTACCAATAATTCGTTCCCCCTTGTTTAGAGGGTGTAAAAATTTATACATGTGTATTTTATCGACTTTTTTGCTAACTGTACCCATCAGTGCAGTGATTGTTTAATATATTAAAACAGATGAGTGGGATACAATCCATCTTGCGTGAGACATTAGGCATATGACATGACGCGGGTATCCAATATCAATAATATTAAAATTTTAATAAACCGAGCAGGACTGACTGATGAAAATTGTAATCACGCAAAGGATTACGCCGAAACCCCTTGTATCTACGTCGTAAACAAATTATAATAAAATAACAGGGAGATAACGGCGGAAACTTCGCGCCACCGCCTCGTTTTACGTCTTAAAATTTTAGATTACGAAGTATGTTTTGGTCTCTTTATTGCTCACTAGCGATCCGCCCCGGTTTCGCACGAGTACATAGATGGCAAGATAAATTATTATTTTATTTTTGTACTAGCGGCCCGTCCCGGCGTCGCACGGGTGGACATTTTTAACATTTCCCTTCACTGCTCTGCTCCTATTGATCGTAGCGTAATTAAAAGTATACTATAACCTGCCCAGGAGTATGAAGAATAATTGTACCAAGTTTTGTTAAAATCCGTCGAGTAGTTTTTATTTCTATAACGAACATACAGACAGACAGACAAAAATTTTACTGATTGCATTTTTGGCATCAGTATCGATCACTAATCAGCCCCTGATAGTTATTTTGGAAATATATTTCATGTACAGAATTGACCTCTCTACAGATTTATTATAAGTATAGCCTTAATAGCTCAATTTTTATACCTTTATTTACATTATTGCAATGATTGTAGGGTTTTTAAATTATTTTTTAAAATGAGACAGAGTATCCAAGGGTACTAGTATAGTATTATATTATCTGTGCCCAGGGGAATGTGTAAGCGTTAACATTTCATTCAGGGGCGACTTTGAGTCAATAAAAGGTGGTGGTACTAGTTTTTTACGCTGTCATGTTTTACAGAATTATCAAGTACCTTTAAAGAGACTTCAAGCTGTTTGACGAAAGAAAGACGAGAGTAAGGTAGCATTAATTTAATATAATTATAACTTGGTCCCAATTAAATTGTGCCAAAACTGACCCCCTGGATTACATAATGACAATGTGTGAAGAACAATAAACGCTCGCTCTCAAATTGCAAGAGACTAAGGAATTAGTTTTATTTGGGAAAAAAGCAAAAACAACAATAAACTCACTTGCTTGGCGGTGGTCCAGGAAGCCTTCGGATATCCGGAGAAAAGATAGCAGTGCCCATTGTACAGGACTTGTTTCACATCCAAACACGATTGAGCTGCCAACAAAAAGAACATTGTATCGTTTACTGACATAGGTAAACTATAAAATATAAAAATTAAAATGTATTAATATAGCTTACCTCTTAAAATATTTATTTAATTTACAATATTTTTTAATCTATGCACCGCTATTTACTCTCTCTGTTTAGCGTAACGGTTGACTGGTAGAGAATGCCATCAGGCATTAAGTTCGCCTTGTAGCCCCATTGCTAGCAATATGCCTTATTAGGTCGACCTCCACGTGGTTCCCCCTGGAAACTATCGTGAACAATTCTCGTTGAATTCTTCACGATGGGCTAACTGACCTACTTCATCCTCACCTATCATCCATCACTGGTGCCACGCCGGTGTATACCGATAGCGCGGGTGGGGTTACCATTCCATTATCATCCATAAAAAAAAAAACACCTTTGGGGTTGTAGACGTCCATAGACTATATTGGTTTACCACCAGAAGGGCTATAAGCTTGTTTGCCACCTTTACGATATAAAGAAAAAATAATATCAAGTGTTGCTACCTAGAAAAACCTTGAACTGTTAGAAGATATTCCATCGTGTTGCCTAGTTATATCTGGCCTTATGAAACATTTATAATCTATTAAGATTCCGATCAGCTAGTGCGGCAGATGATAATTCATAAGGCAGTTCGCAAGTAATGGAGCGTGGTTACCGACAAATGGACTGAAAACATGACGGATTGACTATCCTTCGGCGTTCTGGAACTTTCCTTTGTTATGAATATAGCTTTATAGTCGCGTTCCTATGCCCTTCGTAATTTGTATAGAAAATAAGTCTGCTAGGTTGTTACATTGAGATATAGCGTATAATTTTGTAGGTTATGACATATAAGCGCCATTATTAAAAAAAAAATATAATTAAAAAAAGTTCGTTTGCATATTTTTAAGGCATTATAAGTAGAACTGAGTAATTTAAAGGCTTATAAGGTAATTCCAACGGACTTTAAAAAAAGAAGACTTTGCCAATTTAGTTGTATTTTTTTAATTTTTTTGTTACCTCATAGCTTCGTCATTTATAAATTGGTTTAGATAATTCTTTCTTTAATTGAATGGATATACTGTTAGATTATAGAAATTTAATGAAAACCGGTTTAGTAGTTTATTTTTTAAATCAAAGTGAGTGGTTTTATTAGGATTAATGTTGATGTCTTTTTATTGGAATAAAATTTAAAATTATTAAAACAGGATTACCATACCATTATCACCCATTAAAAAAACTTCCAAACATTTTTATTCGTATAACTGAAAGTTTTTTGTCAGTATATTTATTAAATTAATTTAGAATTTGCGTTATTTACCTGACATACAGTTATGGCTCGTGACATAGAGTTATGGCTTCTGCCATACAGTTATAGTGCCTGACATACAATTATGGCTTCTGCCATACAGTTATAGCTCCTGATATACAATTATGGCTTCTGCCATACAGTTATAGCTCCTGACATACAATTATGGCTTCTGCCATGCAGTTATAGCTCCGACATACAATTATGGCTTTGCCATACAGTTATAGCTCCTGACATACAATTATGGCTTCTGCCATACAGTTATAGCTCCGACATACAATTATGGCTTCTGCCATACAGTTATAGCTCCTGACATACAACTATGACTTCTGCCTTACAGTTACAGCTCCTGACATACAGTTATGGCTTATGGATCTTCATAATAAAAATATTATTTCGGCGTGAATTTACTGGGTACAGAGGAATAACACCTGGGTCCTCAGGAATGGCAACGCATGGGGGGTATCATGGGCGAAACAGTATACTCTGTTATGTCCATGGTACTGCTCATGTCTATAGGCGACGGTTACCACTTTCCATCAGGTGGGCCGTCAGCTTGTTTGCCATTCTACGTTGTATAAAAAAAAAAGAATTAATTTTGCTAATAAATACATTTTACGTTCTTTTATTTACTGTTTAATTTTGAATATCATATACTTTATTCAGTTGAAGTAATTCTAATAGCTATTACTGCCGTACGAATTTCCACTAAAAACATAAGCCAATTCATATTTCTATTAGTAACTTTTCCAATTAAGTGCAAACGTTTTTAATTAAGCACCCAAGAACGAAGATGTAAAGTCGGTAAAAATAATGTCTGTGAAATAAAATTCGCTCAAAGTCGCCATTCGGATAGTTGTCTCGCCCTGTATTAAGTCAATTAGATAGCCTCTGTTAAAAATTGGGGCATTAGATGTGGCTTTTACCCGTTTTGTGGCAATTTATGCCCCAATTTAAAATTTACAGCAACATTGAACACAGAATTGCAATATTTTGGAAGATGGAAGCGTTTATTGCATACCAGAGACTTTGCCCGCGTGAATTATGGTTAAAAAGTTTTTTTTTTGCGCCGAATGTTTCTATATCCACATTTTTTATTATTGTTTCAGCCGTTAACTGGCCACTGGTGGACATAAGCTTTTCCCATAAGGAGAGTTTTGACAGTAGTTGCCACGCTTGTGTTATAAACGTGCTAAGGTATTGTTGGGATGTTTAAATCTTATTTGAATGAATGAGTGAATGGAATGAATGAGTCTTTTTATTGTTCCCCTTAAAGAATGTTAAGTTTATTCTTGCACTTTACATCTCATTATTATTATTTGTGTATTATAACACTAATTGGTTGCCTTGTATTTGTGTATATTGATAATTTTATTTATGTTTGATATAATGAAGCATGAGCACTTGCGCCAAGCAATAAAAAACACGTATTGAAATACACTTATACTTTTATTATATTTATCTATTACAATTTCCTCAGCCATATATATTACTTGTTACAAACACCCCAGAGAGAATCATCCTGCAGCGCCCTCTCGCTTACTCTACCGTAACTTCTCTTCCGTTGTCTATGTGTAATATTGCAATTGTTAAAAATAATAATTGTGGAGGCTGGAGATACCAAACAATTAAACTCAACAGTGTAGTCCATGGAGATGGGGCACTGGTGACTTGTAACACAGGTTCTTCTAAACCTATCGCAAGCACCAGTCTTTCACAAAATTGGTCTTCATATCAAATAGTACCTCAAGTTGTCAGTTTATACTACCTTTTGCGAAGCAAAAATAAACCAGATTATATAAGTTAACAATATGTACATAAAAATTTGTTATTTAAATATGCTAAAATGGTTGAACGGATTGGGATGTTTGGCATATAGGCAGTCCATGTTCCAGGTTAATGGCCCTGGGAAAAATATTTTTCTTATTTTTTCAATAGATTTCAAAGAGAAGCAAGGATTCTCAAATCGGTTGTATGTTTTATTTTTCAATATTTGTTACCTTTTAACTCGGTTATTTGTAAACCGATTTGGAAAATTCTTTTTTGTCTGAAAGGACAAATTTACAGACTTATTTAATAGAAACATTTATTAAAATCAGTTCAGTATTAAAAACTAAATCTTTAAATCAAAGCAATTTTTTTTTTCCAAAATTGAAGTCAGTTTTTTTGTAAGACATAATTTATTCTTTCATACAGTAACAACAATAAGTTGATAACAATGTTAGCAAAGGCGAACTTATCTCTAAAAGAGATCTCTTCCAGTCAACCTAACACAGTAGCATAGAAAGTAGTGGGTGGGCAGTAGTAGTGCTAAACAGAAGTTAAAATAAATATTTAGGTACATAAATTATAAATAATTATATATATAAATATATATAGACTACTAAACAGTACCAGGTCAAATTCTTTTGCCCCACGAAAGGTAAGGCTCGTCGCCTTACCTTACACACCGGAGTGTTGCACATAACTCAAACAAATTTTGCCGTTATGTGTACATATTCCGTTTGCCCACAATTCAAAGTTACTACGGTATAGCAAATATTAAAATGCAAATATTGCCTACTGGTACAGCAAACAACTGGAATGCGAGTAGGGTTGCCATCTATCTGAATTTTTCCAGTCATGTCCAGACTTTAGTTAAATTATATTTTATTTATTTATTTATTTATTTAACTCTTTATTGTACCATAAATAAAAATATACAATGACAAGTGAATAATTCAAATGAAATACAGTAACATAAATACAGATTGAAATATACACATAAAGGTACTAAAGGCGGTCTTATCGCTAGGGCAATCTCTTACAGACAACCTTTAGTTAAGAGAGAACATATAGAAAAGGGCAGGTGGCGCAAGAGTGAATTAATAATTTTCATGCATAAAATACAAAAACCTGTAATGCACAAAAATATCAAATACATATAATTTATTAAACTACTTACTATAATAATAATTTAATACTATATTTTTTTTTATTTATTCTATATATATATTTTATAATAATAAAAATATAATAAAAAAAAAAACACAAAAAGGAGTCTCAATTGCAATGTAATTTTTAAAATTATTTTTGTGTTATGCAATACCTTCGTCAATTGTAAACCGACATTCTTATTTAAAAAGTATTTAGTGGTCTCATACAAATTTTGTCAACATTGATGTTGAAAAAAAAACTTATTTTTTTAAATATATTTTACGTCTAGTGCTTGGTTTCATATATTATATGATCGGAACACTATGGTATTTATATACATCAGTGTTCCGATCTTTTCTTCACCATAATGTTCTTGAGAGAAATTTAAAATGAGGCTAAAGTGTTTTGATTTTTTTTTTAACTTCCAATTTTATAACCTTAAATTTTTTGTAAGGAATTTTCTCCTATAACGAGGTGGCAACCCTAAATGAGAGTTTAAATACCCTATATATAGTACAGTTTATCTTTCTTCGTGGAAATGGAAAGTGTCCGTTTTAAATATTAAAATGGCAGCCGTGTAGCATAGCTTTTGGGATTTATTTACGCCGAAGTTTCCTGTTCGTTGGGGTTCACTGTGCACACATCGGTGGGTTTATATTATTTGTTTACTTACATTATGGGAGTACTAGTTGCAATTCGCGGCTTTGCTTATGGGAATCAGAATAAAAATCACCTTATGTATAAATGTAATATTATGTGTATATATTTTGATATAATAACTAACGGTTTAACTTAATATATATATATATATCTTGACGAAAGTATGTTATTTTGGTTAAGCTACAGTTGAGATAAATCGTATTACTACGATTTTCCCCTTTCACTGCTCTGCTCTTATTGATCGTAGCGTGATAAAAAGTATACTATAACCTGTCCAGGAGTATGAAGAACGAAATTTAGTACAATTAGTACCAAATTTTGTTAAAATCCGTCGAGTAGTTTTTGTTTCTATAACGAACGTACAGACAGACAGTCAAAAATTTTACTGATTGCATTTTTGGCATCAGTATCGATCACTAATCACCGCCTGATAGTTATTTTGGAAGTATATTTCATGTACAGAATTGACCTCTCTACAGATTTATTATAAGTATAGAAGAAGATAATTATAAGAATTTGTTAATTATGTTTAACTATTTTAACATTTACCAGAGGGTACAATTGTACAAATTTTACCAATTGTACAAAAGTCGATTGCTTGGGTACCTCTGTCCCATTCGTGTTTCTACCGTGAAGCAGTTGTGTTTGCATGGCTGTGTTTCGGTTTGAAGGGTGAGATATGGCGGTAATTTACAGGGTACAGAGGAATAACACCTGAGAACTCAGGAATGGCAACGCATGGGGGGTATCATGGGCGAAACAGTATACTCTGGGTCGTCAGCTTGTTTGTCATTCTAAGTTGCATAAACAATAAAAATAAAAAATAAATAAAAATTTCAGCATGATTTGTTACAAAATCTGTACGAATTTAGATGTAATTCAGAATTAAGTAGATCATATCTAATTTAATTAAAAATGCACCGCCTACGTATTTCTCGGTTTGTCCAACGGTTGACTGGTAGAGAACACCGTCCGGTGTTAAGTCCGCCAAATGTACATAGAATTTTACTGTGCATTAATGTTTAAATAAATAATTATATACTAAATTAATACATAGAGTATTTTAAACACTAATATACACAGATAAAACCGCGGGATACAGCTAGTTATAATTATAATAATTGTTAAACTAGGAAATAGTATTTGTTAATAGATATGTAAAGGATATGGTACTAGATCAAATCTCACTGCAATGCCACAAAGATGTATTCAAGAAAAATATATTTAATATATGTCTTTTGCCTTATAATCCTTTACTTCAAGATATGTACCTAAGTATAATAATAATAATAATAAAATCTTTATTGCGCACAGTAGAGATGTATACAAGGAGTATTTATACAGAACGTGCATATACAAAAGGCGGCCTTATCGCTAAAAGCAATCTCTTACAGACAACCTGGCGTAAAGAATGGATAAGTACAGAGAGAAAGGTAGATGGCGCAAATCAGTATTAGGTGGAAACCCTTTCAAATCGTATTTGATGGCAAGGTTCTTAGAACATATTATTATTAATATTATCTCACTTTGTTTAAAATGCCACTTCACTATAATTTATATATTTACACTAGGCACTGTTTATATTGCGCAAGATTACATATGAGGTTATTAAATGGAAGATAATAGAGTGGTAATCCCGTCTGCGCTATCGGTTTTCGCTGGCGGGCCACCAGAGAGATGATAGGTAAAGATGAAACCAGGTCAGTTGGCCCATCTTGATGTATTCAACAAGAAATAACCACGATGGTTTCCAGGGGGAACCGCGTGGAGATCGGACTGTTTGTTAACTGTTCACTGCTGAACATGAGTATCCCCCTTTAGGGTGGGGGGAGGTTCACCAGTAGTTGCTACGCTTGGCAGGCGGGTTGGTAACCGCAGTTAGGTTAGGAGATGTTTTAAGGATGCCGATGCTAACCGTCGATCATTAAATATAGTGTTATTAAAGATAACAATAACAGAACGCAAAAATAACGAGACATTTGGTTTTAAAATTACGGTTAGAAGTGGATTCAGTTAATTTCTTTGCGCCACAGTAGTGCTCTGAGAAAAAATTCAGGTAAAAGAAAAATGGATGAAAGAACTCGTTTGTTAGGGCAGCGATTTCCATTCATTCTTTCAGAAAAATTCGCTTCCATTTCTGTGTTTAAATAATTGAATAATCTTTTATGTAAATAAATATAAAGTAATTAAAAAACAAGTGGGGTATTAATGTAATTAAGGTTGTTGTTGTTGTAAAATCTTTATTGTACATAATTTACATTGGACACTTTAAAATATTTAATATATAATGACGGACTTATCTCATAAAGGGATCTCTTACAGCTGAAAATAAACTCAAAAATAACTTAGTTAAAATCGAATATGTAATACAATAAAAAATTTATATCTACATATGTAAATAATATTAATACATAAATAATAAAATAACATTAATACAAAAATAAATAATAATATTAAACCTACACACATACATACACGCACACACTTATGCACACACACACTCACACACACACGCACACACATACACACGCACTTTGAGAATAAAATTTTAAAATATCTGCTTTAAAGAGTTTTAATGAATGTGCCATCTTCAAGTTATTAGGAAGTGAATTCCAGAGACATGCTGCATGTACAGTGAATGACCTGGCATAGCTTTGAGTATTAAAACAAGGCAAATCTATAATGAAGTCATTACTGCATCTCAGGTGGACATCAAATTCGCGAAATTTGAACCTTTCCCGAAGGTAAAGCGGATATATTGGATAAAAAAAGATATTGAAAAGAAGAATAAGAATGTGGACATTTCTCCGTAGCCTGATAGAAAGCTCCTTAAGTTGACTGCGATAAGCAGATAGGTGGTCGAACTTACGGAGGGTAGGTATAGATGTATCTAATACATTGGTTTTGCAGTCACTTAAGCTTATCAACAATCTCCTTTGTGGGATCTAGGTAGGCAACATTAGCATAGTCTAGGAGAGGAAGAAGAAGAGATTGAGCCAGTAACAGTCTAGTTCCTAAAGGAAGGAAGTTCTGCAGGCGCCATAAGGCGTGTAGTGATAAAACTGAAATTGCTAAATCTCAAAGTTTAGCAATAAAATGAGAACTACCTAGGGTTTATAGTTATTTACGTATAATCCGAATTGGTGTTGTAGCCATAAATTTAAAAAGAAAATATATTAAAACGAAAATTCAAACGTGATAAGAATTTATTTTTTTTGGAAGTCGCTTAAAAGCATATTATATGTACCTACATACATATCTAATTATTATAATTTTATATTTATTTTATTAAATTCTTCTGCTGATTTGTCTGCACCCTTTCAGTATTCTATACAAGATATTACGTCACGTTTAACAAAACTTACATAGCAATAAGTACTCAGTATCGCTGTAAAATTCTATCCAAGAATACAAATACTTTCTTAATTAAGTTTCGTACGCACAGTTCCTCATTAGGATTAAATAAAAACGAATATAATGAGAAAGGAAAAAGTCTTACGTTCACCTTATAAAGACTGTGGTATAAAGACGGTAGCTCTTTCATACAGAAGTACGCTAGTCGAAAGATGCCTAATTAATTTGAAATGAGCTTGTATGCTTGAATTACATTATAAGGGCCCACTCTTACTTCGTTAATATGCAGCGCGAGAACTAGCGGGGGGGGGGGGGGGAGGAGGAGGAGGAGGAGGAGGAGAGGAGAAAATAAAAGAGAACAGTGCCCACTCGGCGTTATGCTATTAATTAAAAGTATTATAACAGCAGAGGCGGCGTAACTTTCGCGGCGGGCTGTTCGTACGCGAACTGATTGAATGCAACCGAGTTGGAATACTGAAGTTTGTGGTCACTGTGAACAGGTTCTTTTTAATTTACACTCTATTTTCTGGTTATAGAGTCGAATATCACGGCGGTTTCGAGCACCGGCGAGGCGTCCGGTACCGTGAGTTTCAATTCAAAGCCGGTGGGCCGGAACAGTGTCGTGGAAGTTAAAATTGTAAGGGAAAATGTTTGTTTTCCATTTTACCCCGAGTTTATTAATATATAAGGCGTAAGTGGCTGGAATGTATGCATTTTGTGAGAACGGAGTTATTCGGGTTATGCCCGTGTTTCACGGAGGCCGCAGAGATACTTGTGGGTGGATTAGCTTGTAGTGAATTTTTAAGTGACTTCCGAGAAGGAGATAAAAGTATCCCGCGCAATCTACGAGTATAAAGTGGTCGTGACAGGACAATGAAAGTAAGCTTTTTATAACTTCTGACTGTGGGTTTTATATTTAGATATTATTAAGATATTTTTATCACCAAAATTTATTTTAATCTTGACCTAATTTATGTAAAATTAACATGGGATTATGCACTAGATAATGCCAAAAGAATTACCATCACCACCGTCACCAGAGGGAGACTTTGTACAAAAGTCGTTTGCTTGGATACCTCTGTCCCATTCGTGTTTCAACCGTGAAGCAGTTGTGTTTGCATGGCTGTGTTTCAGTTTGAAGGGTGGGATATGGCGTGAATTTACTGGGTACAGAGGGATAACACCTGAGTCCTCAGGAATGGAAACGCATGGGGGTATCATGGGCGAAACAGTATACTCTGTTATGTCCATGGTACTGCTCATGTCTATAGGCGTCGGTTACCACTTTCCATCAGGTGGGCCGTCAGCTTGTTTGCCATTCTAAGTTGTATAAAAAAAAGAATTAATCAAAATTCAACAACAATACAACAAAGTAGTACAATGAAGTCTTGAGTGAGTTATTTTATTGATTTGTTTTAATTATGTACTATGTATATTTTAAACTTTATAATCGGATACTGCTTAGTTGTTTGTATTTACACAAATTCATTGTTTATACAATTAAACTTTTTGAAAAAAAAAACAATAGCTGAGCCTTCTTGCCTGTTCTTTTCGGCTGTAATTCCGTTCTGAATGGGCGTTAATGAAAAAAATGACTATTCAAAAATGCCTAAATCTAAGTTTATTTGAATAAAAATATTTTTTTTATTTTTTTTTTATACCACTTTATTTAATTTTTTTGTAACAGTTTTGGTACTTGCAAAGTATTTGTGAGATGTAGCAAGATAAAGAATGGGATAAAACAAGGAGAGGGTAAGATAATTTAAGATCAGGAATAGAAGAAAAGACCTCCTTTTTTTGTTATTAATTTTGTGGTACATTGCAAAATAAGTGAATTCATCATATTCATTTAGGAATGTAGATAGACAGTTTTGCATAGTACAAGTGTCTACCGGGAGATATAAGTCGATAGTCTATGAAAAGAGGCAACAGTTATTTACAAGCTGTTACTATTTTTAGGGTTCCGTAACTCCAAAGGAAAAACGGAACCCTTATAAGATCACTTCGTTGTCTGTCCGTCCGTGTGTCAAGATCCTTTTGCTTAAAGTTGAGATTAATATCATATACTCAGGTATACAATCTCTTAAAGCAGTAAAAAAATTAAGCTTCTAAATCAAAGTAATTAAAAGATACGGTCGTTTATGTTCCATTTATATAGCAGATTTGACATTGGCAAAGAGAATCGAAACCTATAGGGTACTTCTCCTTGATCTAGAATCATGAAATTTGGCAAGAAGCAATGTCATGTAGCACAAGTAAGGGGGAAAATCCGAAAACCGTAAATTGGTAGTTATTTCACAAAAAAATTTAAACTTGATGATTTTGTACGGAACCCCTGTCGCGAGATTTCGACTCGCACTTGACTGGCTTTTTTTTAATTGATTTGCATCGAGTGTTACCTCAATTGCTCCCCTCATATATTACGTGTGACAACAAATATATCTTTTCGTTGCTTGATTTATGGTTTATAGAGGTAAAAAATAACGTGTTTCTATACGTAAAATGCATATTAATTTATCTTGACGTTTTCATCAGGTTAAAAAGGCTGCACTTATGTGCTGCCCGATGATTTATTACTTTGTTTATATGATAATAATAATAACGAAATCATTCTAATCATTTTGTCGGTGAACAGTCTTATCCCAACTAGTCTAGAAGAATATCTCAGACGGTTTGAATTCCGAGGCGGCTCACTCCCGGGAAAGATGCAGAAAGCGGTGTTCTTAGATTCTGCCCGCATTGTACGCCGGTTTCTCTCCCTGGGGCCCTGAACCCCGGCCGACTGTGCTTATGCCGGGGGTTAGTTTGCCATCTCCTCTCCTCAAGAGGGGAGATGCGAATTTTGTAAAAATTAAAAAAATAATAAAATTTTCAAAAGGAGATAAAGAGGTGTTTCTTCAGGGCCCGCAGAGTGAGAGAGAGTATATTATGGTTTGTTCAAGGTTGGCAATGCGCACGTGACACCCCTAGTATTGCAGGTATTCATAGACAGTGACCGTTTACCATCAGGCGGGCTGTATACTTGCTTGCCACTTTTGTGGTATAGAAAAAATTATATAGTCAGTTTATTTGTTTCTTATAAATTGACGTTTTACCGAATCAATCGATTACCTTGAAATTGGATATATATTTGTATTTGGGGTGGGAAAGAATGTAGGCTAAAGTTTTTCTCGAGTATTCAACATAATTCCGGTCATGCAGACAAAGTTGCGGGTAAAAACTAGTATAATATCTATAAAAAGGTTGAAGTAAAACAATCACATTGATGAATATCACTGTCCACTGCTGGACACAAGCCTCCCCCTTAGGGGGTTTTGCCAGTAGTTGTTACGCTTAGAAGACGGATTGGTTTCCGAAGTTAGGCTTTAGAGATGTTTTAAGAGGGATGCTGTTGCTGATCCCTCGCCCTCCCTTAGTTGCCTCTTACGACACCCATGGGAAAGGAAGGGGTGGCCTATTCTATGCCGGGACTACACGACTTTGTGAATATAAAGGAATAGAATTAAAGACTAGTATAAAACGATATTACTTACAATCGGCCAAGTTGATTTTCGCCCGGTACCCCGCGAAGTGCCTCGAGTGGTCCGCCCTGAAGCGCAGCCTGAGCACGTTACCCCTCGAATGGTACCTGAGCAGCTTGAGTTTCCCGCCCCAGTCGCCGCACAGGCGGCGCGCATGACTCAAGTGCGAGTCGCGCGCCCAGCCCGCACTGATCGCGTCTGACTCAGGTAATAATGTCTCGGTTTCCTCCCATACCTGAGTGACGAGAAATAAATAATAATACAGGGGGGATCGAAATCATAACTATCATTGCTAAGAGAACGTTCAATTGATAAAATTGAATATATTTTCAGAAAATCTTTTATCATCGTACCGTTCACTATCGACAGGGAATTCATCTTTATACCTACATAGGCTTAATAGACTACAAGTCCATGGAAAAAAAAACCTGTAAAATGAACCAATATAAATAACGCTTAGAAGGTTGTTACTATATCAGAAAATAACTCTGAGCACTATGCCGTCATTTCTGAGCGGTACAGGTGACTACGGGAATAAATGGAATTTCTCAGGTATGATTGAGGAATTACGACTAACTAATAAAGTTTTTTTTTATACCACTGAGGTGGCAAACAAGCATACGGCCCACCTGATGGTAAACGGTTACCGCAGCCTATGAACGCCTGCAATACCAGAGGTATTACGCGCGCGTTGCCGACCCTGAAGAAATCTCTTTACCCCCCTTTTGAAGAACCTCATGCTGTAGTCTCTTGGGAAAACTTCGGCAGGGAGCTCATTCTATAACCTGAGTGTTCGTGGGAGAAAGCATCTCTGAAACCGCGCTGTACGCGACCATTTAGGCTGTAAGGTATGAGGGTGAACTCCCTGTCGATGGCGACTTTCTTATAGTTTATAGATGATTAAAAATAAATGTCGAAAAACCAAGTGCCGTACTAAAGTGGTGGTGCCGGAAGTCAGTGCAAATTTTTAATCCGCCGATAATTGAGGAAGCAATATGGTCATTTATTATTGTACGGCATCTGTGTAATTCCTTTTGTATACATACACAGTTACTTTACCCATGAACGCCGTACATATTTCTAGCGCAAGAGTCCAAAGCTAAGGGTCGCAACCTTTTCCCTACACCCATATGATATAAGGTCATTGTAAAATGTACGGCATTGTGTTCAAAATATTATTTACCACGGACAATAATGTTTAATAATTATGGCGTCCAAAAATTATTGTCAATATTTGTGTAAATAAATAATTATCTAAATTTTAGGATTCACCGAGCTATTACTGCTATAAGATCTTAAACTCATGTACGACAGAATCTCTTTCTTTTTGAAGTCGTTTGAAAAGTTTATAAGTAACTTACGCTTTGCTTAAACATAGATATTTTAATCCCATAACTCTGTCTCGTATTATTATACTTAACAATTAGATTAAACTGAAACTGCGCAGAGATGTTGCATCTCTGTGCATCTTCTACCAAATTTATCATGGGGAGTGTTCTAAGGAATTGTTCGGATTGATACCTGCTGCTGATTTTCACCATCGTACAACCCGCCATAAACTAAAATTTCATCCCAAACATCTGGACGAGTGGCGGTCCTCCACCGTGCGTTTTTTAAGGCACTTTCTCCCACGCACAACCACTCTTGGGAATCAACTTCCAGAAGCAGTATTTCCGAACCGATACGACAACATAACCTTCAAGAAAAAAGCATATTCCTTTTTAAAAGGCCGGCAGCACACCTGCAATGCAGTAGGTGTTGGGGTGACCATGGGCGGTGGTAGAAAAAAAAAAACAAAATTCTTACTTCATTCTCTGACGCGAAACTCTCGTGGTGATCTTCCAGAAGCCACTCCTCGGGAGCCGGCTCCGTTGTGTTGTCGACGCGTGCTTCTATGATCTCCAAGAAGTCGTAGCTGCAACTGTAACAAACGCAAATATTTATTTATCTTATTAAACTTCATTGTATCTAGATAGGAAAATTTTAAAACAACGATAGGAATAATAACGGGTCATTGCTCCTTGTATCTTTATTCAGGCCCTTGCGCAATGTCAATAAAAATTTACAATAAAATGCCAATTAACTTAAAAGGCGAGGATGATTCTAAAAAGTTTAAAATAGCTCTAAAAAAATATTTAATCACAAAAACTTCCAGGGTTCATGTTGATTCTATACTTTTAATAACTCAAGACCTATATTGTTACAACATGTAATAGCAATAAATGATTGAATTGAATTGAATTGAATATCTAGATAGGAAAAATTTTAAAAGCACGTCCTTATCGTTAATAACGGGTCATTGCCCCTTAATAAATATTTTTGTGCACAATAGGATCCACAGACAACCCTTTTGCTGTTTTAACGCAGAAGAAACGGCTGCTCGCGTAATCTTGGAATGTGTAGCTGAGGCCCCTCAGGGTTCAGAAATCCTCGTGTGAAGTCGCTCCGTGAGGTCTGTGAAGATTCTATAAAGCTTTTGTGCTTGGGTGGCTATAGTAGCCATGACTCATATGTACAACGACCCAAATGAGAGACTAAAAGGAGTCCAAACTATATTATATAAAACTTTAATGCACAGTATGAATATATGTACATATGGCGGACTTGAAACCGGACAGTTATCTCTACCAATCAATCATTGGACAAACAGAGAAATAGGTAGACGGTGCATTAAAGAATTAAGGAACCATAAACTAATATTTAACATATTTACACGGTATAAATATATAGCTAGACTAAGTAACTTATGTAATATAAATATTTATTTATTTATTTCTTTTATTTATTCATTAGTACAAATATGTGTACATGGCGGACTTAATGCTAAAAGCATTCTCTCCCAGTCAACCATAGGGAAGTGTCAGAATACTTGAATGCGGTACTACTATTTATTGATATACATACATACTAAAATACATATTGACCTTATTAAAAGAACTATTTTACCAGTAAGTTAAATAATGTATAAATAAGCTAAAATATACATTTATATATTCACATTATTGTACATATTATGTCTCTATATGTATTAAAGAAACAAACGTTTTGTGCCCCCGATCAAACTGTTTATAATTACTCTTCTCCATCCAAATGTTGCTTGTAAGAGATCACTCTTATCGATAAGGCTATCCAAAAAATGAACTTTTACAAAATTTGGTGATGTAGTATTTAAATAATATCATGACTTAATTCGTATTAGATTTTTCTGTCTTTAATCATATGATAGCTAAATCCATTCAAAGTTGGCAAAGGTATGTAATTATTGTTGATTTAAAGATAAAAATACAGATTAAATGCATTAAATAATTGACTAAGTAAGTACCTACATACAGCCATAGTTATCTTTCAAGTGTTAAATATTCACCCACATACAGCTATAGTTATCTTCCAAGTGACAAATATTCACCTATATACAGCCACAGTTATCTTCCAAGTGACAAATATTCACCTACATACAGCCACAGTTCTCTTTAAAGTGTCAAATATTCACCCACATACAGCCACAGTTATCTTCTAAGTGTCAATATTCACCTACATACAGCCACAGTTATGTTTCAAGTGGCAAATATTCACCTACATACAGCCACAGTTACCTTTCAAGTGTCAAATATTCACCTACATACAGCCACAGTTATCTTTCAAGTAGCAAATATTCACCTATATACAGCCACAGTTATCTTCCAAGTGTCAAATATTTACCCACATACAGCCACAGTTATCTTTCAAGTGTCAAATATTCACCTACATACAGCCCCAGTTATCTCTCAAGTGTCAAATATTCACCTACATACAGCCCCAGTTATCTCTCAAGTGTCAAATATTCACCTACATACACCCATAGTTACCTTCCAAGTGAATATAAATAGGAGTCAACGTAAACGTTTGCATATTGAGTACACGTAACCACTACACTCGGGATAAATTGAAAATCCCGTGTGATTTTGTCAGTAGTACAGCTTTAGTGGCGTTTGTATGGAAGAGCTGTATAAGCGTACCAATTGAAATTCTATCCAACATGTAGCAAAAAATGAGATAAATTATAAATCTAGGTAAGTATCCCATATTCTTTTAGGTTTGAACAAATAATACAGCTAATATTAATATTTAGCATTTCTATCAAAAACATAAAATGTAAAAAAATGACAAGTCACTGGTTATTTCATTAGAATTATTTTGTTTAATTCCGCTACCATTAGTACGTTTGTGACTGCCAACATTCGAACACTACTATTACAACCAGAAGTTCCACCATCTTCCATATTAGCTATCAATCTTCGAGTGTTGGCAGACACATACTTACAAATTACAAACAAAATAGCTTTAATCGAATAACCAGTGGTATGGATTTCCATAAAATAACACCTAGTTCAGTAAAAAAATGCCAAGTCTTGCAACGTAGTGCTTTCACTATAAAAAGTTGCAAGATCTTATGTAAAACCAAGTCACTTAGTGTTTATGGAAGCACCTATTCAATAACATTATTATACACTGTTATCAATAACTTATCAACAGTTTTAGTAATAGCTAGTCTCGATAAAGAATAGGCCATCCCTTCCTTTCCCGCGGGTGTCATAAGAAGTGATGAAAAGAGCTTATGGTGGAGGGATGGGCAGCAGCCTCCTTTTTAAAACATCACCAAAAACCAAATTCCGTTTACTAACTCGTCTGGCAAGCTTGGCAATTACTAGCAAATCCTCCCTTAAGGGGAGAGGTTATGTTTAGCACTGGACAGTTAATGGCTGATACAACAATTTATAGTGATCCTATCAATATTAGACATTTTTATTTCTATAACATTTATAATGACTTGACCATAGCACTGCACCGTAATTATAAAAAGAATAATCTAACACAAATTTTACTATTTCAGTCACACTATTTATTATTTATTAAAACTAATGTTGTTTCAATTTATTTTCATAAATAATTAATTTAGTTTTACAGAAAAAAAAAACAAAAACACCGAGTTTAATTGTGACAAAATCTGTTATTTTCATATAAAAACCAAGCTTCTGATTTTCTGATAAATAATTTACTAAACTACTGAACCGATTTTGATAAAATTTCTATGAAATCAGTCTGAAAGTATATGCTTTCAGATACAAAAATAAAAAAAATGAGGGAATTATGAGGTAATAAATGTAAAAAAATACAAGCGAATTGAAAACTTTTTTATATTTTTTAAGTTGGTGAATTAAAATATGTCAAATATTTCATATTTTCTTAAAATTTTGATAAAGTTGAAAAAAAAATGTTGCCAGTTTTACAGACAGATAAACATACTCTCTGCATTCTTTTGTGAGTCTTATAGAAAATAATCTATGCTAATATTCGTAGTGTGCATTTACGTATTGGATACGTTACAATACGCTGGTCCAATGCGTGCTACAGAAAAGGGTAATGATATAAATAAAAAAATAAAAAAAAAATACAAACATGATGCTTTTAACTATTAGGTTTTCATGGGAGATTTAATATATTTAACCTTTTTTCGCACTCATTTGTTTAGGAAATATGTTCAATTCCACTAGTAAAATTCTGTCCTAGAATGACGCCTATAATTTTTATTTCGCACTATAGTACTCAGTCTAAGCGTGACATTAAAAGAAGTTATAAGAAAAAAAAAGATGAACCATAGACAATGGTTTATTTTAAATTTCATCGAATTGTAAAAACAATAATATTTTTGAACAAAAGTTTTCAAGCCAATGTTATTTAATAATTACAAGTGGCAGACAAGATAACGGCCCATTGGTAAATATAAAATTTTAACGTAATAAATAGACTCTTCGTACATTTATAAATATTTATACATTTATAAAACAATATAAATAGGCATTTCAGGCACTTTAGGTTGAATCTCGTAGACTAAAATGCTTTTAACTTGACTCAACATCATAAGTGGGCTGGTGTTTGGACAGGATCCGTATAATACATCAAAGCTCGCGACAAATGTTTACGTTATTTGGCCTGCACATAGAAACTTAAAACGATCCTAAAATAATTTATAAATACATTTTAATTATAGCTTCTAAAACATTAATTAAAACGCTAAAATGAGTGTTCATAAAATTTAAGACTTGGCAGCATGACCTGTGACCTTAGCCTATTCCTTTTGGAAACAAATGCACCAAAATAATAATAATAATGAACGTTCAAAGCAAAGTGCGGCAACATTGTAATTAGCTGTCAATTTTTAAAAACATTTGAACATTTTTCAATGTTACCGATTGATAATTTAAAATGCGTTCTTCTAGTCGATTCAAATGTCAATTATGCAATAATATTCTTATTAAGCTGTCACAGAAAATTTGGATTTTGATGGCAAAAATGTATTTGAAAAATTTCAAAGCAAAATGTGAAATAGATGCAAAGTTTTTATAATACATTTTTATGTAATATATTATATGATTAATATTTCAGTTCGATATCAGAGCACTTTATAATTCAGTCGGAAAAAAAATGTTTAATTGTTTTTAATAATTGACAGATAATCACAATGTTGCCACACTACGCTAAGCAAAGATTATGAATATTCTTAAATACGTTTTAATAAATTATGATATTTTTTTAACTATGAAATAAGAACAATTTGAGTCAAAAAAAAACTGACTTTTATGGTCATAATGATGATATATTGATTGATTGAAATAGAAAATAACATATCCCTTTTATAAAAATATATATGTATGTTTATACTAAATTTAATGACAATTCGTAAACCCATCAATGCCAAGAGGTTATATTATTTATATTTGTTTTTAATTATATCGTTATATAAAATTATTTCATTTATGCTGCTGTCTGTGTCACATCATTGTATGAATAAATTCTTTCTTTCTTTTTTCAAATAAACAAATAATTTTATTTCCATATTTAATATGTAATATTGTATTATTATATATTATTCGATATATAATATATTTATATATATTATATAAAATACAGTTATCTAATAACTGTATTTTGCTATATTTATTTATTCATTAGTACAAATATGTGTACATGGCGGACTTAATGCTAAAAGCATTCTCTCCCAGTCAACTATATTATTATAATTTTTTTACTTTATATACATTTTCTACCTACGTTTTAATTTTTATATTTTATTTTATATATATGGCTTAAACGTAAGTGTAAATGTCGCTATAATATTATTGTATCTGTATGGGTTAAGTACCTGACAATAAAAAAAAAATATGAATTTAAGTAAAGATTTTAATATTCAAGGTTTCAAATATTTGTTGACTATTCTATTTCGTTACGTATATCTGTGGCGGCGCTCCAACAGCTGTATTTGTCAGGTCAATTTGGAATATTGATGCCACGTTCCGTATAAAAGCTCGCTCCAGCTGTGGGCCCATCCAGGTGTTCTGTTCGCTACAATATTACTCTATGTTTTATCTGCCTACACCGAATAAAGGTTATTCACAGTTGTTTTTACCCGTCTACCTAAAAAGGAGTGTATTTTTTCACAAGTTTTTATATAACTTCATTTATTTATATCTATCGACCCTACATTTTTCGAGTAAAAATTGGCAATTGTTTTTTTTTTTAAGTATTATTTTAAATGTCTATGTAATTGAATGACAATGCAGCGTATCCCGTTAGCACAGGCGGGGTTACCATTCCATTTTCATTCAATAAAAAGCCCACCTGATGGAAAGTGGTAACCGTCGCTTATAGACATGAGCAGTACCATGGACATAACAGAGTATACTGTTTCGCCCATAATACCTCCCAAGCGTTGCCATTTCTGAGGACTCAGGTGTTATTCCTCTTTACCTTGTAAATACACTGCCATATCCCACCCTTCAAACTGAAACAGAGCCATGCAAACACACTGCTTTACGGTTGAAACACGAATGGGACAGAGGTGCCTAAGCAAACGATTTTTGTACAATGCCTCCAATTTGTTGCCATTTTATTTTAATTTTGGGAAAACTGTTCAATTTTATTGGTAGAACACTCCGTTAAAAGAGTGCTTATAATTTCGTTTTCATACATAACGTTTCACAAAAAAAAAAAAACACTTTAATCTTGATAAAATCTATAGGTACGAAACAAAATGAAAGCGAATCCTTTCGGTTGAAAAAGAATCCATCTACGTTAATACGGACACGCCAAGCCATCGTTTAACATAAACATATGACGGTCGAATTGAGAATCTGCTTTTAGATATAGCTTGGTATTACGATACTCAATTTGTAAGAATCCTTTAAAATTCAGCCATACATATTGTAGATGAAATATAATGTACTTTATTTGTGTTAAACTCAATATAGATACATGGATTTAATATATAAAAGGCCAAAGATAATTACAAATAAAATTTTTTATTCTCCCATTTATGACAATTTTAATATATTCTTTTTTTTGTAATTAAAAATATAATGAAAAGTTTTTATTCCAGTATTAAATTTCGTTGGAGTTTCCAACATATTTATTTAAGAGAAACAGCTACTCAGCTGAAGTAAATGTTTTACTATACATTATATATATATATATATATATATATATATATATATATATATATATATATATATATATATATATATATATATATATATATATATATATATATAAATACATATAGCTGAAAAACGTTGCCCTCATTTGTTTTTAAATTTATTCACGATCAAGACTTAACGTGGCACGTTTACAGGTACATAAATAGTACTTATTTATTTATTTATTTAAATTTTAATGCATAGTAAAGTTTTATGTACATTTGGTGAACATAACACCGGACGGTGTTCTCTACCAGTCAACCATTGGGCAAATCGAGAAATAAGTAGGCGGTGCATTATTGACCAGAGGAAACATAAAGCAATAATATATTTATATAATATAAACATATAATTAGACTAATATAAATATCGTTAAATCTGTCTTTAACTGTCCACTGCTAAATATAAGCTTCTCCCTTGGGGAGTTTTGCCAGTAGTTGCCACGCTTGGCAGGCGGTTTGGCAACCACAGTAAGACTTTAGAGATGTTTTAAGAGGGACGTTGCTACTCATCCCTCGCCCTTCCTTCGTCGGCGTTCGGTCGGCTCCTATCACACCCACGGGATAGGAAGGGGTGGCCTATTTTTTTTTTGATGGGTGAAAATGGAACGGTAACTCCGCCTGCGCTAACGGCATACGCTGGCGGAGCACCAGTGAAGGGTGATAGATGAGAATGAAAACAGGCCAGTTAGCCCATCATGATGAATTCATCAGGAATTAACCATGATAGTTTCCAGGGGAAACCGCTTGGAGGTCGACCTGGTTGGGTATATTGCTAGCAATGGGAGTTTTAGTCTCCATTACTAACAATCCCTTTCCCCCCTAGGGGTGGCCTATTCTATGCCAGGACCACACGGCTAAATATAAATATACACTTATAATAAATACATATATAGATAAATATATAAAATATTTGTATATCGAACGATTAACTCTAATAGAAGAGCAAATACCAATCTATGACACAAACAGAGTAGCCAGCAAGATTAAGTATAATATAAGTATAGCAAGCAATACATGACGAATACCATTGGTATAATATTGTATCTTGTAATGTCCTGGGCTTTCCATGTTTATAGGTGACCGTTATCAATTTCCATCAGGTGAGCCGTCAGCTTGCCTGCTATTCTAAGTAACATAACAACTCCTCTATCTTTTACACAAGAGTAACACTGAATATTTCTTATTAAAATGCTTCCTTTGAGATTTGAGTACTTACGGCTATTTCTAGGAACCTTTATCTCACAGTCGTCGCCAATTCCCTTCTGTGATCATTCCTTAATTAATTTATATCTCTGCTTTTGGAATTGTTTGGTCGGATTGCATTAGTTAAAGAAAATGGCGTCCCAATTCTGGGAATTGCAAAGAAAATATAAATATTTTAATAATTTCGTGGCGGGATATATAAATATTTAAACGTCGTTGCGGTCATAAAAAATAACATAACGACATAAAAAGTAGTTGCATAAAAAGTCTTTTTCAACCGACTTAAAAATGAGAGAGGTTCTCAGTTCGGTTGTAATTATTTTTCTTAGGGGTATAAAAAAAAATCGACTTCAATTGTGGCAATAGTACACTACTGCAGCGGCCAGCAACTGAGGTATTGATGGACGAACGTGCAAATGTGGGCCGAGGCGTAGCCGAGGCACACATACGTGAGTCCATCAATGCCTAGTTGTGGCCAAGGCTTGTATAGTACTTTTCTCATACAATGCGCGGAAATCAAAAACACAATTTTACTTTATATGTTCAATGACGAATAATGAACAATAATAATTTTTCACGCGCCATAATGTTCCTTTGTTTTTTTTTTTAATAAACAGCCTTCTATTTGCAATCCAATTCGAAATTTAAATAAAACCTTTTATTAGTTACCTCCTTGGTAGCCATCTTTCGAAGTAAAAGGTCATTCCATTTTTAAATTATAGGACAGATATGAGTTTATATGGTAATTTATCTGGCCGCAAAACACGACAGATATGGATTTTCAAACAACTTTTGCCGGCCGCTGCCCGCATGTATCTGGCCAGTACAGCAATTTTGATTTATCTCTAAGAAGATTGTCAAAATAATGCTCACATTTCCAAGCATATTTGAGAAAAATAAAATTATTTTGATTGAAAAACTGAACAACTGAATCGATTTTAATAAAATTTCTATAGCACCATTTTGTAAGTATATCCTTTCGATTAACAAAAGAATTTTTCAAATCGGTTAATAATTGACGGAGTTATGAGGTGACACGCAAAAAAATACAACCGAATTGAGAACAATTTTCTTTTTTAAATCGGTTGCAAAAAAGTCTGCTACGAGCATGACTGATGCTTCTATTACTACTTCTACTCTTGGAAAGATGGCGCCCTCTGATGTTTAAAGTTTCTAGTTTGCGACACGAAAACCTCTGACGTGGGTGCTCAGAGGATGGTTTCACGTGCCCTTCGAAGCACGAAACAAGTTTCGAAAAATAAAATGTAATTTTTGGTTGTAACTGGAGGAGCAGAAAATAAATGACGTTACCGATATAGAGTGAATGGTCAAATGAGCCGTGCTACGAGAAATTTTCGCTGACCATCTGTTCTCTCCCTAATGGTTTGGTGTTTGATATCTCTAGAAATACTAAACGTAACGTTGTTTTATGTACAAAATATCAGATGTGTATATATCATAAAACAATCTTCATTTTGGTATCTATATTATTTACTGCATCTTTGTGTCTTGTGTTTTAAAGTATTTGCAAGATATTAAGATTACCTAATATCTTAATGCCCTAAGAACAAGGAATTACATAGAAGGAATAATAAAATAAAAACTGTAAATCATATGGTTGCCTCCTTTCTTCTTATGCAAATATAATTAGTGAAAAGAGGACAAGAGATACACCGTCAGTTACTATTTTCCTCAATTCATAGCAGGCTAGTGCATAGAAAATGTTATACGGCCGTATAACCCTACCAAATTTAGATACAACCTGCTTGAATACTTTCTACATAAACTGTGTCGAATATATAATCTAGTAATGTAAAATTAGTTATTGACAAATAATTGACATATCAAACATTTTCTATACACTAGCCTGCTATGAATAGAAAAAAAAAAATAGCAACTGATGGTGTATTGTTCATAGACTTTTTTCAAATTATCTATACTTATAATAAATCTGTAGAGAGGTCAATTCTGTACATGAAATATATTTCCAAAAGAACTATCAGCGGGTGATTAGTGATCGATACTGATGCCAAAAATGCAATCAGTAAAATTTGTCTGTCTGTCTGTATGTTCGTTATAGAAATAAAAACTACTCGACGGATTTTAACGAAACTTGGTACAATTATTCTTCGTACTTCTGGGCAGGTAGTATTATAGTATACTTTTCATCACGCTACGATCGATAAAAGCAGAGCAGTGAAGGGAGATGTTGGGAAAATGGGAGAAGTTACTCCATTTTTAAGCTTCCGTCGCGTGTGCAGCCTTAATGGCCACTTTTTAAAATGTAAAAATGTCCACCTGTGCAACGCCGGGACGGGCCGCTAGTATATAATATAATTAAAACTTTTGTCTTTTGAATTGGGCTGAAAAACGAAATGTTTCTGTTAATGAAGATCTTTGGCACTTTAATAAAATTAAAAATGAAAATAATGTTAGAAAAAAAATCCGCAATTCATTTTACGACTTATCTCAGTTGTTTGTATGTGCCGAGTCACCGATAACTGTCAAGGATAGTGTTCCAGTTTTCGGTACAGACAAATGCCAGCCATCCACCGTCAATTTTGATAAAGGGAACGTCACTGTTTGTTCCATTCCGCCATTCGCGCCTCCATTTGTCCGGTGACTCGGTATTCTTGAGTGCGCCATTTTGAAAACACGAGTATCAGTGTGTTGAAACGGTAAAATGGAACGCAACTCGGTTATTTTATGAGGCATCATTTCGTCATAGTCGTAGAATACTGACGGATCTTTATATGTAATCTTTGTCAGATCCGTCAGTATTCTACGACTATGACGATTTGATGTAGGGCAGTGAAATTTGGAAATTTTGAATTAGAAGAGAATATTAGTTCGTGTTTTACATTATTTGTGTTTATTTATAAATAATTAATATTGATATTAAAACGACCTTAAACAAATTCAAATCCACTTTGTATAGATTCTTTAGTTTAATTTAATCAGCTTAATAACAGCATGGCATGTATCATTGCACACATGTTTTTTTTTTATACCACTAAGATGGCAAACAAGCATACAGCCCACCTGATGGTAAGTGGTTACCGTAGCCTATGAACACCTGCAATACCAGAGGTATTACGCGTGCGTTGCCGACCCTGAAGAAACCTCTTTACCAGGGGGGTTTGAAGATATATAGATAGATAGAAGATGTATAGATTATAAGTGTACAAATCTTTCAAATCCAAAGTATTACCGTAGTCTAACTATTTATTATATAACTAGTATTGTAGTTTTTATAAATTTTCTTACTAATAATAATATATTATGAATACGCGTGTCGTGGCGGCCTTTAATTGAGGCAGCATTTTATAATGTGACCTTATTATAACGTATTTTAAGTATATATAAATGTATGCCTTGTTGGTTGTCCTTAATTTTTTTTTACTTTTTTTTTTTATACGACTTAGAATGGCAAACAAGCTGACGGCGCATCTGATGGAAAGTGGTAACCGTCGCCTATAGACATGAGCAGTACCATGGACATAACAGAGTATACTGTTTCGCCCATGATACCCCCCATGCGTTGCCATTCCTGAGGACTCAGGTGTTATTCCTCTGTACCTTGTAAATTCACGCCATATCCCACCCTTCAAACCGAAACACAGCCATGCAAACAACTGCTTCATGGTTGAAACACGAATGGGACAGAGGTACCCAAGCAAACGACTTTTGTACAAAGTCTCCCTCTGGTGGACAGTAATAAATAAATAGAATATTTTAAAATTTGCTGTGTGGTCCAGACATAGAATAGACCACGCCTTCCTTTCCCTTGGCGAGGGATCGAGACATGGTAGACAATTAAGTTCCAAGTTGGAACCGTTTACCAAATTTCCTAACCAATTCCGCCTATTCGTGGCAAGAGTCCATTTGTGGTAGTGGCGTATGTAGTCTCTGTTCAAATGTAGCGTTGAATATTTTTGAACTAAGCAGAGTCGTATAAATCAATGATAACTGATAAACAAATATATTAGTAATCTTTACTAAGAGTCGTTTGGTTGTTAACTCTTAGCGTCTTAACGGTATAATCATATATTATATTTTTTTTTGATGGGTGAAAATGAAACGGTAACCCCGCCTGCGCTAACGGGATACGCTGGCGGAGCACCAGTGAAGGGTGATAGATGAGAATGAAAACAGGCCAGTTAGCACATCATGATGAATTCATCAGGAATTTACCATGATAGTTTCCAGGGAGAACCGCGAGGAGGTCGACCTGGTTGGGTATATTGCTAGCAATGGGATTCTCAGTCTCCATTACTTGGTATACACATACTATTTTGAATAGACATAAGCTACATATTTAAAATTTATATATATATATATATATATATATATATATATATATATATATATATATATATATATATATATATTAGATACATAGATAATTTTATATAGATCGAAAGATATAACGGAGATATTGGAATAATAAAAAAAAAAAAACTTAAATTAACAGTAACGTGAACATCTATAACTGTAATCCATTTCATTATTTACGAGATTTATATTGTACGGTCGTAAATTTGTGAATATGTAAATAATTGAAGTCGTTTCCAGGTTTATGTGGTGCGTAAACCCGTATCTTGCTTACAGTAACCGCATAAAGCTAGTACACGGCCAGTGCTTAAATGTTATTGCTGTTTTAGAGATATTGTGGTTACTTTCTCAATAAAATAGTTGTCAAAAATGTAACAATTTTATGCTAAGACTGTGCTCCCTTTGCATCTTTATCTAAAAAAGAAAAAAGTAAAAAAAATGTTTTGGCGCGTAAATTCCTTAGGTGAATTCAAAGCGTTCATACTAAAAGTTACCGAAGTGAGGCAACATCGCAATTATCTGTCAATTTTAAAAAATAACTGAATAATTTTTTTTTTATACAATTTAGAATGCCAAAGAAACTGACGGCCCACTTAATGGAAAGTGGTAGCCGTCGCCTATAGACATGAGCAGTACCACGGACATAACAGAGTATACTGTTTCGCCCATGATACCCCCCATACGTTGCCATTCCTAAGGATTCAGGTGTTATATCCTGTAAATTCACGTCATAATTCACCCTTTAAGCCGAAACACAGCAATGCAAACACAACTGGTTTACGGTTGAAACACGAATAGGACAGAGGTATCCAAGCAAACGACTTTTGTACAAAATCTCCCTCTGATAAAATTTTTAGGCTGTATGGCTTGATTCCTTTGCCTTTCCCATTGTTACTCAATAATTTTTAATAACTTTTTAACAATTTTTTTAAAATAAATTTTTAATTTGTTATTTAAAAAGTACTCTAATAGCGAACTATGTTATTCAGAGTTTCTATCAATTGTAAGTTTCTTTGACATTCCAAATTGCATTAAAAAAATCTATCTAGATACAAAAATAGAACATTATTTGATGAACTACTATTTGTTTATTGTTTAAATAGCGTTAATTTAATAAGAGGAAACTAATAATTTAGGTTTTCGACGGCCTTCACCACTTAGCGAGGATTAACAAAGAATTATCGGCGAATGTTGGAGAATTGCTTGTTGATTTACACTGCCGAGACTAAACATAGTTTAGTTAATAGAACGTGTTATTTGTTTTTCTTTTTGTATTTGTAAACGAAATTAAGACAACTGTGTTAGGGAGATTGCCGAATAAGTAGGTACCTAATGTACTAAATAACTACGCAATAATTTTAAAACACAAACACCTATTTGCATGTCTACATCGTTTTAGGCTTAAGAAACAGGTGCTAGACTCGACACTACGCGGGCTATGTTAATAATTTTAAGACTGTTTAATGTAAATTAACTCATTTTGTTTCAATGAAATTATTTAATAAATTTACTACCATAATGGTAGTAAATTTATTCAGTAATTGTTCACTGGCAACTTTAAAAGTATCTTGATTAAATTTTTTTTTTATACAACTTAGAATGGCAAACGAGCTGACGGCCCACCTGATGGAAAGTGGTAACCGTCGCCTATAGACATGAGCAGTACTATAGACATAACAGAGTATACTGTTTCGCCCATGATACCCCCCATGCGTTGCCATTCCAGAGGACTCAGATGTTATTCCTCCGCAGTAAATACACGCCATATCCCATAATAACTTTTTAAAATCCCACAGCTCTGGGTTCTTATTCTTTACGAGTGGTCCTTTGGATGTTCATGTACGTATTCCGAATAAATACATAAATCGTCTATTTAATTTTGTATAGTAATTAAATTTGACGAATAATTCAAACTTTTGTTTAAAAAATATTTACTATCAGTAAAATTATTTTTCTGTTACAGTATGGGGTTCTTTGTAAAAAAGGTGAGGGGTTTGATCAGGATCTCAAAGCACGTGTAATGCCCTTGACATTGCAGATGTTCATAGGTGATGGTAACAACATACTATCAGGCGGGTTGTATGCTTGTGTGCTCCGTCAGTGGTATAAAAAAAAACTAATAACTTCTGTAAATGAAGGATAATATACTCGTATATAAAGAAAGAATATAAGGGAAATAAAATGTATTTTTGTAAAATTGAATTTGAATTTACGACTTTATCGTGTAACATAAAATTCCTCAGTAACATTAATAATTAATATATTTAATTTATTTTCCTATAAAAAATGAATAATCAAAGATTGTACCCTACAAAAAAAACCGATTTCAATTGTGATAAAACTTTATTTTGATTTAAAAACAAATTGTACTATTAAATTAATTAGTTTTAATAATTTGTTTTTTATTTTTTATATAAATTAAAAAAAAATTCTATTTAAATTCCTTTCAAATATATAAAAAAGATTTTTCCAAATCGGTTTTCGAACTGTCAGAGTTATAAAGTAACAAACATAAAAATGAAGTACAATCGAATTGAAAATTTCTTTTTTGAAGTCGATTAAAATAAAGAACTAACTCCAGTCTGTCCGTCCGTCTGATAGCGCAACAAATTTCCGCTATATAAATACATAATTCCACTAGAAAATATGGGCAGCACTGATACATTTGTTGGAGAAATAATATCGACAGCACAGATAGGGATTAATACAAAGCCGCGGAGTTGGATTTTGATTTATTGCTCAAGCCGGCACCGGATTCGATCCGATACGTCCGCAATGTTGTCTCCCGTCTCAATCGGGGCTGTTACAAGATTGTTAGACTTCGTCCATTATCTACCTAATACATCATGTGCTAGTATGTTTGTATCAATTTTGCAGAACACTTATATATGTAAATATATAGTAAGTACTAACACAGAGGAATTAGATTTCAATGCGTTAAAGTTTTTGTGGGTTTAATCATGCTATTATATTGTTCATTAAATTTAGGTCCGCTAATTAAAACAAAATTAAAAATAGGAAATTCAATAGACCACAACTAGGTGTCCCCTATTAAAAACTGCTATAACAAATTAGACAGATTTCCTAAATGTGGTTTAAAATTTTCAAGTTTGTAAAATGTATAACTCGCTACACGTTTTGGAAACTGTAAGTGTAAGTTATTTATTATTTATTTATTCATTAGTACAAATACTCGTATGTGTACATGGAGGACTTAATGCTAAAAGCATTCTCTCCCAATCAACCATAGGGAAGTGTCAGAATACTTGAATGCGGTACTACTAATTATTGATATACATACATACTAAAATTACATATATAAACGAATAAATATATATGAATAACAAATATACTTACACATATATGATATATACTATATTATACACGAATTTGGGAATAATATAAAGCACTTAGCAGTTAGTAGTCCATAAGCGTAAAATATATTTATTTTTGTATTATTCTTTAACTGCTGCAATAATGAGTAAATAATTAAATATAAAAAATAAATAAGTGAGCAATTTATAAATAAATCTTTTTTTTTTTAACCCCACTGCTGGCAAAAGAAATAGGGAGGCCCTAACGTCATCATATCCAGACCCTGGTCGGACTGTGTCTTTTCTGTAATTACGAGTGATCGACTCATGGAGAACGCTTCTCCATGAAGCGTTCTCCATGAGTCGATCGAAAATGAGAACTACATTTGGAAGTCTGTAATAAAGTTATTAATTTTTAATAATATTTTTTTTATGCAACATAGAATGGCAAACAAGCTGACGGCCCACCAGATGAAAAGTGGTAACCGTCGCCTATAGACATGAGCAGTACCATCAACATAACAGAGTATACTGTTTCGCCCATGATACTTCCCATGCGTTGCCATTTTTGAGGTCTCAGGTGTTATTCCTCTGTACCCAGTAAATTCACGCCATATCCCACCCTTCAAACCGACATGCCACACACAGCCATGCAAACACAGCTGCTTCACGGTAGAAACACTAATGGGACAGAGGTACCCAAGCAATCGACTTTAGTGCAAAGTCTCCCTCTGGTAATATGCCAATTCCACTAACAGTCGTACCTGATGGGACGCCACCGACAGCGCTGGCTACTTTGTAAAGTATGCAAATGAAAAACAATATTGTAGCGTCGAGGTGCATTAAAAAAGAAAAAAAAAAACCAACAAGCCATTTGTAATTTGGAAAGAATAAGGTTATTCCGTATTGGCTGAATGCCATGTAGATGTCTAACGGGAGAGACAGACAAATGAGTTCACCCTAAACTCTTGTGTAAGAGATGTTATACTTTAACGAAGTCAAACGTGCGATTTTTATGGCTTTTTTTTAACTAATGGGTAGACATGGTAGACAATTAAGTTCCAAGTTGGAACCGTTTACCAAATTTCCTAACCAATTCCGCCTATTCGTGGCAAGAGTCCATTAGTGGTAGTGGCGTATGTAGTCTCTGTTCAAATGTAGCGTTGAATGTTTTTAAACTAAGCAGAGTCGTATAAATCAATGATAACTGATAAACAAATATATTAGTAATCTTTACTAAGAGTCGTTTGGTTGTTAACTATTAGCGACTTAACGGTATAATCTTTTTTTTTTATGGGTGAAAATGAAACGGTAACCCCGTCTGCGCTAACGGTATACGCTGGCGATGCACTAGTATGATTGGTGAGGATAAAAAAGCAGGTCAGTTAGTCCATCATAACGAATTCAACGATAAATTAATCACGATAGTTTCCAAGGAGAACCGCGTGGAGGTCGACCTGATAGGGTATATTGTTAGAAATGAGGCTGTTAGGCCTCATTACTAATAGTCCTACCCCTATATACCAAGTTAGGTTCAGCGGCGATAAGAGAGGGGGGGGGGGAAAGGGGGAAGGGGATTGTTTGTAATGGGGTTTAAAAACCACATTGTTAGCAATCTTGACTATATAGATAGAGCATCGAGCCCCAAAAACGAGGCAATTTATTGTCAGCTAACTGTCAAATTAGCTAATTTTTTTTTATCAGTGTTTTATATACTTACGCATACAATGTATCTTGACGTATTATTTAATAAATAAAATTAGTGTTTACACATACAAAAAAAGATGCCAAATTTATAAGACAAAATAAATATATAGAAGTTATATCACTATTTATCACGCAAAATTGCATGAAAAATTGATCCATTTTTTCTCGAAGCATTCCTATGGCGACAATCCATATAATTTAAGTTAGCGATATTGGGTATATTATGATATTAGGTCAACCTCTACACGATCCCCCCTGGATACCATCGTGGTTAATAATTGTTGAATTTGTCACGATGAGCCGACTGACCTACTTTCACTCTTACCTATCATCCCTCACCGGTAAAGCGCAGGCGAGACATTTATTTCATTTTCGCTCATTAAAAAAGAATTAAATAAGCAATTTAACAATTTTTTATATCTTTTACTTATTACTGAAATATATCAGGATTTTTGATTTGTGAAACGTTATCATCATGATATCAGCCTTTAACTGTCCACTGCTGAACATAAGCCTCCTCAGGGGGCCATTGTCAGTAGTTGCCCCGCCAAGCAGGCGGATTGGCAACCGCAGTTAGGCTTTAGAGATGTTTTAAGAGGGACGCTGCTACCTATCTCTTGCCTTCCCTTAGTCGTCTCTTACGACATTCATGGGAAAGGAATGGGTGCCCTATTCAATGTCGGGACCACAGAGCCAATTTGTAAACCTGCGTATAAATAAATGCAATGCAATTTCAATTGACATGTTTAACCTACACCGAGAAGTAATTGATGGCAAAAATGTGTACTTTTTTTGATGTGTAATGATGGAATAGTAACCCCGCGTGCGCTATCGGTATACACTGGCAGGGCACCAGCGAGGGATGATAGGTGAGGATGAAAGCAGGTCAGTGATGAATTCATAAAAAACAATCAAGATAGTTTCCAGGGGGAACCGCGTGGAAGTCGACCTGATAAGGTATATTGTTAGCAAAAGGACCTCTAGGCCTATTGGTAATTCCCCCTAGTAAATATATTACACTGTGTTTGCCCGATATTTACAGTGCAATGACTGGCATAGTTCAAAGGATAAGCAAGCTAAAGTGGCACTGGGCTGGTCACATAGCTCGAAGAGCCTATAACCGATAGAGAAGAGAGTCTCTTGAGTGACGACTCTATACGAGCAAATGTAGTGTAGAACAACTCTCCATTAGATGGAGTGACGACTTCAAATGCATTGCAGGGAGCCAGTAGATGCAGGCAGCTCAGTATCTCAGGCTCAGAATCGTTATGGCAATCTATGGGTGAAGCCTATGTTCAGCAGTGAACAGATTATGGCTGATATGATGACAGATAGATAGATAGATAATTTATTTGCATTACTTACAGCACATAGATAAATTATAACAGACACAGATATACATAAAAAGCGAGATAAGAGAAATAATTAAAATAAAATACATAAAAGCCGAATACAATTTTTCCTTTTGTGCGTGTGCCATAACAATAGAAAATGGTCACAACTCAGTTTGTTGCTTCGCCCTCAAAAGAGCAAAACACTGATATTCTGCTGTGACTAAAGGAAATAGGGTAACATGATGATGATTTTGTCCTTGATTAATGATTGCAAATAATTTGGAAGTTGCAATAGACAGACGCCAAATAATTTTGTCGTATCCATAATCGGATAAGTTCGGGTAAATATAAATAAGTGTATAGCTATGCAGATGTTACCTTCAAGGCTTTGTTAGCTGCGAGACACGCGCAGCACATAAATTAAGGTATCGGTGGAGGGGGGGGGGGGGTGTTACGAGTCGTGGAAGGGGAGATTGGAACTAACTTTATAACCGCAAAGTTATTTAGTGCGAACTGTTTACGATTTACTCTGAACGTAGTTGATTTTCAAAGTTTTGTAATATATAGTTGCCACGTAAAGTGTTGCCAACATCCGGCACGTGTCGGAAAGATTGTCATTTAAATTAATTTTAAAATGTTGGCAGTGGGATGTCGGGTTACAACTTAGATTATAAGGTATATAAATGCATATAGTAACAGAGAGAAAACATAAAAAAACATATATATTAAAGTGAAATAGACAGGTAAAATATTCACCTACAGAATATAAGCTCGAAGCGGATTTGGCGGTAGTAGCGATAGAATTTATTTTAAATGAATGGAGTTGGTTAGAATTAAGTGTGCAGCGCCTGAATATAATTTAAAATTTAAAAATATTAACTACAAATTTGCACAATTTTTACGTCATTACGCTTTAAACATTTATATAGTATTATAAAACTATCAGAAATACTTTATACAAGAATTGGTAGAAGAAACAAATACATAATCTTTATTGTTTCCTCCAAATGATTACAATAGTTAACTTTTTATGGATACAAACAATTTTTTTATGGATAAAAACAAGAAATAATTTCAATGAAAAAACAATGAGTGACCTTATCGCTAAAAGCTATTTCTTCCAGGCAACCTTTGGATGGAGAGGAATAATTATAAACTATTTGATCGGAGGCACTATGAAAGTTCTATAAAAATATCTAATTTAAATCGAATAAAGTTTTGACGGTCCGCGAATTGCAGTAAATATCATAAGACCAGAGGGAGACTTTGTACAAAAGTCGTTTGCTTGGGTACCTCTGTCTCATTCGTGTTTCAACCGTAAAGCGGTTGTGTTTGCATGGCTGTGTTTCGGTTTGAAGGATGGGATATGGCGTGAATTTACAGGGTACAGAGGAATAACACCTGAGTCCTTAGGAATGGCAACGCATAGGGAGTATCATGGGCGAAACAGTATACTCTGTTATGTCCATGGTACTGCTCATGTCTTTAGGCGACGGTGACCACTTTCCATCAGGTGGGCCGTCAGCTTGTTTGCCATTCTAAGTTGTATAAGAGAATAAGACATACGTGAATTGCTGCCAATTTTACAACTCCAATTCCAAATTTTAGATCTATCACATGCACATACATTTACAAAATGCGCACAATAATTTTACCTTTTTCTTGTCTTGTTTTTATGATAGCATTGCCTGTATATTAGTACGTACTACGTTATAATGCGTCGATGCATTGGATGGACATTAGGGTGAGCAGTGGTTAGGGAGGTAAAAGGATCATCATCATGATATCAGCTTTTAACTGTCCACTGCTGAACATAAGCCTCCCCAGGGGGCCATTGTCAGTAGTTGCCCCGCTCAGCAGGCGGATTGGCAATCGCAGTTAGGCTTTAGAGATATTTGAAGAGGGACGCTGCTAACCATCGCTTGCCCTCCCTTAGTCGCCTCTTACGACACCCACGAGAAAGGAAGGGGTGGTCTATTCTATGCCGGGACCACGCGGCGATTTAAGAAACTGTAAGTGAGCAATTTATACTTAATAAATAAATTAATTAATTAAGTAGTCAATCAATAATGAATATAATTTATTCGACCATAGACCGACTAAGTTAAGTTCCACGCGGTCGCGATCACTGATAACGGTTAGTTAAGTACGTTTGTTAACAAACCAACTTGTGAGTTAGAAGGACAAACACAATAGCTTAATGTAAACAATGAGTTCTCAAAGTGCGCTTTGCACAAAGCTGGTAAATGGGCGGCAAAACTTTAGGGTTAATTCGAGTCGATGCACAGGTCGGTAGTTTCTAAATCTCATTAATATAACGAATGTTTGAAGGGTGGGATATGACAGTGAATTTACTGGGTACAGAGGAATAACACCTGAGTCCTCAGGAATGGCAACGTATGGGAGGTATCATGGGCGAAACAGTATACTCTGTTATGTCCACGGTACTGCTCATGTCTATAGGCGACGGTTACCACTTTCCATCAGGCGGGCCGTCAATTGGTTTGCCATTCTAAGTTGTATAAAAAAAATGATGACGGAAAAAATGCGACCTTTAACCCTTGACCTTTAACCCTTCCTCGCAATATTTCATTTGAATCACCACATTGCATGCAAACTAATGAATAATTTATTACAATACACTGTTGCTACATTTCGGTACAGTGTTATTCTGCAACTGTATTACCATTTGCATGTGCAACTAATTGCATTTATATAGATTGTTTCATTTTATCTTCTAATACAGTTAGTTGTTAGTTAGTTAGTAATATTTATGTATTAATTTATTTATGTATTATTTTATGTATGTATATATTTATTTATTTATTTAATATATTTTGTGTTTGTTTATATTAGTCTAATTATATGTTTATGATTAAGTATTACGTTTTATATTCCTTCAAGTCAATAATGCACCGCCTACTTATTTCTCTGTTTGCACAATGGTTGACTGGTAGAGAACACCGTCCGGTCCGGCGACTTCGTCCGTATAATTGTATAATTGGGATATATATATATATATATATATATATATATATATATATATATATATATATATATATATATATATATATATATATATATATATATATATATATATATATATATATATATTTATTGGTTCAGTTGTAAATGCATCAGGAAGTTACAAACAATTAAATTTACTTCGATATTAATATAAGGATTTTCTAAAGAACATATTAAATTATTTTTTAAAATTATAAAAGATAAAACGAGAGAATTTCCATTTGATCTCTAGTGTGACACTCTCTAGTGTGGCCACCACAAATAACCAATGGCTAACTGATACAGCTGGGGGGAAAGGGATTGTTGGCAATGGAGTTTGATAGCCCCATTGCCAGCAATATGCCCTATTAGGTTGACCTCCACGTGGTTCCCCCTGGAAACCATCGTGAACAATTCTTGTTGATTCGTCACGATGGACTAGCTGACCTGCTTCATCTTCACCTATCATCCTTCACTGGTGCCACGCCGGTGTATACCGATAGCGCCTGTGGGGTTACCATTCCATTATCACCCATTAAAATAAAAACTGATACGGCTTGCTACAAGACATATGTAGATATATTTATATTATAATAAAAAATAACGTAAGTACTCACTGTGCCTCGTGTTCAGTCAACAGCTCTTCAAAGTGCAGCCGCAAGGTGTGAGCTGGCGGTGCTCTCAGCTCTGTCACGCAGTCTACGTCGTCGGGGTAAGGCCGGGGAAAGCCGGGGCTGGAGACTATAGCGTGCGGGTGCGAGTGAGACAGCAGTATCGTCTCGTTACACTGTATCTTCGACGCGATGTATGGATCTGAAACAACAATTTAACTAGATTAATTTGTAGATAGTAAACTTTATTTTGGAACAGGCTACCAAATCAACTTATAAATTTACACACTTTAACAACTTTGACGCTGATACTTAAACTAAATTTAACTAAACATCTACTACTAATCCTGTTTTTTTTTTTTTTTAATCGGTGATAATAGTATGGTAATCCCATTTGTTCTATCGGTATACACTGGCGGGGCACCAGTGATAGATGACTGATGAGAATGAAAGCAGGTCAGTTAGTCCATCCTGACGAATTTAGCTAGAATTAGCCACGATGGTTTCCAGGGGGAATGACGTGAAGGTCGACCTGACAGGGTATATTGCTAGTAATGGGGCTACTTGACCCCATTACTAACAATCCCTTTCCCCCCAAAAAATACTAATCCTATGTGTTTATCATCATTATATCAGCCGTTAATTGGCCACTGCTGAACATAGGCCTCCCCCATGAGGGGAAGGAGGTCCTCGCTTAGAATGGGCCACTTTTTCTATTCCCGTGTAAGTTCAACCGGGTTCAAACCGGTTTGGACAATTCTTTTCTATCCCATGGAAATTTTATTAAAATCGGTTCAGAAGTTTAATTTTTTTTATCAAAATAATTGATTTTTTTAAATTTAAAATTTTTTTTTTCGCAGACTCAATCATTAATTATTAAATAATCAAATAAAAATAATAGAAAATTATTAATTTATATTTAAAATTGACAAATAACTACAACTTGACACAATTTTGTAAGTTTTAAATTAAAATAAAAATTAAGGTTCTTAGAGTAAGAAAAAACTGTACCATGTGAATAACAAAAGAGAAGGAGACTTGTCGAAAATCGTGGTGAATAACAAAAGTTCTACAGATCAACGAGATGAGACGACAATAGTGTTTGCTTACACAGCGCTGTGACTGCGTTCACCATTACAAGGCCGCTAATTTTCATCAAAACCCAGTTTATATTCATGTGGCGACCTCTGTCTGCAGTATCGAGCAGTAATTTACTGCCCATCCTTTTTTATTGCGTGCAGTTAGACAGTGCTGCCACAGTCGTGGGTAATGTAGCGATCCTTTTAACTGTGTTTGTGAACCGTTTGAGAATGATACGTTATAAACAGGATTTACGTTATTTGTATTGGTTATAGCATCGTTGGAGGACATATAAAAATATATTTATTGTTGACAAAATATATATTTTAATAGATATACCGCGGTGGCGTAGTTGTAGGTAGGTAAATGACGTTCTAGATTCGAATCTCGTATGTATTCATTCAAATTGTATACGGTACAATTAGTTTTATTTAAAAATATGTTTATATTTTAGTAAATTAATTGTAATTTTTTTTATACAACTTGCAAACAAGCTGACAGCCCATCTGATGGAAAGTGGTAACTGTTGCCTATAGACATGAGCAGTACCATGGATATAACGGAGTATACTGTTTCGCCCACGATACCCCCCATGCGTTGCCATTCCTGAGGACTCAGGTGTTATTCATCTGTACCCAGTAAATTCACGCCATATCCCACCCTTCAAACCGAAACACAGCCATGCAAACACAACTGCTTCACGGTTGAAACACGAATGGGGCAGAGGTACCCAAGCAATCGAATTTTGTACAAAGTCTCCCTTATGTTGCGGAAGTTCATGTTACTGGTTATTATTTTATTATTATTATTATTATTTCAACCGTTAACTATCGACTGCTAAACATAAGCTTTCCCTACAAGGGGAGTCTTGCCAGTAGTTGTCACGTTTGGCAGGCGGGTTGGCAACCGCAGTTAGGCTTTTAGAGGTGTTTTAAGAATAACTCTGCTGCCCATCTCTCACTCTCCCTTAGTTTTTTTTTTATGGGTGAATATGGTATGGTAACCCCCCTTCGCTAACGGGATACGCTGGCAGAGCACCGGTGAAGGGTGATAGATGAGAATGAAAACAGGCCAGTTAGCCCATCATGATGAATTCATCAGGAATTAACCATGATGGTTTCCAGGGAGAACCGCGAGGAGGTCGACCTGGTTGGGTATATTGCTAGCAATAGGATTCTCAGTCTCCATTACTAACAATCACTTTCCCCCCACTCTCCCTTAGTTGACTCTTACGACACTCAAGGGGAAAAATGGGTGGCCTATTCCATGTTCTATTCTATTTTTTTTTCATGTGAACCTAATATCTCTCATACTCTCACGAATTCCAAAAATAGGTATCACGTGTAAATCTTTTTGTAACAAAAATAACTTTAAAACTTTTCCGAAGGGATTCAACAATTTAATTAAGTTCGAAATTGGAACTAGACAAAGTTCTGAACGACTTTGTTTGCCTCAACTTTTTTATGTGAGAAGGGTAATCAGATTTCGATTCGCTGCCAAGATTCCCCTGAACTTTTAGTATACGACTTCAACTGATAGGATGAGGAGGCCTGTAACAAACTACGTTTCCAGGTAATCACTTGGTACCAATTTTGAATTTGGAATCTGCCAACAGAAGTTGGCACACGGGCAGCAATCGGGAAGCTGTATGCGTTGCCAACTGTACTAAACGAATTTATTTGTGTACCCTATCCGTTTAAAAGAACCTTAACTGTTTTAACACATAAAATGAATTGAGGCTTTAGTCAACGTCATTCATTACGTTTATTTGATTGTTTTCATCCGACTTCAAAAAACGAGGTTGTCATTTCGGTTGTATTTTTTTTATTACCTCAGAACTTTGTAATTTGTAAACAGAGTTAGATTCTTTTTTGGTTTGTAAGGATATACTTTGAGATTAATCCCATCGATTTCATCAAAATAAATTCAGTAGACTAGTAGTAGTTTTTACATCAAAATAACTACCTTTTATTTGTTTTTTGTGTAACCAAGTTATAGTTAAATTATATTATGATAAGTTTAGAACATGGAAACATTGCTCAAATAATAAATAATAATACACAAAGAAGTGATAGTGTAACCTATATATTTGTAACATTAACAAGTAGAGGAAAGTATGTCAGACGAGTACCACAAAGTGCAGGATGTTGTCCTCCTTTCCCTTCATGATGAACTTTTATATGAGAATCTATGCATATATTACATATTTTATTACATTTATACATACTAGGTACATTTTCTGTAAATTTTATAGTATAAAATAAAAAGTTACCTACAGATAATGATATTTCGGCAATGATATTATTCTATAATTGATTGAGTTGATATTTCTAGACGGTTGCATAGATTCATTTATTAGTTTCGTCGATATAAGTGCAGTGCCGCCTCTTAAATAACGTAGTAATTACTTTCTCTGTGTTGCTAGATAATAGGAAATGTAAAGTAACCATTTTTTTTTTAATATTGTAAGTACCTATTTACAAAATTGTAAGCACCATTATTAAATAGAATGTTTTTAATATTGTTCTACGTTCATAGTTAGATATTCAATTCTAAATAATGTTTACAGAATAGCTAGTCTCTTAATAATAATAAATATAATACCTTAGTATAAAACGCATTAAGCTTGAAAAAATATATTGTGCTTAAAGAGTGTTTTAAAATTTCATATCAATGGTAATAAATTCGAAAGTTTATCGTGGAAACATAAACAACACTTCTGCGAAAACACGCCATGAAAGGCGAGCGAGTTTATGCTTTTTTTTTTATAGTTCAATATTATATTTTATGTCGAAAATACTAGTTTCTGTCGGTGATATTGTTTAGTACTCATTTTTCTGATGTAAGTGAAACGATTTTCTTGCCGAGGCTTTTCTAAGAGACTACAGCGTGGTCTTTCAAAAAGGGCATATTGAGGTTTCTTAAGGGTTGGCAACGCGCGTGTGGCAACCCTAGTGTTACAGGCGTCCATTGGCTACGGTAATCCCGTTTACCATCCCATGGGCCGTATACTTGTTTGCCACTTTTAGGCATTAAAGATGCTTTAATAGAGGGACGCCGCGGCCCATCCTTTGCCTTCCTTTAGCCGCCTTTTACGATACTCACGGGAAAGGAAGGGGTGGCCTATCCTATGCCGGGACCACACGGCGACACATTTTGTTTGTGTACATATTTATAATCTGTATCATTCTTTGAAGGGTATAGTAAAGTTTTTAATCATTAATTTATTCAAAATGGCGGTATACAATGTAGTCGATATCTTTTGGGCAACATCGTGTTCCCGCGGGCGATAAAAGCACCCGACTTTAGTTTTATTGCTGTTCGAAGACGAAGTTCCCCGATAAAACTGGGCAAGTGGTGAATTACATTCACAGTTCGGTGGGCCCGTACAGTTTACTCGGTTTTATTAACCAGGTACTGTGTAGTCGACCCTCGTCACTTCACGTGACAAGGGTTGGCAGTGCGTTCTTGTCGATGTTGCAGTTGCAAGTGTTTATGTACATCGGGCGGGCCGTATGCTTGTTTGTTGCTCTCGTTGTATAAAAAAATAACGATTTATTTGCACTTAATGTTGTGCAGAGGAAAGATTTGAATGTTTAAACCGTCTTTCAAAAAAACGTTAACGCTCACTTTTTTATTTTTATCCGAGCAGTAAGTGCTTTATATTATTCCCAAATTCGTGTATAATATAGTATATGTTATATATGTGTAAGTATATTTGTTATTCATATATATTTATTCGTTTATATATGTAATTTTAGTATGTACGTATATCAATAATTAGTAGTACCGCATTCGAGTATTCTGCCACTTCCCTATGGTTGACTGGGAGAGAATGCATTTAGCATTAAGTCCGCCATGTACACATATTTGTACTAATGAATAAATAAATAAATAATATATATAAACATACATACATATACATATTTCTTCTATTATATATTATATAACATAGCTGTGTGCTATTTTTGAAAATTCTAATTACCCTTGCGATGCAGCATCGCTAGCACATCATAGTTTCTTTTATAAAAGCGACTTTTATTAGAAAAACATACTTATAAACGACAAGATGTTTCAAAAACATTTCACGGACACTGGATTGAAAACAGAAAATATTAACTCGGGATGCGGTATCGCGTGTCATAATTTATTTATAAAATTTTGCTCCGTTATAAGCAGTTTTGCTCCAAAAGAAACTTTACTTACATTATCACACCTTACTAGTGTTATAAAAGTGAAATATTGTAAAATTATTTAACATATGGGATATTTTATATATCGAAATGCGCGGGCAAAGCCGCGGAGAAGAGCTAGTTATAAATATGCGATTAGCACGAAATTACATTCTACTAGCTGTATCCCGTGGCTTTGCCCGCGTGAATGAGTTACTTTGTAAAGTATCTTAGGATGTAATCTACCCGTGTATCAAATTTCATTGAATTCCGTACAGAAGTTTTTGCGTGAAAGAGTAAACAAACAATCATACTTGTAAACTTTCTTATTTATTATATTAATAGAATAGAAACAATTATATTATTTTACAGTTGGCGACGTAGTCATGTTATGTTAGGTTATGTTATGTTATGTTATGTTATGTTATGTTATGTTATGTTATGTTATGTTATGTTATGTTATGTTATGTTATGTTATGTTATGTTATGTTATGTTATGTTATGTTATGTTATGTTATGTTATGTTATGTTATGTTATGTTATGTTATGTAATGTTATGTTATGTAAGGTATGTTATGTAAGTTAGTAACAAAATGTAAAATTAAAAATAAAATAAGCTGTTCTAACTTATATAAAAAAAAAGAATCGTGAAATTTACTTTCGGTAAACGTTTTAAAAGTATTCGTCCGATATTGATGACGTTATTTGGAAGCGAAACCCAAGAAAGGGTAAAAACCGATAAAAACTCTAGAGCTATGCAAACTTTTGTAACAATTATGTATTTATGGCAAAGATTTTCCTGTTTTTCAACTTTGTAAAGTACCTATCACAAAAAACTATACTGTTGTAAACGGGTAATAAATGCCCCTTATACCCAGGTGATAGAAAAATTGTTACAGCTGGCGTAAGGAGACTTTTTAACAAACCCATCTGTTTTCTCATCAGACTCCTAGACGAGCGGGAAAAGAATTTATTGATGAAATCGTTTCTGTCAGCTGCAGCGCTCACGTGAGAAAGGGCAAGATGGCGCATGTCGCTATCTCTTTCTCTCTCATAGACGTGGTAGCGTCAACGAACTTGATTTTTTTTAATGGATGAAAATGAAATGGTAACCCTGCCTGCGCTAGTGGTGTACGTTGACGGGGCACCAGTGAGGGATGGTAGGTGAAAATGAAAATGCAGGTCAGTTTTTTTATGGGTGAATATGGAATAATAACCCCGCTCGCGTTATCGGTATACATTGGCGGGGCACCAGTGGAAGATGATAGGTGAGAACGAATGTAGGTCAGTTGGGAGTGGGCAGTTCAGATGGGCCACATCATGATGAATTCAACTAAAATTAACTATAGTGGTAAAAAAAGTGTGTTTATTTGTGTTTGTTACCTGTTAACGCCTTTAAAGCTTCACCAATTACTATGAAATTTGATAAACACGTACTATATTTCCGTGTGGTCCCGGCATAGATTTTTTTTAATGGATTATAATGAAATGGTAACCCCACCGGCGCTTTCGGTATACATCGGCGGGGCACCAGCGAATTCAACAAGAATTGTTCACGATGGTTTCCAGGGGAACCACGTGGGGAACGACCTAATAGGGTATATTGCTAGCAATGGGTCTGTCAAACTTTATTGCTAACAATCCACTCCCCCCGGTTGTGTCCCCGGCATAGCTTCTTTTCTCGTGGGTATTTATTGTGCTAAATTCCAGGCGTATTCATCACGACGGGCTAACTGACTTGCCTGGGGGAAAGAAATTATTAGTAATAAGGTCTAATAGTCCTGAGAGGGTATAATTTACTTTCCGTATAGTGTCCACAGATGCTGTCAGAAAAATTATCTGTTCCATATCTACCAAAGCCATTGGCAGTGACAACTTAAGCCTCGATATGATTCTGCCGGTGTTGGATGAGATATTGCCCGTAATCACACACATTATAAACTACTCACTGAAATGCAATGTTTTCCCGACACAGTGGAAAAAGGCCTTTATTATTCCACTTCCCAAAACTCTGAATCCGACCAGCTTCTCCCAATTCCGTCCCATATCCATTCTCCCTATTCTCTCTAAGGTCCTTGAATCAGTAGTTCATCATCAATTACATCAGTATCTCACTGCCAATCACCTGTTATGCCCTTTCCAATCAGGTTTCCGTCCATCCCATAGCACTACTGGAGCACTACTTAATATTACTGAGGACATTCGGCGTGCCATGGATGACACTAATCTCACAGCTATTGTTCTTCTTGACTTTACTAACGCTTTTAACTCAGTAGATTTTGACATTTTGCTTGCCATGCTCCATGTAGTAAACGTATCCTCTCCTGCTATTGAATGGTTTTCTTCCTATCTTTTCGGTCGTCAGCAGTGTGTCAGAGCCAATGATGCTTCATCGGATTGGTCTCCACTCACTGCCGGTGTACCTCAAGGTGGCGTGCTGTCTCCTTTACTCTTTTCAATTTTTATAAACAATATTTCTCGGATCATTAATTCTCCCTACCATCTGTATGCGGATGATCTACAACTTTACAGACACTTTGCACTGTCCGAAGTGTCTGATGCCATTGCTGTCTTAAATACGGATTTATCTGCAATACAATCGTGGGCTAACACATTTGGTCTTCTCGTAAATCCTGCTAAATCACAAGCTATCATTATTGGCAGCAGCAGGATGCGATGCAGGTTGAATTGGACCGGGATACCGCCACTTTACTACGATGGAGTTCCAGTGGCATATAGCGAGAAGGTTAAGAACCTTGGTCTCATAATGGACGGCACTCTATCTTGGACATGTCATATAAATGAGCTCAGTAGACGCATGCACTTTACATTTCACTCTCTCAAGCGACTTCAATACTTTCTCCCAGTAAATACTAAAATCATGCTCGCACAATCTCTACTACTCCCAATACTTGACTATGCCGACGTCTGTTTTTTGGATGTGACTGAGGAGCTTCTAAACAAGCTGGAACGATTACAAAATCTGGCCATTAGGTTCATCTTTGGTCTTCGTAAATATGATCACGTTTCTGCCTTTCGCAACCAGTTAAAGTGGCTTCCTATCCGACTTCGACGTGATATGCACATCCTTTCTTTCCTTTATAACATACTTAATAACCCCAATTCTCCTTCGTACCTCCGCTCTCGATTTAAATTATTACCACCACCAATCCGTCCTAAACGCTCCTGTCAAGTTCAGTCCAGGATTCTCGACCTACCTTTGTGTAGAACACATTTTATGGGCAACTCTTTCTCGTATCGAGCTGCCCAATTATGGAACAAACTCCCTTCCCACATACAAGAGAGCCCTTCAATTACCTCTTTCAAGAAAAGGTTGAAGTTACATTTTCTTTCCTTTGAGTCATAATTTATTTATTTTTATAATTGAACTGTCAAACTTTGAAATCATTGAACTAAATTTCTATTCTAGGTAGTATATTCATTTATTTTAACATCCACTGTATAAGTAAGTAGATATTATATTTATTTATAGTATATGTATTTATGTAATATTTTATTATGTATCTTAATATTTTATTTAACTGTATATTTGTTTATGTATACTAAATATTAATAGTTGTAGCACTTCAGCTGCCCGCTAGCAACATGTTTTCTAACTGCATTGGGTTGACTGGAAGAGATCTCTGTCAGAGATAAGTCCACCCTTGCTCACAATATTTATAAATGCATTAACATTGTAATTTACAAGTGCAATAAAGAATATATAAAGAATATATATAATTGCTAGCAATTATACCCTCTCAGGTCGACCTCCACGCGGTTCCCCCTGGAAACCATCATGGTTTATTCTTGTCGAATTCATCATGGTGGGCCAACTGACCTGCATTTATTCTCACCTTTCATCTTCCACTCATGCCTCGTCGGTGTATACCGATAGCGCGGGCGGAGTTACCATTCAATTTTCATACATTAAAAAAAACCACGATGGTTTCCAAGGGGAACCGCGTGGAGGTCGACCTGATAGGGTATATTGATAGCAGTGAGGCTGTTAGAACCCTTTACTAACAACCTCTTTCCCTCCAATAAATGCACTTTCTCATTTATAATATTAGTAAGGATTAATAACATAGATAGATAGATACTCATTATTGTTTCCTCCAAAAGATTACAATAGTAAACTTATTATAAATACAAACAATTACAAGAAATGATCACAATGAGAAAACAATGGGCGACCTTATCGCTACGAGCGATCTCTTCCAGGCAACCTTTGGATGGAGAGGATTAATTATAAACAATTTGGTGGGAGGCACGATGAAAAATTTTGTTAGTTCTAAATATGGGAGATGTAATACATATAATAATATAAATATTATATATTTATTTATTTCTTATTTTTGAGGGAAGCATACAGTTGTTATAACTTAATAATTAACTATAAATGACAACAATAAGCTACTTAGAAGTTACCATATATAATTAACGAAAATTGAATTACTTTCAGTCTAGACGATTTCCAGAGGGAGACTTTGTACAAGTCGTTTGCTTGAGCACCTCTGTTCCATTCGTGTTTCTACCGTGAAGCAGTTGTGTTTGCAGGGCTGTGTTTCGGTTTGAGGGGTGGAATATGGCAGTGAATTTACTGGGTACAGAGGAATAACACCCGAGTCCTCAGGAATGGCAACGCATGGGGAGTATCATGGGCGAAACAGTATACTCTGTTATGTCCATGGTACTGCTCATGTCTATAGGCGACGGTTAGCACTTTTCATCAGGTGGGCCGTCAGCTTGTTTGCATTCTAAGTTGCATAAAAAAATTATTAAATTTGAAAATTATGTATGCACTTGTAAGCCTTTACACATTAATTAGTAATTTATTTTGTTTTGTTAAACAATTACCAATTGCCCCCATACAATTGTGTATGGTGCGTAAGGATTATTTAGTGGCGGCATTGTATAACGGAATTGTTTGCATAGGGGACCAAACAAACACATTTCTGTGTTTAGGAACATAACATTAGTAAGCAAAAGTTAAATAAACCTACGTTTATGTTGGCACTATAGTGCCGTAAGCAGGATATATTGTTTACTAGCTGTTTCCCACGGCTTTGCTTGCTTGAATCAGTATATAAAGTATCATTTATTTATTCATTAGTACATATATGGGTACATGGCGGATTTAATGCTAAAAGCATTCTCTCCCAGTCAACCATAGGAAAGTGGCAGAATACTCGATTTTTTTTACATAACTTAAAATGGCAAACAAGCTGACGACTCACCTGGTGGAAAGTGGTAATCGTCGCCTATAGACTTAAGCAATACCATGGACATAACAGAGTATTCTGTTTCGCCCATGATACCCAACCCATTCCCGAGGATTCAGGTGTTATTCCTCTGTACTCACTACTGTAAATTCACGCCATATCCCACCCTTCAAACCGAAACACGGTCATGCAAATACAACTGTTTTACGATTGAAACATGAATGGGACAGAGGTACCCGAGCAAACGACTTTTGTATAAAGTCTCCTTCTGGTAAATGGATGCGGTACTAGTAATTATTAATAACATACTAAAATTACATATATAAATGAATAAATAGCAAATATATTTACACATATATAAAATATATGATATAGGATATAATCTACTATCATCATCATCATCTGTCATTATCTGTCTACTGATGAACATAGGCCTCCCCCATAGACTGCCATAAGGAACGGTCCTGAGCCACCAGCATCCACTGACTCCTTGCAACGCATGCCAGGTCGTCACTCCATCTAGTGGGAGGACGTTCTAGATAGATAGATAGATAAACACTTTATTTGAGCCATTTATGACACACGTAAATTAACAAATGAGTTTATACAATCAGATTATTTACATTTTTTTTAATAAAAAACAAAAGATGAAATATGGAAATATGTTTTCACCAAGTGTGTCGCAATGACCCAAATAGGCTACAGCTCAGTGATAGTTTTGCTTAAAAGGAAAGCACTGATTTTCAGCTACAGCCCAAAGTTAGGCTACACGGACGCGTACAACAAACCCAGAGTGTAACCTGTGTAGCCAACTGCATTTGCTTGTACGGGATCGCAACTCAAGAAACTTCCTTCCCCATCGATTGTCGAGCTCAAAGAGAGCTATGTGATCAGCCCATTGCCACTTCATTTTGCTTATCCTTCGAGCTTTATAACCTATACGTGTATGAAATTTTGCATGAAAATATATTAAGTATCCATTAAAACTTATCATTCTTTTATAATTGTAATTGGTTTTACATGTAGCTGACAATCGGATAGAATTAAAATAGAAATTAAATCGATAGAGCAAGTCAATTTAGTTTCTTTTATTTACGGTTGATTAGTAGGTAACGCCACACCAAGAATATAGTGTTTTTAATAGATGATAATGGAATGGTAACCCCACCAGCGCTATCGGTATACACCGGCGGGGCACCAATGAAGGATGATAGGCAAGGCTGAAGTAGGTCAGTTAGCCCATCGTGACGAATTCAACAAGAATTGTTCACGATAGTTTCCAGGGGGAACCACGTAGAGGTCGACCTAATAAGGCATATTGCTAGCAATGGGGCTGTCAAACTCCATTGCTAACAATCCCTTTCCTCCCAGAATATAGTGTTAATATACTATTTTATTATTATTTTATGACTGTGTGGTCCCCGGCATAGAATAGGCCACCCCTTCCTAACATGTAAGTGTTGTAAGAAGTAACTAAGGGAGAGCGAGGGATGGGCAGCAGCGTCCCTATTCATCTCAAACATCTCTAAAGTCTGATTGCGGTTGCCAATCCGCCTGCCAAGCATAGCAACTACTGGCAAAACTTCCCAAGGCTGATATCATGGTGATGATACTATTTTATTTATTTATTAAATAAAGGAAAAATTGTTTATTGCACAATAAAATTTGTATAAATGGCGAGCAATGGCGGCAACGCGCGCGTAATACCTCTGGTATTGCAGGCGTTCATAGGCTACGGTAATCGCTTACCATCAGGTGGGCCGTATGCTTGTTTTCCACCTCAGTGGTATAAAAAAAAAGCTTAATGCCATATAGCATTCTCTGTCAACTAGATTTATTTTACACGGTTATTCTATTGGTTATCATTATCATATTAGCCGTTAGCTGTCCACTGCTGGACATAAGCCTCTCCATAACGAGGTTTTGCTAGTAGTTGCCACATTTGGCGGGCGGTTTAACAACCACAGTTAGGCTTTGGTGATGTTTTAAAAGGAATGCTGCTACCTATACGTCGCCCTCCCTTAGTCGCCTATTGCGGTATATAAAAATCGCGATTAAAAAACAGGGGTTGATCGTGAAAGCGTGAAAATTTGAATTTGTATATATTTTTCAATGCTAAATCGTAATAAAATAAAATTGTCAAAAAAAAAAATTTAGGGGTGGGTCACTTTTATCATTGAGGGGTATACAAAATAGACGTTGGCCGATTTTCAGACCTACCCGATATGCACACAAAATTTCATAAAAATCGGTAAAGCCGTTTCGGAGGAGTTTGGTAACAAACACCGCGACACGAGAATTGTTGAGGACAGCTCGTACATGTTCATTAGAAGTGACAGTGTCTCACCGTTCATATAGTTATGGGGTGGTAATAATACCTTGGATGATACTGGCCATCTGAACCAATTCCTGACTACACATACATTGATTCTTAACACTAACTATATAAAGTCCATTATCGTATACTACAGATACAAGGTAAGCTTGGTACAATGCACAGCGTGGAGTGCGTTCCGTTTTGTATGGGAAGTAGGTCAGAGGCGTCAAAGCAAACGCAGGATGAGCATCCAGTGTTAGGTGACCCGCGGCGGTCGCCGCCGTCGAAGCGAAAAGAGCATAAAACGGGACGTATAAAGAACTGCCGGAGGTCAATTTGTATTTGCCCGGGCACCGTTGTAGTGGTTTTTCAGAGCATGTTAGAAATAATGTTACAATGTTCTGACATTTGCGATATTAGATATTCCATTTCGGTATGAGTGAAAAAGGAAATATAATTTGTTATAGACATTTGGAAAACCCCCGATTCAAATGTAGTGACGTATTGTTTTCGACTTTGTAGTTTCCTACCTTACAATATAGTCGAGTAGTCTTGCCATAGAGTGCTCCATCCCTTCCTTTTCCGTGGATATCGTATAAGGCTACTAAGAGAATTTAATCGTCAAGGGATAGGCAGCAGTCTCCTTACATCAGCAAAGCCAAACGGTAGTTGTTAACCTGCCAAGCGTGACGACTACTGACAAAATACTCCTTTTAGGAAAGGCCTATGTTCAGCAGTGGACAGTTAAAGGGTGGTATGATATAATGATTTCAAAATTTATTTACTTATTTATTTATCAGAAACTAATGGCGTTACAGTTAATATTTACACACAAGTATTTAAAATATTAAGGCTAATAACAGGTTTCTTATTATTCTAAAAGTACAAAATTGGTTTGCGCAAAAAAGGAAAAGTACAATGCGGATATGTGATTACAAGACACTCAAGTACAAATGTTTACCAATGCATGTATGTTACAATATATTTAGTACTGCTATATTTATTTTATACATTTACAAATACAACAGAGTTTGTATGAATATACCAAAAATACAAATTTTCTATTATCAAATTTTTAATCTAATCCAAGTCCACAGTCTAACTGCGGTCGTCAACATGCCTGCCAAGCGTGGCAACTACTAAAAAAACCCCTCACGGAGAAGGCTTATGTTCAAAAGTGAACAGTTAATGGCTGATGTGATGAATGTAAAAAAGAAACCTCAAAAGGTAATATTTATGTCCCTTTTTCAGAAGTCAAATTTGAAAAGCAATACTGAGCTCTATACATACCTACAGGACAGATTACCAACACAATCAGCGACAACAACACGACAGGCGAACATGAAGACTACCGAGCCCAGCCGATCATAACCGAAGAGTTCCGAACGCTATCTTTCATATTGCGACTTCAATTGCGACAGAACTAGTTATTTTCATCTAAAAACTAAACTAATGATTCGATTTTGTTAATTTTTGTATCTGTAAGTATGTCCTTTCAGATAAAAGAATTTTCTCAATCCTTCTCCAGCACCACATTTCAAAGACTAAGTTTACTCAGGCAGCTCGAAATGTTGACGATCGGCGTCTTACTGTCCGACTCGACCCACTGAAACTGCGTAGAGATGTTGCATCTCTGTGCATCTTCTACCGAATTTATCATGGGAAGTGCTCTGAGGAATTATTCGGATTGATACCTGCTGCTGATTTTCACCATCGTACAACCCGCCATAAACTAAAATTTCATCCCAACCATCTGGACGAGTGGCGGTCCTCCACCGTGCGTTTTTCAAGGCACTTTCTTCCACGCACAACCACTCTTTGGAATCGACTTCCAGCAGCAGTATTTCCGAACCGATACGACAACATAACCTTCAAGAAAAGAGCATATTCCTTTTTAAAAGGCTGGCAGCACACCTGCAATGCCGTTGGTGTTGTGGGTGATCATGGGAGGCGGTAGTCACTTACCATCAGGTGAGCCGCATGCTCGTATGCCCCGTGTTGTAAAAAAGATTTTTCCAAATCGGTGTAGAACTAACTGAGTTATATGGTAGCAGATATAAAAAATTACGACCGAATTGAGAAGCTTCCTCTTAAAGAAATACTCTTAAAAGATTGATAAAAAAATACTTTATCTAGGGGAAGGTAGCCGTTTGCACTTTCATTACACTTCCTTGTAGTTTAATTAAAATCAGAGTCCTTTTGTTAGAAATGCGTAAAAAGACAACGTAACTTCCCTTTTATTGGGTTTTATTGAAATTCAATTTGGGGATTTCTAGGCTACAATCAAGCATTCCAGTGTTTAGATCAATCGCATCTAGATAGGGTCTCCCTAAAAACACTACGACAAAACGGCATAACTTTTTCAAACACTTCCCTTTTAATGTATTCAATATTTTTTTTAGTATTTTAAAGTTAATTATAATACTTTTTTATACTACTATGTTGGAAAACAAGCATATGACCCGTCTGATGGTAAACAGAGTTATCGTAACCTATGAACATCTGTAACACCAGAGATGTAATGCACGCGTTGCCGACCCTTAAAAACCCTCAATGTAACTTTTTTAAAGAATCCCATACTGTAGGATCTAGGGAAAGCCTCGGCAGGAAGATCAATCCATAACCTGATTGTTCGTGGGAGGAAGCTCCTTTGAAACCGCACTGTGCATGACCATTCTGGTTCTAAAGTGTGAGGATGGATTCCCTGTTGACGGCGAGCGGTACAATGGTGAAAGTTTTTTTTTAATACAACTTAGAATGGCAAACAAGCTGACGGCCCACCTGATGGAAAGTGGTAACTGTCGCCTATAGATATGAGCAGTACCGTGGACATAACAGAGTATACTGTTTCGTCCATGATACCCCCCATGCGTTGCTATTCCTGAGGACTCGGGTGTTATTCATCTGTACCCTGTAAATTCACGCCATATCCCACCCTTCAAACCGAAACACAGCCATGCAAACAACTGCTTCACGGTAGAAACACGAATGGAACAGAGGTACCCAAGCAATCGACTTTTGTACAAAGTCTCCCTCTGGTAAAAGGTGACTGTAAGCCTCATATTGAAGAGTTCTTCAGAACAATCTGTTTTACGGACAGTAGAAGATGTAAAGAAAGGCAAATTAAATTAAATTTCGCTTTAAATTAAGGGGAACGATAGCGCTTTTTAACCTGTTACCTTGTTAATTTTTGAAATGGTGACTTTTATTACACGAACTGTCATTTTATTTTTATATACAATTGTGTGGAGGAAAAAATATAAAAGTGGACAGAAACTGTAACAGATTGGTACCCTTGAATAGGTCAATGAAGACAGGGAAGACCATTGACACAATGAGTTACAGATATATAAAAGTAGTAGCGGGTGTACTTTGGACAAGGATAGCCAAAGATAAAATAGAATGGAAGACTCTGGAGGAGGCCTTTGTTTTCGGACAAGAAAGTGAGAAAATTACTGATTAAATATTAATTCTATTGTATTGTTTATTACGTTATTTAATTATATTATTACTAGTTGACTCAACAAATATTGTTTTGCTGTCTACCACCATCTAACGGGTCCATTTTTTCTTATGGATATCATATCTCTCAAGTTGAAGCAATTAGGACATATTTACAAAATTTTATTAAAATCCCTTGAATAGTTTTTAGTTTTATTTATTTATTTTTTATGCAACTTAGAATGGCAAACAAGCCGAAGGTCCACCTAATGGAAAGAGGTAACCGTACTGACATAAGAAAGTGTTTCACCCATGATACCCCCCTTGCGTTGTCATTCCTGAGGAATCAGGTGTTATTCCTCTGTACCCTGTAAATTCACTGCCGTATTCCACCCTTTAAGCCGAAATACAGCAATGCAAACACAATTGCTTTGCGGTAGAAACACGAATAGGTCAGAGGTGGCCAAGCAACTTTTGTACAAAGTCTCTCTCTGGTAGTTTTAGAGATTGATGTGAACAAACGATTTTTACATATTAAGTAATCAAGCGTATGCTGTTAGAACAAAATTATAATGATAAACAACCAAACAGGCTTGACTCAAACTGAAATATACGTAACTGACTTTTTTTTTAATGGGTGAGAATGGTATGGTAACCCCACCTGCGCTAACGGGATACGCTGGCGGAGCACCAGTGAAGGGTGATAGATAAGAATGAAAACAGGCCAGTTAGCCCATCATGATGAATTCATTAGGAATTAACCATGATAGTTTCCTGGGAGAAGCGCGAGGAGGTCGACCTGGTTGGGTATATTGCTAGCAATGGGATTCTCAGTCTCCATTACTAACAATCCCTTTTCCCAATACGTAACTGACTGCTTTTAAAACCTTTTAAAGATTGCAAACTAATTAATTCAGCTCACCCTGGTTTACGCGCATCGTATTTTCTGGTTTATGTTGACTTCCGGTGATTAAGTTACGGATCATTGGGGCGTATTCGCTTAGTGACAAGGGTGACAAATTAATGGGGTGAACCATCAGGCTGGCTCTAAAAATAGGTTAGTAAAACCACGGGACAAATTGGACTCGATTTTTGGGTTGCCAATTTCCTGAATGTATTTATAATTTTAATTAAAAAAATTAGATAATGTAATGATTTTGTTGGTACGGTTTTGCGAGAGTCTATTTGACTTTAATTTTTTTAAATTTGTCTTTTTAAGCAGACTACGACCATAAATCATTCTGCCTTGTATTTAGTAAAATTTCTCTTCGAATAGTTTGTAGAAATGTTCCTTGAAAACAATGCCGTTAGAAAATCTATTTGCCTGTAATATTAAACTGAAATGTACCTTCATACACTCTATAAGCCACGTTTGCTGTGTGGTCTCGGTACAGAATGGACTATCTCTTTGTTTCCATTGGTGTTGTAAGAGGCGACTAAGACGACTAAGAGGACTAATGGTTGAGGGATCAGTAGCAGCATCTCTTTTAAAATATCACCAAAGGTTAATTGCGGTTGCCAACCCGCCTACAAAACTTGGCAACTAGTAACAACTCCCCCCTCCTCCTTTATGCTTATATCTAGGTTCTATATTTAGAAAAGGCCTAGTTCAGCAATGAACAGTTAACGGTCGATATGACGATGACATCCCCACAAGAGATCAAATTTTCAACACTCAGTATTTCAAGCACGTTTTTTATATTCGACGCTACATCTAAATGTATATGATCTATGAGACAAAGAGACCAGCCAACACTTCGCGTTCACTCTCATTTCAAACTCGCCAATATTATCACACAATGAAACTAAGACGACTGCCCTTAAACCCAGTGCTCTCTGTGAAACGAGACAATAACGTTAAAAACATGAAAGCCCTCACATAAGCGGCAGTTAAAGACCGCAGCGTCGTGTTAACTTGTCGCTCGTGACTTGCAAGACTTGCAAGTTATAAAGTTGCAAGTTGCAAGTAGACAACGTTGTCGCGGCAATCGTTAAACGGCTATGTACGTGACCTGCAATCTAGTTTAGGTCAGTTTACACAAGAAGCTTGTGTTGCGCTCGCCTCGTTGTTGTGGTTATTTGAAGGTACTCTAGTGGTTTGCACTTAGTAATCTATTATTGAATTTGACGGTAAAATGTATTTAGAAACTTATAAAGTTAAGTTTAGAAACTTATAAAGCTAGTATCAAATTTTAAGACTGGGTCTTAAAACTAAGTCTCTCACAGTCTTTACCAGAGGGAGACTGTAGAAAAATCGATTGCTTGGGTACCTCTTTCTCATTCGTGTTTCAACCGTGAAGCAGTTGTGTTTGCATGGCTGTGTTTCGGTTTGAAGGGTGGGATATGGCGTGAATTTACTGGGTACAGAGGAATAACACCCCGAGTTCTCAGGAACGGCAATGTATGGGGGGTAACATGGTATAAAAAAAATACACAAAAAGCGAGAAAAAATAAATACATATACAAAAATAGATACATAAAAGAGGAAACATATTTTTCCCCTTCGTGCGTGTGTCATATTAACACAAAATGGTCACAACTCAGTTTATTGCTTCGCCCCCAAAAGAGCAAAGCACTGATATTCTGTTGTGGCCAAAGGGAATAGGGTAACGATAAAATAATATCAGTAATTTATACATTTTTTTTATTATTATACAACTTAGAATGGTAAGCTTAGTGGCGATCAATCTAATGGGAGGTGGTATTTTTTTTATGGGTGAAAATTGAATGGTAACCCCGCCTGCGCTAACGGGATACACTGGCGGAGCACCAGTGAAGGGTGATAGATGAGAATGAAAACAGGCCAGTTAGCCCATCCTGACGAATTTAATTAGAATAAGCCACGATGGTTTCCAGGGGGAACCGCGTGAAGGTCGACCTGACATAGTTCAGTTCCACCTACACAGACTTATCAGTTCCATTACTAGCAATATACCCATATTGCTAGCAACGGAACTGATAGCTCGCATTACTGACAATCCTTTCCCCCCGGAGGTGGTATGTTGTACCAACATTTTGTGGCTTGATATTGGAAGGTACTATCAAGTAATTGGAATATCCATGGTACTGTTCATGTCTATAGGTTACGGTTACCACTATTCATCAGCTGTACTGCTCAGTTTGCTCCCACTTATCAGGCTATTTCTCTGCTCAATTCTCGGATTGTTCAGCAGCCAGATATTGATATATTTAATGACAAAATAGATATATTTTTACAATGTTGTACAAAATTTGTAAGTTTGTAAAATAAAGCTATGGCTCACTACACGTTTTGGGAGACTAAGTGTGGTGAGTAATTAATAAATAAATAAATAAATCTGATGGGCAATCAAATTGTTTGCCATTTTAAATATCACAGAGCAAAAAATCATGTACTCACCTTCAACACTAGGACGCTCGCAAACGAAGTAGTTGTGCTCCCTGCAGCCTCTATCGTTCCACATGAAAGTTGGCTCGGCGGGGGGCGGCCTAGGAGGGAACTCTCGGCGGGCCTCCACGCAGTCCTGTCCAGAGGTGCCGTCATCGTTCGGTTGGCTACTGTGTTTTTGCCATCCAGGAAACCAGTCTGTGGACAATGTAATTGTTACGTTAGTTCAAGAGTACTATATTCTTTCAGACAGAAATTTAAAGAAAATTTTTAATTTAGTAAAACATCCGTTATTTAGCAGTTAAACATTTTCCATAATACAATAGATAGATACTTTTTATTGTTTCCTTCACAAGATTACGAGAGAGATCCCGGTATGGAATAGGCTATCCCTTCCTTTCCCATGGGTGTCGTGAGAGGCGACAAAGGGAAGGCGAGGGGCGGGCAGCAGCGTCTCTCTTAAAACATCTCTAGTGCTTAACAGTGATTGCCAATTCGTTTACCGAGTGTGGCAATTACTAGCAAAACCCCCAAGGGGGAGGGTTATGTTCAGCTGTGGACAGTTAAAGGCTGATGTTATGGCAACCATATCTGTATTTATAAATTAAAATCGATTTTTTATGGGTATGTACGCTGGCAGAGTACCAGTGAGTGATGATATAGGTGACGATAAAAGCAGGTTGGTTGGCCCATTGTGACGATTTTAATGAGAATTAACCATGATGGTTACCAGAGGGAACCGCGTGGAGGTCGGCCAGATAGAGTTGATTACTAACAACGGCGATTTTAAACCCTTTTGACCAATAAAAATCAAATTCCTACAATGCTTTTACGGAGCCTCACAAACCACATTTCGAGCAATTAAATTATTATTTATTATTATAATGAAGCACACTATTGAAATGAATGGAGATATCCAACTGGTATAGCGATTTCCCGTGTGGTCCCGGCATAGAATAGGCCACCCCCATGCTTTCCCGTGGGTGTCGTAAGAGGTGACTAAGGAAGGTCGTGGGATAGGCAGCAGCGTCCCTTTTAAAACATTTCCAAAGTCTAGCTGCGGTTGCTGATCCGCCTGCTAAGTGTGGCAACTACTGGTAAAACCGTTCTTGGGGAGGCTTATGTTCAGCAGTGGACAGTTTAAGGCTGATATCATGATGATGATGATAGGGGATATCGAAATGGCTGATGACTTTTTTATCGCCATGAATTTTCAGAGGAAACAAAATATATAGATGTCAAAGCGGTACAGATATCACTCATGCCTACTAGGCTACCATGTATTATGAGGAATCAATCAATAGATATGTGGAGGAACAGTCCAGAACATTTAGATTCGAGTCAATACAGATGTACTTTTTCTAAATTCTAAACACTCAGATTATGGAATTAGCTCTCTGTCGAGGTTTTCCCAAGAGACTACAGCATGGGGTTCTTCAAAAAGGGGGTAAAGAGGTTTTTATGAGGGTCGGTAACGCGCGTATCAAATAACAAATTAAATAACTTTAGAGTAACAGATTTATATAGTAATTTAATTACGTAATTGTAACTTTACATGGTATATGTATATAATATAGCAATATAAAGGTTGTAAGCTACTTAGTGATAAATAGAAATGAAGCACAAGTACTTACAGTTAATTTAATTTAGATATCATTTTATTAACTAATATATTTACTTATTTTGCTTTGTGTTTAATATATAACAAATAATATAACATAAATACCCAACTTCTGTTAATCCATTCACACTTATTTAAATATAGCTTCTTTAGGACTTCCATCAACAATAATTGTGATATATTTTATATAATGACCACGTGGTTCACTATACTTGACTCTTGATACAGCAGGGAGCTCCGCTCTGTTCAACGGTTTGACAAGAAGTGTCTCCCCACCCGAATGACAATATTTTATATCCACACGGCCGAATTCGAGTGAACAAGTCAGTGAGACCACGTGTTCTTACAATTTCATTACTTTTTATTCAAGTATCATGATAATAAATAATTATAAAATCAATTAAAATATAAATTAGTGTTCTATATACATTACAAGAATAATTTATTACCAAATTTGGTATAATAACAATTTCAATATTTTATTATATTTAAAGTAGTCTGATTTTTATTAATAAATGTAGGTACACATTTTAACACAAGATGTTTAAGAAAATTAATATAATTGAAAATAAATATCGAATACGCACGTAATACCTCTGGTATTGCAAGCGTTCATAGGCTACGGTAATCGTTTACCACCAAGTGGGCCGTAAGTTTGTTTACCACCTCAGTGGTATAAAAAAAAAAATAAAAAAATGACTTGACCGGAAATCAAACCCGGGACCTCATTCACGCAAAGCAATGTGCTCACCACGGACGCACTCACGGATATCGTCAAAATAACGCACAAAGAATATCGGTATATGATAATACAAGAAATAAATATAAATAAAAAATATTCGAAAAACATCGCCATCTTTTGGCGACAGCCGAAAAACAATAACATACTATTCGGAACTAAAAATGATTTTCGATCACTGACTTATAAGAACGAAGATGGAGAAAAAAATCCAAATGATAACATGCCACCCTGAGATCTTTGCTTTCCAATTTTAATTATAAGTCCGCAATTAATTCCCGCGAGGCCGACGTAATTTTCAGAACAAATATCCCTTAATGAAACTCATCTTCTCAGGGTTCTTAATTTATTTCTTTCGCCCAGTACCGGCGGTGGAAAAGACGTGCAATATGGAATTTAAAAAAGTATTTTTTTTTATACAACTTAGAATGGCAAACAAGCTGACGGCGCACCTGATGGAAAGCGCTAACCGTTGCCTACAGACATGAGCAGTACATAACACAGTAGACATAACAGAGTATACTGTTTCGCCCATGATACCCCCCATGTGTTGCCATTCCTGAGGACTCAGGTGTTATTCCTCTGTACCCTGTAAATCCACACCATATCCCATCCTTCAAACCGAAATACAGCCATGCAAACACAACTGCTTCACGGTTGGAACACGAATGGGACAGAGGTACCCAAGCAATCGACTTTTGTACAAATATATATATACCCTTTTTTACATCCAAAACTTGATAAATCATATATAAATATTTATAAATTTATTTTGTTATAACGAATGATTATAGTTAACGGTTTCAGTCTTCATTCTAAGTGCACCACTCGACAAGGAATTGTCTGAAATCGGTTTTTATTTTTCTTGTAAAGTTATTTTAACGCAATTACCATTTTGTTCAGCGGGCACGGCGAATCGATCTAGACTTGCAGACGTTTGTTTGAGTTTCGAACAAACAGGTGCTCTTTGTCTGAATACATTTTATTTTCATTTGTCGAACGCTGGCGGGGTTTTCAAATATTTGCAACTGTGAATGTATTCGATTCGGTTATTGGACGAATATGATTCTATATCTACCTACAATATTTTAGACAGGATATTTTAGATAGGTAATGAATTAATTTATTATGGTCATGTTTGACATTCAGTAAGACTATAAACAAATAATATTAAAGGCAAACAATATTAATCTATTCTCGATTTGACCACAGACTTTAACAATAAACAAAAGAGTATATTATGCGTGTGTGTGTGTTAAATATATGGTAGTCTGTGTAATGTTTTTTTTTTTATTGATTTAATGTATTTTTCTTTCCTCTATATAAATTATAAGTGTGTGAAATCTCATACTGCTCCGTCCGCGCAATTTTCACAAGGTATCGATATTGCCCATGCCTTATATTTATGTCAAAATATTAGTTTTAAGGCCACTCATGATTAAGAGTCCCGGATGCTTCTGAAACTTGTCGAATATTCTCGTCGAGAATGTGTAAGTCAATCCCGTTACAATTAAAATAAAATCTTAAATTTCATGGCAGCAAGTGAAAGCAAGAGCAATTTTATTCTGTCATCTATACTAATGTTTTAAAAAGGATTTTTTTGTTAATTGTTCGTTTATTTGTAATGAACAAACGCAATGTATTTTATTCGTATTTACTAGGGAGACTTTGTACAAAAGTCGTTTGCTTGGGTACCTGTGGCCCATTCGTGTTTCAACCGTAAAGCAGTTGTGTTTGCATGTACGGAGGAATAACACCCGAGTCCTCAGGAATGGCAACGCATGGGGGGCATCATGGGCGAAACAGTATACTCTGTTATGTCCATGGTACTGCTCATATCTATAGGCGACGGTTACCACTTTCCATCAGGTGGGCCGTCAGCTTGTTTGCCATTCTAAGTTGTATAAAAAAAAAGTCTTTGAAGTTAAACTTTTTCCCCAAAGAAATATAATTTTGAAATATGATATTACAAGAAATATTTCAGATTATTCTTATGAAGAAATGTCACAAATTTCAAAACAGCCCCTAATAAGTATTCCACGTTTTAAATGTAACATGATTTCGTTAAAAAAAAAAACACATTTCCACTTAATATATTTTCGGCACGAACACTGAAGGAATCGTTTCAATTCCACCGTTGTCACTTTGTTCCCCTTATTTGGTTGTCACTTTTTTGTATTCAGTACAATGTTGACCTTGTTTTTGGCACGTTCGGTCGAAACACCGTCCGCTAATATGTGTATGCGTGGGGGAAAGGGATTGTTAGTAATGGCGACTGAGAATCCCATTGCTAACAATATAACCAACCAGGTCGACCTCCTCGCGGTTCCCTCTGAAAAATTATCATGGTTAATTCCTGATTAATTCATCATGATGGTCTAACTGGCCTGTTTTCAATCTCATCTATCACCCTTCACTGGTGCTCCGCCAGCGTATCTCGTTAGCGCAGGCGGAGTTACCATACCATTTTCACCCATAAAAAAAATGTGTATGCGGGTTAGAAGGAATTGTTAGTAATGCAATCCGCATTCCTATTGCTAGCAATATATTAGGTCGACCTCCACGTGGTCCCCCCTAGAAATAATCGTGATGAATTCCAAGTTTATAACATCACGATTAGGCTAACTGATCTTGCATTTTCATCCTCACTTATCATCCCTCACTGGTGCCCCGCCAGTGTATACCATTAAAGTCGATTGCTTGGGTACCTCTGTCCCATTCGTATTTCAACCGTGAAGCAGTTGTGTTTGCATGGTTGTGTTTTGGTTTGAAGGGTGGGATATGGCGTGAATTTACAGGGTACGGAGGAATAACATCTGAGTCCTCAGGAATGGCAATGCATGGGGGGTATCATGGGCGTAACAGTATACTCTGTTATGTCCATGGTACTGCTCATGTCTATAGGCGACGGTTACCACTTTCCATCAGGTGGGCCGTCAGCTTATTTGCCATTCTAAGTTGTTTAAAAAAAAATATGGACATTACAATGCATTCTATTCATTAGGACCTTAAATAAAGTATTTAAAAGGTAACCCTTCAAGTATCGAGGTCCACAGAGCGGTGGTGTGGCGCGTGATCAACCTGTTGAACGTTCACAAGTGCATTTGATAAACTGTACTCGACTATGACGTGTGGTTTATTTGGATTTACGTAGACCAATGGTTCTCAAAGTTTTCTACCCTTTTTGAAACTTTAAAAAATAATGAGGCATAAAAATGAAAATGACCAGGTGGTCTACCATGAAATGAGATTTCGAATTTTCGGGCTCAATTTCGTATTTTTGTTCATACCGAAATCGTTCCAGTAAATGGAGCTTAACATTTCATTTATCATAAATCCTATCCTAATAGTACAGGAGAACGATATTTTAACATTTTTAATAATTTTAAACGGCATGTATTATGTAATTTTAACATCAAATTTCTGTTACGTTCGTCCCCGAAATTTCGGAAAATATTTCATGGTAGGCCCTCAGGTTTTATGTTTATTTTCCGATGAAAATAGTAGAAAAAGGACAAAATGTTCCAAATAAAAATTAATGATTCTGATAACAATTAATGAAATTACTTCATCTCTCTCGGTACAATGTTGAATTTTGTCACAAAATTTTCCCGTCAAAATCCATTTTTTTTATATGATATACAAAATTCTATGTTGTTTGTATGGGATGTTCGTTATCATGGTGGTTCGCCAGCGAAGGCTTTGCGGGACAGATTTGGAGCTAACGTAGATTATCCGGTTTTGATTAGGATGCTAAACGAGGTATCTTCCTTTTATATGTGTATGTTTATGTATTTATTTATTTATTTATTACATTATATCATTACATTTACCAAAGGAAGACTTTGTACAAAAGTCGATTGCTTGGGTACCTCTGTCCCATTCGTGTTTCAACCGTGAAGCAGTTGTTTGCATGGCTGTGTTTCGGTTTAAAGGGTGAGATATGGCGTGAATTTACTGGGTACAGAGGAATAACTCCTGAGTCCTCAGGAATGGCAACGTATGGGGGGTATCATGGGCGAAACAGTATACTCTGTCATGTCCATGGTACTACTCATGCCTATAGGCGGCGGTTATCACTTTCCATCAGGTGGGCCGTCAGCTTGTTTGCCATTCTAAGTTGTATAAAAAGAAAATCAACTGGATTAGCTTTACAGTCTTCCAATATGGTCACCTAGCAAATTATCAGTACAATAACATATATATAAAAAAAATACATATAAATAAAAGGAATAATATAAAAAAAAAAGAATTAACTTAATTAGAAATAAAATTCGAGTCTAAATCTCTGGACACAAACACTGTGATCATTCGACGAAACTCCAGCAAGTTGGAGGCAAATACGTCCAATTGCTGATACAGGCTCGAAGTATCATTGAGCAGTTTCAATGCAAGAGATAGGGGTGCTTGCTTAGCTGTGTATATTTATTTATTTATCCTTACTAATATTACAAATATGAAAGTAAGTTTGTTTGTTTTTTATAGAGTCTTAATAATTTAACAGATCACTATGAAATGTGATATTCACGTACTATAGTGGAAGGGAAAAGTTGCCTATGTTAGGCTAATTATTATTTTTTTTTTTTTATACAACTTAGAATGGCAAACAAGCTGACGGCCCACCTGATAGAAAGTGGTAATCGTTGCCTATAGACATGAGCAGTACCATAGACATAACAGAGTATACTGTTTCGCCCATGATACACCCCTCTATGCGTTGCCATTCCTGAGGACTCAGGTGTCATTCCTCTGTACCCAGTAAATTCACGCCAGGCTGCTGCTTATGCTGGCCAGTAAACAATATAAATACTCCTCTTTATCTAAAGGTTTTATTTTTTATTTTATCTTTATTTGATCTCCCAGCAATTGTTACACTGATAAGATTTAATATAAAAATTACCGTCTATTTATACTTAGTGTACAATCATTTTAAAGGAAACACAGCGTGCTAATTAACAAATAAACAATAATACGGTATAACAATCTCTTGTGGTATTTGACATAGGTATAGTTTTTAGATTCAATAAATGATTGCTCCACATAAGTTTTAGATATTCAAATTAACTGCAATGTTTTCCTATAGAAATCCCATTCTGTATCGAAGTGAATATCCAAGTGTTGCTTGCAATGATACAACAGCTTGCAAAGACGTGGTACAGTGGAGTTGGCACCGAGAGCAGTTCTACGGAACGGCACGCACGGACATTGTACTGTTACACACAATGTTAATTTATGATAGATAACCGGATTAAATTTGCTAGAAGGAATCTTTCTCCAGAAATAAGTGTTTTTTATTTGCTTTAATTATCTATTTTAAAAGGGCTCTCACTGGACACTGCGAACTGAACACGCATATGGCTCAACTAGGCTTAGGCTCAAAAAGTGTTTGTTAACAAAATCTTTGTCAATGAGAAAGAAACGCCGCAGCACTCAATTTGTAGCTGTAGCCCACTCATACAAAAAACGATATATCTCCTTTGGAAAACACACTCCATACCCTGAGGAGATAAAAACGTCGCTATAAAAAAACATCTTAAAATTCCTATGACTGATAGAAATTAGCAGTGAACTTTAAAAAGGGCGAGCACAAAAGATCACGGAAAGGTCGCAGTGTCATAGGTTTTTCTGCCTGAAAAAGCTTGTATTTCAATAATCGTAATAATATTTACATTACTTGTCTTTTTTATTGCACATTGGCAGCATTTAACTGAAACTTAAATACTTAAACACATAAACTTAAATAATAAAAGAATACAAAAATTATTTTATATACCGATTTGTAATAATAATGTATCGTATCACAATCCAATTATCCGCATGTGCAGAAAATATAACAATGTATGCAAGGACCTTGATATCTTCCAACAATCCTTGCAATGTTACATTAAGGCTGCCAATTTGTTACTTTAAATTTATAGCCGTCATTCTTTTAATGTAGTTTAATATCGAATGTTATGCAGAGCAGTTATTGGAGTGCAAATCTAATGCTGTTTTATGTAATATTTATTTTATAAATGTATTAATTTGTAATCTGTTGCCTTGCTATAAATAAATAAATAATGCACACATATGTACACAAATACAGTTTGTGTTTTCAAGAAATTTCTGCGCTCAAATTCTTAAAATGAAATGAAATGAAATTTATTGCTATGAATGTGGTAAGTTGAGATAATATTATAAATTTTTGTGTAGCATTAACATACAGCCAGCTTGGCATGCAACATTTTTACATTTATTTAATTAATAAATTTATTTATTTATTTGAAAATTACTCACCACACTTACAGTCTCCCAAAACGTGTAGTGAGCCATAGTTTTATTTTACAAACTTACAAATTTTGTACAACATTTTAAAAATATATCTATTTTGTCATTAAATATGTCAATATATCAATACATGTATTATTATCGTTTACTATTAATTATTAGTTATTTTAGTATTAAAATTATTATTGTAAAACACAAGTATGCCATTATTTTCCAGTCAGTTACAATAGTCATACGTTTATAAATATATATTGTATATCAACATTATCATTTCAGCCATTATTCGTCCACTGCTGGACATAAGCCACCCCCATAGACTGCCATAAAGAACGGTCCTGAGCCACCTGCATCCACTGACTCTCTGCAGTCCATTTCAGGTCGTCACTCCATCTAGTGGGGTGTCGTCCTATACTGCGTTTACCTGTAAGTGGTTGCAACTCAAGAACCTTTCTCCCCCATCGGTTGTCGGTTCTTCGAGCTGTGACCAGCCCATTGACATTTCAGCTTGCTTATCCTTCGGGCTATGTCGGTTATTTTGGTTCTTCTGCGGATATCCTCGTTTCGGATTCTATCACGCAAAGAGACTCCAATATTGTATATATTTTTTTATATTCAAGATTTAATTATACTACGACATCTATTTTACTTGCAAAATAATCTTTTAGTGCACAGAAACATTTTGTAATCAATCATTTACATAAAATGACTTTAAACTTTTTCAAACACAAACATCTTCTGGCATCAAATTCAGTTAATATGCATTTTCGCGAACTCTGCATTATGTAAACTGCACATTTCGCGTATTGCATGTATCGCGAGCAATACCAACATATATTATGCTAATGCGTAATATACTAACTTAATAGAGGGAGTGGAACGTATTTTCTGTATTTTAGAGCAGTCGCTTTAAACCAGTCGTTTTAAAATACTTTAAAAATTTTTTAGAAGTCTCTAAAACGTCTAAATTTGTCTGTGTTTGCTTTTAATGGCTACAATATATTTAAAAGAAGTCGCTTTCAAATACTTTCAAAATTTTTTAAGAAGTCTCTAAAACGTCTAAATTTGTCTGTGTTTGCTTTTAATAGCTACATTCTATGTTTACAATGCCAATTTAGTCGTGTAGTCCTGACATAGAATAGGCCACTTCCTTTCCTGTGGATGTCGTAAGAGGCGACTAAGGTAAGCGAGGAATGGACGGCAGTGTTTCTCTTAAAACGTCTCCGAAGTCTAACTGCGGTTGCCAATCCATCTGCCAAGCATAGCAACTACTGACAAAACCCCCCAACGGGGAGGCTTATGTTCAGCAGTGGCCAGTTAAAGGCTGATATGATGGTGATGAATGTCAATTTTGAAAAGAGTTATAGAAATTTTTTCATAATTACTGAAGATATTTTGTAATATAGTTATAATATATAGAAAGGTATATAGAAAGAAAGAAAGAAAGGAACTTTTATCGACATTTAATATAATTTATTAATTTAATAATAACTGCATACCTCAAACAAACAACAGTGAAAAAAAAAAAATAAATGAATGCTAGCAGATTTATAATTTATTAAAAAAAAGTATAGTCCATGTTACACGCTGATGATGTAGCTTTCTTTGCGTGAACGAATAGTTAAAATCTCGTTTAGTATTTCTTTAATTTATCCATATTTAATTGTGTTAAATAAAAAAATCTACTTCGATTGTGGCAATTAAAGTTATTTTAATTTAAAAACTAAACTACTGAATAGATTTAAATAAAAATTCTATTTGTAAGTATACCGTTTCAAGTAAAAACTGGAGGAAGACTATACAAAAGTCATTTGTTTGGGCACTTCTGACCCATTCGTGTTTCAACCGTGAAGCAGCTGTGTTTGTATGGCTGTGTTTCGGTTTGAAGGGTGGGCTATGGCGTGAATTTACTGGGTACATAAGAATAACACCTGAGTCTTCAGGAATGGCAACGCATGGGGGTTATCATGGGTTTTTTTTTTATACAACTTAGAATGGCAAACAAGCTGACGGCCCACCTGATGGAAAGTGGTAACCGTCGCCTATAGACATGATACTCTGTTATGTCCACGGTATTGCTCATGTCTATAGGCGACCGTTACCACTTTCCATCAGGTGGGCCGTCAGCTTGTTTGCCATTCTAAATTGTATAAATAAAAAGAAAATTCCATATCCGTTTGTAACTGACAGAGTCATAAGAAAACAAACATATAAAAAAAATAGAAAAAAAACCTCCTACTATTTAAAGTCGATTGACAAACAAAAAAATCAAATTATTCTTTATTATAATATTAGTTTTGAGAATACTGCATAATTGAATATCTCATTTTTGAAGTCGGTTAATTATGAGGGTAGTTTTCAAGAACGCGCTCACATTTGCATTTTATACGACAGTACACCAATTAGGGTGCTTCCTTGAAAGACTGCTGATAGATATGCAAATACTATTTCTGTTACAAAAGCTTTCGAATGTTTAATAGGCCGAATTGGTTATTCCCGTTAGACAATTGTCGTCGAAGCTAGTTGGAAACCATTCTAGCTGCTTGAGTGTCTATTAACCATAATTTATTACTCCAGAAAAGGGGGAAAAATATATCCATTGAAAAAGGCTTAAAACATTATTAGAGGATTTTTTATACAACTTAGAATGGCAAACAAGCCGACGGGCCACCTGATGGAAAGTGGTACCCGTCGCCTATAGACATGAGCAGTACCATGGACATAACAGAGTATACTGTTTTGCCCATGATACCCCCCATGCGTTGCTATTCCTGAGGACTCAGGTGTTATTCCTCTGTACCCTGTAAATTCACGTCATATCCCACTCTTCAAACCGAAACACAGCCATGCAAACACAACTGCTTCACGGTAGAAACACGGATGGGACAGAGGTACCCAAGCAATCGACTTTTGTACAAAGTCGCCCTCTGATAAGTTCTACAACAGAATAAAGTAAAAAAAACTCTCTTTTTAGAAACGTTCGCAGTTCGCTCAAAGGTGTCGAATGGTTAACACTAGACTTCGAGCAGCGATCTATTAATGTGTCTGAAGATGCCTCGTTAAGAGGTGAAACACGTGTCGCAAAACGTGCATGGACGAAGTAGCAGTCGGAGATTAATAACTAATTAGAAGGTTGTAAAAATCCAGGTAATAATAGCAATAGCAAAGATTGACTTTTGAGTGTTGGCAGTTGTACGCTTACTAATGGTAGCGAAATTAAACAAAATATTTTTTTTTTACAATGCAGGGGGCAAACGAGCATGCAGCTCATCTGATGGTAAGTGACTACCTCCGCCCATGGTCACCCACAACACCAGCGGCATTGCAGGTGTGCTGCCGGCCTTTTAAAAAGGAGTATACTCTTTTCTTGAAGGTTATGTTGTTGTATCGGTTCGGAAATACTGCTGCTGGAAGTTGATTCCAAAGAATGGTTGTGCGTGGAAGAAAGTGAAAAACGCACGGTGGAAGACCGCCACTTGTCCAGATGATTAAAATGAAACTTTAGTTTGTGGCGGGTTGTACGGTGGTGAAAATTAGCAGCAGGTATCAATCCGAACAATTCTAACTAAATAATAATACATAACACATTGTTTCTTCCTGGTAATGGTAGCAATAGTCGAAGATTTACTTTTGAGTGTTGGCAATTGTACGCTTACTAATGGTAGCGGAATTAAACGAACCAATTGTAATCAACTAATCAATACGAGATATTGTTTCTTACTCCATCACACGGATAAGATTGTAAATAAAAAACCAAACGGGAAGCCTAATAGAATTATAGGGCTATCCCCAATGTCTCATTTGGGGGTTCCCTGGGGTGTTACCGGCCCAAAAGTGGATGACTTAATGTGCGTACGTGGGCAAAGGGCGTGTTAATTAATAAAACGTACCTACGTACTTGCGTAGCTTTGCAGAGCGTTAATCCGACACCAAATGAAAGGTGAGTACTTTTTTTTATTAAGGAATTTGTTTTTTGGTTTGTTTACAAGTTGGGAGTTTTATTTGGTTTGTTAGTACTAGCTGTATCACGCGGCTGTGCTCGTGTAACGCAGTACATGAAGTGTCCTATGTACTAAGTTAGGATAAAACTTATACGTGGAATACGAGGGGGGGGGGGAAAGAATTGTTAGTAATGGCAACCTTGATCCCCATTGCTAGCAATATGCCCTGTAAGGTCGACCTTCACGCGGTTCCCCCCGAAAATTATCGTAATTAATAACTGCCAAATACGTTGCAATGGACCAACTGGCCTGACTTCGTCTTCATCTATCATCCCTCTTTGGTGTCCTAGCAATATATACAGATAGCGCAGATGGGGTTACTATTGTAGTAATGTATCAAGTCGACCTCCACGCAGTTTTTCCTGGAAACCTTCTGTGTGACTGATCTGGTTACATCTTCACATATCTCTCACTGGTGTCCATCCAGCGTATAGCGATAGCTCTGGCGAAGTTACTGCTGTCAACTTTTAAAACACTCCTAACAGACATGAAATTAGTAACACCTTTAACAAATATCCACAAAAGTTTTGACGACGACTCTGTGACTGATGCCACCGAGCGGTGTTAATAAACATTTCTTTTGTTCAACATCTCCCTCCCCCCCACTTTTTCAGGTGTAACAAATTGCGTATTCTAAAATCATTCTTATTCAATAAGAGATGGTGAAAATTCATTGTCTCTTACTTATTATAAAATACGTAATATTATATAATATTATATTCAGGTCTATTCTGTGGCGTTTTTTTATGCAACTTAGAATGGCAAACAAACTGACGGCTCACCTGATGGAAAGTGGTAACCGTCGCCTGTAGACATGAGCAGTAGCATGGACATAACAGAGTATACTGTTTCGCTCACAATACCCCCCATGCGTTGTTATTCCTGAGGACACAGATGTTATTCCTCTGTACCCTCTAAATTCATTCCATATCCCACACTTCAAACCGAAACACAGTCATGCAAACACAACTGAATGACTGAACATGCAAAGAAAAACGAATGGGACAGAGATAGCCCACGTAAACGACTTTTGTTCAAAATCTCCCTCTGGTTATTACTCTGTACCTCTTAAAATTAAAATTTGATATTACAGCAAAATCTTTATTCAAAAAACCAATATGAACCGAAATTTCGGAATTTCATTTCATGGTAGACCATGAAATGAAATTCCGAAATTTCGGGCTCAATTTCGTGTTTTTGTCCACACCGAAATCGACCCAGTAAATGGAGTTTAACGTTTCATTCATCATAAATACTATCCTAATAGTTCAGAGGAACGATATTTTAACATTTTTAATAATTTTAAACGGCATGTATTGTGTAATTTTAACATCAAATTTCTATTTCGTTCGTCCCCGAAATTTCGGAAAATATTTCACGGTAGGCCCTCTGTTTCTAATAGATTTAAATAAAAATTATTATAAAATTTATTTATGATGTGCCATTAAACAGTAATTTCGTGAAATTATCAAATTGAAATATTAGGTCGAGAGATAAGTTTAGAAAAATGATGCCTCAGAATCGGTCCCATTATTTGTTGTTCTATGCTTCATAAAAAATACCACAGATAAAAAAAAACTGTAGTAGTAGCAATACGTATGCCGTCAGTTCATGGCCATACCACTATTCGCTTTGTTTTGTTCCACGAAGTGCTTTTAGTGGCTGCGATTCATCCTTTTAATGTTTGAGGACGGTCTGGGATTAATACAGCCGATAAGAGATAGGATGTCGTTCCGGGGATTTATGGGGCAAACATTTTATGGGACATCTGGCATTGCGGACGCATTATCCAAATGGGATAAGTATACATTGATGGTTGGTATTGTTTACAAGTCGTAAATTTATATATATAATTTATTGAGTTTGCAAATGCTTGTCTAGATTATATTTATACAGGTTAAAATCGAATGTTTTAATATTCTTTTAAGTTTCTAGTGAGTTATCTACATGTAATATATATATATATATATATATATATATATATATATATATATATATATATATATATATATATATATATATATATATATATATATATATATATATATATTACAACACAGGGGGCAAACGAGCTTGCGGCTCACTTAATGGTAAGTGACTACCGCCGCCCATGATCACCCACAACACCAGCGGCATTGCAGGTGTGCTGCCGGCCTTTTAAAAAGGAATATACTCTTTTCTTGAAGGTTATGTTGTTGTATCGGTTCGGAAATACTAAACGATTACTTAATACATGGTGTTAGTCGATCATGTACAGGCTTTTTAAAACAAACAAGCCTTCAATAACAAAAAATACCTTTTACAGGCTAAGATAACAAAATATATTAAAAAGCGGCTTATCAAAACCTCTGGAGTATAGCTTTATATAGATGTGAGACGTGGACATTAACTCAGAAGAAAATGGATAAACTTAAAGCCTTTGAAATGTGGTACTGGAGAAGGATGGAGAAAATTAGCTGGAGGAATCGAATTAGCAATGAGGAGGTCCTGCTTAGGGTTAAGGAAAAAAGACAAATTATTAGAACTATTGAGGACAGAAGGGGAAAAATGTTGGGACACTTGATACGATACGATGAACTTATGAACATTATAATAGAAGGTAAGATAGAAGGAAGGAGTGGAAGAGGGAGACCGAGGCATAGTTACATCAGGCAGATCAAGGAAGGAGTTGGTGTCGTGTCGTATCAAGAGGTGAAGAGACTCGCTGAAAATCGTAGTGAGTGGCAAGAGTTCCACCGACAAGAGCGCAGCTCTTAAATAGGATAGATAGATAGACATTTTAATAAATTAACATTATGTTAACAGACAGTCCAGTCAGTCAGTCCAGTTTTGCGTGTGGTCCCAGCATAGAATAGGCCACCCTTTCCTTTCCCGTGGGTGTCGTAAGAGACGACTAAGAGAGGGCGAGGGATGGATAGCATCGTCCCTCTTAAAACATCTCTAAAACTTAACTGCGGTTGCCAATCCGCCTGCCGAGCGGAGCAGCTACTGGGGAAACCCCCTTAGGGGAGGCTTATGTACAGCAGTGGACAGTTGAAAGCTGAGATGATGATAAATGTTCACAGAGCTTTAAAAGAGTAAATTTCGAGTCTCTATTGAATTTTTCTCAGCGAATAACAACATTCTGAATCCTACAGCAGATTTATAAAAAAATATGATTAAAAAGTATTTGTAAACGATCTATTTAAATCTCTCTCTCTCTTCTCTTGTCATTTAAGAATGTCATTTTGTCGGTGCAACTAATTCATGCATTTTCTTCCAGCCAGCTCTATTCTATGCCATATCTTTAACCTCCCTATACGACATGACATCTAGTGTTTCCTTTATCTGTCCCATATAGTTATTATTCGGTCTTCCCTCCTCTCCTTTTGCCCTCTATTTTGCCTTGTATTTAAACTAAGCAGTTTAAGTTTGAATTGAATAAAAAAAAAAACTTTGTTTTTAATGTGTTTCAGGGTTCGGAATGTTGTTATCTACTAAAAAGAACCCATAAGAATTTTAACAGTTACTCTTTTAAATGTGTATTAAAAATGTGTCTTAAATTAGATGGTCATAAAAAACAGTACATGATTGACCACAATCGTGAGAGGAATCCGAAACGAGGATATCCAACAGCAAAAGAACCAAAGTAACCGACATAGCCCGAAGAATAAGCAAGCTGAAGTGGCAATTGGTTGGTCACATAGCTCGAAGAACCGATAACCGATGAAGAAGAAAGGTGGCGACTCCGTACGGGAGGGTCCTCTAGTGGGAGGGTTGTCGGACCCTCTCACTAGATGGAGTGATGACTTCAAATGCATTGCAGGGAGTCAGTGTGGCAGGTGGCTCAGGACCGTTCCTTATGGCAGTCTATGGGGGAGGCCTATGTCCAGCAGTGGATGGATAATGGCTGAAATGATGATGATGATGATATGATCGACTAATACCATGCACATATATCATTTGAATGATGCGTTTGTCGTTTTAAAGCCTCTCTAATTGTTGAAACTCTATGAAATGCTTCCATACCTTCGACATCTAAATGAATTTAAATTTACTGCCGTTTAAACTACTGAGTTTTATATCAATAGAATTTTAAATGCAAATAAAAATAGATTAGTACAATAAATAGATAAACCGCAAAGAAAAGAAAAGATTAAATCCAATACAATTTCTAAGGTTGAAGCTTAGGCGTACTTGAGTCGCGAACGCTTCACTCACGCTCGATGACAATCCAGACTCAAAAGCAATCGAGATAGCCTTCACGGAATGGAGGCAATATTACTTTATATATTTTATAACCAAGATATAGCACAAGTTTAATATACTTTAATATATATATTTTTTTATTTTCAAACTAAATTTGACACACTATTATATTCAGGTTGTCTGGAAGAGATTGCTTAACGATAAGGCCACCTTTTGTATCATTTTTCATATAAAATTTACAGTATTTGTTTTTTTTTATATCACTGAGGTGGGAAACAAGCATACGGCCCACCTAATGGTAAGTGGTTACCGTAGGCTATGAACGCCTGCTATACCAGAGGTATTACGCGCGCCTCTTTTAACCTCTTTACCTCTTTACTCCCCTTTTGAAGAACCCCATGCTGTAGTCTCTTAGGAAAACCTCGGCAGGGAGCTCATTCCATAAGCTAAGTGTTCGTTAGAGAAAACATCTCTGAAACCGCGTTGTACGCGACCATTTAGGCTGTAGGGTATGAGGGTGATCTCTCTGTCGATGGCGAGCCGTACGATGATAGAAAGTGGCCGTAGGCGTCATATTGAAGAATATTTCTATAAATAATGCCATAAAGTGTAAATAAATATTATTACGTCTAACTATAAATCTACTAGCTTTTATTTATGACTTCATTTGTTTGTCAGGTACATATATGTTTATTGACCCGTATAAAAGATAGTCTTTATCTATCCCATATAGTGAATACACGAAAGGAAAAATTGTTACTTGTTTTATATATTTTGCTTTTTTTTTGCATATGCCTTCTTTTATCTCTTTTTACTGTATGTGTCTGTTGTTATTTGTGTGCTGTAAGTAACGCAAATAAATTATATATTTATCTATCTACGTGTATCTGCGTGTATAACAAATTTCATAATAAATTTTAGACTTTCGCGTTATTAACATGTATTTTACCAGAGGGAGACTTTGTACAAAAGTCGTTTGCTTGGGCACCTCTGTCCCGTTCGTGTTTCTACCGTGAAGCAGTTGTGTTTGCATGGCTGTGTTTCGGTTTGAAGGGTGGGATATGGCGTGAATTTACTGGGTACAGAGGAATAAAACCTGAGTCCTCAGGAATGGCAACGTATGGGGGGTATCATGGGCGAAACAGTATACTCTGTTATGTCTATAGTACCGCTCATGTCTATAGGCGACGGTTACCGCTTTCCATCAGGTGGGCCGTCAGCTTGTTTGTCATTCTAAGTTGTATAAAAACTTATTTACCAGAGGGAGACTTTGTACAAAAGTCTCCCTCTGGTAAATAAGTTTTTATACAACTTAGTTTTTATACAACAAAATATGTCAACAACGCGAAAGTTTAAATTAACTATGTGGAGTTATTTTATTATGACTTGTTATCAAAACTTGTCAAAACACTTTACTTTTGACAATGACAATGTACTGACGTATTAAAATTCTTTAGTGTGTTAAAAATGACACCCTGATTATGTTAATCTCATTTATACTTATAATAAATCTGTAGAGAGGTCAATTCTGTATATGAAATATATTTCCATAACTATCAGCGGGTGATTAGTGATCAATACTGATGCCAAAAATGCAATTAGTAAAATTTTTATCTATCTGTCTGTATGTTCGTTATAGAAATAAAAACTACTCGACGGATTTTAACGAAACTTGGTACAGTTATTCTTCATACTCCTGGGCAGATTATAGTATACTTTTCATCACGCTACGATCAATAGGAGCAGAACAATGAAGAGAAATGTCCACCCGTGCGACGCCGGGACGGGCCGCTAGTTAATATAATAAAATTGTATGTATACGGGAGATATTTAAAAATGACTAATAAGAGGGGTCTTAATAAGAACAATACAAGGCTAAAAATTGTTTTTTTGAAATCATGCCTATCTCTCTGTATGTTTGTTCCGGTATTACGCAAAAACTTCTGCAACAAATTTTGAATGAATGAATGAATGTTTTATTGAAATAAATTTTTATTCATTCATTCATTCAACAAATTCGATGAAATTTTCACATTTGTATTCCAGAAGGTCGAACTTAAAATCTGGTATATGTTTCATCTTAATACGCCATCTTGAAGTGAAAAATTTCATTAATTTTCCTAATACTGAAATCCACTCGTGCAATATAGTGGACGTATAGTTAGCTAAATATAAAACGACAAATCAATAATAGATCTCACTCACGTGCATAGGAGAACGGCAAACCGTCGGACCATCGGAACTCTCCCTCGTGGACGGCATCGGTCGCTCCTATCCAGTACACGTCGTCCACCCCGGCGCCTGGTCTGAAATGGAATGACGCATGTATTTTTATACAACATAGAATGGCAAACAAGCTGACGGCCCACCTGATGGAAAGTGGTAACCGTCGCCTATAGACATGAGCAGTACCATGGACATAACAGAGTGTACAGTTTCGCTCATGATACCCCCCATGCGTTACCATTTATGAGGACTCAGGTGTTATTCCTCTGTACCCAGTAAATTGACGCTATATCCCACCCTTCAAACCGAAACACAGCCATGCAAACACTACTGCTTCACGGTTGAAACACGAATGGGATAGAGGTACCCAAGCAATCGACTTTTGTACAAAGTCTCCCTCTGGTAAAAATATCTTATATCTCTATATGTCAATCACATATAGAGATATTAGATAGATAGATAGATAAATAGATAGATACTCTTTACTGTTTCCTCCAAAAAGATTACATTAACTTATTATAAATATAAACAATTACAAGAAATAATCACAATGAGAAAACAATGGACGACCTTATCGCTAAATGCGATCTCTTCCAGTCAACCTTTGGATGGAGAGGAGTAATTATTAACAATTTGGTGGGAGGCACGATGAAAAATTCTGTTAATTCTAAATATGGAGATGTGATACATGTAATAATATAAATATATGTCCCTACTCATTATTATATATTATACAAGTTATTAGAGATGGAAACAGAAGGGATTAATAATAATAATAATTCTTAATTTGGAACAAAATTGTTGATTACGATATTTTTGAGAAACGATGATATTCTCAGAAGCATAAAACTGTCGCGAATACCAACGCCCTCCTCCTCATTGCAGGATTCCAAAACAAACCAAGTAAGACGTATGGTTGAGAACTTAGAATGGTAAACAAGCTGACGACCCACCTGATGGAAAAAGGTAACCGTCGCCTATAGACATGAGCAGTACCATGGACATAACAGAGTATACTGTTTCGCCTATGATACCCTGTAAATTCACGCCATATCCCACCCTTCAAACCGAAACACAGCCACGCAAACACAACTGCTTTACGGTTGAAACACGAATGGGACAGAGGTACTCAAGCAAACGACTTGTATATTAATTAAAGATCGGTAAAATTACGGATACCTAATATAAATGAGTGATCTGATATTTTATTTAAGAAAATATTCACAAGAAACTTTTGTGTTAATTGGGTTTAATTAAAATAATCTGTAGAGCCGAATTATGTCCAGGGGCGGAATAACTTCGCGCTAAATCTATTGACGAGAAAATCTGCCATAACATTTCATTTACATTATAACAGGAATTAATTAAAACAAATCCACACTGATTGTAGCTATTAGATCTTTACAATTACTGCGTGGTCCCGGCATAGAATATACCATCCCTTTCTTTCCCGTGGGTTTCATAAGAGGCGACTAAAAGAATTTAATGGTCGCAGCAGGGTCCCTCTTAAAACATGGCCAAAGCCTAACTGCTATTGCTAACCTGCTTGCTAAACATGGCAATTATTGGCAAAAGCGCCGTTATGGGGGAGGCCTATGTTGGGGGGGGGGGGGGGAGGGGCTATGTTCAACAGTGGCCAGTTAACGGCTGACATGATGTTGACTCGGTATTTATAACACGTTAGTAGAAACCTTTGGCGACCAGAAGGCTGGCCAACACTTTGTGTAAAGCATTGTAAATCCCTATAAGGCGGAACGATACGACCAGCTTTCTGGGTATCCTACCAGTCGGCGAGACGTCAAAGAAACTTTCCATCTATAAAAAATATTTTAAAATAATAAATTAATATTATATTGAATAGATGTAACAAAACGAAATAATAAGTTATAAACTCAGATCTTTTAGGAATAGCATTGAAAAGTACTCAGTCCGTCTGCACAGTGGGGCTAATCGACCAATAATTATCTTTTACCTACTGCTGGTTTCATGAATGTAGTAAGTACCTCTTTTTCAATTGTCTTATAGCACAATAACAAGCCATTAACGTCCCACTGAGTAAGCCACAGAGTATTAATAGTAAGGTAAAGATTATTGAATATCACTAGAAATACTAGAGGGCCAGTCAAAGCGACAAGAATGGTCGAACGATTATGGCTTCGCTCGTAAGGTTGTTACTCCGAACGAATTTGCTGTATTCCGAAACAAAACTATATCCAATAACCCAGATCCTAGAAACTGGGCTAGTTTGAAAGTGTTAGATTTTTGTATCGTTTAGAAATTTCTGAATATGTAGATGAAGAATAAAAGCATAAGATAAAGATTGACTAGTAAAAAATAAGTCTAATAAAAGGCGAGTTTACTAAAGGGATCGTCAACAAAGTTTGGGTGTCGAGTGATCTCTACTCAAGTGGCTAAACTAAATAAAATAAAACTTATCTAATACAATACGTTTATGAAAGAACTTACGCGTGAAGTAACAGTTGATCCAATATCTGTTGTTGCCTTTCATTCACTATACTGGCCAGATGTCCTCCTAACCTCACACATTCAGCCTCAGCTTGCCTCCAAGCTCTTTTCGCTTCCCTCACAGCTGATATGCAGAAGTCCCCCGAGAGGACCCATCCGTAGTCGCAATGCCCTACAATCTCTTCCACTTCTTTATCCATCCACCACGCTTTCAGCCACATCGCTGAAGAATTCTTCTTCTCTAAAATGCTAATATTTAAACGAACAGAATTCCCTTCGGAAACAATTTGAACACTTCTTAAAGGATCACCTGGTTGCGAACAGTGTCGCCACTTCGATTCTCCATCTTCTAGACTTAACTCCATGCCTTTGCATAGAGCATGAGCATCTTCGTGTATAATATTAGATATATCATTTTCTCTATTCGTCATTGGTCCAGTTCCCATTTGTAGCCGCAGCGCGACCCGGTAACCATAGGGTAGATGAATTTTGTATGAGCACAGCAACTTTATCGCTGGGCCGACTTCGAACGAGCCGTTCCTTGCCGTCAGTAAGACATCATGGCAGTGGTCCACTAGACGGTAGATCGCGGCGAACGTGGGTCGACCGTGCAGCTCTATCGCTGGGGTTTTCGCACGCGTCGAGTACAGAAACCTTCTATTTTGGACGGGTATCTGCTCCAACTTTCCACACAGAGTGGGCGTGTTTGGCGCGAAACGGATAAACCCCGATGAACAGGGGACGTTGAGTTTGTGAAGTTCGATGAGTAAGGCGTTTTTTGGCGAAGGTTGTGGGATGAGAAGGCGGCACCCGTGGGTGTGCGGCAGGTGGCCGGAGTGGACGCGGCCGCTACGTGTCGCACGTAATCGTATTGCACAATCTGGAACAAACATAAGGAAATATGAATGAAAGATCGTTTATTACTAACATGACAAGGGATATTTGGAATTGTCGTAATGTTTTCTCTTCTCTATAGTTACATCATAATTTTTTTCAGTAATAGGGAGTTCACCTCCATACTTTAGAGCCTAGATGGTCGCGTACAGCGCGGAATAAGAGATGTTTCTTTCCACTGACATTCAGCTTATGGAATGAGCTCCTTGTTGGGGTTTTCCAAGATATTACAGCATAGAGTTCCTCAAAAAAAGGGTAAAGAGGTTTCTTTAGGGTCGGCAACGCGCGTAATGCCCCTGGTATTACAGGCGTTCACAGGCTAGGGTAGTTACTCTACAGCTGATGGTAAGCAGTTGCTTATCATCAGCTAGGCGCTAGGTATATAAAAAAAATATTGTTTATGCGTTATAATCCTGTCCTGTCAAGTTAATGCCACATTATTAGCAACCCTAATGTTTTAGATATAAAGGCCATTATATGCAAGTTATTGTTCCTAATCCCGTAAGCTCATTCGGTAACGCCCGGCCCTTTTGTGATGCTCAGAGAAAAGGTCTGTATTACGACCTTTTATATTAGCAATATTGTTTTGAATTTACAACATTTAGCTGTAATCGCGCGTAATTCTCGTAGGATCACAACGAAAAAGGTATTTTCCAGTTCACGATGTATAAAATGGCGCACTTCCTTTGATTTTTTAATTCTTCTTTTATTTTAACTTAATCTCCACGACGAGTCGACCTTTTCCAGTATTTTGGCACTCATTAAAAAGAATCGAGACTTTATTCGAATTGGATGACTCGGAGAAATATTCGAATGCTGTAGAATATTATATTTCACTGAATTATATTTAAATTGAACTCTATATCTGAAAATTGAGCTTTGAAAATTTAATGCTGATATATAATAGGTTATTTAACTTTAATATTATACCAATTTTATTATATAACTGGCTGACTCGGCAAAGTTGTTTTACCATATATATTATTTCGAGAAATATACATGAAAATTCATCGACGATAGGAAAGCAGGTTCTTAAATACTAAAATAATCAATATTCAATCATCTAATCGTCTTTTAACTATCTTTCTATTATATTTTAATGTAATAACTGTCGGTTTAACTTACGTGTGATTTAGTCGAGAAATCTCAATTTCTTTAGAGACCCTAAGTCTTGAGCGGCTGTGACCAAATTATACGTAAGTTAAACGAGAAGTCAAAACAATCAAATATAATATTTACTTACAAAGCTTTATAACAATAAAACACCTTTCTCTTAATAAATTGAAATATAAAAATGTAATATAAAACACAAAAACAATAATAACAACCTAATTATTCAGGAATGTTTTCTACAGAAGAAACCGACTTCACTTGCGATAAAACCAGTTATTTTGATTTAAACACTAAACGACTGAGCAAATTAAAAAAAAAAAAAAACTATGAGACCAATCTGTAAGTATATACTTTCAGATAAAAAAAATAATTTTCCAAATCGGTCTTGAACTGACGGATGTACGAGGTAACAACCATAAATACAATCTGATGTTGGTTAAAAAGAAAGGTCAATAAACATAAAAAAAATGATCTTCCCATTTCTTCTAATAACGCTTTCTGTCGTTTCTCGATTTACGTCTTTATGAAAAAAAAAACAACGTTTAGTTTCACTTGTATGATAATTATTTAAATTTACACTATAAGTATGTAATACATTAATGATTGTGGACGATATATGGACTGTGTATTGAAGAATTTAATGTCATTAAACAATGGGTTTAAAAGAAAGTAACTATATTCGTATTAAAGAAAACTGCAGAAGAAATACTACGAAAGCAAGAAAGAGCAATGAGACAATTGTAAAACAAAAAAGCATAAAAATATAATAAAAATAAAATCTATAAAAGAACTAAGGAGTTTGTAACAATGATTGATTGATCGATTGACCTTTTCTATGTCAATCACATGCAAACATGTTGACATGATTATACGAACGAGTCATAAATCTCGTTTTGATTATTTTGCGTAGCTGTAAACATGTTGTATGAATAATTCATAGTATTCTGAACAAAATGACGCCAATTTGGAAGTCGTATGAAAAAATAAGTCAATTTATCAAATGTTTTTATGCTCCTAACTAAAAGACTGTTAGAAAGAACACTATTTTGGAACAAAATCAAATTATGTTCAATATATAAATTGGGTTTAAAAAAACCGGTTATTTTTAATTAAAAACTAAACTATTAAATGAATTTTGGTAAAAGTTTCTATGGGATCGATCTATAAGTATATGCTTTAAGGTAACAAATAAGAATTTTCGAAGACGGTTTACAACTGACGATATTTTTTAAATTAAATTATTCTTTAAAAATATATTTTAAGGTAAAAAGAGATTTTTTTCAATTACAGACTTATGAGTAATATTTGTCAAACGACAAAAGACAATATACAGATACTTTACATGAAAATTTTTTTTTTTTTAAGCAACTTAGAATGGCAAACAAGTTGTCGGGCCATCAGATAGAAAGTGGTAACCGTCGCCTATATGAGTAGGGTGGGGAAAGAGATTGCTAGTAATATGGACCACCAATCCCATTACTAGCAATACATCAGGTCAACCTCCACCTGGTCCCCCTGGAAACCATCGTGCTGAATTTCAGGTGTATTCATCACGATGGGCTAACTGACCTACCTTGTCATTCTCACTTATCATTCCTCACTGGTGCCCCGATAGCGTATACCTATAGCGCAGGCGGGGTTACCATACCATTATCATCCATTATACAACCGTCGCCTATAGACATGAACAGCACAGCATGTATGTCACAGAATATGCAGTGATACCCATGATATTCTTTCTACGTTGCCATTCTTAAGATTTATGGTGTTAAGAATCCATAATCTGTAATTATCCATAACCATAATATCATGGGCGAAACAGTACACTCTGTTATGTCCATGGTACTGCTCATGTCTATAGGCGACGGTGACCATTTTCCATCAGGTGGGCCGTCAGCTTGTTTGCCATTCTAAGTTGCATAAAAAAAAACCCCACCCTTTAAAAATAGCCATGCAAGCAGAGCAACTTCGCGGCAGAAGCGTGGAAAGGATAGAAGTACTAATGCAAATAAAACTTAAATATAAGATATCATGTTTAGAAGTAGATATTGTTCCGGAACATACAAGTTTTTCCGAAAACTGTAATCACTACAGTATGCACATTATTCATTAATTCATTAAATAATTAATTCATTAAATAATTAATTCATTCATTAATTCGTCAATTCATTAATTCATTCATAATTCATTATGTCATTGAAATATAGAAGTAAACCCTACCGATTACAAAAATGAAAAAAAAAAGTATACTTACATAACTTTTATCAATAAAATTCTATAAATCCCTTAGAGAAATACGAGTATATCTTATATATAAAATTCTCGTGTCACGGTGTTTGTTACCAAACTCCTCCGAAACGGCTTTACCGATTTTTATGAAATTTTGTGTGCATATCGAGTAGGTCTGAGAATCGGCCGACATCTATTTTTCATACCCCTCAATGATAAAGGTGACCGTCCCCTATATTCATGTATAGTTCTAAAAATAATGTATATGGTAAAACAACGTTTGCCGAGTCAGCTAGTATATATATATAAGTACATATGTATGTATAAAATTTCCCTGGTTACACTTCTAATAGACTGAATACGAAGTTTGAAAATTCTATTTACCTACATGCGACGAAGTTGCGGACACGGATGGCTATAAATAAATGTGATAAATTGAAATTGTCGGGGCAACTGATTTATGTAACTCTTACCAAAGGGCTTTGCCCCGGACCGCCCTTGAATTTCCCGTACAACATCACATTCAACATTTTCTTTCACTTAATTAAATTATTTAATTTCTTGCCCTTCTTTTTTAACCAAAAATTTGGTGCCACTGAAAATCACCGTCATCATTTAATAGAACATGGTACCATTTTAGTGCTTTTTCTTTTTCATTTTTGTCTATTTTTCATTGTTAAATGTTTATTGTTATTATGTGTGAAATTAAGCACTATATAAATATTTCAAAGAAGTGGATCGACTACATTTATTTTTTTATAATATTAGTATCATATAGCGATGCGCGACTTTACTAATGAGACTACTAATTATTCAACTGAGCAATTCATTTAGATTTTTCGAATGAGTTTTAAATCATTCGCCTACTAATTTCATCCGACTACTAATTTAATCCGACTACAAATTTCATCGAACTATCAATTTCATCCGACTACTAATTTCCTCGAACTATCAATTTCATCCGACTACTAATTTAATCCGATTACTAATTTCCTTATCAATTTCAATACTTCCTTTAATCCGACTACTAATTTAATCCGACTACAAATTTCATCGAACTATCAATTTCATCCGACTACTAATTTCCTCGAACTATCAATTTCATCCGACTACTAATTTAATCCGATTACTAATTTCCTCGAACTATCAATTTCATCCGACTACTAATTTAATCCGATTACTAATTTCATCGAATTATCAATGTCATCCGACTACTAATTTAATCCGACTACTAATTTCATCAAACTATCAATGTCATCCGACTACTAATTTAATCCGACTACTAATTTCATCGAACTATCAATTTCATCCGACTACTAATTTAATCTGATTACTAATTTAATCGAACTATCCATTTCATCCGACTATTAATTTAATCCGACTACTAATTTCATCGAACTATCAATTTCATCCGACTACAAATTTAATACAACTACTAATTTCATTCTACTACTAATGTTGAAGATTGCAAACCTTCTTTATTTATTTATTTATTTATTAGTACAAATATGTGTACATGGCGGACTTAATGCTAAAAGCATTCTCTCCCAGTCTTCTCTTCTTTGATAGCCATGTATTATTTTTATTTTATCTGTCACTGTTCTTCTTTTGTTTTTCTTTTGTTTCTTTTTTTGTTTGCATAATTTCAATCTAAATATACGGAAGCTTTTTACTATTACAAGACAATTATTTATTCATGATTCACCATAAACTGAGAAATCCGATATACTCCCCATCAACTAATAAAAAGGCTAACACCATATGCACTATTAGGAAAGATAAGCATTCCAACAATACACAGTTTAAGATCTTAACTCTACGATTTTCTTTAATAATTAATAGCATCTGCTATTAATGGAATAAGATGTTTTGTAGACACATCAAACATTTGAATTTAGAATGTGGAATTAGCAACGAAAAATAGATACTCCAATTGTCATAAAATTGTACCCATGAGGGAATATATTATGTCGACTGCAAATAGAATTAAGATCGGTTCAGAATTGACAACTTTACAGTGTAACATATAAACACAATTTTTTTATGCAACTTATAATGGCAAAAAAGCTGACGGCCCACCTGATGGAAAGTGGTTACCGTCGTCTATAGACATGAGCAGTATCGTGGACATAACAGAGTATACTCTTTCGCCCATGATACTCTCCATGCATTGCCATTCCTGAAGACCAAGGTGTTTTGCCTCTGTGCCCTGTAAATAAACTAAAAAACTGTTACTCTAGTAGTCGCTTATAAATTAGTGTAGTTGGTTGGATTGGAAAGACGATTTCTTTTATCTTTCCTCCATGAATTACAAATCAATAATAGATAATTGGGGGGAAGGGATCGTTAGTAATGCGGGCTACCAGTCCCATTGCTAGCAATATATCCTCTCAGGTCGACCTCCACGCGGTTCCCCCTGGAAACCATCGTGCTGAGTTCTAGGTGTATTCATCACGATGGGCTGACTGACCTGCCTTTTTTCATTATTCACCTATCACCCTTCACTGGTGCCCTGCCAGCGTATACCGTTAGCGCAGGCGGGGTTACCATTCCATTAATCATTCATTAAAAAAAAATAGATAATTCGTTGTGTAGTCCCGGTATAGAATAGGCTGGCTACTTTAATATGAATGTCGCAAGACGTGACTAAGCAAACTAAATGGTCCTAACCTAACCTAACTGCAGTTGCTAACCTGCTTGTCAAGCATGGCAACTAGTGACAATACCCCCCCCCCCCTAACCTTTATGGAGATATAGATTCAGTTAACGAGTGATAAGATGATGTGATGAATTCACGATTAGAAGTAGTAAACAAAAATCAACTTAATTTCTTTGACATAAAACACATTATATTTTATCTAACTAATAATGAAATTCTAATCCGGAAATTGAATCTGAATCCCTATTCATGAATTAAGATCGTTCATACTTTATTTATTTATTTTACACTTTATTGTATCAAGTAAAAACAAAAAAATACAGTAAATATTAATGAGAAGTGATACTTATCGCTAAGCAATCTCTTCTAGACAACCTTAAGTTCACAGAAGTGTGGCGCTAGTAAATATATATAATGTTAATAAACTAACAAATATTATGATAAACAGGAAAGTAAATTTTTGCCGTTGTATTGAATCTAGCACTCGACATGTATCGACCATATTAGAATCCAACATGGCAGACGTCGTGTCTACCAAATTTGTTTTTGTTTTTTGCTATTTGTAAACGGAAATTTAAAAACTGTGTCTGAAATCTAAATTTTTATCGGGTTCTTTTAAGATTGAAGAAAGAAACTACCAGAGACTGATCAAAACTACACAATACAAAGAGACTACGATACAACAACACAAAGGTCCCGTTCGTCACAAAAGATCCAATAGCATTTCTGTTGGATTCTAGAGAATTGCACGGGCAGGTATTTCAAATGTAGAATGGAACGTCACTTCTGTGAAAAACACATTTTTGTGTATCCATTTGTGTATACATTATTATTTATTCATTAGTACAAATATATGTACATGGCGGACTTAATGCTAAAAGCATAGGGAAGTGTCAGAATACTCGAATGCGGTACTAGTAATTATTGATATACATACATACTAAAATTACATATATAAACGAATAAATATATATGAATAACAAATATACTTACACATATATGATATATACTATATTATACACGAAATTGAGAATAATATAAAGCACTTGTGTATATTCGGGAGATATTTTTAAATATATTGATTGTATGATATATACTAGTTGTTTCCGGCGGCTGCGTCCGCGTGAATTTTAGTAGTAGGTAATAAAACGTACAACTGTGACGATGCTGCAAGCGCCTACAGTGAACCGAAACACGCAGTCAGGCTCGTGGTCACGTCACAGTCACTCATGACTAAGGATCACGAATTGATTCTGAAACTAGTCGAGTGTTTTCGAACTAATAACCCGTAAGTTAAACCGGTAATTATTAAATTAAAACACACACCACATATGTTTTTTGTACTAATGTTTTTTATACTACAAAGATAGCAAAGATAGCAAAGATACAGCCTATCTGATGGTAAACGGTCATTATGAACGCCTGCAACACTAGGGGAGTAACATACGCGTTGCGAACCTTGAAGAAGCCCATACATATTTAGGGTAAACCTCAAGAGGGAGCTCATTCTACAGCCTGAGCATCGGCGGAAGGAAACTCCTCTGAAACTGCAACGTATGTAACCATTTAAGTTCAAGTGTGTGAGAATGAATTCCTTGTCGACGGTGAATGGTACGATAATAGAAGTATAAATATATTAAAAACCTTCAGGAGCACATCTGTGAAAACTGTATCCAATTTGAAGCAGTAGTTTTTACGCTATGTCGGATATACCACATCAGCCGTTAATTGTCCGCTGCTAAGCATAATGTATCAGATCAATCTAAACGTAAATGTGTGTAACAAACGTCCAAACATCTTTATAAACTGTCAAATTTCTAATATTAATATTAGTGGGTTGGGAGCAAAGGGATCGTTAGTAATGCGGACTACCAGTCCGATTGCTAGCAATATAGGGTATATTGTATATCAGGGCGATCCCCCAACCAAATTGTTTATAGTTACTCTTCTCCATCCAAAGATTGCCTGGAAGAGATCGCTCTTAGCGATAAGGTCGCCCATTGTTTTCTCATTGTGATTATTTCTTGTAATTATTTATATTTAAAATAAGTTTACTAGTAATCTTTTGGAGGACACAATAAAGAGTATCTATCTATCTATCCCCGCGGCTCTCTCTGGGAACCATCGTGTAAAATTTTAGGTGAATTCATCACTGACCTGCCCTTTCCTCCTCCTCAATCATCCCTCACTGGAGCCCCGCCAGCGTATACTGTTAGCGTGGGCGGAATTACCATTGGATTATCATCCATTAAAAACATTTTTTAGGTTATATATATACATATATTTTGATTTGATTTGACAATTCTTTATTGCTTTATTCGCTGTGTGGTCCCGGCATAGAGTAGGCCACCATTTCTTTTCTCGTGGATGTCGTAAGAGGAGACTAAGAGAGTATAACGGTCGAGGAATGGGCAGTTGTCCCTCTTACAACATCAACAAAGCCTGACTGCGGTTGTTAACCCGCTTGCCAAGCGTGGCAACTACTGGCAAAATACCCATTTGAGAGAGGCAAGTTCAGCAATGGACAGTTAATAATAGATATGATAGTGATTCTTTATTTCACTTAAATCGATATTTTAATTAATTCGAAATTATACAAAAGCATTGTATTCATAAAAGTTATAAACGTTTAGTCGCGAGACGGCCGGCTTCGTGCCACAAGAACGGTGTCCGCCATTTTATACCGAGGCAACACAAAGCTTTTACTAGAGAAATAAATGTTCCCTTTCTGTTATTCTCTATTGTTGACATTAACATTCTAAAAGAGTTTCATCGGCTTTCTTTGAGTGTTTACAGAATGTAAATATAATTACTGTTTTACATCACAGTCGTGTTGTCACTGGAGCGAACTTAGAAGCGGTTACATTTCTGAACTGTTATTACGGAATGTAATCTTTTTAATTTTTTTTATACAACTTAGAATGGCCAACAAGCTGATGGTCCACCTGATGGAAAGTGGTCACCGTAGCCTATAGACATGAGCAGTACCATGGACATAACAGAGTATACTGTTTCGCCCATGATACTCCTATGCGTTGCCATTACTGAGGACTCAGGTGTTACTCCTCTGTACTCTGTAAATTCACGCCATATCCCACCATTTAAACTGAAAAACAACTGCTTTACGGTTGAAACACGAATTGGATAGAGGTACCCAAGCAATCGACTTTTGTACAAAGTCTCCCTCTGGTGTTTTAAATAACGATTAGATGGACCGTTCTTCCCGTATGTATAATTATATTTTAAATTTGATTTTATAACAAATATTGATGTTATGGTTTTATTTTGCTTGTTTTAATTACCTATTAGGAGAGAAAAGATTGACGTGAAATTTCCATTGACTCCCTTTTCCCTATAAATCTATGCAAACAGTTTATTAAATCTGAAAATTTTACACTATAAAGTTACTAAGCCGTATATATACAGAAGCATATTATACATATTTAGTATAATACTATGAATATTTATTAAGTTTATTGTATTACTGCAAGATGGTTGCATAGATTCGTTTTATAGTTTCGTCAATATAAGTGCAGTGCCAACTCTTAAATAACATAGAGATTGGGTGTATAAAAATAAACATTAATCTAATATTTTAGGATTCAATACATAGGTTTATTTATTTCCTAATTATTATTCAAACAACTGAATGGATTTTACTTGTATTATGCGACATCATTTATTTTATCGTGACAGCCCAAGCGGTGGTAACAAATAATATTGGTAATAGTAGGTAGATTAGACAAAGAAATAAACATGGTAACAGAGAAAAAATCTTTTTAAAATTGCTATATAAATAGGTATCATATGAAAACATCATCGTTATTTTAGACATTATCTGTCCACTGCTGAACATAGGCTTACCCCATAAACTGCCATAAGGAACAGTCCTGAACGTAAGCGTATGTAGTTAATAAGAATTATTTTGTTTAATTCCGCTAACATTAGTATGCGTGCGACTGCCAACACATAAATAATACATCACGTACTAATGGTAGCGGAATTAAACAAAATAACTCTACCATAATCAACTAACTAGTGGTATAAACTTCCGCAAAATAACACCTAATTTGTAAAATAGTAGTATTTGTCTTTTATATTAACAGAACTATAGATTAATGTATTTTTGATTGTACTCGATTCTCGAAGAAACATAAAAAAGTTTATTCGAATAAAGGCGACATCTATATTATTCTGTTTTGTCAGATAAATTATAATAACATTACTATTTTATCATAACAGATCTGTAACTCCGTTCATCCGTTCAGCACATATTCCCGTCGACAAAGTTTGCCTTTCTTTTCATCCATTGTTTTTTTTTACCAAATAGTATATCAGTCACGCGTGTCTTCGGAAACGTGCCCGGATTCTGTACGTTGAACCTCGTAAAAAGTAAATAAAATCTTGGCAGCGGTAATTGAGAGGCTGTGATGGATATTTTTACCTACATCAAAAAAGAGGTCTTTTTAAAGCAATATTTAATGGTAAACCAGCGTACGGCCCACCTGATGGAAAGTGGTAACATGCCTATAGACATGAACAGTATCATGAACATAACAGACTATATACTGTTTTTTTTTTAATGGATGATAATGGAATGGTAAACCCATCCGCGCTATCGATATACACCGGCGGGGCACCAGTGAAGGATGATAGGTGAGGATAAAGCAGGTCAGTTAGTCCATCGTGACGAATTCCATTAGAATTAACTACGATGGTTTCCAGTTTCCATCCTGTATTGCTGGCAATGGGGCAGTTAGACCCTTTTACTAACAATACCTTTCTGCCAGTAAGACGTCATTAAGCCGACGGTGGTTCGGTAAGCACCTAGTTACATAAATCGAACGTCACCGAACCCTCCTACTGTGAAACAATACACGTGGAACGAAATAAATTTCCAACTGGCAAACACAAGTGGAATAAATAATATCAGAAAATATTTGGTGTTGAGAAGTTTTATTGAAAATATCGAATTCGGGCATTTATGATCAACAGTATTACCTGTATGACCTTTTAGTTTCATTCATTTAGAAAAAATAAATCATGCATGTTTATTTCCTGGAAACCATTGTGGTTACTTCTTGTGGAATTCTTCACGATGGGTTAACTGACCTGCTTTCATCGTCATCTATCATCAATTACTGGTGCCCCGCCAGCGTATACCGGGTTACTATTGCATTATCATCCATTAAAAAAAAAGTACCATGGACATAACAGGGTACACTGTTTGCCCATGATACCTCCCATACGTTGCCATTCCTGAGGACTCAGGTGTTATTCCTCTGTACCCTGTAAATTCACTGCCATATCCCTCCCTTCAAACCGAAACACAGCCATGCAAACACAACTGCTTCACGGTAGAAACACGAATGGGACAGAGGTAGCCAAGCAAACGACTTTTGTGCAAAGTCTCCCTCTGGTAAATGTATTTTATATATTCCTTTTTGTAGAAAATATTATTATAAGTACTTAGATATATGGTGAGTGTATGATTATTTGCATATGTTTTTTTTAACATAAGCGTTTTTTTATTAGTTACACTTCTTGCGCCTAATAGCTACCAATAATTTCTCTCCTCTACCCAAAGGTTGTTTGGAAGACATTGCTTTAGCGATAAGACCGCCTTTTTGTACTTCATAAGTGTAATATATATTTATCGTTGTATTATTCTTCAAATGGTGCAATAAAGAGTAAATAAATAAATAAGATTTTTTTTTTTTTTTTTTTTTTTTTTTTTATGGAACATAGAATGGCAAACAAGCTGACGGCCCACCTGATGGAAAGTGGTAACCGTCGCCTATAGACATGAGCAGTACCATGGACATAACAGAGTATACTGTTTCGCCCATGATACCCCCCATGCGTTGCCATTCCTGAGGACTCAGGTGTTATTCCTCTGTACCCAGTAAATTCACGCCATATCCCACCCTTCAAACCGAAACACAGCCATGCAAACACAACTGCTTCACGGTTGAAACACGAATGGGATGTCCACAATAGAATGGTGATCACGTTGCTTTGTGTAAACGAGGTACCGGGTTCATTTCCAAATGAGCCAATTAGAAGATAAATTTAATTATCTAGGGTCTGGGTAATCTGATTTGTACTCCTGGGTATTTGTTGCTTGGTTCCACATAAGATATGGTACTCCAGCTTCAGAACTAGGCGATTAGTGTAATTGTGCTTAAAAACTGGGGGTTTTATTTCTCTATTTCTTAACCCTTCTTTGCATAATGGTAGACATTTCCATCATAACATTGAATGCCCAAAAATTATATAAAAGAACAATTTTACTTTAAGTTGATCGTGTCTACATACCTTTTTTAATGTCCATTATAGAAAAAAAAAACATAGCTGTCAAATTTATTTTTTGAACAATTTTTCCTTCAATTTTGAACATGTATTATATCACCTTGATTTATTTTACCAATAAAAAATATCATGCAAAGAAGGGTTAAATGTAGCGGCAGATTTGGCCTTCAAGAATGCGCTAATATTGACTTTAATTTCTTTTTATGTGAAAGGGCGGCAAACTAGCATGCGGTTAACCTGATGGTAAATGATTACCGTGGTCCATGGACACTAACGACACCAGAGGCAATGTGTAGTCGGCCTTTTAAAAAGGTTTCAGTTCTCTTTTCGAAGGTCCCCATGTCGCATTTATTGGGAAATACCGTTGTTAGTAATTTGTTTTACATTTTTACACTACGAGACAGGAAGTGACGTGTAAAACGTATAGCAGTGGACCGCCATTCATCTCGATAATGTTGTTGGAAAATTTAATTTGTTTCTAATCGTACAGTGATGAGAATATAGCGGTTACAAAACTACAAAATACTATGGACATTAATTTAAATTAATTTTCTTAATTATACAATACCTGCTTGTACAACAATTAGTCCATTACCCTAAGTTTGTCTTGAAGAGATTGCTCTCAGCAATAAGACCGCCTTACTGTACTTATACAATTGTATCGTTGTGTTTGTAAATTGTCTTGTTTATTTCCTATATTGTACGAGTATAATGCAAATAAAGTATATTCATTTATTCATTATGTTATTTTATAGTAAACTTAATATTCTAACTTATTTTAAATACACAATTGGGACTTAACGCGATGAAAAAAGGTTAATATATGTGTAAACAATGCGAAAATTTAAAATTAATAATCGAATTGTTAAAAAATTTAGCACTAAAACTCGTTACTAAACTCTCTATCTCTGTAAGTTGGGAAAGTGTACTTATATACTCAAATAATCTAAGTTTAATTCAAGTTTAAACTGCTCTCATTTTGTTTGGAAACTTTATGAAAATTTCGTGTCCCAAAGTAAAAGCACTTTACAGCGAATGGATAGTACGGTACCAATGATGAAATATGAAAATGGATTTTACTATGAAAATAGTGAATTTCATTTTACATTGCAAAGTGGTATTAATCTTGCATAGTTATTACATTGTTAATTATTAAATAGTTTCATTGTAAAATGTTATTGTAAAATTTATCCTAGGATCAAGTGGCCTTAAATTAATTAAGCTTTAATTAAATTTTATAAATTAATTAAAACAATGTTTTTGATAGTTTACATTCTATATTATATTGTATTATTTTTAATATGCTTATGTAGTAATTGAAATCAATCTTATTGTATTATAAATAAAGATTTTATTCAAAAAACAAAAGACTTCAAAGTGACAAAATCAGTTATTTATAGGTCTAAAAATTAAACCACCAATTAAACCGATTAATAAAATTTGTACAGGACTAGTTTATAAGTATGTCCTTTCAGATAAAAAAGCTTTTCCAAATCAGTCTAGAACTATTGGAGTTATGAGGTAACAAACACAAAAAAAAGTATTTTTTTTTTGTTTTAGCGTAAAACAGTTGTTTGTATTTCTGTGTTTCGGTTTAAAGGGTGGGATATGGCGTGAATTTACTGGGTACAGAGGAATAACACCTGAGTCCTCAGGAATGGCAACGCATGGGGGTATCATGGGCGAAACAGTATACTCTGTTATGTCCATGGTACTGCTCATGTCTATAGGCGACGGTTACCACTTCCCATCAGGTGGGCCGTCAGCTTGTCTGCCATTATAAGATGTATAAAAATAAAAATAGTTTTATAGGTATAATCAGATGTAGAAAACCTTAGCTTGATACTTCCGAACTTAGGTGTTAAAAATAAATAATTAATTATCATGCTCACATACCGACCACATTTATGAAAATACAAGACACTGGATATTGCTGTCTAGTTCTATCCAGTGCATGAGGTAGCGAAAGTATACCTATCGTTAGATTTCTCTCATTTTTTTTTGTTGTCTAGTGGAGCAAGTCTTTTTTCCTCGCAATCAATACACCTTTTAATACATTACGCCGCCATTTTAACCTTTCAGGTTGTGAAAGGTTTCGCAAAGTCCTTTTAATAATATATCACGCGAGATATTTCACAGCGGAATCTAATATAAGAATTTTATATACATATATTCTAGTACAATAATACTAGAGCAGTGATTCTCAACTTTTTTTTTTATTGCGGCACATATTTAACGATTTCAAAATTTGGCGGCACACAAAGAAAAAGATAAAAAATATTTGTTTACTACAACACACTGCATAAACCGTTTGTCGTATCTCCTCACTTTCGGGGCACTTCCCTTGATAAAAAGTCGAGTCTAGGAATTCTGGGCGTTGATATATCTTACGACGTCCAGTTTTGCAGTCATCTGGAGGAGAAGGCTAAGATAGCTTCCAAAAAGTTAGGAGTGCTCAATAGGGTGAGACGATATTTCATGCCAAAACACCGCCTGAAATTATATAAAGCCCAAGTCAGGCCGCATATGGAATACTGTTCTCACCTGTGGGCAGGAGCGCCACAGTACCAACTCCTTCCGTTAGACCGCATTCAGAGTCGGGCGGCTCGAATTATCGATAGTCAACGCCTTACTGTCCGACTTGATCCACTGAAACTGCGCAGAGATGTTGCATCTCTGTGCATCTTCTACCGAATTTATCATGGGGAGTGTTCTGAGGAATTGTTCGGATTGATACCTGCTGCTGATTTTCACCACCGTACAACCCGCCACAAACTAAAGTTTCATCCCAATCATCTGGACGAGTGGCGGTCTTCCACCGTGCGTTTTTCAAGGCACTTTCTTCCACGCACAACCATTCTTTGGAATCAACTTCCAGCAGCAGTATTTCCGAACCGATACGACAACATAATCTTCAAGAAAAGAGTATATTCCTTTTTAAAAGGCCGGCAGCACATTTGCAATGCCGCTGGTGTTGTGGGTGATCATGGGCGGCGGTAGTCACTTACCATCAGGTGAGCCGCATGCTCGTTTGCCCTCTGTGTAGTAAAAAAAAAAAAATTTGGCGGCGCACAAAAGTGCCGCGGCACAGTGGTTGAGAATCACTGTAGTAGAGACACAATGACAATACACATGAGTAGATGAGTTGGAAAGATAAATATATATTAACATTAACAGACAAATTTTTTGGTTACATTATTATAATTTTAGTAGGGATTTCTATCAGAGAGAGACTTTGTACGAAAGGAATTTGCTTGGGCACCTCTGTCCCATTCGTGTTTCTACCGTGAAGCAATTATTTGTATAGCTGTGTTTCGGTTTGAAGGGTGGAATATGGCAGTGAATTTACAGGGTAAAGGCATAACTTAGTCCTCAGGAATGGCAACGTATGCGGAGTATTATGAGCGAAGCAGTATACTCTGTTATGTCAATGGTACTGCTTATGTTTATAGGCGACGGTTACCCCTTTCCATGAGATGGGCCGTCAGTTTGTTTGCCATTTTAAGTTGCATAAAAAAAATGTTTTTTTTTTAATACCTTAAATAATTAAATGAATATTTATTTGCAAGAAATATGATCATTATATAGATATTAGAAATATGTATAAGTCCACATATTTCGCCATTATTAGGCATGCAGAATTAAAAAACAAAAGTATAAAACTAAGCCTTAATGACATATGAAAAGATTTTTTTTAAATGTCTCGGGTAAATTCCATCTACCCGAGCGAAATCAGGCTGGAATACTAGTGTCATAATAATTGTATTGTAATACACAAAAAAACCAACTTCGATTATGGCAAAACAAGTTATTTCAATTTAAAAACTAAACAACTAAATCGATTTTGATAAAATTTCTATGGTACCAATCTGAAAATATATGCTTTCAGATTTTCAGAGAAAAAGAAATTTTCCAAATCGGTTTACAACTAACGGAGTTATGGGGTTACAAACGTAAAAAAACACAACTAAATCGAGAACTTTCTTCTTATTGAAGTTAGTTCACAAGAATTACACCTAATTTTAGGCATACTTTTATTTAAATCTATCTATCTATCCTATTTAAGAGCTGCGCTCTTGTCGGTGGAGCTCTTGCCACTCACTACGATTTTCAGCGACTCCCTTCACCTCTTGATACGACACGACACCAACTCCTTCCTCGATCTGCCTGATGTAACTATGTCTCGGTCTCCCTCTTCCCCTCCTTCCTTCTATCTTACCTTCTATTATAATGTTCATAAGTTCGTCGTGTCGTATCAAGTGTCCCAACATTTTTCCCCTTCTGTCCTCAATAGTTCTAATAATTTGTCTTTTTTCCTTAACCCTAAGCAGGACCTCCTCATTGCTAATTTGATCCCTCCAGCTAATTTTCTCCATCCTTCTCCATCACCACATTTGAAAGGCTCTAAGTTTATCCATTTCCTTCTGAGTTAATGTCCACGTCTTACATATATACAAAGCTATATCCCAGATATAGGTTTGGATCAGCCGCTTGATTTACATATAAAAAGATAAAATTGGATCATATCACAAATAGAAACGAGACTGCAGGGAAATTTATCAATGTTTATAGGCAGCCATAATATTTGTGTTTTCAACTTAGGCCTCACTATAAAACCAAAATATTGGCCACAAATATCGTCTATAGCATATTGGACTTTATTCAATTCGGTATACGATATGTTTTCCTTCGTGGTTCGTGGTTGGAATGATTTATCCCGTGGCCCGTTTGATGCGTAGCTTCTTTATTATTTTACACACATGTAGTCTCTTATCTTCATAGTAAAGGCATTTATTTCACGGGCGGTCGCTTTAGTGAAATATCGGATAGAGAAATAAAGTAGTTATATTTATTTTATTCTTTTTAAAAACTGTCTCTTGGGAAATCCTCGGCAGGGAGCTCATTCCATAATCTGAGTGTTCCCCAGCATGGGGTTCTTCAAAAGGGGGGTAAAGAGGTTTCTTCAGGGTTGGCAATGCGCGCGTAATACCTCTGGTATTGCAGGCGTTTGTAGGCTACGGTAACCGCTTACCATCAGGTGGGCCGTGTTTGTTTGCCACCTCAGTGGTATAAAAAAAAATTATTTTTTTACAACACTAGGAGCAAACTAGCATGCGGCTCACCTGACGGTAAATGAATACCGCCGCCCATGATCACCCGCAACAAAATTAAAATTAAACATTTGTTTTTATTTATTAATAACAAAATATTCTATTGTGCGTGGAAATTGGTAGAAAAAAGAACATAACACTTACCTAGTCTTAAAATTTTAGTAAAGAACACTTGGTATATGGTGGCACTCGTTGTTTTCCTATAACGTAATCTGCAACAATAAAAAAAAGGAGTTAATTATAAAAGTTACTAAAAAATTTAAAAGAATGCCGTCACGCACAATGTATCAATCAGAGTCACAGGAATTGGGTCACGAAAAAGGTTGATTGATTCATTATGTTTTTGTTCAAATGTTAAAGCATATAGTTGGATAGCTATATCCCGCGGTTTCGACCGCGTGAATAAGTGAGTACATAATTTAATAATGAGTTAAATTATATTAGATAAAACTTTAGGATATAATAACCTACTTGTATACTAAATATAATTTAAATTCGTTCCTACTGAAAAAGTTACGATTCTTACAATTAAAAAATGCAACTTAGAATGGCAAACAAGCTAACGGCTCACCTGAAGTAAAGTGGTAACCGTCGCCTATAGACATGAGCAGTACCATGGACATAACAGAGTATACTGTTTCGCCCATGATACCTCCATGCGTTGCCATTCCTGAGAACGCAAGTGTTTATTTTTAATGGGTGAAAACGACATGGTAATCGCGCTTACGCTATCGATATACACTGGCGTGGGGTGATAAGGGTGGATAGGATGAAAAGGCAGGTCAGTTAGTCCATCATGACGAATTCGACGATAAATTAGTCACGATAGTTTCCAGGGGGAACCGCGTGGGAGTCAACCTGATAGGGTACATTGATAGCAATGGGGACTAACTTCCCATTACTAACAATCCCTTCCCCCTGGATTCAGATGTTATTTCTCTGAACTCTGTAAATTCACTGCTATATCCCACCCTTCAAACCGAAACACAGCCATGCAATCACAACTGCTTCAGGATAGGTGTTGCCAGACGCACTGGTTAAAGACGTTCGTCTTTAAATTTTGAGATATTTTGGATGGGAAGATGTGACATAGTTTTCCCTACGCTGCCCAGCCAATATATATATATATATATATATATATATATATATATATATATATATATATATAATCTTATTTATTTGGAGGCTAGCCAAGTATATAATATTAGTATAAATGTGGCCAATCGATATTCAGTTTTGTTTAATTTCAATAAACCCATGAAACCATCGCCGAAGCTATGGTGTGCTGTTAGTATTGAATAATGAATGTGTAAACCCGCTCCATCGTTCAACTGTCCAGTTGATTAGATCTACGTGATTTACACAGCGAACGATGGACGTGGCCTGACCTTGAGACTTTGACAGAGATTACAAGAGAACACGTGCCTTAACCTTGACTGGGACATAGAAATAAAGGAACTGGGTGGAAGTGACACTCATCTATGCTGACACTAGCTCTTACCTGTGACTTCGTTCGCGTAACCGGGTATGTTTATTGACTGCGATAAAGCCTATATCCTTCTCCAGTTTAGTATGTGTATACCAATTTTCATAGTGATTGGTAAAATTGTTAAAGCGTTCATCATATCAGCCTTTAACTATCCATTGCTGGACATAATCCTCTCCTTAGGGGGTTTTGCCAGTAGTTGCCACGCTTCGCAGGCGGATTGGCAACCGCAGTTAGGTTTTGGAGATTTTTTTTATATAACTTAAAATGGCAAACAAGCTGACGGCCCACCCGATGGAAAGTGGTAACCGTCGCCAATAGACATGAGCAGTACCATGGTCATAACAGAGTATACTGTTTCGCCCATGATACCCCCCATGCGTTTGGAGATGTTTTTAGAAGGATGCTGCTGCCCTCAGCCTCCCTTAGTCGTCTCTTACGACACCCACGGGAAAGGAAGGGGTGGCCTATTCTATACTGGGACCACACAGCAAATGTTAAGGCGTTATGAGGCAAGAAAGAAACAAACTCACTTTCACACTTGTAACATTATTAAGGATATAAAACGGAAGAGTTTGTTTAAAAGCATTAATCTCTGGAACTATCAGCCGGATTTGAAAAATTATTTTTTCCTTTTAGTGGCTCATTTCTTGAAGATAATTATTATAGACTATTCGAGATTACAATCGACTAAAAGATATACCTAGTATAACATGATCCTCTAAGAACGTGGCAATGCTGCCAAAATGTACCTTCTTCCAGTCAAATCCCGCATTACAACCTATGTTGTGTATTGTCACAAATACATTTTTTGGATTTAACAAATAATTTTACGATATAATGCAGATAACATGACTTACGTGGAAGTGACCTAGATACCTGAACATAGGCCTCCCCCATAGATTGCCATAAAGAACGATCCTGAGCCTCCCATATCCACTGACTTCCTACAGTGTACTTAAGGTCGTCACTTCATCTAGTGAGGGGGGCGGGGGTCGTCCTACACTCGCCACTCAAGAACCTTTTTTCCCCATCGGTTTTCGGTATTTCGAGCTACATGACCAGTCCATTGCCATATAGAATACAGTAAAAAAATAGATTTAAATCAACAATACGTGAAAATAATTTGTATTATTGAATTCACAGGAATGTCGCTTCTACCCCAATATTTAATATTATGACTCGAGATTACAAGAGAACTAACATATTAATATTTAAACAGTTTACGTAAAGGCGAACCACTAATTGAGCGGTTTAATATCGATTACCATTATTATACTACTTTTTACCCGCGATTTCGTTTGCATAAGCGGGATATTTTGATTGGTTGGGATAAATAGTAGTTTACGTCTTGTTTTATTCATCTATTCATAATAGTACGTATATATGGTCCACGACAAATGGTAATAAACAAACGAACAGTGCGGTGTGTATGATAGACTTAGATAATAATAACAATGTGAGGGTAACTGAAAAAACTGCGCGGGATGCCATAAGAAGACGCTGTTCACTTCAGTCGTGTCGTGACCACGACGTAGTGCAGTCCATGTTTATACGTCAAAATCAAATATGTATTATATACCTACAATTACATCGCGTTCTCTCCTGATAATATTTAAAACGAATATACTTTCTTATTTTTAATATTAGGAAGGATTCGTATATTCGTATATTCTCCCTCTGGTAAAATCTCTTTTTTTTTTAAATGAAGAAGAATAAGAACACTTATTCTTCTTACTATACATAAAGATGCTTTTTTAATTATAAAGCACTATTATACCTACTTGTACAACAATTAGTCCATTACCTTAAGGTTGTCTTGAAAAGATTGCTCTCAGCAATAAGACCGCCTTACTGTACTTATACTTATATAATATTGTATCGTTATGTTTGTAAATTGTCTTGTTTATTTCCTATATTGTATAATGGAAATAAAGTATACTCATTCATTCATTCATTCATATTATACTTTGTTTGAAACCGCTTCATTCTAATTTATTATATAATATATAATATAACTATACTTCACACATTTTTAATTTTACGCAAGATTACGTAAGAGCTTAGAAAACGGGAAAATTATTAAGAGTTCGAAGTTAATTTTCATACTTTTTATAAGGTGGCAGCAGAAAATCAGCGCTTCGAGTACACCGCGGCTTAATACTGAATTGATTGCTTTTTCACCGTCGAGGCTCATAAAACCCTCAAAAAAATTTTTGTTACGTTTATAAATTCATGAATTATGTGCTTCTGATGGTGAATAAATAATTTATCTATTTATCTATCTAATATTTCATATTCAAGAAAACTTAATTAGAAGCATTTTTTAATAGTAATTATTATAATTCTTTCGTCCCATTCGTGTTTCAACCGTGAAGCAGTTGTGTTTGCATGGCTGTGTTTCGGTTTGAAGGGTGGGATATGGCGTGAATTTAGTGGGTACAGAGGAATAATACCTGAGTCCTCAGGAATGGTAACGCATGGGGGGGGGTATCATGGGCGAAACAGTATACTCTGTTATGTCGATAGTACTGCTCATGTCTATAGGCGACGGTTACCACTTTCCATCAGGTGGGCCGTCAGCTTGTTTGCCATTCTAAGTTGTATAAAAAAAAGTCCATTCGAAATGCACTTTAGCACTAATTTTGGGAGACTTTGTAGAAAAGTCATTTGCTTGGGTACCTCTGTACCATTCGTGTTTCAACCATGACGCAGTTGTTTGCATGGCCTATCTTTCAGTTTGAAGGGTGGGATATGGCGTGAATTTACTGGGTACAGAGGAATAACATCTGAGTCCTCAAGAATGGCAACGCATGGGGGGTATTATCGACGACAGAGTATGTACTTTATTATGTCGATAGTACTGCTCATGTCTAAAGGCAACGATTACCACTTTCCATCAGGTGGACCAACAGCTTGTTCGCCATTCTAAGTTGTATAAAAAAAATGCAATTTCAGTTGAGAGGAACGGAAAAGAAATTTAACTTTAAATGATACTGCTAACTGCTGAGATGATCCTGCAAGAAACTCAATAGTTACTCTTTTCAAGTAAGTTACAAGTAGCAAACAATAAACTTGGCTTGTGAATGGTTCTCCAGTTGATTAGATAGCCGCAATTTACACCATCTGATCGATGGCGGCTTCGACCTTGCGGGCCGCGGGTAACTAAATGAAGATAGTAACTTTCTTGTATGGCAAGGACAATAAGATAACAGAGCCGGGAAATGGTTTGTTTCATTCCTGGCATGCTATTATAATATATTTATATATTGTGGTACGCACTTATATTTCGAGTGTATTTTTTGGTACGCTATTATAATTAGACTGTATTTTTTTGGTATGCTTTTATAATTCTATTGTATTTTTTGGTACACTATTATAATTCGACTGTATTTTTGGTACGCTCTTGTAATTCGAGTGTATTTTTGGCACGCTTTTATATTTCGACTGTATTTTTGGTACGCTATTATAATTAGACTGTATTTTTGGTACACTATTATAATTCGACTGTATTTTTTTGGTATGCTATTATAATTCTATTGTATTTTTTGGTACACTATTATAATTCGACTGTATTTTTGGTACGCTCTTGTATTTCGAGTGTATTTTTGGCACGCTTTTATATTTCGACTATATTTTTGGTACGCCTTTATAATTCGAACATATTTTTAGTACGCTCTTCGACTGTATTTTTGGTACGCTCTTGTAATTTGAGTGTATTTTTGGCACGCTTTTATATTTTGACTGTATTTTTGGCACGCTATTATAATTTGAACATATTTTTGGTACGCTCTTATAATTCGACTGTATTTTTGGTACGCTCTTGTAATTCGAGTGTATTTTTGGTACGCTATTATAATTCGACTGTATTTTTTGGTAAGCAATTATAATTCGAACATCTATTTGGTACGCTCTTAAAATTCGACTGTATTTTAGGTACGCTCTTACAATTCGACTGTATTTTTGGTACGCTCTTGTAATTCGAGTGTATTTTGTGGTACACTATTATAATTCGACTGTATTTTTGGTACGCTCTTGTAATTCGAGTGTATTATGTGGTACACTATTATAATTCGACTGTATTTTTGGTAAGCTATTATAATTCGAACATATTTTTGGTCCGCTCTTATAATTCGACTGTATTTTTTGGTATACTCGTACGATTACAATTCGACTGTATTTATACACTATATGTTAGTTTGGTTGTTTAGGTTAAATCTTGTAAACTGAAATAGAACCACTTTTTGATATCTGATTGGGTTGAAATTTTGACTAAATTTACGAAATAGAAAATCGTGTATATTTTACTTCTGTCCCATTCCTGTTTTCGCCGTGAAGCAGTTATGTTTGCATTGCTTTGTTCAGGTTTGAAGTGTGGGATGTGGCAATGAAATTACAGGGTACAAAGACAAACACCGTAGTCCTCAGGAATGGCATGAAGAGTATTTATGGGCGACAAAGTATATTCTGTTATGTCCACAGTAATGTTGATGTCTGTGCGAGACGGTTGCCACTTTCCATCAGGTGGGTCATTAGTTTGTTTGCCATTCTATGTTGTATAAAAAAATAAGATTGAATTTTTTATTTGGCGAATGCTATTTTTTATCCCACTGTATTAGATTGATTGGAAGACATTTCTTAGAAATAATTTCACCTTTGTTCACATTATTTCTAGTAATTTATATTATTACTATATTTCTGAGTGCAATAATGAATATGTTATCCTAAAATTATGATTTTGACATTTAATCACCTTTGTAATAACTGTGCCAAGCAAGGGTGAGTTGCTAGTTTAGATTTTTTTTTAGAAAATTATATCCTTAAAGTCAGTAAAGCAGAAACACGAATGGAACAAAGATACCCATTCCAATGGTTTTTTTTTTACAATCATGTCTACTTATCGTATTATTATTGATTAGATACATTCACACGTTCAATACGTAGCTATTTAGCGTATATATTATTCATATTTATTATGTGAATGTAGGCCATTTTATTATTTAATGAAATTATCTATGGTTAACAACAGGTGCTCTATAAAACTGTAAATCTACTTTTATGTAATCATATAAAAGTCATGAAATGTGATTTAGACGGGATTCTAATGTTCGAATTTTAAATCTTTAAGCCTTACCTGACTGTGAATTTTTTTTTTATTTTTTAAATTAGCGGTTATAATTTGTCTGGTTTTTGTTTTGTCTATTACTCAGTATCTTTGTCAGTTTTGAATCGATTTTGATATAGAAGTTAAAATTTCCGAAATTCACTATAAAGTAGAATAAAAACAAATATAGTTGTAATAAACAAATATAATTGTAATAATATCATATAATAAATTTATAATGGTAATAAATTTAAATCGATATTCAGTTTTAAAGACCGAATAACGTATAACTATAATTACCTTTACAGTTAAATTTAGACATAAATATATTAATTTTTAAACATTTTGGCCCCAAAAGTTTGTGATTGATTCATGAAAAAATTTATGTTAAAAAGATGGATTTCATAAATAAAATTATATATATATGTATTGTATATATTATCGTCTATATAAATTAAAACTATACAGGGAAATGAATAATTAATTAAAAATATTATAATATAATATATCGATTAAAACTCGATCATTATTTAAATAAATCGAGTATAAAAACCTTGACAGAAAAAAAATTAAATTGACTATGACATCAACTTTTTATTTTTATATTTATTTATTTATACACTATTGTACACATTGATAATATGTACATAAATAGGTGACACAGTTTAAATAAATGTACAAAGGCGTGATTAAGTCTAATAATAAATAAATAAATCTAATAAAAATTTTCTAGTACTTATTTACTTATTTTTATATTAATATTATGAAATAGGTATTTTGTGTATATTTCTCAGAAGGTTTTCAATTTATTTGCGAGTAGTTACACTGTACGGGCGTATTTGTAAGAGATTGTACTGTTTTGCATGCAACAAGTAACATTTTAATCTAAACTTTTGACTTTTGTTATGTAAATTCACATAAATGCTGCCCACCTTCCAGTTGTGGAAACACAACGACCTAGTTTACATGTCGTGACATGTTATAATAATTACCACTTTTCCACACCACTTCATAGCAATAATTACTTAATAGTTTATTTTCTCAGCCGTTAACTGTCCACTGCTGAACATAAGCCTTTCCCATAAGGGGGGGGGGGGGGGGGTTTACAAGTTTTTTTTTATACAACTTAGAATGGCAACTAAACTGAATTACCAGAGGGAGGCTTTGTACAAAAGTTGTTTGCTTGAGTACCTCTGTACCATTCGTGTTTAAACAGTGAAGTAGTTTGTTTGTTGTGCTGTGTTTCGGTTTGATGGGTAGGTTATGGCAGTGAATTTACAGGGTATAGAGGAATAACACCCGAGTCCTCAGGAATGGCAACGCATGGAGGGTATCATGGGTGAAACAGTATGCTCTGTTATGTCCATGGTACTGTTCATGTCTATAGGCGACGGTTACCACTTTCCATCAGGTGGACCGACAGCTTGTTTGTCATTTTAAGTTGCATAAAAAAGTTACTAGTCTACGAAACGACATTCGTGTAAACATAATGTTAAATTATGTGCTTCAATACTAGTTATTGTGCTGTTGTATTGAGACGACGAGGTCGTGGAAATGTATATTTCCAGTAACTCGGTTATAACTGACAAAATTAAGAAATAAAAAATAACCCTTTATACTAAATACAAATATAGGAAATTAATACAAAACTGATGGGGCGATACATTGACCTAGTGCGTGCAGTGCTAAATTAACAATTATTAAATTTCATAGTAAACCAACTTTTTTATTGCACTGCATAAATGAACATAGATATGACTCTATTCTACTCATCCGTCATATGTTTTAGGTAGACGTAAGAACGTAAAGAATAAAAATCCTCGAATCGTGTTTGACACTGGCATTGTATGTATGACAGATTGGTGCTGTCCACTGGACATATTATGTAGACTTGCTGCCGCTTGTTTCCAGACTTTATTTATTAATTAAACTTTTTTTACGCTACACGGAATGACAAACAAACTGACAGTTGACTGATAAGTGCTGTCAGTAAACACGAACAGCACCGAGGACATTACGAGGTCTGTCCGGAAAGTTCGTATAAAAGTGTTCTGGAATGCGAGAAAAAGTGGGGAGGCCAGGTAAGCGCAGGACCCCTTCCTTATGTCCCTAACAATGCTTCAGTTCTGGTCTGACCGTTTTTATACTTGTCACGCCATCTGTGAAGTTACCTCTTAACGAAACCCCGTCGGCATGGAGCCCGCTTCCGTTGAAGAGCAGCGCGTCGTAATCAAGTTTCTCTCGAAACTCGGCAAGAATGGCCGTGAAATTTTTGCCGATCTAATTCGATAAGACATCCGGGGAACCACGAACAAAAAAATCAAGAAAATCCCGCTCAAATGTCAAGACAATGTTGATTGTTTTTTTCGATGTTCGGGGGATTGTCCATCAAGAATTCGTCCCTCCAGGCCAGACAGTTGATGGAAAATTCTACGTCGATGTGCTCAGACGCCTCAAAGCTCGTGTGGCACGAGTTCGTCCAGAATTGGCGCGAGAGGGGCGTTGGATTCTTCAGCACGACAATGCCCCTGCCCACACCTCTCTTGTTGTCCGTGAGTTTTTGAGTAAAAATTCCATTACGGTGACCGAACCCCCCCTATTCGCCGGATTTGGCCCCGTGTGACTTCTTCTTGTTCCCAAAAACCAAATTGGTACTTCGGGGGCGGCATTTGGGGGACATAAATGAGATAAAAAAAGCTACGACGGGGCAGCTGAGAAACCTACAACCAGAGGACTTTCAAGGAGCCTTCTCACAGTGGAAACGGCGTTGGCACAAGTGCATTATGTCACAGGGGGAGTACTTTGAAGGGGATAAAATTGATTTACCTGAATAATTGTAAAATAAAAATTTTAAAAAACTTTTATACGTACTTTCCGGACAAACCTCGTATAAAATACACTGTAATGTTATTTTGTTTTTATACAACTTAGAATGGCAAACAAGCTGACGGCCCACCTGATGGAAAGTGGTAACCGTCGCCTATAGACATGAGCAGTACCAAAGACATAACAGAGTATACCGTTTCGCCCATGATACCCCCCATGCTTTGCCATTCATGAGGACTCAGGTGTTATTCCTCTGTACCCTGCAAATTCACGCCAATTATTTTGCAATTATTGTAGAAATCGCTATTTTTTATCATTATACTGTTAATGTAGGTTTCTATAGATGAAAGAATTTTTAAAATAACTTAGTAATACTTTAAATTTACAATAGATAAACTAAAAATCATATTTTACCTCTTTAACATACAAATTAATTTAAATATCAATATATCGTTTGAAAGATACAAAATGCGTTGAACTACTGGTTGCTCTTCATACTGTGGCGATATCGTGACGCAATGTCAGTTGTTCTAAAATAAAATTTGGTATGTTTCACAATTATGATTGTGCCAGCGTACATTGCGGGGTTCAGACCATGTAATAAAAATATATGAAAATAACGTGAGCGCAATTTCATGTATTCACATTATGTATGACGATAATTCACAATAATGATAGTCTCATTAATAAGCATGTAATTGACACAGGCTCTAAAAGGGTTAATGGCATCGATGCGGGAGTAAAAAGGAATTATCGAAATCGGTTTAATTTTTTAAATTAATTGCATGCGCTGAAACAGTTCTGCGCAGTTCGGATATATTCATCCGTCAATGCTATATTATATTTATTTTGGTACCTTACATACCCGGTCAACATTTTAGAAACAATAAAAAACAAAGCAGAAATATTTACTAATCATTTGACGTACTTCAGTGAATTCCGTATTCTGTGGATGTTATGTAAAACATAGATCACATTAAATATAGACAAATAAATATACGATAGCTTTTAAATTGAGCTAACACCTACTTTTTTTTTTATACAACTCAGAACAGCAAACAAGCCGACGGCCCACCTGATGGAAAGTGGTATCCGTCGCCTATAGACATGGGCAGCATTGTGGACATAACAGAGTATACCATTTCGCCCATGATACCCCCCATGCGTTGCCATTCCTGAGGATTCAGGTGTTATTCCTCTGTACCCTGTAAATTCACGCCATATCCCACCCTTCAAACCGAAACACAGCCATGCAAACACAATTGCTTTACGGTTGAAACACGAATGGGACAGAGGTACTCAAGCAATCGACTTTTGTACAAAGTCTCCCTCTGGTACTTGATTATAAAATTTCATTATAATGCATTCAGTCATTTTGCCGTGATGTTTTAGTGAGCAGACACGCAAACATCAAACGATTTTATAGCATTGCAGATTTTTCAAATAATAATTATCATTCAATTAAAATTTGCCTAATTAAACCCAATTATGGCGGCGAAGGGACGAACAATGGAGACACCGAACAACACAGGGAACAGAGAACTTTCTTAATTTCGATGTTAATTAAAAAAAATCAGGACAGTTGCGAGTTAACTCACACGTCGAGGATTCCGTACATAAATTGATAAATATAAAACAATAACAATAAAATCAATTTCAAATAGTACATTACTGCAGCGGCCAACAACTGAGGCATTGATGGAAGAACGCAAATGTGGGCCGAGACGTAGCCGAGGCATACACGTGAGTCCATCAATGCCTAGTTATGGCCGAGGCTTGTATAGTACTTTTCTCAAACAATGCGCGGAAATCAAAGACACAATTTTACTTTTTAAGTTCAATGACGAATAACGAACAATAATAATATTTCACGCGCCATAATGTTCCTTTGTTTTATTTTCAATAAAAAGCTTTCTATTTGCAAGGCAATTCGAAATTTAAATAAAACCTTTTATTAGTTACCTGCTTGGTAGCCATGTTTTGAAGTAAAAGGTCATTCCATTTTTAAATTGCAGTACAATATTCAATTATATTTTAATAAACTGTAATTAATTTAAATTTTTCGTTTTACAAATATCGGAGTTTAAGGGATAGGAATATTTTTTTTAGCATCACAAAGGTGGCAAACAAGCAGGCAGCAAGTATGCCATCTGATGATAAACTGTCACTTGTAGCTTTTAGACGCGAGCAATATTTTTTTTCTCACATTTTCGATCATAACTACAAAACTATGCAGCATAAAAATAAATAAAAAATAGTTTTAAAATGGGCAAATGAAGCCCTTTCATATAATATAACACTTGAAGTAGTAGATCAAATTTGAAAAAAATATTTCCTTTGTGATATATAATTCTCTAAAAGTCTAACTGCGGTTGCCAACTCGCTTGCCAAGCGTGGCAACTACTGGCAAAACTCGCCTTATGGGGAAGGCTTATGTTCAGCAGTGGACAGTTAACGGCTGAAATAATAATATTAATAATAAAAAATGTGCAAAACTATTCCAAATTTCAGACTAATAACATTACTAGTTGCTGAGAAATAATTGAGATAGAAATGCAAATTCTGTGACGATTGATCGAGCCGTTCAGGCGCCAAGAGGTAATAAACAAACTCACTTTTACATTTATAATAATAGTTAGGATTATTCCATAGTGTAAGCAATAATCAGTAGTTCAACTTCTTGGAAATATCCCGATTACGTTAATGCAACCCAAATTATAAGTCGATTACACCACAGTGTAAGAAACAAACAGTAGTCCAACGTCGTTCCTAATGTCGCTGAGTAAGTCAGACAATTTGTGACGCACTGTCATGTCATTCGAGACGTAGACAGTAGTAAAGGGTTATATACATCTTAATGTATATAAAATTCTCACCAGAGGGAGACTTTGTACAAAAGTCGATTGCTTAAGTACCTCTGTCCCATTCGTGTTTCTACCGTGAAGCAATTGTGTTTGCATGGCTATGTTTCAGTTTAAAGGGTGGGATATGGCGTGAATTTACTGGGTACAGAGGAATAACACCTGAGTCCTCAGGAATGGCAACGCATGAGGGGTATCATGGGCGAAACAGTATACTCTGTTATGTCCATGGTACATGGTACTGCTCATGTCTATAGGCGACGGTTACCACTTTCCATCAGGTGGGCCGTCAGCTTGTTTGCCATTTTACTGCCATTTTGAAAGTGTAAACGCGGATTTACATTAAATTAGTCTTTCAACTCTTCTATCTATTCAAACATTCCTATAGATACATAATAATGAAATATGACCCTTTCTTGTAAGAACAACTTAGTTGTAACGAGTTTCACAGTCCCAAATATTATAAAACTTAATGGTATTTTTAGGAACAATGATTGTAGAATACTGAGGAATGGATTACTTGGTGAAAACTTTATCAAGACACTCAAAATGTTATTATTGTATTATCAGAAACTTCATTGTTAAACTTCATTTATTAACTATTAGCTTTAGCTCGCGACTTCGTCTGTTTTTTTTTCTGGTTGATAATGAAATGGTAACCCCGCCTGCGCTAACAGTATACACTGGCGGGGAACCAGTGAGGGATGATAAGTGAGAATGAAAAGGTAGGTCAATTAGCCCATCGTGATGAATGCACCTGGAATTCAGCACGATGGTTTCCAGGGAGGACAACGTGGAGGTCGACCTATTAAAGTATATTGTAGCAATGGGACTGGTAGTGTGCATTACTAACAATCCCATCGCCCCTCCCCCCTCTTCGTTTGTGTTAACTGGGATATGGATTTAAACTATTATTTCTGACGCTATTTTTTATTATTCATATCTGTGTTTTATTAGGCATGTTATAAAAAAAACTCAGTAAATATATACTGAGTTTTTTTTAGTTTCATAATATATATGTCTATATAGCCGTGTGGTCCCGGCATAGTTTAGATCACCCCTTCCTTTCCCGTGGGTGTCGTAAGTGCCGACTAAGGGAGGGCGAGGGACAGACAGCAGCGTTCCTCTTAAAACTTCTCCAAAACCTAAATGCGGTTGCCAATTCACCTGCCAAGCATGGCAACTATTGGCAAAATCCTACAAGGGGAAGGCTTATGTTCAGCAGTGATGGTAGACGCTGTTCTGTCGTATTAATATTTTTTTCTGATTTAGCACATTCTAATCACTTAGCGATATAAAATAAATTTTACGACCTAGTCTCGTAAAATGTTTCATAAAAATCGGTCGAGCTATTTTGTAGCAGTTCGACCACAAACGCCGTGACACGAGATTTTTATATAAATGATATATTATAAGTAATTATTACAATTATGTTTTAAATTTATTCACGACAAATGCCATCACTATTAAATGAATAAGTCGAAAGAAACAACAATCAAAAATGTTATTTGATGTAAAAAAAACGAAAGCTTTCATTATAACAGATGATTCCCAGAATCAGTGGCTACTGTGCAATATAAAGAAAATAGGTTAGGGGAGAATTTCGTTGTCTTTAAAGAACTGTCGGGGTAATGTCAGTCTTATTCAGTTATTTTAGGGTGGAAATTCCTATGAGTCTGCTGCTTTCGGAATTGATTTACCTGCGTTGATCTACGTTTTTACATAGACGAAAAAATAAATGCAATCTGTCACCAATTTGAAATTAGAACACAATATGTCTTTATATATAATAATAGAGATCCGAACGAACTCTAATTATCAAAACTGAAGATTATACTGTATGGCTTCGTTCCTTTGTCTTTCCCATTTTTGGGTAAACTGATACTATTTTACTGAGCCAAAATGACTAAATTTAACCTATTTCTTATATGTAATGCTCTATTAATATTATAACCTAAGGTATTACAACCTCCTTCATTTGAATATTGTAATAAATAATTAAGAAAAATACTTTTTTAACTGAACCTTACTGAAACTTTAACTTTAATAAACCTTATTACAAACCTTTAAAAAAAATTTTGGTTTGATTGAAAATTAATTAACCTTATCCAGTAATTTAGTCATAACATCTCGTTCACATCTTAAACATCTACAAAACTCATAATTAAAAAAAATTTGGTTTGATTAAAAATTAATAAACCTTATCCTGTAATTTACTCATAATATCTCGTTCACATCTTATGAATCTATTGGACAAAGTCTCACAATAGTTATTGATTTTTTTTAATGAACCTTATCCTGTAAACTACTGATAATATCTCGTTCACACCTTGAGCATTCCTTGGATGAAGTTTCACAATAGTTATTGATTTTTTTTAATGAACCTTCTCCAGTAATTTACTCATAACATCTCGTTCACATCTTAAGCATTCCTTCGAGAGAGTTTCACAATAGTTATTGATGTTATTTCTAACATTTTCTTATCACGTACCTAACACGTTTGTTATACGCAAAGAAAAGCACTCTCTTCGGACTTAAGGGCTCAATAGGGCTTGCGGTTCTTGGCAAGATCAACAATAAAGGGAAAAGGGAAAGTAATTATTGAACGTATTGTAGGTACTTTTTGTTATTTTTATACCTACTCCGTCGAAGACAGGGCATATTGTATTTTCTATAGTACCTTAAGTATCTAATAGTGCTACCTCATACAGTACAGTACATACCAGAGGGAGACTTTGTACAAAAGTCGATTGCTTGTGTATCTCTGTCCCATTCGTGTTTCAACCGTGAAGCAGTTATGTTTGCATGGCTGTGTTTCGGTTTGAAGGGTGGGATATGGCGTGAATTTACTGGGTACAGAGGAATAACACCTGAGTCCTCAGGAATGGCAACGCATGAGGGGTATCATGGGCGAAACAGTATACTCTGTTATATCTTATGTTATGTATGTTCTATACACATAATGTATCTTGACGTATCTATAATTACTTATACACTGTAAATAAAATTAGTTATTACACATTAAAAAAATGCAAAAATTATAAAACAAAATAAATAAAAAAGTTATAAAGGAAACACTCGACTATTTATCACGCAAAAATGAAATAGTTGACCTGCTTGCGAAGCACCTGTACAGAGATACTATTTATATAATCTAAGGTTCATTTCTACGAGTATAAATTAAGGCAACTGTGATACGAATATTAGACGTTTATATACGCGAAACATCATATTTAATTGACGCTCTCTTCTTTTTTCATTTAACAGTTTCCTCTTGTCGGTGCAACTAATTCATGCATCTTCTTCCAGCCAGCTCTATCCCAGGCCATATTTTTGATCTCCCTATACGACATGACACCTAGTGTTTCTTTTATCTGTCCCATGTAGTTATTTCTCGGTCTTCCTCTTCCCCTTTTGCCCTCTATTTTTCCTTCTACTATGCTCTTAAAAAAATCGTCATGTCGTATAAGGTGGCCCAGCATTTTGCCTCTTCTATTCTCTATTATTACGCTACAAACATTTAAATTATTCATTCTGTAAACACGTAAAAACCGACGTATTTAAAGAGTATCGATCAATTTCGTGAATTTGATTCGTTCATCAATATTGTTTGGTGGTAATTACAGGCCACATCAATCCACCGCAAAAATATGGGACACACGGACCAATAGCTATGTTAGCTGACTATCGTCTAATCGGACTAACTAATACGCAACTACAATATTGGCGTAAATTTACAGGGTACATAGGAATAACACCCGAGTCCTCAGGAATGGCAACGCATGGGGGGTATCATGGACGAAACAGTATACTCTGTTATGTCCATGGTATTGCTCATGTCTATAGGCGACGGTTACCACTTTCCATCAGGTGGGCCGTCAGCTTGTTTGCCATTCTAAGTTGTATAAAAAAAATATTGTTTATGCGGGGGGAGGGGAAAAGGATTGTTAGTAATATGGATTACTACTCCTATTGCTAACAATATACCCTAACAAGTCGACCTTTCCGTGGTCTCCCCTAGAAACCATCGTATTCCAAGAGTATTCCCCACGATGGGCTAACTGACCTGTCTGGGAGGAAAGGGATTGTAAGTAATGTAGACTGAGAATCCCATTGCTAGCAATATACCCACCCAGGTCGACCTCCTCGCGGTTCTCTCAGGAAACTGTCATGGTTAATTCCTGATGAATTCATCATGATGGGCTAACTGACCTGTTTTCATTCTCATCTATCACCCTTCACTGGTGCTCCGCCAGTGTATCCCGTTAGTGCAGGTGGGGCTACCATACCATTTTCACCCATCAAAAAAAAAACTGACCTGTCTGTCAGTCTCACCTATCACCCTTCACTGGTGCTTCGCCAACGTATATCCTTAGCGCAGGCGGGGTTACGATTCCAATAACATCCATCAAAAAAAAATTGTTTAAGCACAATTGGTTTTATGTCCGCTACTTCGTACACGTGAATTTCAGAAGTATGAAAATTGATGATATAGAATTTATTTATTTATTCTTTTGTACACATTAAAATATGTCTACAGGACGGACTTAATGCCTGATGGCATTCTCTACTAGTCAATACTCAAAGTAGTATTGTAGATGGCGTATCAAATTAAAAAACACGAACATATCAAATGTATGTATAGTATGTATGTGTGTATATATAATAATATATAAGTTTATAATTACTCCTCTCCATCCAAAGGTTGCCTGGAAGAGATCGCTCTTAGCGATAAGGTCGCCCATTGTTTTCTCATTGTGATTATTTCTTGTAATTGTTTATATTTATAATAAGTTTATTATTATAATCTTTTGGAGGAAACAATAAAGAGTTTCTATCTATCTATCAGCAGTTTTTTTTATTATTAAAGGTTTCTATGTTTGATCTCACCTGATGTAACGATGTAAACAAAGCTCGCATATGTATATGTATAATGGTTGCATACTTACATTTATTTTCCAAGTTTCGTAAATAGAAGGGGAGTGTTGACTCCAAAATGTACTCTTACTTGCTCTCTATTTTATTCTTCTTCTTCCCGCCCTTTTTTCATATCTATTTAGGGTTGGCGTTATATAATTTCTTCACTTATTCGTTTTTATTTGTAGTGATTTCGCGAGTCACTTCTTTTCTGGTCATATTACCTTTCACACAAGTTCTGGTGATGTAATTTTTTTTAGGTACATGTAAAACGTTCACTACGTTCCAATATGTCAACCTTACTAGCTTTTCTGTCACGTGTCATGAAATAATACCAAGTTTAATAAATAATTAAATAAACAATTACGTTTGTTCGACAAACTATCCATTTCTGTGTCTCATTTGTTACGTAAAAAGCGTCATTTGTCTTCGTCAGCGGGCTTTAAACTATGTTCAGTGAGATTGAAAGGAGTAAACGACGCATTCACAAATAATCCAAAACTTCAGTTTGCCGCGCATAATTTAGGCCACGGGGGGGGGGGGGCGACACCATAGTTTATTGTTTACATATTAGCGGTTACCATTTTCGACATTCCTTATCTGAATAGATAGATAGATAGGGGTTCGTGAGGTTTATGGTTAGTTTAGGTTTATGCAAGGGTAAGTCACATAGATAGATTGATTTTTTTATGCCTTTAAAAATGACAAATAAGCTCATGGCCCATCTATTGGAAAGTGATAACCGTCGGCTATAGACATGAACAGTATCGTGGACATAATAGAGTGCACGTGTCGCCCTGTGATGGTCCCCCCTTTGCACCCCTTATATAATAACTACCCTCTATACTAACCTACACATGGAAAACCTACAAAGCCTAAGAAAAGCCTACGAAGGCTTAACTTAATGAAATCTATGAAAATCTAATGAAAACCTACCCTAAAGAATGGCCTAATACCCTCAATATAACCCCATACCTATATTGCCTTATACACCCCAAACATCCTATGAATCATATAAATCCTTACAATAAACACTTAATATTGAACAGATCTTATAGTAGAACACTTGATCATTTGACCAGATAAATAAATGTGTGATCGTCTAGTAATGTAGGACCCGTTGTGTGTGTAATAACCAAAAGGTTCTTTAATTGGTATATGATAGGAGTTAAATAATGAAGATGATTGATAAATCTTTAAGGATTAAGAATAATTAATGAATTATACTCATAATTCACGAAACTAGAAGGTTATGTTAGAATATAATATATTAATTTAATTTAATACTAAATTACAGAATAACTGTAACACAACATGGGCGACATAGAGATCACCCACTAACAGTACGAAACTGTTTCCCAGCGTCACCCTGTTACGAGCTTACTCAATGGGGGTTTCCCTTCGGCTCCACAAGAGATCAGACCAAGAAGCGAGATCACCCAGACACCAGAACTTACTTTGATGGGACATAACCCTTCGGCCCTATAATGTGACATTAGAGATCACCTGTGAAGACAGTCCGATAGAGATGAAGATTTGTGTGATAGGGGATACCTTCCACACCCTGGAATTGGCCAAGCCATATAATGTTGATAATTGCTATATCATAACATAGCATTGTCAATTTAATATTATTTACTTAATACCAAGAATACTCAAGGTTCAAGTTAAATCTGTTGATTAGGCCGGAGCCTAAAAACGAGTAGTCCAACCCATAGGTCGAGAGCTACTAAAAGTAATGAGTGCTATTGAATGAACTATAAGTCCAGTCAATTATATTTAATATTATTATTGTTGATTAACCACATTGTGAATTAATCAATTATTTATTTAGAGAGATATATCTAAAGGAACTGTAAGTCCTCTAAAAGACACTGATTAATCACAAGTTAACAACGTCTCGTGAAATAACCAGTTGGGTTTTCTATAAGTATGAGGACACTAAGTCCAACAAGCTGTTATTGTGTTGAGAGTAATAGAGATCTTTTGTAATATTTGTAGAGGTTTGATTAATCACATTGTGAAATAATCAGATTAAATAATTATGTAGCTTTATAGAGAGGACTATAAGTCCTAATTGGTTGTTGTCATAAGTACTGATAAATTACACATTAAAGTGCCAGGTCAATTATTATATATAGGTATATAGGAAGGACAATAAGTCCTATTTGTATATGTTGTAGTATTAGAGGCAATATATTGAATAATTATAATGTGAAAGATATAGATTAAATATATATTTGTATAGAAAGGACAGTAAATCCCATACAATTATTGTAGCTGTACTATAGTTATACTATATCTACTTCCTTTTAGTATCTTATTAAACCTATTTACTAAGAGGATTTCTCAGATAAACAAGTGTTTTAGTGTTTAAATCATCATGATTAAATCCCTAAGAAATTAGGTCTTTAAATAATTATCATATCATTTAAGTGAAATTTCTCATATAAATAATTCCAATATTTCCCCTACAGTTATTATAAAATAACTGAAAATTATATAAATTTTCTATAGACTTAGATATAGAATCATAACGTGTATAATCTCCTTTTGTTTGACATCTGTCACATTAATGACGTATTGATGTATTGAATTGAATTTTGATTATCTATCACAACTGTCAACGTAACAAATACTAGCAAGTTTGTTTATTTGTATTTGTTTAATATAATTAAATATAAAATCATCATATATCAACCGTAATATACAACTAAATTATCAGTGACATAAATAATCATGGTTTACACCAGAAATAATTAATAGTATCCAGTAATGCTGCAGTTTTATATTCATATCAGTAGCCAAGCTTACTTTCAAATTCAAGAATGAACAGAAGATTAGAAGTTTAACATTCTTATTGCAATTGTACTTGCAATAATATATACATACAGTACTAATTATCAAGAACATTCCTCAAATACATGTGTGGTGAAGATTTTCCCAATATGCTATCTATTTGATTTCTAACCTCTAATGTAAATTTATTAAAGAAGTGAATAATCAGTGTTAGTGTTTGCTTTATTAATATTTAAAGTAATTGTCCTAACTTGATATTAATAGGTTCATATCTCCTTGAATACAGTCCGACATAAACATATAACTCAATAATTAAATTTATAAAATACTAATATTATATTTTACTACTTGTATATCTCCATACTATTCCCATAAAATATTCAAAACATGTATATTACATATAAATCCAGCAAATATTCACTAATATTAACCCTGTCTGAACTTGTCTAGTCAATATAGCATGAACAAACAACACACATACAAACCTTATCGCCATGACAACTTTCTTCCTAAATATGAGTAAAATAATATAATAAATGATAAATAACTCACACTTGTCATTTAGTACTAATTTTATACTGTACCTCATACCTAGTTAAGAGTAACTATAGTCAGAGAATCCTTTAGTACATTTATTACCATTAGGAAATAAATCCACACCTATAATATCAATATAATTAAATACTATTAAAAGCAATAATATACAAAGAGTTGTTATTGTCAGCTTGCTCACTACAATAAAATCAATATTAAAGTTTATAATAAATCAAGACAAAATATCTACTTAAACAATACAGGCTTGTTTACCATAAACACCCCACAGTCACATGAATTTATCTAATAACACAATTAATAATGTATTAAAAGTATTACATTCACATAATATTACATGCAACAGTTAAGCTGTTTCTTTGTACATCTGGTGTAAAACAAATCCCCACATGTAGTCATGGATAATCAAATATAGACTAAGAATCATTAATCTGGTCGACCGAGTAATGGTATAAAAACACTTCACCATGAAGCGTTAAGTATGAACAGATATTCCAAACCAACATTGTAATAGTGTAATAAATACAAATATTTCATCATCATCATCGTCTCAACCATCACCAACCCACGACTGAACACAGGCAATTTCCACCGACTGACACAAGGAACGGCCCCACAATACACATAAAACAGTCACTCCAAACAATGGAGGTAGCCCACACCGCACTTCCATTTACAGGGTCGCCACTCAATAACCCCTCTCTCTCATCAATGGCTGTTTCCCCAGCAATGAGACCAGACCATAGTCACTTTAGTCTATTATCCTCAATAAATAAATACTTTATAATAACTAGATATGAAACTAGTTAGTATTGTAATAGTTCAATAGTTGATTCAATAAGTATTTTCCAAAACTGGACAATTAGAACATTGAATCAAATTGATGAAGTTCTATCAAACGACCATATAATTGGATTTTGTATATGAGTAGAATAACGTAAGTACGTAAATTATATTGATGTAAACTTTGTTCAAATGTGATTGCATTTAACGATATACGCATTACCTAAAGGTATATGGACTCGACTAAATACGTATTTTAATAGTTGTTGGGAAAAATATTAAGTATAGACATTGCCTGCGATCACAGTCAAAATCTAACTACGTAGTAATAAATGGAACAAGCTCACCGGATTCTCCAGTCTTCCATTCTCTCCTTTCACACACTTAATCCATAATGATACACTAAGATCTCAAACCCCTTCATCGATCCAGTCCCTCCTAGATCTATATCCCCAGTTATTTTTTTATTATATTGCGCAGTTCCTAAAACACGACCCCCGCGCCATTTTTTTTTCTTTTTTTTTTTTCTTTTTTTTATTGCGCAATTCCTAAAAAGCGACTCCCGCGCGCCCGCCGATCTGCCGTCCCTTTTTTTTTTTTTTTTTTTCTATTCTTTCTCTAATAACGTCATAGATTATGTCACCGAAGAGTAGATATTTCAATAATCAGATTTAGCCTATTATTCGAACTGAACTTTTCTTTAAATTCAATTTAATTATATGTTAACGTATTTTGGTATTTTATATTAAATTGATTATCGAATTTATAAAACTTTAAAGGCTCTCATAAACCTTATTAAACTGTGTTGTATGCATCCTTTTTACACCTGATGATAAAAGGTAATGATACCTGATGATAAACTATAATTTGGTTATATATAAGATATAATATATTTTTGTTTAATTTATTTAATTTTCTTGTGACATCCACTACACTTTGAAAACACATCAAAGGAGTTTCCCTTCTGTGTCAATATTTCATATATGGTAACGTCTTTTCTGTATACTATTGTGAACCTTGACTTTAAAGTTTGTTTATATTAAATAGCTCAGCTTTCGCAGCGGTCACCCATAGGAACCCCTGTTTCTTTTCTATGTACTTATGGTATTAAACCTATTGTACTATAGGCGAACCGTCACATCCGGCCCCCTAATTATCAAGGAGTTTACCGGATTGATAATTACAACAAGATAAGTTTATTGTTACAATTTTTTTTTTCAACCCTAAAAATGTACTTCACATATGTGTATATAATTTAACTTTACAGAGCTTAAGATCATCATTTAAATTTTTCATTGATTCATCGATACTAGCCTAACACTCTGACATTCTTAAGACTCAAAACAATAAAAGTATTAGAAAGATCTTTAAACCCGAAGTTATGTTTTGTTGAATGTTATGTGTATGAATAGCCTTAAAATTTCTACTTAATATATTAATAATTAAGCATAATATTTATTTATGAATAGATTTGTAAATAATTATTTATAATTAATTTGCATACGCTGTAATGATAGAGTGAATCCATTAAATTTTATAATTAAAATATTTATACTCGTTTATTTATATGTAATAAATTTAATGCATATAATTACAATGTCATAAACAGCATAAATGAATACAATCCTAAATGTGTGTAAAGGAGTCTATAAAACCTAAATGTATGAAAAGCCTAAGTATGTGAGGAGTCTAAATGTATAAAACCTAAATATGTGAAGAGCTTCAAGTAAAGAACCTAATAGATACGTTATTTGTATCAGTAAATTTAGATAAAGTATCTATTTAAAAGATACGAGTTAAAACATCTAAATGGAAGTTCATAATTAAAAGCTTAAATGTATGAGTATAACATATCAACAAGCGAAAGAGCCTAAGTAAAAAACCTAAAGCGAAATGAAGTGAAATAATTTAAGCATTAAAATGTAATAAATGCAAAAGGGAATCCTAAAATCATTGTCTAAGTGTAAATAAATGATTAGATAAAATCCCAAGTTTAGTAAATATTAAAATGAAGATGTTCAAATAAATTTGTTAAAATAAATTTAAACAATACGAATAAAACTTTATGAAGCGTCTAAGTAACCACAAATACATATTTCATCTAAGAAATAAATCTAGTGTTCATTGAATAAAAAATATAATAGTCCCTAAGAAAATTCAAATAAATTTAATTTTTATTTATTAATTTTAATCATAGAAGTAAAGCTTATATAAATAGTAATTTATCACCACCGGCCCCCCTGTTTGACAAATTTTGCACGGCTCCCCAATTTTAAGACTCCTATAAATATGTTGCATAAAATAATACAAACGGCCCCCATAGTTTAAAACTCTTATTATAAGAAATTCCTTTAATATACTTAAATTACCAATGACTATTTCTTAATACTCTCAGAAATAACATGATCAATAAGTTTTATAATAAAATATTATGTAACCCCATTAGATAGGTAGATAGACACCCCCCATCGCCTCCCCCAAAAGATCACAATAGCAAACCTAACATAAATACAAACAACTACATTAGATACATCAATTAATTTATTTTGTACAATAAATTATTATTTCAAAAGATACAGATGTCTTGTGTTATGTGCAACTACAAAGAGCAAAATAAACTAAGTGTGCGCAACATCTAAGTATTTAAAATGCTTAGGCACGTAAAGAGTGTATATGCATAAATAACCTACAAAATCTCCCTCTGATATAAGTATAAAGTTTTTTTTTTTTTTTATAATAAGTGTCTAAGTCAAAATAAGCGAATAATCAAATAAAATCTGAAATATAATTGTAAAGTGGAATAAAGAAATTATGTATAGAACCATAAATAAAATATTATAATAGCATCCTAATAAATTGTTGGAATTAAATTTAACAACATGAAAACACCTAATTAAATTTTCAAATTTAGGTAATCAAATAAAGTAACTAAAGGCCCTAACTAACCTTAATGATATTTTATGAAACGTCTAACTTTCAATTTGAAACCCCCTATAAAACATTATATAAGCTATTTAAACATCTTAGGATGATCAAAATCAAATCATAATTATTTAATATTTTTTTATATATATATATATATATATATATATATATATATATAATCAATGTCACTGCATCATAAAAGTTTATGAAATAAAAGTCAATTGGATATTTCCTCAGAAATAAATAATGTCATTAATTCATCTTAAATCATTTCTTTCACAATAAAAAGAATTTAATAAATTTTATGTATAAGTCATTATAGCATAATTATTGTTTATAAAATTTATATAATGTTAAATTAATAGTTCAATAAGTATTGAGAATTAATGAAGCAAAAGAATAATAAATGTGTCCTATAGCATAAAATTAGATCAATGTGAACTGAATACAACCTAGCAAGCTATCCTCACTACTATTGTTATGTACCTATTAGTGTAATACTTAATATTATTTACTCAATTGATATAGAGTAAAATAAAATATAAACCAAATCATGTAAATTTGTTGTATAATTGACTCCAATAGGTAACCACTGAATGAATTTGATAAATTAAATCCTAAGAACATGAGACAACAGTAAAATAGGCTATTTACCTATAGACATAGAAATCATGAAATTAGGTCCAAATCCTAGATCTATGACGGTATAATTATTTAATCATAATCATCAAAGTTGGTTTTGAGTTATACTATTAGCAGATATTACTGTTTAACTTTATACTCCTTCATATTTTAATAACCAATCCCTGAAGTCACAAGCTCCAATTGTGACCAAGTGTTCATATTGATCTGATATGTAAATAGCCATGAACCAATTATATCCTGGTCACGGCACCAATTGTGATGGTCCCCCCTTTGCACCCCTTATATAATAACTACCCTCTATACTAACCTACACATGGAAAACCTACAAAGCCTAAGAAAAGCCTACGAAGGCTTAACTTAATGAAATCTATGAAAATCTAATGAAAACCTACCCTAAAGAATGGCCTAATACCCTCAATATAACCCCATACCTATATTGCCTTATACACCCCAAACATCCTATGAATCATATAAATCCTTACAATAAACACTTAATATTGAACAGATCTTATAGTAGAACACTTGATCATTTGACCAGATAAATAAATGTGTGATCGTCTAGTAATGTAGGACCCGTTGTGTGTGTAATAACCAAAAGGTTCTTTAATTGGTATATGATAGGAGTTAAATAATGAAGATGATTGATAAATCTTTAAGGATTAAGAATAATTAATGAATTATACTCATAATTCACGAAACTAGAAGGTTATGTTAGAATATAATATATTAATTTAATTTAATACTAAATTACAGAATAACTGTAATAATAAAAAAAATGGGGGAGCGGTCGGGCCCTTCACACGCCCGGACCAGTGGAAGACTTTCCAACTATCTATAACTCTTCCTCCAAAAAGGTAGGGAAGGGTATTACTATTTATTAATGCACTCTGATGGTAATAAGGGAATGAGTATTCTCAGTTCCAAACCAAACATAAGTACATTTACTTCAACATTACAGTGGCTCCACCAGCCCCACGATGCTTCCAGTATAAATTAGTGTTTGCCAGAGGCAAACGGATCGGAACTGAAATCCCAGGATCACTCCGACACGAGAGCTTACTCATGGGCGATGACCCTTTCAGTCCTATATGGCGACATAGAGATCACCCACTAACAGTACGAAACTGTTTCCCAGCGTCACCCTGTTACGAGCTTACTCAATGGGGGTTTCCCTTCGGCTCCACAAGAGATCAGACCAAGAAGCGAGATCACCCAGACACCAGAACTTACTTTGATGGGACATAACCCTTCGGCCCTATAATGTGACATTAGAGATCACCTGTGAAGACAGTCCGATAGAGATGAAGATTTGTGTGATAGGGGATACCTTCCACACCCTGGAATTGGCCAAGCCATATAATGTTGATAATTGCTATATCATAACATAGCATTGTCAATTTAATATTATTTACTTAATACCAAGAATACTCAAGGTTCAAGTTAAATCTGTTGATTAGGCCGGAGCCTAAAAACGAGTAGTCCAACCCATAGGTCGAGAGCTACTAAAAGTAATGAGTGCTATTGAATGAACTATAAGTCCAGTCAATTATATTTAATATTATTATTGTTGATTAACCACATTGTGAATTAATCAATTATTTATTTAGAGAGATATATCTAAAGGAACTGTAAGTCCTCTAAAAGACACTGATTAATCACAAGTTAACAACGTCTCGTGAAATAACCAGTTGGGTTTTCTATAAGTATGAGGACACTAAGTCCAACAAGCTGTTATTGTGTTGAGAGTAATAGAGATCTTTTGTAATATTTGTAGAGGTTTGATTAATCACATTGTGAAATAATCAGATTAAATAATTATGTAGCTTTATAGAGAGGACTATAAGTCCTAATTGGTTGTTGTCATAAGTACTGATAAATTACACATTAAAGTGCCAGGTCAATTATTATATATAGGTATATAGGAAGGACAATAAGTCCTATTTGTGTATGTTGTAGTATTAGAGGCAATATATTGAATAATTATAATGTGAAAGATATAGATTAAATATATATTTGTATAGAAAGGACAGTAAATCCCATACAATTATTGTAGCTGTACTATAGTTATACTATATCTACTTCCTTTTAGTGTCTTATTAAACCTATTTACTAAGAGGATTTCTCAGATAAACAAGTGTTTTAGTGTTTAAATCATCATGATTAAATCCCTAAGAAATTAGGTCTTTAAATAATTATCATATCATTTAAGTGAAATTTCTCATATAAATAATTCCAATATTTCCCCTACAGTTATTATAAAATAACTGAAAATTATATAAATTTTCTATAGACTTAGATATAGAATCATAACGTGTATAATCTCCTTTTGTTTGACATCTGTCACATTAATGACGTATTGATGTATTGAATTGAATTTTGATTATCTATCACAACTGTCAACGTAACAAATACTAGCAAGTTTGTTTATTTGTATTTGTTTAATATAATTAAATATAAAATCATCATATATCAACCGTAATATACAACTAAATTATCAGTGACATAAATAATCATGGTTTACACCAGAAATAATTAATAGTATCCAGTAATGCTGCAGTTTTATATTCATATCAGTAGCCAAGCTTACTTTCAAATTCAAGAATGAACAGAAGATTAGAAGTTTAACATTCTTATTGCAATTGTACTTGCAATAATATATACATACAGTACTAATTATCAAGAACATTCCTCAAATACATGTGTGGTGAAGATTTTCCCAATATGCTATCTATTTGATTTCTAACCTCTAATGTAAATTTATTAAAGAAGTGAATAATCAGTGTTAGTGTTTGCTTTATTAATATTTAAAGTAATTGTCCTAACTTGATATTAATAGGTTCATATCTCCTTGAATACAGTCCGACATAAACATATAACTCAATAATTAAATTTATAAAATACTAATATTATATTTTACTACTTGTATATCTCCATACTATTCCCATAAAATATTCAAAACATGTATATTAAATATAAATCCAGCAAATATTCACTAATATTAACCCTGTCTGAACTTGTCTAGTCAATATAGCATGAACAAACAACACACATACAAACCTTATCGCCATGACAACTTTCTTCCTAAATATGAGTAAAATAATATAATAAATGATAAATAACTCACACTTGTCATTTAGTACTAATTTTATACTGTACCTCATACCTAGTTAAGAGTAACTATAGTCAGAGAATCCTTTAGTACATTTATTACCATTAGGAAATAAATCCACACCTATAATATCAATATAATTAAATACTATTAAAAGCAATAATATACAAAGAGTTGTTATTGTCAGCTTGCTCACTACAATAAAATCAATATTAAAGTTTATAATAAATCAAGACAAAATATCTACTTAAACAATACAGGCTTGTTTACCATAAACACCCCACAGTCACATGAATTTATCTAATAACACAATTAATAATGTATTAAAAGTATTACATTCACATAATATTACATGCAACAGTTAAGCTGTTTCTTTGTACATCTGGTGTAAAACAAATCCCCACATGTAGTCATGGATAATCAAATATAGACTAAGAATCATTAATCTGGTCGACCGAGTAATGGTATAAAAACACTTCACCATGAAGCGTTAAGTATGAACAGATATTCCAAACCAACATTGTAATAGTGTAATAAATACAAATATTTCATCATCATCATCGTCTCAACCATCACCAACCCACGACTGAACACAGGCAATTTCCACCGACTGACACAAGGAACGGCCCCACAATACACATAAAACAGTCACTCCAAACAATGGAGGTAGCCCACACCGCACTTCCATTTACAGGGTCGCCACTCAATAACCCCTCTCTCTCATCAATGGCTGTTTCCCCAGCAATGAGACCAGACCATAGTCACTTTAGTCTATTATCCTCAATAAATAAATACTTTATAATAACTAGATATGAAACTAGTTAGTATTGTAATAGTTCAATAGTTGATTCAATAAGTATTTTCCAAAACTGGACAATTAGAACATTGAATCAAATTGATGAAGTTCTATCAAACGACCATATAATTGGATTTTGTATATGAGTAGAATAACGTAAGTACGTAAATTATATTGATGTAAACTTTGTTCAAATGTGATTGCATTTAACAATATACGCATTACCTAAAGGTATATGGACTCGACTAAATACGTATTTTAATAGTTGTTGGGAAAAATATTAAGTATAGACATTGCCTGCGATCACAGTCAAAATCTAACTACGTAGTAATAAATGGAACAAGCTCACCGGATTCTCCAGTCTTCCATTCTCTCCTTTCACACACTTAATCCATAATGATACACTAAGATCTCAAACCCCTTCATCGATCCAGTCCCTCCTAGATCTATATCCCCAGTTATTTTTTTATTATATTGCGCAGTTCCTAAAACACGACCCCCGCGCCATTTTTTTTTTTTTTTTTTTTTCTTTTTTTTATTGCGCAATTCCTAAAAAGCGACTCCCGCGCGCCCGCCGATCTGCCGTCCCTTTTTTTTTTTTTTTTTCTATTCTTTCTCTAATAACGTCATAGATTATGTCACCGAAGAGTAGATATTTCAATAATCAGATTTAGCCTATTATTCGAACTGAACTTTTCTTTAAATTCAATTTAATTATATGTTAACGTATTTTGGTATTTTATATTAAATTGATTATCGAATTTATAAAACTTTAAAGGCTCTCATAAACCTTATTAAACTGTGTTGTATGCATCCTTTTTACACCTGATGATAAAAGGTAAACTATAATTTGGTTATATATAAGATATAATATATTTTTGTTTAATTTATTTAATTTTCTTGTGACATCCACTACACTTTGAAAACACATCAAAGGAGTTTCCCTTCTGTGTCAATATTTCATATATGGTAACGTCTTTTCTGTATACTATTGTGAACCTTGACTTTAAAGTTTGTTTATATTAAATAGCTCAGCTTTCGCAGCGGTCACCCATAGGAACCCCTGTTTCTTTTCTATGTACTTATGGTATTAAACCTATTGTACTATAGGCGAACCGTCACAGCCCATAAAACCTTTCATGCATTGCCATTCTTGAGGACTCAGGTGTTTTGAGGACTAAGGTCTACATAAATCTATCAATACAAATAAAATTGTAAACTAATATTATTAAGAGGGATTTCTTTTTATTTATTAAATTATTTTATATTTTATTTATTAGATGTTATAACAGTTTTTACAACTAAATATTTAAAAGTATCAATACAGACTATATGTAGATAATGAACAAAAGCAAAAAATAAATTTATTGATTTTAAAAATTCTTTTATAATTCTCGAATGCATGTTTTTAGGGAGTAATGAGTTTTGACAGGTATTTTCACGTTAATTATTTTCTAAAAAAATCTTTTGGCGTTCTGATAATATTATTATTGTTAATTAGAGAGAGAGTAAAAAATGAATGCACTCTAATTAACTTAATATAAAAATGAACGCACTCTGATTAACTTAATACAAAAATGAACGCACTCTGATTAACTTAATATAAAAATGAACGCACTCTGATTAACTTAATATAAAAATTAACGCACTCTGATTAACTTAATATAAAAATTAACGCACTCTGATTAACTTAATATAAAAATTAACGCACTCTAATTATCTTAATATAAAAATTAACGCACTCTAATTAACTTAATATAAAAATGAACGCACTCTAATTAACTTAATATAAAAATGAACGCACTCTAATTAACTTAATATAAAAATTAACGCACTCTGATTAACTTAATATAAAAATGAACGCACTCTGATTAACTTAATATAAAAATGAACGCACTCTGATTAACTTAATATAAAAAATGAATGAACACTAATTAACTTAGAATTACATATATTTGTCGTTTGCTGACATAATATTTCTTTAAAAAAATGTTTAGATTCATTGGTAGAACAATTTTTTAAAACAATGCTAATGATTAAACTTCCCTTTGGATAAATTTTCAAATTTATAATTTTAGAAGAACATTGACTTTTGCTCTCTACTTCGTAGGTACACGTGAAGTTCAAGAGCAGGAAAACCAATGTAATAGACCACTATTAGATGGCGTATTCAATAACACAAATCGCATTCAATTTGGTATAGTAGGTTCTTCTTAGTTATAATCCATCATATAAACTTTTTTTTAAATACCTCCCACGTACAAACATAAACTAGTTACAATTTTATTACCGAGCTTATCTTATGCAGTTTTTATATTTCCTTTTTTTTTTAATTAATTAACACGACAAGGTAATACAATGTTTATGTAATTAAGATTGCAAGAGATAGTTAGACAGTACCTCGGGTGCTTTGTTTTAATATTATCTTTTCTGTGCATTATTTATTATTTGATTTAATACGTTCTAATTTATTATCGCATCGCTTTGTTTAAATCATATTATATTGGGAACAGTACTTTATATTATTCTCAATTTCGTGTATAATATAGTATATGTCATATATGTGTAAGTATATTTGTTATTTATATATATATTTATTCGTTTATATATATAATTTCAGTATATATGTATTGTATATCAATAATTACTAGTACCGCATTCGAGTATTCAGACACTTCCCTATGGTTGACTGGGAGAGAATGCTTTTAGCATTAAGTCCACCATGTACACATATATGTACTAATGATTAAATAAATAAATATTCTTACTTCGATTATACTTTATTTACAATTTACAAACCGACTTTATAAACATATGCCTCTCCTTCGGAGGATTTTGCTAATAGTTGCCATGTTTGACAGGCGAATTGGTAACCGTAGTTAGGATTTAGGATGTTTTAAGAGAAACGCTGCTGCCTAAACTTCGCCCTCCCTTAGTCGCCTTATGACACCCACGAGAAAAGAAGGGGTGGCCCTATTCTATGCCGGGACCACACGGCAAATTATTTCAATAAAGGAGTTAAATTAGGTAAATATGTCAATTGGATGAATGAAAGCCATTTTTGAAGAATATATCGTCATAGTCGTAGAATACTGACGGATCTGATGAATATTACATATAAAGATCCGTCAGTATTCTACGACTATGACGATATGAAATATGAACGTGGATAAATGTAAAGAAAATGTGGGTGGACTGGATAAAAGATGTATTGAGTAAACTGTATTATATAGATTTTGAATAATGAAAACTATGTATGAATAATAAAATAAATTAGATGTATTTAAAGAGTCGTCACTGTTAGAAATTGTCAAACCAAAGAGAAAAAAAAATGTCATAGACAAGATGATGTTACGCATAAAACAAGAGTAAATTCAGGTATCTCTGACAAGTGATAAGAATTAGCGGAGAAGGGAAACACACTGGACCGACCATAAATAAATGGGATAAACCCAAAGCGATTATGAATAATGTAAGTTTAATTCCTTCTTGATAATAAATCTTTCATAGGTTTAAACGTAAATTTATAAATCCATTGTTAACAAAATAACCTCTGATAGATACACAACTCTGTCTTCGATTGTTTCGACCATTTTAATATTGTTATCCGAACGTGTTTCGGCAGGTTTTTCCAATAAATCCAGACTCGTAAATCCGCAAAAAGGATTTGTGTACGCGTGTGGATATTGGTTGGTTTACGTTTGATTTATCAACAATATAATTGAAGATTGAGGATAATTATCTAGAATAGTTAAAATTTTGTTTATATTATGTAACTAGAAATGTTTAAATATTATTTATATTATGGATCTTGAAATGTTTAAATGTTGTTTATATTATGGATCTAGAAATGTTTAAATTTTGTTTATATTATGGATCTAGAAATGTTTAAATGTTGTTTATATTATGGATCTAGAAATGTTTAAATGTTGTTTATATTATGGATCTAGAAATGTTTAAATGTTGTTTATATTATGGATCTAGAAATGTTTAAATTTTGATTATATCATGCATCTAGAAATTTTTAAATGTTGTTTATATTATGGATCTAGAAAGGTTTGAATGTTATTTATATTATTTATATCATAAATAAAATAAATAATATATATAATATATTATTTTATTTTATTTATGCAATTAAATAAAAGTGCTGTGTGATCCAGGAATACAATAGGCCACTTCTTCCTTTCCCGTGGGTGTCGTAAGAGGCTACTAAGGGAACCTAATGATCGAGGGATGGTCATAAAGAACTGTTCCGTTCTGTTTGACAGTGAGATAGGCAATGGGGAGGTCTATGTTCAGCAGTGGACAATTAACGTGTGATATGATGAGTCATCATCATCATCATCATCATATCATCCGTCATATCATGATAAATAATCGTATTATTAAAAAACATGCACTTACCTAAAAACAACACTAGTATCATCGTTTTCTAAATGCACCGCATCAGTCAGGGACCACTGGAGGATGACGCCGTCCCTCCCCTCGAGGGGTCCACTCACAACCCTCGCCGGCAAGAATCTCTTCCTGTACCTGGACCTCCTGAACCCGACGGACCTCTCGTTCCTGCGTCGGAACCGAGGCCTGAAGTAGTATCCATCGTATTCACTCACATCACTGTACACTCCTGTCCTAAAGTCGTAAGGTAAACTATCGTCAAGCCACTTTTTGTGTTTGGAGCGCTCCCCGCGGGGGTGTTTGGGGATGAAGTAGGGGAGGGCGAGTTCGTCGCGACAGGGACGCTCCGCGAAGGTGGTCGGTGTGAAGTTCCCTCGGATGAAGGAGCCCACGATGGAGTAGAGCACGTAATCCTGCAGCGTCTCCTCCTCATATTGAAGGTGCACTGCAAAGAAGGAAAACAAATTTTATTACGACTCTATTATAGTCAGAATTTATAATTTTTGTAACTTTATGAACGAGATTATACTTTGATATTTTTATTAAAATTTGCAATAAAAATAGATATTTACCGGATTCTATTTACGGTAAATTTAAATTTATTATAGTTCATAGTGTGTGTATACCTATGTGGTCTCGTCATAGACTAGGCCACCCCGTCCTTTCCCGTGGGTATCGTAAGTGTCGACTAAGGAAGGGCGAGGGATGGGCAGCAGCGCCCCTTTTAAAACATCTTTAGCACCTAATTTCGTTTGCCAATCCGCTTGCCAAGCGTGGCTACTACTAGAAATACCCCTCAAAGGGGGAGGCTTATGTTCATCAGTGGACGATTAAAGGCTAATATGACTGTAAGTTTAAAGTACAGTTTTATTATGTAAAAATACAATTATTATATAATACAGTAAAAGATTAATTAATACAATAATTAAATATAATTATTAATTATTTTATTAATATTAAGTTAGGTATTTGCTATGAAATTCATTACGCACACTTGTGACACATTGATGAGAAAAATGAGTAAAACATTTTGAGAGTCATGAATAGACATGAAATCCATCTCGAGTCGAAACAGCTGGGCTTGATTATCATACTAATATTATAAATGTGGCAGTTTATAAAGATTTTACCAAGGTGAGACTCAATAAAAGTCGTATGCTTGGATACCTCTGTCTAGAACTAAAAAGTTTAGCGTGTAAAGCAGTTTCATTCAAAATTTTCCTGCTGTGAATAGTCAAGTTATGGGATGACCTTCCTGCCGAGGTTTTCCTTAGAGACTACATAGTATGAGGTTCATCGAAAAGGGTCTAATATGGATCAGTAACCTTCATTTGAATGCGTTTACAGTCAACGATAACCGTTTACCATCCGAGGGTACGTATTTGGCGGGATCTTATTTTTACAAGATGGAATTCCCAGTTTCTAATTTTCATGTATTTTATTAGGAGACACACATTTGTTACAAAGAAGATAAGACACAAGAGAGCTATAGTATAAATAACTTTTTATAATATTCCTTGCCTACCTATTCAATTTACAAGTTATCAATTAATCTAGTACCTCAGTCAAGTCTAACGATGTACCCTCAATGTGTGACACACCATTAGCCTATTTCTCGTGACCTTGATCAGCGATCGCAAAGTAGCCCAGTTCCGGAAAGACTGAATAAAACCGGTAAAAGAGGCGCGCCCCCAAAACGTCCGTTGGAGCGGCCAATATCCGGCCCTCGGTGAAAACAAGACGAGACGGATAGGGGAGGAACTGGGACAATCATAGATATACATTTCAATAGATGTAGCTACTGCATGAACTTTAGGTATAACTTTTTACCACGAGTGAACTTTAAGGGTTAAATATATACCTCTGTAGTAGTCGGCGTGTCACAAGGTTTCGTATTCGACCCCCGATCGAGTCAATTTAGGAGCGAACGTTTCTGAATTGGCACGGATCTGATTGTTCTGAATTGTGTCCCTAAATGTTGGCTGCCTAGAACTTCGTAACGCAGGATATCCGAGAGAAGACTAGGCAATGTATGTGTGGAAATGGTGTGGTACTTATTATATGTCCAAAATATAGCTTCCCAACGAGCCAGTTTCGTAGTCATGAAATGTAGTAATTACAGTTAAAATTAAATTATAAAAGAAACTCCCTAACTTGCCTTATCCCATTTCATTTGAGGTTGATTCTATTCGTCAGTCTTCGCGAAGCCTATTTTGGGTCATCGTTACTTTACTTTTTCTTTCTTTAAGTCGGTGTTTATTAGGGGCCTGGTGTTTATTACTCAAAAGGAGTCGTAAGGGGAAATTAAAAAAAATAATGGTAGAGAGATGGGCAGCTATATATAATATATAAAACATTTCTAAAAGTCTAACTGCAGTTACCAACCTGTCTGCCAAGAGAGGAAACTAGCTAAACTCCCTTATGGGGAAGGCTTATATTTAGCAGTGGACAGCTAATTGCTGAAATGAAATTTGAAGAATTATTTTCTAAAACTTACAATAGTAAACTAATTGTTCACTTCTCTATTTTCATTTAAGAGTTTCCTCTTGTCGGTGCAACTAATTCATGCATCTTCTTCCAGCCAGTTCTATCCCAAGCCGTATCCTTGTTTCATTCATTTCATTGTTATTTCATTCATTGTTTTTTTATTATTATTACTTAATTGACATAAAAATATTAACTGTTGCCTATAGACATATAACGGAATACAATCTGAGACTTTTGACTCAGAATTGCTACGCCTGCATTCTAAGAAATCGTTTTTGCTTTTAAACTGATACACAGTCTTGTAAACACCGCTTCTTGGATTTTATACAAAATCTTCCTCTAACGCCAGAAATATGATTACAGATTGAATTTATGAAAGAGTCTGCCATCGGAAAATGTTTACCATCAATAAATAGCCTTAATAATATCACAGTAAGTACAAGAAATATCACTTAATTTTCATATTGATATTCTTGCACTATCTATTGCTTTCTACGTCTGTGGGAACGACCGACTCTTTGTGAGTTGGACAAAATGTCGTCCGGCATTCTCTGGGGTTTTACTGATGACCTGTCAACATTGTACTACTCAAGGAAAATCGTAGAAATAGAATTTTGATTTATGAATATCGACGGCGGGCGCGCGCGAAGTGAGCGTGAATATTTCATCGTCAGATGTTTGTTTGGCCCGTTTTAATTGATGTTCCGTGTTGTGAATTTATGGGGGGCTTTAAATCAAAATTAATCTTAAACTGTAGTCCTTAAGGTTCTTATTTAACACTTCTCTAATACAGCTTAATTAGTACGAGCGGAAACGTTTCTTAGCATAAAATATATAGGTAGCTATCAGTATCAATGTTGTGACGAAGCTTATTTTATTAATTAATGATAATAATTGCCAATAATAAATAAATAATGATAAGTCCTCCGCCAGTCTTCGAAAGTGACAGCGTCAACCTCTACTGGGACCGATCTATCATCACAGACAGGACAGTTCTTGCGAACAAACCCGATGTCGTGGTGATGGATCGGGTACTCTCGAGAGTGTTTTTGGTGGATGTCACCATACCGCATGACGAGAACCTCGTGAAAACCGAAATCGAAAAGAAGAGGAAATGTTTCAACTTGGCTCACGAGGTGACCGAAATCCATCTATCCAGAGTTAGCCCAACCAGTCTGGAACAACACTTCAGATGGATGGGATTCCGAAGCGGCTCACTACCGAAAAAGATGCAGAAAATGATGTTCTTAGATACTGCCCGGTATAGTAAGCCGGTTTCTTTTCCTGGGACCCTGAATCCCGACCGACTGAGCTTCTGCCGGGGGTTAGTTTACCATATACTCTCCTAAAGAGCGGTGACGTGAATTTGGTTAAAAAAATACCTAATATAAATCGCCTGTCAAGCGTGACAACTACTGGAAAACCCCCCTTTATGGGAGAGGCCTATACTCAACAGGGGACAGTTAATGGACAATTAATTCATCATCATATAATAATGATGAATCACTAGTCTGGTTCTCAAGTTAGGACACACTGTGTTACTACACTGTGTTGCTGCAAGGATCGTGAAGTGTGGAGCAAATTGCGACGACCTACCAATAAACAGCTCTTCTTTTTTTTATATACAAACATATTGTAAATTCATATATGTATTTCATTACTCAAACAAATTTGTTATTATTGCAACCCAGTAAACTTGGAATTACTCAATCTGCAAGGACAAGCCAACACACAAGCCCAAATATATGGTCAACTTCGAGCCTCATCTGCGTATCCTGGATCAGTTGAAATACATGTCGGGTTGGTCATTCCTCTTTCTCCCATCTTCATCTTCATCTGTACTGATACCGTGCTGTACTTTAATACGAAGTTATATAAATTAGTTCGTTTTTCGCTCTACCTACATACCTACTTTATAAGGAATTAGGCCGTGAACATCTTGGGTTACAACCCAGAACACCCAGACCCGAGACAATTTAGAAAATAATTAACCAAGAATCGAACTTGAAACCTCATTACGCCAAGCAATATACTTGCCACAGCATCACACAGGTCGTCATTTACATGAAACGCAAATATTTACAGTGCATGCACACCTTTATGCGTCTTTAAGCATGTTTCTCATATTTAATACATGTATTAGTGAGACAGTTTCTCGTGAGAATTACAAATACCGCCATTTCATGTCTCCATATAGTGTTATGTATTTCCATTTATCTCGCAATAAGATATTACAAGTAGGATGTTATTCTTGAATACGTGATGCCATCACTCGTCGCACTGCCTGCGTAATAACTAATACTTTGCATTACCACTTGTATTGAATCAAGTCTTTTGTTTATAATCTTCTTACATAAATATTCATGAAAATTATACCCATTCCAATAATCATTATGAGATAGAAAATCTTTAGGAGCATGGAAGTTAGTATTCAAATTATCTACAAAGATACCCCCCTCCACAGGTGGTGTTTCTGTCGTGAAACATCCATATTTTTAATGGATGAAAATAGAACGGTAGCCACTGCACTGGCGAGACACCAGTGAGGAATAATAGATGAGAATGAAGCTGGTTAATCGAGCCACATCGTGATGAAAATTTTCCACAGTGGTTTCTAAGGAGAACTGCATGGAAGTCGACCTGTTAGAAATGGGCCTGTTGGAAACAGCAATACTTGCACGACTGTTTCAGCATTTCGGTTTGAAGTGTAAGATACGTCCTCGAACGCTTTCTGTTTTTACCTAATGGTTAGTTGGTAGAGAATCTTATACGACATTAAGCTCACCATTTGTACAAATTTGACTGTGCAATAAAGAATAAATAGATAAATATAGCAGTGAAATTACAAGGTACGTAAACATAACACCATAAACCTCAGAATCGACAACACATGCCATATACCATCCATCACACTGTGTCGTGTTCGTGGAGCACTTCATGCTTATAGACGACGGTTACCAATTTCAATCAGGTGGGCCCTCAGCTTCTTTGCCTTAATATCATAAAAAAAATTATTTTTATTTGAATTTAGAACGCGATATATATTTTACTTAGCGTAAATGAGGTCTCGTGTTCGATTACCGGTCGGGCCAATTTAGGAAATGAAATTTTCTGAATTGGCCCGGATCTGGGTGTTTTGACTTATACCCATAGATATTTTTTGCCTGGTTCTCATAACACACTTTATCTTGAGCATCAGGTGCTTGGTATGATCGTGTTACACTTATCATTATTATTATATGATGCCTAGAGTAAACTTCTTCGGAAGAAGCAGTTTTGAACTTTGCAAAGAACGACGTTAGCCGTTACCTATCTACTGTAGAACATAGGCCTCCCTCTTGTAGGGTTTCGCCAGTAGTTGCTATGCTTGGCAGGTGGAATGGCAACAGCAGTTAGGTTTTAGTGTTATTTTAAGAAGGGCGCTGTTACCCACCCTTCGACCATTAGGTTCTTTTTGTCGCCACTTACGACACCCACGGGAAAGAAAGGGTGGTCCATTCTATGCTGGGACCACACGGCTACACATACATGACATATTACTACTATTATTATTATAAATTACCTCTTTCATCTCTTTCACTTTCTCGCTCTTTAATACATTTGACATTTTATGTTAATCGCCATTGTTGTGAAGAATGGGCCCACAATAACACAGCACAAAGCCACTGTTTTTAGGTCAATCGATAGCCGGTTACTTCTGTACTGGTCCACTATTGTTTGTTTTGGGAGTGCTGATCTTACTGCCCCACTAAAATATAGTGGTCACGGTTTTATTTTTAAACTAAACTTAAATTTTGTTTATTTAAAATTCTCGTTTTAACGACAAATTTGTTTCTCCGTATGAGAAATTCGAGAGATAAAAAAATTACTATATTTCTTAAATAAATATGACCAGTCAACGTTACGAGTATAATGATAGAAAGTTTATATATATTAGTACCTTGTTTAATTAATTTACCTTTACGCAATGTTAGATCCATCGGCCGAGTTAATTTACGAAATGATTCCTTTAAGCTATACTACCTTTTCCCGGTTTTCAGTCAACGGATCTGATTCATAAGAAATGAAGAAGCCTCTGGCATTTTTAGCTTTCAAATTCAAATGTACGCATTATTGCGTCTTGGAAAATATAGATTGCTTTCAATTCTGAGTGAGAAATCTCACTATCATTGACGTTATATAGATTAAACTGAAACAAGAATACATACGTCCATAAACCACGGTAACCGTTCACTATCAAACGGGCTATATGATTGTTTAGTATCCTTATGGTATAAAAAGACTATTTTCCAAGGACCTAAGCAAGTAAGTATTACTTAGCCATCTGCAATCATATTCCAGTTCTAATTAAACTTCTAAGCGAGATATCACGCTATCTCACACTTATAAACATATGCATTACTGTGTTACTATGGAAATATTTCGCTAATGTACTATCATTAAAATAACTGTCAGTTCTCATTTATTCCTACCCAGCCCCAATTAACGAGCGAGAAACCTCGCTAACTCATAAATTATTATTTTAAAACTTAATAACAATAAACAAGCAGTCGCCCTGTTCTACTTCTGTACAAAGGGAATACTAAATCAAGTTGTGTCCCTTGACCTGACATACTTTAGCATTGTCATCATTAATTAACAGAAAGCTCTAATATTAATGAAGCTTTGACGCGGTTTATGGAAATCAAGTAAACACAATGATGAATATAATTACCCGAATGTACCTAACTAATTCGGTTATTGTGCGAACTGATTGGTAACATTCCAATCAGGACACGATTAAATTGTAACTGTAACTAGATTTGACGTTTACCAGTCGAATAGTAGTTGTAAATTCAATGGATGTTGTAAATGTGGAAACGACATCATCATTATCATTTTAACCGTTATCCGTCCACTGCTGGACATAGGCATCCCTTATAGACTGTCATAAGGAACGGTTCTGAGTCACCTGCATTTATCGAAACTCTAAAATACATTTGAGTTCATCACTCCATCTAGCGTCCCTCGCAGCAGCGTCCCTCTTAAAACATCTCTAAAGCCTAAAAACGGTTGCCAATCCGCCTGCCAAGCATGGCAACTACTAGAGGCTAATGTATAGCAGCGAACTATTAAGGGCTAATATGATAATGAAACCATACAAGAGAAAATAATTCATGCGCCATTTTATTCAGATGACGTCTCCGAGTTGCCGCCAATTCGTTAGTGTTGCCAACTTATTCCGCTGTTTACCAAACTTTCGGCGTTCCGTCAAACATTAATTACCTTTGTCTAAGGTTTGGGGATTTAATTAAGTTGACAGCTTTTGGAAAAAGGCATTAAATAATTATGGTAGATGTTTTAACAGAAAGTGACAAAGTTATAGATTAAAAAAGTCTTTGATTACTAAGAAGCATGATTTCTTCATATAAGAAATTAGAATATATAATTTGATGTAAATAAGTAAATAACGTGTATGCCAATAAAATACTAATAAAAACAAAATGCAGTGATCAATTATTTATTTACAATAAATATATAATACATGTACTAAGTATGGTAAAATGGTATGTACTCGTATGTATGTAAATAAGTTTTATTTATTTATTTTTTGTTATTGACAATTCTTTTTCTTTATACAGGATTTTACAATTCTATTATTTGTTTTCTTCTATTGTAGTAAAAATTTAGTTGACAAATAAAATAAATTGTGTAAACACAAATTTGCTACGACAAAATATTTAAATTCCGTACCAATCCGCCTTCCTTGAGGTTCCGAAATTCTTACTTGGCGGAGTATTGGAAATTTCGATGTTGTGTCTAAAAAGATCCTACAATTCAGTTAAGGTATTGTTTGATATTGTTTGGATATATTGTACACTTTTAGAACTTAAATATGCTATTAAGAATAGGGAATAATAAAGATTACCAGAGGGAGACTTTGTACAAAAGTCGATTGCTTGGATACCTCTGTCCCATTCGTGTATCTACCGTGAAGCAGTTGTGTTTGCATGGTTGTGTTTCGGTTTGAAGGGTGGGATATGGCGTGAATTTACAGGGTACAGAGTAGTAACACCCGAGTCCTCAGGAATGGCAATGCATGGGGGTATCATGGGCGAAACAGTATACTCTGTTATGTCCATGGTACTGCTCATGTCTATAGGCGACGGTTACCACTTTCCATCAGGTGGGCCGTCAGCTTGTTTGCCATTATAAGTTGTATAAAAAAAAAAACTTTAAAAATATGAAACAGTTATAAAAAAAATTATTCATATATATTTATTCGTTTATATATGTAATTTTAGTATGTATGTATATCAATAATTAGTAGTACCGCATTCGAGTATTCTGACACTTCCCCATGGTTAACTTGGAGAGAATGCTTTTAGCATTAAGTCCGCCATGTACACATATTTGTACTAATGAATAAATAAATAAATCCTTAAAAATATAAAGGCTGTATGGGTATGATACTTTTGCATTATTACACGTTTATTTTTTCTAACTATGTATATCAGCGTAGGCGTACACATCATTTATATGAAAGCACGTATGCAATATCTTTTTTATTAAAAACAACAGAAAGATATTCGGCAACAGTCGACAAATACCATTGACTATCCTATTTTTGGTTTTAATCGTGCGTACCGTATATTTTAATTTTTTTTTTATATACAACTTAAGCAATGGCAAACAAGCTGACGGCCCGCCTGATGGAAAGTGGTAACCGTCGCCTATAGACATGAGTAGTACCATGGACATAACAGAGTATACTATTTCACCCATGATACCCCCCATGCGTTGCCATTCCTGAGGACTCAGGTGTTATTCCTCTGTACCCAGTAAATTCACGCCATGAAAGAATGAAAGGAAAAGAAAGAAAGGAAAGAAAGGAAAGAATATCAAATTAATGATATTCTTTCCTTTTAATAAAAAAGCATGGGTATTGATATATCAAAAGAAATAAATAGATATAATTTTTATACACCTATATATTATATATTAGAAGATTTAAACATGCGATTTCCCATCCTATATTCAGTAATCCTAAGTACTACTACTTATACTGTAATAGATAAAATGTAATAGAAAATTATAACAATACTTGAGCTCCCTTAGTTACGAAGAAACGAAAAATATAGTGGAAATAAAACAGTTTAACGACAATATGCACTTATTTACTACAATACGCACACATAAAACGCACACACCTAAGAACGCATGCACGCACGCACGCACGCATACACGCGTCCTTGCGCACACATACATATACACATACACACACATACATACACGTAGACACGCAGACAACAGGCACGAACACACATAAACACACACACACACAACACGCACACACATACGCACACAGTTTATTTTGTTTTGTATAGTCGTTTTCTTTAATTTAAATTGTAGCATTAATGCAAACTGTACAGTATGTCCGAGATAGGGGTCTGATTTTCTGAGATTTACCGATCTTTTACCTACTTTAGGTTCCAGTTTCCCACAAGTTTTACAGTATTATATATGCATTTATTATACTGTGGTAATATTAATACTTTTTTATTTTTTTTACAATTTAAATTACAATTTAAAATTTAAATATTTTTAAAATTATATTGTAGTACAAATGTCATATTTAGCATTTTATTTATTTATTTAATATTCCTCTCTTTGAACAGAACTAATTTAGAAAACAGACACGCCATGCTTTACGCTTCTATCTCTTTAATCTACATAGTCTTAAGAATAAACCCTCTGAAGTAGACGCGGCCACGATTACAAATGGCCTTGTCAGGTGGAAAATTATAATTTCAAAATTCAAGTACCCAATGATAATTTATAAGAAGAGCTCTCTTAGGGACCACGCTCAAATTCCAAAGTCCTTTTTAATACCAGGAATCAAATCCTTGTTAAATTTGATATTGCATTTATTTGTTTATTAATGTATCAATATTTAGAAGGCAAAGCTGTATGTACAATTGTAATTGTTTATATTTATAATAAGTTTACTATTGTAATCTTTTGGAGGAAGCAATAAAGAGTATCTATCTATCTATCTATCTACAGGATTAGTAGTAATGTTTTCTTTTTCTAATGGGACATTATGAAAAACTCCTCCTACGCTATCGGTATACACGCACACACGCACACACCCACGCACGCACGCATCCACGCACGCATGCATGCACGCATGCAAATCCATACAATATTTTTATATCAACGATATACTGTACTAGTTCGTACCTATCATAATCATATCAGCTGTTAACAGTCCACTGTTGAACATAGGCTTTCCCAATAGGGGAAAAGGGATTGTTAGTAATGGAGACTGAGAATCCCATTGCTAGCAATATACCCAACCAGATCAATCTCCTCGCGGTTTACCCTAGAAACTATCATGGCTAATTATTGATGAATTCATCATGATGGGCTAACTGGCCAGTTTTCATTCTCATCGATCACCCTTCATTGGTGCCCCGCCAGCGTACACCGTTATCGCAGGCAGGGTTGCCATTCCATTTTCATCCATCAAGAAAAATAGACTACCATAAAGAACAATCCCGAGCCAAAATCTAATACTACCTATAATCTTATATTGTCTGAGATACGGGCAATGTTAACTCCTTAAACTTAAAATTTACCAGCGTTTTAGTAAAATAAAGTAATTTCATTTCATAATATTTTAAACGTACAGCTGTAACTTTGAATCACGATACCATATCATCGGAATTGATCCAAAAAAGTGTTTATATACGTCACATATTCGAAAACACCATAGATATATATATCAGACACTAACAAAAATACACAAGTAGACTTGATTTATTTCTTTCGACAATACCCCCGAAGGTTCAATATCCCCGAAGCATGTTTACTAACGTTATTTTCTAAGTGAGTAAGGGTGTGTAAACAGGAAGCTTGGAAAATCAAAAGGTTTTTCGGCAAAAGGGCACTGTGTTGAAAGTATGGATTGGGAATCTTTCCGATATCTATTTAAAACTTAACGGATCAAAGTGAAGAGATTGGATTATACTGGTATGTTTGAACGTTAATGACATTTATAACGTGGTTTGCATTAAACAAAATTAGATACGACATACTAGACACAGCTTATGTCTAGTATGAACCCGCTTGCCAAACATGGCAACTACTGGTAAACCCCACAAGGAGGAGGCTTACGTTCAGCAGTGGACAGTTGAAGGCTGATATGATGATGAAGGTATTATAATTTCAAATTCTTTAAGTTGGTTGCTATCCGTATGTCTCTCCATAACGACCCTCTTCCACCAGAACGACTCGGTGCCAAATCTTATTTTTCCTTCGAGGAAAATGGTTGGCCAGTCTACAATTTAAGTAATCTTCATAGCTTAAAAGTTACATTGTTGGTTTAGGATCTAATATTTGATTCTTTTGACGAGTTCTGTTTAAAACAGTTATAATTTTGCAATATTTACCTCAAAATTCCAAAATGTAATGTTTGTAATGATGAAATTTTAATCAGCTAAGTAACTATAAAATATTTTAATTCACTAATGGATTGGATGTTTGATGGAAATATTTTGTAATTTAATGGCCAACAACGTTTGTGATTAATTCTAATTATGGATTTGTTTATAACACAAATTATTATTGGACATAAACGGTTGGATAACGTAATGTGCGGTAATACATTTAGCATTATATTGCTGTTATGTAAGTATTTAGGAGTTAGTTTTTACTTGCGACTTTGTTTGTGGGTATATATTGGCCACAACAGAATATCAGTGTTTTGCTCTTTTTAGGGCAAAGCAAAAAGCTGAGTTGTAGCCATTTTGTATTACTGTGGCACACGCATGAAGAAAAAGAAATTTTATTATGCATTCTGATTTTGTTTTGGGTTTTTTTTTTTAATCTTTTGTACATGTATCTTTTTTTATCTTTTTTCACTTTGCTTTTGTATCTTTTGCTGTTTGTGTACTATATATATATATATATATATATATATATATATATATATATATATATATATATATAGATTTATGAAAACAATCAATTTAAACTGGACAGTTTAAAGAAATTTGTTAAGTAGTTGAAATTTACACGAACTTACTTACTTTTGTATTTGTAACTAGCTGTATTCCGCTCTTCTCCCGCATTAATGGGCACACAAAGTGTCCTATGTGCTAAATTAGGATATAAGCTATCCGTGTAGGCAATTTTCATTCAAATCCGTACAGTAGTTTTTGTTATTATTTATTAATAGAAAATCAGCCGTTAACTGTCCGATGTTCAACATAGGCCTCCTCTATAAGAAGGATTTTGCCAGTCATTACCACGCTTATTTTTACCAGAGGGAGACTTTGTACAAAAATCGATTGCTTGGGTACCTCTGTCCCATTCGTGTTTCAACCGTGAAGCAGTTGTGTTTGCATAGCTGTGTTTCGGTTTGAAGGGTGGGATATGGCGTGAATTTACTGGGTACAGAGGAATAACACCTGAGTCCTTAGGAATGGCAACGCATGGGCGGTATCATGGGCGAAACAGTATACTCTGTTATGTCCATGGTACTGCTCATGTCTATAGGCGACGGTTACCACTTTCCATCAGATGGGTCGTCAGCTTGTTTGCCATTCTAAGTTGTATAAAAAAAAAACGCCTGGCAAGTGGATTGGCAACCGCAATTAGCCATTGTCGATGTTTCAAGAAGGACGCTACTATACATCTCTTGACCATTAAGTCCCCTTAGCCGCCTTCTACGACACTCACGGGAAAGGAAAGGGTGGTCCATTCTACGCCGGAACTACACTGTGTTTTTATCATAAAATATTATTTATTTATTTAAAATTCAATGCACAAATTTATAACTAAGTGTACATAATGGCGGACATAATACCTAATGGCGTTAATTATATTTGTAGGAATTTATTTTTTACAAAATAATATTTTGCAATAAAAACAAAGCAGGGCAGCTACAAGAATTTTAGATTTCACTCAAGTATTTTAAATTATATTTTAGTCCATTTAATAAATAATAATGTAATCACCATCCTAAAACCGCCTAATACTGCAAATTGCGACTTTACAATTTGCACAAAAACAACTTTCGACTTATAAAGTGTTTTTTATTTAAAGCAATTGAAATGGCGACCTCAAACCGCGGAGTTCAATGCAGTAAACGGTCTTTAGTGTCTAGACAAAATATATAAAATTATATATATACTAATAGCAATTAAAACTATTTCGAATAGTATTTAGTATTCTGGAATGTCACGAAAAATGGCATGAACTGCTGCAGAATTCTGTGATTTAAATGCTAAAGAGTTGAATAAAATATGATGCACTTACGGTATTCTAATAACTTTTTTTTATTTTATACCACTTAGAATGGCAAACGAGCTGACGGTCCACCTGATGGAAAGTGGTAACCGTCGCCTATATACATGAGCAGTAACTATATAGGGGTACAATTATCAGAAAAGTCTCTGTCTTTTTTCCTGCATGTATATAGATTAAAGACCGATTCAATACCGAAAACCGAAATATTCACCGATTGTATCTTATAATAAGATTTTTTTTATATAATGTTGATTTTAATAAACTAATTTAAACAAAATTCTTTTGTCTAACCCAAATTTTTTGTCTAAAAATTACTAAATATGACTATTATTAAATCTTATTATTATTATTATTAAAATTTACTAATACTATTATTTTATATTTATCTTCAATCGATTCAAATAGAAGGAGTTAATTCGGTTGTATATTTTTTAACAGTTTCATACCTCATAACTCCGTCAATTCTGAATCGATTTGGAAAATTCTCTTTTTATCTAAAAGGATATTCTTACAGATTAGTCTTATGGAAATTTTATCAAAATCGGTTTTGTAGTTTAGTTTTTAAATCAAAATAACTGTACCCTGTAAATTCACTGCTATATCCCACCCTTCAAACCGAAACACAGCCATGCAAACATTAATGTTTGTATAATGTAAAAATTTTAATTAATTAAAATTAAACTATTATCGTAATAAATGTAAACTATGGGTTTCAATAAAAAGATTTATTATTATTATATTATAATAGCATTTTAAAGTAAAATTAAATAAAGTAATTTTTATTGCAGGTTATATTTTATGTCAAGCACAAAATTTATTCGACATGAATGCTGATAATTTTTTTGATATTGTTATGAAAGAGGTAGAGCAAAATAAGAGAAGTAATAACTACAGTCTAGATCTTCCTCATAAAAATAATTTAGGAAATATTTCCGACTTCATAAATGATTCTAATGGAAATATTGTTATTACAAATGAAACTTTGAAAAACAATGCATTTCTAATAACCACTGAAGCAAATGTACATGTTGTAACACAACATAGTGTAGCTAAAAAAAAGATATCACAGTCTCTAATGAAAAAAATAAAAGCTAGAAAATTACAGAGAGAAATTAATAGGTTATTGGAAAAAAATAATACAATTCCAGATTTCAAGAATAATTACGATGACCCTTCAACTATAACTGAAAAGTTTGACAAAATTCAAGCAACACCGGTACAGAAGGCGGCACTGAGAGAGTATTACTTCGACCTCTTTAAAAGACCCACAGTTTTTAGGAAAAAGAAAAAGACGGTGATGCTGATGGAACAATACATTTATGCAACGAGATACAAACTGTCATACGTTCAGAAAATGAGAGATAAATACCGGAACGACGGGGAGTACAAAATCGGATTTTGTTTCGCGTTACTGAGGCATCTGAAGATGGAACAAATGCTGATATATAATGCTATACATAAAAATCAAAAGCTGGTCTCTAATGTATACTTTCACTTGAAACTGTATGAGAAAGCGCTTCGATTGGATGTGGATATAAAAGATTTAATAAATGTAATAAAGGATTTAGACCACAAGACTAAATCGAAGAAGGATTGAAAGTACAAAGAGGAATACTATCGATAAAGTGTATATGATAAAACATTGACTTTCTTTTAGCATAAACGTACAGCACGGTCTCAGCGATGTATTCTCCCATGAACTTTCAGGTTATGGAATGAATTCCCTGTCGCAATTTTCCAAAAGTCTACAAGATGGGGTTCTTGAAAATGGATTTATTAAGGTTTTTTCAGGGTCGGCAACGCACACGTGACAACCCTAGAATTGCAAGCATAGGCTACAGTGACCGTTTACTATCGGACGGGCTGTAAAAAAATCACCATTCCTTGTTTGAAGTTGATTGAAAAACCGTCTATATAGATGACAAAGCTACTATGTATGGTAGGTATGCAGTATATACACGGCTATTAAAAATCACAGTTTCGCTAAAAAAAACAACGACCGGAAAAAATAGTCGCAACAATAGCTCGGCGGCAAACGTTATTCGTCTATATTCGTTTGTACAGCCACGCCTAGGGTTGCCAATTCAATTAAAAATTATATTATATTTGCTTAGTCCACTAGTTTTGCTCTTAATTTATTTTGACCTCTATTTAATGGCAAAGTTCAAATCGGACGGTTTCTGTTCTATTCAAGTGACCTTTGTATCAATTATTTGTTTTTGTTTTATCCTACTGTCGAATATGGGAGAATAATATTCTTATTTATCATGTAAATATTGAAATACATTTAGAAATTTAACTTAAGGTGTACGACCTTAAACCACCCCTTCCTTTTTTGTGGGTGTCGTAAGAGGCGACTAAAAAAATTTAATGGTAAAGGGTGGAATACAGCGTTTCTCGTAAAATTAAAAAAGCACCAAAGCTTAACTGCGGTTGCCACACCACAGCCAAGCTTGGTAACTATTAGCAAAACCCCTTCTTATGGGAAAGGTCTACGTTCAGCAGGGGACATTTAACGGCTGATATAATAATAATAATTTACCAGAGGGAGACTTTGTACAAAAGTCGATTGTTTGAGTACCTCTGTCCCATTCGTGTTTCAACAGTGAAGCAGTTGTGTTTGCATGGCTGTGTTTCGGTTTGAAGGGTGGGATATGACGTGATTTTACTGGGTACAGAGGAATAACACCTGAGTCCTCAGGAATGGCAACGCATGGGGGGTATCATGGGCGAAACAGTATACTCTGTTATGTACATGGTACTGCTCATGTCTATAGGCGACGGTTACCACTTTCCATCAGGTGGGCGTCAGCTTGTTTGCCATTCTAAGTTGTATAAAAAAAAAAACACCTTAAACTGACTGGAGGGTAAGCGATTGTTAGTAATGGGGTCTAACAACCGTGTTACTAGCAATATACCCTAACAGGTCGACTACAACGCGGTTTCTCTTGGAAACTATCATGGTTAATTCTTGTGATATTCGTCACGATGGCCTAACTAACCTGCTTTCATCCTCACCTATCACCTCTCACTGGTACCCCGCCAGGGTATACCGATAGCGCAAGCAGGGTAACCATTCTAATTTTACTCATCAAAGAGTACCCTAACAGATCATTAAATTTACTTATAATTTTCAAACTTAATTTAGTTTTTTTTTTCTTTATTAATAATTCTATAATTAAGTATAATGAAAGTCGTTGAAAACTATGTTTAAGTGATATTTCAGATTGAAATTAATTGCCGACATATTATTATAAAATTAAGCGGAGCCAAGTTGTAAAAAAAGAGAGAAAGATTCAATAATTATATTATACTTTAAATAGTTCTAAAATTTGTATTCTCAAATAAATTGAAAGAAAGTTTACGTGCGTAAATTAAAATTAATTAGTTCGCTATATATAATTGTGAGATTTTTTTTTATACAACTTAGAATGGCAAACAAGCTGACGGCCCACCTGATGAAAACTGGTAACTGTCGCCTATAGACATGAGCAGTACCATGGACATAACAGAGTATACTGTTTCGCCCATGATACCCCCCATGCGTTGCTATTCCTGAGAACTCAGGTGTTATTCCTCTGTACCCAGTAAATTCACGCCATATCCCACCCTTCAAACCGAAACACAGCCATGCTGACACAACTGCTTCACGGTTGAAACACGAATGGGACAGAGGTACCCAAGCAATAGACTTTTGTACAAAGTCTCCCTCTGGTAAAAATAGTTTATTAGCAGTAATTTTTAAATTATATGATTTGCATATTGTACATAAGAAAAATCGTAACTTATGTATAAAAAAAAGTATTACGATGCATTATATTATTATAACTGTATCATTATAAATAATGGTTTTATTTACTTAACACATTAAACATAAGCATCCATGTTTTACGCTGTGGATAACTGTAATTGGCTAGCATTTAGTAAATGTGTAATATGTATTTAATCTTGTAAAACGCTATTGTTATATAAATATACTAAATAAATAAATAAACTAAATAAATCATCATCTTCCTATCCTTATCCCAATTATTATTTAGGGTCGGCGTAATATGGTTTTATCCATATCACAAAAAGATTTGTTTTTTTAGTTTTACGACCGGCCTCCTGCCTGACGTCAACCCTTTTTGCATTTGTTGGTGGTTTCCGTCACCTGCGGTATGGTAAATAAATAAACTAAATAAATAAATACAACGGCAACCCTATCGTGTTGGCGACCCGCCAAACTGTCTGGAAAAACAGGCAAAGTGCAATATTTACAATTTAAAAATGCTATCTCTCCTATATACACAGTTATTTTCTCAATTTGCAGTTGGCAACATCGTTAGAACACAATGGTTTTGTGCATATAGTCACGCTATAATGTGTTATAGTAAGACAGGCATTTCATTTTATCATTAACTGACCCAGTGTCATTTGTCCTTCCGTATAGTTAGTAAAAGTTCTTCTAGATAAAGTTATAAACGTGAAATTTAGTTCTGCCGTCTGGTTCTGTCATGGAATGTGCCACACCTTTCTTTCCCGTGAGTGCCGTAAGAGACGACTAAACAAACTCAATGGTCGAGGGATGGGCAGCAGTGCCCCTCTTAAAACTTCATCAAGGCCGAACTGCGGTTGCCAATCCGCCTACCAGTGGCGTAACAATAGGGTGGCAAGGCTGGCAAAATGCCACAGGCCCTCGACCCAAAAGGGCCCCGGCTCAAGAGGTCGTGAGCTCAGATTTTTTTACATTGTACCTGAGTATTTTATTTTTACTGATAAGGCCCCATCAGTGTGGGAATTTGCCGCAGGCCCCGATTGGTATAGTTACGCCACTGCCGCCTACTAAACGTGGCAATTACTGGCATAGCCCCCCATAGGGGGATATCTATGTTAAGCAGTGGACAGTTAGCACTTGGCGATGTGATGAATGTGAGTTTGATTATTCACTCTTGATGCCTTAAAAGCGTTCACAACTTTCGCCTATCTTACTATCACTTACTATTGTAACTTCGCAATTAGCTGTCAATTTTCAAAAATAATTTAATTTTTGACATCTACATCTGTAACAGAGCACTTTTTAAATATTCAATTAGAAACATTGAAATATGTTTAATTATTTTTGAAAAATACAATACGGAGATAGAACACCAAAATTATTACAAATGGCAATGCATGGTCCATGGGTTTTATAAGCCAATAGGTGTCAACTACAGGCAAAAAAAGAGAGTGTTTAATTAATGGTTGATTTGGTATGGCATTGCTCATGTCGATAGGCAACGGTTACCACTTTCCATCAAGTGGGCAGCTTCGTCTTTTTATGAATGAATGAATGAATGAATGAGTATACTTTATTTGCATTATACAATATAGGAAATAAACAAGACAATTTACAAACACAACGATACAATTGTATAAGTACGAGTACAGTAAGGCGGTCTTATTGCTGAGAGCAATCTTTTCGAGACAACCTTAAGGTAATGGACTAATTGTTGTATAAGTAGGTATAATAAGACTGTATAATTAAACAAGCATCTTTTGCATATTAAAAATATATAAAAATTATATACATATATACACACACACATATATACATACATACATATACATATATACATATACATACATATATACACACACACATGCATATACATATCAATCAAACAAAATTATATAATCCCATGTATATGTGTCAAATATGTACTCAATACTAGGAAATATATTAATAACTAGCTGACGAGTCGATTCTTTAATTTTTTAGTTTTTTTAAAACTGTTATTCGGGACGCCGGGTCGGCTAAATTTATACGACGCTAACGTCACTTAATTGTTTTTCTTCCCGAAACCTCTCCTAAACTAACACTTGAACTATATGGTATGGCATTATGTTTAAATTTTAAATTTAAAAAATTACAATTAGATTACGAATGAAGTTTCTAATGAAAACTAGTATATAAGTGAAACAAAACATTTACTGCAGATATAAAAAGCTTTGTACCAGTAAATACAAGACAATCTAAAACAAAACGTTAAAGTACTCACTTAGATCCACTACGCTTTGTCATCCGACCACTATTGTTTGTAATCCTACACTGTAAGAACATTCCGGACGCAACCTAATCTATGGTAACCTGGTAACTACATCTCGTACTATTCAGTATCCAATAACGAGATGTTTATTTATTTATTTATTCTTTAGTACAATTCATATGTAGAGGGGGGAAAGGGATTGTTAGTAATGGAGACTGAGAATTCCATTGCTAGCAATATACCCAACCAGGTCGATCTCCTCGCGGTTCTCCCTGGAAACTATCATGGTTAATTCCTGATGAATTTATCATGATGGACTAACTGGCCTGTTTTCATTCTTATCTATCACCCTTCACTGGTACTCCGCCAGCGTATCCCATTAGCGCAGGCAGGGTTACCATAACATTTTCACCCATAAAAAATCATATGTAGATATGTACATATGTACATGAAAGAGGCAAAATGTATGTATGTATATAACTATATATATTATAAGTAGTGTTTATGTGTTATATGTGTATTTCTTATGTATTATTATGTATAATTACTTCAGTATGTTGCTATAAATATGTCACATGTTTTTCACCACATTTGCCCTTCATACGCTTTCTGTTTTTACTTAACAGCTGGTAGCTGGCAAAGAATGCCATATGGCACTAAGCTAGCTACTTATACAAAGTGTTATTGTGCAATAAAGAATAATATAAAAAATAAATAATTAAAATGCTGGGCCACCTCATAGGACATGGCAAATTTTAAAGAACAAACTAGAAAGAAAATTAGAAAGTAAAAGAGGAAGGGGAACTAGTTTCATGATCATCCTTAATCTTGAGCGGCTGTGATGGGATTGGGTTATATCCTTCCTTAACATATAGGATATTTTATGCACTAACTAACTTTTACCCACGAATTCGTTCACGTAACCGGGACATATTCAATATTCGGGATGAAAATAGTATATGTCCTTCTCCATCTGCATACCAGATTTCATAGTAAATATAAAATAACAAACTGACTTTTTTTATACAACTTAGAATGGCAAACAAGCTGACGGCCCACCTGATGAAAAGTGGTAACCGTCGCCTATAGACATGAGCAGTACTATGGACATAACAGAGTATACTGTTTCGTCCATGATACCCCCTATGCGTTGTCACTCCTGAGGACTCAGGTGTTATTCCTCTGTACCCAGGACGAAGGAAAACAGTTAGATGAAGGGAAAGGATTATTAGTAATAGGGATGTAACAGTCCCATTGCTAACAATATACCCTATCAGGTCAACCTCCGCTCGGTTTCGGCATAGAGGAAAGGATTGAGGAAAAAAGGAAAGAAACGTTGGAAATGCGTAAAGGTAATTGGTAAGAGGAATAAGGGATTTATGTGGTACATACCTGTATGCCTTTATTCTAGAATCGGACAGCTTTCTAAAGAAGAACACCCCTGACGCAACGTTATATATAATTAAAATATTAAGATAAATGAAACTTATACATATATAAAAATAATAAACTATCATTTGCAAAGAATATTAAAACGAAAAGAAATAAAAATAATAAATTGAACAAAGATATTCTGAAAAATCTTTTTGAATAAAATATGGGTATTCACAGAGATAAAAGGGGAAATGGTATTATTATATTACAATGAATCCCAAGTTTTTTTTCCTTTATATGTATAAGTAATAAATAATATTACGAGGCCCTTCGAAGCATTTCTGGGGCCGACACAAAGGGATCCTTTGAAGTGAGAGTCATGGATATGCATACGTGATTATCATAAGTTTTTGTCCAAGTTGACCCGTTCCCTTAGAGTCAACCGGAATTGTTATTGTTAGAACTTAAAATAGTACGGTCTGTTTTAACAGAATTTAATTAAATGTAAATGAATTAATATTTTAATCCAGCTATAAGACGATCTTTCTAATTAATTATTATACATGTATAATAAAATGGAACAAAATGAACAAAAATAAACTTTGTCATACTGCAAACAGTAGATGTAAACGAACAAAAAAGTTCCATTTTGTTCCACTGCGTGTAGTGTGATAGAACTAAATTTAAAAACTATACGTATAAAATCTTAAAGTCCAATAGTAATTAATACAAATTAAAAAATCGATTTAACATATCGATTTATTACAACTAACTATATTTAGAGTGTGATTCTCTGATATTTGGTTACCTCTCCGTTAAGTCCTGTTGAAAGAGTTCATACAAGCTGAAGGTGTATCAGATAAAAGAAATACCGTGACATGAATCTCGTGCATTGTCATTTTTGAGAACTGAGATATATATTATTAATTTTATGAAATAAAGATTTAAACCAAGTATATTTCTTTTTTAATATAGCTTTACGACTTTGGATACTTCCTTTTAGCCCATCTTGAATATCTATTACTCTTATTGTATTTATTTATTTATTCTTTATTGTACACAAAAAATTATATAATATATATTAAATGAAGATGTACAACAGGCGAGATTAACTCTGTAAGGGTTCTCTTCCAGCAAATCCTGAGTGGAAAAGAGCATTAATTACTAACGGGCAGTGTGCGTACAAAAATAGGAGGAAACACTATAATTGTTTCTATTCTATCTTTTTTTGATGGGTGTAAATGGTATGGTAACCCCGCCTGCGCTAACGGGATACGCTGGCGGAGCACCAGTGAAGGGTGATAGATGAGAATGAAAACAGGCCAGTTAGCCCATCATGATGAATTCATCAGGAATTAACCATGATAGTTTCCAGGGGGAACCGCGAGGAGGTCGACCTGGTTGGGTATATTGCTAGCAATGGGATTTAGAATTAATAGATTTAGAATTCGTCTCCATTACTATCAATCCCTTTTCCCCCTATATATACATATTGTAGTGAATATTCTTTTTGAAAAATTTGTATAATTGATTCCATATCTTGATGTAATCACAGTGTTTTAATAATGCACAGGATACTAGTGATGTCTATTCTTGTGTTCGAGTATTTTAGTAATCGTTAAAAAGAATCGAATCCTGACTCGTGTCTAAAGCGTTGTTCAAGTACTCGATTCGAGTAGGTTCATCAGACCCGAATAAATTTAGAATTAATATCAGAAGCTTACTTTAATGAAGATAATAAATGTTCAGTAATCCAATAATTTTTTCTTGGCTTATAAATTAAGGAAAATTTTAATAAAATGGTGGGTGTCGTAAGAGACGACTAATGGGATTTTTTACCATCGAGGGATGGTAAAAAAATTATTATCAGCTATTGAAAAAATTGTTTTTTAATAAATTAGATAGTCCTCTCGTGAAAATGCCGAGAGAACTAGATCATTATTAGTGATTAAGTATTAACATAGTTTTTAAGTACACTTACTGTGCGATTGTTGCACTGAGGTAGCTAGAGGTCACCAGTTCGAATCGATATGTGGACTGTATGTATGGATTGAATGAGTGTCGATCCCCGTCCAAATTAGTGAGTAATAGAAGCTCCACCAACCTTAAGGCTCACGTTCACCACGGATGTACGAAGCACTGCTGGTAAACATGCATGGCGATCCACTAGTAGTTTGGAGTAGCAGCCTCTCAATAATGGACAGGAGAACGCTCTTATTTAACACCGAACACGGCAAGCACGGCTTCCGGAAGGCTATCAGTTTCACTTGAATATCAACTTCACTTGAATCAGTAGAGGAGGCGCTCACGGGAGCTCTGCCAGACATTCACCGAACAAGTGTCAACGCAATATCCATTGACGACAGTTTACTACAAAATTGATGGAACAAAATGTGTAATTATCCACCAATATTGAATAAGGATCGAACACTTACTAACAAAAATAAATAAATAAATAAAATATTGAAAAATAAAGATTAAAAGAAAAATACAAGTAAAAACAACACACGCGTTCCCAATTTTCATACCCAATTATTTCACTGTATTTATAATTACTATTCAGGCATATGTAATGTCGTATTACTCGTAATTTAAAAACCACGAACGCATTCAAAAATTCCATTCCAGGTCGGTTGTTAAAATTAATTTAGGTTAAGTACTTTTTTATTACTTTCTTTATTATTACCTGAGAATTATTTAAAACGGATATATTAAGTTTGTTTGTGTGTCTGTAATTTTTATATAAATTTTTTGTACATAATTTTATATAGACGCTCCTAGTTTTTTTTTTTTTATGCTACTTAGAATGTGTAAAAAACTGACGGTCTACCTAATGGAAAGTAGTAATCGTCGTCTATAGACATAAACAATGTCATTAACATAATAGAGTGTCGCTGTGTCGCTCAGAGTATACTGTGTTCCATACATGTGTTGCCATTCCTGATAATGTAAGGCCTCTGTACCTTGTATTTGTATTGCCATATATATTATAAATATTTTACTGAACTACGTATACTACTCATGCTGGGGCTGCTGTCATAATAAAGTCTAACCTAAAGCACTATCCACTTGAACCTTTTTGCACAGAAAAAATTCAAGCATCTTCAATCAAAATCACCGATAATGTCTCGGAAATTACTGTATCAGCAATCTACTGCCCTCCACGGCATGCTATAAGTGCAGAAAACTACAAAGAATATTTGAGTACATTGGGACACCGCTTTGTTTGTGGAGGTGACTGGAATGCCAAACATCAACATTGGGGTTCACGTCTTATAAACCCTAAAGGAAGACAACTTTTTCGTGTTGTGGGAGACCTCAATCTTGATTGTTTGTCAACTGGCGAACCTACTTACTGGCCTACTGATAGAACAAGAAAACCAGATTTATTGGACTTCTTTATATCCAAAAACCTTTCTCTTAACAGCATGAGTACTGAACAAATAATAGACCTTTCCTCTGATCATACTCCTGTTGTCCTGAATGTGCATTACAAAATATTACTTCAGGAAGCTCCTCAAAAGCTATATACCCGACACACTAACTGGGAAGAGTATCAAAATATAATTACATCTATGATTGAATTAAAAATATCATTGAAAACCACTGATGAAATAGAAGATGCGATAGAGGACTTTAATAGAATATTACATATTGCGGTGAACAGGTCTACTCCGAAGCGCAGAGTACTGATCCCAAAAACACATGTATATCCGACTTTCATAAAAGACAAAATCGCTGAAATACGACAACTACGTAAGGTTTGGCGCAATACTCGGTACACAAGAGATAAAGCTGCTTTCAATAGAGCATCAAAAGAATTGAAAATCTTAATTAGCGATCTGAACAACGGGAATGTTCAGGAATATCTTAGCAAACTTACCTCGACAAGTAACACAAACTATTCTTTATGGAAAGCCACAAAAAACTTAAAACGTCCGAAAACCCAAGTTGCTCCTATAAAAACCGAATCTGGAACATGGGCTCGATCTGATAAAGATAAAGCAAATACGTTTGCAACTCACCTGCAAAGCGTATTCCAACCACTTTCGTGTAACAGCATGCAACACGATGAGGAAATAGAGGATTATTTAAAATCGGATATACAGATATGTCCTCCCCTAAGAAGCGTTTCACCTAGGGAACTCAGAAGAGAAATTCGTAATCTTCGTGATAATAAAGCACCGGGATATGATCAAATAGATGCAACACTTTTAAAGAAATTACCAGCGAAAGGAATACTACTACTCGTTTCAATTCTTAATGCTTGTCTGAGATTACTAACATTTCCTAGCCAGTGGAAGATCGCACAGGTTGTTATGGTTTTGAAACCAGGGAAAACTGCTCAAGAAGTGTCTTCATACAGACCGATAAGCCTATTACCTATCGTTGGTAAACTATTTGAAAAGATAATATTAAATCGGATGCATCAACACCTAGACAAAAACCTACCGAAACACCAGTTTGGTTTTAGGGAGGGACACAGTACGATCGAACAAGTCCATCGTTTAGTTGACACCATAAACAGAGCTCTAGAAAACAAAGAATACTGCTCTGCTATATTTCTGGATATCAGCCAGGCATTTGATAAAGTCTGGCATGACGGGCTTCTATTCAAAATTAAACAGGCGCTTCCTCACTCTTTCTTTCAAATAATAAAATCGTATTTAAATAAAAGATGCTTTGAAGTAAAACATAATGACGAACTTTCTAAAATGTATGAAATACTTTCTGGAGTGCCACAGGGCAGCATTTTGGGTCCAGTCCTGTACCTGATTTTCACTGCTGATTTGCCAACACTCGAAGATGTCACCACCACTGCCACATATGCGGACGACACAGCCTTCCTGTCTGTTCACAAAGACCCAAAAATAGCATCGGAAAATCTCCAAAGACATCTTATTATGGTTGAACAATGGTTTGAAAAATGGCGAATTAAAGTTAACAAATACAAATCTGTTCATGTAACCTTCACACTGAGAAGAAAAACATGTCCACCTGTCCTGTTACACAATGAACAAGTACCTCAGGCAGATGATGTTAAGTACCTGGGTATGCACTTAGACCGCCGACTTACCTGGCAAAAGCATATATGGACTAAGCGTAAACAACTAGACACAAAAATCCGTAGCTTGTACTGGCTTATAGGACGACAATCCCGACTGACACATGATTGCAAAATGACCATATACAAAACCATCATCAAACCTATTTGGACATATGGCATACAGCTTTGGGGCTCAGCTAGTAACAGCAATATAGAAATACTGGAAAGGTTTCAAAGTAAGACAATAAGGAACATGCTTAATATACCACAATACATAAGTAATAAATTTATGTATATGGACATCAAACTGAAAACGATAAAACAGGAAATCGAGACATTCAGCAAAAACTATCAGTCCAGATTGAACAGCCATAGAAATGAATTGGCCGCTCAATTACAGGGATCGGGAAGCATTAGTTTCTCTCGATTAAAAAGACACAGTATCCAAGGACTGGTAGAAAGATTTACAGGCAGAGACTGAGAGCTGGTTAATGGATTGGCCTCATCATTTATTGACAAAATTTAAACCTGACATCCTGGACAGCAGATTGGATTATTGTTCTATAAGGAACAGATTGCCAATTAGCAGACTAGAAAAAGAAAAAAAAAAAAAAAAATCTGAATTACGTGTTATCTTGCGAAAATCCTTATCACTGGTTATTTAAGTAGAATTATTTTGTTTAATTCCGCTACCACTAGTGTTGGCAGTGTCATATATAGGTACTAATGATAGCGGAATTAAACAAAATACCTAATTGTAATCAAATAACCATATAAATATTATATGCAATACTTTTCAAACCGAAACATGGCTATGCAAACACAACTGTTCCATGGCAGAAACTTAAACGGGACAGAAATACCAAAGCAGACGACTTTTGTACAGTTTCCCTCTGGTAGTTTGTGAAGATCGGCAGTAGGTATTTTTAGTGATTGGTACAATTGAAAACTTTGTAATAATTTGACACAGTTTGTATTGCAGATATTTCAAAGATGCTTGACGTCTTTGAAAATTTCCGAGATAATCTAAAAAATTGCACAATATTTTAGATTTTATTTGTCATAATTATTTTACTAGTCTTTTGTACTAGTAGTATCTATTAAAGATAAATAATATATATAGTAATATCTATATATTGTAGGTAGAGTATATATAATATACCCATTTAGAATACACCAATTAGAAATCTGAAAGTTTGTAAAGTATAAGGATCAAAATGGATTTCAGTGAAATTTTGATCCTGGATTAATAAATAGCCCATCATTTATTCTAACTATTTAATACAAGTAGAAAGCTGTAGATTAATACTAAAGGTTATATTATAATTTGAACCATTAACGACTAGCAGAATAAACGGTTCTGAGCAACCTGCATTCATTGACTTCTGCAACATATTTGAGATAGCTACTCCTTTTAGTGAGAAACTCGCCCGACGTTTGCTTATACATGGTTGCAACTCGAGTTGCCACCTATATCGCATATGTGTGCAATCGTATAAATACGTTTTACACTTCCATGTACATATTTTACTGAACTAGTTTTTTTTGCAGAATTCCATATCACCGGTAACAACCGGTAATCCAATAGGATTAGAATTATTTTGTTTAATTCCGCTATCATTAGTGTTGGCAATCACATACTAATGTTAGTGGAATTAAACAAAATAATTCTAATCAAATAACTATTTCCATATACGTCCACAATGTCGTTGCGGAATATTAAAAATACCATACAATTACAGTATATACTTTTAATCTCCTATTACATAGTGATAGCAAAATCACATCATCCTATGGTAAATTAAAAGCGTCCATGGGAACTGAATCGTAAAGATACTGTACAATACTATAACATCTATATTTGTGGAAAAAAATTGAGGCGAAACAAAATTTCTCATGATTTTTTCGAATGGAAAATTCAATTTACTTGTGTAGTCACCTGTGGGGTGCAAACTTGACGGCATAATGTATAAGTTTAATATTTCATATGGGAGTATTGTTTTGAGATACTTCCCCTTCAAACACTATGGACTTGTTGCTTTTATTATTTAAATTTGGAATGGGTAAACAAACTGACGACTGATCTGATGTATATATATATAATATTTCTTGTCTAACACTGAATTTAACAGTTTAAATTATTTATTTATATTATATTTGAGATAAAAAAATCCAAACTCGTTTACAACTGACGGACTCATGAGATGCAAACATAAAACAAATTACAACCGAATTGAAAATCTCCTTCTTTCGAAGTCGGTTGGAAAGTAACTAATATCATGATAAGAGAAACGATTTGTTTTTTTTTTTGTAATAAATAAACACAAAAAATTATTAACTGATTTTCATAATTCTTTCACGTGTAGAAAGCTAGATTAGAAATGAGTAACATGGGTTATCTATAAAATAAAAAAAAATACGCTGAATGTGTTGCTAAGCGCAAATCTCGAGAACAGCCGAACCGATTTCGCTAATTCTCTTTTTAAAATATTCCTTGAAATACAAGGATGGTTATTACGGAGAGAAGAATTAAAAAAATTGCCTGCAGGAGTCTAAAAACAACGCTTTATATCTATACTCCCATACATAACACCTAAGTCCTCGAGAAAGGCAATGCATGGGGATTATCATGGGCGAAACAGTATACTCTGTTATGTACATGATACTGCTCATGTCTATAGACACGGTTACCACTTTCCATCAGGTGGGCCGTCAGCTTGTTTGCCATTCTAAGTTGTATAAAAAAAATGTATGTAATTTTTGTATGATGAGTGAACAAAGGTACAGATTGACAGACAAGATTTCTATAAACTATAGTTTTAGCATCTCTTATTAAAATATTTTTTATGAATATTTCTTAAATATCTCACGTGTACAGATATCAGACGTCATTTAGTTAAAACTATATTAATTTAATAAGATTAGAGATTCGCCCTGGCGTCGCTCGGCTTTTTTTTACAAAATACTAGCTGACCCCGCGAACTTCTTACCGTCAGTTAGCCCATCGTGTTGAATTTATTTAGAGTCTATTTATTTCGTGGTCTTTTTTTAGGGGGGAAAGGAATTGTTAGTAATGGAGTTTAACAGCCCTATTGCTAGCAATATGTCCTATTAGATCGACCTTCACGTGGTTCCCCCTGGAAACCATCGTGAACAATTCTTGTTGAATTTGTCACGATGGGCTTACTGACCTGCTTCATCCTCATCTATCATCCTTCACTAGTGCCCCGCCAGTGTATACCGATAGCGCAAGCAGCGTTACCATTCCATCAACATTTATTAAAAAAAAAAACGAAAAAGTAATAAACTGTAACGCTTCCGCTTATGTTTAGACCATACACAATGCGCCATCAAGCACGAAAGCACGTAGGCTATTTCGAACGAAAATAATAATATTGAGTGATAAATAACGCACAGTTGATGTTTTATTTTGTTATGTAGGTAATGGGCTGCATGTTCCCCATACAAAAATATTACTAAGACGTTACCTGCTTAATGGCGTGGGGTTATTACTATCGCTTGGCTTCCATCGATAGATTGTTTTCAAGAGTCCGTACAGAAAATTGACGATTATATATATATATATATATATATATATATATATATATATATATATATATATATATATATATATATATATATATATATATATATATATATTATTTTTCACAGTCGTATATACGGAGCAGATTCCCCCAATGTTGTTGACATATCTTCATGAATCTCTTTTGGTGTTAGTTTTTTTTAAACAGGTATTTCATGACCGCACGTTGCTCAGTTTTCTCCATTCTTTAAAAACGCTGCACTTAGGCTCACAAAATTTAGTCTAATTTAAAAACAGATAATAGCGTTATCTGCGATAAAATTACCAACCAGAGAGTAAGGGGGGGAAGGGTTGTTAGCAATGGAGTTTGACAGCCCCATATATGCCAAGCAATATGCCTTATCAGGTCGACCTCCACGTGGTTCCCCCTGGAAACCATCGTGAACAATTCTTGTTGAATTCGTCACGATGGGCTAACTAGCCTGCTTCATCCTCACCTATCATCTTTCACTGGTGCCCCGCTGGTGTATACCGATAGCGCGGGCGGGGTTACCATTCCATTATCATCCATAAAAAAAAAACCAGAGAGTAAGCAAATCGAACGAGGTCAGTTACATTAAAATAGTTCAAGTATTTATGTGTTAGGCCGCGACTATTTCGATCTACCCTCGTACTATAAATAAATATAAGACCTACCTACTTATATAATAATTGTAGTAAAACCTTAACCTTACCTTACCAGAGGGAGGCTTTGTACAAAAGTCGATTGCTTGGATACCTCTGTCCCATTCGTGTTTCAACCGTAAAGCAGTTGTGTTTGCATGGCTGTGTTTCGGTTCGAAGGGTGGGATATGGCGTGAATTTACTGGGTACAGAGTAATAACACCTGAGTCTTCAGGAATGGCAACGCATGGGGGGTATCATGGGTGTAACAGTACACTCTGTTATGTCCATGGTACTGCTCGTGTCTATAGGCGACGGCTACCACTTTCCATCAGGTAAGCCGTCAGCTTGTTTGCCATTCTGAGTTGTATAAAAAAAACCTGTTATTTTTATTTAAAAACTATGATTATATCAACCATTCATTAACCACAGCTGAAAATAGGCTTTCCCTTGGGAACGCCAGTAGTTGTTACACTTGACAGGCGAATTTGGAACCGCAGTAGGCTTTAGTACTGTCGCTACAGTCATAAACATACTGCATTTTACTTCCCGTAACATATTAAGGCCGTCAATTTGTAATGTTCTGAACATACATATATTTTTTATAGCACCATCAGAATATGAAGGAGCTCGTGACTCAACTTACGATATGTCATTTTGCGGACTTGGACACATTCCAGGTCTATCTGGAACGTTCCATATATTACCCTTGAGATTTGAGAAGACATAAATTGTCATCTGTGTACAAGCATTATTCCTGATTCTGTATTTTGTCGGTAGTGCAGTGTAATAAATATTAAGAAGTTCTCCCACGAGCAAGTTATATTGTTTCCAGTTTGGAAAATAACAAGGTTTTCTTTATTGTTGCATGTATTTTGTTCGAAACTCAATATATCCCGGTACGCGACTTCGATCGCATGTCCTGGATATATTGGCCGGGATATCAGAAGGGACGAGTGGCGCTCTTCCACCGTGTGTTTTTCAAGGCACTTTCTTCCACGCACAACCACTCTTCGGAATCAACTTCCAGCAGCAGTATTTCCAAACCGATACGACATCATAACCTTCAACAAAAGAGAATGTTCCTTTTTTAAAGGCCGGCAGCGCATCTGCAATGCCGTTGGTGTTGTGGGTGATCATGGGCGGCGGTAGTCACTTACCATCAGGTGAGCCGCATGCTCGTTTGCCCCCTGTGTTGTAAAAAAAAGACTATTTGTGGACCCGCGAGCTCCATCTTTCATCACATTTTTTTACGCAACTTAGAATGGCAAACCAGCTGACGGCCCACCTGATGGAAAGTAGTAACCATCACCTATAAACGTGAACAGTACCATGGACATAACAGAGTATACTCTTTCACCCATGATAACCCCCATGCGTTGTCATTCCTGAGGACTCAGGTGTTATTCCTCTGTACCCTGTAAATTCACTGCCATATCCCACTCTTCAAACCGAAATACTGATAGGCAAACACAACTGCTTCACGGTAGAAATACGAATGGAACAGAGGTGGCCAAGCAAACGACTTTTGTACAGTCTCCCTCTGATGAATGTTTGTGTCTCAAGTGTCTCACATCATCGCTTTCTATCAGGTGAGATCGTGATCAGTCGCAGGACCTTTCAATAGGGTAGGATAAGACAATGAAATTATAGGGAACAGAGGAATAACATTTTGGTTCAGGAGAAGATATTTTTAACAATGGGGCTAATTGCTAGCAATACAGATCTGATTGCTAGCAATACACCGTGTGAAGTTGACCTTCTCGTGGTTACACCCTGGAAGCCATCGTGCTCGTTTTTAAATGATATCATCACGATGGGCTAACTGACTTTTCATCCTCACCTATCATCCCTCTCTGGTGCCTTGCCAGCGTATACCCTTAACGCAGGCGGGGTTACCATACCATTATATCCAACTAATAGTTTTTTTTCATCGTGTAATAATAATGGTTTTTATTTCAATGTTTTCTTTTTCGTGTGTATTAGTACGTCACACGATATCTTCGTTAATTCGCGACCCGATTTCAATCAGTCTTTTTCTAACCATAACTTACTCTCAGTCTCGTACAAATTTAGTTAAGATTAACACTAATATTAATTTTCTGTAAAAATCAAAATTAATTTGTTTTTTTTTTACAACACAGGGGGCAAACGAGCATGCGGCTCACCTGATGGTAAGTGACTACCGCCGCCCATGAAGAGAGAGAATGTGGAGAGTAATTAATATTTTTTAAAACTTGTAGCTTATATTACCGTTAGAGCTTGTAAATTCCAGCAAACAATCTAGACGGGAAATAGATTGACCGATAAGCTGCAGTATCCCGTGGACACAACGCTGCCGGCGGCGGCGACCAAGGAAATTGTTAAGAGCTCGTTCTACACTTTCTAGATAGCATCCGATTTAATTATAATGGTGTTATTGAAACATTGTGCTACTGAAGTTTGAAGAGTTGTTGGAGACTAGTTGATTTCCGTGGCTTTGCCCATGTGAATAAGTATATAAAGTCATTATCAATGTTATATAAACCATTATGTATCCACTGCTGAACAAAGGCTTTCTCCTATTCGAGGTTTTACCAGTATTTGCCACGCTTGGCAGGCGGGTTGGCAGGCAGAATGGGTCAATCCTTCTTTTCACCGTGGGTGTCGTAAGAGGCGACTATGGAAGCTTAATGGTCGAAAGGTGAGCAGTAGCGTCCTTCTTTAAATATTAGCAAAAGCCTAACTGCGGTTGCCGACGGGGGAAAAGATTGCTAGTAATGTGAACTGCCAGTCCCATTGCTAGCAAATACCCCGGCAGGTCACCCTTCACGTCGTCTCTCCTGGAAACCGTCGTACTGAATTCCAGGTGTATTCATAACGATTGGCTAATCGCCTATAGGCATGAGCAGTACCATGGACATAACAGAGTATACTGTTTCGCCTATGATACCCCCATGCGTTGCCATTCCTGAGGACTCAGGTGTTATTCCTCTGTACCCAGTAAATTCAGGCCATATCCCACCCTTCAAACCGAAACACAGCCATGCAAACACAACTGCTTCACGGTAGAAACACAAATGGCACAGAGGTACCCAAGCAATCGACTTTTGTACAAAGTCGCCCTCTGGACTGAACATGATTATTCAGATAAACTGTGATTATTTATTATTCGAATTATCTCGACGTTTCGACCAGATGGTCTACCGAAGAAGGTTTTCCGAAATTTCGGATTTAAATGAAACACAAATTTGATGTTAAAATAAGATAATACACAGCGTTAAAAAATATTTAAAATGTTAAATTACCATTCCATTGAGCATTTATAGTAGAATTTATCATAAACAAATTGTTAAGCTCCATTTACTGGGCCAATTAATAAATGAACGAAAACATGAAATAGAGTCCGAAAATTGGGAATTTTATTTCATGGTAGACCTCCAGGTCACATCGGCCATGGTTAACCTAATTCCAAAATCCAGGCGTGCAAAGTTGCGGGCAGAAGTTAGTCTTCAAAAATCATAGAATACATTGAAAAATAAAATCCTGCGACAAGTACGGAGCTAAATAAAACAATGAAGCCACTATTTCCTGATTAAACCACATTGTTAGTAAGCTTAACCGCAAATATCGCTTAAAAGGCAGTGTGTTATGGTACGTACAATATTGGCATGACTCCGGACGTATGCGTCCTAGCCATTGTTCGACGTTAGGGCTGTCACAAATAGTAGTTAATTAAGAAATTTAATTAATTTTTAATTATTCATGAGTACAATTAAATACTTATTATAATAAATTCTCGATAGGAAACTGTGTTTTTAATGACGAAACTAGAATCAGTAGTAAGTACTATTGCTTCAATATCTCTATTATATATTGGGTTCTTTAACACTTGGATTTCTTGGATCATATCTCTATAATAAAATTATTGGTATTCTTTCTAGATATATGCACCCAAATCACAGATGTAAAAATATTGAAATAAATTGGCTGCAAAACTGACTTATATGGAGACTGAAAATCTTATTGTGGTAATAAAATAACTGGATTAGGTATACATAAACACACACACATACACACGCACGCGCATACACACACACGCTAGCACGCACGCACGCACGCACACACGCACACGCACTCATACACACACACTCACACACGTACGCATTCATGCACCTACTCAAACGCACTTGCTCACCTTTCGCTTGTCCTCTCAACCATACTAGTACATACACGTAGATTATAATTTTTTTCTAATTTCATTTAATAACTTGTATACCCTTACCTTTATAGATCAAGTTAAATAGATGTCCTTGAGTTTGGGAGCCTGGTGATCTGTAAGACGGGTAATCCTAGTACCGACACCAGTCTCTCACAAAGATTGTTTTTAAATTGTAACCTATATAGCTGTAAATTTTATTATGTTGTCATTTTGTGAGAGAAATAAATAAATTAAATAAAAAAAAAAATTATAGCGGATAAAAGGTCATCGCCCATTTCGATATCGCCCGTACCGGTCTAAAGTCTCGACTTCATTTTGACAATAAATAACAGACATTTAACATTTTCATTATTGGGCCAATATAAATCTATATATTTTGAACTAGAATATATCGATTTTTTTATATAACTTAGTATAGCAGACAAGCTGACGGCCCACCTGATGGAAAGTGGTAACCGTTGTCTATAAATATGAGCAGTACCATGGGCATAACAGAGTATACTGTTTCGCCCATGATACTCCTCATGCGTTGCCATTCCTGAGGACTCAGGTGTTATTCCTCTGTACCCAGTAAAATTCACGCCATATCCCACCCTTCAAACCGAAACACAGCCATTCAAACACAACTGCTTCACAGTTGAAACACGAATGGGACAGAGGTACCTAAGCAATCGACTTTTGTACAAAGTCTCCCTCTGGTATTACTATATATTATATACTTGCTTCTAATTAGACGTAACAAATGTATACATTTCGATATAAATATATAGTTAGTAGTAAATGAAATGATCAATTTGTTAAGTTATTTTTAATTAAATATACTAATTGTGTACTGTATGTACTTACTGTACTGTATACTAATGCCTTATTAATTACATTTGTTCATTTTGTATTTCTTTATTATTATTATAGATTATTTTTTTTTGCTTCATATATTTTTTGTTTAGTTGTATTTTATGATATTTTCTTGTTATTTATAAAAAAAATATTCACACACACATATACAAAAACTTAGACAAAAAATAGGCGAATTCAAAAGTCCTGAATTAGAAAACCGTTTAACCGTTTAATTACAATCATAGTTCTCTTCAAAAGAACGAATAAAAAGAACCTATATAAATAAAAATAAAACACAAAAAAATACCGATTTCAATTGTGGCAATACCAGTTATTTTTATTTATTTATTTATAAAAGACACACCAACAGTATGCTCACAACAATTAAACAGATAATGTACAATGTAATAAGTAAGTAACTAAGTAAGTTCTCGTAAGTAAATTACCAGACGGAGACTTTGTACATAAGTCGATTGCTTGGGTACCTCTGTCCTATTGGTGTTTCAACCGTGAAGCAATTGTGTTTGCATAGCTGTGTTTCGGTTTGAAGGGTGGGATATGGCGTGAATTTACTGAGTACAGAGGAATAACACCTGAGTCCTCAGGAATGGCAACACATGGGGGGTATCATGGGCGAAACAGTATTGTACTCTGTTATGTACATGGTACTGCTCATGTCTATAGGCGACGGTTACCACTTTCCAGCAGGTGGGCCGTCAGCTTGTTTGCCATTCTAAGTTGTAAAAAAAAAGTAAAGTGAAAAATTACTATTTAAAAATGCTTAAATCTAAGTTTACTTGAACAAAAATATCTCACTCCTCACTACCAAGCTTAAGGCCATATGAACACATCAATTAAAGGTGTATACAGCTCTCACAGATAAGCGTCAATGTACACTAAGTAACAATTATACGATTAGAGAAGACCTAACTACCAATCCATATTATTAATAAGCCTAGTAAACTGAGGGCCTACCATGAAATGTTTTCCGAAATTTCGGAGCCAAACGAAACACAAATTTGATGTACAAATTACATAATACATGCCGTTTGGAAATATTAAAAATGTTAAAATATTGGTCCTTTGGACTTTTATGATAGGATGTATAACGAACGAAATGTTAAACTCCATTTATTGATCGGATTTTGGTATAAACATAAACACGAAATTGAGTCCGAAATTTCGGAATTTCATTTCATGGTAGACCCGCTGCACTAAAGAATTACCAAAGACGTCGATATCATGGCTAACGTTTACGGCTTTATTGTAGGATGACAACATTCTGTTGAGTGAAAAATTGAAATTTTCATTTAAAAACTAAACTGCTAAAACGATTTTGATAAAGTTTCTATAGGATCAATACATAACTATGTCCTTTCAAACCAAAAAAAAAAATCCAAATTGGTTTAGAACTGATAATAGAATAACAGTCATAAAAAAAACAACTGAACTCAGGACCTCCTTCTATAAGAAATCGGTTAAAAACGTATGTTCTCCACTATTTTTATTTACTAAGTTAAGTATTTTCTTATGATAACGAAAAAATATGAATGTTGAGCGGTGGCAACCCTAAAATCTCAGGTCGAGTATATCCGTCGTATTCCATTAGGCCTAAACAAACGCCGGCGTCCCTCCCACGCTGTGAACCTTGACATTTCAAGTATTCCACCTGTTACTCGCCTTTTTAGGGTTCGGTATAATAGCAAGAAGGCGATGTAACAAAGTCATACACAGTAATTTTAAAGTCGAGTAACCTAATTATTATATTGGGGGGAAAGGGATTGTTAGTAATGGGGATTAGAAACTCTATTACTAGATTTATTTATTTATAGGAAAACCAGGGCCACTATACAGTCAAGGACACTGTACAGTATACAGTCTTGGCTTAAATAGCTCGCTTCTAAGTCAGTAAAAAAAAGAAGAAAATAAAATATAGGTAATTATGGTATTTCGGTACACAAACAAAGGGCCACTACAACCTCGTAAACATAAGTTATTCCCTCTTCCTTATTTGCCATGAATAATTTATTTAAAGGCTCCACCGACCCGTATATAAACAATATATATTAGTATATTAACATAGTTTTTATCGAATTTGTTACATTACTTACAAAGGTAAAGTTTATTGGACCTATTTGGTTTTATTCAAAATAGTCGAAACACTTTTTTCCAAATCTGTTGAACGCTATAGAAAGAGATTGGTCGGACAATATTATTCACAAACACTTTTTTGTCGATGCCTATAAAAAGGGTACAATTCGCGTAAAATATGAGCTCAATATTTCAAGGGAAGTATCGGGGATATATTACTGACGGTTGTCAACCTATTTTGCCCCGACTTCAAAGAGAAGGTGTTTTTTTATGCAATTTAGAATGGCAAACAGGCCGACGGCCCACTTGATGGAAAGTGGTAACCGTCGCCTTTAGACATGAGCAGTATTGTGGACATAACAGAGTATATTGTTTCGCCCATGATACCCCCCATGCGTTGCCATTCTTGAGGACTCAGGTGTTATTCCTCTGTACCCAATAAATTCACGCCATATCCCACCCTTCAAACCGAAACACAGTCATGCAAACACAACTGCTTCACGGTTGAAACACGAATGGAACAGAGGTACCAAGCAATCGACTTTTGTACAAAGTCTCCCTCTGGTGAGAATTTTATATACATTAAGATGTATATAACCCTTTACTACTGTCTACGTCTCGAATGACATGACAGTGCGTCACAAATTGTCTGACTTACTCAGCGACATCTGGTAAATTTTATGTTTGTTACCTCATAATTCGGTTGTGAAACGATTTGAAAAAATCTTTTTTATCTGATCAAAAAAAAATAATAGCAGGAATTTGTAAACATACTTACAGATTCCTGCTACTTTTTTCGTCTGTAAATATCACATAAAAAAGATTTTTTCAAATCGATTAAGAAAAAAAAAAGCACCGACAGAATAACATATTTTCGGTTTATCGAACGTTCCATATACAGATTTTTAGGAACGAAACATTCCTTTTGGTTTTATCATAAACGTGAAAATATTAAAAAAATTTAGGATTACGTTTCATGGTAAGGCCTCTAGAGTTTTATATTAAGTTAGCCAGAGGAAAGTATAATCAACGTCATCAATGACAACCAGCCCGGAACGCAGTGTGAATACAAAGCGAAGCGCTTCGTATCGTTTCGTTTCTAAAATTTCTTAAATATATTTAAAAGGTATTAAAAAATTTACGTCTACCCGTAAAGTGTATGGAAAAAATAAAACTACTTAGCAACGGACTTCAAAAAGAAAGAGCTTCTTAATTTGGTTGGGTTTTTTCTTTTTTTTTTTTTATACAAATTAGAATGGCTCAGGTGTTTTTTTTTTCTGATGGGTGAAAATGGTATGGTAACCCCGCCTGCGCTAACGGGATACGTTGGCAGAGCACCAGTGAAGGGTGATAGATGAGAATGAAAACAGGCCAGTTAGCCCATCATGATGAATTCATCAGGAATGAACCATGATAGTTTCCAGAGGGAACCGCGAGGAGGTCGACCTGGTTAGGTATATTGCTAGCAATGGGATTCTTAGTCTCCTTTACTAACAATTTCTTTCCCCCCCTGGCTCAGGTGTTATTCCTCTGTACCCTGTAAATTCACGTCATATCCCACCCTTCAAACCGAAACATAGCCATGCAAACACAACTGCTTCACGGTTAAAACACGAATGGGACAGAGGTGCCCAAGCAATCGACTTTCTAACGTCATAACTCCGTCAGTTCTAAATCGATTTGAAAAATTCTTTTTTTTAAAGAACATGAGTACAAATTAGTTCCATGGAAATATTATCAAAAACAGATCAGTACTCAAATTTTTAAATAGATATGACATGTTACGTCACAATTGAAGTTTTTTTGTGGAACACAATCTTTCATTATATTTTGCTTAATCAAATTTTATCCCACTGTGGTCCCCGCATAGAATATGCCATCTATTCTTTTCCGTGGGTGTCGTAAGAGGCTAAGGGACGGCGAGGGATGGGCTGCAGCGTCCCATTTAAAACTTTTATAAAGCCTAATTACGGTTGCCAACCCGCCTGCCAAGCGTGGCAACTACTGGCAACACCCCCCCCCCCCCCCCCCCCCCCCCCAAGAGGAAGACTTATCGTTCGTTCAGCAGTGGACAGTTAAAAGCTGATATGGTGATGGATCCAATTTCCCAGTCACAAAAACGAAATCGCTGGTATAAACAAAATAAAAAGTATAAAATAAAACTAAATAATCCAATAACATATTATGTACAACCTTTCAACTAAAACACATTATACTTTTTCAGTTCCATTACGGTTAAAACAATAAAAATCGAATGGAACATTCTAATATGAGGGTCCGTAAATCCTTTCTCATACAAATAATACGTTTTGCGAATACTGATGGTCCATGAATATTTAACCAGCGGATAGTTCCCTTAGAGACTCAAATCTTGTTCTATTCGCTCATAACAGTAGGTGTGATCTATGTATTATTTTTCTATAAAAAAAAGTGGCAAAAAAGCATGCATGAGCTAGCAAAATCAAGGCGAGCATGATCTACTAGGAATGTCAGTTCATGTAAATTACATATTCCTGGGTTTTTTTATACAACTTATAATGGCAAACAAGTTGACGGCTCACCTGATGGAAAGTGGTAAATGTCGCCTATAGACATGAGCAGTACCATGGACATAAAAGAGTTTACTGTTTCACCCATGATATGCCCCTTGCGTTTTTAAAAAAAGAAAAAAGAAAAAAAGATACTACCTAAAAATTCACCCAGAGGATTTTTCGTGTAAATGTAAACAAAAAGTAACTCTTAAAGTTTCATCCTAATTGATTTTTCTCTTAATAGCATTGAGTGAAACTGATAAAAGCACTTACTATTTCAAACTATGCAACACTTAGCACATTAGGTGCAGTTTGGAAACGCTCTATCTCCCTGGCAAGGCTCCAAACGAGCCGGCGTAATGATGCCACTTGCATTCATGTAAGTTGCAAGTATGCTTTAGTTAAGTATCCACTCGTTGAGTATAAATTACGAGTATTACATACACACATCGCTGTGTATGTCTATTTGACAATTATGCTTGTAAACAGTTCATGGGAATTAAACTTTTTGTTAAATATTAAAAAATACATAAGTAATTTTTTTTTGTGATACTTAAACAGCCTTATTCTGTGCCTTCATATCTACACTAATATCTAATATAAAGAGGAAAGATCTGTACTTTTGTGTGTATGTATGTTTGTAATGAATAAACTCAAAAACTACTTTGCCAATTTCAAAAATTCTTTCACACTTAGAAAGCTACATTCGCGGCTATATTTATTGCTAGAAAAGATTAGGAACCCTTATTAAAACTTCAGTAACGTAACTCAAGGTGTAAAAAAATGCTATATATTTCGTCGCGTGCGCTGCGGAAACTATCGGTGATAGAATAAAAGTATGTTGTACAATACTGAAGAATATATCAATAATTACAAAAAACTTCGCGAAACTATATGTCCAGCTATTATCGTTATGTCACAACAACCACTTTTTAAAATGTTGTAAAAATGTCCACCCTTGCGAAACCGGGACGGGCCGCTAGTATATAATAAAATTACAAATAAATTAAAGATTCGAATATCACTTTATTTGGAAAAAAAATATATATAGCTAGATAAAGAAACAGATTTTTTATGAGATAAAAGATTTTTGACATTTAGTATATAAAACAAAAACGTTTATATGTCTAACCATGATTGATAAGAAGTAAGAAGCTAAATTTGCATGCTATATTTTTTAACAAGACATTTAAAACATCACTGTACACCATGTTTTATGCAAATAAATATTTATTATTTATTATTATAAAACGGTAAACTGACAGCCTGCCTGACAGAAAAAAAGTAAACGAGAGGAGAGCGTTGATTGAAATAATACAATGCCCATGGTAGATGTGTTGCCATTTCTGACGACCAACCTTATACTGCACATGACGATTTTAAACCATATATACTGTAGCATAGTAGAAGGAAAGATAGTTATGTCAAATGGGAAGCTCATGTCTATAGGCGAGGATTAACTACTTGGGACAGATAAAGGAAACACTAGGCATTATGTCGTATAAAAAAATGGGATAGAGCTGCTGAATATGGATTGGTTGCACCGACAAGAGGAAACTCTTAAATGAAAATGAATGAAAAATGAAAACTGACAGCCAATCGATCACGCTGGAAAGTGGTAACGTCGCCTATAGGCGTGAAAGCATAATGGACATTATAATATACATTATAATGCCCATGGTACCCCTTATGTGTTGCCATTTCTGACGACTACAATATTATACCCTGCATCCTGCAATTTCAGTAAGTATATATACTGTATCAGCCATTAGTTATATTACGCCAACATTATGGACTCTGTTATGTCCATGGTACTGCTCATGTCTATAGGCGACGGTTACCACTTTCCAAATGTGGGCCAACAGCTTGTTTGCCATTATAAGTTGTATAAAAAAAATGAAATATCTACTGCTGAATATAAGCTTTCTCCATAAGGAGAGTCTTTGTCAGTAATTTGTCACGCTTGGATTCATTGGTTTAAACGGCAGGAAATGTTAAAATATCATTAAAAGCCGTAACTGCGGTTAAATAAATATTTTAAGATATTTGGATGCGAAGCATTTTTTATGCCCATTCTTTACCGAACTTTATTAATCCAGTCGCCTTTACAACAGACATAAAAAGGATTTATTCATGTAGGACATTTTAGCCGCTTATGAACGTCAAATTTTTACATTATAATTTTATATAATTACATAACTCCAGAGTATATTCCACATTGAGTTATATTACGCCAACATTATTATTTTTTTTAAATATTTAATGTATATTTATATATGTCTATGTCTAACATTAATGCTCAAATTCAGAAATGCATGAACCTATTACAACGACCTTTGTCATTCAAGTCGTTTAGTGAAAATGTTACCAATAAACCGATGTTAGTTGCGCATTACTTTGATTTGTGTTTCTAAACGCCATAAGAAGGCTATTTAGTGAACTCGTATTCGATTGTTATACCTTATAATAAATCATAGACGTAATCTTTATAGGTGTAATTTGTTCACATATAGGATATTTGAATATATGGTTGAGGAGTCCGCAGCGAATATTTGCCTCTTTGAATTTCTCTAAAATAATACCATTGAACGGCACGTTTTTGTAATATGAATATATTCTTAGTAGGCTTTTAAAAAAATAGAAGAGAGTATCTTATGAAAATATTTGTGCCAACTACAGAAGTATCAATTTTTATAATTCTTTTCTTTTATCGAACATTGTTAATCCCATACTAAATTCGTTAAGATTTAATTTATGTACGCAAAATCTTGAATTAGAAAGAAGAAGAAAGAAACATATTTATTTGGCGCATATAAATAACAATTACAACTAAAACATAAACAATTATAAAGTTAAAGAAAAAGGAAATGCAAAAATAAACTTATACCTAATTAGAAATTTAGCGACCAAAATGGTCACCACTCAGCTAAGTGTTTAGGCATTCATACGTAATGCCCACAAACGTTCATACAAACAACTTATGTACAAAGTCTTCCTCTGGTGAACACTACTGAGACAGAGGAAATATTTATAGTAGAAGTCATATATGTTCCTATCCTATCTAGAACTATACTATTGTCAACTGAACATCGGAATAGTTTAGGCAGACTTATTTAAATTCTACACAGTAATGATGTGCACGGTAAACTTCTAGAACTTTCATCATTGCGGTGCACATTTACATATTCCAATAGGTGTTCGGTGCAAATCCAAGTTGGCGAGTGCCAAGAGCGAGTTGGCCCACTAGGGTTGGTAATTACAGGCTTTTCATCGTCTCGTGTTTCCCAATAACCCCATAATCAAGTTTAATGTAATGTACTTCGATAATTTAATCAAAATTTGTATTATAATGTAATTGTAATTATATTCTGATACGAGAAAGATGAGACGGCGCTATTTGCTATCTTGTTCTTCCTCATATGAATCATATGGATCGATTCTATCTATAGTTTAGTTTGTTATTTGTCTAGGTCAGGGGTTCCCAAGCTTATTTTGTCTACTGGCCACTTTGATCTTTTCACCTACTTAAAAACCACTATTACTTCAAGATCAACAAATCACCCCCAAGCCTCTACACAACGCCCCCATTTTTTTTCTGCATCTCTTACCGCCCCTCTTTAGGCCTGCAGCGCGCACAAGGGGGCGCTATTGCCCACTTTTGGTAAAGATGGTCTAGGTTATTTCTTCTCAAGTTTTACTAATTTGATAGAAATATAATAATTATTTTTTGCTCTATTCAAATAAACTTTTTTTTTTAACTTAATATTTTTAAATAGTTGCTTTTACATTTCTGTTCTTTACTAGCTTTTAGCCTGCTACTTCTTATACGCCAATTTCAGAAGGACAAAAATCAAAGAAATGGACCAATTCTAGACGGCACATCAAGATAAAATATACACCACATTTTAAGTTAGACCTTCAGGAATTGAATAGTGAAAACCGCATTTAATTTGGTACAGTATTTTTGCATAATGTCATAACAAATATACAGATATACCGATAGACAGATAAAATTTCAAAAAATTATTAAATTGTTTTGGCTTCTATTGGTAATATTAAAATCTTATTCATATATATTTTTTAATATCTTTTACGTACAGACACCCCCCAAGTTACAATTTCACAATATATATTCTTTATTACATTAAAGTATACAGTAATAATAACAAATTAGTAACAAAGTAAGCAAAGACGAAATTATCTCTAAATGAGATATCTTCTAGTCAACCTAACACAGAAGGGGGAGAAGAGATTGTTAGTAATGCGGATTATCAGTTCCATTGCTAATAATATACCCTAAAGGTCGATGAGAAACCATCGTGCTGAATTCTTCATCACGATGGGTCACCTCCCTTTTCATCCTCAATCATCTCTCTCTCAGTGCCCCGCCAGCGTATACCGTTAGAACTCCATTGTCATCCATTAAAAAAAAAAACCTAACACAGTGGTATAAAAAGTAGTTAGTGGCCAGCAATAGTACAAAATAGAAATCTAAACAACAATAATAAACTTAATTCAAGACACGCCGAGTTTCTTTGACAGATTTTACCAGAGGGAGACTTTGTACAAAAGTCGCTTGCTTGGGTACCTCTGTCTTATTCGTGTTTCAACCGTGAAGCAGTTGTGTTTGCATGGCTGTGTTTCGATTTGAAGGGTGGGATATGGCGTGAATTTACAGGGTACAGAGGAATAACACCTGAGTTCTCAGGAATTGCAACGCAATCAAATGTACAAAGGCGACCTTAACTCTAATAGAGTTCTCTTCCAGCAAACCTAAAAGTGGAAAGGAGCATCAATGTCAGCGGGTAGAGCCGTGTACAATAATGGAACAATTTTTAAACAGACAAAATTAAATTATCATATATTTAATGTAAAAGCTTGTACATAATAAATAATTACCTTCAACATTTCATGAATTGCATGTTTATTTACTCCGTCTCCATTATCATCCCCTTTATCCAAAGGTTACATTGAAAAATTGCTTTTAACAATAGGCCACGTTTTTGCTCCCATCCCAGGCGCATGTTTGTATATTGCATATATATATATATATATATATATATATATATATATATATATATATATATATATATATATATATATATATATATATATATATATATATATATCTGATAATACAATATACTGTGGAATAAAATAGAACCGTTCTCCCATCTATGTGATGTTAAAATGGCACTGTTTTTACAAAACAACAATGCATAGAATACTAGTACGTACGATTCCACGAAATTGGACTGCATCCAAAATGTTTGGATTGGCTGACATTTTATATGTAAGTTCGTCCAAATGGATATTGTCTGAAAAGAAAAATGTAAGAATACTAGAAGAAATATTTACTGCACGTTCAGTTTCAGATTTATTTGAATTCTAAACTGATAGCGCCAGCGACCACGCTGTGGTTCTAAACTCGATTTATGGTTTGAATTTTACATAAACCGATTTTAAATTTCTAAGAAACATATTTTTCTATTCATATTTCTCGCATATATAAACATTTCACATATTATTCTTATATATATAAAACAAGTTCACAGTATTTATTTATTTATTACAACAGTTGCATTGCAAATTATGATATATATATAACACAATGTGCATTTATTAAATATGCAATTTTTTATTATATATTATGCATAATAGTCCATTATTTTCATATTTAGAAATTAAAGAATTCGTCCACAATTGGTATGTGTACATTATTTCCTCTTCGCCTTTCAGAAGTAATTTCTCCAACACTTCCTAATATATTAAACCTTTCAAAGAACCTTCTTGGTGTACCAAGTATAGTTGGTATTAAGCCATTATCCCTAGGATCACTATATTCATCATCACTGAGTTGACTATAAACATTAGAACTGGCATGTTCCTCTTCATTTCCTGGAATACTAGATTTTATCTCTTCTCTTGGCTTGTTTTGTTTCTTTTTTTCATTATCAGTTTTACTTTTATTCTCTGTTATTAACTTATCATCGTATGAAGTTTTTTCATCAACTTCTTTGGTCGGATCATTACTTTTCGATTCAATTTTTTCATTTGATTTATTATCAATACCATATTTTGCCCCAGAATTATTTGTTTCATCATTTATGACACCCGGTGCACCGTTTGCTGTAAAATTTAAATCTTTCATCTTATATTCTTGCGTGTGAATAAAACTAACACCGAATAGAAGGAGAAATGCGTAAAAATAGCTCATGTTGTCGTTATTGGAATAGACCGTACAGTTGACTGGTCATAATTGATTATTTTGAATCAGCCATGATCGCTGATACGCTGTGGGCGTAACCAATTTGGGAAATTAAATGTGAAATAACAAGCATGTAGCAATACAAGGAATCGTATTTGTAATGTACGATATTAAAACTATTTTGTACCTTAATGGAAAAATGTAGGTTGACTCTATGTCAATACTTAATTACCCTGGTATATGATAAAGAAAATATTTCGATACATCTAATATTGAATGGCTTAATGGTTTTGGTTTTCGGGCTAAATGAAATATCTATTAAGTATTTTCGTGATTCCTAGTATTGGAGACTGTAATTAGTCTGTAAGCTTGTAATTTTATTATATTATTTTAAAGATATAAATCCATAAATTACAGCTAGATGTTTCATTAGAGAAGTAGCTATATTTCACGATGGTTAGAATAAATGGCAGTGAATGTGTTAATCTAAGATATCTATCTATTTAGTTCAAATCTATTAAGAGTAATTAAGCAACAGTCATCATTATATCAGCTGTTATTTGCCCACTGTTGAACATTGCCTATTCCTGAGGACTCAGACGTTATTCCTGTGTACCCTGTAAATTTACGCCATATCCCATCCTTCAAACGTTACCCCGCTAGTTTCAAAATAATGTCATCTACCAAAAAAAAAACCTGTATAAAACTAGCCAGTTACTGTTTTCAAATCATTTCACTAAGAAATTTATAATAATGATATTATAAAAAAAACTTATTCTTTTAAAAAACACAAGCCAACGATCCGAAAAAGTCATTAGACACATATGGAGAAAGTCGATGCCAATTAAACTTTATTTTATTTTACTTGAGAAAGTAAAGTTTGGAAACATAATTAAATATTAAAAAAACAACATTAACAAGAAAGATTTTGTTTATTAAAAATATCTTTTTATTTCTGTCATGACAAAAGTGGCATAGAACGGTGTAACACGGGAGTAAATGTGGCAAATTGCAAAAAGAATTTTGGAAATCGTTTCAGTACTAAATTTTTTTTTTATGCAACGTAGAATGGCAAACAAGCTGACGGCCCACCTGATGGAAAGTGAAAACCATTCGCCTATAGACATGAGCAGTACCATGAACATAACAGAGTATACTGATTCACCCACGATACCCCCCATGCGTTGCAATTTCTAAGAACTCGGGTGTTATTCCTCTGTACTCTGTAAATTCCCTGCCACATCCCACGTTTTAAACCAAAACATAGCTATGCAAACACAACTGCTTCACGGTAGAAACACGAATGGGACAGACGTGCCCAAATAAACGACTAAATATGTTTATTATCAGATAACAAGATCCATTATTAGTAACAGACTTAAAATTATGTTAGTAAAGAAGATTAGAAGTTAGTAAACCACATATCAACAGACTGCCCTGTGTGTCCCGGCATAGAATGGGCCAGTCCCTCCTTTTCCGAGTGTCGTAAGAGGCGACTAAGGGAGAGCGAGAGATAGGCAGCAGTGTCCCTCTTAAAACATTTCTAAAAGTAAAAAGGGCGGTTGCCAACCTGCCTGCCAAGCGTGGCAACTCCTGGCAAAACTCGCCTTATGGGGAAAGCTTATGATCAGCAATGGACAGTTAATAGCTGAAATAATAATAATAATTTTAATAGACCATACACCTAAGAGGCATGCCATCAGGAAGGGGACGAACTAGGGAATTATTGTCTTGGGTCTTATTTTTCTGACGAATAAATAAAAATAAAGTATTGAATACTAGTATTTTATTTTGTTTGAAAAATTTTGTATTCTATTTAGCAATGTATTCGAAAGGGGGGAAGGGATCGTTAGTAATGCGGGCTACCAGTCCCATTGCTAGCAATATATCCTGTCAGGTCGACCTTCACGCGGTTCCCTCTGGAAACCATCGTGCTGAGTTCCAGGTGTATTCATCACGATGGGCTGACTGACCTACCTTTTTTCATTATTCACCTATCATCCCTCACTGGTGCCCCGCCAGCATATACTGTAGCGCAGGCGGGGTTACCATTCTATTAATCATCCACTCAAAAAAAAAAATGTATTCGAAAAATACATAAAAGAAAATAATAACGAATAACAAACATCTATTTTTTTTTAATTTAGAACTTTCTACTTACAATGAGGTTATTTAAAAGGGGATTACTTAAAAGAAAAAGCACGTAGTAGTAATAACACGAGCTACCTACAGCTCACTAATGTAACTTGACTGTTAGAACGAGCCCTGATTACTAGTTTAAGTAGTCGCCGTTAACATCAATGAACTTTAGCTTTTCTAATGGTGTATTTAAGGTCTCGGAAAATAAATTTACGGGCACACTGTATTTAAGTAATTCCTTTATCGCTTTTAGGGCTCCGTATCTGAAAAAGAAAAATGGAATCCTCACAGGATCACTTTTGTTGTCCATCTGTCATAACCCATTTTCTCAGAAACGCGTGGAGATACCGAGCTAAAATTAATACCAAATACTCAAGGCTACAATTACTTGAACCTTTTTTTTATACCACTGAAGTGGCAATCAAGCATACGGCCCATCTGAAGATAAGTGGTTTCCGTAGCCTATGAACGCCTGCAATACCAGGGGTATTACGCGCGTGTTGTCGACCCCGAAGAAACCTCTTTACGCCCCTTTTAAAGAACCCCTGAAGCTGTGGCTAAATCAAACTTCTAAGTCGATGTAATCATAAGATAATGACCGTTTACACCGCTTATATTTTAAATGATAAAGAAAAGGATTTTACGCACTCGAATAGCAAATTTCGTGTACAAATTAATGATAATGATGAATTTGTACTGCACTATGTGTATTGCAATTCAAATGCATTGGGTGTATTACACTAATGAGGCTGTGGCTCGTAACGAACTGTATGATACACGATGATTACTAGGTTAGTGATAACGAACCATAGATGTACTTTCAAACAGATATCTCCAGAGGCGGACTAAACCTGTCAGAGGCCCGAGATGGCCAAGCTAAGCGAAGCTCCCAGTTTAAAAAGTTGATGTAATTTTTGTACTTTGTACAAAAGTCGTTTGCTTGGGTACCTTTATTCCATTCGTGTTTTAACCGTAAAGCCGTTGTGTTTGCATGGCTGTGTTTTAGTTTGAAGGGTAGAATATGGCGTGAATTTACAGAGTACAGAGGAATAAAACTTGAGTCTTCAGGAATGGTAATGCATGGGGGGTATCATGAGCGAAACAGTATACTCTGTCATGTTAATGGTACTGCTTGTATCTATAGGTGACGGTTACCACTTTCCATCAGCTGTCCCGTCACTTTGTTTGCCATTCTAAGTTGTATAAAAAAAATTTAGAATATTTTCATTCAGTTCACATTTGCATGTTATAAGCGCTTATGTTTATTTAATTGAAAAGACTTGCAAGTAAAATTTTAATTACATTTAAATAAACATACATAGAATACAGATATGGATGAGTAAATGGAGAATTTTGAGGCCTCTCAGGACCACAGCCCCTGGACGGACCGCCCCTTCCGCCTCCCCTTAGTCCGTTACTAGATATCGCAACTGCTTTGCTTGCCAATTTTTGTTTCTAAATTATTAAGGCAGATGTTGTAGGTATAAAAGTCGTCTGTATGGGTTAAAAAATACAATTGAATTTAGAACTGTATCTTTTTCTTGGAGTCGATTAAAAGTGAACATTTAAATTCATATAGTAAATCTAGATTTCTGGAAACTTCCACTAAAGGCGATGCTAAATTTTCCAATACATATTATAAATTTTAAAATAACATAAATCTGTATAAAACTCATATTCTATTTATACAAATAATTGACCGATTGCCGTATACAGAATTTCACTTTTGGGAGTCGGTAAAAAATAAAATAAACCTTCCAACAAACCTGCCTACCGAAAACCGTGTTTACTTTTAATTAACGAACAGACAGATGGACTTGCCGGATTGTATTTGTATTGCTAAGGGCAAATTCCACCATGAAAAACATATTCAGGTATTTTTTAAATTATTTACCATCGCTAAAGGAAAAGTGTACAAAAAATAACTGCACAGGAAACGTCGTATTTTTTAAGCAACTTAGAATGACAAACAAGCTGACGGCCCACCTGATGGAAAGTGGTAATCGTCACCTATATACATGAGCAGTACCATGGACATAACAGAGTATACTGTTTCGCCCATGATACCCCCATGCGTTGCCATTCCTGAGGACTCAGGTGTTATTCCTCTGTACCCTGCAAATTCACGCCATACAGCACGTGGTTACCCCGACCTTTTCTGGTCTTCGACAGAGGAAGTGTTGTTGTATCTGTTGATAGTACGATATACGAACATACGGCTGATAGCAAGCTTTGGAAGTGTCTGGAATATGACCGACGGCTCCATACCAGCTTTGTGCAAGGTGATTTGTGCAATCTTATTCTCTTTAACACACCATTCCATATCGTAATTTGATAATGTACACGAAAAAATATGTGAAATGGCGCGAAATCGAAAGAAGTTTTTAAAATAATAAACGTGTTCCAAATTCGAAATATTTAAAAATGAAAAAATATAAAAGTTTTATGTTGCAGTATGTATGGCCAGATTTGTTATAAAAAAAATGCTTTCTTAAATAAAAGTCATGAGTGACGTAAGACATCTTAAATCTGCATCCATAAATCTTTGAGATTGTCCCCTACATTGTAACCGACTGCTGGCAAACCCATCCAATGCTCAAGATTACATTTATTTTGCATGTAAATTGTGACCGGGCCTCCTTTAAATATGGATTTCATTTTCTGTCCGTTTGTAATAAAATGTCCAGATCTTACTGGAGATGTCTGTCGCTCAATAGATAGGATGTCAATTTTTTTTTTCTATTCTATGTTCCAGTTATTACGTACCTTTTAAAGAGCAAAGTATTCATTTTTTTTAAAAACGACAGGTTATCAATTCGGTGAACGGTCAAGTTATAGAGAATATTTCAAGGGTCTACAGCATGGAGTTCTTCTATTTCTATATGTATATATATGTATATCATAGCATATTTATTATTCGCTTTTCATTCCCCCATATCGTACAAACGGCTGGATGGCTTTTAATAATAGGTTATTAAACGAATCAGGTTTTTGCGAATTTGTTGTTGGTACAGTGACGTCTCTCTATATTACATATCATTACTTTCTTCTGAATAAAAACATACACACATATATACATATATGACACGCCTGTCTCCCATTAGGATAGAAATAATAGTCAACCAAATGTTGAATAAATAAAATTAAAAAAAAAACGTTACGAACAGACTTATTTAAAAACAATACATGTTTATTACAACTTTATAATAGCTTGTTAAAAACAACTTAATCTTCAAAAAATAATATTGCATAACGTAAAACGTTAAAAAGTTAGTGGATTATTTATTTTCATGTATACATTTTAATTTTAATGTTTACATTATTCAAGTCTAGACACTTCTTCGTCAACCTTTTTTACTAACTTTTTTTTATACAACTTAGAATGGCAAACAAGCTGACGGCCCACCTGATGGAAAGTGGTAACCGTCGTCTATAGACATGAGCAGTACCATGGACATAACAGAGTATACTGTTTCGCCCATGATACCCCCCATGCGTTGTCATTCCTGAGGACTCAGATGTTATTCCGTTGTACCCTGTAAATTCACTGCCATATCCCACCCTTCAAACCGAAACACAGCCATGCAAACACAACTACTTCAAGGTAGAAACACGACTTTTTTAGATGTAAAATATTATAAACAAAATGTTTTAGAAGAGACTGAGATATTGCTGTATATTAGCCAAATATTTTTAAGTAAACAATCGGAAATATTAAAATGTTTTTATTGAAATCTTTTACAAATTTTTTTTTTTTGATCAATGCACCGCCATTTGCTTTTCTTTATTCTTTATTGTACGCAAACATAATGTTCAGAACAATTAATTTTAAACGTAATGTACAAAGGCGAGCTTATCTCTAATAAGGGATTTCTTTCAGCAAACCTTTTCATGTGAATTCAATGTTATTAAAAATAAAAATAGGCAGTCATACAATTTATGTATTGTACATTGTATACACATTTTCGTAAAATATGTATACACAAAGAATAATACAAACTACATATATAAATTACATAAAATACATAAACCCTTTAAACATATATATTGAAAAAATAATACATAAAATAAAAAAAATACAAATATACACATATACAAATAAATATATACACATATATACACATATAAATACATATACATATATACACATAAACATAATACGTCATTATAGTGATAAGTAATGCTCTACTTTCTCTGTTTAGCGTAACGGTTGACTGGTAGAGAATGCCATCAGGCATTAAGTCCGCCCTGTAGACATATTTTAATATACGCAAAGGTATAAATAAATAAATGTTTTAAATTCTTTTTAATTTTTTATACATAATTGCGACATTGCCCATCTTTTATGCAATCGATACTCCCGCCTTTATTCTATATTAATTTAGCCATCATAAAAGATTCTGTTTCTCTTGCAAAGCTGTTTATTCCGCGTTCTAAATTCAAATATTTTATTAATTATTACGGTTAACACGACAATGGTTGGCTCATCTGTCGTACTCGTGAACGGGCGCTTCTAGTAGGGACTGGACTGCTCAAGAATACTGTGATTGATTGTAGCGTTGTAGTTTTTTTTTTCTTTCTTTTATCAATACGATGACATTTTATCCAATCATTTTTTTTTATGTTATACACTTAACTCTTATTTGGAAAAAGCAACAGCTATATTTCTTGTCCGTTCTTCTCAGCTGAAATTAAATATCGAACTGGGCGGTAGATTTAAAAAAAAATATACCATTTATTATTATTATTTAAAGTTAATATATCTTTAAATATATTTGTCACTGGCCGTTTCTCGGTACGTTATTCATTTTAAAATAAGAATAGAGATTATATATTTTTTTTTTAAGAACAAATTGGACTCGTCGAGAAATCATATCTGTGGGCGACAAATAAATTCCAATTTCAATATTCATAAAGGGGTTTTGTGTAGAACAATCAATTTTCATCACAGAGACTATCAAATAACGGCAACAAAACATTTTGTACAGTTAGATGGAATAACATCAGGGCATAATTGAAACGTCAAACACATGCGTCGAGTTTCATTAGGGTGGATTTATAAAGAATACAGTGTATCTAATATAAAATCAAATGTATTAAAATGAGTGTCGGTTCAAAGAACAAAGATAAAGCCCGCGCTTACTCAAGTTCATACTCGTATTTGAATAGAATGTAAGGTTCTCCCGAGGTTTTCCCAAGAGACTACAGCATGGGGTTCTTCAAAATGGGAGATAAAGGGGCCTCTTCAGGATCGGCAACGTGCGCGTAACACACCTAGTATTGCAGCCGTTCGTAGGCTGCGGTAATTTTTTTTTTTTGATGGGTGAATATGGTAGCCCCGCCCGCGCTAACGGGATACGCTGGCGGAGCACCAGTGAAGGGCGATAGATGAGAATGAAAACAGGCCAGTTAGCCCATCATGATGAATTCATCAGGAATTAACCATTAGTTTCCAGGGGGAACCGCGAGGAGGTCGACCTGATAGGGCATATTGCTAGCAATAGGACTGTCAAACTCCATTACTAACAATCCCTTCCCCCAGGCTACGGTAATTGCTTACCATCAGGTGGGCCGAGTGCTTGAATGCCAACTCAGTGGTATAAAAAAATATATGTAAACTAGAAAAACAGATAGGTTTAGACGTTAATGGAATATTAAGGTATAATGGAGAACACCGTTAACAAATTAAAGATGGCAGTTTGACAGCGAATCAACGATGTGGCCTATAAAAACAAATACAACTAAATCCAAGTCTGTCAAATGTCCAGGAAACAACAAAAACTAATATTTTGTCAAGGATATGGAATGGTATTCTATATTTGAAACCAGATTAAAAAAAATATTAGAATATTAATTATAATTTGAATTAATAGAACTTTTAATTAAAGAGAAATATTTAAGGATAGAGTGGGAATGCAATCGATTTTATGGCGTATTAGCTGGCTTTGATTTTATAGGCCTCGTTTTATTTTAAAATCCCTAACTAGGCGACCATTCATCTACACTTCACATCAAGTGAGTTGTCAAATTATTTCATCCTAGTTGCATAAAAAATTAATTGGTCGGAGACACTCTTAGTAAACCAATTATGGGATAAAGTATTTGTCATCAGAAATGATAACGCATATATCTAGATCGGTGTTTCCCACCGTGGGGCCCACACCCCACAGGGGGGCAATTTGATAGTTAAGGGGGCCCAATTAAAAAATGAACTCGAAGCGATTTTAAGCCTCTTGCTCCGGACCATTTAAATATAATGCTATGAGTAGATATCGGTGACAAATTTAACAAAAAAAGAAGTAAATAAAAAAAAAATGCTGTAAATATTTATTACAATTTCGTTTGACGTTATCAAAATATCAACTGGGCAATAAGAGTCGTCAATGCTACATCAGCCGTTAACTGTCCACTGCTGAGCATAGGCCTCCCCAATAAGGGGAGCTTTGCCAGTAATTGCCAATATTTTCAGGCGGGTTGGCAACCATAGTTAGGCTTTGATGATATTTAAAGAAGGATGCTGCTGCTCATCATTCTATCATTTAGTTCCCTTAGTCGCCTCTTACGACACCCACAGGGAAAGGGGTGGCCCATCAATTTTTGTATGCAACTTAGAATGGAAAACAAGCTGACGGTCCACCTGATGGAAAGTGGTAACCGTCGCCTATAGACATGAGCAGTACCATGGACATAACAGAGTATACTTTTACGCCCATGATACCCCCCATACGTTGCCATTCCTGACGACTCAGGTGTTAATCCTCTGCACTCTGTAAATTCACGCCATATCCCACCCTTCAAACCTAAACACAGCCATGCAAACAACTGCTTCACGGTAGAAACACAAATGGAACAGAGGTACCCAAACAAACGACTTTTGTACAAAGTCTCCCTCTGGTAAAATATGGTACGTGTATACCAAATTTCATAGTGATTGGTTATGTTAAGGCGCTATAAAGTAAAAAACAAACTCCCTTTCACATTTACAAGAAAAGATTTGCCGAAGTAAAATAGCGATGAAAAATTTAGTGACAGAATGGAAATAAATCGCCTTCCTATCTAAACGCCTCGGGTGCATGCAATATTACTCTATAATAGTCTTTCAGTTAGATACCGTCTGAGTGTAGCGTCTGGAGACATCAATAGCTTTCAACTTCAGAGGATTATTTGAGCGTACTCCAGTTTTATCAACACCACTTACAGCATCTTTGCGGGTGCATTTTCCACGGAAAACCAGCTTAAAATGGCTCTGAGGGAACTTAGTGTAAATGCGTCTCATGTGTTGCAAATTAAAAGCTTATGCATTGATGAGTTATTTACTTTACGTGCTTATGAAGTTTAATATTAATTTATTTTTTTACTAATTTTTGCACCTATGGATTTTGACAATTACAACAGCAAGAAAAAAAAATTAGAACAAGAATTTATAACGTTTTTCGTATTTCGTATAAAAAAAAAATTAAATGAATTACTTCTGATGTCCCAAATGCGTTGCCATTCCTGAGGAGTAAGGTAAAAACACGAATGGGACAGAGGTACCCAAGCAAATGACTCTAGTACAAGATCATCCTCTGGTGGTGGTGTATATATATATATATATATGTATATATATATATATATATATATATATATATATATGTATATATATATATGTATATATATATATAACAAATATTAATTTTGAATTGAGACATTGTATATTATGTATGTTGGCTGTGTGGTCCCGGCATAGTAAGCCACTCCTTCCTTTTCCGTGGTTGTCGTAAAAGGTGACTAAGGGACTAAATCCTCTTGCCAAGCATGGCAACTACAAAGCAAAACCGCCCAAGGGGGAGGCTTATGTTTAGGTGTGGACAGTTAAAGGCTGTGATATGATGATTTCGATGATATCATGTACGTACGGATCTAATAAGGTTTTTAATTTGGCACTAACACTATCTAGATTTTTTTATAACCATATATTTTTTTTTATGCAACTTAGAATGGTAGTAATCTGACGTCCGACCTGATGGAAAGTGGTAACCGTCGCCTATAGACATGAGCAGTACCATGGACATAACAGAGTTTACTGTTTCGCCCATGATACCCCCCCATATATATCCAATTAATAAAAGTATACATGACTTTATATTTTATCTACGAATATATACGAAGAAGACAAACTTATTTAAGAGGTAAAAATTTGTAACTGACTTATTCTTGTAACCTAAACATATGATTGTACTTAATTATTGACAATTGCTGTAAATGAGTAAATTTTTTATTGAATAAATAAATGATTATTCAATAAAATAGCAATTTTAAGAATTATAATATATATTTATTTTTTTATTTTACTCATTACTACATCACTTAAAAAATAATACAAAATAATATATATTTTATGAAATACAAAAGGCGACGTTATCGTTAAAGCAATTTGTTTTTAGTACAAAGTGACAGTTTAATTTAGTTTAAAAATAGTTTTTAAGTACTCTAAAATCAGAAAAACTATTTTTCTACACTCAGCAGAGACTTCTTTGATATGCATATATTTTGTTTGTTTATGATACATTTTGTTGTTTAAATTATCAACACTAAAATGCACTTAAATCTAATTTTATCAAATAAAAATATTTTATTTTGCTTTTATTTTCTTTCTTGTATCGTAAAACACATTTATTATGATCACCTTTAATTTACATATTAGTATAAACACTCAAAGTATTAAATACTTATGCTAAACATAGCTGTATACATTGAAGTCCTTTGCCTGAAAACGTACTTTAAAATTGTTGGCTTCTACTCTGTGGGCGGGACATTATAGCACACACTAGCAATATTTATTACACAGTGTACATACACAAGTGCATTTCTTTACAAGAGTCAGCGCATTGTAGTACAATGACCTCTACATAATGGGTGTGAACTCCTTTGTTACGTAATAAATGTAAAACGACCGTTGAGCGAATGAACGAATGAAATTCGTCACTAATTTCGCTTACATTTTAAATGTCAAGAATATAAAAACCTATTGTATTTAATTTTCTTATTATTTCTTAAATACAATGTATTTAGCATTTGTTTTTTAACCGACATTAAAAAAAAGGTTTCCAGTTTATTTTTTGGTTGTATTTTTATGTTTGTTACGTCAATTATTATTGGAGGGTTACAACGTGGGAGAGAGTGGCACAGAAAAGACGACAGTGGAATCGGTTGGAGGAGGACTTTGCCAAATGGCAAACAGATCTTCCAAAAATAAGCAAAAACCAATTACTAGAATAAATAATTTTATTTCAGGTTTTTTTTTTATTTTATGTTTGTTTTTAAGGCACTGTTAAGTTTATCTGAATAAAGGCTATATTATTATTATTATTACGTATAATTATAAACCGATTTAGAATTTTGTTATCTGAAAAGACATATGTATTCACAGATTGGTTTCATAGAAATTTTATCAAAATTGGTTTTGTATATTTGTCAAAATTGAAGTCGATTTTTTTGACACAACCTCAAAAGTCGAAAATTATATAGAGACATCGCCTGCGTTATCGGCTTACGCTTGCGGGACATCAGTAAGGGATGACTGGCGAGGATGAAGCAGATCAGTTGGACCATCATGACTAATTCTATAATAAATAACCACGATAGTTTTTAAGGGGAAGTGTATAGAGGTCAACCTCGTAGGATACACTACAAACAATGGGGCTGTAACACACATAGCTAACTATCCCTTTCCTGTAACATTTGGTTATATAAAAAAAAACAGGTTTAAGATAGATTCTTTTTTATACAACTTAGAATGGCAAACAAGCTGACGGCCCACCCGATGGAAAGTGGTAACCGTCGCCTATAGACCTAAACAGCACCACAAATATGACACTGTGGTCTGTAATGTCCATGGTACTCCTTATGCGTTTCCATTCCTGAGAACTAAAGGCATAGAACGACCCATCCCTTCCTTTCCCGTGAGTGTCGTAAGAGACGATTAAGGGAACTTAATGGTCGAACGATGGGCAGCAGCGTTCCTTTTAAAACATCATCAAAACCTAACCGCGGTCGCTAACCCGTCTGCCAAAGGTGGCAATTACTCGCAACGCCCTCCTTTAAAAGGGAGGCCTATGTCCAGCAGTGGACAGTTAACGACTGACATGATAATGATGATGATGAAGATGTTATGCTTCAGTACCCTATAATTTCACAACTATATGCTATACTCCAAACCAAAATAGAGCTATGCATGCCTTAAGAAAAATACACGAAATATTTGTAACCGAAAAGTATCAATTAATATCCGTTAACGCAGACGAAGTCGCGGTCAAAAATCAGTTTCACCATAAAAATAACCAAATATTTTACCATTATGTTTTTTCGTTCAGCAAACATAAACATTTACTTTATCTGTTAAGCTCAATATTAAACTAAACGTAACATATAACCTCGTTCTGAGAAATTAATTTTGTTGCCGCATTATGAAGATCGGAAGGGTAACTTTTCCAATTTCCTATTCTGCAAGTTGAAGGAACAATAAAGTATTAAATAGATAAGATGGTTTGGATTATTTTAACAGCGCGAGATGTTTGGAATGGATCAGCTTAAGCTCGCTAGTGGTATCGATAGGTCTTTGTATCTGTGTGGGCATAGATAATATGCTGTATGACTGATTTCTGGAAACCATCTCAGTATTTATAGATCCCTTAACCTTTCTTTGCATAATGATGGAAATTTCCATCATAATATTGAATGCTCAAAAATTATATAAAAGAACAAGTTCACTTTAAGTTGATCGTGTCTGGATAAAAAAAAACATAGCTGTCAAATTTATTTATTAACCATTTTTCCTTTAATTTTGAACATGAATTATATCACCTTGATTTATTTTACCAATAAAAAAAAAATCATACAAAGAAGGGTTAAAAAATAGTTATATGTAATTCACAAGTATTTCTTCAAAAATAACAAATACACAAGTATAATTTAAATAAACCACCTAAAAACGACTTTTTAGCAATATGGCGTCAGTGACGTCACATGGAAGTAAACAAATTATCTAGTGTCATACGCGAGTTTGATCGGATATATTTTTGTTAATATTTACTGTTTCCAAGAAAGAAAATTGTATAAATGATGTGTTATGTCAATGTACATAAAGCCAACGGAAAAAAAACCTTTAGTTACTGTGCCGAAAAAGGCCATAATATGCAAAATGTTATTGCAACTTCCTCATACAATTGTAATGACTAAACCGTCTTTCAAAAAAAGCGTTCACGCTCACTTTTTATCTTTATCCGAGCAGTAAGTGCTATATATTATTCCCAAATTCGTGTATAATATAGTATATATCATATATGTGTAAGTATATTTGTTATTCATATATATTTATTCGTTTATATATGTAATTTTAGTATGTATGTATATCAATAATTAGTAGTACCGCATTCGAGTATTCTGACACTTCCCTATGGTTGACTGTGAGAGAATGCTTTTAGCATTAAGTCCGCCATGTACACATATTTGTACTAATGAATAAATAAATAAATAAATAAATAATGCTATAAATACTATAATCGAATATTACATTCGCTATAACAGCAATAATTGACAATTGCCTCCGAATACTCTATTAAACAATATAATCGCAAGCATATATATTTATTTTACACTTTATTACTTTAAGTAAAAGTAATAAAGTGTAATAATAAATACAGTAAAAGTCATACAAAAAGCGACTTTATCGCTAAGCAATCTCTTTCAGGCGACTTTTTTTTATTAATTTTATTTTTTTACCAGATTTCAATACTCCCTTCATCTATAGTTTAACAACGTCGTACGAAATTACCTTTATTCAGGTGTGAACGATATTCAGCGCAGCGAAGGTTAATTTGGACAATATAATTTTAACACGACTATTAAACCACATTATTGTACCTACTCGAAAACCCATTTTGGTTATCGTCTACTTATCACGGGGAATTTCGCATTTTTATTGCCCATACATGGAGCTATGTCGATTTTATTGTTAGACATTTCTGTACTAATAACGATAGTACCAAAAAGGTTACCACGGAGATAGGGTTAGTGCAGTTTTTATTTCTTAATTACTAGATGCAGACGATATGAGGAACTGTTTCTTCTTATTACGAATCGCCTGTGTTTATGTAAAAATATTATACCAATTTTAAATTTTATGCCATCCGTTGGGTTTATCTATCTTTATTTTATCATATCGCATCCTATAATGTAATTTATTTTATTCTCGCAAAAGAAAAAGATTGTGATTAGACGAAAAAGGATCACTGTAACTCATCACAGTTTTTTTTTACTGCAAACTTTAAGAATACCTCTCAGAAAAAGAAACTTCAAAATTCTTAATAGATGTATTTGAGGTAAATTTACAGGGTAAAATGGCGTGAATTTACAGGATACAGAGGAATAACATCTGAGTCCTCAGGAATGGCAACGCATGGGGGGGGGGGGGGTATCATGGACGAAACAGTATGGTATACTCTGTTATGTCCATGCTACTGCTCATGTCTATAGGCGACGGTTGCCACTTTCCATCAGGTGGGCCGTCAGCTTGTTTGCCATTCTAAGTTGTATATAAAAAAAAATTTAATGCTCGTGTATCAGCGTCCTTACTTCTTTCATCATCACCATTGCAACAAATTTTTTGTTCACTATTGAACATAAGTTTTTCTCATATTTCGCTTCAAAATACAATTCCTCGCTACTTATTTCCATTTACTATCTGCTATATTTTTTCATTACTCCATCTAGAATATGTGTCCATCTAGAACGCTCGGCTATGAGCAAAAATAGATCGAGACACATTGCGAGGACCTCAATCGTGAAGAAGAGCTTCATCGACAATCCACTATAATCATAAAAACCACGACCACTCTATCAAGAGTGTATGACTAGAGAGAGATAGAGATCTGAGAATGAATCTTCTCACACTACTTTTACCTTTAACTGTCCACTGCTGAACATAAACCTCCTCCTAAAGAGCTTTACCAATAGTTGCCACGCTTGGTAAGCAGATTGGCAACCGCAGTTAAGCTTTGCAGATGTTTTAAGAAGAACGCTGCTGCCCATTCTTCGCTCTCCCTTAGTCTCCTCTTACGACACTCCAGGGAAAGGAAGGGGTGGCCTATTCCATGCCGGGACCACACGAGTATTACATCGAAAGTTTATTTTAAAATAAATAAATAAAAAAATTAAAGAGCTATGTAAATATGAAGGTACTCGATCCATACGACTTTAATATTATATTTTTATTCCATCTAAACTTAGATTAACTTAAACAAGTCCTGTAATTTTGGTGCAATAAAGTGTTAAATAAATAGAGAAATAAATTAACTTGTTAGATAAACGTCTTAACATAAAAAATGTCTAAAACTTTAATACAGATAAACAATTTTCATTCTGAAACAACATTCAGTACATAAAATGGACAAATATCTGCACTGCAGCACTGTATAAAGTACAGCCTGAGTTCAAACGAGCTGATGCCTGCTATTTCTTGCGTTGATAAATTAGTAACTCAAAGGTCAGTCTCATTAAATGTAGGATAGGATTTTCTATAACACGAGTACATTCATTGTAATCCTTATTAATATTATAAATGTAAAAGTTTGTTTGTTTGTTGCCTTACAGCGTCTTAACGGCTTAAATATATATATATATATATATATATATATATATATATATATATATATATATATATATATATATATATATATATATATATATATATATATATATATATATATATATACATTTTTATGATTCTTAAAATGGCCTATAGACTTGATTAGCATGGACATAACAGAGTATACTGTTTCTCCATGATACCTCCCATACGTTACCATTCCTGAGGGCTCAGGTGTTATTCCTCTGTCCCCAGTAAATTCACGCCATATCCCACCCTTCAAACCGAAACAGCCATGCAAACACATCTGATTCACGGTAGAGACACGAATGGGACAAAGGTGCCCAAGCAAACGACTTTTGTACAAACTCTCCCTCTGGTAAATGAACTTCACAGTGTTTTCTGTAAGGTCCATAGTGCTTTCTAACTCTTACCGACCGTTATCACTTATCATCAGGTGGGCCGTATGCTTGTCCAAGTAATTTAAAAACACAAAGTATCTACTGTGAAAATTTATAGCTATAAAGATATGAAATAAACTGCATATTCAATTATTAACCGTGTTATCACAGTACGTGAAGTCGTTAAAACAACGTTTGGAGTTCTATTTTTAACATACGCCAACTAAACCGTGGGTTAAAATGATAAACTGCAAAAATGTTAGCTTTGTAAAAAGTTCACGATAACGTAAGAATATTTAACTGAATATTCAAACTGCAATAACCGCTTTTAAATAACTAAAGTTTACCCAAAGGACTTTTTTTTTTGATGGGTGATGAATGATGAATTTTTTGACCAGTGAAGGGTGATAGATGAGAATGAAAACAGGCCAGTTAGCCCATCATGATGAATTCATCAGGAATTAACCATGATAGTTTCCAGGGAGAACCGCGAGGAGGTCGACCTGGTTGGGTATATTGCTAGCAATGGGATTCTCAGTTTCAATTACTAACAATCCCTTTCCCCCTACCCAAAGGACTATAGCATTTGGATCTTTTAAAAAAAAGGAGTATAAAGATTTATTCAGGGTTAGCAACGCTTACGCAATGTCCCTGATTTTAAAAAGCATATACCATCAGGCAGGTTATATATATATTTCAGTATAAGAGAAAAGTAAACAGCGGAATACTCAATACGGTTGTATTTTTTTTTTTTATATTTGTTGCCTCATAACTCGGTTAGTTCTAAATCGATTTGGAAAATTCTTTATCTAAAAGCATATACTTATAAATTGATTCTATTGAAATTTCATCGAAGTCAGTACAGTAATTTTATTTTTAGAGCAAAGATTTATTTTTTGTGCGACATAATCTTTTATATTTTAATAATTATAGTAATTATAAAATAAAAATATATATCCAAGTAATTCTTATAACTTGAAAGTTCGAATCCCAGCTTATTTATTATTGTATAAAACCTTTGAATTTTTGCAACTCATGTTTTGGTAATTAAATAAAAAAGTAAATTCGAAGGGCAAGTAAAGCCATCACGCAGTAAATCACGTCAGAGGCCTTCGTGTAAATCGTTTACAATGTTACAGTCTAGAAACTCACCAGAGGGCGCCACACTTACATGAGAAACGAACGAGCTGAATTCGAAATTCAAGAAGATAATTTAAATTTAGTATCGCGGAGACTTCACGATTTATCGTTAAGCTGACAAATGCCAGAGGCTTTTGTTTTATTTCACAATTTTTTTTTTTATACAACTTAGAATGGCAATCAAGCTGACGGCCCACCTGATGGTAAGTAGTAACCGTCGCCTATAGACATGAGCAGTACCATGGACATAACAGAGTATATATACTGTTTCGCCCACGACACCCCCCACGCGTTGCCATCCTTAAGAACGCAGGTGTTATTCCTCTGCACCCTGTAAATTCACTGCCATATCCCACCCTTCAAACTGTGTACACAGCTATACAAACACAACTGCTTCACGGTTGAAACACGAATGGGACAGAAGACTTAGCTTCGGAAATAATCATTCGTGGACAAATTCCACGTGTCGACCGTGCAACGCCAGAGCGGATCGCCTAGTCTGTTGAATACGCTTTTGCTGGTGAGCCATCTTTTATGTGCACACTCAGCTATCGCACGCAAAGCGGTATAAAATGTAAAAAAAAGACTTTTATTTACTTTTCTTCATTTAACTTGCGATGGCACGGAAAATTCGGGCGCGAACTCACGCTTGACCGACCTTTATAACTTTTATTTTAACTTGCTTCTTTCTTATGTTTTCCGGTTCATAATTCATGATCTATTTTCCAATCAGTCACTGGTATCGGCTTGAGTTGAAATTTTAATATTTGAATGAATGAATGAATGAATTAATTAATTAATTAGATTTCACGCCGGCTGGTAGAAACCTGTGGTGACCAGAAAGCTGGCCTATACTTTGGTCAACGCATTTCCATTGCTATTCAGCGTGGAAATGCATCAAGTATTCTAGGCACCCTACCAGCTGGCACTGATCTCAAAGAAATTTTTTATCTTTAAATTTTTTTTTTTTAGATAGATAGATACTCTTTATTGTTTCCTCCAAAAGATTACAATAGTAAACTTATTATAAATATAAATAATTACAAAAAATAATCACAATGAGAAAACAATGGGCGACCTTATCGCTAAGAGCGATCTCTTCCAGGCAACCTTTGGATGGAGAGGAGTAATTATAAACAATTTGGTGGGAGGCACGATGGAAAATTTTGTTATTTCTAGATATGGGAGACGTAATACATATAATAATATAAAAATTATCCCTACTGATTATTAACATTATATATATATATATATATATATATATATATATATATATATATATATTTATACATGAATATAATTAACATAATAATTAATTAATTAATTATATATCATATCTATTTCAATACATGCAATGTAATGATAATTATCATATCTGATTCCATTAAATAATTAATATAAGCAATCTATGACAATGGGCTGGTCATGTATTTCGAAGAACCGCCAAACGATGGGAAATAAAGGTTCTTGAGTGGAGACACGCACAACCACTCTTTGGAATCAACTTCCAGCAGCAGTATTTCCGAACCGATACGACAACATAACCTTCAAGAAAAGAATATATTCCTTTTTAAAAGGCCAGCAGCACACCTGCAAAGTCGTAGGTGTTATGGGTGATCATGGGCGGCGGTAGTCACTTACCATCAGGTGAGCCGCATGCCCGTTTGCCCCAAAAAAAAAAGACTCAAAAGAAGATACGGAGAAACGCAGTGTAGGACGACCACCCACTAGATAGAGTGATGACCTCAAATGCATTGCAGAGAGTCAGTGGTTGCAGGTGGCTCAGGACCGTTCCTTATGGCAGTCTATGGGGGAGGCTTATGTCCAGCAGTGGACGGATAATGGCTGAAATGATACAAACAAAACAATTAAGTATTTATTTTGTTTGTGTACATATTGTTAATCATTATCTGAAGGGAACAGTAAAGTTTTCATTTATTTATTTATTACTAGCGACCCGCCCCGGCTTCGCGCGGGTACACATTACACGTCACATTAGAAACCTCTTTTATCAGTGTTTTTTTACAATATTACGTATGTATTATACATATATATGAACCTTCTTCTTGAATCACTTTTTCTATTAAAAAAACCGCTTCAAAATCTTAAGTTGCGTAGTTTTAAAGATTTAAGCATACATAGGGACGGACAGACAGCGACAGCGACTTTGTTTTATACTATGTAGTGATTCTTTGTGTGTAATGTGGTCAACATTACAAAAAAAATGAAAACTACAAAACAGTTCGATTCTAGGTACCAGGAGTTCATAAAAAGATAGATAGCATCCACAAACGTTCGCGGTTCTTGCCTAGATTCTAGTCACCTAGTGTTCGTTAGGTCGTTGCTCCCGTATCGATGTCTGCTAACAGAGTTCGTTGACCTCCCCATCCACCCCCAGGAAGTAAGCGGAAAGTACCTGTTTTAGCTAAGTATTAGGATACCTTTTTAGCGACATTAACCTACGACTTAGTTGATGGACTATTTTTTTTTTATTTACTGGGGAAAGGCAAAGTACAGAGCGCACTTGGAAAGTAACCGTCGTCACAGATAATATAATACAATACTAGTTCACAGATAAGTATTGTATAGTAATAAAAAAAAACGTCGTAACGGCATTTTGAGGTCTAAAAGGAAAATAAACAAAAAAATACACAACCGATATGAAAAATTCCTTTTATTGAAATCGGTTAAAAAGCAGACAAATCGAGAAGCTTTTAGATATCACATAAAGATAATAAAACATCTATAAACATTAAAAACGTATGTTACAATAAATATTTAGTTGTAGTAGATTTTGAGAGAGTTTTTTAGTAGATTTAGTAGATTCGGTAGAGAATGTCGTATGGCATTAAGCTCGCCACTTGTATAAAATTTTATTTTGCAATAAAAAATATATAAATCAATAAAAACAATTTGTTTTCCAAATTAGACGGATAACGGAGATGTTGGCACGGCATGGTGTCACAGTATGAACGATACTGTTAAGTAATTAATTAAGAACGGCTGGTATAAATAGTTCCGCTTGAGAGGGAGTTGCCACCTGGCACCTTGTATGCTATGATTGTATAGAATATTATTAATACATGGCTTCCATTAACTGAATTACTGTTTTTTTATACAACTTAGAATGGCAAACAAGCTGACAGCACACCTGATGGAAAGTGGTAACCGTCACCTATAGACATGAGCAGTACTATGGCCTTAACAGAGTGTACTGTTTCGCCCATGATACCCCCCATGCGTTGCCATTCCTGAGGACTCAGGTGTTATTCCTCTGTACCCTGTAAATTCACGCCATATCCCACCCTTCAAACTGAAACACAGCCATGCAAATACAACTGCTTCACGGTAGAAACACGAATGGGACAGAGGTACCCAAGCAATCGACTTTTGTACAGTCTCCCAGTGTTCGTTAATTTGGCTAAAACTCAAAAACGGCTGGACCAATTTGAATATTGTTTTTTTGCTTTGTTCATAATAATACATGGGTGGTTTAAAAGAACAAAAAAAGTCGGAAAACTCAATAGAAGTCAAAATATATTTTTTTTAACATTTATTTAACTATCTGTCTATGTTTATTCCGATATAACATAAAAACTACTACACCAAATTGAATGCAGCTTTCACAATTGTATTCCTGATTGTTAACTTAAAATCTGTGTTTTATGTATTATTTGTTATTTATATATTTTATTTAATTGTCTATTTTATTTATTTTCATATTTCCGAAATCCACGCATACGAAGCAACGAGCAAAAGACTAGTATTTAACAATCGAATGTTTTATGACTTAGTATTGCCAGAGAAAATATTGCCACCGAAAGTTGGTGCGCATATTTTTGGCTTCGACAAACAATTGACCCAATATTAATAACAATAATGTCCTAAGCCAAAACAGCCACTAATTCGCAATTCTCTCTCAAATTATTGTAAATTCAAGAGTTTGTACAGTCAGAAGAATGGTTGGCGTTGGATAATTGCCAAACCGGAATCTCCCGGAAACCGGTATTAGTGTTAGCGTGTCGTGAGCTCTATATACTTGGCAACAAATTCGAAGTCGTATTAAATTTCTTTAATGTTCTAGCTTTTTCCTCGCTACTCCGTACTCGTAGATTTCAGTAGCAGAAAAGCCAGTAATAATAAAAAAAATCTATCATTATGGTACTTCACTTCTACATTTTACAAAATAGAAAATACATAGTTTGCCATTGGGGTGTACGGAATCCGTACTAGTTCCACAATTATGGCAGTGAATTTACAAGGTACAGAGGAATAACAATCTGAGTCCTCAGGAATGGCAACGCATGGGAGTTATCATGAGCGAAACAGTATACTCTGTTATGTCTATGGTACTGCTCATGTCTATAGGCGACGGTTACCACTTTCCATCAGGTGAACCGTCAGCTTGTTTGCCATTTTAAATTGTGTAAAAAACAAAAAATATTTCAATTTTACTATAATTACGTCGCATATTTTTCTTCAAACCTGTCCTTCATAGGTCTTCTGTTTTTACCTAATGGCTAGCTAGTAGAGTATTCCATATGGCATTAAACTCGCCACTTGTACAAAGTTTTATTGTGCAATAAAGAATAAATAAATAAATAACAAACTTATAAACACATTTTCATTATCCCGGCCAATCAACATAGTATCCTGGTCACGCCACAGAACTAGTAACTCATAAATTACTTCGTACAAAAAATACAAAGAGAAAAAGCACACGAGAATTATTTCTGTTCTGGAAAATTCTATCCCTAAATAAGTATGCTGTGCTAAGTATTATTATATAGAAATATACTAGTATACCATATCAGGCGTTAATTTTCCACTGCTAAACATAGGACTCCCTATATTGGGGGGTTTTGCCAGTAGTTGCCACGCTTAGCAGGCGGGTTGGCAACCGCAGTTAGGCGTGGGAGATGTTTAAAAAGGGGCACTGCTGTCTATCCCTCAACCTTTTTAAAATATCCATGGGAAAGTTTGTGATGCCCTATTTTATACCGGGACCACACATCAAATTACCAGAGGGAGACTTTGTACAAAAGTCCATTGCTTGGGTACTTCTGTCCCATTCGTGTTTCTACCGTGAAGCAGTTGTGTTTGCATGACTGTGTTTCAATTTGTGTTTCAATTTTAACGGTATACTCTGTTATGTCCATGGTGCTGCTCATGTCTATAGGCGACGGTTACTAATTTCCATCAGGTGGGCCGTCAGCTTGTTTGCCATTCTAAGTCGTATAAAAAAAAAAAAACATAGCAATTATTATTATTTCAGCCGTTAACTCTCCACTGCTGAACATAATAATATACGTTTTGACAGTTACCACGCTTGGCAGGCGGGTTCGCAGTTAGACATTAGAGAATTAGACCATTTAACAAAATAGTGAATAAGGGAACACCCTTATTCGCTTCTTAAAACACCCACAAGAAAGGAAGGGGTGGTCAATTCTATACCGGGACCTACACGGCGAAATATAATTAATTTTTATTATATTTCATTTACTTTTTAATCGACGTTAAAAACAGTGCAGATAAATGTATTGATTTAATATTTTTTAGTTCTAATTAAACAAAATATATTCTTATGTTTAAGCTACTATTTCTTAAAAAGTTTTCTTCTGAGAATTCTCTAAAAACTAACGGCTTGTCAGGAATAACGTTGAGAAGATAAAATGGACTGAATTACGTGACTGGACTTGATGACTTCAGGTGTACCGAGCTTAGGGAAATCGTGAGATGAAAGATTACAACCAGCTTAGCTTAGTTTGGCTGTCTCGTTCTATCTTGACCCAATAATTCATCAATCTAGATGGAGCGTCAACTATTAAAAACGTTTCAAACTGTTAACGAACTGTTAATCGTTATGCGGTATTCGGTTTTTCATACTGAGTGTATAGTAATATGTTTGGAATAGTTATATTTATCTCTTATTGAAAATCCGCAGGGTTCGACTTGCAGCTAATTTTCATACAACTGGGTATTATTTTGCTATTTAGATTAAATATTTGTTTTTTTTTTTTTTTGTAAAAAATATCTTTGACAAATTTGGGTAATTACATTTTTAACTTGATACTTGTAATATATTTGTTTATATTCTCTAAATATTAATAGCTGTAGCACTTCAGCTGCCCGCTAACGACATGCTTTCTAACTGCATTGGGTTGACTGGAAGAGATCTCTGTCAGAGATAAGTCCACCCTTGCTCACAATATTTATAAATGCTTTACCAATGTAATTTACAAGTTCAATAACGAATATATATAAATTTTTCACTCGTAATACGCATAAGTAAGGATAACTTTTCATTTTTAATTTCGTTCCTTACAGTAATAATTACAACGGACACTACAAAATCTTTGTACAACTAAAGAGGTCCGAATCGTTTTGAATTGGCTAAAACAAAAAGGAAGAATTACTCGTTGGATATTCCATTGTATATTTTTATATGCAGGCAGCATAACTCCGTGATTTATAAATCGATTTGATAAATTATTTTTTTATTTCAAAAAATATATTTTAAAATTAGTTCCATAGTCATTTTACCTAAATCGATGTAGTAGTTTGATTGTCAAATCAATATAAATAATTTTGCCACGGTTAAAGACAATGATTTTTTTTTGCGGAGGGAGACTTTGTACAAAAGTCGATTGCTTGGGTACCTCTGTCCCATTCGTGTTTCTACCATGAAGCAGTTGTGTTTGCATGGCTGTGTTTCGGTTTGAAGGGTGGGATATGGCGTGAATTCACAGGGTACAGAGAAATAACACCTGAGTCCTCAGGAATGGCAACGCATGGGGGGTATCATGGGTGAAACAGTATACTCTGTTATGTCCATGGTACTGCTCATGTCTATAGGCGACGGTCTACCATTCCATCAGGTGGGCCGTCAGCTTGTTTGCCATTCTAAGTTGTATAAATCTACTTGTGAATATATAAATGTCAAAGAGGAGATATTAAAAATCTCCTCTGTCAACGCTGATAGTAAATTATTTCATCCATCTATTTCAACTTATATCAGTTCTCTCTCTCACATTGTTGCTAATGCGGACCACCAGTCCCATGGCTAGCAATATACCCTGTCAGGTCGATCTTCACGTGGATCCTCCTGGAAACCATCATGCTGAATCCCAGGTGTATACACGATGGGTTAATTGACCTGCCTTTTCATCCTCACCTCTCTCTCACTGGTGCCCCGCCAGCGTATACCGTTAACACAGGCGGAGTTACCATTATCATCCATTCATGCATTAATAAAAAATCAGCCATAACAGTTGTTGTAGTTATCAGTTTTTATGGGGCCATCACCGCTCGCGCATGTGGGCTCCGATGTTACATAACAAACCGAGATGTTATCCAACATGTAATCAATAAAGTTTGGAAGGAAGCCAGTTCGTATCAAAGGCCGCTACAAAAAATACTGATCCTTGAGAGTACGCCTTGTGATGTACAAGACTATGTTTGGTTTGCGACTTGATACATCGACACTGCGCTTGATACAGCTATTTTTATGTACCAGGTATTTGCCTATGGTGCTAGATAAAGATCTAGCATTCTATATCGATATAAAAATTGCCAAATCTTTACTATTAATCTGCTAATTAATTTATTCATGTCAACATGCAGTTAACTTGTTTTGCCGGCTTGCTGGCGCCTTCATAGTTAAAGTTCTGCTTCAACATATTCAGTTTTTAAGCCTATACGTTTGCAATTTTAATCAAGACTAGCGACCCGACCTGTCATTGTGCGCATTTTGAAATTAAAACTAATATTATAGACCTCAATAAGTGATAGATTTTTTAAAAAAATTAAGTTTTTATGAATTTATGTATATTACAAACAAAAACCGACGTTAGTCCAAACAATAATCAAGCTGAAGAGGCAATGAACTGGTCACATAGTTCGAAGAACTATCAACCGATGGGAAAGAACAATTCGTGAGTGGCGATCCCGTGCCTTGTTGCTGTTTTTTTTATGCAACTTAGAATGGCAAACAAGCTGACGGCCCACCTGATGGAAAGTGGTAACCGTCGCCTATAGACATAGCAGTACCATATACAGTATACTGTTTCGCCCATGATATCCCCATGCGTTACCATTCCTGAGAACTCGGGTGTTCCTTTCTTCTCTTCTTTTCCTCTGTACCCTGTAAATTCACTGTCATATCCCACCCTTCAAACCGAAACACAGCCATGCAAACAACTAATTCACGGTAGAAATACGAATAAGACAGAGGTGCCCAAGCAAACGACTTTTGTACAAAGTCTCCCTCTAATATTTGTCTATAGGGGAGGCATATATTTAACAGTGGACAGATAATGGCTAAGATCATGGCGAAAATATCCATTTGTAGTCAACAATTACCACTTTTCGTCAATAGTGCCGGTCGCTAATTTACCATTCTGAGTTGCATAAAAAAAAACTCTGAATCCCATCACATACATAATGTGCTGTGTTGTGAAAATCCTTGACTTTTCGTCCTCCATCGCTCGTTACATATTCAGTAACACGACTTCTATATCTGTTACATTTTTCATTGGCAGTATGCTGTATTAAATTTAACAAGCTCACTCAAGAGCGCCGGGGAAGGGGCAGAGGTCTCTTGTTAGGGGCGTTTTAAACTCATACGTTTGTGCTTTAACCTTACTAATACGAGTATTATGTGAAAGGGAGTTGGATTGTTCGTGTATTTGCTACATCTTGGTAAGGTTGCCATCCGTCCAGGTTTCCCCGGATTTGTTCTAGTTTAGAGGGCATGCGGGGAGCGTCCGTGTTCTAAATTATTATTAAAACAATTATTTATAAACTATAATAAGATTCTGTTTTATTAAGTACATTTAAAATCATAAAAGATGTTTTAATTTAGGAATTTAATTTCAAAATCCGAAATTAAATAAAAAAGTGATTTATCACATTTTCAGCTGTTTTTTTTATTACACTATGTTTAAAAAAATACTGTTGATATGTCCAGGTTCTGGATTTTTTTTCGATGGATGATAATGAAATGGTAACCCCGCCTGCGCTATCGGTATACGCTGGTGGGACACCAGTGAGGGGTGATACGTGAGAATGAAAAGGCAGATCAGTTAATCCATCGTAATGAAAATACTTCGAATTCGAAGTATTACTTCGAATTAGAAGTAAGTGCTGAATGCAGCACGATGGTTTCCAGGGGAGACCACACGGAGGTCGACCTGTTAGAATATATTGTTAGCAATGAGCGTGGTAATCCGCATTATTAACAATCCTTCCCCCGCCCCCCAAAGAACCGGGTTTTGGATTCTAAAATCCGGGGTTTTCACGCGTCTTGTTTTGGTTGCCAAATTTCAGAGATCACACCCCTACTTCCTGGTGACTTAACTTTACTATGACATTATGTATACAGGGATAAGGTATTATATAATATAGTTTTTTTATACCATCGAGGTAGCAATCAAAAATACAGCCCACATGATGGTAAGCAGTTAACGTAGCTTATAAATGCTTGCAATACCGAGGATATTACATTCCCGTTGCCAACCTTGAAGAAAACTCTTTACCCCTTTTTAAAAGAACCCCATGCTGTAGTGTATAGGAAAAACCTGAAGGACACAGGTTTTTTATCTCAGCAAACATCACCTGGTCTCGTGGACGAAGTCGCTGGTGAAAGCTAGTATATACATACATATATTTGGATATGTGTTAGCTTGCATAAGAAGAAAGGAGGCAACCATATGATTTACAGTTTTTATTTTATCACTAATTCAATGTAATTCCTTGTTCTTAGGAAAATACAAATTAATAATATGCTAATATGTATGAAAGGAAAAAGATTACGGTATAATACATCCAGTAAAAAATTACAAACGACGTGAATGTAGCTGCTGATTGATAGGTCGTCGCAATTTGTTCCACACTTCACAATCCTTGAGGCAACCGTAGATTTTTTTGGTTCCTTTTTCCCTTAAACATAGGGAAGGCAAAAGGACTAAGCCTATACAGCCTTTGTCATGAACTAAACCATAGATTATGCAATAACAACATACATACAAGTCCGTCACGTCAGTTTTCTATTGGGGTAAGCAGTAATAAGCTAGATAGTTGTATAATGTTTTAAATACACTATCAGGACTTAATGCGATGAAAAAATTTTACAAATAAATCATACCTATATACTTGCTTCTTTATTGTTGATCTTTCGACGTGGATTTGTGTAAGCAACGCGAAATTTTAAAATTAAGTATCTGTATTTTTTTTATACAACTTAGAATGGCAAACAAGCTAACGGGCCACCTGATGGAAAGTGGTAACCGTCGCCTATAGACATGAGCAGTACCATGGACATAACAGAGTATACTGTTTCGCCCATGATACCCCCTATGCGTTGCCATTCCTGAGGACTCAGGTGTTATTCCTCTGTACCCTGTAAATCCACGCCATATCCCACCCTGTCAAACCGAAACACAGCCATGCAAACACAACTGCTGTACGGTTGAAACACGAATGGGACAAAGGTACCCAAGCAAACAACTTTTGTGCAAAGTCTCACTTTGTATTTTAAATTTGTACAATACGCCTAAAAAAAAGTAATATTTTGAGTACTGCTTCTTCTTATTTAAAAAGCAATTGCGTACACCTGACAAGCATTACCCTTCTTCCGCAGTCGGGTAAATACGAGGCCCCGTCGATTTCTTCGTAGTTTACGACTCGGCGCACAGTAAAGAGGCAAGCGGACTTTCCATGGTAGGTTTTTATTACTTCCTCAAGTGGCAAACTTATGCAAAATACCGGGTACGCACTGTCATTCTGTATGTTTGGATGCAAGTTTGAACCTACTTCCAAAGACAGGAGATTCTAAATTTGAGTGTATTTCTTCAAGTCACTTCCAAAGAAGTCGCAATTCTATATATGTATGCATGTACTTAGGTAGATTGTATTACGCGACATCATCATTGTATGAATCAAGCAGATTTTACCAGAGGGAGACTTTGTACAAAAGTCGATTGCTTGGGTACCTCTGTCCCATTCGTGTTTCAACCGTGAAGCAGTTATGTTTGCATGACTGTGTTTCGGTTTGAAGGGTGGGATATGGCAGTGAATTTACAGGGTACAGAGGAATAACACCTAAGTCCTTAAAAATGGCAACGCATGGGGGGTATCATGGGCGAAACAGTATACTCTATTATGTCCATGATACTGCTCATGTCTATAGGCGACGGTTACCACTTTCCATCAGGTGGGCCGTCAGCTTGTTTGCCATTCTAAGTTGTATAAAAAAAAAACTTTTCCATTTGGCACTAACACTAATTTCAATGTTGTATTTATTGACTTATTTATTTATTCATTAGTACAAATATGTGTACATGGCGGACTTAATGCTAAAAGCATTCTCTCCCAGTCAGCCATAGGGAAGTGTCAGAATACTCGAATGCGGTACTAGTAATTATTGATATACATACATACTAAAATTACATATATAAACGAATAAATATATATAAATAACAAATATATATCTGGGCTGTGTGGTCCTGACATAGAATAAGGCAACCTTTCCTTCCCCGTAAGTATCGTAAGAGGCGATTAAAGGAAGGCGAGGGATGGACAGCAATGCACCTCCTAAAACTTCTCCAAAGTCGAACTGCAAAGTCGAACTGGAAAAACCCCCCAAGGGGAGGCTTATGTTTGGCAGTGGACAGTTAAAGGCTGACAAGATGATGATTATAATAGTCGGGTGCCCACCCCAAGATAAGAAGTGGAGATTTCAGCAATAAGCAAAGACAGTTTCGAGAGTACATATGTACCTATTTTAAAGGGCCGTCCATTTCAAATAATAAACATACAAAATAAAATACCCTAGTTATTCGGGTGAAAATAGGATTTGTTTTTTTGTATACAACTTAGAATGGCAAACAAGCTAACGGCCCACCTGATGGAAAGTGGTAACTGTCGCCTATAGACATGAGCAGTACCATGGACATAACATACTTTACTGTTTCGTCCATGATACACAGTGACAGTTCCTGAGGACTCAGGTGTTATTCCTCTGTACCCAGTAAATTCACGCCATATCCCACCCTTCAAACAGAAACACAGCCATGCAAACACAACTGCTTCACGGTTGTAACGATTGTTAGTAAAGAGGCCACCAGCGACGTATTTGCTAGCAATATAGGTCAGGTCGACTTCCTTGCAGTTCCCCCTGGAAACTATCGTGATTTATTCTTAATAAATTCTTCATGATGGGCTGACTGACCTGATTTCTTCCTCACCTATCAGCCCTCACTGGCGTCCCGCCAGCGTGAATAGGCGGGGTTATCATTCCATTATCGTCTATTAAAAAATGTACCTTAACTATTCAACTTCTTTCTTTTCTTCTCTGCTCAAAGGTTGGGAAACTTATGGGCAATAAAGCCGCCTTTTATACATTTAAACTAAATTATAGATATATTTATTATTTTTCGTTTGGAATAGACGAATTTACATATATATTTTTATGGTTATAATCTGTTATGTAAAAATAAATTCTTAAAATAAATACAAATAGAAACTAAAGTAATTAATTAAAAAAGAACTTGGAATGGCAAACAGTGACTGCTCTCAAAGTGGTAACAGTCAATTATATATATAAAAAAAATCATAAAAAAATACTGTGACTAAATAATAATGAATAAAACAATATAATTAATAAATAAATATTATTCTTAATTCCTACCCTATTGTAACGTACTTAAACTACTGCAGATCAGTCATCATCATCATCAGGTCATCATCAAACTTATTCTATGCCGGGACCATACGGCTGGTCTACATTACACTACACTACAGATCAGTAACTATGATACGAGTAGAACGATACATATAATCATCAACTAAAGAAACAAATTTAAATGTAACAACACACAATACGATAAAGAAGTTCAGAAATAACCGAATCGATTAACCATAAAGAGGTAAGTGGCTCACCTCAGTTCATTTAGTTATCATGACAAACTTGGCTCATCACACACCGCCCCGTCGATGGTGAAATCTTGTTCCGAACTAATTTCCTGCGCGCCAAGTTTTAACTCCGTTTCCAACAATATCAAACTTATTGACAGCGATACGGGAGCGTTGTATCCAGGGATTTACTGGTTTCATAACGTAATTTAATTTTGACGAAAGAAGTTCTCAATACGTCTATTTTTTTTTTGTACATATGTTACATATATTTCTACATGTTTACAGGATTATATTTTTTGCGAATATGTTACATATTAGATACAGTTGGGTGTGAGTACTATTTCCACATGTTTACAGGATTACATTTTTTGTGATTATGTTACACATTAGATGCAGTTAGGTGTGAATGTTATTTCTACATGTTTACAGGATTATATTTTTCGTGAATATATTACACATTAGATGCAGTTGGGTGTGAATGTTATTTCTACATGTTTACAGGATTATATTTTTCGTGAATATGTTACACATTAGATGCAGTTGGGTGTGAATGCTATTTCTACATGTTTTACAGGATTATATTTTTCGTGAATATGTTACATATTAGATATTGTTGGATGTGAATCCTATTTCTACATGTTTACAGGACTATAATTTTTGGAAATACGTTACATGTCAGACGCAGTTTGGTGTGAATACCATTTCTACATGTTTACAGGTTTATATGTTTTGTAATTATGTTACACATCATACACAGTTGGGTGTGAATGTCAATTATACATTTTTACAGGATATATTTTTTTATATAATTAGTCTAATAAAAAAACTATTTGCTTAATTTTCACCCATATTAATATTGTAAACTTATCCATTTTCCAATAATATTAAACTTATCGACAGTGATACAGGAGCGTTGTAACTAGGGATTTGCTGGTTGCATAACGCAGGGTTGCAGGGTCGGCAACGCGCACGTGATACCGTTAGTATTGCAGGTATCCATAGGCTACAGTCATCGTTATCCATCAGAAGAGCTGTATGCTTGTTTGTAGTATAAAAAAAATCAGAAAAAATAGTTCATAATTCAAATTAAAAAAATCGTCTTTGTCCGGGAATATTGTAATACTTGCAACGCTGAAGAAATGTTTTGTTTTGATTCATAATTTAGTCAGCCAAATGACAATTTAGCTGACTCAATGTTGACTTGTTTTTGACAGTCGATGATTGATTGATCTATTGATTGATTGGCTATAATCTAAGCCTGTAAGTAAACCATAATGATTATTGAAATAATTATAAAAGTAGAGTCACAATTTAAATGGTAAAGAATGTTATAGACCCATCTCCTTTTTTGGATTCTTAGGTTGAATTTTTTCATCTAGATGCTGAAATCTCGCTGCTATACTTGTTTGTTACCTTTGTGGTAAAAAAAAAAGAAAAAAATGGTGTATTATCCTTCAGATTTTTATAAATATTATTACTACTATATCAGACTGTCCACTGCTAAACACAGACCTCTTCAAAAAGGGAAGGTTTTGCCAGTAGTTGCCACGCTTGGCAGGCGCATTGGCAACCACAATTAGGCTTCGGTGACGTTTTAAGAAGAACGCTGTTGATTGTCTTTCGACCGTTAACTTTCCTTAGGCACCTCTTACGATACTCACGGGAAAGGAATGGTAAAGAAGTCCTTTCAATGCCAAGACCACACGGTAAATAAGTTTGGTGATTATTTTCCGTGACTCCCCGAGGGAAGTGATACTAACTTATTTATTCAACTCGGCCAATTACTTACCATTAGTCAGTGGATACAATTACGTATCTTATTACAGTAAGTCTAATTGAATTCTATTTTCGAACTTTCTAGGTTATGCGCCGTCTCTTTCGTTCGCACACGTTGCACCTATTCTCCATCTCTTTTCCACACGAATATCGGTCCGAACTTACGCTCCATTTAATAATGAACATTATGGTTATCTCTCGAATTCAAACATAATCAGCTGAAGGGTCTTATTAAAGGACACTACGGAACTTATAATGGGCCTTTAAATACGGACTGGGCTCTGATAATTAATTAGATAAAATGTTACGGCGTGAAAGAATTACGTATAAAATATTATTCTGTAACGTGAGAGCGTTTGTTGTGGTTTGCTATGCTCAACCGACTTTACAGAGGAGGTTATCAATTTGACTGTATAATGTAATTCTCAGAAATTCAGTGGGTGCAGGCTGAAATAAGCGCTGTGGTGTGCTAACCGCAGCTAATGCTGTTTTAACCCTTGTATGTATATATACTGTATCTATATAAAATTTATTACAAAACAGAGGAAAGGCAATTTATTTTTTTGTTTTGCTTTTATTTACATCATGTATTTAAGAACTTTTTTTAAGAACTCTGTACCTTATAATTTAAGACTTTTTACTGTACAAAAAATGTTACAAACAAAAAAACAAACTTTCCAAAAAAGTTAAAATAATAATCCTCATTAGCGGCGATACTTCAAAACGTTCTTGATCCCTAGACTCTTGAAAATTTACAAAAAAAAACTCTTCTTTTTACGCAACTTAGAATGGCCAACAAGCTGACGGCCCACCTGATGGAAAGTGGTAACCGTCGCCTATAGACATGAACAGTACCATGGACATAACAGAGTATACTGTTTCGCCCATGATACCCCCCCATGCGTTGCCATTTCTGAGGACTCAGGTGTTATTCCTCTGTACCCTGTAAATTCACTGTCATATCACACCCTTCAAACCGAAACACAGCCATGCAAACACAACTGCCTCACGGTAGAAACACGAATGAGATAGAGGTGCCCGAGCAAACTATTTTTATACAAAGTTATCCGGTATTTATCCGTGCGAAGCCGGGCTGGATGACTAGTTTTATTATAATTTAGATACACAAAATTTAATTAAACAAGTTCGAGCCTAATGCCGTTTTAACTAGATTACGAACATTCATCAATGTCACTCGGCGACATTTTGTTGTAATTATTTTTTAATAATAATAAATGTATGACGTAACGAATTTCAATAATCCTGGATGGGATCATGGCAGTGAAATTTTAGGGCTCGTGACGTCAAACTTTAGACCTCAGAATTATTAGAGAAAGTTAGAAATATGAGGGTAGGGTCATAGAAGTCCCGTAAAAATCTCGCTCGTACCTTTTATAAATAAATAAGTAAACTAGTTGTAGTCTATGATTTTGCTCGCTTCAACGCACAATTTTCGTTTATTTATTTATTATATATATATATATATATATATATATATATATATATATATATATATATATATATATATATATATATATATACATATTACTATTTATTATTTCAGCCGTTAACTGTCCACTGTTGAACATAAGCCTTCCCCATAAGGGGAGTTTTGCCAGTAGTTGCCACGCTTGGCAGGCGGGTTGGCAACCGCAGTTAGGCCTTTGAAAATATTTTAAGAGGTACGCTGAAATGGAACAAGGTCAAGTAAAATATATATTATACTAATTTTAAAGTTTTTTTTTTATATTACTGAGATGGCAATCAAGTATATGCCGACTCTGAAGAAAACTCTTTACCCCCTTTTTGAAGGACCCCATGCAGTAATCTCTTGGAAAAACCTCGGCAGGGAACTTTAAATTTAAAGTTAAAATTAATTTTAAAATTATAACAAAAAAGATATGAATGTTACTTTTGAACTCTAGGAGAAAAAGAAAAAAAAAAAAAACTTTTTTGAAGTTGTATGAAAATTACTCTAAAATACAATCGACTTAAGAATATCGTTAAATAATTTGAAAATAAAACTACTCAAATAAAAAACAGTTAAAAATAATATTATAATAATATAAAATAAATAAAAGAAGAACATTCATTCTTAAATAATTTAAAATAAAACTGTCAAATTGAAAGACGGTTAAAAATAAAAAATAAAAAATTACAGTTGAATTTAGAACGTCCTTTTGAAGTTGATTCGAAACTTAAAATTAAGGTAATTCAAATTTCAAACCAGGCAAGCACAAAGACTGGCGAAAATAAGGCATTATTTTTCACTACAACATTGCGAAGGTGTCGGAACCGCAGCCTTTTACGGTGCGTGCGCTTCTTGGAAGTTATATATCAAGTGAAATTTTATTTGGTATCCTATGGGAAATGCGTACGTTTTATGTGGGTACGTATTCCTTTTACACGTCTTCCTACATTCAACACGTGGATTAGAAGTAACTTCCTGGTGTGCGTATGTCTACTTTTAAGCAACTCCCAAAAGAAAGTGGTGTGACAATATTATTATACTAGTCTTTGCCGGCGACTTCGTCAGTGTGACAGATATATTTTAACTAACTGAGATAGCTAGCAATATACCCAACCAAATCGACCTCCTCGCAGTTCCCCCTGGAAACTATCATGGTTAACTCCTGATGAATTAATCATGATGGACTAACTGGCCTGTTTTCCTTCTTATCTATCATCTTTCACTGGTGCTCCGCCAACGTATCCCGTTGGCGCGAGCGGGTTACCAAAAAACCACCAAAAAAACTAACTGAGATAAAAATTATGCCGAGATATAAGTCTATGCCTTTCGCCATTCAATTTTTATCAAATTTATACACCAAATATAATTTTTTGATTGGTTAAGGCGTTAAGTTGCTATAAGGTAATAAACAAACTAACTTAATTTCATGTTTATAATTTTAGTAAAAATAATACGATTACGCAGCTAATTCTGAACCGATTTTTACGATTCTTTTTGCAGTTGACAAAGTATGCTCCCGTATTGGTTTATAACAATTGAAACGGCACTTTTAAAATGTTTACTGTATAAAAAATACTTAAACAATTCAAATTTAATCATTATTTTTTTTATTGTATTTTGAGTCATATTTCTTAGTTAAAAATGTTTGTTTCCACTGCAACTGTAAAAAGATGCTGATCAGTCCACCTCGTTGTTTTTTTTTTTTAAATCCTATAAGTACAATAAATACAAAAATTTATATCAATACATGAATGTTTGGTACTCTTTCATGCAAAAACTACTGAGTTTCTCCCATACACTGAGTAATACATAAATATAGATTATGGTAACCCTATTTACACACACATGGACAAAAAAGTTGACCTGTTATTGGCGAAGCATTTGTATGGAGAGGGAGATTTTGTACAAAAGTCGTTTGCTTGGATACCTCCGTCCCGTTCGTGTTTCTAACGTGAAGCAGTTATGTTTGCATGGCCGTGTTTCGGTTTGAAGGGTGGGATATGGCAGTGAATTTACAGGGTACCGAAGAATAACACCTAAGTCCTCAGGAATGGCAACGCATGAGAAAAACAGCAAAAAAAGTATCATGGGCGAAACAGTATACTCTGTTATGTCCACGGTACTTCCCATGTCTATAGGCGACGGTTACCACTTTCCATCAGGTGGACCGACAGCTTGTTTGCCATTCTAAGTTACAAAAAAGAAACTTTATTTTTTTAAGGATATTTTACATACGCAGGCAAAGCCGCGGTATACAGTTAACATAATATAAATTACTAATCTTCACACTCCAATACTCTGCATGAGCGGTAAACATTTAATATTCACAAAATGGAGGGAGCTGCTATAAAAATTAGAACATAAACGTAATGTTTAAAATGTGGGTCACGCGCTCATTCACTAATATATATGTATATATACACATACACACAGTCATATTTAAACATTTTCACAGCCTTCTACACTCAGATTTTATTACAAGTAGGTGACGCGCCTTCTTCGGCCAGTATTTATTTTAATCTAGTTTATATAGAAAGAGCATTGAGTATCAAAAAAGTGTCATTTAGCCAGTTAATTTGACGTTTAACTACTTTTTTTTTATTTTAAATCATGACCTAATGCATTTATTCAGTGTTGCAAGTAATTGGATTGAAAATCTCCCAGATCAGATCGATTTTCTAAATTCGAATTTGGAACATTTTTTTTTTTATAAATAAATATACATATGCATATTGCTTACACGTTGATATACAAGTATTAATTGAAATTATACCCATTTTTTATGTTTTAAAAATGAATACATATTTTATGTCTACGCTTAGATATAAATCAAAGTATTCAGCCGAGATAGACATCATTACGATTCAGTTCAAGTTTCAAATTCAAGTTCTTTTAAATAAATTCGTGAGAATATTGTTGTGAATATATTTTATTTTTCAATTTAAGATTATATAATAATCTGTACTATTATATAATTAGTTATGATTCATATATTTATTAATTTAATATGTACTATATATAGTTATTTATTTATGTATTGTATGTTGTGATTTATATATGTATTTTTTTGTAAGTATATTATTCTATACGCTTATATGTTTATTTATCATAAATTGTTGTTATCTCTCAAAATATATATTTAATTTACATTTTTTTTATAAATATATACACCGCCATTTACTCTCATTGTTTAGCGTAACGGTTGACTGGTAGAGTATGCCATCAGGCATTAAGTCCGCCCTGTAGACATATTTTAATGTGTGCAAAATATAAATAAATAGATAAAAAAGTAGACCTGTTTTTGAATAAACATTTGTTTGGTGACACAATCATCTCATATTTAAATTTGGAATATGTTTATTCTAATACATAATCACAGAAAGTATAACAATAATTCTAACGGAACAAGTAATTGCTATCTTAGAGTCGGCACTGCACTTATTTTGACAAAACAATAAAATGATTCTATGCAACCAACAAGTGTCAACATATTAAAAGAAATATTCCTAATATTGTATTTACAAAATCTCTATCCAAAATATCGAAGTCAATAAGTATCATAAAAGATCCATAACCTTTATAGTGTAACATTTCATAAATTTTTAGTTATAAACACATATAAGCATCCGAAGTGACTCGGTTCTAAGAACAAATGCTATCGTATATTATCTGATTTGAACACACGCATCTATATTTTACTTTTAATTACAAGCATTCAACACTTACTGCAGTGCTCAATTATATATCTATGGTTCAGCACATCCATTCCAGCCAATATTGATTTTAATATTTAAATTGAATATTTGAATTTGGAATTTCTTTGTTCTAAAACCATAAAAGAAAGAGCGCCTTTTAAAATAATCCTAGAACGGCTTGTCACGATCTTATTGTCACTAGATAAAAGGGAGGCAAAATGTCTGTAATTGTATGAAAGTACTTTTAAAATTTAACCGACTTCAAAAAAAGAAGGAAATTCTTAAGTCTTTTATATCTTTTTTATGTATCACACCTCACAACTTAGTTATTATAACGTATTTGGTTTTTTTTTGTCTAAAAGGACATAATTACAGATTGGTCCAATAGAAACTTTATTACGCAGTTACGCATACAAAACTGCGGTTAAAAGTAGGCTCCTAGCTGACATATCAAGATTAAAAACACCAAATTTTAAATTAAACTTTCAAGAATACAAGTGTCAAAACCGCATCTAATTTGGTGTAATATTTTTTACATGAACCAAAACAAACATCGTCTGGTTTTTTTTGTAATAATGGAATGGTAACCCCGCCTGCGCTAACGATAAACGATGGCATGGCACCAGTGAGGGATGACAGGTGAGAATGAAAAAGCAGGTCAGTTAGCCCATCGTGATGAATACACCTGGTATTCAGCACGATGGCTTCCAGGGAGGACCACGTGGAGGTCGACCTGAGAGGATATATTGCTAGAAATGGGATTGGTAGTACGCATTACTAACAATCACTCCTCCCAACATCGTCCGGTTACAATTCTAATATATTAATATTACATTTATAATACTAAGTGAGATATTTCGAATATTTGATATAAGTACTTACGTAAAACCGAGTTGCAAATTTAGTGGCGCGTTTCTAGAGATAGTCAAAGGGCAAAGGGCATCCCTTTTACATAGAGCTTTGTATAATGACAGTTTCTACTCGCCGTCCCTTTGTACCGACAAACGATGTGCGTTGAATAACAATTATATGTTTAAATTCTATCATTTTATACCGTAATATTAATTATTTTCACATTTTGTACATCATTTTCCATTAATATTTTTTTTTCTTTACATTCATTTATTAAATTGTAGCCAGTAACAAAAAAAAAAATACAGAAATATTTTTTAACTAAACAAAAATTTTGTGACTTAAAACGGCAAACAAGCTGACAGCCCACCCAATGGAAAGTGGTAACCGTCGCCTATAGACATGAGCAGTACCGTGGATATAACAGGGTACTTGTGATATCCCTAGTGTTGCAGGCGTCTATAGGCTACAGTGACCGTTTACCATCAGAACTCATCATTACCATCATTATTGTATCTGGCATTGTCTGTACACTGCTGAACACAGGCCTTCCCCGTAGACAGTCACAAGGAACGGTCCTGAGCCACCTGCTTTCACTGACTTCCAGCAACACTTTCAAATTGACGAATTAAAATAACATCAACACAAGTAAAATACACACAAGTAAATTTTATTATTAAACTATTTATTAATTAATTCTACAATATTTTTTTTTTTTATACAGCTTAGAATGGCAAACAAGCTGACGGCCTACCTGATGGAAAGTCGTAACCGTCGCCTATAGACATGAGCATTACCATGGACATAACAGAGTATACTGTTTTGCCCATGATACCTCCCATGCGTTGCCATTATTGAGGACTCAGGTGTTATTCCTCTGTACCCTATAATTTCACGCCACTTTCCATCAGGTGGGCCGTCAGCTTGTTTGCCATTATAAATTGTATAAAAAAATATTTGAATAACATTAATTATTATTTACTAAATCAACATATCGTCATAGTCGTAGAATACTGACGGATCTGACAAAGATTACATATATAGATCCGTCAGTATTCTACGACTATGACCATATTATAAATGAAAATTTGAATTATGAACACCTATAACGTTATAACGTGACCCTTTACCAATTCCGACGCAGTTGGCTAAAAACTGACACACCAATAAATACCAAAGTAACAAGTCCAGTAATAGCAAATAACATACCATAATCCGAACTACGAGTCGACACGCGACGCCCGATTTGTCACGAAACTGCCTAATTCCCCTTATATACTTAATACTTAAGCAACTTTCACACTTACGTATAATTTTTCCTACATTTCACTATCAGGCCAAATTTATGGAACAAGGCCACGCTCGATAAAGCCCCCACTTATGTTTCATCAGTTTGTATTACATCTGAGCGTGTTTTAATAAAGACAAATTGCGTTTTAAGTATTGTGTTATCGAGTTTTTAGTGTCGTCTCGAAAGATAGAAGAAAAGGAAACCTTATACGCCTACACATTAACGTAGATGAGAGACATTTTGCTTTGTAAACAGAATTTACACGCTATATAATATAATATATTAAATAATTTATTTCTTTAATCAATATTTCAAACTCGTTTATATGTATAAGCGTAAAACAATCTCTTCTCGCTGCTTATTTGACTAGAATTATTTTGTTTAATTCCGCTACCATTAATTTGTACAAAAGTCGATTGCTTGGGTACCTACACATTCGTGTTTCAACCGTGAAGCAGTTGTGTTTGCATGGCTGTGTTTCGGTTTGAAGGGTGGGATACTGCGTGAATTTACTGGGTACAGAAGAATAACACCTGAGTTCTCAGGAATAGCAACGCATGGGGGGTATCATGAGCGAAACAGTATACTCTGTTATGTCCATTGTACTGCTCATGTCTATAGGCGACAGTTACCACTTTCTATCAGGTGGTCCGTCAGCTTGTTTGTCATTCTAAGTTGTATAGAAAAAACAACACTTTCACCAGAGAATTTTTAAATTAATAATTTACAAAAGAGTTTCACTTTGATTTAGAGAATCGAGATAGAATAGAACAGCTGTGGGAATACACGACTAGAAACAAAATCGATTCATGTCCAAACAGAACAAAGTAGTCGAATATTCATCAAGATTCTGTACGCAATCCGCGGCCGATTGAAACGGGAATTAATCTATCTTACCCACTTTCCCCCCTAACATCGCCGAGATTTATCTTTTACTTTTAAAATACTCCCTTTAGAGGAGAAGATTCTCGGTTCATCTGTATTGTCTTGGTGGCTTTTCTCCCAATTCTGAACTGACTTTGATAACTCCTTCTGGAATCGAAAGGGTTTTATCCCCTAAATTATTACTATTATATCATTTATTTATTGTCCACTGCTGAACATGGGTTTCCCCCATAAAAAAATTTTTGCCAGTAGTTACGTTAGCTAATGTATACGTTATTCCATACTTTTCCTAATTTTGAATTTATTCTAATAATTCTTTCTCAATTCCACTAGGTTTATTTTCATTTTTTTATGGAACTTAGAATGGCAAACAAGCTGACGGCCTACCCAATGGAAAGTGGTAACCGTCGCTTATAGACATGAATAATATCGTGGGCATAACGGATTATATGCCTCTGTACTCTGTTATTTCACTGTCATATCTGACCCTTCAAACCGAAACACAGCCATGCGAACATAATTGCTTTAATTGTACATAATTTCTAGTTTTAAATTCAAATATTTCAAATATAATATGTCTATGAAATGGTTTTTTTTAATGAATGACAATGGAATTATAACCCCGCTTGCGTTAATAGTATACGCTGGCGGAACACCAGTGATAGATAATAGATGAGAATTAAAAGGCAGGCCAGTTAGCCCATCGTGCTGAATACACCTAGAATTAAGCACGATAGTTTTCAGGGGGACCACGTGGAGGTTGACCTGACAGGGTATATTGCTAGCAATAGGAGTGATAGTCCATAATACTAACAATCACTTTCCCACCTTCTACGGAATGATTAGGTACACGAGTTTAATAGGTTGGTCATATTTTATAATATTCATGGAATGGTAAAGAAATTAATCTTTCATCTTATGAAAAGCGGTAACAATGAACAATATACCTTGAGATACTTCGTACAAAAATCGTTTGTTTGGGCACCCCTTTCACATTCGTATTTCTACCGTGAAGCAGTTATGTTTACATGGCTGTGCGGAACATGGCAGTGAATTAACAGATAATAGATGAGAAGGATTGGCAAAGGTATCATGAGCCAAGTAGTATACTCTGTTATGTCCATGGTACTGCTCATGTTTATAGGCGACGGTTACCACTTTCCATGAGGTGGGCAGTCAGCTTGTCTGGCATTTTAAGTTGCATAAAAAAATATAGCACTGTGAATAAAGTAATTCACAGTACCCCAACAAACCTAAAAGACATTAAATTTTAATAGCTTACATCCAAGATTTAAAGCTGACTTTATATCAATATAATTATATTTTTCCATGACATGAAATTGGGGGAATAACGAATATAAATCACGAACAAAGCTTGTACAAAGATACCCCCAGAATGGGAGGTAACGGCACCAAATCGTTAAAGTTTGCTTAGGACAATGTTTCACCGTTCAGATAATTGGAGACGTTTTCAATTAACTTCATGTTTATATTGCTTATGAGTATTTCAAGGACGGGAGCAGGAAAAACGAATTATGCGAACATTGATATCAATTAATATCAATTAACTCGGGCTAATGATGGAGCAAAGAATAAATTGTTCTTGAATTCGATGGTGAACAGAGATCCTTGAGTGGCGATTCCATATAAGCCAACGCAGTGTAGGATAACCCTCCACTAGAGTGGGGAAGAGAATTGTTAGTAATGGGGATTAGTAATCCTATTACTAGCAATAAACCCAATCAAGTCAACCTCCACGCGGTTTCCCCTGGAAACTTGTATCATGAATTTGTCACGATGGACTGACTTGCTTCATCGTCACTTATCATCCCTCACTGGTGCCCGCCAGTGTAAACCGATAGCGCAAGCGGGGTTACCATTCCATTATCATCTATTAAAAAACACCCAATAGATAGAGTGACGACCCCAAATGCATTCCAGGGAGTTAATGGATGTAGGTGGCTAAGGATCGTTCTTTATGTTTTTACACCCACTCTAACTTGCCTTCCTCGCTTTGGAATTAAAATTTTCGTTTGTATAAATAAAATCCGTTATTGGCTGTATTCATAAGAGACTTAGCATGTAAGTTATTTTTTAAGAGCTCTGGATTTTTGTATAAAATAAAAAAAAAAATGCTCAGCAGTGGGCAGATAATGGCTGATATCATGATGCTTGTGTGCGTGTGCGCGTGTGTGTGAGTATGCGTGTGTGTATCTACATATATATATAGAGTCCTATAGTACAGAATTTAAATTTACTACATTTTTAAACTTTGGCGATTCCGCTATCGACTCTTCGAGCTACAAAATATTCTTCTTCGGATACTTTTTACATTAAATTAGAAATTCACCGAGAATCAAAATTAAATTAAACATTCCCATGTAATAAACGAAAGGCTCTAAAGTTATTATCGGTCCACTATCGCAGCTACAATGGTAAACCATTCATCGTCATCGTCTCAACCATTAAGATAGTCACTTCGGAGAAATTATGTTTTCAGAAAAATTTATGGAGGATTTAAAGCCAAACAATATTTTCTTCTAAGCAATCGACCATTAAACAAATCCTACGATAAACAAAATTAAAGGACAAATACAGAAAACATAAAACTCCGCTTGCTCAAAGTACCATAAAATCCCCCAACAACTTCGCTAAAACCATTAGGTACACGAGTTTACAATTTGTCGACTTTAGATATTTAGAAATTCGAATGAGGTTGAAAAACAGTTGATTCACTTATTACTTTTCCTTCATCATCATATCAGCAAATACATAACTGTCCAGAGGGAGACTTTGTACAAAAGTCGATTGCTTGGGTACCTCTGTCCCATTCGTATTTCAACCGTGAAGCAGTTGTGTTTGCATGGCTGTGTTTCGGTTTGAAGGGTGGGATATGGCGTGAATTGACTGGGTACAGAGGAATAACACCTGAGTCCTCAGGAATGGCAACGCATGGGGGGTATCATGGGCTAAACAATATACTCTGTTATGTCCATGGTACTGCTCATGTCTATAGGCGATGGTTACCACTTTCCATCAGGTGGACCGTCAGCTTGTTTGCCATTCTAAGTTGTATAAAAAAAAATAACTGTCCACTGCTGAGTATAGGTCTCCCTCATAATGAAAGGGGTTTTGCCAGTAGTCGCGACGTTTGGCAGGCGGGTTGGAGACCGCAGTTAGACTTTGGGTATATATTTTCTAATGGGTAAATATAGAAGGGAATCTCGCCTGCGCTATCGGTATATGCTATCGGGGTATCAGGGAAGGATAATAGGTGAGGATGAAGCCAGGTTAGTTGGCCTATAGTGACCAATTAACCAAAAATTACTCACTGTGGTTTCCAGGGGAACCACATGGAGGTCGAACTGATAGGGCTCTTTTTGCTAACAATGGACCTTAAACCTCATTGTTAACAATCCCTTTTCCCCCAACTTTAGTGACGTTATAAGAGAAATGCTGCCCATCCCTCGACCATTGAGTTACCTTAGTCGCCTCTGACGACACCCACCGGAAAGGAAGTTATTTCGGAAAGTCGGTGAAAGTGTTTCATATTACTTTATAATAATAATTCTCCGTGATTCTCTTGTGAGAAAATATTTGTTTAAGATGATGGATTGCGGACGAAAGTCCTCGCTGAAGCAAGAAGAAATATTACTATATCTAAGGATACTTTTAATACGAGTGTAAGATAGATGGATATGTTTACTTTGGCATCACGAAGAAATAAGTATTTGCTGTTCTCCAAATAACAGGCAATCTTTGTCTTTTTTGTTGCAGCGTATTTGATCGAGATTCATCATTATTATCAAATATCTGAAGTCTATATTTGATTTATTGAGACATTTTATTGATTGTCAAGTCTAATGACTTATCAAAGGTCAGATTATATATCTGGCTTACCTGGTGGAAAGTGTAAAGTAACTATCGCCTACGTACATAACATACGGTGACATGTGAGTGGCCGTGCATTGAATAGGCCACCCCTGCCTTTCCCGTGGGTGACGTAAGAGCCAACTAAGGGAGGACGAGTGGCCTCTATCAGTATGCCTCTGTCCCAGAGCCGTAGCTTAGACCCACGTTTAAAGTAGGGCAAAAGAATTTTTTGATAGGGCAGAAGCCATAATTGACTTCGAAAAAGCGTCTTCGTCTAATTTTCTTGGCGCCTTTCATTTTAAGGTAGGGCATTGGGCCTTTTAAGGTAGGGCAATGCCCTCCAATGCCCCTAGCTATGGCCATGCTTTGTACCCAGTAATTTCGTTGTTAATGCTCTGTAATTTCGTTTTCAGGAAAGGAAGATTATCTAGATATGAAAAACAATGTAGAATGTAGATAAACACATCTGTCTATAATAATTTAAAATTAAACCAACAACGATGAGTGAGACAATCGATTTAATTTTCCATCAATAATAGACGTGTATTAGATCCATGTCATTGTTTGTATTGCGTTGATGAATTTTTTTTATATATATTTCATGAGCAAACAAATACAATTTGAATCTTTAAAATTAAAAAGAGAACCAGAGGGAGACTTTGTACAAAAATCGTTTGCTTGGGCACCTTTACGCATTCGTGTTTTTACCGTGAAGCAGTTGTGTTTGCATGGCTGTGTTTCGGTTTGAAAGGTGGGATATGGCAGTGAATTTACAGGGTATAGAGGAATAACACCCGAGTCTTCAGGAATGGCAACGCATGGGGGGTATCATGCTGTTATGTTCATGGTGTCTATGTCTGTAGGCGACGGTTACCACTTTCCATCAGGTGGGCCGTCAACTTGTTTGCCATTCTAAGTTGTATAAAAATAAACATGTTTGTCAAATCATTTTTAATAAAACTATTTGACAAAGTTGAGAAAATTATTTATTTTTTAAATTATATGATAAAGATGATTTTAATTTGAAATTAAATAATTTACAAGTAATTGTTTTTTTGCGTAAAGAAAGAACGTAAATCAAAATATAACTAGTTTAAATTATGAATCAATTAGATAATAACTGACTTCAATAGTAGATAGAAGATTCTGGATAAGGAATTAAATTGTATCCAAGCCAAGGACCTCGTTATGGCTAATGTGAATAGGCCGGTTAATAAACTCACAAACTTCAGCTTGAACCTTATTGTCATTTTCATGATATTGAGGTCAAATGTCACTCTTCAATCTTAACAAAAATAGATTTAACTACCTGTCTAATCCATACTTAAATTACATACAAGATTTAACCCGTGGCTTCAATAATATTTCACATATCTAACTTCGAAACTCGAATTCCATACAAATTTTCAAATCCCGTTTTAATCCCTTAATTATATCACCATAATGATATTAGTCGTCAAATGTCCACTGTTGAACATAGGCCTCCCCATAAACAGCCATAAGGAACGGTCCTGAGCCACCTGTATCCACTGACTCCCTGCAATGCATTTCAGGTCGTTACTCCATCCAATACAGTCGCCCTATATTACATTTGCCCATACTGGGTTGCCACTCAAGAACCATTCTTCGCCATTGGTTGTCGGTTCTTCGAGCTATGTAAACAGCCCATTGCCACTTAAGCTTGCTTATCCTTAAATTGACATTAAATTAACGTTCCACATGCAGTGGACAACTCTTTTTATAAAGAACCCCCACGCCAGTCTTCTATATAACGACCGCAAACTGCGAACCCGTTTAGATTATGTCAAACACGTGTACAATGCTTTGTTTGAGAAACAGAAGGATTACACCGCGTCATGTATATTTAGCATTCCATTTCGGGTATGTACATTTGGAATTACTCGTATACGTTCATTTATATTAGAAATACTGACTGAAATCAAAACACGGGCATTCTTTTAGAGGAGGGAAACCTAATATTTTTAACCGATTCCAAAAAATGGATAATGTTTTAAATTTGGTAATATTTCTTTTATATTCATTACCTCATATCTTTATTACTTAGGTTATATAGATAGAGTGTCTCCATACAAATGCTTCGTGTAAAACAGGTCAACTTTTTCATACGATTTATGTGATAAATAGTTATGATTCATTCCTTTATAATTTCTATATTTATTTTGTATTATAATTTTTGCATCTTTTTAATGCGCAAAAACTCATTTTATTTATTAAATAATTAAATATAGATATGTCAAGATAAATTATGTGCCTAAGTATATAGAACAGTGATAAAAAAAAGAATCAGCTAATTGACAAAAAATTGACCCGTTTATAAACTCGAAGCTCTAATTTTGTAATTTAATCATTGTTAATCATAAACCGATTTGGAATTCTTTCCTATATCTGAAAACTAAAGGTATCCTTTATTCCTTCAGATTAATCCCATAGTCACTTTAGCAAAATCGATTCAGTATCAGATCAAAACAATTGGTTTTGCCACAAATGAAATCTTTTTTTTTTTTGCGGAACGCAATACTATTCTCCAAACAAATATCTTTCATCAAAAACCTTTCCTCAACCAGAACACAGAAAATCTATCCATATTAATATTTATTTAATAATATCAATATTATTTACTCACACTTAAAAATTTCCAATATCAGTAAATGATATTACTCACATTTAAAAATTTCCGATGTGAGTAAATAATATTTATTCACATTGGAAATTTTTTTATCACTTATTCACGCACGTTAGTGCTAAATCTCAACATAGGAACTAAAATATTTAAAAAATATAGGATTACGAATGATCCAATCAAGTTTTTACATAGAAAAGACGTATCTATCGATTCTGTAGACGAATGTTGCATGAATAATGTATGAATACAAACGAAATCAAATAATATTATTGTATGCGATCGACAGACAGGTTGCGTGGGTTAATCCGTTAAATATTCATTTGCCTTAATCTTTAATACTTTTATTATTGTAAGGGCTACAAAATGTAATAGTTTCTAATTTTATTTTTATTAAATTGGAAAAGTAAATATAATTACTAGCTCTATTTCGTAGCCTTTCTTGCATGAATTAGAATAAACTGTACTTTATATAGGACATAGGTTCATCTATGTTCCAAATTTATTACAAATTCGTTCAGGCTGTTAGGCATTAGCATTAAAATATCTAAGCATTTTTACAAACTTTAAAATATATATAAGTAGAATTTAAGTATATTATATTTTTTTTTTAAATAAACCATTTCTTAATAGGCTTCCCCTTAAGTTATTATCCATTGCTATACAATGAATCAATTGTTCAGTAAAAACAATTAATGAACTTAATGTTAGAAATTATGATGATTCATGTTCAACTTTTTAAATCGCTAAAATATATTGCAATAAAAAATTTGTTTAATAAAGAATTACAAATATATATATATATATATATATATATATATATATATATATATATGCGTTGTGTCTGCATTTAGGTTCAAATATATATATATATATACACAATGAAAGTACTAAAAATTTACTTTAAAAGTACTAGATAATTATTAGTAGTTCAGAGTTCATGTACTTACTCTTCATAATAACATTGTAACAACTCTATATTATGAATATGAATGCATTATAATAAATAAATATATAGCATAAAATATTAGTTCTTAGAAATAACAACGTAAGAGCTGTACATGTCCACTACTAACGGATGTACTTTTCATTGAAGTGAGCCATCAGCTTGTTAGCCATTCTAATATGAGGGAGACTTTGTACAAAAGTTGATTACTTGGGTACCTCTGTCCCATTCGTGTTTCAACCGTGAAGCAGTTGTGTTTGTATAGCTGTGTTTCGGTTTAAAGGATGGGATATGGCGTGAATTTACTGGGTACAGAGGAATAACACCTGACTCCTCAGGAATGGCAACGCATGGGGGGTATCATGGGCGAAACAGTATAGTCTGTTATGTCCATGGTACTGCTCATGTCTATAGGCGACGGTTACCACTTTCCATCAGGTGGGCCGTCAACTTGTTTGCCATTCTAAGTTGTATAAAAAAAAATGCAGACAGAGTAATGTTTTCAAAACTTATGGTAAAAGGTAACAAAATATAGCCAGTATTAAGCAGATCTTACAATCTTTCGAAGACATACCATTACAAACAATATAAAGATAATCCGCTAAAAATCAGCACTGTAGCTTCTCGACTACAGTACGTACTCCTCCGTACGTACGACTCGAGCACACTACGTAATTCTGAGCGAAAAACCACTCCAGCAAACAATTGCTAACACCTTTATCTTCTATACATGTTATATTACTTTATATGAACCTTCTTTTTTAAGTGTAACAGTGTTTGCTGAATGACTTATTATTATTTATTTAAAGACTCACCATCATAGACGACTCCCCTCACCAGCGCGTCCGCCTCAAACACAGGATGGCTGACTGTCAAATTAACATCACTATCTTCATCACTGAGCGTGACAATCTCACCACTGTCACTCGGAATCCTCGCGAAGGCACAAGCATCAACCACTGCTCTCTCACTCACACCTGCGTCACTAACTGTCGTCACTTCTAGCACATCGTCATTTGTCGTCACTTCGTCATAAACATCGGGCACTGTATTCGTTGGCTTATCACTGTCAGCTTTCAATGCATTCTTATCAGTCGCATCTATAAGTTCAACAGATTCGATGTTAGGTGGTCCAGGAGATCTACCAGGGGCTGGATCCCCATTTGGTAAGCTCAGTGTCGAGCTATAAGGCAACGAAGCTAGGATGATGACTGTCGCTATTATGTTCAACGAGCGTCTTTTCATTTTGAATTTTGTTAATTTTTTGGATTTCCGTTCTGTTGTATTCTGTATATGGTGTCGTATGTGCCATCGTTTTATTGGTTTCACATATTTGTACATTACTAATGTATTTGATGCCATGTTTATTTATTCTTGTTTCTATGTTTTCTTGGTTTTCTGTTCTTACTGTAGATATTGTTCATGATGAATTCGGAATATGGTTCACAGATCTGTAACAAGCAAATGCAATCATGTTATTTATAATTTTTTGTTCAATTCAGTACAGTTTAAGAACCGAATAAACCAAATTCTTTTAGTTTTGCTTATTTTGGTTATAATAAATATCGTAAAATAAATCGGATCATAAATAAAACTGTTGTCTGTTTGTCTCAATACACTGGAGAATGAATTTCAGTAAATAGTTTTCATACAATATGGAATTGCAAACTTTATACAGTTGCGTAATCAAATAATTACTCGATAGAATTAAAAATATATGGTGTACATTTCATTTATATTAGTGTAGTAAATTATAATCATAATTGCTTATAGCCATTAAGTCAGCCCTGTATACCTATTTTATAGTGTCCAAAAATAAATTAATACTATATATAAAAAATAAATAATAATATACGATATTATATATATAAACACTCTCAAATGAAGAAGCCAAATTAAAAACCTTAAGTCTTTATAAGTAGCCTCCCCCTTGGGCGGTTTTGCTTTGTAGTTGCCATGGGCAAGAGGATTTAGTCCCTTAGTCACCTTTTGCTTACTATGCCGGGACCACACAGCCAACATACATAATATATAATGTCTCAATTCAAAATTAATATTTGTTATTATATATATATATATATATATATATATATATATATATATATATATATATATATATATATATATATATATATATATATATATATATATATATCTCAAATGGCAGGAAGTCAGATTATTAGTGGATTAAGTATTAGAACTATCACTATCAATTCCGTCGCTAGCAATGTCAGCCTATTAGGTCGACCTCCACGCAGCCCCTGGCATCATGGTTACGATGGGCTAACTGACCTGCCATTTCATCCTCACCTATCATCCTTCACTAGTGCCCTACCAGCGTATACCGATAGCGCAGGCGGTGTTACCATTCCGTTATCATCCATTGAAATTAAAGTCTTAACCCTTCTTTGCATGATTTTTTTTATTCGTGAAATAAATCAAGGTGATATAATTCATGTTCAAAATTAAAGTAAAAATGGTTAAAAAATAAATTTAACAGCTATATAACTTTTTTTTTTCTGCAATAAACACTAAAATGGTATCCGTACACGATCAACTTAAAGTGAACTTGTTCTTTTATATAATTTTTGGGCATTCAATGGTATGATGGAAATTTCCACCATTATGCAAAGAAAGGTTAATAAGTAAAATAATCTGTACTGCAATATAAAATTAATAAATTTAATACTTAACATAACATTATTACATAATAATTATTCTTATCTTCAACATTTTTATAAGTGAATTGCAGTACGAATGGGTTATCATCTATGTCAATTTACTTTAACAATAACTGCAAATAATGCCACATTATACACGATGACTATACGAACCTATTGACATGAAGTTAGGTTACAATGTGCCTATAAATATGACAAACTAGCTTCCGCCCGCGACTTCGTCCGCGTGGCCGGGACATATCGTCGTTTTGCAGCGAAAATTCATTAACTACAAAAAAAAACAGATTCTGAGAATAATCGCGTTCGAATATTTTTTTACATAAAAATCGATATAGCTTCTGAATGCTAAATGCTATCAAAAATATTTGTAGGAAGAAAACATAGCTTACAGTTTAATAAAACTACGTGTAATGAATGAAATTCAACAGCAGTTTATTTATTTAAACTAAAATAAAAAAAAAAACAACTTAATTAATTAGCGTTAGAGTAAGGTCCGGTGGAATTGGTACTTGACATTCTGTAATTTCAAAAATATGAAAAAAAAAATGCTTATGTTGTTTAAAATAAGGTAGATTATTGTATTTCCGACCAAATGGGGCAAAAAAATAGATTTCGCCAAAAATGTTAGTGATTTTCGGCTGCACATCGGCGATATTTACTGATCGCGATAAAAAGTAGCCTCCAACCCATATAGTACGAGGGGAAGGGATTGTTAGTAATAGAGTCTTGCAACTCCCTGGCTAGCAATATACCCTATCAGATCGATCTCCACGCGGTTTCCCCCTGGAAACTATCATGACTAATTTATCGTTGAATTCGTCATGATTGGCTAACTAACCTACCTTTTCATCCTCACCTATCACCCCTCACTGGTGCCCCGTCTGTATGCAGCTCAGGTGGAGTTACCATTCCGTTATCAACTATTAAAAAAAAAACAATCAATCAGTTGTGGCACCAAGATGTATTAGAGTAACTTACTCTCAAAATCATAATAATTTTTAAGTAAGGATTCTTAAACTTCTGTTCTATTCTTCTGTAGTATTAATAAAAAAAAAAAACGAAGCCCGTGTCTATGGTTCCAGCAACAGATTGTGTTATATATATTTACTAGCTGACCCCGTAAACGTTGTTTTACCACTTATTGCGAAATATAAAAATCACGATTAAAAAACAGGAGTTGATCGTAAAACGGTGAAAATTGAGTTTGTTATTTTTCAATGCTAAATCATAATAAAATAAAAATGGAAAACTTGTCAAAAAAATTAAAAAAAAAAATTGGGGAAGGTCACCCTTATCATTGAGGGGTCTGAAAAATAGATGTTGGCCGATTCTCAGACCTACCCGATATGCACACAAAATTTCATAAAAATCGGTAAAGCCGTTTCGGAGGAGTTTGGTAACAAACACCGTGACACGAGAATTTTATATATAAGATGTTATACTGACTATTAATTTACTCGTATCTAACTTCACGCTTATGGGGGAAAGGGATTGTTAGTAATGGAGACTGAGAATCCCATTGCTAGCAATATACCCAACCAGGTCGACCTCCTCGCGGTTCTCCCTGCAAACTGTCATGGTTAATTCCTGATGAATTCATCATGATAGGCTAACTGGTCTGTTTTCTTTCTCATCTATCACCCTTCACTGGTGCTCCGCCAGCGTATCCCGTTAGCGCAGGCGAGGTTACCATACCATTTTCACCCATCAACTTCACGCCAAGTCCTTTGCGGGAGTAGTCAGGGCGAACGAAGCATGCCCCTATGTATGCCCCTATTCATACATACATCTCTTGCTTCACTCATTTTCATAACTAGTCAGAACACATTTTTTTTTATAGAGGTTTATTTTTAAACTGTTTCCAAATAGAGAAGTTTTTCCAAATAGAAACGTTTATAGCCAAAGTTACAAACACATTGCGAATACACCTCTGTTTAGAAGGAGCTTAAAAATACTATTTTTTTCATGCAACTTAGAATGGCAAACAAGCTCACAGCCCACCTGATGGAAAGTGGTAACTGTCGCCTATAGACATGAGCAGTACCATGGACATAACAGAGTATACTGTTTCACCCATGATACCCTCCATTCGTTGCCATTTTTGAGAACTGATATGTTATTCCTCTGTACATTGTAAATTCACTACCATATACCACCCTTCAAAATGAAACACAGCCATGCAAACACAACTGCTTCACGGTAGAAACACGAATGGGACAGAGGTGGCTACGCGAACGACTTGTACAAAGTGTCCCTCTGGTATATATAGGATTTATATTGTAATTTTTATTATTGTATTTGTTCGGGACCATTCCTTATGGCAGTCTATGGGAGAGGCCTATGTTTAACAGTAAACGGATAATGGCTGAAATGAATGAATTATTGTAATTAAATAAATCCTAAGCTATAAAAGACAAATATATATATATATATATATATATATATATATATATATATATATATATATATATATATATATATATATATATATATATATATATATATATATATATATATATAACTAGTATTAGTATTTAAGGAATTTTATATTAACTTTATTGTTGTATTGTAATTAAATTTGTTAAATAAAGTTTTGCTTTTTCTAATTATCCGACTGTTCTTATAATAATCGCTAATGATTTTATAATTTCGTATTTTGTAAACAAGAAAGATTAATGACAATACTTTTAGTTAGGGTGGCAATATTTGTAAGTTATCCAAATTTTTATTTTTTGTTAAGTTCCTACTGCCCACTCACTACTTCCTATGCCACTGTGTTTTTGTTTAACGGGTCATGATGGAATGGTAACCCCGCCTGCGCTAACGGTGTACACTGGCGGGGCATCAGTGAGGGATAATAGGTGGTATTGAAAAGCCAGATCTTTTTTTTAATAGGTGATAATGGAATGGTAACCCCGCCTGCGCTATCGATATACGCTAGCGGGGTACCAGTGAGGGATGATAGGTGACGGTGAAAGCAGGTCAGTTAGAGCCCATCATGACAAATTCCAAATTTTCATGACATCAAATTCATGCCAAATCAACCACGATGATTTCCAGGGAAAATATGAAAAGACAAGTCAGTTAGCCCATTGTGATGAATGCACTTGGGATTCAGCGTGATGGTGTCCAACACTCCTCCCCCGGAGGGAAAGGGATTGTTAGAATGGAGTTCGACATTGCTAGCAATATGCCCTAACAGGTCGACCTCCACGTGGTTCCCCCTGGAAACCATCGTGAACAATTCTTGTTGAATTAGTCACGATCGGCTAAACTGACATGCTTCATCCTCATCTATCATCCCTCACTGGTGCCCCACCAGTGTATACCAATAGCGCGGCTGGGGTTACCATTCCATTATCATCCATTAAAAAAAAAACACATCTCTCCCCCCCCCCCATACGATGCCACTGTGTTAGGTTGACTGGGAGCAATCTCTTTTAGAGATAAGGTCGCCTTTGCATACTTTGTTACCAATTTGTTGTTTCTACTGTATGTTTTAGTACAATAAAGAATATATACAATACATATAGTGAACTGTGGTAAATGTTAGAATCCTTAGATTTAGTTCACTTTATTTTTTTAAAACTTCACTTGTAATTACTAAAGCTTACAGAATATGAAACTTAAATAAATTGAAAGTTTAAGTGAAATGAGTGAAAATGTGTTACGAAATATTTCCACTACATTAAATAAACAGTAAACAAATTTAATATTTTCAATGTAATGTATTTATGAATTATTTCACGGTTCATGACTCTTTATCACTAATAGATTGCTTGCTTTTTTCTTAAAAAAATGTACTTATGTCAAGTAAAATAGGATTAAAATAAAACAGAATTCATTTATTTACAAGTTCAAAATACTTTTATTCAATAAATACTAAAAATGGATACGAAAGCTTTTTGAAAGGTATACACACACACATACACATATATACATGTGTATGTTTATATATATATATATATATATATATATATATATATATATATATATATATATATATATATATATATATATATATATATATATATTACATTTATATGAACCTAAAAACATGTGTTCGCTTTCTCCCTATAAAAACATTTGCATTTTTAAATACTTTTTTTATACACAAATGTTTTATTAATAATTTATCCACAAACTTGTATGTATTATTATAGTTAGTAATTTACTTAACAAATAAATATTGTGTAAGTACAACTCAACACAGGAATAATATTCTATAAGAGGTGCAATGGGCGTCACAGTGTAACTAATGATATCTACCATAGTGTTTACGCATATACATAAGTAACAGTCAGCAATTTTTATTTTATCATATGACTTCATCCTTGCCTATTATCACTCACTAGTACCCCGCCAGCTTGAACCAATAGCGTAAGCAGGGTTATCATTCAAATTTCATCCAATTATGAAAAGGCCATCTGACCAAAACTTATAACTTTAATTAATACCTAACTACCATATAATTAATTGGCTTCACATGGTACCCCTGGAAACCATCGTGCTCAATTCCAGGTGTATTCCTTCACTGGTGCCCCGCCAGCGTATACCGTTAGCGCAGGCGGGGTTACCATTTCCTTATCATCCATTGAAAAAAAAAACGTAATTAATTTAATTACAAATAACCCCATTGTATAAAGTCGTCGAAGATTCCCTGTATTCTACACTTCATTCTCTTATCCACCTTGTAGTCTACCTTTTCCACCACCCCTTTCACTTCAGGAAGGTCTTCATGATCTGCAAATATGAATGGTAGCAGCCAAGTTGCAGTAATGAATCCGTAATATAATGTGTCTTTATAAATCTTCTCAAATTCTACTCTCGGAAAATAATCCTCCACGTTCAAGTCGAAGTATCTCAGGAACCTTGCCATCGTGTCGTGGTACAAGTTTTTAATGTTTTCCAAGTGATCTCTTCTGAATTTTTGATCTGTACCTAAGAATATTAAGTATACTAAGTCGGTAACTGGATTCGCGTAGTGTATTACTTGGTAATCAACAGGTATTAATTTCTCTATTTTTCCATCCTAAAAAAAAAAAAAACAATAGAAACATGTAAAATAAACATTTTTAAGAAGCCATTGTCTGAATGAGATTTCTCATCAGAAATGTATGTCTTATATTGGAACTCTTTCGCCGGGTGTCATAAGAGCTAAGAAAGACGCTGCTGCCCATTCTTCGCTTCCTTCTTTCCTTAATCTTTGTTTCTTGTTCTTTCTTGTCCTTAGTCTTTTTCTTTCGCTTAGTCGCGGGAGCGAAGAATGGGCAGCAGCGTCTTTCTTAAAACATTTCTAAAAGCCTAACTACGGTTTTTAACCCGCCTGCCAAACGTGGCAACTACTGCTAAAACTCCCTTTATGGGTAAGGCTTATGTCTAGCAGTGAACACTTAACAGCTGAAAGAATAAAAAATTGGAACTCTTAGTAAATAAATGAATCTTTATGCTCTTCTTCTTTACGGGATAGAGAGATTTCAAAGCCAATGGGGAGAACGAGGAAGAAGATTGTTAATAATGGGGTCTATTTAGCAATCTATGGCTAGCAATATCACCTTGAATAATATCAAATTGATCTTCACAGAAACCCCTCTGGAAACCCTCATGATGGTCCTCGTATGTGGGAAATCATTTTATTTATTGAACGCATTTAAGATTAAGTATTCACTTAGCAAAAGATTTTTGGCCTTTATATGTTAGAACTAATAAATGCCTAACTTTTGACGTAATAATTTTAGAAATTATTTCATATTACAAATTAAAATTGTATGTAAATTACTTACGTTTACTTTCATTAAAATATTATTAGCTCTAAAATCACCATGACATAGACATCCAATAGAACCTTCCTCTTGTAAAAATTTTGGTAATCTCTCCAATACATTTGGAAAAACGGATTCAGCTTTCTTTTTCGCATCACCGCACAAATCACGCGTGGTCGCTGTATATATATTTTTCATGAACTTTTTCCATTTATCGTTAAAGTTCATATTTAATTTAAGGGATTTTATCCTCTTATCATAATATTCTGGGCATTTACTTTTCAGTACGAACGATAAAGCATGGAATTTTGCAAGCTGTCGCACTGCGTGCTCTGCAAAACTCAAAGTGATTGGTTCCATCCTGTCGACAGTAGTAAATCCTTGTTTTGCTAAATTTTCCAAAATTATAAACTCAGAGTTACTCTCCTCGTAGAACTTCGGAATGTTGTACCGATCCTCGATCGGTATTCCGGCATCTTCTTGAAATTTTTGAAAATATTTCAACGGTTCCCTGTATACGTATAATTCATTCAAATGATAATTAGATGCTAAAAAGAAACCATTGACGTCATCGGGTAAGATTTCTTTAACGAAAATATCAATTTCTTTATCTCCATCAGCAGTTTCCCCCTTTATGTTGACCACTGCCAATTTTGCCATATAATTCCCTCCATCTAACGGTAGACGTCTTTCATTCACTACATGAGTCAAGTATCCCTCTCTCTTTATAATATTCTTCACAGCTACCTCCAATGTTGTTGAGAGAACGTTATTCTCACACAAACCATTTTCTTTATCATGTTCAATAGATATTTCACGTTTCTCGTTTTGCATCTTTACACACGGCTTATTAAAAATAATAATGTAATATCAACTAACAGATATGCATGCTTTATATACTGACAATGATGCTGATGTATTTAATGTCATTATCTTTTGTAATACAGTGTGTACCTATTATTTTTTTATTATACCATTGTTGATCTTAATTTTATTGAATCATTCTTTTTTTTTATTGTGTCATTACCTTCGTTTGTATAAAAATCAACGACAGGTAATTATTTTAAATTTTAGGGAGACAGATATTTAAAGTTATGTATGTATGTATTTTTTAATGGATGATAATGGAATCGTAACACCGCCTGCGCTATCAGTATACACTGGTGGGGCACCAGTAAAGGATGATAAGTGAAGATGAAGCAGGTCAGTCAGCCAATCGTGACAAACTCAACAATGGATCAAACACGATGGTTTCCAGGGGGAACAAACAATCCCTTTTCCCCATCTATGTATGTATGTATTATAAATAATTATTCAGAATTACCTTCATACTGATATTACTGTAGATGCTCCTAGTATTATTTTTTTAATGGTAGGTAATGGATTGGTAATTCCTTCTGCGCTCTCGGTTTACTGACAGAACACTAATGAGAGATGATACGTTAGGATAGGATGATAGGAAGGTATCTAGATCCTTAGATCTAGAGACCGAGTATTAAGTGTTAGTAGTGCATAAAATATATTTTATGTTTAATATTTCAGTTCACTAGTGGAGCACTTTTTAAATAATAAATAAGAAATATGGAAAAATGTTCAAATGTTTTTGAAAATTTTCTAATAACTGCGACTTTGCCATACCTCGGTAAGCAATAGTTATAAACACTCTTAGACAACAACTCTTACATAGACACTCTTTATTGTTTCCTTCAAAAGATCACAATAGTAAACTTATTATAAATATAAACAATTACAAGAAATAATCAATGGGAAAACAATGGGAAAACAATGGGCGACCTTATCGCTAAAAGCGATCTCTTCCAGGCAACCATTGGATGGAGAGGAGTAATTATAAACAGTTTGATCGGAGGCACGATGAAAGTCTATTATTTCTAAAATATAGAGATGTGATACATGTAATAATGTAAATATATATCCCCACTTATTATATATACTTATATACTATTATATATATACACTCTTAATATTGTTTCAAATTTGCCGGAGATGTAATATTATTTTTTAAATTTATTTTTATTTTTTCACGACACTACATCATTACCATCATCCTACCCTTATCCCAATTATTATTTGTGGTCGGCGTAATATGTTTTTTATCCATATTACAAATATAATATATATATATATATATATATATATATATATATATATATATATATATATATATGTATATATATATATGTATGTATATATATATGTATATATATATATATATATATATATATATATATATATATGAACATTTTGAAAATGAAAAGTAGCTGGCATGTGTACTAGTATGCGAAGGTCGGTCAATTTGCTTCTAGATAAGTGATAAGCGACACGTGTTATTAGTTATCTATATATAAATATACATACATATATATAAATACATATAACAAAATTGTAAATGGTTGCTATTGTCTATACATTGAAGATATATAAGAAAAACTGTTATAGAGGAGTTTTATGAACGCAATAGAACCTAAAATAATGATTTTTAGAATTTTTGATTTTTTTTCCTATGTTTGTGCACGCCAATCTCAAAAACGGTTTAACCGATTTGAATGTAGTTTTCACTAATGCTTTTCGGTTTGCTCCACTTTACATTTATTGTTTATTTTATTTCAATCGGTTTATAAATAAAAAAAGTATATATGTATGTATGTAAAAGTGTATATATATATATATATATATATATATATATATATATATATATATATATATATATATATATATATATATATATATATATATATATATATATATATATATATATATATATATAGTCTCTATGGGTATTCTATATTACATATATGCATCTATTAGTTATTTATTCCCAATGAGATAAGCCTTGCTTAGTTTGTTACTAAATAACGTTATCTGAATAAAGGGAGGGGACTGTAATTGATTAGATTTTTTTATACCACTGAGGTGGCAGACAAGCATACGACCCACCTGATGGTAAGCAGTTAGTTAAGCCTATGAACGCCTGCAATACCAGGCGCATCACGCGCGTTGCCAACCCTGAAAAAAAAATCTTAATCCCTTTTTTTAAGGACCCCATGCTATAGTCTCTTAGAAAAACCTCGACAAGGAGCTCGTTCCATAACCAGAGCGTTCGTAGGAGGAAACATCTCTAAAACTATGCTATACGGGGGAGAAGGGATTGTTAGTAATGGGACTAGAGATCCCATTGCTAACAATATACCTTATCAGGTCGACCTCCACGCGGTTCCCCCTGGAAACCATCTTGATTGTATAATAATAAAAAGAGAAACGCTGTGTGATCTATTCATATTCCCCCAAGAACACTTTAATACGGGTGAAGCCGCAATAAATAGCTAAACGTATTATAAACGTACAATTATATAGTAATAAGTATTTACTATTACGTTTCAGCGTCATCATGATGATTTACACATTTACCGCCGGAATAATTGTGCATGAACTATATAATGTTTAGTGGCGCGACTCGACGTCCATCAAAATGATTTTTACAGTTCAAAATTAAGATTTTACCGTATTATACCGACATTAATATTAATTATTAATTATATGTGGTTTGTATTATTCTTTGTGTATACATATCTTGTTTTTATACAATGTATGATTGCCTATTTTTATTTTTAAAATAACATACAATTTACATGAAAAGGTTTGCTGGAAGACATCTCTTATTAGAGATAAGCTCGCCTCTGTACATTATGTTTCAAATGAATTGTGGTTAACATTATATTTTGTGTACAATAAAGAATTAATCGTTGTAAAATTATTTTGAACAAATACAACTGTTAGTTCGATTCAAAAACTAAATCATTGAACCGATTTTGATAAAATCTCTACGGGACCAATCTTTTAAATAAAAAATAATTTTCCAATTCGGTCTATAACTGATGAAATTATGAGGTAATGAACATAAAAAATATCACCTAATTGTAAAATATCATCTTTTTTAAGTTGGTTGTAAAGAAAATAAAATCGTCTTTTCGGCAATTTAGTGTTCATAAATTTATGCGACCATTTAGGCTGTAGGATATAAGGGTGAACTCCCTATCGATGGCGAGCTGTACGATGATAGAAAGTGAAACAATTTCTCTGAGCACAATCTCTTGTACAAATAGTAGAACGCGCAGAGTGAGGCAAAATCTTTCCTAAGACCTAAGGATTCGATGTCGCTTGTGACCCTGTGATCATCGACAATTCTCATAGCTCGTCGCTGCACCGAGTCGAAGGATTCAAGCTGGTATTTCGGTGCTCCCACCCATAAGTGACAGCAGTACTCCATGTGGGACCAGATTTGCGATTTGTAAAGCTTTAATTGCTGATCCGGCGTGAAGTAATGTAAAAGGCAGTATAAATATCAGTGACGTGTTACAAAAAATAAGAAAACTTAAATGGAATTGGACTGGACATATAATGAGAACCAACAAAGAAAAATGGACGAAGGATATAATAGAATGGTATCCTAAAAATGGGAAAAGACAACGAGTAGGGCAAATCAAATAATGGGAGGACGATTTACCTAAAGCATGGAGAAAGTCAGCTAGGGATAGGGGAAAGTGGAAGCAGTTGGGGGAGGCCTATATCGACAGACAACCTGACCAACATAATGGTTACTAGAAAGCTAGCTTAGTAATAAGTAGTATGTAAGTTAAAGTAAAAATGTGGTCAGAGAATAAAGGATTTATTATTATTATTAATGTAAAAGGTCGAAGGACCGTTTAAAAGGTCGAAGGTCCGAATTTGTCGTCAAAAGGTATTCAAATTAGAAAGCAAATTTATCGTATAAAAAATCTTTTCCGTCTTTTGTTCTAGTCATTTGTATTGTCCCAAGCCGCCAGTTTTGTTTGTAGAATGTCTTAGCGGCCAGCACGAACCGGTAAAAGAAGCCGCAACATAATGCTTCACTGTGTTCAGCACAACGAGATCTTTAGATGCCAGCTTCACCTTATTTATCTAATTTTTTTATACAACTTAGAATGGCAAACAAACTGACGGTCCACCTGATGGAAAGTGGTAACCGTCGCCTATAGACATAAGCAGTACCATGGACATAACAGAGTACACTTTTTCGCTCATGATACCGCCCATGCGTTGCCATTCCTGAGGACTCCAGTGTTATTCTTCTGTACCCTGTAAATTCACGCCATATCCCACCCTTCAAACCGAAACACAGCCATGCAAACACAACTGCTTCATGGTAGAAACACGAATGGGATAGAGGTACCCAAGCAATCGACTTTTGTACAGTCTCTCTCTGGTAAGAGGCGAGTTTTAAGAAGGCTTTCAATTTCTTGTTCAGATGAACACTTGACACAATCAGAGTTACTATTCCATTTATATATATACAGAAAAAATAAAAATCCCTGCACTGTTGGCTTGTCGGTATACCAGTAAAGGATGGTAGAAAATATTGGCAGTTGACCTATCGTGACAAATTCGTCGGAAATTAATCGAACCATGTGGAGGTGGACCTGTCATAGTATATTGTTCACTTACGTATAAAGCTTACATTCCAAGTCGGAATTCACATAAGCGTTAAGACGCGCACCGGCTCACATCGGTAGATGTAAATCGTGCTTTATTTACACAGTTATACTATGCAGGTGGTATACCCACCGTTATTGCAGTAATTACGCAGTAATACTACAAGATTACAAGTAATACTTTAATACTTATATTAAGGTTTACTTTAAACATCATTTAATTTTGTTAACTTTTTAATGAAAAATCTACAAAAATAAATAATTTGTGTTGTAAGTAATAAAACGAGCTTTTACACGTGTCTCGGTTTAAAGATACTCTACTAGTCTCTCTACTATATATGTATATATATATCACAGCTGATGTGATGATGATATAGTATATATATAGCCGTTAACTGTCCACTGCTGAACTTAGGCCTTCTTCATAACAGGGGTTTCGCCAGTAGTTGTCATGCTTGACATGCGGATTGGCAACTGCAATTAGGCTTTGGTGACATTTTAACAGGGACGCTTTGTCCATACCTCAGCCATTAAGTTCTCTTACCGTGCCGTATTCTATGCCTTATAGCTATGTAGCTATAAGGACACTATCCATCAGCAAAATTTGCATTCCTTATAAAAACTCTTAAATACCAGAAGAAGACTTTGTACAAAAGTCGTTTGCTTGGGCACTTCTGTCCCATTCGTGTTTCTACCGTGAAGCAGTTGTGTTTGCATAAGTTCAAAGGATGGGATATGGCAGTGAATTTGAAGAGCACAAAAGAATAACACCTGAGTCCTCAGGAATGGCAACACATCCAGGGTATCATGGGCGAAACAGTATTCTCTATTATGTCCATGGTACTTCTCATGTCTATAGGCGACGGTTACCACTTTCCATCAGGTGTGCCGTCAGCTTGTTTGCCATTCTAAGTTGCATAAAAAAACATAAATCCATCACAGTGATACAGAAAATGGAGAAAGGAAGAACTAATATTAAAAGAGTCAAAACTAAAACAACAATTTTAATAAACACTAATAAAAAAAAAAATTATAATCACACATCTTAAAGATAACCCCACTGTGTAAAATCCTCTACGATGCCTTCTAATCTATTCTTCAGTCTCCCGTCAATATTAAATCGAGAGACGCTTGGAGAAACCTTCGAAAAATCTGGTATATCGTCCTTGGCTGCAAAATTTAATGGTGAAAAACACAGCGCTATCATAAAACCATACTCCAAGCAAGATTTAAACATCTCTTCGTATTTAGCCTTTGAAAAATAATCTTCAACATCCATATTAAAATATTTAAGAAAATGTCTTAACGTGTCGTGGTACAATTGTTTTATTTCCTCCAAATGGTTCCTCCTGAACTGTTGATCTGTGCCAGTGAAAATGAAAAACATCATATCCATCAATGGGTTTCCATGGTATATCATCTGGTAATCTACAGTAACAACCTCAGATACTTCACCGTCCTTTAAAAGTAAAATTACATTTATTAATAAGAGTACTGCTGATTAAAATAAGCGACGGCAGCTTTTTTTTTATACAACTTAGAATGGCAAACAAGCTGACGGTCCACCTGATGGAAAGTGGTAACCGTCGCCTATAGACATGAACAGTACCATGGACATAACAGAGCTCAATTTGATAGTGCTAGAGCGCAGTCCAGGGCCTCAATATGAAGTTGTTTTTTCATAATAATACCAAGATATGTATGTATGTTAATGTACCAGAGGGAGACTTTGTACAAAAGTTTGTTTCATATTTCTACTGTGAAGCAGTTGTGTTTGCATGACTGTATTTCGGTTTAAAAGATAGTATATGACAATGAATTTACAGAGTACAAAGGAATAACACCTGAGTCCTCAGGAATGGCAACGCATGGAGGGTATCATGGGCGAAACAGTATACTCTGTTATGTCCATGGTACTGTTCATGTCTATAGGCGACGGTTACTACTTTCCATCAGTTGGGCCGTCAGTTTGTTATATACATTGTATATTTTTTATTACGTTGCACCGTCCATTATATTTTCCGTTATTCCTGTCTATGGTCGACTGATAGATAACGCCATATTGTGTGAATTAAGCCATTTACACTTTCTTGGTGTATTAAAGTTAAAAAAATTTATGAAATAAATAAGTATGTGACCAAATCATCCTGAACTAACACAGAGACCACTTTCCATCAGGTGGGCTGTCAGCTTGTTTGCCATTCTAAGTTGTATAAAAAAAAAAGACAATATGGTTTACTTAGGCAATTAAATGAAAAAAAAGTTCTACACTCAAAGTCGATTGACCCCAATATGCCAAATTACCAAGTGCTTTTTCACGCAACGTTTAAAGTAAATGTCCCTATTAAGTTAATATTTGGATTATTTGAAAATACTCGTCAATTATTTTGCACTACGAAGTGCATTTAAAACTGTAACTATATTACAGTAAAGATTTTTTTACCCTAACACTTTCATTCAAATAGTAGTGTTTAATTAAAAAAATTATAACCAAAATATAAAAAAAAATTATAAACAAAATATAAATTCAAATTCGATTCTAACTTCACCCTAACTCCTTTGCAAAATAGAGTTAGTCAGTTACTTTAGATTATAAACCGCAATAACGCAAGATAGACATTTTGCTATTAGACCTTAGCACACGTTGTCATTGCCTTCCCTATAGAAACAACAAATTATGAGCAATATTACATATTAGATTAAAATATTCAAATTCTCGGCAGGATTATCCCCACGTCCCTTAGCTATTCAGGAGAGTTTAAAATTTTATTATGCCACAGAATAGCTACTGTCCGTAGCCAATTTTTCAATCTCTTCTTAAACATCATTAAATTTGATATTGGCGTTATTTACTATGTTATATATAAACTTTCGACTTATAATTTTATATCATAACAGGTTTTTTTTTTAATGTAGGATGCACAGTTTGAAAGTGAATTTAAAAATTACTTACAGTTATTTTTGTCAGAATATTTGTACTTTTAAAATCCCCGTGGCATAAGCATCCTATAGATTTGTCTTGTAAATACTGAGGCATTTTTTCTATAACTTTCGGGATAAACTTTTCCACCTTCTTTTTCATGTCGTCGTCCAAAGATTGCATAGATATACGACTGAAATTTGTCACGAATCCTTTAAACGCGTCATTAAATTTTATTGGAGATTCAATAGGTTTTATCTTATTCTCAAAGTATTGTGGTCTTTTATTTTTTAGAACAAATGACAATGCGTGCAATCTCGCAAGCTGCTGAATCGATAATCTTGCAAAACTTAAAGATATTGGATCAATACTGTCGATCGTCATAAAACCTTTCTTGGATAGATTTTCCAAAATAAGAAACTCCGAGTTAGTTTCTTCGTAACATTTAACTATTCTATATCTTTCATTTATTGGAACTCCAGCATCATCTTGCAGTTTTGTAAAAACCTCTGATAGTTCCTTGTATACAAATAATTCTCTTGAATGTATATCAGACACTGAAAAAAAATCCAAATTGTCGCCTGGCAAAATATTTTTCACAAAGATATTCATTTCTTTATCTCGCTCAGCAGTTTTTCCTCTCACTTCGATTTCTGTAGTTGTTGACAAATAACTACCACCATTTTGTGGAATGGTCGCTACATCTATTTTATAGGTAACATATCCTTCACGCCGTATAATACTTTTTAATGCTTCTTTTAAGTTTTCCGAAAGAGAATTATCGTCACTAGAACAATTTAGATCACTGGACTGTTTCATTTTCCTTAATAAATTACTTTCCTCCATTGCTGTTAATCATAAAATGATATGAAACCAAGTTATTTATACACGCAATGTTTAAATATATTTAGTCTTTACAGAATGCTATAAAATACGCGTAATCTTAATTGTAGGTTTAGATTACTAGGTTCATAATTTTTTATACTCTATGAAAAACCCAAATGCTTGAGGTACCATTTATTACAAACAATTAATAGCCCAATTCTTTAAATTGTTAAAATGTATCATCATTACCATCATCAAGGTCTCCCCCATAATAGAGGTTTCTGCCAGTAGTTGGCAAGCAGGTTAGCAACCGTAGACAGGCTTTGGTGATGCTTTAACAGGGACTGCTGAAACTGCGTAGAGATGTTGCATCTCTATGCATTTTCTACTGAATTTATCATCGGGAGTGTTCTGAGGTATTGTTCGGATTGATACCTGCTGCTGATTTTACCACTGTACAACCGCCACAAACTAAGGTTTCATCTCAACCATCTGGATGAGTGGCGGTCCTCCCCCATACGTTTTTCAAGGCACTTTCTTCCTCGCACAACCACTCTTTGAAATCGACTTCCAGAGCAGTATTTCCGAACCGATACGACAACATAACCTTCAAAAAAGGAGCATATTCCTTTTTAAAAGGCCGGCAGCACGCCTGCAATGCCGCTGGTGTTGTGGGTGATCATGGGCGACGGTAGTCACCATCAGGTGAGCCGTATGCTTGTGTGCCCCTGCCCCTGTGTTATAAATAAAAATTAAATTCCTTTATGCCGAGACCACACGTCGCGGTTTAAAATTTATATAAATTGATAAGTTTTATATTTATATTGTATACTACGTAGGTATGTCACCAGATCTTATCTATGTACGCATAAATACGAGTATAAGTTACCGAAGAAGGAGGTTCTTATGAACGTTTTTATTTTTACTTTTTAACTCAGTTTTTAGTAAATTAAAGCTTTAATAGAAAAATGGTTTATTTATTTTTACTTTAATTTTATTTTTAAGTAATTACCGGGCCGGCTTCGTACAAGTAGATAATATTTTTAAAAATAATAGGTATATAGTCTATGTCACTTGATAATAATCAATATTATTATCAAGTGAAGAGAAAGAGAGAAAGAGAAGTTAGAAAACAATTTTTCTACATGCTCTGCAGTAGAATTAAAAAAAAATGACGATGTAAAATTGCTTGTAAAATGCATCTATTTGAATAAATATTATTCAAATTTGAATTTATAGGTGAAAGTATCTCGTTAAATCTGTTAAGTGGTTTTTCAGTTTATCCATTACAAACAAATAAAACAAGCAATCTAATCTTTCTTCTTTATAATATTAGTATAGATATTAATTATATTTATATATTTAATAAAATGCGATTTTCAAACTCACAAGTAATTACATTATTTTCTCTTTCACTTTAGATATTAATTATATTTATATATTTAATTATATTTAATAAAATGCGATTTTCAAACTCACAAGTAATTGCATTATTTTCTCTTTCACTTTAGATATTAATTATGTTTAATTATATTTAATTACATTTAATAAAATGCGATTTTCAAACTCACGAGTAATTACATTATTTTCTCTTTCACTTTAGATATTAATTATGTTTAATTATATTTAATAAAAAGTGATTTTCAAACTCACAAGTAATTACATTATTTTCTCTTTCACTCTCTATTTTAAAGTTGTGATTCAAGTATATTTAGTTCAAATTTCATTCAACCGTTTAAATATTTAAATATCTTAACATGTTTATAACCTATCAAAATTATCTATACCTATAATAAATCTGTAGAGAGATCAATTCTGTACATTAAATATATTTCCAAAATAACTATCAGGGGGTGATTAGTGATCGATACTGATGCCGAAAATCCAATCAGTAAAATTTTTGTATGTCTGTCTATATGTTCGTTATAGAAACAAAAACTACTCGACGGATTTTAACGAAACTTGGTACAATTATTCTTAATACTCCTGGGCAGGTTATAGTATACTTTTCATCACGCTACGATCAATAGGAGCAGAGCAGTGAAGGCAAATGTTAAAAATGTCAGTAAATAATATATATCAGTAGAATATATATAAGAGATATATGTAGTCACATCATTGTATTATAATATATTACAGTGATAAATTATATAATATAAGTATATATTAGATATGATAATTATAAACCTTCAGTCAATACAAAATTATCGCTGCCACAACACAGACCGCACGTCATATTTTATCTCTCATCTCGTAACACGAACATATAAAATTACAAGTCAGCGTGGCCATCATCTTGGTAAGAAATAAAATAAAGTTTACAAGAAAAGACACATTTCATACAAGAATAATAAAATGTACGGAGATAATTACAACAAACGAAGTCTTCGCTCTAATCTTTCCACTTCATAATATTAGCTTCAAACTGACATGTACAATGCAATACAAATAATGACACGCTGAACACTAAAGCTGGTTCTAAATTTCAAAATGTTTATATTAAGAAAACACTTCGAGATGATAGTAATTTCATGGTTACATTACACGAAGTTTTTTTTTTTTATACAACTTAGAATGGCAAACAAGCTGACGGCCCACCTGATGGAAAGTGGTAACCGTCGCCTATAGACATGAGCAGTACCATGGACATAACAGAATACACTGTCTCGCCCATGATACCCCCCGTGTGTTGCCATTCCTGAGTACTCAGGTGTTATTCCTCTGTAGCCAGTAAATTCACGCCATATCCCACCCTTCAAACCGAAACACAGCCATGAAAACACAACTGCTTCACGGTTGAAACACGAATGGGACAGAGGTATCCAAGCAATCGACATTTGTACAAAGTCTCCCTCTGATATAAAGAATAAAGAAACCAATAATTTTTGTGAAAGAAATCATTGCTGAAAAAACACAACGCTGTCAACACGTATACGCAACAACGCAGTAACAATATTTACGCAGCTGGAACATATTTGTCATAACTTATATTATATTAATGTATCTTCGAATTCAAATTGAGATTCAAGTTATATTAATTTAAATGGACTTGTTTACAAACACTTTTAAACAATTCTATTTAAATCCAGTCAGATCCCTGCAGTAAAATGTGCGGAGTTGTTACATGAGTGCAGTGTTAAATTGTCATTAGCAATAGATTTGGTTTGAGATCGATGTCGGATTCAAGAGTTATCCTACTGTTTGTTTGTTTGTTTTGTTATTATATTATTATTATAATTTAATTGCTTTCTATTTGTATATAATTGTTATTTTCTTTTGTTTGTTTTGTTTTTATTTTATTTAGAATTTCTGATGAAAAGTGGTAATTGTTCTTGTTTTTGATACCTCCATGCGTTGCCATTCCTGTGTGTTATTCCTCTGTACCCTGTAAATTCACGCCATATCCCACCCTTCAAACCGAAACACAGCTATTCTCACAGCTGAAACACGATTAAATTATACAAAGTCTCTCTCTGGTGATTTGATTTCTTTTGTTCTTGTTTTGTGCGCTACTGTGTGGGCCGCATGCTTCTTCGATTAAATTATTTCTTTCTTTCTTCTTTCAGTAGATTTAAAAAAATCTACATTTTTTAAGTCTACTGCAATGTTCGGAATATTGTTATCGGTTGAGAAGGGCCCGCAACTCAACAGATACTGTTTTAAATCTCTGTTAACATTATATGTATTTATTTAAATGTACTATGTCTACAATTACATGATTATTAAAAAGCAAGTGCATAATCGACTAACACCATGCACGCTTCTCATTCAAGTAATCGTTTAAAGTATAATAGGCTTTGTTTAATAAGTTTTTTTTTTTTTAATAACACTTTTAAATTTTTTAAAAGGTAGATAGTAAATATCCTTCAGTATCTTATTATAATATTTAATGTCCATTCCCATAAAAAGCCTATTAACTTTTTGTGAACGGTACTTTCGGAACAGCAAGTTTTATTTTCACCTATCTAGTGTTAATATTATTCAGATCGCTGTTTTTATGAAACAGTCGAAGATTCGTGCGTATATACAAAATGTTCGCGTATATGTACTGTGAAATTACGGTGAGAACATTTGCTTTCAGAAGAACGGTACAATATACCCAATGCTAACAGTGAGAATGATTCAAAATTAATAATTCTAGAGAAGTTATTGAACAAATCGGTCAAGAGGATGGATGTAATTACATTGAAATTCGCTGAACTGTCCATCAAAGAGCTTGCAAAATTCGACGCCCTTCCGTTTATTTTACAAGTAAAAGATTCCGAATGTTTCAATAGAAGAATTATAACTTTCAAGTATTTAATCCGATTTAACAGTATTTGTACTGTTTATAAAACAAAATAAAAAAACTAATTATTTTGTTTTATAAACTGTTCATAAAACAAAAATATCGAAGTTTGTTTTTCAAAGTCACAGGCATTTTAATATTTACAAATAAAAAAAAAAAACGCTTGTTAATTCATAACTCAACCTTTTAGCTTAGAATTTTTTAATCTGCCAAGAAGTACAAAATATGCAACAACATTTTTAAAGATACGTTTTTATATGGTTATTTTACACTTTATTTTACTTATTTCATACTTCTCTATTTAAATTTTGAACTTAACTTTAATTTACAAGAATTTATTTAAGTTTAAATAGTATAAGTTTAATCTTGCTTGCAAAGTCAGAAAAATAAAACAAGAGAAAACGTAAGGGAAAACTCTGGCCCTCTGCGCTTTTTTACTCTTTAAGTGCCAAAAAGATAGTTGCCTCTTTACATTGCTTCTTGTTATGCTGTTTTTTGTCCAAATCATTATCATCATCATCATTGTCTTGGCCATTTTTATGCAGTTTTGAAAAAATAATAAAATTTCTACATACATTAATTCAATTATCATACATTTATTTTCAGAAAGATGAATTAGAAAAAGTTATATTAATCGACTATCAACTAATATACTTAAGTTTGTCTGTGATAGATTTTTTGCATTTCCTATACCGATACAGATACAAATGTTCTGGACTTACAAACTATTTGAACAATTAATGGATACAAGCTACTTTCTTACCGATTACAAAATCAAGGTTCACACCTCGGTTCTATTTTTTTTTTATGTTTGTTACTGTTGGCGACAAACCTCCTTTTATATAAGTTTACCTTTTTTAGATTTATATTTTTATATTATGAATTTTTGATACCTATTTTGTTTTTCTACGTGATTGACATATATGGTATATTGTGTACGTCTCAATGAATTAAACTGGTAAGCGTCTCTCTCTAATATTTTATTATTGTCGCTACCCTCCTCTCCTAGCAGCGCCGTTTTTAATTACCTCATGACTCCATCAGTTATAAAGTGGTTTGAATAATATTTTTTTATCTGTAAAACTATACTTACAGATTGCTCAGTATTAGCATTAGCATATTTCAGTTTTTAAATTCATTGATGCTTTCAAACGACAAGTGAAAGATTATCTTTTCGCTATCTGATTGTTTCTTGTTTTAAAAAATTGGCATTCTTTATTTATGTATTAATATAATTATTTATTTTATGATAGTTTGTTTCCCTTGTGCCTAAAATTATTAATATATATCCTAGAATTAGGTACATATTTAACATATATGCATGGGATTATATAATTTTATTTGATTGATATGTATATGTAATATATATGTGTGTGTGTATGTGTATATACATAGCACTATCATACTTACTTGTACAACAATTATTCCATTACCTTAAGGTTGTCTTGAAAAGATTGCTCTCAGCAATAAGACCGCCTTACTGTACTTATACAATTGTATCGTTGTGTTTGTAAATTGTCTCGCTTATTTCCTATATTGTATAATGAAAATAAAGTATACTCATTCATTCATTCATTCAAAATAACTGGTTTTTTTACAATTGTAGCCAGTTTTTTTTTTTTTTATATAGAACACAATCTTAAATTATGTCAAATATATTTATGTACAGAACCCTCGGTTTGTGAGTAACTCACTGGCACTTAACTTCTATTAATCTAAATAATGATTATAAACCTCCCTTTTACGTTAACTTTCAATATACATATTTTTTTTTATTCAATTTAAAATGGCAAACAAGCTGACGGCCCACCTGATGGAAAGTGGTAACCGTCGCCTACAAACATGACCAGTACCGTGGACATAACAGAGTATACTGTTTCGCCCGTGATACTCCCCATGCGTTGCCATTCCTGAGGACTCAGGTGTTGTTCCTCTGTACCCTGTAAATTCATGCCATATCCCACCCTACAAACCGAAACACAGCTATGCAAACACAACAACTTCACAGTAGAAACACGAATTCGGCGAAATATATGTATTACAATTGTTACGTTCTCGGTAATGGTAATAATAATTCGACCTCTGACAACCCCGTGATGGATTGTTATAGTCCCGAATATATTATTTTACGATATTTCTTTCTCATTTCCAATTTGAAATAAACTGACTGGCTTCTACAAACTTATTTCAGGTACACAAATATTTTCTGTTGATCACAATTCTTACTAATATTGTGAACTAACGACCAGCCCGGATTTGCGTGAATAGTTAATTAGAAAATAGTTATATATATATATATATATATATATATATATATATATATATATATATATATATAAGATTATTAACGATTAATTAAGGGTTTTCAAAATAAACTAGAAATTGTTTCTCTGTAAACAAAGAAAGTTTTTATTTATTATTATAACACAACACTAATCATATTAAAACAATGAATTACAGTTATATCTCACCTGTAAACAAAGAAACGACATTTAAAGTTTATTCTACAGCACTTCTTTAATTATAATAATGTTTTATTTATCAGTTTTAATTTTATTTTTATAACATATATATATATATATATATATATATATATATATATATATATATATATATATATATATATGTTTCCTTAATTTTCTTCCTATCATGCTCTATTGGTTGTATGTTATATATATAATTCTGCTTTCTTGTTTCCAGTGTTAATCCTGTAAATGGAGTTTGATATTTTTTCTACTATTTTAAAAGGACCAATCTTTAATTCGTCTAATTTCTTTCTATTTAATTTGTTTCCGTTTTCCACATAAATATGTTAAACGTATAGCTTTCGGTTTTTATTGAATAATTTCTTATTGTAGTCATGTGATTTTTTTGTTTTCTAATGCCAGTCTTTTATCTTCAATCCACCTATCTTCTTGTTTTTTTATTATTTTCAGTTCATTTGGTAACAAAGTAACATTCGTGCCATCCAGTAAATATTTTGGAGCAAATCCTGTAACTGAATGTTCTGTCTCATTATATTTATCTATACATTTTGCTGTCCATGTTTTTTTATTATGTTTTTCATTTATTTTACATCTTATTTTATTTACTATCGTTTGGTTTAGTCTTTCGTTCAATCCATTCGAAAATGGTGTATTTACTGCTGTGAAAATTAATTTAATATTATTTTCCTCTAGATACTCTTTAAATTCTCTTGAATTAATTCCTGGATATTGATCTGTAAGAATCATTCCAATTTCATCTGACACATTCTTTACTAATTTTATAAAGTCAACTCTGTGTTTTTGAAGTTAAAATAAATCCATATCTTGTAAAGTGGTCTACCAACAGATGTAAATACTTTTTTCTTCTAGATCCTCCAAAACCACCGATAGTATCTATAGACATTATTTCAAATGGTTTTGTTGCTGGTCCCAGTTGTGACATTAATCCAAATTTTCTTGGCCTCTTGATTTATTTTTTATGCAGATTTCACAGTTTTTACAAATGTTTATTATATTTCTTGTTAAACTGTATATATTGCCTATTTTTTTCTGTAATTGTCTGATTCCAATATGGCACAAATCTTCATGAACAAGCTTTTTGCTAAACATAATTTTCTCTTGCTTTTTTATTTTTTTATAATAAATTTTATTTTTGTGTATTAAAATCTCTTTATTTTTTCCTATTGCTTCATTTTTCTCTTGGTCTGTCATTATTTCTTCTATTTGTATTAAATTTACTATTTTTAAAATCTCTTCCTTGTTATCTTCTGGTTCTAGTAAAACAGTCTGCTTCTAAAAGTACTTAATTGTAAAAAATGAGACAAAAAAAGTCTCCTAATTCTTCATCTGTTCTAACTTTTATAAAAAAGTATATAATATATATATATATATAAAACTAAACACTCTAAATATACGGCTTTTTTCCTTTTTTGAACATCGTTTAATTTTTTTGAAAAGTATGCCACTGGCTTATCTTTTCCATCTGGTTGCGTTTGTTTTAATATTGCCCCAATACCTTCTAAAGATGCATCTGTATATATTTTTATTGGTAAATCTTTGTCAAATATTTCTAATATTGGTTGAGAGCATAAATACTCTTTTATTTGTTTAAATGAATTTTCACATTTTTCTGTCCATACAAACTTCTCATTTTTCCTTAACAATTTATGTAATGGATCTAAAAAATTACTTTTTGGTATGTATTCATGATAAAAATTTATTTTTCTAAAAATTGTCTAATATTTTTCTGCGTTTTTGGAGTTTTTCTTATTGAAGTTATATTGTCTTTAAGCGGTGTTACTGAATTATTTTGGATTATGTGGCCAAGATATTTAACCGACTGAAGCAAATGTACATCTTAAATTTTAATCTAAAACCTTCTTTTATTATTGCCTCTAACACATGTCTTATGTGTATTATGTGTTCTTGAAAAGATGTTGAGTATATTAAAATATCATCAATATAATTAACAGCATAACCTGTGAGATTGTGTTTTCTTAGAATATTACTTAGAATTCTTTGGAAAATAGCGGGTGATGTTTTTAACCCAAAGGGTAGACAGGTCCATTGGAAGTGTCCATCTTGTGTTACAAATCCTGACACACAAAAGCTGAGTTTATATCTAGTGTAGTAAAGTATTTGCAATTTCTTGTCTTTATTATCAAATCATCTATTAATGGAAAAGGTTGGGCTTGTGGTACAATAATTTTGTTTAATTCTCTAAAGTCTATGCATAATCTTGATCTTTTATTTTCGTCTTTTTTAAATGCCAATGTCGGAGCTGCAAAAGGACTATATGAATCTTCTATTAAATTATTCTTTAATAATCTCGATATCTGCTCTTCTATTTCTATTTTGTCTTCTATTGTACATCTGTATGGCCTTTTACTACAATATTTATCTACCAATAAATCAATGTGAGCTTCATAATCTTTAACCGTACCAATATCATATTTATCTTTTTTAAAAACAGTTCTATATTCCTTTATAATTTTTTCTATTTCAGTCTTCTTTTGGTCGTCTAAGTGATCTATTTTAATCCTAAAATCTTCTACTTTTATGTGTTCGTTGAAATTTATTGAATATGTTTCTATCTTTTTATCTTTATTTCTATTATCTTAGAGTTTTTCTCAACGTTATTTTGTGGTTCCTTTATATCTGTTTTTTTCTTTTGTTCTATCTTCAAGTTTTCATTTTGGATTAATTTAAATTTCTTTATCATATCTAATCCGATTATGAAATCATCAAATTCTTTGTTTTCCACTATGTATACATCCATCTCTTCTTCGATTTCAAAAATCCTTATCTTAATAGTTATTAAACCATCTGTTTTCTTTACACCATTAACCGTTCTCATATATGCTGCATTTACATTATCTTTTTCTTCTTTTACTTTGACTAGTCTTGAATTTATTAAAGAGATCTGTGAGCCAGAATCATAAACGCCACTTACCTCTAACCTGTCTTCTAATAACATTTTAATCTTGATTAATGGTGTACTTACTCGTTTTTTTTATCTGTGTTCAAATCAACTTCTATAATAGAGTTATTATTTACATTTTTAATTTTATTTATTTTCTCTTGTTCATTACTATTTGTTTTAAACCAACATGCTTCCTTCGGATGATATCTAATTCCTTTATTCAAGTTTTCACAAGTTTTGCATGATTTTTTTTCATTAGTTTTCATTTTAAAATTAAATTTACTGTTTTTTATTATTTTTGAGGTTGTCTTGTACATCATATCTTCATATTTTCTAATTTCATTGAACAGATCAGTGCTGTCTTTGAGTTCGTCCCTGTTTATTTTATTCAAGATAAATCTGGGTAGACCTGTTGCTATAAGATCCATCAACGTTGTGGAGTCTATCGATTTGTTTATGTCCAGTATAAGTCGTTCTTTTTTCATCGCATAATCAATTAATAATCCTTCTTTATATCTGAATGCAAGAGCATATGACCATATCCCATCCTCTATTTTTAAATGTTTCCAAAAATTTTTCTTTCCATTCTTTCCATTCAGAATTTACCGTGAGTTTTGTGACCATCGAGCTATACAATCCAAACAAGGTTTTTCTAAAAATAACCTTAATGTCTCTATTTTTGTTTCATCTTTTGTTATATTAAATCGTATACATTCCTTCTCAAAATTTTCTATCCATTGCATCGCATTTGAGTTCCTGCTTGTGAATTTTTCTATAATAAATTTCTCCGAAATGTTTTTTAAATTAAGTTGATTTTCTTTTTTTTCTGTGGATTCCACTAATCTTTCCAGGATCTGTTGTAGCTTATTATCTTTTTCTGCTGGTTGTTCTATAGTTATTTCCTCTAAATACTGATCTAGAAATTGTATGTTTCCCTCTTCATCTATATAGGTTATTTTTTGTTCTTCATTTAATTTTATCCATATTTTCCTAGTTTGATATCTTTTTTTTAAGCTATTTTTTATTTTTGTATAATTACTCATTTTTGTAATTTCTTTGTGGTTATTTATCGGTTTTAACTCTTCTGGTAATGCATAACATTTTCCTTCCTCTGTAGTTATAGAGGTTATGGCTAATACATTAGATTTGCCATCACTTGATGCTATTACGGCAAATTCGAATTGCAACCGGTCCATCTTCTTTTTTTTTTGTAACAACAAATGTCGTTTTATAAGATTATTAACGATTAATTAAGGGTTTTCAAAATAAATAGAAATTGTTTCTCTGTAAACAAAGAAAGTTTTTATTTATTATTATAACACAACACTAATCATATTAAAACAATGAAGTTATATCTCACCTGTAAACAAAGAAACGACATTTAAAGTTTATTCTACAGCACTTCTTTAATTATAATAATGTTTTATTTATCAGTTTTAATTTTATTTTTATAACATAACCTAAAAATCCACACCTTGTTTTCGATCACGTCAATTCTCCGTTTGACTACTTGTGGCTCCATCTAACGTGTCTTCAATCGCGCGGAGCGCGCCCAAATATAAACTTAAGCATATATATATATATATATATATATATATATATATATATATATATATATATATATATATATATTCTTTATTGTTTCCTCCAAAAGATTTCAATAGTAAACTTATAATAAATATAAACAATGAAATTAAATTAAATTAAAAAAAAAATATTGCGATGAATGTGGTAAGTTTAGGTAATAATATTATACATTTTGTGTAACCTTGACATTCAGCCAGCTTGGCATGCAACTAGAAATGCAATTAGAAGAAATAATGACAATAAGAAAACAATGGGCGACCTTATCGCTAAAAGCGATCTCTTCCAGGCAACCATTGGATGGACAGGAGTAATTATAAACAATTTGATTGGAGGCACAAATAACAATGCAAACATACACATAATACAGACATACACATACACTGTAAAAACAGATAAAAGAATGAAAAATGAAAAAAGCAACGAAAAAAAAAAATATATATATATATATAAAACAACACTAGTATAATAGAGGTAGTCTACTTTATACCAGAACCACATGGTAATGATGGCTAAGATGCATAAAAAATAATAATTAATCTATTGTCTTCTTTTCAGGTAACTGGTTTCGTACAAAACAAGCAATATCCATTATCAGACAAAGTAATTTTTACACTCGACACAATTGCTCGATGGAAAAAACTACGACATGTTTTGCATATCACACATGACACACAAAACATCCGTGAAGCCGCAAAAAACATACAAAAAGCCCTGCAAACTTTAGCTTTTTGTCATTGCAATACAATTTAAAATGCAACCGCGAGGTTTTTCAAGAGTACACAAAAGCAAGTCAAATGTCTCAATTTAAACAATTCGTATTTCTAGAATTTTTATACAATATGAAAAAGAGATCTGTAAAGACTGTCTCATTGAACTATTTTTTTTTTATTATTATTATTATATTATTCTGCTACTCTATTCCGAAAACATTGCAATGTTCTCAAATACACTGGAATACACTTTATCATTCATTCCCTTAGAGAAATGAACGTTATCAGTGGAACTCCATTATTTACAAATACACTAAAGCAACGATAAACTGGTTGTATCTTAGAAATTACTTTCTTTTAATGTATTTTTTGATATTGTACTATATCATGTGTGTAGTGTAACTTTAAAAGTTATGACTATTTATTGGAATTTATCTTTATTCGATATATGTCCCTGTATTTTCACTCCCAGCTTTCAAACTGAATACCAATCATGCATTGCATAGCTGCTTCACAACAATAATACAATTGGGACAAAGGTACCCATTCAGACGACTTTTGTACAAAGTCTACATCTGTTACTTAGTTGGTAATTTCATTCGAATCAGTTACAAAAATTCTGATCATTTCAGAAGTATTTATTAAATGAGTTTACTATATAAATAATAAAATAATTTACCAGAGAGAGACTTTGTACAAAAGTCGATTGCTTGGGTACCTCTGTCCCATTCGTGTTTCAACCGTGAAGCAGTTGTTTGCATGGCTGTGTTTCGGTTTAAAGGGTGGGATATGGCGTGAATTTACAGGGTACAGAGGAATAACACCTGAGTCTTCAGGAATGGCAACGCATGGGGGGTATCATGGGCGAAACAGTATACTCTGTTATGTCCACGGTACTGCTCATGTCTATAGGCGACAGTTACCACTTTCCATCAGGTGGGCCGTCAGCATCAACCCATAATCAAGCTTTTCTCTGTACATCTTCTCGAAATCTGCCCTAGACAAGTATTTGTTCACGTCTATATTGAAGTATTTTAAATAATTTGTCATAGTGTCATGGTAAACGTCTTTTAATGTTTCCAAGTGGTTCCTTCTGAATTTCTGATCAGATCCCGTGAATATGAAGAAGAGAAAATCTATTATGGGACATCCATAGTGTATGGTTTGGAAGTCTACTGGAATGAGGTCCGTTATTGCATTGTTCTGGAAAAAAAATGTATTTATCACTTTTAAATTAAGGACTGGTAGTGGTACTATTGGCTGGCATTGCTCTTTTATTTATTTATTTTATTTATTCATTAGTACAAATATGTGTACATGGCGGACTTAATGTTAAAAGCATTCTCTCCCAGTCAACCATAGGGAAGTGTCAGAATACTCGAATGCGGTACTAGTAATAATAAAATTACATATATAATTGAATAAATATATATAAATAACAAATATTAACATAATATGCACTTATTGCTCTTTTAGCAACTTATTATTGGATTAACATAAATGTAGAATTTAAAATATTATTTAATCTATTTATCTATCATCATGCCAAATTGAGAGTTAACACAGTGAATTAAGTGTTAAAATCCTTTATCTTTACATACATTTCTTGCTTCATCCATCCACTTTCATAACTCATCTTATTCATACATGCCAGTTCCGGAAATATTACTTCTCCATGCCCTACCAGGTCGACCTCCTCGCGGTTCTCCCTGGAAACTATCATGGTTAATTCCTGATGAATTCATCATGATGGGCTAACTGGCCTGTTTTCATTCTCATCTATCACCCTTTACTGGTGCTCGGCCAGCGTATCCCGTTAGCGCACGCGGGGTTACCACACCATTTTCACCCATCAAAAAAAAACTGAAAGGTTTCATAAACGTAACTATTTTTCCATGCATTTCTTTTCAGGAACGCTATATATATTTATACAATGTTACTAGTATGTACGTCTGTATACTAACTTCCATCTTGTACATAATATTGACTAGTTTAAAATCACCATGCACCATACACCGTGTCATATTTGGATCTTCAGCATATCGTGCATACTTTTCATAGGAAGTAGGTATATATTTGTCCACTTTCTCTCTAACTTCATTCTCCAGACACGTAGCAGCAAAATTGTACATATTACGTGCAAAACCAATCCAGGTTTCAATACACATAGGTAATTTTAAGGTCATGATTTTTTTCTTAAAATAATCAGGACTTCTCTCTTGTAAAATGAAAGAGAAGGCATGAAATCTTGCAAGCGCTTGAATAGACAATTTAGCGAATTCAAAAGTAATAACATCTTTTCTATCCAATGTAGTTAGTCCTTGCTTCGTTAAATTCTCTATCATTACATATTCTGCATCTGTTTCGTAAACTTTAGGCGTTATTAACCTATCTTCTTTAGGCACATCTGCTTTATCTTGTGCTTCAGCTAGAAATTTAAACAGTTCTTCGTAAACAAATGCTTCTTTCCTTACAGCTTCTGGTAAATCGAACAGTGACATATTCTGATCTGGTAAAAGTCTTTTAACGAAGATGTTAAGTTTCTTACTGCCTTGAACTGTACTTCCGGATATTTCGACTTCGAAAAATAAACTGATAAGTATTCCTTCGTGCGGTTTCATTTCTCTTATCTCCGCATTGCAATCTATATAGCCTTCTCTTTCTATGATATTTCTCACAGACCGAACAATTTTTGGACATACTGGTCTCTTTGATATTTCTGTTATACAGATTTTCTGTAAAAATAACGGATGTTGAAATAAATAAATAATTATATGTATATAATATGAAACTTGATACAAATTTACAAGTCGTATAAATTTTAATTTTTAATTTTATTTGTAACAATTCATCACTAAAAGCCTAACTGCTAACAAGCAATATATTATTGCATAATATTAATCGAGTACTATTCATGTCTATAAGCGACGGTTACTACTTTCTCTCTGAAGGGTCATCAAGGGTTCAAATTTGCATTAAAAAAAATTACATGACATAAAAACATAAACGACGTTGATTGAAAATAAACAAAGGAACTTACCTACCATCGTGTCTCTATACCGTGAGTATATCTTCGCAAACTGTGGACCAATATTGATAAATTCTATTTGCAATTGATAGGGTTTACTCCCATGTTGAACCCACATTACTTTATTTACGAATAACGTGACAATATTTTATGGACAAAATCTAAATATATAGCGGACTTACATTAAATAGATAGAGCATCGAGCCTCAAAAACGGGTCAACTTTTTGTCAGCTAATTGCGAAATTAGCTGACTCGTTTTTTCATCAGTGTGCTATATACTTACGCATACAATGTATCTTGACGTATCTATATTTAATTATTTAATAAATAAAATGAGTATTTACGCATTTAAAAAATGCAAAAATTATGAGACAAAATAAATATAGAAGTTATAAAGGAATCACTCAAAATCAGGCAAAATTGTATGAAAAAGTTGACCCGGTTTTTTTGAAGCATTTGTATGGAGACACACTATCTGTATAATTTAAGATAGATTACTTACAGATTTACGTGCTGTCATGTTCACGTACAGTAATAACACTACTGTTTTTCACAAACAATAACAATAAATATATATTTTTTTATATCAATCAATATCAGATATGATATGACAGATAAATACATAGAAGGAAGTTGCTAAGTGAGGACGGCCACTTAGTTTGTTTTATTATAACTTTAACAAAAAACATCAGCTTTAATCGTAATAAAACCTATTTGGATTTAAAAACTAATTTAATGAAACGGATTTTAATAAAATTTCTATTGAACTAAATAAAAAAAAGTTTGTCAATTTAGGGAAAAAGATAAGAAATTTTCCAAATCGGTTTACAACTAGAGGGATGAAATTACAATACAATACAAGTTAGCAATACACCCTATCAGGTCGACCTCCACGCAGTGCCCCCTGGAAACTATCGTGGTTAATTCTTGTGGAATTCGTCACTATAGCCCAACTGACCTGCTTCATCCTCACGTATCATCTCTCATTGGTACCCCGCCGGTGTATACCGATAGCGCGGGTGGATGGTTACCATTCCATTGTCACCCATAAATAAATTTTCATAAAAAAAGTACCTATAAGTACATACGCATTCAAACATTACCCTCCTTTCTTTGTCGGTTGGTTAAAGAGAAAGAAAATTCGCTATACTATTCATCATAGTGGATTAAGAGCGACATCGAATAGTTGTATTTGTCAAGAGCTTTCATTTGTTACCCATATCAGTCGGCTCGTGTACTACTTATGAAATAGAAAATCTTTGGACTTCCATCGTACTAGATTTATAACATTTTTTTATTTATTTATATTGTTACTATCTTTATTCATTTAATGACATTTAATAATTTAATTCCATTTTAATGTTTCTCAAACACAAAGCATTTTACCAGAGGGAGACTTTGTACAAAAGTCGATTGCTTGGGTACCTCTATTCGTGTTTCAACCGTGAAGCAGTTGTGTTTGCATGGCTGAGTTTCGGTTTGAAGGGTGGGATATGGCGTGAATTTACTGGGTACAGAGGAATAACATCTGAGTCCTCAGGAATGGCAACGCATGGGGAGTATCATGGACGAAACAGTATACTCTGTTATGTCCATGGTACTGCTCATGTCTATGGGCGACGGTTACCACTTTCCATCAGGTGGGCCGTCAGCTTGTTTCTATTCTAAGTTGTATAAAAAAAAAAAGCATGCTATGGTTGCCTCTAAATGAGAGAACAGTTAGACCTAATCTACCAGTCAATTCTTATGTTGTTGCATATACCGATAGCGCAGGCGGGGTTACCATTTCATTATCACCTATTAAAAAAAAATCTATCAGTTGTAAACTGACTGAGTTATGAGGTAACAAACATAAAAAAAAAATACAATCGAACTGAGAACCTTTATTCTTTATTGTACACAAAATATAATGTTAATCACAATTCATTTTAAACATAATGTACAAAGGCGAGCTTATCTCTAATAAGAGATTTCTTCCAGAAAAACCTTTTCATGTAAATTGTGTTATTTTAAAAATAAAAATAGGCACTCATACATTTTGCATATATTGTATAAACACATAAGATATGTATACACAAAGAATAATACAAACTACACATTATAAATTACATAAAACACATAAACCCTGTAAACATACACATATACTTACACATATATACATATACATATACACATATATATACACATATATATATACACATATATAAGTAATATACATATTCCTTTATATGGCAGACATTCCATAGTCAAATGGATATAACTGTAAAGGAATTCCCAAAAGCCTGATGATGATGTGGTGGAGTTTTTAGAAGACTTTTTTATTTTGAAAGTCGCTTGAAAAACAACAAGAAGTAAACCTTCCATTCGATTCCAAAAACGATAATCAAAATCGATATAAAATCGGTAAAAATATCACGATACAATTGAGAACTACTCTGAACAACTAGGTACTGTGAGTCGAAAATCTGCTACCGATAGTGTCGAATGAAACAACCACAATACAGTAGGTAGGAATGACAGGATCGTTTAATAAATTCTCTAAGGGCAGGTCATCAAAACACAGGGAAACAACAACGAATTATACATTGTCAACAATGCCATCTAGTATCTATTTTCAAACAAAATTTTCGATTCTTTCGATTCGAAACAACCCTCCAATTTGAATACATTAATCTTAATTGTGTTTTGATTGTTAATAATTATTAATAAATATTTAGAATTAAGTGAATTTACTGGGTACGGAGGAATAACACCTGAGTCCTCAGGAATGGCAACGCATGGGTGGTATCATGGGCGAAACAGTATACTCTGTTATGTTCATGGTACTGCTCATGTCTATAGGTGACGGTTACAACTTTCCATCAGGTGTGCCGTCAGCTTGTTTGCCATTCTAAGTTGTATAAAAAAATTAATTAACAAATATCCAAATGAGAATAGTATTGCCATTGAATTATTTGATTACACGTGATTCCTAATACGAATATTAGCAGATACTAACTGTAGATAGGGGGGAAGGGATTGTTAGTAATGCGGGCTACCAGTCCCATTGCTAGCAATATACCCTATTAGATCAACCACGTTCCCTCTGGAAGCCATCGTGCTGAATTCCACGTGTATTCATCACGATGGGCTAACTAACCTGCTTTTTCATTCTCACCTATTATCCCTCACTGGTGCCCCGCCAGCGTATACCGTTAGCGCAGGCGGGGTTACCATTCCATTATAATCCATTACTAACTGGAGATAGTAGAATGTATCATATACTCGTCTGTTATTGAATAATATGTATTTTTATCTTCAATTTTATAAATACCTAATATGTCAGACGCAACGGTGTCGCTACGCATCTTTTAACACAGTAATTGAAAATCAATTGTTTGTTTATTAAGCAAACAACTCACTGAGATATTGCCTTTTTGTATCTGTGTAGTACACATATTTCATTTTCACATATTATGTTATGTAAATATATATATATATATATATATATATTATATATATATATATATATATATATATATATATATATATATATATATATTTATATAGACTTTGTGGTAGCATAGAATAGGCCACCCCTTCCTTTCTCATGGATGTGGTAAGAGGCAATTAAGAATGGCGAAGGATGAGCAGCAGCGTCCCTCTTCTAAAACCTACTTACGGTTACTAATTTGTAGCCAAGTATGGCAACTACTGGCAAACCTCCCAAGAGAAAGCCTATGTTCAACATGTTTTTTTTTTTACAACACAGGGAGCAAACGAGCATGCAGCTCACCTGGTGATAAATGACTACCGCCGCCCATGATCACCCACAACACTAAAGGCATTGCAGGTGTACTGCCGGCCTTTTAAAAAGGAATATGCTCTTTTCTTGAAGGTTATGTTGGTATTTAATATGAGTATGGATGTGCATAGGTGTTTGTATGGGTGTGTGTGTGTGTGTGTGTGTGTGTGTGTGCGTGCGTGCGTGCGTGCATGCGTGCGTGCGAAAGAACGTGCGTGAACAAAATGGCAGTCGAAGATTAATAGCTAATATGGAAGGTTGTTAAACTTCTGATAGCAATAGTAGTGGTCAATCTTCGAGTGTTGGCAGTCACACACATACTAATGGTAGTAGAATTAAACAAAACAATTCTAATCAAATAACCAGTGATATGGACTTTCGTAAGATAAAACCTTAGTTCAATAAGTTTTACTAGAGGGGGGAGACTTTATACAAAAGTCGTTTGCTTGGGCACCTCTATCCCATTCGTGTTTCAACCGTAAAGCAGTTGTGTTTACATGGCTGTGTTTCAGTTTGAAGGGTGGGATATGGCGTAAATTTACAGGGTACAGAGGATAACACCTGAGTCCTCAGGAATGGCAACGCATGGGGGATATCATGGGCGAAATAGTATACTCTGTTATGTCCATGGTACTGCTCATGTCTAAAAGCGACAGTTACCACTTTCCATCAAGCGGGCCGTCAGCTTGTTTGCCATTCTAAGTTGTATAAAAAATAATAATAAATTTAGACCGTTATCGTTGTCAGATAAAGTCATATACAAGGTTGTTACTCTATTGAATAACATTGTGCAATATTGTACAATAGATACGACGTAGTTACAACAGTATATAAGACAGAATTACCTGCCTGAAAATATACATATAATATATTACCGAAAGAATACACAGATTTGATAGACCAAAAAAAATATGAGAAACTTTACAATTGGTTTCCTGAGAAATGTTTTTATTCTCTTAAGACTTTATTTTAATGTAAAATTTTAATAACAAGTTCCAAATTAAATATTTGCAAGCCATACGGTTACATATAGAGACATTAAATACTTCTATCTGTATTCAAGCAAATGTAATCTTTAATTCATCATTCATAAGTTTTAAATTTTATTGACTTATATTGTTATTATCCTCACTATGGGTGCAGGTACAGGCAAGATTCATTATGGTTGCCTTAACTGGACATATGCCAATAAGGCATATACTACACAAGATGGGTCTATCTTCGGACACACTGTGCAGACTGTGCGGGGAGAAATCGGAATCCATGGAACACTTGATGTGCAACTGTGATTCGTTAGCGAGCATGCGCATGAGTCTACTAGGAACGGCTTATCCAGGGGACTACAGATATCTTAAACCGCGGGATATCGTTAGGGTAACACAAAGGACCTATGAAATGATGGTATAAGGCAGGGGGAAGCACAAAAGATCCCGATGGGTCGACGTGCAACGGCTTAGTTGACCCCATATGCGAATATAAGATAAGATAAAATCCTCACTATAATTTTTTTTAATCCACAAACGATGAGAAACAATCACACAGCCCGTAAGATGGTAAACGGTTACTGTAGCCTATGGACGCCTGTAACACTAGAGGTGTCACGTGCACTTTGCCGACCCTGAAGAAATCTTAATTTACCCTTTTTGAAGAACCCCATATTGTAGCCTGTCGGGAAAACCTCGGCAGGGAGCCTATTACACAACCTGAGTGTTCGTGTGTGAAAATTTCTCTGAAACCGTACTGTTAATGTAAGAATTTACAAAATGAAAAAATATTTGGATGTTTATTACTCTTATGGTTGGTTCTGAAGGTCCGATAGAATCCAAAATTAAAACTGAGAAATATTTTTATAATTATTAATATATAATTAAAACTAATAATAATACTGTTATAATAAACACTTCATCCAAATTGCAGACAGCGTAGTGAGAAACTAACGAATATTTGATGGATGACGCCATATTCCCAAAACTCTTCACAGCTTCATTGGTTGATGATGTTTTTAAATTCTTGGACTTGCCGACTCGCCTGCCAAGCGTAACAACTACTAGTTGAACTCCCCTATGGGAGTAACCTATGTTCAACAGTGGATAGTTAATGACTTAAAAATTGCACCTTTATATTGCGTACTGTCATTGTAGTAAAAGTTTAAGATTATTTTAAATTCTAAATTTAAATTTTATTTCTTTATTAATTAAAATAATTATAACATTATGACAGAAAAAACCAAAAAAATGTTATAAACCTAGTGTGCTAACATACAAAATTATAATAAAGCCACTTAACCCGACTCCAGATATTTCTGAGCCGTTTTAAATATCTTTAGCAGGTTACTTTTTATTTTTTATAATAGATCTAACTTGTTATAATACAAACAATAGTGAAGTGGAATAACAACTTTATAACAACAAGTGTATTTCTATTTTCCTAAGTTTTCGTGTAATAAACAACTTTCCAATAATAACAGATGATGACACTTATTAATTACATTTGGAAGAAATACGAGTATTTCCGTTATTAATGAGAAATAAATGCCACACAAAAAAAATCATATGTATTAGAGTTTGTATAGCGTCTTTGATACAATAAATTAAAAGTATCCCCATTCTATAAAGTCATTAATAAAGTCACTCATCCTCTTTTGAAATCTCTCATCCTCTTTTAAAGTCTCTCGTCCTCTTTTGAAATTTCTCATTTATACTTTTAATAAACTTCTTTTATTAAGTACAATTAAGTTGTCATTTGTGCTATTAATATAATACTCGTAAATGCAAAAATTTCTAACAATAGATGGACGAATGTTTGTTACTCTTTCACGCAAAAACCACTGAACGGATTAGAATGAAATATGGTACACGGGTAGGTTATATCCTAACTTAGCACATAGGATACTTTAGGTACTAATTCACGCAAGCGAAGCCGCGGGATATAGGTAAATAAAATAGTATAGTATAAATAAAAAATATATATAAGTATAGTATAAATAAAACTGAAGTGAAATAGGTAACAACAGGAAATGCCATAGAAAGTTTCATCCTCGAAACATTTTCAAACAATTTCCCCGAAACACTTCTTCCACGTTAATGTCAAAACATTCCAAGAATTAGAACTAATCTTATTAATTACGTGCACTCAAGATTTCTCTTACACTCGAGATTGTATTATTAATCGTTTGGGAGCTTCAGTTATAGCATTATGGTGTATGGAAGTAATATATTGTTTATTGATAAAAGTAACCAACCATATGCCGGGGGAAAGGGATTGTTAGTAATGAAGTCAAATAGCCTCAATACTTCAATACCTTGACGGTTCCTCCTGGAAACCATCGTAGCTAATTCTAGTTAATTTCATCAGGATGGGCTAACTGACCTGCTTTCATCCTCATCAGTTATCTATCACTGGTGCCCCGCCAGTGTATACCGATAGAGCAAACGGGGTACAATACCATTATCATCCATTAAAAAAAATTTATTAAAATCAATTTTAATAATTTAATTATAAATTATTAATTTATTTTATTTATATCCTTTATTCATTTAATCTCATGAACTAATTTAATTTGTTCAAGATCAGGCATCATAGAAATTATAACAAAAAAAAAAAACTATATTTTTCACACTTGCAAAATTAGAAGACCATAGACGTCGACCGTCCAACCGTTAGAACGTTAAATATTCAAATCTTGTAAACGGATAGTCTTAACACTACAGGCACCTTCGTATTTATTTATTATGAAAATTGAGGTACAAAAAAACGCATTTCCTTTCATCAAGTTCTTCTCAGCTTCAAGGGCAAACAAATTCTATATATCAATATTTCACAAAATCAAAGCATGCTGTGGTTACATCTACATTTAAGAATAGTTGTATTTCTAGGTAGGTATTAAAAAATAATCTAGAAATACATAGTATTTCATTAGTTTTCCTGACTGCTAACATCCACGTATACGAAGTAGTAAGCAAAGTAAATAACAATAACTTGACGGTCGTGAAATTAAGAATAACGATATTGAGGACATCAAATTAAATTAATAATATATTATATACTTATATATTAAGTGTTTATTCATATATATTATGGGTTCATTATACTCGTACAGACCGAAGATAAGATCACACTTTTGATGTAAACAATACAATATTATGTGTGTTCACCTTATCAATATAAATTAGTAGGGAGTATTGTGCCAGTAATGATATAAATATCAACGTCGGATAGAAAATACAATTATTTGATAATAAACAAGAAAATATTATATCATTAAAATCCTAGAGATCTTCATTAAAATAAAGTAAATATGATAAAAAATACATATAGTGACTTGAAATAATATAATCATTTTGTAGTACTGTTTGACACGACTCACTATCTAAAGTATAAATACACCTAAGAAATATTACAAACTGGTAGTTTGAATAAAATTATAAGGGATTGTGACATCAAGAAGCATTGTGATGGTAATATTGAAAAAGATGCAAAAATAAAAATGGGTGAACAAAGTGTCTCTGTGTCCTTAAAAGAAGCTATAAATAATATTATAAAGAGAGAAAACTATTCCACATATGAACTGAACATTAATAATGTAGCACTGGATGGTGGCAACTTTCTGGCAACACTGACTAAAGCTGATATAAAAGGAAAAGTTGCAGATGTAAATAAAGAAATAAATCTATTTATAAAAAATGTAATAAAAGGCGATCTCATAACATATTTGTCGGTGTCGAATATCCACAATAGAGAATTACTGGCGCATAATGAATTTCTTAAAATATATACTAAACTACAAGAGGAAGCCCAGATACCTTTAGAAGAAAGATATGAAACAGTAAAATGCTATGAGGAGAGTACATCAGATTTTATTATTTTAGACAACTTACAGAAAAAAGGCTTCACAACTGTTAATAGATTGGAACCAGTCACTTTGCATTATGCAGAGACAGCTGTGAAGCAACTTGCAAAATTTCATGCATTATCTTTTGTATTGAAAAAGAGAATGCCGGAATACTTTAATGAGAAAATTAAACCTCTCAGAGTAGTAATGGATTATGACGATGAAAACTGGCAGAAGCTTGTTAGAAATACTAGCTATGTAACAATTAACAGTTTGCACGATGAGAATATTAAAAAGAAGTTGGTAGATGTAATACCGAGGATAATTAAAAAAACTCCAGAATACTATTTAGATACAACTACGGGTATTCTATGTCATGGAGACTACAGAACTACTAATCTTATGGTGAAAATAAATGTAAGTATTTATTAATGTAAGTTTTACATTAACGTTGATTATTAGATTTGTATTTTGCTGGGCATAATTATGGATTCAATTCAATTGTTAAACATCCTTTCTGGAATTGAAAAGTTAACTGTAAATTAACATTGACAAAAACTTTTATTCAACAATTAATGATTTTGGACGAAAAACAAGTATATTTTATTGTTTTAATACTTCTAAACTATTAGAATATACAAATTATCATCTAAAAAATTTAAGGGACTTAAAGAAAAGAGTTTTTTCTCGTAAATTCGATAATAAATTATTGTGTATGTTACGCGATATCTTTGTATCTACAAAATGTTCATCTAAATGTTTCGTGACTGAGATTACTACTCAATACTACAATTTTGTCCTATTTGAAGATCCTATTTTTATTATATTTGCTTATTTGTGAAACAAAATCTTAAATTCTGATTGTTTATTTTTTCCAGAATGGTGAAATAACTAATTTCATTGCCATCGACTACCAGTTCATGCACTATGGCAATCCGCTCAACGATTTGATGTTCTTCATCTTCACGGGAACTGACCAGCAATTCAGGAAGAACCATTTGGAGTATATCAAGAATTTGTACCACGACACGTTGGGAACCTTCCTCAAATACTTCAACATGGATGTGGAGAATCTGTATCCAAGGAAGGATTACGAAAAGCTCTATAGAAACAGGATAGAATCGGGTCTCTTAATAGCTGTTTGGGTGCTGCCCTTTGTTTTTGCCTCTGAAGAGGACGCGCCCGTTTTTTCCAAAGAGTCTCCGTCTGAGATACAGTTTAATGTGAATAAAAATATCAAAGAGAGGTGTATGGGTATCGTTGAAGATTTTATAGAATGGGGCTATCTATAATTAGTTATAGGTACCTACATAATCAATAAAACTCTTGTATCAAACTTGGGCACATATAAACAAATCTATTAAAAACTACAAGCTTTTATAACCATTAGACTTCATCATCCGACTTTGGGTACCTCACAAGGTTTTAGTTTTTCTCAAGACTAGATAAGTTAAAAACAATCACATTGCACATCTTTCTATGAATACGACGTCAAAAATTTATCCAATATAATAACGCTCATTCAGGGTGTTGATGGGGCTGCTACGATTCTGCGGCGTGTCAGGGATGTTCCTTCGTGTAGATGTTTTTATCTCATCAGATTCCTGGTGCGCAATTCGATGATGATACTGGATAATATTGCGTGGAATTGTGCCGGTGATTATCTGTAACTTAATATACATGTGTGTATGTGTGTGTATGTGTATGCCAAATTTCAACTAACACAAAACATTTAATGGACCAAAAAGTCTGAAATAAAAATTATTATTATTATTATTATAAAACAAACGAAAACAAACGATACGACGTATTTAGTTACATCAAAAACGATCTTTCTTATCAGACTAGCTCGATGATGTACTATAATATTGTATTGCCATCGAACTTAACATAAGTATGCCAAATTTCAACTCAATTGGATGCCAGCAAGTGGTTAAAAAATAGATTGCAAATTTTGAACAAATAACTTGCCTACTTGCCCAAGTTAAATAAAAGCTTGTAAAAAGTTGGTATATTATACTTTTTTTTATGATATCAAACAAAAGAATGTCAAGAAAAATTGACAATCCGCCTAACGGAATGTGGAGGGCATGAAAATCACCATGGATATCAGAAAATAAATTGAAGCGCCCATTGTACCCATTATGAGTGCCATTCTTGAGGACTACAGTATATGTAGAGACATAACACCCTAATCCTAAGGAATGGCAACGCATTAGGGGTATCGTAGGCAAAACAGTACACTCTGTTATGTCCATGGTGCATTTCGTGTCTATAGGCGACTTATTACTTTCCATCAGGTGGGCCAAGTTGCATGAAACATATACTATATATATATATATATATATATATATATATATATATATATATATATATATATATATATATATATATATATATATATATATATATATATATACAATAAAATAATATGACTAGAATATTCAGTAAGTTGTTAGTATTCATTTTACTAATATAATAAAATTATAATTAAATGATATTTGTACATGGGAGATCATCATCATCATCATTTCAGCAATTACCCGTCCACTGTTGGACATAAACCTCTCCATAGACTGCCATAAAGAACGGTCCTGAGCCTCCTACATCCACTGACACCCTGCAATGGGAGATATTTAAGATAAATTAATATGTTTTTAATAAGACCAATAGAAGCCAAAACAATCATTTTTAGAAATTTTATCTGTAGGTATGTTTGTTTCGATATCACACAAACACGACTGCACTAAATTAAATCCGCATTTTCACAATATTTTTTTTTTAATTAAACAACATTTGATTTCTTTTTATTTTGATACGCTATTTACAAGTAATCTAATTCATCTCGACTTATAAAATCCAGGCAGTCGCAAACAAAAGCTAATTAATACTCGTTATAGAAACTTAGTTGTTTATAATAGAAATACATTGTTTGTTTATATTTGTTCATCCAACCAACTAACAGAACAGAGGACAGTCAATTCACACGCAAAGCGCAAAAATCACGAGTTTTTTGTATGAGGAAAATGAAAAATAAGTTGTCAGTTGCAACAAATAAATAGGTTTCTGGGGCAACTTCCCCAAACCACGCCAAAAGTAATTTATTATTGGCGTACTAGGGAAATATTTTTTTCAGGCGGAACCCTTGAAAACATGCTCGGAAAAACAATCTTGATTGATGTTATTGCTATCCAAATGTCGCTGGATTAAAGTAGGAGGGAGTAGTACAAAGTATTTAATTACTTACACGAAAATATTGGACATTTTAGCTGTATTATGGTATATTCTCGGTAGCTGTTACTCACAACATTTTCTGCATGATTCATTTATATACAAGACAAGCTTTACAGTTTTCTAATATCCTATAAACACTCTTTATTGTTTCCTCCAAAATTTATTATAGATACAAACAATTACAAGAAATGATCACAGTGAGAAAACAATGGGCGACCTTATCGCTAAAAGTGACCCCTTACCTTTGGATGGAGAAAAGTAATTATAAACAGTTTGGTCGGAGGCACGACAAAAATTTTGTTTAAATGCATATAAAAATGTAATCCTATGAAGACATATATTTATATTACTATGCAAATAACAAGAAATAAACACAAATACATAGTCGCCCTGCAGAAATTCAACAAGTTGAAGGTAAATAAGCCTAGCTCTAAAAACTGACCCCAGAATGACCTAGTATCTCACACAGCGATGTCAATAATCTTAACACTAGATTGAAACTTGCTGTTTCTGTTAAAATTAATAGGTCTTTTATGGGAATGGGCATCAAATATTATATAAGAATATTATATTAAATAAAATATTAGAATAAGATACCGAAGGATATTTTAGATTTACCTTTAATAATTTTACAACTGTTAAAAAACACTTATTGAACAAAGCCCATTACACACTGAACGATTACTTGAATGACAAATGTCCATGGTGTTAGTCGATCATACTCTAGTTTTTTAATGACCATGTAATATTTTTTTTTTTGATGAGTGAAAATGGTATGATAACCCAGCCTGCGCTAACGGGATACGCTGGCGGGGCACCAGTGAAGAATGATAGATGAGAATGAAAACAGGCCAGTTAGCCCGTCATGATATATTCATCAGGAATTAACCATGATAGTTTCCAGGGAGAACCGCGAGGAGGTCGACCTGGTTGGGTATATTGCTAGCAATGGGATTCTCAGTCTCCATTACTAACAATCCCTTTCCCCCGACCATGTAATATTAGACATAGTACATTTAAATAAATACACATAATGTTAACAGATATTTTAAAGAGCAACTGTTAAGTTTCTTAAGAGTTCTTCTCAACAGATAACAACTTTTCTAAATCCTGCAGTAATTTATAAAATATGACGATTTAAAAGTGTTTGTAAACAAGTCGATTTGTATGAAGATAACTTAAATCTGAATTTAAATTTATGACATATCGGAACATATATGAGTCCATGAAACTCTTTAAGGAAGACCAGAGGGAGACTTTGTACAAAAGTCGATTGCTTGGGTACCTCTGTCGCATTCGTGTTTCAACCGTGAAGCAGTTGTGTTTGTATGGCTGTGTTTCGGTTTGAAGGGTGGGATATGGCGTGAATTTATTGGGTACAGAGGAATAACACCTGAGTCCTCAGGAATTGCAACGCATGGGGGGTATCATGGGCGAAATAGTATACTCTGTCATGTCCATGGTACTGCACATGTCTATAGGCGACGGTTACCACTTTCCATCAGGTGGGCCGTTAGCTTGTTTGCCATTCTAAGTTGTATAAAAAAAAAAAGAACTAGTCCTCTCCTGGAAAAACATTTGATATACGCTTACGTATAGTCATTGAATGCCCCTTTGGCTGAAGTTGTTAAGACTCGATGCAGTTGTGTAGGTGGTAAGTAATGAGAATAATTCAAGATATAAAATGTAAACTTGAAATATTGAATCGATTGCCTAGCACAGAGGTTGTATCGCGAGTGAGTATGAGATAAAACATTGTAGTTACGTTGATTAATTTAGGTCACTTACAAATTAGGAAACGGTGCAAAGTTCGCTTTGAAATTATGAATAATCATTGTGCAATATTACATGTAGGCACACTCCAATAGATGTTAATGCCGACATAATTCTACAAATTTCAATTCATATCCATTTCTCGGTTTAACTGCGATTGAGTAACAAATGTTCATGCGTAAATCAAATTCAAAGGACGCCAAGACATCGTTGCATGCTTTCTTGCTAAATAAAGTAAATAATTGAAAATCGGCAATTTGTCCTTCAGTAAGTTACAAACAACTCACTTCAGTAAGTTAATATTTTGATTGCCTTTTTACTTAATTGCAGTACAGAATTTACATTAGTTATGTAAATTCTATAAGTTTTATCGCAAATAGGACAGAGCCGCGGATTACAGCTAGTCTAATTTATTTCGTCATGCTCTTACATTATATAGATAGAGTGTATCCATACAAAATGCTTCAAAAAAAACGGGTCAACTTTTTCATACAATTCTGGGTGATAAATAGTTATGAATGATTCCTTTATAACTTCTACAATTATTTAATCTTACGATTTCTGCATCATTTTAATGCTTAAATACTTACTTATTTCATTTATCAAATAATACGTCAATATATATTTTATACGTGAGTATATAGAATACCGGTAAACAAAACGAGTCAGCTAATTTGACAATTAGCTGACAAAAAGTTGATCCGTTTTTGAGGCTCGATGCTCTCTATAATTCAAGATCACGCTATACCTAATCCACTAAAATTCACTGTAATAAAAAACAAAAACTTTATTTATTTAACAATGTAATCTCATATTTTTTTTATTATTTACAACAATGATTATGACTAATTAACAGCAATATATGGATTTATGAATTCATTATTTAATTTGTAAAGTAATTTAATTTAATATCATATACAATACATCAAAAAATTAAAGTTAATATACAATTCCTTAAATACTAATACTAATTATAAGTAATCCCCCAACGCACCACACCGAGGCAGCGTACCCAAGATACTGGCGGCATTACCTCTTTGGATTGCCAAACTTTTCTTTTGGGCAAAGTAGCTTTCATCTCTTGGATTACCAGTAACTTCGATGAGGCGCGCTGCGATCTTCCGATAAAAATTCTTTGCATCTGGGCCCCACGGGCCCATCGTCTCTACAGCGAATGGCAGAAAACAATAAGACCCCTCCAGATGTGAGTATTCACCCCTGTTTTTCGAGTTTCTATTTTTCTTAATTTTGTAATTCCCTTTATCTCCCATTAAGTAAATTACAAAATTAAGAAAAATATAATACGATACTGATTCATAAAGACAAATTTCACGTCAAACAAAATAAAACATGGCTGCCGAGAATGTGCGCTGCAAAAAACAAGATTGGGTTTTATTAGGAAGAGAAAAAAATCGACCTAAAACGAGAATAACTAATGTCGGCCATTACTTATGTTTTTGATCATCTGTTCTCAACATTTATTATCGGGGAGTCGCATTAATTATCAAATTTATATATAAATAAATATCAGGGTAATTTATGCATATATATATATATATATATATATATATATATATATATATATATATATATATATATATATATATATATATATATATTACATTACGAGGATTATGTAATTAAATATTTATATGTCATATTAAATTAATAAATCATTTTCAGGAGAATGTAACTTTTGAACAATAATTTTTTTACAACACACGGGGCAAACGAGCTAGCGGCTCACCTGGTGGTAAGTGACTACCATCGCCCATGATCACCCGCAACACCAACTGTCCCGCATTGCAAGGGTGCTGTCGGCCTTTTAGAAATATGCTCTTTTCTTGATGTCATATCAGTTCGGAAATACTGCTGCTGCCTGTTGATTCCAAAGAGTGGTTGTGCTTGGAATTATGGATAAATAGTTCAACGTATATAGTCTAATCATCTCACCTAATAATTTAGTAGGCTACATAAAAACCGTGTAGGTCCCGATATAGAATAACATCCCTATGATCCCTAACATCCCTTTCTTTCCCGTGGGTGTCCAAAAGAGCTTAGTGACAACTACCGACAAAACCTCCCTTATGGTGGGGGCAATGTTCAGGGGTGAACAATTTATAGCTGATACTACAACATAAAATTTATATTAATGGACAACGATAATTTAATGAACTTAAATTATTTAGTTTTTTACATCATTTGGCATTTTTGATCAAAAAGACAAATCATATTATTATTCAAATTTTTTGATAGCAATAACTTATTTAACAGGTTTTTTTTTAATGGATGATAATGGACTAGTAACCCCGCCTGCGCTAACGGTATACACTGGCGGAGTACCAGTGAGGGATGATAGGTGAGGATGAAAGCAGGTCAGCTGGGCCATAAGGATGCATTCATAAAAAAACAATCAAGATGGTTTCCAGGGGAACCGCGTGGAGATCGACCTGGTAAGGTATATTGGTAACAATGGGAGTCCTCTAGTCCCATTACTAACAATTCCTTCCACCCTTATTTTACAGGTTAGTTTTCTTTTCTTATATTCATTGCGGGCCAGCGATTGTACACGCCTGTTCAAACCAATCGTATAAGAAGCAAATAAGAAGTAAGGGCGATGGAAAATTCTGGAAGTTTTCAGTAACGAGAAATATTCAAACAATTCATATTTGCTGGTATATTAATGACTTTCAACGTCACAATTTGACTTTGTTTGAAATATGAGATCGATTTTGACACGATTATTTTGAAAATGTTAATTTGGAATAAAAATTATGCAGGATTTCTTTTTATAATTCATTTATCGTATTGATATTTCTCGATGGTTGCATAAATTGATGTTCCAATCTCAACAATATAATAATAGAGCTGGCTGTGTAGTCTTGGTATAGAATAAGCCACCCCTTCCTTTCCTGTAAGTGTCTTATGAGGTGACTAAAAGAAAGCAATGGTAAAGTAATGGGCAGCAGCGCCCTTCTTAAAATATCTTTAAAAGCCTCACTGCAGTTGCGAACCCGCCTTCCAATGTGGCATCTGCTGGCAAAGCTCCCATTATGAGGAACACTTATGTTTTTTTTTTATTTTTTTAATACAACTTAGAATGGCAAACAAGCTGACGGCCCATCTGATGGAAAATGGTAACCGTCGCCTATAGGCATGAGCAGTACCATGGACATAACAGAGTATACTGTTTCGTCCATTATACCCCCCATGCGTTGCCATTTCTGAGGACTCAGGTGTTATTCCTCTGTACCCGGTAAATTCACGCCATATCCCATCCTTCAAACTGAAACACGTCCGTCAGTTTATTTGCCATTCTAAGTTGTATAAAAAAAAATAAAAAAAAATTCACTGTACATTCGCCTGCTAAACGTGACAACTACTGACAAACACCCTTTTATGGGATCTATATTCATCAGTGGCCAGTTAATAGATGAAATGATGATAATGATATACTAGTGACATGGGCATCCACCAAATAAAACTTAATCCAGTAAAAAAGCAAAAATAACATCTGCCAGATAGATTATAAGATATAAAATTGATTGCATTTCACTCGCCATTATCACATTTCTTTGAAGACGACAATGATCCATCAAAGTACAAACAATGGACCGTTTATCACGAACCACAATAGGCGGTAAATTGAATCCATTGTCAGACTTGAGTTTGGGTGTTATTCATCGATTCTGCGCGGACTCAAACCAACACACGCTGTGTTACAGGGCACACCACTTACTCAATACGAACTTATGAATATACTTTGCTTATATAAACTCTTTAAAATCAATCTATATTATTTCATGTATAGATAGATAGATACTCTTTACTGTTGCCTCCAAAAGATTACATTAATAAACTTTTTTTTATACAACTTAGAATGACAAACAAGCTGACGGCCCACCTGATGAAAAGTGGTAACCGTCGCCTATAGACATGAGCAGTATCGTGGACATAACAGAGTATACTGTTTCGCCCATGATACCCCCCATGCGTTGACATTCCTGAGGATTTAGGTGTTATTCCTCTGTGCCCCGTTTTACGCCATATCCTATCCTTTAAACCGAAACACAGCCATGCAAATACAACTGCTTTACTGTTGAAAGACGAATGGGACAGAGGCACCCAAGCAAACGACTTATGTTCAAAATATCCCTCCTATTATAAATACAAACAATAAAAAAAATTACATTAAGAAAACAATGGGCGACCTTATCGCTAAAAGCGATCTCTTCCAGACAACCTTTGGATGGAGAGGAGTAATTACTTATTTTTTGTTAGTCATTACTTTTTTTATGTAATTTAGACTAATCCCCGTTACTAACAATCCCTTTCCCCCCTCCTCCACTATACCTATTGAAACACTGCCTTTTTTATTTTTTATTATACCAACCATTAAATGCCCACTGCTAAACATAGGCCTTCCGGGGGGAAAGGGATTGTTAGTAATGGAGACTGAGAATCCCATTGCTAGCAATATACCCAACCAGGTCGACCTCCTCGCGGTTCCCCCTGGAAACTGTCATAGTTGATTCCTGATGAATTTATCATGATGGGCTGACTGGCCTGTTTTCATTCTGATCTGTCACCCTTCACTGGTACCCCGCCAGCGTATCCCGTTAGCGCAGGCGGGGTTGCCATACCATTTTCACCCATCAAAAAAAAAACATAGGCCTTCCCAATAAGGGGAGTTTTGCCAATTGCCACGCTTGGCAGGTGGATTGGCAGCCACAGTTAGGCTTTGATGATGTTTTAAGAAGAACGCTGCTGTCCATCCCACTAGAACACTGCCATGCAGCTACTAAACGGCAAAAACACGAGTGTGTTTGTACAAAGTTTCCTTCTTCTGAAATTTAGAAGTGTAACCTAATGGCGTATGCTGATGCGGTAATCATTTCCTATAGACATGAACACCACCATGATATTTGAATAGCATATTGACCTATTATTATTACTACTTCTGTCAAAAAATATGGAGGAAGGGACTATTAGTATTGGATATCGATGAGTCAATTTCTAGTTTATACCTTATCAGATCGACCTCCACGTAGTCTCCCTGGAACCCAGCATGGTTAAGGATAGGCCGACTAATTTGACTTCATTCTCATTTATTATCCTTCATAGGTACACGCTCATTATGTATCGATAACGCAGGTAGTGTTACCATTCTATTTTTATCCCATTAAAAAATTAAGCTAATTTTTTTTTATACAACTTAGAATGGCAAACAAGCTGACGGCCCACCTGTTGGAAAGTGGTAACCGTCTCCTATAGACATGAGCAGTACCATAGACATAACAGAGTATACTGTTTCATGATACCCCCATGCGTTGCCATTGAGGACTCAGGTGTTATTCCTCTGTACCCAGTAAATTCACGCCATATCCCACCCTTCAAACCGAAACACAGCCATGCAAACACAGCTGCTTCATGGTTGAAACACGAATGGGACAGAGGCACCCAAGCAATCGACTTTTGTACAAGGTCTCCCTCTAGTTAATTATAAATGGTGTGGGACTTATCACATTTTCTATACTTTTCTGACCCTAAACATCTCTTAAACCAACTTGAAAATGAAAAGAAACAATGACATGTCTTTACTATGTAACTGCACAGAGCAATTTACACAGTACAGATAACAATTCAATCTAACTTTACACACTGACTTTAGAGATGTGGTAACTAGGACAAACACGATTCGAGATAACCCGAGTTGATGTTCAGGTAACTCGGAATTGAACTCGAATTACACTATTCGATTTGGCAGGAAGAAACTGAGTGTATGATTTGTTACACATTACTTTTTACATATTGGTTGAAATAAAAAGGTATTTATAGTTTATATACATATATAATTTATACCTTTCTCATTTAAGTTATTACTAATTTATTCGTTAATTTTTCACCAACCCAAACACAAGTTAGGAAGAATTCAATTCGAGTTAACTCGAACTTAGCACAACTCGAATTAACTCGAGTTAGTAAGTCAAGTTGACGCATCTCTAACTAAAATTGTTTATTCTAGTACTGCCACCCTCATATCTCAAACTTCATCTTATTTTGTGATACAACCAAGAAACAATGTAACTATTGTATATTTTTATATACGTTACTATGTAAAAATACGTATATATATATTTCTGAATCTAAAAGCACTAGCAAGTTGGCAACTTTGCTAATTTTCTCTTCCCGCCACCCGCTCGGGCGCTCAGTATTCGTCCATGCACCATGATCGACGCTTACGTCGCTATTAAATGTCAGGTGAAAAAATTAATAAAAGTAAGTTTTCATCTTAATAATATCTTCATCTAAATTTTTATTAATTAACTGTTTTAGCCTAAGTGTATTATGTTACTTGCCAGCTTATGAATCTAAGATTTAAACTGTAATAAAGATTTTGCATGACTGTGCAGTGTAATAAAGTTATGTCCGCTCAAACCTAATGGCAGCCGATGTTTCAACTCACCTCGTTTGCATTTTGTTATGCATTGGTATATATTTCATTTGTAACGGTATGCTTTGAGCTTAGCTTAGGTTTTAGGATGCCGAACGAATTGGTGCAAAGAAATATATGAACTAACCGTCGAAGAAGTTATGTTATAATAAAACTCTTCGTGATGCTGCCAAAAGTTATTTAAACCACACATTGCTTTATAGATACATTAAAAATAAAAAAAAAAAAACCTATAAAACAACCAAACTACCATCAGTATAGAATATGACTGCAGGATTTCGGATAACTAGATTGTGACCGCTCAATACAGACATATTTGGCGATGACGAATTTTTACACAATCAAGTCACCGATCGACCGTTACCATCATCAGTTATGCAAGAAAATTCTGTTATCCAAGGAGAAGAAACTGAAGTTTAAAGTGAAGATGATCGAACTCGAAGTCTTTCGGTCATTAATGCATTGTTAAATAATTATTCAGGTTCTGAATCGAATGCAAATGTAGCTGAAGTATCATCGTATCCGCTTAATATTCACGATATCATTCCTAATAATGACTTCGATGGTCCTCACACTGATGACATCAGATAGCCCCACCGTTTCAGCTTCAAACAGATCCACACCCTGTGTGTTCTCTCCAGAAACAATCCGACTTTTACCGAAAGCAGAGCCTAGGAAAGGTACACAAAATAGAAAAAAGGTAAAAAATTTTTTTATACAACTCAGAATGGCATACAAGCTGACGGCCCACCTGATGGAAAGTGGTAACCGTCGCCTATAGACAAAAGCAATACCATGGACATAACAGAGTATACTGTTTCGACCATGATACCCCCCATGCGTTGCCATTCCTGAGGACTTAGGTGTTATTCCTCTGTAAATTCACGCTTCAAACCGAAACACAGCCTTGCAAACACAATTGCTTCACGGTTGAAACACGAATGGGACAGAGGTACCCAAGCAATCGACTTTTGTACAGTCAGTTTTGTACAGTCAGGTAAAAATCAGCCATGTTAACTAATACGCCAGTGAAAAATGAAATAGCAGCAATTGAAGCCAAAAGAAATAGTAATAAATTAAAAAGACATCTATTTAACCTGAAAGAAAAACCTGCGAAACCAGTGAAAAAGTAGTAAAATCAGCGAAAAGAAAAACTAAGAAAGGAAAAGCTAGTAAAATAGAAGATAGCAGCAATGATGATGACGAGCACTTCTTCTGTATAGTTTGTGTAAAACCATTTTCACGAAGTAAGCCAAATGAACAATGGATTCAGTGTATGGAGTGTAAGGCATGGGCGCACCTGGAATGCACTGAAGGCTATGGGTGCCATAATAATTTGTTTAACTAAGATTGTTTTATTTTTTTATTTTCTATAAATTTCAATGTTTAATTATTTGCTATTTTTTTGTTTCTAAGATCTCAATATTGTAACTATGAGACTGATAGTACAAATTAAAGATAATTGTAACTTTAATATAACATTTACTTTCAAATCTGTGTTTATTAATAATGGATTGCTTCCAGATAATAATTGTTTCAACTCTCCTAGACCAGTGTTTCAATTTATCTCAGTAAGAGGAGAGTTGATACAAAGTCACTAGTTGTCTTTAAGTTAACTTTTTATAGGTAAAAAAGAAATAGTAGCAGTTTTTATCCTAAACATTTATTAGTTAGATAAACTAGGTTTCATTTAGTATAATACAAGATCATTTCTATCGCTTAATTAAAAAGTTATGGGTTTCAATATAAAAAATGGTTCAACTCTCCTCGGTCTCCCCTATATATTATGGTCGTTCTTTCACATAACGAGTCCCGTGCCGGCAATATGAACAACCCTAAACCACATATTAAATGTTACTTTGTAACCTAAATACAACGTCGTATGTCCACATAAATATATATGTATTACTATTGGTGCATATTACTTTGTATCTTTCCTTTATTGAAACACTATTACTTTACTGAACTACGTGTTATTTTGTGGAACTTCATATCGCTGGTTATTTGATTTGAATTATTTTGTTTAATTCCGCTAACGTTTATTTTGTTTAATTCCGCTAAAGTTAGTATGTGTGCGACTGCCAACTCTCGAAGACTGACCACTATTATAATTGGCTAATATGTAAGATTGTGGAACTTCTGATAATAGTAATAGTATCAGCGAGAGACCAACTAAGTATGCACTTTACTACACTAGTATTTACATGCGACTTCGTCCGTCCCGATCTGGGAAATTTTTAATCTATTGACTTGCAACATTGAAAACGTGTCGTTTTTTATACGTGATGCTCTATCTATATAAAATATAATCTTGTTAAATTACACTCGTACTTTTCAACAAAACAGGTGTTATATTTAAAAATACCAGTCCGATTTCGCCGTTTACATTCTTTTGTCACTATTTGTTGTATCAGCCATTAATCGTCCAGTGCTGAACATAGCCTCCCCCATGAAAGGGTTTTTCCAGTAGTTGCCACGTTTGACAGGTAGGTTGGCAACCTCAGTTTGGCTTTTGGTGATGTTTTAAAAGAGATGTTGCTGTCCATCCCTCCACCATAAGCTTCCATAGTCGTCTCTTACGACACCCACGAGAAAAGAAGGGGTGGCCTGTTCCATGCCGGGACCAAACGCCTGTCACCATTTTAATCACTGAGTTTATTGTGGAGTAAATTCTTATTAAGTTTCCAGGTTCTAAATTTAAATTTTGTTAGAAAATATTGTCTCTTCTCAACCGACTTTAAAAAGGAGGTTCTCAATTCGATCACATTTTTTATGTTTGTTCGTCACTCCGTCAGTTATAAACCGATTAGAAAAATTCTCATTTACCTTAAAATGTATATTTGCAAATTAATTCCATAGAAATTTTATCCAAATTGGTTCAGTAGCTATATTTTTAAATTAAAATACGAGTAACTAGCTTTGCTCTAACTGAAATTAACTTTTTTCGGAAACACAATCTTAAAATATATCTATTCAAATGACTTTTTAATATTTTTTTTAATCATTCCTGGTCTTCATTATACGAAAGATTTAGTGTCTCTAATAACATCACAACGATAATAAAACAGTCTGTACTTACATATCTACTTAAATATAATTTTACATAAACATAGATATAAGTAGATATAATAACTCGTGCCTGATAAAATCTTTGAAAGAACGAAAAAAGCAACTTAAACCTTGTTGCTTCATTTTCTAAGTCTCAAGGTAAGGACAGCAAATGAAGCGTCGAACTTGAACCTTATTGCGTTATAATAAGCTCCAAATTTGTTATCGGTCTGTGTATCTAGTTTCGAATGAAACAGTTACAGGCGTACAGTGCGGGTCGATTTTCCCAAGGGCAGAACAAAGCTGTAACGACCTCCATTTACATATATACACCTATATAGGATATTGTCAATAAAGCATATACCATAGTACCGGGTAAACGATCGACAATATGGTATAATACAAATTAAAAAACGCGCAATAAAAATCACGCAATAGCATCTTTTAAAATTTTTTATGCAACTTAGAATGGCAAACAAGCTGACGGCCCATCCGATAGGAAGTGGAAACCGTCGCCTATAGACCGAGATAAATAGATACTCTATTGTTTCCTCCAAAAGATTACAATAATAAACTTATTATAAATATAAACAATTACAAGAAATAATCACAATGAGAAAACAATGGGCGACCTTATCGCTAAAGCGATCTCTTCCAGGCAACCTTTGGATGGAGAGGAGTAATTATAAACAATTTGGTGGGAGGCACGATGAAAAATTTGTTATTTCTAAATATGGAGATGTGATACATGTAATTATATAAATATACATCTTATTTAATATATCTTATATGCATAAACACATAAGCTCAGCTTAGTATTGTTTATTTCAAGGGACATTTAGTTGCTTGGCCAAAGAATAAACGTCAAAAGCCTAGTATTTAGGTGAAATCGATAGCCAAGTTAAACATTGACAATGTCCTGTGGAAATTATAAGACAAACAGATCAATATAAAATGTACATACAATAGAAACGTTGAAGGTTATAGGGCGATACAATTATATATTGATAAATTTATAGAACATAGGATGAAGTATAAACTTCTAGTTATATCCCACGGCTCTCCTTGCATAAATTAATACATAAAGTATCCTGTGTACTTTAGTTAGGGTACCAATTTTTTTTTTAAATACGTTTAGTGAGGGAAAGGGATTGTTAGTAATGCATACTATCAGTTCCATTGCCTGCAATATACCCTATAAGGTCGACCTCCAAGTGGATTCCCCCTGGAGAACCATCGTGCTGAATTCTAGGTGTATTCATCACGATGGGCTAACTGATCTGCCTTCTCATTTTTACCTATCATCCCTCACTGATGCTCTGCCAGTGTATACTGTTAGCGCAGGCCGGATACCATTTCATTATCATCAATAAAAAAATACGTTTAGTAGTTTTTGTGTGGAAGAGTAACAAACATTCATCAGTACACAAAGTATCCTGTGTACTAAGTTAGGGTACAACCTATCCGTGTAGTAAATTCAAATCTATTCAGTAAGTTTGTGTAAAAAACTAACAAACATCCATATATCCATTTTTACAATCTTTTTAATTATATTATAATAGGATTTGTTGTCTACAAACTAGACGTCCGAATTATAAAACGTATAATTTGCTTTCGTTTATTCCACCATAACTGTTCAATGCCTGAACAGATTCAAATATATGGTATATTAATTACAGCCAGTGTTTTTCAGGATGATATAATGATCCTGAAAAACACTGGCTATAATTTTGTTTTAAATAGTTTTTGTCAGGGCAGTGATCTTTTTTAATCAGCAGAGCAAAATATACCTTATTTATTACGCCTTTTTAGTTAAATTAAGTTTACGCCTTCGTAAAGCGACATCAAATGTAATTAATATTGTATTCCACAAAAAAATGCAACTTAATTTGTAGAAATACCAGTTATTTCGATTTAAACACTAAACTACTAAAGTAATTATGATGAGATTTCTATGAAATTATTTGTAAGTATGTTATCCATTCAGATAAAAAAGAATTTCCCAAATCGACTCACAACTGACAAAGTTATAACAAACATAAAAAAAATACAACCGAATTAAGAATCTTCTGTTTTTTGGGTTTTTTTTATACAACTTAGAATGGCAAACAATCTGACGGCCCACCTGATGGAAAGTGGTAACCGTTGCCTATAGACATGAGCAGTACCATGGACATAACAGAGTATATTGTTTCGCCCATGATACCCCCCCATGCGTTGCCATTCTTGAGGACTCAGGTGTTATCTCTCTGTACACAGTAAATTCACGCCATATCCCACCCTTCAAATCGAAACACAGATATGCAAACACAACTGCTTCACGGTTAAAACACGAATGAGACAGTGGTACCCAAGCACTTCGACTTTTGTACAATCTTCCTCTGGTGAAATCTATTTAAAAACACAGGGGAATGAGAAAATAATTCTTCTGATTTTTGCGTATATTACATTTAATTACTCTAACCAAAATACAACCTCATTCACCTGGCGTTGAACACGACCGCAACCTAAATACATGGAGAAACAAACAAATTATTCAACGTCAATACATGCCCTGTTCCTCAAGCCTTTATTAAATATTTATTAATAGGCGCCTTGTGAATTTCAAATGAGGCGTCCCCTGGCTCTGTACCCTGGCTCCGTCCCCTGGGTAGTTCAAATGACATCGACGGATAATATTATCGTGAGGTCACGTTACTCGCCCCGTTGGTCTGTCTATTCTTATAGATTATGTCACCTGGGGAATGGGTACCCCAATTGTGTGTGTTATTTCGCATCGGAATTACTAGTATTAATAAATAATTTATCACCGTGGTGTCGTAAGAGGCAATTAAAACAACTTCATGGTTGAAAAATTGAAAAAAGGATAGCAGCGTCCCTCTTAAAACCACCAAAGCCTAACTGCGGGGGGAAAGGGATTGTTAGTAATGGGGTCTAACTGACCCATTGCTAGCAATACACCCTATCAAGTCCACCTCCACGCGGTTCCCTCTGGAAATCGTTATTAATTCTAGTGGGAATTCGTCACGATGGACTAACAGAACTGCTTTCATCGTAAAAAAAGCCTCACTGCGGTTGCCAAGCCACCTGCCAAGTGTGAGATGAAAGAAGAAGGCCTATTTTCAGCAATGGACGGCTGATATGATAATGTATAAGTAATTTAGTAAGGTGTTCTAACTTACTATTTCTTATCCATTGTATAAAAATTATATAAACATATTATATAAAATATATTATTATTATTTATTAGTATTATATAAAAGTCCCATGTAACGTTTTTCATTTACGCAAATATCCGTAACCGATTTTAATTATGTTTACTGTTTCAAAATTTAATAATAGGATAGGTTTATCCCAATAAGAAATTAATTTATTTGGACTAATAACTTCATTATCAAGATTCAAGATTCAAGATTCAAGATTTATTTATTTGTAAAACATGCGTATAAATACATGCAGATGTTGACAATATAATAGCGTTCGACATGTTTAGCCTGTACGGCATACAAACATATGGGGTTACACAGATAGTTCACATTATACATCAAGTCCATTTTATACCATTAATCGTCATCACATTACAATTTTCAAATACATTTAAATAAATAATAATTGTCAATCAAAAATAAAAGAACGATGTCACAATGATGTTAATAAATATCGAATTCTGAGTACACATTTTGAATACCCTAGCAAAAAAAGTTTGCAATATATGCAAGCCAATAATTTATAAAACAAATTTCATATCGATAGTATTAATATTTGCGGAGATATAACGCTGTGACACACGGACGGACGGACGGACAGACAAAGTGGCACTTCCTGGCAGTTCCTTTGTACATTTTTCATACGAACCCCTAAAAATCGACCCGATAGGTGGCTGTAGGGGGGCAAGTTAACGTTTGTCGTGTCGACTAGCAATTTCGTGTATTTTAATATCTGCCTTTTATAGGCTTAATATTAGAAACTTACTACTAGAACTTTTTTCCGCAACTTCGACCGCATCACCGGTATATTTTACTGACCGTGATAAAAAATATCTTATGCCTTTCTCCATCCCATATACGAGTTATACGTGTATACCAAATTTTGTAATGAATGATTAAGCTACTAGCTCTGAACCGGTTTTTGAAACACTTTTTCCAGTTCACCGCAGACATCTCGTTTACTGATTTTTTATTTTTGGGAATAAGAAGAAGTCACACGGTGCTAGGTCAGAGCTGTAAGGAGGGTGACCCAGGAATTTGACCAGTGTGCTGTCTAAGAAGTCCCTCGTTTTGATTGCGTTGTGGGCGGGCGCATTATCGTGGTGGAGCAGTAGCCCGCGGAGCCCTGTGTTTGGTCGCTTGTTGCTCACAATCTTATATTTTTAAATAAATTATAATCATATTTTAATAATCATATTTTTAAATAAATTATAACTGGCCAGTCTCACATACATAAAAAGTTTTTCTCGCAATACTTTCTGAGTGACCTGGTATATACCTAAAGTTTTATTTCGCAGTTTAGGCGCCGAACGATCAACACTAGGCTCCGAGCAGCGACCTAAAAATTTGCCTGAAGATGCCACATTTAGAAGACAGTCAAAGATTGTGGGCTAATATGGATGACTGTAGAACTTCTGGTAGTAATAGTAACGATAAATCTTCGAGTGTTGGCAGTCGCACACATACTAATGGTAGCGGAATTAAACAAAATAATTGTAACCAAGTAACCAGTGATATAGATTTCTGCAAGATGATATTTCGTAAAATATCAAAATTACGGAATCTAAATGCGTGTCTACCTATCTACTCGCGTCAATAAATACCCGATATAATTTATGTGTTACCAGCCAAGAGATTCGTAATCAGACATATTAGTATTCAGATGTTTTAGGCAATTCAACGTGAATAAATTGATACAAATGTGTGTATTGGATAATTCGTACATTCTACGAGTAAATTTTCTGAATTATCCATTCATTACAGAATTAAAAAGATATGGGGGAAAGGGATTGTTAGTAATAGAGACTGAGAATCCCATTGCTAGCAATATACCCAACTAGGTCGACCTCCTCGCGATTCTCCCTGGAAACTATCATGGTTAATTCCTGATGAATTCGTCATGATGGGCTAACTGGTCTGTTTTCATTCTCATCGATCACCCTTCACTGGTGCTCCGCCAGCGTATCCCGTTAGCGCAGGCGGGGTTACCATACCATTACATTTTCATCCATCAAAAAAAAACTAAAAAGATATATACCGTGTTATTGATTATTGGCTATTGAAGGTTCATGTGTTACCAGTTTCACCAATATATGGATTATTTATTTATATTGTGGCAATAATTTAGAAATATAGACCCTACACCAAGGGGAAACGGGATTGTTAACGATGGGGTTTAACAGCCCAATGCTAGCAATGTTACGAATCAGGTCGACCTCCACGTGGTTCCCCCTGGAAACCATCGTGAACAATTCTTGTTGAATTCGTCACTATGGGCAAACTGACCTGCTTTCATTGTTATCTATCATCGCTCACTGGTGCCCCGCCAGTGTATACAGTTAGCGCAGACGGGGTTACTATTGCATTATCACCCATTAAAACAAAGACCCTACACCTCCTACCTAGTACCTATATCTAGATGGAGCATTAAAATTAATAAAAGTAATAAAAATCTCCTACATTCTTCACGACTCTGGAACGCGCTTCCTGATGTCATTAACAGACTACCGACTAAACCGTTTTTAAAAAAAACGTTCTTGCTCACTTTTTTACTTTATCCGAGCTTACTGCTCGCTGCTACTTTATATTATTCTCAATTTTGTGTATAACATAGTATATGTTATATATGTGTAAGTATATTTGTTATTTATATATAGATATTTATTCGTTTATATATGTAATTTTAGTGTGTATGTATATCAATAATTAGTAGTACCGCATTCGAGTATTCTGACACTTTCCTATGGTTGAATGGGAGAGAATGCTTTTAGCATTAGCATTAAATCCGCCATGTACACATATTGGTACTAATGAATAAATAAAAAACGGTCCGCCACTTTGCAGTGTTACAAGAAAAAACTTCAATATTGTGTGTGTGTGTGTGTGTGTGTGTGTGCGAGAGTGAGTGTGTGTGTGCACGTGTGCGCGCCTGTGTGCGTGATTAAAGCACGGTAGAGAAAATTGTTTGTAATGAAGAAGTTAGTTCATCCGTTCATCATAGCCTTTAACTGTTCTGTATATATGGGTATACGATCCCAGTCTCCAAGTCCTTACCGCAACTGCAGTGTCCCCCCCTTTCCTTTCCCGCATAAGTCCCTTATTCCTCTCATTTACCAATTTCCTTTACGCATTTCCAACGTTCCCTTCCTTTTTTCCTCAATCCTTTCCTCCATACCGTAGGTGGCGGAAAACACCAACAAATGCATTCCCAAAGAGGGTTGACGTCAGGCAGGCGGCCGGTCGTAAAACTACAGGCCAAATCTTTTTGGAATATGGATAAAAAAAATATTACGCCGACTCCAAATAATAATTGAAATAAGGGTAGGAAAATGATGAGTCCTGTTAGTAAAAAAAACACATTCAAAAAGAGCAAATATTTTCAATAAAGGATAGATATATGTAGATAAATACACACAAAAAATATAGTGGAATTGAAATCCTACATTTTGGAGCATAAATTCCAAATAATTCCAATCAAATCGCAAAAGCTTCGATTGTGTAACCCGGGCGAGTCTACCCGAACCACAGACTTTATATTATTGTATAGATAGATGACGCATGCACAGCACCTCCCTTAGTTTATATGAAAATTAACTTTCACCTGCGACTTCGTTCACGTAACCGGGATAATTATGTTCATTGACCTAGATAAAAAGCTTTGCGCTCCTCCATTGTAAATACTACATGCATACCAACTTTCATGAAGCCATTAAAGTGCCTCGAGGTAACGAACAAATAAACTCACGAACGCATTTATAATATAATAATAATACGAATATTATGGTCCTGAAGACCCAAATAATGAGCGATGACTGTAATTTCCCGTTACTATTAACATAACAATAAAAGAAAATAACAGAAATATTAAATTAATAAATGATTGCTTGGATATCTCTGTCCCATGCGTATTTCAACCGTGAAGCAATTGTGTTTGAATAGCTGTGTTTCGGTTTGAAAAGTGGGATATGGCGTGAATTCACTGGGTACAGAGGAATAAATTCTGAGTCCTCAGGAATGGCAACGCATGGGGGGTATCATGGACGAAACAGTATACTCTGTTATGTCCATGGTACTGCTCATGTCTATAGGCGACGGTTACCACTTTCCATCAGGTGGGCCGTCAGCTTGTTTGCCATTCTAAGTTGTATAAAAAAAAAGGATTTAATGCCAAAAATTGGCACTTAAAATACTGTGCTACATCTATTGACGTCCGCATCTGTGTACGAGTCGATATTTAATCGATACAGTCCCATTCCCCAATTTATTTGGAAACTTCTGAACACAGTTAATATTTCACTCAGTCCGAAGGGTCCGTGAAAAAGATATCTCACTAGCGAACGCTCCATTGTGCTCAACTTTTTAAATGGGAGGGCAACGTTCAAAATGTTTTTTAAGGGAATAAATTTGCATCGCTTTTGATCACCGCTAATAGTCCCTATTGTTCGATGCAAATTTATTTTAGTATAAAAATTGTACAATAAAATGTAATTATTATATTTTCGGTGTATTTTTTCTGTAAATAGATATGCTTACGACTGTAATCCCTGATGGGGTGCATAGATGTATTGAGTATGCCACGCCAGAGTTTACAGTAGACAGGTTGACCTCTACGCGGTTTCCTCTAAAAGCTATTGTGACTATTTTCCAATGAATTCACTACGATGGGCCAACTGACCTATTTTCATCCTTTTTGGTGCCCTATCAGCGTATACCGATAGGGCGAGCCGGCGCCCTTCCATTATCATTTATTAATTTATTTAAACTTTATTGACCAATAAAAGGTACCATGGACATCATGTTATGTCCATGGTATCCCACAAAAAGTAAATTAAATAATAAATAACAAATGCAGTAAATTAGTTTAAATTATTTACAAAGTATCAAAAAAAATTTTTTTTACACAACTTAGAATGGCAAACTAGCTGACGGCCCATCTGATGGAAAGTGGTAACCGTCGCCTATAGACATGAGCAGTACCATGGACACAACAGAGTATACTGTTTCGCCCATGATACCCCCCATGCGTTGCCATTCTCGAGGACTCAGATGTTATTCCTCTGTACCCTGTATATTCACGCCATATCCCACCCTTCAAACCGAAACACAGCCATGCAAACACAACTGCTTCACGGTAGAAACACGAATGGGACAGAGGTGCGCAAGCAATCGACTTTTGTACAAAGTCTCCCTCTGGTACCATAATACCATACCAAAAATACCAATTTTACAATATTTCACGAGAAAAGACTCCTTAAAGTAAATATTGATTTTTTAAAAGACTTGAACCGAGCTTAAGCTTAATAGTGAATCAAGCGGAAATAAGGTACCTGCTGAATATAGAAGCAAAACATTTTTCGTATACATTTTTCTCTGTACAACGAAGTTAGGTACTTACATCGCTGTAAAAGGGAAATTTATATAGAAGCTACAATTTAAATCATTTATAACTATGCAATAGTTGGGGATTAAATAGAAAAATAATAGGAGTTTTCTAAACAAAATCATACGAGCATATACATAATATATTAAATAAAATTTCATAAAATATGTCTTTGCCGTATCGTTCTGTCATGGTATGGATCATCCCTTCCTTTCCCGTAGGTGTCGTAAGAGGCGACTAAGGGAACTTAATGGTCGAGGAATAGGCAATAGCATCCCTGTAAAAACATCACCAAAGCCTAACTACGGTTGCCAATCTGTCTGCCAAGTGTGGCAACTACTGGCAAAGCCCCCATATGGGGAGGCTCATGTTAGGCTATTGCTATGGCACACTCACAAACGAAAATTGTATTTAGCTTTATGTATTTTTTTTTATCATTTATGTTATCTCGCTTTTTTTTGTATATGTATGTTGTAATTTATGTGCTGTAAGTAATGCAAATAAATTATCTATCGATCTATCTATCTATCTATGTCCAACGGTGGGTAGTTAACGTTTGATACGATGATAGTATATCTATTTTGGCGGTGAAGCGATTTAACTTACGGCCTTACTTTCCAATGGTCATGGATTCGATCCCCGTACAATTTAAACATTATATCTGTTTGTATTGGTTTGAATGTATTAAAAAAAGTATTTACGTATTTCTATCCGTTATTTAGTATTGATTATACAAGTTTCGTTTAGTTCGGCACTAGATGGCGCTATATAGTATTATCATCATCATCATATCACTTCAGCTGCCCGCTAACAACATGTTTTCTAACTGCATTTGGTTGACTGGAAGAGATCTCTGTCAGAGATAATTCCACCCTTGCTTACAATATTTATAAATACATTAACAATGTAATTTACAAGTGCAATAAAGAATATATATAATAAATAATATCAACCGTTAACTGTCCACTACTGAACATAAGCCTGCCTGTAGTGTTTGGCCAGTAGCTGCAACGCTTGGCAGACGGGTTGACAACCGCTGTTTAGCTTTTGGTGATGATTTAAGCGGAACGCTGCTATCCCTCCCTCCACCGTAAGCTCCCTTAGTCTCTTACGACACGGGAAAGGAAGGGGTGACCTATTTTATGCTAGTATATCTAGTGTTTTTTATTTTTATTTACTAGCTCTATACCCGCTACTTCAGTCACGTGGATTTCAGAAATAGGAAAACCAAAAAAAGCCACTTTAAGGTGGGATATGGCAGTGAATTTACAAGGTACAGAGGAATAATACCTGAGTCCTTAGGAATGGCAATGCATGGGGGTATCATGAGCGAAACAGTATACTCTGTTATGTCCACAGTACTGCTCATGTCTATAGGCGACGGTTACTTCTTTCCATCAGGTGGGCCATCAGCTTGTTTGCCATTCTAAGTTGCATAAAAAAAAATCATAATAAAACATACACCAAATTTTTCGTTAGACCTTAAGAATTACAACTATGAAAACTGCATTCAATTTGGTGCAGGAGTTTTTTCGTTATGCAGGAATGAATATGCAGACGGATGTATAAAAAAATTTGAAAAATATTTTTGATTTTATTTATCATATTAAGATCCCTCATATATTTTTTTATATCTCCCACATTCTGTATATTGTCTAGTAACAATTTCATTACATTAGTAATTTCTAAACAGTAATTAGAGTAAGCAAGTAAACAAAGAGACTATTGCATGGGGTTCTTCATGAAGGAGATAAAGAGGTTTCTTCAGGGTCGAAACCGCGCCCGTAATACCCCTAGTATTGCAGGCGTTCAAATGCTACGGTAACTGCTTACTATCAGGTGGGCCGTTTGCTTGTTTACCACCTCAGTGGTATAAAAAAAAAAGTAAACAAAAGCCTAAATTACAACAGAAATTAAATATTTTCCCAAAATAACATGAGTCAAAAAATATTAAGCTTTAATAAAAAAAGGCACTTGCATAAGCGTCAAAATTAATACAGAAGAATTAAAATTTTCCGTCATTTTTTGACCCATGTTTCTTTGGCTAATATTGTCACTTCGACTTTTAGGACACGCTCTAAAAGGATTGTAATAAATAATTTTACCCTATTTTCAGCCAACTTCATAAAGAAGAAAGTTCTCGATTCGGTTGTGTTTTTTTTTTTTTATGTTTGTTACCTCATATCTCTGTCAATTCTAAACTGATTTGCAAAATTATTTTTTTATACGAATAGATATAACTTTTAAATTGGTTAAATAAATAAATTTATAAAAATCAGTACAAAAGTTCCGTTTTTGTATTAAAATAACTAAATTTGTCACAAATGTTTTTTTTTTTTTTGTAAGACACAATTTTTAATTATACAGAAACGATATAGGCCGTGTGGTCCCGGCATAAATTGGGCCACCTTTCCTTTTCCGTGGGCGTCGTAAGAGGTAACTATGGGAACTTAAAGGTCAAGTAATTGGCGGCTACATCTCTTAAAAACAGGTAGGCGGGTTAGCAACTGCATTTTTTTCAATGGATGATAATGGAATGGTAACCCCACCTGTGCTAACGGTATACACTAGCAGGGGACCAGTTAGGAATGATTGGTAAGAATGAATGGCAACCGCAGTTTTTTTTTTATTGGATGAAAATGGAGTGGTAGCCCCACCTGCGCTAATGGGATACGCTAGCGGGGCACCAGTGAAGGGTGATCGATGAGAATGAAAACAGGCCAGTTAGCCCCTCATGATGAATTCATCAGGAATTAATCATGATAGTTTCCAGGGGGAACCGCAAGGAGGTCGACCTGGTTGGATATATTGCTAGCAATGGGATTCTTAGTCTCCATTACTAATAATCCCTTTTCCACCCTGGCAACTCGCCTACTCGGCGGCCAACTCGCCTGCTAAGCGTGGCAACTACAAAACTCCCCAATTAGGGAGAAATCTATGTTCAGCTGGACATTCAACGACTGAATCGTAGTCTGTTTATGTAAATGTAATGAATGAGCAAGCTACCAAAATAGTGAATTTGTATGAAATTCTATTATGAACAACAAAGTGAATAATTTGTCAACGCAAACTTAGCCAGCTGTACTGAACTAAACGGATTATGCGCTCAAAGCTAACCCTAGTCTGTTAAATTTGTGGAAAGACAGAGAATGTTCTAGTTCTTGTATATTCCGGTACGTAACTGTGCCATCGGTTCATTAATTTCACAGCGACGTTATTAAAGTAGTAAGGAAATATTGTCTTTGAATCTAAAATTATTCGCATACGATTTCAGTATATATTTTATTCTTTTCAACCTATTTCAAACAAAAAAATTTCTTAATTAGATTTTTTTATCCAACTTAGAATGGCAAACAAGCTGACGGCCCACCTGATAGAAAATGGTAACCGTCGCCTATAGACATGAGCAGTACTGTAGACATAACAGAGTATACTATTTCACCCTTGATACCCCCATGCGTTGACATTCCTGAGGACTAAGGTGTTATTCTTCTGTATCCTGTAAATGCACTGCTATATGAAATTCGGTTACACGTAACTTATATATATATATATATATATATATATATATATATATATATATATATATATATATATATATATATATATATATTTTTCATATTCGTGTATTAAACCTATATATTCTCTTAACTCTTTTCTCCTACATTCTTCACGACTCTGGAACGCGCTTCCTGATGCCATTAAGAGACTACCGACTAAACCATCTTTCAAAAAAAGCGTTAACGCACACTTTTTATTTTTATCCGAGCAGTAAGTACTTTATATTATTCTCAATTTCGTGTATAATATAGTATATGTCATATATGTGTAAGTATATTTGTTATTTATATATATTTATTCGTTTATATATATAATTTTAGTATGTATGTATATCAATAATTAGTAGTACCGCATTAGTATTCTGACACTTTATGGTTGACTGGGATATATGCTTTTAGCATTAAGTCCGCCATGTACACATATTTGTTTTTATGAATAAATAAATAAATAAATAAATAAATAGTTTTCACTGTCCGTGACGTAAACCTACTGTATTTAGTTTCCCAGGAATTTCTTTCCAAAACCAAAAACCAATCAATTACTGAGATTACAGTTTTTTCGAGTGAAGATATCGTAAGATTAATGACAAAGTGGCAACAAAACCTTAGAAACAGATGAGTTCAATTAAGATGCGATAAGAGAGTAATGTAAGTTCTAAATCACTGTTTGTTGCTTTGTCATTAATTTACATAACACTAACTGTTGTTTGTGCGGGGTGGGGGGGATTGTTAATAATAGAGTCGAAGGGCCCCATTGCTATTGCTAGCAATACCCAACCAGATCAACCTCCACGTGCCCCTCCTTCCAAGTGTATTAATCACAATGAGCCAACTGACTTGTGTTTTCATCCTCACCTATCATCGTTAACTGGTGCCCCGACAACGTAAACCGTCAGCGCAGGTGGAGTTACCATTTCATCATCACCCATTAGAAAAAAACCATTGTTTGCTCCCTACCGTTACCGTTTCATTTTTCCACAACGAGATAAGCTTTATCCTAGCTCTCAAGTTGTAGCAAACGTTACATGTTTACAAAACTTTATTAGAATCCGTTGAGCTATTTTGGAGATAACCGTGGACGAATATCGGGATATGAAATTTTTACACGAGTGTTAACACATTGATATTAAATGCTATGAACTCATGGTGTTTGAAATTCAACTCTACAAATATTTATCATAATATAAAGTATAATGTTTATAGTCGTCATCATTTCATGTCATCATCCATCATTTTTGTTATACCACTGAGGTGGCAAACAAGCATACGGCCCACCTGATGGTAAGCGGTTACCGTAGTCTATGAACGCCTGCAATACCAGAGGTATTACGCGCGCGTTGCCGACCCTGAAGAAACCTCTTTACCCCCCTTTTGAAGAACACCATGCTGTAGTCTCTTGGGAAAACCTTTTTACTGTTGATCATAGGAGAAACAAATAAAGAGTGAATACTCTTTTTTTTTAATAGGTGAAAATGGAATGGTAACCCGGCCGCGCTATCGGTATACACCGACGAGGCACCAGTGGAAGATGATAGGTAAGAATGAATGCAGGTCAGTTTGCCAAACATGATAAATTCGACAAGAATTGACCATGGTGGTTTCCAGGGGGAAAAGCGTGGAGGTCAACCTGAGAGGGTATATTGCTAGAAATAGGGTTATTAAACCTTATTATTAACAATCCCTTCCCCCCAGAGTAGATACTCTTAGATGGGTATCTATCTATCACGTAGAGTTATCACTTATATATTTAATAGATATATAACAATAAATAAATACATAGAAAATTGTGTAATTAATTTTTACATCGATTAAATAGACAAAAGAAGCAAGGAAACTAGACACAAAGCAAAAATGGCAGCTGAAAGCTGAAGTCATGCTGAATTTTGCGATGCCAAATCTAGAATTACTTCGGTCAAGGCCTCCAATAGCTATATCGATTGAACTGGATTTAGCTTGGGGCTGACATTTACTCATTTTCAGATATTTATTGATAATTTATAAATACTTAGAAATTTCAGAGCTTAATACAGGTAGGAATGGTGTTCAAAAACCGTAAACAAAGCATTTTGCTATTCTATTTCTGTACCATTTCATACGTGTTTCTACCGTGAAGCAGTTGTGTTTGCATGGCTGTGTTCCGGTTTGAAGGATGGGATATGGCGTGAATTTACTGGGTACAGAGGAATAATACCTTAGTCCTCAAGAATGGCAATGAATGTGGGGTATCATGGGCGAAACATTATACTCTGTTATGTCCATGGTACTGCTCATGTCTATAGGCGACGGATACCACCTTCCTCGGGTGAACCGTCAGCTTGTTTGCCATTCTATGTTGTATAAATATGAATAAATAAATAAATAAAAATATATCTTCTGTGTACAGAGAAATTGATTAAATAAGTTTGGACAGAATTGAAATTTGTGCACAAAATAACAGCATCGATATAAAATAATCTTAGATTCATATTTCCATACAATTATTACACCCTTAATGCCGTATGGTTCTGGCTGAGAATGAGCTACCACTTCCTTACTCATTAATGTCGTAAGAGGCGATTAAAAGAATTTAATCGTCGAGTGATGGGAAACAACGTTCCTTTTAAAGTTCCTTCTAAGGCCTAACTGCACTTTCCAGCCTGCCTGTCAAGTGTGGCAACTACTAGCACGACTTACGGGGAAAGTCTATGTCCAGCAATGGACAGTTAACGACTGATTTGATGTCGATGATGATTACAGCCGTAAGTAACTCAAAATAAAATTAAAAGAAATATAAACAAGTTATTATCGTAGAACAAGGCATGAGAGGAGTTGATTTATTTGCCTTAAATATAAAACTTCAAGTCTGGATCTACAAAATATTTATTAATGCATTGCATTATTGCATGATTTAACTTTGCAATTTATAATTTTTTTACTACCGTTATACGTTTATATTTTGCGAGTGCAACAAAACTACTACCTACATGAATAAATATACGTTCCTAGATATTTGCTTCGGTACAGTTAGAAACGAGTGCATAATGCGCTCTTTTGATTTTGCATCTTGGAGTCTTTATATATCAATGTGCAAATAGTAAAGTTTTGTATAAGTGACTTTCTGGAATAGAATAGTACGAGAAAGTCCACAGCTTAAAGTTAGATTGATATATACTTATAACTTAAGTTTAAACTTGGATCCTTTATAGATGTATCGTCCTATTTAAATATTATAGTCCTTATTGATATTATAAATGTGAAAGTGAGTTTGTTTGTTTGTTTTTTACTCTAAGCGCCTTCACAACTTAACCAATCACTATGGAATTTGGCAAATATATTACCCACGACTTCGTCCACATGATCGGGATATATTCACTAACCAGAATAAGCACACCAGAATAAGAAACACAGCTATGCAAACACAACTGCTTCACGGTTGAAACACGGATGGGACAGAGGTACCCAAGCAATCTTTTGTACAAAGTCTCCCTCTGGTACAGTCAGTTATCTAATGGCATCTTAATGGCTTAACCATGTGTATAAAATTTGTTATATAGGATATTGTGGGATGGAAAATAATATAGGCTACATGTAATCCCGGACAGTAAACACGACCCGGTAAAAGTAAAAGGAAAGGGATTGTTAGTAATGCAGACTGAGAATCCCATTGCTAGCAATATACCCAACCAGGTCGACCTCCTCGCGGTTCTCCCTGGAAACTATCATGGTTAATTCCTGATAAATTCATCATGACAGGCTAACTGGCCTGTTTTCATTCTCATCTATCACCCTTCACTGGTGCTCCGCCAGCGTATACCATTAGCACAGGCGGGGTTACCATACCATCATCACCCAGCAAAAAAAAAACATAAAGCCATACAATATCTATGGCGTACTCGTAACATTTACGTAACAAATTCTATACTAGCCCCATAGAATACCAATTACCGTCGATTGCCTACTATATTTAACGTAAATAGCTGATAACCTGTTTTAATTAATAGTTTAGAATACCCACAAAACGTTTAAGGTGCGTTTATTGGTATAGTTAAAACTGAAAATTGCTTACCTAAATATCTACAGGGTGGGAGCGAAATCATTAGCATCCTAGAGTGTTGTGAAAACCGTGTTTCTACCAAAGAAACGTGGGTCGGCGCGAGCCACTATTAAATTAGTTACCAATCATTAAATAAAAAATAAAACCGGTCAAGTGCGAGTTGAACTCACATTTATCGGGTTCCGTATCATCATCTTCCTACCCTTATCCCAATAATTTGGGGTCGGCGTAATATGATTTTATCCATATTACAAAAAGATTTGGCTTCTAGTTTTACGACCGGCCACCTGCCTGACGTCAACCCTTTTTGGAAATGCATTTGTTGGTGGTTTCCGCCACCTACGGTATGGAGGAAAGGATTGAGGAAAAAAGGAAGGCAACGTTGCAAATGCGTAAAGGAAATTGGTGAATGAGGGGAATAAGGGACTTATGTGGGAAAGGAAAGGAGAAAAAAAATTTTTTTTTTGCAGGTTTATTGATAATTACTCAAGACGGTTCTTTTTTAGTACATTTGTTCTGTTATGGAACAGGCTAAGGTCGGAGATCATGCTGCCTAGTCTCCCCATCATATATATATATATATATATATATATATATATATATATATATATATATATATATATATATATATATATATATATATATATATATATATATATATATATGTGTGTATGTATAACTGTTGAGTTTCTTGCGGACTCTTCTCGACAGATAGCAAGAAAAAAAAAATTACGATACGAAGTTAAACAACTTTTATATATATATATATATATATATATATATATATATATATATATATATATATATATATATATATATCACGGTAACAATTTTTATTCCATTTCAAATATTCTAATTGACAGCTTCATTAGTTTCGACCGTATATATATATATATATATATATATATATAATGTGTGTGTGTGTTGTTCTCAATTCATCACGAAGTTTGCGAGTCAAATTAATATAATGTGATTTAAATTATTTGAATTTAGAATGCCAAATCTTATGTATTTTTTTTTTTATACCACTGACATGGCAAATAAGCATACCGCCCTCTTGGTGTCAAACGGTTACCGTAGTCTATGAACGCCTGTAATACCAAGAGCATTATCCGCGCGTTGCTGAACCTAAAGAAACCTCGTTTACCCCTTTTCTGAAGAAACCTATGCTGTAATTTCTTGGAAAAACCTCGACAAGCTAAACTCAATTTACTGGTAGTTTTTACTCCGCAAAGAGAAAAGTAGCAAAATTAATCTAGGACTAAATATTACCCGTATTGATACCATATCGCAAAATAATCATCAGAATCGAAATTTAAAACATATTGTTGAAATTTTGGAAAATATTGGAATCTTACATTTAATTACTAGAAATTTCCGCTTTGCAAAGAAAATTACGAAATTAATATAAAATCAAATATAAACGTGTAAACATGAAAACAAAAAATAATGAACACAATCAGAATTTAAGACCTTTCCTCGAAGGTCACTTAAAAGGGCTACCTGCACTAGTGAAGCGAAGGGCTTAATGTGTCATCGATTTAGGTGCCCGTCGGATAAGTTCCCTCTTTACGGGGCCGATAAAGCAGAATATCAGCCGATATCGGTCGACCTATTTTCGCCTAATTTAGGAACGCAGCCATTTCTTATTTTATATGGTAGATGTACTTGGTAGTTTTTGTCACCAGATTTGTTTGTCGTCCACATAACCGAAATTTACACTATTACATATACTTTGCACTTTTTTTTTTAATAAATGTTTTTAATAAAGGGAGTTCACCCTCATATCCTACAGCCTAAATGGTCGCGTACAACGCGGTTTCAGAGATGTTTTCTCCCACGAACACTTAGGTTATGGAATGAGCTCCCTACCGAGGTTTTCTCTAGAGACTACAGCATAGGGTTCTTCAAAAGGGGTGTAAAGAGATTTCTTCATGGTCGGCAACGCGCGCGTAATATAGTAACCGTTTACCATCAGATGAGCCGTATGCTTGATTGCCACCTCAGTGGTATAAAAAAAATTATTACCTAAGCTTTTATTCGTAAAATCGCTAAAATTTTTAAATGTGGTAATATTTTTTAGTGCATTTATAATATCAGAGGGAGACTTTGTACAAAAGTCATTTGTTTGAGCACCTCTGTTCTATTCGTATTTCTACCGTGAAGCAGTTGTGTTTGCATGGCTATGTTTCGGTTTGATGGGTGGAATATGGAAGTGAATTTACAGAGTACAGAGGAATAACACCTGAGTTCTCAGGAATCGTAACGCATGGGGGGTATCATGGGCGAAACAGTATACTCTGTTATGTGCATGGTGCTGCTCATGTCTATAGGCGACGGTTACCACTTTCCATCAGATAGGCCGTGACCCTGTTTGCCATTCTAAGTTGCATAAAAAAAATATCTAAATCCACGTACATCTCTCACAAACGTTTGAAAGTCGGAAATTCACAAAAAGCACAAGACTACAGCGTGACACGAGAGCACTAGCGGTAATCAACTGGCCGGAATACTGCACTGTCTGCTAATGGATTTCCGTACAGCGGGTCGGAAAATACCCTTGATTCATGTTCACATGGAGATTTAAAAAAAAGAAACTTTGACCGTTACAAAATTAATATAGACTATATCCGAATAGTTCTACTATTTAATTCCATCACACTACACAGTAGAACAAAACAGACTTTTTTTTTTATTTTTTGTTCATTTTATTCCATTTTCGAAGTAATAAAATTAATTTGGTTTTACGATTTTAATAGAACTATATTCGGCCAAAAATGTTTAGATCCAAAATGGACAAAAAGTATTACTTTTTGTTTTTGATGAGCCGTTTTATAAGTTTTTCTTACATGTATTAAATATATGCACATAAATTCAATAATCTCATTGGCGCAGTGGTAGACATGTTGCTTTACATAATAAGGTCTCTGGTTCGATTCTCAGTCAGGCCCATTTCGGAATAATCATCGTCATCATATCAGTCGTTACTGTTCACTATTGAACACGGCATAATCCCGCAATAGGGGGAGGCTATTGCGGGATTATGCCAATAGTTGCTACGCTTGGGCTAAAGTTTTGCAACCGCAGTTAGGCTTTGGAGATGTTTAAAGTGAGACGCTGCTGCTCATCCCTCCATCCCATGGCAACTACTGGTAAAACCCTCAAGGGAGAGGATGTTCAGCAGTGGACAATTAACGGCTGATGTTATCATCATCATATTTTGAACAGATTTCGATAAAATTTGAAACAATGATGAAATCTTAGAAATCATGGAAAATTTTTGTTCTGCAGGATCCTATCTAAAAAATGAGAGGTAAAGTACTTTGAGAGTAACTATTTACTTTTAAAGTTCAGAATATATAGTTTAATATTAAATTACTATTGTTTTTAACAGTTGGTGTGCTCTTCCATGTTTTGATTAAAATCTTGGTAGCTCCCAAGACAAAGCTTGATTTCCCAAGAGCTAGTCCGGTTTATATCTACACTGTAGATATTGGAGTTACGAGTTGGACTAGCGCTTTCCTTTGTATCTTAGGGTATTTCGAAGTAGTATTCTGTTTGGAAGGGATTTATAATATCTTTATTTACGTTTATAAGTACATAATAAATAATCTTAGCGATAAGGCCGCCTTTTGTATCACTTCTCATTAATATTTACTGTATTTGTTATTTCTCTTTTTACTTGGTGTAATAAAGTGTAAATAAAATAAATAAATAAATCTTTATTTACTACTCACAAGGAATATTTTACATTGTATAGTCATACATTTAGAATTTTAACTCAAAATTATTATCCTTGTGAGAGTCTGGAGTCTGAACTAGGTCGAAACCTGTACTACAGATCTCCAGGCTCTCTCCGGAGTTTTACAATATATAACTGAACATCTACATTATTATATCAATACAAGTATTGTGAGGTAAGTATTCTTGGTATTTCTTATATTTTAAAGACGAATGTATGAAGAATGTGTTTTGAGTGTAATGTTTGTGTGTGTGTGTATGTGTACAGTTGTGTTTGCATAGCTGTGTTTCGGTTTGAAAGGTGAGATATGGCAGTGAATTTACAGGGTACAGAGGAATAACATCTGAGTCCTCAGGAATGGCAATGCAATGGCAACACTGTTATGTCCATGGTACTGGTCATGTTTATGGGCGACGGTTACCACTTTCCATCAGGTGGGCCGTCAGCTTGTTTGCCATTCTAAGTTGTATGAAAAAAAAAATATCAGCTCGCTTTATCCGTCCATTGCTAAATTGCTACTTCATAGACTATCACAAGGAACGGGGTCATTCCATAGGAACTGTTTACCATTAAGGGAATATTACAAGTGGTTGCCACGCTTGGCACACAGGTTGAAAATGGCAGTTTGGATCTAGTAATTTTTTAAAAGGAAGGCTGCAGGGATGCCCATCCCTCGACCATGAAGATCCCTTAGCCGCCTCATACAATACTTACGGGAAAGAAACAAGTGGCCGATTCTATGCCAGGACCTCACGGCAAAGAATTAATAGAAAGAATTAAGAAATATTAATAATATTAATTAAAAAATACTTATATAATATAATTCGTAAAATTAACGTCTTTTTAAAGGGTATTCTGCCAATGAAACTATAGATATTTTGTGTAGACTTCTCTTGACATTGATTAAAAATAAATCTTTTTCGCAATTTAAATAAAAAAAAAAAGTATTCACAAATTTTTGGAGAATTATTTAAATCGGAGAAAATTTAGGAGTTTAAAAAAATGGGGGTGGAAGAGATAAAAGCGTAAGAGATACAAAATTGTTTTTTTAATAGATGATAATGGAATGGTGTCCCCACCCGCGCTATCGGTATACACCGGCGGGGCACCAGTGAAGGATGATAGGTGAAGATGAAGTAGGTCAGTTAGCTCATCGTGGCGATTCAACAAGAATTGTTCACGATGGTTTCCAGGGGGAGCCACGTGGAGGTCAACCTAATAAGGCATATTGCTAGCAATGGGGCTGTCAAACTCCCTTGCTAACAATCCCGTTCCCCACCACAAAAATGTTTATATCTGATTAGGAATTATGCGACCAAAATGTTCACCGCTCAGCTAAGTGTTTAGGCATTCATACGTAACGCCTAAATGTTAAATTTCTAAAATTCTAGTATCTGCAATTTCTCAACTTGAAATATAAAAACGTGAAATATTATGATCCGCCTATCACACTGCGGTCTTCTAACCGGTAATGAAAATGAACGACGTTGTCGCAACAGACTTGTATTTCTTAAGAAACGTTTCAACCCTGAAGGTTTACATTAAAACGCTTTTAATTTGCGTCCGTTTAAAAGACAAAGTCCACTGAGAGAACAATTATATACTCAAATATAATACTTACTTATTGTTTACCATTTTTTCTATAATTTTTTTTTTTTATATTTTCTTTTTATTTTCTCCGTTACCCAAAGGTCGTCTGAAAGAAGTTGCTTTAGCGATAAACTCGCCTCTTGTACTTTACATATGTAATATAATTATATATTAAAACATTTTGTATTCAATGCACATTTTCATTTCTAACCTTTGATATTTTTTATCTTATAAATTACATAAGCTTTTTCATTGAACATGTTATAAGCAGGCAAAGTTTGCTAACTCTACAGCCATAGTTCTTCAGTTTTCTTGTTATTTTTCAATTTATCATATATATAAGTAAAAGACACTAAACTAACATTTTGTTTTTGGTTATTGTTATTTTTCAATCTACTAGTATTTTTTTAACTAGTATCAAGAAATAATTCTTGTAAAAAGTAATGTACAGTGGTACCCTGCACTTTGTTAAGAGAGGGACTGGCTGAAAACCAGCGCTGTGCAACTGTTCACATTGCGCTGGGACACTCACAGCATCCGCTGAGCCGGTTCCTTTTGCCGGGTGTGGGACACTTTTTGTATATGTTATTTATATTTTATATTGAAAGTTTAGTGGCCATAAATGTTTCTATTCTATTCTATTCTATTCTACTATGTAAATAGGCAAAGCTTACTAAACCATACAGCCAGTTTTTTTTTTAACTTATCTGAAATAAATATGAACTTTTGAACATGTTCGACTATATGCTAGATATAAACGAATGTAAATCTTAGCTTTACTTTTCATGCTTTTTCTATATTAGGTAATATAAACATAAAAGAGGATTGGCCCCAAGAATAATGGCTGATCGGGATCAATGGAACAGAAAATCATACTGCGCCTCAAATAATAGGATAAAAGCGAGGCAATGATTACAGTTTCATCTATTTTTATTGGTGATAAAAAATGATACATCACTTCTCGTCTATTTCACAAACCAAATCTATATTTTATTATCGTAAAAAAAATAGTTAGAAAGTATCCGAAAAAATCGATTCCGCGTCACTAGTCATTCGGCCAAAGGGTCGGAGCGTTTCAATCGCTCTATTGTCCGGTCATTGCTGTGCGCGACCAAATGGCTCCTTACTTACGTACTTTCATTTTATGCTTGAAACGTGTCACCTAAGCTTGCCAGGTGTGACGGATTCGACTATACAAGTACTCTGAATCTTTTTTTTTTTTATACAACTTAGAATAGCAAACAAGCTGACGGCCCACCTGATGGAAAGTGGTATCCGTCGCCTATAGACATGAACAGTACCATGGACATAACAGAGTATACGGTTTCGCCCATGATACCCCCCATGCGTTACCGTTCCTGAGGACTCAGGTGTTATTCCTCTGTACCCTGTAAATTCATGCCATATCCCACCCTTCAAACCGAAACACAGCCATGCAAACACAACTGTTTCACGGTTGAAACACGAATGGGACAGAGGTACCCAAGCAAACGACTTTTGTACAATGTCTCCCTCTGATAAATCTACAGTAAAAGGTGAAATACAAATCATTAACATCCATTTATGGGTGCGTTCTTTATGTGAAAATGGAAAATGTTCAAATCCACTGGTTTAATATAATATTGGGTATTTACTGGCTTCTACCCGCGACTTCGTTCGAATAAATACCGGAATATGTCCATTAACGGAGAGTGGTTAAAAGGTTAAAACGTTAAGAGATAACAAAAGAACTAAGGACTAGATACCTGGACCTGCTTTCATCCTCATTACCATATCAGCTCTTAACTGCTTAAGTGCTAAATATAAACCTTTCCAATAAAGTAAGTTTAACCATAAGTTTCCACGTTTGGTAGACGGATTTACAACTGCAGTTAGGCTTTTGGTGATATTTCACGAGGGACGCTGCTCATCATCCGTCGACTATTCCCTTATTCGCCTCTTATACGCTAGGACCACACGGTAACATGCCTCTATAGGAAAGAAGGGATTGTTAGTAATGGAGAAGTTAGTTCCCATTGCTACCAATATACGCTATCAGGTCGACTCGATGCGGTTCTCTCTGGAAACTATCGTGATTAATTTATTGTTGAATTTATCACGATGGGCTAATTGACTTATCTTTTCATGCTCACCTACAATCTGTTACTGGTACCCCATCAGTGTATACAGATTGCACAAGCGGGGTTACAATACAATTTTCACCAATTAAAAAAAAAGTCTCTATACACGAGTGTAAATTGTACACGTACATACAAACCTTCCTTAAAAAATATCTAATACCGAGGCTTAGAAAAAATAAGCTGAGAAACATGTATAGAAAAGCAACAAAAAAAATTAAACCTCCCATGCCAACACTGTCAAATTAGAATGGAAGGCTCAACATCTTTTGTAATTTTTCACAATTTTTTTTTCGGAAAATGTCCAATTTAACTGACAGAGCATTCCATAAAAGGATATTATTTTTCTAATTTCACTGAAATGACGCATGATGATTCAATGAAATCACGCATTTCGTTTTTATTTTTTGTAGGTATATGTATTTTTTTATCTTTTTTCACTGTGCATTTATGTCTTTTTTTTTATACAGCTTAGAATGGCAAACAAGCTGACGGTCCACCTGATGGAAAGTGGTAACCGTTGCCTATAGACATGAACAGTACCGTGGACATAACAGAGTATACTGTTTCGCCCATGATACCTCCCATGCATTGCCATTCCTGAGGTCTCGGGTGTTATTCCTCTGTACCCAGTAAATTCACGCCATATCCCACCCTTCAAACCGAAACACAGCCATGCAAACAAAACTGCTTCACGGTAGAAACACGAATGGAATGTCTATTGTTGTTTGTTTGCTGTAAGTAATGCAAATAAATTATCTATCTATCTATCTAAATAAGTCTGAATTTCTATAGATTTAGATTTACTCCATTAGTTTTACAACTTAGGGAGTAATGTTGCCAATACATTATTTATCTTGAAGGGCCCCCTCCACGACCTTGAAACTAGTGATTTACAGACTAGTCACGTGATTAGGAATGTGAGTTGAGATACACTGTCTCAGTTTCCAATGGAAAAACCCATCTCTCCATGTGATTTTTATTATTATTTTTTAAATTTTTAGAAAATTCACATCTCCCCTCTTAAGGAGAGGAGATGGCAAACTAATCCCCGGCAGAAGCACAGTCGGCCGGGGTTCAGGGCCCCAGGGAGAGAAACCGGCGTACAATGCGGGCAGAATCTAAGAGCACCGCTTTCTGCATCTTTCCCGGGTGTGAGCCGCCTCGGAATCCCAACCGTCTGAGATGTTGTTCCAGACTGGCTGGGATAAGACCGTTCACCAACATAACGATTGGAATGATTTCGGTGGATGTCACCCCCCACATTTCAGTCATCTCGTGAGCCAGGTCGAGATATTTTCTCTTTTAATTTTCTTTTTTCATTATTATTATTATTATATCAATCGTTAATTGTCCACTGCTGAACATAGGCCTTCCTCATGAGTAGCAACTATTGGCAAAACCTATCTTGGTTTTACCAGTACCTGCCACGCTTAGCAGATAGATTAGCAACAGCGGTTAGCCTTGAATGTTGTTTTAATAGGGAAGCTGCTACCCACCCCTCGATCATTAAGTTCATTTAGTCGTCTCTTACGACACCCACGGGAAAGGGTAAAATGTTTACAGACATACCAAATATTGTGTATAGAAAATTTCCAGATAATTGGTTGAATTATTAACGCACCAAGATGTATATCAACCATACAAGATTCAATCGGCGTATATTATAAACATTTAAGTATGTTTTTATGATTCACTAGCTGTTGCCCGCGACTTCATCCGCGTTTCCGTCGTCTTTCGTAAAATAAGTAGCCTATGTCCTTCCTCACGGCTCAGTGGTTTTGATGTAACAGACACATTTCCCTTCACTACTCTGCTCCTTTTGATCGTAGCGTAATGAAAAATATACTATAACCTGAGCAGGAGTATGAAAAATAATTGTACCAAGTTTCGTTAAAATCCGTCGAGTAGTTTTTGTTTCTATAACGAACATGCAGACAGACAGACAAAAATTTTACTGATTGCATTTTTGGCATCAGTATCGATCACTAATCACCTCCTGATAGTTATTTTGGAAATATATTTCATGTACAGAGTTAACCTCTCTACAGATTTATCATCCATTTAAGAGTTTCCTCTTGTCGGTGCAATTAATTCATGCGTCTTCTTCCAGCCAGTTCTATCCCAGGTCATATCCTTGACCTTCTTATACGACATGACACCTAGTGTTTCTTTTATCTGCCCCATGTAGTTATTCCTCGGTTTTGCTCTTCCCCTTTTACCCTCTATTTTTCCTTCTACTATGTTTTTAAAAAATCGTCATGTCGTATAAGGTGGCCCAGCATTTTGCCTCTTCTATTCTCTATTGATATTTTCTATGTATTTTAAAATATATCTGCTAAGTTTGGGATCAGATGTAGTTGTATGATATGGTCATGCTTATTTATAATTTAATTTATTACTAGAACCCGACAACTGTGACCTTGTTCAAAGCCTTTTTTCTTTCTCTTTTTATTTTAGTTTTTCGTATAGGAAATAAAAATTAAGACCGTTTTTGGGACTGTTGTTGTTGAAGTTGACTACTTTATAATAATTTCCTTTCTTAAAAATATATTTTAAGAGACTTCCAAAATTTTCTGTTGCAATTTCTGACCCAATATTATATTTACAATACTTTTTGTAATTGTTAAAGTTTAGATTGGGATTATATAATTTGGTAACATTTGAAACTCTCATTTTCTGGGAGGAAAGGGATTGTTAGTAATAGAAACTAAAAACCCCATTGCTAGCAATATACCCAAGGAGGTCGACCTCCTCGGAAACTATCATGGTTAATTCCTGATGAATTTATCATGATGGGCTAACTGGCCTGTTTTCATTCTCATCTATCACCCTTCACTGGTGCTCCGCCAGCGTATCCCGTTAGCGCAGGCGGGGTTACCATACCATTTCCATCCACCAAAAAAAAAACTCTCGTTTTCTTTGCGGAGTAATTAACTGCATACTGGAAAATAAAATTCAATTTCAGATATACGATTTCTTAGTCCTATAACTGTATGAAGTATATGTTATAATTCCATTGAATATACAAATTCCACTCTGTGCAGTAACCATGACTTTATAATACTTACCCATATCGATATTTTGATGAAAGGCATATTATTAGTTGTACAATATTATAATTATTAAAACAACGATATAAAACAAAATATTCATTTATTAATAATTCAAGGCAATTGTATAGATTCGTTTCCTGATTTCGTCAAAACAGGGTCAGTGCCGACTCTTAAACAGAATTTTAAGCATAGCTTTTCTTTATATTGTTTTTTTTTTTCTAATTAAAAACCTATGTGAAACACGGCAGAAAGTTTAAAAAAAAATTATGACAAAGGTATTGCAACTGTGCCGCCATAACAAATTTTGGTCGGATAAAATGTTTTCGAGAGGAAAAGAAAATTAAAGAAATTATGCAAATTACAGGACAGCCCTGTTGTTCCCTTAACTCCAACCCTATCCTCTGGAGTCTTCATTGCATGTTTTCCTTTTAAAATTCTTAAAAGTTTCCGTGTTTATAATTCTCTTACTGTATTTTATAGTGCAATAATTTTATTTTTAGGTAAATTTACTTATTTATTAACTTTTTTGCACCGCTTAAATATACAAATATATAGAGAAAGAGAGAGAAATATAGTTGGTTGGAGAAGAATACATAGATTAGTTTCATCAAATAAAAATCCTAAATTAAAAAAAAAGTCGTTATAATGAAGTGCCATCAAGAATTTATAACAAAAAAACAGTGAATTGTAAAAAAATCTAATCTTTCCTTCTTACAGTTTACACATGATTTGTAACTAAACTTTCAAATAATTCAAATAAGAACACTCCCTTTGCACTCCAATATATATCCTTGTGGTCCCAGGATAGAATAGGCTACCCCTTCCTTTCCTGTGCGTGTCGTAAGGGGCCACTAAGGGAGGGCGATGTATAGACAGCAGCGTCTCTCTTAAAACATCTCCAAAGCCTAACTGCAGTTCCAAATCCACCCGCCAAGCGTGGCTATTGGCAAAACTCCCCAAGGGAGCAGCAGTGGACAGTTAAAGGCTGATATGATGATCACCAGATGGAAACTTTGTACAAAAGTCGATTGCTTGGGTACCTCTGTCCAATTCATGTTTCTACCGTGAAGCAGTTGTGTTTGCATGGCTGTTTCGGTTTGAAGGGTGGGATATGGCGTGAATTTACAGGGTACAGAGAAATAATACCTGAGTTCTCAGGAATGGCAACGCAGGGGGGGTATCATGGGCGAAACAGTATACTCTGTTATGTCCATGGTACTGCTCATGTCTATAGACGACGGTTACCACTTTCCATCAGGTGGGCCGTCAGCTTATTTGCCATTCTAAGTTGTATAAAAAAATAAAATAAAGAATCTCGTTTGACTAACAATAAAAAATAAATGCACTTATTAAATTAATCTACATTTTTTATAAAATTTTTCCGTCCTTTTAGACAGCATGACAAAATTTTAACGATAAACTCATTTTAACGTTTGACTAACAATAAAAAATAAATGCACTTATTAAATTAATCTACATTTTTTTTATAAAATTTTCCGTCCTTTTAGTATACAAAACTTGAACTTTACGATTCTTTAGAACGACTCATTTCAGGGATTACCTACAGAAAAGGGCGTCCATTAGCTTTTTGTATGGTCCGTTACGAGCGGTCAGAACACTTTACGTCCTGAATAAGTATTAATGTTTAGCACCTACGTACAGTTCGCGTTATGGTTAATCACTTTTAAATACTTACCTCTAAGGACGGTTTTGTATACTAAAAGGACGGAAAATTTTATAAAAAAAATGTAGATTAATTTAATAAGTGCATTTATTTTTTATTGTTAGTCAAACGAGATGACGGTCCATTTGACGGGAAGTGGTTACCGTCAATCATGAACATTTGCGCAGAGTTGCCATGCCTTATAAAGATTGTAGGTATGTTTTACGAAAACCTTCATAATGGAGTCATTATCATCATTTGTTTTATACAACTTAGAATGGCAAACAAGCTGACGGCCCATCTGATGGAAAGTGGTAACCGTCGTCTATAGACATGAGCAGTACCATGGACATAACAGAGTATACTGTTTCGCCCATGATACTCCCCATGCGTTGCCATTCCTGAAGACTCAGGTGTTATTCCTCTGTACCCTGTATTGATCCGGTGGTGTCAATGTCCAAGGCGAGGGATGGGCAGCAGCGTCCCTCTTAAAATATCTTCAAATCCTAACTGCGGTTGCCAACCCGCCTGCCAAGCGTGGCAACTACTGGCTAAATTCCCCAAGGAGGCTTATGTTCAGCAGTGGACAGTTAAAGGATGATATAATGATGATGACGACAATCACTACTATGATAGAAGGTAGCCATGGATACACCTTTAACAATTCCCCAAAATACAATGTATATATATATATATATATACACCACACTAAAACAATTTCTTTTGTGATATATATAAGATATAAAATCAAAGTCACAATTCAAGGAAACAATACACAAAGTAACTACGCATCTTTCTTATTTTTCCTTCAGAAACAATTCCACATGTCAAGTTACATAAAATTTCATAAAATTTATACATTAATTTCGTACGAATAACCAAGATTCTATATCATAATACATATACATATAAAACTTGCATTATGTCTAAATTTATTTAAATTAGTATACAGAGAACAAGATAATTCTATCACAAATTGAAAATAATCAATAGATATTTTTTAGCAAACCAATTGCAAACTATAACCCATTATATATCACTGCGACAAACATAATAATGAATACTATCACTTATATTATCTAGATCTAATTACAAAGAATTACATAGAAGGAATGATAAAATAAAAACTTCATAGCAGGCTAATGTACAGAAAATGTTATACTACATTATAACCCTACCAAATTCAGATACAACCTGCTTGCATACTTTCTGCATAAACCGTGTCGAATATATAATCTAGTAATGTAAAATTTTGTCATTGACAAATAATTGACATCTCAAACATTTTTTATACACTAACCTGCTATGAATTGACAAAAATAGTAACTGACGGTGTATCTTTCGTCTTCTTTTTACTAATTATATTTGCTTAAGAAGAAAGGAGGCAACCATATGATTTACAGTTTTTATTTTATCGTTCCTTCTATGTAATTCCTTGTTCTACGATATAGATCCACCCTATACACCGTACTCACGGTATGCATACTGCGTATAAACAAATGTATTGCATGTTTTTATTGTACTAATCACTTGGTTATTTAAGCCTATTGAAATTTACAATAATAAAATTTCACGTAATCCTGACTTCCAAACTAGCATTAACTGTATTGACATAACAATGTTGAGGAATGAAAATCACAGGTGATAATTTTAAAATTATTCTGATTGCAATTATCGTTTGTATGGTTTGAGGGAGACTTTGTACAAAAGCCGTTTGCTTCGGCACCTCTGTCCCATTCGTGTTTCAACCGTAAAGCAGTTGTGTTTGCATGGCTTTGTTTCGATTTGAAGGGTGGGATATGGCGCGAATTTACAGGGTACAGAGGAATAACACCTGAGTCCTCAGGAATAGCAACGCATGGGGGGTATCATGGGCGAAACAGTACACTCTGTTATATCCATGGTACTGCTCATGTCTATAGGCGACGGTTACCACTTTCCATCAGGTGGGCCGTCAGCTTGTTTGCCATTCTAAGTTGTATAAAAAAAAAAAACATTTACGTCATTGTTAATTTACACGTGTATAATTTGTGTTAATTTTTAATTTATATATGTATAATGATATAAATAAATGCCGTATGGTCCCGGCATAGAATGAGGCCACCAATGAGAAATTTGTGTGAATACAAAATACTAAGTAGAGTTAGATCATAAAAGACGATTAATAAAATAAATAAGTTGAAGAGTCTAGTTTGAATATAAATTATTTCTTTCGTGTACTTCTATATTTATCTGTTTTTTTCTTTATTTCTTTCATTCTACTGTAGGCATTTACCTTATTCCGCTGTTATTCCCGCTATCTGTTCGCACTGAAGCTGGATCCCATCGCCACCCTCTGTTTGGAATGGAATATGACTCAGCATGATTTGACAGTAAAGCTTTATATACGCATATTCCATTTTTTATTTCATTTTGCATTAAATAAGCTGCCATGCGATATTTGTGGCTTATTATATGTCGGGTTTGTGGGTCAACTCCTAACCAAATTGCGCTGTTTTATGACACGACTCCGGAGTAAAAAAGAATGATGAAAGACGTATTTCACAGTTCATAATTATTCATGAACAACAACTGAATATGCATACGTCACTTCCTATCCGTAGAATGTTAAAAGCTTGTTAGAATTTATGAGTCACTTTTTTTTAAAATTATTTTTATTACCCTTTGAAATTAATATTTTTTTTTTATTTTTACTTTTTCTATTCTGTTATTAACACAAAATATTCCACTCTTGGGCATAGGCTCGTCCATCTAAAAGTTACTGTTTTCAAACCAAACCCTTAAATTAAATACGTCTAGTTCATCACGTCAACGCTTCCTGGGTTAGTCACAGCGACGCTGTCCATCTGTATCTACTAACTAGTTGGAGACCTTTGCCCACATATTAGAAACCTTATCCATACACATACTAACATAACAATTTTTTACCTTATACTTGAAAAAACTTTATTCACGACAATAATACCTAACGGAGAAATCAGAAGCATTACAAATACCATTATTCAGATTAGAAAAAAATACATTCACAAATTCATACAATAAAATGATTAATGAAATTCATTATGACTTAAATACGTTCACAGATTCATATATTAAAATTTATTATGGCTTAAATATTTCACAAATTCATACAATAAAATTAATAATAAAATTCATTATGGCTTAAATACGTTTACAAATTCATATAATAAAATTCATTATGGCTTAAATATTTCACAAATTCATACAATAAAATTAATAATAAAATTAATTATGGCTTAAATACGTTTACAAATTCATATATTAAAATTCATTATGGCTTAAATACGTTCACAAATTTATACAATAAAATTATTAATAAAATTCATTATGGCTTAAATACATTCACAATTAGGTATAATAAAATTCATTATGGCTTAAATACGTTTACAAATTCATATAATAAAGTTAATAATAAAATTCATTATGCCTTAAATACGTTCACAAATTCGTATGCGGTGTACTCGTATGTAGCTATAATAAAATTCTTTATGGCTTTGTAAATGGCTTTATGTCTTGAATAATATATTATAGTAACGTAAACGTCCGTGTCTAATACTCACCTGTTAATAGGATTATGTCCTGAACGGTAGATTAAGAACACATACCGAGTACAATGCTACTTGGCACGTGGAGGGCTAACAGTGAAGTTGAAGGAAGTGTAATGCACCAAACTTACTTATTGCTTGTTAGTTTATTTCTCTCGTTAATTTTCTTCATACGATGACGTGTGGGACGAGAGCCTTAGCTACGGGTTGGACGTTAATGGATTATTATGGTGTAGGAGTGATATTATGGTATTAAATGTAGACATAGACACTAAATGGCGTGTAATATCTACTTTTATATTCTGTTTGTTTCCTTTTCGTATTTTTTTTTATTTAGTCGAAAAAAAAATAAAGAAAACTGTACGTTAGATAACGAGATCTTTAAGAGAAGTTATGTCCTAACTTAATATATGAAATTGTTTATATACAGTTTCACACGGGCGAAGCCGCAAAACACAGCTAGTTTTTTTTTTTCTAAATCCATACATAGTCCTTCATAGTACAATTTTAATGGAATTTCCACTGCAACCTTTCCATATCTGTATATATTTGGTATTTGTGCCTGTTACTTAGAAATTCTGTTAACTTTTCTTACATGAACAAAGTACCCAGCGTAGTAACTTCGTTAATAAGCTTTTTCATTAACGCACCATTTTCATTAGTTAAAGTCAGTTAATCAGTAACTCTTCGGGTTTCATTAGTGCTTAAATATTTTATTTAATAATAAATACAATGGGCTTGTTTTCTGTTAAACTTTTAACCGTCCCAATCAGGTTTATTCGCTAGAGAACATATAGTTTTAACACACAATAATAATACAAAGAAAAATATAAATAAAATATATATTTTTCAAATATTTTATATTGAGAAATAATCAAAGAATACTTTAAATTGTGTTCTACAAAAATAACCGACTACAATACTTTCAAAACTAGTTTTTTTTTTTTTTTATTTAAAAACGAAACATTTTAAACGATTTTTATAGAAAAATCTATGGGACCAATCTGTAAGTATATCCTTTCGGATAACAAAGAATTTTCCCAATCGATTTACAACTGACGGAATTATGAGGTGACAAACAAAAAAAAACGAATTGAGAACCGGCTTCTTTTTGAAATCGATTGAAAAATAATCGAATCAAGAATCTCTTTGTTTTCAAATCGATCGACAACTTGATACTGAGTTATTATATGTATCTTAATTGTAAAAGCAAGGTATATCCATTAGCGATCCTAACTTGGAAATGACTACAACTTTACATTCGCAGTATTGCGGGCGCAGTCCCCTGGGAACGTAGCAGTAACACGGTATTGATCACTCCCGCCATTCTCAAAGTGTAACTTGGCCCTAAATAAATTAATGTATTTTTTTTTATTTCAAATGTAGTACATAGTATTTTAGTTATTACTAATATTATTAGTATGTAATATAAATTTGTAATAAAAGATTTTTACTAAAAGATTTTATCTTGGGGAAATCCACAGGAAGCATTTTTTTTTTTTTTTTTTTTATAGAACTTAGAATGGCAAACAAGCTGACGGTCCACCTGATGGAAAGTGGTAACCGTCGCCTATAGACATGAGCAGTACCATGGACATAACAGAGTATACTGTTTCGCCCATGATACCCCCCATGCGTTGCCATTCCTGAGGACTCAGGTGTTATTCCTCTGTACCCAGTAAATTCACGCCATATCCCACCCTTCAAACCGAAACGCAGCCATGCAAACACAACTGCTTCACGGTTGAAACACGAATGGGACAGAGGTACCCAAGCAATCGACTTTTGTACAAAGTCTCCCTCTGGTAAGCATACAGCTCACCTGATGGTAAGTGGTTACCGTAGCCTATGAACACCTGCAATATCAGGGGCATTACGAACGCGTTGCTGACCCTCAAGAGACCTCTATTTCTGTGGGAATTTCGGGAAACAGCAAGAGCCGACGTCTTTTCTTTTGTACCACAAATGTGGCAAATAACCATCTGAAGATTATTTAATTAGAATTATTTTGTTTAATTCCGCTACCATTAGTATGTATGTGACTGCCAACGCTCGAAGGTTGACCACCATTATTACTACCAGAAGTTCCACAATCTTCCAGTCATCAATTTTCGTTTGCCATTTTGTTCGCGCACCTTTTACGACACATGTTTTACCTCTAAACGAGGCATTTTCAGGCAAATTAGATAGTTGCTCGGAACCTAGTGTTTAGGCGTTGTCAGTACCATTTGGGCGTGTACACATACTAATGGTAGCGGAATTAAACAAAATAATTCTAATAAAATAACCAGTGTTAGTAAGTTATAACAGTATGGTATAACTGTTAACGATCTTAAGTTGTAATTAATTCCAGTAACTTCACATTCGCAGTATTGTGATCGCAGTCTCGTGGGAACATAACAATAACACGTATCGATCACAACCGCCATTCTCAAAGTTTTATTTATTTATTTATTTATTCATTAAAAATAATTACAGTATTATGACAGCAAAAGCCATCAATGTTATAAACCTCGTACTTGTATAAAATACTAGCGGCCCGGTACGTGCTTCGCTATGTATAAAGTGAAATAATTTTTAAATTGAAAAAACAAAATAATTTTAACATCAATATCGCTGACAATTAGCTTTAATGGAAGCACGTCCAAAATGAAGTGACCGCATGAATGACATAACAACATGCTTGTACTGTCAAAACTGAAAAAAGTTTCAATTTTACAGCACAATCCTCGTCTTAAAAAAAGTTTGAATTTGACACAAAAATCCCCATTAACAAAATGATCCGCCATTTATTGAATTCATTTTTTACAAAAAATGTGATAAATGAAGAATCGCTCGACCGATTTTGTGCAAACTTCACATAAACCATTTACTAAATAGCCGAACAAAGCCTAAACATTTGGATTGGATAGGTGAGCCCGTTCTTGAGTTATAAAATTACAACGAAAAGTGGCATTAATTTATATATATATATAGGTACTAGCAGTTGAACTGTCTCTACCACTTGTGGGTGATGTACCCGTCCGCGTAACACACTCACAACATATTTTAAGCGTGGTTTTATATTGAATAAATTAATATATAATATTTTTTAATATCCGATCCGTGTGATTCCAGCATAGAATAGGCCAGACCTTTCTTTCTTGGGTATCATAAAAGAAGACAAAGGGAACGTAATGGTAGAGGGATGAGCAGCAACATCCCTCTTTAAAAAAATCTCTAAAGCCAAACTGTGGTTGCTAAGCCGCCTGCCAAGCATGGCAACTACTTATTGTTATTAATGTACTGGCAATCACATACTTTATACCTTTTTTATACTCCTTTTTATTTGGAATTTTGTAATCCTTACTAATATAAATATGAAAGTGAGTTTGTTTGTTTATTACCTCAATAGCTTAACTATGTAATTAGGTATACACGTATTGTGTGATTTAGAAAAGGATATAGCCTACTTTTTATCTCTGTCAAAAAATATACCTTACCAGAGGGAGACTTTGTACAAAACTCGTTTGCTTGGGCTCCTCTATCCTATTCGTGTTTCTACCGTGAAGCAGCTGTGTTTGCATGGCTGTGTTCCGGTTTGAAGGATGGGATATGGCGTGAATTTACAGGGCACAGAGGAATAATACCTGAGTACTCAGGAATGGCAACGCATGGGGGGTGTCATGGGCGAAACAGTATACTCTGTTATGTCCATGGTACTGCTCATGTCTATAGGCTACAGTTACCACTTTCCATCAGGTGGGCCGTCAGCTTGTTTGCTATTCTAAATTGTATAAAAAAAAACTTCTCGTAAATTAACTCTCAACGTAACGTAATCGTCAAATATTACGTTTATTGACTTTTCACGATTGTAGTATTTTTTGCGAAACTGAACACATTTGTTTAATCCCAAATTTAAGTTCTAAATATTGCATAAGTAACAATTCCATCATCATCATCATCATACCAGCCTTTAACTGCCTACAGCTGAACATAAGCTTCCTTGGAGGGCTTTGCCAGTAGTTGCTACGCTTGGCAGGTAGATTGGCAACCGCAGTTAGGCTTTGGTGATATTTTAAGAGGGACCCTGCTGCCCATTCCTCGAAACAATAAGTTCTCTTAATCGCCTCTTACGGGAAAGGAAGGATTGGCCTATTTTATGCCGGGACCACATGGCAACTTTCGGAATATTATTTTCTCTAAATTGATATTAATTTTTCTTAATAGCAATTCTTAATTCATATAACAAATTTATATTTACTAAGTTATATCCATTAGCAATTTAGTAATGTAACTTCTATATCGTTTCAATAATTTCACATTCGTGATATTAGGAGCACAGTCTCTCGAGTACGTTGCTGTAATACGTATTGATCACGGCCGCCATTCTCAAAGTATCTCTATAAGGAACGCTGAAGCTCTGGGCTCCTTGGAGCACACTTTGAGAATGTACATCACATCATAGATTGTTAAATTAATTAGTTGTCTTAAATTAGTACGTATTTAACATACTAATTTAAGACACAAGTATAAAAAGTTTGACAACCACTGGTCATTACATCATACCTTTAGAATTATTTCAATATCCATTAACTAACACTCCTGCAGGCAACGACCTCTATATACCTACTGTTGTTACAGTTTTATAGACTCGCTGGGGTGGGTACTGCCTTTCTTATTTACAAATGATGACATTACCAGAGGGAGACTTTGTACAAAAGTCGATTGCTTGGGTACCTCTGTCCCATTCGTGTTTCAACCGTGAAGCAGTTGTGTTTGCATGGCTGTGTTTCGGTTTGATGGGTGGGATATGGCGTGAATTTACTGGGTACAGAGGAATAACACCTGAGTCCTCAGGGACGGCAACGCATGGGGAGTATCATGGGCGAAACAGTATACTCTATTATGTCCATGGTACTGCTCATGTCTATAGGCGACGGTTACCACTTTCCATCAGGTGGGCCGTTAGCATGTTTTGCCATTCTAAGTTGTATAAAAAAAAAAGATAAAAAAAAATTCCCTTCTTTCTGAAACCGATTGAAAACTGAAGGTTCTCGATTCGATCAATTGTTTCATGTTTCTCACCTCAGAACTAAGTATTTATAAATTTATTTTATAAAACGATCTAAGGAAAATTATTATGACTTAAGGAAAATTATTATATTATATATGACATAATAAGATTAGTCTCATACAGTCTTTATCAAAATCGATTCAGCAATTTAATTTTTACATCTTAATAACTGGTTTTATCACAATTGAAGTCCGTTTTTTATGAGACACAATCTATATAATATCTAATTATTTTAAGTCGATTTTAAACACGTCGCGCTTCATTATTCTCCACGAAATGTGAAAAATTCGAGTTTTACATTCACTATAATAAAATTACGAATACATCTGTCCACCCCATTTTGAATTACGGTTATGGCCACTTTTATTGTCCCTCTAACTGGCTAGTGGTCTACCATATTATTTCACGTAAATGGAATCGCGAACTCAATTCCCTTTATAGTCAAGTTACAAAACCAATTAATCTAAATTGGTTTGTTTTTGTGTTTGACACGTTCTTTGGATACTTTTTCCGGTTTCTCTTAATACAAGAGTATCTATTTTTAACCATTTAACAATTATACAAATTGTTAGCTAACTTTCAACCGATTTTAAAAAGAAAAAAGGTCTCAATTCGGTTGTATTTTTTTATTTATTGTTATCCCATAACTCAGTCAATAATAAACCGATTTGGAAAATGCTTTTTTGTCTAAAAGGATATACTTAGAGATTGCTTTCATAGAAATTACATCATAATCAGTCATAAGATAAAAAAAATAAGAAGTTTAGTTTTTTAATCAGAATATTAAGTTTTGCCATTATAAAGTTTTTTTTTTTTTGTGAACCATAATTTTCTTTACTAGATTCCATATTCTAGATTCAGGTTTAATCTGTTTTAAATAAAAATCATTAATATTACTAAAAATAAACGTTCACAATTTAATATTATGATATTCTCCAAAAAAGAAATATTGAAAATTCAATCTTACTAAAATTAATTTTTTTTTTATACAACTTAGAATGGCAAACAAGCTGCCGACCCACCTGATGGGCAGTGGTAACCGTCGCCTATAGACATGAGCAGTACCATGGACATAACAGGAATACAGTTTCGCCCATGATACCCCCCATGCGTCGCCATTCCTGAGGACTCAGGTGTTATTCCTCTGTACCCAGTAAATTCACGCCATATCCCACCCTTCAAACCGAAACACAGCCATGCAAACACAACTGCTTCACGGTTGTAACCTGAATAGAACAGAGGTACTGAAGCAATCGACTTTTGTACAAAGTCTGCCTCTGGTAATAATAATATTGTATTAACACAAAAATAATCCCTACACTTTGTTAAAAAAAAATATATACAAAAAAAAATTGAAATTACGAAAAAAAATCACATAATATAATAAAAAATACAGGCCAATTCAATATCTATTGTATTCAAGAATAAAATTAAAAATAGCATGGAAGTAGAGACCAGTCTCTTGTTTTGCTATTTGCAATATATCTATCAAATAGAAAAAGACAGGAACCCAAGGGATCCCTCCATTTAATCATCGGGATATAATGAGCGAACGGATTGATCCCTTGGGCTCATATTTAGGTTATAAACTTAAGGAATATGAAATAATATCATCTACTTATGAAATATTAGTAACAAATCTTTTTTTTTTTTAAATCATAAATTCGAAATACAGGTCAAAAAATTCTTTGAATATTTCATAGAAATATTTGTACTGGAGTAACATTTTCGTCGACTTCTAACGGTGACTTCAGTTCAGGAACATCCCTTTTTGCTTTTTTTTTATACAACTTATAATGGCAAACAAGCTGACGGTCCACCTGATCCAAAGTGTTTGCCGTCGCCTATAGACATGAGTAGTACCATGGACATAACAGAGTATACTGTTTCGCCCATGATACCCCCCATGCGTTGCAATTCCTGAGGACTCAGGTGTTATTCCTCTGTACCCTGTAAATTCACGCCATATCAAACCTGCATTACGGTTGAAACACGAATGGGACTGCTTAGCAATTGACTTTTGTACAAAGTCTCCCTCTGTTTAGCAGCAACATCATTATTTATGTAAAAATATTGTAACAGACTTTTATTGTATTTATCAGAGGGAGACTTTGTACAAAAGTCGATTGCTTGGGTACCTCTGTCCCATTCGTGTTTCTACCGTGAAGCAGTTGTGTTTGCATGGCTGTGTTTCGGTTTGAAGGGTGAGATATGGCAGTGAATTTGCAGGGTACAGAGTAATAACAGCTGAGTCCTCAGGAATGGCAACGCATGAGGGATATCATTGGCGAAACAGTATACTCTGTTATGTCCATGGTACTGCTCATGTCTATAATCAACGGTTATACCGCTTTCCATCAGGTGGGCCGTCAACTTGTTTGCCATTCTAATTTACATAAGAAAAATTATTTATAATTATTAAAATAATCAGATTTTACGAATTATGAATATTTTTTCTTAACTTAAAAAAAACGACATTAAAAGGATAAATTGCTTTATAAAAATTGTATACATATATACTTAGATTTGTGGTTTTAACGCATTCGAGTCTCCATAGATACATGGTATCCTTGATGGCACAATATATAGAATATCTAGTAGTAGTTTTACGTAACGACTTACAACCTCCATGGCATCGCCCATGGCATAATATATCGAGAAAGGCAAAAATTCTTTAGTGACATTACTTGTCAAAAATATTAAATATATTTAATGATGTATAATATATTTATTTAAAATGTATACAAAGTGCTTAATTCATATTTATAATAATAAATTTTAAAAAAATCATATTACTTGTAATGGTAGAAATTTAAAAAGTAACGCTTTTTACATTATACCGTACAGTGGAGCGCTATTAAAATTAATATATAAGAGCCGTAATAAAAGAAGCCAGCGACTCACCTGTAATTATACTTTGAAAGCTTGCAAACAGTGTTTTCTACTACCAACTAGCTATATATTATATACACAGCTCACAGCACTAACACAGAACTGCAACTTTATAAAGTCACTAATGTGGTCACATAAAAACACCTCAAATATTTTTTAATCGGCATTCATCGCGTGCGTACCGTTATCGCGTGATACAGTTTACGTATTTCGGCTACATTTTTCTCGTGTTCATAATATTAATGGCGGTGACGTGGCGCACGTCCCTTTCCACGAACGCACCTTGCTGTACTGAGGGGTAGGAGACCAAACCCCTACACTCCAATACTACAAATCATAGAGTAGACAGAACGCGCAGACTGTCAAAAACTCTGCGACTTGTACGAAGTACTTTTCATTTTATTATTGAGGTAGTACAACGAAGTGATATTTCCTATTTTTATCACTTGTTTCTGCTATCCCTTTGTAATTTACAGTCTTAAAAATAAAAGTAACAAATTCTTCTATACACACTCGACCTCCTTAAAAAAATCTCTTTGCAATTTATATGTGATAAAAAACCAGCAATGGAAACTGAAAATATATGTATATTAATGAAGAAAGCTTAAAACTAGAACCGTGAAGGGGTGCCAAAGGAAACAATAAAAAATGTGTGAATTTTATATATGTGAAATAATGATATAAAGACTGTAAACAATATGCACGATTCTGAGACGCCATTTTTCTGTTAATCTAATATTTTAATTTGATAGATTCATGAATGTTTTTTATACCCCTGAGATGGCAAACAAACATACGGCCCACTTGATGGTTAGCGGTTACTGTAGCCTATGAACGCCTGCAATACCTGGAGCATTACGCACGTATTGCCGACCCTGAAGAAACCTCTTTATCCTCTATGTCTCTTGGAAAAACTTTTACAGGGAGCTCATTTCATTACCTTTTTATGAACCATCATATACTAAATTTATAACAATCTTTACTTAAACCTATTAATAATTTAGTTCATATTGTTCCTTATACTTAAGATTTCGCTGTAGTAACAAATATAAGTTTTAGAAATACGTTTAGCTAAATAACACTATAGAATCGATCCTAATATAAGCGGCCTGCACACACTCCACACTCTGTAGGCAGAATCTCGTGAACATTCTCTACAATGTAAGGATACACCTATCTGTGTAATACGCGAAATCCGCAAGTTTCATCGTATAATCTTTGACATATTACAGGGTAGAGCAGAACGGGACGGATTATTACGAGCCAGGCTTCGCGGGAAGAGTGCACACGTAGACGGACACGACTATGTATGACCAACTTTTCTTTCAGTTCAAATAAAATATGAGATCGGGCGCGCCGCTTCGGTTGGTGTGTGACGAATTATTCAACGATTGCCCACTATTGATCACAAAGGGTTAATACTTATTCGATTGTGATAAAGCGATCATGTTGCGGCCGCTTTCAGCTAACTTCAAAAGGAGTTCCGATTCGATTGTAGTTTTTGTGTGTCTGTTATGCAATGTTGTTGTTAAATCGGGATCAATTTTGAAGATTCTGATTTTACCAGAGTGAGACGTTGTACAAAAGTCGTTTGCTTGGGTACCTCTGTCCCGTTTGTGTTTCAACCGTAAAAGCAGTTGTGTTTGCATGGCTGTGTTTCAGTTTGAAGAGTGGAATATAGCGTGAATTTATAGGGTACAGAGGAATAACATCTGAGTCCTCAGGAATGGCACCGCATGGGTGATATCATGAGCGAAACATTATACTCTTTCTTTCAAGGTTCTGTTCCGAAATGTTACAATGATGCGTCCGTTCGTCTGTCACAGCGGTATATCTCAGAATCTATTAATGCTATCAATGAAGTTATTTTACATATTGTTCATTACATAATGTATGAGGGACATTGCAATGAAATAGGAAAAATATTTCTTTTTTTTGCTAAGAGGTCTAAAAAGGTATTCATTCAATTGATTTACTAGCTTAAATGAGATATCATATAAAAATGCTTCATTTGTAGGTACATTTAATTTTTTTTTTTGCTATATAGTTGTTTACTTATGATCGAAAATATGAAAAAATACTATTCAATGTGCATATTGGGTAGGTCTGAGAATCGGCCAACATCTATTTTTCATACCCCTCAATGATAAGGGTGACCCACACCCAAAATTTTATTTTTTATTCGTTTGACAATTTTTTTATTTTTATTTTATTACGTAAATCATAATACATAATGCATTGAAAAATACATACAAATTCAAATTTTCACGCTTTTATAATCAACCCCTGATTTTTATATGCCACAATAGGCTTGCAGTAGGATAAATTTTCATGTATAATTCTCAAAATAACGTATATGGTAAAACAACGTTTGCCGAGTCATATATATATATATATATATATATATATATATATATATATATATATATATATATATATATATATATATATATATATATATATATATATATATATAATTATATAGTCAACTATTGGACAAACAAAGATATGGGTAGGCGGTGCATTCATGAATTGAGGAAACATAAAGTAATATTTAAATTATAATGTATAAATACGACAATAAAAAGATGCTGTGTGGTCCCGCCATAGAATAGGCCACCACTTCCTTTCCCATGGATGCCGTACGAGGCGACTTCGGGAGGGCAACATATGGGCAGAAGCTACTCTCTTAAAACATCTCCAAAGCCTAACTGCGGTTGCCAATCTGCCTGCCAAGTGTAGCAACTACTAGCAAAACCCCCCAAGGGAGAGGCTTATGTTCAGTGATGGACAATTAAAGGCTAACATGTTAATGATGAAATAAATAAAACATTATATTAACACGTTAATTACCCTGTCTGTCATATGTATATGACGCTAAGAAGTTCTACATGAGCCATAACAGACATATTTGTTTATTTATTTATTTATCTCTTTATTTTTTTTTACACAACAAGCATGCGGCTCACCTGATGGTAAGTGACTACCGCCGTCCATTGTCACCCACAACACCTACGGCTTTGCAGGTGTGCTGCCGGCCTTTTAAGGAATGTGCTCTTTTCTTGAAGGTTATGTTGTCGTATCGGTTCGGAAATACTGCTGCTGGATGTTGATTCCAAAGAGTGGTTGTGCGTGGGAGAAAGTACCTTGAGAAACGCACGGTGGAGGACCGCCACTCGTCCAGATGGTTGGGATGAAATTTTAGTTTATGGCGGGTTATACGATGGTGAAAAACAGCATTGCACCATAAATAAAAATATACAATGACAAGTGAATAATTCAAGTGAAATACAGTAACATAAATACAGATTGAAATATACACATAAAGGTACAAAAGGCGCTATCGCTCTTATCTTATCGCTAGGGCAATCTCTTACAGACAACCTTTGGTTAAAGGAGAACAGATAGAAATGGACAGGTGGCGCAAGAGTGAATTAATAATTTTTCGTGCATAAAATACAAAAACCTGTAATGCACAGAAATATCGTATACATATAATATATTAAACCAATTAATTTAATAACGGAAATATGGCAATTCGCACTAGCCATATTTCCGTTATACAATGTCAACACGATATATATCAATATATATTATATCAATTTCTTCCACGCACAACCACTCTTTGGAGTCAATTTCCAGCAGCAGTATGTCCGAACCGATATGACATCATAACTTTAAAAAAAAAGAACGTATTCCTATTTAAAAGGCCGGCAGCACACCTGTAATGCCGCTGGTGTTGTGGGTGATCATGGGCGGCGGTAGTCACTTACCATCAGGTGGCCGCATGCTCGTTTGCTCCCTGTGTTGTAAAAAAAAAACATCAAAGGCGAGGCTTACGATCAGCGGTGGACAGTTAAAAGCTGATGTGATGATTAAATAAATAAAACATTATATTAATACCTTCTGAAATAGTTTACACACATTTATATATGTCGTACTGGCCATATGGCATGGATATTTCCTATTTTTATCACTTGTTTCTGCTATCCCTTTGTAATTTACAGACTTAAAAATAAAAGTAACAAATTCTTCTATACACACTCGACCTCCTTAAAAAAATCTCTTTGCAATTTATATGTGATAAAAAACCAGCAATGGAAACTGAAAATATATGTATATTAATGAAGAAAGCTTAAAACTAGAACCGTGAAGGGGTGCCAAAGGAAACAATAAAAAATGTGTGAATTTTATATATGTGAAATAATGATATAAAGACTGTAAACAATATGCACGATTCTGAGACGCCATTTTTCTGTTAATCTAATATTTTAATTTGATAGATTCATGAATGTTTTTTATACCCCTGAGATGGCAAACAAACATACGGCCCACTTGATGGTTAGCGGTTACTGTAGCCTATGAACGCCTGCAATACCAGGGCTATTACGCACGTATTGCCGACCCTGAAGAAACCTCTTTATCCTCTATGTCTCTTGGAAAAACCTTTACAGGGAGCTCATTTCATTACCTTTTAAACCATCATATACTAAATTTATAATATTTTTTACTTAAACCTATTAGAAATTTAGTTTATATTGTTCCTTATACTTAAGATTTCGCTGTAGTAACAAATATAAGTTTTAGAAATACGTTTAGCTAAATAACACTATAGAATCGATCCTAATATAAGCGGCCTGCACACACTCCACACTCTGTAGGCAGAAACTCGTGAACATTCTCTACAATGTAAGGATACACCTATCTGTGTAATACGCGAAATCCGCAAGTTTCATCGTATAATCTTTGACATATTACAGGGTAGAGCAGAACGGGACGGATTATTACGAGCCAGGCTTCGCGGGAAGAGTGCACACGTAGACGGACACGACTATGTATGACCAACTTTTCTTTCAGTTCAAATAAAATATGAGATCGGGCGCGCCGCTTCGGTTGGTGTGTGACGAATTATTCAACGATTGCCCACTATTGATCACAAAGGGTTAATACTTATTCGATTGTGATAAAGCGATCATGTTGCGGCCGCTTTCAGCTAACTTCAAAAGGAGTTCCGATTCGATTGTAGTTTTTGTGTGTCTGTTATGCAATGTTGTTGTTAAATCGGGATCGATTTTGAAGATTCTGATTTTACCAGAGGTAGACTTGGTACAAAAGTCGTTTGCTTGGGTACCTCTGTCCCATCTGTGTTTCGACCGTAAAACAGTTGTGTTTGCATGGCTGTGTTTCGGTTTGAAGAGTGGAATATGGCGTGAATTTACAGTGTTCAGAGGAATAACACCTGAGTCCTCAGGAATGGCAACGCATGGAAGATATCATGAGCGAAACATTATACTCTTTCTTTCAAGGTTCTGTTCCGAAATGTTACAATGATGCGTCTGTCACAGCGGTATATCTCAGTATCTATTAATGCTATCAATTTGAAATTTGAAGTTATTTTACATATTGTTCATTACATAATGTATGAGGGACATTGCAATGAAAATGAAAAATATTTCTTATTTTGCTGATAGGTCTAAAAAGGTATTAAAAATTTATTTACTAGCGCAAATAAGATATCATATAAAAATGCTTCATTTATAGGTACATTTAAAAATTTTTTTTGCTATATAGTTGTTTATATATGTTCGAAATTGTGAAAAAAATACTATTCTCCCCCCCCCCCCTCCCCCTTTCCCCCACTTATCTAATAAGTTTGTTAAGCGAAAAATTTGAAATAATTATAAATCATAATTATTTCAAATTTTTAATTATAAAGATAAAGGTGAATAGTATAAGAAAAAATTAAACATTGTTTCTACCGCCGTTTTTTTTTAGAAATTATCACAACACCAAGAACTGGACTAGTTCTAACCATATTTTTTTTTAAATATAACAGTTTTCATCGCACAGTGGCAGTCAATACTTACATTATAATTATTAAATTAATAAAATAAATAATAAAAATTATAATAACAACATTTGAAATATAAATATAACACTATAAATTAATTACAGTACATTTTTTTTATACAACCTAGAGTGGCAAACAAGCTGACGGCTCACCTGATGGAAAGTGGTAACCGTCGCCTATAAACATGAGCAGTACCATGGACATAACAGAGTATACTGTTTCGCGTACATGATACCCCCCATGCGTTGCCATTCCTGAGGACTCAGGTGTTATTTATCTGTACTCTGTGAATTCACTGCCATATTACACCTTTCGAACTGAAACACAGCCATGCAAACACAGCTGCTTCATTGTAGAAACGCGAATGGGACAAAGGTGCCCAATCAAACAACTGTGACGGACGGATGGATGGGAAGATGGATGGATAGGCGAATATGCGAATGAGCGAGTATTTTCATGAAATTTTGTGTGCATATTGGGTAGGTCTGAAAATGGACCAACATCTATTTTTCATACCCCTCAGTGATAAGGGTGATACACACCCAAATTTTTTTTTTATTTTTATTTTATTATGATTTAGCATTGAAAAATATATACAAATTCAAATTTTCACGCTTTTACAATCAATCCCTGTTTTTTTATATGCCACAATAGGCTTGCAAGATGGCAATCGAATATATATATAATTACTAGTCAATTATTCGGCAAACAAAGATATGGGTAGACGGTGCATTCATGAATTGAGGAAACATAAAGTAATATTTAAGTTATTCATTAATTATAACGTATAAATACGACAATAAAAATGCTGTGTGGTCCCGCCATAGAATAGGTCACCACTTCCTTTCCCATGGATGTCGTACGAGGCGAATTTGGGAGGGCAACAGATGGGCAGAAGCTACTCTCTTAAAACATCTCCAAAGCCTAACTGCGGTTGCCAATCTGCCTGCCAAGTGTAGCAACTACTAGCAAAACCCCCCAAGGGAGAGGCTTATGTTCAGTGATGGACAATTAAAGGCTAACATGTTAATGATGAAATAAATAAAACATTATATTAACACGTAAATTGCCCTGTCTGTCATATGTATATGACGGTAAGAAGCTCTACATGAGCCATAACAGACATATTTATTTATTTATTTATTTATCTCTTTATTTTTTTTTACACAACAAGCATGCGGCTCACCTGATGGTAAGTGACTACCGCCGTCCATTGTCACCCACAACACCTACGGCTTTGCAGGTGTGCTGCCGGCCTTTTAAGGAATGTGCTCTTTTCTTGAAGGTTATGTTGTCGTATCGGTTCGGAAATACTGCTGCTGGATGTTGATTCCAAAGAGTGGTTGTGCGTGGGAGAAAGTACCTTGAGAAACGCACGGTGGAGGACCGCCACTCGTCCAGATGGTTGGGATGAAATTTTAGTTTATGGCGGGTTATACGATGGTGAAAAACAGCATTGCACCATAAATAAAAATATACAATGACAAGTGAATAATTCAAGTGAAATACAGTAACATAAATACAGATTGAAATATACACATAAAGGTATAAAAGCGCTATCGCTCTTATCTTATCGCTAGGGCAATCTCTTACAGACAACCTTTGGTTAAAGGAGAACAGATAGAAATGGACAGGTGGCGCAAGAGTGAATTAATAATTTTTCGTGCATAAAATACAAAAACCTGTAATGCACAGAAATATCGTATACATATAATATATTAAACCAATTAATAACGGAAATATGGCAATTCGCACTAGCCATATTTCCGTTATACAATGTCAACACGATATATATCAATATATATTATATCAATTTCTTCCACGCACAACCACTCTTTGGAGTCAATTTCCAGCAGCAGTATGTCCGAACCGATATGACATCATAACTTTAAAAAAAAGAGCGTATTCCTATTTAAAAGGCCGGCAGCACACCTGTAATGCCGCTGGTGTTGTGGGTGATCATGGGCGGCGGTAGTCACTTACCATCAGGTGGCCGCATGCTCGTTTGCTCCTGTGTTGTAAAAAAAAAACATCAAAGGCGAGGCTTACGATCAGCGGTGGACAGTTAAAAGCTGATGTGATGATTAAATAAATAAAACATTATATTAATACCTTCTGAAATAGTTTACACACATTTATATATGTCGTACTGGCCATATTTCCGTTATACAATATCAACACTTGAATGTAGCCTTTTAATATTCCAAGAACTGTATTATGTGAATGAAAGAATGAATCAAATATTTATTGCGTCGATATTACATGTCTCACTTCTTCGGAACTGTTTTTTATGTTTGTGTAGGTCGAGTTCCGGTTTCGTAACGCTTGCGTCACAGTATATCGGCCATCCAATAACAATCAATAATGAATATTGTATAAGCATTCGTTATTTTTAAAATAAACTACCTGCAACAGTTCTTAAAAAATAATGTTTTTTTTTTTTTTACAACACAGGGGGCAAACGAGCATGCGGCTCACCTGGTGGTAAGTGACTACCGCCGCCCATGATCGACCACAACACTAAAGGCATTACAAGGTGTGCTGCCGGACTTTTAAAAAGGAATATGCTATGTTACCTGATATTTTATTACAAATCGTAGAATATATAATATCTTAAAATACATATATTGTTTACCGTCTTTCTTCGTACAAAAATACTCTATTTTATAAAGAAAATATACGTATACAGTATTAATTTGTACCCGCGACCTCATTCTCGTAACCGAGATATATTTCATGACCAGGTAAAAAGCAGCCTTCCCATCCCATACAATATATGCATGTCATACATACATACATATCTGTCACGGCTGTTTCCCATCAGGGTAGGCAGACACAATGGAACGCCAAATGCTTCGATTCAAACAAACCATACATACATGCCGATAAAACGCTTACAGGTAACAAACTCACCTTCACTTTTTGTCTAGTAATTTGGGGGGGGGGGGTTGTTAGTGATGCGGATTGCCAGTCTCATTGCTAACAATATAACCAGAGGGAGACTTTGTATAAAAGTTGATTGCTTGGGTACCTCTGTCCCAATGTTTCAACCGTGAAGCAGTTGTGTTTGCATGGCTGCTTGTTTGCCATTCTAAGTTGTATAAAAAATAAAACTTGTCAGGTCGACCTCATCGTGTCCTGAAAACTAGCTAATTCCAGGTGTATTCATCACGGTGGACTAACTGACCTGCCTTTTCATTCTCACTTATTATTCACTGGTGCCCCGCCAGCTTATACCGTTAACGCAAGTGAGGTTACCATTCCATTATCATCATTAAAAAAAGTCTAGTAACTTGACTTAGAACTGGCTGGAAGAAGATGCATGAATTAGTTGCACCGACAAGAGGAAACTCTTAAATGAATGAAGAAAGAAAATATCCAGACATGTTTCGATGTTATCTATACTTATAATAAATCTGTAGAGAGATCAATTCTGTACATGAAATATATTTCCAAAATAACTATCAGGGGGTGATTAATGATCGATACTGATGCCAAAAATGCAATCAGTAAAATTTTTGTCTGTCTGTCTGTATGTTCGTTATAGAAACAAAAACTATTCGACGGATTTTAACGAAACTTGGTACAATTATTCTTCATACTTCTGGGCAGGTTATAATATACTTTTCATCACGCTACGATTAATAGGAGGAGAGCAGTGAAGGGAAATGTTGGGAAAACGGGAGAAGTTACTCTATTTTTAAGCTTCCGTGGCGTGTGCAGCCTTAATGGCCACTTTTTAAAATGTAAAAATGTCCACCCGTGCGACGCCAGGACGAGCCACTAGTCTTAACTATAAACAATATTTAATTGAATTGTTAATACCTGATAAAAATTATAATTAAGATAAAGTATACAATTTACATACACTTTTAGGCTAGATTTTGCAGAAGGATAATAGAATTTATAGGATATTTTCCATATTATAAAATATAGAATAATTATACTAAATATGTTACTAAGTTATATTAGTAAGTATATATTATTAGCTTAGATTAATATAGATAGAGTGTCTCCATACAAATGCTTCGAGAAAAACGGGTCAACTTTTTCATACAATTTTACGTGATAAATAGTTATGAGTGTTTCCTTTATAACTTCTATATTTAGTTTGTTTTATAATTTTTGCACCTTTTTAATGCGTAAAAACTCAGTTTATCTAATAAATAATTAAATATAAATACGCCAAGGTACATTGTGTGAGTAAATATTACAACTAGTGACACAGATAAAAAGGGAGGAAATTGATTGTTAGCAATTGAGTTTGACAGCTCCATTGTTAGCAATATGCCTTATTAGGTTGACCTCCACGTGATTCCCCCTGGAAACCGTCGTGAACAATTCTTGTTGAATTCGTCACGATGGGCTAACTGATCTAATTCATCTTCACCTATCATCCTTCACTGGTGCCCCGCCGGTGTATATCGATAGCGCGGGTGGGGTTACCATTCCATTATCATCCATTAAAAAAAAAAACAGATAAAAAAACGAATCAGCTAATTTGACAATTAGCTGATAAAATGTTGACCCGTTTTTGAGACTCGATGCTCCATCTATATAATCTAAGATTATCACATTATATCAAACATTCCCTGTGTGGCAACAGAGTAAGTAAACAACATGTCATCTTTCCTTTTCACCCTCGAGATGTCGTAAAAGGTGACTAAAAAAATAAAAAACAAGAGAAGCAAAATCCTATATGAAATGAAATGGCAAATAAATCCTGCTCAAATTATTTGACGGAAGACTTTGTACAAAAGTCGTTTGCTTGGGTACCTCTGTCCCATTCGTGTTAGCCGTATAGCAGTTGCGTTTACATGACTGTGTTTCGGTTTGAAGGGTGGGATATGGCGTGAATTTATAGGGTACAGAGAAATAACACGTGAGTCCTCAGGAATGACAACGCATGGGGGGTGTCATGGGCGTAACACTATACTCTGTTATATCCATGATACTGCTCATGTCTATAGGCGACGGTTACCACTTTCCATCAGGTGGGCCGTCAGCTTGTTTGCCATTCTAAGTTGTATAAAAAAAATTTGCCGTTTACTGTCCACTACTGAACATAGCCTCCCCCATACACTGCCATAAGGAACGATCCCGAGCCACCTGCATCCACTGACTCCCTGCAATGCGTTTGAAGTCATCGCTCCATCTTATATGGTGTCATCCTATACTGTATTTGCAAGTACGACGTTACCACTCAATAACCTTTCTTCCTCATTATTTGTCTATGTGACTTGGAGCTATGTAGTCAGCCCATTTCTACTCTAGCTTCTTGGTAAGCTTTTGTTTTATTTCTGAGAATCATTATTTTCCTAACAATTCCTTATTAATAAAAAAAAGCAGAAAGTGTGTTCGTTTATTTATTACCTCTTGGCAACTTTATAACTTAACCAATCACTTTGAAAGTTACTACATGGAATGGAAAAAGTCTAAGCTATTTTTATCTCGATCAGTAGACATATCCCAGTTACACGGACGAAGTCGCCGGTAAAAGCTTGTTACGAATAAACGAAAACTCTTCATTGTTCTCTTCAAAGAAAAACACATTTACATAAATTATATTACAGATTTACTGGGAATTTTGACTATTGTAATAAATGTGAAGGCAGTTAACGTAACGTCTGTTCAAAACAACTCAACACCACCGAATGAAAACAATATGACAATTCAACAAAAACAATGGCTTTTTAGAGATTATATAAAAAAATTCAGCCCAGTCGTAGTGTGGAAGAGAATTGATGAGGAGAACAAAGCGTTAGGTGTTAATAAAACTGTAAAAGATGAGTTAGAAAATGTACTGAAGGGTATAGATGAAACCGATGAGTTGTTGTCCCTAAAAGTAGAAGACGGTGACGCAAAAATTATACTAGAAAGAGACGGAAGGAAAAGATGGGTGCCGCCGGGGAAATACGATGAGAATAGATCACAGCGGGATCCTTTTTATCTAAGGAAAAGATTTTTTGAACTGATGAAACAAGCCATCTATCAGGCGAGAAACAAAATGGTGTTAATGCAAATGTTCAGGAAGAAATATTCCAGTTCCCCGTTGTACAAGATGGGCTTTTTGTTCAGCAAAACGGATACACGTTGCAAGATATTTTCAAAATTTGCATTCCGATCTTATAAAGCGTGTAGCACGTTAAGGCAAGGGAAACATTATAGGCATGATATATACGGTGCTCTACAAACTGAAGAGAGATTAGTTCAAATATGGTTCGAAATAGAGTTGCTTACCGATTTAATTGTACAAAACGACGTGAACTGCAAAGCAGTGATAAAGAAGTATCAACATGACAGAATAAAGCATTGGAAATTCATTGATTGAAATTAACTTTTTTTCATACAACACCTGAGTGAAAACTTGAAAATATTCTATATCCAATTCTTTTTTTAAAAAAATATACATATATTCAATTTTTTTTTATTATATTTACTCTTTGTCTATTATTATCATCATCATCTTATCAGTCCATGTCACTGGTCCATCATTATATATATATATATATAGGCCTCCCCCATAGTTGTCACGTTTAGCAAGCGAATTGACAACCGCAGTTAGATTTTGCTGATGTAGTGAAAGCGCTATAGATTTTTTTTAATAAATAATCACGTGAAATTCCGCTGGAGGAATAGCGGGGATCCCAGATTAATTTTGTTTGTCCTCTAGTCAGGGGATTGGGCACTGACAACATTTTCGAATAAGGAAACCTTTTTTTTTTGTAAGGCAGAGTGCCGCTCACTTGTCCATGGGTGCCTCGTAAGTACATGCACTAAGGTCAGCCCTGGACAGAGGTACCAATGCAAATGACTTTTATGTTTTATAATAACAGAAAGTTCAAAAAGCTTAAAGTATATAAACTCCTTTCGTAAGTGAAAATTAAAACACTCGACACTAGAGAGCGCCATCTTTTATGTTTAGGTCGTAAGAAGTAACTAAGGGAATGAAGAGGGCTTAGCAGCAACGTCCCTCTTAAAACATCTCCAAAGCCTAATTGCGGTTGCCAATCCGCCTGCCAAACATGGCAATTACCGTCAAAGTCCTCCAAGGGGGAGGCTCATGTTCAGCAATGGAGAGTTAAACGATGATATAATGATTATGAATAAATAAAACTAAAACAATCATGTGTAATGCCTATTTTATTTCAATTGTTATATTAAATAATAATTTTATTAATTATTATTTGATTAAAATTATACCTATTACACAAAACATCTAATAAAATAACGTCATTAATCAAGTGAGAACAAACGCAGTTTCAATCTCAGCAAAAACTATGCTATTATTAATACTTCTATTATGTACGTATTGTTTTTAAAATGACAACAACTTATTAATATCCCACTACTGGGAATATATGTCGCCCTATGGAGAAACCCATGATCAGTACGGTCGTTCATTGTATTTTTCTTGTCTCTACGAATGGTAGTTACTGCTTTTCATCAGGTATACTGTCAAATTTTACAGTATTGCACATGTCACAAGTGAAATTTCATATTCTGCGCCATATCATATATCACTCCTGATCGCTTTACAAAAAGCGCTAAAAATTTTAGAAACAACACTGTCTATAAAACTGGGCCTTACAGAGTGGGCAAATAGAGATTTTAAGTGTCTATTCGCGTCTTCTTATTAAAAATCATATTTCACTATTACTAGCAAATAGCTGCGAGTTCGATATTAAATCATTGCAAGCGAAAATCATTTTTTTGTGATTTGTTACTCGTGATAATGAAATAAATGTATCAATAATTTTCATGCCTAATACTTTCTCTACGATTACCAACAAATAATATTTAATAAATAATAATTAATGGGCATCAATAATTTACAGAGATGTCCAAAAATTTTTGAACATCTCTATAAGTTATGCTTCTCTTTCCGCGTCTAGGGAAAGTAGATAAAGTTTTGTTTGAGAAATCAGTTCAGAGTACGATAAGACCTGAAGAAGGTAAAAGCCCTTAAAATAATAGTAAAAAAAAATTTAATAATATTAATAGTCAGTCCTCAAATGTTGGCAGTTACACGCATGCTAGTGGTAGTGGAATTTAACAAAATAACTCTAAACAACTAACCAATTATGTTTTATAATAATAGCGATGATCTAATATTATAAATGTGAAAATTTTGAAGGACTACTGAATGAATTAAATTGAAATTTAGAAAAGCCATATACTAAATTACAAAATAGGATATTTTATTTACCAATTCGCAGTTAAAGCCGCGTATTTAGCTTTATTAGCTGCACTAATAATAGTCATCTTAAGGTCCAAAAGGTGACGATAGGGATAAATCAATGTTCACCGAATCAGCTATCAGTAATTAAATAAGCAGCTAAATTGTTCACAGATGCAACGATAATTTCTTGCGACTATAACAATACTGATTATCCCGATATCCAAGATATATTTTCTATTCTGAAAAACAATGAAACGCAATTACCTTCAGACGTGAAAGCTCTAGACGTCAAACTGAATATAGAAACACTAGACGTTAACAAATTTAAAAAGAAAATGCAAACTTACGAGGCAGAAATGTCGAAACTGTATAATATAAATAACAATACAATTAACAATACCGAAGTATTCAGTAACGACACTAGAAGATTTTATATTCCTTACATATGGTCTTGGTGGAATGCAGCGTCTACGATGGCTCACAAATTAAAAACATTGGACATGATGCTACAAGTATTACATATGGCAAAATTTAAAATAAATCAGTTGGAAACGTCTAAATACTTCAATCAGAAAGATACTGGCTACCGCATAGCATTTCTGTACAGACGGCTCAGAAGAATTTACAGAAAAATTATAGACATTTATATGACGACAAAATTGAAAAGAGACCAAGGCAAAGATTCGAATATTGCCATTTCTGGCCATCAGAGGGCGGTTAGGTTCCACGTTGATTTCTTGTACTTATGGTGGGTATTGATCCGTATAGACAAAAGATTTCAAGATCAGAAGAAATCAGCAAGTACAACACGTGCTACTCTAAAACGAAAAAAAACTAAATATTAAAATATCAACTTTTCATTACAGTCCAATAACTTCATTTATATGACCAGCTCCAGTTTAATTAGAATAAAGACTCACAAACGTAACCTTCGTTCCAATAATACTCTCCAATTATCTTTCCCCTCTCACCGTACTGGTTACGCTTCAAACTCTTTCTCTTACATTCTTTACGACTCTGGAACACGCTTCCTGATGCCATTGAGAGATTACCGACTAAACCGTCTTTCAAAAAAGCGTTCACGCTCACTTTTTATCTTTATCCGAGCAGCAAGTAATATAGTATATATCATATATGTGTAAGTATATTCGTTATTCATATATATTTATTCGTTTATATATGTAATTTTAGTATGTATGTATATCAATAATTAGTAGTACCGCATTCGAGTATTCTGACACTTCCCTATGGTTGAGTGGGAGAGAATGCTTTTAGCATTAAGTCCGCCATGTACACATATTTGTACTAATGAATAAATAAATAAATAAATAAATAAAAGACGTGCACAAGTGAGAAATGATTAGTGAGGATGAAAACAAGTCAGTGGGCCCATTGTGACGAATTCACATCATCCATTACTGGTACGTATTATACGTGCCAGTGTATACCAATAGCGCGGGCGGGGTTACCATTCCATTATCAGCCATTAAAAAAAATCATATCGAGGGAAAGGGATTATTAGTAATGCGGACTACCAGTCCTACTGGTGCCCCGCTAACGTACACCGTTAACGCAAGCAAAACTACCATTCCATTATCATCCATAAAAACTCCCCGTTACGGAAAATCGCTTCTTCCACTCTTCAAATTTGAAGTATGGTAGAATCAGAAAGTCAGTTTTTTTTTTTTTATGAAGTACTATCTTCACTGTCTAGTTTTTACATTTTATACTTACAACACAAAATCAGACATAATTGTTTTGGAGTGAGTTATTGAAGTCGCTGGCGGAAGACCCAAAAAAAAAACAATTTTATAAATATAACTAAATTTAATTCTAAAATTAATTATTACAATAATAAGTGTCTTCGGATCGATGTGTGATCCGTAAGTGAAGTCATATCGAATCAAACGTAAAGGAAATGGGTATTTTTGCTGTGGGAATTGAAATGCTGACTCGACGCAGGTATCTTTCTCGGTAGCGCGCCTTCTTGCGTCATGCTAGATGGTCCGATCCGATCGCCGTTGAAGGTGTGTCGTAATACTTGATAACTACTATAACAAGTGTTTCATGTAAATACTTTCATAATCATCATCAGTCGTCAACTGTCCACTGCTGATCATAGGCCTCCCCCATAAGAAAGGTTTTGCAAGAAGTTATTACTCTTGGCTTGACAACCTGCCTGGCACCGGTCGTTTAGCTTTGGTGATGTTTTAAGAGGGATGCTACTGCCCACCCGTCGACCATTAAATTACATTGGCCCACTCCTATTCCTTTCTTTTCGGTTTGAAAGATTTATTTCTTTATTTATTTAATTCTTTATTGTACACACCAGTTATAAGAATATGACAGAGGTAATCAAATGTACAAAGGCGAGCTTAACTCTAAAAGAGTTCTCTTTCAGCAACACCCAATATGGAAAGGATCATTAACGTCAGCGGGTAGAGCGATGTACAATACCCTATATAATATACCTTACACATAAAAATAAATAAATATGTGTTCATAAAGTTTTAAATTAAAGTATAAACTATCTGTGTACCAAATTTCATTCAAATGAGTTAAAGAGTTTTTGCGTAAAAAAGTAACAAACAAAATATCAGATTTATGATAATAACTTCTAATGCTTTCACGCTCTTGTAACTTGACAATACCAGGCTATATAATTACGAATACAAAATCATTGAATCTGTGATAAATAGCACTTTATAACACAATATTTAATAATCCGAATTGTGATGTTTGTAACACATTGGATGATGTTCAGCATATGATATCCGAATGTACGAAATACAAAACACAAAGGGAAGTATTGATACAGAAATATACTCTCAATAGATAGGAGATTGGTTTATTTTCAAATATACTCGCAGAACCACATTCCGGAATGGCAAAATCTTTAATTACTATATTTCTGTATCAATAATTCCCTTTATCAAATAGACTACTAAGATATTATGTATTATTTATTTATGTATTAATGCTTCAAGTATGTGAGGTATTTTTTTAAACTTAGGGTACTATGAGGCTGACATATCCTTATAGGATAAAAGCGTCTAAATAAAAAAGCTAAAAAATATATACTGTTACCAATCTTTTTTTTATGTAACTTACAATTGCAAACAAACTGACGGCCCACCTGATGAAAAGTGGTAACCGTCGCCTATAGACATGAGCAGTACCATGGACATAAAAGAGTATACTGTTTCGCTCATGATACCCCCATACGTTGACATTCCTGAGAACTAAGATGTTATACTTCTCTCTCAACCAAACGCAATATTAAAACATAAGTATTTACAGATTCAATTAAGTACTTTATTAATTCAATTTGTTACCTCTATAAAACATATACGAGAGTGTAATTATTTGATAAAACATCGAAGTACGTTGAATAAATTATACGCGTAACCCTTTACTTGACAGCTGAGTGAGGAAGGAACAAATGAGTACCAATATGTTACTACCATCACTAATCTTCTGTGAGTATACATCATCATATTAACCAGAGGGAGACTTTGTACAATAGTCGATTGCTTGGGTACCTCTGTCCCATTCGTGTTTCTACCGTGAAGCAGTTGTGTTTGCATGACTGTGTTTCGGTTTGAAGGGTGGGATATGGCGTGAATTTACTAGGTACAGAGGAATAACACCTGAGTCCTCAGGAATGGCAACACATGGGGGGTACTATGGGCGAAACAGTATACTCTGTTATGTCCATAGTACTACTCATGTCTATAGGCGACGGTTACCACTTTCCATCAGGTGGGCCGTCAGCTTGTTTGCCATTCTAAATTGTATAAAAAAAAATCATATCAGCCATTCACTGGCCACTGCTGGACAAAGGTCTCACCCATAAGGGGTTTGGCCAGTAGTTGCCCTTTGCAAGCGGTTTGACAACCGTAGTTTGTAATGGATGATAATGAAATGGTAGCCTCTCCCGTGCTAACGGTATACGCTGGCGGGCCACCAGTGAGGGATGATAGGTGAGAATGAAAAGGCAAGTCAGTTAGCCCACAATAAAGAATACACCTGGAATTCAGCACGATGGTTTCCAGGGAGGGACTATGTGGAGATCGACCTGACAGGGTATATTGCTAGCAATGGGACTGGCAGTTCGCAAAACTCACAATCCCTTCCCCCCTGGCAACCGCAGTTAGGCTCTGATATTTTAACATTTGCTGCTTATCCCTCGACCATTAAGTTCCCTTAGTCGACTCTTATGACACCCACGAGAAAGGAAGGAGTGGCCCATTCTAAGCCGGGACCGAACGGCTTTCTAAATACATATTACATATATAAGATATACTATATTTTAAGAGAAGGAGACTTTGTACAAAAGTCGATTGCTTGGGTACCTCTGTCTCATTCGTGTTTCTACCGTGAAGCAGTTGTGTTTGTATGACTGTCTTTCGGTTTGAAGGGTGGGATATGGCGTGAATTTACTAGGTACAGAGGAATAACACCTGAGTCCTCAGGAATGGCAACGCATGGGGGGTATCATGGGCGAAACAGTATACTCTGTTATGTTCATGGTACTGCTCATATCTATAGGCGACGGTTACCACTTTCCATCAGGTGGGCCTTCAGCTTGTTTGCCATTCTAAGTTGTATTAAAAAAAAATTACATACTAGAGTCAATACCTACATCTATCTTTAAAATTAATATTTTGATTTAATAGTTTCAGCAAAGTATTATTCTATAATTGTTAAAATATATATATTTTAACGATCAAGGGATGGACAACAGCGTCCCTCTTTAAACATCTCCAAAGCCTAACTGTGCTTGCCAACCCGCCTGGCAAGCGTCTTAATTACTGATAAAACCCCCTTTATGGGAAAGCCTATGTTCAACAGTGGACAATGATAACAATGTTGATGATGATGAAGCACAGATTCTTCACAGCAAAAACATGAGTGTGACAGAAAATCTATACTTATAAATAAATCTATAGAGATGTCAATTCTGTACATGAAATATATTTCCAAAATAACTATCAGGGGGTGATTAGTGACCCATACTGATGCCAAAAATGCAATCAGTAAATTTTTTTCTATCTGTCTGTATGTTCGTTATAGAAACTAAAACTTGGTACAATTATTCTTTATACTCCTGGGCAGGTTATAGTATACTTTTCATCACGCTACGATCAATAGGTGCAGAGCAGTGAAGGGAAATGTTAAAAATGTCCACCCGTGCGATGCCGGGACGGGCCGCTAGTAAGGAATATGTCTTTTAAAATTTTTTGCTAATTTAACATCACTAATATTTCGCAGCGCTCACACTTGCCAATGCCCAAGCAACACATGTAGTTCCACTTGCAAAAGAGTTAGATGAAATACTTACTAGAGTATTAAACCGTCCAGAGTTTGAGAGCTCAGTTTTTAGTTATTTATTTGGAAACCACACTGAACCACCTAACGATATAAATATACAGCACTTGGATATTAGCATATTGGACTTGGAGAGCATCCGAAAGATTATAAACACCGTTGAGAAGTCTTATTATGCGAATGAGACATACCGCCGGCGTGAATTGCTTACACAGAACGAAGTCTTCGTAGCAAAGGCCTTCGATCTTATGAAACAAGCCATATATTCGACGAGATATCGCATGCTGGAGACTAAACCATATAGAAATAAGTATAAAAACGATTTTGGCTACAACATTGCAATAATGTTCGGTGCATTAATGCAAATAAGGATGAAAATGGAGAATATGTACGCGACGATGGACAAATTACCTCATAAAACCCATTTCTTATGGTATTTGGTGTTGTATGAAAAAATTTTAGCTTGTTATGTAGATGTCGAGGATTTGGTGGAGAAAACATTCGTGTACCATGATAAATGGTTAACAAAAATTAAAGAGCAGAAAGCTAAGACGGCAACGCCAATACCTCCACGTCTTCAAACTCTAACCACCCAATAATGAAGATGTATCTTTGTATTAGTAGTAATCATAAGAATGATAGCCATTTTGTCTTTTTTATACAACTTAGAATAATGGCAAACAAGCTAACGACCCACCTGATGGAAAGTGGTGACCGTCGCCTATAGACATGAGCAGTATCATGGACATAACACAGTATACTGTTTCGTTCATTATACCCCCCATGCGTTGCCATTCCTGAGGACTCAGGTGTTATTTCTCTGTACTTTGTGAATTTACTGCTATATCCCACCCTTTAAACTGAACATGCAAACAGAGCTGTTTCACGGCAGAAACGCGAATGGGACAAAGGTACAAAAAAGCACACAACTGTGGTATAAAGTCTCTGAAATGTATATAATGCATAAGTAATTTTAAGGGACTTCGAAAAAGAATTTCTAAATTCTGCACATTTTTTTATGTAAGTTACACAAACCCTTAGCCGATTTTAAACCGATTTATATAATTATTTTTACTATTAATAAGGTTTAATTAATGAAGAAAAAGCGGCAGTAATGTTCAAGTTTCCTTTTCATGACAGTCATCGTCATCATCTTATCAGCCTTTAACTGTCCACTACTAAAGGTAAATCTCCCCCTTGGGAGGTTTTGCCAGCAGTTGCCACGCTTAGCAGGTGGCTTGGCAACCGCAGTCAGGGCTTTAGAATTTTTTTAAGAGAAACGTTATTTTTTCATGACAGTGCTGGTACAAAATGAAACTAAATGCTCCAGTAATATCCAATTTATTTTCTTAATGAAGCTTACATCGATATTAAATAAATAATAATAAACTACTATAACAAAGGAATGTATTTAACAACAAAACAAAGAGGTACAAACTAGGTACACCTAATCTAAAATTAAGCCACGTGAGATATCTTCAAAAATTTATTTTAAACACTTACATCACTACTGCTAAAATTTTTTTTATGTCCAATAAATTAAGTTTATTTTTATTAATCATTTAATAACATTATGCACAAGTAACAATGCGTAAGAACCTAAAATAGGTTTTTTTTATAATTTACCATAGCACGACCTAACACGGTACGATTTTTATTCTATAATTATTTTTTTAACTATAAATTTTGGAAAATTATAATATTGCATCAATATATTGTATTATATCGTAACGATATAATCACACCGTACCGTGTTGTAGTAAATTATAAAAACACCTAATAGATGTAAACCCGTATAAAACGGAAGAGTATTTTACTGACCTAATCAAAAGCTTTGTACAAATCTACGTAGCTTGATAACAAAATTTTAAAATTACGTAAATAATATATATATAGTTTAGTTTACACTTTGTTTATGTACTTTTATAAAGTATTTATTATAATAATATGCATAGCATAGGCATTCTTATGATGTATTTTGATTTAGTATTGATATTCATTGTTGACTGACATAGGAAGACAGACTTTTGCTGAAATATATTTTATGAAATAGTGTCCTTTTACTAATTGACAGGTAATAAGTAAGTTTCAGACACTATTCTTTAGTTATAAAATTTATAAAGAAACAAGAAATAACCATCTGTCATTTTTTTTACACAACTTAGAATGACGAACAAGCTGACGGCCCACCTGATGGAAAGTGATAACCGTCGCCTATAGACATGAGCAGTGCCATGGACATAAGAGAGTATACTGTTTCGCCCATGATACCCCCATGTATTGCCATTTCTGAGGACTCAGGTGTTATTCCTCTGTGCCCTGTAAATTCACGCCATATCCCACCCTTCAAACCGAAACACAGCCATTTTTTTTTCTCTTTCTCTATTAAAAGTTATACATATTATCTTTTATGACTGCCAACCAACTGAATATGAAATATCAATGCTGCCAAATTATAAATCGTACAAATTATATGAGCAATTTGTATTGTAGATATAAATTTCTCCTACATCGTATAAATAATCGCACAGTTACCTAATTTCTAGGATTGAATGTGAATTAAAGCAAATTAAAAAAACAGCCGAATTTGCTTGTAATGAAAAATTTTAAAAGAACAATTTGTCCTTTCATCATAAATTTATATCGCAAAAAGCATGGAAATGAAAATGGAAGAATCAGAATGCATTAAACATAAACTATGTATTATGGTGATTTTATATATATATATATATATATATATATATATATATATATATATATATATATATATATATATATATATATATATATATATATATATATATATATATATATATATATATATATATATATATATATATATATATATATATGTTAGATTTAAAAATATAAAAATATTTTAATTTATGAAACAAATAACAAAATCCTATAGGAAGACTTATAACTAAAACAGGAAATATTACATTTAAAATATAACAATACAAATATTCATAATTGCCTCAATTGACTTAATAAATTAGGACACTAATTATTTACATATTATATTACGAATAGTAATCTCAATTAATTAAATTAATTGCTTTTTTTAAATTTGCCATAGCACAGTATGGTATGGCATGATTTTAGCGACACGATATAATACAATAGATAAGTAAAATTAAAATTCATGGAGATACTTAATTTTTTGTGTACGTTTATGATATTATAACGAAAAATTAAAAGCTCTTATACAATTTCGTATATTTTGGTCTCTTTTTATAATAAATACCACACAATCATACAAACTGTATGGTTTTCAAACTAGGATACCCTGTGTTATGAGGAACCAACAAATATCTGGGGGTACCCAGAACACCCAGGTCCGAGCTAATTCAAAAAAGTTTGTTTTCTAAATTGCCCTGACCGGAAATTACACTTGAGAACTAATTTACGTAAAGCAACGTGCACAAAACTGTACTAGGGACATCGACGATAATTATATCGTGACGATAAAATCATACTATACCGTGGTATGCTATTGTAAATTATAAAATATTCAAATTTCCACAAATTTCAATACAAACAGTGCAGTGTTGCCTTATTCTAATAACAGAGCTTAAAATTATCACATTCCAAATGGCTTATTAAGCGCTAAAATAAATAATCCTACATACAAATTTCAATGTCGATATCAATAGTAGAAACACCATAAGTACAAAATTTTAAAATTTTATTTCACTTACCCTCTGACGATCTACTTTTCATTCGAAATCTATCAAATATGGTATATCTACACCTATACACACCATCTGAGTCTAAACTCGTTGTATTTGCTATAATATTAAACTAAATGCCTTCGATTCTAGCTACTGAAAGTAATCTATTTTACACATCATATTTATAGAAAAATAGAATATTAAAATGAGTTTATCCTTTTATGAGCTACGGTTTTACAGACAGATACACATAAAGATTCCTAACATCTCTTCGCATCGGAGTTTAACCAACCTTTTGAGATTTACACGGTTCTCTCTACTTACTCCGTAGGGGACTTAGCGTAAAGACATATGTTTGGCGAAACTCGTGACTTAAGATAATCCTTAGATAGGCTTTGCAATCGCAATAGTGTATGGCTTTAATATTTCCCAAATTTACGGCAAATTTAGTCAGCCTCCACTAAAAGAAGCGGCAAAGAAACATATCGATATAAACGTTATCGCTACCGCATACACAATAAAATGAGACAGTGACGTCCAGCGTCTTGTTCTGTATTAATAGATTGCCTGGCGAGGCTGTATAGAATTTCTTAGGTAATTTATTAACTGTCTAGATAGTGCTTATTTGTTATTTAAAATTTAAATTGCTGACAAATCCTCTTCCGTCATTCTCACAAAATCCTTTCACTGGACATGACATATAGATAGATAGATAGATAGATGACCTTTATTACCATTATTAAGAAAATAAATATTAAAACAACAAAAAGAAAAAAAAATTAATGTTGCTGGTAATAGGAGCCGCCTCAGCTGTTGCTATATATGTACAGCTCCAGTGAGATGTACCTATACACAGCGCTGATTTTCACGCGGCCCCTTAACTCCTTTACCTTTAGCATGCGTGCGGGTCGCCAATACCTATTTCTCGGATGGGAGACTCAACACGCTTACCAACAAATACATAATACATTACAACACATACATACATATTATTAGAATCAGGTGGTCTACCATGAAATGAAATTCCGAAATTTCGGGCTCAATTTCGTGTTTTTGTTCGTATCAAAATCGACCCAGTAAATGGAGCTTAACATTTCGTTCATCATAAATCCTATCCTAATAGTCCAAAGGAACGATATTTTAACATTTTTAATAATTTTAAACAGCATATATTATGTAAATTTAACATCAAATTTCTGTTTCGTTCGTCCCCGAAATTTCGGAAAATACTTCATGGTAGGCCCTCTGGTCATAAAGAAACTAGAATAGCTGAGATTCAAATCCTCGCAATACAATCGTCACCAATCATAATTGAAATAAATTCATAAAAAAAACATTTCCTTGCTAAATACGATTCCTAAATATCTCAGAGAAAATTAAACAAAATTAATATCCTGTTAGGAGATCTTTCAATTAAGTCCCATTTCATTGTAAATCCACACAATTATTTGAGTAACAAAGAAGGATCACTAACGCTTTTTTTTACAATAGACTCGTAACACTATCTGATACATTACTATACAAATCTGGGGGGAAACGGATTGTTAGTAATGGAGACTGAGAATCCCATTGCTAGCAATATACCCAACCAGGTCGACCTCCTCGCGGTTCCCCCTGGAAACTATCATGGTTAATTTTTGATGAATTTGGGCTAACTGTCCTGTTTTCATTCTCATCTATCACCCTTCACTGGTGCTCCGCCAGCGTATCCCGTTAGCGCAGGCGGGGTTACCATACCATTTTCACCCATCAAATATACAAATCTCGAATCAATATTATTACACATATTTTCATATTTCAAGTCACATTGACACTATTATAATAAAATACGAAGTTGCCATAAGAATATATACATAAATTGGTTCACATAACAAAATGGTGGCTAAAAATAATGAAAAAATATCACTAATATCCTGGCTATCAAGCTAGGATATCCCAGTATGCTGCTACAAGAATTAACTTATACTAAACTAATTTTTTTTTTTTACTAGAATAATAATTACTTATTAATAATTGTATTTTGATCATTTTAACACTTCAATGACGTTGGGGGGAAAGGGATTGTTAGCAATGGGGTTTGACAGCCCCATTGCTAGCAATATGCCTTATCAGGTCAACCTCCGCGTGGTTCCCCTGGAAACCATCGTGAACAATTCTTGTTGTATTCGTCACGATGGGCTAACTAACCTGCTTCATACTCACCTATCATCCTTCACTGATGCCCCGCCGGTGTATACCGATAGCGCGGGTGGGGTTACCATTCCATTATCGTCCATTAAAAAAAATCACTTCAAAGAAACAAAACTTGGCCGTCACTATTTGCCATGACTACGTTCACTATTTGACGTGACTAACCGTGTCGATGTAAACTAACATTTGTTACATAAATTCATTGAGTACTCAAATTGTCTTTCACATTATCAAGCACAGCACTAGTTGTCGAATACTGATCTTGATTATACTAACGTGGGAATTCTAATAGCACGTGGTCGGCACGTGGGTCGCACGTGGGGTGTACGTGGGCCGCACGTGGGCTGCACGTGGGCAACCCTCACTGACTCTTGGGTTTTTGCTGCGCCGTGTCACTGGCGAATATGAAAGACAACTCCGGTCTCTTCTGTGCGTATGATATAAACTCGTCTGTGGACAGATTGTATTAAGAAGGGTTATTTCATGTCTCCGACAACTGACAGGAAAGGTAGTCAGTTGTCTAAAAGCATTTTAAACTGTTAACTGTCCACAGCTGGACATAAACCTTTCCCCATAAGGAGAGGTTTGCCTATAGTTGCCACGCTTGGCAGGCGAATTGGCAACCGCAGTTAGGCTTTCACAAATGTTTTATGAGGAACGCTGCTGCCCATCGCTCGCCCTCCCTTTCCTCTTACGACATCCACAGGAAAAGGAGGGGTGGCCCATTCTATACCGGGGCACACACAGCAACGGCCTTATTGCTAGCAATATGTTCTATCAGGTCGACCTCTGTGCGATCTCCCTAGTAACCATTGCTGTTAATTCTTGCTGATTTCATCAAGATAGGTCAACTGACCGGACTCACCTATCCTCAATCACTGGTGTCCCGTCAATGGCCAGGTTTACCATACCATTATAACCCATTAAAAATGTAAACGACCTAAGTCATGTATTATAGCTAGACAGAAATACTACAGCGAGAGCTCACCATATGTAATGTATCCCTTCTCGTCGAAGTCGGCCTGCCGGAACACGTGGTGCGCGTCCTCCTGACACATGCCCAGGCACTTGGTCGCCAGCTCCTCGAAGTTAGCCTGGCTCACTCGCCCTATACCGCTGCTGTCGTACAGCTGAAATTATGGGTGGTCACAATGATGAATTGACTGAACAGAAATCTTGCTGCTCAACGAAGATGGCCTAGAAACTCTTGCCACTAGAGGGCGTAACTAACCTCTCACAAATGAGAAAACCAGTTTATTCTTGGTTACTCCTTGACATTTTTAAGGCTGAACCAACCCTTATGAAATTTTGTATACATAAGTATTTAGAACGGACCTTCCCTTTCCCAAATAGTATATATATTGGCCGAGATAAAATGTTTCTTATATCCTTGATATAAGATACTTTTTATCTTGGTCAATAATTATATACCTACTGATCATGCGAACAAAGTCGCAGATCATGACGTTGTGTTTTTGACGCCTTCTGTAGCACAGTGCTTTGTCGTAAACAAGATCCCGAGTTCTATTCCCTATCCTGCCAATTTCTTTACTGAATTAACTCACGTCTATAAGTCTCGAATTGTAACTCCACCTGGATTACAATTCCATTATCGTCCATTAATAATGTACTTTTGTCATACATGAAGTTAGTTTGTATGAATCCTCTTTTGTGTTTGCTCAATAAATTATTATTACTCCTTCAAATTACTTAGTGTGTTATGGAGAGCGCTATACTAGAAGTTTCTTTGCATGATAGAAACCGTAACGAGGATATCCGCAAAAGAACCAAAGTAACCGACGTAGCCCTAAGGATAAGCAAGCTGAAGTGGCAATGGGCTGGTCATAATGTCCGAAGAACCGACAACCGATGGGGGAGAAAAGTTCTTGAATGACGACCCTGTACGGGCAAATATAGTCTAGGACGACCCCCCTCCCCCCCCCCCTAGTTAGAGTGATAACCTTCAATGCATTGCAGAGAATCAGTGGATGCAAGTGGCTGTTCCTTATGGCAGTCTATGTGGGAGGCCTATGACCAGCAGTGGACAGTGACAGAGATATAATGGTAATGAAAAAATTTACCTTGAAAGCTATGCAGACGAGGTGGTGTAGGGGCGCGTGTTGCAGCGAGAGGAACGCAGCACACAGCAAGTAGTCCGACCAGCGCACCAGCCCGCTGCCTCGCTGCAGGGCACAAAGTTTTATTAATATAATTTTACCAGGCAGGGTTCGAACTAGGGAGATGGGTGTATAAGTACAACCACTTAGTGCGACAAAAATTAGAGGTGGCAATTGAAAGTGGTTATCATTAAAAAGTGTCGATCGTCCAACGTGTGTTTTTTAAGGCACTTTCTTCCACGCACTACCACTCTTTGGAATCAACTTCCAGAATCACACCTTTTAACCAATATGATATTTCTATGCACTTATACGTATGTATATATATTTATCTATTTACGTATTTATTTTTATTTATTTATTTATTCATAATTTGTGTTATGGTACCTTTTCTGCACTGGATTACCCAAATTATTTTCTCCCTAACCACACTGGGTTGGCTGGAAGGGATCTCTTTCAGAGATAAGCCCTCCCTTGCTAACAAGTTGTTAAACTAATCGCTACATGTATTGTTCAAGTGCAATAAAGAATATATTTCCGAACTGATACGATATCATAACTTTCAAGAATAAAGCATATTCCTTTTTAAAAGGCCGGCAGCACACCTGCAATGCCGTTGGTGTGGTGAGTGATCATGGGCGGCGGTAGTCACTTACCATCAGGTGAGCCGCATGTTCGTTTGCCCCCTGCGTTGTATAAAAAATCTATGTGAGTTCACCTGCTGGAATATGTCGAAGAGGCGGTGAGCGTGCGCGTGCGCAGCGGCGGGCGCGGCGAGCCGCTGCACGAACTGCTCGCGCGCCACCCACTCGCCCGCCAGCCCGCCGCACCGCGCCTGCAGCTCGGGCTGCGACTGCGACAACCTGCACAACGACAACGACCTTACATTATAACTAGTCTGAGCCTCTAGACAAATGGCAAGCGAATTCGTCGATGGAATCGACTTCGCTAACGAGTCCGTGAGTTGGAATGAGTCATCCGGCGTTGCTATCTCATTCTATCTCACGGACACGCTAGCGATGTCGATTCCATCGACGAATTCGCTTGCCACTTGTCTAGAGGCCCTGGCCATAAATACTGTTACATAAAAATTTTTCTTTTTTTTCAAGTTTTTAATTATTTTAAATTTGGAATACGTTTATTATTTTAAAAACTTCTTTCAATTTCGCGCCTTTTTATATATTTTTTCGTATTTATTATCAAATTACAATATGTAATGGTGTGTTAAAGAAAATAAAATCTTATTCAATCGCATTGATCGCCTTGCACAAAGTGGGTATGGAGCCATTGGTTATACTCCAGACACTTTTAAAGCTTGGTATCAGCCGTATCGTCGTATAACGTACTATCAACAGATACAAGACTTCCTATGTCGAAAACCAGAAAAGATTGAGACGGCCGCGTATTGTTAGAACTATAAAGACTGTTAATGCTGTTAAAGTCAGAATTCGTCGAACCCCTTGGATTGCAAATTATGGTCAGTTTTAGAGGACATGGCCTGTTCTAAACGACACGATGACATTGAGTCTCTTAGAAAACCTTTGGAGCAAGCAGTGGCGAAATTTCCCTTGGAAACAGTGCGGAAATCCATAGATTCGTGGCCAAACAGATTAAAAGCCTGTATAAAAGCCAAAGGTGATTTAGAATAGAATATTTTTTTATTTTTTTCTAAGACTTTAATAAATATGTAGGTATAATTTTTAGTAATATTACATTACTTCAAAAAAAAATGCATTTTTATTTGTAACAGAACTTATGGCTGGAGTAGGTATAAATACAGCATCAAGTCCTTAAAATGGGTCAACTTTTTGTCAACTAATTGTCAAATTAGCTGACTCATTTTTTTATCAGTATTCTACGCAAACAATGTATCTTGACTTATTATTTAATAAATAAAATGAGTGTTTACGCATTAAAAACATGCAAAAAATATAAAACAAAATAAATATAGAAGTTATAAAGGAAACACTCATAACTATTTTTCACGCAAAAGTGTATGAAAAATATGACCCGGTTTTTACGAAGCATTTGTATAGAGACACTGTATCTATATAATCTAAGCAAACGACATAATTTAGACGTATTCAGGCATAAACCTTGCAAAGCGAATTGTCTGCTGAACATGGCGTGTCACAAAAGAAACGTGCTAATCTTCCGTCCTTTAACGGACGCGGATCTGCTGTCAAAGATCAAACAAGTACTGAGTACTAGTTCTTCAGAATTATTTTGTTTAATTCCGCTACCATTAGTATGTATGTGACTACCAACACTCGAAGATTGACCACCACTATTACTACCAGAAGCTCCACAACCTTCCATATTAGCCGTCAATTTCCGAGTGTCATTTTGTTCACGCACATTTTGCGATAAGTGTAAATAAATATTATTTTTTTTATATTTCATTTCGTTCCTTTGGTGAGCTAGCAACAACTTTAATACTATTTCTGAAAGTCTTAATATAGATCTATTTTCGAAAAATATAATATCATTGAGAGACCAACTGAGTAGGCAATTTTTTTATTCATAGTCAGTTTGAATAACTATTGTATGGATAAGAAGGCCATATTTTAATCAAATACTTGCAATTAATTTTTACTTTGTATTTTATTCATCTTTCTTTTTTTTGTTTTCCTTCCTTTTGTTTGTTCATTTATTATTGTTAACTCCTATTTTCGTTGCTTTGTGTACAACGCCTTGTATCTATATTGTTGCTACTTGTGAAAACCTATTAGTGGCTTATTTTGTGATCTTAAACTGTATCTTTTTTTTATTTAGTGTAGCCCTGGTTTTCCTATGAATAAATAAATATTCATAAATTTAAAACACGTTTTAAAATGTTTCTTTTCAGTCTCACCCCAATTGTGCGCGGAGCTCGCTGACTTCCCTGGCAGCGGGTGCACCGGGAATCCCGAGGTGCTTGGCTCGCGCAATGAGGCGGCAGTCGTCGTATGTGTAGTCCAATACTGGGACGCCGAGTGCTCTGTAATACGAATATATTACATACATAATTAGTAGGTAATAAGTATATATTTCTTATAATTATTTGTATCTATAATAAGTTTAATATTTTAATATTTTGGACGAAACAATGACGAGTATCTATCTTATTGCCACAGCTAGGGGTGGAGGGGGGTATTAACGGGCAATGCCCTACCTTTAAATGAAAGGCCCCAAGAAAACTCACTTTTTCGAATTCACTAAATTATGACTTCTGCCCAACCAAAAAGTTCTTTTGCCCTACCTTAAACATAGATCTGGCTTCGGTCCTGATCTATCTGTATTCATAATAAACAACCCATAAGGGTTTCAAAAATGGAGGAAATTCTCTTCGTGCAAGGAAAACAGCCTAGATTAGCTGCTCGCCAACATAATCGTTCGCGATACAGTTATTATCCAGACCTCTAAAATTGTAAACATTTAAAGTTATTTTTAATAAAACTTCTATTATTATTAACTTATTTCTACATGTTTTCTTACTTCATCATCTTCATTTCAGCCGTCCACTGTCCACTATTGAACATAGGGCTTCCCCATAAGAGAGGTTTTGCCAATAGTTGGGAAGCTTGATAGGCGGGTTGACAACCAAAGTTCAAACATTACCAAAGGCTTTTGCTATTCTTTTAAGAGGGATGCTCCTGTCTATCCCACGACCACTAAATTGATTTTAAGTCCATTTAGTCTCATTACTTACTATCCTAATAACTAGGCTGTATAATTGTTTGCCACCTTCGTGGTATAGAAAGAAATCACTATAAAATTTGGTATACACGTAACATATCGTCATAGTCGTAGAATACTGACGGATCTGACAAAGATTACATATAAAGATCCGTCAGTATTCTACGACTGTGACGATATATGGGATAAAGAAGGATATAGACTATCCCGATCAATGAATATATTCCGGTCACGCGAACGAAGTCGCGAGTAAAAGATAGTCACATATACTGTATGATTGTTTGCCACCTTTGTGGTATAAAAAAGGAGATGTACTCTACCCTGATACATTATGCCTTTGTAAAGGAGATATACGTAAATAATACTTACTTAGCCATGACATCTCTCACGTTCCTCGCGTACAGTTTAGGGTCTCTCTTCTCCATCTCATTAGGGTAGTAAACGGGCAGAAATTCTATCTCGCACGAGCTGTGCACTTGAGTGAGCGTCAACCACAGAAGCTTCAACCTGCAATATAGAAATATCATATTTTTACACAACTCGGTATGGCAAACAAGCTAACGGCCCACCTGATGAAAAGTAGCAACCAAATATATATAAACTCGTGAGCAATGAATGCGGGTCACTAAAAGAAACCTATAAATCTTGGAAACCAAAAATGCCAGCTTAATGAAATAAATCGCGTTTAGTAAACAATCAAATACTCCTCAAATTAATTTATTAAAACTTCTTGAACTTGGAAAGATGGACCTACGAAATTACTGCATTTGATTTTGCTATTGTTTCTAATCTATATATATATGTTATTTTTCTTTAGCTATCCCAATATTGAAATAGAGCGTTCGAAATTCACTGTTCATCCTAAAGGTTGACTGGTACTGAATGCTACTAGCATTAAGTCCGACTTCTGTACCATATTTTCTTTTGATCAATAAAGTTATTTAAATAAATAAATATAGTTAAAAAGCCGCTATCAAAGTTTCCTATCCTTTTTTATAATCTAAACAATTTGAGTCTTTATTGGTCGAAATGGTCTATCTGTCTTTGAGTTTTGAGGTTAGAAATACATTTAACGTTTTATTTTATTTATATATGGTTTTACTTTTATATCAACCGTTCTCTGTCCACTGCTGAACATAAGCCTCCTTCTAGAGGAAGATCAGCAGTGGCAATTAACAGCTGGTATGATGATGATGATGATACTCACGCGCCAGGTCCCTCCCAGGTCCAGGTAACGGTGTCCATCGCGTTGGGATACCTAATGATGACAGGCTGAACCGGCACTCCAGGGTAGAACCCTCCAGGCTTGAACGTGATCAGGCAGGAGCGATTTGTGCACGTACCCTCGGGGAATATAAGCACCTGAAAATGAGAAGTAGGGGAAGTGGTACAGAATTGTCTACCAGAGGAAGACTTTGTGCAAAAGTCGTTTGATTAAGTACCATTCATGTTTCAAGCGTGAAGTAGTTGTGTTTTCATGACTGTATTTCGGTTTGAAGGGTAGGATATAGCAGTTAATTTACTGTATACAGAGACATAACATCTTACTCCTGGGGGGGGGGGGGGATTCAGTTACAATATCTATATATTGGGCTAATAACGAATATGTTACCAGAGGGAGAGGAAAAGTCGATTGCTTGGGTACCTCTGTCACATTCGTGTTTCAACCGTGAAGCAGTTGTGTTTGCATGGCTGTGTTTCGGTTTGAAGGGTAGGATATGGCGTGAATTTACAGGGTACAGAGGAATAACACCTGAGTCCTCAGGAATGGCAACGCGTGGGGAATATAATAGGCGAAACAGGAGCGACGGTTACCACTTTCCATCAGGTGGGCCGTCAGCTTGTTTGCCATTCTAAGTTGTATAAAAAAAAAACAAATTGTTCAGGTAAAGTTCCATAAATAAATATTATTATGTTTTTATATAGGTATTATAAATGCTAAATAAGCGAATTGGGAAACTGTCAAGCTAATTTACTCGGTAAATATAAACAAAATAAAGTCCAATTTACGTTTTAATTTACATAGAAGATACAAAGATGAATTCAAATATCAGATTCAGTATCAATTGTAAGTCATTAATCTAACTGCTTCATAGACCAAAACATACCGTTATTATTCTACGTGCTAGTCACAAATCATCAAAATCATCACAGCTGTTACTGTTTTTGTGCACGATGATTAAAAAAATAACGGTAGTAGGTACCTAAGCATTTGTTGGCCAGGCGATGACTGTTACTGTTAATGATTGATTTTCCAAGTGCGCATAGATGCTGAGCTTAATTAAAATCTATAACAAATAAATAGATATTGTGTCCCATAAAAAAAAAAAACTAAATTTAATTTTTTTTATACAACTTAGAATGGCAAACAAGCTGACGGCTCACCTACAGAAAGTGGTAACCGTCGCCTATAGACATGAGCAGTGCCATAGACATAACAGAGTATACTGTTTCGCCCATGATACCACCCATGCGTTGCCATTCCTGAGGAATCAGGTGTTATTCCTCTGTACCCAGTAAATTCACGCCATATCCCACCCTTCAAACCGAAACACAGCCATGCAAACGCAACTGTTTTACGGTTGAAACACGAATGGGACAGAGATACCCAAGCAATCGACTTTTGTACAAAGTCTCCCTCTGATCATTTGTGACATAACCACTTATGTTGATTTTAAAACTAAAGATTTTAATAAAATGTCTATGGGACCCATCTATAAGTATATCCTGTCAGATAAAAAAATAAAATTTCCAAATTAGTTTAGAATGAAAGGAGTTATGAAGTAACAAACATAAAAAAAAATACAACCGAATTGAGAAGCTCTTTATTTTTAAAGTTAGTTTAAATATAAAAGGTTCATTCTCCAGAGTTTGCGTGACATTTTGATAACATTACATTTGCCTAATATATTTATTATTTCTTTTTTCTTTGGCTATAGCTTTTTAAGTATATGCATACTTGGCGGGAGTTTAACTCGTAAATTTTGAAAAAGGAATATACAATTTAAAAGAAGAACGGCAGCCAGTTCCTGCGTCGAACATGTAAAAGCAGTCATAGACGCATAAAGTTCAACGTTAGTTACTAGACAGCTAAAAGAAAAAGTTTAATTAACATGAAAAATAAAATAACTTTTTTTAAATGTGAGTACCAACTATCAATGTTAAAGGTCAAAGTTCTTCTTTATAAAGAAAATATGTGCTTTTTAGGGTCAAATAGGAAAATATTAAAAACAAATCAAATATTTTGTATATGTAGTCGTTATGCCATGCGTTATTCACCTTGAATGCAATGACAAGACGCTAACCGGCTATTACTGTTGGCCATCTGCATTTAAATATATACTGTAATCCTCATAATTCATTACCGTTTACTCTTCATTATTACCATACGCTAAATCAGAGGAAGACTTTGTACAAAAGTCATTTGATTGGATACCTCTGTTGCATTCAGTTTACAACCGTAAAGCAGTTGTGTTTGCATGGCTGTGTTTCGGTTTGAAGAGTAGGATATGGCATGAATTTACAGGGTACAGAGGAATAACACCTGAGTCTTCAGAAATGGCAACGCAGGGGGTATCATGGGCGAAACAGTATACTCTGTTATGTCCATGGTACTGCTCATGTCTATAGGCGACGGTTACCACTTTCCATCAGGTGGGCCGTCAGCTTGTTTGCCATTCTAAGTTGTATAAAAAAAATGTATTAGTCACGATGGGCTGTCCTGACCTGTCTTTTCATTCACGCCTATGATCCCTCACTGGTGCCCAACCAGCGTTTACCGTCAGCGCAACCGGGGTTGCCATTCCATTATCATCAAGCGTGGCAACTACTTGCAAAACTCCCTAAGGGGAAGGCTTAAGTTCAACAGTGGACAGTTAAAGGCTGAAATCGTGATGATATACATCTATAGATCGATTCGCGTAAAGAAAGATTTGATTTTTTGTCTACACATTTGTTACATATGTAACGGGAAATTAATTAAACCAGTAATAAATTACTTACATATGCATACAGACATCGAATAAAAATTAAACATAATTTCTTGTTTGTAATATATTAAACTAAAAAAAAAAGTATAACCTATTGAAAACTACTTCATTAGTATTTTATTTAAAAAAAAACGATGCGAAGCCTAAGCTGGTTGTTAGTTGCTTAAACTCAAAGTTTAATATACGTAGTACAGAGCAAAAAAATCCGTTGTGAGGCGTGTACGCTGTTTTTTAATGAATAATAATAAAATGGTAGCCCCACCTGCGCTAACGGTATACGCTGGCGGAGCACGAATGATGGATGATAGGTGAGAATGAAAAGGCAGGTCAGTTAGCCCATCGAATATGAATACATTTGGAGTTCTGCATGGTCATTTCCAGGGGGGACCACAAGAAGATCAATCTGATACGGTATATTGTTAGTAGCCCGCATTACTAACAATCCTTTCCCCCTGTACACTGTGTTATGCACATCTGTTACAAAAGTGATTGACAAAAACCGCCTGCCCACGCCGCGGACTTTTTTGTCTCACTCGAATGACTCAAACGGCGATCCAACAGATATCATACCAGTTAATCGAACATCAAAATACGACGTGATTCAACACTATCGGACCTCTTTACAAGGTCGAATTATTATTAATCCGTTATTTATTTTTTATACCACTGAGGTGGCAAACAAGTATACGGGCCACCGGATTGTAAGCAGTTACCGTAGCCTATGAACGCCTGCAATACCAGAGGCATTACATACGTGTTGCTAACCCAGAACTTCTTTACCCCTTTTTGAAGAACCTAATATTGTAGCCTGTTAGAAACAGGGAGTTCATTCCATAACGTGTTCGTGGGAGAAAACATTTCTGAAACCACGTTGTACACGACCATCCAGGCTTTAAGGTGTGAGGGTGAACTCCCTGTCTATGGCATCATATTGAACAATTCCTCTGAGCACAGTCGTACAAGCGGTAGAACACGCAGAGTTAGGTAAAATCTCTTCTAAGATTTCAGGGTTACCACTACCGCTTGTAAGCCTGGAATCATCGATAATTCTCATAGCTCGTCATTATACTGAGTCAAACTGTTGTATTTGTGTTGTTTTTAATTAACTCACCGCCATCCACTTAATTAATGGCTCTCTACTTCTAGAGCGCGAATGAAATTTGAATAAAAAAATCTTGAATATTTCACAGTGACAGCAGTAGACTTTAGAAATAAAAGTACTTATACCTTTTTATGCAACTTAGAATGGCAAACAAGCTGATGGCCCACTTGTTGGGAAGTAGTAACTGTCGCCTATAGACATGAACAGTACCATGAATATAACAGAGTATACATTGCTACCCATGATACCCTTCATGCGTTGTCATTCCTAAGGGTTAAGGTGGAGGGAGAAAGGGATTGTTAGTAATGAGGTCTAACTGACCTATTGCTAGCAATACATCCTATCAGGTCGACCTCGACGTGGTTCCCTCTGGAAACCATCGTGGTTAATTCTAGTGAAATTCGTCACGATGGGCTAACTGACTAGCTTTCATCATCACCTATCATCCCTCACTGGTGCCCCGCCAACGTATACCGATAGCACAGGCAGGGTTACCATTTCATTATCACCTACTTAAAAAAAAGGACTAAGGTATTATGCCTGCCTGTATTTAATAAAAATTTTAAATGCTACTATTGTTAACCTAAATTAATTTAAAAAAATCCCAATAAGTACAAACCTGAGGCCAGTCTTCTTTAGAGGTAGCCCTCTCGATTATCTCCTTGATGGTATTCTGCCGGGAATTTGGATCATCTCTCCACACGTACACCGGTTGTGTATAATTTATAAGTTCTGTAAATATAAAAATATTCACATCAGAATATATCTATAATATTTGTTTTACAATATCATTGTCAAATACTGGGATTAAAAATTGAGTTCTATTAAAATTAGAGTTTTTTTTTTTAAACAATGCCTATTCGCGACGTTTATTACCCTTGAAATTCGTTAGCACCTAGATGTATTTTGTGTCTTTGAGCCTCAAAAGCGTCGAAGTATATTTGTCACTTAATAATATTTAATAGGTACACTACGTTCTACATATGCTTTTTAACAATTTAAACAAGGATACAAACGTAAAGCTATGCGAAGATGGCGCCACTGAGAAGTCTATTATCAAAGAGTGACATTAAAAAATTCATAACAGCGGAAAAAATAAAATATATTAGTTCTCTATGACTATAGATTGAAATATAGAGTTAATGTTTATTGACGTTATAACACAGTGGCGCCCTTATCTGTAAAAATTGGAGGTAAACTTCTTTATTAGATATTTCCCTCGAGTTCCTGTCAGTGTGAATCAATCATTATTGATTTAGTATATAAAAACTGGGAAACCAAACGAAATAGAAACAAATCTGTAGCAATGATTTTATCTTTTTGTGTCTTGCAATTTATTTGCAATCAAAGTAATCTTTGGCACTAATTTGTTAGACAACATCGTTTGTGCAAGTGTCTAGAGAGATTGTAGTTTCGCGCCAAAAGTGATTGGTAGATAAATTACTTTTTTATTATTACTATCTAGGTAAACAGGTATAAGAAATAAAGTAAAAAGATTAGGTATAATTATTAAGCGCTTAGTTTAGTTAGTCCATCTCAGTTCGCTAATTATTTTTAAGTACCAGTCAGATTTTAAAAATTCTTTTCGCATTTGATAGCTCATGTCTAGAGGAAGGTTATAGGCTATTCGACATCATGACACGACCACAGACAAAGCGCGAAATACAACTGTAATATGTTATATAATTTTACCATAGATAAAATATATCTATATAGAGTGTCTTCAAAAACACTTCATTTTTAAATGTATTCTTTTTAATTAAAACCTAATAGTTTGTTTTTATAATTTACGTTGAAATTCAGCATAAGTTAAAATAAAAAAAAGTTGGTCTTTCGTTTCCCTTAAAATGCAAATACTCGAAATAAACAAAATGTATTATATAAAATGCAATGTTTATTTAAAACATTATTCTTAACAATATTCTTAACTATTAATAACAAAAAAAAATAGAAATTATATATTCTGCACTTTTTTTTTCTATTCGAGGCTCAGGTTTCTTGTGTTTAAAACTTGTTCTTAATTTGAAAAACTTATATCATTATTATAAACTTACTTATACATTTAAAAAAAAATATATGTTTATTATTTATATAAAACACATTGAATAATAAACATAGTTAATTTTTTTAATCCAAGTTTCATTCATTTTCGAACCTAAATATACAAATATATTGTTTATATACATGTATAAATGGAAATCTTATGAAGCCCGTTCGAACCGACCGCGATGTCTTCACGAGCTCTGCGTGCTGCAGCGCGCAATGCGATTCGAGAGATTATGACGCAAAGCGTTGTACCAACTCCCCCTATAGGAAGCCTTCCGGATTGTCGCAACAATTGTCGGAAACAACAAACGCAATAGATTCATAAAATTCCCATTATACATAGACATTGTTCAAAAAAAGAACATAAATTTTAAAAATAATACTGAAATGACTTATAAATATCCAAGCAATACCACAATTCAATGAAGCATGCATAATTATTGTCAAGTATAAGAAACGACTGCAAAGTTGAAGCCGCAATGTTGTAGCATGCGAACGGTTGCCAAGGCATTAGTACACAATATAATAGTACCTACATTCAGTGAAAGCACGAACAAACCACTGTAACTGTGAACCATACGTACCTCTTGATTATATCGTTGATTTATTATATTTTTATACTTTCAACTTTTTTTTTTATACAAGCAGTTAGTGAGCACTAGGCATGGGTAGGTAATACGGATCTAATATCTATATTTTAGAGCGCTGTTGGGACTACCTCGCTTTTGTAGCGCCTCCAGCATGTTTGCTCAATCTCGCGTAGATGACTACTACGCTATAAGGAGAAAGAGGACTGCATCATTGCTACACAGAAAATGGAATGGTAACCCCGCCTGCGCTAACGGGATTCGCTGGCGGGGCACCAGTGATAGATGATTAGTGAGGATGAAGGCAGGTCAGTTGGCCCATCATGAAGAGTTCAACAAGAATGAACCATGATGGTTTCCAGTGGGAACCGCGTGGAGGTCAACCTGATAGGATATATTGCTAACAATAGGGTTATTAGAACCCATTACTAACAATCCCTTTCCCCCCGCTACACAGGGTTAGGGCAAGCACCATCAGCATTCTAAAAGTAATAGGTGAGAAATATAACTCGCCTATAATTGGGCATTTCATTCAGATGCTGATCTAGTCGGCTGGCTCACATCTGGGTGAACTGCTTAATTAAATCAATTTGCTTTTCTTTTTTACTAACATAGTTTGTAAGAAAATTGTTACTAACAAAATGGACCACATTGTGGTCTGAATAATAAAGTATATTATTATTATTATATATACTCTGGACATTGACGGTGGAAAAAAGGTTTCAATATCGCCCGTATCGATCGGATATCTATTTTCGAATATTTTAAAAGTCATCATCATCTTCCTACCCTTATCCCAATCATTTGGGGTCGGCGTAATAAGATTTTATCCATAATACAAAAAGATTTGGTTTTTAGTTTTACGACCGGCCACCTGCCTGACGTCAACCCTCTTTGGGAATGCATTTGTTGGTGGTTTCCGCCGCCTACGGTACGGAGGAAAGGATTGGGAAAAAAGGAGGGGAACGTTGGAAATGTGTAAAGGAAATTGGGGAATAAGGGACTTATGTGGGAAAGGAAAGGGGGGGGGGGGGACACAGCAGTTGCGGAAAGGACTGGGACACTGCAGCGGCCGGGAGGCCGGGATCGCATACCCGTATGCCTTTATTCTAGAGTCGGACAGATTTCTAGAAAAGAACACCCCTGACGTTGTTATCCAATATTATTTTTTGAATAACAGACCTTTAACATAATCGTTATTGGACTGATATATATATATATATATATATATATATATATATATATATATATATATATATATATATATATATATATATATATATATATATATATATATATATATATACTGTTACTAAAATATATAGATATTGCTTTACATTACCCACCCCTAGCGAGCATACCTTACTCGATTCTATAGTTTTTTTTTTTTTGTTTCGTCGGCAAACAAGCTGACGGCCCACCCGATGGAAAGTGGTAACCTTTTTCATGTGAAAGGATATACTTTCAAATTGATCTCGTAGAAATTTTAGCAAAATCGATTCAGTAACTTTTTGTATCTAAATCACTGGTTTTACCAAGATTAAAGACGATATTTGTTGTGGAACACAACCTTAAATTAGAAGGGAAAGGGATTGTTAGTGATGGGGACTAAATACCCCCATTGCTAACAAACCCTGTCAGGTTCACCTCCACGCGATTCCCCCTGGAAACCATTGTGATTAATACGCATGTCGCATTCATCACGATGGACTAACTGACCTGCTTTCATGCTCATCTATTACCTCTCACTGGTACCCGCCAGCGTATACCGATAGCGAAGGCGGGGTTACCATTCCATTGTCCATTGAAAAAAAATCTTAGATATTACCTTTTTTTTATGCAAAGTGGTAACCGTCGCCTATAGACATGAGCAGTACCACGGATATAACAGAGTATACTGTTTCGCCCATGATACCCCCCATGCATTGCCATTCCTGAGGACTCAGGTGTTATTCCTCTGTACCCAGTAAATTCACGCCATATCTCATCCTTTAAACCGAAACACAGTCATGCCAACACAACTGCTTCACGATTGAAACACGAATGGGACAGAGGTATTCAAGCAATCGACTTTTGTACAAAGTCTTCCTCTGGAATATATATATATATATATATATATATATATATATATATATATATATATATATATATATATATATATATATATATATATATATACATCATTAGGCCATTGATAATGACCGTTATCTTTAAATAACAATGGACTGTATAAGATAACGGCATTAGACTTGCCGCGGTCCAAACAACGTATATTATGACAGTCGATGGTAACTGACACCATTCAATCCAATAAATAGTTATTGAAATGAGGTGCTCGTTTTAAATTGAAACGGATGCCGATGTGTTTTTAATTTAGTTCGGAGAAAATTCTGATTGTTCAATTTAATTGTACTTTTTTTTTATTTTCATTTGTTATTTATAATTTTATTTTGTTGTAATTTATTTTCAACCAACTTCAAAAAAGCTTTTCAATTCGTTTGTATTATTTTATGTTTGTTGCCTGATAACTCCGTTAATTAAAAAACGAATTAAAAAACTCTTTTTTTTCTATTTGAAAGGATATACTTTCAAATTCATCTAATAGAAATCTAATCATGATGGGCTTTATATAACTGGCCTGTTTTCATTCTCATCTATCACCCTCCACTGGTGATATATCCGCCAGCGTACTTTTTATCCCGTTAGCGCAGGCGGGGTTACCATGGACACCATTTTCACCCATCGAAAAAAAAAACCACCGGCCCTTCGGAGCACATAGCGAGTATAAAAATATGTCCCACAAAAAAAAACCGATTTCAATTCTGACAAAAACACTTATTTTAATTTAAAAACTAAACTACTAAATCTGAAATTTTATAAATTTCTGTGAAACCAACCTTTCAGATAAAAAAAGAATTTTAGAAATCACCTTAAAACTGACGGAGTTATGAGGTTACAAACATAAAAAAAAAATACAACCGATTCCAGAACCGACTTCTTTTTGAAGTCGCTTGATAAATAAATTTTCAATTTAATACTACTGTACAATATATCGTGACAGACCGACTTTGGTTCAGAGAGGCCATTAGAGCTATGCGTGAAGAATGTCCATAGCTCCTACAACACGTGATGGTCGGTGGTGGCTCCCCGTCATAAATATGGATCCAAGAAGATCGGCCTTTTCTTTGTTCTGGGCCAACGAGTCATCCTCCCTGCGCAAAGGTGGAAAAGATGACTTACAGAAATTCCCTTGTGCAGCTTTGGCAAGAGACCAGAAAGCTCGATGTCTCTTGCGTATTGTGTGTAGATTGAAAGTAATAATAAAATTTGCCTGTTGCGTATAAGTCTAATACGAGTCCAATATATTTATTTATTTATTTATTTCACACTAATAAATAGTGAAATGAAGGTCGATAACATCCTTTGAACACTACCTGTATTCCACCAACGAAACTGAACATTTCCAGAAGGAGACTTTGTACAAAAGTCGATTGCTTGGGTACCTCTGTCCCATTCGTGTATCAACCGTGAAGCAGTTGTGTTTGCATGGCTGTGTTTCGGTTTGAAGGGTGGGATATGGCGTGAATTTACTGGGTACGGAGGAATAACACCTGAGTCCTCAGGAATGACAACGCATGGGGGGTATCATGGGCGAAACAGTATACTCTGTTATGTCCATGGTACTGCTCATGTCTATAGGCGACGGTTACCACTTTCCATCAGGTGGACCGTCAGCTTGTTTGCCATTCTAAATTGTATATAAAAAAAATTTAGATTGTGTGCCACAAAAAAAGACTTTAATTGTGGTAAATCTAGTTATTTTGAATTAAAAACTAAACTACTGTACCGATTTTGATAAAATTGCAATGAGACCAATCTGTAAATATATTGTTTTAAAAAGAAAAGAATTTTCCAAATCGGTTTACAACTGATGCAGTTGTGAGGTTACAATTATAAAAAAAATACAATCGATATGAGAACCCCTTCTTTTAGGTGTCGATTAAAAAACATGACAGAAAAGCGATTAAAAAATTGTGTGATCTAAATAAAAAACAACATCAATCAGATAACCAGTTGTTTTAAATTAAAAAACTACTCAATGGATTCTGATGAAATTTCTGTGTGACCAATTTAAAAATTGATCTCATAGGAAAATAGAAAAAAAAATAACTGAATTGAGATTCTCTTTTTTTTTAAATTCGATACATAGAGTAGATAGATACATAGGTAGAGATAGCGAGAAGAGACATTGTTTTATGCTATGTAGTGATACTGATATGTATCTATTTAAAAAACAAACAGAGTTTCTTTTTTTTTTTAGTACGTTTGTTCCGTTGTGGAACAGGCTAAGGTCGGAGACCATGCTGCCTCAAACAGAGTTTCGTAGCTCCAGTCAAACTGTTTATAATTACTCTCCTCCATCCAAAGATTGCCTGGAAGAGATCGCGATAAAGCCTTCCATTTTATTATCAGTATAATCTCTTCAGTGTAAACGCAGTGCAATAAATTTCTTGTATTTGTTTGTATTTAAATAAATTTACTAATGTAATCTTTCAGAGGAAACAATAAAGTATACTATCGTAAAAGAAAACCCATAAATATAGACGTATCGACCTATGGTCACGCTATGCAGTGAAATCGAGGACTTAGCAGCGTTTAGCTATAGGGTAACCTAATAAATAAATTAGTTATGACACGACAGAGCTAACGACCTGCGTGTTGCCATAGAAACACAGTTTATAAGATAGATTCTATATCAGCTGATTTAAAAAAAGGAGGGACTCAATTCGGTTGTATTTTTGTATGATATGTTATCTAATAACTCTATAAGTTCTAAATCGACTTGTAATTTTTTTTTTAAGATATATTTACAGATTGATCTAAAAATTTTATCAGAAATTCAGTCAATATATATATATATATATATATATATATATATATATATATATATATATATATATATATATATATATATGTGTCTGCCATATTTTAGTTGTATTGAATTTTTTTTTTTGTAGACTATGAATATTATTAATATATTCTAAAAAAAATTATATAATTACGTGTAAGTATATATTATAATTAAATTTGACGTACTTTTTTAGAATGATTTATAAAAAAAAAATAGTGTCTATAATTGTTGAGAAAATATTTTTTGAAACTGTATCAATTTTTTTTTATGGTACTTGAAATGACCGAATAATATAATGGTCAACCTGATGAAAACTGCGTCTGTGGAATAGCACCATGGGCATCACAGAATACACTGTGACGTCCAAAGAACCCCACACAAGTCACCATTCCTAAGAATGAAAATGCTATATTTGCTCCACATAAAAATCACTATTTTCAAGTAGTGGAAGTAATAAAAGTGCGGTTTGAAATATTTTTTTTTTGCCACGCTAGCGCAGTCGCAGCACCAGCTAGTCTAAACTGCGGTCTGCGGTGCGACACCGCTATTATAGTAATGGTGGACAGTAATCTTGTATTTCACTTTCTATCTTGACGAGTAATGAAGGTATCTTGACCTCTCCGCAGCCATATTGAATTACTAGTACAGTCAGCAACAAAAATCTATATACATTAGTCATTTTAATCGAATAATTAATAAAATTAATATTAATTGCTATTTTTGCATTCATTAATAGCTGATTATTAAGAGACCAAGGAAGAGAAAGTCCTCAATTCTCATATTTCTCTTTTTGTAAACTAAACGATATCTTCATCAGTTCTGAACCGATTTTGACAATACTTTTCATAATCAATATGATTTAATATTTATCTTTTATGACTGAAGTCGCTAGTTAGCTTATTACAGAACAAAATGTTCAATTATTACGCATAATATATTATAATAACTAGTATATTTTAATTCGTCCAATAAAAAGTGGCAACCCTACTCCAATGTCAATGACACGCATAATCTGTTTCTTCATAGTTATAATTATGATTGATTGACGTTACATATATTCATAGATTAGTTGTGAATTATTTAATTGGAAACTTCACTTATACCTTATTTGTGAAGGTCATGGCTGCGAGCAATTATAAACGTAACTAGATAAATGGAGAAAGTTAACACTTTTTTTCTACTGTAATCTTTTTTTTTTTTTTTAATATATTACACCAATAACTTCGCAGAAGAAAAAAAGAAACAATGACCTTTAAGCAGGTCAGTTAACCTTCATGACGAATTCAACAATATATCGATCACGATGCTTTCCAGGGGGAACCACGTTAAAGTTGACCTGATAGGGTATATTACTAACAATAGCATTGCTAATCTTCATTACTAACAATCCCTTCTCCCACCAGAATTCAATCTGTTACCATCGATTAGAAAAAATAATCATTTTGCTTCATCTAATACCATCATCATCATCTTCCTACCCTTATCCCAATTATTATTTGGGATCGGTGTAATATGGTTTTATACATATTACTATAGGAATTGGCTTATAGTTTTACGTCAACCTTCTCTGGGAATTCTTCATCTAATACCATTCTAGTAAAAGACCTGTCGAAACTTTCTAGAAGCACTCACACACTTACAACTTACCCACACACAGCCGCAAAATCGAATACTACTTGAGCTAATACCAAAATTATATAAAGATATAATATTATTATAAACGTTTCAAATACTTGAAGTCAAACGGTAGATTACATTGATAGAATTAATAACAATTTTTTTTCTAAACTTTCTTTTTAAGAATTTAAACCATAGTTGAATGACATTAGCGATAAAGTCAACTTTTGCATTCTGAATAAAATAGAACATCCGTGTCAAGTAAATACTGTAACTGTTATAAATCATAATTTAAAATTGTGTTCCATAAACAATTTACTTCAATCGTGGACAAATCAGTTATTTCGATTTAAAAACTCGACTACTGAACTGAGCTTGATAACATTATTTATTTATTTATTTACATGAATTATTTACATGAACAGTCTTTCAAAAAAAGCGTTCACGCTCACTTTTTATCTTTATCTGAGCAGTAAGTGCTATATATTATTCCCAAATTCGTGTATAATATAGTATATATCATATATGTGTAAGTATATTTGTTATTCATATATATTTATTAGTTTATATATGTAATTTTAGTATGTATGTATATCAATAATTAGTAGTACCGCATTCGAGTATTCTGACACTTCCCTATGGTTGACTGGGAGAGAATGCTTTTAGCATTAAGTCCGCCATGTACACATATTTATACTAATGAATAAATAAATAAATAAATAAATACAAACTAGTGAACGAAATTCGATCGTAGTCCATTAAATATTTGTAACACATTCATTTTAATGATTCTGCACTCCTAGAGAGTACTATAGAGTCCTATAGAGTACTATATAAACTTTAAAAGGTCTACGTTTCAAATCTGTGAAACATGACAGTTTACGAGTCTCTCGCGCGTTTAATCCGAAATCTTTGGTTAAATCAAAGATTTCTGTAATTCCTTGTTCTTGGCAATTAATTGGGAAAAATAGCAGCTGATAGCTGTCTTTCGTTTCACTAATAATATTTGCATAGGAAGAAAAGAAGCAACAATATGATTTATTGTTTTTATTTTATCATTCCTTCTATGTAATTCCATGTTCTTGTCTACAGTAGAGGAATCTTTAGACTGTGGTCACACTGTATGTTAAGGCACTGCCATTTTGATAATGTAAACGTTTCCTTCTATGTTATGCCTTGTTCTTAGCGTTAAAAGTTTGGTTGTCAATTTATTAATTTTTATTTTATTGTTTTTGGTCGAGTAGCCGCCATCTTGTAATGACTTCCTTTTGCATTGACATGCCATAAACTAATAAATGAATCTAGCAATTTAATCATCATTTTTATTTCAGAAATATATAATTCCCAAATGGAACATGAACTTGGCCAAATCTTAACTACTCCATGCATCATACAACGTGCTTAAAAATGGTACAGTTTTCTCTTCATCTATTAATATGGGTAAATATAAAAGAAAACTTTAAAAGAGCTCGCTCACTAAATACTGTTGAAATGTTTCGCTTAAATAAAACAAACGGTACTTGGCGTATATAGACAAACCTTCGATTAGTCCGTGACCGTTCATAAAGACGGGACAAAGGCACGTGACCAAACATACGTTGGAAAGATACGAATGTTCTATTCAACCATAGACAAAGCATTGTTACGCCTTTTTAGTTTTTCATTATTTTTCGCATGTAGCTTTGTAATGAATAAGTAGATCTTTTCAATGTAACACATGGATTAGGTCCGGGTTTTGTGACTCTGTCACTTGTTTAGGTATCATGGAAAACAAATTACAAAGTCACGAAAAACATTTGTGTGTTGCGAATACGAAACCCATTAATATTGAAATTTTCAAATTACTGACTCACTCTAGTGAATTTTCAAATTATTAATTCACTTTTGCGCCACCTACCCGCTTCTATCTATTCTCCTTCACCCAAAGTTTGTAAGTTATTTGCCCTAGCGATAAAACCGCCTTTTGTACCTTTATGTCTTTATGTATATTTTTTATCTATACTTTTTTTCTACTGATTTTTCTAATTGTCATTATATTTTTTTATGTTTTTGGTGCTATAAAAAGTTAAAATAATAAAATTTTAAGTAAAAATCCATAGATAGAGAACTTCAACTTAGAGTTATCCTTAATCTATGCGAAATTTATAATTTTTGAAAACTTTGTATTGTCAGTCCTAGGTCATTCAAGATTAGAATCCATATTACTGTCAAATAAGAAAAATAAACATATTGCTGTATATAATATCTGTATCTAATCTACTTAGAACGTTAGAAGAATCTTTGTCTAATGCAATATTTGTTACGGATGTACTTAACTTTATTATTTTAATAAAATAATTTTGAATGAAACGTAAATAAAAAAGTTATCATTATACATACATACAATATACATAAAAATCAACATCACTGCTACAGACAATAAATCTGAATAACACGTAAATGTTTGTCATATAACATGTCATTGCATGTCCATAACATGACAGTACCAAGTAAACATAATAGTTGCGTAAGCACTTGTAGAAAGAAAGCTTACTCAGATAAAGTCATACGCCGTTACGTGATCATGAATTGCAGTATTTAAGTAAATAATATATTTAAATTAACAATTGGATTACATCTACAATAATTACGTAACGAAATGGCAATTGTTAGTATTGACCATAAGGTTTAAATTCCTTTGCAAAATCTTCTACAAAAGAGTTTTCTCTTTTGACATATCCAAAGTGTTAGCTCATGCTGTGCATAGTAGTTGCTTTACCTTTTTTCCATATTGCATACATTAATAAATACAATTTTTATAAGTACCTGATCAAATTATGATAATACCCAAATAATGGAGTTATTCCCCTTCCTTAATGGTCGAGGAATGGGCAGCAACGTCACCAAAGCTCAAACTGCGGTTGCCAACCCGCCTGCGAAACATGGCAACTACTGGCAAAATGCCCCCAATGGTAAACTACCATAAAGAACAACCAAGTTCCTTATGACAGTCTATGGGGAACGGCTGTAATAAACAGTGGACAGATAACAACTGATATCGATGATGATGATGAAGAATGGAGTTAAAAATGATGATAAATATTACTAAAACATTAATAAAAGAATTAAAACCACCACCTCCATAGACCCAACACCAAAACCCCAAAAATACTACCGCCACCGAAAAAAAAGCACCTACTTCCAACATAATTGTCCATGCTCTCTTTCCGGACTATTACAGACGACATCTTGGTGGCATAGACAATACAGCTGTCGAGGAACGAGGAGTGCGGGGCTATCACCAGGATGGGTGCCTCCTGGCGACTCGCCTGGCGACCTCTGACCGTGATGGCCATACCCCCGGCCAAGTATGACAGTTTGCCGATAAAACATATTATCGGTTTCAGGGACCTATAAAAAACGTATCAATTCAGTTTAGAATACAAAAATATTCCTATTTCTAAATATAGGTCTATAATTCTTCTGTACGTTTGTATATCATACATACGTACATATAATAATGTATTATAACGTATGTATATTTAACCGCTGGACTGATTTTGATGATATTTTTTTATTTACTATTGGACTCTGTAGATGGCGCTGCGATAGGAAATTAAGTTTGGATAGAACAACGTCTGTTAGATATGCTAGTATAAATATATAATTCAGTGTATTATAGAATAAAATCATAAATAATTGAAAAACTTTTATGGGAGTGTTCTGTTAGTAAAATTTTTTTTTAAATTATGAAAAAATACTTTATATATTTTCTAAAGCTTTATTTAAAAATAGAACTTTTTAATATCATTACAGGTTGTGTCCCACAAAAGAGAATCGACTTCAATTGTGACAAAACCAGTCGTTTTAGTCTAAAAACATTTTACTACTGAATCGATTTTAATAAAATTTCCATGGGACCTATCTATAAGTATAACCTTTCAAATAAAAAAAAAAAGAATTTTCCAAATTGATTTGGAACTGACGGAATTATGAGGTAACAAACATAAAAAAACTAAAACCAAGTTTTTTATTTCGGTTGATAAATGCATTATAGTGAACCAATGGGAAAATACCCCATTATGTGTACTCTAAATACGCTCCACACCTAAATATTTACCCGCGTACTGCTAATTTAATTAATTAGCCACTAGCCATAAAGTGATGATTACAGCTGACTCACAATTTATAAAGCACATTCCCTATGTGATATTAAATCGTATTTTCTATGGGATTGAGTGAATTATACGAATTAACCTATATTTAATGCATAATTTCAATTTATCTAGCACTCTATATGCAAAAATTAGAACAAGACAAAAATGTGTTGCGTCTTGTAACTACGTGATATAAATATGACATAGTTACGATCCGGATATACAACAAATTACATATTAATAACTGTATTATTATGACAATATTAATATAACATAACTCGTTTTTATTTTTTTGCAATATGATATTTATTGTTATAATATTTAATATCTATGTGTTTTGATAAATAAAAATTACGAATTAACTACAAATTTAGACGCTGGAAACGACAAAATACGTTTGGGATCATTAAAATAATTTTATACCCATGTTTAAATAAATGATGACTATGATGACTGAATTGATTTCACCAGTAGGGGAAATATAAAATTATAATGTAAAAATTTGACGTTCATAAGCGGATAAAATGTCCTACATAAATAAATGATTTTTGAATTTTGAATTTGAATTTTGAATTTTGAAACGATGTTGAACTATAATTATTAGAAAACATAATATATTGACAATACATACTTGACATAATTTTAACATTCGTCATGAATATATGACAGTTTTATAAAAATAATTTCATTACTTTTTTATAATAATAATAATAAATGTATAATATTTAACTTTAATTGAAAAATTGTATAAAGACAATTAATAATGATATATGATGATGATAATTCAAATATGTATTTCCATGTACATGTAAAGACTAAAAGGATTGAGATCTATATAACCATAAATAACCATACCATCTATTATCGCGGTGGAAACTATCTTTTATGAATTCAAATAAATAAATTCATCAGGCCTGTTTTCATTTCATTACCCTTCACTGGTGCTTTTTAACGCAGGCAATGTAATATTAAATATTTAAAAAAATTACATATTATTATGATTTGATGTATAAAAAAAATATCTACAAAGAAATTAGTTTACTACGCCGGAAGAGAGGCAAAACATGTTTGAAGGTCAAAAAAGGCCAAATATTTTTAATTTTGTATCCATCGATTTAAACTTATATATTAACTGATATTGGATTTATTGTTTTTTATCACGTGAGTAAGTAACGAAAATTTTATCCGTTGAGAGTGTTTTTTTAAACAATTTTTAGGAAGAAAACATCAGCTGAATTTATTGCCCGTTATTCTCAACTGAAATTGCATTCTAACCCCTTTATAAAAAAAGACTACAAATATATCATAATTAAGTTGTTGTCCGAATATAAAATATTTTGATTATTTATAGTAGGAAACTTGTGTGAAGCAGATCACTTCAAGACGATATATTATGAACACATACCAGTTTTTAATTTAGATTTTAAGTAATATAACATTTATATATATATATATATATATATATATATATATATATATATATATATATATATATATAATTTTCCTTTACATTACATTTCTATACTTTCTAAAAAAAACCTCAAGTTGTTGGCCCATAGACCGCTATAATTCAAGATACACACAACAATTTATGGAACCCTAAAAACTTTCTAATAAATTAAATTGGATATTTTACGCCCTTTATGGTTATAATCACGTGCTCAACGTCTTCCATCGAATATTTCGGGCGTGTCTATTGAAATTATAATGCCAAACGCAACATTTTGGGTACAAACATTACACGAGATGCCACGGCATAACGCCATAAAATTTCACCTAGTTGTTTGTGTATAATTGTTTAACGGAAACTTAGTTATCTATGTTTACTATTACTTGCGTTTGCTTCAAAATTACAATAACAAAAGAGAGGTACTCGTTTAACACTTTATCCCTTATTCCTCAAGAATGACAACAAAAAAGAGTTTCATCACAATAGTTACAGCGTATTGTATAATGTACAAAATGCTTGTTGATGTCTTTAGACGACGCAGACGGTTTTTTTTTTAATAGGTAAGAATGAAATGGAACCCTGCCTGCGTTAATGGTATACGCTGGCGAGGCACCAGTCAGAGATGGATGGAGAGGATGAAAGCAGATCAGCTAAGGCACCGTAACGAATTTTATAAGAATTAAACTCGATGGTTTCCAAAGGAAGCCGCGTGGAAGTCGACTTAATAGCGTACATTGCTAGCAATGGGACTGTTTGACCCCATTACTAGTAAACCCTTTTTCCCGGCGTCAACAGTTGCCACTTCACATTTGATGTGTTGTCAGCTTATTTGCCATTTCCGGTTACATAAAAAAAATATCCGGAAGACTTTTTCAGTGTCAGTACGGCGCTTACGTTGCAACGCAATGACTTCTGTCGTAAAATGAAAGATGGCAAAACAATGAAGTTAATATATATATTCAGTCTATTTATATATTGTGAATACATGAATTAGAAATATTTTATAAAGTTTATTCTTCTACTAACTCCCACCTAGTACAGAAGTAACTGTTTCATAATACGAGCTTCCACTATTTTTACTGATGTATGTAATAGGGATACTGAAATCGAAATATATATTTAAAAGTGGCAACAATTATATAAGAAAAACCGTTGCAAATTATTCACTTAATTATTTTAATGACGTTTAGACCAGGGGTGGGCAAATATTTTGATAGTCGGGCCACATTGCAGACGAGGATTTGACACCGGGCCAAACAGTTTTTTTTTTCTAATTTTAAGTTTAATTTTTGCTAAGGATGTCAATTAATGAATTTTAAAACCAACATTTTTGAATCAAAATATTATATAAATATTAAGCGCTGAAAAGAGCGGTTGTCCGGGAGAAAATTTTGACTCCCACCGACCCTGATAATGTGTAAGTATTGCTTTTGTCTAAAAATTTTTATGCACCAATTTATGTTATACCAAATAATAATAATAATAATGGTCTTAAATATAATAGATCTAATGTCGTCCTCCGTGGCGCAGCGGTCAACACGCCTGCCTGCGACGTGGAGGCCCTGGGTTCGATCCCCGGCCAGGTCATGATGGAAAACGATCTTTTCCTGATTGTCCTGGGTCTTGGATGTTTATCTATATATATGTATCTATTATAAATATAGTACCGTTGAGTTAGTATCCCATAACACAAGTCTCGAACTTACTTTGGGGCTAGCTCAATCTGTGTGATTTGTCCGTATATATTTATTTATTTATTTATTTATACAAAAACTAATATTTGTGTTTTTAATAACAATATATACAATGTTTCAGGGGCCAGACAAAATTCTACTGCGCGGGCCAATTGCCCAGGTCTGGTTTAGATAGATAAATAGATACTCTTTATTGTTTAGCTTATGTATGCCCACTCATTAATTATTTAAACTGTGCTTAATACAAGTTTTCGTTAACTATAGGTGGTAGCTTTTAATAGACTTACTGTTGTTATAGATATATCCACTGAGATACAGGCTTAACCTACTTCAGTGGCTAGTAGATCTAACTAAATATATGTAATTTATTATTCAATAAAGACAGTTATTACAATTATTAGTTATTTAATTATTAAGTTAAAACAGTTGAAAAAATATATAGGTACATATATACTCACCTGTTTACTGACAATTCAAAGTAATAAATGTGTAAATAAATAATAATATAATAATAATAAAACAACATTAAATTATAATTAACTATATGATCTGGGCTATACTCATATAAGTATAGTCGAAGCTGTGCAATAACAGTATGCAATCGCAGTTAATGATGTGCCGAGACAGGCTGACTCGAGCACTGATACGAATATTTAATAGATACTTGGGTACTCGAGTACACTAAGTATTGAGGTACATGACATTCGAATCAGAGGGCCTACCATGAAATGTTTTCCGAAATTTCGAATCCGAACGAAACAAAAATTTGATGCTAAAATTACATGATACGTACCATTTGAAAATATTAAAAATGCTAAAGCATCGTTCCTTTGAACTTTTATGGTAGGGTTTATGACAAACGAAATATTAAGCTCCATTTACTGGGTCGATTTCGGTGCGAACAGAAACACGAAATTGACCCTGAAAATTCGGAAGTTTATTTCATGGTAGACCCCAGGTTTCAAGTATTAACGCTACTCGAATACTAATCACGAGTTTATCACAAGTTTTATATTTCTGTGTCATTGTTTCATAATGTTCTCCCCTTGATTACCAAAGAAAAATAAATGACTGAACATTCACTATCTTCATTAAAAGTGATGATGACGATGAAGTACTCGAATGGATAACTATTCGAGTACTCAGAATCGGAATCAAAATTTAACGAGTACTAAAATTTTCGAATATTCGAAATACTGTAAAAAAAATAACTCGACACATCACTAATCGAAACTTCATTATTGCTAGGTACATTTCGAATAATAGTGGAGCTGTCGTGCTTACAAATAAGTTATTACATATGTACAAATAAATGAAAGCCATGCGACAAAAGCCTATAAACAACGACCAGTGAACGAACGGCGGACAAAACGATGGGAAAATGAGAAAGCAACAACAGAGGTCTATTCAAACGAACTGCCATACAAAAGGCTCGGGCAATAGTTCCTTTTCATGTAATATATTTCAAAACTTGTATGATTAATAATCGTATTGCGTCATTTTGCAATTACATAATTGTACCTATACAAGAAGGTGTCTTAGATTATATAGGTAGTGTCTCCATACAAATGCTTCGAGAAAAACTTGACCCGTTTTTCTTTAATTTCCTTTCAATACAATTTTGCTTGATAAATAGTTATGAGTGATTCCTTTATAACTTCTATATTTATTTTGTCTTATAATTTTAGCATCTTTTTAATGCATAAAAAGTCATTTTATTTGTTAAATAATTAAATATAGTTACGTCAAGATACATATAGAAAATTAAAACACTGATAGAAAAACGAGATTGCTAATTTGACAATTAGCTGACAAAAAGTTAATCAGTTTTTGAGGCTCGATACTCTATCTATATAATCTAAGACAGAAGTATATATTGTAAAAGCCTGTACGTTGACAAATATTAAATTTTACCAGTTAATCTCAGGATTTTCCAACATGAGTTGGTAAATGTAAGGATTTTAGTAAAAAAAGATACTTTTTAAGGCTCTTACCAAACCTAACCTAATTGCTAACAATGGAAATCAAGCGACAAGTACATTGCTAGCAATATACCCCACCAAGTAGACCTCCCTGTGGATCCCCCTGGAAACTATCGTGTAGAATTCCAAGTGTATTTATCACGATGGGCTAACTGATCTGCCTTTTTCATTCTCACTTCTCATTCCTTACTGGTGCCATGCCAGCGTATACCGTTAGCGCAGGCGGGGTTACCTATCCATTATCATCCATTAAAATAAATTACGTTTCTGTCGATAAGTGCAAATACTATGCAGTAAATACTAAAATGTTAAAATATTTTTAAACAAGTTTCAAGTGTTAAAAATTAATTTCTTATTTTTGCATCATGCGCAGCGAGATTTTTATTACTATTTTCTGTTCCTTTTAATTTTTATAAGAAGTACATATTTGTTACCCATGTTATCACCCCCACTGGTACCCAGCCAATATAAATTGATAACGCAGAAGTTCTATGGTCATCAACTTAACTCGCTGATTATAAAAAAAAAAGAATCATGAAGAAATGTTATCATAATCCCTTATTACCCCGAACGTTTTCATTCTCCAAAAAGTCATGGACAAAACTACATAATATGAATTTATACAAGAAAAATGTCATGGAAAACGCGTTTTATTTCACGTTTTGCTTGGATAATATTAAACTCGGAGCAGATTGAGATCGAATCAAGACTCTTAATCTTTTTTGCCTGAATGCCAAAGAAAAAAAATGTCTCTTCTTCTGCATATTGTTTTTTTTTATATCACTGAGGTGGCAAACAAGCATACGGCCCACCTGATGGTAAGTGGTTACCGTAACCTATGAACATCTGCAATACCAAAGGTATTACGCGTGCGTTGCCGACCCTGAAGAAACCTCTTTACCCCCCTTTTAAAGAACCCCATACTGTAGTCTCTTGGGACAACCTCGGCAGGGAGCTCATTCCACAACCTGAGTGTTCATGGGAGGAAACATCTTTGAAATATATCTAGATAAGTACATTATACTACATCTATGGTATGTCCCGTATTTTTAATGGGTGATAAGAACACAGTTACCCCACGTATTGGTATACCTGCAGATCGGTATACACTAGTGGAGGACCAGTGAGAAATAATAGGTGAGCATGAAGTAGTCGGTCTATCATGACGAATTTTACAAGAATTAACCGCAATAGTTTCCAAGGAACAGCGTGGAAGTAGACCTGATACGGTACACTAGTAGCAATGAAAATTTTAGATCGCATTACTAATAATCCTTTTCAAACCCATGTCCTGTATTTTTTTTATGCCCAGACATATGGTGACACATGCAGATGGCTTTTTGCCAAGACAGAATAAAGATACAATATTACTCCTGCTCACGTCTAAGATGTCATAAAAAAACTGTCAAACAATCAGTGGGAGGAAAGGGGAATTCGAAATGTAACGCTGTATCAAGTAAGCATACTAATAAAAAATTAATACTTCTCTTAAGAGAAAATACCTGTAAGGCAGGATGTAATTGAGTTGTTAAAATGAGATAATTGAATACTAGTATTTAAATATATAAAATATATTTAAAACAAATTCTTATGGGAGAGGCTCATGTTCAGCAGTGATCAATTTACGATATGATGATTGCATGAAGACACCTCGTTTAGAGATGAAACACATGTTACAACATGTGCGTGGATTAGATAGTGGTCGGAGATTGATATACATAGAACTTCTACAGATACTACCTTGTAATAATAGTCAAATTTCATATGATGGTAGTCATACATATTAACAGTGGAGGAATTAAACAAAATAATTCTAATTAACTAGCCAGTGATATGGACCTAGTTCTGTAAAAAACTCTTAGCACTGAAATAATAAAAATTATATTATGACTAGAGACTCTAACATGTTATCACTGAAAACAAACGTCCTTTTAGAATATCAAGGCGTTCAATTTATAGCGAATCGCTGGAGCGTAGCTGAACCTTGAATGTCTATGCCCGTTTAGAATAGACCTTTAAAACGCACAAAAAAAAAACACAAAAACACAAATAAAAACTCTACAGCACGCAGACTAAAGACAAACTGGTAACACCAACGCGTAAGCATTTGTTAATATTCAATTTTTGAAGAATAATTATTACTTATGTCTTAAATCTTAAATCTGTAATAAATAGGTTTATAATATTTCGAAAAATATTGTATTTAATTGTAATACTGTATGAATTTAATCTTAAGATGAAATTTTAGTTGCCCAAATACGGAGGTAACCTTTATGATGAAGCTTATTAAGCTTACTACATTATTAAAAATTAAATATCTTCACTCCTCGCCAAATTATTAGTTCAAAATAGGCAATATAATCGCATAGCATATCTAAAAAATACACCGGAATTATGAATCTTCTGAATCTCGCTTAAAAACCAGTCTATATATTATAATTGTTCCAACTAAATTCGTGTCACTTCAACCTCCTCTATTGACGCATTACCCTTGCTTCTTTTTTTTTTGTATTGACATTTTATTTTTACACAAACAAACTGTTTTATTGTCCGAGGTCATTTATCTAACTACAAATATTATGGTTATGTCTCTGTAAAAACTTGCAACCTCTTGAAAATACTGTTATATTGGATTTATGATACATCACAAAATTCATTAAGTTATTGTTGGCTTCAATTTCAAACACGTGCATCGTTTCCATTATTCCTCATGCACATCAACCATCTTTCTTCATCATTTTCCTAACCTTATCCCAATTATTTGGGGTCGACGTAAACTTTTCCCCTTCCATTCATCTCGATCCTTAGACATCTCCACATTCACCCCTATTCTAGCCATATCATCTTTAACACAGTCCATCCTTGTCTTTTTATGATTTCCTCTACTTCCATCATCATCCACATTCACACTTATTGGTTTTCTTAAAACATTCTCTTTAATTACTCCGCTTCACTTATCCATACCAAAACAAGCGATTTCTTATCAATTTTTCAAACTTCATCTGATAGACTCTTTTTTAATTTTATCTATACTTATCACACTTACTATCTTCCTTATATGTTCGAAGCATCTGTTAATTTTCCTCAAATTCGATTGACTATCTAGTTTACACGTAAAATAATTAACCGTTCTTTTTAATCTAGATAAACAACCAAATATCTCTATATACTTTCACTTTTTTTATGACACTCAAAATGGCGAACAAGCTGAGAGCCTATCTAATAAAAATTATGACATACCAAAGTGGCAACCGTTGACTATTTATAATATTACCTAACTATATCCTGTGACTTGTGGTAAACCAAAAAGTAAACTATTAAATACAGATTGATATTTATTCCATTTCAATCCGTACAACCGTAATTGAGTAATAAAATCTCAAACGGGTTCATAAACTTTCACATTTTAGATACTAGAACGAAATTTCACATATTAGGACGATAACATACATATATACTTTTTAATTAAATGCATAGAAGAATGGTAGTTTTATTTATTTATACATATATGTCCTGCCATAAAATGGACCACCCCTTCTTTCCTGTGGGAGTCGTAAGAGACGACTAAGAGAAGTTAATAGTCGAGGGATGGACAACAGTGTCCCTCTTAAAATATTACCAAAAGCCTAACTGAATTTTCCAACCCGCCTATCAAGCGTGGCAACTACTGGAAAATCCCTTCTTATGGGGTAGGCCTATGTTCAGCAGTGGACAGTTATAGGCTGATCCTATCCTTCAAACCGAAACACAGCCATATAAACATTACTGTATAATGGCAGAAACACAAACAAAACAGCAAGCAGACCCAAGCAGACGATTGTTGTATAAAGTATTTAGTAATTGGACGCTCTGTGGTTTCTTTATCAAGCCATTTCTCTTTGTGGAAATTATTTAATTTCACTTATAGAATCTTCAAGGACACGAACTTCAGTAATGAAGAGGACGAAGAGAGAGAGATAGAATCTTCTTTTAATTTGTTGACATACTAATGGTTTCGCTTGAACCCGTTATATAGTACTATTACATTAAGTCCACTTCATACTTCTGTTTTATACTGATTTAACTTCGCAACTCTATATTTTTTCAATAAATTTGGTATGCCAAACAAGATGATCCACCTAAATAAAAATGGTAATATGCCTATAGACATGAATTCTATAATTTAGGTATATTTACATGTATTACGGTTCCATAAATTAATGATTTCACTTGGCGATTGGAAAAAACGCGCCTCTCGTATTTAATACATTAAAACGAGCTACTAAATATTTCAGACAAGGTCGTCTTGAAAAGATTGATTTTAGAAATAAGACCGCCTTATTGTACTATCTATTACCTATATTTTTTTTTTTTATTTCTTATGCTATATAATGCTATTAAAGGTATACAATGAAGAGGTATTTAAGACAGAAATAAAAAATTACGGCCATGACTTTTATTTTAATAAAGACCTTAATAAACACTTCAAACGTTAAACCTATTCTAGCTTTTAAAATGGTTGGTTTTTTTTTTTCTTTAAGCTAAATTCCCTATTTGAAAAACAGTGACAAAAAAAACTATAATATTAAAAAAAGTTTTTTTACAACACAGAGTGGTTGTGCGTGGGAGAAAGTGCTTTGAAAAACGCACAGTGGAGGACCGCCACTCGTCCAGATGGTTGGGATGAAATTTTAGTTTATGGCGGGTTGTACGATGGTGAAACGTTTAGAACGTCTCAAAAACTAGAATTCTAAATTTAAAAATAAATTAAGTCCGTTCAAAATTTATTCGATTCTATCATGATATATAGAAGCTATTCATAATTTTACTCTCAATCATAAAGTTTGGTTGTTACCAATCTATTTCAAATCTTTGAATCAACTTCCAGCAGCAGTATTTCCAAACCGATACGACATCGTAACCTTCAAGAAATAAGCATATTCCTTTTTAAAAGACCGGAAGCACACCTGCAATGCCTTTGATGTTACGGGTGATCATGAGCGGCGGTAGTCACTTACCATCAGGTGAGCCGTATGCTCGTTTGCCCTTTGTGTTATAAAAAAAATCCTACGTAGGTTCAAGAAAATATATAAATAGTAACATGCTTGACAACTTCTCGTCTTAAACAATTGGTTTTAAGGAAAATGTGTTTCAATCGCGACATATTATATCTTTTAATTTATTCATTGTAATGTAATATTCCCGTGTGGTCCTGGCATAGAATAGGTCACCCCTTCCTTTTCTGGGGGTGTCGTAAGAGGCGACTAAGGGAAGGCTAGGGATGGGAAACAGCGTCCCTCTTAAAACATCTCCAAAGTCTAACTGCCGTTGCCAATTCACTTGCCAAGCATGGCAACTACTGGTAAAATCCCCCTAGGGGAAAGCTTATGTTCAGCAGTGGATATTTAAACGTGAATTAGTCTATAAAATATCCTATGTGCTAAGTTAGTATATAACCTACCTGTGTACCAAATTTTATTTTAATTTGTTCTTTGGTTTTGGCATGAAAGTGTAACAAGCATCCATCTATCTGTCTATCCTTACAAATCGCCGCATTTATAAGAAAAATGTGTTGTTTTTTTTTATTAATTTTATTTACTGTTTTGTTTTTTTTTTTTTTAATTAGCAAATGTATAAAAATAAAAGTGGTGTTTTCGATTTCACCATCATTCAGTCCTCTATATTTTTGGTTTTTTTGGGCAACTATAAATAAGTTTAGTGGAACAAAATTGATCGGTGCACCTCATTCCGTGAAGTAAATATTCCTTTCACCCAAGAGCTGGTAGTTACTTTGCGCAGAGAATGAATATACTATGTAAAGAAATGTTGCCAATACTGGCTACATTTCATAGGTAGCGTACCCAAGATACCTTGGTGTGGTGCGTTGAGAGAATTCATGACATGTTTTCGAAAAAGACTTGAATATGTATTCTCCAAAATTGAATTATTAACAAATGCTTGCACCTAACTACGACCTACGTCCAATGAATGGGAGCCTCGCGGTGTCCGCTTTGGCTACCACACTCGGTGCCCCGAGACAGACTATGGCGATGGCGTCGAAGAAGCTGGAGTGGGGCGCCATGACCACCACGGGCGCGTCCCGCGAGTTGGCCGGCAGATGGCGCTTGCCTAGCACCCTGACGCGGTGGAAACCAGCAGCAACCACCACGAGACGCATTAGCGACAGGATGGAGAAGCGGAGTTTGCTGCCGGTCGAAAAAACATGTTAAGGGCTTGCGTAAATAGTAAACAGTTTTTTTTAATATTTTTTTTATTTCAAAATAGAGCACATTAAATGGCTTCATCTAATAGACACAAGTCTATGGCAATATATATATATATATATATATATATATATATATATATATATATATATATATATATATATATATATATATATATATATATATATATATATATATACATACATACAAAACAAATACCATAACATTTTTAATACAACCATTCTAATTGTAAAAGATTATTTATTTATTTGTTTAGGTAATCGACAGCTTATAAAAATGCAATTATGAGTTACTTAAGTGTTACATAGATAGCAAAGCCAATAAAAGAGTACCCCCATTTATATGTTATTGAACTATTATATTTGAGATAATATAAAATACTAAAATACTTATTAATTTATTTTTTGCTTATCGTAACTATGGACACTTGCAACACTAGAAGTGTCACATGCGCGTTAAAACACCTTAAGACGGCGCTTTTTTTTAAATCTCTCTATATAAGCGGCCAACCAATTTAGTAATAAGTAATTTATTTCAGTACAGCTTAATCAAAATGTAAACAAACGAATTTTTATTCTAAACTTTTTACAGATATCCATAATATTATAATATTTTATATAATAATATTTATTGAAACCAAAAACACATGTAACAATTATACATTTAGTATTACGAAGACTTCACAGTAGGACTCCCTGTGTCGTGAAGTCAAGGTCCCCGTTCTGCTGATAGGCAATATAGTTCAAATAAAAAATCAATTACTTTACTAAATGTTTCGATTAATTACATTTTTTATTTAATAGATGTTTCAGTGATAATTTCAACGACTGCTGATCGTCTTTTCATAGTTCTATTTCAATAGACTAGGCTATATCCTCCCCTAATAGAGAGAGACTTAGTTGTAATTTATCTTTAATATCTTATTCCTCCCTTTTTTTTTTTAATCTTATTATTTTTCTGTTACGCTTTGATCAGACACAATATTTTTTTTTATACAACTTCTAATGGCAAACAAGCTGACGGCCCACCTGATGGAAAGTGGTTACCATCGCCTATAGACATGAGCAGTACCATGGACATAGCAGAGTATACTGTTTCGCCCATGATACCCCCCGTGCGTTGCCATTCCTGAGGACTCAGGTGTTATTCCTCTGTACCCAGTAAATTCACGCCATATCGATATTTATTATTATATAAATATCGAATTTCGCAGAAAAAAAAGCACAGTACAAATATAATACAAATATTTTGTATTATATTTTTACTGTGAGTGTTTCTTCACATCTAGAAAAAAACATAAACATAGGTCTCGTACGTACCGACAACACTTCACAGAATTCTTAAATGTACACAAAAACTCGTTAAGGTTAAAATGTATTAAATTAGAACGCTAATCCATTTATTTTCCTTTACTAATAAATTTTAAACTATGTTTCAGTCTAAACAACGTTGTGTCTGCGTTGTGTTACGTAGTAAAGCCGCGTTCAAACGCGTGCGTTAACGTAGAGTCCATACAGCAGCGACTTTAAGTCGCTCATAATTTTCACATCCATACATAAATTTTAAGTCGCCAGCGATTCCCTGATGATTAAATTTGCTATTAACGTTCACCTTCTGCCAACAATTTCAAAGTCGCTGGCATAAAATACTCTAAAGAATTTATAACATTTTTATCATATACAAGATTATTCGTAATGGATTAAGGTATGCCAAGTTGAAATCCAGATTTGGTATTCAAGAAATGCTATGTTCAATTTACTATTTAATTATACATACATTTCTAGGTTATATGAAACTGAAGTTAGACTATATTTAAATTGTGTTAAAAAATAATTATAAAAACAATCCTTACGGATAATGATTTAAGTCTAAACCTACATCTTATATCTATAATTTCAAATGCTAAATAAACTGACAGCCTATTTGAGGAAAAATGGTGACCGTTGCATGGCCTACAGACATAAACAACACCGATCAATATGATTATCATGAAATACAATATTGATGTGGGGGGGAAAGGGATTGTTAATAATGGACACTGAGAATCCCATTACATATATTGCTATACCCAACCAGGTCGACCTCCTTGTGGTTCTCCCGGGAAATTATCATGATTAATTACAGATGAATTCATCATGATGGGCTAACTAGCCTGATTTCATCCTCATCGATCACCATTCACTGGTGCCCTGCCAGCGTATCCGTTAGCGCAAGCGGGGTTACCATTCCATTTTTATCCAATAAAAAATACAATATGATGTCTACAACTCAAGGTCTAGCTCTTTACGCTTTTAATCTAATTCTAAAATAGCACGAAAAAATACTTTTTTGTCATAAAATACAACTTGGGCTTCTCGGCTAATCATCGCGGGACAAGCGTTACATTACAAATGTTGCGTCTGGACGCGGCTTAAGGCGGCCAGAGAGGGAGTAATACGAATAAAAAAAAGAGCGCACATCGTAAATAAAACTAATAGAAAAAATAAATAATATAAAATATTCGCCAGCCAAATAATCTAAGATGGAGTTCAAAGGCATTTGTCGATTGTAGACTACGGTGAATGTAACACTCTACATACCAATAGAACGGAGTAAACATAAATAGTGTACCACTTAAAAGAATATTCACTTCATATGTTGCTTGCCATGTGGTCCCGGCATAGAATGGGCCACCCCTGGGTGTTGTAAGAGGCGACAGGGAACTTAATGGTCGAGACATTGACAGCGTCCCTCTTAAAACATCACTAAAAACCTATTTTTTTTATACAACTTAGAATGGCAAACAAGCTGACAGCCCACCTGATGGAAAGTGGTAACCGTCGCCTATAGACATGAGCAGTACCATTGACATAACAGAGTATACTGTTTCGTCCATGATACCTACCAAGCGTGATAACTACTGGCAAACCCCCCTTATACGAAAGGAATAATGATTTATTTATTTATTTATTTTGATAATGATATTGCTTTTAAAGTTGCCCAAAAAATAGTTTATATTCACGAGAAAATATCAAACTTTCACTGATAGATAGGTAAGACTTTATCAGAGTTACTTTTTTAGACTTTCACCAGAGGGAGACTTTGTACAAAAGTCAATGGCTTGAGTACCTCTGTCCCATTCATGTTTCAACCGTGAAGCAGTTGTGTTTGCATAGCTATGTTTCGGTTTTATGGGTGGGATATGGCGTGAATTTACTGGGAACAGAGGAATAACACCTGAGTCCTCAGGAGCGGCAACGCATGAGGGGTATTATGGGCGAAACAGTATACTCTGTTATGCCCATAGTACTGCTCATGTCTATAGGCGACGGTTACCACTTTTTGGAAAAACTCAAAGCTCTCATCAGGTGGACCGTCAGCTCCATGTTTGCCATTCTAAGTTGTATACAAAAAAAGACTTTTGTCACAATTAAGAACGCATATTATGTAAATACATGTTTGAATTTTATTTGAAATCGTTCCAATTTCTTCGTTCACGTTGACAGACTTAGTTGAGAAGGCGTTTCAAACTCAGTATTGGCATATCTTTATAAAGTTAAAGTATACTTCTAGACAGTATAAAGTGTAAAGTTTGTAAGGACACATAAAAGCTATGTTCCTTTGTTATAACTCCTCGACCTACTTCTACCTCTACATATAACAACAATTGTGGGTTCGAATCTTCGAATCTACATATCTTCATTTTTAAATCTGTCCCTCAACCCTCACAATCATCACCATCGTCTTCTTATCCTTGTCCTAATTATTTGAGTTTTTGATCTATTTAGCATATTTTATGTTTATGTATTATTATTTATATTATATATATGTATGTTTATGTATTATTATTTATATTATATATGTATGTTTATGTATTATTATTTTATTATATATGTATGTTTATTTAGGTTATGTAATCTTATTTTTATATTTAGAATTTTTTGCATTGTGTCTGATTCCTTTTATGCATTTACTGTGTCTGATTTGCGCCATCTACCTTTCTCTTTTATTTTATACAACTTAGAATAGCAAACAAGCTGACGGCATAATATATTTTTTCCACGTAACTCCAGGTTTTAGCTTTTAGTTTCACAACCGATCGCGTACCTAAATTCAACCGCCCCGTCAGTGTATACCGATAGCGCAGAATCGGGGATAGTATCGGGGATACCATTCCATCATCATCTTTTAAAAAAAACAACCCTCCTTGGGTATGCATTTATTGGTGGTATTCGTTACCTACAGTATGAAGGAAAGAATCGAGGAAAAAGGAGGACGTTAAGAGTAAGTAAAGGAAGTTGGTAAAAAAGTAATGAAGGATTTCTGTGGGAAGGGAATGGGGTCACTGTAGTTACGGAGGGGATATTAGTCAGAAACTGCTGTGGTTAGGAAAGCTGGGATCGCATACCCGTGTGCCTATACTCTAGAACCGGACAGATCACTAAAGGAGAACAAAGAATATTAGCAAAACCCATATTCATGGGAGACGTAAAATGTATAGGCAGCTCTATTAGACAACCGGTAGTTGCAAACCGGTTACTAAGTAGACATCCATTGACTGGTTCATAATTCGAAATCACGTTCGAAAATACAACTACTAACGAGCTATTATAATAGTCTTTAATTAATATACTTCCATAAAAAGAATCTAGAACATTCTCGATTTGTTTGAACTTTTTCAAGTTTGGTTGTGTTACGAGATTACCACGCCAATTTTAAACCGATGCCGTGATCGAGAAATACTAATTATTGTACTAAATAAGTAAACCTACTATTCCGTTGATAATCGAAGTTAATTCGAAAAAATGCAGTTTATATTTGCTACTAGATGCCATCTAGATTTTTCCGTTAGAAAAAGAAAAGAAAAGTTTCCGTTCCGCTGGCTTATATATATATATATATATATATATATATATATATATATATATATATATATATATATATATATATATATATATATATATATATATATAAATATATATATATATAAATAATACTACATGTAGCAAATAGTTGAGTCATAAACAGCCAAGAAGTAATAAATAAGCCGACTTTCACATTTATAATTTTTAATTTAATAAGGCTGTGAGGATTTTTTTATGCCACTTAGAATGGCAAACAAGCTGACGGCCCACCTGATGGAAAGTGATAAACGTCGCCTATAGACAGTGTGAGCAGTACCATCGACATAACAAAGTATACTGTTTCTCCCCATGCGTTGCCATTCCTGAGGACTCAGGAGTTATTCCTCTGTACCCTGTAAATTCACAATTCACAAAACACAGCAATGCAAACAAACTGCTACACAGTAGAAACACGAATGGGACAGAGGTGGCCAAGCAAACTACTTTTGTACAAAGTCCCCTCTGGTAAAATTTCGACTATAGGAGCTCTTTGGGAAAAGTAATTTAATTTATTTTACACTAATTTCTAGATTGTGACTTGGTATTGGTACCCATCACAAATATAACCGCAGCAGAGTTATTTTACACAACAAGAAAAAAACAATTATATTAAAAAAAGACCTTGATACGATTGTGATGCGGTCTAGTGTTGCCTAGACATCGATTTATCAAAATAATCATCCAAAATAATTTATATTGTGATTGGTCTATCGATTTAATCGGTAATACAACATTTAATGCGATTGAATCGATTTTAATCTAATAATCAATGCGACACTATCGATGGCCAATCAATTATATTGAAAGCTAGTTTAAAACCATTATATTCATTCATTACTAATAATCGATTATAACATTTAATTGACAGTATCTTTGTCAATTAGAACTAGCTGCACGTCCAAGCTGTTCCTGAAGATGAGTAATGTCTCACTGTTTCACTTCCTTTTTCATATAGAGATTTATAATCCAAAATTTTCACTTTGATTTTTAAAGGTATTTTTTTATCACAAACCTTGTCCTTGGATTTATAAATATAATAAAAAAAAATTACCCATACAGGTGCCTTTCTAAAGTGATGCGCTTACATACATTGAGCAATATATTTCATTTATATAGATTAACTGTTAATTATATAAGATCAATTATATATTCAATTATTCGATTATTCAGGTTCCCAATCGAATCAACGTTTAATAATCGATCTAAACGATCACTAGGCAACAGTATTGCGGTCTATCGATGCGCGGATGTGGGTCAATTCCGCGACTATAAGAACTGTTGACAAACACTTGTGACTCTCACTCACTTTCTAGCTGTATACATCAATAGATTGTACGTACCGTACATAACGGTCATACTCGGCTTGTCAACATATTTATCAGCTTTTAACGTTAATCATTTCGAAAAATTGTATGGGATTAATGATCAATGATTGATCACCGTTTCGCTTCGAGCACTGCAGAGTTGGTCTCTACACCGCTCGAAGCGAAGAATCTTTAATAAATATCTACACTGTTACTTTTTAACACACGATACTCCGTTCTAAATTCGAACACTATGAGTCGTAGTAATATCGAAACCTAACAAACAAACGAAATAATACCTTCAGTAAACTCCGTTAGAGTATATTTTTGTTGATCGTGTCAAGTATATATCGCAGAAACAAATTATTTGAAATTATCTCAATTTGGGCACGTTTTTTTTTCTACAATTCTCCTATACAGGAAATAACAATTATCTAGTGTAGTATAATTATGTGGGTAGGAAAGATGAGGTTTTTATATTAGTACCTTCGATATACAATAAACAGTATTGAGCTAGCAAGTTGTGTTTCACTACATGGTGGCAGCGGTCCGATCAAATAAATGCGTTTACAGTATTATAATTAAAAACCGGTGTGAAGAAAGTCAAGTTCAGTGTCCGTAGACATATTGTTATATCTGGAAAATGGAACACGCGCGTCCTCCTTCAGAATTACGTGTGGATGGTAATCCTGCCGTCCGAGCAGAAACGTGGCGGAAATGGTGGCAACAGTTTGCCATGTTTTTAAAAGCGTCAGGCGTCAATAAAGAATCTAAAGAGGTACAGGCGAGCTTGCTAGTGAATCTCATTGGAGCAGAGGGCTATGAAGTCTATTCTACGTTTTCGTATTCAAAAGAGGAAAATCCCGATGACATTGAGTGTTTGAAAAAATAATTTGATACCCACTTCGGAACGAAAGTGAATGTTACATCTCTAAGGTTTAAATTTTTTACAAGAAATCAAGTCGCTGGGGAAACAATTAATCAGTATGTGACGGCATTAAAATTACTGAGTCAAGGGTGTGAATTCGAACACCTAGTGGACGGTTTACTGAGAGATAGAATAGTTTGTGGAATATTGGATAACGTCGTGCGTGATAGATTACTACGGGCGGAGGACTTGACCCTCGCGAAAGCGGTGCAAATTTGTGAAGCGGCCGAGATGTCTAGAGAGGAGCGTAGACAGATAGAGGAGGCGACGTCGTCGGGTACTCATGTGGATGCAGTGTACGGTGACGGCGCGCCCCGAGGCGGCGGCGCGGGCCCGAGCGGTGGCCGGCGACGCCAGCGCGGCCGCCGCGGCGGGCGCAGCGAGCAGCGCCTACCGCGTGAGCAACGCGACACTCCTTGTAGGCGTTGTGGAAATACCTACTGTGAGGGGGCGCAACGGTGCTCAGCGTTTAGGTCTACGTGTTTCGTGTGCAACGGTCAAGGTCATTTTACTCGAGTGTGTTCAAATAGAGTGCTTGGCAAAAGAGTGCATACCGTGAGTACTTCGTTGTCGGATTCTAGTGAGGATGTGTTATACATAAATATGGTAAATATGGGTAAAAGTAAAAAATATTTACCCAAGGAATGGATAGAAATAATAGACTTTAGTGGTAAACGTATCAATTTTAAATTAGACACAGGGGCAATGTTAAATGTGTTAACAAAGATAGATTTTGACCGATTAGGAATAAATCCGAATAGTCTTATGCCATACAATAAAAAAGTGTTGTCCTACACGGGAAACTCGGTTCCTGTCATTGGAAGTTGCAATTTAAAAATTAGTTTTAGAAATAAAGTACATAATTTAAAATTTGTTATAGCAGATATGAAGTGTCAAAACATTCTTGGATTGAATGCATGTTTACAAATAGGAGCGATCCAAAGAGTAAATACCTTAAATATTGACAACTACTCGGATTTATTTCACGGTCTCGGCAAACTACCGGGCAAACACAAAATTGTTGTGAATAAAAGTGTTGCCCCCGTTATCTGTCCAACACGTAGGATCCCTCTAGGTATGAGAGATAAATTGTACACAGAATTAAAAAGAATGGAAAAGTTAGGAGTTGTCAGGAAGGTGAGTTACCCTACTGAATGGGTGAATGCCATCGTTATAGCTGCTAAAAAAAATGGTGATATCCGTATATGCTTAGATCCGCGTGACCTGAACAGGGCGGTGCAGCGCGCACACTATTCGCTACCGACAGTGACGGAGGTGGCCGCGCGCCTGCGCGGCGCCACGCACTTCAGCGTGTTGGACGCACGCTGTGGTTTTTGGATGCTGGAACTGGACGAGGCTAGTGCTGACCTCTGTACCTTCAGCACCCCTTATGGTAGGTATCAATTTTTAAGACTTCCCTATGGAATTAATTGTGCGCCGGAAATGTTTCATGGTTTAATGAGACAGTACCTTGAGGATATAGAAGGTACTGAATCATTTATCGATGACATTGTAGTTTGGGGATCAAGTAAACAGGAACATGATGCTAGATTAGAAAAGCTACTCCAGAGAGCCAAAGAGATAGGCATTCGTTTTAATAAAGAAAAATGTAAATTTAATGTAAAAGAGGTTACATATTTGGGACATGTTTTTGATGAACGAGGCATGCGGCCCGACAGTGCTAAGGTCAAAGCCGTAGTCGATATGCCAATACCTAAAGACAGAAAGGGCCTAGAAAGGTTTCTAGGTATGGTAAACTATCTTTCTAAATTTATTCCAAACGATTCCGAAAATGTAGTAGTGTTACGAGCGCTTCTAAAAAAAGATGTGGAATGGGTATGGGGACCCGAGCATACTAATGCTGTAAATAAATTAAAATGTCTTATTACATCAGCTCCCGTCCTCGCACTGTATTCGAACCGACTACCTATAGTGGTATCAGTGGACGCGAGCGCGGAGGCACTAGGCGGCGTGGTGTTACAGGCAGGGCGGCCGGTCGAGTTCGCTTCCCTTACACTTACCGATACACAACGTCGTTATGCGCAAATAGAAAAAGAAATGCTGGCGATTGTCTTTGCTTGCGAACGTTTTCATCAGTACATATTCGGTAGAAACGATGTAACAATACAGACGGATCATAAACCACTAGAATCTATATTTAAAAAATCGCTCTCAGCTGTGCCGGCGCGACTGCAACGTATGATGCTACGCATCCAAAGTTATGACTTCAAAGTGGTTTATACGCCCGGCAAATTCATGTACATAGCGGACACTTTGTCGCGCGCCCCATTACCTATACTGATGCATGAACGGATCAATGAAGAATTAGAAGCACAAACCTGTTTTATGTTAGAGCATTTACAATACAGTGATAAAAAACTGGATTTAATAAAAGAGCAATTAAAAAATGACAGAGTAGCGCAAATATTAATAAATTATATTAGTAATGGATGGCCTCGAAGTAGACACAACGTGAATCCAGAAGTACGTCTATTGTGGTCTTATAGGGATACTTTACAATATGTAGAAAACCTGATCCTTAAAGATAATCGGTTATACATTCCGAGTACCTTGCGGGAGGATATGTTGCGTCGTGTCCATGAAGGACATTTAGGCATAGACCGGTGCAAACGGCGCGCACGGGAGGTGATGTTTTGGCCGGGCATGTCGCGTGACGTAGAGAGTGTCGTACGCAGTTGTGCCGCGTGTGCGCTGCATGCACCGCGGCCGATCCGAGAACCGATGATACCGCATTCAATTCCAAATTTACCGTGGAATAAGTTAGAGTCGGATATCTTTGAATATAAAAAAAAATATTACCTTATATTAGTGGATTATTTTTCAAATTATGTAGAAGTTAATAGAATAAATTCAATTGGAAGCTCATGTGTTATTGGAGCAATGAAAGAGCAATTTTGTAGATATGGTATACCAAAAATGTTAATAACAGACAACGGACCGGCGTACACTTCAAAACAATTTAAACAATTTCTTTTCAATTGGGAGATTGAGCATGTTACTTCATCTCCGTTATATGCACAATCTAACGGGAAAAGCGAGCGCACGATACGTACCGTAAAAAATATGCTAAAAAAATGTGAAGATTCGGGACATGATTTCCATTTAAGTTTATTAAATTTAAGATCTACACCTAGGGATGGTGTGGATTCGCCTGCACAAATTTTGATGGGAAGACGTTTAAATACCCGTCTACCGATTTACGAGCCGTTATTAGCTGACAAAGTGGACAACAAGCTTAATTATGATAAGTTATTAAACAAACAGACAAGACAAAAATCCATCTATGATAGACAAGCAAAACACAAAGTCTACCCCAGCTTGGATCAAAATGATAAGGTGGTCATTAATGATGGCGGTCAACGTCGTTTAATGAAGGTGGTGCAACAAGCAAAGGAGCCAAGGTCGTACATTTTAGAAGACGAGACTGGACGTATATTTAGACGTAATCGTCGTCATATAGTTTGCAGGCGGCGCAAAGGTAATGAGGGAGCACAAGCTACAGTCACAGGTACAAATAAAACAGTAGAAAGGCCAGGGACTCCTGCATCCAGCACCACAGGCTGTGACGCAGAGGCGAGTACTTGTGCAAAAGAAAACGCCATACAGACAGGCATATCTAATCATATACGTACATACGAATTACCCAGCACTAACGATGCGCAATTTGTAACTATTAGGAAAAAAAAAACAGGTTTTAATGCAAATTAAATGTAATCACAAATTATGTATTCCAATATGGTAGCTATGTTCTCCATATAGTAAATAAATTGTTAAAGTAAATATACATAATATTATGTATATTTATTATTAAACCGACTAAAAACTATCAAATTAAACAAACAGTGTTTTAAATTAATTTTGTGTTGATACTGTTATTCTTTTAATTTGTAATTAGTTTCATGATGAATAGGTAGATAAATAGTATTATTGTATTAACATTAATGTAGTGAGTACATATATATATAGGTTTTTGTTAATGTTGTAAATTATACTTATTATATTAGTTTACACTTATATACTAAATTCGAACAGATATTTGTTATATTTTTACCTTTATACTTACTTACTATTTATAAATACATATATATAATGTTATATGTCATAAGGGGAAAGATGTAGTATAATTATGTGGGTAGGAAAGATGAGGTTTTTATATTAGTACCTTCGATATACAATAAACAGTATTGAGCTAGCAAGTTGTGTTTCACTACACCTAGCAATGTTCATATTGGAAAAATACAAATTGTGTGAGTTTAACATAATCTTGCAATATCAATAACGACTGCAGATAAAAACTTTTTTTTTTTTTTATCATTTATAGCTATATTTCTAGCTAACCATGTGTGCTATTTTTATTATATATGTTTCTTGCGTCAAATAATTACACCTTCTTTAAAAGTAATATTTTATATATATGGTGCAATAAGGAAATAGTAAATAAATAAATATAACGTAGAGATACCAATAAAATATACAGTTCCTAGAAAGCGTATTGAATTAGACTTTTTTATTACTAAAATTATTGTTCTATATTCTACTGCTCTTATTAAGATCCTCAGATCAATTTTTTCAATATCTCCCACGTCTAGACATCGCCTAGTTACATTTTTACTATACCGGCTAGAAATAGCCGGCTATTCTAAGTATCTTACTAAGAATAACCGGCTATTTCTAGTTTATCGACACTGACACTTCACTACGTCATAACTACCGGTAGGTACCGTTAGCAGAAAAACAAATGATAATAAAGCTCATCTCATTAAGGTAATGGCTTAGTAACAATAAAATATGTAATGCCGACGAAGAACCGGTGTTTGTGTGTTTATTTTTTTCCATTTATTTAGCGCATATTACATTAATAAATTGTAATAAACTAAAACAATTTTTTTTCTTCTTTTCCTCAGTAGCAATCGGTATCCATTTTTTACGATCATTTCTACCAGCGTCATGTATAAGAAGCTCGTAGATCGAAAATTATTATTTTTCTAGAAGTTATATTCAAAGCATGCCATAATCATGACAAACAAATACGCACTGTCCCATCATGTATTTATTATGTTTAGTCAAACTACAGCTCTTCAATTTAAACTAAACGTTCGCCGTTCCCGCCCTTTTTCCATATTATATTCTAGAATTAAAATTATTTTTAAATATAGAATAAAAGTTTACAATATTTTAAAATTATTTGTCATAGTCAACTGTCTACCCTTATACCAAATATATAAATTATGGGGTCGGCGTAATATATTTTTATCCATATTACGCAACGTTTTAGCTTTTAGTTTTCAGAGCAGCCGTCTGCCTGACGTCAACCCACTTTGGGAATGCATTTTGTTGGTGATATCCGCCACCTACGGTATGGATAAAAGTGTTAAGGAGAAATGGGGGGAGACTAAAAATAAGTACAGTTGTCATAGTCAAATATAAATAATTAAAAAAAAAACAAATAAAATATAAAGTTGCCACTGCATGAAGACTAAACAGTGAAAAGATTAATCTAAAAATGTAATATATATTTAAAAAAAAAAATGTAGCCATTTAAATACAGTGACCGTTCACCGTCAGACGGGCAGTATGTTTATTTGCCACATTCATGGTAAAAAAAAAAATAAACATATTAAAATTAATTAATTAACATTACATTTTGTACCAATCATTTTATCTAATTAGGTTGACCATAGAGTAAATAAATGAATTGACGAGAAAAAGTAGGGCAAAATAGATTCATGAAACACCTCAATTGCATAAAATTACATGGAGAAAAATGACTTACGTACTTATTTGATAATATATTTCAACAACAACCATAGTATTTGAAAATCTTTAATTATTTCAAGCACAAAATTTTCCTTCCTACAGCTCGAGCCCATAGGATTCGAATTCACTTCTCTTTGCCATCTTTCCAGTAACACCAAGGAAATATACAAACTGACAGTACGTACAAGATAATTTAATATACGAAATCATAAATATGTATTAAATAACATAGCTATATAACAATTCTTATCCTTACTGATTTAATAAACGTGAAAGTTTTGGCGCCTTAACAACTTAATCTAATCAAATTAATAGCATACTTCATATTTTACCAGAGAAAGACTTTGTACAAAAGTCGTTTGCGTGGACACCTCTGTCCCATTCGTGTTTCAACCGTGAAGCAGTTATGTTTGCATGGCTGTGTTTCGATTTGAAGAACCGGATATGGCAATGAATTTACTGGGTACAGAGAAAAAACACCTGAGTCCTCAGGAATGGCAATATCATGGGCGAAACACCATACTCTGTTATGTACATGGTACTGCTCATGTTTATAGGCGACGGTTACCACTTTCAAACAGGTGGGCCGTCAGCTTGTTTGCCATTGTAAGTCGCATAAAAAAAATATTTTTTTTATTGGCTGATAATGCAAAGGTAACTTCGCCTGCGCTTACGGTTTACTCTGTACGAGTGAGGGAAGATATACACTTTAGTATACACGTCACTATCATAGATAGAGAGGGACATAAGTTTGTTTTATCTCAGACAATCATCATATTCCGACCACGCGGACCAAGTCGCGGGAAAAATATCCACTGCTGGACATAAGCCTCTCCCTTGGGGGTTTTGCCAGTAATTGCCAAGCTTAGCAAGCGAATTGGCAACCGCAATTAGGCTTTAGAGTTATTTTAAGAGGAACGCTGCTGCCCATCCCTCGCCCTCCCTTAATCGCCTCTTACGAAACCCGCGCGAAAGGAAGGGGTGGCCTATTCTATGCCGGTATCACACGGTGAATATAAAATTAATATAAACAATTAAAGTGACACTACCCAGTTACTTGAGTGATAAAGTTAGCCAGATAAGTACATATATATTTTAATCGTAAAGTAAGTAGGTAACGTAAATACTTAATATTACTTATCTAATTAATAAAAACAAGTCAACGCAAAGACATTTTAATTTGGTGACTCGGCTTGGTACCTGTTGTTGCATAAACAATCTGACTAAATCATTCATTTACTTTATAATTAATATATTATTAATAATTTTAATTTATCAAATTGCTGCGTGAAAAAGAAACAAAACTGAGGCAAGCTTATTATGGAACTAATGGGTGGGAGGGGACTGTTAGTAACAGTATCTGACAGCTCCATTGTTAGCAATGTACTCAGGTCGACCTCCACACGGATCCCCTAGAAATCATCGTGGTTCATCATCATATCAGCCGTTAACTGTCCATTCCTGAACAAAGGCCTCCACCATAAGGCACACCCCATGCCAGTAGTTGACAAAACCTTTAGGTCATGTTAAGCATTTACGATGTATGACGAATATGGGCATTGGGTAACCTTTTATCTTGTTATTTTTGTACCAGTATTTTTGTTAAGTAATATTTTTGTTATATATATATTTTGATTACGGGAGGATATGTTGTAAAAACTCTATAGTCGTTTTTATTAATGTTCTATAATCAAAATATTAAATACAAAAATATAACAATATAATAATTTATGACAGTTAGCTATTCTCTTCTAAACTTCACATAATATAGACATTTTTATTATTCATCCAACTGAGCTTATTATTTTCAACAGTTGCCACGCTTGGCAAGCAGCTTGGCAACTGCAGATAGGATTTGGTGATTTTTTAAGACAGACGCTACTGTTCCATGACCATTAAGTTCCCTTAGTCCCTTCTTACGATACCCGCGGGAAAGGAAGAAATGACCTATTCTATGCCGGGACCACACGGCAATCGTGGTTTCAATTATTAATAAATCATCACGATGGGCCAACTGGCCTGTTTTCATCCTCACCCATCATCTCTCACTAGCGCCTCTGCAGAGTAAACCGATAGCGCAGGCGGGATTACCATCCAAATTTTAACCATAAAAAAGTATGGGTCTAAAACGAGAGTACGACGGCCTATCGATTACAAAAATAGTTATCGAAACCGGTTCGAAATAGGTGAAGATATGACGTACTAAACGGTCGAGAGATGGACTGCACCGTCCCTGTTAAAACTTCACCAAAACCTAACTGTGATTGCCAACCCGCCTGCCAGGGGGGAAAGGGATTGTTAGTGATGGAGACTGAGAATCCCGTTGCTAGCAATATACCCAACCAGGTCGACCTCCTCGCGGTTCCTCCTGGAAACTATCATGATTAATTCCTGATGAATTCATCATGATGGGCTAACTGGCCTGTTTTCATTTTCATCTATCACCCTTCACTGGTGCTCCGCCAACGTATGTTTTCATTCTCACCCATCTATCACCCTTCAAGCTGACGGCCCACCTGATGGAAAGTGGTAACCGTCGCCCGCCATGAACATACCGTTTCCCATGTTAGCGCGGGCAGATGTTATTCCTCTGTACCCTGTAAATTCACCCATCATTTCTATGCAAACCAATCACGGTTGAAAAAATGGGACCAGGCCCATGCAATCAACTTTTGTACAAAGTCTCCCTCTGGTAAACAACTACTGGCAATAACAACTTTATGGGGGAGGTCATGTTCATCAGTGGACAGTTAACGGCTAATGTGATAATGATAATAATGATGATGATGGTAGGGGCGATGATTACGACGTAAAAAATAAAAAATCAATAAAAAACAAGCGATTTGTTTTTTTGTATTTACCGCGTGACCGAAATACCTAGATATAATTGATTTAAAATAAAGCAATAACTTCATAACAAATACTATGTATACATATAGCAAATTTCATAACAACAAACTCGCTTTCATATTTATAATAAGAATTACGTAAATACCTAGCTACTTGCCATAGAAATAGGTACTTAGAAATTTATATACCTATGTACCTCTCCCTACACCGTTTCTTTGTCAAGAGGATAAATTAATGATTTATAAATTCTAAATATATCTTAACAATGCGTGAAAAGAAATATAATCTATAGTAAAAAAAAAAAAAAAACAAAATAAAAACATAAACCTTGATACATGCATTGTCCAAAAACCGATACTTTCCAACAATACCGGTAATGAAGTAACATTAGCGTTGCAAAATATCAGTATAATTTTCTTTTATTTTTGTTTCGACCAATGTCATGTATCCAGACTCATGCCAACATTCTAACATTAATCTTCTAATAGCAAAACTATTGAATTGACGTTACACAGCTTCATAATAGAATATGACCTCAAGAACGTTGTAGTGTCATCAAGGCCAACGTGGAACTGTCAACCATCGCTCTACATTTAGAACGCATCAGACACGTATTTGCAATGAAAGTCTAAATGCATTAACTGCTGCAGTTTTTTTTTTCACTTAGTTACTTTCCAGTTCATTAAAGAGAAATTTTATGTTCCTACCTAGTTATATATATGCATTCACTTTAACGAAAAAGATATTGTCATTTACGTTAAAGAAATGAAAATATAGTTATGTAATATTATAATAATACACACATATATATATATATATATATATATATATATATATATATATATCATCATTCATCAGAATTATATCACGTTTATGTCTCAACCGGAATGGGTAACAGCATCCCTCTTAAAACATTGTCAAAGTCTAACTGCGGTTGTCAACCCGCTTACCAAGCGTGGCAACAACTGACAAAATCCTTAATAGGGCTCCCACAATTAGGGGTTCTATATTCAGCAGTGGGCATTTCTCGACTGATATAATAGTAATAAAAAAATATCTCAACTGTGTTTTTACACACAATGTTTTTCATAAGGTTTAAAGAATCCAACGATTTTTTTACTATACTTATTTAGCAATAGCTTTAACAAAATACTTAATTTTGTAATTGAAAATAATGAAATTGTGTTATTATGAAATACCTAGCTCTAATAAAGTATATGACTTTGAACGCTATTAAAGCAAAAAAAAAAAATTAAGACCGTTGCAACCAAATTCAATGCACTAGACAGAAACCTTCACGGTATGTTTAACGATTGTTTAAAACGCGCCTTGAACCATTTCCTAATTATGCAGTCTCAAAATATGTAATTTTTAGCATTGTCATTATAAATTAAGGTATCCGTTGTCATTGACCAAAACATATACTGTTATCAGCTTCAAAACAATCGAGAATGATAGCATTGTTTTCTATTTGATATCACTTTCTGCTTTTTTTTAGGTCTTAATATAATTATAATAATAATATTTCAGACAACTATGAGCACAATATAAAACAGTAATAGTTTGCAATCGACAACTTTAAAGTAAGTCACGACAGTTCATCTATAATAAAGTAACTTCATTGCCTTAAACTGTCTTCCTTCGTCGCTGAACATTAAAACTTTTTCATATTCCTAATTGAATAAAAATATAAAACATAGAATTCATTTAAAAACTTATTGTACTTTACATAGTTTAGACACACCTTCTCCATCCGGTCATAGGTTTTCTTCTCAAGTCTTCCTCACTGAGGCCATAAAGGCCGATATATGCAAGGATCCAGGCGTTGACTATCAGATAACATATTACTATTACTCTAAAAGGCAGCAGTATCACTGTGAATATCGCCGTCTGAAACAAAGAATACTAGATGTTAAGCAGTGATAATTAAAATTCGTAACTCATAAATCATTATTAAAGATACGTGATCAAATAGATCTATGTACAGCAATGGACACTACATATATAGCTGAAATAATGACTTCATTTACTTCTTATACTGCTTCTACCCTATTTTAAAGTAATAGGAATTTTCTTGTATTATTTTCTGTTGGTCGTATTATAATATATATCTATACTAATATCACAAATAGGTTTCATTGTTTGTTTATTTGTGAAGGATAAATTCAAAAACTATTCAACAGATTTTAAAAATTCTTTCATCCATAGGTACTTGCATTATCAAAAAGTATAAATTTTAAATACCGAGTATACTTAGTAAGAATTATAACCCCAATCTTTTTGTTTAAATTTTGCACACCTATGGGTTAAAATCCGGCATATTCTTTGTATCTTTCTGTATCATCAGATCTGTTATCATCATATTAACTAGTATTTCTTGCAAAAAGGAATTAGATTAATTGATTTATTGAGTAACATATGTTATATATTATTTTTGAAAATTCTATTAATTCGTGCGAAGCCGGACCGATCGCTAGTTGTGCATATGTTTAAAATAATACAACAATGATAATCCTCAGGAATGGCAACGCATGGGGGGTATCACGGGCGAAATAGTATACTCTGTTATGTCCATGGTACTGCTCATGTCTATAGGCGACGGTTACCACTTTCCATCAGGTGGGCCGTCAGCTTGTTTACTATTCAAAGTTGTATAAAAAAAAAAGAAAAAATAAAAGAAATATTTATTTTGGTGAATATTTATGAAAAGATATTTATATGAGTACTAGCTGTACTAAAGAACATTATAAAAGAGTAGGTATTATAAAAATTCTCCGGTCTGATAAGTCTTAGTAATAGGCTTTCAATAATCCAGTGTTGTGACTTTCTTTTTATAAGAATCTAACTCGAAAGAAAGTAATGAAAACTTCAACGGCTGCAACAGATTTATTTGACTTTTTAATTATTTATTTATTTATTACATTCACTGGGTCATCCTTACAATATTCCAATACGCTTACCCAGGAAAGCATTTTTCATTTTCATTTTTTTCATTTAACTCAAACAAAAAACGTCTAAACACAAATACTCTGTGGTCACTCGACGAAATTCCAGCAAGTTGGAGGCAAATACATGCAATTGCGGATACTGGCTCAAAATATCATTGAGTAGTTTCAATGCAAGAGATAGGGGAGTTTGCTTGCTTATTTTCGACTACTATCCCAAATACTATTCGTCTGAGGATGCTGCACTCTTGTATCAAGAGTTTCAAGGCTACGTTCGTTGTTCACGAACGTCTCTGATGTGGATTTTTCTCTAGAAATTTCTCCAGAGACAGTAAACACTATATTGCGTGATACTAGAACAATCTATATTATCATCACGTATGAAATTACAAAATTGCATCAAAACTTAAAATTGTAAGGTACAATATTGTACGACTGTATGAATGACGTGAGAGTTTAAAAAAAAATCTATCTTCTAGTTACATCCAAAATTATATTAAATTAGTGCTCTATACTGTAGAAAAGTATATTAGATTACACATAATGATGTAAATTGTCTATGTTCGCATTTATAACAATACCTACATTTGTTTCTGTTATGACAACAAATTTCCTTTGCCATTCCAAGATTTAGAAATGAAACATTTTTGTTATTTACCTATAGAATTTATGTCGTCATTAAATTAAATTATTCGATCACTGAATGTCTAATAGATGAATCGATGTCATTTTATTACCGGGTCTAATCTTAAAAATATCATGATTTGCTGATTTGTCAAATGTAGAACAGATACAAGCTAAGGCCATATTTTTTGTATATCAAATACCGAATCTAAAATCATCAAACGAAATTACATTACATGGAATTCTCACATCCAATACTGTGGAATTACTTTTAATCTTGTAGGAAAATATTTAAATATATTTCTTAATATTTAATTTGCACGAATAATTTGATAATTTGCTTGTATGTGTCCACAGAACACAATAAATTCAAGAGGTACATACATACATCTTTTGAACATTTTACACGATGTTCAAAACACTGCTATTACCTTCATTGTGTTCCAAACACAGATTTCGTGTTAATCTCTAGAAATGGGCGGCGTACGACTTTAGTAAATTGTGATATATCCACATACTTTCTCTCAATGATGTACGGCTAACTGTTCTTACCACTTCTAGAGCGATGAACCTGTCGTAGTTGTTCAATTTGTTATGGTCAGTGATATGACCATCATATTTTAATACTTGGATGTGTACGTATTAATTAGATCAATGGCCAAGTCATAACGGTAACACACAAATACATACTTGGACGTAGACACATACATATACATACGTTTTCAATCTACATTTTCTGTAGTTGTTTAAAAATATTAAAAACTTATTATATATTATCCATATGTATGTAATATATTATCATACTTTAGGAATCCTTTGTACGATTTTCATACGCTACAAATATTTTGTTCGCAACGATCAATATTTAAGTTTGTATAACATATTGGCGTGGTTTAGATTCTTGCTAATATATAGGACAATAACATATGTATATTATAACTTTTAGAAATATCTAATGCTTGATGTATCAATACATTTCAAGGAATAATTCTTTTTTGTTATTCACATATTATTATAGGCATGTTTAGAGGGAGCCAGGTAATCCGTGCCCAATCCAGAAATGACTGATGCACACACGAAACTTTGCAAAGACAAGTCTGAGAGTATGCGCCTTTGCTAAAAGATCAGGCCGTCCTGGAAAATAATCTTAAATACGCGAATAAATATTACAGTAACTTTATCAAACTATAGAAAAAAATAAACTTGTCTAAAAGTGATAAGTTTCAAAACTAATATTAAACAATTCATATGCTATCTCAGAAGTGGCTTGCTGGCTCATAATATTACATTACTAAACGAGCTTTACATTCATCCCAAAATATCTAAGTAGGCGTTGAATATACATAGACAGCCGTCAATGAAATGGCAATCTCTTAATCATTTGTTTCGGCCTTGGCGAAATAAGTTTCTAACATTGACTAAAATTATCATTACATCAGATTTCATGTACCTATATCTGATCTGATTATAATTTGAAGATGAAGAAGCTGGTAAATAAATTTTAATTTTTAAAATATATAACATCAATTTGGAAGTTCTTTGATTTTGAGTGGATCACTGGTACGCACCTCTTTATATTTCTGTCATTTATGTATGTGTATATGTTTGATTTTGTACAAGTAGTTGCACACAACCATTTTGCATATTTTGTTTTATAGTAATAGGAGCCAAAATCTTTGGTGACACTAAAATTATTGATATTTAGATATATATGTATATATATTGTTATTGTGTTTCCTGTTTGTTGACCTAAATAAAGAAAAAAAAAAAAGATTATGTACGTAATATAACAGTGTGCTACCAAGTTATGAAAGTGTCTGTGTAAAACTGTGAAAGGGCATACCTACCAGTGGTTTGGGCTTGTTGAAATAATATCGAATGAAAGTACAACAAAACAGCAGTTGGTTAGCATGCGAAAGTGGAAAGTACGAGATATAGGGAGAGATACAGACTGACTTAACTTGCACCAGATAGATGGTAAATTATATAAGGGACAAGTCACTTTCGACAATCGAGATCTCTAAATTGTACAATTGCATAAAATACTCGTATCCATCTAAATATCATGAAGTTATTAAAGGACTTATAACGTCATATTCAGACTAACTAACATTTGCTATTATATTTGGAATTTTTAAATAGACGTTATAGTAGAATTCAAAATCAAAAAGTTATGTGAGATTGGCCATTCATTAAGGACGTGATACTATATTTGTAACAAGGTTTAGTTGTATTGGTATTCATAGTAGTACACATTCATGCCAAGAAAAGGTCTTGTGAAGCCACGTATAGTATTTGGCAATCGGATTTATTTATTCTGCATACATCATCTATAAAGTTGCACGCATACAATTAACTATTATGCGTTGAATGAATAAAAAGTGTCATAAAAACATTTATTAAGAACAATTATTATCAAAGTTGAATGACCGCAAATGCTTTTAACAAACATTTAGAAGCCAATTTCATTTGCTTCTTTTTGTTTTCTTTGGATCTTTTACTGAAAATTTTAAATCACCAGACAAATTAAAGTCCTGTTCAGTTCAGACAAAAAAAAAAAATTCAATAATCTCTCCATTCACTGCAATATAGATCAATCTAGCATCGTAATAATTATAAACGATTCATCACGTCATGCTAACGATGCCTTCGCTTTTTTTTTTTAAATTACTTATAACGAAATTTATTATTACTAGAACTCTAAGATTAAGACACTCTACCAAGTTTTTAAGATTCTTAGTCTCAGGTCAAATACATCGTGTTACAGATTTTTTTTAAGTTTAAACGGCTGTATCACCAGAGGTTATATACAGGCATAGCTGGTAATTAAGAAACATGATTACTGATTTTGAAGAATATCATGCTATTGTATGTAGGGAAAAGATCAGAAACATGTACATATAAACATCTTAAGAGTTTGAGAGAGGTAACTCGTCTAAAATTTCACTGTATATTACGATACATTTTAACATATAGATCTCAGCAATATGATGCTAATAAACTCTAAGACATAATGTCAATTCCGTTATACAAAGTGAAATCCACAATCATTAACATGCTTTTACGGGAGTGTTCTACCGTATTGAGTACATTCTCCAAAAAATATGGATCGAAATCAGCAAATAATTCTAAACCTCCCATAACAACTGAATATTTATCTCCATATGCTCCCATACGAGATTTCTTTATAAATTCTTTAATGCAATTTTTAACGTCATGGATTCTATAAGATTACATGACGTTATTTGCACTTCTACGACTTTTATCGCATTAGATAATTTTTTTTTGTCAGGAAAAAGTGACACATTTGCTTCCATTTCATGCAGTCCAATTAACATTTCATTTTTATTTAACAGTTATTCTGCAGTCATTATGTTGTAACGTTATATTTGATAACGATTCTACTTACAAGTAGTAAGTACTTACTTTCTACATAAAATATCGAGATTTACGTACATATTTCCATTATAATGTTATTCTCTTGTTTTCATCGATTTTATCCGAATTTATTTAGAAGTCATCTATAGGGCTTGCTAATAAAGTCTTATAATAGGACAGACTTTAATAAATATATTATAACAGGTGTACCATATACAGTGGAATATGATTATTCCATTGCTTAATTATCTTGTATTGTCGTCTCTTATATTTTCCTTTATCAGTGCTAATATTTTCTATTTCATGTTAACATCAAGATGTTTAGTTCATACACTACTTATTCATACTGTGAACTATCTTCATTTGCTTATTTTATTAGCACCGCAACGAAGCTCGTCGTTTAAAATGGCATGAATTTCTAATTTCTCCTTTTCCTCTTTCGTTTTGTTAGTAGAGCGCATTATTATATACAACACATAGGCGAAGCAAAACAGATGAGAAATATTGAAGAATATCGAAACTTTTGAATTTAGCAAATAAATAAGTGAACAAAATTTATTAATAAAACATCTTAACTGTTTATCTGTCGATAACCTTAGGATTTAGGTATATTTAATAAAATATTAAAATCTCATGACCCTGCATATTATTTAATAATGAACATTCGTATTTCTTTGAGGATCGGAGATACGAGTCTGCGCAAATGGGTTCATGTGCATTTTCATAATATTTAACTTAATCTGTATTTATGTTTTTATTAGTATAAAAGCACAACACATGTGAACGTGATAATCTGCGTACCTTTATTTTGTCGTATGTATTATCTAGTTCCAATTTATGCACGAAAGGGTTCAATATTTCGGCGCGCATGCCGTCAGATGAGAAAGCACCGGTTTCACTGTGCAATTTACCATTCATTTTCACTTCGGACACAACTTAAGCTGTACGTTCAAATTTAATTACACTATTTACACTCATCTTACAACATCCTCTAAGTGATAAAATATTGCTTTTACTTAGTGTAATATTTTAACCAATGACGTATTTGTATCGGAACAAATTTTAGCCGAAATAACAAACGTACTTCTCCCGTCAATACAATACCGAGACTAATATTTTTTTTTCTTGTATTCAGTCAGATCGAGCATTGGTTCATTTTTTGACAGTTAACCGAATGCAATCGACCGGTGGCCGAATTAAACCGATTCGAGCCGACTGAAGACGAAAAGATCTTGTGAATGTACTGAATAATTATTTATTTCTATAATAAAAGTAAAGCGTTTTTATCACCAATGAACAAATGTTTTATGTTTGACTACCGATAGAAAATAATGTTAAAAATAATTAAAAAATCCGGTTTCTTTCAGAATTTTCGATTCACAGCATATGCGACGCTACTCTGCCATAGATTAATGCACATAACATTTATGAAGTCTGACACGTTCAATTTTTTATAAGAAAACTTTGCACGTAATTTACTAACAGTTATAATGTAAAAATAATAATACTTCGCTAATATCTGTTGTTATAATAACTTACGATTTTTATACAGTATGTATAAAATATTTATATAGTTTATTTTAAAAACAAATCATAACTCTTCCTAGAAACTGGAAAGCAAAGTTTATGTCAAATTGCCAGGTCATTGTCATTGTCATGTCAACCGATATCGTTCTGTCAGTATGTCATTCCATATTCGTTTGACAAACGTATAAGTTATAATTTTATGCGTTTTATTGTTTAACTCCTTATTCAAAAAACATCTATTTAGTATCATTTCCTAAACAATCGTTTTTAACAACATCGTAATGGATCTAATTATGTATAATGGCAGAAAAAATACAAAAACAAATCATTGATTACTTTTCATTCTTCGAAGAATTTTTCGTCACTTCCAAAACGTGTTTGAAAGATTGCCAAGAGTGCGCAGTGACTATAAATAAGCTTATAAAACGCTGCAAAAACATAAAACAGTAAGTATATTACACTTTAAGTATTTTTTGTCTAGTAATGCATTGTCAAGATCACGTGAATCGTGTGCTATAGTACTTAGGCTCGCTTTATAACCTGTATTTGATTTTCTTCATATAGCATTGAAAACAATGTTATCTTACCTATATCTTGATAGGTTTTGATTAGATTTGATGGCGGTCGTCATGATATAGGAATTTAAAGATCTCCATTTATGTCTTTCTATCTTAACCATAATGTTTACGAACTTAAATTTAATTAAAAGTGAATGTGAATAAAAATACTATGTTATTACATAAATTATATAGTCGGTGGATACCATTAGGGGTGGTTTATTGCAGTTATAGGGTACATGATGTTCCCCATGCTCACCATGTTTGATGGTGTATATACCAATATGTAACTCCGTCTTGTGAATGAGTGCTGCTACTTAATATAACACAGTATTGTACTGCCCATGTTTTTTATGTTTATTTCTTATTGAATAAATCAAAGTATAGTCACAGTACCCATACAAATGTAAAATTATCATATACATAAGTGAATTAAAATGACTAACTACATTTTCTTGTGGGTTCGCCGCAAATAACAACATTCCGAATAAAGCTATAGAATCATAATAAATTATGATTAAGAAGTGTTTGTAAACAAGTCTATTTTAATAAAGATTATTTCTATTCTAAATGGTCTGTAAGCATAATAATATTTTTAAGTATATATTTTTGAGTAAAGTTTGGTACACACTAGTGTCATGGCCGCTCATGAATATGGATAATGAATTGATCCCGAAACTATTTGAACTTTCTTAATCTAATTACACATAAGTTAAACAAGTAATTATTACATTATTCATAGGAAAACCAGGGCTACACTAGAGCAAAAAGATACAGTTTAGGATCACAAAATAAGCCACTAATAGGTTTACACAAGTAGCAACAATATAGATACAAGGTGCTGTACACAAAACAACAAAAATAGGAGTTAACAAAAAAAATATAGGAACAAACAAGAGAAATAAAGACAAAAATAAAATAAATAATAATGACTAAAATACAAAGTAACAATTAAATGTATATATTTGATTAAAATATGGCCTTCTTATCCATACAATACTTATTCAAACTGTCTAAGAATAAAAAAATTGCCTACTCAGTTGGCCTCTCACTGATATTATATTTTCCGAAAATAGATCTATATCAAGAGTTTTAGAAATAATATTAAAGTTATTGTTAGCTCGCCAAAGTAACGAGTTAAATATTATGTGCCCTTATGAAACTATTAATATTGTTAAAAGTTATCTTATTTTTCACATATGGGGTCAACTAAGCCGATGCACGTCGACCCATATGGATCTTTTGTGCTTCCCCCTGCCTTATACCATAATTTCATACATCCTATGTGTTACTCTAACGATGTCCCGCAGTTTAAGATATCTGTAGTCACCTGGTTCTGGATAAGCCGTTCCCAGTAGACTCATATGCGTACTTGCCAACGAATCGCAGTTGCACATCAAGTGTTCCATGGATTCCGATTTCTCCCTGCACAGTCTGCACAGTGTGTCCGAAGATAGACCCATCTTGTGTAGTATATGCCTTAATTGCCTAATGCCTTAATTAGTATTGTTAAAAGTTAATAATAATATTATTTCAGAGCGGAAGTGACAGGTTCTCCTCTAGAAGAATTTGTGGATCTACAGAGCAAATTGGCTTCCATTTTGCATAACTTGATTTCGGATGAAATAAAAGTGATAAAGAGTAAACTGTAAGTACTTACATTCTTATTATCCTAATATTATCCAATATGGAAATGGGATTATTTGCCTTAATGTCTTATTCAATCCCTATGGAATTTGTTATACACATACTATAAAAGTACCCCTAACTGCGAGTGTGTATGAAAAGATTGATGAATGTGGAAGAAGCGAAATAGGTTTGTTTGAATAGAAGCATTTGGCGTTCCATTGTTTCTGCCTACCCTAATGGGAGACAGGCGTGACAGATATGTATGTATGTATGTATACTATATGGAGTGAAAAAGGATACAGGCTACATTTTTATTCTGATCAGTAAACATATCCCAATTACATGTTACATTTGAAAAATTATTTTTTACCTGAAAGGATATTTATCAAAATTGATTCACTAGTTTAGTTTTTTTTTTAATATTTTTTTTTGTCATTTCTTTTTGTGAAACACAGTGTTATTTAACAGTTTTACTTCTTTTTTTTTTTGGTAAAAATGAAATGATAACACACCTGTGTTAACAGGATACGCTGGTGGAGCACCAGTGAAGGGTGATAGATGAGAATGAAAACAGGCCAGTTAGCCCATCATGATGAATTCATCAGGAATTAACCATGATAGTTTGCAGGGAGAACCGCGAGGAGGTTGACCTGGTTGGGTATATTGCTAGCGATTCTCAATCTCTATTACTAACAATCCCTTACCCCCCCAGGGTTACTATATTAATTTACTGTATTATATACTGAACTTATATCTGTTATATAAACCTAATAATAAGCACATTATATCATTGAAATAATTTTATTATCTAGTTTTAATTTTGATAATGAATATTTATTAGTACATCTGTTTTATACATTTCAGTTCCACAATTGAAGATTTGTTTGAAAAACTTCTTAACAAACAGCAAGTTCTTCTTGAAAGTTGCAAACAAACCGACTTAGAGCCCACCTCACCACTAGTAAAAGGTACTCCTCTTCAGCCACCTTTGAAACAATTGCTTGAGTTTGCAGAGGACACCATAACTTTTGCAAGTCAAATACAAGCACAAATTGACACATCCTTAAATATAATATCCTTCAAGGAACTAAACACAGAGCCACTGTTCGACAATTTTAAAGTTACGACAGATTGGCAAAGACGCATTTCAGAGATTTTAGCTTACACATCATTTTGTTCTGAAAACCAAATTTAAACATGGATCTTCTCGATTCTATCTTGAATTCCATGCAAAAACCACCGAGTGCTAGCGAAGCACAAAAGAATGCTATGAAGAAGCAGAAAGAAGCTATGGAACGTAAACAAAAAGAAGAGAAGAATATGATAAACAGGTTTAGAAAACGGGTTGAAGAGAAAATTAGTAATTTCATTAAAGATGGTACAAAACCGTTTCTGCAGTTCGAACCTATGGACCAAATGTACCGATCTATTATTAGGGACATAGCAGAAACTGCCGGTGTACAGGTATTTTCCTTTGGACAAGAGGGCATTGATCGGTATTCCGTAGTATACACCAAAGAAAAGGGTCCGTCTGAGGATGAATTAACAGTGCGAAGAGCTGGAGGCATATGGGATGATGAGAAAGCTGCAGAAATGGCACAAAGACATATAGAAATGCAGAAACAAGCTGCATTAGAGTACGAAGAAGAAAAGACGAGAAAGCGTAAACGTGGTAAAGAAGAATTGAGTGGGACCTTTTATAAACAGAAATATGCTCATCTTATAGGAGAAGAGGCGGCTATCGACGCAGCGCAAAAGACCAATGTAAATAAGAGTTACGGTGAAGTGCCCAGTGAAAACAAAAAGGACCAGAGGTCTATAGAACAAACTATGGCGGATATACGAGCTAAGAAACTTAAGAAGGCTGAGACTGAAGTGGTAAATTCGAACTGCGATACTCAAACCTAGTGTTTGCTACTTTTAGGTTTATATAAAATGTTTAGTTCAAAAAGTATTTTATGATACTATGTCATTAAAATGACTGAATTTATTACGGTTCGCAAGCAATATGTTTTTAGGCATTGTCTATATCAAATGCTAGGTAATCATTTTCAAATCCATTTGTGAATTATATCACTTATAATATTTATCTGAAATAAACGTAATGTATAAGACATTAAATATAAGCTCAGTTCTTGTTGATAGATATCCGCAGGAATTAAAACGTCACAGTCGTAGAATACTGACGGAACTTTATATGTAATATTCGTCAGATCCGTCAGTATTCTACGACTATGACGAAATGAGTATTCTTAAACATGAGAAATTTCTAATTATTTGCGCAATATGGTATTTGTATACAGCATTTTAATGAGTGAGAGAAAAAAGTTGCAATATTGCCAATTTTTTAAATTGTAAATAATGGAACGATAGAATAACAATTTTTTTTTTTTTTTATAAAATCAAATGATAGTGTCTATTTATCTATCTATCTGATTCGATAGAAATTTTAAAATATTGCATCACTGAAAAGTTGTGTTATAAATTAACACTCAAAAATAAATTATGATATTTTCTGCGAGAAAAAATTGAACACCTACCTCTCAATGGCAACTTTTACAAATTTCATTTAAATCAGATTATTCAGGTGTTCAGTTAAGTCAGTTAAACCCCGGTCGGTTAATTGAAACTTGATTAGTTCTATAAATGGAAATAATTAAATATTGTGACAAAGTAAATCGATTTTATTTGTTTTAATCATTATTATTATAATTTTCTTTTTATTTTCTCTATATACATTTATAATTAAATTCACCTGTATTAATGGAAGAACAACACTTCGAATTAGCGATGCGCGAAACCGATTAATTTTGTTTATCGAATAATTAGTAATTACTAATTTTATAATTCTACTTAGTAATTAGTAATATACTAATATCCGTATTTGAATGATTTTACTAATTAGTACAACAAAGTCCTTTTATCTACTACTACCAAGTCCATTTCCTGCATCCACTACTACTAGGTCTCTATATGGACGATAACGATGACGAAAAAAAATATCTATACATCAATTTCTCTCTCTCTCTCTCTTTTCATTTAAGAATTTTCTCTTTTCGGTGCAATTAATTCGTCCATTTTTTTCCAGCCAGTTCTATCCCAGGCCATATCCTTGACTCTCCTATATGACATGACACCTAGTGTTTCTTTTATCTGTTCCATGTAGTCATTCCTCGGTCTTGCTCTTCTTCTTTTGCCTTCAATCAATTTCTTAATATACATAATAATTATTTACTTTCCTGTTTACTTTAATAATAACTATTCCAATTTACATTTTTACTAAAACTTACTTTTATCGAAAATTGTTAATTTTTACTAAATTTAAATTTACAACTTTCTTCCCATTACAGAAAAAAAAGATATTATATTTCTTTATTAACCAATGTAACAGTTTTCGTCACACAATGGCAATTCAATATTTAACATTATAATTTTGAAATTAATAAAATAATAACATTCGAATTATAAAATAAAAATTACATTACAAATTAATTACAGTTAACATTATAAATTAGTTACTACATGTCAATATAATGGTAACTACATGGCAACATTCTAACAATCGGGTCGACTCGGCTATGTTCGTGTCGACTCGTACATCAATGACTACTAATTTCATTCATTAGTAATCAGACCACATTAGTAATCGGCTGACATTAGTAGACGATTTATTTTCAAATCATACTAATAATCCGAATGATTTTCTCAGTCGAGTAGTCGGATTAGTAAAGTCGCGCATCGCTACTTCCAATTAATGTCTAAAGTGTTTATATATATTTTAATATATGACACAGATTGCTTTATATCACTGTTACCTTAAAATGTAATGTTGCCATATTTCTGGCGAGGTTTTTCTAAAAATAACATCAAATTGTCCTTGAAAGGATTTCTTCGGGGTCTGCATATATATATATATATATATATATATATATATATATATATATATATATATATATATATATATATATATACATATGACATATATATATATACTGATGGCCCGTATACTTCACACATTATCGAAATAATTATTCACTGTGGCAACATTGTTTTGACTTCAACATGTTGTAGACATGCTATTGAAACATGTTATATGTAAAGTTTATTTTTGTACCTACAGAACATAAGAAGACTGGTTTTTATTTTGTAACATCTTAGCATAGCTCTGTAACGATTAGATATTAATTAAATAAATCATTTTAAAATTACAAAAACGTTTTTAATTTTATTTGCGACATCGAGAAAAGAGTTTTTCATTTTCGTGCACTCTGTAAAGTTTACGCCTGTGTCGTGTTCATACTCATTGGACGATTATTGAAACTGTAATTTTTCTTTGCAATGCAATATCTAAGTATACTATAGACGCATACTTTCATGTTCAAAATGTCTTCAATCTAATGTACCTACAAAATATGTCACGTCCTTCATCGAGCTGTTTCAACTATTTAAAATTTTATATTCTATGGATAGTATAGATAGAGGGAGACTGTACAAAAGTCTATTGCTTGGGTACCTTAGTCCCATTCGTGTTTCAACCGTAAAGCAGTTGTGTTTGCATGGCTGTGTTTCGGTTTAAAGGGTGGGATATGGCGTGAATTTACTGGCTACGGAAGAATAACACCTGAGTCCTCAGGAATGGCAACGCGTGGAGATACCCCCCATGTGTTACATGGGCGAAACGGTATACTCTGTTATGTCCATGGTACTGCTCATGTTTATAGGCGACGGTTACCACTTTCCATCAGGTGGGCCGTCAGCTTGTTCGCCATTCTAAGTTGTATAAAAAAAATTGCATATAGAGAAAAACTTAGTCCAATAAATTAGGACACTAAAGATCCAGAAATGGTTAGGTATCTATAGTCACAGTAAAGGTGAGTTTTGAACTGCCTACTAACAGCAAATGTATGGGGGAAAGGGATTGTTAGCAATGGAGTTTGACAGCCCCATTGCTAACACTATGCCCTATCAGTTTGACCTCCACGTGGTTCCCCCTGGAAACCATCGTGAACAATTCTTGTTGAATTCGTCACGATGGGCTAACTGACCTGCTTCATCCTCACCTATCATCCTTCACTGGTGCCCCGCCGGTGTATACTGATAGCGCGGGCAGGGTTACTATTTCATTATCACACATAAAAAAAAAACAGCGAATGTATTAACTTGCCGCTGCCACATCTACACTTATTTAGGTATCAGAGGTTTACTTTAAATAAAACGAACAGAATTTTCGAGAACTTTTATTTACCATCAACACGTTAGAGATTATTATATACCTTACAGAAACAACAAGTCGATAGCGAGTATGCCAACGAAATTCACAATAATTATGTTAGATATATAAGTATTTATTATATAAACATTATTACCAATAAACTGCGCATTCAAACAAACAGATCCTAGGTAATTAAGCACCAAGTAAGTGGTATACCTATATGTCTAATAGGTATAAATTATGATAGTACAGTAAAAAAATGAGTAAGGATCATAGGTATATTTAAGGGGGACCAATGGCGGACTAAGCCCGTCAGAGAACCGGAGCCGTAAACCTGAATGAAGCCTCCAATTTGAGAAGTTGATTTAATTTTGCAAAATTTTATTCAGTGTACGAGTACATTTTTATGTATATTTTTTATGTTTCTTTAGTTAAGACTTTGCAAGTGACATTTAAATTAGAATTAAATATACATAGAATATGAATATGGATGAGGGAAATAGAGACGTTTGGAGGCCCCAAGGACCAGAGGCCCGGCTGGCGGCCCCTTTCGGGGTGGAAGGGGCCGCCCGCCGGGCCTCTGGTCCTTTCACTTCGTTAGTCTGCCACTAAAGTGGACCGGTAAAGCTATGAGCGCACCTTAATTATCTGGAGGACGTTTAAGTATCACATAAAGCAATTTTTGAAGATTTTCGACCCTCCCTCCTTGTTATACAACGAGCCGTAACAGTTCTTTGTACCCCCTCCCCTTCCTAAACGTTACGTAATCCAAGTGAAATGTTTTACTTAAAAATCACGACATTAACTAATTCTGACGACGAAAACAAAATAAAAATGATGTCGAGGGATTCCCCGTAAATCATAAACGAAAAGAATTGCCAACTTGGAAGATTGCTCTTTTTCAATTCTCTAGTTTTATTATTTGAATAAAAAAAAATATTGCATAACGTATTGTTTAAACCCCCCTCCCGCTCCTATGGCCCAACGTAACGTTTTACAAGACCCCCCCTCCCCCCGAATCGCTTTACATAATACTTGAACGCCCCCTGGTCAGTTTTTTCACGAAAAAACACGTCTAAAGGAACAATAATGCCTTTATTTAAGAGGCCAGTCTCTTGGAAATTAATCTTAAATACACCAACAGTGGAAATATGTTGACAGTTGATCCATTAACTACAATGCAATAAGTAAGGTACTGATTTCGTTAAGCTTTTGGCAAAATTTCACGAAGTTCGCATATATATATACATATAAAGGGGATATGTATAAATAGATATGCAAAAGGGATTTATGCTTTTATTATTTGGTAGGTACCTATTTAATACAACTTGTGCATAAATTCTCAATAATTATTGTCTGTTAATTATGATATTTACTATAAAATACTTTCGTTTATAATAAAAAAAAAAATATTTAATTGAAAATATCTCGAATATTTGATATGTAACTTAAAAAAATCGTATATTTTCTAGTATTTTCATTAAATCTTAGTTTACATATATGAAACTAGTGACAATTGGCATAATATTAGTTTTACGACACAATTCCTATTTAAGAACAGTTTCAGATGTTGTAGTAATCACTGTTAATGAAGTAGGTCATTAAATTAACGGAAAAAAAAACGGCACGACAATATTTGTCGGAAAAATGGAACTGGGGCGGTAAAAGAGCTAATATATATGTGTGACTTACTCGACTCTCGCTTTATAGTACTTGCAGTTTAGTTAAATCCTTAACAGGACGAAGCCAAATATCACATTAAAATTCACACATTCCGAATGCCTATTCCACACATTGGCTTATTTGCACAGACATAATAGTCCATTACAACAGAACTTAAACGTCGTATTTAAATAGTAATACAATTAAAAAATCTATTCATCCATGTATATTTCGTTTTATTGGCGATTTCATTTATTATGTCGACTCAGGACTGTTCCTTATTGGCAGTCTATGGGAGATGTTCAACATTGGACAAAAAATGGCTGATGTCAACCAAGATAAGGGGGAAAGGGATTGTTAGCAATGGAGTTAGACAGCTCCATTGCTAGCAATATGCCCGACGTCCACGTAGTTCCCCCTGGAAACCATCGTGAACAATTCTCGTTGAATTCGTCACGTTGGGCTAACTGACCTACTTCATCCTCACCTATCATCTTTCACTGGTGCCCCGCCGGTGTATACCGATAGCACAGGTCTATATACCGTTCCAGTATCGCACATTAAAAAAACCATAATGATAATGTAAAAAGCGAAACATTAAGTTCGAAAATAAACACTCAAAATACATGATATTAGAACATAAATTTGAAAACATGTCTGTGCTTATTCGACCCAATATAATACCTGCCAATGTGTGGAATCCATACTAAATATAAAACTGAAACAATAAATCATTCGTGCACGACTCCCATGACCAAGTTCTTTATAAAATAACGTCTAATATTCATTGTGCGATTAGGCATAAGATATTTTACTTAATTTCCACTACGCAACACAGAGCAGATTCTACTGTTATTATATTTTATATATTAAATGATCGATTATATGTATGTAATTGACTTGAATCGTAAAAATTACACGTAAATATGTTCGAATGACAACAAGATAATCTCAGATTTACATTTACCTACTGTAAAACGTATTACAATTTTATAGTAACGGATTCTTGTAACTAATCAGTTGCAATAATGGCGCGCTTTTATTAATCTTTTGAATTGAACCGACAAAAAAACGGACCTGAGACCTCATACAAAATGATTACGATCTCTTCTCACGTCGACCGATCATTGAAGTATCCAAACATGTTTTTTTTTATATAAATTCTATTAAAAAAAAAATATTTGGAACTGTTTTAAATGTTATTGTGATTATTAACCTACATACCATTGGGGCGCCACTGTGCAGTTAAAAATAAAAAGAAAAATAAGAAAGAAAATGGTGAAAATGTAGTTCTTACCTAAATGTGTTGATATTCATTTATTTTAATTAATTACATACTATGATAATGTATTTACTATACAATATACGAGTATGTACCTATATTAAGGGTTTCTTTTTTTTTTATTTAAGTACTAAAATTAACAACAGCTGCCATTTTCTATTGTTTTACTTAGTTATTTTTCATAAACAAGTTTTATAGAAAACATTATTAATTTTTAAATATATTTTATTAAAATTTTCCTATAGAAACTTGTTGTAAACAATTATTAGTCAATAGCCTTTTTTATGAAAATTTTTTTCAGATAGATTACTAAATTAAAAATATAAACTAAACTCATTCAAACAAAAATTCATTATTATTATGTAAACTTATCATACTACGAGCAAACTGCAACAATAAGATATGTTGGAAGTAGTTTTTTAGATATGGAATAAAAGGATATGTTTTAACTTTTATTTATAAGTATAAATTATTTAAATTTTTTAATAATAATCAAAATTTCTCTAATCTTTTTCTATTGTTTTTTTTTTCTGAAAAAAGGTCTAACTATATTTGATATTTTCATAAAGTAATATTTTTTTAAAGTTAATTATTAAAATATTATAATTATCTGCTTTTAAAATTATGAACTTTTTGCATTTTCAATAATTTAAACAAAAAACATTAAGAATACTATTTTATATAAAATAGTATTCTTAATGTTTTTATTCTTAATATATTAAAACTATAATTGTAAATGAGAGTAGTATTTTTAACCATGGACTTAACCTTATAGATAATTTAATAATTAATTTAGACCGATTTTTTGCTGATACAACCATCCACGACACGATATCCTCCATCTCAACATAATTAAATGTCGATATAGGTATACAGAGTGTAAAGGACAAGTTGGCATTAACTGAAACAGTAAATTTAGACTCTTTTTTTAAACTATAAACTAGTGGAAATTCTATCTGAAAAATTTTATATTTTTTTTTCAAATACATTGCTCGACGTCAAAACTAATAATCGTTAATTATATGATTGTTGTGCATTTTCATTGGGAAAATAATCTGTTATCTGATTCAAACCATTCATCTAAATCAGCTGTTTTCGTTTTGGCCAACCTGACTCTTACACCTGTATAATCCCATGCATTTGTGTCAACAAATATTAAAAAAAAAAGTTGAAAAGTATAAAATAAAATATGACTGAATGTTACTTAGGCAAAAAAATATATAAAAACATTTCATTAGACATATACAGATAATTATTATATGTATACAGACAAATAATTTAATTAAATAAATAACAAAACAAAAAATATCGACAATAAATTCATCGACAATTTTTATTTTATTATTATTTCTAGTTAAACTTTTAACTTTAGAGAAATGATATTTTAACAACCCTTATTAGCAAAAAATAGACTACCTTACACGATATAGATATTTCTAAGTAACTACTCAATCAGTACCTATTATAACAATTAGATAATATGAATATACTATAAAACAGTGATAAAATTTACATAGGTACAGTTGGGAGTAAATATGGTACCCAGTCTAGCAATATTAATCAAAAAGGTAACAATCATTATCACATCGAACCTTACAGAATATTTTGTTTATTTATTACGTCTTTGAAGCCAGTCGCTAACATTTATTGTCCAAATTTACATAGTATATTCAAAGTGTAAGAAGTAATTAAATTGTGTAACAAAATCCCTACTTCAATTTTGAATTTGATTGAAAAACTAAACTACTTAACAGATTTGGATAAAATTCATATATGATCAATCTGTAAGTGTATTTTTAAGCTAAAAAAAACAATTGTTCGAATTGATTTAAAACTGACGGAGTTATGAGGTAACAAACATAAAAAAAATACAACTAAATTGAAAACTTCTTACTTTTTGAAGTCGCTTGAAAACCACTAACTTATACTACAGATTAATAATAGAGATTTGCCTATAAGTATACTCTTTCCGATAAAAAAAAAGAATTTTCCAAACCGGTTTACAACCGACATATGAATATGAGGTAACAAACGTTTAAAAAAAGAACATACAATCGAAATTAGAACCTCGTTCTTTTTTAAGTCTGTTTAAAAATATTAATTAGATACCGAGAAATGTTGTCGATGACTAAACTTTCACCCAAATACTTTATGACATTATTAGGCATCCTATTTATTGGTTATATGTAGTTATTTATGTCATAAATTACCAATAAATATAAGTATAAATATTTCGTTTTAAATTATTTTAAGAGTTATATTACTCTAATTATAAAAGTTATACTAATAAAAAATATATGTGAGTAAACTATTATATTAATTTTAACTAAATTAAAATATTTACTTATAAAAAAAAAAATTGCCTTCCTATCAGTTGTCAAGTATCCATAATACAAACTTTTCTTCGTTTAAAATTAGATTACTCTGTGTGATATATTGAAAGTAAAATCTAAGATCGCTATTAATCTGTATTTGTTTTGCAACCTTATTTTTAATGCAAAAAAAAAAATATGTCGCTGAAAGCCTTTTTAACATACAAATATATATTATCAATTATACGTTGTTGGCTTAGCATACAAATAGTGAATTATTGTCAATATGTATTTATATTTAATATTTGGTACATAATCTAAATAACTACTGGACTAGTATTACATCTGCCTACAGTAGGCACGTAACGTAACGTTTCGTAACCAATTCGTAGAACATTCTTGAAAAACTACAAATTCTTTAGAATATTAATTTAGAAACATTATAATTTAACTTAATAATGTTAAAACATTCAATAATAATAACTTAATGTATAAAAAATATCCATAATTCTTACATCTTATAACTAATTTATTGTCGTTTATATTCAAAGTAATATAGCTAAAGATTTCAACATTATAATATGAAATTAACATAGTTCATTTATAGAAAAAATGTGTAAATACAATATTAAATTGTTCAAATAACAACAGGTTATATATGAAACCTTATATAGTTAACTAAATTAATTATTAATATAAATATATTCACTCTAAAAGCTTAATTTTTACTAAAACATTCTACAAAATTTATTATTTTATCCATATAAACGGCCGGATATGAAATTTAGATATGATTTTTTAATATTTCGTTTGATAATAAAATAAGATAATAATATATTACCCAATCAGTAAAAAAAATACAATTTACCTGTCATAAAATTACTTTGGGTAAATTAAATTTATAAAATTGGGATTGTTTTTTTCATATAATTTCAGTTACGTATGTAACACCAACACTTTTTAATACGTGTATAATTTGGTATCGGAGGTCCTAGGATCCCTAACCTTTCAAAAAGTTTTTAATAAATACTGTCATACATTTAGTAATAGTAATGAGATTAAAAAAAAAACGCGGAGGTGTGACTCAAAAAAGAAATTCAAATTTCGAAACAATATATTTCTTGGGCACATTTAGATCCCACAACACCGGTTAAGAGTTAATAAAATGACACTTGTAGACTTTTTCATACCTTTAAATATGTCAATCCCCAAAATGGCCGGCATTTATATATTTCAACAAAAAATAACAATAAACAAAGGTTTCTAGTTTCTAGCAATATTCTCCTTTACATAATATTTAGCCTCAGTTCACTTGGATCAGGATCCACAAGTGAGTCCAAGGGTATTTTTTCATCCCTTTTCATCCACATGTGGATTCATAACGTCCAACGCCAGAACTAGGTCTTGTATATTGAGATTCTGTTAACAATTTTGACATTGGAAAAGCATAAAATACTTACATCGAACCCCCAAACTATATTGTCTATGGCCCAGACAACATATGTTTTTTTTTTAGAGTTCCCTACTCATCATCATCGGTTTCGCAGCAACCTGGCCAACAGCACCTCTCGCTCCCGTCTGGTCTGGTGCAAAACAACAGGGTCTCGGTAGCGGACACCGGCCTGGGCTCTATGCCGTGGAAGTCGCGTAATTCCTCAGCGGGGAACCACGCTCGCTCCTCGTCTTCTATGATCGGATAGCCAAAATATCTGGAAAGAAATAAACCTCATTTTTAATCGACTTCAACAAAAAAGAGAGTCCCAATTCGGTTATATTTTTTTTTTATATTTATCACCTCATAACTCTGTTAATGCTAAACTGAATTGAAAAATTATTATTTTACTTGAAAGGGTATGCTTACGGATTGGTTCCATAAAATTTTTCTCAAAATATTAAATATAATAAGACCTTTCACATATTTTTTTTTATTGAACTTAGAATGGTAACTTGATAACAACTTTATGCATGTCTATATATCCCATTCAGTAACCTTAATCTACAATTTTATTAGTAAAATAAAATAATACCTGCATATCGCCAATCCTGGTATCCACAGCACAGACGCCAGAATCAGTACTACGACAAGCAACACCGCCCATATCGGCCATGGTTTCTTCACGGTGTCCCCCTCTGATGGTATCCAGGCCTCGTAACCTGACCCCTCCATGGCCAGTTCAGCAAACGAGGATATCAGGATCGAGAGCATAGCAAGCGGCGAGAGGTACTTCCAGCAGATCAGCCAGTATATACCCGGGCGAGTTCCGGTCATCAATTCAATGTCGTCAGCGAACCTTAAAATTAGAGGGGAAGGGACTGTTAGTAATGGAGACTGAAGCTCCTATTGCTAGCAACATACGTAACCAGGTCGACCTCCCCGTGATCCTCCCTGGAAACCATCGTGTTGAATTTCAGATCTATTCATCACGATGGGCTAACTGATTTAGTTTTTCATTCTCACCTTTCAACCCCTACTGGTGGGCACCAGTGTATACCATTAGCATTGGCAGGGTTACCATTCCATTATCATCCAGTAAAAAAAGAACTTATAATTGCTTATTAATTAGATGAACAAAAACTATGGGCTTCTATTATTACTCAGACTTTTTCTTTCACGCATGACCAAACTACGAGTATGTTAATACTAAGTTAATAATGAAAGATTTGCTGGAAGAAATCTCTTATTAGAGATAAGCTCGCCTTTGTACATTATGTTTAAAATAAAAAATGAAAATAAAATGGCGTGAATTTACTGGGTACAGAGGAATAACACCTGAGTCCTCAGGAATGGCAACGCATGAGGTGTATCATGGGTGAAACGGTATACTCTGTTATGTCCATGGTACTGCTCATGTCTATAGGCGACGGTTACCACTTTCCATCAGGTGGGCCGTCAGCTTGTTTGCCATTCTAAGTTGTATAAAAAAAAACTATGGATGAAGAGAGGACTATCTAATTTATCTACAAACATGTTCAGGAGACTTCCCACTTCCGCGTATTCGATGCAAGACCGAAACTGTCTTTTTACGCCAGTCTGCGTCAAAACTATCTGTATGAGCTTCGGCAAACATCGCTACCTTGGCGTTACCATTTTATTATCACCCATTAAAAAAACGGCTTAACCAATCTCCATAAAATTTAGTATATATACACTTACTACGTGGGATGGAGAAGGCTACTTTTATTTCGGTCATAAAAATATTCCAATCACGCGGACAAATTCTCGGGTAATGGTTTTTATTTTTGATGGATGAAAATGGAATGGTAACCCCACCTGCGCTAACGGGATACGCTGGCGGAGCACCAGTGAAGGGTGATAGATGAGATCAGGGTCATGATGAATACATCAGGAATTAACCATGACAGTTTCCAGAGGGAACCGCGAGGAGGTCGATCTGGTTGGGTATATTGCTAGCAATGGGATTCTCAGTCTCCATCACTAGTAATCCCTTATTATTATTTCGTGATAACCATATTGATCGGTGTTGTTTATGTCTATAGGCCATACCAAATGCAACGGTCACCATTTTATACACGTATACGTATACAAATTGCAATCTATTTCAAATCACACAAAAACCACTGCATAAGAATCTGTCAATTTGTTAGAACTTTGAGCAAAACAAGGGCACAGACTCGCCCCCTCGCTCACCCTCATGCGAAACTTGGCGGCAAGAACAAAAAGGTTTTGTAGAAGGTCGGAAGCATTAAGGTCGATTTCTCTAAACCTCTAAACTAAAATTTACTAGAGGGAGATTTTGTACAAAAGTCCATTGCTTGGGTACCTCTGTCCCATTCGTGTTTCAACTGTGAAGCAGTTGTTTGCATGATATGTGTGGGATATGGTGTGAATTTACTGGGTACAGAGGAATAACACCGGAGTCCTCAGGAATGGCAACGCATGGGGGGTATCATGGGCGAAACAGTATACTCTGTAATGTCCATGGTACTGCTTATGTCTATAGGCGACGGTTACCACTTTCCATCAGGTGGGCCGGCAGCTTGTTTGCCATTCTAAGCTGTATAAAAAAAAAAGATAAGTATAAAGAATCGGAACCTCAGAATCGGCCTCATTGATTCGAGCCCGCCTACGGAATGTATTAACTTTTTTTTGTAAGCGTAAATCGATTTTGGAACCTTCATTATTCTTAAGCGACCAAAAGAGAGAGGTTATCAATTCATCGGAAATTTTTTATGCGATTACATTACACGATTACGTCGAAAATTCTGAACCGATTTTGGCAATTCTTTTTATAATAGATATAATTTATGACATTTGAAAATGTAGGAGGTTCACAATTCTATTGTATGTTTTTTTTATGTTTATAACCTCATAACTGGGCCATTTATAGACTAAATTGAAAAATATTTTTTTTTATTTGAAAGGATTTTTTGACTTTAGCTTAGTTTTTAAAATCAAAAGTTTTTAACACGATTGAAGTCAGTTTTTTTTTGTGAGACAAAATCTTAATTAATGCAGATTGAAAAAAACTGTTCGGAGTTTTAAATCCAAGCATTTTAAATCTAATATTCCTAGGAATGAGTCGAGGGATGGGTAGCAGCGTCCCTTTTAAAACATCATCAAAGCCTAACTGCGATTGCCAACCCGCCTGCCAAACGTGGCGACTACTGGCAAAACCCCCCCAATAGAGAGGAGCCTATGTTCAAAAGTAAACAATTAACAGCTGATATGATGTTGATAACCTTGATACCTAATTCTTCTCTGCTACAAAGCTTTAATCCACAGATATAGATTAATAACTTTATTATCATCATAATAATGTACTTAATGTTACTTAATTACTAGCAATATAAAACCAAAACAAGAGCAAAACCATTTCTATTGCAAAATTATTTAAAAATTAGAAGAAACTATTTTTTCTTTTGCCCATAATAAATCACTCACTAAATAAATCACTTCTATCCCATTCAATATGGAAATATAGATAGATAGATAAATAAACACTTTATTTGAGTCATCTATGACACACGTAAATTTACAACTAATTTAGTTGTTAAACTTTCTCGGACGGTGTTGTCTCTATTGGCTGTCACTGAAGACTAATGTAGGCAGTCCATTAGCCCCTCAATTGTAATGAGCACCTACATGTTACTTAACTGTATTACAACGGCTGACCAAAATCAATACCCAATATCGCGGCAAGGTGAATATTTATTTTGTAAATTTGCCTCACTTGTTGAAAATCCTTACTGATGTTACAAATATGGAAATTAGTTTGTTTGTCATCTCTTAGCGTCTATCCTATCCTTAATTATTAATGATTCGACAGATATTGGTAATATCGGAATAGATGATGGCTTTTTTCCGCTATCAATGTCTAGAGAAACCCAATATATGGATATCGGATTGGTATCTATATTATCTATAACTACTTCTGATATCTACATGTGAAAAGTAACAGGCTAAAAGCTAAAGCTAGTTAAATAATAAAATACCTACGTCGTACCTAGCAACGCGTACTTGCATGTCTCTGACTGCACTTAACTTCAACTAATTGACCTACATTCGAACATTTCACCACGACTGCACCTAATTCTTCTATGCTACAAAGCTTTAATCCACAGATATACGTATAGACCAAGAAGTGTATTAACATCATAATAATATAATTAAAGTCACTTAAGAAACAGAGTCATCAATCGTAACAAAATTACTAGCAATATAAAACCAACACAAGAGCAAAACCTTTTCTATTGCAAAATTAATACAAAAATAAGTTTTTTGTCCACTTCTTCATACGAATCGATTTCAAAACCAATGAAATAAGTTACTTCTATCCCATTCAATATGGATAAATTTACAACTAAATTAGTTGTAAATTTACGTGTGTCATAGATGACTCAAATAAAGTATTTATCTATCAATGTATCTATATATCCATAATGAATGGATTACTTCTAGTAATCTATTTCATTGGTTTTGATATTAATTTCATTAGTTTTAAATTTACAACTAAATTAGTTGTAAATTTACGTGTGTCATAGATGATTCAAATAAAATTTTAATCAAATAAATTACATAACTATAAGAATAAAACACAAAAGATAAAATACAAAAATATGTTTTTGCCACGTGTGTCACAGTGACCCAAATAGGCCACGACTCAGTGATAGTTTTGCTTAAAAACAAAGCACTGATTTTCAGCTACAGCCTGAAATAGATGGCATATCATCGTAAAACATGTGTACCATCAGGTTTACTCTTAAATATAGTATCGATATCGAGCCAATCTAATGCTAATGACAATTTTAATTTTGTACTATGCACATGAAATAACAATTAGGAATGGAATGAAAATCGGGATCAGTTTGCAACAGTTTGCATTGGCAAGTTGCACTATTAGAACAGTATGGAACCATTACGTCGCTAGTGTTGCAGTTCGAGAGTGTGAAACATTTCAATTCCAATATCGATCGATTTATTAAAATTTATTTCAAACGTAACCTCACTGATTTTAAGTTAGATCTTCAGAACTAATGTTCGTTTACAACTTAATAGTGATTTGCATTTTACAAATACAATAACGTTTTTTTTATTGGATGAAAATGGAGTGGTAACCCCGCTTGCGCTAATGGGATACGCTGGCGGAGCACCAGTGAAAGGTGATTGATGAGAATGAAAACAGGCCTGTTAGCCCATCATGATGAATTCATCAGGAATTAACCATGATAGTTTCCAGGGGAAACCGCGAGGAGGTCGACCTGGTTGGATATATTGCTAGCAATGGGATTCTTAGTCTCTATTACTAACAATCCCTTTTCCCCCCAATACAATAATGTTTTGACTCGTCATTTCCTACAGAGTAGTTTGTATCAGCCAATCTGCTGACCACTGCTAAACATAAGCTTCCCCATAAGGGGGGTTTAACCCGTAATTGCTACGCTTGGCAAGTGGATTGGTAACCGCTATTTGGTTTTCGTGATGTTTTAATAGAGATACTGCTACTTATTCCTCGACCATTAAATTCCCTCAGCCGTCTCTTACGACACACACGAGATAGTAAAGGGTGGCCAATTTTATGCCGGGACGAAACGACATCGAATAAGTAAGTATAAATGATCCTATTTGAAATATTCTGATATATTTGACATTATAGATTTTTTATATAAGTAATATATTACTAAAGGCCTCCCCACATACTTCTATATAGTTCAATCAACACGCGTAATATACGAGCCGTCATCAATCATTCACTCGAACACGATCACTTTTAAGTGAACTACTGTGTTTGCTTCAAATTTAGTTTATTATTCAAAACAAATTCGTATTCATTAAGTGTGTGAATATGTAAAAAATGCACAAGCAATTTTTTTTTATCCATAAAAATTATCCTTAAAATCTCCTCTTTCCTTATGGCAGTCTATAGGGAAGGCCTATGTCCAGCAGTGGACAGACAAACAGACAGTAAAGTGAGGATGATGATGATAAAATTTAAAATTTGCTTGTACATTTTTTATACTACTTAGAATGGCAAACAAGCTGACAGTCCACCTGATGTAAAGTGGTTACCGTCGCCTATAGACATGAGCAGTACCACGGACATAACAGAGTATACTGTTTCGTCCATGATACCCCCCATGCGTTGCCATTCCTGAGGACTCAGGTGTTCTTCCTTTGTACTTTATTACAAAGTTTTTATAATACTGTGACGATACAAAAGTCCTTAGATATTAAAGTACTTACCTCTTCACTCCATACACGTAAGCAATCCCGACACATTCGAAAAATGCGATGATTAACAGAGGAAAGTTCCCACTATACATGTCAAAGAGGAGGAATATGTAGCTGCCAGAGCCATGTGCAAATCCCATAGACAATATACAGCATATCAGGCATAGACCACCGGTTAAATACTCCTTTCTCAGGTTGGGCAACAGTTTCATATCAACTATAGAGGTCACCACGCCTTCCAATGTGCCGAATTGAGAATCGATTCCCAGTGTGAACAGCATCAGAAAGAATAAAACGGACCAAAACTGAGCCCCGGGAAACTGGTTGATAGCCTCTGTGAAGATTATGAATGCTAATCCAGTGCCGGACGCCGTCTGAAAAGTTAAATGGATATAACTTTAGTTGAATACGTGAACAGAACTTTTAAATTATTCTTATACATATAGCCATTGATTCTAATTTGGTTCTCACAAAAGTGTGCTATATATACCTAAGTACTAGGAGAGCATAAGTTTATAGCACTCAAGTGATAAATTATTACCTCCTACAAATTTCTGCTTCTCTAATTATTTATGGAGAATACATCAATGTCATATAGGATTAAATACATCTACCTACACATAGTTGTAGATTTACTAAATTTCTCTACAAATCATGTACTTATAAGATCTGTCTATCCATATGATTATGCAGATACTAATTCAGCATACAGTGCAAATTGTTCGCGCTCATTTTCAGACTCAATGAATCAAATTGAAACATTGTTACTGGTAAAAGCATAATAAACAGTTTATTTCCTTTTTCTTATACCACTGAGATGGCAAACAAGCATACGGCTCTCCTGATGGTAATCGGTTACTGTAGCCTATGCCGGCAATACCAGGGACATTATGCGCAGACGCCGACCTTGAAGAAACCCTTTTACCTCTTTAATGAACCCTATGCTGTAGTCTCTTAAAAATACCTCGACTCGAGCTCATTCCATAACCTGAGCGTTCGTCGGAGAAAACATCTCTGAAATATTGCTATACGCGACCATCTAGTCTGGGGTGTAGGGGTGAAAACCCTGTCGACGGCAAGTTGTATGATGGTAGAAAGCGACCGTAGGCATCATATTAAAGGTTCTTCAAAATTGATTATATTACTATTATTTATTATATTTTATTTTTTTTTCATTTTCAGCCTTTATCCGTCCTTTTCTGGACATAGGCCTCCCCCATAGACTGCCATAAAGAACGGTACTGAGCCACCTGCATCCACTCACTCCCTGCAACGCATTTCAGGTCGTCACTCCATCTAGTGGGGGGTCGTCCTACACTGCGTTTACCCGTACCTATTACTATAACATTATAATTGTTTTACTTATCTATTAATTCTATAATTAATTTAGAACATTTCACTTTAAATAAAACAAACTTATTTGCAAAGTACAACGAGTCGATAAACTAACGACTCAAGATAGTACGATAAACTGGGTCGCGGGTAATCCTTCTTCGAAACCCTTTTCAGACTCCGTCCGCTTGAAATTTCTAATAGGGTCTTATGAAGTTAAGTCTATCGTTATAAGTAGATATCTATCTATACAATTTTATAATATTATTATAGGGTTTTGGAATTGAATATGTGCTTTTAATATACATAAATTGAAAAAGAAAATCATAAAATCCTCTTAATTTTAAGTACACCCTCCCTTAAATTGTTAAAAATATCAAGTAAATGTCGATATATGTGTCTAACAAAAACATAGCCATAGATGTATATTTACAGTACTTAAAATATGTCTAAGTAATATTTGAATAATTTAGTTCAATTACACGAATCGCATGTCATATCAATTGTCATCATCTAATCAGCCATTGTCTGTCCACTGTTGGACATAGGCCTCCCCCATGGACTACCTTAAGGAACAACCCTAAGCCACCTACATTCACTGGCTCCCTGCAATGCATTAGAGGTCGTCTCTCCATATAGTGGAGAGCCGTCCTATATGACCTCAAAAATCTTTCTTCTCCATTCGTTGTTTGTTCGTCGAGCTATGTGACTAGCCCTTTGTTACTTTAGCTTACTTATCCTTGGAGCTATGTCGATCATTTTGGGGCTTACGGATATCCTCATTTCAGATTCTGTCACGCAAAGTAACTCGGAGCATAACCCTCTCTATATCTCGCTAAGTACCATAACTTGAAACTTTTACGTACGAGCAACCGTGTAGGACCATGATTCAGTTTAACTGGCAATACTCACTAGTTAAAGACCTTTGTCTTTAAACTTAACACATCAACACTGATTAATAATTATATAAATTATGCATTGTTATAAATATAGCAAAGCTTGAAATTAATTAAAGTAGACATATATATATACTTCTTAAAATTAGACATTTACTGCTCGACCTTTCTTAGAATAACGTAAATTGTGTCATTTAAAACTTTCTCGAAATAATTAATTGTCACTGCGTCTTTCATTAAGATTGTTCAAAATTTTAAAAGCACCTAAACTTGTAACAATGAAGATCTCTGAATGAAGAAATGCCTATTTAACAATAATAATTTTCACTTACATTGTCCAACTCCTTCTGCAAATCACACTCCGGCAAATGTGGCATCAACAGTTTCGTCAGATTACCGTTTATATCGACTGTCACCATTTGCCCGGGCTCCGGGAATACCATAGATTTATAACCGGGCCCAAATATATCCAATAAAGTCTCGTTTCTGACACCCAAGCACTTTTCGTAAACCATTGTCGCTTTGAAACCAATTATGGAGAACACGACGATGCCAGCAAACATCGACGTTAAACAGTTAGTCATAGATACCATTATTGCGTCCCTGTAGCAGTTATTGTCGACAGGGTTATACGATGAAAAGGCAATTAGCCCTCCGAAAGCTAAGCCAAGGGAAAAGAAGATTTGTGTGCCTGCTTCCAGCCAGACCACAGGGTCTAATATCGTGTGCCACTTTGGCGTAAAAAGATGAATGAGCCCATCGCTCATACCTTTCAATGTAATGCCCCTAAAAAAGAAAATAACTAGGACAATATAAGGGAATGTGGCGGTAACGTAGACGACCTTCCCTGATGAGGCGATGCCTTTGATCATGCACATGTAGACCAGTATCCAAGCGATGACGAGTGCTAATGCTATCTTGTAATTGAAGGTCTGGGGATGGTTAATGTCTTCGGATATTTGAAGGGTCGTTCTGTACCAGAAGTATTGTGTTGGGCTGCTGATCTGCAACAAAAGAAAAATTATATTTAGTAAAGAAAACGAAACTACCAATATTGTTCACACTCCAACAATAGGTCTTATAGAATGTGGCACGTTTTTAATCTATGTCAGGGATTGCTTTAATAATTTTAATATCGTCAAATAATGTTCGTTTACAACTCAATAGTGATTTGCATTTTACAAATACAATAATATTTTGACTCGTCATTTCCTACTGAGTAGTTCGTATCAGCCAATCTACTGACCTAAAACTACCAATACTGTTCACACTCTCATAGGTCTTATAGAATGTAGCACGTTTTTAATCTATGACAGGGATTGCTTTAATAATTTTCATTTCGTCAAATTTGATACGAGTACAAGCGTAACTGGAACGTTTCTTTGTTTTCGCAATTGTATCAATTTGTTTCTAATTATTTCACACTAGCTACATATTTCTCGCGATTTTGGTCATGCAAAACTATCATGGTTACAAGAAACTGTAATCATGATAGTTTTGTCCCATTCGTGTTTCAACCGTGAAGCAGTTGTGTTTGCATAGCTGTGTTTCGGTTTGAAGGGTGGGATATGGCGTGAAATTACTGGATACAGAGGAATAACACCTGAGTCCTCAAGAATGGCATCGCATGGGTGGTATCATGGGCGAAACAGTATACTCTGTTATGTCCATAGTACTGCTCATGTGTATAGGCGACGGTTACCACTTTCCATCAGGTGGACCGTCAGCTTGTTTGCCATTGTAAGTTGTATAAAAAAAAGAAACTCCTGTATAAAATTTTGTCTCTGAAATAAAACTGAAAATGTGTTGCCTTTTATTTCTTTTATGAATATATCATAGGAGCGTACATGTCATGTCATCTGACAACAGCATATGTCAACTCCCTCGCCGTCTTCCTTTTGTAAATGTACGTATTTTTTTTCTCATAACAACTCTGTAAAATCATTTCCATCAATCAAGTTCTAACAAGTACATTACGTTCCGTAAACAAAAGTCTTCAATTGGTATATACATTGATAAATGACGATAAAATGTTTTGCAGGTACCTTACATTAAAAATTGAATTTGGAACGCCAGATAGCGTGTCTTTTGTTTTTTGGTCTTTTTTATTAATGAAAATAGTATAGTAAATCTTGCTGCCTGTGTAAATTATTGGTACTTACGCTATACGCTGGTAGGACACTAATAACTGATGATAGGTGAAAACGAGGGGGGAAAGGGATTGTCAATAACGATGAAAACTGCATTAAAATTCGTTGCATAATTTAAAAGATCTAAGCCTACAAACGGGGGAAGTAACTGTGCTTTATACCATGCAGAAAAGTAACGCGTCGCATCAACAAAAGAATGACGGGAAATTAATTTCCTAATGGAAAAAAGGGTTTTAAAAAGTCTTAAAGGAACAAGTGACAACAGAATTGCCCGAGTTTTAAACCATAAGAAACGACTTCTACTATAATTGATTGTGTTTAACAAAAATGTGTACTTAAAAACTAAAGCAATTAAAACCAAGTTAGGCAAAAAATTAATTAATCCGCCGACGGAAACCGAGAAACTTGCAAAGCGAAAGGAGAAAAATACTGAAATCCATTTGTAAAAGAGATTTACAAACATTAATTTAGCAACATCTGGCCGAGATACTTGCCAAGGAGATAGATATCAAAAGGGGCCGAACTAATACGCCATTCCAATTCTGACGCTGTCTGGATTGTATTTTTTTTACAAAATAGCCCCGATTACGAACAAATACACTACCATATGTGCTTAGATTATATAGATAGAGCATCGAGTCTTAAAAACGGGTTAACTTTTTATCAGCTAATTGTCAAATTAGCTAACTCGTTTTTTTAACAGTGCTCTATACACTTACGCGCACAATTTATCTTGACGTATCTATATTTAATTATTTAATAATATGAGTTTTTACGCATTTAAAAATGCAAACAAGACAAAATAAACATAGAAGTTATAAAAGAATCACTCGTAACTATTTATCACGGAAACTTGTATGAATAAGTTGACCCGCTTTTCTCGAAGAATTTGTATGGAGACACTCTATCTATGTATATAATCTAAGCGTATTTCTTTATATATATATATATATATATATATATATATATATATATATATATATATATATATATATATATATATATATATATATATATATTGTTCTGTTTTCTCCATAAACTTAATATTACGTGTTTTCCCCATCAATAGGGAAAGCAAAAGGACTATACCTATACAGCCATTGTCTTCAGTTAATTTCTAGTATTAATTTTTGGTGAATCTTAAAAACATTCAGTTAAAGATATGAAATCTTAAAATATTTAAATTAAATTTGTAATGTAGGTAGTATATTTATTGTATAATTAGTTATTCTATTTATGTATTTTATTTATTCTTTATTGTACAATAAAACTTTATAAAAGTGGCGAGCTTAATATGACATATATGCATTCTCTACAGCTATGTAATATCACTACATAGTATAAAACAAAGTCGCGGTCGCTGTCTATCCATTCTTATGTATGCTTAAATCTTTATAACTACGCAACGAATTTTGAAGCGGTTTTTTTAATAGATTTGATTCAAGAGGTTTATATGTATAGTACATGCATAATATAGTAGAGAAACACTGATAATTTTAGAGGTTTCTAATGTGATGTGATGTAATGTGCACCCGTGCGAAGCCGGGGCGAGTCGGTAGTCATAATATATATTAATAATTAATTTAGCTGTTTATTTGTACCTTATATATTAATAGTTTGTACAGCACTCGTGCACTTTAGATGGCCGCTAACGACATGCTTTCCCACTGTATTAGGTTGGCTGGAAAGATCTCTTTCAGAGATAAGCCACCCTTGCTCACAATATTTATAACTGTCTTATCTGTATGATTTACAAGTGCAATAAATATATATATATATATATAATTTAAAAATAAAGAGATTGTAAATAATTGTATAATACTCTCATTGCTAGCAATATATCCTATCAGATTGACCTTTGCATGATCCTCCCACAAAATCATCGAAATTAATTCGTCACGAAAGGATGACTGAGCTGACTTCATCCTTACCTATCATCACTCACTGTTACCCCGCCAACGTACGAGTTTACCAATAACGCAGGCGGGAACTCATTATCACCTATCAAAAAAACGTTGTTTTACAGATCATTTATCGAGACAAAAAAATAGAAATTACTCCCTCAAATTGGAGCAAATAATACCCATTTATTCTAATTATTGTTTGGTTGAAATTTCGAATCGTACGAACAGATGCTAATATGCTAATGCTAATGATTCGGCTTCACCCCACACAATTTTAATAAATAAGCGGAAAGGAAACATGTGTTTGTATAAAGATTTTCTCATTTAAGCTCAAACCGTATGAGAAACCTCATCCCCGAATTTTATAGGCTCGACTGACTGAGATTAGTGATGTACCGAGTTAACTCGAATACTCAATGTGTACTCAGATACTCGTGTACTCAGTACACAAAATTTAGATATACAACACTCGAATACAAAAATCGAGTACTTGCGGATATCGGATACTGTTTATGTCTCTTTCGTCATTTTATTATTTTCATTTTTTACCAAAGTAAATTTATTAAAAAACTATAGATTTATTTATCCTTATTCAAATTTAGCTTCAAAAATTAATAAAAAGACTACTCGAGTCTAATGAAGTTTTCGAATATCCAAAATCAAATACTACCACGTGCCACTAATATGAATCAATACTCGAGTACTTGCCTGAGACCTAAAACTCGAGTGAGTATTCGATTCTTTAAATGAATATTAAAATACTACAAAAAAAGAGCCATTCAGTACATCACTATATACAGACATTCGATTCTTTTTTATTTTTATCGAGTTACAAAATACATGCACAAGTGTCAATACCAGCACCAACAGTATATTCATATCAAACGCGCTGCGACTGATGTGCGAACAACACGTGACATTCGTTTGTTTAACACATCGCGGTTATTGGTTAACAGAGACTAACAGTCATTATAGTTAACAAATTAGGTATTGACGTTGTTTTTATTGATATTTCCTATATGAATAAAAACGATAGGCGGTCGTTACATCAACAAGATAAATTACTTTACAAAATAAGCCGCTATTAACGAGACTGTTTTTTGTCTCATATCAATGACGTGACCGCGCGGTTTGCACGAATATAAAAAATTCATTTATTTTCTCTACATTTATACCTAATTAAATTAGCTAATGTGATTTTTAGTACACGCTAATAACGCACAAAATACAATTTACAATTACTAAATTACCAAATATCTATATGATAAATATATATAGTAGTTTAAAGAGAAAAAAAAATTGATTGTTTGTATGTAATTCCTTGTTCTTAGCATTAGAAATATTCTAACAATAGAGATTTCACGTACGCGTTGACAACCTTGCAAGAACCATATTACGCCCTTATAATAATAATTTAATAATTTTTAAAGAACCCAATTCTGTAGTCTCTAGGTTAAGTTAGGTAAAAGTTAATTTATTATCGTATGGTATATTTTGCTTTTTTTATGCAATTTAGAATGGCAAATAAGCTGACGACCCACCTGATGGAAAGTGCTAACCGTCAGCTATAGACATGAGCAGTACGTTGCGTTGCTATTCCTGAGAACTCAGGTGTTATTCCTCTGTAACCTGTAAATTCATTGGTATAACCCACCCTTCAAACACAACCATGCAAACACAAGTGCTTCACGGTAGTAACAAGCAAACGACTTTGTACAAAGTCTCCCTCTGGTATCTAACTACTAATCTAACTTATCCAACCACCTATCCATATTCTTGAAAAACGTTCCATTTCATAAACATATTACGACTTGATATAACTATCTATTACCACAGATAATAATAGACACTATTTACGGTTAACCCTCAAAGCCTTAGATAGAGAATTAATCATATACAATCCACAGAACATAATCTACTTAGTGTTAATAATAGATTGAGTAAACCGTTCGGAATAGGGTCGCGATCGTCTTAATTTACGTGTATTGTCGTCGATTAACGATTCAGACGCATACATGTGATTTCATGTTAACGAATTAGTTATTATGTCGAAATTTATTGACAACGTGAATATCATTTTGAATAATTTTCAGAAAAGAATTATTATTACCCCACCGCTAACAATATGTGTGTATTTTAAGTCAAGCTCCACACAGTTCTTCCTAAAAATTTTATTTGAGTAGTTGATACCCTGTCAATCAATTGTATATAAAATTGTAACGTTTTCAGATAATTTAATGCAATAAACAGCAGAATCTACAATGCACAAACTTTTTATTGACAAAATGATTTCCATTTTTTTATTAATAAAAAAATTGGAAATGGCTGGAGAACAAGAATTAAAATTTATTTCTACAGCCAAATTCTAAAAAAAAAAAGTCTATTGAAACTAATTCTAAGTAAGAATTTCATTCTCCTTTCAAGCAACTTCGCCTTTTGTATCACTTCTTATTAAAATTTACTATATTTATTATTTCTAATTGATGCATTAGAGTGTAAATAAATAAACTTCAAAAAGGATGGAGGTTCTTAATTCGATTTATTTTATTTTTTGTTTATTTATTTATTTATTTATAGCAAAGCAACAGATTACAAATTAATACATTAATACAATAAATGTTACATAAAACAGCATCAAATTTGCACTCCAATAACTGCTCTGCGTAATATTCGGTATTATATAAACATTAAAAGAATAGCGACTATAAATTTAAAGTAACAAAATGGCGACCTTAATATAATATACATTGCAAGGATTGTTGGAAAATATCAAGGTCCTTGCATACGTTGTTATATTTTTTGCACATGCGGATAATTGGATTGTAATACGATACATTATTGTTATAAAAAATAATATATTTTTTGTATTATAACCGATTTTAAAAATTCTTTTTTATGTGAAAGGATATACTTACAAGATCGGTTTTGTTGTTTGATTTTTAAACCAAAATAACTGATTACACACAATTAAATTCGAATTATGGAAAAAAAAATATTATCACAGTTAAAGTCGAATTTTTGTGTGTACAAACTTTATTTATTGAAATGATTAAATATTAGAAATCTATAAACAAATTATTATATTCCATTTTTGATGACAATATGTTAACTTTATTTATGATCTGTTCTAATATTCCTAGTTTAGACACTAAAATATTAAATCACATGTTCACGTGATTATAAAAGTACTTACAAATTATCTAGATTTATTAATATTAACAAATAAGTAGTTTTCTTTTTTATTATTTTTATATAAACCATGAGACTAATTAAAAAAGAATATATCAGATATGGGAGAAAAACATATTCAGCTTAGAATGAATACGTAAAATATATTTTTTATTTTTATTTAATTCCGTTAAAATTGTTAATTTAATGTTAATTCAGTTATATAACTATAAAAATATAGAAAACTAATATAACGTTGATATTAAATTCTATATTGCCTTTTATTTGTCTTAAAACTGTCTATGATTAAGGTGCAACATAGGCTGATCAAGGTGCATCGACACTGCTGTACCTTAATTAAAATACTATTTTATATTAAAATAATAAAAAAAAATCTTAAAATACCTGTACTTTTATATATTTTGAATTCACTTTGTTGCTTTTTAAAATATAAATTATATGAATATAAATGTTTTAATGGAAAACGTATCAAGGTACAACATCTTTCCTTGTTATTTTCATAAATTAAAAAAAATATGTTCACAAAATTTTTGTGAAATTAATTTGTTGGAGAAAAGTAAAATAGGCTTGGAGAAATTTTTTTTTGCAAATTTTAATACTTGTAGACCATAGAGTGGTATATAAATATGCCAAATAAAGATAACAATATAGAAGGTTCTGTTAAGTGTGGGAGACGGCTGTTTTTTCGTTGTTTACATAGCTAAACGTAAACGACATCGTATCAATTTAGAAAAATTTGACTTAAAATCAAAAATAACATCTGACAATCCTGTTACTGTCTAATCTAAATTGTCGTAAAGCTTTCTAAAGAGGCACGTAGTAAGGAATGTCGGAGGAGATACGGAAAGTATGAAAGGCGTAGGAATGTAATTTGCCGGAATACGTAGTACATTTAGCACATAACTTTATAAAAAAAACTCAATGTGAACATCACAGACTCAAAAATGTCATTGTCATTCAAAATAAAGCACATGCTTATATTAGAACCTATTACAAATGCATGCAATCAAATTATGCACCAGCCAGTGACACATTGTGAAACATGCTGTAAAGTCAGTGATATTGGTTTTTTTTATGGGTGAAAATGGAATGGTAACCCTGCCTGCGCTAACGGGATACGCTGGCGGAGCACCAGAGAAGGGTGATAGATGAGAATGAAAATATGTCAGTTAGCCCATCATGACGAATTCATCAGGAGTTAACCATGATAGTTTCCAGGGGGAACCGCGAGAAGGTCGACCTGGTTGAGTATATTGCTAGCAATGGGATTCTTAGTCTCCATTACTTAATCCCTTTCCCCCCAGTGATATTGGTTAGGTGTATACATATTCACTTGAGCATAGAGTATCAGTATATAATAATAATCTATGGTAGAATTCTTTTTAAATTTGTGACACTTACTGTGATTAAAAAAAAAGTTTTGTTAAAATATATCTACCGTTGTTTAAAAAACAAAATCTTTTATATTTTCGTATATTAATTTAGTTAGTATTTTATAATATTTTAAACATATTTATGTATAAAAAAAATATATAATATAAATTTCATCTTGTACATTCGTTGTCATTTAAATAAAAATTGTGTTCCAATTTTTTAATAAGTCTTTCTTATAGGATTAAAAACTATAATCCAATTTATATTAGTGATTTTGATTAATTAATCAAAATCACTAATGTTAATTAACACAGAGCAGAACTAATTACATAGTGATTATAACAGTCTGGGCTTTCGCTGACATGCAGTAGGTAAATGAAAACTGTAAATTAATTGCATAATCATACTCATGGTTTTGTATGGTAGTTTGTAAGAGTCAGGAATTAATGCAGCCATTTTGGTAAACCATGATAAATTACTTGATTTATCTCGATGTTTCGACCAGGTGACAACGGAACGTTGTACTGTACGCATTATTGTATATATTTTTTTGTTACTTACAATAGCAAACAAGCTGACGACCCACCTGATGGAAAATGGTAACCATCGCTTAAAGACATGAGCAGTACCATGGACATAACAGAGTATACTGTTTCGCCCATGATATCTACTATGCGTTGTCATTCCTGAGCACTCAGGTGTTCTTCCTCTATACCCTGTAAATTCACTACCAAATCCCACCCTTCAAACCGAAACACAGCCATGCAAACACAACTGCTTCACGGTAGAAACACGAATGGGACAGAGATGGCCACGCAAACGACTTTTGGTAAGGTAAAAAAAAATATGACAGTAAATTTGCAGAGTACAGAGGCATAACACCTAGTCCTCAGGAATGACAACGCATGGAGGATATCATGGGCGAAACAGTACTCTGTAATATGCACGGTATTGCTCATGCCTATAGACGACGGTTACCACTTTCCATCAGGTGGACAGTCAGCTTATTTGCCATTCTAAGTTATATAAAAGTAAAAGTTTTATGAATAAGTGAGTATAAAATATTACGCCTCCGTACTACGTAACTTCAGGCGACTCCCTTTACCCGCACGACTTACGTTAAAGCCTTTGAAACTGGCATTATCCTCAATAGCATACACAACACGCGATACCGTAAACAGTAATCCACATCTCACAGTATTTGCCGCCAATCTTTCATATGTAGTGCTACAGATAATATAATGTTGTTCGAACCTATTGTATATTACACTTTCTTGTCCCTTTGTGATAAAGACTGGGGGCTCCGAGACGGCAGTCACGGAATGTCACATATAGTTTTCCACTACACAAAGCTTGGGACTGGCTAAAAATAAAGTTGGAAAAAATAAAGGAGAAAAAGCCGTATATAGTGACGCTTGGGACTCGATAGAGTAGATACAATTTAAGAAGAAATAAAAATCAATCATAAGAGATCGCATTGGATCTGTGGGGTAAAAATATTTTGTTACACAATATTTATTGGAACTTGTTATCGTGTTTTATTTTGGTTTGCGTATTAATCAATGTCAAATGTTAAAAAAAAAATATATAGATACGGTTCATTCGTGTCTATTTATACGACTGTATTTTCAACCGACTTCAAAAAGGAGGTATTCAATTCGATTGTATTTTTTTTTAAATATAAGTTTTTTGTATTTTATGCACGAAAAAATATTGCCCTAGGGATAGGACCTTTTATACCTTTATGTATATCTTTCAATATGCGCATATTGTATATGTTTCAATCTATATTTATGTTACTGTATTTCACTTGAATTATTCAATTGTCATTGTATATTTTTATTTTTCTGGTACAATAAAGAGTTAAATAAAAAAAAATCTTTATACCAATGGGGGGCTTAATACCATATAGCATTCTTTACCAGCTAACTTTAGGTAAGAATGAATAAAAAACAGTGGTAATGACGTGACATAATTTTCATTTGGCACCTCAGATAACTAACTTACAAGGTAATTATAAATAATATGCATATAAATAATACATAAACATTACTTTGTTGCTCTATATAAGCAACTAATTTGAATCAATTTCAATAACAAAATCTTATTGGGAAAAGTTACTTATAGGAAAAAAACGAGTATAAAAATACTTACCGTCTGGAAAATATTTTTAATTATTTCTTTTACTAATTAAACTGAATAGAATAAAAAAATAATGTAAATAATGTTGCTTATACAGAGCGTTTATTGTACTAATATATATATAATATATATATATATATATATATATATATATATATATATATATATATATATATATATATATATATATATATATATATATATATATATATATAAATATGCTGCGAAATTTTGTATAAACATATTATATGGAGACTGGAGAAGGATAAAGGCTACTTTTATCACGCTAAATCCAGCCTTTTTCAAAGTGAGCGATAATGCCCCCTTATGGGCGCTGATGGCCTAAAGAGGGAGGGGGGGGGGGGGTGGGGCGGTAAGAGACCCAGAAAAAAAAGGAGACATTGTGTAGAGGCTTGGAAGGTGATTTATAATTAAAGTAATAGTGGTTTTTAAGTAGGTGAAAAAATGGGAACGCTAAAAAATAATTTATTCTCAAAATGGGCAGTAGACAAAATAAGTTTGGGAACCCCTGCCGCCAAATAAACATATCCCGGTCACGCGGTCAAAGTCGCGAGTAAAAACTAGTACATTACAAGCGATGCTCCCAAACCCCTAAACCCATAAAACTCCCATCCTTTTTGCATGAGCGTTAACCGCCGCGTTATCGCTATTTCTGAAAGCTATCACGTTCTGTACGGGGTACGAAATGTCATTGTCACACAATCGAAAGCGATCCACCGGTCGATGGGGAACCGTGCCCCTGTTGATCGCTTCGAATTTAAACATAGATATACCATCACCATCCCCTTCTCATCAATACATATACCTAATAAAATCATAACTGGTCGCTGTCTTTACTTGAAAGATATATAAAAAAAAAAAAACTAGGGGGGCTTTATGAACGCAATAGAACCCAAAACAATGATTTTTAGAATTTTGTCTGTTTATCTGTATATCTGCACGTTTGTGTTCGCTAATCTCCGAAACGGTTTAACTGATTTGAATACGATTTTTATTAGTGCTTTGCTGTTTGCTCCACTTAACATTTAGTGTTTGTTTTATTTCAATCGGTTCATAAATAAAAAGGTTGTATCAATCTAAAGAAAAAATGGCGAAATATAGGCGGCAGCGTCCCTCTTAAAACATCTCCAAAGCCTAACTGCGGTTGCCAGTACGCCTGACAAGCGTGGCAACTACTAGCAAAACCCTCAAGGTGGGCCTTATGTTCAGCAGTGGACAGTTAAAAGCTGATATAACGATGACAATAGGTCGACAATGATTAGCCTAGTTGATATCTGTACAAATGGACTTAACAAATAATAATACTACACTACTATGAAAAATTTTGTTAGTTCTAAATATGGGAGGTGTTACATTATATATATATATATATATATATATATATATATATATATATATATATATATATATATATATATATATATATATATATATATATATAATGTATCACACCTCCCATACTTAGAACTAACAAAATTTTTCATCGTACCTCCCACCAAATTGATTATAATTATTCCTCTCCAAAGGTTGACTGGAAGAGATCGCTCTTAGCGATAAGGTCGCCCATTGTTTTCTCATTGTGATTATTTCTTATAATTATTTATATTTATAATAAGTTTACTATTGTAATCTTTTGAAGGAAACAGTAAAGAGTATCTATCTATCTACACATTTTGTCCTATTTAAAGACATGCAAAATATATGGAATTGATATATCGATATACAGTGTATTGGAGTATGCCAAATTTCGTTCCAAAGTTGAGCCATTAAAGCGCTAACTGATAACAAACAAACAAACAAATTCACATTCAATAATATTAATCTAAGTTTCCAACTAAATCACATTTCATATTTGTTTAATTGCATCCCATAATGTTGCAATTAATATCTAATGGCATAATATTATTATAGTGAGCTTTATGGACGCAGTTGGGCGCAGTGAGTAACATTCGGAGAGGTGACCTTAATCCATTTTTTATAACACAAATATTTATTTATTTAAACTCTAATGCATAGTGAAACTATGTACGTATGGTGAATTTTACACCGGACGGTGTTCTCTACCAGTCAAGCATGAAGCAAACCGAAAAATAAGTAGGCGGTGCATTATTGAATTGCGGAAATGTTTAAAGTAATACTTTATAAATTACCATGGGCATAACAGAGTGTACTGTTTCGCCCATGATACCCCCCATGCGTTGCCATTCCTGAGGACTCAGGTGTTATTCATCTGTACCCAGTAAATTCACGCCATATCCCACCCTTCAAACCGAAACATAGCCATGCAAACACAACTGCTTTACGATTGAAACACGAATGGGACAGAGGTACTCAAGCAATCGACTTTTGTACAAAGTCTTCCTCTGGTATAATTTAGTTCATAAATCATAATAACCATTTTCACCCATAAAAAAAACCATATAATTAGCGATTCTTAATATTGACACCGCGCAATGTATTTAAAATTTTACGATCCACACTACGCGTGATACGTACACTGCGCGCTCTTTGGCGCTTCTTCGTAGGTAGTTTACGTAAGGTTTTGAAGTCGGTATTTTCTCGTGTATAAAATGTGTAATAAAATACCTAATACGCGTAAAACTTTATTCCTTTCTGTAATATACAAACGGGTAAAAAACTAATTTCCATATTTATACAGTTTTAATCCTAGAATACAAGTAAAAGTTAAAGCAAAAGCCTGTAAGCGTGTACATACAAATAGAAGTTTGTTAGACTTTTATATTTTAGGTGGAGTTTTGGAAGGACGCTGCTGCCCATCGCTCGCCATCCCTTAGTCGCCTCTTACGACACCCAATAAAGGAAGGGGTGGCCTATTCTATGCCGGAATCACACGACCACACAGTACCCATACAAATGTAAAATTGTCTTGTACATAAACGAATTGAAAAATACCTGTTGAACTTCTCGCGGGTTCTTCTCAGCAGATGATAAACAATTGACCGTTTAAAAGAGCTCGCGAAACAAGTATATTTGAGTAAAGAATATTTCTATTCTACTCTATTACAGGTTAAACCGTGGGATACAGCTATCACCAAGTGTGACGTCTTGCAAATATGAAAAAAAAAATAGCAATATAAAACTCTTCCTTTTCAGTCGATCAATCCAATTTTATGACGTTGCGTTTCTTGTGAATGGGGCGTATCTATATCTTGAAAATAAATCAAACATAACGGCCATTTCCAGGCTCTCGGAAGTCTTTTGCTGCTAGAGTAACTTATATTTATCATTCTTCGAAGGTAAATTGAAATGTACGAAGTAAGCTTTACCTTTGTCTATGGACTACTAGGATTTTGTGCTTTGTTCTATGGAGTTACTGTGATTACCGAGCAGCTAACTATATGGGGGAGGGGGTAGGGAATGTTAGTAATGAGGACTACCAGTCCCATTGCTAGCAATATGCACTGCCAGGTCGACCTTCACATTGTTCCCCCTGGAAACCATTGTGGTTAATTCTTGTTGAATTCATCACAACGGGCTAACTGACCCGCTTCATCTTCACCTATCATCCCTTACTGGTGCCCCCGCCAAAATATGCCATTCCATTATTATCCATTAAAATAACTATGTGGGGAGGAGGGGAAGGAATTGTTAGTAATGAGACTTGACAAGCCCGTTACTAGTAATATATCTTGACAGATCGATTCGATTAATTCTTGTGGAATTCATCACAATGGGCTCACTGATCTGCTTTTATCCTCACCTATAATCTCTCACTGGTGCTACACACGGCCCATCCGGCATCCCTCCCCCTTAAATACGCCTATACCGCCATCGATGTAAAAAGGATATAATACCCATGCGAACTTACTACTAGGCATGGGTAATATGGATATCGATCCTATATCTATATATTAGGTTCCTCTTGATGTTGAAAGACGGCAAAAATGTCATCTCCCATTCCGATATCGCCCATATCGGTCGGATATCTATTTTCAAACATATTAAAAGTCTGTTATCCAATATTACTTTTTCGACAACAACCTTTTAATATTGGCCATGTGGTTCCAACAAAGAAAAGAAGGGGTAACCCCTTCTTTCCCTTGGATGTCGTAAGAACAGACTAAGGGAGAGCAAGGGATGGGCAACAGCGTCCCTCTTAAAACATCTCTAAAGCCTAAATGCGGTTGCTAATCCGTCTGCCAAGCTACTACTACTGCTGGCAAAAACCCCCCAAGGGAGAGGCTTATGTTCAGCAGTGAACAGTTAAAGGCTGATATGATGATGATGATGAGGCTTTTAATATATTCGTTATTGGACCAGCATATGTAATTAAAATATATATATATATATATTGCTATATATTATACACATATTCGCATATGGTCAGCTAAGCGGTTGCAGGTCGACCCATCAGGATCTTTTGTGCTTCCCCTACCTTATACCGTCATTTCATAGATCCTATGTGTTACTTTAACGATATCCCGCGATTTAAGATATCTATAGTCCTCTGACTCTGGATAAGCCGTTCCCAGTAGACCCATACGCATACTTGCCAACGAATCGCAATTGCACATCAAGTGTTCCATGGATTCCGATATCTCATCGCACAGTCTGCACAGTGTGTCCAACGATAGACCCATCTTGTATAGTATACTTACTGGCATATGTCCAGTTAGGGCACCCATAATGAGACTTGCTTGTTGTCTACCACCGCTGTAGATGAGTCTATCCCATCCCTTAGCATTTTCGTTTAAGAACTTTTTAGTATGTCTCAAACCTTTCAAAGTCCGCCATTCCTTTTCTGGTTTTTTCCCCATATACTCCTCAAGGGCAGAGTTAACAACACTTGATGCAAGTACAACATATGGTTCAAGATCTATAATTTTTGATCCTCGTCCCCTTCTCGCCAACTCATCGGCCCTTTCATTACCTTTAATCCCTTTATGTCCAGGGACCCATACCAAACTAACCCTATTATGCCTACCCAAATTATTTAGATTTTGAATAACATTTAAAGTTAACCATGAATTCACCCTTGTTCACGCACCTACTTACTACCAAATATATAGCAAGGGTGGATCTATTTCTGAGATCAATTCCATCCAACCAAATGCAGTGGTAAAGGATGTAATAACTACCGGAATGCGATCTACTATATAGTACGAGAGGCGCCGAAATATAGTGGGCGATATGTGAGTGACGTGCCCTCATGATATAAATCATGCATGTGAAAAGCGTAGGAAGACGTAAAACTTTCCTACGTATTAAATCACTGTCTGCGTCTAAACTTTGTAGATGCTTCTTCTATTTTTGAATTACTGCTAACTTGGAAATGTTTGCTGTTATGTATCAGGCTGTTACAGTTTGGGTGGAAGGAATTGTTAGTGATATGAATTACCAATCCCATTGCTAGCAATATACCCTATCAGGTTTCTTTTTTATACAACTTAGAATGGCAAACAAGCTGACGGCCCACCTGATGAAAAGTGGTAACCGTCGCCTATAGACATGAGCAGTACCATGAACATAACAAAGTATACTGTTTCGCCCATGACACCCCCCATGCATTGCCATTCCTGAGGACTCAGGTGTTATTCCTCTGTACCCTGTAAATTCACGCCATATCCCACCCTTCAAACCGAAACACAGCCATGCAAACACAACTGCTTTACGGTTGAAACACGAATGGGACAGAGGTACCCAAGCAATCGACTTTTGTACAAAGTCTCCTTCTGGTAAACCTCCACGTGGTTCTCCCTAGAAATCATCGTGCTGAATATCTGATCTATTCATCACGATGGCCTAACTGACCTGCTTTTTCATTCTCACCTATCACCCCTCACTGGTGCCCCGCCAGCGTATACCGTTAGCACAGATGGGGTTACCATTCCATTATTATCTATTAAAAAAGCAAGTTGTTACTTATACCAATAGTAGAGTTCTTTATACTCTGCTTATACTGTGATATTCATTAAATTGGCTATTAACTGTCCGCTAAATAAAGGCCTCCCCCATAAGAGTAGGTTTTTCTAGTAATTGCCATGCTTGATACGTGAGTTGGCAACCGTAGTTCATCATCATAATACCAGCCTTTAACTGTCCACTGCTGATCATAAGCCTCTTTCTTGGGGGATTTTGCCAATAGTTGCTATGCTTGGCAAGCGAATTGATAACCGCAGTCAAATTTTAAAGATGTTTTAAGAGGGACATTGCTGCCCATCTCTCACTCTCCCTTAGTCGGTTCTTACGACACACGAGAAAGGAAGGGGGGGCCGATTCTATGCCGGGACCACACGGTCAACCGTAGTTAGGCTTTGATACTGTTTTAAGAAGAACGCTGCTGCCTATCCCTTCACAATTAAGTTCGCTGAGTCGCCTCATACGACAACCAAGGGCAAGGTGGAAGTATTTAGGGGACCTAGGTGACCCGTACCTACCGGGGAGAAAGGGATTGTTAGTAAAGGGGTCTAATGAACCCATTGCTAGCAATACATCCTATCAGATCGACCTCCACGTGGTTCCTCCAGGAAACGATCGTGAACAATTCTTGTAAAATTCGTCACGATGGACTAACAGACCTACTTCATCCTCATCTATCATCTCTCACTGGTGCCCCGCCGGGGTATACCGAAAGCGTGGACGGGATTACCATTTCATTATCACCCATTAAAAAAAAAAGACCCATACCTACCCCAATAGTGTCTCGTGCCCATCTCCAGTACCAGTAGCAGAACTTTCAACTATAGACAAAGACACGCCTGAACACCAATAACCATGGTGCCTACGCCATAAATTAAATTGTATTTTCCACACGTAGATTGAAACATACTTGGAAAAGTCTGCTTTATTTTATTAACAGTCGGTTAATATCATTTCATAACAGCTGGTGAGCAATTCAAAGGCACATTTGGCTGTTCGCGGCGGCTTGTTGTTGCTGACATTGATTTATGGTTATGGGAATCGGCAATGGTGAAGCATGAAATGTAATAAAATCCTATCGAATTAATAGTATATTTTGCGTTGGACGAGAGCAATTAGAATTATTTTGTAATTGCTTTAATTAATTAATAATCGTGATTTATATTCTAATTATAATTGAAGGGGTGGCCCATTCCATGTCCCGGCATAGAATGGCCCATCTCTTCCTTTCCTATTGATGTCGTAGTTGATGATAACTTAATATTAAAGGACGAGGAAGAAGAGGGACCTTAAAGATCGAGGGATGGGCAGCAGCGTCCCTCTTAAAACACCATCAAAGCCTAACTGCAGTAGTAAAATCCCACTTATGGGGGAAGACTATGAATGATGACTTTATTTGCTTGAATGCTAGTTATTAAATTAGAAATATTTATTGTTAAAAAAGACTATGTTAAGCAGTCGTAACGATAATTACTAACATATATAGAAAATACCTATCACAAAACGAGGGAAAGAAATAGTTATTATTGGAGGTATTTAGACCCCTAGAAGGCTGGGGGGAAAGGGATTGTTAGCAATGGAGTTTGACAACCCCATTGCTCGCAATATGCCCTATTAGGTCGACCTCCTAGTTAACGCGGTATTTCCAGTTTTGTGTGTGTTATATATATGTGGTATGTATTTATGCGTATATATGTAATGTATGTATATATATTTATATGTGTATGTGTATGTATATATATTTAATGTGTTGTGTTGTATATATATGTAATCGTTACGTATATGACTATGCTGTCATAAATATTATTTTTTACAAATGTAACTGACCTAACGCGCCACCTACCTACTTATGCTTTCATCCTCACTACACTATACGTATTGAAAATTGTTTTAACAAATCATGATGAACAATTCTTGTTGAAATCGTTACGATGGGCTAACTGACCTGCTTCATCCTCACCTATCATCCCTCACTGGTGCCCGGCCGGTGTATACCGATAGCGCAGGTGGAGTACCATTCCATTATCATCCATTAAAAAAAATACTCTTGAAGATATCCTATCAGACCGACCTCCACGTGGTTCTCCCTGGAAACCATCGTGGTTAATTCTTTTTAAATTTATCACGATGAGCCAACTGATCTAGTTTCATCCTCACTGATCGTCTACCACCACAGAGGCAGTGTACATCACCGGTGTAGGGCTACCATTCCATTTTCAGCGATCAACAAAAAAAATCACAAAATAAACTGCCTTCCTGTTACGAATCAAATCAAGTAAATATATTACAACGGTAAGTTCACATTGAAGACAATATAAAATACCTACTATACACACCATAGAGAAATCCTAAATAAATCAACATCACCCGTCTGACCTTTTCCCGTTATTTGCGGTCGGCACCACGTATTTTTTCAGTCCATTCTGAACTCCGTCATACTCGTATCGCTTGTTACGTCAAAAACGTTGATATTATCTTTCACACCATTCATGTAGATAGATAGATAGATACTAGTGTCCGACCGAAACAGGTTTTACAGCCGAAACCGAAACCGAACTATCGGCCTTTGTCTCAGTTTTGCCCGAAACCGAAACTTACTGAAACATATTTAAAATTTCTCCTCTATACTGAAATCTAGTGTATTTTTACACAATTATTTACACAAACACACAGATAGTTCAAGGGTAATAATAAACACTAATTAAAGTATGTAACAAATATGTCATATGATATATATTTATATGTAAAAACATGTTAAAATTATGACTTACTCTTGGAAGTAAACTTTAAAAAAAGCAACTTTCAGTTAGACACACACACAACACAAACACACACAAAGTTTCGGCGCGGCCAATTTTTGGCCGAAACCGAAACTAAGGCCGAAAGCAGAATTTCTGGCCGAAACTAGCCAAAACCAAAAGTTCGGTCGGACACTAATAGATACTCTTTATTGTATCCTCCAAAAGATTACAGTAGTAAACTTACTTGTATTATAAATATAAACAATTCATACTATTGTTTTTCTATAAATGTTTTTAAAGTTATTGATTAAATACATACTGTTGTGTATATTAAAAAATGTACCCAATAAAGTAGATATGGGAACTCAACATAAAGTATTTTTCATTAGTATTTCTTATTTATTTTTCATTATATTTACCAACTAAGAAAGTTTAACAGTTTCACAATTCGCTGCCTTAGGGACCACAATACTATATAAAACATAATAAAACTCTGTTATTGGACACTTTTTAAATAATTTATTGCCACTCTGCGAAACTTGACAAGTTTACAAGTCAATATGTCCAACTCCGGATATTGGTTCATGACACCGTTGAGAAAAATCAATGCTAGTGAAAAAGGCGTCTGTTTTCTAGGTCTATTCTTCACAAGGGAACATGGAAAAAGTCCTTTTTTATGTATAAAATATATGTGTGCGTGCGTGCGTGCGTGCGTGTGTGTGCGTGCGTGTGTGTGTGTGTGTGCGTGTGTGTGTGTGTGTTATACGGAAATCGAAACGATCATTAAAATGACCTTGCTCTTAAGCTGGTCTTATCATCATCATGATATCAGCCTTTAACTGCCCTCTGCTGAACATAAGCCTCCCCCTTGCGGATTTTTGCCAGTAGTTGCTATGCTTGACAGGCGGATCGACAACCGTAGCTAGGTTTTAGAGATATATTAAGAGAATCGCTTTTGCCAATCCCTCGCCTTCCTTAATCGCCTCTTACGTCAATGGAACCCACGGGAATGGAAGAGAATAGGCTACCTATTCTATTTCGGGACCACTTGGCCACGCCAAGCTAATCTTATAGCGATCAAGATAAAAATACCAAACGATCTAAGAACCAAGTGAATAAAATATTAATTTAAGAAAAACAAAACAGTATGTTCTCATAGTTTGTATTCATTACGACTAGCTCTATCCCGCGGTTGCACCTATTGTTGTATTATGATATTGAATAGCCTATGACCTTCCTCAAGAAATAAACTATCAAGAGCAAAAAGAAGTTTTCAAATCCGACCGGTAGTCTTAGAGATTAATGCATTCAAACAAACACTTCCATTTTGTATATTATTAGCTTTTCCGCATGGCTTTACTCGCTTTAATATTAATTTTGTTTAACAATTCTGGTCGTTGGTATAGGCAGTAATGAAATAGTTACAAGAAGGAACCCACATCCTTTACGGAATAATTAGAGAAAAAATAAATATGTATACTTTAATTGCGAATTGTAAACAATAATTCTGTAAAGTTTGAAGGAAATCGGATGACGCAATAAAAAGTTTTATACAAAAATTGCTCCCCCATCACCCCACCCCCTATAAGTTTCTCCCAAGAAAAAGTAGCCTAACATCTCCAGGGATTTGTCTATCTCCATACCAAAATTGATCATAATCGATTCAACGCTTTAGGTGTGAAAGCGTAACAAACAAACAAACTCACTTATCCCATATTATAATATTAGTAAGGACAGATTAACCCGCATTGTTGTAGCGACTTTTTCGAAACGAATTACGTAATACTTACAGCGCATTCCGGTTCTGTGGTGTATGATCCGTTGCTAAAGTATTTCTTCGGGCATTCGGACCACGGCAGCTCGGCTTGGAAGCTCTGCGCGAAGTAGAACAGACACCAGGCTATGATCGAGTTATAGTACAGGGCAACGTTGAAGGACACTACCGCTGAACTAATTCCAATACCTCCCAAATAAGGAGACACTTGATGCCAGACTCCGATTGCGCCCTTCCTCAATCTTTGTCCGATCGCCAACTCCAAATAAAATATAGGTATCCCCTCAATTGCCAACATCACAAAATAAGGTATAAGAAACGCCCCTCCCCCATTTTTCTGGGCTAAGTAAGGGAACCTCCACACGTTGCCCAAACCTACAGCATAACCGACTGTGGCTAAAAGAAAAGTCAATTTGCTGTCCCAAGACTCCCTCTCTCCCTCGCCACCTTCAGGCTTAATACCCGCCCTTTCCTCTGCAGAACTGGCTTTGCTTGTTGGCGTTTCGGACGATCGTCTATTCGGGCTAGTATCCTCGAATGCCTCATTAGTAGCCCCGTACATTACGTGTGTGCGATGAGATGGATGTCCATTCTCCATTGTTACCAGTCGCCCACGCAATTCTTTCATCTCCATTCGGTCAACGGATCTTTGGGCATAAAGGTCCCTTGAACTCTGACGCCTCATCAAATGTGCTGTGTTCGCCATTGTGCCGTTATTTAATCTACTTTATTGTCTAATTTTATCTACTTTAATTATTGTCGTAACGCTCTCTTTATTGTCATTTTATATCATAATGAATCCCTCAATTATATTGTTTTACAACGACATTGTTCTCACTGTCGTGGCACATAATAGACAACAAAAAATAGCATGTGAAAGTTATGATCGCCTTTATTGTACCAGACCTCGTTGGTGGTATGTGTATTGATTCGTGAAAGGACATTTTTATAATCAAACAATTATTTAGAGGAATCATTCACTTATTACCGATTTGTGTCACATCACTCAATGTTGGAAGTCACTAGTTTCTATTTAACATTTTTTTTTTTTTATTATTATATATATTTTTTTATTTTGAGCGATAGCCGAATGGCGGCCGACGCGTTTGCCGGACGTCACTGGCGGGAAAGCTACGGGGTGAGGCGGCTTTGCGATGTGGTACGCATGCGTAACAAAAGACCCCTCTCTCGTAAACCGTCCTACACCCAACATGCTTTTCGGAGAAATAAGAATTAAAATTTCGATTAATAATGAATTAGCAAAAATTCGGTTTAACGTGACCGTTCTATTTCAGATTACTTACGAATTCTGTCTATCAAAATCAATACAGGTATTTCATTAATTGAGCTACGTGGTAACTATCTATTAGTAATTTCGAGAAATATATGCATAAATAGATGAGACTGTTCCTTACTTTGTAGAGATTTGTATAATCTAAGCTTCTAATCAAGGATAATGACTCTAATCTATTTCTAACTAGGGTAGCTGGTCGATATCTCTCGGAACCTTTATGTTTACAACAAACATCATCACTCAGATATAAGTAGAATGTTAGTGAAGTGAATATTATTGTTTAGACACTTTATACGACACCGCGACAGTGGGGACCGCGTGTAGGTCTACCTAACCGTGTGTATTGCTTACAATGGATTACTAATAATCATTGTCTCATGTAATTTGACATTCGCTTTACTAATGGCATGACAATTTCAATTTGTATTATAAAGATTCTTGTCCACTACATCGTACGCGTTTTTATGCTTATTTTACCCTTCGTACATTTTTTTTATGCAACTTAGAATAGCAAACAAGCTGACGGCCCACCTGATGGACAATGGTTACCGTCACCTATAGACATGAGCAATACCATGGACATAACGGAGTATACTGTTTCGTTCATGACACCCCACCCCCCATGAGTTGTCATTTCTGAGGACTCAGGTGTTATACCTCTGTACCTTGTAAATTCACTGCCATATCCCACCCTTCGAACCGAAATACAGCCAAGCAAACACAACTGCTCCACGGTAGAAACACGAAAGGAACAGAAGTGCCTAAGCAAACAACCTTTGTACAAAGTCTCCCTCTGGTAAATTCAGAAGTAAAAAAATAAAAATGCCATATGAAAATGGTATAATACGTCAAATTTTAAGTTAACACCTTCAAGAACGCAACTGTTGGACCCCAATCTAATCTGGTGCAGAAATTTTTGCGTGATGCCGGAATAAACATACAGACGAAATATCTAAAAATTGGGGGTAAAGGGGTTGTTAGTAATGGAGGAGTTAGAATATACCCAACCAGGTCGACCTCCTCGCGGTTCACCCTGGAAACTATCACGGTTAATTCCTGATGAATTCATCATGATCGGCTAACTGGCCTGTTTTCATTCTCATCTATCACCCTTCACTGGTGCTCCTCAAGCGTGTCCCGTTAGCGCAGGCGGAGTTACCATACCATTTTCACCCATAAAAAAATATCTAAATTTTTTTTTTATTCTATTGCACTTATCTTATTAGTTTTTAAGATTATTTTTCTCTGGCCCCTTGAAAAATGTATATAATACCTATTACCTTCTTACTTTCATTACTGTCACAGACATACATAAGGGGATGGCTAGTGAGCCATGCCCACCACAGAAATGTGTGGTGTACACTCCAAAAATACGAGTGAAGCTTTATTCATGGGCAAATACACGTCTAAAAGTGTATATGGTGGGTGAGTTTAAGTAGAAGTATGGATGGTTTTTTTAATGGCTGATAATGGAATGGTAACCCTACCCGCGCTATCGGTATACACCGGCGGGGCACCAGTGAAGGATGATAGGTGAGGATGAAGCAGGCCAGTTAGCCCATCGTGACGAATTCAATAAGAAGTGTTCACGATGGTTTCCAGGGGGAACCACGTGGAGGTCGACCTAATAGGGCATATAGCTAACAATGGGACTATCAAACTCCATTGCTAACAACCCCTTTCCCCCCAAGTATGGGTGGTTCGCCTTGTATGAACCGGCATAGAATGGGCCGCTTCTGTCTTTCTCGTAGGTGTCGTAAGAGGCGACTAAGGGAGGGCGAGAGATAGGCAACAGCGTCTCCCTTAAACGTCATAAACGGACATAAACGTCCAACTGTGGACAGTTAACGGCTAAAATAATAATAATAAAAATGCACATTAAAGCGTTATACCTCTTATACATTGCCCTTCGAGAAAATGAAAGTTATACCTTTCTAAAAGATAGGAATAGAGATAGGAAAATAGTTTAATACCAAACCCACATTTAAACGTCTGGGACCTTCATCGTCTTCCTACCCTTATCCCAATTATTATTTGGGGTCGGCGTAATATGTTTTTATATATATATTACAAAAACATTTGGCTTATAGTTTTACGACCGGCCGCCTGGCTAAACGTCTGGGACTTTAATGAACAATATTTTTTATTTTGCCACGCGCCAACTGGTTTGAAACATTTAATTCAGATTTTTTATATATATATATATATATATATATATATATATATATATATATATATATATATATATATATATATATATATATATATATATATATATATATATATATATATATATATATATATATATATATATATATATATATATATATATATATATATACAAAATATAAAATGATATAGATATTAAAAATATAAATTTTTTACCTAATATAATTTTATCATACATCAACGCCAATGCCGTTCAATCATCTCAAAATTAATATACGAATAAACTTTATCAATTACAAAAAGAATTGTAAAAATTGGCGACGTAATTGTACAACATTGCTAAAATTTAATAACTATCGGTCGTAAATAAATTGAAAAAAAAAATAATAGCAATTAAAAAAAAATCTGACACACTGACAAACCCTCATCAATCTCCTTTTGAAAGTCGCATAAAAAAATAAATCTTGTCTAAATTTGCATAATTGGCATTATGATGCACAAGAAAAATCCTTGTGTAGCTCCGTCCCATTCGTACTTCATTTTAATTTATTCATAATAATATTAAATTATGTTGAATATTTTTTTTTATATATTTTAACTTATAAAATAATAAAGGAATTTACACAGATAAAATATAAGGGAATGAAATAATAATTGTCTAAAAATTATATTTCATATTTCAACTACCAGGCAATCATGTTCGCATGACGATTTCTGTTTAGTATGTAAATATAGTACCACTAATTAGTAAGTACCTCTGATATCATAAAGAGACTTCCGTCTAAACCCTCATCCAATTTTCTTTTTTTTAATGACGGTTTATATTCACTTATATACTTCATCCGAGCAGTAAATATTATCTACTATTCTTATTTTCGCGTATAATATAATACCTTTTACATATGTACAAGTATATTTCTCATTTATATATAATACCAGAGGGAGACTTTGTACAAAAGTCGATTGCTTGGGTACCTCTATCCCATTCGGGAAGCAGTTGTGTTTGCATGGCTGTGTTTCGGTTCGAAGGGTGGGATATGGCGTGAATTTACTGGGTACAGAGGAATTACACCTGAGTCCTCAGGAATGGCAACGCATGGGGGGTATCATGGGCGAAACAGTATACTCTGTTATGTCCATGGTACTGCTCATGTCTATAGGCGACGGTTACCACTTTCCATCAGGTGGGCCGTCAGCTTGTTTGCCAATCTAAGAAGTATAAAAAAAATAAAAAATAAATATTTATTTGAGTATTCTAACACTTCCATAAGGTTGACTGGGAGAGAATGTTTTAGCTTTAAGCCCACCTTATGTACTGTACTAATGAATAAATTAATAGTAATAGTGAAATTACACAATACGAAACTATAACATCCTAATCCTCAGATCTGGTGGGAAAGGGATTGTTAGTAATGGAGACTGAGAATCCCATTGCTAGCAATATACCCAACCAGGTCGACCTCCTCGTGGTTCTCCCTGGAAACTATCATGGTTAATTCCTGATGAATTCATCATGATGGGCTAACTGGCCTGTTTCCATTCTCATCTATCACCCTTCACTGGTGCTCCGCCAGCGTATCCCATTAACGCAGGCGGGGTTACCATACTATTTTCACTCAACAAAAAAAAACCCTCTTTAATAATAATCCTTATTAAACGAAAGTAATATTTTGTATCCATGTATAAATGTGGTACTATTACCAAAGTATGAGGCTTTATACTCATTGCTAGCAATATACCTCATGAAATCGACCCCCAAGCTTTACCTGAACTGCTTTTTTCTGTACTTATTATCGCTCACTGGTGCCTCGTCAGTATATACCGATAACAGACTGGATTGCCATTGAATTATCACACTTAAAAAAAAATTGTAACCGATTACAGAGTCCTTTATATCTCTGAACCTTCATACTTCTGTCAAACCTGATAGCGGGCATGTCAATAACTTGTCACGGTATCATGCGATGTCACCTTATCTATCAAATTCTTGATCTCAGCCGTCACTGTCAAATGTCAAACTGTGCCAGTGCTGCCAGATTAGGAATCGCCTTTAGGCTATTTAGAAGTTTGCCGAGGCGACCGAAAATTGCAATTGAGTCGCCAGTTAGGCCACCTCGAAAAAATATTTCGGCGATTTCAGGCTATTATAGTCTAATCATGATAATTTTAAATATAATGTGAATAATATAGTAAAATAAAACAATGTTTCTAACTAACACAGCTTTTGAGAAAAAAAAACCTCCAAAAACAAACTTAGTTTTGCAGTCCAGATTTTACAATAACGATTAAAAAAATATAACTTAAAATAAGAAATTACAAATTATAATATAAATAATAATAACTATTAGGTGTCTATTTCGTATAAAGAACACATTAAGAGTTATTTTATTTCATATTTATATACGAAACTCACGGCATCTGAGTTCAACTGCCTTGACCAGTTTATTATTATGGACTACCATTGGACAATTTCAGACTAATGCAATAGAAAAAAAAACTATAAAATTATATTTGGCGAATTCTAGTCTATTGTATCTGGCAACAGTGAACTATGCTGTCTAATCAAAACTTGATCGTGAGAGGTGAGGCAGGTAAATCGCAATTGCACTTTGTGTCCATAAAAATAATGAAGTGTATTCTCATTGTGTTCGAATCATGTCGATAGCGACACAAATGCTGATTAGCATTACTGTAACACGATAGACAGTCTCCAACCGCTCGCGTAACCGTCGAAATGTATTGTTTGCAATGGTTGATCCCTGTGCTGTTAATTCCGAAGCCAGTCAACCCGGCATTAGTGAATACCCACGTGATGTTCATGGTGTTATATTTAATAGGATTTTTCCTCGAACGGAAGCCATGTACGGTGTGCAGTGTCGTCTTCCTTGCTGCAGTGATTCTCATTTGTTATAGCGGTATCGGGAATTGTTTATTTTGGGCGAGTCAGTGTGAAGGAGAGAAGTATGATACCTAGAGCTGCCCACAAGCCTTCCAGAGTTACCTATCTAACTGCTCAAAGTGCAACCAAGTGTTCCTGCCGCCTATGGATTGGCGGGAAAATGAGGGGACGCAGCTGAACGCCATGCGATTCTAACAAAATTTAAAAAAAGAATGTAAATAATACATTTTCTAATTCACTTTTAATTATTGTTGTATATAAAATAGGATGATATCTAACGAATCTTGTGCCGACATGTACTTACTCATTTCAATGTTACATTGGATAATTAAATATGTTAATATGATTATGTACAGTTATTGTTAGCGACTACTAATTATTATACCTATTATGTGAAATATAACTTGGGAATACTGTATGAATTCTTTATTTTTATAAAACATAATAGTCGGAACATATAAATACCTACTAATATTTTATTTAATATTATATATTTTGCACTAAAAATTTTGTTTTACATGAATCATTCATGATTTGTTTCCTATAGCTTGCTAATTCAATCTTACTAATCCATTAACATTACAATGTTCATATAACAGACCTTAATAGGTCTGTATATGAACATTAAACTCTGCAGGTAATACAAAATGAATCCTATTACTATATCCACAAAGTAGGTTTTCAATACCCCTGGTTTATTACAAAGTAGGCAAAGTATATCAAATGACCAAAATCACTTACTTAATGCCTTTCATATTTTGCAATCATAAGCATATATTTTGTAATATAATATAGTTACTAATATATAAAATTGCAAGCTAATCTGTCAATGTGTACTTCATTTCGATTTCACAATCTAAATTAATAATATATATGGGAAATTAATAAAAATACAGGATAGGAGGATTTTTTGTTTGTAATGAATAAATAAAAAAAATACTTAAATGTTTTTAAAAATCCTTTCCCTTATAGAAAGTCACATTATCAGACAGTAACATGAGTTATATTTTATTAAAAAAAGAAATTAAATAACTATATACCTACCCATACAAAACTGAGGTGGGTTACTTACTAGTCTCTAATATTTCTGAATCACTTGCCAATCATCCACCATTACTTCATTCTGCTGGTTACACCAGCTAATATAGCTGATGAGAGGAAAGGGATTGTTAGTAATGGGCACTATTAGCCCCATTGCTAGTAATATACATGCTGAATTCCAAGTGATTTCGTCAAGATGAGCTAATTGGTACTTTTTTAATGGGTGATAATGGAATGGTAATCCTACCCGCGCTACCAGTATACACCAATGGGGCACCAGTGAAGGATGATAGGTGAGGATGAAGCAGGTCAGTTAGCCCATCATGACGAATTCAACAAGAATTGTTCACCATGGTTTCCAGGAGGAACCACGTGGAGGTCGACCTAATAGGGCATATGCTAGCAATGGGGCTGTCAAACTCCATTCCCAACAATCCCTTTCCCCCCAGCTAATTGGTACTAGCCACTGGCACCCCACCAGCGTAATTACCGTTAGCGCAGGCGGGGTTATCATTCCATTATCATCCATTAAACAAATAGCAGGCTGAAATAACAATGGAAAATCACATATGTTCCAATTAATAGCTGTTTAAAGAGATATATATATATATATATATATATATATATATATATCGGTGGTCCAATATTTATTATTGTAATGAAGCATCCGATTGAAATGAATGCAAATATCTAACTTGTATAGAGAAGACTGAAACCACATCTTTTAATCAATTGTAAATGATAATTCTATGCACTTATACATATGTATATATATTTATCTATTTACGTATTTATTTATATATTTATTCACAATAGTGTTTGTTGTATTTACATTATTTTTACCGGTACCTTTCCTGCACTGGATTACCCAAATTATTTTCTCTCTAACTACACTGGGTTGGCTGGAAGAGATCTCTTTCAGAGATAAGTCCTCTCTTGCTAAAAAGTTGTTAAACTAATCGTCGCATGTATTGTTTAAGTGCAATAAAGAATATATTGAAAAATGGTGATAATCTTTTTACCATCAATTTCATTCAATGGAACCCAATATATAGATACGTGAACGTTACGGATATTATCCAAGCCTAATTATTACCAGTGAGAGAAGTATCACACAAGTGTTTATTCATAATACATAAAATTCATGTGAATTTATGGATAGGTAATCGTTTGTACTTTTCGACAAATTAAATGGTAATTCTAATTCATGGAAAAGTACTTATGTAGTGTGCATTGTGCATAATTTTAACATAAATAAGGATTACTTATGTAAATATATTCTGGAGTGGCGACCTTCTGAAGTGTTCCCCGACTAGGTGTCACGACAAATTATGTAAAATCTCTTAGAATAAATTATACATAAAATGCAGGATGCGTACAATGAGCACCATCATGGCACTGGTGTAACTCCACCTGTAGACTGTTGAAATGATGATTAGTAAATGCCACGTATTTTTTTTTTTTTTTTTACAATTTTAACCCTAATAAACATTTCGAAATAGAGAAAACTCTCGACTCGCCTGTATTTTTCGTGCACATGTCCGTGCGATATCTTCGTCGTATCTGAACCGATTTTGATAATTCTAACTGCAATAAATTGTTAAGACTTACTTCCGTGTTGATGTTATATTACACATACATATCTTTTTCATTCTAATCCATTCCTTGTTTTATATGAAAAAATAACAAACACCTAATCGTATATTTATTCTTACAAACTCGCATTCATAATTTTAATAGGATTAGGATTTCTATCCTACTATTTTTTTTTTTTTTTTGTTTTCATTCAACAAAATATTATTCACACTTGTGGCTCAATATTTTACAAATGTTATAAGTAAACATATAATTAATGTTAATTTATGAATCATTGTCTGAGACTCTATACTTACGGTTTAAAGGACGTGCCTCATAATAACTCCAACACAGCAACTATCTTATCATTTAGAATTAGGCTTAAACTACATTATCATCTTATTTTGATATAATCTCTCAATTTTGACTGTATGTTTGTATGTATTTTACACAATAAGTCGTCAATTTCGATATAATCTTCACAATCAATATGATTTACACTCCGTGTTAGTCCTGTATTAACTTTAAAAACAATACGCCCCTTCCTGTGACAGTCGGTTAAAAATACTTTACAGTTTTTTTAATGGGTGACAATGCAATGGTAACCCCGCCCGTGCTATCGGTATACGATGGCGAGATACCACTGAGAAGAAAGTAAGTCTTACCAAGAGGAACCGTGTGGAGGTCGACCTGACGGATATATTACTAACAATAGAGCTATCAGACCCAATTACTAACATTCCCTTCCCCCCAGTGAGAGATGGTAGGATGAAAGCAAATCAGTTGCCTGATTAACATGTATTTGAAATTAATCATGACTTTTTCAAACAGAACTGTTTGAAGGTCAATTAGCAATGGGTCATGAACCCATTGCTAATTGACCATGAACTGGCCATTAGGAATAATCCCTTCCCCTCACTCAATAATATCTTTTTAATGGGTGATGATGAAATGGTAACCCCGCCTGCGCTATCGATATATCCTGGCAGGGAATCAATGAGTGAACAAACATTCTCTTTTCCCCCACACTACATGTTACTAGACGCGTTGTGTACTAGGAATTCATAATTATCGAAAAGATAACATGCTCTAGAAGCAAATTGTGATTATCTGGTTGTTTATTGTTACGTGAAATCGTGTGTGTTACGTAGATACGTAGAAATCCTATGACTTAAAATGCTTTTATTATCTAAATTCTATAAACCTAAAAAAACCACAGGCGTGGGGAAAGGACTGTTCATAATGGGGTTTTAACAGTTCTATTGTAAGCAATACACCCTGTCAGGTCGACCTCCACGCGGTCTCTGTTAAAAACCATCTTGATTAATTCTTGTGGAATTCGTCACGATGTGCTAACTGACCAGCTGTCATCCTCACATGTCATGTTTCCCTGGTACACCGCCAGTGTATACCGACAGCACTGTCGAGGTTAACATTTCATCTTCACCCATTAAGAACTAACATTATCCTTAAATAACCCATCACTCATTAGTACCCCGCCACCGTAAAGCGTAGGTAAAGTTCCTTTTTTTTTTAACGGAACATTATAGTGTCGCATTATTGTATAATTTTTTATGCTACTTGGAATGGCAAACAAGCTGACGATCTACCTGATAGAAAGTGGTAACCGTCGCTTATAGACATTCCCATTCAATGCTTTTAATTAAAAAGAAATAATTATGAAAGGATTTAAATAATTATGTTTACTACAAAGGACAGAAGGGGAAAAATGTTGGGACACTTGATGCGACACGACGAACTTATGAACATTATAATAGAAGGAAGGAGGGGGAGAGAGAGACCGAAACATAGTTACATCAGGCAGATCAAGGAAGGAGTTGGTGTCGTGTCGTATCAAGAGGTGAAAAGACTCGCTGAAAATCGTAGTGAGTGGCATGAGCTCCACTGACAAGAGCGCAGCTCTTAAATAGGATAGATAGATTACAAAATTATATTATTGCAAATTTATAATGTAAGATTTTACGTCTTTATTTAATTATCTGATAAACATAAGCACCGATTATGTTTATAATTACTTTAATACCTATTAGAATAATAAAATTAATACACTCACGCTTGTTTATCGGTTTTTGAATTTTTCTACGTGTGCATTGTTTTTGTTACGCGATATCTTCAACTGAAGTGTGAAAGCGATTTTGATGACTATTTTGGTTTTTTTTTTTTTTGGAGTATGTATATAAAGTAGACCCGGCACGTAACGTTATTTTTTTTAATGGATACACCGGCGGGGCACCAGTGAAGGATGATAGGTGAGTATGAAGCAGGTCAGTTAGCCCATCGTAACGAATTCAACAAGAATTGTTCACGATGGTTTCCAGGGGGAACCACGTGGAGGTCGACCTAATAAGGCATATTGCTAGCAATTTTGCTGGCAAACTCCATTACTAACAATCCCTCCCCCCCCCCCCACGTAACGTTATTGTCTTTTTCAATATAAATTAATTAAAAGGCAACAAAGTATTTTTTTTAATACAGACATATACTAAAACTATCCCTAAATAGCTTAAGATTGTATTCAAAACAGTTATTTTGATTAAAAAACTAAACTACTGAATCGATTTTAATAAAATTTCTATAACACCAATCTGTAAGTATATCCTTTGAGATGAAAATAGAATTTTCCAAATCGGTTTATAACTATATTTTTAATACACAATTGGGACTTAACGCGATGTAAAGGTCTTAACAGGTAAATATGTAGTACCTACCAGTTTATAATTGACGAAGTAACAAAAATTTTTTTTATACAACTTAGAATGGCAGACAAGCTGACGGCTCACCTGATGGAAAGTGGTAACCGTCGCCTATAGACATGAGCAGTAGCATGAACATAACAGAGTATACTGTTTCGCCCATGATACCCCCCATGCGTTGCCATTCCTGAGGACTCAGGTGTTATTCCTCTGTACCCAGTAAATTCACACCATATCTCACCCTTCAAACCGAAACACAGCCATGCAAACACAACTGCTTCACGGTTGAAAGACGAATGAAATAGACGTACCCAAGCAATCGACTTTTGTACAAAGTCTCCCTCTGGTGAGTGTAACAAACATAAAAATAAACAATAAAAATATTGATGACACGATTTGAGAACCTCGAACAAATGAAAATATACACTCAACTTTGATTTATACTACCGTTGAATATCAACAGACCGTCTTATGCGTCGATCGGACATTTGTTTACAATTCCATTTAATTCTATTGATACAGCCTATGAGGCAAAACAACGTTTGTTGGATCAGAAACGATTCGGCGTCCAAACATCCGAATTGATTCGGCATTCAAACAAACAATTGGTAGTTGGTTAAAATTCTATACTATCAGGAAATAACTAGCCGGAGAACCGAACCGGCACTTCATTCACGCAAAACAGTAATCCTGAGACTATGCGACGGATGTCGTCCATTCAGTTCAATTGTTGCATATTGCATGTACGACCCGGGGTCAAAGTAATCTGTAAAGTGACGCACTCGGATGGTTTTTTTTTTAATGGATCAATAGATAATCCCGGCTGCACCACTGTTTTACGCTGGCGGATTACCAGGGAGGGATAATAAGAGAGGATGAAATCAAATCGGTTGACCCATCGTGACGTATTTATGTGACAATGATTCCACGAAGATCGAATAGAATTCAACCGGATAGAGCTAATTGTCAACAATGGGACTGCTAGACCCCCTGCCCCTATCCCTCTGTTCCATAATCCCCTCCTACATTCGCATGTGAGTATACCCAGAGGAATTTCAGAAAATCCATAGAGAATGCTCGAGTCATAAAATGTATTCAAAATTTTGATGACAATGCATGAGGGATATTTTTTTAATGGGTGATAATGAATAGGTAACCCCGCCTGCGCTAACGGTGTACACTGGCGGGGCACCAGTGAGGGATAATAGGTCAGGATGAAAAGGCAGATTTTTTTTTGATGGGTAAAAATGGTATGGTAACCCCGCCTGCGCTAACGGAATACGCTGGCGGAGCACCGGTGAAGGGTGATAGATGAGAATGAAAACAGGCCAGTTAGCCCATCATGATGAATTCATCAGGAATTAACCATGATAGTTTCCAAGGAGAACCGCGAGGAGGTCGACCTGGTTGGGTATATTGCTAGCAATGGGATTCTCAGTCTCCATTACTAACAATCCCTTTCCCCCAAAGAAAAGACAGATTAGCCCATCGAAATGAATACACTTGAAATTCAGCACAATGGTTTCTAAGATGGACCCTGTGGAGGTCGACCTTGCAAGTAAAGGGCCCCTTAGTCTCCATTATTAACAAATATGATGAATATTAAGGATATCACAACCATACTATATTCTTCATTGTCTATAGGCGACGGTTACCACTTACAACAAGTTACAAGTTATTGACTATCGAACTGTCGATATGCAAATATAACTTAATACACGCAACGTCAACCTATTTACCTAGTTTTATAAATAAAACCACTATTTACACGAGATAAGCAGCTAAATGTGCAAGGTTCAACTATGCACTACACGTATATGAACTATAAACTGTGCTAATTAAATAAAACACAGAAATATACTAGATAACATATAATAACTTATTTGAACTATTAGTATCAAGTCCAAGTAGACCTAAATGCGAGAAAGGGATTGTTAGTAATGGGGAATAACTGACCCATTGCTAGCAACACACAGATGGGCCGTCAGCTTGTTTGCCATTCTAAGTAGCAATAAAAAAAAAACACCTTATCAGGTCGTTCTCCACGTGATTCCCTCTAGAAACCATCGTGGTTATTTCTAGTGGAATTCGTCGCGATGAGCTAACTGACCTGCTTAGGGGGAAAAGGATTTTTAGCAATGGAGTTTGACAGCCCAATTGCTAGCAATATACCTTATTAGGTCAACCTCCACGTGGTTCCCCCTGGAAACCATCGTGAACAATTCTTGTTGAATTCGTCACGATGGGCTAACTGACCTACTTCATCCTCACCTATCATCCTTCACTGGTGCCCCGCCAGTGTATACCGATAGCGCGAGTGGGGTTACCATTCCATTATCATCCATTTAAAAAAACTGACCTGCTTTCATCGTCACCTATCTTTCCTCACTGGTGGCCCGCCACCGTATACCGATAGCGCGGACGAGGTTAACATTTCATTATCACCTATTAAAACAAATAAGTAGACCTACAAATAATACTAATGAAAGGTTTCTTATATTTAATAAAATTATATAATACAGTATTGATATTCTTCATCACAGGTCTCCCCTATACTGCCATAAGGAATGATTCCAAGGCACCTGCATCTACTGACTCCCTGCAATGCATTCAATGTCGCAGCTCCATCTAGTGGAAGGTCGACCTACGCTACATTTACTGAACAGGGTCGCCACTCAAGAACCTTTCTTCCCTATCGATTGTCGACTCTTCGAGCTATGTGACCAGGCCATTGCCACTTGAGCTTGATATTTTCATAAATATGTGAATGTATCAAGGGCGAATCTGCCGCGGTATTTCATGTCCGCCAATATCTAGTAGATAATTAAAATATTTCGTAATTACTACCAAAGAAGCTATTTCTAGAACTGATATAAGACATCTCTGTCTGAATGCAGATCCACTAGCATTAAGTAGACATTGCGTCTCTTTGCATTTTTTATAATATACATATAATAATAATACTAAACTTTATTTCCTTAAATGAAATTAGTCTATGGTACAATATAGCTATGACCCATCACTAGTGCGAAGTCATAGCCTTCGTGGAAGTCAAAGCAAGAAATTTAAAAGTTATGGTTCCACGAATAAGTTTAATTTAAATATGTAACATTTAACACATATTATTAGGAGTGTTCAGAAGAATTATTCAGATTAATACCAGCTACTGAATTTCATCACCATACAACCCGCTATTAGCTAAAGTTCCATCCCAACCATCTGTTAGTTTTTTTTAATGGATGATCGTCTGCGCTAACGGTATACGCTGGCAGGGCACCAGTGAGGGATGATAGATGAGAATGAAAAGGCAGGTCAGTTAGCCCATCGTGATGAATAGACCTGGCATTCAGCAAGATGGTTTCCAGTGGAGACCACAGGAAGATCGTCCTGATAGGGCATATTGCTAGCGATGGAACTGATAGTCCACCGTCCGCTTGTTACCATATAGCACCTTAACAACTTAACCAATCATTATGAAATTTGGTATACACATAGTATATGGGATGGAGATGGATATAGGCTACATTTTATCCCAGTCAGTAAACAATAATGCTGTTCATGTCTATAGACAACAATTACTATTGTCCATCAGTTGGATGGCAGCTCCTTTGCCATTCTATATTGCTTAAAAAACTTTAGTAAACAAGAAAGGGCAAAGATACACTATCATTGTGCTATGTAAACATTTCAATTTTAAAACAATAAAGTGGTTCTATTCTAATAACTAAAACTGTATTTGCCAATGTACATGTGTTTGAATATTAAAACATTCTAATAAATTGTGTAGGCATCAGATGTATACAAAAGTATGATAAGAAATGTCTGTATGGATTGTTGAAGATTCTGTTACTATTTTGAGAAAAAGAAAACAAATCATCCTCCATATTGAGTCTGGACAAACTGTGAGTTGGAAATCAAATTATTATATTATCCATTTGAAAAGTCAAAATAAATTTGGCTGTTTCACCACCCAACAAGGTATTTACAACAATAACCTCAAATTGCATTCTAACATTAAACATTCACATGAGGTTATGTTGGTCCCAACATTAGCATCAGAATGTCACAATCCCACACTGCTCCCTTCACATTTCTGATGATCTGCGACTCAAAATAGATTGACATTGTACAAGAAAAATTTTTACTGTATGGCATAATAAATAAACAGACGTCTTTTCAAATTTATAATGTTAGTAGTATATCTATTTATTTCACTCTCTCAATTACAATATCTAAAAGGTTTGTATGTAATTATTAGTACTGTTTTGGATTATATAGTATAAATAAATAGGACTAATGTAATAAAGAAATAAACAGTCCCGAACTAAGTAGAGCTTATACTATGGGTAGTAAAACAAGTAATAATGAAAAAATAAACAAAATACACAGTTAGGTAATTTATTACGAGCTGTTCACAGAGATGGTCATCTTTGACGGTTTCTTAAAGAATACATAATATAAATGGTTATTATAATGTGACTTAACCTACGCTCCTGTACCACATCTGAAACAAAAAATATATCATGAAACTATTATATCAATAAGTTTGTAAACAGCTATTTGTATTCATATAATTTTAAGTTTTTTAAAATAATGTTCATAGATCCATAACATTTACATTAACACATGCTGTTGGATACTTTTATTTAATCTGTGAATCTTAATACAGTCTAATGGCATGTACCTTGTTTTTTTAGATATTTACAAGTGTCGTATAATATACTTTTTTCTATCATCATAATTTCAGTCCATTATCCGTTCACTCCTGGACATAAGCCTCCTCCATTTTTTCCATACATAACATTAGTTACATTATGCATTTGTTTCTATTTTCCTAGACAATAAGGTATCCACAACGACATAACCTCAAATTGTATTCTAACATTATACTTTATGAGATTGTGCTGGACCTAATAATAGATGAAATTATTAAAATTATAATTACCGTTTATCTTAGCCTCCTAGCTTCACGTTCAGACTCGAGGAGCGTCAGAATGTCACCATCGCGCACTGGCCCCTTCACATTTCTGATGATCTGGCGACTGGTCTCGCCAATGAACTCAACTTTGACTTGGGTACATTGGCCCTGGGACCCGGTGCGACCCAATACCTTGACGACGCGAGCAAGAACGTTAGGCTTATCCATTTTAGCTTGGTTATCGAGCAAAACCGAAAAAATACACGTGCACTGAAGCTAGCGTGTAGAGAAAAGAAATATATTTGACAGCGCACTCTATAACGTGCAAAGATAGAACAAGCCACAGATTACAAAGGCGATGTCTAAAGTGAAATGAAATTTATTCGTAAAAAACATAACTGTAGTTTCTTAACTCAATATTAATATTATAGTTTTATAAGGGTACAGTAAAAATGTGTAAAGAAAGATATATAAAGTAAAAGTAATGAACTTTGATAAAACACAGGTACTATTCTTAGTCTATGGAATATATAGATTATATCGACAGACATAATAATATATTTGTGATTTGATCATAGACTTAGTATAACGTACTTGCTTAGCCATCAATTCATAGAGGCTGTTATATAATATTAACCTCTAGATCTGTATAATTTTTTAAAAATCATTGTTAAAAGTATATTTTATGTCCATAGATTAAGGATAATACCTGCGATCTTCATTTATGTGCTACGCAGTGATTACTTGCTCTGTAATCCTGTCTAATATCTCCAAACGATAGATAAAGGATATATTTAAGAAATTTAAAATCTACTATTATTACATAATTCAATTCTCACCATAGATTAAATATAATTTTGCTATTACAAAGATTTTGCAACTTGTTCTAAATGCGATTCTCACCCAGCGATAAAGTGATAAATCTATATTTGATGCGAATAAAAAAAAAAAAAACTGCCCTTGTCTGTATATAAATGGATTTTAAACACTATACTTATAGTGATAAGTAATCGCTACGTAACTATACTATTTTTACTTATAGGATACAATAAAACATATGAGAAACTTTTTTTTAATTAAATTCATACTTCATTTATTAATTTATTTTTAAAAAATTGTGACCTATTGTGTTCTATATTTGCGGATGTAATCGGTACTCATTAATAATGTTACAGTATACTCTGTGCTTCGGTAAATGGACTAATAAGACAATAAAATAGACCTTGTAACTACGCCTAAATATCTTGTCAAATGCTATGGCCGCTGTATAAGTGGTCATGGTTTCTGTATTCGCGGCATATTTACGAACATATACCCCGTGAATAAAGAGGTTTTACTCTTAGCTTTTACACTTCTATCCTATTTCATATAACATATCCACTGAATAATAGGAAAATACATATAATAATAATAATAAAAAAAAAAATTAAAAATAAAGTAATAAAAATGTAACATTTTATTAAATAATGTCTTCTTGTATTCGCACATGTTGGTAGAAAGTTCTCAACACTATTTGTTCCATAATTTACTCCCACACACACTTAGCAACTACAAACCACACAGTCTGTTACACAGCAACTCAATTAAAATAAGAATAGACCTTAATAATTGTGCATTTCTTTGATATTTTTCACACACTGAATATTCACAGTATTTATTTACAATTTTCTTCAATATTGCAATCACACAAATAAAAAAAAAGTCATAGTTTATTTCTATACTTCCTTATTCGAATATGTTACAACAAAAAAAAAAAAAAGTTGATCCCTTTTCATAAATAGAATTATTATCTACTTTTTAACATTATTAATTATCATTGAAATGCGAGAATTATAATACACTGTATTATAATTCTCTAATTATACTAATCATCGTCAATAATGGGTCTATCCTTATTTTAATCGCATCACACGCACTCAAAACGCAACCTGGCGTTAGTGCTTTGTGTTCTCAGTAATACGCGAACTCTAAAATTAATCATCGCCAGCTGATCTCTTAGCTTTCCTGGCGCGTGGTGATTGTTTTGGCGTTCTGGGAGATTTTTCTGTAAATAAATTTAAATCAAGTCAATATAATATTCCAATATGCAATTTTATTACAAAAATTCAAAAATAATGTTTGAGAGACCAGTATTACCTATTTATCATTTGTAAAAATAAAAATATGTAAAAATTTACGAACATATCTGAATATATGCTACAAATTTTAATGAAAGTTGACAGTTACATGAAGTTTGCATGGCTGTGTTTCAGTTTGAAGGGTGGAATATGTTGTGAATTTACAGGGTACAGAGGATTAACACCTGAGTCCTCAGGAATAATAATGTATGGGGAGTAACATGGGTGAAACAGTATACTCTATTATGTCCATGGTACTGCTCATGTCTATAGGCGACAGTTACCACTTTCCATCAGGTGAACCATCAGCTTGTTTGCCATTCTAAGTTATATAAAAAAAGGCTTTTCTGACTTTGGCACAATCCATGCTCTTTATCCTAATTTAGTATAAATCAATCTGCATGTTACAGCTAGTATGATATAAAATAGTAGACTCACTGAGTTGATTGACGACTTCCTTGGGCAACCAGTCGTAGTCTACATCGTTAGCGGTGCCTGTCTCGAGCGGCCGTTGAGCGGGTCGCGGAGAACGGCGGCGGGCGAGCGACGAGAGAGCTTGCTGACCGAGTACTAGCGCTAATACAGCTGCTGCACCCAGGAACACGTACAGGAAGAATGTCTCACCGTCCAGACCTTCTGATACCTCCACTATGTTCACTGTCTGATTGTACACAGCCTCCTGTTGGAAAACATATAAATTGTATTACAATAATGAACACAAGTCACATTCAAAATCTTTGTGATTAGAATAGATAAGTCTCTCTGCAAACATTACTTCAAATTACTACAATAAAGAAAAACTCAATTTATATTATTACATTATTAGTCATAACATGTTTATTATAATAATATGTATCACTTATAATTATTTATATATAGTATTTATATGTGATTTATGTGCATATAATTTTTATATTATAGGTACTAAATATTCATTCTTTTTAAAATGTATGTTTAATACATACATATCATTGTTGTTATGTATCAAAATATTTGTTTCATTTATAAATTAATTTAACCGAATGCACCAATTTTACTCTCCCTTTTAGTGTAATGGTTGAGTGGTAAAGAATTGCATCAGGCATTAAGTCTGACCTGTATGCATATTTTAACGTGTGCAAAAGGAGAAATAAGTAAATGGCTTACAAAGCTCTTCAAACACTCATAGTAGTGGTATAATAATAATAATTTTGATTGATACACAATAAGACTTAAGATATAGGTGTCAACAAATTAATTAAATAAAACAATTATTAAAAAAAAAATTGCAAAATAAATATATAAAGAATATGTATTATTTTTAATTTATGTTTTGTACTTCATTTAAATTTTATTTGTTTGTAATTTACATTAAAACATAATTTCATTAAAATTTAATTTATAAGAATCAATGTAGGAAATTAAACAGTTAACAATACCTGGTAGAAATTGCCACTAGCATCCTTGTAGTTCAGCTGGATATTCAAACCGAACGGTCGGCCCGCAAAGGCCTCGTTGGGAATGAAAGAATATGCAAATGTGGCCTCTTGTTTCGGCTTCACCTCCCGGTTGTATGGCAGAGCAGTGAAGTTCTGGATGTAGTATGTGTAGTCCATAGGATATCTGAAGGATGCCTCCATTGATTCCACGATGTAATCTTCAACACCCTTGTTGACAAAACCAACAAGGAATTCAACTGGATAGCCAGCTTGTAGATCTGGAAATAGAATTAATTTGTTATTATAACCTTAGTACAACCTTCAAGGAATTTTAGGCATGAATACTTAGTGAATATCCATAATAATAATAATAATCTTTATTTGCTTAAACACGGTAAAGTAAAAGATGTTAGATTAGTCAAAGAACATTCCTGCTTAGCTAACAACGTGATAGCATGCAAAAATACATTTAAGATTAACAATTTACACAAATAGCTTACACGACAAACTGAAAGACCATGCAATTTAAACATTTTGTTTGGGCAAGAAATGATCTTTTTTATACTATTTTTATATACATTAGATAAATAGATAGATAATTTTACATTACTTACAGCACACAAATTAAAAGCATTAAAAAACTAATCCCTTAATAACACTTTTTCTTTTATTTCATACCAGTTTAACCAATGCCACTATCTATGTGTACAGGACATATAAGATTTACTGGGACAAAAAGTAGCCAGTGTCCTTATTCATTCCAAATACTATGTGTTTACTAAACTTCATGATGATTGATTGAATTCTTAAAAGTGGTAAAAAGTAATAAACAAACAAACATACTTTGACATTTATATAATAGAATTAAATAAGGATTCAAACAACTTTTAGATACAAAAAATAATTAGACATTATAATGTAAAGAGACCAGAGTATTTGCTAGAATAATCCAAAAATGGAAATAAAATTAATTCTTTTAGCTCCTGTAAATAATCTTAAAAATTATAATTAAAAAAAAATTTTTACCAAATGCATTGTCTCCATAGTTAGGAACTGGTTTGGTGAATAAAATAGTTGTGTCTACATCTTGCGAGGACTTGACCACAGAGTCATCATCATCACCGAGGGCATCTTCTCCTACCACCTGGTTGTCTTCACCTTCAATATCTACTACATCATCAAGCTCATCTTCTTCTGCTCTGGCTAATATTGTGTTAGCTGTAATAAAAAAAAATATACCACTACAAATTACAAACTGGTCTTTTATGTCAATCACTTATAGGAATGAAAATCACCAGGGTCATCACAAAATACTTGTGGTTTCATAGTACACTTCATAGGTTGTCACAATATGTATACATATTATAAATAAATAAATACTTTTTAAACCTTCAATTGTAACATAATAAACAGAAAAAAATAAAAACAGATGCTTGTCTTGCAAAATAATAGGTTTTAAAACTTAGAAAATATTGCAGATAATGTTTTTTTTTTAATTAATTAATTTTATTATAATACTAAAGAGGATTGGAGCTGTGACCCCTTAACACAGGTCCCATATTAACCTATTTAGGAGCCCAGTTCTAAAACCACAACTATGGTCCCATTTCAAATTATAATAATTATATTAGTAAACTTAAGAAACTACACTTATATTTTTTATGAATAAATCTCATTTCATTTCATATAAAATCATATTTACCACAAATTGATAGGCACTCTCTGTCTGGGTAATGAGGATATATGAAATGGCCAAATTAAAAGCCAAGTAGCTTTTAATATTGTAAAGATTTACATTTTTTATTACTTTTTATACAGAGAGATTCTTCCCATATGTTGAATTTATGATTTTATAGCCACATAAATACTTGTATTATTTATAGATTGCTCTAAAGCATTATATTTCTTTTATTAAATATACTTTTTTTTAATTTCTAATGGTATATACATAGAAATATATCTATGTATCTATAGTGATTCTAAAGTGGATAGAGAGGCCACTACTTTCTAATTAAAGGATTTTGTAAATTTTATTAAAAAAAAAATACAATTCCTGTGTTTTCTGGCTTGATCAGATGGAGAGCATATGCCTCATTATGATGCTATCGATGATGGTATCAAATTGTACCTGAAGAAATTACTTTATAATAATGAAAGTAGGTTAAATTGTCTTACATCCAAGTACTGATATAATAAAACTAAATCTTTAAAATGAATTGCTACAATTCAAATAACGAATTCCACTCAAAAATCTCAAGATATTCTGTGCCACGTCCTTAGTTGGATCACTTTCATTAATAAAAAATTAATTTAAACAGATACTCACCACTCTGGAAGCAGAGTAAAGCCGCAGGTAGCACCAGGAATGTTAAATATAACAATTTCATGTTGATTTAATAAATATCCTAATAGTTTTAACTAGATAAAACAAAGGTTAGTATCAGAGTGAAATAAAAACCATTCACTTGGTACAACAAACGTACTATCGGCAAAAAGTAACTCGAGGCAAAATGCCAATTTTCTTTCTCCAACTCGATTGACGTGGAGTATTTTGTCACTAGTGATGTGACTATTACAATTAGTAAACAATAAAAACCGATAAAATAAAACCGTAAATTAACCTTTATCTAAACGTAAAATTTACGTTGAGCTCTATTTACATAAAATATAGGTAAGCTTATAGAACAATCATTAATTTTATAAATAAAAAATACCACTCGTTTGAATGAAGACTAAAATAAAAAATGAATGAAGACTAACTTGTCTGATATTTAAACAAAACCTTAAAATTTTATATATATATATATATATATATATATATATATATATATATATATATATATATATATATATATATATATATATATATATATATATATATATATATATGTAAATAGTTTTTTCCGTCCCATCCCATTATCCGTCGTTATTTATTCATTTATACGCTATTCCATTTATCTTTAATTAAAATGTAACTGATTTTAACTATATAGTGATAACTTAAACTTTTTATACATCTACTCATTTTAACTAAAGTGCTTAAAAAAGTGCATAAACTGTTAATTGATTTTAAAAATGCATAATAAATTGTTCTTAAAAGATAAATTATTACAAAGTAAATAATGGTTAGTTCGTTATTATTATAACTATATTTAAGCATTCATCATAATAGTATTACGTACGATATACACACAAAACTATATAACAAATGTAAACGATGACGATAGTTATGTAAAATTAAAACATCTCTATTTGGAATTACAATTAAAAGCATATTTCCTCCTAAAAGTTATTGTGATAAATTCCTAGAGGATTAATTAAGATAGGCCTACTAAGCTGACTGTTGGCCGCAGATGGCCTTTACAGCTTCACCGACCGCGTACATGAGCGACTACGGATGGCACTCCAAGGTCGTAGGAGACGAGCGACAAAGTATCGAGTCTTACCGATGGATTGTGACATACGCCCAAGGGTGCCAGAAAGACGTGTCAGGGGATAGTCACTCATATGAGTTCAGGACAGGGGGACATCTTCATTTATAATTTTTTACTGGTATCCCTCCAATGTTTACCGATAGCGCATGCGAGGTTATTATTATCCATTCCATTATTATCTATTTAAAAAAGACCTTATCGCATTATCTCATAGCAATTACCTACCCAATTTGTAAATAGGCATCGTAACGATACGTGTAATAGGAACAAATGACGTTTGTTTAGTAATGTAAATTTGGTGCATGTAATATTCTTTTTAAAACTTATTTTCGTGTTTTAACTGATATTTGTTATATGATATAAACATTGGTGTATGTATTTGGAAGTTACATATTATTATAAGATATATATGTAGCTTTTTATATTCTATTATATTATTTTTATTCATTCCAACTGCTACAAGGAGGGCAAAAGGAGTGTGTGGAATTTTTATCTACTAAAATCGCACGACGTACCTCGAGGCGTATTTATCGAATCGCAGCGTTTCCGTTTCTAAAGGAACCAAGATCCGGGGACGGGTCACCTTGTAGGTATTGTAGGGTAGGCCTCTGCTCTTTTTGGTTAATGTTGGTTGTAGGACCTGGACGTCTCACCCTGTCAGCTCAGGAGGCGTACGGCTACGTGCACACCCTTCTTAAGGCCCTTAGGCAGGGTTGTACTCAAAGTCTAGTGGGGGAAAATATGAGGGGTGGAATTGGGCGTGCCTCTGACTCTTAGGCAAATTTTTCTTCATAACATTATGTTCATATAGTCCATTTATTTGTACATTTAAATTTAATAGAAAATTATACGCATATCGATATATTCAATTGCCTATATCTACCAGCGCGTGACCCCTTCACCAAAAGGCTACCTATAGTAATTATGCTGTTTGAAATGCAAAACGCAATCAGTTACCTAGTTAACAGATTTATTTATCATATATTAAATGTTACATTATTTTTGTTATTGTCTGTAACGTACAGAGGTTGACTGTAATTTTATATTTTTAATCGCAGATAAATAGAACATTCCTTTTCACTCAACGCCATCTAGCACCGAACGAATTAGAACTTATTATATTAAAAGGCCGGCAGCACACCTGCAATGCTTTTGGTGTTGTAGGTAATATTGGGCGGCGGTAGTTACCGTCAGGTAAGCCGCAGGCTTATCATCGATCCATCATCGACTTTAAGAATCCCAGATTATTTCCCCCCGAAAACAAGAAAACAGGAAGTATATTCCATTCCTTAGCTGTTCGCATTAAAAAAGAAGAGGTGAAACGCTTCCTACAGATATGTGGTACTTCTATGATGTAATAAAATGCATGATTTAAATAATTAAATATATTGTTTTCTTAAATACACGAATAGTATAGGTCTAAAATATGTAAATTAATTTAAATAGAGATATTGGGGAAGCAAATATTTGAACTGTCCTGGTATAAAATGCGCAATAAACAGTAGGTGAAGTAGTATGCAAATTCGTAAAAAATACACTTCTAAGCATAAGAACATAGAGTTTTTTTTTTTCTTATAATATTTGGTCTTGTATTGATAAACAGATTTTTTTTTATTTAATAAAAATTAAGTTAATAATGCAATAGATAGAATAAAAATTGGTTCAAACGTTTAACCTTGATATCAATCACATAGAGTAACTTCAAATACTAAGAACTCCTTTCATATTAGGATCTCACTAATTATTCGTACAATATCGTATATTTTACACAGTCTAGGTAGTAAACAAACATACGACCCGCCTGATGATAAGCGATTATATCACTAAGGATTTGTTTATCTCCCAATAATGTCGTTATAGTATTTTATAATTAAGGAAACTCAAATCAAATAAATTTTTCGATTCTGAGTTTATAAGTAGAGAATTCCACGCGAGCGGAAACAAGGGAAACGCTTAGTATAATACCCGCACTAATAAATCGCTGTAATTTAACCGGACTGACTTAGTTTGTATTTATGCTAACATTTGAATAGGTCATCGCCGTGTCATCTTTGTTGATAATTCAAATTCAAATATTAAACCTAAAACAGTTCCATTTAGTCCGTGGAAACAGTGTGTCCGATTAAATTTTTAATGGCGAATAGAGGTGATTATTAATTTTTTAATCAAATTCATTAATTTTAATTAAAAGTGTAGGAAAGTGTAAATAAATAACTGCGTAATTAATTGTCTATAAACAAATTTAAAAGCCACGTGACACGATCAGACACTTGAAGATCTTACTTAAATGCTATCCTCTTAATCAATGGTGTTATTTTTATGGGACAAAAATCGAATGACAATGCCGTTAGCGATTTTATTGCTTTAAGCTGGCTGGGCACCAGTGAAGGATGATAGGTGAGGGTGAAAGCAGGTCAGCTGGCCATCGTGAAGAATTCAAAAGTGATTAAGCATGATGGAAAAATTGCTTGAAAGTCGACTTGACACAGTATATTACTAATAATAGGGCGCTAGTATCTATTTTTAACAATCTCTTCTTCCCCTAGTGAATGATGATAAGTGAAAATGATGTCAGGCTAGTTGGATTGCCACGACTACTGTACCATCATCCTCTACGATAGTTTCTAGCAAGATCAGATGAAGGTCGACCCTCCCCCCCTACAGACTATTCCATTGCCATTGGGTCCAGATTCCATGCGACCTCCCACAAACAACGTCATGGTTAATTCCTACAAATGGGACATATGACTCAACTTCATCCTGACCTATCATCCGTAACGATACTCATTAGCTAGTCCACATCATACAACACTCCGCCGAGGGGGGAAGGGATTGTTAGTAATGTGGACTACTAGTTAAATTGCTAGCAATATACTCTGTCAGGTCGACCTCCACGTGGTTCCCCCTGGAAACCATTGTACTGAATTCCAGATATATTCATCACGATGGGCCAACTGACCTGCCTATTCATTCTCACCTATCACCACTCACTTGTGCCCCGCCAGCATATACCGGTAGTGTAAACAGGGTTACCATTCCATTATAAGCCATTGTAAAAAAAAACGCTCCTCTGGTACTGCTAAAACCTACATATTATCGAGAAGTGAGCGAAGTTTGTTAAAACACTATAAGCTTTTAAAGTTGGTGCTACACTGGCTTCAAAATTTTAATACCTGTTTGTAAACATGTTTGAACAGAACATGTATCGCTTTTTTATATTCGCATAGTTATCATAGTTATATAGTTATATTGATTATTTTATACAACAATTAATTATTTTTATCCCTGTAGTTTTGCACAGGCGCATAATAATCCGTACCATACTGTAGTTTGGGTTAATAGATATTTGAATGTTCAAGTTATTTACATCTAACTTTATTTCAATTCAAACTTATACTTACCTACTCGTATTATAGTAATGATTGATTACCTTATTTCCAGCGTTGAGATACATCCATGGTGTCACCGTTCGTCGATACAGCAGTAGTTTAAAAATACCGCAATGTGATTTTAAACCCAACGTGTACAAAGTAAGAATTTTAGTTTTTATAATTAATTAAAAAAGTAAAGTTGAATGTATTAACTTTATGTAACATTTAAAGGATTCTAACTATGGTTGCCAACCCGCTTGCCAAGTGTGGCAACTACTGGCAAATCCCGTTTTATTGGGGAGGCCTGTATATTCAGCAGAGGACGGCTAACAGCTGACATAATGGTGACGATGATTCTAAGGATTCATATGATTATGCATTTTCGAGAATACAATAAATCATAAGAAACCAAATTAATTACATTATTAGCGATTACAGTTTAGAATAAATTGTATTTTGCTGTAGGATCACTTTCCTGAGCTCGGCTTAACTGTAATAATCTAATTTCAGGGGCCCATATTCCAAAAGACTGACAAAGTAAAGTCCGAAAATGTGCCGCCCATACTAAGTAATTTTTATAAAAAGCCTGTTTTAATACACCAAGGTCATATGCAATGGCTGTACGACCACGAAGGAAGAAGATATCTTGATCTGTTTGCGGGTATCGTTACAGTCTCCGTGGGACATTGCCATCCGTAAGTTATAAAAAAGATATGCTGACAACTAAAATTCTTAAGGCAGAAGAAAAATTGAAGATTGGGTCTTACAAAAGAAAACTATTCCGATTGTAGCAAAATTAGTTATTTTTATTTTCAAACTAAACAATTTTTATAAAATATCTATGACATTAATATGTAAGTATATCCTTTCAGATAAAAAACGGTTTACCACTGACGAACTTATGAAGTGTCATAAAAATAAAGTACAGTCAAGATCCTAACTAGGTTGAAAACCACAAAAGACATTCAATATATAAATGATTGCTATTTCCATCAGCTTTTACAATTTACAGTATGCGTTAACGTATTTAAGATTATTTTTTAAAGGGAACCTTAAAAAAAGATGCATTATGTACTCGTAGAGATATTTTTGAGCAAAACTAGATGCTCCGATCAAATTTTGAGATGGTCATGACACATCCATACCCCCATCCCTTCTTAAAAACGCAATATAAAACTTTCCATTTCCTTTTCATTAATTATTTATCTATATAATTAATTATATATATTCGTTTTTATTTTAGAAAGGTCGTTGCTGCTATGCAAGAACAAATCAACACATTATGGCACACGACCAGCATTTATCGGAATCCAAAATTCTACGAGTATGTAGAAAAATTAATATCAAAATTTCCTGGTGATTTAAAGGTCCGTAGATAGTTTCACAATTTAAAAAAAATATATTTTTATTAACATTACTTTTTTTTTATGCAACTTAGAATCACAACTAAGCTAACGGCCAACTTGATGGAAAGTGGTAACCGTCGCCTATAGACATGAGCAGTACCACATAACAGAGTATACTGTTTCGCCCATGATACCCCTCATGCGTTGCCATTCCTGAGGACTCGGGTTCCTCTGTATCTTATAAATTCACTGCCATATTCCACCCTTCAAACCGAAACACAGCCATGCAAACACAACTGCTTTACGGTTGAAATACGAATGGGACAGAGGTGCCCAAGCAAACGTTTTTTGTACAAAGTCTCCCTCTAGGGTTACTTTGGTGGTATTTTTACGGTCAAGGAATTAAGCGAGCTGCCTGAATAATATTTCTGCTATTGCAAGCGTTTATAAGCTGTATTAATTTTATATTAATTTGTTAAATACAGGTGGTGTATCTTGTAAATAGTGGTACAGAGGCTAACGACTTGGCGACTCTTCTCGCCAAAACCTACACGGGCAACAACGATATCATCTCGCTGCAAAGCAGTTATCATGGATATTCTAGCTCTTTAGTAGGACTTACTGGGACACAATGTTACAGACTTCCAGTGCCAACGCCTGCAGGATATCATCACGTAAGTAACTTTCAACCACTCTATAAGACAACAAATATTTAGAACAATTAAATAATCATTATTAAATCACCTATGTGCAGTTTCTAACTTTGTACCTATATGTTTTTCAAATATTTTATACAAAACATAGACATTTATCCAGAGGGAGACTTTGTACAAAATTCGATTGCTTGGGTACCTCTGTCCCATTCTAGTTTCAACCGTGAAGCAGTTGTGTTTGCATGGCTGTGTTTTGGTTTGAAGGGCTGGGATATGGCGTGAATTTACTGTGTACAGAGGAATAACACCTGAGTCCTCAGGAATAGCAACGCGTGGGAGGTATCATGGGCGAAACAGTATACTCTGTTATGTCCATGGTACTGCTCATGTCTATAGGCGACGGTTACCACTTTCCATCAGGTGGGCCGTCAGCTTGTTTGCCATTCTAAGTTGTATAAAAAAATCCGTATTGAAAGCATTAAAATTGATCCAACGAACTTATTATTATTACCTATGAAAAATGCAAATAACTACTGATGAACTTTAGAATTTCGATGCCTTATTGTAAAGACAAAGTACCTAATTATAAACTTCAAATTTTATACAAACTTTCTTTGTGGTCTTAATAAAAACGGCTTCCATGAAGATTTTTTTTCAGAACTAATAAAATTTATTAACCTATTTGGCAGGCGATGTTACCAGATCCGTTTAGAGGAATCTGGGGTGGATGCAGGGATTCTATATCGCAAGTGCCAGGTGCCTGTTCCTGTCCCGGAGACTGTGTTACCTCCGATAAATATGTTCACCAGCTGAACGAGGTATCAATTGTTTCATACAAATTTTAATCAAGTATTGTACATTTAAATGCAAGCGCTTACTGTATCTACATAATAAACAAAACCAGGACTATCATATGCATATTATCGATCTTCTAATTTTCTTTCTGATAAACCATATGCATAGGTCTTTTTTTTTTAAACCATATATTTTTTTTTATTCAAAAGATGTATCTCAAAGGAATTACAAAATTCCAAGCTAACAATGCTTCGACAGAATTAAAATATATTTTCTTTATTTTCAGCTAATATCACATTCGATACCTACAGGAGGAGTTGCAGCGATATTTGCTGAATCTATACAGGGTGTAAACGGAACAGTTCAATTCCCAAAAGGTTATTTACGGAAAGCACAACAATTGGTCAAAGAAAACGGTGGGCTGTATGTTGCAGATGAAGTAAGAATTTGAAACTACTTCTTTCTATCAATTATTATATTATAATTTGAAATATTTTTCATGCTTTTTCAACTTTTATAACATTTCACAATTTCTTCTTCATCACAATCAATGAAAATCACTTTCATTTCGATTTTTCTACTTTTGACGAAGGCAATACGTTTGTTAACTAACATTATAAAAGGTACACAATTATTTAAAAACAATTAATTTATAGATATTGTTATTAATTTCTAGAATAATTATATATATAGAAAATTAAAAGATACTAATAATTACAATAAATTTTAAAAATTTTATGTATTTTTCTTTTCTGTATTTCAAATAGGTTCAAACTGGATTTGGTCGGACAGGCGATGCATTTTGGGGTTTCGAAACACACGGTGTAATACCAGATATAGTCACTATGGCTAAAGGTATCGGCAATGGGTTCCCAATGGCCGCAGTGGTAACCACTAAAGAAATAGCTGCAGTTCACACCAAAGGCAACTACTTTAACACTTTTGGAGGCAATCCATTAGCATCGACTGCTGGTAAAGCTGTTTTAGAGGTAAGTAGAAATCTTCAAAATATTATAGTAGAAATAATAATATAAAACAACAATTACAAGAAATTTGCAGTTAAAGCTGTTTTAGATGTAGATAGTTAAGAATTACTGTTTTGAGTATTTTTTTTTTTATTTACGTGATCTACAATAAATAATAATAATAAATATTGAACTTAATAAATTGAATGCGTTTGCGTCATTCATATAATGTAAGCATTATTGATTGTATTGTAAAATCTTTATTGTACATAATTCATATGTTAATCTTATTTTTACACAGGTCATTGAAGACGAGAAACTTCAAGAAAATTGCAAAGTAGTTGGAAAGTATTTTATTGAACAACTGATGGATTTACAAAAAACGCACCCAATAATTGGAGATGTAAGAGGGAAGGGTCTGATGTTGGGTATAGAATTTGTCAAACCAGGTACTAGAGAGCCATTGAGCGCATCAGAAGTTTCCGATATTCATGAAACTACAAAAGATCTCGGAGTATTAATTGGACGAGGAGGCAGATATGGAAATGTAAACATATTTTTTTTTTTTTTTTTACTTTACAACATTTATACGTTTTTTGTGCAGATAATAAACAAGTAATTATTGTTTTAGGTACTGCGGATAAAGCCTCCTATGTGCATTAATAAACAAGATGTCGACTTTTCTGTATCAGTATTGGATCAAGCCTGTAAAAATTTCATGCATAAAAAATAAATATTCCCCAAGCCATCACATGAGTTGATCTCGTATCTAGTCTATAGGTACAAACTTTGAAACTAAATTTTATCCTTTTAATAAATCTATTGGATTGTTATTGTTGCATAGTGTATTATTACAGTCAAGGTAATTTCCATAGTCTAGTAACATTAGGAAAGATAAATAGTAAGTACGTAATAAACTCTATTTTCACAATATAAAGTAATCTGTAAATTCCAAAATAAAAATAAATGACTACCATTGTCTATCCATAAAGATATTACAGAATATACTATAACGCCCATACACCTAAAGCTTTGTTATTTAACAGATGCCAAGATTTTAAGCCTCTATATTTATCTAATCTGCCCATGCAGATTACATTGCATTTAGGTATCATTATAAATGCTGTATACTATATACTGTACTTACATATAAAAACAATTACAATAAATATAAAATATATGCATAGTATAAAGCAACAGCTATAATAATATAAAATTACCATATCTATTGGAAACATTTATGATAAGAGACAATACTAATAGATGTTTCTTTATATAACAAAAATTGTAATCAATATATACGATCCGCCTCATGTTAGGAGCAGACGATAATGAATATTTGCAACACCGGTAGCAATATTATTACAGTTTAAAGAATACAGCTTGCATATAAAATATTCATACAGACAATTTTATACAAATTTGCTATTTAATAAAGATTTAAGGTAGTGAAAAAGTAACTAAATATTTACATACTTATTATGTAAATTATACCTTATACCTAAATAAATTAGACAAATTCTTGTATACGAAGAATATATAGAGTAAAATAAATATTTAAAGCATAAAGTATTCTATATCTACAGTTTAAAGTTTTTAAATTACTGCCGACTATCTAAACAGGGCGTTACAAATAAAAAAAGATTTGACATTTTTGTTAAATTTTTTCCCCAAAATCTTTGATTTTCTTCATAGACTAAGGATAGTTGTGCTTATTTCTACGGTTTTCATACATCACTAGGGAGGCAAAATTATTTAAGTTATACAGCTGTCGTCTTCCGTTAAATTGCTGGCATTAATCTGTCAAAATAATCAGTTACTTCATTGTCACCTGGAATTGTCATTCGCAACTTTGACATACTGACACATTAGGTCGAGGGGAAACTCGAATAAGAACAAGCGGGTTTTTTAAATTTTTTTTATTAATTTATTAAAACTATCTCTATCAATTCTTATTATTGAATAAAATATTATATTTTCACTAAATTCAGCGACAGTAATATAATTAGCATTCATGGGGAAGCGCAGTTGTAGAAAAAGGAAAAAAAAAGATGACGATTCAGGTGATGTAGACCATGAACCTTGTAATGACAAGGATATATATTCGGAAGATACTTCTACTGACTCAGAATCTGAAATTGATAAGGCCGATAAGTATAAACCTTACTACGTCACAGATTATATTAGAAGATATCCCGAGGAATCCCCTGGGACAGAATTTGTTGTCTTTGTAGAATCCTCAGATAGTCAGAAAACCATTGGATCCAGAGACTTGCTCTCACTCTCCTCCTGTTTAAAACGATTTAATAAAGGGGTAACTTATCTTAGATCTATAAATAAATTCAAAATCGGAGTATACTTTCAAAAGCCAGACTTAGCCAATGCTTTTTTAAATAATAAAACTTTTTTAAATGACTACCATTTTAAGGCCAGTATTCCTGCTTCTTCAACAGAAGTTACAGGCGTTATTAGAAATGTACCTACAAATATATCTAATAAAAAAATATATACTATGATATCGAGTTCTAAGAAAATTATTGCTATTAAAAGAATTTTAAGAAAAAATACCTTGACTCATGGATATGTGTTACAGCCAACTCTAACCGTGACAATTACTTTTGCTGCATCTGTATTACCTGAATATCTGGATATTGGAGGTTGGCGCCACAATGTCACTCCATATATACCACCAGTTAAACAATGCTACCGGTGCTTGAGGTATGGACATTTAGCTAAATTCTGTAAGAATTCTGAGCGTTGCAGCATCTGCAAAGGTTTTTTTTTTTTTTTTTTTTTACAACACAGGGGGCAAACGAGCATGCGGCTCACCTGATGGTAAGTGACTACCGCCGCCCATGATCACCCACAACACCAGCGGCATTGCAGGTGTGCTGCCGGCCTTTTAAAAAGGAATATACTCTTTTCTTGAAGGTTATGTTGTCGTATCGGTTCGGAAATACTGCTGCTGGAAGTTGATTCCAAAGAATGGTTGTGCGTGGAAGAAAGTGCCTTGAAAAACGCACGGTGGAAGACCGCCACTCGTCCAGATGATTGGGATGAAACTTTAGTTTGTGGCGGGTTGTACGGTGGTGAAAATCAGCAGCAGGTATCAATCCGAACAATTCCTCAGAACACTCCCCATGATAAATTCGGTAGAAGATGCACAGAGACGCAACATCTCTGCGCAGTTTCAATGGGTCAAGTCGGACAGTAAGGCGTTGACTATCGATAATTCGAGCCGCCCGACTTTGAATGCGGTCTAACGGAAGGAGTTGGTACTGTGGCGCTCCTGCCCACAGGTGAGAACAGTATTCCATATGCGGCCTGACTTGGGCTTTATATAATTTCAGGCGGTGTTCTGGCATGAAATATCGTCTCACCCTATTGAGCACTCCTAACTTTTTGGAAGCTATCTTAGCCTTCTCCTCCAGATGACCGCAAAACTGGACGTCGCAAGATATATCAACGCCCAGAATTCCTAGACTTGACTTTTTATCAAGGGAAGTGCCCTGAAAGTGAGGAGATACGACAAACGGCGTCTTTTTTGCGGTAAACGCGCAGACTTGTGTCTTTTTGGGGTTAAATTGGACAAGATTTTGTTCACCCCAGATCGAAACTTGATGGAGTGAAGTTTCGATTTCAGACACAAGTCTATTCCGGCACTCATCGGTATGTGCCCGCGAGATCTTTGCATGACCGGTATATAATGTATCTCCTGTACTGTCGTCCGCATAGCAATGAATATTACTTATCTGTAACATATCATTGATATGCAGAAGAAACAGAGTCGGAGATAGTACACAGCCTTGCGGGACACCAGCATTCAAAGGTTTTAAATCAGAGCATGCACCGTCGACTACGACCTTAATGCTACGTTCCTTGAGAAAACTGGCGACCCAAATGCACAGTCTCGCAGGCAACCCAAATGAAGGTAGCTTTGAAAGCAGCGCTCTATGCCACACCCGATCAAAGGCCTTCGCAATATCCAGACTAACTGCTAAGGCCTCTCCCTTACTCTCGATTGCCACTGCCCATCGGTGTGTTAAGTAAGCTAAAAGATCACCGGCCGAACGTCCCTGTCGAAAGCCATACTGGCGATCACAGATCAGCCGGTGCTCTTCTAGGTACCGGAGCAGTTGACGGTTAATGATGGATTCCATAACCTTCGAGAATAAGGAAGTGATAGCTATGGGCCTATAGTTAGCTGGATCTGAGCGATCTCCCTTTTTAGGGATCGGATGCACCAGAGCAGTCTTCCAAAACTTTGGGACTATGCCCGATGAGTAGCTAAGCCGAAAAAGACGCGTAAGAACCGGAGCCAACTCTGGTGCGCACGTCCTAAGCACAATTGGAGGAATACCATCAGGCCCACTCGACTTATGGATTTCGAGAGAGAAAAGTGCTCTACGCACTGAGCTATGCGTGAATTTAATGTCAGGCATAGAGCTCCTACAACACGTGATGGTCGATTAAGGTGAGCATAATTATAAAACTTGTACAACTGGAATGGAAAACGCTATTTGTGTACACTGCAATGGAAATCACACAAGTGTATCACCGCAATGCCCTGTTAAACAAAAGAAAATTGCTGAAAATAGATCTAAATTCAGACCTGCTTCTTTTGGAGATATACTTAGCACTGAAATATTTCCTAAACTGGGTAACAAACCTAAAAAAAATGTAGACCTAATTTCAATTCTAAATTCTGATAACAAGAGTTTATCACTTTTAATAGAAAGCATAATCAAACTTATTTCACTACATAACACAAAGAACACATCTATTAACACTAAAAGTGTTTTGAATGTGTTATATGATACTTTTGGTAATAGACCTATTTCACAAAATTCAATCGAGACCAATTAACTATCATACAGTGGAACGCTCAGAGCCTACTGAGCAATCGACATATTTTTACACAATTTTTAAATGAACATCATATTCACATTGCTCTCATCTCAGAAACTTGGCTAAAACCACATTACAAATTAAAAATTAAAGATTATTGTATAGAACGAAATGATTGTGGTAATAACCACAATGGAGTAGCGATTATTATACATAATAGTATTAGATATAAAAAACTTCACTCTTTTTTCGACAATTCTTTGCAAACTATAGCTATTAGTATTGAAGTTAATAATTCTTGGTATTCAGTTGCCAGTATTTACTGTCCTACCAATAGTACACCTAGTTTTACTAAAGCCAAATTTAAGTTCTTTTTGGAGTCTCTTCCTAAACCCACTATCATATCTGGAGATTTAAATGCACATCATACTATGTGGGGTTGTACCTCCACTAATACAAGAGGTAAAGACATTCTTGATTGTTTAGATGAATGTAATTTGGTACTATTAAATGATAAGCAAGTTACTACTGTTGGCTCTCATATTTGGAGACCCAATGGCCTTGATTTAACTATGGTATCCCCATCCATATCATTAAAATGCGAGTGGTCGGTTCATGATGATCCGTTAGGAAGTTATCACCTGCCGACTTTTACTAAAATAAACACAAAGAACTCTTCATCAACTCCGTCAGGTGAACAACATGCTCCTATAGATGAAGTTAATAAACTTTTGTTAAATCGTATAAACCTACGTCTCGTTAATTGGGATCTTTATTCTGAAACTGTTAATCGATTACTTTTGGATTTCGAGTATGATGTCAATGAACCCTTAAACAATTACAATAGGTTCTGTAAAATTATTTTGACAGCTGTGGAACGTTCCGTTCCACGTAGGAACTTATCAAATAGCGGTGCAAATACTTCAAAGAGGCACAAACATATTGCAGTACCTTGGTGGAATAACAGGTGTGCGACAGCTGTCAATGATAGTAAAGCGGCTTACCTTAGGTTTAAACAAAATCCAACTCTCGATAATTACATAAATTTTAAAAGAGTTCAAGCTGTTAAAAAGTTAGTAATTAAGCAAGTAAGACAACAGGGGTGGCAGGAATTTTGTTCCAAATTTAATAGATTAACACCAATTTCCACTGTTTGGCAAAATATGAGAAAACTAAATTCAAAACATCGTCAAAATCATTTTAAAGATATATCATGGGTCAATGATTTTTTACGCAAATATACTCCTGATTTTGTACACTCACCTTTTGATGACAAACAGTTTAATTCTGTTAATTCATGCCCAAAATTTCTCACTGACCCATTCTCAATTGATGAAATATCCAGTGCAGTAAAATCTAGAAAAGATACAGCTAGTGGCCTTGATCGCTTAACATACAATATGTTTCGATTGCTGAATAAAATAAACCTTACTAAACTCTTACAAATTTTTAACGATTTATGGAAGGACTGTATTATCCCACCAGAATGGAAAATGGATTGTTTGATTCCAGTAATTAAACCCGGTAAAGATCCTACAAATTTCGACTCCTATAGACCTATAACATTGACGTCCTGTGCAGGCAAATTATTCGAACAATTAATTAAACAGCGTTTAGAGTTCTTTATTGAAAGTAATAGTATATTACCATCGAATCAATTTGGTTTTCGCCGTGGATATTCAGCGCGCGAAAGTTTAGCGAACTTCTATGTCGACCTTAGTACTGCTTTGAATAACGATGAATATGTTCTATCTGTTTTTTTAGATGTCGTAGGAGCTTTTAACAATGTAAATTTAACAGTTCTATCTTCGATTTTATCCTCATTTCTTCCAATGAAACTTATCGAATGGATTTATAATTTTCTTAGTTATAGAGAAGTGTATGTTAAAGTAAATAGTAAATTAATAGGACCTAGGTTAAGCTCTAAAGGAGTATGTCAAGGTGGTATTCTAAGCCCGCTACTATATATTTTATATATCTATAAACTTAATTCAATTTTAGGAAACAGTGTGAACAACTTGCAATTTGCCGATGATTTATTAATTTATATAAAAGGAAAGAATATTATTGATATGCAATTAGTGTTAAATGAGTCATTAAAAAGACTTGAGAAATATTTTTCTCTTCTTTCCCTCGATATTAGTTTAACCAAAAGTAAAGTAGTTGTTTTTCATCAAGTTCATAAATATGTTCCATTAATGAATATTATATATAATAATCAAACTCTTCCAACAGACTGTAGCGTTAAATTTCTGGGGGTAATTTTTCATCAAAATTTAAAATGGGATCTATACGTTGATTGCTTAGTAGATCGTGCTTTAAGAGCCACTAATATAATAAGATCTGTAATTGGTCGTAACTGGGGAGCTGATCCTAAAATTATCCTTTTACTTTACAAATCTCTTGTTAGAAGTAATTTTGATTACGCTTTCTTTTGTTATGCCTCAGAACATAAATTAGTAGAAAAACTCGAAAAAATTCAAAATATGAATTTAAGACTTATTTTAGGTGCTATGTATACTTCTCCAATTATCTCAATGCAAGTAGAATGTAATTTGCCTCCTATCCTTCTTCGTTTCGAATACCTAAAACTCAAATTTCTCTTCAAAGTTTTTTCAGTTTCCAATAACTCTCTCATACTCAAATTATTAAATTGCCCCATTTCTATGTTTTTGAATAAAACTATTGTCAATGATTTGAATTTACGAGATGAATATAACATCTATAGTAGTAAGATACTTCCTTGTTATAATGGCCTTTATGAGAGTAAGTTCTGTAAGATCAAAATTGTTATACGTAAAGACATAAAAGAAAAGCACGATATGTATGAGACTTTATCAGAATTTATTGACTACAGGCAGATATATACAGATGGTTCCAAAAATGCACTTAGCACTTCAGTGGCTTTTTACGATTTGTCAAATAGATTTGGTCACGGTTATAAAATTTCAACTTTGGCTAGTATTTACACAGCAGAAGCAAAAGCTATATTTTTAGCATTAGAATACATAGAAAAACAGGTACTATATTCGAAATGGATTATAATTACAGATAGTATGAGTGTTCTTATGGCATTAAAAAATAACACATTCATTTCATCATCAAACTACTTAATTCAAGAAATTCGTAATAAATATTATCATCTCTGTACTATATATGGAAAAGATATTATCTTCATCTGGACCCCTTCACATATTGGAGTGTTTGGGAATGAACAAGTAGACACTTTGGCTAAAATTATTAATTCAAGTGCTGCTCGTGTTCAAGATTTACCCCTTTGTTACACAGATTGTAGTATTGGAATACATAAAATCGTTACAACTAAATGGGAGGAGCATTGGACTCAAATATTACAGACTAAAGGCAAATGGTACCGCAAAATTAATTGGCGTATTGGAAAACCGTGGTTCTGCAAAGGAAAGGACACAAACAGAAAATTTTACACCAATATTTGTAGATTACGAATCGGCCACGGACTTTTCAACGAACACCTGCACCGAATGGGCATGATCGCTTCCCCATCATGCACATGGTGTAACTCAAATACAGCCCAATCTCTACATCACCTTTTTTTTTTTGATTGCTCTGAATTTGTCATTCAAAGACACATTATGTTTGACGAACTTAGGATTATCTTCAAAAAACCCGAAAATATCCCGCACTCAATCCCGCTTCTCTTAAGATTTCCTTCTTGTTTCAAAGCTATTTTCACTTATATTACTACAACATTCAAGGATCTATAAGAATACTTTTATTGAATTGCAAGACAATGATTTTTTATAATTATTTATTTTTAATTTGATAAATCCACTGGTTTAAGAAAACTCAAGAAAAGATATTTATGAAAATGTACTTACCGGATTTGACAAATGAAATATTGAAGATTATGACAATAATTGAAGCGACATTAGAAAAATAAAATTCCAGACAAATTATCTTTTTGAAGACTAGGCAGCATGGTCTCCGACCTTAGCCTGTTCCAAACGGAACAAACGTACTAAAAAAAAAAAAAAAAAACATTAGGTCGATTCTGAGTTATCATATCTCTAAACTTATTTTTAAAATTTCAAATTGAAAACTTTAAGTCTATATTAAGGACCAATAAGAACTAATTTTTCTAATTTAAGATAAAATTATTATAAATCAAATTTAAGAGGATCTATAAAATAGTAATTTTACAAAATTATTAAATTAAAATATTAGGTTAAGAGATAATATTAGAGAATTGGCACCTCATAACAGATCTTTTGATTTAATTTTAGTAACAAATTCAAATTGAAATTTTTTTTTTTATTTTATATTGTTTTGTATACTGAGCAAGTACAGTACTTCATTTTCTATTATTCATGAAATTTATAAACAATTTGGTGTGAGAGTAATATTAAAAAATGGTTTTTAAATGCCAAGAGGATAGTTTCTTAAAAGAAGTAAGTAACAGTAAGGTTATATTATACATTAATAATTAATTAATTAAATAAACCATATATTATTTTGATATATAGTGGTCAGTACCTTTACATTATATACTTTTACCTATATTTTTTTATAAGTACCTTTGTATTACTTAGTACTAGAATATTTTTTTAAGATCTAAGATTTAATACCACGGATTTGTTTTTAAATAGATGCTGTAATGGTATGCAAAGTACTAGTTTTCATTTGTTTTTTTATTAAAACTAAATTGAGCTATAAAAAGTATATTTTTTAAAAGCTGTTTTTCTTTTTAGTTTACTTCTAAAGTTGTGAAATGTGAGAAAACCAAAGATCCAATAATAGAATATGGGAAAACAATCAAGTTTGAAGGCTACCAAGTTACTTTGGAGAACACCATTTTATTCCCAGCTGGTGGAGGCCAAGTAAGTAAAATTCAGCTGTGGATTGTCTTTACTGTATTAGGTATTTTTGTATTAACAATTGAAATAAACTTTCCCATGAATGTTCTAAAAGATGGCTAAGGGAATTTAATGGTCAAGGGATGTGCTGCAGTGTACCTCATAAAACATTACCAAAGCTTAACTGTTGTTGTCAACCCACATGCCAAGTTTGGCAACTTCTTGCAAAACTCCCCAATAGGGAGGCCTATGTTCAGCAAAGACAGTTATCGGCTGATATGATGAATTGAAATAATTTATATTTATTAAATTGTAATAAAAAAATATGGCAAATTTTAGCCCCATGATATTGGCTGGTTGAATGACAAAGAAGTACTCCAAGTGCTGAGGAAAGGAGATGAAGCTCTGCACTTTGTCAATGAACCATTAGATGTAGGGACAGAAGTGACACAGAAGATCAACTGGGACAGACGGTTTGACCACATGCAGCAACATTCTGGTATGTAAATATGAATATGGAATAGCAAATAAGCTGCTGACCAACCTTGATGGAAAGTGGAGCATTGTTTATAGACAAGAATAGCACCATATTAGTGATATTATTAATCTTTTGGAGAAAACAATAGAGAATATCTATTGTAATATTTAACTTGTTTAAGAAATATTGTTCCTTCATTATTTTATTTATTAGTGACATAAAACAGATCATAACCATAAAATCCTTATCTTATTTTCGTATATGGAGTCAGATAAGCTGTTGTACGTCAACCCATAGGGATCTTTTGTGTTTCCCCTTGCTTTATACCATCATTTCATAGATCCTATGTGTTATCTTAAATATTAGTTACAATTGTGATACAACTAGGTTGCAATCCAATTACATTATGTGCACACCTTGAGTAATTCACGTAAAAGCAGTTTGCAACACAGAGTGCAATTGACATGAGCACATGTAAAAAATGAAATACAGAAAATGCTATATAAATATATAAAAGATAAAACTATGAAAATTTATTCCATGTGTAAAATCATATTTCACAAAAAAAGTGTAAGTTTTTCTAAACAGTAATAATTTTTATAAGTCTGACTATCAGGGGGGGGAAGGGATTGTTAGCAAAGGAGCTTGATAATCCCATTGCTAGCAATATGCCCTATTAGGTCAACCTCCACGTGGTTCCCCCTGGAAACCATAGTGAACAATTCTTATTGAATTCGTCACAATGGGCTAACTGACCTGCTTCATCTTCACCTATCATCCTTCGCAGGTGCCCCGCCGGTGTTACCGATAGCGTGGGTAGGGTTACCATTCCATTATCATCCATTAAAAAAAAAAACACCTCTATCTCCAGAATACTAAACAATCTTGTACCTGTGATAATATTTAATTTAATATTAAAAGTTTAATTTTATAAAGAAAATAATGATAAACCCTACTGTATGACAGTTAGTTGTATTTTTAATTGATCCTATTCATCACCATTATAATCCATTATCATCTCACTGTTCCATGAGAGTCCCCATAAAAGGACAATGTTAAATTACAGTAGTTAAACAGCTTGGAAAGATTATTTTGAGTAGTCAGTGCAAGAAAGAATAATATTACATTATTCAAAATATTTTAGGGCAACATCTACTGTCAGCTATTTTGGAGAAAGAGCACAATTTACCAACCACAAGTTGGTGGCTCGGTGCAGATGAGTGCCATGTGGAGCTTGCTTCTAATGTTAGTGATTCCACTATACAAGCCACCGAGGATAGGTGCAATGAGTTGATACGAGCAGCTATACCTGTCACCGTGAAGTTCTGTAAAGCTAACGATCCAGATTTGGCAGAGGTCAATATTTTTTATTTTATTGTACTGGAAATGTACATACAAAGTAAAGAAAATTATCACTTCTGAGGACTAAGGTCTGGAGGATGCCTTTATAAGTTATTTATTTATTTAAACTTTAATGCACTGTGAAACTATGTACATATGGCGGACTTAACATTGGATGGTGTTCTCTATCAATTATCACTCTTTGCAACATTGCAATCTTTGTAAAAGTTGCATTACATAAATGAAATTATCTGTTTATTTAAAAAAAATAGAGTGCTATATTTTTAATTATTTAAAAATAATTAATTTTAAACTTTCACGTTGTTTACACATATATTAAATCTTATGTTGGGTCTTAACGCGATGAGATATTTTTGCAGGTAAATTTCTCATCGCTTTAAATCTCGACAGTGTATTTAAAATATTTGAGAAATGTTGCAATAACAAATAAAAATTTAAAATATACAATAATAAAAAATATCTCATGTAATTAATGTGCATTCCTTTACACTTTAACCTTATTAAGCTTTACTAAACAACGTTTACTATTTCACAGGCCCATACGAGAGGGTTGCCCAAAGACTGTATGGAAACAATTAGGATTATTTGCATTGGTAACATTGATGAGAACTTGTGTTGCGGTACTCATGTATCAAATTTGAGGTAATTGAATTTATTATGTAGGTATGTAGAGAATTAGTGTGTAACCTTGTATATACTATGACAACTATTTAACTTCTATTTAACTGGATACGTATTCTCATTAGATGACATTAATGTACTATTATCACAGAGAGAGGCCACGAGATTTATAATATATATATATATATATTTATATATATATATATATATATATATATATATATATATATATATATATATATAATAGATAATAGTCATACAGTAATTTTAATCTTTCAGCCAATTGCAAATGGTAAAATTCCTCGGCACTGAACCAGGGAAGAAAGGCAAGACAAACTTGAAATTCGTAGTCGGTAATAGGGTCACTAAGTTCTTCCAACGAATGTTGGACAGGGAAAAGGCTTTAACCGGATTATTAAAGTGAGTATATATTTTTATGAAATTGTAGTGACTTCTGTACCAATGGCGTAAAATGCCAGGCACGGTAAAGGCAGACTGGTGATCATCAGTTATCGACTGATATGTTGATGGAATATACCTGAACTGAGACTACAGTTGGCAATCTGTTGTATCATATAATTGCTATATAATCAAAATTTATTATTTCAGAAATGAACCGAATAAACACGAGGAACTAATAGAAAAACTTCAAAAGAAACTTAAAGTGACCAATAAGAATTTACAAAACGTTTTATCCGAATTAGCCCAGTATGAAGTGGACAAAATAAAAAATACACAACCCAGGCCTAAATATGTGTTCCTGTTTAAAAAGGAGGCAACTCCCGACTTCAACCGGGCTATATGTAAAGGTTTAGAGAATGAGAGCCTATTTCTGTTCCTGGTGTCTGAGGAACCAGACAAACCGAAAGAAGGACAAATAATTATTCAGGGTCCAGAAGAGTACTGCAATGCTTTAGGACAACAGTGAGTCTTTTTTTTTATATTAATTTGTTTGTGTTTCTATTGTTAATTAGTTATGTTTATAGTCACCATCTCCAAATAATATCTAATGTATGTAGAAATTGATGAATTATTAATATATAAAAAAATAATATTTTTAATTAAATAGTCACGATGATTGTTTATTAAAATTGTGTTCCACAAAACAAAAAGATTTCAATTGTGGTAAAACCAGTTATTTTGATTTAAAACAAAATAACTGAATTGATTTTGTTAAAATTTCTATACATATTATTTATTAGGTAATACTTGTTTTTTTTTTTTTATGCAACTTAGAATGGTAACAAGCTGACGGCTTACCTGATGGAAAGTGGTAACCGTCGCCTATTTTATTTATTTATTTAATTTTTATTATATCAAAAAATACATGTTACAATTTTATATTTGTTCCCAAGACTTTGCACTAGGATTCCCTGTGTTGTGGAGTTTTGGGCCCTCTTCTATTTGCAAAACTTATTAACTAATATATAAACTTTGGAACTTCTATGAACTTTTGTGGAACCAATCTGTAAGTATATCTTTTTAGGTAAAAAAAATTTCAAATCAGTTTACAGTAACAGAGTTATGAAATAACAAACATAAGAAAAAATAAAACCAAACTGAGAACCACCTTCTTTTTGAAGTCAGTCGACAATAGTTTGATCCTCGAAGTATGAGGTGTGGTGTATCTAAAGAAACAGTGATTTGAGACTAGAAAAAAACAATATACTTATTCCATTTAAATATGAAAACATATACTAAACTGTTTAAAGTAAACTTTTAAATGACAACGAATTAGACTTGCCACCACACCAATGACATTTTTTCAATCTGATTCTAATTTTATATCTTTGTTTATTTTTTCAGAATTATTGACTTATTAAAAGGCAAAGGAACATTTAAACACGGAAAGTTTCAAGGAAAAGCTGGCGACTTGAGTGCAATTAATAAATGCAAAAAACTTATAGAAGATTACTTTAATAATAGCTTGTCATAAATTCACAATATTTTACTATAATAAGTAGTATAATTTGTTTTGTAAATAACAACTGAAAATATTAAATATAGTACATAAGTTACGATTATAATTATTATAATTTCAAACTAAGGAATGAAAATAACCAACAACCAACAATTGCAAAAAATAACAATTTTAGAACAAATTACTTTTACATGTTATATACTATTTATGAAACATGTGTTTTTATTTTTACATTGTTTTATACATATAAATTAACGGGAATTTAATGAGCTTACCAAGTGTTGTTTCCAACTTAAATAACCTAGCGAGAAACACGACATCCGGGTGAATTTGGAAAAAATACCGAAATTGAGAAATATTACTTCATTCATTCAATCCACGTGAAACATACAATTACTCCCTAAGAATATAGGTAACTCGAACCAACTCAAACTTTTCTTAAAACATATTTATTTTTATCTATGGATTTGTAACGGAATTTAATAAATTGTAGATCATAAATACAAATAAAAAAATCACACACACATTTTTTAAATTTACGTAAAACTTATATGCCAATGTCATATATTATTCTTTCAAATAAAATGTGGCACACTTACATAGAATTAGTTGATTTATTCTATGGATGATTAGGTAGTTACATTTATTACAGTTTTGTATGTTTTTTAAATAGTAGAATGAAATTCATACAGTAACTTTTTGAAAATAACATCTTATTATAATATACAGTTATATCCCATAGTTACTTAAAATTGAACTACAAAGTTAAATCTTACATTATCGATAATCTTTTTCCTTGCAATCAATTGTATTGGATGCGTTTATGCTCGCAATCAGCTTCTCTATGCCCAGGTTGGTCCAGTCTTGTGACAGGTCATCCAAATAGTTATCAAAGTCCACTAAATCTTTTTGAACGCCCCGTTCTAGTAAATGCGACACTGTTACAAATGCATAAGGTGTATCTGTAAAAGGAAATAAAACACAGATTTTTTGACTGAAACACAAATTTACTATTATTATTATTTTATATCTTTATTAATTACTTAAAGTGGGCTTAAAATAACTAAATATCAGGAGCTTACAAATATAAATATAGTAAATATGTCATTTGTAAAATTTTAAAATAATAGCTAGATTTTAAAGAAGATTTTATCATTTTTTTTTTTTTTTTTTTTATAACCTCTGGGTGGCAAACACGCACTCCGCCCCCTGTCTTAACCTTGGGGTGGGGGTTTTGTTTTTTGCCCCGACCCTGAAGAAACCTCTTTACCCCCCTTTTGAAGAACCCCATGCTGTAGTCTCTCGGGAAAACCTCGGCAGGGAGCTCATTCCATAACCTGAGTGTTCGTGGGAGAAAGCATCTCTGAAACCGCGTTGTACGCGACCATTTAGGCTGTAAGGTATGAGGGTGAACTCCCTGCCGATGGCGAGCCGTACGATGATAGAAAGTGGCCGTAGGCATCATATTGAATAATTCCTCTGAGCACAATCCGTTGTATAAGCGGTAGAACACGCAGAGTGAGGCAAAATCTCTCCTAAGACTTAAGGGTTCGATACCGCTTGCAAGCATGGGATCATCGACAATTCTCATAGCTCGTCGTTGCACTGAGTCGAAGGGTTCAAGCTGGTATCTAGGTGCTCCCGCCCATAAGTGACAGTATCATTTAAAGACTTTGACAATATAAAATTACAGAAATATTAATAGTAAACAGCTAACACAGTAATTTGTTTTCCTTTATCCCGCCCTTAACGTAACATAGCCTTCGACTACTGAACATAAATCTCCCCCTTGGGGAGTTTTGCCAGTAGTTGCCACACTTAGCAGGTGGATTGGTAACCACAGTTAGGCCTTGGAGATGTCTTAAGAGGGATGTTACTGTCCAAAACCTTGTGGCGTCTGTAAATATTGTAAATATTCATCTCATAGCCACTTGTCAACATCATTACTTTCTTTTCCATCAAGTAGGTTAATTTAATTGTACATAGATATTTCACCTCTATCTTTCGGACTGGACGTACAGACATGACAGCGACGTTTACTTCTCACATTCAATTCTGCTGTCATTCTCTCATTTTATGTAAATAATCAAGTTAGTTGTTATTTATTTCCTCCAAACAACTACAACCTCACCCTCTTTAATCACCTCTTACTACTCCTACTGGAAAGGAAGGGGTGGCCTATTCTATGCCGGGACCATATGGACATTTGTTGTGTTGCTGTAATTTTACTTTTCACTTTGTCTTAAATTAAAACCTTGCATTTGTAAGGGGTGGGATGCTGCTGCCCATTTTTGCCCTCATTAGTCGCCTCTACAACATCCACGGAAAAGGAAAGGGTGGCCTATTCTACGCCAGGACCACAGGACAATTATTAACATGTATAATTTTATTAGCTGAACTCTCTCATAGCTTTTTTAATTTTTTTTAAAACAATAACCGCTTGGAGCTTATTTTTCATGTGCACTATCTCACATGTGTTACTGGTAGGTTAAAATAAATAAATTATACTTACGGAACATCACTTTATTAGCATCCTTTAGCTTCCACTTGCCCTCACTGTACTTGTACAAGTTAATCGCTGGGGAGTCTAAATGCTGCACAACCTTTTTGTTATTCACCTTAAAAAAAGGAAATGCATTATGGGCATAAGTTTCTTATAACATTAGGGCTGGTTAACATAATGCAACTTGTGCTACCATATTAAAGATTATCAAAGGTTCTCCTACAGTGCATGCTCCATTTACAGGTTTAGTCATCTTGGCAACTTAAATTAGTATACTATTATAATATTCATAAAAGGTGACACTCAGTGGTGGACAAACTTTAAATAATAAATCTTTTTATTGTACATAAAAGAGATGTATATAAAGAGTATTCATACAGAATGTGCTTTACAAAAGGTGGCTTTATCGCTAAAAACAATATCTTACAGAAAACCTGGATATAAAATAAATATATAAAATATACAAAACAAAATGTATTTTTATTATGAAACAATTCTCCAATTTTATAGTTGCAAAATTTATTTACATTTATAATGTTGCCTTATATCAAGATGTTAAACACATAATGATAGGGGTTATAGGCAGTAAGCAGCTTGATTTAAGCAACCATTTACTTATATGTCAGAAATGATGCTTTTTTTGTCTTACAAGCAAGAAAAGATGCATTTCTGACTGAAATGTTTAATTATCCACTACCTTTAATTTCTTCATAATGGTTTAAGTGTGATTGAGAGTTAAAAAAAAAATTAAAGTACATAATAAGTAAATAATTAATTACCACAATGAACACAGCTGATGGGAAATGTTCAACAATTTTCTCAGCTATCTTTTGTCCAGGACACTTTTCCACAGTGTTGTCTCTGAAGTTCTCACATGCTGCATAGTAGCCAGCTATGATACGGTTGTCCGATTGAGCCATAGTTTCAATCTGAAATGTTTTTTTTTAACAAATAAACACTGAATAGTTGTAGTATCTTCTCTATTGGTATATACTAGAAGGATACCAGTGAGATATGACAGGTGAAGATGAAGTCAGATTAATCAGCCCATTGTATGAATGAATGAGTATACTTTATTTGCATTATACAATATAGGAAATAAACAAGACAATTTACAAACATAACGATACAATTGTATAAGTACAGTAAGGCGGTCTTATTGCTGATAGCAATCTTTTCAAGACAACCTTAAGGTAATGGACTAATTGTTGTACAAGTAGGTATAATAGTGCTTTATAATTAAAAAAGCATCTTTTGCAAATTAAAAATATATAAAAATTTATACATATATACATACATATATATACATACATATACATATCAATCAAACCATTGTAATAAATTCATAAGAACTTAATCACAATAGTTTTCAGGGGGAATACATGGAGGTTGCATATTGTTAGCTATATTTATTGAATATAATTTTCTTTATTGCTAAACATTTTTTTTAACATTTATTTATTGAAACCATAAAAATTTGTTACAAATTACAAAAGTAGGGTAGTGTATGATAACAGCCACATTAGTTAAAATAACTGTGGGGCTGTGAACACCCACCTTTTCAAGGCAGAGGTGCTAGCCTTCCAGTAGAATAAATATTACTGACAATTAACTAAAGTTAGTGTTAGCATATAGCGTGTACATATAGCACATATATATATGCCTAACATACATATAAACATTTAGACATTTAGTTTTACATTATATCATGTTAGTTTATTTATGTAGTTATTAACAATTCCTTCCCTCTCAAATGATTACCTCATTAGTACATAGGTATTTTTTTTAACAGAATGAAAATAGATTGGTATGACTGTGCAATCAGTATATATAGTGGGTTTAGGTAGCAAACAGTGGCAAATACAACAGAAATTATCCACAATGGTTTCAAAGAGGGTCTGCGTGGTGGGCCAATCTGATAGAATAACAACGGGAGCATTTCTTCATTACTAGTTGTATGTGAACCTTATTAAATAAATAAATAAATTACTAATAACCTATCATTTCTAGATAGGCAGGTCGGAGTGCAGTTATGACTAGCTATTAGCGACTTTAATACCTGTGTTAATGCAACTTCAGCCATAGGTGATAAGTTATGGCTGTGATGAAAAAGGGGAATGGTATCTACGATATCCAAGTCCTGATTTTTAGCTCCATCCCTGATCTTCGTTCCGTCGGCAAGAAGGACTCCATTTATAGCCGAATGCGGATACTTTGCCGCGTGCAAGATTATTTTAGCATATGCGGATGTCTCTAATGAAACTTCACCCATTGTTTAATTTGTTGTAATTTAAGCAAAAAAAATAACAAAATAGATCGTTCTTTGAGAATGTTAATTGTTTGCTGCTTTACATAGGTTCTTAGATATTTTTTAAATTCTCTCTATAATTGTACGCACTTTTTTGTTTTGATAATTTGATTTAATCTTTTATCAATTAATTTCAATGAATTTAAAACTAGAATCCATTACCAATTAGATAAAAATGGGAAATCGGTAATTAAGAAATTGACAATGACAATGACAAGTGCCTGCCTGTACTTCACCGATTAAGTCGGTACCACAGATTAGAGGTACATATCTACTGATGTCCATTCTGAGAAGCCGTTTCTCTAAATTTATTTCTAAAATTAAAATATTATTTTTATGTCACAGCAAAAATTTTACTCTTAACTTATATAAACTAAATTTAAACTAAACTAAACTAAATTTGCATATAAAAATACGGTTCATGATGGTAATAATTTTAAATTTTCATGAGATAGATTAAATACTGAAAGACGATGTAGTGACAAAAATTGAAAAAGGAATGTTGCGTTGGTTTGGTCATTTGGAGAGGATGGATGAAAGAAGAATTACGAAAGAGATTTATCGATCAAGAATGAATGGAGATGTCGGTAGGGGCCGCCCTAGACGGACGTATGTCGACCAAATAGGCGACGTGCTGAAGAAGGGCCAAATTAAAAGTACCCGTAACCGACGAGCGTGTATGACAAGATTGATGAATGTGGAAGAAGCGAAAGAGGTTTGTTTGAATCGAAGCATTTGGCGTTCCATTGTTTCTGCCTACCCTAATGGGAGACAGGCGTGACAGATATGTATGTATGTATGTATAGATTAAATAATGACACTTCAGAATCACTACGTTATTCTTCTGACAGTGACATTGTTAAGTTGCTCATGTCAATGTCATTATTTTTTTATATGCCTACCTACGTCAGCTGAGAAGAAAATGAAATTGTTTTTATTGTTTAAATTTATATAAATAAACATTACTATTAATCAATTAAATGTAATTTTTGATTTACGGATCATTTCATTACATTCTAATGGATAAGTACGATACATCACAGTTGACCGAATTTCCTCGCTTTGAGCCAGAATCAAATCAGAGTGGTGTGTCTACATTTTTTAACAAATTATGGAAATTTCCTATATTTTCACCAAATGATACTGGTGAGAATCTTCAGGATAAACCTACATCTGATGCGAAACAGGATGGTTCACAATCAGACGGTCAGAGTAAACGGGATGGTGATGATACGAAGACGGAAACTGGTAGTTATGCCGTGGAATTAGAAGGCCGTAGTTTGGCTAATGTTTTAAAAAGAATAAGCAGTCTTGTTGCATTAGGATCTGGGGTAAGTAGATAGATAGAGACTACTGTTTCCTCCAAAAGATTACAGTAGTAAACAATAGACAGCCTTATTACTAAAAGAGATAAGGCCGCTCATAACTATCGAAGTCATAATAATAAAAATAATAATAATAGCCTTTATTAACAATCTTACAATATAGTTATAATAATTTAGTTATTTGTTTGACACCGGTACGTGAAGATTGTCTTGCTGTCCAGCATAGGCCTCCCCTAGAGTTCTCCACTGAATGCGATTCTGCGCTTGTCTTTTCCAGGTGTGTCCCGCTATTTTTTTGATATCGTCTTCCCATCTACGACGCTGTCTCCTTTTTTTTTTCTTTTATATTGTCTCGGTACCACTCTGTAATATCCTTAGACCATTTTTCTTTATTTATTCTAACTATATGTCCTGCCCACCTCCATTTTAGTTTCTTGATACAGTAAGTAACATCCGTGAATTCAGTTTTCTTCCTTATAGTGTCCAGTTTTACTTTATCTCGAATTATCGAAGTCATACTGTACTATAAATATTTATGTAGTGAGCAGCACAGCCTTAAACCACACTCATGAATAAGGGCTCCTATTGAGTTATAAACTAGTATGGCAACCCCAAATTTAAAATGTGAATAAAAGCCAGTATAAATAATTACAATAAAGTGGTTATAGTATAGTATAGTATAGGGGTATACAGCATAGGGTCTGTTCAAGATTTTCATCCCATCTGGGTAAATTTTTTTTTTTAATCACATGATTGACCTCTGAGGTATGTCTGAATGTTGTAAATTGTGTCACCTCCAAATGTTATTTATATCTTGCTATTTACATCTTCTTTTACTTTCTTATTTCCTATATATTATATATATATATATATATATATATATATATATATATATATATATATATATATATATATATATATATATATATATATATATATATATATATATACTACTATATAACAATTTGTTCCTCCCATACTAATATGGTGCATTCAGCTGTTAAGTATAGAAGCATCTTTTTATTGATATTCATTTATTTATTTTTATTTATTTATTTAAGGCAAACACACCGCTAGAGCAATACATAATTACATACTTGAATAGTAATTTGACAGCCACTAAAGTTTGCACAAATGTATAATACAAGTGAAGGAAACACAAAATTAAACAATACTGTTGAAAACTACAACAACAATTGTCAATAATAATGCTCAAGTGTTAACACAGCCGTCCATTTTTTTAGAACAACACATTATTTGAGAATAATACCTATATAATTATTAAATAAAAAATAAAAAAAAATATGAAAATAAATTTAAATAAAAAAAAAAACATGTTTCTTTGATGAAAACAAACTTCACTCTTAAAAAGATGCTCATGATTACACCCTGTATATCCAATCACTATTATTATTATATGATAGATGCAAAATATAAAAATGTTCCCCCAGGGTGGCACGAGATATGCAGACACAGAGCTCGCCCGCTACTGGATGCCGGATGATATTTCCCGCGAGTGCTACGAGTGTGCGGCGCGGTTCAGCACTCTACGCCGTCGCCATCACTGCCGCGTGTGTGGCCAGATATTCTGCTCCAGATGCTGCAGCCAGAGAGTGCCAGGTACAGTTCATCCACATAATGTTTACAATCAGCATTATTGTCAATATTCTTTATGAAGACAATATGAACCTGACAATCCATCTGTTTCAGATTCAATTTAATGTGTGAATGAACTCTTTTTAATAGGGGGGAAAGGGATTGTTAGTAATGGAGACTGAGAGTCCCATTGCTAGCAATATACCCAACCAGGTTGACCTCCTCGCGGTTCTCCCTGGAAACTATCATGGTTAATTTCTGATTAATTCATCATGATGGGCTAACTGACCTGTTTTCATTCTCATCTTGATAGATAGATCTGGCGGAGCACCAGTGAAGGGATCACCCTTGCTCCGCCAGCGTATCCTGTCAGCGCAGGCGGGGTTACCATACCATTTAAAAAAAAATACTGGCCACTGATACTTTTTTACTATTAAAAATATAATGCATTCTATTCATTCTATTCTAATTTTGTAAAAAAAGAATGTTGATAACATAATAGGTATCTCGTCTTCTTTATAAATATATAATAGTTTAGCCCCATTTGTATCGCAATTATTGCAGTTTTCAACACCATCTGATAGAAAATGGTCACCGTAGCCTATAAACAAGAACCTAAAGAATCCAACTGAATGTTAAGGTGTTAAACCTATATTCATAGTTTGTCATTCCTGCTCTAAAAATAAAGTACTTTTCTATCTTAATTTTACATAATATACAAAGCATAATATAATATTTTAATATATTTTCACATAACAAAAATTAATAAAGGACTTAATAAATTAGTTACGTCCATAGTACTGCTCATGTGATGCTCACCTATAGTGACAGTTACCACTTTTCATCAGGTGGGTCGTCAGCTTGTTTGCCATTCTAAGTTGCATAAAAAAAAAGAAAATGATTTAAATTTAATGCATAAAGTTTGTTTTCAACCTTCTATATATTCAAAGTCTTCTTTTTTTCCTGATTTATATTTTATTTGGTGAAATCATTTTTGTATTCAGGACAAATTTTCGGTTGCGCGGACGGACTTCGTGTTTGCAACTACTGTTGTAATGTGGTGCTGAGTTATTTGAAAGAGAACGACATGACTGGCGATATATCACCGGACCTGAGGGTGTTACAGGAGAATTTGCAGGTTAACATTATTATTATTATTCAAATTAATTATATCAATGAAAAATAATATTTATTTACGTACTGCACGAGATGGCGTTTGTGAGACGTCGCCATATTTTGTACGATTATACCTTATAAAGTAAAAGTTGCCAGTAAGATCCTGGCATAGAATGGGTCACCCCTTCCTTCCCCTGGGTGTTGTATGAGATTTTAAGGATACTAAGGGATTTTAAGGATTGAGAAATGGGCAACAGTGTCACTCTTAAAACATCACCAAAAGCCAAACTACGGTTGCTAATTTGCCTGCCAAGTGTGGCAACTTAATAGAATCCTCTTTTATGGGTTAGGCCCATGTTACTAGTATAGTAATTTATTATCTGTGCCCTATGTTCAGCAGTGGACAGTTAATGGCTAATATGTCGTATATAATTATTATTTGAAGTCGGCGTAATATGTTTTTTATCCATATTACAAAAAGATTTAGCTTATAGTTTTACGACCGGCCGCCTGTCTGACGTCAACCCTTTTTGGCGTAATATGACATATAATAAAAGTAATAAATGATGCTAGTAAAAATATTATTTACTTTTAATTTCGCCTATTTTTCCTCCTCAAATATCGTTATAAAAAATGAAAATTTATGTCCTTGCACACAGTTCAAAGTATTTTATATTTAGAAAAAAAAATAAACTTTTTATCATGCAATCAATCTTTTCCTGGCTATTAACAGGCAGACAACATAGGCATATGGGGGGAGGGGGGAAGGGATTGATAGCAATGGAGTTTGACAGCCCCATTGCTAGCAATATGCTTTATTAGGTCGACCTCCAATTGGTTCCCCCTGGAAACCATTATGAACAATTCTTGTTGAATTCGTCACGGTGGGCTAACTGACCTGCTTCATCCTCACCTATCATCCTTCACTGGTGCCCCGCCGGTGTATACCGATAGCGCGGGTGGAGTTATCATTCCATTATCATCCATTAAAAAAAAAACATAGGCATATGGCCTAGGCCATGTGGGAAGTTATCAGTCTTTTCCTGATTTATATGTCCATCTCATCTAGAGTTGATTCCCATTGAGTATCTGTCTACATACAATTATAAGTAAAACAGTAAAAAATAGAGTAGAGTCATAAAAAAAATCACATCAATTTAAAAGGGCTTTTATGTAAACCAACTAAAAGTTTATGTTCTCTTTGCATTTCTATAAAATGTATCGTTCAATTTGTTTAGGTGAAATTCCCTGACAACAAATCCACTTCGTCGGCCAACATGGGTCGGGACAACTTCATGTTCTCGCGCGACCAAGAGGAACGCTGCGAGGTGCGCGCCACGCCCAGCGAGACTATACAGGATGTTTATCGACAGCTCTCATTCACTTTGCCCACACAGCAGCACAGGTATATATTTTTTTCAAACTTCAGATGTAAAATATGACATATTCCAGTTATTAGAAATGGGTAATATTCGATATTCTATTGCTAGCAATATATCCAACCAGCTCGACCTCCTCGCGGTTCCCCCTGGAAACTATCATGGTTAATTCCTGATGAATGCATCATGATGGGCTAACTGGCCTGTTTTCATTCTCATCGATCACCCTTCACTGGTGCTCCGCCAGCGTATCCTGTTAGCACGGGCAGGGTTACTATTCCATTTTCACCGGTCAAAAAAAAAATATCCGATATCTATATATCGAGTTCTGGACTTTGATGACCACCCATTGCGATATCGCCTATGACAGACAGATATCTATATTTATTACGAGCGGGTTCTTCTTTTCGATATTATATATTGGATAACCGTTAGATAATATATCTGTTATTGGGCCAATATATATATATATATAGTATATTACTGCGGCGGCCAACCAATGAGGCATTGATGGACGTACGTGCAAATGTGGCAAACTTTAAACTTGTGCCACATAATGCATAAAATCTTAAATTCAGTACCGACAGATGAATACTCAACCCGGTACACATTTTTTTTTTGCTGGGTGAAAATGGTATGGTAACCCCGCCTGCGCTAACGGGATACGCTGGCGGAGCACCAGTGAAGGGTGATCGATGAGAATGAAAACAGGCCAGTTAGCATATCATGATGAATTCATCAGGAATTAACCATGATAGTTTCCAGGGAGAACCGCGAGGAGGTCGACCTGGTTGGGTATATTGCTAGCAATGGGATTCTCAGTCTCCATTACTAACAATCCCTTTCCCCCCACCCGGTACACATTGAGATTTGAAATTTATGAGCGAGAAATTCCGAATCCTCTCATCTTCGATAGAATTTTATTAGTTTTTGAATTATTATTGTTCTTGTTTTTAATTTTTTTTTTTTATACAAGTTGGAATGGCAAACAAGCTGACGGCCCACCTGATGGAAAGTGGTAACCGTCGCCTATACACATGAGCAGTACCACGGACATAACAGAGTATACTGTTTCGCCCATGATACCCCCCATGCGTTGCCATTCCAGAGGACTCAGGTGTTATTCCTCTGTACCCAGTAAATTCACGCCATATCCCACCCTTCAAACCGAAACACAACCATGCAAACACAACTGCTTCACAGTTGAAACACAAATGAGACAGAGATTCCCAAGAAATCGACTTTTGTACAGTCTCCCAAAGTCTAAATATATTGCTATATGTTATCCACCCGTAAGTAATGTGCGTGTTTGGATTGTGATGTCGAAGAAAAGAAATTTAAAAACTTCAAATGTAAAATATAAAGTATTCTAATAGTTAAAAGACGTTTAAAATTTGTAGAACGTTTTAGTTTTTCAAATAAGAAGATTATTTTTTTATATAGATAAATATTGCAGGTCTCTTAAGGCGACGTGGTTTGAAATGAAGTGAGTTTGTGTGTGTGTGTGTGTGTGTGTGTGTGTGCCATTCAAGTTGTCAATACATATGTGTAATAATTATAAAGGCTTGCTCTATGTACAAATATTTGTAGTTAACTTGTACTATTTAGACGTAGTTAGCGGTGCTAGCCAGCGGCGGTCTTACCATTGCTCAGGCTCCGGGCTGTAGGTCTTTGCGAGGCCCTTTGTCCTTCATGAAAAGTATATGATGCGAAAGTAGGTCTGGTTGTTTGAATGAGGTATTTGTCATTTTGTCATGTAATATAATAATGACAAATAGTGACAAATATATATATATATATATATATATAGCGATATATATCCAATATATGATATATATATATATATATATATATATGTATGTATATATATATACGGTATGTATGTATGTATATATATATATATATATATATATATATATATATATATATATATATATATATATATATATATATATATATCAAATAATTGGAAATTTTTTGCTGACTCAAAAAAATAATGTCTTATTTTACATTTTTTTTTACAATTGAATTTTTTATTTGTATATTTTAGTGTTGTTAATTTTGTACATTCGCGATTAAAATGCCTCATTCAGGAAGTTTTTGCGACTTGCCACTAGACAAAATGCCATTCCCTGGTTGTTTAAAATTAGCTTAGATTGTTACGCGAGGCTCCTACAAGAGCAATGCTCCGGGCGATTGCCCTGTTCCCCACCCCTTAAGGTCGCCGCTGGTGCTAGTCGTACCCACGTGAAGTCTTAGATAGTTCTGTTAAAATAAATAAAGTTAAATAACAATAATAACTAGTCGTAGTTAATATTGTTCACTGTCGAACATAGGCCTTCCTTATAAGGAGGGTTTTGCCAGTAGTTGCCACGCTTGGCACAAGGGTTAGCAACCGCAGTTAGACTTTGGTGGTGTTTTAAGTGGGACGCTGCTGTCCATCCCTTAACCATTAAGTTTATTTAGTCGCCTCTTACGACATCTACAGGCAAGGAAGTGCTGACCCATTCGTCAAGTTATATTTTATAAGATTTTCTGTAATTTGTGTGTTTGCGCAGATATCGCCTTGTAAGGTACAACGGGGTATGGCGCGGATGCGACATACTGCAGTGGGTCATGGATAACACCAGTAATAAAACAAGGTATATAATAATATTTTATTTTATTCAATTTCATATCATATTTATAAAAATCGACTTCTTTATAAGCACTTATAAATCGTCATTTTTTTTAAATCTACTGTTTGGTTCGGAAAGTGCTTATTGAAAAGAGCTCGCAAGAAACTCAACAGTTACTCTTTTAAATCTCTGTTAACATTATGTGTATTTATTTAAATGTGCTATCTCTGAAATTACGTGGTCGATAAAAGCCCATGCATGATAGACTAACACCATGCACTTTTGTCATTCAAGTAATCGTTTAGTGTGTAACAGGCTTTGTTCAAAAAGTGTTTTTAATAGCAGTTTTAAACTTATTAAAAGGTAGATCCGAAATATCCTTCGATATCTTATTATAATATTTAATACCCATTCCCATGAAAGACCTAGGAACTTTTTCTAAAAGATACTTCGGAACAGTAAGTTTAAATTATCTAGTGTTAAGATGGTTAAGATCGCTGTTTTAAAAAAACAGTTGAGAATTCTTGCATGTATACAAAATGTTTACATATATTATTAGCCGTTCCGCCATATTGTTTATTTGAATTTTAATAAACATATAATTTGAGTACAATCGTGTTTCGATTGTGTCTTAAACTTAATTCTAATCTGATATAGTTCGTGTAAATAATAAGTGTCTATCTATTTAAATGATATCTATGTATAATGCAATTGTATTTTATAATGTAATTATTATTTTTAATCAAAGTTTTATATAATTAATAATTACTGGTGAGCTGTAATACAGGTATCCTTATACCTGTCTCAGGCACCAGTCTCTCACAATTATATTTATAATTTGATTACCTTAATATAAGCATGTCTCATTGTATCTCACTGTGATGAATTGTGAAGAGAAATAAATCTATTTATTATTATTATTATTATAAATTTTTATACCTTATGATTGTGAAATATAACACACTACACTATGCAAATAAATGATTGTTAGATTGATTAAAAATAGTGTGACATCAATAATTTAATAAAGAATAAGAATAAGATAAAATAAAGATAATTAATGAGAAACAAACTGTCAAGAGTGTATGCGTGCATGCGTGTGTGCGTGCGTGTACGTGTGCGTGCGTGCGTGCGTGCGTGTACAGTGGTGGGCTGGCGCAGGGTGCAGGCGACGCAGGTGTGCCAGGCGCTGGTGGCGGGCGGCCACGTGGAGTGCGTGGCGGACCTGCCGCACTTCGCGGACTACGCGCTCTACCGGCCCACCGCGCCGCCGCCGCCGCTCGCCCTGCACCACCACCAGCACCACCAGCACCACCAGCACCGGCAGCCCTCGCGTTCGTATTCTCTCTGTATTCGCTTTATATTGTCACATCACTGCATCTTTACGCAGGGCGACGGTTAGCCAACCCCGCACCACTCACGACGTTTATTTATATTTATCTTTCATATATTTCTGACATATTTTTCCCACCAGCCGATACTATTTACAATAGTACCAGCTCGACCCGCCGGGTTCAAACTTACTTACGCACAGGAAGAACCCTGCGCAGTCAAAGCCCGGGCAAAAGTACTAACTCGAGGTCCGCATCTGCGTCCCCGTATGGGGATGTAGACGACCCTGTATTATTACTGTATCTTTTGTCTGAAGTGAATTTTATTAAAAAAAAAAATCTTTAAAAGTGGTATACGATTCTCATAAAAGATGTATAGAGTTTAATTTATTTATTTATTTATTTTACTGAGAAATAATTAATTTACATGTAAGATTTGTAAAAGATTTTAGTATTTATGAATAATGCTCTACTGCTCTTATTAAGTCATCAATTTTTTCTTAAATTAATCCCATGTACAAACATCGTTTATTTACAATTTTATTATAATTTACAATGATTATTGCAATGACAGCGGAAGATTCGAGTCGCCTTGTGGAGAGTACGTCGTCGTACTGCCTCGACTTGAATCTCGACAACAGTTCCGCGAGACTAATCAAAGCTCCCAGAACAGGTGTGTGACCCTCAATATTTGTCACTACGATATAACCAAGGGGAAAAGGATTGTATACATAGTATTAGGGTCTAGCAGCTGCATTAAGGGGGAAAGGGATTGTTAGTAATGAGGTTTAACAGACACATTGTTAGCAATGCACTCTCTCAGGTCACCAACTGACCTGCCTTCATGTTCACCTGTCACCCTTCACTGGTACCTCGCTAGTATACACCGATAACGCAGACGGGGTTACCATAAAAAAAAACAGCTCCATTACGAGCAAAATATCCCATCAGGTCGATCACCACGTGTTTCTCCTTGCAAACCATAGTGATTAATTCTTGAATTTGTCACAATGCGCTAACTGAAATGCTTTCATTCTCACCTATCAATTTCAAATTTAAATCATCTTTAATAAATTCAAATATATATTATTTCAAATAGACTTGTTTACAAGCACTTTTATATCTTCATTATTTTAAATCTACTGTAGGGTTCGGAACATTGTTATCTGTTGAGAAGAGACCTCAAGAAACTCAACAGTAACTCTTTTAAATCTCTGTTAACATTATATGTATTTATTTAAATGTACTATGTCTACAATTACATGGTTATTAAAAGCCCGTACTCCATTATCTCTCACTGGTGCCCCATCAGTGTATAACCAATAGTGCAGGTAGGGCAACCACTCCATTTTCATCCGTTAAAAAAAACTACATTACAACAGTGTTCCGTTTGGTGATGGACTCAAAGTCTAATAACTGTTCATTTTCATGTCCAAGATGACGTATTTGTTGATTAAAGCATAATACACCTATGAAATAGAAGGAAACCTCGAAATGAAATGTTATACTCATAGTCGGCGATAGTCACTTATCATCAGGTAAACCACATGTTCCTTTGCCCCCTGTGTCATAACAAAAACTAACATTTCAAATTCAAATCACAACATATTTTTTTAATTGAAAATGTATCAACCTCCTTATTTCAGTCGTTAACAATCCACTGCTGAACCTTCTCCATAAGAAGAGTTTTGCCAGTGGAAGGCGAGTTGGCAACCGCAATTAGTCTTTTTAGAGATATTTTAAGAGGGACGCTGCTCCTCATCCCTCTTCTGTTAAGTTCCTTCAGTCGCCACTGACGATACCCACAGGAAAGGAAGGGATGCCATATTCTATGTCTGGACCACAAGGTCATTTAACCTCTTAATTGGTGTTATTTGAAAAGAATTTTTAGAGTTAATGTAGGACTTTATTTTCAGAAGTCCAATCTTCGCCGTCCAGTGAAGAAGATAACCCAGTATTAGAGCAAAGTGAAGGTAACTTGCATCTTATGGTGATGTTTATTACCATAGAATATACACGTAACATCCAATGCAGTTCTCTCTCTTTTCATTTAACAGTTTCCTCCTGTTGGTGCAACTAATTTATGCGTTCTCTTCCAGCCAGCTCTATCTCATGCCATATCTTTGACCTCTACATACGACATGACACCTAGTGCTTGCTTTATCTGTCCCATGTCCCATGTCCCATTCCTCGGTCTTCTCCTTCCTCTTTTGCCCTTTTACTTTTCCTTCTGTTATGCTCTATAAAGAATCGCCATGTCGTATAAGGTGGCCCTGAAATTTTGCCTCTTCTATTCTCTGTTGTTTTATTATTGTTCTTTTCTCATTCACGCTTTTCAAGACATCCTTATTCGTTACTTTTTCTGTCCAGCTTATCCTTTCCATTATCTTTCATGTCAACATTTCAAATGCCTCAACTATCTTTCATTCCTTTTGCGTCATTATCCATGTTACACTGGATATTACGTCTGCTTAAAATATACCTATATCTGTCTAAACTGGCAACACTGGTATTGTCGCCCGTGAACAAAAATTCCTTTTGTGTATACATAAGGCATAAATTATACAGTAATTTCTCATCTCAATCATCATTCATCATCATTTCGACCTCCCCCATAGACTGCCATAAAGAACAGTTCTGAGCCACCTGCATCCACTGACTCCCTGCAACGCATTTTAGGTCGTCGCTCCATTTAGGGGGGAGGGGTCGTCTTACACTGCGTTTGCCCATACGTGGTTGTCACTCAGGAATCTTTCTTCCCCTTTTAAAATTTATAATATCATCCCTAAAACCCTAAAAGCTTTTAAGGGGTTTACTGTGGCCTGTATAAAAGGTACGCTGAGGAGTTTACCTCCATCAGTGATTAGTACTTAACGTCCAGGTGATACAGAGTCGAGCAAGTTGTGCAAAGCTATAGAGGAGTCCGGCGAGGACCACCTGCGGCTGCTGATGCGGCAGTGCGTGGCGCGCGAGGGCCTGGCGCCGTCGTGGGCCGACGTGCTGTACCCGCTGTGTCAGCGCGCTGCCGAAATCATCACGCTTGGTTCGCACACATTACATAACTAAATCTATTAATTTAGAGTTAGATATCCTAAGATAACATTTGGGTTCCCAAGAACATCATAAACTTGCATTACCTATTTATACTAATTGATGTCATGATATGACGTCACTCAGAATGTCATACGTAAACTAAACGTGTTATGTAATATATGAGCAACTGAACAACGAGTGGGTCACAGTGTGCGTGCGCGTACGGTTGCGTTGCAGACATGAGCAGTAACGACATGGACGTGCGCAACTACGTGCAGGTGAAGAAGGTGCCCGGCGGCGAACCGCGCGACTCGCACCTCGTGCACGGCGTCGTGCTCACCAAGAACGTCGCGCACAGGTACCGCATCCACACCCACGCCCACGCCCACGTCTACGTCCACACACACACCCATCCACATACGCACCCACATCCGCATCCACACCCATACACGAACTCACGCCCACACCACACACATGCCCATACACGCATCCACGCACACACATGCACCCACGCCCATACCCACATCCGTATCACGCGTCTTGAGCAAAGCGCTAGCGAGTTACACAAATTACGCCTCGCATATATTTGTTGAAATATATAGTTTTTATTAATAAGTATATATTGCGAACATTTCAGAGGCATGCCCCAAGAGATAAACAATCCTACGGTGCTTCTGTTAGACTGCTCAATTGCGTATCAGCGGGTCGAGGGCAAGCTCACTTCGCTAGAGCCGGTCTTATTGCAGGTAATTTAATTTTGTGATACTTTTACTATGTAATTTTTATAGTAATAACACAATTATGGTTTGATTTAAAGGAGAATAATTGATGGGTTGTGTAACTATTAATAGTGTTCATATATACGTGTCATATATTTATTTTCTATTTTTGTTGTCTGAATATAAATTAATTTATTTCATATAAATATATGATAGTCAAATTTTTTTTTGTAATATATGTATACATAAACATTATATAAATATTACATAATGTGCAACATATATATCCGGTTCGAAGGATCATAAAGAAGAAGAGATTTCTTTTACTGAATTAGATATTATTTTGAGGAAGTCCATATGATTGGTTAGCTGATTAGAATCGTTTTATTTAATTTTAACACTAGGCTTCGAGAAGCGATTTATTAATTTGCCCAAAGATACCTCGTAAATTGGTAATACACGTGTCACAAAATTTACGCGGACGGAATAGCAGTCGAAGATTGATGGCTAATATGGGAGGTTGTAAAAGTTCTGGCATTAATAATACTAGTCACTCTTCGAGCATCGGCAAACGTACGCATACTAATGGTAGCGGAATTAAATAAAATATTTTTTTCTCAAACATGCTTGGAAATGTAAGCATTATTTTGACAATCTTCTTCGAGATAAATAAAAATTGCCTTACGGGTCAGATACATGCGGGCAACGGTCGGCAAAAGTTGTATGAAAATTCATATCTGTCGTGTTTTGCGGCCAGATAAATTACTATATAAACTCATATCTGTCCTGTAATTTAAAAATGGAATGACCTTTTACTTCGAAACATGGCTACCAAGGAGGTAACTAATAAAAGGTTTTATTTAAATTTCGAACTGGCTTGCAAATAGGATGCTGTTTATTAAAAAAAAAAAGGAACATTATGGCGCGTGAAAAATTATTATTGTTCGTTATTCGTCATTGAATTTAAAAAGTAAAATTGTGTTTTTGATCTCCGCGCATTGTTTGAGAAAAGTATTATACAAGCCTCGGCCACAACTAGGCACTGATGTACTCACGTGTGTGTGTCTCGGCTACGCCTCGGGCCACATATGCACGTTCGTCCATGAATGCGAGAGTCGGTGGCCGCTGCAGCTGCAGTGGCGGCGTGACGAGGGGTTGAATGTGTGCGGTGGCAGGAGCAGCAGTACCTGGTGCGGTGCGCGGCGCGCATCTGCGCGCTGCGGCCGCGCGTGGTGCTGGTGCGCGGCGCGGCGGCGCGCGGCGTGCAGGACGCGCTGCGCGGCGCGGGCGTGGCGCTGGCGGCGCGCGTGCCCGAGCGCGCGCTGCGCCGCCTGGCGCGTGCCGCGCGCGCAGACCGCGTCGCCTCCGTCGACGCGCGCATCGCCGCGCCGCGCCTCGGCACCGCGCGCCGCTTCCGCGTGCGCGCCTGTACGTATGCACTCTCTACTGCATCTACTGCGCTAGTATGGTCTTTTTAATAGGTGATAGTGGAATGATAATCCCACCAGTACCAGTGAGGGATGATAGGTGAGGATGAAAAGGTCAATTAGCCCATCGTAATGAATACACTTGGAATTCGGCACGATGATTTCCACAGGGAGCTACGTGGAGATTGACCTAGTTGGGTATATTGCTAGCAATAGGACCCTTAGTCTCCATTATTCACAATTCCTCCCTCCCCCGCACTAGTATGATTAACAACACAAGTTTCAGAAACTGGATTCAATTTCTGAAATTTGCGTGTATTGCATGATAACAAGCACTAAATAGTTTTCTTGATTGATATATAGCAATAGTAGTTAGATAATACAAAGTTCAGCTTTTCGCTGTTATTATATGTAATACCTAACTCATACATCCGGCTCGAAGGACAAAACATAAAAAAGTTATAGATAAAGTTTCAGAAATTTGTCATATTAAACTACTGTTTGTTAATTTATTAAAATAAAATATTTATTATACTTTCTTTGTTTCTTTGTTGCAATTGGCACACAAAAGCTTAACAAGCTCTAATTAGTTAAAATTATTGTAAACTTCCCAATTTCCAAAATATCACTTATACATTAAAACTTATAGTAATTAACCAATTTTCTCGCCCTTCTTTTCTTCTTTAAAATAATGTATATTATTTTTCTATATTCAGATGATAGCAAAACCCTAATGATTCTGGAAGGCTGTGCAGAACCTCACCTAGGCTGCTGCATTCTTCTCCGCGGGGGTTCTTTACAAGAATTAATCAGAGTGAAGAAAGTAACGAAATTCATGCTCCTAGCATGCTATAACTGGAAATTAGAGAAAGCATTCCTCGCAGACATAGAAGCCACACTACCCGAACCCGGAATGACATTTGACGACGATGCAGACACAAATTCTAATGACAAAAATGATTTTACGAAAAGTAAAAATGACAAAGACGAAGCCACTGCAGTGAATAATGATATATTTAGCACTGATGATACACAACCTAATATTGACGTTAATGAATCTTCTGTTAATGATTTAACTGATAATGACACTGAAAAGTCGGATGTGAATAAAATCTCTAGTGGCAATGACTCAAACAGTAATGAAAATAATGATTCTAACAAAAAAATTGTCAGTGATAATGATGCAAATAGTAATGATAATGATTCGAATAAATCGAAGTTTCGAGAATTTGATGATCCATTGCAAAGAGCTAAAACGTACGCTCGTAAGACTGACAGTGAGAAGACATTTAGTGGCGTACCAATACAAGATTTCAGTGATCCATTGCATTCAACTTTGTCTGTAGACGACGATGTGTTTCTACCGAAGGAGGAGGCCAAGTTGAAGGCTGATAATCACACTGATAGGTCAGTATATTATTGATATTTTTTATCTATTAATTTATGTGTCTAATGACGTTTTATGGTAAGGGTTTCATCACTATCTCGTCCCAATTTTATTCAATTTCAGAGAAAGATCAACACTTATAGAGGCATGATTGCTATAAGTCTGATTATAAATGAAAACTACTATGAAAATTCGAATACTCATACAAATTTCCCAAAAGGAAAATAAAAAGTAAATTTGTGTATTAGTTTCGAATTTCGAAATTTTAAACAATATGTGAAAGTATGTCTGGAACTTGATGAGATCCAAATACATTGTGCTTTATTGCACATGTCCGAGAATTGACAGTGCTTTGTAAAGAGAACGCTCTGTGTTTAAATAAATGCTATTGTATGTTCCATGTTAGTATTTTGTGATTTGCGTGCTGTTACTGTGGAGCACTCGTTTATATATATATATATATATATATATATATATATATATATATATATATATATATATATATATATATAATAGATAAATAAATATAAAAAGTTTTACTGAGCAATATGTGTAGGGAGGGTAGAGGTATTGGTACGAGGTCTGTCCGGAAAGTTCGTATAAAAGTGTTCTGGAATGCGAGAAAGAGAGTGGGGAGGCCAGGTAAGCGCAGGACCCCTTCCTTATGTCCCTAACAATGCTTCAGTTCTGGTCTGACCGCCGTGCGGTGCGAACTGGCTTGTCACGCCATCTGTGAAGTTACCTCTTAACGAAACCCCGTCGGCATGGAGACGTGGTGCTTCCGTTGAAGAGCAGCGCGTCGTAATCAAGTTTCTCTCGAAACTCGGCAAGAATGGCCGTGAAATTTTTGCCGATCTCAGAACAGTTTATGGGGATGATGCTGTGAAGGAACCAACCGTCCACAAGTGGCTAAAAAGATTCAGAGAGGGCCGCGCGCGTTCAAGATGACCCACGTTCAGGACGTCCTTCCACTTCACATTCCGACGAAAACGTGGAAAGAATTCGAACTTGTGTTAATGGGGACCGTCGTTTAACGGTCAGACAGGTGGCTGAAGAGCTTAATTTGGGCAAAACCGTGGTCCACGAAATTCTAAGAAACGAACTTCAAATGAAAAAAATTTGCGCCAAGATCGTTCCCAAGCTTTTGTCCCCGGATCAAAAATCACGAAGAGTTGCTTGCTGTGAGGACTGGTTGGAAGCCGAAGAGAATGGTGACTTTTTGAACCGAGTCATCACTGGAGATGAGTCTTGGTTCTACGAATTTGATGTCGAATTAAAATCCCAAAGCAAAGAGTGGAAGACATCCGGGGAACCACGAACAAAAAAATCAAGAAAACGCTCAAATGTCAAGACAATGTTGATTGTTTTTTTCGATGTTCGGGGGATTGTCCATCAAGAATTCGTCCCTCCAGGCCAGACAGTTGATGGAAAATTCTACGTCGATGTGCTCAGACGCCTCAAAGCTCGTGTGGCACGAGTTCGTCCAGAATTGGCGCGAGAGGGGCGTTGGATTCTTCACCACGACAATGCCCCTGCCCACACCTATCTTGTTGTCCGTGAGTTTTTGAGTAAAAATTCCATTACGGTGACCGAACACCCCCTATTCGCCGGATTTGGCCCCGTGTGACTTCTTCTTTTTCCCAAAAACCAAATTGGTACTTCGGGGGCGGCATTTGGGGGACATAAATGAGATAAAAAAAGCTACGACGGGGCAGCTGAGAAACCTACAACCAGAGGACNTTCAAGGAGCCTTCTCACAGTGGAAACGGCGTTGGCACAAGTGCATTATGTCACAGGGGGAGTACTTTGAAGGGGATAAAATTGATTTACCTGAATAATTGTAAAATAAAATTTTTAAAAACTTGCTTTTATGATGTACTTTCCGAGACAAACCTCGTATTGTAAAGAGAGAGAGCAGGTGGTCGACGGACGACGTGGTGCTGTCGATGTCGCCCAACGTGGTGATCCCGGCGCCGTACCTGGCCACGGAGGCGGGGCGGCGTTGCGGGCTGCGCCAGTACCTGCGCGACGCGCTGCACGCGGCCGCGCCCGCGCCGCGCCCCGCCACGCCGCGCGCGCGCCGCGTGCCACACGCGCCGCAACATGCGCACGCGCACGCCCACGCCCACGCGCGCCCGCCCACGCTGCTCACGGTACTATACCAGTGGAGCTTGACAGCCCCATTGCTAACAATATGCCCTATTAAGTCGATCTCCACGGGGTACTAGAAACCATTGTGACTAATTTATCATTGAATTCGTCACGATGGGCTAATTGAACTGTTTTTTCATCTTTACCAATCATCCTTCACTGGTGCTCTGCCAGTGTATACCGTTAGCGCAGGCGAGGTTAGCATTACGTTATCATACATTAAAAAACCATCCACAGAGAATTCATCTTTACACACTAGAACCTAAATTATTGAGTACAGTGCGATTTCTGAAGAGCTTCCTTCCAAGAACGCTCAAACTGTAAGGTGAGTAGTTAGTTGTTTGCTAAAATTTTCCACTTTTTTCAATGTAATACGCCGCACTCAGTAGGCAGGTCTCATTGACTAACCTCGTTGATAGATATTGATGCTTGATCAAAGGTACACTGAATATAGCACTAGCCATAGAAAATTCGTTGCTGCAAAGACCGGATTTATTAACATATTTACAGGAGCCACACCCGTTCATCCGAGATCCTATAACTGCGTCAGCAGACGATCCCGCAGTGAAGGCAGCTCTCGCAAACTACAGGGCGACCGGCTGTAGGCTGGTTTATAACGGACATAAGAGTGAGTTTTTTCTATCAAGTATAATGTAATGTAAGTATAGTACGTACGTAGTATTCAAACATACTGACAGCCCACCTGATGGGGAATAATAACTATCGCCTATGGACATGAACAGCATTATGAAATCCGGCTCGAAGGACTATGTAAGATTAATTACACCACGCAATTAACGAAGATGCAAAAGCAGTCACTGACAAAAAGTATAAGATTTATTGAGTACTCTTAAATTAATATTAATGTTACCAAGGGTATTCTTGCTATGCTATGATGTGCATGAGAAGACAGAGAAAGAGAGAGAGAGTATACTGTCACCGTACTAAGTAATTTCACTGCCATATCCCACCCTTCAAACCGTGTGTTCAATTTCAGCCGAGTGTCCTTTATACGAGCCAAGTGTTGTGAAGAAAGCATCCAAAGAGTTGGAAGTGGAAACGAAGGAAAAGCAGAATGAGAGCGAGCCCCTCGACCCACTGGCCCCGGAGAACCACCAGCGGATCAGCCTGCTGCTGTACAGTTACAGCAACAAGTCGGCCAATGTACCAGACTTCTGTGTCAATCCCTGGTATGTATCTACTTTTTTTTACATGAAGACTGATATATCCCAAATTAATATGATCCTATTGATAATCGTAAATAAAGAAGTAAAAGAGTTATCATTGTCTATGGAATCATATAATGGAATTGTCATGGGCTCTGCAAGCCTGATGAAATTTTCTATACGATTCATTACGATTGAGTGGAACACGTTACTTCAAAATGTTTTTCATTGTAAGATCTCAAAACTAGAAACTTAAAGCTTTAAAATTCTTTTTTTTTTTTTATTTCTGTACGACCATTTTTAAGGGAAATACAGCTACTTGAAAAACCTGAAAAAATTTGGGATTTTTTTTTATCCCTTAACTTTTTCCTCTAGTGTATTATCGCCATCTGTCAATGTCTTTGGTCCATATGAAACGTTCGATTGAATATTCAGGATCGTCACAATGGATATGTACGGACGCCACGACATATCTTTGGGCGCATTCCTGCAGAAGTACTGCTTCAATCCGGACTACAAGTGTCCCTCCAGCAACTGTCAGGTGCCGATGAACCAGCACGTACGGAAGTGAGTCGCATCTGATTTCCTTCTCAAACGTACATGAAATATATATTTTTTTTGCAATGAAAAAGTTAAGTTGTGTATGAAGATCAGGTCTTTGGCACTTGATTCTCTGCGCACTGGCATTAAAATAGAAACCCCCTTTTTATGCAACTCAGAATGGCAAACAAGCTGACGGCCCACCTGATGGAAAGTGGTAACCGTCGCCTATAGACATGAGCAGTACCATGGACATAAGAGGGTATACTGTTTCGCCCATGATACCCCCTATGCGTTGTCATTCCTGAGGACTCAGGTGTTAGTCCTCTGTACCTTGTAAATTTATTACCATAATCCACCCTTTTTTTTAATATTTGTGAACACAGGTCAAAGTCAATAGAATATTTAAGATTATTTTCAAGATTCTGGCCCAATAGGAAAAAAATATAATAAAAATACAGTACATAGGTCCTCTCAGACATGTTTTTGTGAAGCTATATTGGTATTCTAAGGTGTATAGCAAGCAATTCTGAGGTAGGCACAGTCACGCCCAAGGTCCTCACATGCTATAGTAATATTTTTAAATACACGATGCGGACTTAACGCGATGGAAAAGCTTTTTACAGTCGTTCACTTCAGTCCCGTCGTGAGCACGACGTGGTGCAATCCACGTGGAAACGTCGTCAATAAAGAAGCAAGTATGTCGCGTACATCGTGTTAAGTCTTGATTGTGTATTTAAAAATATGTATAAACAACGCGAAAGTTCAAAATTAACTTTCATCATTTCAACCATTATCCGTCCACTGCTGGACATAAGCCTCCCCCATAGACTGCCATAAAGAACGGTCCTGAGCCACCTGCATCCGCTAACTTCCTGCAACGCATTTCAGGTCGTCACTCCATCTAGTAGAGAGTCGTCCTACACTGCGTTTACCCGTACGTGGTCGCCTCTCAAGAACCTTTCTTCCCCATCGGTTGTCGTTTCTTCGAGCTATGTGACCAACCTATTGCCACTTCAGCTTGCTTATCCTAAAATTATGCTGCAGTAAATTATGAAAGTGTGTAATACATTTTGTTTTTTTATTAGATTCGTGCACGACGATGTGTGTATCACAATCACGTGTAACACAATCGGACACAGTAACGTGGATAAAACGAAAGAAGAGTCCAATAAACAGGTCAGTTGCTTCTAGAACATTCTTATTATGTTACTTATTATGTACTGATGCTCACTTGGGCGTATTGGGAAACTGTAAAACTCACTTAGTTGATAAAGTAAATAAATTTGACGACAGTGGCGACAAAATTCAAAAAATTCAAAATTCAAAAATCATTTATTCATGTAGGACATTTTAGCCGCTTATGAACGTCAAATTTTTACATTATAATTTTATATTTACCCTACCGTCCAGTTCGGTATATAGATCCAATTGAGAAGAACTGGCAAGAAACTCAATTGAATTACTTTTTTTTTAAAGCCAGTTTATTTACAATGTATATTTATATAGGTGTCTATGTCTAACATTAAATAAAAATTCAGTGCATGAACAACTATTGCCATGCACACTCGTCATTCAAGTAATCGTTTAGTGAGTAATAGGCTTTGCTCAGTAAATATGATTTAACAGATGTTTTGAATTTATTTAAGGGTAATTCCAACATATCCTTTGGTATCTTATTGTAAATTTTTATACCTATTCCCATAAAAGACCTATTAACTTTTTCTAAACGATACTTGGGGACAGCAAGTTTGTCTTTAAATCTAGTATTAATATTATGAATATTGCTGTTTTTTGGAAATAAGTCAAGATTTTTATGAACATATAGAATATTTGAATATATAAATTATAGACACAACGGTGAGAACATTTGCCTCTTTGAATATTCTCTCTTATATATATATATCTTCATACAGTAGATCGCTCGAACGGCACGTTTTTGTAATATGAATATATTCTTAATATCTGCCGCTTTTCCACATAGTAATATTCCATAAGAGAGTAAACTATGAAAATAACTAAACTAGACTAATCTAGCAGTATCAGTATCAGTGTACTGTCTAACTTTACGCACGGCAAAAGCTGCTGAACTTAGTTTCGCTGCAAGGCTTTGAATTTGTGCACCCCATTGTGTTTTATTATCTAGTGTGATTCCTAGAAAGACAGTAGATTCTATAAATTCGAGAGATTCGTCATTTAATTTAATATTGCAATTAGTATACTTTTAGATAGAGAGAAATTAACACATTTTGTTTTTTTAGCGTTTAACATAAGATTGTTAGTTGTAAACCAGTGCAGGAGACGCCGCAAAGCACTATTTACATCGTCATAATTATTAGTCATTATATTAACTTTAAAAATCAATGAAGTATCGTCTGCAAACAATACTATGCCGCATCTATCCTGCATGGCATATGGGAGATCATTAATGTAAACTAGGAATAAAAATGGACCGAGAATAGATCCTTGAGGTACACCCATTTGCACAAAGTGAAAACGTAGCGTTGTTAATCTTCACTTTCTGTATTCTATCAGAAGATAAGATTTTATTAAATTTAAAGCATTGTCTTTGACGCCATAAAAAGCAAGTTTTTTTAGCAATGTATTATGATCAACGCAATCAAAAGCCTTAGAAAGGTCACAAAAAACACCTATCACATCCATTTTAGTTTCCCATGCAGCAAATACGTGTCTAAGCAACTCTGCACCTGCGTCTGTAGTTGAACGACCTTTGGAAAAACCGAATTGACTATTGTGGATTAAATTATTTAAATTGAAATAACTGACAAGTTGCATAAGGATTATTTTTTCAAAAATTTTACTGAGTGCTGGGAGTATGGATATAGGTCTATAATTTATTGGGTCACTCCTATCTCCAGACAAGTGTACAGTTAAGGTGTTTTTTTTTCTTTTAATGGTAACTTTACTCGCGCTATCGGTATACACTAGCGGGGCACCAGTGAAGGATGATAGGTGAGGATAAAGCAGGTCAGTTAGCTCATCGTGGCGATTCAACAAGAATTGTTCACGATGGTTTCTATTTGACGACTGTTTGCAAACAGGCCAATTTCCCCAGCAATGGAAAGTCGGTAGGCTCGTCTTGCTAGTGAAAGAAGGGCGCCCGTTGGATTCACCTTCGGCTTACCGCCCTGTCATATTGTTGGATGAGGCTGCCAAGCTTTTTGAACGCGTAATCGCTGGCCGTGTCGTTCAGCATCTGACACGGGTAGGTCCAGATCTCTCTCCATCGCAGTTCGGGTTTCGGGAGCGTCGGTCCACTGTTGATGCTATCGCACATGTAAAAGAGCTATCTGATGAAGCTGTTTCCCAGGGCGGGGTGCTTCTTGCGGCAAATCTGAATATCTCTAACGCATTTAACACCCTGCCCTTTAGTTGCATCATGGAGGGGCTACGATTTCATGGAGTGTCCCAGTATCTATATAACATCATTGGGGTCTACCTGGAGAACAGGGAGGTAATTTGTGTCGATCGCAACGGGCAATTGATGAGGCAGATCATGAAGTTCGGTGTTCTACAGGGTTCGGTTCTAGGCCCTCTTCTGTGGAATATAGGGTTCGATTATGTGCTATCGGATACGAGCCTAACGTGCTACGCCGACGATACACTAGCCACAGCTCGAGGGATGAATTATCGGGAAGCAGAACTGCGGGCCACTGCGACCACGGTTCTTGTTGTCAGCCGTATTCGACAGCTTGGTCTCAAGGTGGCACTGGAGAAGTCAGAAGCAATATGCTTTCATGGTTCGCGTCAGGCACCACCGGAGGGGTCCTACATAATGGTTGGCGGAATGAGAATTCTTATCAAGCCCACAATCCGCTACTTGGGTTTGACTCTCTCTAGAGAAGGTATCTCTAAATTCAAGCCAATGAAAATATGAACCGTCAAACATTGCAATTTGGATTTGGGGTAATTTAAAGCATAATTGTTGATGATTGTGATTACATTGAGACTCATGAAGAACAGATTCATGTCTCTGCTCATTTTGATATATATTAAATATACTGATAGCGCCGTTGTTTGGCCCGTGGGGCGGCGGCAGGTGTCGTTCTGGTCGCGGTGCGGCGCGTGCGGCGCGGCGCGCGGGGCGCGGGCGATGTCGCGCGCGGCGCTGTCGCTGTCGCTGGCCGCGTACGTGCGCGCGCGCGCCGCCGCGCCGCGCTACGTGCGCGCGCGCCTCTGCGCGCACCCGCTGCACGCGCACGCGCACGCCTTCGTCGCCGGCCTCACCACCGCCTGCTTCCGGTACGAGTAGTGTCTCCACAGAACTACATGTACTCGTACTTCATCTCGTACGTGTGTATACACATACGGCGCTGTCGCTGTCGCTGTCGCTGGCCGCGTACGTGCGCGCGCGCGCCGCCGCGCCGCGCTACGTGCGCGCGCGCCTCTGCGCGCACCCGCTGCACGCGCACGCGCACGCCTTCGTCGCCGGCCTCACCACCGCCTGCTTCCGGTACGAGTAGTGTCTCCACAGAACTACATGTACTCGTACTTCATCTCGTACGTGTGTATACACATACGGCGCTGTCGCTGTCGCTGTCGCTGGCCGCGTACGTGCGCGCGCGCGCGCCGCCGCGCCGCGCTACGTGCGCGCGCGCCTCTGCGCGCACCCGCTGCACGCGCACGCGCACGCCTTCGTCGCCGGCCTCACCACCGCCTGCTTCCGGTACGAGTAGTGTCTCCACAGAACTACATGTACTCGTACTTCATCTCGTACGTGTGTATACACATACGGCGCTGTCGCTGTCGCTGTCGCTGGCCGCGTACGTGCGCGCGCGCCTCTGCGCGCACCCGCTGCACGCGCACGCGCACGCCTTCGTCGCCGGCCTCACCACCGCCTGCTTCCGGTACGAGTAGTGTCTCCACAGAACTACATGTACTCGTACTTCATCTCGTACGTGTGTATACACATACGGCGCTGTCGCTGTCGCTGTCGCTGGCCGCGTACGTGCGCGCGCGCGCCGCCGCGCCGCGCTACGTGCGCGCGCGCCTCTGCGCGCACCCGCTGCACGCGCACGCGCACGCCTTCGTCGCCGGCCTCACCACCGCCTGCTTCCGGTACGAGTAGTGTCTCCACAGAACTACATGTACTCGTACTTCATCTCGTACGTGTGTATACACATACGGCGCTGTCGCTGTCGCTGTCGCTGGCCGCGTACGTGCGCGCGCGCGCCGCCGCGCCGCGCTACGTGCGCGCGCGCCTCTGCGCGCACCCGCTGCACGCGCACGCGCACGCCTTCGTCGCCGGCCTCACCACCGCCTGCTTCCGGTACGAGTAGTGTCTCCACAGAACTACATGTACTCGTACTTCATCTCGTACGTGTGTATACACATACGGCGCTGTCGCTGTCGCTGTCGCTGGCCGCGTACGTGCGCGCGCGCGCCGCCGCGCCGCGCTACGTGCGCGCGCGCCTCTGCGCGCACCCGCTGCACGCGCACGCGCACGCCTTCGTCGCCGGCCTCACCACCGCCTGCTTCCGGTACGAGTAGTGTCTCCACAGAACTACATGTACTCGTACTTCATCTCGTACGTGTGTATACACATACGGCGCTGTCGCTGTCGCTGTCGCTGGCCGCGTACGTGCGCGCGCGCGCCGCCGCGCCGCGCTACGTGCGCGCGCGCCTCTGCGCGCACCCGCTGCACGCGCACGCGCACGCCTTCGTCGCCGGCCTCACCACCGCCTGCTTCCGGTACGAGTAGTGTCTCCACAGAACTACATGTACTCGTACTTCATCTCGTACGTGTGTATACACATACGGCGCTGTCGCTGTCGCTGTCGCTGGCCGCGTACGTGCGCGCGCGCGCCGCCGCGCCGCGCTACGTGCGCGCGCGCGCGCCTCTGCGCGCACCCGCTGCACGCGCACGCGCACGCCTTCGTCGCCGGCCTCACCACCGCCTGCTTCCGGTACGAGTAGTGTCTCCACAGAACTACATGTACTCGTACTTCATCTCGTACGTGTGTATACACATACGGCGCTGTCGCTGTCGCTGTCGCTGGCCGCGTACGTGCGCGCGCGCGCCGCCGCGCCGCGCTACGTGCGCGCGCGCCGCTGCGCGCACCCGCTGCACGCGCACGCGCACGCCGTCGTCGCCGGCCTCACCACCGCCTGCTCTGCGCAGAACTACATGTACTCGTACTTCATCTCGCGTGTGCACGCGCTGTCGCTGGCCGCGTACGCCTTCGTCGCGCGCGCCTCTGCGCGCACCCGCTGCACGCGCACGCGCACGCCTTCGTCGCCGGCCTCACCACCGCCTGCTTCCGGTACGAGTAGTGTCTCCACAGAACTACATGTACTCGTACTTCATCTCGTACGTGTGTATACACATACGGCGCTGTCGCTGTCGCTGTCGCTGGCCGCGTACGTGCGCGCGCGCGCCGCCGCGCCGCGCTACGTGCGCGCGCGCCTCTGCGCGCACCCGCTGCACGCGCACGCGCACGCCTTCGTCGCCGGCCTCACCACCGCCTGCTTCCGGTACGAGTAGTGTCTCCACAGAACTACATGTACTCGTACTTCATCTCGTACGTGTGTATACACATACGGCGCTGTCGCTGTCGCTGTCGCTGGCCGCGTACGTGCGCGCGCGCCTCTGCGCGCACCCGCTGCACGCGCACGCGCACGCCTTCGTCGCCGGCCTCACCACCGCCTGCTTCCGGTACGAGTAGTGTCTCCACAGAACTACATGTACTCGTACTTCATCTCGTACGTGTGTATACACATACGGCGCTGTCGCTGTCGCTGTCGCTGGCCGCGTACGTGCGCGCGCGCGCCGCCGCGCCGCGCTACGTGCGCGCGCGCCTCTGCGCGCACCCGCTGCACGCGCACGCGCACGCCTTCGTCGCCGGCCTCACCACCGCCTGCTTCCGGTACGAGTAGTGTCTCCACAGAACTACATGTACTCGTACTTCATCTCGTACGTGTGTATACACATACGGCGCTGTCGCTGTCGCTGTCGCTGGCCGCGTACGTGCGCGCGCGCGCCGCCGCGCCGCGCTACGTGCGCGCGCGCCTCTGCGCGCACCCGCTGCACGCGCACGCGCACGCCTTCGTCGCCGGCCTCACCACCGCCTGCTTCCGGTACGAGTAGTGTCTCCACAGAACTACATGTACTCGTACTTCATCTCGTACGTGTGTATACACATACGGCGCTGTCGCTGTCGCTGTCGCTGGCCGCTTATTTAAATATAATATTATGTGTTGTTTTAGCTGTTTATTTGCCTTAAATATATATAAATATAAAATAAGTCAGAATGTCTCAATACAATTACATGATAAACCTCACAGGTTGGTGTGACCAAACACGTAACAATCAAGTCTTATTTAGTTGACTAATACATCTCAAATTAGTATATATTCGACTATAACATCAAACTCACATTTTAAATTATCCCACTGTCATATTTGTAATATTAACATTTTTCTTTCCAGATACAGTAAAATAGAACCCTACGATATACAGCTGCCACCCGAAGTGATATACACAAACTACGACACTAAACAAATGCGGGATGCGCTTATACAGCAATTGAACGACCTTATGCTTAAAGGTATTATATAATTGTTTTAAACAACGCCATCTAGTTCCAAATTAATTAAAACTTGTACAGTTAATATTAGGCAACTATTTTAATGTATTTTAAAACTTCTGACGCCTTTAAAAAGCTACTTTATCAACGAATACGTGGGCAGTATGGATCATTAGTTATGTCCACCATATACTTCAGTAATTAATGTTTGCTTCACGTAGGTCACGAGACATTCAGCTGCTTGACCGACAGCGAGGCGGAGAAGGAGTACCAGTCGTTCAAGCAGCACACGGACCAGATCCACTTAGCGCTTACTTCCGCACAGCTGCAGGAGCACACCTCGCCCGCTGGTAAATATGTCCACTATCTAAATATTTATTTAACGCATAGTCACTGCAAACAGTCTGAAACAGTTCCTTTTTTATTGTATTACCGGAATAACAAAAAAGCACCAAAAGTGGCAACCATCACGTACACGACACATAAAAAATATACAAAATAATGTAAATAATACATGTAAATATTTAAAAACTACAATCTTTACAATCAGTCGTGTACTTGACTTTTTGGTCCTTTGAGCCGGATAGATAGCACAAAAATATCCCACAAACTGGCAAAATGTTGCAATGCTTAATTTTAATGATACATTAATTATTGTTTTTTAAAATGATAATTAGTATTGTATTTAGTAATTTTAGTGAAGAGTTTTATAATATTTGTATGCTCAAAAATATTATACATATAATAACATAGCGTCTTAACTTTTTTTATATATGTATAACATCATGTAATTTATTAATTGACTTGAATCTAACTACGGTCGCTTCACCATTATTTCTTCCATTCCAACTACTTTTGTGTTCCACTATGATGTGATGCGTGTTCCATTTGTCCCCAGCGGTGGTGCACAGCCTGTGGGCAGCGTCGGACCGGTTGGTGTGCGGCGAGAAGATGCTGCGGGACGCGCAAGACAAGTGGGCCGCCGCGCTCGCCAAGTCCGCCAAGGCGCACTCCGATAACGCTCGTTAGTATATTTACTACCATTACTAGTGTAGGAGGGGGGGGGGGGATGGTAGTCAGTAATGGGCTCTGACAGGTCCCTATAGATCTGACCCTTGCAGGTCCACCTTCGCATGTTCCTCCCTGAACATTATCCATGGTAAATCCACGGTGGACCATCTGATATGACTTCATCCACCAGTGTATACCGATACCACAGGCAGGGTAACAATTCCATTTTCATCCCTTTAAAAAAGCGACTACCGCTACTGATCTTGTAAAATATTGAATAATATTTAAAATAAAAAAAAAAATGACCCTTGATCTGTACTATACTGTACTGTACACATACTATAAGTACAGTACTATGAGACCTACGTAGGTTGTAGGAAAATAAATAGTGACGTTCTTGACAATCTCTTTTTTTTTATACAACTTAGAATGGCAAACAAGCTGACGGTCCTGACCTGATGGAAAGTGGTAACCGTCGCCTATAGACATGAGCAGTACCATGGACATAACAGAGTATACTGTTTCGCCCATGACACTCCCCATGCGTTGCCATTCCTGAGGACTTAGATGTTATTCCTCTGTACCCAGTAAATTCACGCCATATCCCACCCTTCAAACCGAAACACAGCCATGCAAACACAACTGCTTCAAGGTAGAAACACGAATAGGACAGAGGTATCCAAGCAATCGACTTTTGTACAAAGTCTCCCTCTGGTATATTATATATAGAAATATCATCAAGCCCACATTTACACTGGTGACTCCCTTTAGTACATGTATGAGATACAATTGTATTAATTTTATTTTATTCTATTCTTGTAATTTGAAATATTTGTGTTCTATATTTTTTGCAAATAAAGAATTGCCTGATTGGTTGCCCCTTTTAATTTTCAGCCGTCGAAGATAAGTCTGATCTGGAAGATTCCATCAGCGAAGGAGGTACAGAAAGCTCAGGTATTACAACATATTGTGGACATTAAATAAATTAAATTACATAAATAAACATAAAATAACATGTTTTCTAACTGCATTGGGTTGACTGGAAGAGATCTCTGTTAGAGATAATTCCACCCTTGCTCACAATATTTATAAAAGCATTAACAATGTAATTTACAAGTGCAATAAAGAATATATATATATATACCAACTTTAATCTTAGATTAAACAACTATTTTGATTAAAAAACTAAACCGTTGAACCGATTTTGATAAATTTTCTGTGAAATCAGTCTGAATGTATATCCTTTCAGGTAAACAAGTGTTTTTTTTTTTTCCAAATAGTTAAATATAATTTCCTATAAATAACGAAGTTTTATGGTAACAAACAGCAAAATAGAACCAAATTGTGTACTTTTTCCTTTTATAAAGTCGGTTGAGAGTATTATATCAAAGTATTATGGTTTAGCATAACATAGCATTTCACTTTTTTTGTACAACTTAGAATGGCAAACAAGCTGACGGCCCACTTGATGGAAAGTGGTAACCGTCGCCTATAGACATGAGCAGTGCCATGGACATAACAGAGTATACTGTTTCACCCATGATACCACCTATGCGTTGCTATTTCTAAGAACTCAGGTGTTATTCCTCTGTACTCTGTAAATTCACGCCATATCTCACTCTTAAAACCGAAACACAGCCATGCAAACACAACTGCTTCACGGTTGAAACACGAATGGGACAGAAGCGTCCAAGCAAACGATTTTTGTACAAAGTCTCCCTCTGGTACTTCAAGGAAAAGTGCTATCATTAAAACTGAGTGCTTGGTGAAAATGATTATAAGATTTGAATTTTTTCAAATGTACACGGCGCATTCAGTTGTGACGAGGGTTTTTTAACTTTAGTTTGACGAAGTGTTGCAACGTCGCAAGTAACTGCCAATTTTCTGTCAAGCTCGAGTTATGTCACAGCTACAGTTATGGACGCTCTTAATATGTGATAAAGTTTTGTCGCCTTTGAATATTTGGTTCTCGAATTTTCTATCCTAATAATTCTATAGCATAGATAGAGGGTATATGTCCGGCTAATAGCATCGAATCGGGGGGGAAGGGATTGTTAGTAATGGGGTCTAACTGACTCAATGCTAGCAATACACGCTATCAGGTCGACATCCACGCGGTTCCACCTGAAAACCATCGTGGTTAATTCTAGTGGAATTCGTCGCGATGGGCTAACTGACCTGCTTCATACTCACCTATCATCCTTCACTGGTGCCCCGCCGGTGTATACCGATAGCGCAGGCGGGGTTACGATTCCATTATCACCAATTAAAAAAAATCGAATCCACCCCGTTTGTTATTTGTCCCCTCCAAGTTACAATATGTTTTCATAGATTTAATTTCATACAGGAACAACTTACACCTTCACCGATAACAATACTAAGGAGGCGGAGAAAGATCACGCGGGTAAGTGGTATTTTTTTTAAGTTTTATTTTTAGAGTTTCGTACCTCCAAAGGAAAAAGCCTAACCCTTATAGGATCATTACATTATCCGTCTGTCAGTCCGTCTGTTTGTCACGATCCTTGTTCTTAGGAAAGCGTGGAGGTATCAAGTTTAAATTAATATCATATACCAGATCTGCAATCTGTTATAGCAGTGAAGAAATCAAGCTTCTAAGCGTGGCAACTACTGGCAACTCCCTCCCCCCCCCTCTCCCAGGGGGACGTTATGTCCAGCAGTGGACAATTAAAGGCTGATATGATGATAAGCGTATTGGGAGACTGTGAAACTCATCCAGTTGATGAAATACATAAGTGACAGGTGTTAATGCGATCGTTAATTCTCGTCTCTCATAAAAAAAAAAAAACACTCGGCGAGAAAGTGTAAAAGTTAATAAATACTATTTTGATTTAAAATCTAAATTAACGACGCAATTTTGATAAACTTTCTACGAGACCAATCTGTAAGAATATTCCTCCTCCCCATCTAATATTTGTGAACGTTTTAGTCGGTAGTCTCTTAATGGCATTAGGAAGCGCGTTCCAGACTCGTGAAGAATGTAGGAGAAAAGAGTTTGAAGCGTAACCAGTACGGTGAGAGGGGAATGATAATTGGAGAGTATTACTGGAACGAAGGTTACGATCGTGAGTTTCAAAAAGATACTGGAATTTACTGCTTAAGTAGTTCGGAGACTGGGAGTTTCGAAGACTGTAGAGGGTACAGAGAGTCCTAACGTTTCTGCGTTGACGAATGGAAAGCCACTTGAGTTGAGACCGATATAAAGAAATGTGATCGAACTTCCAGAGGTTGAAGATAAAGCGTATGGCTTGGTTTAGTAACTGGTTTTGTCACAACTGAAATAGTTTTTTTTTTTTTTTGGTGAAACACTAATTATATTATTTATATTTAAAGGCACCGAAGAAGACGAAGAGAAAGGCGACAAGAAAACAGTGAAGCAGATATTGTCACAACTGTTGTCGAGCAACCAACCGTCGCAACAGGTATGCTGCCGTGTGGCCCTGCCATAGAACGGGCCGCCACATCCTTTCCCGCGAGTGTCGTAAGAGGCGACTAAGGAAATTAAATAGTCGAGGGATGGGCAGCAACGTCCCTCTTAAAACATCTCCAAAGCCTAACTACAGTTGCCAAGTTTGGCACCTACTAGCAAAAACTCTTAGGAGGCCTGTGTTCAGCGGTTGTCAACCCGCCAGCCAAGCATGGTAATTACCAGCAAAACCGCCCTTTTGGGGGACGCCTATGTTCAGCGGTGGACAGTGAACGGCTGAAATGGTGATGATGATGAAATTAACAAAGAGAAAATATAACAAAACAATAACTGTTAAATCAGTAAATTTGTTAAATGTTGAAACCCAAACGATCGTAAACCCAATAGAGGGATTTTTTTTAATGGATGATAAATAAATACCCCGTCTCCGTATATTGATAGACATTTAGAGGGAGACTTTGTACAAAAGTCGATTGCTTGGGGACCTCTGTCCCATTCGTGTTTCAACCGTGAAGCAGTCGTGTTTGCATGGCTGTGTTTCGGTTTGAAGGGTGGGATGTGGCGTGAATTTACAGGGTACAGAGGAATAACATCCGAGTCCTCAGAATGGCAACGCATGGGGAGTATCATGGGCGAAACAGTATACTCTGTTATGTCCATGGTACTGCTCATTTCTATAGGCGACGGTTACCACTTCCCATCAGGTGGGCCGTCAGCTTGTTTGCCATTCTAAGTTGTATATAAAAAAAAAATTGGGGACTTACCTCTCCATTACTAACCTAAGATCCCTTCCCTCCGCAATTGGGCTGTTACTCTCCATTACTGATAATTCCATTCCCCCTAGCAGTGGGGCTACTAGTTCCCATTATTAATAATCCCTTATCCCCACAGTCCCCTACAGAGTGATATAACGTGTCGTGTTGCGTTGACGCAGGGCGGCAACATCCGAGTCCTCAGAATGGCAACGCATGGGGAGTATCATGGGCGAAACAGTATACTCTGTTATGTCCATGGTACTGCTCATGTCTATAGGCGACGGTTACCACTTCCCATCAGGTGGGCCGTCAGCTTGTTTGCCATTCTAAGTTGTATATAAAAAAAAAATTGGGGACTTACCTCTCCATTACTAATCTAAGATCCCTTCCCTCCGCAATTGGGCTGTTCCTCTCCATTACTAATAATCCCTTATCCCCACAGTCCCCTACGAAGTGATATAACGTGTGGTGTTGCGTTGACGCAGGGCGGCATGATAATCTCGAGCGGGCTGGTGCCGGTGGTGGTGCAGGCGGGAGACATCGGCTCCGTCATCGCCGCCACGCTCGCCTCGCGCGCCTACCTGCGGGCGGCGGCTACCGCTACCGCCACCTCTACCGCTGCCACTACCGCCGCCAACTCTACCGCTGCTGCCGCCGCGCCCTCTAGACACAGGTATCTGGCATGTTTGTTAGTTGTTTATTTTTAATGTATGATAATGGCAGAGTAATCCCGTCTGTGCTAACGGTGTATTTTTTTTTATACAACTTAGAATGGCAAACAAGCTGACGGCCCACCTGATGGAAAGCGGTAACCGTCGCCTGTAGACATGAGCAGTACCATGGACATAACAGAGTATACTGTTTCGCCCATGATACCCCCCATGCGTTGCCATTCCTAAGGACTCAGATGTTATTCCTCTGTACCCTGTAATTTCACGCCATATCCCACCCTTCAAAACCAAAACATAGCCATGCAAACACAACTGCTTCACGGTTGAAACACGAATGGGGCAGAGGTACCCAAGCAATCGACTTTTGTACAAAGTCTCCCTCTACATGCTGGTCGGGCATCAGTGAAGGATGGTAGGTGAGAATGAAAAGGCAGGTCAGTTAGCCCATCATGATAAATACACCTGGAATTCAGCACGATGGTTTTCAGAGGAGATCACGTGGTCCTGACAGAGCATACTGCTGGCAATGGAACTGGTGGTCCGTATTACTAACAATCCCTTCCCCCCGACGATTACCGGTTTTTTTTTATGAATGATAATGGAATGGTGTCCCCGCCTGCGCTATCGGTATACACTGGCGAGGTACCAGTGAGAGATGATAAGTGAGGATGAAGCGGGTCAGTTAGCCCATCGTGATAAATTCACTAATGAATGAATCACGATGGTTTCCAGGGGGAACCACGAGGAGGTCGACCTGATAGGGTATATTGCAAGTAATAGAGTTGCTAAGCCCCATTATTAATAATCCCTTTCTACCCCGACGATTACCAGTTTCCATCTTTTTTTTACAACACAGGGGGCAAACGAGCATGCGGCTAACCTGATGGTAAGTGACTACCGCCGCCCATGATCACCCACAACACCTACGGCATTGCAGGTGTGCTGCCGGCCTTTTAAAAAGGAATATGCTCTTTTCTTGAAGGTTACGTTGTCGTATCGGTTCGGAAATACTGCTGCTGGAAGTTGATTCCAAAGAATGGTTGGCCTTTAGCTTGTTCGCTGTTTGCTTTTGATTTTTTTTTTTTAATTAATACATTTCATTTCAGTACTCAGGCGGAACTGGACGACGCGGACAACAAGGACAACAATAGCGCTGCGGGTAAAGAGAAAACGGACGGCGACAAGAATAAGCAAGCCAAATCCAATGACCACTTCGAGGTTTTGCTAAAGGTAAGGTTATTATTTAATAATTAATTATTTAATTAATTATTAAATAATAATTTTATTAAATTTAATATTTATTTCTTTTTTATATTCGTTGAAGATATGTTTTTCTGTTGATTTAAAAAAAGAATGTTCTCAATTCGATTGTATTTTTTTTTCATGTTTATTCTTCATTGTACACAAAATATAATGTTAATCACAACTCATTTGAAACGTAATGTACAGAGGCGAGCTTATCTCTAATAAGAGATTTCTTCCAGCAAACCCTTTTCATGTGAATTGTATGTTATTTTAAAAATAAAAATAGGCACTCATACGATTTGCATATATTGTATAAACACATAAGATATGTATACCCAAAGAATAATACAAACTACACATTATAAATTACATAAAATACATAAACCCTGTAAACATACACATATACTTACACATACATACATATACACATACATTCACATACATATATATTATACACATATAAACATATATAAACATACATACACATATACATAATACGTCAGCATAGTGATAAGTAATGCTCCCTTAGACGACGCTTAAACATGCCTATACTTGTCGATTCCCTTATTACGGATGGCAGACTATTCCATAGTCGAATGGATATAACTGTAAAGGAATTCCCAAAAGCCTGACTATGATGTGGTGGAGTTCTTAGAAGTAATCGTGTCTGAGGGCGAAGTGGTTTGTCTCTTGAATATAAATATTCATAACGCTCGCGGAGATAACAAGGAATGGAGGGATTATGCAAGATGTTTGTAACCTCATAACTTCGTCAGTTGTAAACCGATTGGGAACATTCTTTTTTATTTAAAAGAGGAAATAGTTGTAGATTGGTTCCATAGAATTTTTATCAAAATCGGTCCAGCGGTTTAGTTTTAAATCAAAACAACCGGTTTTACCACAATATAAGTTTTTTTTTTTTTTGTGGATCACAATTTTTATTATTTTCTGACAAAATATATTGAATTATGTTATTATTGCCTATTATTCATAGTACGAACTCAGCTTAGTTGGGCAGTACCCATATCCATCTAGACTCGAACTCTTCTTATTTACTAGTGATAACTAGATGGCGCTGTACTTTATGCCCAGTGGTGTTTATTTATTTATTATTTAACTCCTTATAGCATCAGAAACACAAAATAAACAATGACCATTAAACAATACAAGTGAAATACTTAACATAAATTACAGATTAAAATAGATAGATAGATAGATAACCTTTATTACCAGTATTAAGAAAATAAAAAATTAAAACAACAAAAAGAAAAAAAATAATAATTAATGTTGCTAGTAATAGGAGCCGCCTCAGCTGTTGCTATATATGTACAGCTCAAGCGAGATGTACCTATGTAGCGCTGATTTTCAGGCGGCCCCTTAACTCCTTTACCTTTAGCATGCGTGCGGGTCGCCAGTACCTATTTCTCGTATAGGAGACTCAACACTCTTAACAACAAATACGTAAAACATTACAACCAAAACTGAAAAGAACAAACTCTGAATAAATTATCGCACCTCACAATGACAGCATCATAAAAAATTAAAAAAAAGAACGTGAAGCGTCAGTTTCTCAACTGTTTTGGATTTGTTTCTCAAATAAGACTTTTTTAAGTTTATTTTTTAAAGTAATTTGGGACATATTAACATGCAAATATATACGTAAAGGTACAAAAGGCGGTGTTATCGCTAGGGCAATCTCTTAGCAATCTTTTACCTTTGATTAGAGGAGAACAGTTAGGAGTTACAGTTATGGGTAGGTGGCGCAAGGGTATTTGTTGTTTATTTACCTGGTCTCGTATCAGGATGGCCTCCTGTGCCGCGTGTACTACGCGCCGCAGTTCCACAAGCTGCGCCACATGCTGCTGGCGCCGCTCAGCGCCAACCCGCACATCGCGGACGAGTTCGCCCGCCGCGGGCAGCCGCCGCCCGCCGGCGGACGCTGCAGCTGCGAGGACGGCAGAGACAAGGCCGACAGTGAGGCTTGCTTATTACATATCATTACATAACATATTTGTATGCAACTTAGAATTGCAAACAAGCTGATGGCCCACCTGATGGTAAGGTGTAACCGTCCTCCATAGACATGGACAAGACATCATTGGAGACAATTTCCTAAGAAGGGATTTTTAATGGATGATAATGGAATGATAACCCTGTCCGCGCGGGGGGAAAGAGATTGTTAGTAATGGAGACTGAGGATCCCGTTGCTAGCAATATACCCAACCAGGTCAATCTCCTCGCGGTTTTCCCTGGAAACTATCATGGTTAATTCTTGATGAATTTATCATGATGAGCTAACTGGCCTGTTTTCATTCTCATCTATCACTCTTCACTGGTGCTCCGCCAGCGTATATCGTTAGCGCAGGCAGAGTTACCATTTAATTTTCACCCATCAAAAAAAAAAAAAATAAATATATACATTAATTATATATCAATTCGGATAACTGATATATATTTAATGTATTTAGTAAGTGCAATGTATAGATATTGGTATATGTTATCGGTGGTGGCGCAGACCGCAGCGTGTGTGAGGTGGAGGAGGGGTTCGTGCGGTCGCTGGCGCGCTGCGTGCCGTGGGCGGCGCGCGGCGGCAAGTCCGGCTCCACCTTCTGCAAGACGCACGGTGAGGAAGCCGGGGGGGACGTACAGACAACACGCATGCACGCACGCACGTACACACTCACGTACACACGCACACACGCACGCACACACACACACACACACACACACACACACACACACACACACACACGCACACACACACGCACACACACACACACACACACACGCACACACACACACACACACACACACACACACACACACACACACACACACACGCACACACACACACACACACACACACACACACACACACACATACACACACACGCACACACACACACACACACACACACACACACACACACACACACACACACACACACACACACACACACACACACACACACACGCACGCACGCACGCACGCACGCACACGCGCACACACACACACATGCACACGCACGCACATACACACGTACATAGGCAGATAGATACATACAGAGAGACACACACAGAAAGAGGCATAGATACACCCACTCACAGACACAGACACTGCCCCAATGAACAAATATTTGGCCAGTTTCACTTGTCCCTACCAATGTTTCCTCACTGGAGGATAAGGATAGTTTTTATTATACCTATCCACCATTGGTAAACTTGTCCCTAGCGAGCGCTTTTTGTTTATAAATACACTCCTGTATATAAGTAGACAATCGCTTGGAATATGCAAAGGGTTAGCATTACTGCTTGTGAATTATAAAATGGTTGGTACATCCATTGTACATTTGTCATTGAATTTACAAGAAAACAGTAAATTAATGAATGAATGAAAGTAGTTTGTAGCATTCAGAGATAATATACCATTCTAACATTAAAAAATTTTTCAAAATTGCATCATTAGTGCCATAGACAACCTCATACAAATACATACAAACTCACAAATTTACCTCTTTATATAGGTAATATTTATATATATAAAAATTAATGCCACTTTTCGTTGTAATTTTATAACTCAAGAACGGGCTCACCTAACCAAACCAAATGTTTGGATTCTGTTCGGACTATTTAGTAGATGGTTTATGTGAAGTTTGCACAAAATCGGTCGAGCGGTCCTTCATTTATCACATTTTTTGTAACAAATGAATTCAATAAATGGCGGATCATTTTGTTAATGGGGATTTTTGTGTCAAATCCAACCTTTTTTTTAAGATGGGGATTGTGCTGTCAAATTGAAACTTTTTTCAGTGTTCACAGTACAAGCATGTTGTTATGTCATTCATGCAGTCACTTTATTTTGGACGTGCTTTCATTAAAGCTAATTGTCAGCGATAATTATTGCTTTGTGTTTATATGTAACGAAGCACGTACTGGGCCGCTAGTTAAGTATAAATATAGATATTGATCATTGTTCATGATCATCCAGATGACAGATACGTGTTGAAAGAGATGACGAAGCCGGAGTGGCAGCAGTTCCTCGAGTTCGCGCCGCACTACTTCAACTACGTGACCAACTGCCACCAGAACAAGCTGCCCAGTCTGCTCGGTGAGTGAGCTCAACACCTTCCATTCCTTCCACCTTCCCTTGTAACATAAATAGCGCCCTGGGCATCACAGTGTATACTGTGACACCCGTGGCGTTATTTGTGTTAGTTTAATAGACTCTAATAGAATAGTAACATTACCTATGCTGTTGGTTGTCGGTGAACTCCATGATGATAAGTGTAATATAAGTATAAGATAGATGAAGTCAATTGATCTGACTTTATGTCAGATCAATTGACTTCATCTATCATCTCGACGAATTCGTGATGAATTCATACGCGCGTGTGCGTATGTGCTTGTTGGTGAACTCATTTGTCACTATAAGTAATGTGTGCAGCTCGCATCCTGGGCGTGTACAGCGTGGGCGGCGCTGGCGGCGTGCTGGTGATGGAGAACGTGTGGTACGGCTGCGGGCCCGACACCAAGCGCTTCGACCTCAAGGGCTCCAGCCGCCACCGCCTCGCCGCCGACACGCAGCCGCTCTCCGTCCTCATGGACGAGAACCTGCTCAACCGTACGTTCTACGAGTATTTCTATCTCACGTCCACATAAATTACTAAAATAACAAAAAAGTAAATTGTTAAACTAAAAAAAAAATTCAAATTATACTGAAGAAACGAATTAAACGGCATCATCGAAACGCAGCCAATGCTTGCATTCGGTCGATGAAGAGATAAATATTTTCAGAAAAAGAATACCCAACTTCAAAAAGTGAATAATTTAAATTCAAATAGTTTCGAAATTCAAAAAGTGATTTCTAACGTTATCGACGCTTGCTCTCGACTCAACGGACGAATAGTTAATAGTATTTTTAAAAAAGGAATATCTATTTAAATAATTTCAAAGTTGTTCTCACCATTCCATAGATAAAAACAGGGATATTTTATTTGAGACAACCACAGATTAAGGATGATATTGAAGAAAATTATAGATTAAGGATTATTCGTGTGATTTCTTAAACTCGATCTGCACTCAGTAATACTAAGTATAACCAAGTATAGTGTCGTTCAATGGACACATTTAGAAAGATTATCATCATTACTAGTGGGAGACTTTGTACAAAAGTCGATTGCTTGGGTACCTATCCACTTATCCACTATATACTTTCCCATTCGTGTTTCAACCGCTTCACAGTTGTGTTTGCATGGCTGTGTTTCGGTTTGAAGGGCAGTGAATTTACAGCGTACAGAGGAATAACACCTGAGTCCTCAGGAATGGTAACGCATGGGGGGTATCATGGGCGAAACGGTATACTCTGTTATGTCCATGGTACTGCTCATGTCTACAGGCGACGGTTACCACTTTCCATCAGGTGGGCCGTCAGCTCGTTTGCCTTTTTCTCGTTGTTTCTAAGTTGTATAAAAAAATAAATGACGTCCCGAATTGTGATGTAATACGTTGTGGACGCGGCGGCGTGTGGCAGTGCGCTGGCAGCGGCAGCTGTTCGTGCAGTCGGCGGCGGCGCGCGTGGTATGGGCGGGCGTGGAGCGCGACTGCGGCTTCCTGGCGGCGCGCGCCGTCATGGACTACTCGCTGCTGCTCGGCCTGCAGCCGCGCACGCTCGTGCTCGGCGTCATAGGTGCGCCGCTCACTTCACACCATACGAGCTCATACAAACATCCATGGCCGTTCTGCTTTCCATTTAGGAGTTTCCTCTTATCGGTGCAACTAATTCATGCATCTTCCTCCAGCCAGTTTTATCCCAGGCCGTATCCTTGATCTCCCTATACGACATGACACCTAGTGTTTCTTTTATCTCTCCCATGTAGTTGTTCCTCGGTCTTCCTCTTTTGACCTCTATTTTTCCCTCTATTATGCTCTTAAAAAATCGTCATGTCGTATAAAGTGGCCCAGCATTTTGCCTCCTCTATTCTCTATTATTTTAATTAATGCTCTTTTCTCGTTCACTCTTTTTAGGACGTCCTCATTCGTTACTTTTTCTGTCCAGCTTATCCTTTCCATTCTCCTCCGTGCCCACATTTCGAATGCCTCAAGCATCTTCTTTTCCTTTTGCGTCATTGTCCATGTTTCACACCCATATAATGCTATGCTCCAAATATAAGTTTTTATAAAGTTTCATGGCTGTATTTCGGTATGAACAGTTACATGTCGGCCATTAACTGTCCCCAGCTGAACATAGGCCTCCCCTATAAGGTGGGTTTTGTCAGTAGTACGCTATGCTACGCTTGATAAGCGTATTGACAATTGCAGTTAGGCTTTTGGTGACGTTTTAAAAGGGATGTTGTTGTCCATCCCTAAACCTATAAGTTCCTCTAGTTACCTTTTACGAGATCCACGTGAATGGAAAAGATGGCCAATTTTATATTAGGACCACATGGCAGAAAAGACTTAGATATGGCAGTATAATTACAGAATATAGAAATATAATAGTTTTTAGGGCCACCAGATACCATAGCAGTGTATAATTTATGAAGTCCATGGTGCTGTTCAAGTATCGTCACTATAAACAACTATTATCACTTTCCATCAGATCAGCCGTCAGCCGTGCTTATTTACCATTCTAAATATAATAATGTAATAGTATTTTTGAGTAAAAGTAAAGATTAAAGTCAACTTGTAACACACTATATTGCAGACTATATCCGCACGTTCACATGGGACAAGAAGCTGGAGCACCTGGTGAAGAAGAACTTGGGCGCCGGGCAGCCGACCGTGGTGTCTCCCGAGGAGTACAAGCAGCGGTTCTGCGCGGCCTTGCGCAAGTACTTCCTGCAGTGCCCCGCGCACTGGGACCACATCTACAACACTACGTAGCTTTCATTCTGAGGCCTAGTAACATGATAACTTGTTCGATTCTGAGGTACCCTTAGATTTTAAAGACAGAGCATCGAGTGTCGAAAACGTGTCAATATTTAGTAGACATCTAGCTGACTCAATTTGACACATTTTTTTTAAATAGAACCAATACAACATGCGCCATTTTTTTAGTGTTGCAAGTAATTGCATAAAAATTTCCCCAGATCAGTGTTGATTTATTAAATTTAATTGGAAACTATTTTTTCTTATATAAATATATGTATATATACGTATTGTTTACAAATTAATAAATATATACCAATGAAAATGACGGCCATTTTCAATTACTTAAAAACGAAAATAATATCTATATTTATTATATTTGTATATAAATCAAAGTAATCGATAAAAATATATAATAATATATTCTTAATAGTTCTGTATCGTTTATAATTTTTAATTTAAACCTATAATTTCTCCCAAATACTGAGTAATACATGTAAATATACATTATGGTAACCCCATTCACACACATATGGATAAAAAAGTTGATCTGTTTTTGGCGAAATGTTTGTATGGAGACACTATCTATATAATCTAAGGAGGTGCCATTTCCTAAACTTATGTCTAAAATTTTACTTTTATTTTTGAATTTAGCAAAATTATTGTGGCATGCATCACCTAGAATTAAAAGTAAAGCAATTCAGACATAATTCTATTAAAAATTGACTTTGTACTGATTCTTAGAGTTACTATGATTTCGCTGTATTTAATTTTTACTTTAAGAAATCGATTATGGTATCTCAGTATGTATTTCAATTCATGAATAGAGCCACTAAAATAGTCAAAAAATGTGTTAAAAAATCGGCTTTTGACTCATTAAAGTGATAAATTAAAATATTTACAAAATAATTATAATTGCGACATACGAAAGGTTCGTCTTTGTTTAATCGGCGTTTATTTACCTAATTTTGTATCGATTTTAATAATTCTTTTTGCAAATGATAAGGTAAGGTCCCGTGTTGATCCCATATTAATTTTGTTTGGATTGAATTTATAGTCTTTGTACAGCAAAAATCCTGTAACAGGACTGTTTTCTATTTTTCATTGTCTTTGGCAAATTAAAAATGTATTCACAAATGCCTGTGTAGAAATCTTCGAATTATAGTATTGCTTGACATCCCTCTATGTATACACAGAACTTATTTTAAATACACTATCTAAAAATTAACTATACTCGTTCGCAGTACTCTAAAGATAAAAAAAAAAACATTTTTTTTTCTTATTACTAGTTTTCTTTTCAAACCTCAAAGATTTTTTGTTGTATTTTCCACAGTAGTACTTTTATTTTTTTAATTACAAACTTTTAATTAAAAAAATAAAAGTAAAAAAATAAAATGATTATTAACTATAAAGAAGTAAGTTATTTAACTCGCCCTTTTTTAAATGAATATTCTGATTTTGTATGTAATTAAAAACAGTATTTTATATTTTTTTTTTAATAAGACCAAAGCTGTGGAAGTCATCATTACCAAATAGAATTGTTTTAGAGAAAATATATTTTAATTATTACATTGTTTGCACATTCCTTGTATGATGTAAAGATTGTTAAATATAATTAATGTTTTATATAAGTGTTTTTTTATTCCTTACCTTTAATTTCATAGCGCTGTAGTTTCTACAATATACGAGTATATCATATTTACTGTGTCTTGAGAAAAGTTTAAAATTTATCACCGTTCAGAAGTGAAAATATTATTTACTTTTTCTATCATAAGTTGAAAATTATCAGATATAAAAGAAATATGAGGTGGTAGAATAAAACTTTTAGTTGTAATGAAATCTTTCATAATCGTATGGGGAAGTTTTCTTCATTTCGATTATTAGGCATAATTACAAATTTAGAAATATCTAACTCTAGCAAAAATATAGTACATTACTGCAACGGCCAGCAACTGAGGCATTGATGGACGAAGATGCAAATGTGGGCCGAGGCGTAGTCGAGGCACATATACGTGAGTCCATCAATGCCTAATTGTGGCCAAGGCTTGTATAGTACTTTTCCCAAACAATGCGCGGAAATCAAAAATACAATTTTACTTTTTAAGTTCAATGACGAATAATGAACAATAATAATTTTTCACACTTCATAATGTTCCTTTGTTTTTTTAATAAACAGCTTTCTATTTGCAAACCAGTTCGAAATTTAAATAAAACATTTTATTAGTTACCTCCTTGGTAGCCATGTTTCGAAGTAAAAGGTCATTCCATTTTTAAATTACAGGACAGATATGAGTTTACATAGTAATTTATCTGGCCGCAAAACACGACAGATATGGATTTTCATACAACCTTTGCCGGCTGCTGCCCGCATGTATCTGGCCAGTAAGGCAATTTTGATTTATCTCTAAGAAGATTGTGAAAATAATGCTCACATTTCCAAGTATGTTTGAGAAAAGATATATAAATTGGTTGCGTATCAGTATAACTTTTGAATCAAAATAATTAGTTTTGCCATTATGGAAGTCTTTTTTATGGCACATAATCTTAGATGGAATATACAATATAGAATGGGCCGGTGATATCTAAAAATATATTGGGCGTCTGCGATGACAGCATTTATAAGATCTACCAATAGCGTGCACGTCGCCAAGCTTGAAATAAAGGAAAAGTGTTCCTAAGAATAATGATACTTTTCAAGTATAAATACCATGTAATCATTATGCGAGGAAACACTGGTAGAAATATACAATGACATGCCAACATGATATATAATATATATTTATTACCTATTTACAAATGAATTATTCGATGGTAATGCATAAAATATTTTAACTAAAGTGATAAATATTACAGCGTTTCAATCACTTCCAGATTAAAAATTCATCACATATCATCATCCATGGATCACATGTTTATGGATAATTCAAACATAAATATAGGGGAACTCGGTATTAATTAAAGCATAATATTATGATGTGATGTCCTCGGTAGCCGTGTATCATGTCGGGTCGAGCGTCGAACTCAACGTCTTGAGTTGCTCCAGACCGGCCAATAGTTCGCTGCGGAGAAAAAAAAATATTCAAATGCGAATACATTTTTTTTTATACCACTGAGGTGGCAAACAAGCATACGGCCCATCTGATGGTAAGTGGTTACCGTAGCCTTCGTCGCATTAACTGTCCACTGCTGAATATAGGCCTCCCCCTATTGGGGGGTTTGGCAGAGGATGCCATGCTTGGCAAGCGGGTTGACAACTGCAGTTGGACTTTGGTGATGTTTTAAGAGGGGCGCTATTGTCCATGCCTCGATTATTAAGTTCCTTTAGTCTCCCTTACAATACCCACGGAAGGGGGGGGGGGGGGGATTCTTTACCACAACCACACGGCGAATAAATGTGAATACATAACTACGCCGTATTTACATTGTAAATATTAACAGTCTTTTAAGGAAGTGTTATATAAATGAAAAAACATAGTTTGAAAAACGCCTCCGCGCGGTGCTGTATTCCTCAGGTGCATATTTACCGTTGCAGGGAATCAGTGGATGCAGGTGGCTCAGTTCTTTATGGCTGTATATGGGGAAGGTTTATGTCCAGCAGTGGACGGATAATGGCTGAAATTAATGAATATTTACCGTAGCGAGACGTCGGCGAGGGCCGTCGCGCGGCGAAGCGCGAGGGCGGCGGAAGCCTGCCGCGCCCGCAGCGCTGCCTCCTGCCGCGACGACGCGCCCACTTCCTCCTGGAACGAGACCGCACACCAACTTTTATTACATTACAGTTGCCATTCATATAAATCAATTTATAAATTATACTTTAATATCATTAATATTCAAAGATTAAACGGATATAATGTCTGATAACATAAAGGCAGACATTAATAATTACTATAATCCGGCTCGAAGGCTCATAAACATAAGATTGTGTTGAAAAAACCGACTACAATTGTGGCAAAACCAGTTATTTACATTTAAAATCTAAACTACTTAATCGATTTTGATGAAATTCTTTTTGGAACCGATCTGTAAGTATATCCTTTCAGATAAAAAGAGAATTTTCCAAATAGGTTTACAACTGACGGAGGTTTGGGGTAACAAACATAAAAAAGACATACAATCGAATTAAGAACCTGCATCTTTTTTAAGTCAATTGAAAATAAGTGATAATTATGACCTAGATTAACGAATGATCTTTAATTAGAATTAATCATCATCATTATATCAGTCGTTAAATCAAATTACGATTAATAAGTATACTATAATGGTGTATTTGCTAATTTAATATAAAATTAAATGAAGAGAAAAAGGAAGAGATCGCTTTTAGCGATAAGGTCGCCCATTGTTTTCTCATTGTGATTATTTCTTGTAATTGTTTACCATATATTTATAATAAGTTTACTATTGTAATCTTTTGGAGGAAACAAAGAGTATCTATTTCACGACTAAATTCCTGAAGTATGTTCATTACACTAGTAAAAGTCAACAAGTGTCCCATTTCTACTATTCCTAGTCTAATGAACATCACACTTAATATAGGCACATTTGACTAAGCATTTTAAAATCTAACGTAGCACAATTACATATAAAATAACTGTTATAGTGCTGTTTTAGGTCTTCTATTTTTTTTTATACCACTGACGTGGCAAACAAGCATACGGCCCACCTGATGGTAAGTGGTTACCGTAGTATAGATGGTATAGAAACACCTGCAATAAAGAATAATGAAAAATTATATTTTCATTATTCTTTAAATGCTGAACATAAGCATTCTCCTTGGCGAGTTTTGCTAGGAGTTGCTACGCTTGGCAGGCTTGGTTAAAATTTTTTTTATGCAACTTAGAATGGCAAACAAGCTGACGGCCCATCTGATGGAAGGTGGTAGCCGTCGCCTATAGACATGAGCAGTACCATGGACATAACAGAGTATACTGTTTCGCCCATGATACTCCCCATGCGTTGCCATTCCTGAGGACTCAGATGTTATTCGTCTGTACCCTATAAATTCACTGCCATATCACACCCTTCAAACCGAAACACAACCATGCAAACACAACTGCTTCACAGTAGAAACTCGAATGGGACAGAGGTGCCCAAGCAAACGACTTTTGTACAAAGTCTCCCTTTGGTAAGCATTAAGTATTAATCCCTGATAAATATTAATATTACCTTTAATTTTTTTATTTGAGATTTCAATTTAGCTACGGCCGGCTCCCCTTCCGTCGCTCTAGCCTGCAATATTACAAACACATTTTTTTATCCACGATTTTGGCAAATAAGCATACAGCCCATCTGATGGTAAACGGTCACTGAAGCCTATGAACACCTGGAACACTAGATGTGTCACGTGCGCGTTGCCAATCCTGAAGAAACCTTAATAAAACCCATACTGTAGTCTCTCTATATTTATAATATTACTAGTTGTTTCACACGGCCTTGCTCGCGTAAATCAATACCTCTGGGTATAAATCATCCTATCTGTTAAGTTAGGACATAACCTACCTTTGTACCAAATTTCATTCAAATCTGTTTATCAAATCATTTTTTTTTATACAACTGAGAATGGCAAACAAGCTGACGGCACACCTGATGGAAAGTGGTAACCGTCGCCTATAGACTTGAGCAGTATATAAGTGACCATGGACATAACAGAGTATACTGTTTCGCCCATGATACCCCCATGCGTTGCCATTCCTGAGGACTCAGGTGTTATTCCTCTGTACCCAGTAAATTCACGCCATATCCCACCCTTCAAACCGAAACACAGCCATGCAAACACAACTGCTTTACGGTTGAAACACGAATGGGACAGAGGTACCAAAGTAATCGACTTTTGTACAAAGTCTCCCTCTGGTTTAAGAGTGATTGAGTAACAAATAATCAAACACCTTTACCAAGTCACATTTATAATAATATTAGAATTTTTCGTGCATTATCATTACACATATTTACATGCACATTAGGTATCTCATTGATAGCGGAGTTAACAGAATGGACGCCCATACATGATACAAATTATTAGAGTAGATGGGGCAAGAAATATAGACTATATAGAGAATAAGAGACTCCTCGGTGTATACCCTAAGAAATAGGGGGGAAAGGGATTGTTAGTAAATGTGTCTAACTGATCCATTGCCAGCAATACCCCCTATTAGATCGACCTCCACGTGGCTCCTCCTGGAAACCATCGTGATTAATTCTAGTGGAATTCGTCACGATGGGCTAACTGACCTATTTTCATCGTCACCTATCACCTCTCACTGGTGCAGCGTATACCGATAGCACAGGAGGCGTTACCATTCCATTATCACCTATTAAAAAAAACTCTAAGAAATACCCATACAAATAGAATCCCACCAGTCCCATTGAGTATACCCATGATTAGAAGACCGGGATCCCGGAATCCCGGTTTCGGGATCGGTATTTTATTGCCACTACATTCCAAATCGATCCCGGGATTCCGGTATTATCTATCAGTAATCTCGAAATCTCGGGTTTAAAAAAACCAGTCGGGATCTACCATGATGTGTTTATAAAGAACTATTTAAAAATAGAAACAAGACTCCTCGTGCAATAACCTTTCGCTATTTAACAGCTCAAAATACGAGATCTTGAAATGTAAAATAGGCTAAATATTTTCAAAGGCTGTAAGGCTGTATGATAGAGGTTTAATTATGTCCTTGTAAAAGTTTATGGTTTCTTATGGTTTCATTTAATTTCATTTAATGACATCCAACATATATGTAACCATGCTTCTACAATTACATATGTAGTGACGCACGTAGACTATTGTAAAGTATAATTTATTTTATACTAATTTATTCACACTTTTGTAACAATTGATCGAGCATATAACACAATTTATTTGATTCGTCCATTATTTAAAAAAAAAACCGACCTCATGTTAATAATTACAAAAAAAATGTAGTTACATTTCTAATGTAGGTAGTATAATTAATTTATTTTAACATTTATTATATACTTCAGCTGCCCGCTAACGACATCTTTCCAACTGTATTGGTTTCACTGGAAGAGATCTCACGATTAATGGACAATATATTGATTAATTAATATATGTACATTATAATTTGTGAAGAATGGCAATAAATTTTATTATTATTATTATTATCTCTGTCAGAGATAAGTATATATATATATATATATATATATATATATATATATATATATATATATATATATATTGATGGCGATATATAACTAATAGCACTTATCATTATTTTGATGAAAAAACAGACATGAATTTCGATTGTATCATCATCATCATCATCATATTATCCATTACCTGACCACTACTGAACATAGACCTCCTTTTCTTGGGGGAGTTTGCCAATAGTTGCCAAGCGTGGCAACTATTGGCGGAGGGTTGGCAACCATAATTAAGCTTTGATGATGTTTTAATAGGGACACTGTTGCCCATCCATCAAACATTAATATCCCTTAGTCGCCTCTTACGACACCCATGGGAAAAAAAAGGGCCTAATCTCTAATGTGACCATACGGCGATTTCGATTGTATAAAACCTCTTATTTATAAGCGAATAGCGAATTTGCTTTACAGTGCGACTCACCTCTGCGTCGTGCACGGGCGGAGCGGAGGAAGACGCTGGCGCGGTGACGGGCGCGGGCCGGCGGGCGGCGGCTAGTCGCGCGCGTAGTTCCGCCGCTTCCGCTCGCAGCGTGGCCGCTTCCTCCTCCGCTCGCGAGCGACGGCTGCGCTCAGCGAACAACTCGCACCTACGATCGATGCATCATTAACATTTTTTTTTTTGTATACAACTTAGAATGGCAAATAAGCTGACGGCGCACCTGATGGAAAGTGGTAACCGTCGCCTATAGACATGAGCAGTACCGTGGACATAACAGAGTATACTGTTTCGCCCATGCCACAAACAAACAGGAAACGAGATGGAATACTAAAAAGGAACGGTCGGGATTTTGGTGTTAGTGATAGTTGAGTTTATTATGAGAAATAAAGCTCGGCAGTTGTAGATTAAAGGGTCAGGATGAGCTAATAGGCATAAAAGGGATGTGAGTAAAGAGATCTACCAGAGGGAGACTTTGTACAAAAGTCGATTGCTTGGGTACCTCTGTCCCATTCGTGTTTCAACCGTGAAGCAGTTGTGTTTGCATGGCTGTGTTTCGGTTTGAAATGGGATATGGCGTGAATTTACTGGGTACAGAGGAATAACACCTGAGTCCTCAGGAATGGCAACGCATGGGGGTATCATGGGCGAAACAGTATACTCTGTTATGTCCATGGTACTGCTCATGTCTATAGGCGACGGTTACCACTTTCCATCAGGTGGGCCGTCAGCTTGTTTGCCATTCTAAGTTCTATAAAAAAAAAAAAAAAAAAAAAAAGATTTTAATTAAATATCTTGAAAATATTTCAGTTTGCAACACGGAATCGCTGTTTTATTTGACAGTAAACTGTAAATTAAGGAAATAATTGCGGTTTTTTTTTTTGTTCTTTATAATTAAGAAAAAAAAATCAGAGGGAATATTTATATACTATGAAATATTTTCCGAAATGTCGGGGACGAACGAAACAGAAATTTGATGTTAAAATTACATAGTAACATACCGTTTAAAATTATTAAAAATGTTTAAACATCGTTCCTTTGGACTATTATGGATAGGATTTATGACGAACGAAATGTAAAGCTACTCTAGTTATTGGGTAGATTTCCGTATGAACAAAAACACGAAATTGAGCTCGAAAATTCGAAATTTCATTTCATGGTAGACCCCCAGACGTTTAATCCATTAGAATTTTCCTCCTTCGATAAATATGTGATTTTTTTTTATTAGAAATAAAATACGGAATTAAAAAAAAAAAACAAATAGACATCATATATATGTACATTATTATACGTATATACACACCGCTATACGTATTTGGAAAAAAAAAACAAACAATTTCGTGCCTCCAGTCAAACTGTTTATAATTACTCTTCTCCATCCAAAGGTTGCCTGGAAGACATCGCTCTTAGCGATAAGGTCGCCCATTGTTTTCTCATTGTGATTATTTCTTGTAATTGTTTGTATTTATAATAAGTTTACTATTGTAATCTACCTACTAGTCATTAATATCACGAATACCTTTAGTTGTACCATACCTGGTCCGCTCTAGTTCCGCCATGATCTGCTGCAGCTGTTCGTCCTGGTGCTCGGGCTCCGGCGACGTCCTGCCCGGGTGCACAGGCAGGAAGTCAGGCAGCCGCATCGATTCTGCACCTAAACATTCTCTATTACTGCTATGCTTGCCTTACCAGAGGGAGACTTTGTACAAAAGTCGTTTGCTTGGGTATCTCTGTTCCATTTGTGTTTCAACCGTAAAGCAGTTGTGTTTGCATGGATGTGTTTCGGTTTAAAGGGTGGAATATGGCGTGAATTTACTGGGTACAGAGGAATAACACCCGAGTCCTCAGGAATGGCAACGCATGGGGGGTATCATGGGCGAAATAGTATACTCTGTTATGTCCATGGTACTGCTCATGTCTAAAGGCGTCGGTTACCGCTTTTCATCAGGTAGTAGGCCGTCAGCTTGTTTTCCATTCTAAGTTGTATAAAAAAAAAATGTTTTTCATGATACTTAAAATAGCAAATCAGCTGACGGCTGTCGCCTATATAAATAAACAGCACCATGGACTGGACTTGTAATGAATATTCAATTATTATTCGGTTATTTTTATCCTATTCGCTCGAATACTGAATGTCTACCATACTATGCTGCTGTATATCGTATACCAATCTATATCTATCTATACTTATATTAAATCTGTAGAGAGGTCAATTCTGTACATGAAATATATTTCCAAAATAACTATCAGCGGGTGATTAGTGATCGATACTGATGCCAGAAATGCAATCAGTAAAATTTTTGTCTCTCTGTCTGTATGTTCGTTATAAAAACAAAAACTACTCGACGGATTTTAACGAAACTTGGTACAATTATTCTTCATACTCCTGGGCAAGTTATAGTTTACTTTTCATCACGCTACGATTAATAGGAGCAAAGCAGTGAAGGGAAATGTTGGGAAAACGGGAGAAGTTACTCTATTTTTAAGCTTCCGTCGTGTGTGCAGCCTTAATTTGCCACTTTTCAAAATGTAAAAATGTTCAACCGTGCGACGCCGGGACAGGCCGCTAGTATGCAATAAAACTGTAGAGGTTGAAAGTTCGCAATTGGAAAAAAAAAAACGTTAAAAACCGAGTCAGAGAGATGTTAGAAGTGAAATCCAGATCATACAAAGCTCTCTACAGATTTATTATAAGTATAGATTACTAAATTCTGTAGGTATTACGAAGATAAAAAACTATGTTGTTGTTATTATATGTATAATTATAACTAGGGAACTGTAATAATCTGAAAATCCATTGTATTCAGATTAATGTATACCCAGACAGAGAAATCTAAATCAGATACTTTTACAATAATTACCTGTCTGTTTGTTACATCATCACAACTGAACGGCTGATTGGATTTGAACAAAACTTAACAATTTAGTAGATAATAGTCAAACTTAAAAAGTGGTGTATGTTTTACTTGAGTGATTCCGAGTCGGTCAAGCAAATCATTTGATCGCAGCTTGACCCTCCCATTGTATGAAATAGCGAAAAACGTGTAGATCCTTGTTAACTGGACGGTCATTTTGATGATAAAATCTGCTAGATGGTGTTTGTATCAAATTATGTTATTATGAATTGCGATTTACAATTAAAGCAAGTGTTCTAATATTAATAATGAAATATCACCTTCACATCTGTATCCTCACAGGACAGGCAGAGAGATCCAATATTTATTTATTTATTTATTAAAAATAATTATAACATTATAACAGCAAAAGCCAAATCAATGTTATAAATCTAGTGTGCTAACATACAAAGTTATTATTATTATATTATAGTATTGTGAAATCTTTATTGTACATAACTCAGATTAAACACTGGTAAATGATTTAATATACAATGGCGGACTTATCATAAAGGGATCTTTTATCTAGATCTAGATATTTGTGAGCAACTTCCAATATCTTTGGCAGGCTAGTACTAAATATATCAATGATGTTTATAATATTATTTAATAACTATACTGCGTGAGTTAAGGCAGCGTGCTGAAGTAGATTAGTTCTTACTGGCGGGACATTAAACGTAACCGGATTATGGTATATTGAATGCCCATACATATATCATATGTAACAACAACAATTAGTAGAATAGTGGATACCAAAGTCCTCATTATGTATTTTTTAAAGTAAATGACCCCAGGTTCAATGTAGACAATAAATTCAATACATTTCAGTATGTCATTATATGGTAAATTGTACATGAAAAAAATGTTTAAAATGTATTGGGTAACATATAGTTCAAATAGGGCCATATTACAATTCAATTATCATATTTGCCTTTAACTATCCACTGTTGAATATATACCTCCCTCTTGGGGGGTTTTGCCAGTAGTTGCAACAATTAGCAGGTGGGTTGGTAACCCCAGTTAGGTTTGGCAACAGCTTTTAAAGTATAAATTTTAAGAGAGATGCTGCTGTCCATTCCTCGAATGTTAAACTTCTTTAGTGACCTCTTATGAGACCCACAAGAAAGAAATGGACTATTCTATGCAGAGACCACATGATCTACTACAATACAAATAAACAATTGTTCCAATAGGTATTTTAGTAGAAATAAGTTAAAGAAAATTTATATACATATACTCTCTAAAAATCAGATACCAAATTCAGTAGAGCCCTAATTGGTAAATATATATTATTAATACAAACTAAATAACAAAGTTAATTATATAATAATTAACTACATTCTTAGTAAATAATGAGAAATCTACTACATGATAGTTGATAGTAATAAATAAATACATATTTATTCAATTTTAACTACAAAATGGTAGTCACGGGAACAGCTAAATAGAATTATGCAATAACTACTATTACAATGTATAATTACTATTATTTTGCAAAATACGAGGTTTGTCCGGAAAGTACGTATAAAAGTTTTTTAAAAATTTTATTTTACAATTATTCAGGTAAATCAATTTTATCCCCTTCAAAGTACTCCCCCTGTGACATAATGCACTTGTGCCAACGCCGTTTCCACTGTGAGAAGGCTCCTTGAAAGTCCTCTGGTTGTAGGTTTCTCAGCTGCCCCGTCGTAGCTTTTTTTATCTCATTTATGTCCCCCAAATGCCGCCCCCGAAGTACCAATTTGGTTTTTGGGAACAAGAAGAAGTCACACGGGGCCAAATCCGGCGAATAGGGGGGGTGGTCGGTCACCGTAATGGAATTTTTACTCAAAAACTCACGGACAACAAGAGAGGTGTGGGCAGGGGCATTGTCGTGGTGAAGAATCCAACGCCCCTCTCGCGCCAATTCTGGACGAACTCGTGCCACACGAGCTTTGAGGCGTCTGAGCACATCGACGTAGAATTTTCCATCAACTGTCTGGCCTGGAGGGACGAATTCTTGATGGACAATCCCCCGAACATCGAAAAAAACAATCAACATTGTCTCGGCCCTCTCTGAATCTTTTTAGCCACTTGTGGACGGTTGGTTCCTTCACAGCATCATCCCCATAAACTGTTCTGAGATCGGCAAAAATTTCACGGCCATTCTTGCCGAGTTTCGAGAGAAACTTGATTACGACGCGCTGCTCTTCAACGGAAGCGGGCTCCATGCCGACGGGGTTTCGTTAAGAGGTAACTTCACAGATGGCGTGACAAGCCAGTTCGCACCGCACGGCGGTCAGACCAGAACTGAAGCATTGTTAGGGACATAAGGAAGGGGTCCTGCGCTTACCTGGCCTCCCCACTCCTCTTTCTCGCATTCCAGAACACTTTTATACGAACTTTCCGGACAGACCTCGTATGATGCAGTAACATGGCACAAATATAACCGTTTGCTATGTGGTTCCGGCATAGAATAGGCCATTCCTTACTTTCCCATGAGTGTTGTCAAAAACAACTAAGGGGACTTATTGTTAAAAGGATGGGAAGCAGTGTCCCTCTTAAAACATCACTAATAGCCTAATTATGGCATTATGGCCTGCTAAGCATGGCAATTACAGGTAAAACTCCCCTGCTGGAGGAGTCTTATGTTCAACAGTGGACAGTTGATGCTAACATGATAAATATACCAGTGCAAGATCTTAATATTGTTATAAATACAAAAATTTGTATGTATGTATGTATGGATGGATGTTTGTTACACAAAAGCACATACTAAACACATTTAAATTTGGGACACAGATAGACTACATTCTTGCTTAAAACAAAACCCTTTTCAATGTAATGTAGGCAAAGCTATGGAATATAATTAATATTACTGTTCAATATCACTTGCATATTTATGGGTGATGGTCAAGTTTCCATTGAGTGAACCATAAGTTTGTTTGCTCATTGCTAACAGTATGAAAAGTTTTTCAAAACAGCCAGTATGAGTTAAAACACTTCATTGGTAACAAGTAAAAAAATTATTTGTGGTGACAAACTTAACATTCCCTTTCATTCTCAGGATTTGTAAGAGGCTATTGATAAAATCAAATATACAGTGAGAGAAAATACTTGAAATAAAAGCCCATACAGAGCCATTAATCAACATACAATAGTAAATTACATCCTCTTCTTATGGATGACAATATTAATAGGTTTTAAAATAAATAGAAAAAAAAAAATAAGCTTACCAGCATTTGGAGGCAGATCAAGTGGAAATGTACTTCTTGGTGAGTTATTCCTCCTATCAGCTGGATTCACTGATTCGGTCAGATCTAAACTGAGGTGTGCGGGCAAATCTAAAGGCACAGGTCCAGCAGCTTCAGCCCCGGCGGGCAAGTCCAGAGGGATTCCATGACCAGATGGACCGGACTCATTAGATGTTGAAGCAGCACCCATGTACGCATCATAGTCATATTCATTATTACCAACATAAGCACTGTTATTCTTCCTACCTGACGAGGAAGACGAACCCACATTGAAATTAGTATTAAATGTAAAATCTGGCAAATTGTCCAAGTCAACCGATATGGGCCCGTTAGAGTTCAAATAGGCTTGTTCCACTAGAATATGATCTTGAACAAAGTCTGGTAAAGATGGCATGCCTAATGGCTCCGAAGCCAGATTTGGTCTTTGATAGAACGGCACATCGGTATTGTCCGCGTAAAAGTTATGCTTAGACTCGGAATTGTCCACTACACTAAATGGTATCTCTACAGAACTACTTGAAGACGTATTATCACTTATTGTTAAACGATGGCCAGCATCCACAATTTTGTCTTTGGCTTGAATATCGTTCGCGCGAGACTTTTCACGTCTCGTTTCAGCGTGAACGTCCAATTTCGTAGGTGAATGTTGCACTGTGTTCGCGTAAACTTTAGGTCTGGCCCCAGTGTTTTCATAAGTTGAGTTTCCTGGTAACGACAGATCTCGCTTCAGAAAATGCCGGAATGAGAATGGATTCTCCTCTTTGCGCGTCGCCCCAGTTGTACCTGAAAAAAAAAGGAACATGTATCCGAGGAATTTCTTTTATATTTATAGCGCAAAAAATAACTTCGTCAAATACAAACTCGTTGAACTTTTAGCTTCTGTAGGTGATGTGTCACCAGTCTCGTTACTATTGTATTTTGCCTCTTCGATTCCTAGATCTGGTTTCGTGGTATGTTGTTCACTTTCTTTAGATGGACCTGCATTATTTGAATTTTGGGGTGATTTTTTATTTGAAACACCATCGTCGTCTTCCGCCATGATAATGAAAAATGACAGTGAAATACACGTTCAGAAATTTGAAATTATGAACCGATTCTTCATTATATAGATTATTCGGTGCGCAGAATATTACGTTTATAAACAATTGTTATATTTCTTTTGATACATAGATAAAGAATAGTAACGGGACCTAATACTTTTTATTAATTTTAAGTAAATACACAGTTACTTTCAAGCATTTTACATTTTAACTATTCCAAATATAATGTTTGGTATAAATGCTATATTTAAAATTTGAAGGGCGTTCTGCATTGTACACAAACAATTTATTTAGTACCTAAACGTAATTACTATGTTAATACTTCTCCATCTACCTTACAAAGTCTACTTATGTCTGCCTTACTTGTAAATAAATCGTATCTAATATAATCAAGCATATAGTAAAAATAATTTATCTTTGTGTTGACTTTTTTCTCGCTTACGTTAGTAATAATGCGAAAGTTTGAACGAGATAAAAAATAGTCTTTATCTTTCGACTTTAATGATAATTTATCTATAGAATATTAAATATGTATTAGTTCTCTACGCATTTAATTATTTTGTGTTATTTACTCTTATAGTTTTATAATTTATTATTACAAAAGTATAAAATTTATTGATAGAATATCAAATATGTATTAGTTCTCTACGCATTTAATTATTTTGTGTTATTTACTCTTATAGTTTTATAATTTATTATTACAAAAGTATAAAATTTATTGATAGAATATCAAATATGTATTAGTTCTTTATGCATTTAAATTATTTTGTTATTTACTCTTATAGTTTTATAATTTATTATTACAAAAGTATAAAATTTATTGATAGAATATCAAATATGTATTAGTTCTTTATGCATTTAAATTATTTTGTTATTTACTCTTATAGTTTTATAATTTATTATTACAAAAGTATAAAATTTATTGATAGAATATCAAATATGTATTAGTTACCTATGCATTTCAATTATTTTGTGTTATTTACTCTTATACTTTTATAGTGCTGAACTTTGTATTTTTACGTGTTCCATACTCATATTCATGAGCATAACCATCTGGTATAACCCATATCATCTACCAAAAAGTCACAACAACGACCTTTGCAGTGTACGTGTACCAATTTCGTTATCGAAATGAATATTTTCATTTTCACTATTACGAATTCTTTAGTAGCTAATATTAAAATAACTCTGTTAGGTATATGATATATTATAGACAATCTGCTAAACCTATGACAGTTTGTCTCTCATCGCTTCAGAAAAGTTCGTTGTCTATGTAAATAGGGATGAGTGGGGGAGAAAGGGATTGTTAGTAATGGAGACTGAGAATCCCATTACTAGCAATATACCCAACCAGGTCGACCTCCTCGAGGTTCCCCCTGGAAAATATTATGGTTAATTCCTAATGAATTCATCATGATGGGCTAACTGGCCTGTTTTCATTCTCATCTATCACCCTTCACTGGTGCTCCGCCAGCGTATCCCGTTAGCGCAGGCGCGGCTACCATACCATTTTTACTCATAAAAAAAAATAGGCCTGATTCGAGAATCGAACACAGGACCTCATTTACAAAAAAACTACATGTCGACAAACGTCTCCATCACAGAATAAAGAGATAGCTATACTGTGCCTCTGTGGCGTAGGCAATAGCATTCTCTGGATAATAATAATAGGTACTTACGAATTTTTAAAGGTAAAAAAATGAGACGAATAAAACAAAACAAATGAGTTATAGAGAAATTTATTTTTAAGGCTCCTCTTTTAGTTAGTGATTTGCTATACACTTTACAACAATATTTAAAAAATAATAACAGGGTTTTTAATTAATTTACATTACAACATAAATTCGTTAACAATAAATGCATTTTAATATTAAGTATTATAAAAATATTGAAATTATTTTAATATTTCTGAGCATAGGTAGGTATGTAGGTTAGAAGCATCACATTATAAGAGTAAATTTTATATAAAAAGACTGTAAGTGTAGTAAGTAATACTGAATACGGATAGATCGTCTCGGAATCGCTTTATTACTGCTAGGTTATAAGGTACTGATATTATTCAAACTTTTAATAAAGGAATAATTTTAAGAAGGTATTGTACCTAAACTACTATTAAAAATCAAACCCTCATGATCGTTATAAATTAAAAATTTGAATCAAATTAAATCAAAACGTGATGTCCACTGATCACCGTGTTGACCGGTAAAAAAATAGACGACTTTCAAGAAAATTGTAAATGCGATTGTGGATAACAGCCAATTGCGCAAGCGCATTTTTTTTTTTTTACATATCACAGAGATTATAACCAAGAAAATATAACCAAATTAAATTACCTTTATACAAAAATTCAAAATGGCATATTTAATCTAATATTGCGGTCTCAGAATCCACTCCAGTGCGGACCTTAGTGTTTAAAATATTACAATTTTAGATATAGGAAAATAATTACACCAATGTTACTTTATATGGGATAATTAATAATAATAAAATGACAGTAAATCAAGATTACTCCAATATATAGTCGCTTATATGAGTATGTATAATTATAAACTAGGCATAATTCTCAACTGAGAAATAAAAATATGACGTCAGTTATGAAGGTTTAACAATCATTATCTGTGGCAAATGGTATAAATATATATCATGAAAGATTAAATCGGAATAGATAGGTGTTTAAAGCAGTGTGTACTTTGTCTTAAACTTTATTTTCGATTCAGAAAAAAAATATTCAGTATTCGAAATTTGATTATAATTTTTAATTATCATAATATAATTTTGAATTTAGAAAATTATGTCAATATTTTTTATATTGTCAAAAACGAATACGAACTTGTGTGATTTACTTGTAAAATATAAATAAGACTATTTCATAGACAAGAAGTAAGTACTAAAAACAAATATGGATAAATTAAATAAAATTTGGCACTGATATTTTAAATGCTTTCGAAGACATCCATAAATATGTTTATATGAAATTATATTACATGTACAGTTATAAACAAAAGTGAAATAAGAAATTAATTTTATTATAATGGTAGCTACAGTTTTTATTGATGACTGTACATAGTACTATTAAAAATAATAAAAACAATATAAGTACCAAATAGTATCAAGGCTTTATAAAGTTTTAGACAATGCCTTGGGTCTTTCGTGAAACGAAATCATTCCTTAAGACTATTTTAACACAATGATATTTAAGGTAGGTGGCGCGTTAATGACGACACTGATCTAATAATAAATGACACATAATCACACCAACAGCCTGGTCCTCAAGCTATGACAGCGTGTGTTATGAGGATCGTCGCAACGAACATCTGCAAGTAGAACCTAGAACTCTCAAGACTCGAACTAATTAAAAAAAAAACCTTAAATGACCGATTAAGAATCGAAACTGGGACCTTTTTTATCATCATTATTATAACTCATCATTGGATTACGAAGATTGTCAAGATGTTGCAAACGTTGGTAGCTGTAGTGTCCATCGGGTGAACCGTATGCTTGTAATATAGTATCAATTGTAAATAATGTACCTGTCAATGAACAAACTGTATCATTTTTTACGCGTGGATTAAATTGATTAAATATAATTTACAAATCAATATGAGAACAAACATAATCTCAAATACACCTATGGCACATGTCGTTGTATTTATTATAAAATATATTAAAAGTCTTTAAAAGAATTTCATTACTACGTTTTTTTTTTTTATTTTTGCCGAATTTTCTGTAAGTACATTGTGACTTGAATTGTACATTAGAGTATATTTAAAAAAATATTTTTTATTTATAACTTAAATTATTAATAAATATTAATAATTATTTATGAAAAAAAAAACCGACACTATTATACGGATTATAAACGTATATAGGATAATGTAATTACAAATATATATTATAAATTTATTTATGCGCAGTTCCAGATGCATATATAAATATTAGTAACAAAAAGAAACATAAATCAGTCTTTTACAATGTCCAAAGGAGAACCAAACACGATAAAATAATTAAGAAATAAATATAACTATTATTAGCTATACAATAAGTAATATTTTTGCGTGTCGGGGTCCCGTATTCTTTAGGAAATATATTTTACATCAAATAGTCTGCTAGGTATAAAAATACGCTTTTAAACACTTTCATGATATCGCTGTGGAAAATTAAAGTCCATACAATTGTATACATTTTGCTCCTCTTTGATTATATCGTGACGGTAAAACTGTACATTATCGTGGCACAAATTATAAAAACGCCCATTCAAATTTGAACCGTGAGAAATAAAAAATTAATGTCATATCTATTGTACATGAATAATTTACGAAGATAATATTGAATTACATTATAATATTTGTTTCAGATAAAAATAAATGTATTTCTAATAAACACTCTTCGACTCTTATTTTAAAATAGAAATAGAGAAAAAAAAATATTCTTCTTAATCTTTGAGATTAGTCTATGGTCAATGACCATAAAACACGCAAATATGTCACCGTAAATATTTAGGATGCGGTAAAAAAATTACACGACAAATTTCAAAGCATACCAATACAATATAGAGTGAAATTGTAATCGTTGGCATGGTTTAATCTATGGTGGAAATGCAGTAGTGAAACATTGAAACAACATTATTACCATAGGTACCATTACTGGTAAAAAAAAAACTTTTAAAACTGATTTTTCCATACTAACGAAGCGCGTACAACATTCATTTAGTATTGTTAGTTTAAAATATTTTTCCGTTTTCGAATTTGTGATTTTCAAAATTTCCGTCCAAATATAATCTATAATGTCAATAAATAAATAAATAAATAATAAAAATAATTTACATTAAACTTTGCTATACTCATTATAATAGTGATTTTTTTATTAATTTATTGACCAGTTTAGAATGCATTTTCAGCTGAAAAGAACGGCTAAAATCATTCAGCTGTTGCTTTATTCAAACATTTTCCCGCCATCAATATCCACAAAACCCAATATATAGATATTGGTGCGGAACCGATATTATCCATTACAAATTGTTTCTATCATTTTACAAGAATGGGAGCGAACTGTGACCGACACTATAGTGTGAATTGGGCCTAATACATATATATATATATATATATATATATATATATATATATATATATATATATATATATATAATACAATGTTTATATAATATGCGGCAATATTACTCACACTATGGAACGATGAAAGGAAACAATACATAGTTAGCGTTTATTAATCATTGTTATAACAAGCAGTATTGTTCAATTGCGACTCCCAAAGCGGGCCATTGTTAACAATCTTATTCATTTATGGTATGGTATGGTATGTACAAATTTACATTTACGTAATTGGTACAAATAAATTGTATACCAATTTATTTGTACTAAACAATTTATAGACATTGATATTATTAGAAAAAAAAAATTACGTCCACTAATATTATAAATGAAAATTCTTCTAGAATGGCAAAGCATGAGGGGTATCATGGGCGAAATAGTATACTCTGTTATGTCCATTGTACTAATCATGTCTATTGGCGACGGTTACCACTTTCCATCAGGTGGGCCGTCAGCTTGTTTGCCATTATAAGTTGCATAAAAAAAAAGGAAATATTTATAAAGATGTTTGGATGTATGTTACTTAATTAAAAAGCAGGGAAAAGGTAATGTTAGTAATCCGGACTATCAGTTCCATTGCAAGCATAATAACCTATCAGGTACGCAGTATTCCCCTCTGGAAACCATCGCGCTGTATTCCAGGTGTATTCATCACGATGGGCTAGCTGACCTGCCTTTCTTTTATTTCAATCATATAAGGTTACCATTTATCAAAGATTAAAAAAAATTAACATATATGATATTTAATATACTGATTTACACGGGAAAAGCCGCGGGGAATAGCTAGTAATAAATACACACCGAATAATACGGTGAATCCGGTCAGGTATCTAACAATTTCTGAAAAATACTAGCGTTTTTCTAATAATATCAATAAAATAGTGATGTCCTTTTTCTCTGTTTGTATAGTTATAAACTTTTTTTTTTTAACTAAAGAAATATGTTTAGGGACATAGCCTGTTAAAGTTATCACTAATATGATTCCCAATGACTGGCTGCTAATTATCTGACCCATATAATTTCAATATAACGTAACATGTTACAATGCGAGCAATCATGTATTCAGTACGAGAGGAGCGAAAAATCCTTTCTGTTGAAAACAGAGGGTCTACCATCAAATGTGTTCCGAAATTTCGGAGCCAAACGAAACAGAAATTTGATGTTAAATTTACATAATACATCCCGTTTGGAAATATTAAAAATGTTAAAATATTGTTCCTTTGGACTTTCACGATAGGATGTATCACGAACAAAATGTTAAACTCCATTTATTGGTCCGATTTTGGTATAAACAAAAACACGAAATTGAGTCCGAAATTTCGGAATTTCATTTCATGGTAGATCCGCAGATGTCGCTACCTACTAACATAGTTGCCAAGATTACATTATGATAAAATTTTAGTTATTAGCTTTATGTAGGTTTATGTGTTTTAATATATAAAAATCATGTGTCACAACGCTATTCTTATTCGATTTAAATAAAATTTTGTATATATGTATTGTTTGCTACAACATGTGAGATAGAATAATTTTTATGATTTAATTTTTTTTTTTAATTTACTTACCTTATCAATTAATACAAACTATATCAATTTATGTTTATCACAATATCGTTAAAATTCACATAATAACCTAGATTCAAATCCAATATTTGCGGTAACATACTTTCATTAAATTACATAATACTTAATACATATTAATTTTGCATTATACATACGGAATTTATAATATTATATTAATAAATTTGTTTCTAATTTAATAGATAAATAACTTATACTACACCTGACATAATTTAGTCTTAATTTCATAAGAATAAATGCCAAATCATTAATTATTATAAACTATAGCATTTACATCACAAATATGTGTACGGTTCGCCATAAAGAGTCAATCATTAAAGTGTATATTAATGATAATAGTCGTAAGTCATTAAAAAAATATTGTATAGTTAGATAAATGATTTATTTAAGTTATATGTTATAAATAAATCATTTATCTATCTATGTAATAATTGTACAGTTCTGAATTACGAAAGAGTAATATAGATTAAGACGGTCATAGCTTCAGCTTGCTTTAATTGCATAGAAAAAAAAATGCTATAAAGAAAGAATTGAACTTTGATTCTCATAATCTATTTATATATTTTTAAAAGTTTTTTTTTGTAGTTATTATTGTCACAATATGAATGTAATAAATTTTACTTTATTTCGTATTATATCACTGGTGATAAATATCGACTGAATGATGTATTCTTTTAGTAAATTTAAAATTTTAAATGTACTAAAAGAATATACAATAAATATTTGGGTTTGTTTGATCAAATAAGTCTTTTATTAAGGACATTGATGCTCCTTTCCACTTTGGGTGTTGCTGGAAGAAAACTCTATCAGAGTTAAGCTCGCCTTTGTACACTGGATTACCTCTGTCTCTATTCTTATAAATAATTGGTGTGTACAATAAAGAATTAAATAAATAAATAAATAAATTATCTGTCTAGATGCACTGTCCAATGTCCAATTTATTTTAGGCGATATATTAAAATAGCCATTATAATTGTCTGACCGCATTACCCTTTCGTAACATATTTTTTTTTTATACCACTGAGGTGGCAAACAAGTATACGGCCCACCTGATGGTAAGCGGTTACCGTAGCCTATGAACGCCTGCAATACCAGAGGTATTACGCGCGCGTTGCCGACCCTGAAGAAACCTCTTATTCATTATCAACATAGAGAAACGATTGCTTGAGTGTATAACACAAACTCTCATTAGTTACATAAGACAGTTATCTGACAAATAGTCAAAGTAAATAAGATAACTGTGATATATAACGGTTTCTATGTAATTATCATTATTGTTAATAACGTGAACGTGTAGTTAGTTCAACTAGTATTATACAAGTTAAAGTATGAATATTTACTAGTTACAGTTAAAAAGTTGAACGGTTTTGAATTAAATTTAGTACACAGATAATTCATACCGTATCATGGAAAGAACCGAAAACTTTACAAATAAAGCTAATATATTATAGTACAAATAGTATTATATATATATATATATATATATATATATATATATATATATATATATATATATATATATATATATATATATATATATATATATATATATACATAAAAATGGTATTAATGACAATTGGTGTAAAAAATCTTCAAACTCTAACAACAAACTCTTTACATCGAGTCCAAATTTTGGCAACTTTTTCTAATACTATTTTCGGTTAATATATACAATTTCCGAAAATTATATTCAATGGTTGAAGTAAAAACTTTTTTTAAAAATAAATTTTATACATCTGTTTCACACTGTAAAATCTACGTACTATGTACACAGTTTTGGTTTTTCCGTCAAATTTATCCTAGTTACAAACTTGTCAGGTTTTATTTATAAAACGAGTATATTCGAATGTAAACGCTATTGACTATTGCATATAGCTTATTTCAGTGTTGTTACAGTATAATCTATTTCGATGCTATCGTAAACCTTGGTATTGTATGGCTTTATCGTGTATTTATCTCCCACGAATTGATAACGTTTGTATTGGATATCGTATTGTTTCGTATCTCAAATGCACCTCCAGTACGTAAACTAATTTCTTTTGAGCATTTAAATGGTTATAAAAAAATTTACAGTTTTCTGTACATTAAGGGTACAGAACTCATCATCAGATATGGTGATGTTGCCATTATTAAAATATTTTGATAAAAATTTGCGTGAAAAATAACTAGTTATATTTCCTGAATTGAACGGCATTTTATGTGCTCGTTTCACGATATATTCGTCAATTTTGAACAGACTTCCATCAGCTTGTTTGCCATTCTAAGTTGCATAAAAAAAGAAAGTTTTTTTCAAGGCGTTTCAATTCCATACTAAAGTCACGTGTTAAGTTGGATTTTAGAAATGTCAACAGTCCTTTTTTATATACCACGAAGGTGGCAAACACGCAAACAGCTCGTCTGATTGTAAACACTCACTGTAGCCATAACGCCTGCAACACTAGGGGTGTCTCGTGCGCATTGCCAACCTTGAAGAAACCTTAATACACCCTTCTTGAAGAATCTTATACTGTAGTCTCTAGGGAAAATCTCAGCAGTGAGTTCATTCTACAGCCTGAGCGTTCACGGGAGAAAACGTCTCGGAAATTGCACTGTACGCGACCATTTAGGTTTTAGCGCGTGAAGGATAAATTCCCTGTCAATGGTGAGCAAAGCGATGATAAAAGGTGACTGTGGGTATTATTTCGAACAATTTTTCAGAACACAATCCATAACGGATAAGCGGTAGAACACACAAAAGGAGGCCAAGTCTAGCCTTACACTTAAGAGCTTGATACTGTCTGTTGGCTTGGGATCGTTGACAATTCTCATACCCCGTCTTTGAACTGAGTTAAGAGGAAAAAACTAATATCCAGGAGCTTCGGCCTATAAATGAAAGCAATACTCCATGAGAAGTCGAACTTGCGACTTCTAGAGCAATAGTCTTTATCAAAGAGTGAAGTACCTTTTGGAGTGAAGTACCTTACAAACTTTTTGGACGCCAGTTTGACCCTATTTTCAATATGTCACCGAAACAAGATGTCGATATCGAGGATCCCAATACTTTTATAGTTGGTAACGGATGTGTTCTAAAATTGCGAGAGCTACATTAAATGTTTTTTTTTAGCAGTGAACACACAAGCTTGTTTTAGACGAGTCAAATTGAATTAAGTTTAGTCGTTTACAATCGGAGACTCTAGCAATAGTTGTCTCAATTTCAGTCATGTAAATGACTGTGAATTGTTGAATTGTGACTGTGAAATTAATGTTTTGCTAATATTATAATTAAACAATGTACATAGAGAATATTTTTATATTTTAAGGTTATTGTACCACTCTCTTTTTAAAAGAAAGTCTTGTAATACGCGTTCTAAATCTAAATTACTAATATAAACTACATAAATGCGGTATGCGCCCATTTGCCTTTTTAATCCTCGTATTATAAATGTGAAGGGGTTTGTTTCTTCGTTACTTCTTGGCGCCTTAACGGCTCAACCAATCGTCATTAAATTTATTATTTATTATTGGCATGGTGAAGGACATAAATTACTTTTATCTCGGACATTCAATACATCCCTGGTCACGCGGAAAACTGGTATAAGATTTTATAAATAGCATCTGACAAATGCAATGTTTTCGCGTGGGTCGTGACTGGCCATACTGCCAAAACGTATCAAATTCCAATGCTCAATACCAAAATTAACAATTGCGTGGAATTGTTGACAATAATTGTGCATGACTCTGTGGCCATTGCCCACCCCTGTACTGGCATACGATGTTTAGTGCATGAACTGAAATATATTTTGGAATGCATCCAAGGCGTTAACCAGAATAAAATGTTTTCCAACATTCGAGGATGACGTGGCCGAATAGTAAATAAACTTTGGCCATGTTCTCCTATTTAACATTAGATCTAGATTTGGACAAGATAAATATAGTCAAAGTGTGGACTGTTATGTTTTAATAAACAATATTATATGAAGATTCAATTTACTCGTGTCTAAGAAATCATTTGATATTTTTTTACAAAATCGTCTTGAATTTGAACAAAATCAATTACTGTATTGAAAGTAAAAAAAAGTCATTAAAATAAATTCAGAATTGACGAATTCTTCGTTCTTTTTTTAAATTTATTATATAATAAAGTAGTTATTTCTTTTTAGACAATTGTATTGTACAATGAAGAGTAAAATATATAAATTAGTACGTACTGGAGAGCATTTTCTCAATTTCTTTTTAGATACTTTACCGTCAAGATTTATCAAACATATTGAACAGAAAATAGGTATTGGAAAACATTGGAAATGTATATACTACCTACCTTATTAACTATTTCTGTTTTAATCTCTTCGCGACTCTCGACCAACCCTCTCGGAGGTAAAATGGCGATTAACATAATATCACATGGTTGTAACCCTTCAAATTCACACGTAGGTTTCATCTTCGCGGGCGTCGGTGGCGTGTCCAAAACACCCATCGATCAAACCCTAGCTCGACCGTTCATCGGAGACACTGTCCACATCGGTGGAAGCCCTGGCTGTCGGCTAGCTGATGGAGGAGCTGCTTGAGGTAGATATTGCTTCGCGGCTCATTTCCGCCGCCATTATTGCGATCGTGAGCTCCTTGCGGGCCTTCTGCACAACCCACACCATGAGGGTTATGCCGATTAGTATCTGTAATTTAGACAGATTCTAGTTAGAAGGTTATATTATTCAGACACGTGGCAGCGTATCAAGCCAAATCTAAGCCAAGAACTGCAGGTCTACTCTTGAATCTACTATCAATATCAACCCAATGCGTTGCCAAAGAGTTTTATAGTGCACTTATGAAACAACAGTTAGGAGTTAGGTTATAATTGGGAACGGTTTACAATAGTTTATATTGGCAAGTTATAATATGCATCTATCAGAACAATATGGAATCATTATATCGCTAGTATTGCAATACAAAAGTGCGATACGTCTCAATTTCAATATCGATTTATATGAAGTGAAAAACAGACAAAAGAAATATTTGCGTTATGAGTAACTTTAATGTAAAAAAAAAATTTGCATACATATGCAATATATGTCTGAGTTATTTTGCGGCAGACCCGAATTTTATAAGAATATTTACAAAACGTACGATCTCTACAAAATTAGTAAGGGATAGTAAAAAAAAAAGTACAACTCTGTTATATCTATGGTACTGTTCATGTCTTCACTTCCAATCAGGAGAGCCGTCAGCTTGTTTGCCATTCTAAGTTGCATAAAAAAAATCTTTTCTATTAAAAAAAATAAATCATTAATAAAGTCCGTTTTACAATTAGCAAAGATATCACGTAATACAAACAAAAAAGCTGTCAAATTGGGACATCTCTTCATCATCTGAGTTTGAATCCTGTCGAAATGAGTAGTCAAAATATTAATTTTTTTAATTAATAATAACAATAATGTATTTATTATCTCCAACAAACAGTTGTTCCAAAAGCTTCAAAGCCCTTTAAATAAAAAAAAAAAAACAAGGTACAATCTAAGAACAAGGAATCAAACTTTGGATACAATACAAAATTCGACATTTGTTTGTGAGAGCAGAGTCTGGTGTCTGAGTAAATTTAATGTCTATTTAAATAAGTTACCTAGTATATTATTTTTAAACTTTCGCATTGTTAACACATATTATAAATATATTACTGTCAACATTAAAAATTAGGTATGTAGGTACTTTTTTTTTAACTGGATGATAATAGAATGGTAACCCCGCCTGTGCTAACGGTATACGCTGGCGGGGCACCGGTGAGAGATGATAGGTGAGGATCAAAAGGCAGGTCAGTTAGCCCATCATGACGAATTCACTTGGGTTTGAACACGATAAATTCCAGGGAGAACCGCGAGGAGGTTAACTTAACAGGGTGTATTGCTAGCAATGGGGACACTAATCTCCATTATTACCAATCCCTTCTCCCCGGTATGTACTATAATATTTACATGTAATCGCGTCGTATTAAGTCCTGATAGTGTGTTTAAAAGTATTGTTTTAATTTAAATCCATTTGCCCTTGTTTTACAAGTTTGTACTGAGGGGAAAGCCAATGACTTTATTGTGGTGAGGAAAATGCGAAGTTTACTAATTAATATGTATAATATAATTGTGACTAGACGATGTGTGTATACTGGCCATGTGGTCCCGGCATAGAATGGACCACCCCTTCATTCCCATGGGGACCACCTCTTCTTTCACCCTGTATGCAAACCCCCTCCAGAGGGGGAGGGGAGGGGGAGAGTTATTGTTAGTAATGCGGATTACTACTCCCATTGCTAACAAAATACCCTAACAGGTCGACTCCCCGTGGTCCCCCCTGGCAACCATCGTGCTGAATTCAAAGTGTATTCATCACGATAGGCTAACTGACCTATCTTTTCGTTCTCACTTATCATCCCTCACTGGTGCCCCATCAACGTATACCGTTAGCGCTGACAGGGTTTCCATTCCATCTTCACCCATTAAAAAAAAAACCCTCGAGGGGGCAGTCCTATGTTAAATAAAATACTCTGTTATGTCCATGGTACTGTTCATGTTTATAGGCGATGGTTACCACTTTCCATCAGGAGGGCCGTCAGCTTGCTTGCCATTCTAAATTGTATAAAAAAAAAAACAACAGTTGGAATGATGATAATGATGAATCAATTTTTAAAATGACATTTCATAGAATTGTTTAATGACGAAATTTAACAATATTATTTCGTTACTATCAAATGTCAATATTATCAAGGGAGGTAAGCGCCCTCTATTCCTTGCCTTCAAGTATGATAAAGTACTAAACGATATGTTTGTCTAGATATCGAGAGTGATACCTAAATCTATATTATTTATAGCTATACACACGTATCAGTGCAAATAAAGTAAGTAGGTACAATTAATGTAATTTATAGGAATTTATTTTGTAAATATATATTTATTTTATATATGTTAGGAAAACAAGATTCAACAAGAACATTTAACCAGAGAGAGACTTTGTACAAAAGTCGTTTGACTTTGTACAGAAGTACCCACTTCTGTCCTATTCGTGTTTCAACCGTGAAGTAGTTGTGTTTGCATGGCTGTGTTTCGGTTTGAAGGGTGGGATGTGGCGTGAATTTACTCGGTACAGAGGAATAACACCTGAGTCCTCAGGAATGGCAACGCATGGAGGGCGTAACATGGGCGAAACAGTATACTCTGTTATGTCCATGGTCACTTATATACTGCTCAAGTCTATAGGCGACGGTTACCACTTTACATCAGGTGGGTCGTCAGCTTGTTTGCCATTCTAAGTTGTAGAAAAAAAAAGTCCACTTGATGGGAAACGGTAACCGTTCACTGCCACCTGGTTGAGATCGAAGTCATGAGTATCTTTTTCAACGAAATTGAGCATTTCTACAATCATACCAAGAACAAGAAATGCTGTAAGTCTTGCCACTGGTCTCACCACGCAATACCTTAATATTATTAATTCTGTGTGTAATTTGGTATAGGTTTTTATTTGGACTTTTCCTTTTCATACACTGATAGTCTATACATATAATAAAACTGTAGAAATCGAATGTCTGTACATAGAAAAAAAAAACCAAGTTAAAGGGATTATTAGAAGTGAAATAGAACACATACAGATTTTTTTTTCAATTTTTTTTGTTTCTCTGTCTGTTTGTACGAACTAATCTCCGAAACAGTTGGACCGGTGGACTGATGGTACTTTTTACTAATCTCCAAAAATTAAAGAGCCCCCATGGGATAGTTAAAAAACGCTTAGTACACAACCTACTTAAGTAATTTTGACCCAAAGCAAAGAGTGAGAACGACGCGTCATTTGTTAATTTTGGTCCAATATCCGCAGACATAATAAATAGGTAGGTACATACATCGATACATACTAAACAGGAATAACAAATACTACGTGGATAAAGTAGCGGTCATCAGCTAGTTAGGAGAATAAAACAGCACGTGCTTTGACCTTCATGTACATCTCTTACAACATTCTGGGGATGAAAAGGATTAGTGACATACCGTATTCAGAGATTAACTGTTTCATTATGAACACACTGGCCTACTCCTGTTTAATTTCACGAAGACATTTGGACGACCTCTTTGGCGATGTTTCAAATGTGGCGCCTACCTTATTCGTCCGCATTTTCTTTGAAAATATTTGAGTCTGAATTTAGTTTTCAAGTGTTTGTGTTTGCATTCTCAGTGCGTCAGTACACGAGTTGGTTATACTATGTCTAAGCTTGATATACCTAAGTAGATAGTACATATATACATTTGTTATCAAGTCTGTTAGTTTAATTCATATCGAAGTATGAATAAGTTATGCAAATAGTAGATTAGGCCTACATTAGCCTTCTGCAGCATAAAAAAAAGTTAATGAACCTGTCTCGTAGAAAAATGTTTTTAAAAAACCTACATAAATTGAGGTAGAGGAATTTTTATTCTAGTACCTATAGTGAATGTTAATTGCGCATGAATTAGCTCAAGAATTGCACGTGCACATTGGCAATGATATTCTTTTTCCTTAATGCCTATCTCTGTCTAACTATATTGGGTCATACTGATATCATGCGTCAAACAGACGATGGTTATGAAGCCTTGACTAGCCTTAATTGTGCAATAATGATATGTTAAAATGACCGTGTGGTCTCTGCATAGTATAGGCCACCCCTTGCTATCCCGTAGATGTCGTAAGAGCCGAGTAAGAGAGGGCGAGGGATGGGCAGCAGCGTCCCTCTTAAAACATCTCTACTTAAGTACATCTCAGGATGTACTTTCGACTCGTTTCTGGTCCAATTCGGGACCCTTAATCATGAGCGGCTGTGCCGCGAGCGAGAGCCTGACTGCGCGCATCGGCACGCTGAGCGCGATAACCAACAGTTATTACATTAAAATATAATGTGTGCATACGAAACTTTTAACAAAAGAAGATATTTCTGTAATAATTTTAACAAAACTTGGTTACCTTCTCATTGTCTTTTATCGAATCAGACTATATATGTCATCAATATTTAAGTAGACGGTTATGATAACTTCATGTGGTCATAGATTTTGTGTACAACGTGTTTTAATATTTTTTCCATCGCACTTCCGTATTAATCCCATATTTTTGTAAAGATTGGCGCTTTTCTTTGCGGAACAATGAATTGTTAGTTGCGAGATTTTAAGATTAATAAACGAAACAAGGTCATAATAATGGTCTTTTGTATCTAGTTTTATTTTACTTGTTTATTTAAACTTTAATACGCAGTAAAATTCTATAACTCAAACATAGTAACCACCCAGATAAAGGCAAAGTGATTTTTCTAAGAAATAGGTGCGCAATTTACGTTTAAAAGCTAGTTTGCTCAGAGTAGATCTTATGTCAAGCGAGAGTGCGTTCCAGTGTCTTAAGTTTTATTTTGTTGATATTCCCGAAGCGTTAAATTGGGTAATGGATCTAATTCTATTTTTATAGAGAATGCCAACGATGGAGATTCGAGACTTATCGCCTGTCTTGTTTTCATTTTTACACAATTACCCAAAAAAAGTGTTGTGGGTTCAGGGTTAATGGAGTTTGTGTATTCCAACACAACTTCTAAATACCTGAACAGATTTGAATGTGTGCGGTATCGTTAGAATCCTTACATCATCCCGAGTGACATTATATATTTTTGGAAATAATTTATTCAACAGTTCGTTTTGGTGGGACGGTTAAGTTTTTTAATTCGCAGAGCAATATACTCATCGCGTATGGGGTCCAATCCATTGAGATCTTTTGCACTTCCAGGGGATAGTAGGTTAGATGTTTAGACATCTAAGTACAAGAAATGACAGGGATCTTACTTTATAATTTTGATAGATTCTATGCTTCATAGTTAAAAGCTTATTATTTATGAGTGATTGATAATGTGGACAGTAATGGACGGATTTCCGCCATCGAATCTCAAATTAAAAAACTCCGTTCAAGCTGTATATACTTTTTACCTAAAACCGGCTGGAAACCGTATTTTGATGAGTGAAAATGGTATGGTAACCCCGCCTGCGCTAACGGGATACGCTGGCGGAGCACCAGTGAAGGGTGATAGATGAGAATGAAAACAGGCCAGTTAGCCCATCATAATGAATTCATCAGGAATTAACCATGATAGTTTCCAGGGGGAACCGCGAGGAGGTCGACCTGGTTGGGTATATTGCTAGCAATAGGATTCTCAGTCTCCATTACTAACAATCCTTTTCCCCCCGCTGGAAACCGTATTGGGACCCCAATAGTTTGGGGTAAATTGTTGTATTAGGCCAATATTACTGTTACTTTTGTGAGGATGTCGCCCTTCGTTGTCGTTTATCCAGTAATTCCATTATTCGATTTCCTGAAATAACGAAACTTCCTGTTCTTGAGGACTTTTCTTGCATTATAGACATATTACTTCGGAGCAGTTTTTGACGTTTTGACTACAGATATAGGGCTCTACTTAATTTTATATCATATTTTAGAGTAAAAGGACTTAATTTTATTTTTAATGCAGTTTGCCACTACGAGATAGATTATTTTTAGCTGATGGTTGTATACACTTTTTATATTTTCCTGAGAAATGATGTAGTAATAGCATGATATGAAGCTAACATTGTGGGTATACGTACATACGAGTACGTGGGTCATTTGGAATTATTTCCCACTAGGCACATAGAAGAGCGGGACACAAGCCAATAAAACGGCAGTTGTCATATCCCGTCTCAAATCATACGACGATTATTGTATGTAGTTATGGATACAATAATAATGCATATACGGTTATAGAATCCATGTACAGTTGCCATTTTTATAGACGATTGTTAATGGTGGGTCACTTCAACTGAGATAAGTTTGTGCGCAGTTTTTGGATATTGAAGAGACGTTAGGATACTAACGTATACGGAGAGTAGCTAAAAATGTTGTGTCGTAGTTGTAAAATATTAAATTTTACGATATTTTTATGTTCGGTTATCAGCAAAAGTTCGATATAAACACCAAAATTATACCTAACGTGATAAAATATAAATCAGTACATAATACTGGATCATATGTGAAAGAATATACTTGACATTAATTATTGTATAGTGTAGCCAAAAAATCAAGGTATCCACTTCTGTATCTGGTTGTCTTCTCAATATCGTCAGTCAGTTCAGTCGTCAGTTTATCTAGGAGGAAGACACTCCATGTTCCCGCAGGTACTCTCTACTCTAAAAATACCCTCCTTCACTGTGATATACTGTGACTATGATATACATCACAGTAAGGAAAGTGAGTGTAGAGTGGCCTTTTCAGCTGGCAAACTTTAAAAGTTACATAAACCACTTCAGTTCTGTCGAAATTCCTCGTTCTGGATCAAAAAATTGAAAAAATTGTGAGCATAGGTTTCTCTATAGTTCGTTGTACGACTTTTAATTCGTATTTTCATAAAGTTTGGAGTTTTGTCATTTATTTGCTATTGACTAAAATGATGTAGAAACATGTTGCGAGGGTATCTATACTGTACCTAGATATATTGATAAATGAAAAAAAAAGAGCATATTGCCACCTCACCTGGAAAGCGAAAACTATGTACCCTGTGAGATGTGACTCGTGCAGTACATCGTTCATAGAACGCAGCGTGGAGCCCAGGTACACGTTGATGACCTGAGCGGGCAGGAGGCCCAGCATCGTCGCTATATGGTATCCACAGCCTCGGATGTCGCTTACCTGCGTAAATAGACGTTCACTTTGATCAATCATATATTTTTTTATACCATTGGGAATGAAAATCACTAAAATAGTATAGATAATATATAATAATATCTATGTATTTCAATTATAGTATCTATATATTATTTTTGATGGGTGAAAATGGTATGGTAACCCCGCCTGCCTAACGGGATACGCTGACGAAGCACCAGTGAAGGGTGATAGATGAGAATGAAAACAGGCCAGTTAGCTCATCATAATAAATTCATCAGGAATTAACCATGATAGTTTACAGGGAGAACCGCGAGGAGGTCGATCTGGTTGGGTATATTGCTAGTAATGGGATTCTCAGTCTCCATTACTAACAATCCCTTTCCCCCCAGTATATATATATGCACAATAACGGATGTATTAACGTTACTCTATAAATTTGTGAAGTATACAGGTTTGGCGTATACTTTACAAATTTTTACAAAATCAAATAGTTAAATCAAAATGAAAATTTCATGGAGATAAAATGATTGCGTTGTCGCAGACGCTGGCCGTGTGAGAATAGTAGGTGGTGCGCGGTGCAGGAGGAACTATATAAATGCACGCACATCAAATTGCTAAATAGGCCGTTTATTTTTGAATCTTAAAGAATATTAGTACAGTACTATCATTTATACTATTATATTACTAGAATTTACTGGACTATATTACTAGAATTTACTGGGTACAGAGGAATAAGACCTGAGTCCTCAGGAATGGCAACGCATGGGGGGTATCATGGGCGAAACAGTATACTCTGTTATGTCCATGGTACTGCTCATGCCTATAGGCGACGGTTACCACTTTCCATAAGGCGGGCCGTCAGCTTGTTCGCCATTCTAATTTGTATAAAAATACACGCCAAAATATCAGCCTTACTAAAATGTATTTAAAAGTTACACAAACAAATATTGCACCCGTGCAAAGCCAGGGCATGCCGCTAGTGATTGATAACAGAAAAAAATATATTGAACAAGTGTTATCGAATGTCAGGTTGTAAACGGACGGACAATGTTTGCCCGCGATAACATTTTGGGAATTATAAGGGTTATCTTGAAATGTAAACAGTTAACGATGTCTATACGCACGGTAGAAGCACCATTATCATTATTATCTATTAACCTGTGGACTATAGTTAAATAAATACAAGTGTATAAGGTTCTTTAAATCGAGCACCTCTGCTTGCTTGGGTAACTCTGTCCCGTTCGTGTTTCAACCGTGAAGCAGTTGTGTTTGCATGGCTGTGTTTCAGTTTGAAGGGTGGGATATGGCGTGAATTTACTGGGCACAGAGGAATAACACCCGAGTCCTCAGGAATGGCAATGCATGGGGGGTATTATGGGTGAAACAGTATACTCTGTTATGTCCATGGTACTGGTCATGTCTATAGGCGACGGTTACCATTTTCCATCAGGTGGGCCGTCAGCTTGTTTGCTATTCTAAGTTGCATAAAAAAAACCTTTTTTAAAAAAACTGTATTAAGTTACACTTATAAAAAAATATCTGAAAAAAAAGGATCTTGATATTTCATAATAGTTCATTTTTATTTTGAACTAGCGGCCCGTCCGATATTTTTAACATTTCCCTTCTCTGCTCTTTTCCTATTGATCGTAGCGTGATGAAAAGTATACTATAACCTGCCCAGGAGTACGAAGAATAATTGTATCAAGTTTCGTTAAAATCCGTTGAGCAGTTTTTGTTTCTATAACAAACATACAGACAGACAAAAATTTTACTGATTTTAGGCATCAGTATCGATCACTAGTCACGCTCTGATAGTTATTTTGGAAATATATTTCATGTACAGAATTGACCTCTCTACAGATTTATTATAAGTATAGATTTTTCTATAACATTTTAAAGACTGGCCGTGTCGTCCCGGCATAGAATAGGCTACCCCTTCCTTTTCCGTGGGTGTCGTAAGAGCCGACTAAGGGAAAGCGAGGAATGGGCAGCAACGTCCCTTTAAAAATATCTCTAAAGCCTAACTGCGGTTGCCTGACAAGCGTGGCAACTACTGGCAAAACTCCCTAAGGGGGAGGCTTATTATTATATAAGGCTTCAGCAGTGGACAGTTAAAAGCTGATATGATGACGATGATGATGATTTTAAAGAAGCAGGAAATAATAATTTCCTCTCCCTGCCGATGACCCGAATGATTGCATGACAATTCGGTATATTTTGTTCGTTTCGTGACGTGTTCGTTAAATTAATGGTATATGTTGGCTCGCAGGTTTGCCCGTTGTAGTGAAGAAGTAAAAATCACACTCTTCAAAGTATACTGCCAAACATTCTACACGAGCAGCCTGTGGGTCAACTGCACGCGGGCCTCACTCAGTGCCCTACGAATCCAGTATAATAACAGTTTTAGAGTGCTGTTGGGGCTACCTCGCATTTGTAGCGCCTCCAGCATGTTTGCTCAATCTCGCGTAGATGACTACTACGCTATAAGGAGAAAGAGGACTGCATCATTGCTACACAGGGTTAGGACAAGCACCGACAGCATTCTAAAAGTAATAGGCGAGAAATATAACTCGCCTATAATTGGGCATTTCATTCAGATGCTGATCTAGTCGGCTGGCTCACATCTGGGTGAACCGCTTTAATTAATTTGCTTTTCTTTTTTACTAACATAGTTTGTAAGAAAACTGTTACTAACAAAAAGGACCAAATTGTAATCTGAATAATAAAGTATATTATTATTATTATAATAAAACGAAAATTACGTTTTTTAGAGTAAAAGAGTTCACTAAATTGTTTTATTTGTATCCACTTAGCAATTTAAATCGAAACATTATCCTTGCAGAAAGTTGTTTATTATCATGAATACTAGAAAATAGAATAAATTTCTTCAAGGAAACAAACATGGTTGCTAAATATAAAAATAATTTCCCCATCTTTTATAGAAAACGCGTAATCACGTGAAAGATTTATTAAAAAAAAATTCTTGTAAAATAATAAAAAGCAAAGAGTATAAAAAAGTTTAATCATTAAACGGCGTATATAATAAAAGTTCATTTGAATGAAACCGTGGTCATGGTAAGTAAAAAAAGTTCGCGGTTTAATAATTTCCCTAAGGGGCAGCGCAAACGTGGCCACTTTAGTGTTGTGTTGGATACACGCAAACGGCGAATGTCACTGAATATTTTATTGATCAAATCGACCTCTACGTGCAAAGACACAGGCGGTGCTGTTTCAAGTTGCTTCTATTCTGTTTGAATTACACAATAAATTCAATATAAGCGATTGGGGGAAAACGGGTTGTTAGCAATGGAGTTTGATAGCCCCATTACTAGCAATATATCAGGTCGACCTCCACGTGGTTCCCCCTGGAAACCATAGTGAAGGGTGAAAATGGTATGGTAACCCCGCCTGCACTAACGGGATACGCTGGCAGAGCACCAGTGAAGGGTGATAGATGAGAATGAAAACAGGTCAGTTAGCCCATCATGATAAATTCATAAGAAATTAACCATGATAGTTTCCAGGGAGAACCGCGAGGAGGCCGACCTGGTTGGGTATATTGCTAGCAATGGGATTCTCAGTCTCCATTACTAACAATCCCTTTCCCCCAGACAAAATGGTTTTGCTAGCGAGTCCATGAAATAGAGTATAACGGCAACATGCGCTATCTTGTTCTTTCTTATTATTGTTTAGAAGGCAAAAGTCCCAGTTGCGGTTACTATTCGGTTGTCGTTATCAACCACATCCACTACAATTTCTAGCGACAGTGTCCCGTGTTAACAAAAAGTTTCTACGTTTACGCGGCGCCTAAGTCAATGTTTTAATAACGATATTGCGTGCTTAGAAAACATACTTGAGCCCCGCGACGTAGAACAAAAGCAGTTAAATATGAACAATAACTAGCTAACTGGAGCACGGGAGCTCGTTAACGTTTGTCGTGAATCAAACTTTTAGTTAAAAGGGGCTAATATTTTAGTACTAGCGCCTTAAATCAGGTTATGTCACGCATACATTAAAAAAATAACCTTAGGTTGTTTTTTTAATGGGGTGAATGTGGAACGGGATTATGGGCTATTTTTTATCAAGTAAATGAAATCTCGGATAAAAACATTACCAGAGGGAGACTTTGTACAAAAGTCGATTGTTTGGGTACCTCTGTCCCATTCGTGTTTCAACCGTGAAGCAGTTGTGTTTGCATGGCTGTGTTTCGGTTTGAAGGGTGAGATATGGCGTGAATTTACTGGGTACAGAGGAATAACACCTGAGTCCTCAGAAATGGCAACACATGGGGGGTATCATGGGCGAAACAGTACACTCTGTTATATCCATGGTACTGCTCATGTCTATAGGCGACGGTTACCACTTTCCATCAGGTGGGTCGTCAGCTTGTTTGCCATTCTAATATCCAAGAATATTGGTTGGAAGAAGTAAACAAGATAAAACTGCACTTTTCCATTGATATTTCCTATGAGTGCATAAAGCTAGGATTAGCAGAGGCATACCATCATCAACATTTCAGCTATTATTCGTCCACTGCTGGACATAGGTCTCATAGACCGCCATCAGGAACAGTCCTGAGCCACCTGTATCCACTGACTCCCTGCAATGCATTTGAGGCATACCATATACAGGTAAAATCGAAAATATTACATATTAACTGTTTTATTTTGATATATTAAAAAAAATCTTCGCGAAGCAAAATCTACTTGTACGGACGATTTCTAAATTCAAATTTATGCTGCGTAAAAAAAAAGACAGATTCAATGGTCACAAAATCGTAAAAAGAATTGTAAAATCGGTTCAAGATTGGCGACGAAGTACGGGTAATCATGTAACACAGTTGTAAAATAAAAAAAAATACATTTGACAAACATTATTTTTTTATTTTACCCGTGTGATCCTGACATAGAATGGGCCATCCCTTCCTTTCCTGTAAGTATGGTAAGAAGCGATTAAGGGTATTTTTTGTTTGAGGGACGAGCAGCGGTGTCTCTCTTAAAAACGTCACTAAAGCCTAACGGCGGTTGCTGGAAAGGGATTGTTAGTAATGGAGACTGAGAATCCCATTGCCAGCAATATACCCAACTAGATCGACCTCCTCGCGGTTCCCCCTGGAAACTATCATGGTTAATTCCTGATGAATTCATCATGATGGGCTAACTGGCCTGTTTTCATTCTCATCTATCACCCTTCACTGGTGCTCCGCCAGCGCATCCCGTTAGCGTAGGCGGGGTTACCATACCATTTTCACCCATCAAAAATAAAAAAAGGCGGTTGCTAAGTATGGCAACTACCAGCAAAAATCCCTAGGAGGCCTCTGTTCAGCAGTGTACAGTTAACGGCTTATATAATAATAATAAAAAAAAATATGGCCTCGTTACAAAACAATTTCCCCGGTCCACTTAGCGTATGGATAATGCAAAAAAAACAAAGAATACATAATGGGTAACTATACAGAGTCGCGTCACAGAATAAACAGCAATCATTTACAGTACACCGCATTCTTGACAGTATGCAAATAAAAATTGTAAGGGCTTTTGTAGACTGCGATACTATTAGGTTGGTGTTACATTTAAGTACAACTTAAAGAGGAGATTCTTTCTCAGTTCGATAGTTTTTTTAGTATTTTCGATAATTGTTCAATCCTGTCACGAATTTCGATTGAATGAGTTATTTTTTGTGCGTATAGAAATCCACGCTTCTATATTTTATACACACACACACACACACACGATTTAACGTTCTAAATTCAAATAGGATTTTAAACTGGACGTCTACCATGAAACGAAATTTCGGATTTTTCGGACTCAATTTTGTGTTTTTGTTTATACAGAAATCGACCCCGTAAATCCTACCATAAAATACCAAAGGAACGATATATTGATATAGTTTTTAAACGGCAAATATAATGTAATTTTAACATTTTTAACATTAAATTTGTATTTCGTTTGGCTTCGAAATTTCGGATAACATATCATAATAGGGCCTCTAAATGTGAAAATGAATCATCTCGTCACTCATAGGTGCAATTCATGCGTTTAAATCTAAACTTATAAAGAGAAAAGATTTGACTTTTTAAATAAACTCAAAAAATATGTAAACTATTTTAAAAATTCTTTCACCTATAGAAAACTACACCTACTATCAATTAAGTGGTAACAATTACAGGGGTACCCTGCATTTTAGTTGTATTTTATATGAGAGGACTGGCTGAAAACCAGCGCTGTGCAGCTGTACACATTGCGACACTCACAGCATCAGTTGAGCCGGTTCCTATTGCCTAGTATGGAACACTTCTTGTATATGTATTTTCTATATTTTATATTGTGATAGTGTGTTTACTGGCAATAAATGTTTTCTATTCTAGGCTCTATCTTATTAAAAAGAAAAACTACGCGAAGCCGGGGCGGGTACATAATAATAGGTATGTACCTTGTGCTGTGTACGGTCGTGTTATTCTTTTCAATCGAATTCACAAAGTATGAGGGAGACTTTGTACAAGTCGATTGCTTGGGTACCTCTGTCCCATTCGTGTTTCTACCGTGAAGCAGTTGTGTTTGCATGGCTGTATTTAGGTTTGAAGGGTGGGATATGGCGTGAATTTACTGGGTACAGAGGAATAACATCTGAATCCTCAGGAATGGCAACGCATGGGGGGTATCATGGGCGAATCAGTATACTTTGTTATGTCCATGGTACTGCTCATGTCTATAGGCGACGGTTACCACTTTCCATCAGGTGGGCCGTCAGCTTATTTGCCATTTTAAGTTGTATAAAAAAAAATGTTTATAAAAAACATCTGTAGACGATTCTATCAGAGCCAGCATTGAAGGCGTCCTAGAATATCGTCCGGGCGCTAGAAATTAGTGCTATGTGCTCAAAATAGTTATAACTAAATGTGCTCGCTTCGTCATTCATTTGACGTTTTTAGGTATAGGAATGAGACATTTGACGATACTAAAATAGTTTATTATTTACTAAACCACAGATAAAATTATGTTATTATTATAAAATATTATATTATTATTATAATACATATAAATACACTTTCTTTTTTCTCAATGTCCTCTACCCAAAGGTTGTCTGGAAGAAATCGCTCAGCGATAAGTCTCTGTTTTGTCAATCGACTTCAAATTTGACTTTTAAAATAAAAAAAAGAGGAGATTATCAATACGTTATTTTTTTAATATTTGTTACTTCATAACTCTGTCAGTTCTAAACCGATTTGTAATATTATTTTTTATATCTGAAAGGATAGACCTACTTACAGATTGATCGCGTAGAAATTTTATCAAAATTTGCTTCAATTTACTTTTTATATCAAAATAACTGGTTTTGTTACAATTCAAGTCGGTTTTTTTGTAAGACATAATATTTAATTACTTTTGAGTATTATATATATTTTTTTTTATTTTTTTTTTTTTTGATTATTTTTTTACTCTATTAATGAATACTAACATAGTTTTAATGTTACATTTATTAGCATACTCGTTATACATCTCTATTATTATTCTGTTCACATCAAAGAGTTTGTTATGATTATCATTGTGTTGAAGTTTGATGGAATATAATTATAAACCAAGATCGAATACTATGTGGGAGGATTCTCCGTAATCCATCCAAAACACTGAACTCCCGGTGGAGTTTAGGTGTTCGCAAAGTGGTTATTTTCACGAGATATTTTTAGATTGCACGTGACATAAAAGCAAAATTCATACGTCACTATTCACATGTCAAAATCTCAATATCACGCCGTACCAGTACCGTTTTATGTGTCGAAAAAAGTGTCAAATAATCTCAAATTGTTATAAAAAAAATATACACGACGATCTCCTCCTCTCTCCTACTCCTCTATGGTCAGTCGTTTAAAAACATTGATAAATTGAGAAATTGTAGTTGCCTCTTGTAATTAGTTAAAATAATAATAAATAGATTTATTTACTCTTCACAATTCATCACAGTGAAATACAATGAGACATGCTTATATTAAGGTAATCAAATTATAAATATAATTGTGAGAGACTGGTGCCTGAGACAGGTATAAGAATACCTGTATTACAGGTCACCAGGGCCTCACTCCGCAGGGTTACTTACTAAGTACTTGTAATATAATAAGTGAATTCAATGTAATAAATATAATTTATAGGAAGAGATAATTAATTATAATTTAATCTGGAAGTTGTGTGTGTGTGCGTGTGCGTGTGTGTGTGCGAGTATAACATAATTAGTTTTCAAACAAAGTCTAAGTACTCCTTATCTCAATTCTCTCCAATTCTTTTTCTCTACTGTTTAAACTATTGATAACATTTTTTATCTAATACTTTATGTATTTGTTTAAATATAATCTTATATACATTTAAGAGGCGGCTAAGATAGCGCGAGGGATGGACAGCAGCGTCCCTCTTAAAATATCTCTAAAGCCAAACTACGATATCCAACCCGCTTGCCAAGTGTGATATCTATTGGCAAAACTTCTCAAGGGGGAGACTTATGTTTAGCAGTGGGCAGTTAAAGTACCAGCCTTTGATGTTTGTTTAATTATGTATACTCTGTATTATTAGTTGTATTAGATAGTTCATTTTTATTTTCAATGGGTGAAAATAGAAACCTGTGCTATCGGTAGATGCTAGCGGTGCACCAGTGAGAGATGAGGATTAAAGCAAGTCAGTGAGTCCACTGTGATAAATTTCACAAGAATAAACCATGATGGTTTCCAGGGGAAACCGCGTGGTGGTCACCCTGATATGCCCATATTGCTTGCAATGAGATTGTTAGATGTCCATTACTAACAATCCATTTCCTCTTGATAGTGCATGTGTTATAATAATAATGAATCCCAGGTATATTCATCGCGATGGGCTAACTGATGCTTGCCATTTTGTTTTCACCTATCATCCCTTACCGGTGCTCCGCCATCGTATACCATTAGCGCAGGAGGGAACACCATTCCATTATCATTCATTAAAAAAAAACATGAGCGGCATTATATTGTGGATAACAAAGAAACGTGTATGGCACCTCAATCCCACGGTCTTATGATGTTTACCGGCTTATGGGTAAAAATAACCGTGTGAATTAGCACCAACACTGTAGTATATTGCAATATAATGTAGTAGAAAGAAAACCGCATGAGTATGGGGAACAAGACATAAACAAATTCTACTAAACACATCACACAGCGTTCATCTAGTCTCAAACTAAGAAGAGCTTTTCTTAACAGATGATGATGGAATAGTAACCTCGCCTACACTAACGATATACGCTGGCGGGACACCAGCGAGGGATGATAGGTGAGGATGAAAAAGTAGATCAGTTAGGCCTTCATGATAAATACACCACGGAATGGAATTTATCACGATGGTTTTCAGGAGAGACCATAGGGAGTCGCCTTAGATGGCATAGGCATTAGGGCATATTGCTAGCAATGGAACTACTATTTCTTATTATTAACAATCCCCCTCCCCTAGCAGAGCTTGTATTATGAGTAACTAACTGAAATACTTATATATGTAATTGTTTAATAAATATATACTTATTATTCATAGAAATCATTCAGATCAATACGGACAGTCATACGCACGAATACAAATGTTTGTATTACGGGGGGATCGAACCTGCAACCGTTGGAAGGTAGGGTCCTGTCACGGTATATTGCTAGCAATGGAACTGGTAGTCCGCATTACTAACAATCCCTTCCCCCCACTTATGTGTAAGCTAGGATGTAATCTATCCGTGTATCAAATTTAATTTAAATCCGATGTAACTCCTTGGATTTAAATATAAATTTGATACATAGAAACTATAAATGAAAGAAAGAATAATAAACATCCATTTATACATCCACCCATCTATCCTTAGAAACTTTCACATTTTAGATTTTTTTTATTGTTAAACAAGCTGACGGCCCACCTGATGGAAAGTGGTAACCGTCGCCTATAGACATGAGCGACGCAATGGTCATAACAGAGTATACTATTTCGCCCATGATACCCCCCATGCGTTGCTATTCCTGAGGTCTCAGGTGTTATTCCTCTTTACGCTGTAAATTCACTGCAATATCCTATCCTTCAAATCCTTCAAATAATCTATGTATATGAAAAATCTAAGATATTTTCAAAAACAATTTACTTAATAACAATCAAAAATATTGTTAGAGGAATCATGAAATATACATATAGTTTAAACCTTTAAAATACAAATAAATGTGTTACTAATCCCATTTGCCGGGTGTTTGTTTGATAAATTTTAACAAAACTTGGTTTGTTTACCTTCCCATACCTATCCATTAGACTCGATTCAAATAGATTTCACATACACGTGCAAAATTATACGTACAACAACGTACAAACAAACCTTGGAGTTAGTCGAAGTTAGCATGATGTTCTAATTTGATAACATTTTAGTGACAAATATGCGGAAGAATTGAATAAGTTAATTATATGAGACATTAATATCTTTATATATAATATTAATACGTGAAATAAGAAGCGAAACCTGGATACTATTGTGTTTAATTCCAGGTGAATTCATCACGAGGCGACAAGTATTTTTTTTTGATGGGTGACAATGGTATGGTAACCCCGCCCGCGCTAACGGGATACGCTGGCGGAGCACCAGTGAAGGGTGATAGATGAGAATGAAAACAGGCCAGTTAGCCCATCATGATGAATTCATCAGGAATTAACCATGATAGTTTCCAGGGGGAACCGTGAGGAGGTCGACCTAGTTGGGTATATTGCTAGCAATGGGATTTCTCAGTCTCCATTACCAACAATCCCTTTCCTCCCAGATAAGCAATTTGTGATACAAGATACAACACACTCTGCCTACAGATGCAACAATCAGCGATATATTCACCAAAACAGTATATTTCGTAACGTTATAGTATTCTGTGAAGTCAATGGTGTTGTTTATGTTAGTTTATGAGTCTTTCATGTGGCGGTTAGCCTATTTGGCACTACTTGGTAAAATACGCATCGTGAAATCGTCTAATTGAACGTTTTTCCCAAATACACATGTGGATTGAAATAATAATATGGCAAAATCTTAGCTTATATAGATATTTGTAGTGTTTCCATACAAATGCTTTGAGAAAAGCGGGTCAACTATTTCATACAATTTTGGGTGATAAATAATTAAGAGTGTTTCCTTTATAACTTCTACTACATTTATTTTATTTTATAATTTTTGCATCTTTTTAATGCGTAAAAGTTCATTTTTGTTATTAAATAATTAAATATAGATACGTCAAGATACTTGTGTGCGTAAGTATATAGAATACTGATTAAAAAAAAAAAAACGACAAAAGTTGACCCATTTTTGAGGATCGATGGTCTATATATATAATCTAAGAATAAAACAAAATAACCTTATCTATCAACATAGCGCATCCAGCTGTGACATTAAATACAGCATGGGAGCAATTGTTTTATTATAATATATTGGATGGAAATGATAATGGTCTGCGAGCCTAACTAAAACAAAAACAATGTGTTATCAGCAAATATTATAAACATTACAAATCCTAATCAATTAAAACCCCAAAATATTTTATTAAATTACGCACAAATCCATTGTCAGATAAGGATGTGTTAGAGCTTCAATGAGATTATTTGGAGTCTTTTAATTCAATTCAATTCAGTCGATAACAATATTATATTGTGTTGAATATTTAAATATATACTTTTTTTTTATTCGTATAATATTTATTTTTTATTTTACTTTTACTTGTGTCACTGCTGAGATACACGTGTTCTATAAGCGCTCTTTTTATTGCTGGATGTTTTTGACTTCACCCAAAAATTCCCCAAAATCATTGTGAAACTGTCAATGTGGATAGGATCTATTTTCTTTTTTTTTATGCAACTTAGAATGGCAAACAAGCTGACGGCCCGCCTGATGGAAAGTGGTAACCGTCGCCTATAGACATGAGCAGCACTATGGACAACAGAGTGTACTGATTCGCCCATAATAATGCGTTGCCATTCCTGAGGACTCAGATGTTACTGCTCTGTGTCCTGTAAATTCACTGCCATATCCCACCTTTCAAACCAAAATACAGCCATGTAAACACAACTGTTTCGTGGTAAGAACACGAATGGAACAGAGGTGCACGAGCAAACGACTTTTGTACAAAGTCTCCCTCTGGTATAATACAAAGTATTAACAAAGTAACCAAGGACAAAATTGTCTCTGTGTTCGCTCAGGATAGTGTGGTCATATTTTGTGTTATTATTTTACTAATAAAATATTGTAATTAGACGATGTCTCTACACAGAAGATATTTAAGAACAGAGGATTTTCTTTTTGATGGGTAAAAATGGATTGGTAACTCCACCTGCGCTAACGGGATATGCTGGCGGAGCACCAGTGAAGGGTGATAGATGAGAATGAAAACAGGCTAGTTAGCCCACCATGATGAATTCATCAGGAATTAACCATGATAGTTTCCAGGGGGAACCGCGAGAAGGTCGACCTAGTTTATATTGCTAGGGTATATTGCTAGCAATGGGATTCTCAGTTTCCATTACTTATTATTAAGGGATTGTTACCTTTCCCCTCTAGAACAGAGGATTATGAGAGGACTCATAGGGGCAATAAAAGCCAAAACTATATTTTTTAGAAATTATGGCTCTATATCTAAATGTTTGTTCTGACATCATGTAAAAACTACTGCACTTAATTGGTTACAGTTTTGATAGTTATGTGCCGGAAGGTCTAACTTAAAATGTCTTCCATTTTAATACGCCATTTAAGTGATCTAACCCCAACTTGTAAAATGCACAGAGTAACGAGTGAAAGGATTGTAAAAAAAAAAGAAGAATTACGGTAAACTTAATATTAATTTTAGTGTATTTATTTTACCAGAATTACAGGGCTTCTTAATGAATTTTGTAGACTGTATTTAGACCAGACTTCTATTGCTCGTTGAACTTGATCTGAATCTACAGGCGGCGCGACATTTCGACGCCGTCTTATCGACTGGCACTAATATCAAAGAAGTTTATATAGCCATGTAATAAGATTATGTATAAGATTGGGCGCCAAGTTGGACAATTTGAGGAGAAGCTTTATCAATTTGTGAAAATGGAACGGAAACCCCGCCTACGCTATTGGTATACGCTGGCGGAGTACTAGTGCGGGATGACAGGTGAGAATGAAGTCAGATCAGTTGGCGCAATTTGGCGGATTCACTAGGAATCAACCACGATGATTGCGGGGAAAGGGATTGTTAGTAATGGAGACTAAGAATCCCATTGCTAGCAATATACCCAATCAAGTCGATCTCCTCGCGGTTTCCCCTGGAAACTATCATGGTTAATTCCTAAATGAAATTCATCATGATGGGCTAACTGGCCTGTTTTCATTCTCATCAATCATCCTTCACTGGTGCTCCGCCAGCGTATCCCGTTAGCGCAGGCGGGGCTATAATTCCATGTTCACCCATAAAAAAAAACCACGATGATTTCCAGGGGGATTGCGCGAATGTCCGGCGGACTAGGTATATTGTTAGCAACAAACACCCCCTCGGTAATCGGTAATCGGTGTAATCGATTTTTTTTTTATGGAATCTTATTGTTTATACTGGTAGAGAGTAACTATATACTATACTATAAGAGGTTAATGATATCGATTCTTCTGTTCAAACTTTTTGCCCGCTAGTTCGTACGCTTAGATTTCAGAAGTAGCAAAACCAATGAAATAGAACACTTTCTGATGTCGTGTCATGATAAATAAATCGCCATGTAGTTCCCGGCATAGATTGGGCCACCTCTTCCTTTTCCGTGGGTGTTGTAAGAGGCAATTAAGAGAACTTATGGTCGAGGGACGGGCAGTAGTGTCCCTCTTAAAACATGACCAAAGGCCTGGCTGCAGTTCAACAATGGACAGTTAACGACTGATATAAAAATATATATAAAAAAACATAATAAATAACTTAATATCTGTATTAAAAATGAATGTACGAAAGCATAACTTATATATATATATATATATATATATATATATATATATATATATAATATTAGAATAATTGATGCTTATTATGGTCTGTCGCAGCTCCTTGGCAATAGTATGGTGTATGCGAGTGAAAGTGTTACAAGGAAATAAACAGAAACCAGATCCAAGTGGTGGTACTGCAACCAGTTATGTAGATACGCCGTCTGACGCATTGCCTGCTGTGTCCTTAGTATTTATTCAGATTAGATAGTCCTCATCTAGAGATGTTTAATGCAAACGGTTATATTTTACGTCTTATTTCATGCTTCCTCCTGTCTCATTCTATCATTTTATAGATCCTATGCAATAGCTTTACGACATCTCACAGTTTAAAATATCTATAGTCTACTGGTTCCAGATATTTGTACCAAATACCGTTGCAAGCAAACTCATACGCATACTTGTCGACGAATAACAGTTGTACAATTAGGTCTTGCATCATGTTTTATACAGTGTCCAAAGACAGATCCATCAAGATGTTTTTTTTTTATTTTTTTAATGGTTGACAATGAAATGGTAACCCCACCCGCGCTATCGGTATACACCGGCGGGACACCAGTGAAGGATGATAGGTGAGGATGAAGTAGGTCAGCTAGCCCATCGTGACGAATTCGACAAGAATTGTTCAGTTCAGTTCCAGGGGAAACCACGTGGAGGTCGACCTAATAAGGCATATTGCTAGCAATGGGGCTGTTAAACTCTATTGCTAACAATCCCTTTCCCACCCCATCAAGATGGGTTAGGACACGTGCCACAAAGGCATTGAACAGAATGCCCAAAGACAGATCCATCAAAATGTGTCCGGACACATGCCAGTGAGACATATTCAAGTATAGTGTAAGCTTTACCGGCTTGTGTAGGCGTAAGGCTATTTTTGTGCAAAATTTGACACCAAATTTAATGACAAGATGATGTATAACATCTTTTTGAAAGAAGGAAAAAAGAGTATCTATCTATTCTTTTCATAAATAAAAATAGAATGGCAACCTCGCCTGAGCTATCGGTATACGCTGGTGGGACACCAGCGAGAGGTGATAGGTGAGGATAAAAACACATTAGTTGGCCCAACGTGACGAATTGAAAGAATTAATCGCGAGTTTCCAGGGGGAACTGCTTGGAGGTCGATCTGATAGGGATATATTGCAAGTATGGGAACTGTTTTTTTTTTGATGGATGAAAATGGTATGGTAACCCCGCCTGCGCTAACGGGATACGCTGGCGGAGCACCAGTGAAGGGTGATAGATGAGAATGAAAACAGGCCAGTTAGTCCGTCATCAGGAATTAACCATGATAGTTTCCAGGGGGAATCGCGAGGTCGACCTGGTTGGGTATATTGCTAGCAATGGGATTCTCGGTCTCCATTACTAACAATCCCTTTCCCCCCTGTATGGGAACTGTTAGACCCCATTACTGACAATCCCATTCCTAACCTCTGGAACATATGTACTATATAACTTTCTCATGTATAGTACTAATAAGGATGTGAATATTTGAGTGACAGGTAATTCCATTAGTGGCTCCGAGCAATGTAGGTGAAAGTAACCCAACCATGCATGGTATGTACGAAGAGTAGGTACTATTATCATTACGGTATATATACCGTATGGTATGTACATTGTACTTTTTAACTGATAATAAAAAAACGGACGCCAGCTATAGAAGAACCATTGCCATGGAAAAGTAAAGCGAGTTTTTTTTTATAAGATATGGTATGACATGGAATGGAATGGTCGTGAAATTTGGTATGTCTAGGCGACAGTTACCACTTTCCATCAGGTGGGCTGGCAGCTTGTTTGCCATTCTAAGTTGTATAAAAAAATTGTATGAGTGATGGAGAAAGGCTGCTTTATTATAATATATATATATATATATATATATATATATATATATATATATATATATATATATATATACATACATATATATATTAGTAAATTTATTATAAATACAAACAATTAGAAGTTTAACAAGATTAGGTAGTTTAGAGGATATTGAAATGAGTGATGACCTTTTTCCCGCCATCAATTTACAGACGAACCTAATAATAGATATCTGTTTTTTTTAATGCATGATAATGGTATGGTAACCCCGCCTGCGCTAACGGGATACGCTGGCGGGGCACCAGTGAAGGGTGATAGATGAGAATGTAAACAGGCCAGTTAGCCCATCATGATGAATTCATCAGGAATTAACCATGATAGTTTCCAGGGGGAACCGCGAGGAGGTCGACTTGTTAGGGTATATTGCTAGCAAAGGGACTGATAATCCGCATTACTAACAATCCCTTTCCCCTCCAGACATCAGTGTTGTACCGATATTGTCTATGCCTAGTTATTTTTGTTAATTGTACCAATTTAAAATCATATGGACATCGGAATATAAATCATATTTGTTGGCAATTAAAGTGGTTATTACAATGTCGATAATGAACACGCAAGCACCGGCCACTTATAAGTTCCCTATTAATTATTGTGCCAAGTTGAAGGTGAGACGGTTATCGCATAACTTACTATTTTTAGCAACAACAACGATGAGAACGCACTATTTTGAGGTTAAACTTTTTATAGGCTTGTGGGCGTAAGGATTGCACGCCGGTAAGGTAACACGGTATCGTAGGAAGGTAATATAATTAAAAATAGCATTTAGCACGCGACTGCGTCCGCTTGACCGGGATACGGTTATTGTCCGGGATAAAAAGTAGCATATATAAATATAGCCTTTTTTTATCCCGTATACCAAATATTACAATAAAAAATAAGTTAAAAGACATATCAATTTTTCTTCTGTACTAAGTTAGACGTCACATTTTTTTTTTTTATTTTCTTTGTATATATCCTTACTAACACCACAGAGTAAATTTTTTGTTATATATAATTTTTTTAATAAGCAACAAAGATATTTCTTTTAATGGAATGATAGGTGAGAATGAAAAGGCAGGTTAGTTAGTCCATCGAGATCAATACACCTGGAATTTAACACGATGGTTTTCAGAGCGACCATGTGAAGGTCGACCTATCAGGGCATATTGCTAGCAATGAGACTGGTAGTCCGCTTTACTAATAATTGAGATCAGTTGACACTTCTTGAATTCAAGAATTAACCACAATGATTTTTTTTTATGGGTGAAAATGGTATGGTAGCCCCGCCTGCGCTAACGGGATACGCTGGCGGAGCACCAGTGAAAGGTAATCGATGAGAATGAAAACAGGCCAGTTAGACCATCATGATGAATTCATCAGGAATTAACCATGATAGTTTCCAGGGGGAACCGCGAGGAGGACAACCTGGTTGGGTATATTGCTAGCAATGGGATTCTCAGTCTCCATTACTAACAATCCCTTTCCCCCATAACCACAATGGTTTCCATGCGTGGTGGTTGACCTGTTAGGGTATATTGTTAGCCACAGGACTATTATCCCTTACTAACAATCACTTTCCCCCAGAGTGAAGTATTCGATATGCCGAAGATAACATAAGTAGCACCTGTTCACGAGCATGACAGATAAACAAGTTATCCAGTTTTTAATTACCAATGACGCCTCTTACAAACACAAACAAGATCGAACTGCAATGTGACTACAAATCGAGTAAAAAAACTCGATTTATAAAGTCACATTGCACTTGCGAGTAAAAAATTAATCGAATAATAAATCTCAATGTATTATTCCGTTCTATATAACCCTTCTTTTCCCTCCTATCTTCGTGAACGTTTTGATTTTCTAGTTCCCCATGATGTGTCCTCCCGTTCGACGAAATCTCTTATCCTCAAAATCCCTTCACATTCGTCTACGCGCTATAGTGGATCTTTTACCGTCCATGCTGCTAGATTGTGGAATTCTCTTGCCATATCTATCCGTGAGAGTCAATCCCTAAATATTTTTAAGAGTAGACTTAAAGAGCATCTTCTATCTCTATGAACATATATTTTTATTTATCTATATATGTACGTATATTGTATATATATGTGTATGTGTGTGTAAGTATATGCATAGATGTAAGTATGTATTTATGTATATGTATATGTGTATTTGTACGATTAAATATAATGTAATTAATTTAATTTTGCCTGTTTAAAAATTGTCACAATATTGTACACTGCTGTATCCGCTGACATTGATGCTCCTTTCCACTTTGGGTGTTGCTGGAAGAAAACTCTATCAGAGTTAAGCTCGCCTTTGTACTTTTGATTACCTCTGTCTTATTCTTAAAACTAGTGTGTACAATAAAGAATTAAATAAAATTAAATATATTTATAAAGTCACATTGCACTTTTGAGTAAAAAATAAATCTCAATTTATGAAATCATACTGCACTTGCGAGTAAAAAATAAATCGAGTAACAAATCGAGTACAAAAACCCAATTTATAAAGTCACATTGCACATACGAGTGAAAAGTAAATCGAGTAAAAAAACTCAACGTATAGTAATTCTCAATGTAAAGTCACATTGCACTTGGACTTTGTTTGCAATTTATTTCAAATAGTTCGAGAAACTATTTCAAAGGCATATAGAAAATGATAGCACGAGGACACGAGAGGGCAGACAAACACACACACACACACACACACACACACACACACAAAAACAGGAATATAAATGATAACACATGTGTCTATGTGCCGTTGACATGTCATTCGTATGACGAATTGATTAAGGTAATTGGCTCAGTGAAGAGTCAAATAAAACGCTCTTGAATAGATACATGCTTGTAAAATACAGTCTTTAGTAGGAGAAAGGATTGTTAGTAATAGGAACTAGCAACCCTAACTAGCAAACTAGCAACAAACAAAGGTTAATTATTTCCTAATTTATCACGATATATTAGCTGAGTTACTTCTATAACGATAAATCCAGTGTTTATTACTCTATTACTAAGTGATTGTAAACAAGTCTATTTAATACAAATGATTAGAATTTTGATTCAAATTGTGTGTGTAACAGTGTGATTAGAGAGAAGTGTGGACTGAAAGACGATGTAGTGACAAAAATCGAAAAAGGAATGTTGCGTTGGTTTGGCCATTTGGAGAGGATGGATGAAAGAAGAATTACGAAAGAGGTGTATCGAGCAAGAATAAATGGAGATATCGGTAGGGGCCGCCCTAGACGGACGTATGTTGACCAAATAGGCGACGTGCTGGAGAAGGGCCAAATTAAGAGTACCCGTAACCGGCGAGCGTGTATGAAAACATTGATGAATGTGGAAGAAGCGAAAGAGGTTTGTTTGAATCGAAGCATTTGGCGTTCCATTGTTTCTGCCTACCCTAATGGGAGACAAGCGTGACAGATATGTATGTATGTAGAATTTTGATTGGATAACTGTATTGGGATGCTACAGGAACAACGTAAACCAAGCGTTATAGCTAGTGTATCCAGACTTCTAAATTTATAAACGGAATATTGTTACGATCGTAAACGGTTTTATGGCGGCCATAATTTTTTTATAACGTCATCTTCAGGTGTGAGCAGTCGGTGCAATAAAACAATAATAGGCCCATGATGACGTCAGGCGGCGATTATGCTGATGAAATTGGATTCAATAGCGTAATAAATTGGGAGCCGTCAAGTACTAATGATAGGGGGACGGGACCGTTAGTAACGGTGACGCGGCCCCATTGTGTTCTCTAAGAGATGAAAATGGAATAGTAACCCAGTCTGCGCTTTTCTTTGTAATGGATGGTAAATGAATGACAACCACGCCTGGGACTCTAGTCCCCATTACGAACTTTGGGGGAAAGGGATTGTTAGTAATAGAGATTGACAGCCCCATTGCTAACAATATGCCTTATTAGGTCGACCTCCACGTGGTTCCCCCTGGAAACCATCGTGAACAATTCTTTTGAATTCGTCACGATGGGCTAACTGACCTACTTCATCCTCACCTATCATCCTTCACTGGTGCCCCGCCGGTGTATACCGATAGCGCGGGTGGGATTACCATTCCATTATCATCCATTAAAAAAGAAGTCCCCATTACGAACATCCTCTCACCCCCCCCCCCGCACTCCTCTCCCACTAATATTAATATACCCTGTAACTTCTACCTTCACGCGGTCTTCCTTGAAAACGACCATGGTTAATTCTTGTATATGGGGAGAAGGAATTGTTAGTAATTGAAGTTAGCAATCCCATTGCTAGCAATATACTCTTCTAGCAGGTCGACCTCCACACGGTTCCCCCTGGAAACCATCGTGATTGACTTATTGTTAGATTCGTCACGGTGAGCTAACTGACCCGCTTAATCCTTACCTATCATCCCTCACTGGTGCCCCGTTCAGCGTATACCGATAGCGCAGGCGGGGTTACCATTCCAATATCATCCATATTGCGTATTAATCTCAACAGTAACAAGCCTGGAATTTAACATGGAATGTATACCCTATAGGGGGAAATATAAGGGGAATCTAAAAAAAAGTTAAAAAAAAATATCCATAACAAAAAAATCTAATACTCTTTTTTCAGACGCGCGTACGTTCAGGCAAATTCAGGCCATTACGATGGTATTATAGTTAATTGGCATGCACAATTGAACACACTACGAACGATGCTGTGAACGTGTTACGTACGCTTTACGGTGATTGAGTTATTTCATTTGTTGTCAACGATTTACATACAATTACTGTTATTTTGATTCATTGTTATCTCTACCTGTCAATTGATATTTAAATTACATATTTGAAATAATACAAATTTGTACCACAACGATGAATGTAGGACGATTTAAAAGTATTTATGTTATGTATTATATATACATATATACGTACATGTACTTGTTAATCTTAATACATAAAAATTCCGTGTTACCATGTTTGTTCACTTTAATCTCCGAAATCGAAATGATCTTAAACATATTTATTATTTCTTAATAGAAACATCTATAATGTTTTCTTCTATTATTGTACGCATATTGCCCGCTAATAATTAATGCTCCTTTCCACTCAGAGTTTGCTGGAAGAGAACTCTTACAGAGTTAAGCTCGCCTGTTGTACATCTTTATTTTATATATATTATAAGTTGTAATTTTTTGTGTACAATAAAGAATAAATAAATAAATAAAATACATAAAACATCCTTTGCGCTAAAACAGGATATAAGCTACCCGGGTACCAAAAGCTGTATTCCGCAGTTTCACCCGTGCGAATCAGTATATAAAGTATTCTATATGCAAAGGTAGGATATAATTTACTCGTGTAACAAGTCTTATTCAAATCCGTTCAGCAGTTTTTGCGTAAAGGAGTAACAAACATACATCCATATATCCTTACAAACTTTCGGATTTATTATATTATATTAGTAAAATTACTATACTGTATGCGTATCCGACACACATATAAAATTATACAGTACTATCATACATACTTGTACAACAATTAGTCCATTACCTTAAGATTGTTTTAAAAAGATTGCTCTCAGCAATAAGACCGCCTTACTGTACTTATACAATTGTATCGTTGAGTTTGTAAATTGTCTTGCTTATTCCCTATATTGTATAATGCAAATAAAGTATACTCATTCATTCATTGATTCATATAAACAAAATAATTGACTACTGTCAAGATTGTATCCAACAAAAAAAAAAAAACCGACTCCAATAGTAACAAAACGCGTTAGTTTGATTTAAAAATTAAACTACTGCACCGATTGTGATAGCATTTCTATAGGACCAATCTTGAGTATATCCCTTCAGATAAAAAAAAAAAAGAATTTTCCAAATCGGTTTAAAATTGAAGAGGTTATGAGGTAACAAACAAAAAACCGAATTAAGAACCTCCGTCTCTTTAAAGTCGGTTGAAAAGTCATAGAAACCTTTGCCTAGAGATGACCAGCTCTGCGTACCGCACCAAATATCAGTGGTCCCACGCATACTAATGGTAACGGAAACTCAACAATGTAACCGACGAGGTTAGCACAGTATCGTGCGTGATACACACGATGACCGTGAAAGAGAAAAAAAAAACACCTTGATATGTGGCACGAGAACTAACTAGCGCTCGATGAAATCAGGCTGAATAAATAGATATCTATATATCTATGCATAGATATGATATGATATCAGGGGGTTTTATCAATAATTACTACGCTTGTCAGGTGGGTTAGCAACCGCAGTTACTTTTTTTTTAATGGATGAAAATGGAATGGTCATCTCGCCTGCGCTATCAGGATACGCTGGTGGGGTCATTGAAGCAGGTCAGTTAGCCGATCGTGATGAATTCATCATAAAATAACCACTATGGTTTTAAGGGGAAATTGCGTGGTGGTCGACCTGCTAGGGTATATTGCTAGTAACAGGTCTGTTGGATCTCACTACTAACAATCTTTGGTGATGTTATAAGAAGGATGAATGTGAATGTGAAAAAGACTCTATTTTCCGCGCTTAACCTCTCATTTGGGCCGTTGTGCGTATGAATCGTGGCTAGTACAGCCAACCTAGCTCCGCCCAGAAGCGCAGAAACTTCCTGGGTTCTTCACAGGACTTACGGAGCGACCCCACCGTTCCGAGGATTTCTAAACATTGATGGGCCATAGCCTTACATTCCAGGATTACGTGAGCAGCCTATAAGAGGGATGCTGCTGCCCATCCCTCGACCAATAAGTTCCTCTTATTTGCCTCTTACGACATCCACGGGAATGGAAAGGGTGGTACATTTTATGCCAGGACCTCATAACAATAGAGAGATAAGAGATAGAGTGTGTAAGTTAATATTTATGCCGTTTTTTTTAAGGTAGAAAATAGCAATCCTGCCTGCATTTTAGTTACCGTTCTATTTTTATTCCAATAAAAAATTCTCAATGGGGTGCAGTATAGTCACTGCGGGTCTGTTAATGGATGATAATGGGCAATCCCGCCTGCGCTAACAGCATATGCTAGCGAGAGACCAGTGAGGGAGGATGAGTAGGATGGTGAGGATGAAAAGGCAGGTCAGTTAGCCCATCCTAATGAATACACCTGGAATTCAGCATGATGGTTTCCAGGAGGAGGACCTGCGTGGAGGTCGACCTGTTAGGGTATATTGCTAGCAATGGGATTGGTAGTCTACATTACTAATAATCCCTTCCCCTCAGAAGAACAGAGTTGGCCAAACAAGCTCCTCTCTTAAGTTGAGACTATTCAATGATGTTATAAGTCAGTAATCCAGTAGCCAGCACTAAATATGCTTTTTTTTATAGCCATTGAGTGTTTGTGTCCAGGGGGATCACATGGAGGTTGACCTGACAAGTTTTTTTTTTATACAACTTAGAATAGCAAAGATGCTGACGGCCCACCTGATGGAAAGTGGTAATCGTCGCCTATAGACATGAGCAGTACCATGGACATAACAGAGTATACTATTTTAGCCCATAATACCCCCCATGCGTCGCCATTCCTGAGGATTCAGGTGTTATTCCTCTGTACCCAGTAAATTCACGCCATATTCCACCCTTTAAACAGAAACACAGCCATGCAAACACAGCTACTTCACGGTAGAAACACGAATGGTACCCAAGCAATCGACTTTTGTACAAAGTCTTCCTCTGATAAGTACCTGACAAGGTATATTTTTAACAATGGAACTAATAGTCCATGGGCTAACTGATCTGCCTTTTTATTCTCGCCTATCATTCTTCAATGGTGCCTTGCCAGTGTATACCATTAGCACAACAATGCGCACACTATTCTATTATCTCCCTTTTAAAAAAACTCCTAAAGAAGACACCTGGATGATCTTGAAATAATTGTTAGAAACAACAAACACAATAAGTTCATAAAATTTCCCTTTATATATAGCATAAATTGAGTAAATATTTCATTCTTATCTATTAAAAAACCAATAAAGAAGATGAGTATATTATTCTGTTTTGATCTATTAAAAAAATAACAGTTTCTAGTGGTATATTTAGCCTTTCTCTCAATATCCCCTACGCAAAGGTTGTCTGAAAGAGATTGCTTAAAGATAAGATTGCCTTTTATGTCACTTCTCATTAATATTTACTGTATTTTTTTTCAAATAAAGTGTAAAATAAATAAATAAATATATTTTGCAACTTCCTTATCATACTGTAGGTAAGTACTGAAATATTTTTTCAATTAAAAACACACAAAAACTAAGGATGTTACAGTCACAGAAATGGGCAGGCCATGCAATAAGAGGGAAAGATAAATGGAGTAAAATTATATTGTTTTGATATACAAACAACAAGAAAAGGAGAAGAGGTAGAAGAGGACAGGTGGAATTTGGACAAGAATCATTAACAATAGGCCATTGGAGGCAGTTGGAGCCTTTGCTAACAAGCAAACAGACAATAGCAATTAAATAAAAAATAAATTGTAAAAAAATTGTCTGACTAAACATAAGACATGTTATATTTTAATGTATAGGTGAGTATCCTTTATGTGTATTGTACCATCACTCATTATGAAATAAATACTTTATGAATGAAGTTACTGATGAAAAATATCATTATTACAATAGATAATAATTAAAAAGAATTTAAACACTCCCATATCTCTTGAAAGTGTTAAAACATTACAAAGTGTAACAGTGTCTGTCTGATAAGAATCATGAATTTGGTATGAAGGTTACATGCATCAAGTTTCTGCTAGTATTTGTGTTACCTTGACCTTCTGGGGTGTTGCTATAAATAGGTATTTACTCAAAAAGGGTTACTGGACATTCTTGTATTTAGAACTTGAATATAATTTTACCCAATTCTATTTTTTTTTTTTTTATTCTTGGCATATATTTCATTAACAATATTTGTAGTTATGTATTTTTATTAATTTATAATTTAAAAATAAAACAAAAAAGTTCTTAATAATAAGTAATAATCAATTAACACTTTTTTCAGCTATGTATTTTATGTGCTGTTATTTAAAAAAGAATGACAAATTTAGACACTAAATATGTTAAAATAAAAAAATAGATAATTTTGTTTGATACTAAAACAGCCATAAGATCTCTGAACCATTTGTAATCTGTGATATTGCAAATATTCATTAAAAAAGATAAAAAAAAAAAAATATATTATTATTGTTTTTAATATCATACATTGATTATGAGGTAGATCATACCATAATCCTGACATAAAGAGAGACAGATACTTAATATGAACTTTTGAATAATATTTTTTCTCTATAACTTACACATATTGTTATCTTATCTATGCTTTAATTGGTATAATTATAAAATTACTTACAGCAAAAATTGTATTCTGCAACCCAAAAGGTATTGGAGTGAGTCTTGCAAAGAAAACTATCTTGAAGGCTTGAGGACCAGAGATCACTTTGAGAAGAGCTCTGGCTGTTTCATTGTTGAGGAGCCAGTCCAGGGGTAGGTACTGGCGCAAAGCTCTAAGAGTGTAATGCGCCACCGCCACACCGAAGTTAGCACTCGCCACAACGGTACCCAATCCTTTGATAATACCAAATAAATAACCACTTGTAATAATTAACACTAAGTATCCGATAGTCACTGGAAAACTCACTAGCAAAAATAGTCCTAGACACAATAAAAATATTATCCACGGGTCTTGAGCGTCCACCCATAATAAGATAGTGTTCAAATACTCCTTGAAGAAGTACAGCACCAGTACTAAACATGTGAGCAACAAAATTGATACAACAATATTAAATAAATAACTGTACGTTGTCCTATTGTTGATTTTTGCCCATAAACCCTTCTTTCTTGCAACGGCGTTCGGGTCAGGCTGACATTCCTCGACGTCTATTATTTCCATTGTTATGTTTAATAGTTGAATTAAAAACAGTCTATTTGAAAGCGCTCGTTGTACTTTCATATGAGTTGTCACTCGCCATGGTCTACTTTCAGCAATTCTTTATTATTACATTACTCGTTCGGCACGGGAATCTTTTTTATCAGTTTAAGTGAGCATAGAAAAGAATTAAAAAAAAAAAAACATGAATATCGTCTAAGAGTCTAGTACGATACAAACGAATACAACTAAATATTTCAACCAACTACAATACGACCTATAAGAAGTAAGCAAGTACCTACACTGACTGATAGAGAGAACGTCATCACTACTCTTGTTCTTTAAGTTTGAACTTAGAAAATTCAATCCATGCAACCATCTAAAATTATCCATAAACTATATAGTAAAAATAGTATCATCTGAATAATATTTGTAATTTTGTACTAGTATCTATAATACTTCTTTTTTTTATGCAATTTAGAATGGCGAACAAGTTGACGGCCTGCTTGAAATAAAGTGGTAACCGTCCCTAGACATAAGTAGTATCATGGATATAACAGAGTATACTGTACAGAATATAAGTGTTATTCCTCTGTACCCTGTAAATTCACCCTTCAAACCGATACACACCTATGCAAGCACAACTGCTTCACGGTAAAGACACGAATGGGTCTAATTTTTCCATTATTAGCAATGCATCCCATCAGGTCGACTTCGATGCGGTTCCCCTGGAAACTATCGTGGTTAATTTTAGAGGGTACCCCGCCTGCGCTATCGGTATACATTGGCGGGGCACCAATGAGAGGTGATATGTGAGAATGAAAAGACAGGTCAGTTAGCCCATGGTGAGGAAATTAACGATAAATTAGTCACGATAGTTTCCAGGGGGAACCGCGTGGAGGTGGACCTAATATGGTATATTGATAGCAATGAGGACTAACTTCCCCTTTATTAACAATCAATTATTATCCATTAAAAAAAACCAAAACACAGCCATGCAAGCACAACTGCTTCACGGTTGAAACACGAATGGGACAGAGGTACCCAAGCAAAGTCGATTGATTGCTTCTGCTCAAAATTTTCATAATTTTCACGCTATAACATATAGCATGTGAAATCATCGTTTTCCATATTTGCAAAATTTTGTTATTTATTTATTCCTTACTTATATAGGCGATACATATATGCATAATATATGTATCTCCTATATAAGTTGCATATTATAATATAGTTAAATCGCAATAATGAAACATCTTTTTTTTATTTTAATGATACTTTGTTGAGATGGTTACATTGATTTTATGTTTACTTGGTTTTTCGTGATGCAAGCTTGCTTTGTGTTTATCTCTAATCATACTGTCAGTTAAGGCTTAATGTCGTCAAATGTAAGCATTCAAAGTCAAAGTGACTTATGATCATAGATAAAGGTTAATATTCTTTTCTTTCTCTTAAGACATAGATTAAGGATAGTGCGCTGGTAACTCAACAATTATCTATTTGAATCTATAGAAAAAAAAGTAAAGAAAAATAGCAACGTAGACGTCAAATTTGACAATATTATGACATTGGTGGTGTTAAGTGGAATCGTGTTTCTCAAATTTCTCAATTTTTTTCTTATTCGACGTGTTGAACGTATTCATGTTTGTTCTTATTTTCTGTAATTCCTCAGAATTTGACTATAGATAAATAAACATTTTGTTTATAATATACACGTGGGGTACATTAAATAAAATCGTGCCCTTTATTATTATATATAAAGTAAAATAAAAACCTAACCATGCCTCCTAAGAAACCTAACGCAGCAAGCAAGAAGACGGAGCAGAAAAAGAAGGAGAAAGTTATTGAGGTTCGTACAACGAAATTTTTTTATTTTATCAACAACAATTGCAGTAGAGTGGTTTGAAACTTGGTTCACAAGATTGTAATATTTGCACCACCACCTGCTAAATTGAATGTGTTTAACATTATTTACATTAAGAAAAAAATTAAAGATATAGTTGTTTTGAAATTGATGAATGTACAATATTTTTTTATATGCTGTAACTATATATGGTAACTATTATCTATAGACCTGAACCATTATCTATAGACATGGCAATGCTTACATGGTGATGCTCTTAGCACCAATCATACGTTTCCAATTTTGAGAATTATAATGTATATATATATATATAGCTGGTTTATTAATATTCTTTACCGACAAAAAATTCATGAGGCAAGAAAAAAATAGAAGAAAAGCAACAAGAATATGAGAAGATGATAACTGTTTCATTTTCTATTTAATAATGTTTCAATTTAAAGAAAGGGATATATATATATGTTGCTTTTCTTCTATTTTTTTTCTTGCCTCATGAATTTTTTGTCAGTAAAGAATATTAATAAATCAGCAATCTACTCCAACTTTGTAATAATTATATATATATATATATAAACCTTATATACATAAAAACAATCTAAATGACAGTAAAAACCTGTATTTTAATACATCATCTAGTAAATAGAGAAACAGATACATATAATAATTTTCTTTTACCTATTTGTTCATTAAAAAACCTAAAAATATATTTTACATATTCTATGTTTTATTTATTTTAATATTACACCTGGAATTAATAGCTTATTTTAGAATAATAAAAAATATTATATTTACACCATACATTAGCTAATTACAGATTCTTAATTTGTATCCCAAACAATATTATGATTATTTTTGGAGGGTAGATATTCACAAAATAAATTTGATGGAGATACTCATTTGAAATGTTGCATCACATTTTAGGATAAAACATTTGGCCTCAAAAATAAGAAAGGGGCAAAACAACAGAAGTTCATCCAACAAGTGGAGAAGCAGGTGAAAAGTGGAGGTATCCACCCTGCTAAGCCTATGGAGGACAAGAAGAAAGATAAAGAACAAAAAATGAAAGAGCAGAAGGAACTTGCCATGTTGTTTAAACCTGTACAAGTTCAGAAGGTTGAGAAAGGTATTATAATCTTATTAAAGTTCATAATATCAGTGTGAAATTTTGTATAATTATATTTAACGAGCTGTTTTTCACAGTCTTAAGTTAGGATATAATTTAACCATGTACCAAAATTCAGTTAGAAAGACAACAATTTTTTTAACAATTTATTATTTATTTAATTGCTGTTGTCTGTTTGCATATTAGCAAAGGCCTCATCTAGCTGTAATCAATGGTCTCTATTGCTAGAAATTTTTGTCTAAATTCCACCTGCTTTAGCCCTAATGTCATCTACCCATCTTCTATGTGGTCTTCCTCATCACTTTTTTTGTCTTTTGTATACCAAAACATTATCATTTTAATCCATTTATTTTTCCCTCTAATTGCATGGCCTGCCCATTTCCATTTAAGTTTTTTAACTGTGACTTTAACATCTTTAGTTTTTGTGTGTGTTTTTAATTGTGCTAGTTTTAATTCTGTCTGATGATCTTATCCCCATTATGCTTCTTTCCATGGCATTCTGGCAATTTTGTAGTTTATTAAAGTGGGATTTGGTAATGGCTCAGGTTTGGCAACCATATGTAAGAACTGGTAAAATACAGGTATAAAAATTGTTAACTTTTTGAGGCTGTTTGTCATTTTGTTTTTAAGTATTTCTTATAAACTCCAAAATCGTTTCCAAGTATTTACTATATTTTTTACAGTCTCTTTTGTAGTTAAGTCTGTTGGTGAGATTATTTGACCAAATACACATACTCATCTATATAGTCAATTATTTTGTTGTTGATGAAGCAAATAGTTTGAATCGCTAACTAGCAGTTGATTCTGTTTATATAAATAACAAATGTGATGAAATGATTCTCTTTTATCTTCAAGGTACGGATCCTAAGTCGGTAGTGTGTGCTTTTTTCAAGCAAGGACAGTGTACCAAAGGGGATAAGTGTAAATTTTCACACGACTTGACCATCGAAAGAAAGGTAATATTAATCTTTTACTTTTATCATATATATATTAAATTTATTTCTTAATCCATTTCCTTTGTTGTAATCAACCATGTTACTCCTACATAGTTTACATGGCACTCCCGAGACAATGATTGTAGGTAATGGCGACTGGTGGCCCCATTTCTAGCAATATATCCTGTCAGATTGACCTTCACTTGATTGTCTTGAAAATCATTGTGGTTAATTCTTTATTAATTTGTCACAGTGAGTCAGCTGACGTGCTTTCATCCTTATCTATCATCCTTTATTAGTGGGGCACCAGTAAAGGATGATAGGTGAGTGTAAAGTGTAGTAGTGTGAGTGAATGAGAAGCCAGTCTATATTGTTAATGCAGACCAAGTCACCTCATTACATTCCATTATATACATCATTATCTATTAAAGAATTTGGCATTCCTGGGCTAGTTGTACAATGGCAGTACCAGCATTTAGTTAGTACTGCCATTATTAAAAATAAATGAAATTCAGTATACAACCTACAGTTTTATTAAACAATCTCATTTTAATAAATTGTTTAATTTTCTTTTTAATCTTTTATATATTTTTTTTTTATTTTAGGCCGAAAAACGTTCTCTCTACGTGGATATGCGTGATGACGATGATAATATGGACAATTGGGATGAGGATAAGTTAAAAGAAGTTGTGGAGAAGAAGCACGGAGAAGGTGACAAACAGAGGCCAACTACTGACATTGTTAGTATTGTGTTATCATATTATACTGTTAAGTATTGTAATATAATGATTCTTTTATATAACTCGAAGAGTCATACGACTAGTCTTGGTACTTGAAAGTAATAATAATAATAATTTATTTGGAACAAAAACATTGGTTCACAAAAAAAGTGGTGTTTATCTATTTTTTTAATACACATGGATCTGTGGTAAATCCTCAACCGACTGACATCACAGTGTTGTTCTAATCAAGTCGTGTGGGGGGGGGGGATTGTTAATAATAGAGACTAAGAGTCCCATTGCTAGCAATATACCCAACCAGGTCGACCTCCACGTGGTCCCCCTGGAAATCATCGTGCTGAATTCCAAGTGTGTTCATCACGATGAGCTAACTGACCTGTCTTTTCATCCTCGCCTGTCATCACCCACTGGTGCTCCGCCAGTGTATACCGTTAGCGCAGGCGGGGTAATTATTTCATCATCACCCATTGAAAAAAAAAATTAAGTCGTGTGACTATGGTTTATAACAGTTCTCAATCACAATATTTCTAAACTGTGAGTGTATGTATTAAAATATTTTTTAATAAATAGTCATAGCGTTATTCATAAAAACAAAAACCTTCTACAAACCTATTGTAACTATAACATTATTTAGTCGTTGTATTTTAACCGTTTGAGTGCTGACGAGCGCCATCGCGCTCGTGCGTATTGTAACTAAAAGTGCTACAAGCGCCATAGCGCTCGTGAAATCAGTCGCTGTTTAGTTCGCTGTAGAAAAATTATTAAAATTAGATTTTTGGAGGAAATACTTAGATAATTAGTTTTTTTTAGAGACAAGGGTACTTGACATCAATACGACAAAGTCTTCTTTGGTATTTAAGTAAATATGATTAAAAATCAATGGCACTAAAACTGTTAAATTCTGAATTTAGTATCAAAGAAAAAGACAAAACAGTTCAGTAGCAAAAAATAGGTTTATAAGGGGTTTGCTATTTGTATGAATAATGGAATAACTATCTAATTGAATGCCAATCTTTTTCAGTTGCACAATTTTGAAAATCTAGCAGAATCTAGAACGGCAAATAACAAGGTTGTTATAAGTAAAGACTATTCTAACTGATAGTGTTTTTTATTGCACAGATATGCAAACATTTCCTTGAAGCTGTAGAAAAGTCAAAATACGGATGGTTCTGGGAGTGTCCGTCCGGGGGGAAGTGTATATACAGGCATGCATTGCCGCCAGGGTTCGTTCTCAAACGTGACAAAAAGAAATTGGAAGAGAAGAAGAATGAAATCTCTCTTGTCGACCTTATTGAACGTGAGAGGGCAGCACTGGGACCGAACCAGACCAAGATCACGCTAGAGACATTCCTCGCATGGAAAAAGAAGAAGATCAAGGAGAAACATGTAAGTGTTGCAAAAATTTACTTGATAGTATATCAATTTTGTTGTATAACATAGATATATAACATTTCGTTCTATAAAAAATGTCGAAATCCAATCCTTTAACATAACTTTAATATATTGTATTTTTAACTTTGTTTTCAAACGACTTAAAAAAAGGAGGTTTCTGGGTTGTATTTTTTTTAAAGTAGTTACCTCGTAACTCTGTTAGTTGTAAACCGATTTGATAATTCTTTTTTTAACTGAAAGGTAAAACAGATTGTTTCCATTGAAATTTTATCAAAATTAGTTGAGGGTTCAAAATGAGCGGTTGACGCTAGGATATAATACGACACGAAAACTTTTACCAGACTTTGACTTTTGTACACTTTTGGAGACTTTGTACAAAAGTTGTTTGCTTGGGTACCTCTGTCCCATTCGTGTTTCAACCGTAAAGCAGTTTCTGTATTGTGTTTCTTGACCGTTCTTCTCGGCTGAAATTGCATTTCGAACTGGGCGGTAGATTAAAAAAAAAAAGAAGATACAAAAATGCTTATAATTAAATTTACTTAATTAAAATATATTTTTATTTTATTTATTTATGTATATCAACAACTTAAACAATTACTGTGTAATTTAGTATACATGCACTGTATGGACACGAGAAGGACTTGGTTTTTAATACTGATCAGTTTTTTTTTATACAACTTAGAATGGCAAACAAGCTGACGGCCCACCTGATGGAAAGTGATAACCGTCGCCTATAGACATGAGCAGTACCATGGACATAACAGAGTATACTGTTTCATCCATGATACCCCCGATGCGTTGCCATTCCTAAGGACTCAGATATTATTCCTCTGTACTCAGTAAATTCACGCCATATCCCACCCTTCAAACCGAAACATAGCCATGCAAACAACTGCTTCACGGTTGAAACACTAATGGGACAGAGGTACCTAAGCAATCGACTTTTGTACAAAGTCTCCCTCTGGTAAAGTGTTTTTATTTATCATCAGTTTACTTCTAAATATATTTATAAATTTCAGTCTATATCACTTTAGAATTGACAATTAGCCAATAAATCGTTTAGCGAGTAATATGAACTTATTCAAGTATTAAAAAATTAAAGATACAACATACATACAATTTATATAACATATCCAGGTCAAGTAAATGAAGTCGCGGGTGAAAGCTAGTATTTTTATGACTACAGGACGCACTGACGAAAGCGGAAGAGCAGCGTCGCAACGACTTCAAGGCGGGCCGCGCCGTCGGTCTGTCGGGCAGGGAGATGTTCTCGTTCGATCCAGCTCTGGCGGCGGACGCGGACGACGCGGACGGCGACGAGGCCGTCGACCTGCGCAACTACGGCGAGGAGGAGCAGGACAACACGCACTACCGGGAGGTCGAGCTCGAACTTATCGGCATGGAGGCCTCGGAGGTGAGTAGCGGAGTATTTCCATGTTTTTTTTTATGACGTGGAAAAAGTCTCTGGCGCCATGAGGCATCATTATTTAAAGGCTGATATGATGATATCAGCCTTTAACTGTCCACTGCTGAACATAAATAAGTCTCCCCTTGGAGGGGGTTTGCCAGTAGTTGCCACGCTTGGCAGGCGGATTGGCAACCGCAGTTAGGCTTTGGAGATGTTTTAAGAGGGACGCTGCTGCCCATCCCTCGCCCTACTTTAATCGGTTCTTACGACACCCACGGGAAAGGAAGGGGTGACTTATTTTATGCCGGGACCACACAGGAATAGTTTCATCGCTAGCAATATATCCTATCTGGTCGAACTTTGCGCGTTTCTCCCGAAAAATCAAGTTACTTCATTCTTGAGGAATTTGTCCGATGGACTATTAACTCTCCTAGTTTCATTCTCACCTATTATCTCTTCTTAGTTCCCCCTCAGCGTATACCGATAGCGCAAGCGATTTTTTTTTCAATGGCTGATAGTGTAATGGTAACCCCACCTGTGCTAACGGGATACCTTTACCGCGAGCGGGGTTACCATTCTATTTTCACTTATTAAAAAAACGGTACACGCTGGCGCGGCACCAGTGTGGGATAATAGGTAAGATGAAAGAGCAGGTCAGTAAGCCCATCGTGATGAATCCACCTGGAATTCAGCACAATGGTTTCCAGATAGAACCACGTGAAGGTCGACGTGGATAGGGTTTGTTGCTAGCAATGGGACTGATAGTCAGCATTCCTTTTCCCTTTTCTTCAATCCAATCCCTCTCCCCCCTGCGCAGGCGAGGTTATCATTCCATTACCATTAATAAAAATATGTAAAGTGACATTTATATTCATATTGCATGAAAAAATACTTGTTTCAGGTGGACGATTCTGGTACAAAAGCAACCAACGATCGTTTACAGCAGCTCAGCCACAGTTTAGAGAATGGCAAGGGCCCAGAAGGTTCGGAGGCGGCGCCAGCGGACTCTGGCGGCGCGGTGCCCATCAACGAGAACCTTTTCCTAGACGAAGACCTAGATGAGGAGCTACAAAATCTAGATCTTGAAGATTAGTGATAGGGAATGAGAAATATGTACCAAACAGCAATGCAACTTTAATATGGAGTTTTTAAAAATGAGCCATTATTGTCATCAACATTACAGTTATTATTAGGTATTATTATGACAGTTAAATGCTGATATGATGATGATGATGATGATGATTGTGATTATCATCGCAGCCTTGACTTATCCACTGCTGAACAAAGATTTTCCCCATACATTCCCCATAATGACTTTGATAACTGCTAATATCTTCTAACAAACAAAGTTTTACTAGAGACCCAAAAAACGTCCTAACTCTGTATTTATTCCAAAAACAAATAAATAAATAAAGTATTTTTATGATCAATTCTAAATATATTGATGTAAATATAATTTCTCTAAATAACTTACAAAAGGAGATTTTATAAATGCCAGTTACAAGGTATTAGTAGTTAATCGTTGATAAGCAACGGTTTTGAGTTACCTGCATTCGTAGATTGCCTGCAATCCATTTGACTGTAGCAAATATGGCGTAATTAATATAAAAATTTTCAAGTAATTTGGTTATTTAAATTCTATACATAATGTAGTAACTAAACCTACCTCTAAAAATTAAATAACAATTTGATATTACGGCAAAATCTTTATTTTATAATTTTCTAATAGATTCAAGTCAAAACTTATCATTTTAGTTTATGATCGTTCATAAAACTGTAATTTTGTGAAATTCTCACATTAAAATATTAGGTTAAGAATAAATAAAAATGGCCCCAACACACACTATGTTTATTATAATGCATATAGTGTATGACGTCATCATACGTAAAAGTAAGGATCTACACATGCTATCGAATATATTAGTATACAAAGTTCTTTATTGGAAATCTCATAAATTAAAATTTTGGAGAAGTTTCCTGTTAAATTGTCTGAGCGCCGTTAGTAGTCGGAGTCTATTCGGTGAAGCTCCAAAATTATTTGTGTTTCGACCCTCGTTTCTTTGTTAAAAATATTTATTTACACTGATATAACACTCAAAAGGACGTTATTTAGAATTAACCCTGTATATGTAATGTCTGTAGTTGTACCAAATGTCCCTACTAAATGTCTTTGCTTGCATGAATTATGATTAAATATTGGTATTGCCTTGCTGTCTGGTAAATTATGAACGAAGTGTGTATAATAATACTGAATGAAAATATATATTTGTTGAAATGATAATCATGTTTTAATAACAATAATCCAATAATTGACATTTTGTTATATTTATGATATAATCGTCATAATAAATTGACGAGCAAAATAAAAAAATAGTTACAATTTAAATTGTGACATTCGTTATAATAAATTGACAAGCAAAATAAAAAAATAATTACAAATTGAGAAATAATCATCATAATAAATTGACAAGCAAAATAAGAAAATAATTACAATCTAAATTGTGACATTCATTATAATAAATTGACAAGCAAAATAAAAAAATAATTACAATTTAAATTGTGACATTCGTTATAATAAATTGACAAGCAAAATAAAAAAATAATTACAATTTAAATTGTGACATTCGTTATAATAAATTGACAAGCAAAATAAAAAAATAATTACAATTTAAATTGTGACATTCGTTATAATAAATTGACAAGCAAAATAAGAAAATAATTACAATTTAAATTGTGACATTCGTTATAATAAATTGACAAGCAAAATAAGAAAATAATTACAATTTAAATTGTGACATTCGTTATAATAAATTGACAAGCAAAATAAAAAAATAATTACAATTTAAATTGTGACATTCGTTATAATAAATTGACAAGCAAAATAAAAAAATAATTACAATTTAAATTGTGACATTCGTTATAATAAATTGACAAGCAAAATAAGAAAATAATTACAATTTAAATTGTGACATTCGTTATAATAAATTGACAAGCAAAATAAAAAAATAATTACAATTTAAATTGTGACATTCGTTATAATAAATTGACAAGCAAAATAAGAAAATAATTACAATTTAAATTGTGACATTCGTTATAATAAATTGACAAGCAAAATAAAAAAATAATTACAATTTAAATTGTGACATTCGTTATAATAAATTGACAAGCAAAATAAGAAAATAATTACAATTTAAATTGTGACATTCGTTATAATAAATTGACAAGCAAAATAAAAAAATAATTACAATTTAAATTGTGACATTCGTTATAATAAATTGACAAGCAAAATAAAAAAATAATTACAATTTAAATTGTGACATTCGTTATAATAAATTGACAAGCAAAATAAGAAAATAATTACAATTTAAATTGTGACATTCGTTATAATAAATTGACAAGCAAAATAAGAAAATAATTACAATTTAAATTGTGACATTCGTTATAATAAATTGACAAGCAAAATAAAAAAATAATTACAATTTAAATTGTGACATTCGTTATAATAAATTGACAAGCAAAATAAGAAAATAATTACTAATTATAACAATTCAGTCAGTTCTGAAGTGCTTTTATTCTTAATCTATTTCTAAAATTAAAATTTCAAATTGATAGGAGTGTTATAGCGACATCTTTATTCTAAAGACCAATATGAACTGAACTTTCAATAGATTTAAATCAAAGTATTATGAACGTAAACCCTTATTCAGTAGAATTTCTTATAGACCTATTTTAGATATCTTTATTTAGATTTTTTTATCTTTTTCTTTTGCATTAATTTCTCAATATGAAAGACAGTAAACAGAACACTGTAATAGTTAAAATAGGTCTATAGGATGTCTAGGTATTTATTGTTTTTTTTTTTTTATTTTTATGACTAAGTTAATAATGGTTAGAAATGGTGCTTTTGCGAAATTATCCAAAGTTTAATTTTAAGAAGAAAGCTTTATTTCTTTTAAATTTATAAGTTTAGAAATTAGCGCTTCAGAATCGATACCATTACGGGCTTAATAAATTGAAGAGCAAGATAAGTAAAATTTGGGACATTAAAAAAATAGGTAAACAATATAAACTGTTGAACTGATAGTTAATCAGGGTGAGGGCATGGCTAGCCATTCCGCTGGATTTTTAACAGTGATAGTATTGACGACGTCCATAGAAAAGCCACGAGTCTTCATGCGCGGGAGCACGTTGATCAGTATGTGCTCGTAACCGTGCCCACCGTACGCCGTCTAAAATACAAAATATATCTCGAAGAATATCAAGAATAAATTATCATCGTTTAACATTACTAGTACCTGTTAAAACGTGATAGTAAGTTTGTTTCTTTATTTGTTTGTGTTTATAACATTTATATCTATAGAATGAAATGAAAAGATCGATTAATATGAACATAAAAAATATATGGCTATAAAAAATTGCTAAAGGTACAGGCCACTTTTAATGTCGGCCACGCGGATTATGATTCTTGGAAAAATTCTTTTTTTTTATGTCAAATCGTTTTATTATTTATTAATTTATAGAAATTTAAATATAGAATGATTGTTTAAGAACAGTCGTTCTATATTTAAACTACTCTTAAAGAGTAGCTAAGTAATGAATACATTTCTTATTTTACTTGAATCTATAAATTATTATTTATTACATGGACACTGCAAATTGCTGATGCTGCATCTAGACACACCAGAAAGTCCCACAAAAAAAATATTGTAATAAAGTATTCTTTGTTAGGGCATTAAAATGGAGAAAAGGAGGGTTTTTAATTAAAATAATTTAAATAGTATTGTTATCTGTATACATTGCCCGCCTGCGTTATCTGTATACATTGGCGGGGCATCAGTGTGGGATGATAGATGGAGCAGGTCAGTTAGTCCATAGTGACAAATTCACTAATGAATCAATCACGATGGTATCCAGGGGGCACCGCAAGGACGTCGACCTGTGAGGGTATATTGCTAATAATAGGGTTGCTAATTCCCATTACTAAAAATCCCCCCCAGAGGAGGGGCCTCTCACAGACTTGTTTAGAAAATACTCACCAATCTGTGTTTAGTATGTATGTCGTGAGACATCAATATCTTGTCCTCTCTTTTTTCATTGACCAGTAATTTTATTTTGTCCAGTCTCTGAGCATCTGATGGCATGTCGGTGCCTGCGTTAAGTTGATAGTAGGACACCTCGATACCAAACAAATCAAATTGACAGTAGGTGCCCAGTTCAGCGAACTCCAAAAGTTTTGCATCTTCCAACAGCGTTCCTGTTACAAATAGTTACGAATTTATTAAGTTTTGGCTCTGAAGGGTAGAAATTATGGAAGTTAAATTTTATTGTATTTTTTTTGCGGGTGATTACGGGCGGCGGTAGTCACTTATCATCAGGTGAGCCGCATGCTCGTTTAAGTCTTGTGTTATAAAAATAAATATGAATACTTACATTCATATCAGCGATTAAAAAACTTACGGTCTAAATGCGACATGACTGCTTTGTTAGCTTTCCCGCCAGCTTCCAAATACAGGCGTATAATCTCGAAGGGGGCTTCGACGACACGATGCGGGTGGAAACTGACTCCGCAGCCCATGTGCTCCTGCAGTTCACCAGTTGCTTGGATCGCTTTGCGTTCGGAATCTGTTTTTTTTGTTTTTTAATATTTTTTTATATTACAATTATATTAAACATGGCTTAAGATATAACTACATGAGACAGATAAAGGAAACACTAGGTGTCATGTCGTATAGGGAGATCAAGGATATGGCCTGGGATAGAACTGGCTGGAGGAAGATGCATGAATTGGTTGCACCGACAAAAGGAAACTCTTAAATGATAAAAAGATAACTGTTTTTATGCAACTTAGCGTGGCAATCAAACTTTCCATCACCACTTTCCATCAGATGGGCCGTCTAGTTTGTTTGCCATTCTAAGTTGCATAAACAAAGAGTAAAAGGCACTGAGTTACAAAAACGTTTTTTGACAATAGAATATTTAAATACTAATTGTTAATTGTTCAAGATTAGACATTATAGAAGTTTTAATAAAAGTTAAATTTTTCGCACTTGCAATATTAGAACCATAGACATAGACCGTTTAACCGCTAGAAGGTAAAACATTCAAAATTTTGTTAACGGCCAAGACTACACGCACCTTTGTATTTATTTTAATTTATTATAAAACTTGAGGCACGGACAAGTATTTTATTCTCGTCAAGAACTTCTCAGCTTCAAGCGCAAACATTAATAATAAAACAAACCTCTTAATGGCCATACACTTGCGATTTCACCTATAAATCCTGCTTTGATCGTGCTATTTTCATTACAACCCTTCGTTAGCTCATCCAGCATATGGTTGTACATTTCTTCTTTCCGTAAAAACTGTAGATTGCTCGGTAATGTGTCGGAAATGTAATATCCTGTTCCGGCTACAATTTTAACACCAGTTTCTTCGGAGACCGCTTTGTAAAATGTAACATTTCTATTAAGACCTTCCGTGGAATTCTCCACGATTGTCCCTTAAACACAAAGACGTTTATGGTATTTTAGGTTTGTATTAATGATCTAATGAATTAGAATTCAATACATTAGAATGTAATGATTGTCTAAAATTCTAAAAAGCAGGTATAAATTATTAAATCTTTATTTTACCATAAACAGGTGTCATGGGCATTACGTTCGTCCATGGTACTGTTCATGTCTATAGGCGACCGTTACCACTTTCCATCAGGTAGGCATTTAACTCGTTTGCGATTTTAAGTACGTATACTTATTAACAACAAGCTGCCTACCTGACGGAAAGTGGTAACCGTCGCCCATAGACATGAACAGTACCATGGACATAACAGAGTGTACTATTTCGCTCATGATACTACCCATGCGTTGCCATTTCTGAGGACTCAGGTGTTAATCTTCTGTACCCTGTAAATTCACTGCCACCCTTTAAACCGAAACACAACCATGTAAACACAACTACTTCACGGTAGAATCACGAAAGGTACAGAGGTGTCCAAGCAAACGACTTTTGTACAAAGTCTCCCTCTGGTAATCTAGGGCATCCGCTAGTGTATTAATAAATGTTGGAAAAGCAATCCACATATTGCATAATATGGCAACTTTATTAATATATGTTTGATGTATGTAGAGTGATGCTCTCTGGTTGTTGTCTGGTAATTGTAAGAAGAGAAATATGTCGCCTCTAATACATTGTATAACTTAAATATATTAATAAATATATAAATATGAATAGTGTGTCTAAATACCTTATACCGCGATTAATAAATTCTCTATTTGCGAAACAATATCACTGTTAAAAACATAAAGTTTAAACTGAAAGCTTATTTACTGTCCAACCTTGCTAAAACAGCAGGATATTAATGTAAATATTGACATTTGAGAACGAAATGTAAAGTATCACACACAAGCCCAAGAGGTTTAAGTGGTACTAAAAATCCAATTTTTTTATTATAAATAAAATTTTTGTATTTATGCATGCTAATTAAATTAATATATATATATATATATATATATATATATATATATATATATATATATATATATATATATATATATATATATATATATATATATATATATATATATATAACAATAAATACTCTGCTAAATTACTTCAAAATAATAATAACGTTATATATTTCAAACCTACCTCCTCCGGATATGTTAAATTTACGTACGTCATTTGTAACTGCTGTCTTTGCATATTTATCATTTAAATTTAAATTGTCGTAACTGCTGTAAGGGTATTGTTTCAGGTAACCCACATTTTCCAAACGGATATTATTTGTTTCGAAATATTCCTCTATGTTCGTTGGTGGTTTACGATAGAAATGCTGGAATTCCATCGCCATGTGTTCATGGGTCAGTGTAAATCCCAAGGTGTCTGGCCCAACGTCTCCCAGTACTGGAAAATAATAAATACCACCGCACATTTTTTTCTTTTTTTTTATACAACTTAGAAAACTTGGCAAACAAGCTGACGTGTGGAATTCTCCACGATTGTCCCTTAAACACAAAGACGTTTATGGTATTTTAGGTTTGTATTAATGATCTAATGAATTCTAATGTAATGATTGTCTAAAATTCTAAAAAGCAGGTATAAATTATTAAATCTTTATTTTACCATAAACAGGTGTCATGGGCATTACGTTCGTCCATGGTACTGTTCATGTCTATAGGCGACCGTTACCACTTTCCATCAGGTAGGCATTTAACTCGTTTGCCATTTTAAGTACGTATACTTATTAAAAACAAGCTGCCTACCTGATGGAAAGTGGTAACCGTCGCCTATAGACATGAGCAGTACCATGGACATAACAGAGTATACTGTTTCGCCCATGATACCCCCATGCGTTGCCATTCCTGACGACTCGGGTGTTATTCCTCTGTACCCTGTAAATTCACGCCATATCGCACCCTTCAAACCGAAACACAGCCATGAAAACACAACTGCTTCACGGTTGAAACACGAATGGGTCAGGGGTAGCCAAGCAATTGACTTTTGTACAGTCTCCTTCTGGTAAAAATGTATACATATGATAGACATCCATCCATCCATGGATATTTACTATCGTATTTATTAAATTATTAGAATAATATAAGTAATATTTATAGGAAATTAAATTTAAATAAGCTTACCTGTTCGTACAACACGTGTTTGCGCCATCCTGATTAAAAAACGAACGAATAATTAAACGATACGAATATAAATATTTAACTTACGAATATTTCTTGAAGATAATAACGTATGTAAAATAACTATCTATGTACCTATTTAGTAGAAGAGACGATTTTATCTCGTTTTACTTATATACTTATTGTATTTATTTATGAGTTACAAAACGTTCCCATAAACAGAAAGATTAAATTGTTTAACAGAAGCCAACGGATGTATAAACAAATAATTTTATATATTAAAATGTCCTAAATAATCCATTAGTTAATATAATTGTCGATAGAACTAGAAACTAATAACAATTTAGCACTTTATTAATCTCAGCGGAGAAGATGTACGCACGTCTTGTTCGCGTCAAAGAAACTTTACTACTAAATAATCAGATAAAACAATACTGAGACGAGATTGTGTAGCTATTTGTACATAATTATGTCATTACTGAGAGAGGGAGGGGATTGTTAATAATCGAGACTATCGAATGTCAATCAGTTTGACTTCCATGCGGCTCCCCCTGGAAACTGTCGTGATTATTTATTTTTAGTGTAATAATCACAATGGGCCAACTGACTACACTTGATTCTCATCTATCATCCATCATTCACACCACTAGGTTTTTTTTTTGATGAGTGAAAATGGAATGGTAACCCCGCCTGCGCTAACGGGATACGTTGGCGGAGCACCAGTAGAGGGTGATAGATGAGAATGAAAACAGGCCAGTTAGCCCATCATGATGATCATCAGGAATTAACCATGACAGTTTCCAGGGGGAACCGCGAGGAGGTCGACCTGGTTGGGTATATTACTAGCAATGGGATTCTAAGTCTCCATTACTAACAATCCCTTGCCTTCCCACACCACTAGGTAGCGTATACCGATAGCGTCATGAAGGGGGTGGACACGAGGGGGGAGAAGAGGGCATCATTCAATTTATATCCCTTAAAAAAATAAGGTTATTATCTCATTTTATAACAATTAATAATTTATTCATTTTAAACTTTTACGTAATGGTATATAAAAAATACATTCTCCATTAGTCGACTTTTGGGAAGTGAAATAAATTATAGATACTACGTCTTATACCGGGAAGTTATCATGTCACAAGCCGATATCATAGATTAAGTATAGTGCCTGCGGTCTTGCAGACTTATACGCACTTTTACCTTATACAGTCTATGCCTGCAGGTATACTGGAATTATTACCATGGCGACGCATATTGTTTGAAAATTGCTCATTATTAGTCACAAAATACTTTTTCTATTGTATTTTTTAGTTGATAAATTAAGTTTTGCGAGGTTAATCTACAAAATAAGGTTCATTATAAGTTATAAAATTAAAACTTTAATTTCTTAATTAATCTATATAGATATAACAATATAATATACGCTTAGAATATACGTAACAGCAATGCCTATATTAGTAAAAGATTTTACTTGGACACAAACAGCGAAGACTTTACACATAAGAGTACCAATTACGTCTGGAATTAAAGAAAATCTAGATATATTTACAACTGATTCTTATATAAAAATACATTTCAACCCATTCTTATTTGAAATCTTTCTATTACACAATATAGATAATGATAAAAGCAAATGTGTGGTGGAAAACAATCAGGTAATTTTAGATTTATTGAAAAAAGAAGAATGCGAATGGGAATGTCTGGAGAAAAACATAAACAAAGCAGAAAAAATGAAGACGAGACAAGAAATACACGAGAAGTGCCAGGAACGAGCAAAACAAATTGTTGAAGACAGAAACATTAAAAAGAGTCAACTAGACAGGTTCACAGTGCAACAGGCAATGGAAATAGATACGAAGCAGCACAATTTGATGGATTCTAGGAGAGATGATCAAAGGAAAAAAGCTATGGATGCTTTAGAGGAGTGGAGAATTAATACGGCAGAATCGGATACTAAAATTCAAAACAAATCATGTAATAAAAAATTGGAGAAAAATATGCCAGGTGTTAAAATAGTCGAGTTACCTTCATCAGAAGACGAATCTGACGATAAGAAGTTAAAGTCAAAAAACAATGCTGAAAGAAATATGGTAAAAAAAGTAGATTATACTCCAAAAAAACCTGTCAAAACTCCAGTGAGATCTGAATATGTTGAAAAGAAAAAAGAAGAAGTCGCTAGAAGAGTGTTACCTAAATTAAGAGAGACAGCAGAATTGGAAATTACGCATACTCCTCGAACGTTCCCCACCCCCAGCAGGGAATCTACAGCTAACGAAGAGGAAACTTGGCTGAAAAATATTACTCAAGCTCGAAGAGCTACAGGTAACAGTGATCAGAAGACTACGAAAACCTTTAGGAATTCAATAAAATGTTACTGTAATTGTGAATAATGAAACAGTTACGTGAATAATGGCGTGACAGAAACGGAGATGAACAGAAGAGAAAAACGTATTACGATAAATGACAATGATACAGAAGAAGCGCAAGTATTGGCTTGGGAGAGGGGGGACCTAAGGAGTGGAGCTTTCAGCGATAAATATATGTCTGAAAATACATTAGGGGCCAGGTCGCCATGGAAAAAATATTTAATACATTAGTGTATAGAGGAGTAGGGGTAAAAAGATGCTCAGTTATATTACGCTGTTGTTCAATCAATACGTAGATAACTAAGCTACATATATGTAAATAACTTAGATAAGACAAATTTAGGAACCGATACGTTCTTGATTGTCTCCTGTCTGTTAACTATGTAGTCAGGTATTTCATTTAAATGTCTAAATTATGCTAAGTTTTGGAGCTACAAGAGTAAAACTCTACAAAAAAAAAAAGACTCGTAGCAACGTCAATGAACGACGTGTCTACAAATCCGTTATTTATCTACATTAGATTAAAAATACCTATTTAAACTTAGAATGTGGAATCAGATAAACGCCTGATCCCACGTTCTAAATTAATACAAGTGAATTTTGATGGCAACAAACATTTTGATTCCTAAAGAAAAATATTATCATAAAGTTTATTATGAGACCAATATGGGTCTAAAGACTAATAGTTGCAAAAACAATGATCAAAATTGGTTCAGATTTGTTGACGTAATTATTGCTTTCTTATAGAAGTGATTTGTAAATTCTTACTTAAGTAGTATTTGATAACAAAGAAAAGTTACAAGCAAGTGATTAATTTTTTTTAGAAACATGCGAAAACTATTTTTACTTTTTTTAAATACTACTTTTCTCAAATATGACTTTTTCCAAAAATGGTACGTTTCCTTTCAGTTTTAGAAATTCAATGACAAAATACGCTTTTAGCACATTTTGTACTTCCAACAATTCCATCTATTGAAATCATTTTTTTTCCTACAAATACGGAAAAATAATCAGTCTGTTATTATTTTCCTTAGGTTTCGTGTCTGAAGATCTTCGCCCGGAGGAACAGGATCCTCAATGGTGTAAGGATAAGGGTGACCAGTTTTTTCGCGCGGGCAACTTTCTGGGTGCAATAAGCGCATACTCCCACGGCATCACACTGTCGGACAAACTCCCGAGCTTGTTCGCCAACAGAGCCGCCACACACTTCGCACTTGGCAACTTTAATAAATGTGTGAGTAACTTATATTGTTTACTTTGTTGTTTGTATCATATAATGTAAGTTTTCGCGACCTCGGTGGCGTAGTGGTGAGCACTTTGCATTATGTAATTGAGTACCCGAGTTTGATTCCCGATCGACTTTTCAGGATTGTCTCGGGTCTGAGTGTTCTCCGTTGTGCCCCCAGATGTTGGTTGCCTCATGACTCATAACACAGCTAGTTTGAGAATCAGGGGATTGGTAAAAAATAAGTAGAAATTAATCTCTTTGTAGTGGGAGGAAAGGGATTGTTAGTAATGGGGTCTAATAAACCCATTGCTAGCAATACACTCTATCAGATCGACCTCCACGTGGTTCTCCCTGGAAACCATCGTGAACAATTTTTGTTGAATTCGTCACGATGGGCTAACTGGCTTGCTTCATTCTCACCTGTCATCCCTCACTGGTGCCCCGCCAGCATATCAATAACGCGGGCGGGGTTATCATTCCATTTTCACCCGTTAAAAAAAATCTCTTTGTAGACGTGTACGAACCGGTGTCGTTAAAGCTGTGCCTCTACCAGGCAATGACGAGGAGATGACTGTAGGGTTTGACTAAGTAGCTTTAGGTCACATTTCGTTTGCACAACTGAACAGGATTAGATTTTGAAGCGGTCATCACCCTGAGCTATATAGCAGGCAGCTGGTCTCAACCAGCGAGACACTACACATTGTGCGGGTGGTGGACCATGGCTGCACCGCACGACCTTAGACAGTGGAACACACAACCTCTGAGTTCTGAGTAGTCTGAACAGTCACCTTCAACCACCTCTTGCAGCGATCCCTGCCCTTATAACAGAACGACGAGCTCGTTGGCAATGCTACATTGAGATCCTGGACATTCTCAACGAGGACCAGGTTGCTTTTGACATGGTTGAGTCAGAAGGCTGATACTACTTGGAGTTTTATTAAACTCCTTTTAGCTAACATAGATTACATTGGAGGACTTAATGCTGAATGTATTTACAGTATTAGAAATCAGACAAAACTTACGGTGTTAATCCCAGGAACGAAAAACACAGTTATAAATTTTGGGTCGCCTTCGCGTCGGGGAAAAACATGAAAATAATGCTCCGTCATCCCGTAGACAACAGCCTCTTTGTGTCATCTGTCAAACCCACAGATGCACAATCTACTATACTTTTTGAGTCTGTGGCAAGATCTTATGCACGTATTAGACGAGTATGAATTGTTGAGAGAAGAAAAAGGAATTGCGACGATTTATGACAACCGACAAAGCAAATATGCAATAAATAAGCAAGTATGCTAAGATGTAACCCACTTTAGCATGTCATTACTGTTATTTCTATGCCTAATTCTGTAATCACCACGCTGTTTTTTATAACTATAGGCGACATTTGCCTTATACCAGGTGGGCGATAAGGCTGATTGTCATTATTTACAAAAAAAAAAAATACCCATATGCATATTTAATATTTCTACTTCAGTTGACAGATTGCTCGACAGCTTTGGACTTAATGAGGCCAGCATGCGAGGGTAACCGCCGGAGTCGAGCGAAATGCATCGCTCGCAGAGCTGCTGCACTCGTCCGTTTGGGACACCTCAGCAAAGCTATTGACGAGATGAAGGCGGCCACTAAACTCTTGCCAGAAGACGAGAATATTAAGAAAGACCTGTACGATATGGAAAGAGCTTGGGAACAGAATCCAGATTCGGACTAACGATTATACTTAATTTAAAATATCTCTTTCTCTTTTATGTGAATCTAACATTATGTGAATTTTAATTATATAATTGTTATAGTAGTAAGTATTATATATTAATGTAATAAATTACTTCCAACATAATAGTGTGTCGTAATGGAATCATAACTTTTTTTTTATACAACTTAGAATGGCAAACAAGCTGACGGCCCACCAGATGGAAAGTGGTAACCGTCGTCTATAGACATGAGTAGTACCATGGACATAACAGAGTATACTGTTATACATTTATATTATACTGTCGCCCATGATACCACCCATGTGTTGCCATTCCTGAGGACTCAGGTGTTATTCCTCTGTACCCAGTAAATTCACGCCATATCCCACCCTTCAAACCGAAACACAGCCATGCAAACACAACTGCTTCACGGTTGAAACACGAATGGGACAAAGGTACCCAAGCAATCGACTTTTGTACAAAGGTTACAACCATTTATTAGAACAATCTCGAGCCATCTTTTATTAGAGGGAGACGCAGCTTGATCTCTGTCCCACTCGCATTTCTGTCCTGAAGCAACTGTACTTACAAGGGATGGTAGGCGAGAATTAAAAGGCAGGTCTGTTAACTCGTCGTGATTAATACACCTAATTCCAGGTGTAAAGGCAGGTTTATTAGCACGATCACTCAGGTTGTGGAATGAGCTCCCTGCCGAGGTTTTACCAAGAGACTACAGCATGGGATTCTTCAAAAGAGGGGTAAAGAGATTTCTTCAGGGTCGGCAACGCACGCGTAATACCTCTGGTATTGCAGGTGTTCACAGGTTGGCTACGGTAACCACTTACCATCAGGTGGGCCGTATGCTTGTTTGCCACCTCAGTGGTATAAAAAAGTCGTGATTAATACATTAGGATTTAGCATGGTAGTTTCCAGGGGGGACCACGTGAAGGTCGACCTGATAGGGCATACGAGTATTGCTATCAATACCATACGGTGATGGCGACATCTCTATATAGATAATTTAAATATCTATGATTATACCACACTCTGTCCAGAGACTATATATGTACATCTAGGATATAATTAAGATTTATCTATATAAATAACAATCAATTGGTAACCAAATATAATTATAATAATAGGAATCAAATTACAATACATATGCGACTAATAGTCTAGTTTTATTCCTCTACAATTATTTTAGACAATCCCAGGTTGTTCAACAATGCATGTGGAGACGGGTCCCGTCCTCGGAACCGTCTGAATACTTCACTGGGATGACAACTGCCTCCATGTGCCAAGAATGTGTCCCTATACCGTTTCCCAACAGTGACTATATCTTGCTCTCCTTGTCTAGCTTCTTCAAATGCGCTATAAATATCAGCTGCAATCATTCTCGACCAGAGATGACAGTAATACGCTGCTCCCCACTCCTCTGATATTACTTTCGAGAAGGACAAAGGATGTGAATCGTATTTATCAAACGGTAAAACATTGTATTTTGGCCACAACTCCCTTACAAGGTCTCTCCAGAATGTTTTCTTTGAATGCATCTCCAAATCTAATCTTGATAAGTACAGCTCCCTACATAATTCATAACCTGACATATGTCTTCGGACATTTTGAAGATTTTTCATTATATCGTCTGGTAATGGCTCATCAGATCTGTAATGGCTGCTAATCTCTTGTATCGTGTGAGGATCATAGAGCCAGTGCGTCATGACATGCCCGCAAACTTCCGCTGCATCCCATTCCACATTGGACAGACCGGCAACTTCAGAATAGTTTGCTTTAGTAAGTAAATGACGCAACGCATGCCCAAATCTCCGGAAAAGCACGCTAACTTCATTAAACGACAGCAATGACTGATTTTTTCCATCGGGAGCTTGGAAATTAAATATTAATGCCGAAAGTGGTGTAGTTGACGTGGTTTTACACTTGTTACGAACTGAGATATGCCAGCCTGCGTCGTCATATACACGTATTTTTTCATTCTGGCGGGCGTATGGGTCTAAATAGAAACCGGCTACGGGTAAATTACTTGAGTCGTCGTAAACGTCGTAAAATTTGACATCTTTATGCCACGTATGGACACCAGATCGTTCGATAATTTTTATATTAAATAATTTACTACAAAGATTGAAAAGGTTACTGATAACTCTAGGAAGTGGGAAGTATTCACGGATTTTATCTTCATCGAAATTGTAAAGGGACCATTTTTGTTTCCTCTGCCAATATGGTATATCCCAATGTTCCAGTTTAACATCGAAACCACGCTCATGAGCAAATCTTTGTAACAATTCAATTTCTACTTCTTGCATCGGTAGGGCGGTTTCAAGAAAACTGTCCAACATATTGTAAACATTTTCTATGGATCCTGCCATTTTGGTTTCCATACTCATATCAACGAAATTGTCGAAACCTAGTATTGTAGCTTGCTCCTGTCGGAAGTTGCGTATTTTCTCTAAGTTCGAGCTTGTTTCCAATTCTTTGTTGATATAATTTGAACATTTTTGGACATTGGCTTGCCATGCATTCCAACGTAAACTCCTGTCTGGGCAATACTGCATGAAAGGTTCATAAATGTGTGGCTGCAGCGTGACCTGCCAAGGGCCTTTATTTGGATCATTATTTCCAGCCATAGATTTAATAAGACTTTCAGGAAACTCCCTTAACACATCAGGATTTGTTATTGTATTCGTAAAAAGCTTGTTAGCAGCATTGACTTTTTCACGGAAAATTTGCTTTTCTTTTTGTAGTGATCCCAGTACATTGTTAAGTCTCTCCCTTTTGATACCTTTTATGTCCAATCCATTTAGTTTACCTTCCAGTATATACTTATCCAGAAGTCTTTGTTCTTCATCTGTTAGTTTTTTTAATCGATTTTTCTCATCAACTGCAGCCTGGTAAATGGGTATACTGTTAAATTTTGAGGATCTAGCTTTGTGAGCTCTTTCATGTATTTGAATATATGACTTTGTGGGCATCAGCGAGCTATTGCCAAGGTACAGTGCCTTTGCCATGCCCCATGTTAATTCTAACTGGCTGTCTAGCTTTTCAAGAGGTTGGAATATTTCAATGAAAGCATTTTTGCAGTTTTGAGTGAATTGTTCTATTTGTTTGACTCCACTTTCGTATTCCATGCTCTGTTTACTAATAGCAGCTATGCATTTTTCAATTGTAATATCATTAAACTCTGGTAGACCATTGTCGGACAATAAAATATTTTTGTCTGCATCTTCACCTATTTCTGGAATTCTGTAATAATAACAAGTATATATAGTTTAAGTATGATTTAAATTTTCAACTAACTCTCTTGTGATGGAAAAGACAAATTGAAAAGACACTTCAATGTTTTATTAACTATAGCTACTTGAAGACATGAGAATGTATAGGAAATAAAAGAGAAATTTAATATTTTTGACCATTAGCTATATCATATCCTACACTAATATAATAAATGTAAAAGTGATGAATTTGTTTGTGCTTGGTGCTTTCACATCTAAACCACTTAATCGATTATGATGAATTTTGACAAAGAGATAGATGGGACCCTGGAGTCGGTTATAAGCTACTTTTCTCCCGGGCAGTGAATATATTGTAGTCACACAGACATAGTAAAAGCTAATACTTAATAAAATAGGATCCTAAAGTGAAAACATGGAATGGCAGTCCTATTTAAGAAGTACTATTCTAATATATTATATTTGTATATGCATTGTTGTATGGTGTAATCAGCAGGCGAGATTTTAACAGTTTTAATTATAGAAGAACAAACAAATCGAGTGACATTTTTGGAATTAATATCAACCTAATTATCATAACAAAGACTTTGTCACATGTATTTCACTGAATGAATTGAAAATGCAGCAAATGGGCATATTTTAAACATATTCCAGGTAATGTGACTATTTCCTACATACTAATTACAATTTTACAAATGATTTTGATTTTTCAATGCTTTTAGTGGTCTGTCACTCACACCATGCTATAACGGACAGAGTGTACAGACCCTATAAAAAGGTTAAAGGTTGGAATTAATATTTAAATAATATAAAAAGTCATTATTTTTGTTCATTTTTCTTCTTACTTTTTCTGTACTACGTAATGGATATGGGTTTGATTGTTATTTAGATATTTTACCATGGATAGTTTTTATATATAAATTGCATCCGTGCGAAGCCGGGCCGAGTTGGTGGTATAATATGGTAGCTCTATTGTTCCACCATATTACGCTGAATTCAGCGTGGTGTTTTTTTTATGTAAATATAATATTGTTATTTCACAATTACAAAATAATAGTAACATTTAATAACAATAATAGTTTTACAACGATTAGTGGATATATTTAAGCGTGGTATTAAAATGTACAAAATCAATAGTGTTATACTCACAGGACTAGGTAACCCGCGTTGCGTTTGTTCTGGTAAAGCTGTCGTTTAACATGTCTGACAATTATGTTGGATCGAAAAAATGATAAAGCCATTCTTTTATTTGTTCGTATTTAATAATTTGCTGGTTATTTATTTCATAATAGGTACTAAATGCCGAACATATGATACTGACATACCAAAATGTCTCAAGACATTGACAACTGACACTTGATAGGTTGACAGTAGATTTTTTTATATTTCACTAACCTGGAAAAAAGGTATTTGCCGAGCCTTCACCTCCGTATAGTCTTATATTTCTTGAATTAAATTATATTTATTCTATGTAGGTAATATCGGTTTAATAAAACGTATAATGATAATTTAAAATTGTATTAAGCAAAAGCAAAGCCAAAATAATTATTTGATTTACAAACGTGCATGGTGTTAATCTGTCATGTATGAGCTTTTTAGTGATAATGTATTTTTGATATAGAACCTTCAAATAAATAGGCATAATGCTGTGTTAACATTATAAATTTATTAAGAAAGAGTAATTTTTTGTAATTGAGTTTTTTGTGGGTTCTTCTCACAAGACAAAAATATTCCAAACCTATAAGAAAATTTATAAATTAACTGATTGAGTTGAACGAGCCATTTGAATAAAGATGATTTGAATTCCTTAACGTATATAATATCCTAATAACTGCCGTTTTTTTTTATTTATTATGGAAGAAACTTATGATTTAGGTATTAGTAACAAGAAATTATTTTTTAAATCAAATTGTGTCGGCATATAAATATATAAATTTTATACTGGAGATGTTTGATTGATTGGGAGGGTTTATGAAATAATTTAGCTTATTAATACTATATAGTTGTTAATAGTTGTACGTAATTGTTTATTTTCATATTTAAAAAAGAAATTGAACGTCCCCTTGTGGATAATAAAATTTATTTTGAATATTTTTTTAATGATAAAAATATCGTTGATCCTGTTTGATTTTATAATAGTCAATAAATAAATAGGCACAAAGTAACATATTGAGGGATTTTATAATTCGGTTTTATTTACAAGAAAAAAAAAATGGGCCGTAGTAAAAAATTAAGTGATATAAATAATTAAGTGGTATTTATAAACAAAATCCAGCTGGACAGTCCCGGCACAGAATAAGCCGCCCCTTCCTTTACCGTGAGTGTCGTAAGAGGCGATTAAGAAAATTTAATGATTAAGGTATGGGCAGCAGTGACTAAAGTCTAACTGTGGTTGGCAACCTGCCAAACGTGGCAATTACTGGCAAAACTCCACTTATGGGGAAGGCTTATGTTCAGCAGTGGAAAGTTAACGGTTAATACGATGATATGATGAGCTATAAATCTGAGTAAATAAGGTAAGTGAATATTTAAGCGAAACATAGTAAAATACTCATTAGATTTATTAAAATATTTACTTAAATAAAGTGAACATTTTACTTTTCAATTATCGCAGTAACATTTTCCAACAGAGGAACGTTGACCATTCGACACGTGCATGAGGCGTTACAAGAATTACAGATCTGTTGATCGAGTGTATCTTTTAATTTCAGGTCATTGCCCTGCTTAGTTTCTTTGACTGGTGGACTGCAGCAAAAGTCAGTGTCAAGACCCATTTTCTCGCCGTCTTCCAAAGTTTGGGGGAGATGCTGGTTTAAAGTCTCTGGTAGAAGTAAGCTAGCTATACCGCCAGCGACCAATAAAGCTCCCATTATAATAAGTGGTAGAACCATAATGTCTGCTCCCTGAAATTTTTAAAACTGTTTTTATAATCTTTGAATTAAGTATTTTATTGTACACTAGCTGTGCCTGCGACTTTGTCTGTATGATAGTTCAAATTCAATAATACTTGGAATAGATACCCCACAGATCTATTTCTATCCATTGATACACTCCGCTACAAGGAAGTCTCGGGATCGGTCCTTGTAGTAATTTATGAGATAGGTCTACATTAAACAATAGACAAGTTAACGCTGATGGTTTTTGTAAAAATTAAAATTGGACCCACCTGGAAGAAAACCTCGTCGATTGTAAAAAGAAATGTGAGGCCAAAGGGAGACTTTGTACAAAAGTCGATTGCTTGAGTACCTCTGTCGCATTCGTGTTTCTACCGTGAAGCAGTTGTGTTTGCATGGCTGTGTTTCGGTTTGAAGGGTGGGATATGGCGTAAATTTACAGGGTACAGAGGAATAACATCTGAGTCCTCAGGAATGGCAACGCATTGGGGGGTATCATGAGCGAAACTTTGTTATGTCCATGGTACGGCTCATGTCTATAGGTGATGGTTACCACTTTCCATCAGGTGGACCGTCAGCTTGTTGGCCATTCTAAGTTGTATAAAAAAAAATCAGATGAATCGAGAAACTTCTTTAGAAAGTAGATTAATTAATAAAAAATAATTTTCAGTAGGAACTTACTAAATAATTGACGAGTGGTATAAAAATGGGCCCCAACATGCCGAGGACGGAGCTGAGGCTCATCCCGAGTCCCCTGACCACGGTTGGGTATAGTTCTGACGCCATCAACGGTAGTACCACAAATGAAGACGATATGCCCATCTTGCCAACGCAGTACAGTGCCAGGGTGACGTTAGTTTCTGAAAATGTTCTGATTACAGTGATTTGATACGATACGACGAATTTATGACGAAATTATGATAGAACGTAAAATAGACGAAAGAAGGGGAAAGGGGAAACCAAAACATTGTTACATCGGGCAAATTAAAAAAAAAACAATTAATGTCGGTCGTATCAAGAGGTAAAGAGATTGGCTGAAAATTGTGGTCTTTGGCAAGAGCTGCACTGCCAAAAATGCAGTTCTTAAATTCATTATTATGAATAGTGATATTCATACAAAGAATTATGGGCACTATAAAATATCTTACCATGTTGAACCAAGAATGTGGTCAAACAAGCAACACCGCCTACTACCATGCTCATACAAAGAGTCCACCTCCTGCCTAATCTCTCCATCGAAGGCCACAGGAACAAGTAGGTGGGCAACTCGACAACGCCAGCTAGGAAGAAGTTCAAGACTTCATCACCCCCAAGTACTGGAGCATAGTACGAGAGGCCAACGTAGACACTGGTGTTCGTGAACCAGATGAAGGTTATGATGATTGTTTTCTTCCTCAAATTAGGCGTCCGAAACAGATCAAGAATGCCATATTTACGTAACTTCTCTTTCTCTATGTCCTGTTTCAGCTTGTCAGATTCGTATTTACGTCGAAGATGGACCATGTAGTTGGCTGGCAAGGATTTTCCGTTAATTCTAAAAATAAAATAAGTACATAAACGAAGATACCTATGTCATAAAAAACCAATCAACGAAAATTTGGAGGCAAGACTTAGAATATCAAGGGCGTGACCGAGAATACGAAGGTACAAATTAAAATTTTCTGATCAGAGCCAATTTAGATTATATTTTTTTTCATTGGGCTGATGGATAATAAATAGAATTTTATAAAATAACAGGCACACGGTAGTGTCAAGGATGTCAGCCAAGAGTTTATGTTCCTATATTGTACATGTATTAGTTAGGTATATAGTGGAGCTATACAATATTCATATTATTGAATAATAAATATTGTAAGTCACATTGTATTGTGTTGTGGAACGCGCTTATGAAGAAGAGTTACTGTCGAGTACGAAACCAATCGCGTATCTTCGAATTTAAAAAGTAAGTAAATGCGACATAAATAATTACAGTAGGCATATTGTCATTCTATCGTAATCACCTTTGTGTGTTCTACTGCTTGTGTTCTGAGAAATTGTTTGAAATGATGCCTATAGCCACCTTTTATGATCGCACCGTTTGCTATCGACAGGGAATTCATCCTTACATGCTTGAACCTAAATGGTCATGTACAGTGCGGCTCCCTGCCGAGGTTTTCCCTAGAGACTAGAGTATGGAGATGATCCTAGTCTTGCAGGCTAGTTTTATGCTTCCTAGTTTTATGCTTGTTTGCTGTAAAAATCTACAAGCTACAAAAGCAATTATTCCTTTCAAGTAACATTCCCTATTCTGGTTAAAATCACAATCGCCCGACCAATTTTGTTAAATTTAGCAATTTTAGGATCGATAAAAATTCGTTAGAGGAAGTAATTTAACCTTGCCATGTTCTTCAATATTATTTCAGCTTCCTCGAATCTGCCTCTTGCCAGTAACCACCTGGGACTCTCAGGCATCGCCCAAATATAAAGAAAGAAACAAACAAATGGCAAAGTGGTGGCTAACGCGAGATGTCGCCAATCTCTCACAAAGTATACCACTCCAGACAATAGTATCAAGCCCATGGAATACGCAATATTGGATAAAATAGTGCACAGAGTCCGGCAGCGTGGTCCCACTAGTTCTATCGCTGTAACATAACAAAAATATGGACAGTTTTAATATTAAGTTAACAGGTCGAGAAGCCTAATTGCACATCTGGATATAGTTTAATTTTGTAAAAAAAAATCAAAGAAATAAGTCATTATCATATCAGCCTTTAACTGTCCACTGCTGAACATAGATCTCCGATCGATGACGATGAGGAGGGAGAGGGGGGGGGGGGAGTGCCAGTTGTTGCGGGGATAGCAACCGCAGTTACGCTTTTGGTTATGTTTTAAGAGGGACGCTATTGCCCTCATCTCTTCCAAATCTATCTAAAATCCCAAAGAAACAAATGAAAAATATAAAAAAGACATGCTTCGTTCGTGATAGTTACCAAAAAGGACATGTTATCTATAAGAAAAATTTAACAAAAAATTAATAAGTAAATTAGTACTCAGAGACATTAATTGCCGGTTGCCGTTGTGATAATTAAAGCATTCGGAATGTTCACATTCCATGCTTTGCCATATTGTAATGTGCTCGACAAATTTTCTGATAATTATGAGAATCACAAAAATTTTGTCACTTAGATTTAAAAAGAAATGATCTTAAAAACATAAAATGTATAATAATGCCAAGTCTTGTAAAGTAGTTCTTTCACTACATAAAGTTGTGAGATCTCACGTAAAACCAAGACGGTTATTTTAGTTGGACACTTATTGAACAATTTTGTTCAAATTGTCATCTAATCAATTACATATAGACATTTATTCTTTTCTATAATCTAGAATCTATCTTTTCTAGAATCTCTAAGAATCTTTATTTCTATAATAATTACAACGAATTGGCAACTGCACGGTACTATCGGTAGTAAAATCTACTGTTTCGATTATTAAGTAGAAGTCTAAAATGTGCATTTTATTATTAGAATAAGGTGCCGTGTAAGGGGGTTAAAAGTGCTGTGTTGTGATGCTGCGAGAAAAGGATGGTACGGCCGTGCTTAGCTTGGCGGAGGCACTGGCATGCCCTCTGATCTTTTCTTAGTTTTTCATTAGATGGTTCCTTACTTACCTAAAACATATGGTGTGGCCATGATAGCGGGAACAGTAAATCCAACTCCAACTCTGTAAATGGTCCATACCACATAGTTTTGCGCGAATGCAGTGGCTACGCCAAACACGCATTCTATTAAGAGGTAGATGAAGAAAGATGGCTTCCTTCCTATTGTATCTTGGAGGTAGCCAAAGATATAATTGCCTACAATTCCACCGACAGCGAGGAGAACCAAGCCAAATGTTGGATAAAAATCTTTACTGCAGACTAAGTTCCACTGGAAATGAAATATCAATGGGTTACGCAGAAACATAACTATTAATAATTTCTTTTTATAGCTCAAAAGGATTTATGGTATGTATATGGTAAGAGATAGGAATTAATGCAATTATTATAGGTGTTCAGAAATGGTTACGCGAGAAGGGTAGCGTGTGCGTCAAAGTCTATTTTGTGATGTTTCTTTATGTCTATATGTTATAATTTTCCATCAGGTATAATTGTTTTCCGTTTAATTTAAAGTCACAAAAAAAAAAACTGCATGGTACTAGTCATGGGTAATACAGATACCGAACCGATATCTATATATTGGGCTCTTGGGTATTATAGTTTGTACAATATTAATTTTATAAATTATGCTAAGTATTAGTAGTATCCAAGCTTAGATTATGTAGATAGTGTTTCTCCAAACAAATGCTTCGAGAAAAGCGGGTCAACTTTTTCATACAATTTTGCGTGATAAATAGTCGAGTGTTTCCTTTATAACTTCTATATTTATTTTGTTTTATAATTTTTGCAACTTTTTAATGCGTAAAAACTCATTTTATTTATTAAATAAAATAAATATAGATACATCAAGATACATTATGCGCGTATCTATATAGAACATTAATAAAAAAAACGAATCAATTAATTTGACAATTAGCCGACAAAAAGTTGATCCGTTTTTGAGACTCGATGCTCTATTTATGTAATCTAAACATCCAAAATATATATTTAAAAATTATTTTCTGTTATATTACTCACTTCAGAGACGATTGTGTTTTTGTAAATACTCTTGTCGTAACTCCAGCCATTTTTGCACGACGTTGTATCCTTTGGTGTTACTTTTGTAGCTGCCTCAGTAGGACTCTCGTGATTTCTTAAAATATCGCTGTAATTCAGCTTGTACATGCTACATTCAGAATATTGCGTGTTTCCATTTCTAAGTTCCATTGGTATACTGTAAAATGTGTAAATTGAATAATAAATTGTGTTCTGACAGTAATTCCAAACGGAATAGGTCTTTTTCGTCGACTCCAAAAAGATGGATGTTTTCAATTCGCTTGTATTTTTCATGTTTTTCTTTTCTGGAAAATTCTTTTTTATCTGAAAATATATACTTACATATCCTCACCATTGATGCCCCGCCAGTGTATACCGATAGCGCAGATGTTATGCAGGGGTTATGGTTTCATTATCACCTTTTAAAAATATATAGTCCTACCTTAAATTCTTCACTAATCCCAAATCCGAAATATGGTCCAATTCTGGAACTCGGCACCAGTGTTCGACATTAGCTGACATAAACAGTTGCGCGTACGCGTGAAAGCCACAGGGTATCACGGCTGGTAGGAGTATCAGGTAAATCACTAGTTTCTGGTATCGACCGAAGCCGCCAACGTCTTCTAGGATAGCGTCGAAGTCCATTTCGGTCCTGATAATCAATTTATTTTAAATCATCATTTCTTTACTGACTATCTTTTGCCTGCGGATTCGTCTGCGTGTCCAGGATATGATCACTGAGCGGGACAAAACTTATTATATTATATTATAACTTATTCGTGTACCAAATTTTATTCAAATTCATTCAGGCATTTAAGAGTGATGGAACAACAAACACATAAACATCCGAAAATCTTTACAAACCTACATATTCATAAATTAATATCAATTGGATAATAGCACTACTAGTCAGTAAGGATCGTCAGGACAAAAATTATTCACAAGTACATAACAACACTTTTAGATTATATAGATAGAGCATCAAGCCACGGAGTGAAACGGGTCAACTTTTTGTTAGCTAATTAATTGACTCTTTTTTTTTTATTAGTGTTTTATTAGTGTTTACGCACACATTGTACCTTGACGTATCTATATTTAATGATTTTATAAATAAAATGAGTTTTTGCGCATTAAAAAGATATAAATATAGAAGTTATAAAGGAATCACTCGTAACTATTTATCACGCAAAATTGTTTGAAAAAGTGGACTCGCTTTTCTAGAGGCATTCGTATGGAGACATTCCCTCTATATAATCTAGGACAACATTATATTAGGCAGTATTATTAATATTAGGTAATAATAGGCAAAATTATAGCCGCGTGGTCCCGACATAGAATGGGCCACCCTTTCCTTTCCTGTAGGTGTCGAAAGAAGTGACTAAGATAACTTTACGGACCAGGGATGGGCAGCAGCATCTCTCTTAAAACATTACTAAAGCCTAACTGCGGTTGTCAACCTGCTTGTCAAGAATGGCAACTACTGGCAAACTCTTTCAATGGCAAACGCAATTCCAGTAGGGAAACCTACGTTTAGTAGTGAATAGGTAACGATTGGTATGAATCGACAAAATTATAAACAATACTGCAATACCTTATTTCTATGTAAGGCATTTTATTTTTTATATAAGGCAACTTTTTGTATTTTATATTAATCATAACATCTTTGATGATTTGTGCACCCGAAACATGGTCCTACAAGATTGCCTGTATGCAAAAACTTCAAGTTGCTCAGCGGGCTTTGGAGAGGGCTATGCTTGGACTCTCTTTGCGCGATAGAACCCGAAACGAGGATATCCGCAAAAGAACCAAAATAACTGACACAGCTTGAAGGATTAATAAGCTAAAGTGGCAAATGGGCTGGTCACATAGTTCGAACCGACAATCGATGGGGATGAAAGCTTCTTGAGTGGCGATCTCGTATGAGTAAACGCAGTATAGGACGATCCCCTCATTAGATTGAGTGACGACCTGAAATGCATTTCTGAGTCAATGGATGCAGGTGGCTCAGGTTTGTTCTTTATGGTAGTCTATGAGGGAGGCTTATGTCTAGCAGCGGACGGATAATGGCTGAAATGATAATGAGGATGAGAGTATCTTTTATCTCAAAATTTAGCTAGAAGTAATTAAATATACCTAAACTTTTAATCTAGCACATTGTTGAGGCTGGAAGAGATCTGTTTAAGAGATAAGCCCACCCTTGTTAACAAGTTTTTTTTATGGGTGAAAATGGTATGGTAACCCCGCCTGCGCTAACGGGATACGCTGGCGGAGCACCAGTGAAGGGTGATAGATGAGAATGAAAACAGGCCAGTTAGCCCATCATGATGAATTTAACAGGAATTAACCATGATAGTTTCCAGAGGGAACCGCGAGGAGGTCGACCTGGTTAGGTATATTGCTAGCAATGGGATTCTCAGTCTCCATTACTAACAATCCCTTTCCCCCCTTGCTAACAAGTTGTTAAACTAATCGCTGTATGTTTTTTTTTCAAGTGCAATATAGAATATATAATTATGTTAATTATAATTGTTTTTTTTTTGAGGGAAAATAGACTTACCTCGTTAGTTACATCAAAAACTTTTTTATTAACTTTTTTAATACTTCAATTTGAATAGACAAATAATTTATTTATTTATTTATGTATTGTTGACCACCGAACAGTACCGCGTGTTACTGTGTACTGATAAATTTACAAACAATAAATCAACTGCGTATACTTGTTGGACCCTTAATGCTGGACAATGTAACATATAGGGTGATTAATTTTAGTTCGATCTTTTGTTTTTTTTTATACAACTTAGAAAGCCAAACAAGCCACCTGATGAAAAATGGTAACCGTCGCCTATAGACATGAGCAGTACCATTGACATAACATAGTATACTGTTTCGCCCACGATACCCCCCATGCGTTGCCATTCCTAAGGACTCAGGTGTTATTCCTCTGTACCCTGTAAATTCACGCCATATCCCACTCTTCAAACCGAAACACAGCCATGCAAACACAACTGCTTTACGGTTGAAACACGAATGGGGCAGAGGAATCCAAGCAAACGACTTTTGTACAAAGTGTAGTTAAATACAGACAAAAAAAATTACCAACTTTTTTTTATGTATTTAATAATGTATTTATTGGAACCGTATTTTTTTTTATTAAATTATATTTGTAGGGTAGTGTACGATAACAGCCACAGTAGTTAAAATAACTGTGTCGTGGCTGTCAACGCCCACCGTCTCAAGGCAGAGGCGCTAGCGTTCCAGTAGAATGAATAAAACTGTTAATTAAATAAAGACAAAGTTAGTGTTAGCATATAGCGTGTACATATAGCACATATATATGTGCCCAACGTATATATAAACATTTAGACATTTAGTTTTACATTATATTATTATATTAGTTTAGTTATATAGCATGCAAAGGAACTTTAACAGTAATAAATTAGACTATTCTATTTCTAGATGGCGTACCGACATAAGAAATACGCCAGATAGCAGTGTCCCTTTTGAAACATCACCAAAATCCAAACGGCGGTTGTCAACCCGTCTGCCAAGCATGGCAACTTCTGGCGAAACGCCCTTATGGGGGAGGCTATGTTTAGCAGTGGACAGGTAACGGCTGATACATACATACACCAGAAATTAAGTTAGACATTACAAAAGATTAACTTTTCTTTCATGATTTTTTTATTGGTGAAATAAATCAAGGTGATATAATTCATGTTCAAAATTAAAGGAAAAATGGTTAAAAAAATAAATTTGACAGCTATGTTCTTTTTCTCTGCAATGGACATTAAAAAGGTATCGAAACACGATCAACTTAAAGTGAACTTGTTTTTTTTTATATAATTTTTGGGCATTCAATGTTATGATGGAAATTTCCACCATTATGCAAAGAAGGGTTAAGAAGACTTTATATAAAAAAATCGTCAGCTTGGGTAACTCTGTCCCACTCGTGTTTCTGCTGTGAAGACAACTATATATGCTGGCTGTTTCGGTTTGAATGGTGGGCATTTGGCAGGGAAATTACAGGGCGGGGAGGCATAACTGGTAAAGCATGAAGTTCCATGTGAGTCACAGTATATTCTGTGATGTTTCTGGTGGTTTATGGTAACCATTTTCAATCAGATGAGCCGTCATTTTGAGTACATTTGGTATCCTATATTTGGTGTTGTAGATTTTGCGTGATGCTGGAACAAATATGCAGACAGACAGACATATATTCTAAAAATTATTGCTTTGGCGGCTGTTGTTCTTATTAAGATCTCTTATATCAATATTGTTTACTATGTACAGACATTATGTAGTTACTAGTATTTTATTTTATGCATACTATATATGTAAGTATATTGAGTTTTAAACGTTCTTGACACTTCTTCTAAAGTTCTCTTTTTTATGTTTGTTACTTTAATATACTCCGTCATTTATAAATTGATTTGTAAAATTCTTGTTACCTAAAAGCATATATTTTAGATTGGACCCATAGAAATAAAAATAAATAGTTTATTCAGCAAATATTGTTACACTTACAAAAAAAGGTTCATACAGAGTAAAATAACATGTATAGGAGGTGAAGGTGTTACGCAATGTTTGCTGAAATCCCCGCTCAGCGTTACGCTACAGCCGAGCAGCTACAGCGCTGATTTTCAGCGAGAGCCTTTCATATAGGATTTAATTTAAAATTATATGGAAGTATGCTTACTTATAAATACTGAATATACATAACATTTATTATTATTAAGGTACAGACGGACTAAAATTGGTTTTTAAGTCAGAACGTCTGGTTTTGCCCATATTGATGGGACAAAATTCAATTGTTCCATTGATGTCAATCTTAGTTTTTTATTACATGAAATCACTAATCGTAAGATAAACGAGTCGATATCCAATAATATTTTTGATCACCCAATGTATGCAGATAGGATGCGCGTGCGCAATTATTCCATTCGCAGTCCGCAGCCAGTCAATTCGATTAGCGACATAATTGGGGCAGCGAAAGGACGTTCTCTAGATGACCAAGGTCGAGGTAAACTAGTGATGTGCCGACACAATCTCATTCGAGTACTGACTCGAATACTTATTACGAGGATATATTCGTGATGTCACTGTCAAAATGGCGTGTCAAAATATCGACACTACTAACAGTGAATAGGAGGAAAGAGTTATTATTATTATTATTATTTACAACACAGGGGGCAAACGAGCATGCGGCTCACCTGATGGTAAGTGACTACCGCCGCCCATGCCGATGCCCATGCCCATGCCATGTGCTGCCGGCCTTTGACAAAGGAATTTTAAATAGTAATGAGGATGTTAGTCTGCATTGCTAGCAATATACCTTATAAATTAGTTTTTTGCTTGGTTTCTTTTTGAAACGATCGTGATTAATTTTTAATGAATTAGCCAAAATAAGCCAATTTTCACCTTAGAGCTATAGAGCTTTCAATCTCATCTATTATCCCTCACTGATAGCCCTGCGAGTGTATACTGATAGCACAGGCGTTTAATTAAAAAAAAAAAAAAAAAACTAATAACTTGTAACGTACCGGCAGTGGGGGGAAAGGGATTGTTAGTAATGCGGAATACTAGTCTTATTGTTAGCAATATGTCCTGTCAGGTCGACCTCCACGTTGTCCCCCTGGAAACTATCGTGCTGAATTCCAGGTGTATTAATCACGATGGGCTAACTGACCTGCCTTTTTATCCTTATCTATCACTGGATACAATAATTTGAATTATTATTCGAATCAAATAACTGAACTACTTATACGAGTCTTCTAATTCGAGTAAGGATTCGGTATTTTTTTAATTAGTCTCAAAATAATTTAATACCAAAAAAGTCGGACTCGGCACATCACTAGGGTAAATCGGCAACATTTATAGTCAGTTATCCATTGAAGATTTATATAAAACTTAAAAAAAATCATTATCTTATGCTGCAGCAATGGAAATGGAAGTTAGTGACCTTTGTCATGAAGAGAGCTTTGTCATAGTTAGATTTGGTTTATATCCATTAAGAAGCAATCAAAATATTAGTATTGATGGATTGATTGACATATAATGGATGATTTCAGAGCTATAGAATTATTTGCTTTGAGTTTCCTTGTTGTGTTTGAATCTAAAGATAAAATATTAATTTTGTTATTTTAAAATTTGCATCTATAACTTTTGCATCCATGACTCTGAGATCTTTAGTTTTTTTTTTACAACACAGGGGGCAAACAAGCATGCGGCTCACCTTATGGTGAGTGACTACCGCCGCCCATGGTCACCCACAACACCTACGGCATTGCAGGTGTGCTGCCGGCCTTTTAAAAAGGAATATGCTCTTTCCTCGAAGGTTATGTTGTCGTATCGGTTCGGAAATACTGCTGCTGGAAGTTGATTCCAAAGAGTGTTTGTGCGTGGGAGAAAGTGCCTTGAACTCGTAGTACCTCTCATCATCATCATATCAGCAATTAACTGTCCATTGCTAAAGATAAACCTCCCTCTTATGGAGTTTTGCCAGAAGTCGCCATGCTTGAGAGACGGGTTGACAACTGCAGGTAGGTTTTGTTGATATTTTAAGAAGGACGCTGTTGCCTATCCCTCGACCATGAAATGCCATTAGTCGCCTCTTACGACATGCACCGGTAAGGAAGGGATGCACTGCTTTACAGAAGCCTCCCCTTGGGGGGTTTTACCAGTAGTTAGATGTTCTATAAATTGCGATTTCTCACTGCACAATCTGCGCAATGTGTCCGAGGATAGACCCATCTTATTGGTAATGAGGTCTAATAGCCCCATTGCTAGCAATATATCCTCTCAGGTCGATCTCCATTCGGTTCCCCCTGGAAACCATCGTGGTTTATTTTTGCCGAATTCATCATGGTGGGCCAACTGACCTGTATTCTCACCTATCATCTTCCACTGATACTCCTTGGTATAATACCGATTACGCGAGTGGGGTTACCACTCCATTATCACCCGTTAGAAAAAAAGTCCATGATATATTAAATAAAATAAGTTATGTACATTATAAATTAAAAAAAAAAACACTTAATTATGAAAAGGTTTAATAATTAAATAAAAAAATTTAAAAATATAACATTTATCAAAACATTCGATGGAGGCATTGGCATTATATTCTATGGGACATTTTCCGGAACCATTCCGGATCGTTTTTCGCGACAGTCTCCGGCCGGCCTTCTTTATGCCTGTAGTGGAACTCTGAGACGCCCCTGCCAGGTATACCGTTCACCATAAACTTGCAAAACCTCTCCACCATCCGAGCTTCCCAATCGTCAGAAACGTAGTGGACTGACTCGTACTCGACGAGAACCTATAGCAAATATATACCACATAAAGTCTGGTTGTAGAATTAACATTCGGAAATCTCCTGCAAAATGTAAGAGATCTTAGAAATATTATACTATTGTAGAATTAAATACCTGAACTGTAAACACTTCATCACCAGCTTGAAATCTGAAGGCGTAGTCCCTAGGAGCCTGTCCTCCCTCCCCGTGTTGGTACAGTTTGAGATCTACCCATTTGATAGGCAGAACTTTTCCATTGGGTAACGCTACTTCACCAGCTTCGAAACTGTAATTTACCAAGAATTAAAGTGAGTTTAAAAATCATTGTAGACGATTGTGCAGTTTATACCAAGCCATCTGATTCCAATTGATTTATCTTTGGTGACGTTCGAGTGTTACGTAAAGCAATTTGGAGGGATATCTTTAAAAACGTTATGTTGCGTTACGCAATATTGTTTTTTTTTTATTTAAATAAAAAACTAGGGAATTAAAATGTTCCAAATTGGCAACCCTTTCCGTTTATGTTTTACGGAGTATCCCTCGATTGTTTTGTACATTGTTTTCTTTGTCAGTATTCATTAGTGTTGGGAATTTTAGGTGAAAATGGTCTTTTGGGTGGTCATGTACCGTTTAGGCAAGAGGAAGGATGTACAGATAGCGTTAGAAGGGGGTAGGGGGGATCAAAATATTCAAAAATTGCTGTACGTAATAATTAAACGTCCTCTTTACATCTAAACTTCTTTTTTTTATTTCGTTAACATTTTCTAGATCCAAAAAATCTAGATAAAATATAAAGGGACAACTCAGGTTTTGGTCTACAACGGTAGAGACCGAGGGGAAGGGACTACCAGTCCCATTGCTAGCAATATGCTTCTTAGCAATATACTATGACTTCCACGTGGTCTCCCCGAAATCATCATGCTAAATCCCAAGTCTATTCATCACAATGGGCTATATTTTTGTTTTCACCTATCATCCTTTACTGGTGCCCCGCCAGCATATACCGTTAGCACAGGCGGTGTTACCATTCCAATATTAAAGTCGTTTGCTTGGATACCTCTGTCCCATTCGTGTTTCAACCGTAAAGCAGTTGTGTTTGCATGGCTGTATTTCGGTTTGAAGGGTGGATATGGCGTGACTCTACTGGGTACAGAGGAATAACACCTGAGTCCTCAGGGTATCATGGGCGAAACAGTATACTCTGTTATGTCCATGGTACTGCTCATGTCTATAGGCGACGGTTACCACTTTCCATCAGGTGGGCCGTCAGCTTGTTTGCCATTCTAAGTTGTATAAAAAAATCCAATAACAACGTTAGAATTAATAATAGGAAACATTCCAGGCATAGCATCTTATGCTTTACCCTAGTTATAGGGTATATTTTATCACCAGTGCTCTTTATTACGTGATGAAGGAGATGAGCATGGAGCCTTGTTATGATATTCTATACTCACAACGAAGCTGTCGAAGGTTGACTGATGACACCAACGCTGACACTGATGCCGTTCTTGAGGAAGATGTGATGAAATGCGTAACGATGCATTAGACTCCAGTCACGTTTTTGCCCTGTAATGTTAGTTCATTTTATTGCCTTCGGAAACCAAAAATAAATTAGGGATATTGTTATCAAATAATAATTGACCAATCAATATTACGTATACCCCTAAGTATACGTAAAATATTGATTGGTCAATCAATAAACTTGGTCTTCTGAGCTCTCCTGGTGGGGAGGGCTTGGTGGGAGCCTATCGGTGAACCCTTTCACCCCGGCTTCAACTCCGGGGGCAACAATCCTCGGGTCAATGGAGCTAAGCCTCTCCTATGTAAGTGAGGCGTGGTCTTTGTACTGCTGTGATGGTGGTTTCGACTTGGGAACCTCTTCTTCTCTTTTGCTAATAATTATTTTTAAAATAAACAATAAACAGAATTTAACAAGAAATATTAGATGGCGTTGGAATCGAGATTTGTCGTTCTTATTAAATATTTTAGCATTAAGCATTAAGTCCGCCATGTACACATATATGTACTAATGAGTAAATAAATAATATAAGTTTTGTTTAGTTTGGTACTAGATGGCGTTGTGTATAAATCAGTATATGTGTGTGTGTGTGTGTGTGTGTGTGTGTATGTGAAGGCAGATAACATAAAATCAATACTCACCAAAACTGTGGTCCCGGAAAGAAGGCAACGTGTATTCAAATATTTCTGTATCTATTTTAAATTTACACTTCAAGACACCAAACTGTTCATAGTGAGACTGATGAGCTCTGTGAAACAAATATTTAAGTGAAAATAGTAGGTACCTCGACTCACTCGAGTATATTAATTTCTCTTATTAGCTGGATCGATAAAAAATGTAAAATTATCTCGGCCATTATCTGCCCACTGCTGGACATAGGCCTCTCTAATAATAATAGACATAAGGAACGGTCCTGAGCCACCTGCATACACTGACTCCATGCAATGAATTTGAGGTCGCCCATTCCATTTACTGGGGGGTCGTCCTATACTGCGTTTGCTCATACGGGGTCGCCACTCATGAACGTTGCAAATTCTCTCTACTGTATTCTTGCAGGTTTAACTTGAAATTTGTTATACGTTTTACCTTGATAGGTCATCTTAAATCTATTTCATTGACTTTTTACTCGTTCTATAATAGAGTTATTTATCTAGACTCAGATGAATACTAAAATCCTATCATTTCTTTTATTTTATAACACAGGGGGGCAAACGAGCATGCGGCTCGCCCGATGGTAAGTGACTACCGTCGCCGACGATCACCCACAACACCAGAAGCGTTGCAGGTGCGCTGCCAGCCTTTTAAAAAGGAATATGCTCTTTTCTTGAAGGTTATAATGTATTTGGGTCGAAATCACGGACAAAAGTTTTTAAATAAAAATACCAAGTCACTTACGTTTTCAGTCTTTCAAAATAATCCCTACTCCACTTTTCCCTCGCTATGGACCTAATGACGGTAGCCGGGTATAGATCCGTATCGAAGTCGAAATGTTTGCTGATGGCGGTCCACTCTCCTTCGAAGTCCACGTCCACGTTTTTATTCGGCTCATTTTGATACCTATAAATAATTATTCATACATTTTCTATTGATATTTCCCGTCATAAAATAGGGGAAATGGATAAAATAAGGCATTAGATGATCATTGGCATATTTATGACTAGCTGTGTACCGCGGTTTTGGCCGCGTGAATCAGTACATAAAGCGTCCTGGGCGCTAAGTTAGAATATAAACTACCTGTGTACCAGATTTCATACAAATCAGTTTAGTAAGTTTTTGCGTGAAAGAGTAAGAAATATACATCCATCCATCGTTACAAATTTTCATATTTATTATTAATCAGCCATGATTTTGCGCCAAGCACAATGCTTCGCTTATATCCTGGGTTTTTTTTCTAATGGATGATAATGGAATGGTAAATCCACCTGCGCTAACGGTATACGCTGACGGGGCACCAGTGAAAGATGATAGGTGAGAATGAAAAGGCAGGTCAGTTAATCCATCGTGAAGAATACATCTGGAATTCAGCACGATGGTTTTCAGGGGGGACCACGGGGAGGTCGACCTGATAGGGTTATATTTGGATATGTTAGCAATGGAACTAGTAGTCCGCATTACTAATAATCCCTGCCCCCTGTATCCTGGGGTTAGCACCAGTCAATTATGGGGTGTACCACCCGCGGATTGCTTGCCGCTCTTAAAAACGCCTATACAGACGTCGTTGTCTGGGGGAAAAGGGATTGTTAGTAATGGAGACTGAGAATCCCATTGCTAGCAATATACCCAATCAGGTCGACCTCCTCAAAGTTCTCCCTGGTATTTTATCATGGTTAATTTCTGATGAATTCATCATGATGGTCTAACTGGCCTGTTTTCATTCTCATCTATCACCCTTCACTGGTGCTCCGCCAGCGTATCCCGTCAGCGCAGGCGGGGTTACCATACCATTTTCATCCATAAAAAAAGACGTCGCTGTCTCATTCTATCTCAAGTATGTGGCAGCGAAAACGTATCTGTATTTAGTTTGTCAATTGTAAAAGGTATATAGTTTCTATGTTCCTACCATACCATACAGTTTTATTTGCGTGTTCCTTCTTATTCTTTTCATATTTATTTCGAAAACAATAATTTAAATGATATTACAAAATTTGTTAATACTTACCACATTTGTCCTTTGTATGAAACAGTCCATTTCTTCATAGGTTCGACGGGCGCCATTTTTATTCCCTCGGCGCCAAATTCTCCTATTTGAGCGCCAAATAGTACGGTGTCCGGTATTTTTTTACTGCACAATAGACCTTTGCCTGGTAACTGTTCAATTTATTAAAAATGTTCAATTTTAATAAAAAAAAAAAAGATTAATTAAATATATATAAATAAAAAATGATTAATATATAAATATTGTGTGTAGTTTTGTTGTTATAATTCTTAATATTTTTGTTTTTTTTAACCCCTGTGTGGGTGTAGTCGCATATTTCTGTAGAATAAAGTTTCTTTCTTTCTTCTTCTTTTCTTCTTCTTTTCTTCTTACTTTCTTCTTTCTTTCTAATTATTTAAATGTTTCAATTTATTACTATTTTATTTATAGTGTTTCTGTAATAATTTCAACAGAATTTGTTTATCTTTTCATTGAGTTCTATTGAAATGGACTGTACGACAAGATATTATTGTATTTACCCCAATGTAGAATAGTCCATTGCACATGCCCATTGGTCGACGTTCGCAACCAGATATAACGTAGACACCTTTCCCGTCATTCTCCGTGGCCGAGATGAAGAACACCGCGTCGAAGGCCTGGACAGAAAAACATTCATTTTAAAAATTCTGTATATCCTGAAGATTCTGGTCTATTTTAGCCCCCTAAAGAGTTTTGATGGGTTTCCAACGGTATACACTGGTAGGGCACCAGTGAGGGATGATAGGTTAGAATGAAAAGGCAGTTAGCTCATCGTAATGATAAAGGATCACCTGACTAAGAATTCAGCATGATGGTTTCCAGTAGGGACCACGTGGAGGCCGACCTAACAGGGTATATTGTTAGCAATGAGACTGGTAGTCTACATTAATGACAATCCCCCCTCCCAGATATTTGGGCTGGAATTTGATGTTGAAATTCGCAATCCGCAGCATAACATTTTATTAATGATAACGGAATGGGCTCCACCATTCCATTATCATCTATTAAAGCCCAAATATTTGAATTTCCAAAGCAATATATAGGAGTACTAACCTTGGCATGGTCACTAAGTGTCTGCGCCCGATCCATGTCCACAGGATCCGCTATGGCTTTCACTCCTTGACCAGCGCTGCCATCGGGGCCGGCTGCTCTCTTTGAATACTGCAATAAACAATCTTATAAATGCCGGTTAATGGCTGGTTAACGAATAAAGTCTTCATTATCATAACATTATTATGAGATGTACATCTACAAAAGAAATATAAAAACAAAGATAATACTTTTTTTTTTTTAAAGAAAGTTATATGAATTGTTAAGTAAAGAAGAAAGAAAAAAAAACATTTATTGGCAACAACAAAAAGAGTTACATGAATTATCAATACAAAAAAAAAACTTTAGATTTGTTATTGCCAACGTGGCCGCTACTCGGCATGTGCTGCAGCAATTCAATTGCTACAGCGCTGATATTCTGTGGTGGTCATGCGTGACATCACGAACGAAGACAGCAAAAAAATAAATAGAAGAGAGAGAAATAAAATAATAAGAAGAGATATTACTAGAAGGGTTATTTATTTATTTATTGCATTCCATAATATAATTAGTAGATAACATTTCAACTTCAATTATGGACCGTGTTGGGCACAGCAAGTAGGAGAGAGGAGGACAACACTTTTTTTCACTTTAGAAATAGTCTAAGGATTTATAGGGTTACTAATTCCTATTTTTAACAATTCTTTTCCGGGGGGAAAGGGATGATTAGTAATGTAGACTAAGAATCCCATTGCTAGCAATAGAAGAACCAAAAGAACCGACATAGCCCGAAGGATAAGCAAGCTGAAGTGGTAATGGGCAGGTCACGTAGCTCGAAGAACCGACAACAGATGGGGAAGAAAGGTCCTTGAGTGTCGACCCCGTACGGGCAAACGCAGTGTAATACGACCCCCATTAGATGGAGAGTCGACCTCAAATGCATTGCAGGGAGTTAATGGATGCAGGTGGTTCAGAACCGTTCCTTATGGCAGTCTATGGGTGAGGGGGGAAAGGAATTGTTTTTTATGGGTGAAAATTGAATGGTAACCCCGCCTGCGCTAACGGGATACGCTGGCGGAGCACCAGTAAAGGGTGATAGATGAGAATGAAAACAGGACAGCTAGCAAATCATGATGAATTCATCAGGAATTAACCATGATAGTTTCCAGGGGGAACCGCGAGGAGGTATATTGCAATGGGATTCTGTCTCCATCACTAACAGTCCCTTTCGCCCCTATTAAAACGCGTTTGACGAGCGAGGTAATAGTAAGCTATATATAGAGAGAGATATGTACACATAATGAGACGTTAATGGCTTATTAAGATAAGATATAATCACTATATTTTATACCTACTCTTATCATGTAGATCAGATAGTATTTATTCTATCTGATGGAGGGATCAAGTCTCCGGAATCGAAATATATGTTTTAGACGTGAAAATAAATATATATTTATAATTAAAATTTTTAATATATAGAAAAAATTTATAAAATATTTTTTCTTTAATACGTGAAAACAGAATGCTAATCCCGTAACAGTTGACAATGGTATGGCATCCCCGTCTGCGCTAACAGTATATGTTGTTATATACGTTGTCATATCGGTTCGGAAATACTGCTGCTGGAAGTTGATTCCAAAGAGTGGTTGTGCGTGGGAGAAAGTGCCTTGAAAAACGCACGGTGGAAGACCGTCACTCGTCCAGATGGTTGGGTTGAAACTTTAATTTATGGTGGGTTGTACGGTGGTGAAAATCAGCAGCAGGTATCAATCCTTAGAGCTCTCCCCATGATAAATTCGGTAGAAGATGCACAGAGATGCTCATCTCTGCGCAGTTTCAGTGGGTCGAGCCGGACAGTAAGGCGCTGATTATCAATAATTCGAGCCGCCCGACTTTGAAAGCGGTCTAACGGAAGGAGTTGGTACTGTGCGCTCCTGCCCATATGTGAGAACAGTATTCCATATGCAGCCTGACTTGAGCTTTATACAATTTCAGGCGGTGTTCCGGGGTGAAATACCCTCTCACTCTATTGAGCACTCTATTTTTACAAAACATAAAATTGACTCTATTTGTAAGTGGTATATCTGAACATTTTTTTATGCAACTTAGAATGACAAACAAGCTGACGGTCCACCTGATGAAAAGTAGTAACCGTCGCTTATAGACATGAACAGTACCATGGACATAACAGAGTATACTGTTTCGTCAATGATAACCCCAATGCGTTGCCATTCCTGAGAACTCAGGTGTTATTCCTCTGTACCCTGTAAATTCACTGCTATATCCCACCCTTCAAACCGAAACATAGCCACGCGAACACAGTATTCCGTCTACCCCACATATAGTGACATAATAATGATATATTTTTTATTTGCACTTCTATATGATAAATACTGTTTATATCCGCTATTTTATCACACTAAGTATTTTACGAGTATTAGCAAATACGAAATTTTTCACTTACCTTCCTATAATAATAAATGGCGGCGAAAACTGCATATTTCAAATAATACCACTTTCCAGGCACAGAGTAAACACCAAAAATCGGTTTAGGATCCTTGTACTTGAAGCCGTATATTAAAAAAAGAATTAAAAAAGTAATTGCACAGATAACGATCGTCATTTCACAGCTGTGCTGTCTACGGTCTGTTTATAAAATGGAGATTAGTAATTTGTGATACGAATGTCGCTACACTCAGATAAGATCGAAAACAAGTGTTCGCTAACAAGTGTCCGTTAGCGATTAGGTATTATTAAACGGATTGGTTAAGTGTAGTAATTAAATATCGATTGATACTACAGAATATCAGTTAGTTTATTTTTAATAATAGGAAAAATATCAGCCTCATAAATTATCGTGGTATGAAAAGACATTAAAAGAACACCTATAGACACATGAACGAGTTTTTTTTTTCAAGGATGATTACTAGGGGTGGGCAATATGTAACAATATCTTATATAGATTTTTAGTTACAATATTAATATAGTGGTCCAATAAAGAATATGTTAAAAGTCTGTTATCCAAAAAATTATGTTCAATAATAGACTATTGGAATTTTGGAAAATAGATATACGACCGATATCCGATATGGACAATTTCGAAATGGATGATAACCTTTTTCATGTTCAGATATACCCAATACATACATATCGGTATCCATATTTTTTAATGAAAAATAAAATTTAATGTAACTCCGCCTGCGCTATTGACATACATTCACATCGATGGGGTTAGTAAGGGGTGATAGGTATAAATGATATCAGGCTAGTTATTGATAGTGGTAATTGGCAGTTCCATTGTTAGCAGTAAACTCTGATGGGTCCACCTTCACGCGGTCTATTTTGAAAAAATTTTTGTTAATTTGGTTAATTCAATAATTTGGGTGCTAGTATAGTATTATATTATCTGTAACTTGGGTCAACTAAGCTGATTTCACACTCTCCGAGTCCTAAATAGAACTACCCCTCATCTAATGGTATCTGTTATTTATTTAGAATATAATATCAAATGAAAGCGAATATAATGGACACATACAATGCAGTTTATTTATATATTTTATTTTATTGTAAATTTTTAATGAGAAGTTTCGCGACTGACTCTTGGCCACAGCAGAATATCAGTGTTTTGCTCTTTTAAGGGCAAAGCAATAAACTGAGTTGTGACCATTTTGTGTTACTATGGCACACGCATGAAGGAAGAGTAAGAAAGGAGATTGTTACTATTATATTTTGTTTTTTGTATTTTTTTATTTGTGCTTTTTATTTTTATTCTTTTGTCTCTTTTGCTGTGTATTATGTGTGTTTTTTTTTATTGTAATTTGTGTGCTGTAAGTAATGTGAATAAATTATCTATCTATCTACCTAATCTAGAATCATGAAATTTTACACAGACATATAATATGGACGGTTAACTTTCAATAACTTTTAACACGAATGAAATTTGTACAAGTGTAGGAAATATCCATATTTTGAATTTATTTGAATATACATTCTCAATATATTAGTATCAAAAATACTTCTGTAATACAGATTATTTCAATTGTACAAAAAACATACTTGAATTGTGGCAAAATCAACAATTTTGATTTAAAAACTAATCTTCTAAACCGATTTTGATGAAATTTCTATTAGGAACAATCTGTAAATATATTCATAAAGATAAAAAAGAATTCTCCAAATAGGTACATAAATAACGGAGTTATGAGATAACAAACATAAGAAAATTATACAATCGAATTGAAAACCATCTTTTTTTAAAGTCGGTTAAAATGGATATATCCATTGAATATATCCAAAAAAATTTATAATTATTGTACAAATGTTAGTTAGGAGATATTTGTGGTTAACTGTCGATATGTACATATATGATACATACATATATATGGGGATTATCATGGACGTAACAGTAGTATACTCTGTTATGTACATGGTACTGCTCATGTCTATAGGCGACGGTTACCACTTTCCATCAGGTGGACCGTCAGCTTGTTTGACATTCTAAGTTGCCATAAAAAATGTATTCACTGGGGATGGTTTCAGGAATTCTAGTTAATAGATAGAAAAAAAAACACCTCTAAATTCATAACTTTAATCAACTTAAACCTAAACGTCTTAAACAGCAAATTTTAAAGCCATCAAAGCTATATACTTAATTACAGCGTACCACAATAATTAATATTTAGTAATAAATAGGTACTCGAGGTTACTTTGAAAAATACATTTATTTATTCTATATTAGCTTATAACAATTTTCTGTCATAAGGATTATTAAATAGTACATTACTGCAGCGGCCAGCAACTGAGGCATTGATGGACGAACGTGCAAATGTGGGCCGAGGCGTAGCCGAGGCATACATACGTGAGTCCATCAATGCCTAGTTGTGGCCAAGGCTTGTATAGTACTTTTCTCAAACAATGCGCGGAAATCAAAAACACTTTTTAAGTTCAATGACGAATAACGAACAATAAATAATAATTATTCACGCGCCATTTTTTCGTTTGTTTTTTATTCAATAAACAGCTGTCTATTTTAAAGCCAGTTCGAAATTTAAATAAAACCTTTTATTAGTTACCTCCTTGATAGCTATGTTTTGAAGTAAAAGTTCATTAAATTTTTAAATTACAGGACAGACGAGTTTACATAGTAATTTATCTGGCCGCAAAAAACGACAGATATGGATTTTCATACAACTTTTGCCGGCCGTTGCCCGCATGTATCTGGACAGTATGGCAATTTTGATTTATCTCTAAGAAGATTGTCAAAGTAATGCTCACATTTCCAAGCATGTTTGAGAAAAATATAATTAAATTACCATAAAAGTGTTTGTAATCACCTGTGCAGATAATGGGCATAAAGATGGCAGACTAAATGCCCCTCGTTAGCGATGGCCATAACTTACAGAGATATAAGGTCCCTAACGTCCCCATCTCCACTTTGAAGGACATATATACATAAATATTAGTGTCAATACATTAATTGTGAAGTAGTATCTTCGTGATGGTTTAATTCGTAAATTATTTATGTTATTGTAAAATGATTTGTAAGCACATATTATATTTTAATATAATATAACTACAGATTTAACCTACGTGTAATTAGATCGAGAAAACTCGACTAGTTTCGGGACCAATCGGTGATCCTTAATCATGAGTGGCTGTAACAAGTGTGTCAAGCTCGCGCTCGCGTTACAGCCGCTCATGATTACGAATCACGAATTGCTCGCGAAACTAGTCGAGCTTTCTCTAATTACATATTAAGTTCAATAAATTAAAATATTTATATGTCATTATTTATTAAAGTTTTGTACAAGTTATGCTGTATTTATAACTGAATAAATTATTTTATTATTATAAATGTGCTAATTTATTTTTTAATAGACATATTCATAACTCGTCTAAAAGAGACTAGGACAATGGGCCAGATTCTGAGGTGTCATTTTTTCAAACTTACCTCTCATTTCATATTTTAATTAGATAATTTCGAGATATTACCGTTTTATGGACCATAATAAAACTAAAATTATTTTATTGACTTAATTAGAAAATTAATTTAATTTGGTCTTTAAAAAAAAAGAAATTTTCTTTTTAAAAAAATTGCGCTTCCGAATCGATACCAATCTCTGAATTCAGATTAGAAATAGATGCTGGTATATTAGTAGAATCAACATCGAATGCAGTTAAACATTGTCTAGGATTAGAGACGAGTTAAATAATTATTTATAAAATTGGTACATGCACGATGGGATTGCAAAATAAAGGTTACAATAAAAATAATTGGAGGATAAACGTTTTAAGTACGATTTATTGTCAATTTTATATGAGTACAGTATCTAGTCATACCAATTTCCCTAGATATTTTATAGAGAAGTTTTGTACAAGTGTGTTAAGGCTTCGATTTGTAAAAGAATTAATTACTTTTTTAATATTTTTTATTTTTAAATAAGGACTAATTAAACACTTTTTTTGTTTGTCTTTGATACAATGGCGATTAAGGATGTATCACGGAGATGTATTAAAATTAAAGTTTGCATTTATTACTTTATTATAACTTTTGTACATGGCGTAGTGATTCATCAGAAGAGGTAATAACGTATTACTCGTATATTACCAATACATCTATGCCTATAATATAGACAATAATCATAGTTCCTAATTTTAATTAAATATTACCGAAAATAGGTAATTACTGTGTCGTACACGTGCATAATTGTGCAACTCTCTATCAAACAGTGTCCAATTTTGACCACAAACAACACAAAACAACAACTAAAATTGTAATAGGTACTTTAAAATTAATACAGAAATCTGTGCAAAACAATTCTGTTGGTGTTTGAGGATTAAAATTATTTACTCATTGTCACTGGGCCCATAACTGGCTAGAATAACTCTATTTCCTTAAAGTTACTACTACATAAAATACTCTAAATTCTTGAGAAATAAAAGGGGAAATGTTAATTATTGGTAATTTCGTCATAATGAGCGAACTGACAAATTCATCTATCTTCCTCACTCATTGGTATATAGCTAGCATAAAACGAATTAGAGTTATCATTTAAACTTTACACCGAAACTAAAGGTTCGGTTGGACACTGAATCGTTTCATAAAAAAAGAAATATTCTATTTTAGCGTGTTCTCTTTTTAATTCACGCCAAGTTCTGAAAAAGATAGAATAAAATATGTTTATAGAACGTTTTAGTATTTATACATAATTATTTTTTCTCTATGAAAAAGAAAAAAATGTAAAACGTTGAACTTGGCTAAAGTCCACAATGAAAAATGAACCTTAACGCTACGTGTTAAAATTAGATGTTGGTAAGTATACAAATGCTATATCTACAAGCTATATTTGGTTTGTATTATATAACGCGAAGCATTGATCTCACAATGTGCGTCAGAGGTAAGCGACGGATATCTGACCAGAAATGAAAAGCATTATTTGTATTAATACTTTATTTATCAATAATAAGTAACATATTTAATATTGAGGTATTGACAAATAGCTACAATAGGTTATGGGCCCATTTATCACATTAAGAACGGTACATACTTACCTGATTCGAATTAATTAATATAATTTTAAACTTCCGCGCTCTTTATACATATTTTAAATACACAAATAGGAGTTAACGCGATGTAAAAGCTTTTACAGGTAAATAGTATCTATATATCTGCTTCTTTACTGCCGTTATATGGTGACAGTGAGGGTACCCGAAGTGTCTGCGCGAGCTGTCAGACGAAGACGCCGCTCACTTCAGTCTTGTCGTGACCACGACGCGGTACAATCCACGTCGAAAAGTCGGCAAATGAGGAAGCAGGTATGTAGGTACTATTTACCTGTAAAGGCTTTTACATCGCGGTAAGTTCCGATTCTGTGTTTAAAATAAAGCGAGGCGTCGTATAATTATTTTCAGATGATTGTAATAGCATTATCATTTCTTCCACAGATGGACAGGATCGTTGTGGTTTGTAGAATTAAATTAATAATTTAAAAAAATCTAATTAATATGTTATAATTAATAAATTAACCAATTAGTTTCATATTATTGACGAAATATTAAAAAAAAAAAGAAAATTAAGTTTTACTAATATTATAAATGTGATAGTGAGCTTGTTTATTACTGTTTTGCTTTGTGAGGGCTCAACCGATTATAATAAAATTGATATATTTACATAGAATATACATTTAGGATTACCTACATGGGACAGATAAAGGAAACACTAGGCGTCATGTCGTATAGGGAGATAAAGGATATAGCCTGGGATAGAGCTGGCTGGAGGAAGATGCATGAATTAGTTGCATCGACAAGAGGAAACTCTTAAATGAAAATGAATGAATACATTTAGGTATTGGGATTGAGATGGGAAGGCGCTCCGCGAGCCTACACCCCGTTTTTGTAAGCCCAGCCAATAGTCGACGGCTAAACACAACCGCATGCGCATGCGCATCCAGGTGGCGAGCGAGAATCACCGCGTAACATTACTATACAGTATAAAATCTAGAGTATGCCGCTCTCTATCTCAAATGTTACATATTTACGAAATTTCAAGATAATTTTAGCAGGTTAGAGGTAATAAACAAGTTAAAATATTAGATTCTATGGAGACTGGATGGTTTCTGCATATTGAAGATGACTAAATACGATTTTAAACCTGGAATATACATAGCTACAGAATACATTTTTAATCATAATATTAATAACTATAATGTTATGCATTTTAAGAATATACATTTCTGGTCAGATAAAATGGACATCGATGTATATATAGCTGCTATATAAAATATAGACGGTTAAAATATCTAACTAATCTATGGTGTACATATTTATTATTGTTTCTTGTTACACTTGGCCTTGACAGCGTAGCAAGGCCATTCGTATTTATATAAGGGCGTCGGTCAAAACCTTTGCTCGAAAAAAGAAAAATTAGATAAAAAAAAATTACTTTTCTTACTTATAATAAACATACTATACGGTGTAACACAATCGTTAATTTATTACAAAGTATAAATTGCAAGTGTGAGTCACTTAAATAAAACATAATAATTTGTACAATTTCGACGAACTAAACTTTAATTTGGACCACAACCTTCTACTTCATTACAATCAGTCCCAGTAGTCATCGTAGACAATAAAATGACTACCAATATCTGTGGAGATTTTTCTTACTGGCAACCTCACAAACCATAGACAAAACCCCGTTATTTATAAAAACGTTAATGTCTATACCTACAATATTTTAGTTATTAGAATGTCGTCTCTTTAGAGATAAATTCTAAATTTGACAAGTGAAAAAAAAAAGAAAAACAAAAGAACGCGGCCAGTTATTCAGGGAAGTTTTCATCTCTGGTTGTTTTCGTTTAAAAAAAAAATGTCCCTGTGCCGTCACAATTAGAGCTATTATAAAAAATATATATAAAATAAGTTTATTTTACGCTTTTACGAATAAAGAGGTTATATTCAAATCAACACATAAATGCAATACAAAAATGGGTCCAACAAAACAGAATGTTAATTAAATAAAGCTGCACTAAATCCAGAACACGACCGATGCCCTTACACCGAATCCTAGTTTCTGGAGGCACCAATGATGGTCAAAATGTACAGGAAGATGTTGACTATATCCAGGTACAGGTTGAGCGATGCGAAGATATATTCCTCGGGGGAGATGCTGTACTTGTGCTTGCCTCCCATCATCAGTTGGGTGTCGTAGATCAGGTAGAAGGAGAACAGCAGAGCGCCCAACGACGCGTACACCAGCGTTACTATGTTGTTGCGAGGGATGAATATGGCGATTAGACCTGGAAAAAAGACATTTAAAAAAATAAGCTTCTATACAAAAAAAAAAAAAAAAAAATGTGCTCACAACTGGAGTTAGTCATATTACATGACTACTCCAGTCAGATCAATTTGTTGCCGTTTACCAATTATTATTTTTTCATTTATTTTAAAAATCAATAGGCGAGTAAAATTATTATTAAGAGAAAAGTATGTTTGGTTATTAACCTCTTATAATTTATTTATTCATTAATAAATTATTTATAGCTTCACATAAGATATATATATATATATTTTTTTTTTTTTTTAAAAAAAAAAATATTTATATATATTTTTTATAAAAATATAAAAAAACTGTCCCTGTGCCGTCACAATTAGAGCTATTATATATATATATATATATATATATATATATATATATATATATATATATATATATATATATTTACAGTTATGGCGTATTCATTTACATTTTTTTTATACAACTTAGATTATGGATTGTGTATGTGCTAAGATGTGGTCGATGTGTCGCCGTGTGGTCCCGACATAGAATAGGCCACCCCTTCCATACCCGTGGATGTCGTAAGAGTAGATTAGGCGAGGGCGAGGGATGGGCAGCAGCGTCCCTCTTAAAACATCTCCAAAGCCTGACTGCGATTGCCAATCCGCCTGCCAAGCGTGACAACTACTGGCAAAACCCATGGGGGCGGGAGGTTCAGCAGTGGACAGTTAAGTAACTAACTTAGTGCTAAGATGGCTTACCAAAGATGAGCAGCACGACAGTGGCACACAGCAACACGCCGCCCATCACTGTGAAGTCCCACTTGGTCTGCAGCGCGAACAGCGTGAGGGCGAGGCATACCGCTGCCGTTATACCTACTGCCATCAACACCTGGAACAGTATAATTGGTTCTATAGTCCGTATATTTAGTATATATAAGGTGTTACCAAATTATCTGCATTCCCTGCTACAGGGCATAGTATTAGATATACACACATTACAATAAAAAAGGAATTTCATGTCAAAGTAGTTTGAAATTATTTTATAAAAATAAATACTTAAATTTCTTCACTGCTTGTAAAACGTCGTAATAACTATACTAGTCTCTATCACATCGTTGGTCGCGCTCACTCCGTCAGTTTTAACATAATATATTTTAAAAGGTACTTTTTATACAGGGTGAAAAATTTATACTCGTATTTATTAAGGATATTTTTTTTGTGCGAAAAATTATATGATATTTGAGACACGAAATTCTATTAGTATCGTAACGTATATTCGTAATACTATATCCCCTAAAGGGAATGCATCATTCCTTTATTATTATATCCCAAATTATCTAATTTGGAACACCTTATATATATATATATATATATATATATATATATATATATATACACAAATACTTCTCAAAATAAGAACAGATTAACTTTTTTCCACATGTGTGTGAATAGGGTTAGATAGATTTTAGATGAATAAAAATGGTTCCCAATTCAAATTAAAAAAAAATCAAGATATTCTGGCAATTTATAATTCAATTACATGCAAAAGTGAGAAAAAAGCTCGTGTTGTTTTGATTTATAAATGTCATTTAAAAATTTAGAGTCAGCCAAACATCAAATTAGCTGAGTACATTTTAACCCAATTTTAACATTCGATGTTCTATATAAATAGTATAAAAAAAATCCACAGCACAGTTCATGTATACAGGCGACGGTTATCACTTCCCAATTGCGATTTCAAGTTGCAAAAAAAAAATAACTCACAGCATCAACGTCGTAGACGCTCGAGGCGACACCTAGCAGGAAACTCTGCGCGAGCGTGAATATGCCGAGGAATATGAAGTTCATGGGAGCCTTCCGGCGCACGTCGCCGCAGCACGCCATCACGATCAGTGTCACGAAGGTCACCGCGAATGCCACCCAACTGGAATCATCAAATCAGCATCATCATCATATTAGGCTTTAACTATTCACTGCTGAACATAAGCTTTCCCCAGAAACACGTAGCTTGAAGTGTAAACTACTGGATTTTCTTATATATATATAAGAAAATCCAGTAGTGGCTAGTACATGAACTATACGTGAAAATGTATCTGGGTTCTTACTACGGAATTATTATATTGGATTGCATTTGATGCACACCTCTATTGCAGCATATAAAAATCGCGATTAAAAAACAGAAGTTGAAACGGTGAAAATTTGAGGTTGTATGTTTCTCAATGCTAAATCATATATATATATATATATATATATATATATATATATATATATATATATATATATATATATATATATATATATATTTTTTCTTTTTTATATAATTGCGAATTTGTATACCTCGATAGATAGGGTTGATAGAGGACTTATCTTGTTTTACCATCCATTGTTACCTATGTACCACAAAATAAATGAACTAAAGCTACTCAACATCTAATGTAACCATATTTAATGCAAATGACAATTTGAATCAGAAGGAGAGTTCTGCTAGTAGTTGCTACGTTTGGTAGACGAATTGGCAATCACCGTTAGGCTTTTAGTGAGGTTTTAAGAGGAACGCTACAGCCCATCGCTGGCTGCATGCCCATATGCTGGATTCCGTGGAACCGTTCATCATTCCGTAAGTCATCAGAGTTTCGCAAAATTTTTTATACAGTGAAAAAATAATAAAAGCTTCTGTTCTTATTTAAATTACAACGTTTATGATTTGTAATCATTTGATATGGGGTACCATAAAATAAAAAAATAAAAATTGGTAGGCGTTCCGTTATCTTAAAAATATAGGAGCCCCTGCGATAAAGCTACAACTGATGCCGCGTGATATAGGTAGCCAATTACAGTGTATTTACTTACAACATGCCGGGATTATTGTGCACCCACACTTTGGTGGGATGATGGAATAGAAACAGCGATATAAAAGCCATTGTGACTAGCAGTTGACACATCAGGATCGAGTACACCTGAAATTAAATAGTAATCAAAATTCACTTCTATGTTACATAATAATAAGATGCAAGACTAAAACAAAATATATATATAATCAATAATAGTACATTACTGCAGTGGCCAGCAACTGAGGCATTGATGGACGAACGTACAAACACATACGTGAGTCCATCAATGCCTAGTTGTGGGCCAAGGCTTGTATAGTACTTTTCTGAAACAATGCGTGGAAATAAAAAATACAATTTTACTTGCTAAGTTCAATGACGAATAACGAACAATAATAATTTTTCCCGCGCCATAATGTTATTTTTTAATGTTAATTAAATAAAACCTTTTTCTCAAACATGCTTGGAACTGTGAGCATTATTTTGACAATCTTTTTCTATTTGCAAAAGTTGTATGAAAATCCACTGTCGTGTTTTGATAAAACTTTAAATCTGTCCTGTAATTTAAAAATGGAATGACCTTTTACTTCGAAACATGGCTACCAAGGAGGTAACTAATAAAGGTTTTATTTAAATTTCGAACTGGCTTGCCATAAAAATGTTTATTGAAAAAAAAAACAAAGGAATATTATGGCGCGTGAAAAAAATTGTTCGTTATTCGTCATTGAATTGAAAAAGTAAAATTGGTCATTCCATTTTTAAATTACATGGACAGATACCTCGGCCCACATTTGAGTTCGTCCATCAACATAGTAATTTATCTTAGTAGCCATGCATTCCATTTTTAAAATGAGTTTACATAGTAATTTATCGACGACAGATATGGATTTTCATACAACTTTTGCCGGCCGTTGCCCGCTTGTATCTGGCCAGTACGGCAATTTTGATTTATCTCGAAGAAGATTGTCAAAATAATGCTCACATTTCCAAGCATGTTTGAGAAAATACATATAATAAAATCGTAACTGTTCGCTGACTATACATGAAAGATATATAAGGAAAACTATTACAGAGAGAGCTTTATGAACGTAATAGAACCAAAAACAATGATTTTTAGAATTATTAGTCTCTTTTGTCTGTCTTAACCGATTTGAATGCGGTTTTCACTAACGCATTGCGGTTTGCTTCACTTAACATTTAGTTTTTATTTTATTTCAATTAGTTCATAAATAAAAAAAAATATATCAATCTAAAGAATCACATATAAAATGCTATAAAATAACCGATCAATTGAATTGGCTGAAACTTCTTTTTATTAAAAGTATTGATTTTCAAAAATTTTATCTAATTGTGCGAAGCCGGGTCGGATCGCTAGTTTAAAAATATACCCTTTTTGAGAAACCCTATATTACGTCTTTAGGGTAAACTGAAGCAGGGAGCTCATTCCTCAGCGTATGAAGCATATTGTGCTGACCTTTTGCAATAAAGGCATAAAATGTTTTAAAATGCTTGTATACTCACTTTTCGAACAAAAGCCCTTCTGATAGTCTGCTCGGTGAAATCGAAACCCTTGACTTCCCCATCCTCGCCGACGGCGTCCGACGGCCCGCCGTATCCTGGTTGCTGTAACAAAAATGTTATTTTACTATTATATAAAAGGAATTGTTAGTAATGGAGACTGAGAATCCCATTGCTAGCATTATACCAAACCAGGTCGACCTCCTCGTGGTTCTCCCTGGAAACTATCATGGTTAATTCCTGATGAATTCATCATGATGGGCTAACTGGCCTGTTTTCATTTTCATCTATCACCCTCCACTGATGCCCCGCCAGCGTATCCCGTTAGCGCAGGCGGGGTTACCATTTCATTTTCACCCATAAAAAAAAATAGCTCCATTGCGGAGGGAAGGGATTGTTAGTAATGCGAACTAACAGATCCATTGCTAGCAATATACCCTGTCAGGATGACCTCCACCTGGTTCCCCCTGGAAACCATCGTGCTGAATCCCTGGTGTACTCATCACGATGGGCTGACCTGCTTTTTCATACCTCACTGGTGCCCCGTAAAAAAAAAAAAATAGTTCCAGAATACAAAAAATACCAGAGGGAGACTTTGTACAAAAGTCGATTGCTTGGGTACCTTTGTCCCATTCGTGTTTCAACCGTGAAGCTGTTGTGTTTGCATGGCTGTGTTTCGGTTTGAAGGGTGGGATATGCGTGAATTTACTGGGTACAGAGGAATAACACCTGAGTCCTCAGGAATGGCAACGCATGGGGGGTATCATGGGCGAAACAGTATACTCCGTTATATCCATGGTACTGCTCATGTCTGTAGGGGACGGTTACCACTTTCCATTAGGTGGGCCGTCAGCTTGTTTGGCATTCTAAGTTGTATAAAAAAAAAGTTCCATTGCTAGCAATATACCTTATCAAGTCGACCTCCATGCGTTTCCCCCTGGAAACCCAATAGACCAATTGACCTATCTTCATCTTTACCTATTTTTTTATCATTGGTGACCTCCCCCAGGATATACTGATAGCGTAGGCGGGGTTACCATTCCATTACCATCAATAAAAAAAAACCGGTTAACCTAGTTTATATACATTATTATGAAATCAAAAGAAGAACAGAAGCATAACAACTTAGTCCTCAGGAATGGCAAAGCATCATGGGCGATACAGTATACAGTATGCTTGGGTACCTCGGCCGTGAAGCAGTTGTTTGCATTTCGATGGTTTAGATGTGGCAATGAAATTACAGGGTGCGAAGGCAAAACAGGTTTTTTTTATAGGTGATAATGAAATAGTGACCTCACCCGCGCTATCGGTTTACGCTGATAGGGCACCAGTGAAGGATGATAGGTGAGGATGAAACAGGTCAGCTAGCCCATCGTGATGAATTCAACGAGAATTGTTCACGATGGTTTCCAGGAGGAACCACGCGGAGGTTGACGTGATATATGCCCATATTGCTAGCAATGGGGCTGTCAAACTCCATTGCTAACAATCCCTTCCCCCCGGCAAAACAGGTTAGTCCTCAGGAATGGCAACGCAACAAATGAAGGGTATCATGGGAGACACCGTATACACTGTTATATCTATGGTACTGCTCATGTCTATAGGCTATGGTTGTCACGTCTCATTATATGGATCCGTAGCTTCATAACCATTCTAAGTGGCATTAAAAAAAAAGGTCGATGACCAGTCGCTATTGGTGTAATTACGCTGCACTTTATTACTACTAATTTTTATTGAAAAAATGTGTCGTTTATTTTTAAAAATTTTACAATTATTTTCAACGTTGCTACACTTCGCAAGGTTAAGGCATTTAAAGCTCTTTATAAGCTTTCCTTTGCGTATCACGATTTTTTTTTTAATACGTGATGGAAACACAATTGCAGACAGAATTTCAAAATAAACACTATGCACATATGAGTAACGTCAACTTGTTACCTGATACATGTTGTGCGATCCTTAGCTCGATAACAACTGTACAAAATATGTGATAACTATGATACCATTGTGATAAGATATTTTGTATACTGACATATTTATAGAGTCAATCAGCGTAGGCATTTCACTTAAAAACGCATAGATAAAAAAGTGAAGTCTCGAAATGTGAAGAAAGTTCGAAAATAGTCGATAGAAAAGATAGAAATTTTTTATATAATTAATTTACTGCTTGCTTCATGGTTGACGCTAAATCTGGTTAAATGGTAGGTATTAAATCCGCCATATGTACCATTCTCACACTCTCTCAAACTTCAATCCCCAAGAGAGGAATGATAATATTATTATTTATTTATTTATTGCACCCAAAACATAAAAATAAACAATGACATATAAACAATTCAACTGAAAAACAATAGCATGAAGTACAGATCAAAATATACATATAAAGGTACAAAAGGCGGTCTTATCGCTAGGGCAATCTCTTACAGACAACCTTTGGTTAAAGGAGAACAGATAGAAGTGGGTAGGTGGCGCAGAAGTTGAAATATCCCATTAATACTTTGCTAAGTTTCATAGCTTTATTTTGTGCCAGCTTTCTCCTCGTAAAATAACATATATTTCACAAATACGTTTAGTAGTTTTGCGTGAAAGGACAACAAACATCCACCCATCCATACATAGTTATAAACTATCGCATTTCCAACATTAATATTGATTTTTTTTGCCATTTATGTTATCTCGCTTTTTTTTTTTGTGTATGTATGTTGAAATTTGTGTGCTGTAATGTAAATAAAATTATCTATCTATCTATCTATTTTCCTTTTCTTGAAGTGAGGAAGATAGTGTTTTGCTCTCTAAGTGAGCACTTACGGCTTTCTTATAGATGAAAAGGTGTGGCGACATAGTGTTTCCTTACTCTCAATATAATATATTTTTATCTAAGTTCGTTAAATTCAGGTACCCTTATATTTGAGAAGAAATACGCTTTTTTCACATTCATAGAGAGAGATTAAAGTTATGACACAGTACTCATATGAAAATGTATGTTAAACACGCACCATTTACTTCAGCATGTCATTTCCCATCAATGCATCATGGCTTACTAGATTACAATCTACAAGTTTTGTCTAAATGTAAAAAAAAAAAAAATTTTTTTGTCTATACTAATATAAAAAAAAGTTTCTTCGTAATAAGATAAACTTAAAAACTACTTGATCTGTTTTCAAAATTCTTTTACTTAAATACAGTGGCGTAACAATAGGGTGGCAGGGCTGGCAAAATGCCACGAGCCCCCGACCCTCAAATAAAATGTATTTTATTTTTTTTTGATATATTTTCAACAAAAATTTGGAAATAAAAAGATTTTTGTTCTATATTTTCAACAAAATTTGGTTTTCATTAAGTTTAATTGAAACAAATCATATATATCCTTATATGGATTTTAAATACTTACTTCACCGTAGCCTCCATATCCAGGTTGGGGAGCAGAGGGGTAACCGGGTTGTGGGTAGCCACCTTGGGGGTAGCCCCCCGGTGGCGGATAGCCTCCTTGCGGGGGGTAACCCCCTTGTGGGTAGCCCCCTTGCGGGTATCCGCCCGGTGGGGGATACCCACCTTGTGGGTAGCCTTGATTTTGATCTGAAATATTTAAAAAATAATTATAAATATTTGCATGCAACATCTAATGTTTAGTCCGTTCGAATTTGTAGACAAAAAAAAAAATACAATATACTTTTTGCTCGACTTTAATGGTATAGAAATATATTTAGATATCAGTTTTGTAAACATGGGTAACATTACCCCGCGCAAGGGCGCTAACTCATCACTGCACTGAATGTGTCAACTCATTTCTTTGAGTTGGCGCACAGAGCAGTACTAAGAAAAGAAAAACGTGCTTGGAGAAATTAGGGAAATTTTTTGAACTTGTATAAAAGTATACAAATGCACTAAACTAAACGAATGAGAGCGTAAGAAAAACCAAAAGTAGAATCAGAGAAAGGAACTTTTCTTCGTAGCTTGTTTTTGGGCGCATGCCAAAAAATACAGTACAGCGATATAAGCTACCCTGTGTGCCGCGGTATTTGCAGTTTTGAGTTAATTCAATGAGTCGGCGTATTGGGGTGCGCCTGAATTACTGAGATGACGCGAGAAAAATCATTCTGTTATCCATGTCTACAATTTTGTGTACAAATTCGTGCGGATTTCCTTTGCAAGTACAAACAAGCGTTGCTTTGATAGCCACCACATCAGTCGAGACACCGCACTGAAGGAATAAAACAAATATTCTTGATACGAAGTGAAATAGAAAATATTAGCATAGTTGTGAATTTTTGCCATAAACAGAACATTTTTCCCAAAAGAAAAATATCGAGCCTTCAATACTAATACGATGCGTCAAGCTGTCAAATTAGTATTAGTAATGGAGGCTAAGAAAATCCTGATAAAAACGTAGGTATATTTGCTGTCATTTTTCTACGCACGTTTCTATGGGAAAAGCATTCAGTTTCACATTAGAACATTATCCTTAAAGGGAGGCTATTGTTTTTAAACCCATCCTGTACGAGTGTAAGTTTTTTTTTATACAACTTAGAACTTTAAACAAGCTGACGGTCCACCTGATGAAAAGTGGTAACCATCGCCTATAGACATGTGCAGTACCATGGACATAACAGAGTATACTGTTTCGCCCATGATACCCCCCATGTGTAAGTACAGTTAATGACGAAATTAATAGTTACATTTAGCCAGTTACAGATTTCGTATAGTGCAAGTCGAATTAAAGTTACGTAGTCGAGTCTGAGGTGACTGTAATTTGGCTTCTAGTTGTTACATACTCGGAGAAATATTTATTTTGTTAGACTTGTTGAAAGGTCATTTACATCATTCTTTTTTTTTTTATTTAACCGTCTAGGAATATCATGTTCTGCCGGGAAAAACTTGCATGTAACCCTCTACCTAAATTTGCTTGTATTAAATTAAAAAGTATTTTTTTTATACTGTTTGCGTATAACGACTTTTTAAACTTTATAAACTTTCTACAACTCAGTTACTCATTTTGATCTCGATTCGTAAACAACTTTAGCATGTCTTTTTATAGAATAATTAATTTAAATATAGTTAGTATTAGTTGTAAGAAGTAATTTATAAATATTTTATTTTATTTACTATATTCGATCAAACCGATAGGTAATGTGTATATGCATGGTATATTTTTTTTTTCAATAATGGCATTAATAATTATGAATCATCTCATAATAGTTCTTATCTTAATTAATATAATAATTACGATAAAGTATATATATTTATATATAATATATTATATATAATATAGTGTATAAATAAGAATGATAAAGTAAATGTAAGTACGATAACAATGTGTCCTGCACTCTTTTTAATCACTGTCAGGATGTTATCAGAAACAACAGGAAAACTGCAGTATTCAATTCCGCGACAAAAAGATAACTTGAAACAGTGCAGTGAGTTTACTCCTGTTGGTGCCATATTAACTTTCTGAGCATTTTATTCGTGAAGCAAAACTACACGTTGAGAAAGCAGTGTTAAACGCTTTTTACAGAGCAAAATGTGCTTGTTACGAACTATTAAAATTGTTATTTAAAACAATATTATATATATTATTGTTAAATATTTTTATATTATAATATAAGTACCTATGTGTGAAATTAAGCACTAAATATTTCTTTCTTTCTTCAAACAGGAAAGATTCAATTTTTTATTTGTAATAATGGATAAACATCAAAACTACTCGACCGATTTTTCAAATTCTTTCACTTATAGAAAGCTACATTATCTGTTAGTAAAATGGGCTGTTTTTTTTTTAAAAAAAATCGCGTAGCTAGTATTTAATAATCATCATCATGGGTATTATCTGTCCACTGCTGGACATAAGCCTCTCTCCATAGACTGCCATAAAGAACGGTCCTGAGCCACCTGCGTCTACTGACTCGATGCAATGCATTTCAGGTCGTCACTCCATTTAGTGGGGTTGTGTCGTCCTACACTGCGTTTACCAGTACGTGGTCGCCATTCAAGAACCTTTCATCCCCATCGGTTGTCGGTTTTCGAGCTATGTGACCAGCCCATTGCCACTTCAGCTTGCTTATCCTACAGTATTATATATTATAGTTAAAAATCATAAAGTAAAAACAGACTGCCCAAGGAAGGTAGAGCAATATGTTAGCACAGTCAGTAACATATTTGAGCGTCAACATTGCACTCACCCATACATCCGTGCCAGTGTATACAAGGCCAATGCTTAATGACGACTACATTCGTATACTAAACTATTCGTTTCACAGTGTAATGGCCGTTTATCAAAAAATATGTATATATTTTTAACTTCAACAATTACATTTTATTTGAGATACACTTTATACAATTTAGCTAGGGCGGTCATTGAGGGGCAATTGTTTATCTTAAAAGGCCCAATGCCTTACCATAAAATAAAAAGCCCCAAAAAAATTATGGTTAAAAAAAAACAATTTCATCAATTCCGTGTGGTCCCGGCATAGAATAGGGCCCCCCATCCTTTTCCGTGGGTGTCGCAAAAGCCGATTAAGGGAGGGCGAGGGATGGGCAGCAGCGTCCCTCTTAAAATATCTCTAAAGCCTGACTGCAGTTGCCAATCCGCCTGCCAAACGTGGCAACTATTGGCAAAACACCCAGAGGGAGGTTTATGTTCAGCAGTGGACAGTTAAAGGCTGATATGATGCTGAAGTATATAACCATAATTAACAAAGAAGAAAAAAAAATTGGCAAAAGGTAAATGCTGGTTTTTTAAAGTAAAATTATAAATTATTTGTTATAGACGATATTTTTATCACTAACACTTAGCGAGATAGCTCGACTACAAAATTACAAGTCACCACCTCCATGGCAAATTTCGGAATCTGTTTTTTCAAATTTGACATTTCTTTAAAAATCTACATTTTGCGTCATACTACTTATTGTGGCTTATTTTCAAATTTCTATCTCTAACGGTTAAAGAAATCGAGTAGCTCGAATCTCCATATTTTTGTGATATATCCAAAGTAAACTTACTTAGCATATTTTTATAGTATTTTCTATAATAAACACTTTAATTTGAAAATTTCACTAATTATTTTATCAATTTTTCAATCCTAATTTAGTTATTTTACATGAATGATTGCTATAATGTTATTAAAACTGAAGTTCTCTCCAAAACACGTGATTTATACCTTGGTATATTTACGAAAGTGGCACTTTCGTTAGTTTGCTAGATATTAAAATAAATTATTTTCTTTGGCAACTTACGAAACTGCCACTTTCGTAGATTTGCTGTTGTATAACTCAATACCTAGGAGCTCTCATGTATGAAGGTGCAAAGTAACGAATATGCATTTATTTCTGATACTTGTAATATAATAATAATTAATTAAGCGCATTCAATAAAAAACAGGATTTTAAAACTAAAATGTTAGCACGATCTTTTACAGTAGTCTTCTATCAAAAGTTATTTGCATTTTAATGTTTCAAAACGTTCCCCTGTAAAATGTATCATTTTCAGATTCGTAAATTTACCATAAAGGTGACGACATATAGTCATATCATATATGTACTAGTTGATGTACACTTCATACAGAATGTACTTATAAACTCTATTATCTTTCCAGTAAAGCTCATTATCACCAGCCAAAAAATATTTGTTTTTCCTTCCTCGTGTCATCACAGTCTAAAAATGGCACTGGCGTGTGTACTGTACTGTGTGTACATCGAGCGACTTGCGGCACTATTCAATAGGAATTAAAGTGTCAATTTGCTTGTGTATTCTAAATGTGTAAACAACTATGCTGCAAGGCGAATGGGTGAACAAATGTTATCGTGTGATGTTTCGGGGAATCCCCGACTTTGTCTTGTTGGTGGAAGTTGCACATAATCCAAGGGCAGGGGTCGGTAACCTTTTGAATCGGATGAGTCAAAAATTAAAATTTCAATTTTTAAAGAGCCACAAAAGTTTTTCTTGCCGATAATAAATAGTACTTGCATAAATAAAGTTTGATGAAGATTCAGAAAGATTTTTAATTTGTTTTTTTTATTAATAATATTTGCGTATGGAAATAAAGAGTCCCAGCTTCACATTCAAAGAGCCGCATGTGGTTCGCGAGTTGCAGATTGCCGATCCCTGTCCAAGGGCAAAATCGGGAAGTCTAAAAATCAAGGGATCCACTCTAAATAACAGCTTGCTTTTTTTTTATGCAACTTAGAATGGCGAACAAGCTGACGACCCAACTGATGGAAAGTGGTAACCGTCGCCTATAAACATGTGCAGTACCATGGACATAACAGAGTATACTGTTTCGCCCACGATACCCCCCATGCGTTGCCATTCCTGAGAACCCGGATGTTATTCCTCTGTACCCTGTAAATTCTCTACCATATCCCACCATTCACACCGAAATACAGCCATGTAAAAAAACTGCTTCACGGTTGAAACACGAATGGGACAGAGGTGCCCAAGCAAACGACTTTTAGTAGTATAGTAGTTATTCTTTTCTATGAACCGAATAATATTAGCAGTGATTGGAACATCTTATCTATCCAAACGAAGATAAAAAATCAAAGATAATGAATAGCTAACAAACATTCTGTAAAGTCGACCGATAAGTCCAGGCCATAACCTACTTTTCTAAAGCGAAGGTTTCAGACTTGGCTGTATTTTACCGACTTCAAAATAGAATATAAAAAAATAGAGTTTCTCAATTCTGTTGTATTTTTAATGTTTGTTACCTCAAAACTTCGTCATTTATAAACCAATTTGGAAAATTCTTTCTTTTAACTGAAAGAGTTTTACTTTTAGATTGGACCTATAGATATTTCATCAAAATCGATTCAATGGTTTATTTAAGTCAAAGGAAGTTATTTAACTATCCACTGAGATAAGTGTTCGACCTAGTTCGGTGGCTAGTACATCTAATATCTAAATAATTATTTAAAAAAGACAGTTATTATCATTATTATCAATTTTGGTTTTTAATTAAAGAATCAAAACTAGTTGAGACACGATTGAATTTTTTTTTTGTGGAGCATAATCAACTTTTTTGTGTGTATATATATATGTATACTATTACGCGATTAAATCGCCAATTCTATAGGGGTTTACTCCCTTATTAGTCCCATATACATTTTATAATGATAAAAAGCGCTCGCAAAAAAATGACGCACTTGCGAAGCAAAAAATCGCTAGCAGTTAAACAAAATTAGCAAAATTCTGCATTTCCTAATTTAAATTTCAATTCTTTAATCCAATATGTCCTACAAAACATCTTTTATTTTACCGACCAGTTACATTTCAAATAACTAAATTGTTTATTTTTCTGACTTACAAAATATACTTAATCCTTGCTAATGTTCCAAATTTGAAAAAGTGTTTCTTCTTAGAGCCTCAATTTTAACTAACCACTATGTTTGTATATAATATAGGTGATAAGGACGAAAAAATACGGTTACGCGGTCAAAGTCGCGGGTAAAAAGCTAGTATCTACTTAAATACCTACAAGATTCAGAGATACCGCAGTGCAGACTCTACAATTATTATTCAATATTACTGTATACATAAAAATGGTTTGGATGAGACACAACGTTATCCTTGACCGATGTTTTTGCTGTATCACATTGCGTTGTTTAACACTACCATATCGATTACTCTATTTGACTAGCAGCCAATAGTGATTGTGATTACTTAAAATTGTGGCGTTAAGAAACAATTTTTTTTTAATTTGTGACATTAGTAAGGATTAAGATAGATTTTTTAAATCAGGAAAATAGACAATTTAGTCGTGTGAAATGTGACTGGTCGATAGAATAAAGGAAGATATTTTATATAACACATTGGATTAAAAAATTTGAAATTTGAATTAGGAATTGTAGAATTTTGTAAATATTGTTTAACCGCTAGTGATTTTTGTTAATAATTATTAGTTAGATAATTAATTAATATGTAATATTTATTATTTTTGGCCGTGTGGTCCCGGCATAGAATAGGCCACCCCTTCCTTTCCAGAGGATGTTTAGCAGCGTCCCTCTTAAAACATTTCCAAAGCCTGATTGCGGTAGCCAATCCGCCTGCCAAGCTCGGCAACTTCTAGCAAAACCCTAAAAGGGGATGCTTATGTTCAGCAGTGGACAGTTAAAGGCTGATGAAGATTGATTATTACTGGATAATAATGTATAGTCAACGAATGCCAAAACAAGAGAGGGAATTTATTTTAAACTCATTATTCAATGTACTCACTGGCCATGACAATCTTCCGTACATAGACGTTGAAATAATTTACAGCAATTATAAAATAAATATTTAATGATAAACCAAAGTCCCGTATTTTCTATGTTTTACAATTTTTCTTCAAATAAAAGTTCGATAAAGTAATAAAATAATATAAAATTATTAGATTTTCCTGATCTACTATTGACTATCATAATTTTGAGGTTAGAGAGTGGCAACACTGTATGACGGCGCTAAAAGGTAATAATTGATCGTCTAATGGGCACCTAATAAATAAAATTTCGTGCGCTTAGTAACAATTTAGTTATCATGGTCATGTATAATATCTAATGATATCAATATTATCATGACTGATACTGGCAGGATTCGGTTATAAACAGAAATACAGGCTAGCGGAAGTTGCCACTTCTAATAAGACCTGTCATCGGTGTTTGCGATTCGCACTTTCTACCATGTATCTTATTATTCAAGTATTACAATTTGAGGCTTAAAATTCAATTTCAAATATCATTATTCAAAAAGACTTGTTTACAAGCACTTTTAAATCATATTTTTTTTAATCTACTGCAGGGTTCGGAAAGTCGTTATCTGTTGTGACGAGCCCGCAAGAAACTCAACAATTACTGTTTTAAATCTCTGTTAAGATTATGTGTTATTATTTAAATGTATTATGTCTAAAATTACATGGTTATTAAAAAGTCCGTGCATGATCAACTGACACCATGCATGGTTGTCATTCAAGTTTTAATAAGTTTTAAAGTTATTATGTTCAGTAGAAGACAGTTAAGGGCTAATATGACGATGTGATGAACATGGGCCAAAAAATTTGAGATCTACCAATCTATCTGTGCGAAGCCGGGTCGTGTCGCTAGTACAATTTATACCCGAGAGATGGAGCCGGTAAACGCATGGTACAGTTACGTTACTAGCATAATTGATGATACAATTCTGCGAACAGTTGCAATGTGCGATATTGAGGTTTCCTTTAAGTAATGAGATTATGAGTGATCGTTCGCCGGTCGTCTTTCGTTACTGTATATAATAACCTAAGGCAAATAAACACTCGTACGGAAGCAAATAAATTATTTTTATTATTATTTTTTTGGTAAAAACACCAACTTCGATATACGAGATATTTCGTAGACATATTAGACTTAAAAAAAATATAAGTTTGAAACGTAGAATTGTGTTTTCAAGAATTTTTTATTAGTAGCAATTTTTTGCTTCGTAAAAAAAAACCAACGGTTACAAAATTAATTTGGGACCAACACGGTTCGAAATTCGAAAAGATTTAGTTTCCTTCAATCGTTCCAAAACTAATACTGTTAATATTTGAATAAACTTTATCGATTACAGGCTATTGTGTAATGTAGCCATAAAAAAGAAAAAAAAAATTTTTTTTTTGTTGATTACAATTGTGTATTGTTATAGCGTTGAATAATAATTATTATTAGCAAGGGTACCTGCCATTTTCAATCCACTATTCACCACAAGAATTGGCACACCGTGATCACACTAAATGTGTTAAATAAGCACGTTTCAATTATCACTAGTGTATAAACAAACGTACACTTCAGTCGAGAGCACTCTATGTACTGACTGTGTACACTCGAGATATACTGATGATTGATAGGATGTTAAACTGTTTAGAAGAATGAGAGGGGAGATGCTGTCAAGAATGCGTTTGAGGACGTACGAAAGTGGCGTTTTATGACCTAAATTTCAAAACTGGTAGGGTGACAGGCGACAGACACCCTACTAGATGGAGAGACGACCTCAAATGCAATTGGTATCAGCTGTCCCCTCCCCCATAAAGAGGGGGGGGGGATTACCAGTAGTTGCCATGCTTGATAGGCGAAATAGCATCAGCAGTTTGGCTTTGGTTAACGTTTAAAAAGGGACAACGTTGCCTATCCCTGTATCATAAGGTTCCTTAGTTTAACACTCTCAAGATGCCAACACTCTCAAGATGCCGCGGGCTGGCTCGCCAACCGGCTGGTTTAAAATTTAGATCGTTGAATTCACGCTCAGTACTGTGAGTGCATAGCTACCTGTCTAACAAACACAATTAGAGATCGACCTTGGCAGTTCGCAACGTCTCGACGTAACGTCGAATTTACTTGTTTTTATTATTGTAATTTTACATAAGGCATATAATTGTGTGAAAATATTTTGAGTAGATTTGGAATTGTGTGTGGAATGTAAATAGAAATAAATATCATCAACATATCAGCTGTTAACTGTCCACTAAGAGAGGTTTTACCAGTAGTTGCCATGTTTGGCAACTGCAGTTAGTCTTTGGTGATGTTTTAAGAGGGACGCTGCTGACCCATATCTCGACTATTAAGTTCCCTTAGTCGCCTCTTATGACACCCACGGGAAAAGAAGGGGTGGTCCATTCTATGGCGGGACCACACGGCATTGCAAATAATATTGTGTAATACAGAGGAGAATACCGTACTACAGACAGTGAGCCCCTCGTGGCGAGGTTATCAGGATTATTTGCAGATTTAAAAACCACATCTATTGTGGAGCATCCCGTTCTCTCTATTTGGCGAGGTAAGAGATGATACTACAACTACGAGCAATTGGATGCCCATTCTTAGCGATGGTTTAGTTATCAGGAACTAACCAGGATGGTTTCTAGGGGAACTGGAACGTGGAAGTCGATCTGAGAGGGTATCGTTAGCACTAAAGACCTAGGGTGGGAGGGTTTGTTAGTAATGGAGTCTGATGGCCAGATATCATCATATCAGCCGTTATCTGCCCACTGCTGAAGATAGGCCTCCTCCATAGACTACCATAAAGAACGGTTCTGAGACACCTGCATCCACTAACTCCCTGCAATGCATCGACGATCCCCCACTTAATAGAAGTTGTCATTCTATTTAGCGGCTGGTCGTCTTACACTGTTGTTTTCCTGCATGAGACCGCTCCTCAAGAACTTTTTTCCTTATTAGTTGCCGGTTCTTAGTGCTAATAAAGGCTTATTTCATTTAAATCCCATTAAAAAAAAAAACATGATAATTCTGGGACAATTCCTAGTAAGCAATTTCCTCTTCATTACATGTAATGTGGGAATCCTAGTCAATGAATGAAACATTAACGTAGCATTTAATACGGTAATACTATGTACATTTTACTGGTTAGTTGATTACAATTATTTTGTTTAATTCCGCTACCATTAGTATGCGTATGACTGCCAACAACTGACTGCTCGACTAACCAAAGATATGGACTTCCGTAAAATAACACCTAATTCAGTAGAACAGTGATTCTCAACCACTGTGCCGCGGCACTTTTGTGTGCCGCCAAATTTTAAAAGTGTGCCGCCAAATTTTGCATATATTTAAAATTGTTGTCATAAACTATTTATGCAGTGTGTTGTAGTGAGTAAATAATTTTTATCTTGTTCTTTGTGTGCCGCCAAATTTTGAAATCGTTAAATATGTGCCGCAACAAAAAAAAAAAAAAATTACTTGCAGGTTGAGAATCACTGCAGTAGAATATAATTTATTTTTTATATATATGTTTATATACCTATATGTTTGTTACAATCACTGCTAAAGTATGACTAATAATATAGGCATAACGCACACTTGTAACTTTCCCTCGATTATACATGAAATTTCTTCATAAATCGAAATATCACATGTTACCTTATCTAAACTTAAAGATAAATAAAATCCTATAAATACAAAACGAAGAGTGTCTGTCTACGGGTCACGGTCCTAAGGAGGATATTTTCGAGATAGGATTAAAAAGAGATTACAAAGTAAAAGTCTAGGTTATTTTTTAATGGATGATAATGGAATGTTACCATTATCATCTACGCCCCGGCTTCGCACGTGTACATTACATCACATCACATTAGATACCTCTAAAATTATCAGTGTTTCTCTACTATATTATGTATGTATTTTTTTTTTATTAATGGATGATAATGGAATGGCCATCCCGCCTGCGCTAACGGTATATGCTGGGGGGCACCAGTAAGGGATGATAGGTGAGAATGAAAAGTCAGATCAGTTAGCCCATCGTGATGAATACACGTGGAATTTAGCACGATGGTTTCTGGGGAGGACCACGTGCAGGTCTCCCTGATAGATTCCCGAGTTTGTTGCAAGTTTTAATCGGCAGACTCTCGATTCAAGTGGCGAGAATAATAAAAAAAAAACTATTTAAGAGTACTCTTAATTTCATTTTTAGGTTTTGATTATACGATTATAATTTATATATACATTCAGCGCAAAATCTGTTTTTTTTTTTTATACATCTTAGAATGGCAAACAAGCTGACGGCCCACCTGATGGAAAGTGGTAACAGTCGCCTATAGACATGAGCAGTACCATGGACATAACAGAGTATACTGTTTTGCCCATAATACCCCCCATGTGTTGTTATTCCTGAGGACTTAGGTGTTATTCCTCTGTACCTTGTAAATTCACGCCATATCCCACCCTTCAAACCGAAACACAGCCATGCAAACACGACTGCTTCACGGTTGAAACACGAATGTTTTTGTAATGTATCTAATGAAAATTCATTTGATAAGTAGTGCTGCATTGTGTCGTGTCGATGATTGGTTCACAGACAGAGTGATTGTGTAGTGCAATATCTATAGATTCAAATTGAATGATATAAGACTGCAGACATATTTAAAATAAAATATTTATTACTTATTCTAATCTTAAACACATACCTAGTAATTTTTCTTAACGAACCATGTATAAAAAAATATATATTGGAATTTGTTTTTTTTACGGATATTTTTAACTTAATATAATTTTATTATAACAGGGCAAAATTATGGCACTAAACATTTAGTACTCTAACTAATGCCTGAGGGGGGAAAGGGATTGTTAGCAATGGTGTTTGAGAGCCCCATTGCTAGCAATATATGCCTTATCAGGTCGGTCTCCACGTGGTTCCCCCTCGAAACCATCGTGAACAATTCTTGTTGAATTCGTCACGATGGGCTAACTGACCTGCTTCATCCTCACCTATCATCCTTCACTGGTGGCCCGCCGGTGTATACCGATAGCGCGGGTGGGGTTACCATTTCATTATCACCCATTAAAAAAAAAACTAATGCCTGAATATTTCTGCTTCAGGAAAGTGCTTAAAATTACATTATCAATCAGCTGTCTCTCCAAAACTTGTTATAAGTAAATTTGTATGACAGAAAATAAGCTGTTCACCTCCTAAAAATGATTTCATTTGTACCTTTTGAGGGCCGACGTCAGACAGTGACGCGAATGTTTTGTCTCTTTCATTCATATTCAGAATGACATTGATCGCATCATTCAAGGTCATCGGTTGTCAGTCAACAGACTGAGTCATGCTAATAAATTATATTTATATGTACATATTATTTATTAAATCAATTAAACATAAAGATATTAATAGACAACATTTATAATCTTAAAAAAAAAAAATGGTTTTACAATAAATATCTGATATTTCGGTATATTATTATTTCGGTATATTGTTTGTATTAATTTCCAGCTGTTTTTTTTTTATGGACGGTAATGGAATGGTAATTCCGTCTGCGATATCGGTATGCGCTGGTGGGGCACCAATAAGGGATGATAGGTGAGAATGAAAGCAAGTCAATTGGTCCATCGTGATGAATACGAATAAGAGATAGTAATGGAGAATACCAGTCCCATTGCTAGCAATATAAGGCAGGTCGACCTCTACGTGGTCCCCCTGGAAACCATCATGCTGCATTCTAGGTGTATTCATCACGATGAGCTAAATTACCTGCCATTTCATCCTCACCTATCATCCTTCACTGGTGCCCCGCCAGCGTATACCATTAGCGTAAGCGAGGTATCATATGATCGTCACTCATTAAAAAAAAACGCTAAAGGGCGAAACTGGTCAGGTATTTATTATAAAACCTTTTTTTTTTTTAATATCAATATGTACACAAAGTTGGACTAAGTGCCAACAACCATGACTATTAACATAATTAAATACACAAGTGTATAAATAGCAAAATGGAAGAATAAATTGTCTTATATCATCCAAATGAACAAACAGAACAGTGTAACAATTATAAATATTATTAAAAAAAAGACCTCCACCAGGATAGACCACCGAGTTTTGCCACATCTTCAGAGTGAGTACACTGTAGAAACAAACAAAAAGTTTAGTAAAGTAAAGGGACATACATACACATTGTATTGTAGTTCGGCTGGTCAGTGGTGTTTAGTTTTTCTGAAGCCGTTTTTACGGATTAAACTTACACGGAGTGCAGCAATAAACTGGAAAAATAAATATACGTTAAAAAATTATACACAAAGTCAATTTACAAGAAAAAAAAGATAAAAAGGCATAGATAGAGACAATAAATTATTGAAAACCTTTTTCTTTATTCTACCCTACCAATATTATAAATGTGATTTTGTTGCTCTATCAATTAAATGGCTGAGATTTTAATGAAATTTGAAACATTGAAAGATATTTCATATTAACACTTATTTGATTGTATAAACTCATTTGTCAATTTACGTGTGTCATAAATGGCTCAAATAAAGTTCAATTAATCAATCAAATCAATTCATTAAGTGATAGATAGTTAGATAAACTACCTATCATTTAATGAATTAATAAATGAATGAATAAGTATATTATATTGTATTCTAAAATCTTTATTGTACATAACTCACAATGAATATTTTAATGATTTAGTGTACAATGGTGGACTTATCCTATAAAAGGATCTCTTACAGTTAACCTTTGAGAAGCCGAAGAGAAAAAAAAACTAGAATGTACAAGGATAATAACTGTACAATTAAAGATAAACTAAATAATACCCAGTAAAAAATTTAATATATAATTCAATAAAAACAGCTCTATATACCTACATATGTAAATAATAAAAGTACATAAATAATATTATAACATTAATACATAAATAAATAAAAACTGACACACATAAATACATATATACATACATATATTAACATACATACATAAACAACAAATACATAGATATATACTACAGATATATACAATTGGCTCAATGAAGAGGGATTTTCAGAATAAAATTTTATGATACCTGCTTTAAAGGATATATTTGCATTATACAATATAGGGAATAAGCAAGACAATTAATAAATGCAATGATACAATTGTATAAGTACAGGAAGTCATGTTAGTCATAATAAATATTATATACTTATATATATAATAATAATTCATGAGGGTAAAGTAAAATTATTCAATCAAGTCTTATGAATGTAATAAAATTTATAACTAAATTGATGTCTGTACATGAGGGTAAAATAAGTAAGGAACCAAAACTATAATAATCATAATTTTTAAGTCTGTTTGTATGTTTGTTCCAACTTCACATAAAAATAAAAAAAACTGATTTAAGTTTTATCTCCATGCACCATCTAAAAGTGGATGTCTACTTCCAAAATGAAGTAGTGGACAAAGGTGAATATTCAATAAGATTTTTTATCCACTTTCATTAGTATCACATGCAAATAAGTTTTAAAAACTCACTTTTGACTCAGATATTATGGAATATGTACTTTTTTTTTAAGAATTTAAAATAGGAAGCCTCATCTGTGTTACTCATAGACTTTGGTATCAGTGGTTATTCCTTACAATGATATTATGGTAAGATACAAAGAAATTTCATAATAACATTTTTAAACTTTTTTTTTTTGTTAAGCAAAGATATTTCAGAACTCCTATAGGCCTCATAATCTAATCTAATCTAGCAGTTGTTATCAATATATGCAATGTTCATTTTCAATAGTTGGTATGATAAATTGTGATTAATACTTACCTACTTAAATATAATTTTTATATTATAAACTTTATAACCAATTATTAATTTTATATTTTATCATTCAGATTATATATAGATTTTATATTACATCATTTCAATTATACAATAATTTCATGATGTACTTCCAAAAACAAACTTAAGAGTTTTTTATAATTCAAAAACCAGGCTTATAGATCAATGATTGTCTTATTTGCCATAAAGCCTACCATATATTTCAAATTATATTATTCTGAATAGAAATGCCTTATTGCTATTATTACTGAAACATCAAACAAACAGAGAATAGAAATAATATTTATTAATTAACATTTTTATTCTTTTAACTTCATCTAAAATATGAAAAAAAAAAAAGAAATGGTAGGTAGGCTTTATTCATGTCTCTAAAATGTACATATTACATATTTTTTTATTATATTGTCATTCTCCAAAATATAGAAATAAACATTTAAGTGTATTTAAATCAATAAAGTTTCAATTATATGAATCAGATTACATTTATATATTATTTATTACAATGTAAATATGAAATTTGAAATGTAATACATCACATATGTATATGAAACTTGATACAGATAACTTAAGTGATAATGTTACACACATTGGTCATTCTATTATATTAATCTATATTTTACTATCTGTCACTTTGTCTATGTAACTGGGATATATTTATTGACCAGGATATACAAAAGGAGCCTTTATCCTTCCCCATCCCACTTAGGATGTGCACACCAAATTTTATAGTGATTGGTTGTCATTAAGGTTCTATAAGGTAACAAAACAAACAAACTTACTTCCACATTGATAATATTAGTAAGGATTTATTCATATATTTTATATAAGAGTATCTGTTAAGCATCACAGTTATGAGCTGTGCTCATGAATAAGGGCATCTATAGAGTTCAAAACTGGATGTACAGCACTAAATTTAAATGTATGAGTAAAGTCAATATGAATATACTATAGTAGAACTTGTGATAGTCATTATTCACTAGTTATTCAGTAAAGACATATAAGTTATAAATAAAAGGAAATGGGTCAGTAAGTAAGTAAAATTACATTATAATCATGATGTATGGTGGATGATGAAAGTGGGTTAAATATTAACAATTATTTAAGAGATTTAAATAAGTGTTTAGCAGTTTATAGAGTTACTTAGTCTGTGTGCCTACTCTATAAGAGACCTAGCTTGAACATAGGCAATATTTTATGTAGGATTTTATAGGTTTATTAAATTAATTTTTATAAAAATATCAGTTAACTATTGCTGTTATGCTGAATATACAGATATTTGCAGATATCTATAAAATAAATAATACATTAAAATGAGGTATTACAAATAAAAATATATTTATTCACTGCATTGAAGGATATTTGCGTACGGTAATTTCTATTTTGGTAATTGTTATCGATCTACTAAACATGGATATGAGTCACCTCAACATTAAGAATTATGTACATATTTATCTACAATAGCTACAAATAATAATAATAAACGAAATAATAATGTGTTGATAATTGTCCCTACCGAAAAAGAAATGAAAGTGTATTGCAGAAAGTACTAGACTTATGGCGCAACAAATGATCGATCCTTTTGGACATGACAAATAAGAATATAATTATAAATACCTGTTTTAGTAAGATAGTAGTTACACTGATCCTGCAAATGTAAGCTTTACACAATTTTGACAATTTATATTATATACACAATAACATCAAAAATATGGGTATCACTATTTATTGCGCGTACACGAGTAGACAATTTTCTTTTCGACAAACAAAACCGATTCGTTCTTGTTGTCATGTATTGAGTGAATGAATGAATGATAAATGCAACAGTAGTATTGCAACGTGATATTTTCAATTTCTTCCAAATTCGAATGTTTTATCTTTGTTGAGGTTACACTTAATTAATTTTTTATATTGTATACCTATTGAAAGTAGAATTCAAATTTTTTTATCAATAATATTTGTTAAAGCGTCTACTAAAAGATAACATATTGTAATTTCCTTTGCTCCATTCAATCCAATTATAAAATCTTGTCGGTTTTCGTAATATATTACTAAGTTACTTCAAGTGACGATAAATATATTGAGAATATACACTGATCTTAATAGCAGTGGGTAACTCTACCGATACATAGCTATATAAAGGCAATGCAAAGAATAGCTGCGGTCGAGTCATTTGTCGTCGATGTAATCGGCTATTGGTTATAGCCATCTTCGATCGTCTACCATATTTATAGCGCAGCAACGATTAACCGGCAACTGACAACTACGTTTATCCGCCATCATAACATATATAAATATATAAGATTATCTTAAAGATCTCTAAGAATATGCATAGAGTTTAAATAAACTAAAATTCTCGAATAAAAAAATTCCTTACACCAAAAAATTTTCAAAAATGCCTGTTGAACTAAATGAAATGAAAATTTACAAATTTTTAGCCAAAAAAAAAATGAAAAAAAGTTTAATCTGGCAATACTGCAGTAATCATGAATTGTGATTTTGGAATTGAATGAGTATGAGTGAAGCTTGCTAAAATGAATTCTCAATCTCAACAACTCATCTAATCTCTAATGTCAAGTGACGTTGACAGTTGACTTTGTTAAAAGTCAAAAGCGACAGTAGTTCACGTCCTTCTTTAATTCATCTTGTAGCACTGTTATTTATTTTTATAATTCACTTGTTATATCGATTGTGAATAATTTCCCTGAATTACTGACTTTTAATTGTACAACATGAGTTTAATCTTAAGGATTCCATATAACGGTAATTCTTTTTCAATTATAACCTATAACCGCTGTGCTATATATCGTCATAGTCGTAGAATACTGACGGATCTGATAAATATTACATATAAAGATCCGTTAATATTCTACGACTATGACTATATATGCTATGCAAACATTTTCTTTATTTCGTAATATACATTCCCCAATCATATAGTATATACTAGGGGTGGCCGACTTGACTAGACCCAAGACATACTGTTTACTGACGAAACCCTGTGCGATCAATCAATTAAATACTTCTTGAATTGTCAAATGAGCAAAATATAATTCAATATACAATTATGTATTTTTTTTTTTTATTAAGAGGGAAAACATAAAACTGAAAATTTATTCTTAATAACTACTTCTTTATTTTAATGTGAGCATTGCGTCTGAACATCTTTTTTTTTTATACAACTTAGAATGGCAAACAAGCTGACAACCCACCTGATGGATTATCGTCTGTTATTGTCTCTTTTATTGTTTACTATTTATTATTTCACAATAATGAGACTATTCTAAAACATTTAATTCAATTAAAGCATATACAGCTGTGGTACTAACACATTAAGCACATTTTTTAATAATTTAAAAGAAATGGAGAATTAAAACACTAGTTTGTTATTTGTATGGAAGTGTATGTAATAAATATTATAGTGGTGGTAATTAGTTGCATATATACGTTTAATTTTCAATGTATTTTTACTCATAATGTGTCTACCTTTTGTTTTTTAATCATTATTATCATCATTATTTTTTTTTATTAATGAGTGCCAGTCCATTCCACATGATAAATAAAAAAAAAAGTAATATATGTTTTATGTGACTGTAAATAATTGTATAATTAAAGTAACAAAGCAATAGTAATTTCTTTAGAACAGTGTTGGTTTTATAATAATAAAAATGTTTGTATGTACTTCTGTATGTTTTAAGAATGCTTGTAAAATTGTTGTTCTAAATAAAATAAATATAAATCACAATGAAAAATTCTTTTAAATTTCAGTAGCTGTTCGGTCATTTAGCAGTACCTTGGTACGGGACACTAAGCAATGGAGAGTATCTCAGGGGCTCCCGGCAAACCGTAATGCAGAGGGTATCCTCACAGATGGACCAGACTACACATTCTTGGATGGGAGACCAACACCGTTACTTGTAAGAATATAGCGCTTATAAACATGTATTTAAAGTTTGTTTTACTCTAGTTGTATCACACAGTTCTGCCTGCATGAATCATATATCCTGAGTTAGCACACAGGATACTTTATTTTTAATTTATATAACCTTAGGTTATATAGATAGAGCAGTGAGTGTTTGAGAGGGACAAAAAACATGTCAACATTTACCTAAATTGCCATTTGGTTGACTCAGTTAGACATCTTTTTTAAATAAAAAAAAATGCGCCATTTATTATTGTTGGAAGTAATTAAACTAAATTATACCCATATCAAATAGATTTTTTAAATTGGAATTTGGAACTATTTTTCTTATAATTTTTAAATATACATATGCTCATATTGGCTACAAATTAACCTACATCTATTAATTAAAATAGAGGCCATATTTTTTATGATTTTAAAACAAAAAATAAGTCTATACTTGGATGTAAATCAAAATATTTGTTAAAGATAAGCAGCAATACAAATCATTATTCTCTGTTACAATATAATTTCTTCCATGTAATGAATAATAAATGTACATTATGGTAACCCTATTCACACACACATGGATAAAAAAGTTGATCTGTTTTTAATAAAGATAAGGAGACACTCTATCTATATAATCTAAGGATATAACCTACACATATACAAAATTTAATTCAAATCTGTTTAGTAGTTTTTGTGCGAAGGTGCATCCATCCATCCTCATAAACTTTCTCATTAATAATATTTTTAATTTAATAAATTAGAAAGTTTATAATATTAAAAATAATAGTTTTTACCCATGACTATTCATATGATTTAGAAATCTTTACTGATCAAAATAAAAAGTAGCTTAAGTTCTCCATCCCACAGTATGTGTATACAAAATTTCATAGTGATCGGTTAAACCGTTAAGGAGCCAAGAGATATAAACAAACTCACTTTCACACATTTAGGGGGGAAAGGGATTGTTAGTAATGGGGACTGAGAATCTTATTGCTAGCAATATACCCAACCAGGTCGACCTCCTCGTGGTTCTCCCTGGAAACTATCATAGTTAATTCCTGATGAATTCATCATAATGGGCTAACTGGCCTGTTTTCATTTTCAACTATCACCTTTCACTGGTGATCCGCCAACGTATCTCGTTAGCGCAGGGGTTACCATACCATTTTCACTCACCAAAAAAAAACTCACTTTCACTTCAATAATATTAGAATCCCAAAAGTTATTATTCAATTTCATGTAAAAAGTTTTATACATATTGTGCTGAATAAATAAAATTCATAAATGGAAAATCCCATCTGCAATGTATCTGTTGATGAACAATATAAAATAGTTGTCTTGCATGCATCATAGTTTGGAAATCCATTGTTTATCTGAATGTGTTCTATTTTTGAATATTCAAATTTAAACATAAGAATGTTTAATATTTTGAATTTTTTTTGTAGCACAAGCAAAAACTCAGAATGCTGAAACAGAGGGAATATGCTGCACAAATTGTAGAAATGTGTGCAGAGCTCGACTTTGCTAAGGAGAGGCATCAGAATTTGCTGAAAGCCGAAGCGGAAGAGAAACAGAAATATATTGAGAGTAGACTTAAACCTAAGGGAAATATGTTATCTAGAAATAGTAAGAAATAGGTTAATTTATACTTTGTTGTTATTGTTTTAGATAATAATAAATTTTGTTGTATTAGATTTATTGATTACTCTCTCACATAATTATGACCCTTTATAAAACAATGTTGCCATGTGATCCTGGCATAGGATAGGTAAAGGCTTAACACAGGAAAGTTGTGGAAGCTGTAAAAGGTGGCTATAGAAACTTATTGGTCGAGAAATGGGCAACAGCAACTCTTTTAAAACATCATCAAAACCTAACTGCGATTTTGAAACTTCTATATCAAGATAGAAGACAGATAGGCAAAATTTTGAAAATTTATTGTTTTAGTTTTTGTTGCTTTTTATAAGACTAAGGAGTCTCAATTATTTTTTAATGTAGATATAGACATCATCTGGTTACCACTTTATTATGAAGATGAATTCATCAGGAATTAACCACTGTAGTTTCTAGGTGGACCATGTGGAGGTCGTTCTGATAGGGTATATTGCTAGCAATGCGACTGTTGAGATGTATTATTTTTAATGGGTGAATATGAAATAGTGACTCCGCCTGCGATATCGGTATACACAGGCAATAGTGAGAGATAGTGTGATTGAAAAGGCAAGTTAGGTTAAACCCATAGCGATGAATTTACCTGAAATAAACACGATGGTTTCTAGGGTGGACTGCGAGAAGATCGACCTGACAGCATTTGCTAATAATGAGGACTGGGGGAAAGTGATTGTCAGTGATGAGTTTTAACAGTCCCATTGCTAGCAATACACCCTATCAGATCGATCTTCACGTGGTTCTCCCTGGAAACCATAGTAGTTGATTCTTATTCAATTAGTTACTATGGACCAACTGACTTGTCTTCATCTCACTTATCACCCTTCACTGGTACCTCGCCAGTGTATACCAATATCGCATGCGGGGTAACCATTCCATCTTCACCCATTAAAAAAAAAACAATGGGGACTAGTTGCCCCAATCATCACTTGCTCTCCTTCCACATGAGATCTAATAGATGTATCACAGTGTATTTCTGTGACGTTCATAGCGCTGTTCAGGTCTATAGGCCGGGGGGAAAGGGATTGTTAGTAATGGGGTCAAATAGCCCTATTACTAGCAATATACCCTGTCAGGTCGACCTCCACGTGGTTCACCCTGGAAACCATCGTGGCTAATTCCAGTTGAATTCGTCAGAATGGGCTAACTGACCTGCTTTCATCCTCATCAGTCATCTATCACTGGTGTCTCGCCAGTGTATACCGATAGCGCAGACGGGGTTACCATATCATTATCACTCATTGAAAAAAATAAGGAGATAAGAGTAATATAGGCCATATTCAACAATGGCTGCATATTCAAAAATGCAGCAGATAATGGCTGATATGTTAATGACATATAAATAAAAATAGGATATACCTGGCATGTAAAATCCGGTCATAATATTTGGAAGGCAAATTTTTAGTATGTTTAGAATACCCTCCGCTCTACTGGTTCGTTAACACGATCCATTAAAGTTCGCCGGTGCGGAATAAACCTTTTATGGACTGACCACTCGCTAACAATATTACGATATCATCTAACAGGACTGAAAGATACACATGCATATAAATCACGACTGTATCTCATTGGAGTGGGCAATAATAATGGAACGCAAAACGCTTCGATTCAAACCTCTTTCGCTGTTTCCTTATTTATCTTATTTCACTGGTCTAACGTGTTTTTTTTTTAATACAACGTAGTATGGCAAACAAGCTGAAGGCTCCACCTGATGGGAAGTGGTAACCGTCGCCTATAGACATGAGCAGTACCATGGACTCCCTGTAGTCTCCCTGAGAACTATAGTCATTAATTATCGATGAATTTGTCATGATAGACCAACGAACCTGAGTAAACTAATCACTTTCCCACCTGTCATCGTTCACTGATTCTTCACCAGCGTATACCGATAGTGCAGATTTTTCTTGCAATTTAGAATGGCAAACAAGCTGACGGCCCACTTTATGGAAAGTGGTAATCGTCGCCCATGGACATAACAGAGTATACTATTTCGTCCATGATACCCCCCATGCGTTGCCATTCCTGAGAACTAAAGTGTTATGCCTCTGTAATCTGTAAATTCACACTACATCCCACCCTTCAAACCGAAACAGAGCCATGCAAACATAACTGCTTCACGGTAGAAACACCAATGTTGCTTTATTTTTATTTCTTTTATCTCTTTTACTGTGTATTATGTGTATGTTTGTATTGTAATTTGTGTGCTGAGGGTAATGCAAATAAATTATCTATCTATCTATCAATGGGACAGAGGTACCCAAGCAAACGACTTTTATACCAAGTCTCGCTCTGATTATGATGAGGTGGGATTACTATTGAATTATCATCCATTTTATCAAACCTACTTGAATTACATCATCTATTATAACTATAAATACGTCTGTTAATACTCACGTTCAACCAGGTCGAGATTGTTTCTCGTAGTAATCCCCGTAATCAACTCACCGTGATTTTAATTATCGCCCAAGACGCCTACACTTTGAGTGGAATTGCTCTTCTAAATCACTTAAACTGCAGTTTCGTTGGTATTAACTCATATATTACGTTTATACTTGCAATTTTTTAATTTTTTTTTATACAACCTAGAATGGCAAACAAGCTGACGGCCCATCTGATGGAAAGTGGTAACTGTCGCCTATAGACATGAGCAGTACCATGGACATAACAGAGTATACTGTTTCGCCCATGATACCCCCCATGCGTTGCCATTCCTGAGGACTCAGATGTTATTCCTCTGTACCCAGTAAATTCACGCCATATCCCACCCTTCAAACCGAAACACAGCCATGCAAACACAACTGCTTCACGGTTGAAACACGAATGGGACAGAGGTACCCAAGCAATCGACTTTTGTACAAAGTCTCCCTCTGGTAACTGCTACTAGAGAGATAATAAGTATGTGTGATTTCTTTATAGTATAGTATACGCAGCCGGAGTACCAATTTTTTATCCTACTTTGTGTAGGATCGCAGGTTCTTCCTATCTATTGCCTATTAAGAAATATATCAGTGAATTTAGAGGATACAGAGAAAAAACACATGAGTTCTCAGCAATGGTAACGCATGGGGCGTATCATGAATGAAACAGTATACTCTGTTACGTCTATGGTACTGCTCATGTTTATAGGCGACGGTTATCACTTTCCATCAGGTGGGTCGTCAGCTTTCCTGTTTTTTTCTTTCCATTCTTCTCTCTTTCATTCTATTCATTGTCTTTCATTCTTCATCTTTTATCAGTTCGGTTCAGTTCTTTCCAATTTATTATATTTTACCATCTGTCTTTTGTTTCTGTTATTCTATTGTCTATGCCTAATTACTATCTGTTACATTTTCCGGTAACTATGTACTCATTACCCCAACGTTAGTGTTGCTATGCGCTACCCACCCCACTGTCTGTGCTGTTTGTGAGGTTCGGCAGAGCACCAACGAGAGATGATAGGTGAGGATGAAATAGGTCAATTGGCCCATAGTGATGAATTGATGAAGAATTAACCAAGATGGTTTACAGTAGATCTGCGTGGAGGTAAATCTGATAGGTTTTATTGCTAACAATTGGGCTGTTAGATCCTCATAACTAACAGTTTCTTCCCCCCCCCCCCCTATAAGTTCTGATTTGGCTACATGAAGATTATTCGTCCACACTTTTAAAAATATTTATTTCAGTACAAGCAGTATTTTCGAACCGATACGACATCATAACCTTCAAGAAAAGAGCATATTCCTTTTTAAAAGGCCGGCAGTACACCTGCAATGCCGTTGGTGTTGTGGGTGATCATGGGCGGCCGTAGTCATTTACCATCAGGTGAGGTGCATGCTCATTTGCCCCCTGCGTTGTAAAAAATAATTATATCGTTAATGACGTGCTTTAGGCGAAGAGTTAATTAAACTTTTTTTTTTTAAATATGCGATAATGATAGCAAAAATATACTAAAGACCAGACTCTATGGGTAGTTAGTTTAATTAATTGCATACTTTGCATGGCGTTTTACTAAAACTACTGGTGTCAGACGGTGCTCGGTCTTGTGCGCTTGTTAAAACTTTCTTAATTTAATTCTGGACGGAAAACAACCCGAACTCGTGTCATACAATGAAAATATCAAGTTCATAAAAGTTCCTTTCGTTAACCAACATTAAAAATGAGGTAATGTTTCTAGGACTTCTTTTTTTTTATTGTTGCATATATGAATGCCATTTCCGTCGCTAACTCTCTTTAGCTGAACATAAGGCTCCTTCTTAGAGGGTTTAGCCAGTAAATATCACGCTTGGCAATCCATTCTACGCTAGGATCGTACGTACAGAACTTACTTTGTCCTCATTACCCCAACCACCACCCACGCAAGTTACAATCCCGGGTCGTAGCCGACTATAACATCACCGCCGTCGCGCCCGTACGTATTTTTTTAATGGATCGAATGTTTTTTTTTTGCTAGGGAATATTGTTTCCCTAAATATTGAGAGCTGGTACACTTCACTAAATGGCAACACCTGCGCTATCGGTATACGCTGACAGGACACCAGCGAATGTTGATTAGTGAGGATGAAGACAGGTTAGTAGATGGGCCACTATTACGATTAATCTACTAAGGATTTAGATTGGTAGTTTAGTTCTGAAATGAAAATAATTCATTTTGCCATAATTGAAGTCAGTTTTTTTTTGTGGAACACAATTTTTATGTATTTACTTAATTTGTAGTCGAAGTACCTAAACATAACTTATTAATCTAGGCCACAGGATGGAAGGTATTGTAATTCTAGCATCTCTGGCTTACGCCTCTTTCCTTGGAAACCATTGTTAATTCTTGGCTAACTTTTCAATATAATGAAGATAAAACTGTAATATTAAAATTAAATGTATTTATTGGAATCATAAAAAATTACAATTGTAGGGTAGTGTACGATAACAGCCACATTAGTCAAAAATAACTGTGTCGTGGCTGTCAACGTCCACCTCCTCAAGGCAGAGGCGCTAGCGTTCCAGTAGAATGAATAAAACTAACAGTTTATTTATTTATTTTTTAATTAAACAGAATATCATATGATATTACAGTTTTATCTTCATTTATCACCCTTTATTGGTATACAGTATAAAATTTATGGAGAAGACGGGGTACCCCGCCATTTTTAAAAATTCAAAATTTGTCTAGGAAATTCAAAAAAAGAATATGGTTACGAATATTTTACATATTTTGTAATATATATCTATACATATATAACAAGAACATAATGAACTCTAACTATGCGAGCTACGGCCCGCAGTGCGAGGCGAGATACTGTGACGCAAAGCGCCGTAAGCCCCCTGAAGAATACTTCCGGATGAAGTCCAAACAATTGTCGAAAACGACAAAAATACAAGGACTCCATTAATTTCTCGTTACAAATGTTTTTTTGTGTAACTTAAAATGGTAAACAAGCTGACGGCCCACTTGATCGAAAGTGGTAACCGTCGCCTATAGACGTGGGCGGTACCATGAACATAACAGAGTATACTGTTTCGCCCATGATACCTCCCATGTGTTGCCATTCCTAAGGACTCAGGTGTTATTCCACTGTACTTTGTAAATTCACTGCCATATCCCGCCTTTTAAATCGAAACACAGCCATGCAAACACAACTGCTTCACGGTAGAAACACGAATGGGACAGAGGTACCCAAGCAAACGACTTTTGTACAGTCTCCATCTGGTTACATATGTATATAGATATCGAATAAAAAATGAATGAATAAGTTTTAAAAATAATATTTTATTAAATATATCTTAAAACACATTTGAACTTAAATATAATTTAGTTATAAATTGGTAATTTAATTCGTGTAGAAAACAAGAATATGTACAGTACATAGTCATTCAGTGAGTGTAACAGCCTATTCCATTATATCCATGGTGCTCTTTATATTTACTAGTAAAAGCGACTGTTACCACTTAACTACTTAATTTCCATATCAGCTTGCCATTCTGTATAAAAAAGTACCAATCTTGGGGAAACGCTCTCTCAGTACGGCTGTAATATTGATATTTAAATTAGGCACTAGATGTAAGCCGTGTATATTAGGGTATAAAATAACCCTGTATAATATCGAATAAGGTCCATTAAAGTACCTTTATTTTTATTCAAAATTGCTCGGCATTTTTTTATGTTTTAGAGTGGCAAACTAGAAATGCCAGAAAAACAAAATTACAAAAGAAAATACAAAAATATTACATATGTATAAGAAGTGCCTCGTATTAGGCAGAAAGAACTGGCCCAGCGGATGCTGCGAGTGTCCCAGTACAATGTGTACAGCTGCACAGTGCTGAATTTCAGCAAGTCCTTTTTTTAATAAAAAAAACAACAAATGTAAATGGTACCCATTTACATTGCCTGTTTTTTTATGGATGATAATGGAATGGTGTCCCCGCCTGCGCTATCGGTATACGCTGGCAGGGTACCAGTGAGGGATGATAGGTGAGGATGAAGCAGGTCAGTTAGCCCACCATGACGAATCTAATAATAAATCAATCATGATGGTTTCCAGGGGGAACCACGAGGAGGTCGACCTGACATGGTATATTGTTAGCAATGGGGCTACTAGGCCCTATTACTAACAATCCCTTTTCCCCCCTGCAATTGCCTGATAGCTAACAGCATATCTAATGGATAGGGCTTAACCGTTGCTGTGTGGTCCCGGCATAGAATGGACCACTCCTTTACTCGTTGGTGTCTAAAGAGGCGACTAAGGGAATTTAATAGTCGAGGGAGGGGCTGCAGCATCCATCTTAAAACATCATCAGAGCCTAACTCCGGTTGCCAATCCGCCTGCCAAGCATTAGTAACTACTGCCAAATTTCTCCCCTTTATTTTTTTTATACAACATAGAATGGCAAACAAGCTGACGGCCCACCTGATGGAAAGTGGTAACCGTCGCCTATAGACATAAGCAGTACCATGGACATAACAGAGTATACTGTTTCGCCCATGATACCCCCCCATACGTTGCCATTCTTGAAGACTCAGGTGTTATTCCTTTGTACCCTGTAAATTCACGCCATATCCCACCTTTCAAACCGAATCACAGCCATGCAAACACAACTGGTTCACGGTAGAAACACGAATGGGACAGAGGTACCCAAGCAATCGACTTTTGTACAAAGTCTCCCACTGGTACTGTCTCCCTCTGGTGGAATTGAGAACATGCTTTTTTTTTAAATGCACTTAAAAATAGCAAATATTTTGCAGTGAAAAAGAAAGTCTATACTTTGTCCGCAATTGAGATGGTTGATTGTTTTTTAAAAATACTTAAATACTTGCCTCCCTATTTACATTGCCTTAATAGTGTTTCGAAGCCAAATGTCAAAGTTTGTATAAAAACGAAAAATTAAGAGGTTTTTTTAGAACTTTTAATTGTATGTCGTTTGCAGGCGCGGAGCGCTTAATTGTTCTGCCGAAGTTAGTTTATGCCTGTATTTTAGTTGCATGGTAGTTTGCGTTGTGTTACGTACTAGGCACCTACCTGTGAAATATTGTACTTTTTTATGCAACTTAGAACGGCAAACAAGCTGACGGCCCACCTGATGGGAAGTGGTAACCGTCGCCTATAGGCATGAGCAGTACCATGGACATAACATAGTATACTGTTTCGCCCATGATACCCCCCATGCGTTGCCATTCTTGAGGACTCAGGTGTATACCCTGTAAATTCACTCTATTCTTCCATTAAGTTGTGCCATGCAAACACAACTGTTTCACAAATGTAACACGCATGGGACAGAGGTGCCTAAGTAAACGACTTTTGTATAAAGTCTCCCTCTGGTCTTTTTTAATGTAATGATATGATAATGAAATAGCGTAATCTAGCCAATAGCATGCCAAACGTGGCAACTAATGGCAAAACTCCCCTTATTGGGAAGGTTTATGTCCAGCAGTGGACAGTTAACGGTTGAAATAATAATGAAACGGCAAGCCAGCAAGTGAGGGATGATATATATATATATATATATATATATATATATATATATATATAGGGACCATGGAGGTTGACCTGACAGGGTATATTGCTAGCAATGGGACTGGTATTCCGCATCACTAACAGTCCCAGTGTTTGTAATTCTATTAACGATGGGAATTCTGTAATTGTGTTTGTTACTATCAGAACATTTTATGAAATTTTATGAAAGAAAATACTTGAAAAATCGTAGGGAGAAATGAAAAATTTGGTCCCATTTTTTTCATTAGTACATACGTGTAAGTACTTTATATTATTCTCAGGTTCGTATATTTTATATATGTGTAAGTATATTTGTTATTTATATATACTTATTCGTTTATATATGTAATTTTAGTATATATGTATAACAATAATTACTAGTACCGAATTCGAGTATTCTGACACTTCCCTATGGTTGACTGGGAGAGAATGGTTTTGGCATTAAGTCCGCCATGTACACATATATATACTAATGAATAAATAAATAAATAAAAAAATACATGCTGAGCTGCAGCGGGTAGGTAGTACCGTTATAAATATTGCAATAAACGGAAACAATTCTCTAGAGGATATATTAAATTTCAACACAATGATTCCGGGACAATCCAATCGACGTCGACAGCCCGCTGACTGACAATGACTCGATTTGATAACGGGATAAATATGGCATTTATTAAATTGTTACTGATCTCTTTATATATATGGTGATGTTCTCTCATTTGTTTGAAAACAGAATTTCAGTTTATGGATTTATTTTCTTATCAGATAATAAATGGAAGGAACAAGTTTCCTTTGACAATAGGGAATGTAATGTAATTTTATTTGTCTATTTTACTAATCTTACTTCTTAATAATAATTATTTTAACTTCTGTCTTGCACTACTACTGCCCACTCACTACTTCCTATGCCACTGCGTTAGGTTGACTGGAAGAGATCTCTTTTAGAGATAAGTTCGCCTTTGCTTACATTATTATTAACTTATTGTTCTTACTGTATGTTTTAGTGCAATAAAGAATATATATATATATAAAAATATAAATTAAACTTTTTTTTACCAGTAAAATGTGGTATAAAAGGTGAATTTAATGCTATATATAGACAGGCATTCTCTACCAGTCAATTATCACTGTACTAATATGGTAAAATTACAACTAGATCATTTCTATACAGGGGAGTTATTTAGATAGATAGATAGATAGATAGATGACATTTATTACCTTTACTAAGAAATTAAAACAACAAAAAGGAAAAAAAAAAACAATTAATGTTGCTGGTAATAGGAGCCGCCTCAGCTATTGCTATATATGTACAGCTCCAGCGAGATGTACCTATATAGCGCTGATTTTCAGGCGGCCCCTTAACTTCTTTACCTTTAGCATGCGTGCGGATCGCTAATACCTATTTCTCGGATGGGAGACTCAACACGCTTACCAACAAATACATAATACATTACAACACATACATAAAACATTACAATAAATACATAAAACATTACAACAAATACACAAAAAATTACAACCAAAACCGAGAAGAATAAACTCTGAATAAATTATCGCACTTCACAATGACAGCATCATAAAAAAATAAAAAGAACGTGAAGCGTCAGTTTTTCAACTGTTTTGAATTTGTTTCTCCAATAAGACTTTTTTAAGTTTATTTTTTAAAGTAATTTGGGACATATTAACATGCAAAGGAGGTGGTAGATCATTCCAGATTTTTGCTGCAGAAAACCTGAAACTTCCTCTAAAGAAAACAGTTTTATGTGCAGGAAGCTTAATTCTGTCTGTAAATTTACTTCTAGTATTTCGACTATGTATATCTTTCGTCCAAAAAATTTTTTCATATAGATACTTAGGTTTTTTATTATGTGCAATTTTATGAATGAAACTGGCCAAATGGAGTTCTCTTCGATATGACATATTCAAGATACCTTTATCATTAAGTATTGGAGTAATTCGACCGCGTTTTGGAACATTACAACAGTAACGTACACATGCGTTTTGAACTCGTTGTATGGCATGAGCAGTTTTTGCTAGTAACCTGGGGCCGTAAACCACGTCACAGTAATTAAAATGTGATAGAACTAACGATTCTACTAGAGTGAACCTGACCTTTTCGGAAAGATATTTCCTAATACCATACAATACCTTTAATCTGTAGAATGCGTTTCTAATCTTTGTATTAATGTGATCTATATATCGTAAGTTACTATCTAATAACAGGCCGAGATTTTTTGCTGTGGAAACTTTCTCGATTCCTTGATTATTTATTATGATGTTCATGTTACTACCTTTCAGCTTTTCACATTGATATTTCGAACCCAACACCATGAATTTAGATTTATTGGAGTTTAAAATAAGGTTATTCTGATTAGCCCAATTATAGACAATATCCAAATCTTGGTTAATTCGCTCCACAGCCTTTTGAACGTCACTAACAGGGAAGGAGTAATATAGCTGTGTGTCATCGGCATAGAGATGCATTTTACAGTGTTTTATATTTCGACATAAATCAGCGGTGTACAGTGTGAATAGTAAAGGACTTAAGATAGAGCCCTGCGGCGTACCTCTATTTATATATTTTGTTTCTGACCGTATTTCTATCTGTTCCCCTTCTATTACAACATACTGCTGACGATCTGTTAGAAAAGATGCAAACCATTTTCTTGTTTCAACTGATATGCCATAATACGCCATTTTTGCCAATAAAAGATCAAGGTTTATAGAATCAAATGCTCTTGAGAAATCGAGCAAAATCAATAATGTGTTCTCTCCTACATCAGACGCGGCTATTATATCATCTGTTACCTGAGCCAAAGCAGTTGCCGTACCGTAACCACGCCGAAAACCAGACTGAATACTAGGCAAGATTCTCTCTTTCTCCATATAATCGGTTAATTGTCCACAAACAACTTTTTCAATCAATTTTGACAAAATGGGAAGAATACTAATGGGCCGCAAATCCTTATATGACTCTATTTTATTACTTTTAGGTAATGGCATAACCTTAGCAAGCTTCCACAAATCAGGATATACTTTAGTTCGTATTGATGTATTAACAATATCGGTAATAGCATCTAACGTGTGTGGTAGGGTCATACGTAACATTTGAATTGTAATAGTGTCGTGTCCCGATGTTTGTGTTTCAATGCTCTTTAAATATTTTAAAATTTCATCACTACTACATTCACGCAGTTCGAAATTTCCATTCCCATATTTATTACTTGAGTAATAATTATACATATCATTATCTATATAGGAAGTACCTGGAATATCTAAAAAAAAGTTGTTGATATTATTAGGATCTCTAAGATTTTGAGGAATTTCTGGTAGAGAAGAACCTCCTACAGTTGAGGATCGCTTTAAGTATTTCCACATTTTTTGTGGATTTTTTAGGTTATTATTGACATAGTACTCAAAAAAAGCTTTCTTTTCTCTGTCAATAGATTTATTTGTTAGATTACGTAGATCTTTGTAGTATTTCCAGTGAGATTCTGAGTTAGTGAGACGAGCTCTTTTTAAGGCAACATCGCGTAGAGACATCATTTTCCTTATTGTGCCCGTGAGCCAAGGGCTAGGCTTATCTTTAATATACATACGACGTAAAGGAGCATGCCTATTAAATAAATCTGTAATTCTTTTGTTAAATACCTCTACCATGTTATTTATACTTAAATTTTCCATTTCTTTTAGCCAGTCTATAGAGCTAAGATCTGTTAAAAAATCCTTTTCATTTATGTGTTGTAAAGAGCGTCTAGTTAAGTATCTTTTTGAGATTTTAGGTTTCTTAAAATAAAATTCAGAAACAATCATAGCGTGATCACTGAGAATTGGATTATGATGGACTTTAATATTCTTACATAAATGAGCAGAATCGGTTATCACCAGGTCTAAGAGTGACGAAGATTGTTCAGTGACTCGAGTTGGTTCGGTGACTATTTGTTGTAGATTTTGTTGCGATAGTAGAGTAAGTAATTCATTCGCTGATTTCTTATTGGGTTGCAAAAGATCTATGTTAAAATCGGTGAGTAAGAAAATGTGATTACAATACGAAAATGCACTTACAGATTCGCTGAGGGCATCCATGAAAAGTGGCTATTGGTATGGAGATAGCCTCGGTTCTGTAGATTGTACCAATAGCTATTTGCAGTCCTCCAGGTAATGATAGTTCCAACCACAGTTGTTCGATTGAAGCCGAAGGATGCGGGCGTATCCGAGCACGTAGTTCATTTCTTACAAAGAAGCCCACACCGCCACCTCTTTTACCTCCAGTTCGTGACGCATGTTTTAGTGTGTATCCCGGGATAACCGGAGCACAAGTCTCCTCGCCCTCTCTTAACCACGTTTCGTTTAGGGCTAAAATATCCGGAGTGTACCTATCTATAGAATACTTTAATTCGTCAACACCTGTATTAATTGATCTAATATTTAATAGTCCCAAAATTAAACTATTAACTTTGCCTTTAAGCTCTGTAAAAAACTAAAAATACTCTAGGTAATTCAATCCTAAAAAACCGCTTGATACTGTCACTGTGAAATACTAAATAAACATGATTCTTAGTGCTAGATAGAGAATTATAAATGGTGTCTGTATATATAAACAAAATAAACTTGCTAACCTAATAGATGTGGAGTATAGAGTCAATGATAACAAGAAACAAAATAATAACAAGATTAAGGTGTACCGGTAGACCCGGTACCGCCAAAAATCTTTGCGACGTCCTCCATCTTTCTCAGATGGTAAAATTGTTTTCCTTCTCTTTCGCGAACATATATTTTTCCGTTTTTTGACCAAATAAATTTCCAATTTCGTTTCCTCCCTTCATCTTTCGCTTTACCGAATATCATCTTATTTCTTTTAGTTAACCTTTCATTAATATATATTGGTTTCACTTCACCTGGAAAAACATCAGCCGTTGAGATAGAGCGGCGCACACGCGCCTCTTTCAAAACACGCTCTTTGATTGAACGACGTGTAAAGCGTATCACGATGGGTCGCGGACGTATTTCATTTTTCTCGTTAACTAGGAGTCGACGCGGACCACCACGATACATATCCACAATTTCCTCGTTCATGAATGACATGCCTATTTTAGAAGAAACTAATGTTACTAAATTCAGTAGGTTTTCATCAGCTCGCTCTGGTATCCCCACTATTTCAATATCATTCGCCATCATCTCTTGGTCTCTATCGTTTAGTTCCTGTTGTAATTGCAATACAGTTGACTCCAATTCAGAGACGTTTCTATTTTCGGCTTCAAGTAACACAAGGCGTCCCTCTATATTTTCTACGTTTTCACACACTAAAGCAATTTTTTTATTGCAAGATAGCATGTCTTCTCTCAACGTTAGTATGTCATTGCGCAACTGTGACATTTCATTTCTGACTGTCTGAAGATCTTTTCGAAATGCACGCATTTCAGATAATAACTCGGACTCGATGCTATTTACATCAGGTGATGTTAGTTCGGTCTGTCCCACTTCAGCAAAGGTACCTGTTTGTATTGAATCTAAATCGGGAGATGATTCTACATTAATATTCTTGACAGGAGTATTCGTATTATCCTGTCTGGGTTGCTTCACCGTGCAACAGGGGCATATCCAACCTTTTGGTATGTTTGCAGACACCTCCATAGTAACACATAGTTTATGAAATCTTATCTTACATTTCGTGCAACTTACAATAGCTCCGCCCGTCGCTGACAGAAATTTTCCGCAAGCACCACATTTATTCATTTTTTAAAAATATCTTCAGCTATGTACTTGTGACACAAAGTAAAATACAGTAGTTTATATTAAACGCGACAGATGGCGCTGTTAACAAAAAGACCGTTTTTCAATAATTGATAATAGGAATATCCAAATTCCAATATCACACCATTCCACTTTCCCTAATGTAGTCAAATATCAATACTTCGATATCACAGGTCTCAAATTCCTCAGATGTGCAATATAAAAATATACAAAGGCGTAGCTGTCATTAGCAATTTGTTCACAACACAAGTAACTTCACAAATATGAAATCTTCCACCGAGATAACAATATATGGCAAATTTCACAGTCTGATCGTGGCTCTTCACAAACTTTTACCTTGTTTAATGCTTTACTTGAATTAACTATAATAAATTTTGTAGACAACCGAAAAGTTCGTGATCACTAATCAAAATACCCGCAAAAAAACTTAAGATGGGATATGACAGTGAATTTACAGGGTATAGAGGAATAACACCTGAGTCCTCAGGAATGGCAATACATGGGCGGTATCATGGGCAAAACAGTATACTCTGTTATGTCCATAGTACTGCTCATGTCTATAGGCGACGGTTACCACTTTTCAACCATATATATATATATATATATATATATATATATATATATATATATATATATATATATATATATATATATATATATATATATATATATATATATATATATATATATATATATATATATATATATATATATATATATATATATATACCCACTGGTGCCCCGCCAATGAGGGATGATAGGTGAGAATGAAAAGGCACGTCAGTTAGCCCATCGTGATGAATACACCTGGCATTCAGCACAATGGTTTGCAGGGAGGGACAACGGGGAGGTCGACCTGATAGGGTATATTGCTAGCAATGGGACTGGTATTCCGCATTACTAACAATCCCTTTCTCCCCGCAACACCGATATTATCCATGTCTAAAAAGGTACCTATTTTACTTACTTTATTTTTTATTTTCCATTTGGCCTATATGCGGTTTTAATATTGATATTAAATTACATTATTGTGTTAGCGAATCTTTTCGCGTTCATTTATAAATTCTGAAAGTAAAATTGTATTATGTAACTAAGTTGTAAGTTGTAAATGTAGCAGCTTTGTAAGATGTAAAGTTTACAAACAATGTAATGGCCACTTAATGGTTTATTTTGCTGTAAATTGAACAATTACCGAATTTGTTAAGTGTTTTTGCGGGCAATATATAGGACTGCTCTGCCTTTCTCGTAAGAGGCAACGAAGAGAATTTAATGGTTGAAAGATGAGCAGCAGCGTCCGTCTTAAAACACCACCAAAGTTGATTTGCTAAGTTCATGGTACTGCTCATGTCTGTAGGCGACGGTTACCACTTTCCATGAGGTGGGCCGTCAGTTTGTTTGCCATTCTAAGTTATTTAATTCATTATAATTGTTACTTCACTTTTTCGCACTGTATAATTATGTTAAAGTAAATGCTGTGAATACTTATAATAGGCATGTGCATTGATATTGTATTGTATTTAATGTTTGTTATGTATGTTATAATGCAATATACTGTTGGTGTTCCTTTAAATAAATAAATAAATAAAGTTGCATAGAAAAAATTGCGGTTGCCAACTCGCCTGTCATGCGTGGCAATTACTGGCAAAACCCTCCCTAAGGGGGTTATGTTCAGCAGTGGAGAGTTAACGGCTGGTATGGTATACAGGGTGTAATTATTAACGTTTGCATTTTTTTTAAAGGAGTGTTCTACCAGTGAGTGTAAACATTTTCATCAAAGCGACGTGGGTCAAAAACGACAAAAAAAAACGGCGCGTGTAACTTTTAAGTTAGTAAGGAGACTCAAAATTTTGCCCTAAAAAAAAAGATATTAATAATAACTTATTTAAAAAAAATATTGGCAGGTAATATACGAGTATAGCAACATCTATATATTGTAGTAACAATATCTATACATATATTAGCCCAATAACATATATATTAGATATTAGTTATCCAGTATATAATATCGAAAAAGAATATATATGTATATTATGAATATATATGCAATACGCTCGTTATGAATATAGGCATACTGGTATGGGCGGTATCGCAATGAATGGTCACCATATGACCAGAAGTATTCAATATATAGGTAACGGATAGTACCTATCTTTAATCGTTATCACTACATAGTATAAAACAAAGTCGCTTTCCGTTTGTCTGTCCCTATGTATGCATAGATCTTTAAAACTATGCATAATACATACATAATGGGGTGGGGGATTGTTGGTAATACGAACTACTAGTCCCATTGCTTGCAATTGAACCGGTCAGATCGAACTCCACGTGGTCACCCCTGGAAACCGTCGAGCTGAATTCCAGGTGTTTTCAGGACGATGGGCTAACTGATCTGCTTTTTCATTCTCACCTATCACTCCTCACTGGTGCCCCGCTAGTGTATACCGTTAGCGCAGGCGGGGTGGCCATTCCATTATCATCCATTAATAAAAAAAAAATACATACATAATATAGTAGAGAAACACTGATAGTTTTAGAGGTATCTAATGTGATGTGATGTAATGTACACGTGCGAAGCCGGGGCGGGTCGCTAGTTAATATTATGAATGTGAAAATGAGTTTTTTGTTTGTCACCTCACAGCCCCTTAACCAATCATTACGGAACTTGGTATAAACTATATAGGATGGATAAGGACAGAGGATACTTTTTATCTCTGTTACTTAAAATATTCCGATCACGTGGCCCACGTCGAGGGTGAAGCTAGTATAAATATAAGTAAAAAGTTTAGGTAAGTACTTACCGGTTTATTTTTTACCTTTTAAATTATAAAAAAAACTTTAAAAAAAGTCTCAAGTACCTGGTAACCGTAAAAGCTCGGTTTGTGTACAGTATTCGAAGTTGTTTATACGATCCAACGAATTCACAGTAGTGGCTCACTCAAAGGTTTCAAAGTGAAGTAGCGACTTATCGCATGGTTGCACATTACGAAGTACTACTTTATATTTATATATATAATATATATATATATATATATATATTTTATACCACTGAGCCTATGAACGCCTGCAATACCAGGGGTATTGCAGGCGTTCATAGGCTACGGTAACCGCTTACCATCAGGTTACCTGATGGTCAGGTTATCGTCAGCTTGATTGACATTCTAAGTGAATAAAAAATAAAATAAAAAAAAGCTTTTACAGGTAGATAGTACTTACATACCTGCTTTTGCCTGTTTCGACGTGGATTGTACCACGTTGTGGCCCCATCGTGATCTCTTTCCCTCCTGTCTGTAGTGGTTACAAACAAACAGACGCAAGGACACTTTTTTTCTTTTATAACACAGCGGGTAAACGCGCATGTGGTTTACCTGATGGCAAGTTACTACCGCCGCCTATGAGCATCTGCAATACTGGAGGTAGTGCATATTTTTTGCCGGCCTTTTAAGAATTGCTTAATGTACAAATCTAGCACATTTTTATTGCATTATTATTTCATTATTTTTAATTTAGAAACTAATATGATTGTTATTTACATTTTCGATATAGTTTACGCAGTCCTCGATAGTATAGTGGTCAGTATCCCCGCCTGTCACGCGGGAGACCGGGGTTCAATTCCCCGTCGGGGAGATCTTTTGATAATATTTTTTTTATGTTTGAGTTTTTTTTTTATATATAACTTAGAATAGCAAACAAGCTGACGGCCCACCTGATAGAAAGTGGTAACCGTCGCATAGACATGAGTAGTACCATGGACATAACAGAACGTACTGTTTCGCCCATGATAGCCTCCATGTGTTGCCATTCCTGAGGACTCAGGTGTTATTTCTCTGTACCCTGTAAATTCACGTCATATCCTATCCTTCAAACCGAAACACAGCCATGCAAATACAACTGCTTCACGGTAGAAACATGAATGGGACAGAGGTACCCAAGCAATCGACTTTTGTACAAAGTCTCCCTTCTTTGGTGAGATATATTTTTTATTATTTATTGAGTTATACAATAATTTAATTTTTGAAATTTAATCAATAAAACCGAAGAATTTCAAACAATAGGTGATTATGATGACCACTTCTTAATTACTGTAATAATAATTAAATTAAACGAGATTTCGATTTTGGATTTGTATTAGATTTTATGAATATTATCCGTAAAATTATCTAAGTTTTATATGTAAAATAAAACATTTTTAGTTTCGTCATTTCGACGGTGGACGGTGAGCAGTTTAACAATTATGAGTAATTGCGAAATTAAGTACAGTTTTTTTTTATTGGATGAAAATGGAGTGGTAACCCCGCCTGCGCTAATGGGATACGCTGGTGGAGCACCAGTGAAGGGTGATCGATGAGGATGAAAACAGGCCAGATAGCCCATCATGATGAATTCATCAGGAATTAACCATGATAGTTTCCAGGGGGAACCGCGAGGAGGTCGACCTGGTTGGATATATTGCTAGCAATGGGATTCTTAGTCTCCATTACTAACAATCCCTTTTCCCCCCAATCAAGTACAGTTGGCATCTTAGATTATGTAGTAGGTACGTTATACTAAGTTTATGTTAGGCATCCTCTTTCTACGCTTGCGAAAATTTCAAATTTAGAACCATGAATTTCTTTTCGACCATAGATAAATAAAATATTGATAAATTAAAAAAGTTCCGGGTAATGTAAGTAAGATTTTAATAAAATATTTCTAAAAGTGTCTCGGTTATCGATAAACATCATTACAGTTCATTAATGTCCCACTGCTGGGCGTTGATTCAAAATTGGGTATATTAGTTAGAGCGGCATATACAGTATTTTAGTCTAAAGAACTATCAATATTATATCAATTATTCAACTGGAAGAAAGAGAGAGAAAGAGAGAGAAATGCGTCCATACGGGTCCATATTTTTAACATTAACTTTATTTTTGAGATCATCACCATCCTACCAGCCGTTAACTCTCTGCTGAACATAGGCACCCCTCAAAAGGGGGGTTTAGTACAGGGGCTAATAGTTGCCACGCTTGACAGTCAAGTTGGCAACCGCAGTTAGGCTTTGAGTGAAATCGGTCCACTTGTTTGAAAGCTACGATTGTGCTACGAACCCGTAGATTCTTTTGCATCATAGCACAATCTACGCCGTAGACAGAAAAAGAGAAACTTGATACATGTATATACACACATCAAAGGCTTCGATTTTATTATTAAATCGCTTAAAAATAAAGACAGTCTTTTGAATTGATGTCATTATTCAGTAATTTGAAGGTCGCGACTCTAAAATTACCGCAGAATAATACACACCTACAGACATGTATGAAAGCATGCACGCATGTATGCACGCACGCACGCACGCACATACACAAACATATACACGCACACACATACACAGACACACACACACACACACCTACGCACGTAATCACACATATATGTAAATAATGTTTTTAACATGTAAAACTTTTGTATTGTATATTAAATATTTGTGTAACTGTTTGTTGGAGATTATATATATATATATTTTGGTGGTAATTTATCTACAAATTGTAGTTGTAATCAAATTGAAAAAGTTTGCTCGTTAAGATATCTCGGTATTTATTAGATGAAAATCTAAAGTTTCAAAAATCAGTCGTATCAATTCATTTAAACATTTTTTGTAAATTAATGTATTCAATAAATTCATTTTGTTAATGGGGTGTTACCGATGGTCCTACCATCAAATTTTTTTCAGTGTTGTCAATCCGTCCTTAATTGTTGTCTGCTGGCGTGTCATTGTATTGCGGTCAAATTAAATTTTGGACGTGCTTCGCGCGCTGCTAAAATTATCATTGAGAAAACCGCGGCGTTATGATTTGTGTTTATATTTTTAAACATATTGTTGATTGCATTCATCTTGCGAGCGACTGTATACATGCATAAATATTTTAAAATCTCCCTACATATAATGACATGTTATCGAAACGAATTTACAAACTCCCTGTTATATTATATAAAAACAACTTTTGCACAGCGTTTAATATATCTCTTTTTGAATTTACAATCAAAAAATGCTCACACACTCACACACACTCACACACACTCACACACACACACACACACACACACACACACACACACTCACACACACACACACACACACACACACACACACACACACACACACACACACACTGTACCCAAACTCACATGAAACATTATATAATTAGATTAACCCTGTTCGCCGCACCATAACTGTAAAATGACTTGCTTTGACTTCCACGAGATTGTTTTGCCTAGTGTGTTACACTATATTGCCATAGGCTAATTTTAAAGGCTTATTCTTATTCTTATATATATATATATATATATATATATATATATATATATATATATATATATATATATATATATATATATTTACATTTTTATTTTATAACTTAAGATTGAAATCCAAACCAAATGTTTGCTTTGTTCGGACTATTTGTTAGATGGTTTATTTAATACAAATGAATTCAATAAATGGTGATCATTTTGTTAATATTTTTTTCAAATTCAAACTTTTTTTAAGATGGGGATTGTGCTGTCAAATGTACTTTTTTCAGTGTTGTAGACAAGTATGTTGTTGTCATTGATGCGGTCATTAAATTTTGGACGTGCTTCGATTAAAGCAAATTGTCAGCGATAATTATTGCTTTGTGTTTATATTTTTAAACATTTTGTTGAGTGCATTTATCCTTATGTTACAATAACCACTTTTTAAAATGTTGTAAAAATGTCCACCCGTGCGAAGCCGGGACGGGCCGCTAGTTATATTATATAAAGAGAAATATTGTATGTAATATTTCCTTTTGAATGGTAGTAAAATGTTCAGCCATACTGGCCTTAGTCAAGCTTGGCTGACTCTAAATTATGTATGTGGTCAATGACATTGGTGATGAAGGAAATTTTCTAACAATACTTGTTTATTATTATTATTTTGTTATATACTATGTTATATGGAAAAGAAATGCCAGCCGAATCCCTGCATCAGTATTTCTAGTACACGAGTTTACGTGGGATATTGTTTCAATCATAACTCGACTACGGTCGGAATCCCAAACAAGTGAGATTTATTACGTTCCCCACTCAACTTGCCTAATCTCGCGTTTTCTTTCTTTGCTTTATGTACATACTTACTTACTTATTGTTTTACCGTTACACTTATTGCTAAGTAAAAAGGAGATTTGCTTCAGTTATGTTTTGTTGTTTTCTTTCGAATTGTTATTTTGTTTTTACATTTTTATTAAGTTAGATTGAAATTAAATCCCCTTCTTGCTATCCTATTTGTTAGAAAGATAATACTGGTCATAACAGGTGACATAATTTTTTATTAAGAAGCGTGTAATGTATTTTTTTATAGAATTACTCTTGTTTCACTGCGGTAATGTCTGATTGAGTTAGAAATAATAGACTATTATATTCACCGATGCATATGATCATCATATCAGTCGTTAATTGTTCATTACTGAACATAAACATCCTCGAAAAAGGGATTTTGCCAGTAGATGCCACGCTTATCAAGCGGGTTGGCAACCGCAATCTACTATATAATCTTCTTTTTAAGCTACAAAATAAACAATATTTTGAAGAGTATCTTATTATTATTAGTATTTTATTTATTAAACATTTTTCTCGTAGAAAATGGATAAAAAATGAAAAAAAAAATTGAGTCTACTTCTCCTCCAAGAATAATATTTCGTTAAATATAAAAGCCTGTGTTAAATTGATTTAAATGCAAACAAAAGGAAGGTTTACCTAAGTACAAAATATCTTATATTTGCGTAGGTTATAAGTAACAGTATTGTAAATTTAAACAGCATATGCACAATCCTTCCTTTCCCATGGGTCTCGTAAGTGGCTATTAAGGGAACTGACATGATGATGATGACTATAATTAGGTACATTTTTTTAAAAAAAAAACCAACAGCGAAAATCTTCAAAAGCCTTATCCCAAGGTATAAAGTTTTACTTTATTAATACGTTAATCGTACCACTGTATGAGTGGACTAATCGAATCATTATATAGGAAATTGTGAATCTTTGCCAATATGTAGTTTCCTGCACAAAGGAAAGAGTAACCTACGTACGGAAGCAATTATCGCTCGTAGTTCAACAAGCAAGAAAATCATAGGAAGACAATTTATTACTCTCGATTAATATCCTGATGGAATGTTCGTTTATTTTTATTATATTTTTAATAGAAAATTGTCAATGTATGTTTTTTTAAGATACCTACACAGATTGGCTAATAACTTTTCGGGCTAATTCACTTGCTTTCATCGTCACCTATCGTCCTTCACTGGTGCCCTGCCAGCGTACATCGATAGCACAGGCGGGGTTCCCATTTCACTATCATACATTAAAAAAATATTTAATGTATAAATAGCTACATACATATATATAATATGTATGTAGGTAGTCAATCTTTCAAGATTAAATTGTTTAAGTGTCAAGTCATAAACAAACTTACTTTCACATTTTCATAATTTTTTTATAGTCTATTTTTTATTTATTTATATAACATAATATTATGTTAGTAATATAATAATAAAGATGAAATAATATCATATAATTGGTAAGAATTATACAATCTAGAGAAGTAGGTAAATAATAATTTAAAATAATAGAAAACAACGTAAAATTAACTCAATATCTAAATATTGGGTTAAATGAATATCTTACGGAACCCTTTTCATATATTTGCAACGCACTCTTCACTAGTATCGATAGCAGCCTTGACGGCCTAGACATGCAGGCGAGTTATTGCCCTTTATTTATAAACCAACATATATAAAACAGAAAAACCACTGTTAAACAAACAATTCCATTATTTTTTTAACCTATTTTTTATTTATTTATATAACATAATATTATATTAAATATAAAAAAAAAAATAATATCATATAAACAATGTCAATCTAGAGAAATAGATAAATAAATTAACTCATTTTCCTATTAATTAATTGTTAACTAAATTTTTTTTTGAGGTATATTAAATAACACAGTGGCTAACATCACAAAATGTACTTATACGATTATATTTCTGTCACTACTTAGTTTAAAATCGTCAAGTTGCCCAAATAGGTCTATTTGGCTCAATTTAAATAGACGTGTTATACAATGACAAAACTGTTATACAATGCGAGTTGGCAGCAATGAGCATGTTTCAACTGCCAAGGATAGTTAACATATTCATTCTAATTTTAAAATTCAATTTTTTTTTACAGTCCAGCGAGCATGGGGTCAACAAAGGCAAAGGAATTTGTACAACTGAAGAGATGGATTTTTTCCTCAACGGTAGCATTATCTCGGTTCATTAAACTTTCTTTTTCAAGCTATGGTATAGGTATGAGTTGATATAGGGTTTTTTTCGTGTTTTCTTTGTTTTGCACTGGTAGATTTACATTTTCGTAGTCGTTTCTTATGTTATTGTAAGCACAGAGATGAATTGGGCTGATGATACATTAAATTCTTGCTTTGTTACTATAAAAAATATGTTGCATAATATATAATTATATTACTCACATATAATATATAATATAACCTCTATGGTTATATTTTTCTTATATGGTATGACATGAGTAGTACCATGGACATAACAGAGTATACTGTTTCGCCCATGATATCCCCCATGCGTTGCCATTCCTGAGGACTCAGGTGTTATTCCTCTGTACCCTGTAAAATCACAGCCATGCAAACACAACTGCTTCACGGTAGAAACACGAATGGGACGAATGTACCCAAAGAATTGACTTTTGTACAAAGTCTCCCTCCTCTGGTGAGATATCTTTTTATTATTTATTGAGTTATACAACAATTAAATTTTTGAAATTTATTCAATAAAACCGAAGAATTTCAAACAATAGGTGATTATGATGACCACTTCTTAATTACTGTAACAATAATTAAATTAAACGAGATTTCGATTTTGGATTTGTATTAGATTTTACGAATATTATCCATAAAATTATCTGAGTTTTATTTGTAAAATAAAACATTTTTAGTTTATATTTTTCTTATATGGTTATAACATAATATATATAGATAAATATATACATTAAAGTGATTTCTAGAAGGTATTCAATTGCAGTTTTGCTTGTAAAACAAATGAGTAAAAAGTACGTCTAGGTCTGCGTTATTATAAAAAAAAGTATAAAATCTATGCAACCAGTTCATTGAATATAAATATGTAATGTGTTTGTTGTAATGTAGCTTGTAATGTAGCTTGTAATGTAGCTTGTAATGTTGCTTGTAACTGTATTGTAGCTTGGTTTTTTTATGATTTATCGACATAGGTATTTTGACTGTGGTTTATTATAAATAGTTGTACAACAGTATAAATATGAATTTATATTACTGATGCTTTTCTAAGGAATTACATAGAAGGAATGATGAAATAAAAACTGTGAATCATATGGTTGCATCCTTTCTTCTTATGCAAATATAATTAGTAAAAAGTGGACGAAAGATACACCATTAGTTGCTATTTTTCTCAATTCAGAGCAGGCTAGTGTATAGAAAATGTTTGATATGTCAATTATTTCAATGACAAATTTTACATTACTAGATTATATATTTAACACACTTTATGTACAAAGTATGCTAGCAGGTTGTATCTGAATTTGGTAGGGTTATAAGGCCGTGTAACATTTTCTATACACTAGCCTACTCTGAATTATCAATTTAATCACTCCTATGTAATTCCTTATTCTTAGATGTTATTGGATGGTTGATAAATTAATTTTCCAATATCGTCGTTATAAGAGTAGTGCCGAATCCTTAAATAGCGCAGTGAATACTTTTTTTTTTAAAGTGAAAACTTATTTAGGCTCATTGGGTATTTTTGAGATAGGAAAAAACCATTGAAGTTGATCAAAAAATACACATGTAATTTTTTTTTAATCGTCATAAATTGTTCAAGTTTTCACTTCTGTCGCCTTTACCGCAGAGCCATTATCATTTTTTTTAGTTTATATTAGAGTTTAGTGGATTAATTTGCTTTGCTTAAAGAAAAAAAAAAGTGATAACGAGTAACCCGCCAAAACGACTCGAGGCTATTTATAGGTGATCAATGATCAATCATTATTCAGATTGAATTTTTCCCGCGTTATCTGTTCTCTGCGTGAATGGCGGGTAGGCAATCAATTACAGATTGTCATGCAAATATTTTTCTACCTTCATATTGATTACGTAATTTACAGTCTCGGAAATCTGCAGATAATCTGTAATCATAATAAATAAATCGTAATATACTATGATATATTTAAGTAAATATATATTTATTTCTCTCACAAAATAACTTAATAAAACTTACAGCTATATAGGTTACAATTTAAAACAATCTTATAATTTTATTATCTCAAATATTTATTTCAACTTTAAAGCATTGTAAAATTTTATGTACATTTGGCAGACTTAAAACCGGACGGTGTTCTCTACCAGTCAACCATTGGGCAAACAGAGAAATACGTGTGCATTATTGAATAGAGGAAAAATAAAGCATAATTAGACAATATCTGTATATCTACCGGAGGGAGACTTTGTCCAAAAGTCGTTTGCTTAGGTACCTCTGTCCCATTCGTGTTTCAATCGTGAAGCAGTTGTGTTTGCATGGCTGTGTTTCGGTTTGAAGGGTGGAATATGGCGTAAATTTACAAGGTACAGAGGAATAACACCTGAGTCCTTAGGAATGGCAACACATTGGGGGTATCATGAGCGAAACAGTATACTCTGTTATGTCCATGGTACTGCTCATGTCTATAGGCGATGGTTACCACTTTCCATCAGGTGGGCCGTCAGTTTGTTTGCCATTCTAAGTTGTATAAAAAAAAAACGCGTGAAATATGGCGTTAAAAATGAACATAAGTTTTTAAAATAAAGCTATTGCACTTAAACAATATATGCGACGATTAGTTTAACAACTTGTCAGCAAGGGAGGACTTATCTCTGAAAGAGATCTCTTCCAGCCAACCCAGTGTATTTAGAGAGAAAATAATTTAATATGGGTAATCCAGTGCAGGAAATGTACCGGAGAAAATAATGTAATATATATATATTTATCCAAGCGAATCCCTCAGTTATTTCCAAAATGTATACAGGTTTGTGCGTTACAGATGTCCTTTGAAGATTCCAATACACTCCAGTGAGTCCCGGCGGTAGTGAGGTATGTAGGCTAAGAATACTTTGATCGTTTGTCCCAATTCAACACATATCTCCCAGCTGTGCATACGAGTATGTATTCGATTATACATTAACACTGGATTCACATGCTTTAATAAATTTATACGAATTAGTAAACAAAAACTTTATTTTAAGTATTTTTATGTACTTTTGGGTATAATATTAAATGTTTTTTTTTTTAATGAATGATAATGGAATGGTAACCTCGGCTGCGCTAAAGGTATACGCTGGGGCACTAGTGAAGGATGATAAGTGAGAATGAAAAGGCAGGTCCCCATCGTGATGAATACACTTTGAATTCAGCACTATGATTTCCAGGGGGGACCACGGGGAGGTCGACCTGTTAGGGTATATTCCTGAAATGTATTCATCATAAATGGGTTGGTAACGTGCACTTCACTATAGTAATCGTTTACTACTAGACGGGCTATATGCTTGTTTCATGGTATAAAAATCATTATGGTACTACTGTACCCAAAGGAGCTGTTGCTATTTTCAAATAAAAGTGTTAAGTCAAATAATAAGTTACCAATTAATATAGTATAAGAAGTGGGGGGGGGAGGGGAGGGAGGAAAGAACTGTTAGTAATGTCAGGTCGATCTCCACGTGGCTTCCCTGGAAACCATCGTGCTGAATTCCAGACGTATTCATCACGATGGTTACCTGCTTTTTCATTCTCTTATCTTTCACTGGTGCACCGCCAAACCTTTAGCGCAGGCGGGGTTATATTCCGTTATCATCCATTAAAAATGTAAACAGTTCCGTTCGCGAGTATAATGGATGATCATGACGAAGAGAGTTGATGATGAAGGAGATGGCTGTGGTCCTGGTATAGAATAGGCTACCCCTTCTTCTTCCGTGGATGTCATAAGAGGTGATTAAGGGAACTTAATAGTAGAGGGATGGAGGCAGCAGCGTCCCTTTTGAAATGTTTCTAAAATCCTAACTGCGGTTGCCAACCTAGGTAGGTTGGCAGGTGCCAACCGTGGCAACTTCTGGCAAAACTCCCCTTATAGGGAAGGCTTACGTTCTTCATTGAACAGTTAACGCCTGAAATAATAATGAATGATGATGAGAAGTATTGTTCGTATTGCAATAAAAATTGTAAAATATCCGGAAATATGAAAAATAATGCAGTTTTCCATTAAATGTAGTTTTAGTTGTAGAGAATCGTGCTTTGATAGGTAAAGAGTGTAAACGTTGTTAGGGACAAATTGGAACTGGCCATAAATATGATTTAAAAATAGATGATTATATATTTTTTTACAGATATTTTAAATTTAGAACAGAAACTTTTTATTACTAACCCAATTTAGAGTTGCGTTGAACATTCCACCCATCATTATTCGGGCAGCAACATGAATATTTTCATCAGAGCGGACTTGGTGAGTGGCTGTTTATAAAATTAATTCAAAGTCGTCACTGTCCGACACGCGAAAGGGTCGAGGGTCGGCGAATTATATTTAACATTTGGTTTATCTCATTAAAATGCATACATAGCTGTTTTCTATATATTTTGTTTTTTAATAGAATGAAAAAAAAAGGGCGGCACGTGCCGAAAGAGTTTTTGAGCAATTTAGAATGGCAAACAAGCTGATGACTTGTCTGGGGATTAAAGATTCGTTTTGTATAATTGGAGATTAATTTGTGGAAAGAGAGGTATAGGCCGTGTGGTCCCGGCATAGAATAGGCCTTTCCCGTCGGTGTCGTAAGAGGCGACTAAGAGAGGGCGAGGTAAGCGCCCCTCTTAAAACACCTCTAAAACCTAACTGCGGTTGTCAACACGACTGCCGAAGAACTATTGGTGGACAATTAAAGGCTGATATGATAATGATGATGTGGAAAGAGGGCTGTGCAGTAGCATCCTTTACCAGAGGGAGACTTTGTACAAAAGTCGATTGCTTGAGTACCTCTGTCTTATTCGTGTTTCAACCGTGAAGTGAAGTTGTGTTTGCATGGCTGTGTTTCGGTTTGAAGGGTGGGATATGGCGTGAATTTACTGGGTACAGAGGAATGACACCTGAGTCTTCAGGAATGGCAATGCATGGGGGGTATCATGGGCGAAACAGTATACTCTGTTATGTCCATAGTACTGCTCATGTCTATAGGCGACGGTTAACACTTTCCATCAGGTGGGCCGTCACCTTGTTTGCCTTTCTAAGTTGTATAAAAAAAAAATGTTAATCTTTACTTTATAAAATTTTTGCATTGTAACGACGGGTCGCTACATCGCATGCACAAATATTCGATTTCGGTAACCAATCGTCCTTTAACGGCTTCCCACTCGTTTGCCAGCCACAATTAATTGGTGTCGCTCGGGAATTTCCATCTGATTCTCTCGCAAAGACTGATTCACGGAAAAATGTTACCAATTTTAACGATAAGCCTTTTAAATTAAACACACGAAGTTTGCATGAAAGTTTGTCGAAATTTGTGTCTAACCCTGATTAGTATTTTAAATGGATTACAAAATTACTTTACTTACTAGAGGGAGACTGTACAAAAGTCGTTTGCTTGGGCACCTCTGTCCCATTTGTGTGTCTACCGTGAAGCAGTTGTGTTTGCATGGCTGTGTTTCGGTTAGAAGGGTGAGATATGACAGTGAATTTATAGGGTATAGAGGAATAACACCTGAGTCCTCAGGAATAGCAACGCATAAGGGTATGATAGGCGAAACAGTATACTCTGTTATGTCCATGGTAATGCTCATGTCTATAGGCGACGATTACTACTTTCCATCAGGTGGGCCGTCAGCTTGTTTGTCATTCTAAGTTGTATAAAAAAAACAAAAGTTTTAGACAGTAAAAATAATGATATGCCAAATTCATAAAGAAATATTATTTCATCATCATCATCATTATTTTAGTTGTTATCTGTCCATTACTGGATATAGGCTTTGGAGGGATTTCGCTAGTAGTTGCCACGTTTGGCAAGCGAATTGACAAACTCAAGAATTTGGTGAAGTTTTAAAAGAACGCTACTGTCCATCCCTCGACCATTAAGTTCCCTTAGTCGCCTCTTACGACATCCATGAGAAAGAAAGGGGTGGCCTATTCCATGCCGGGATCATACGGCCTCGGTTTGTTTGCCGTTAAAACTTAAAAAAATCTTAATTTTTTCATGAAATGAGTAAAGAATAGATACAAAATATAAATACAAATAGCTTTATTTTGTTTGAAAAAATGGTATAAAAGATGGTATATAATATTTAAATATTGTTCACGTTTTTCACCAAAATCTGGCATACAAAATGTATTTAACTATATTATGCTAATACTATTTTATTTAAATCGTCATCTAATATGTAAAATTCTCGTGTCGCGGTGTTTGTTACCAAACTCCTCCGAAACGGCTTTACGGATTTTTATGAAATTTTGTGTGCATATTGGGTAGGTCTGAGAATCGGCCAACATCTGTTTTTCATACCCCTCAATGATAAGGGTTCAATCAGACTCCCCAAAAAATTTTATTTTTTATTTTTTTGGCAAATTTTTCCATTTTTATTTTGTTATGATTTAGCATTGAAAAATACATACAACCTCACATTTTCACCGTTCTACGATCAACTCCTGTTTTTAAATCGCGATTTTTATATGCTGCAATAGGGTTGCAAGATGTCAATCAAATATAATAATTGTAGTAGGATAATTTTTTTATGTATAGTTCTAAAACTAATGTATATGGTAAGACAACGTTTGCCGAGTTAGCTAGCATTATATAAATGACAATATATTAACGTATTAATAATAAATTATACAGATTACAAATTACAAATTACATTAATTGGTCACATATTTAAGCTTAAAAATATTCAAAATATTCATTAACCGAGTAGAAGCATTTTTCTATCAGCCACCTTTTTACTTTTTAAATATATTCAAGGGTAGTTAGTGTTTTTATTTCGTTCGTTAATTTATTATAAATGCTTATTGTCATACAGTAGGCATTTCTGCTGTACAAAATTGTAATATATAAAGTCTCATTCTTCTTCTCTTTATATATTGTATTATATAAAGAGAATCATTCGAATCGTATCCCAGACGAGTTGAAATTTGAACACATTTGAATGTTGAACACATTCAAACGCGTTGAAAACGACACGGGAATGTAAATTCCCATAATTCGAGTAGAGAAGCCCATAAATCGAACGGGGAATCCGTGAGGCTGCTTCTAACCCAATGTACAGTGATTTATAGGTTTATATGAGATGTTTAAACATCTGTAATAAACCGGTTAAAGTGTAAAAAGCATTCAAGAAACGTTTATGACGGAACTCAGGTGCGTCTACAACCATCCGAAATAGCCTCTCAGCGGAATTGGATGATAAAATATTTAATATTAGCAAGGATGTGCACGTAGTGTAAAAAGTCGGTAAAGCGTGAGTGCGGATTTTATTTTTATGGTTCCTTATTGGAAAAGAAAATAATAAAGTAAGCAGGAATAAAAAAAAATATCGAATATATAAATAGTATAGTATAGTCCCGGCATAGAATAGGCCACCCCTTCCTTTCCCGTGGGTGCCGTAAGAGACGACTAAGGGAGGGTGACGGATGGGCAGCAGCGTCTTTTTTAAACCATCTCCAAAACCTGTTTTTTTTTTAATGGATGATAATAGAATAGCAACCCTGCCTGCGCTAATGGTATACGCTGACGGGGCCAGCTCCAGTTAGCCCATCGTGATGAATGCACCTGGGATACAGCACGATGGTTTCTAGGAAGGATTACGTGGAGAATATATTGCTAGCAATGGCACTGGTAGTTTGCATTAGAATCTATCCCCCCCTCCCCCGCCTAACTGCGGTTGCCAATCCACCTGCCAAGCGTGGCACTACTGGTAAAACCTCCCAAAGGGGAGGCTTATGCTCAGCAGTGGACAGTTAAAGGCTGATGTGATGACGATGATATAAATAGTAATGATGATAAAAATGTTGTTTTATTCTCTTTGTTGTATAACGTAAATGCAAATAAAGTATTTAAGTATTAAGTAATTCATAAATAAGTAAAAAAATATAATCGATGCGCCAGAATTTATTATAATGGACCTATATGATCTAGCCCTGATATATATATATATATTTCTGGTCTGTGTAATGAGCACTAAATAATAATATTTGACTCTTTTTTTTATAAGAGAATTTTTGAAATTGTTTTCACAGAATTTTTTTCACAAAATTTTTTACAGAAATTTAATAAACGTAGATAAATATTTATCTACGTTTATGAATATTCTCGGAAACAATATAATGTTTCTAAAATCACAGTGTGTTAGTCTTTTTTACAAATTATTCACATTTTAAAAGTTTACACGTTAAAGAGACATCAACGGACAGACAGCGTGAAATCAGAATTCTGTTTCAGTTTTATACACGGAACCCTAAAAACAAATAAAAAGCCGTCAACTTTTTATACCTTTTTATGTCCACCATTACACGAATTATACTCAAATGGAGCGTGATTTGCATCTCATGGTAAATTTGACAAAGAAAATTGTCGAATGGGCTTTAAGTGAAGTTATATCTTTTATTACTGGTTATATTTAGGTATATATAGTTTAATTATTTATTAAAATTTACATTTATGTATTTACTTTATGCAAATATATGTATATACAAAAATGCTTAAATCTAAGTTTACTTGAACAAAAACATCTCACTACTCCCTACCAAGTTTAAGGCCATATGAACACATCAATTAAAGGTGTATACAGCTCTCACAGATAAGCGTCAATGTATGCTAACATAAATAAATAAATAAAATAAGTAACAATTATACACTTAGAGAAGATCTAACTACCAATCCATATTATTTATAGGCCTAGTAAACTGCACTAAAAATTTCCAAAGACGTCGATATCATGGTCATCGTTTACGGCTTTATTATAGTCCACTGCTGGACAGGCTTATGTCCCCCATAGACTGCCATAAAAAACGGTCCTGAGCCTCCTCCATTTGTTACTCCATCTAGTGAGGGTTGTCCTACATTGCGTTTGCTCGTACGGGGTCGCCATTCAAGAACCTTTCTTTTCCATCGGTTATCAGTTCTTCGAGCTATAAGACCAGCTTTAATTTTCGTTAAGTTTTATTGAAATAAGCTGTATTTTTATAAATTCAAGCTACTAGGTTAAAAGAATTTTGATTGCATTAAATACTGGGATACCTACGTAGGTATACTTTCACGCATGGATCAGGAAGAATATTTTCATTAATCGGGTCTTATTAGTCCTCTGGGAGGGTTAGATGGAGGTCTCGGGGTGTCCCTCTGGCCCAGCTTCAACTCTGGAGGCATCTATCTCCGGGTCACTGGATTTGTGTCTCGCTGGGAAGTGAGGAGTGGTCATCTAATAAGTGATGGACATCTTAATCACTTCTTTTCTCCTTGGAAATAATACTATTTTTTTTTGCTATTTTTTAGTAACATTTTTATACCACTGACTTGGCAAACAACCATACGGTCCATCTGATGGTAAGCGGTTATCGTAGCTATAAACACTTGCAATACCAGGCCTTCTAGACAAATGGCAAGCGAATTCATCGATGAAAACGACATCGCTAGCAAGTCCATGAGATGGAATGAGATAGCAACGTCGGATGTTCCATCGACGAATTCTCTTGCCACTTGTCTAGCGGCCCAGGGGTATTACGCGCGCGTTTCCGACCCTGAAGAAACCTCTTTACCCCCCCCCCCCCCCTCTGAAGGATCCACCGTTAGATGGCGTTGCATTGTAGTACCAGTCATGTGGACGTCCCTGGTCGCGCCAGGGACATAACGTAATTTAACAAATTTTATAACAGTAAAATTACTATCATAATGGTGAGAATTCGTATCTTGTTTTGATTAAATTATTAAAAGGAGACGGTTTTAATTATATTACTGCGGTACCCTAACAAAATTAGTGTCGCACCTGTGTGCAGAGAGTACGGGAGGTCGGGTCAAGCGGAATTTTATATTTTAATTTGTATTTTTTTACCCCTTGGTGTTATAACGACCCAAAACTCGACATAGTGTTTTATATATGAGTAGAGGAGATTGTACATATTGTGTACATAAGAGTATAGTTGACAGATTTTATACTTTATTTATATAAGTTATAAATGTGGATGTTTGTAAAGATGCCAGAGGGAGACTTTGTACAAAAGTCGATTGCTTGGTTACCTCTGTCCCATTCGTGTTTCAAACGTGAAGCAGTTATGTTTGCATGGCTGTGTTTCGGTTTGAAGGGTGGGATATGGCGTGAATTTACTGGGTATAGAGGAATAACACACATGTGTTGTATGTTGTATATATATATATATATACAACATATAAATATCAAATAAAATACAGCCACACAAGCCAATAGTCCTTTATATACGCTCTGTTGGTGATTTTAATTCAAACATGAGGCGTTACTGAAATATAATGGAAATGCACACAATTTATTTTAACTCTAGCACATTTCCAGTTATATTTAATTAAAAGCACCGTTGTATTTTCAGTAAAATTGAATTTTGTACACAGTACACGTACCTATAAAGTATTCAATTTCGCAAAATAAACCTTATTTTGCTTATAATCTCTTCGTTTCGTCGACACCTTGTTTCCTTTTACATTATTGTATTCCCATTGCGTATGGCGAGTTTGATGCTATTAAAGATTGTGTTTCACAAAAAAAAAAAAACAACTTCATTTGAGATTAAAAAAAAGTTATTTTGGTCTAAAAACTGAACTATTGAATCAATTTTGATAAAATATCTATGACGCCAATCTGTAAGTATATCTTTTCAGATAAAAAAATGAAATTTTCAAATCGGCGCAAAACTGACGGAGTTATGAGGTAATAAATATAAAAAAAAATTGCAACCTAATTGTGAACTTACTTCTTTTGAAGTCGGTTGACACTTTCCTACAGTTGACTGGGAGAGAATGCTTTCAGCATTAAGTCCGCCATGTACACATATATGTACTAATGAATAAATAAATAAAAATAATCGATCCCAAATAATAATTGGGATAAGGGTAGGAAGATGAACGTCCTTACAGGGAGTGCTCGCTACGACGTTTGAGTAACAATTTCTGAGCGACAGTAGAGCGGTGCAGATAAGCCGCTTGTTAAAAGGATAGCCTTGCACATATATGGCACCTATAGGAAAATAATTGGACAGGCACAACCAGTATATACATTTTTCTGTTTTCCCCTAAGAATGATTGGTAGAGAGATTTGTACTGTGAATGGCAATAAAGTTAGAATAGAATAGAACATAATAGAATAGAAATTCACATTTAACAATTTTAATTCATTCGGTATTGTATTATATATTTTTACACATATAGCTAAACAACTTGTTTCATATTTAGCTAAGCGGGGAATGTCATCTAACACGAGTCTATTTGGATTACGTCGATTTTGTGGATATATATTAGTAGCTTTTTTTTTAAACATTTACATATATTTATTGTCTCATTGTGTTTCAACAAAGTTGTGTTTGCATATATATATATATATATATATATATATATATATATATTGCTGTGTACAAACATATATATATATATATATATATATATATATATATATATAGTGGTAACAAACCAAGTTTCTTAAATACCGGCTTACACGATTCACGATTCAAGAAATAATATAATTATTTGATAAAAAATTATATTTTTACTCTTACCCGTTTCTACTTTAACATTCCCGTTTCCATTAGCTCCATATTACGGACCTATTCGTCCCATGCTACGTTTCTGTTCACCTCTCTTCCGTTTCAATTTATCTCTAATCAATCTAAAAACGACACATTTTAGAAATTTCAATCATCTTACTTAAATATTTCACAAATGTACTTGTTTTTATATTACACGAGTACTGGAATAAATTTTAATTAAAATAATTATCTATTTTAATTAAATAATGTATTTATTGGCTTTTAGATATAGTTTAGTTTTGACGGGCTCGAATCTAATTGAAGTAACTGGAGACTTGTAAATATATTAAAAAAAAAAATATTTAAATGTACTTCATAAAAAAGCAGTCTTAATAGAACAATAATAGTTATAATAATGGTAAATTGTACGCCGGTTTCTCTCCCTGGGGCCCTGAACCTCGGCCGACTGTGCTTCCGCCGGGGGTTAGTTGCCATCTCCTCTCCTTAAGAGGGGAGGTGAGAATTTTTATAAAGTTTAAAAAATAATAATAATAATAGTTGCATAAAAAATATATTTGTCTTTGAATTAAATTAGATTTCTGATTGTTTTTCTCGTCAATAACTGGTTATTCTGTTTAGAAAAACTTTCCCAAGACCGTTTCTATTCACCCAATGAGTTCCCCGTTTTACGAAATAGTGCGTAAAGAGCTAGTCTTCAATATAAGTTCTGACGGACCAACATATGGTACATATAGCTGTAGATATATAGACATATCTATATATATGGAATTCCTTGTTTGAAAGGTGACAGCGACCCGCCTATGTTGGCTCGTCAAAGCTTGTATTGGAATTTTGCAGGCGTATTTTATTCTTTGTACCCACAAAAACACTTGTTCGACAATTTCTATTTGAAAAGATCCGCCAATTGAGAGAATTCCGGCGAGTATAGAAGTTCAAATGTAGGTAATATTTAACTAACAAAATTTTTCATCGTGCCTTCCACCAAATTGTTTATAATTACTCCTCTCCATCCAAAGGTTGCCTGGAAGAGATCGCTCTTAGCGATAAGGTCGCCCATTGTTTTCTCATTGTGATTATTTCTTGTAATTATTTATATTTATAATAAGTTTACTATTGTAATTTTTTGGAGGAAACAATAAAGAGTATCTATCTATCTATATTTATTTTTATGTAACTTAGAATGGCAAACAAGCTGACGGCCCACCTGATGGAAAGTGGTAACCGTCGCCTATAGACATGAGTAGTATCATGGACATAACAGAGTATACTGTTTCGCCCATGATACCCCCCATGCGTTGCCATTCCTGAGGACTCAGATGTTATTCCTCTGTACCCTGTAAATTCACGCCATATTCCACCCTTCAAACCGAAACACAGCCATGCAAACACAACTGCTTCACGGTAGAAACTCGAATGGGACAGAGGTACCCAAGCAATCGGCTTTTGTACAAAGTCTCCCTCTGGTATTATTATTTTATTTTATACTATTTATTAAAAGAAATAATAAATTTCTTTTAGTAAATAGTATAAAAATAATATTCAATAACAATAAACGAAGCAATAAAACGTTATCGCACCGCGAAGTCTCTAAGCTTCCAAACATGGAACCTTGAAGGACTATAAAAAGCGAGAAATTCTCGTTCGGTGTATTTTTTACATCGCAAATAAATAGAAATATGGTAATAAATAGGTATGGGTGATATTGATACGGTCCGATATTTATAAAGTATGATAATAAACGGAATCCATTTCTCAAAATTAGTGTTCATCACATCAGCCGAATGTTTATCCACTGCTGAATACAGGTCTCCCCTTGGGGGGTTTTGCTAGTAGTTGCTACGCTTGGTAGGTGGGCTGGCAACCGCAGTTTGGCGGGGGGAAAGGGATTGTTAGTAATGGAGACTAAAAATCCCATTGCTAGCAATATACCCAACCAGGTCGACCTCCTCGCGGTTCCCCCTGGAAACTATCATGGTTAATTCCCGATGAATTCATCATGATGGGCTAACTGGCCTGTTTTCATTCTCGCCGATCACCCTTCACTGGTGCTCCGCCAGCGTATCCCGTTAGCGCAGGCGGGGTTACCATACCATTTTCATCCACCAAACAAAAACCTTAGTTTGGCTTTGGTGACTTTTAAAAGGAAAGCTGCTGCTCATTTCTCGACTATTAAATTTCCTTAGTCACCTCTTATGATACCCACAGGAAAGGAGGGGGTGGCCTATTCTATGCCGGGACTACACGACACAGCAAAATTAGTATTAATATTCATTAATTGGTTAAAAATCTTCCTTTTTTTTAGATAAATATTTACATTACCAAAAACTAAGAAAATAAAATTCTCGTAAAAAGACCATGATACCGTTTTTTTTGTCCAGGGAAATGCTCATGCAGACCCGCATACCTTGGAGGAGATATGCGGGTACTGCCGGACTCTTACCGGCTAAAACCCCCCGGTGTTCCTTTTCAGCGCTTTCTTCGAGACGTGGGTGTGCGCGAGCAAACGTCCCGTCCCGAACGCATTGGTCCGTCACACAAAACGGACCCTTTCACTAGGTGACCTGTAGGTGTATCCTCACTGCGCGTGAGCACGCGCGTGCCTCCTCCGGGCCGTGTTGGTGATGGGGTAACAGCTGCCCTCGCAGCTGCCTCCCCTGACCCATGCGGTGAAGTAGAATCTCCTAAGACCATGATACCTACATCGCGCGCTCAATGGCACTTCTTCGTAGGTAGTTTTCGTACGCTTTTGGCGTTGATTTTACAGAGATGATTCCGCGTGTCGCGTTAGGATTTCAGTTCAGAGTAATGGTCTGAATTTACTGATTCAATTTTTACAAACTTGCCCTTACACCCTGTATATTGGTTAACGGATATTTAATATATTCGTTATTGTGCACGTATATAGATATTGTAAGTACATTATACATATTATTCATCCCTAGTAATAAAACGTTTGATCCTAAAATATATTTCCAACGAGCGGGTTATCGTGATGGCATTCCTTCTGATTGGCTTAGCTTTTACGTACCTTTTTGTTTTATGCCTTTTATTTGACTTGCTTCCTCTCTTATTTGTCTTTACGTTCGTTTTTCTCGATCAAAATTTATAATCCATTTTATTCATCTAAGGCACTTCAAAAAGGAGGTATCTTATCGATTTTTTTGCATATTTTATATGATGTTTTCATCAATTCCAGAACTGATTTTGATCATTCATTTTAACAAGGTTTACCCGTTCGTTGGTGCCATATTAATTTGGTTACGGTAAAAGTAACTTTTTTGTGAAGCGAATTAATATATGTCCTAACACGTCCAGCTGTTACTAAGGGACACTCAAAATGTCTTGTCGTTTTTAGACTCATGTGCCGTTAAAAAATATTTTTACTATCATTTAATTGTGTTAAAATAATGGTTATTATTTCGATTTCATCTCGTGTAATAAAATCGTAAAAAATAAAAAGCCTATAGGAACATATAAGATAATAATTTTTAACTATAGGCTTTGGTGGTGTTTTAAAAGGGACGTTGCTGTCCATCGACTATTAAATTCTCTTAGTCGCCTCTTACGACACCCACGAGAAAGGAAGGAGCGGCCCACTCTACGCCAGGAGCACACGGATAGGATTTTTAAAGCAATTTGGCTATGGGGGTCTGAGGTGTCAGTTTATTTTGAAAAAAAGGAGTTTCTTGCTCAAAACAGTTTGGGAACCTATGTTCTAGACGTTTGCACTACCTTTAATTAAAGTAGGTAACACAATATTCCCTCGAGTCTCGACACTCAGGATTCAGGTAATCAAGGAAATGTGGCAACTAAAGTGTCGCAAGTGGTAATTATCGAGTTTCAAGGAGTTAATTGATTGTTGTGTGTCTTGGGCAGAAACTAAATTAAACGAGTCATATAGGAGGCTTCCTTACACCTTACGGTGACCTTATTACGAACCATGACTCGCGAGAATTGCGAGTAAATTGCTTTTACATGTAGTTATTGCAATTAGGATTTTTTATTATAGACTAATCTAATATATAAAATGTACATATACGATGTATACGATGTACCTTTTAAAATAAATAATAAATGTAGTAAAATTTACTGATACGTCACGTGTGTCATCCACACCATGCTATAACTCGGAGAATATGTACTAATATTCGTATCAAAGGGACTGGATAACACTCAGGTCCAGTACCCGGACCGGACCTGTTGAATATTTAACAGAGGATAGTCCAGGTTAGTGACGTGCCGAGTCAAATTTTTTGGTATCGAGTAATTTTTGATATCGATTAAAAAAATAATTGAATTATGACTCTTAGTTTGAGAAACCTGACTTAATAAAATAAAAAATATTTTTTTGTTTTTTTTTATACAACTTAGAATGGCAAACAAGCTGACGGTCTACCTGATGGAAAGTGGTAACCGTCGCTTATAGACATGAGCAGTACCATGGACATAACGGAGTATACTGTTTCGCCCATGATACCCCCCATGCGTTGCCATTCCTGAGGACTCAGGTGTTATTCCTCTGTACCCTGTAAATTCACGCCATATCCTACCCTGCAAACCGAAACACAGCCATGCAAACACAACTGCTTCACGGTTAAAACACGAATGGGACAGAGGTACCCAAGCAATCGACTTTTGTACAAAGTCTTTCTCTAGTAAAGGCTAAGCTAAGGCCAGCGTATGCTGAAATCGCAAGCGGGGTTACCATTCCATTATCACCCATTTAATAAATCTAAGGATGAGACTAAGAAATAGAAACAAAAACTTTGATAAACGTGTTTAGTATTCGAATACCACAAGTACTTGAATCAAGAGGGGCTATCATGAAATGTTTTCCGAAATTTCGGGACCATACGAAACACAAATTTCGTGTTAAAATTACATAATACATGTCGTTTAAAAATATTTAAAATGTTAACATATCATTCCTTCGGACTTTTTTGGTAGGATTTATGATGTTCAAAATATTAAACACGAAATTGAGTCTGAAAATTCGGAATTTAATTTCATGGTAATTCTCCGGTATTCGAGTAACGTGTATTGGAATTCCATATATGTATACGAGTGCTTTATATTCGAGTTAGCCTGACTCGGCACATCACGAGTCCAGGCGTCCAATTCTGCTATCTTGCAAATGTTGAATGTCAACAGAATATCAGAACTATGTCAACAATACGTCAACGTAATATTATTAGAGTATCAACCGTGTCCTTAGAAATAGTCGAGTTTCTTGCGAGTTCTTCTCGATAGGAAAAATTCCAAATCTTCCGGTAGATTCATGAAATTGTCACTTCAATTTAATAATTTAAAATTGTTTAAAAAAAACTATAGTTCTGCCTAATTCCATTATTTCCATAGAAACTCAACTATTGTTCGTTTTTGATAAAATTTCTGTAAGACTAATTTGAAAGTACGTCCTTTCAGAAAGAAAAACAATTTTGAAAATCTATTTATAATTGACGGAGTTTTGAGGTAATAAACATCGACTGAAACAACAACAGAAAAAAAAATCGAATTAAAAGCCTTTTCCTTTTTTGATGTCGATCAATTATTACTGATCGAGTTATAAGTATAATAAGTTTTTTTTATACAACTTAGAACGGCAAACAAGCTGACGGCCCACCTGATGGAAATTAGCAACCGTTGCCTATAAACATGAGCAGTACCATGGACATAACAGAGTATACTGCTTCGCCCATGATACCCCCCAATGCGTAAGTACAGTTAATGACGAAATTGCGTTGTCATTCCTGAGGACTCAGATGTTATTCCTCTGTATCCAGTAAATTCACGCCATATCCCACCCTTCAAACCGAAACACAGTCATGCAAACACAACTGCTTCACGGTTGAAACACGAATGGGATAGAGGTGCCTAATCAAACGACTTTTTACCAAGTCTCCCTCTAGTAGTAACTTCTTCGTGGTGGTATTTACCATGGGCTAAATTATTTTAACAAGGAAATTGTGGCTGACTCGGTAACTGTAAATATAGGTTTAATGCGTAGTGTTAATTATTAATTTGTTATTTTTATGATCATCCTTTTGTTTAGTCAGCGTAATAATATTTATTTGTAATTATGTCCCAAAATTTATAGATTATTATAAAATATTACTTTGAACACCTTTCAATTTATAATACAGACTTTTTTGTTTAGGCATAGACAGACGCTAGACATACTTTTGTATTCGGTCGTTTAAACATGTATTAAATGGGGGGAAAGTGATTGTTAGTAATCGAGACAGAGAATCCCATTGCTAGCAATATACCCAAACAGGTCGACCTCCTCGCGGTACTCCCTGGAAACTATCATGGTTAATTCCTAATGAATTCATCATGATGGGCTAACTGGCCTGTTTTCATCCTCATCTATAATCCTTCACCGGTGCTTCGCAAGCGTATCCCGTTAGCGCAGGCGGGGTTACCATACCATTTTCACCCATAAAAAAAAAACATGTATTGAATACCTATATACCTACATTTATATCTATCACAAGTTTATTTTTATGTGGTAAGACGATCATTGATTTACAAAACTACGTTTAAAGATGAACGGTCCAGCTCAAGATTCACCAGAGGAGTCACCGACCAGTTCTCAGTCGTATAGTTCTTGAAAGAAATATGTAGTTAATTATAAAATTAACTATTTGTTTTTAGAAAAAAAAAACAAGTCCTTAAAAATAATAATAACAAAGTTCCAGACGTCAATGTCTAATTCATTCTAATAAATGCTTGGTATTGCTCGCTTTCATAGGTTACGGTAACCGTTTACTATTGGGGGGAAAGGGATTATTAGCAATGGAGTTTGACAGCTATTAGGTCCACCTCCACGTAGTTCCCCTGGAGACCATCGTGAACAATTCTTGTTGAATTCGTCAAACTAACTGACCTGCTTTATTTATCACTTATCATCTTTATTGGTGTCTCGCCAGTGTATACCGATAGTGCGGGTGGGGTTACCATTCCATTATCACCTATTAAAAACTTACTATCGTAGGACATATGCTTGTTTGCCAGCTCTGTGGTATAGAAAAGTTTAATTCAGATTTAGTTTTTTTTAAATAAGTATAATATGAAGGTACAGTATATTAATTCATCCAGAGTCGATCACGTGACGTTTGACGTCACACACAGGCCAGTTATTCGATTGATTAAGCAACATTATCTAAATGTAAACAGTTTTACTCACCTCGACTGCACTCCAATATTAGATATTGGGTACTGAATAAGCTCATTGACAATATATACTTAAAGATTATATATATATTATTTTATTATTTCAGTCGTTAACTGCGTATGTCCGTACGCGGTCACCATTCAAGAACCTATCTTACCCATCGGTTGTTGTGTAGCTATGTAGTATCGCAGTGTAGAACGACCTTCCACTAGACGGAGTGACGACCTCAAATGCATTGAAGGGAGTCAGTGGATGCAGGTGGCTTCTGCAGGTGCAGGTTCTTTACGGCCGTCTATGGAGGAGGATTATGTCCAATAGTGGAAGGATAATGGCTGAAATGATGATAATGACTCGTTCACTGTCCACTGCTGAACATAGGCCTTCCCTATAAGGGGAGTTTCGCCAATAGTTACCACGCTTCACAGGCGAGTTGGCAACTGCAGTTAGGCTTTGGCGATGTTTTAAGAGGGACGCTGCTGCCTATCCCTCGACTATTAAGTTCCTTTGTTGTTATTAACTGCCCATTACTGATCATAACGTTCCCTATAAAAGGAGATTTACCAGTAGTTGCCACGCTTGGCAGGCGAGTTGGTAACCGCAGTTAGGCTTTGGAGATATTTTAAGAGAGACGTTGCTGCCTATTCCTTGCCCTTCTTAGTCGCTTCTTACGACACCTACGGGAAAGGAAGGGATGGCATATTCTATGCCGGGACCACACAGCAAATGTCTGTACATGGAAGATATTTAATAAAAAAAAAAATATAATAAGATATATAATAAGTTTTAAGATACCGTCAAGTTCCCTTAGTCGCCTCTTATGACACTCACGGGAAAAGAAGGGGTAGCCCATTCTATGCCAAGAACACACGGCAAATGGCTTATTTTCAACAATTGACGGCTGATGCAAAACGATATATTTATTATAATTTGTTAAACTACTATATTATTGTATAAAATCAATCGATAAAATAACGAAGTATCGTTCCATTTTAATTTACACGCCAAGCTACATTCTCCCTTGGAACGATAAAAGAAATTCTTAATTTGCATACGATAAGTTGAAAGCATAGCCTGTTTACGGAATAAGCTAAAAGGTCACGTCTTACAAAGTTCAAGGTTGAACAGGGAAGGAGAATAGATGTAACGACATAAAGTAATCAAATTTATTGTCAATCAATATATTTACAACAAACACTAGCTACATCATTATACAGTAGTGATAATATTCTTCTTACATATCAATCAGGTATGAGAGCAGTGGTACATTACAATTTATCATGTATACTTATACGAGACATTAATTAGCTGATTAACTGTTTAACGATTATAAATGTATGTTAAAATGTAACATAATTTAACATATATTCACAAAATTCATCAATAGGTATAATAATTTATATTTCTAATATATATAATAGGGGGGAAAGGGATTGTTAGCAATGGAGTTTGATAGCCCCATTGCTAGCAATATGCCTTATTAGGTCGATCTCCACGTGGTTCCCCCTGGAAACCATCGTGAACAATTCTTGTTGAATTCGTCACGATGGGCTAACTGACCTGCTTCATCCTCATCTATCATCCTTCACTGGTGCCCCGCCGGTGTATATAGCGCGGGTGCGGTTACCATTCCATTATCACCCATTAAAAAAAAATATATATAATATGTATATATATATCCTTATGATTGTAATAGACTGGGATATACAGAGGTATGTTGTCGACTGTAGTCTACATACGCTACATACGCTTGATTTACCTACGTAACGTCAAGTGAGTTTTGAGTGCTCTATTGCCCGCTTCCATTAGCCCTCTTATTATACTTTGTAAAGATTACTTACAGTAGATACAGAAAGTTCATTATGAGAGTAGAGTAGTGAGAAGGCGTTAGTAAACTGAGTGTGTCCTAGGTACTTATAGCGTCTCGGAATGTTCACAACTGGTATCATTATATTCGTTTGCTCTTTGGAAAGTTAATCTTGTTCTTGAACAAAATGGAAGCTTTTAGAGTGCATTAAAGAGGTATAATAAAAACAAAGCTATAACCAAGAGTGTTCATAATATCAATTAAATTACATCTTATAGCGAGTCAATTTTCTACGTTTCTTACAATTATTTCTGTATAACAAAAGTTTCTGGATTTTTATAATAAATTGCCAAGCAAGAATGCATTATTGGGATAAATGAAAATTCTAAGGTCTCGATTTTTTCCAAATTACGTGTAAACTTAGAGATAACTGCAGAGTATAAGGATGGGGCAAGATTTCACTAATGATCTTATAACAAAATATTGTTTTCACGCTTGACACGAAATAGAAAAATACGAGAATAGAAAATATAAAGATTTGCAAACGAATAAGTGGCATTTCAAAGGCATAAATGTAAACATTCTATGGCCATCGTCTGACAATCCAGAAAGGACCAGCGTTCCTATACAAGTGGCAAATGAATCTATTGGTAGAATTGTTATCGCTAGTAAGTTCATGATATAGAATGAGATAGCTAGCTAGAAGTTGAGTTAGCTAGAAGATATTCAGTGTCTTGTTCTTTCTCACACCAAATCTAACCGAAATGATTCTACCTATATTTTCATATGTCACTGGTCTTGGTGGGCAGATTATAAAGCTTACGTAAACACACTCGAAATATTTCCTTTGAATAATAAATATTAAAAAGACGAAGGAAATAACAAATAATATGTTTATTTTATATTATATCTGATATTTTAATAACAGAACATCTATGAATGAAAGAGACAATAATAGTAATTTGTACCACCACTAACATACATAGAGTTACTATAATTTGCAAGCTCATATATTCTGCAAATGCGTATAATCTATTTATCATTACGTACAACTAACCCCTTTTACATAATAGTGGTATTACACAACCGAGGGGTGATAAAACATACGATTACAAACAAACTGACTGACCGGGTACATTCTAAATCACGAACTAACTCAAATTACAGGTATATAATACATTTTTAACAATAAAAGGCACTGTTTTGAATCGTATTCCAAAATGTAGTTAGGAAGAATGTTGGAGAGAAGTTTAATAAAAAGAATGAATGTAAAAGAAATTTAAGAGGTGACAAGAATTATTATTTTATACTTTATTAATTAAAATACACATAAAAATGTGCCGAAATATAATAAACTTTAGTGATCAACAAGTGACATAATTATGTTAATTTTAAAACAAATAATTTACAACAGGAAACATCATTAATAGACTTTCTTTAAATTGAAAGACCATGTTCCTTTTTATACAAGGTACATTACCTTACAATGCAATCAACAGCATTAGGTACTATAATTTAGTACCTATCGTATAACACAATTATATTTTAACATTATCTGATGTTTTTACTATTTATTTTTTTAGTAAAATTCCAATGGATAGTTTTTAAATATTTTAATTACTTAAAAAAAATGGTAGACTTTTTTGGATTTTAATAAAAAATTACATTAACGGTACCGCCTACTGTAAATTAGGCATGGGTTATATGGATACCGATCCGATATCTATATATTGGGTTCCTCTGGACTGGACATTGATTGCAAAAAGGTTATCGCCCACATCAGTCCTATATCTATTTTCGAATATGTGAAAAGTCATAATAAGTTTTATCTAATATTATTTTTTATATAAAATACTTTCATATATTGGTTATTAGACCAATATATAGATATTGTGACTAAAATATATAGATATTGCTATATAATACCCATCCTTACAGTAAATGCTTTAAGTAAAATTAAAAAACATAATTCGCAAATTTAAACATTCAGAAAGAGTCCATTTTTTTTTATTTTGGTTATGTAAAGAGATAGTCACTTTGTAATTATGATAGGACAGGTACAAACTTAACACAATCGACTTAAGTATACAATGTAATATCACTTACATACCTACTTATAACTAGGTATGTAAATACAACATCAAATCCTTAAGTGCATGCGCCTCAATATGTATTTACATCGATAATTATATTTATTAGTAACAATAAGGTACTTATTATTTTAACAAAGGTTTAGTACATGAATAGATACATCAGCAGGACCAAATATAGTCACTGGTACTTGAAACTAAGAATGTACCGCGAGATGGAATACATTGAGCTCGATTCTGAGGTTATTTTTTATACTACAAAGGTGATAAACAAGTATACAGCCCATCTGATGGTAAACGATTACTGTCGCCTATAGATGGTTGCAACACTGGGGGTACTGACAATGAAGAAATCTTAATATACCCTTTTTGATGAACCCCATACTGTATGTAGTCTTTAGGGAAAACCTCGATAGGAAGCTTATTCCACAACCATATATTTTTTATTTATATCAAACTAACATGTTTTAATATTATAATTTCGCAAAATTACTGTTTTATGGACCATCATGAACTAAAATTCTAATAATATTGGCTTAAATCTATTAGAAAATTAATTCATATTGGTCTTTCCAATAAAGATTTTGCTGTGATATCAAATGGAAATTTAAATTTAAAGACAGGTTTAGAGAAATGACTTCATTGGTGATAAAATTATGCAACGGAGCAAACCCGGTTTTAGGGCGTTATTAGAAAGTTTTTGTGGAGCATTTTTTAAAATTAAAATTTCAACTTGTAATAGCGAAATGATGATTCTTAGGGGCAATATAAATTAATTTTTTAACAGAATTGGGTCAGAACTTATTATTATTTAGATCTCGATGATCTATAGCAGGGGTTGATCGCGACTATTAGTCAAGTCGATCGTGGAAAGGCAAAAAATATTTTGCTAACTTAGCGGAAGACGCTCAGACGCAATGCTCACATTAATATAAATAAAAAATACAATAATACTACATAATTGTATACTGAACTATGATATTTCATTTGAGATTTCAAGAAGTATGTACATAATTGGTAGATCGCACAGGGTTTCGTTTGTAAACAGTAGATCTTGGGTCTAGTCAAGTTGGCCACCCCTGGTCTATACCGTAATAGTTTTTCTAATATAGACAAAATAATAACTTGACCAATAGCAGTAATATATTACAACAGCGATGGTGCGCTTGTTGGTCACCTTTATTATAAAGATTGTCTATGTAAGCCACATCTGAGCATATCAATGCCAACAACAGCCCCTTATGCAAACAACTAATCAACAATAACGGAGTAAAAGCGATCGCCGTGACCAAAAACGGTCAGAACGCATCATCATTAACAGTTTTTCTTAAATTTATTAAACTAAAATTGTAATTTTAGAGATAAGAATCAAATTTGACCTTATTGTTGTATTTATTTCTATTGATAGAGCATTACTAATGTGATTTATATCAGGTTAATGCAAGTATTCATATCACGATACATTCAAAGTTTAAAATATCATTAAAGACTTAAAATAAGGATTTTGTTTTATACTTCATTCGATAACAATTTGGAATTTAATTTTGATGAAGGTTATGGGGTAATGAACAACGATCGATACAAAGGCACTAGATTTTTTTAATGACGTTGATAGAATGAATGATGTTCGTGTGACACTTTTGCTCTTTCTAGTGTTTTGTGGAACTGGCCAAAAAATTTTTGCGTACATATTGTTAATCCTTTTAATTTGTATCATGTTATGAAGGAAACGATAAAAGAGTTTTAATTAATTAATTAATCCAATAGCGATATGGAATTAAAAACTTTCGATGTTTAAATAATTTATAAATTGCTTAATTAAAATAAAAGATAGGTAATTATAACTGTTGATTGTTTTCAACAAGTTTCTGAAATTACCATAGATTTACAAAAAAGAACAATGTCGAAAGAATTTTTATTTATAAGTCCACTTATATGAACGCTCGTGTTCGCATCACGGCCGCTCATGACTAAGGGTACCGAATGGCCACGAAACTATTCGAGCTCCCTCGATTAAAAATACACGTAAGTTAATCCAATCATTATTACATTAAAATGTGCACTTACGTTTTTTTTTAACAATATTATTCCTTGAAGTTTATATTGACTTTGTTAAAAATTAAATTACATAATTTACACGAAAGGACGTAATATTTTAACGTGACCATATAATAGGGAAGCAAACTGATGACCTTAATGGTGCAGCGGTAGAATCCAATTGGCTCGAGTCTGGGTGTTCTGTGATTTGTACCCAGTTGTAATTTGCCTGGTTCCTCATAATACAGTATCGCATTTTGATATCCAGGTGATCAGTATGACCGTGTGTTAAGAAAACAACGTTTAATTAGCTATAAATTGTTATCATAATGAAGTATTAATGACTAGACATGGGTAATATGGATACCGATCTGAAATCTATATATTCAGTTCCTTTATACATGACACAGGTCATTAGCCATTTTGGTATCGCTCACATGGTTCGGATATCTATTCTCGAATATGTTACAAGTTCTTTATCCAATATTATTTTTTAGATAACTGACTTTTAGTATAGCCGTCACATAGTCATTATTGGAATAGTATATATATATATATATATATATATATATATATTTATATTGTAACTAAAATATATAGATGTTGCTATATATTACCCAGCCCTATTAATGACACTATAATATTATATATATATATATATGTATGTATGTATGTATATTAATAGATATTTTAATAAAACCAAGATTATGATTATAACGCTTTACATATGGTTTACTGCACTTAATATTTTATACATAGCTATATTTGATATTATTGTAGAAACCACTGCGTCAGTTGGCATGGATGGAAGGAATTGTGGACCCTGATAAAATTTTAGTGTAATCAATGTTTTAGCTACAATATTTTCTACTATTAACAATGGTATTTGTTGTAAGGTTTCAAAAACTACAGTGATATTAAACAATTTGTTGTACAGTCTTCATTAAAATTGTTTAGATATAGTTATGGCATTAGGGTGAAAGAATACGGATGTAAAATACTTGAGTTAAATACTATAATACAATACTATTATTATAATGTTATTATATAAATAAAAATCTATGTAAATGTGCTGATTGTACTTATTTATTAGGCTGTTGCCTGTCAAAAATGCAAATGTTATGAAAAAGTGTTAAGTTTGAAAAAGAAGTTACAGGAAAAGAATATTAAAGGAAACGGACGGGTTGTTACAAAAAGTATCAAATAATAAAAAAATGCGATAGAAGAAATATATATAACTATACCACAGATATGTTAGTTGGTTTGGCAGTGAATTTAGTGGGTAATTATAAAGATTGAGGTACAGTAGAATCTCGATTGTCCGAATCAAATAAAACCAGAGGAATTCCGTTTAACGGAATATCCGGATAATCGATTTCGAACTCAAATCAAACAATAATTAAATTTTTATATGTCTTTTTTTATTACGTAAAGGGTTTTAAATCATTTCTAAATCGGTAATTAGAGCCTCAAAGAATAAGTCCGGATAATCGAATATTCGGATAATCGATGTTCGGAAAGTCGAGATTTTACTGTATCGTCATTTTAATTACGTTTATTGCTTCTGCAGCATTGCAGAACAATATGTATCGCCGAGAGAAATAATTTTATCATATTAATATTGAAAAATTGAAACTATTAAAAAAAATCAAGATTTTTTTAATAGCATATATCCATTAACTCCCTGTGATATATTGGTCATAATGAAATGTATAGTGTCTGAGGGTAGTCAGAATTGTTTCTAATTGCAATTTGTAACGGATATTTATATTAGTAAAGGAAAATTAAGAGGTTGAAGTTATGAATAAAATTTATCGTGCTAGATACCTACTTAAATACACAGCTATATGTTTTGGTAAATTATTAGTTTTATGACACGATACACATGTAAATATGAATACATAATTTTTTTACATAGTCGTAAAATATTCTATTCATTAAATACAAATGGTCCAATATTACTAATTATATTATGTTACAGTATATCAACTACGTAAATTGTCTCACTTATTTATTACATATTGCTGATACGTCATATTATTATATACGTTAAGAAATACTGTATTTCTTACTTAATTTATTTAACTTATAACATATAATATCATAATTATCTAATTGTTTTAAATTCTCTCAAAAATTGGCACATAATGATTACAATATTTATAAAATAGAAATACCAAAGTTTACTGATTGGCGTCAACGTACGATATTTAGATTCTAAATTAATATGACAGTGTTAATAACATACAAATAAATACATAATAAAAACAATTTACATTAAAATAGAATTAATTTTTACATAAATATATTTAATTATTCTGAACATCCATCGGCAATATTAAAGTGTAATTAATTTTTACATCATATATCCAACACATTTTTGGTTATTTATAAAAGTTAGATCTTCAAAGAAAACGAGAGAGAAAGAATAGAAAGAAAAGAATTTACAATATTTTTAATGAAAATAAGAAATAAGTAGCTATTTTTATTTTTGTGTAATTAATTTGTGTAGTTAATCATTTTTTACACATTAGAGTTCATTTACACGACCGAATTGATTGACTCGAATACAGTTACGAGGGAAATTAATAATGTATATATAATTAAGATTTCCCATTAATTTATACGGGTATTTTGAATATATGTGAACTATTCACATGAGTATTAAAATGTCGGATGTTTTTCCAAAAATTCCAAAATATATAGGTATATGCACTTAATTGTTGCATTTTTATGTAAGTACATATTTAATTACTTGTGTAAATTGTATAATTCTGTATTTCTATGTGTTCAACTCGTGAGAATCTTTAGACATCAAACAGGAGAGCTAGAAAGCGTTTTAATGCCAATGGTGATTTAAAGGCCTCGTTAACTATGGTTGTTCAGAAATTGAATTCAGCTACGTTCAACCGACATTTATATTGAAATGGATCCAACTTTATTTCATTAACTTTAATCATGTCATAGCATCGTGGTGGAACACAATTTGTTATCAATACAAATGAAGTTAGTTTAATAAAAAAAAAAAAAAAAATTAAAAAAGTAAATTTATATTATAAAGGAACAGTAGGGGACTTGATAATAAAGTTCGCTTTTCAAATAAGTTTTCTAAGATCAACGGTATTTTTTCTAATTCAATATCCTGATTCTACAAACAAGATGAACATTTCTGATTGATGCCTGTAAATGCAACCAGGATTCTTTCACTTTCTAATCACTTAATTAATTAACGAGTAATCTGATATTATTGAACAAGTTTCCTTAACAAATAATAGCATTAGAAGTAATGTAATACTAACAATTTTATAACTACACATTACGAGTATAATAAAAGAACTATTACTCGACTGAATGCATGCCTATAATTAATATTATCATGTATAAAAAACACTAACTAATAACAACACAAACACTCAATTGCGAATAATCAAAGCTCAATGAATATTGGAAGATATGCGATGAACATGTATTGTTCGGAAAACTTGTATTTTTGACGTTGGCACGTGAGGGCAAGATCACAATCCTCGAGCAACGTGCAAAAAGTTACTTGGAATGATACTAAGTTTGTTTTCCCTAGACATTCTTATAGGTCTTACTTTTAACATACTATCAGGTCATATAAAGAGACGAGAAAGTTTAAATGAGACTATTTTTTTTATGTAATAACATTAATTTCTTGTGACTAAACTCTCTTTATATTCGCTGTATCTTTAAAGACTTTAAAGAACAGATTAGATCAATAAATTGTATAAGAAAATTATTCTTTTTTTTACACAAAATATATTGTACACGTGTCAAGCATACCTCCTGATATTCATTGCTTTAAGACGAACACTTAATTTATTATAATACTACACAGTGATCGGCTGTCACTCATGTGGTCTCTAGACGAACACTGGACCGTCGTTTTCCACTCACAGAACGTGTAAATTCTCACAGTTTTTGAACTTTGAATCTTCCTTACCGAAGATCCAGGTGAGCATCTGACGGGCCTTCATACTGGCTCGGACAACGCCGCGGGATTTGTACCAGTGCGCTGGTGAGGACTCGCGCCCACCATCCGCTGAGTATTGCTGCTGTTTTAGCCTGATCTGGTTTAGGATGCCCACCAGTAGTTCGTCCACATTGTGGTTAATGCCCACAGACACTTCGATGAATTTCGCCTTGTAGGTACATGCTAGGCATTTTCCATCTGTTGAAAAGATAATCGGTTTAAAACATTGTAATCTTTTTTTATATACAACTTAGAATGACAAACAAGCTGACGGCCCACCTGATGGAATGTGGTAACCGTCGCCTATAGACAGACATGAGCAGTACCATGGACATAACAGAGTATAGTGTTTCGCCCTTGATACCCCCATGCGTTGCCATTCCTGAGGACTCAGGTGTTATTCTTCTGTAACCTATAAGTTCATGCCATATCCCACCCTTTAAACCGAAACACAGCTATGCAAACACAACTGCTTCACGGTTAAATTACGAACGGGACAGAGGTGTTTGTGTTGTATGTATAATTTTTTTTTCTATTATTTTTTAAGCATGGAAATGAAAAAATATAATTCAAGAGTTTTCGTACTTTCAGAAACTTAAATATTCTTCACTTACAGTTTCTGAAAGTGTTTACTTAAAGAATCCATATTCAGATATAAAAATATTTTTTTTTTTTACAAAAAAAACTACTAATTTCGCATTTTTTTCATAACTATTTAATTTTAGTAAATCTGCTAAATAAAATATACGGAATCATTGACACAAAATTGTAGAAACTAAAGATATGGCATTTTAATTTATGAGAGCGCAAGTAGGAATAATTGAAAACATAAAATAACAAAGTATTCTTTATTCAAATACGAAAAATAATTTGACAAATCAATTTTCCGTTAAAACGTGGGTACAAAATGGCGTCGCAACTGATGTCGTTGCTTCTTTCCCGCCGGGAAATCATTTAGTTCCCGCGTTTAATACCGGATAATGAAGGGAGTGGATCTTTCAACCAATCTCTTGGATAATTAATTGAAATTGATTTATAAAAAAGTATTTCTTATCTATGGATAATTACCATTTACTATTACAGGGGTTTAGCGTTCAATTAAAAAGTAGTTATGAATGAATTTGATTGAATTAAATCCTATTAAATAAAGTTAAATTAAAACAGATTTAATTTATTATTATTTCATACTTTATTAATTAAATTAAGTTTAATTAAATTAAATTTAGTTAAATTAATAAATAAAAATAAAATATAAACAAACTATAATTAATAATTTTGTATTGGACTGATTATGCCAAAGTTATTTAAGTGCTTTAACAACAATATGCTCTACTAATTTATTACGACCTTTGTAAGATGTAAAATGTAATGAATACTTGAATGCGTTTCTGCGGTTTCGATAGAATTCAATTTTAAAGCGACAAATGCACATGTCAAGTGCTTTCGGACTCCAGGGTATGCACTTAATAACCCTCCCTCTTTTCCTCTCCTTGGATTGTTTAGTTTTTCAAAAGAAAGAAGTTCCCAATTCATTTGAATTTTTTTTGGCCATTTTATATACGAGTAATTACATTGCCAATTGCGAATCCATTTTGACAATCTATAGGGTTTTTTAATGGATGATAATGGATTGGTAACCCCGCCTGTGCTAACGGTATACGCTGTCGGGGCACCACTGAGGGATGATAGGTGAAAATAAAAAAGCAGGTCAGTTAGCTCATCGTGATGAATACATTTGGAATTCAGCACGATGGTTTCCAGGGGAAACCGCATAGAGGTCGACCTGACAGGGTATACTGCTAGCAATGGGACTGGTAGCTCAGATTATTAACAATCCATTCCCCCCCAATCTATAGGGTTTACTCTCGTGTTGATCCGTTACATGTGACTACAGCATGGGGTTCTTTCATGAAAGGGATAAAGAGGTTCCTTCAGGGTCGGCAACGTGAGCGTAATGCCCCTGGTATTGCAGGCGTTCATAGGCTACGGTAACTGCTTACCATCAGGTAGGCCGTATGCTTATTTGCCACCTCAGTGGTATAAAAAAATGGAAAAAATTTAATCTTGAAACAATGAGATGTTATAGATTCTGAATTTAGAAGGTATAGTTTTACAAAAAAAAAAATACAGCTTGAATTGTTACAAAATTGTTTTTGTAATGTACTAGCAATGTACTTTGTCAGGTCGACCACCAAGTGGCTCCTTCTGAAAATCATAGGAGTTAACTCCTCGTGAGTTCGTCACATCACCGGTGTAGGAAGATCAGGGTAACGTCACGTTTGACCCTGATCTTCCAATACTTACTTCCGTACTCTTTCAATATATTCATCGCTTAATAAATATTTTTTCTCAGTGTACATAAATAAAAAATAGCTCCCTCAGTCGTGGTAAAACCAGTTATTTATTTCCCTTCAGTAACTTAATTTTAAATTATTGATTTAAAATTAAATTACAGAACGGGTTTTATTAAAATTTCAATGGGACCAATCTGAAAGTATATCCTTTCAGATAAAAAGGAACTTTGTAAATTGGTTCGTAAATAACGGAGTTATGAGGTAACAAATATTGAAAAAAAAAAAACAGAATCGAAAACCTTCTTCTATTTTTAAACAGTTGGAAATAAGTTTGTTACTAAAAGAAATTACTCAAAAATAGAGATATTATGATAAAGTCAGAGGTCAGTATTACATTTAAGCCTTCAAATTTAATCACTTACGAATATCACGGAAGGATAAAAATACAATATTTTATGTTTACAATAATTACCTTGTGTTGATACCGCCCTGCTTCTCGCCAGATCAATTTTGTTGGCGACCAGCAGCGCGGGCCTCGACCTCAGCATGTCGCAGTCCAGTAACCTGGCGAGCTCCTGCTCAGCCTTTTGGAAGGAAGCCTTATCCACCACAGAGTATATTACGACGAACGCGTCTGGCGGCTCTGACCGGTCAATTTCCTCCTGTCAACACGAGCGTGATTGATTAGGCGCCACAGCGATAGGGTTGTGTTAACCTTTCCGTGGCATTTTGGGACAATGAGATCATTGATTTAGGGATGTATGAGCCGAGAGTGCTTTTGTTATAGAAAAACCATCATTGTATCTGTATTATGAAAAGTTCAGATATTTTTGATACTAGCTGTGACTCGTGGTATTGCTGATACATACATATTGGCCGTATGAACCTAGAATAGAATACGCCATTCCTTCCTTTCCCATGGGTTCATTTGGGCATTTCATTTCATTTCAGCATTTGGCGTTCCATTGTTTCTGCCTACCTTAATGGGAGACAGGCGTGACATATATGTATGTATGTATTCCTTTCCCATGGGTGTCGTAAAAGGTGAATAAGGGTGGTCGAGAGATGGGCAGCAGCGTCCCTTTTAAAACATGTCCAAAGCCTAACTGTGGTTGCCAATCCGCTTGCCAAGCGTGGCAATTACTGGCAAAACCCCCTAGGGGGTTTATGTTTAGCAGTGGACAGTTAAAAGCTGATATGATGATTTTGTATGCGTTAGTTTTAGGTCGTGTATGTATTATTACTAATATTAAAAGTGTAAAAGTAAGTTTGTTTGTTATCATATACCGTCTTAACCGTTTTTTAAGCACTGTAAAATTTAATATACACTATATAATATATGAGACGGGGAAGGTTACTTTTTATCCCGGTTAGTAAACTTCTCCCGGTTATGCGGACGAATTCGGGGTTAAAAACTAGTAGTACATACAAATGGAGAGTGTGTAAATCTTTTGTCGTTTTTGCAATTTTTTTTTTATCGTTTATCGACTCATATTTCTTTGAGGGAAAAGTTCTGTTTCGTTAGTAGAATATACTATATTAAAACGATGTTTAGCATTCTTTCTATAGCTTTTCTAAAAATTTTAAAAAATAATAAAAATTGTGTTGTGTTTCAATTTTGACAAAACCAATCATTTTGATTTAAAATCTAAATTACTTAACCGATTTTGATACATTTCTTTGAGATCATTTACATCGAGTAAATATATCCTTTCAGATACAAAAATAATTTTTCAGATCGGTTTATAACCGACGGAGTTACGAGGTAACAAATATTTAAAAAAAATAAACCGATTTGAGAAACCGATTTCTTTTTGAAGTCGGATAAAAATGAATAAAATTGTAGATAAATCGTACCTTGGTCGTGGTGCAGTTAACGAAATATAGTTCTGATTCTTCGCCGTTCAGCATGATGGATACTTTCTGTTCTGTGCTGTCGATATCTGGAAAAGGAGAGAAATATTTGAGAAAAATTTTTTTAGTCCAATGCACAAATTCTCTCTCTGTAAGCGTAACGATTGACTGGTAGACAATGTCATCAGACAAATATATGTAAAAGAATAAATAAATAAAATTTTAATAAAAAAACATTTTTACGCTTCAATTATTATGGTATAGGAGTCATTAAAAAAGGTGAATTAACCTTTCTGCAGGGTCAGCAACGCGCACGTGACACCCCTAATTTTGCAGGCGTCCCATAAGCTACAGCGACTGTTTACTATCAGACTGGCTGTATGCTTATTTGCCACTTTCGTAGTGTAAGAAAAAGAAATTAGCATGCAATAAATAAACCCAAGATACACATTTTCATTTCTTTTCCAATAAAAAAATATTTTTAAAATGATCCTGTTTTAAAGAGATGAAAGTTCTTTATCGTAGTAAGTAGAGTAAGGCTTAAAAATATAACATTTTAGTATATAGTAAGTACCAGAGGGAGACTTTGTACAGAAATCGTTTGCTTGGACACCTCTGTCCCATTCGTGTTTCTACTGCGAAGCAGTTATGTTTACATGGCTGTGTTTTGGTTTAAAAGAGTGGGATATGGCGTGAATTTACAGAGTACAGAGGAATAGTACCTGAGTCCTCAGAAATGGGAACGCATGGGGGGGTATTATGGGCGAAAAAATATATGCTGTTATGTCCATGGTACTGCTCATGTCTAAAGGCGACGGCTACCACTTTCCATCAGGTGGGTCGTCAGCTAGTTTGGCATTCTAAAAATAAAAATGAACATAAAAGTAAATGATGTACGATTATTTGTAATTGTTTTGTATAGATATTATTATCATATCAGCCTTGGGCGAGCGATGGGCACCAGCGTCCCTCTTAAAACATCACCAAAGGCTAACTGCGGTAGCCAACCCATAAAGCAAAACCCCTAGCAAAACTCCATTTATGGGGAAGGCCTATGCTCAACAGTGGACAGTTAAGGGCTGATATATTGTCTTTTTTTATTATATACCTTTACACTGGCCAGTTTTAGAGAACATGGCCTGCTAAACGACATCGCGATATTGAGTCTCTTAAAAAATCTTTAGAGCAAGCAGTGGCGAAATTTCCCTTGTAAACAGTGCGTAAATCCATAGATTCGTGGCCAGATAGATTAAAGGCCTGTATAAAAGCCAAAGGTGGCCATTTCGAATAGTTTATTTATTTATTATTTGCTGCGATTTTAATAATAAGTAGGTATACATTTTAGAAATATTATACTACTTCATAAAAAAAAAATGCATTTTCATTTGTAACAGAATTTATGGCTACACTAAGTCTTAAGTCGCCATTTTTGTATGCGGAACGAAGTCCTGTATGTTGCGCGCCAAAATCCATTGGTAGATACACAATCCACGTTCTAAATTCAAATGTATTCTATCTAATGTGTTTACGAAACGTTTCACCATTTATCGTTGTTTGCCGAGATCGAAAACGCTGTTTTCAACCGACTTCAAAATGAAGGAGTTTTGTCACAATTGAAGTCTTTTTTGTGAAACACGATCTTTAATTATTTGCAGAGTACTTGAAGAGCTTGTACACAAGTCTATTTGACTAAAGATTATTTCTTATCTATTTTTTAATAATGGGCTTTTTTAAATAGGATGGAAATGGAATGGTAATTCTGCTTACGCTATTGGTATGCTAGTGAGTAGTGATGGGTGAGGATGTATCCTGACGTCATGGCAAACAGTTACCTTAGCCTATGAACATCTGCAATACCACCTGCAATACACGCATTGTCGACCCTGAAGAAACCTCTTTACCCCTTTTTTTAACGAATCCTTTTTTTGAAACGAAGTCTTTTGGAAAAACTACGACAGCTTGCTCATTCCATAACCAGAGCATTCGTGGGAGGAAACATTTCTGAAACCGCGCTGTACGCGACCATCTAGGCTCCAAGACATGAGGATGAACTCCCTGTCGATGGCGAGTTGATCTTTTAAGATCCTGCCGGTACCTGCACGCGTATAACAACGCCAACGTATTTAGTACAAAGAATAAACGAAATTTCCCTTCTATTGAAGTAATAAACTGTTACATAAATCTGGTAAGATAAATCGGCAAGAAAACAAAACATCCTCTTGGTTCGGTAGTACGCGATTTAGCACTTTATTCATATGTCTTAAAACTCATTTCTGTTAGTCCACATAGCGACATGTTTTAGATAGAATCATGTTGTACGAATAGTAAGTAATTTGTATAGCCGGATTGTAATTCAGACGTCTTCTGTCTTGTGAGAATGTGTAAGGAATTAAACTAAATTGATGTTTAAATTGCTTGCTTTTAGGGTTCTATTAATAAATGTTTAAACCATAAACGACAAGACTTCATAGCTTTATACAATATTTTTATGGCTGATATTGGAAAGGTAACCGCATTAGCGTTATCAGTATACTCTGGAGGGGTCTTAGATTTTTTTTAATGGATGCTAATGGAATGGCAACCCCGCCTGCGCTAACGGTATACGCTGGCGTGCCACCAATGAGGGATGACTAGTGAGGATGAAAAGACAGGTCAATTAGCCCATTGTGATGAATATCCATGAAATTCAGCACGATGCATTCCAGGGAGTACCACGGGGAGGTCGACTTGACAGGGTATATCGCTAGCAATGGGATTGGTATTTCTCATTACTAACAATTCCTTCCTCTCGAGGTACTGGTATCATAATGGGTGAAATTGAAATGGTAACCCCGCTTGTGCTATCGATATACGCTGGCGGGGCACCAGTGACGGATAATAGGTGAGAATGAAAGCAGGCCAGTTGGCTCATCATGACAACTTCAACAAATTCTTGGGGTAACTACGGTGGTTTCCTGGGACTCAACATGATAAATAGTAAATTGTAATATTTGAGGATGAAAGCAGATCAATCAGAAGATCCGTCATGATAAATTCATCATCATTTACAGGATACAGAGGAATAACACCTGAGTCCTCAGGAATGGCAACGCATGGGGGGTATCATGGGCGAAACAGTATACTCTGTTATGTCCATGATACTGCTCATGTCTATAGGCGACAGTTACCACTTTCCATCAGGTGGGCCGTCAGCTTGTTTGCCATTCTAAGTTGTATAAAAAAAAAATCAAGAATTAACCACGACGATTAATAGGATTATTGTTGTTTGATTTGTAGAAATTTAGTTTTGTAGTAAAATAGTTTCTGACCATTATAGACCGGCTTTAGTTTGAACCGTTTATTTAATATTAATGAACTATGAAATTGCTTTAATCCTTGGGTTTACTTTAGCAGACAAATACAATGATAGTTCCAATAATTTCGTACTATGGCTTAATATACTGTTTAGATTTGAAGTGTGGGGTATAGCGTACATACATATACATACATATCTGTCACGCCTGTCTCCCATTAGGGTAGGCAGAAACAATGGAACGCCAAATGCTTCAATTCAAACAAACCTCTTTCGACCTTTTGGGGTATAGCATTGATCTTATATTATCAGCTATTAACTGTCCACTGCTGAACACAGGCATCCCCTATAAGGAGGTTGTGACGGTTCGCCTATAGTACAATAGGTTTAATACCATAAGTACATAGGAAAGAAACAGGGGTTCCTATGGGTGACCGCTGCGAAAGCTGAACTATTTAATATAAACAAACTTTAAAGTCAAGGTTCACAATAGTATACAGAGAAGACGTTACCATATATGAAATATTGACACAGAAGGGAAACTCCTTTGATGTGTTTCCAAAGTGTAGTGGACGTCACAAGAAAATTAAATAAATTAAACAAAAATATATTATATTTTATATTAACCAAATTATAGTTTACCTTTTTCTCATCAGGTGTAAAAAGGATGCATACAACACAGTTTAATAAGGTTTATGAGAGCCTTTAAAGTTTTATAAATTCGATAATCAATTTAATAGAAAATACCAAAATACGTTAACATATAATTAAATTGAATTTAAAGAAAAGTTCAGTTCGAATAATAGGCTAAATCTGATTATTGAAATATCTACCCTTCGGTGACATAATCTATGACATTACTAGATGAAAAGAAAAAAAAAAAAAAAGAAAAAAATGGCGCGGGAGTCGTGTTTTAAGGAACTGTGCAATAAAATAAAAAAAATAACTAGGATATAGATCTAGGAGGGACTGGTTCGATGAAGGGGTTTGAGATCTTAGTGTATCACTATGGATTAAGTGTGTGAAATTAATCAATAGAAGACTGGAGAATCCGGTGAGCTTGTTCCATTTATTATACGTAGTTAGATTTTTGACTGTGATCACAGGCAAAGTCTATACTTAATATTTTTCCCAACAACTATTAAAATACGTATTTAGTCGAGTCCATATACCTTTAGGTAATGCGTATATCGTTAAATGCAATCACATTTGAACAAAGTTTACATCAATATAATTTACGTACTTACGTTATTCTACTCATATACAAAATCCAATTATATGGTCGTTTGATAGCACTTCATCAATTTGATTCAATGTTCTAATTGTCCAGTTTTGGAAAATACTTATTGAATCAACTATTGAACTATTACAATACTAACTAGTTTCATATCTAGTTATTATAAAGTATTTATTTATTGAGGATAATAGACTAAAGTGACTATGGTCTGGTCTCATTGCTGGGGAAACAGCCATTGATGAGAGAGAGGGGTTATTGAGTGGTGACCCTGTAAATGCAAGTGCGGTGTGGGCTACCTCCATTGTTTGGAGTGACTGTTTTATGTGTATTGTGGGGCCGTTCCTTGTGTCAGTCGGTGGAAATTGCCTGTGTTCAGTCGTGGGTTGGTGATGGTTGAGACGATGATGATGATGAAATATTTGTATTTATTACACTATTACAGTGTTGGTTTGGAATATCTGTTCATACTTAACGCTTCATGGTGATGTGTTTTTATACCATTACTCGGTCGACCAGATTAATGATTCTTAGTCTATATTTGATTATCCATGACTACATGTGGGATTTGTTTTACACCAGATGTACAAAGAGACAGCTTAACTGTTGCAAGTGATATTATGTGAATGTAATACTTTTAATACATTATTAATTGTGTTACTAGATAAATTCATGTGACTGTGGGGTGTTTATGGTAAACAAGCCTGTATTGTTTAAATAGATATTTTGTCTTGATTTATTATAAACTTTAATATTGATTTTATTGTAGTAAGCAAGCTGATAATAACAATTCTGTATGTATTACTGGTTTCTAATAATATTTAATTATGCTGATATTATGGGTGTGGATTTATTTCCTAATGGTAATAAATGTACTAAAGGATTCTCTGACTATAGTTATTCTTAACTAGGTATGAGGTACAGTATAAAATTAGTATTAAATGACAAGTATAAGTTATGTATTTTACTCATATTTAGGAGGAAAGTTGTCATGGCGATAAGGTTTGTATGTGTGTTGTTTGTTCATGTTATATTGACTAGACAAGTTCAGACAGGGTTAATATTAGTGAATATTTACTGGATTTATATTTAATATACATGTTTTGAATATTTTATGGGAATAGTATGGAGATATACAAGTAGTAAAATATAATATTTGTATTTTATAAATTTAATTATTGAGTTATATGTTTATGTCAGACTGTATCCAAGGAGATATTATCCTATTAATATCAAGTTAGGACAATTACTTTAAATATTAATAAAGCAAACACTAACACTGATTATTCACTTCTTTAATAAATTTACATTAGAGGTTAGAAATCAAATAGATAGCATATTGGGAAAATCTTCACCACACATGTATTTGAGGAATGTTCTTGAGAATTAGTACTGTATGTATATATTATTGCAAGTACAATTGTAATAAGAATGTTAAACTTCTAATCTTCTGTTCATTCTTGAATTTGAAAGTAAGCTTGGCTACTGATATGAATGTAAAACTGCAGCATTACTGGATACTATTAATTATTTCTGGTGTAAACCATGATTATTTATGTCACTGATAATTTAGTTGTATGTTACGGTTGATATATGATGATTTTATATTTAATTATATTAAACAAATACAAATAAACAAACTTGCTAGTATTTGTTACGTTGACAGTCGTGATAGATAATCAAAATTCAATTCAATACATCAATACGTCATTCAATACGTCATTAATGTGACAGATGTCAAACAAAAGGAGATTATACACGTTATGATTCTATATCTAAGTCTATAGAAAATTTATATAATTTTCTATTATTTTATAATAACTGTAGGGGAAATATTGGAATTATTTATATGAGAAATTTCACTTAAATGATATGATAATTATTTAAAGACCTAATTTCTTAGGGATTTAATCATGATGATTTAAACACTAAAACACTTGTTTATCTGAGAAATCCTCTTAGTAAATAGGTTTACTAAGACACTAAAAGGAAGTAGATATAGTATAACTATAGTACAGCTACAATAATTGTATGGGACTTACTGTCCTTTTTATACAAATATATATTTAATCTATATCTTTCACATTATAATTATGCAATATATTGCCTCTACTACTACAACATACACAAATAGGACTTATTGTCCTTCCTATATACCTATATATAATAATTGACCTAGCACTTTAATGTGTAATTTATCAGTACTTATGACAACAACCAATTAGGACTTATAGTCCTTTCTATAAAGCTACATAATTATTTAATCTGATTATTTCACAATGTGATTAATCAAACCTCTACAAATATTACAAAAGATCTCTATTACTCTCAACACAATAATAGCTTGTTGGACTTAGTGTCCTCAAACTTATAGAAAACCCAACTGGTTATTTCACGAGACGTTGTTAACTTGTGATTAATCAGTGTCTTTTAAAGGACTTATAGTTCCTTTAGATATATCTCTCTGAATAAATAATTGGTTAATTCACAATGTGGTTAATCAACAATAATATTATACATAATTGACTGGACTTATAGTTCATTCAATAGCACTCATTACTTTTAGTAGCTCTCGACCTATGGGTTGGACTACTCGTTCTTAGGCTCTGGCCTAATCAACAGATGTAACTTGAACCTTGAGTATTCTTGGTATTAAGTAAATAATATTAAATTGACAATGCTATGTTATGATATAGCAATTATCAACATTATATGGCTTGGCCAATTCCAGGGTGTGGAAGGTATCCCCTATTACACAAATCTTCATCTCTATCGGACTGTCTTCACAGGTGATCTCTAATGTCACATTATAGGGCCGAAGGGTTATGTCCCATCAAAGTAGGTTCTGGTGTCTGGGTGATCTCGCTTCTTGGTCTGATCTCTTGTGGAGCCGAAGGGAAACCCCCATTGAGTAAGCTCGTAACAGGGTGACGCTGGGAAACAGTTTCGTACTGTTAGTGGGTGATCTCTATGACGCCATATAGGACTGAAAGGGTCATCGCCCATGAGTAAGCTCTCGTGTCGGAGTGATCCTGGGATTTCAGTTCCGATCCTTTTGCCTCTGGCAAACACCAATTTATACTGGAAGCATCGTGGGGCTGGTGGAGCCACTGTAATGTTGAAGTAAATGTACTTATGTTTGGTTTGGAACTGAGAATACTCATTCCCTTATTACCATCAGAGTGCATTAATAAATAGTAATACCCTTCCCTACCTTTTTTGGAGGAAGAGTTATAGATAGTTGGAAAGTCTTCCACTGGTCCGGGCGTGTGAGGGGCCCGACCGCTCCCCCATTTTTTTATTATTACAGTTATTCTGTAATTTACTATTAAATTAATATATTATATTCTAACTTCCTAGTTACATGAATTATAAGTATAATTCATTAATTATTCTTAATCCTTAAATATTTATCAATCATCTTCATTATTTAACTCCTATCATATACCAATTAAAGAACCTTTTGGTTATTACACACACAACGGGTCCTACATGTCTAGACGATCACACATTTATTTATTTGGCCAAATGATCAAGTGTTCTATTATAAGATCTGTTCAATATTATGTATTTATTGTAAGGGTTTATATGATTCATAGGTTGTTTGGGGTGTATAAGACAATATAGGTATGGGGTTATATTGAGAGTGTTAGGCCTTTCTTTAGGGTAGATTTTCATTATATTTTCATAGATTTCATTAGGTAAAGCCTTCGTAGGCTTTTCTTAGGCTTTGTAGGTTTTCCATGTGTAGCTTAGTTTAGAGGGTAGTTATTTTATATAGGGGTGCAAAAGGGGGGACCATCACAAGGTGTTGCTAGTTGCCACGTTTGGCAGGCGGAACAGATTAGTTAGGAATGGCAAGTACTAAAACTATGAAAGTTCGCAGTTTGAACGCCGAACAATTAACACTAGATTTTGAACAGTAATCTAATAATTTCTGTATCTAACAGTTTATATATATATATATATATATATATATATATATATATATATATATATATATATATATATATATATAAATTCCGCTACGAATTAAACAAAATAATTCTAATCAAATATTTTTTTCTAAGGAGCGTCTCTATAGACATTTCGACTTTTAAGATTCATTATAAACGGAATTACTGAGTCTGATCCGAGACTAATACCGCATTTAAGACTTTTTTTACTAGATTTTGGTGGTTTCTCGTGAAAGCTTTCTCAAGTTAACGTAATTATAAAAAAAAAAAAACCACAACGAGACATTATTAAACAATATTTAAAATGTTTAAAAGGTTATTTAAGGTCGGCATTTTTTTAAAGTAAGTGTTTTACGAAAATGGTCTTAACTGCTAGTAATTTTAAATACCAATATCCAATACAGTATAATAACAAATACTATAAGCTGATTATCTTCAAATACCTTATTGAGTAGTGTTTAGATAGATCGCTATGGGATGAAGCAATTAGATTAATGCCTGTAAACAAGGATAGTATTTCTTTTTTATACAGCTTAGAATGGTAAACAAGCTGACGGCCCACCACCTGATTGAAAGTGGTAACCGTCGCCTTAAATCTTTTGACGTATTCCGTATGAATTATGTACAAATAAAGATTTTACAATACAATACAATTTTTGGTATGTTTATTTCGTTGTTTATGTTTTTGTTTCGATGTCAAACTAAAACCGCATTGCACAAAATTTTTGTGTGTGTTTGAAAAAACGCAGCTGTGAAAACACGGTTTTCACAGCTGCGTTCCTGAAGGTATAATTTAAAATCTGGCATGTGTTTTACTTTGATACCCCATCTAGTAATGGTTACCAACTTCCAAATTCTACACGCATGAATTTGCAGGCGAAAACTAATGTCCTTCGCACTAAACTTTAAAGACGTAAATTATATTACCTTTCTACAACTCAATCCAATAGGATTAGAGCCCATATCTCTTAGCAATTCGAAACGAGTGCGTTCCCAGTTACCTTAACCACGGAAGGAATACCAAATTTGTAGGTAGCGGAAAATTTATCGACCTTTTTCGTAGTTATTGGCCAGCTGTGCTATTTATATTTTTGTTTGCATTTGGAAATTTAAGGTTAATTTGACCATAAAATACTTTTGTATTTATTTTTTATTTTTATTTATTAAACATGGCAACAATGACAAAAGATAAAAACTTTAATTGAAACTCTCTGCCTCTTTCTGCTTTTAACAGTTTTATATATTTTTTTTATTCAACTTAGAATGGAAAACAAGCTGACGGCCCACCTGATGGAAAGTGGTAACCGTCGCCTATAGACATGAGCAGTACCATGGACATAACAGAGTATACTGTTTCACCCATGATACCCCCCATGCGTTGCCATTCCTGAGGACTCAGGTGTTATTTATCCGTACCCAGTAAATTCACGCCATATCCCACTCTTCAAACCGATGCAAACACAACTGCTTCACGGTTGAAACACGAATGGGACAGAGGTACCCAAGAAATCGACTTTTGTACAAAGTCTCCCTCTGGTATATATCACTTTATTTACTCAATTTAATGTGTGTAAATCTTCCTTTAAAAAGAATTACATGATAACCCTGCCTTTTTTGTTAGTTTACACTGACGACATAGTAATGAGGAATGATTTAGAAAAATATATTATTTTTGTTTTTATTTTCATTATTTTTTCTTATTCTACCCGCCATATATTTTTTTTAAATATCTCCCATGTACAGACTTCATTTACTTATAATTTTATTATATTATTATTATATGAACTGTTAACTGTTCACTGTTGGACATAGGCCTTCCCCATAAGGGGAGTGTTGCCAATAGTTGCCACGCTTGGCAGTTGGATTAGTCACTGCAGTTTGACTTTTGGCGATGTTTTAAGAAGGACGCTGCTGCCCATGCCTCGACCATTAAGTTCGTCGCCTCTTACGACATCCACGGGATAGAAAAAGGTGGTCCATTCTATGCCGGGACCATACGGCAATTATTATATTCATCATCATTCTAACTTATGTGCATGCAGAGGATCTGATAAAACCAGTTTTCTAAAATATTTATTGAAACACAACACACAACACACACACACGCACACGCACACGCACACACACACACACACACACACACACACACACACACACACACACACACACACACACACACACACAAACATTACAAATTATTATATATATTTACTAGCTGACCCCGTAAACGTTGTTTTACCACTTATTGCGAAATGTAAAAATCGCGATTAAAAGACAGGGGTTGATCGTAAAACGATGAAAATTTAAAGTTGTGTGCATTTTTTAATGCTTAATCATAATAAAATAAAAATGGAAAAATTTGTTAAAAAAATAAAAAAAAAAATTTTGGGGAGGGTCACCCTTATCATTAAGGGGTATGAAAAATAGATGTTGGTCGATTCTCAGATCTACCCGCTCTACGCAATATGCACACAAAATTTCATAAAAATCGGTAAAGCCGTTTCAGAGGAGTTTGATAACAAACACCGTGACACGAGAATTTTATATATAAGATATTAAAATTATATATATGTTAATAGTTAATAAATGGGTTCCCCAGATACAGGCTCGACCCATATGGGGACCGTTGTTAATCAATTTTGTAATTCACTGTTTGAAATAAAGATTATTATTATTATTTCAGCTATTATCTGTCCACTGCTGAACGCAGCATAAAGTCTCCATAGATTGCCATAAGGAATGGTTCTGAGCCACCTGCCGTTTGTCATGAACTGGGACTCGTAGACTGTCTCTTCTTACTATTTTTTTTTAATGGATGATAATGGAATTGTAACCCCACCCGCGCTAACGATATACACCGGCGGTGTACCAGTGAAGGATGATAGGTGAGGATGAAGCAGGTTAGTTAGCCCATCGTGACGAATTCAACAAGAATTGTTCACGATGGTTTCCAGGGGGAAGCACGTGGAGGTCGACCTTATAGGGCATATTGCTAGCAAGGGGGCTGTCAAACTCCATTGCTAACAATTCCTTTCCCCCCAAGGTTTCTTACTATTAGGATGGACACAGTAACTTAGGACATCTTTCATATAATACGCCCATACTCTAATTGGTTTGGATATTAGCTATTATTCTTGGGACTAACATATTGGTAATTGAATTCTGAACATGATTAAGCGACACATGTGCCGGAGGAGGGATCGATTAGCGATATAATTAGCACTTGGTGCCTACAATACGTAGGTGTCAGGAAGGAGAGGGGAGGTATTGTTAGTAATGGGGAGGTTAGTCCCCAATGCTATCAATATACCCTATCAGGTTGTCCTCTACGCGGTTCCCCCTGAAAACTATCGTGATTAATTTATCTTTGAATTCGTCACGATGGGCTGACTTACCTGGCTTTTTATCCTCACCTATCACCTCTCACTGGTACCCCGTCAGTGTATACCGATAGCCCAGGTAGGCAAGTAGGTAGGATAGTAATAAATAAATATGTTGCATAAAATAAACTTGATTGGATCTGAGTTTATAGTATATGTTACTAATAGTACTGTGTTTATATTGTGACATATCGTGTTGTGAATTGGTGTGGTGTATTGAACACGTGATTGCCTGTCACACGCAACAGCTATAATCAAAGAGGTGAACGGTCGATGTAGTTGGTTTAATATGATTCAGTACTCGTCGTTAATTATGTGTGGATTTATATTTAACTAGCTCCTTGATCGCTACTTCATGTATCAGATGTAGGAAAATCAATGACGTAGATCACTTATAGATGACGCATCAGTTTTAGCGTGGAGCAGAAATGAACATACAGATAGATAGATCGACAAAATATTTTATAGTGAATAGTTAAACCGTTTAGGTGCTAAGAAGTAACAAACAAACTCATGTTCTATAATATCAGTAAAGACGTAGCTTTGGTGTCAACAGATCTATTATTGTTGTCGATGTATCAACTTTCTTATCTCTTTATTTATTAATCTCTTTCAGATCAGAAGATCTGAATGAATAAATCGACTATTATACTTATTCATTTATTTAACACTTTATTGCACCAATATTACAGATCTTGTTGAAGGATATTCAATAAACAGAGTGTAGTACAAAAGGCGGTCTTATTGCTAAGCAATTTCTTCCAGACAACATTATGGTGGTTATAGGATAGTTATAGGGCCACATCCTTATCTATTTACTTAAAACAATTTCTAAATTCTATTATGCATAATACTAAATTATAACTTTATCAAATCAAGTGTTTATTGTAAAGACCTACGTAAATGTCAGACAGTAGACATGTCCGTTCATACGGGTCGCGTGTAGATATGAGTACGTTTCATGAATTTGAAACCATAGTGTAACCATAAAGTTGATAATCCACTGACTTCCGTTGTAGATTTGTTACTATATTTGTACTTTTACAACAAACATTAATGTAATATAATTATAGATTATTATTATTTCGGCGGTTAACTGTCCACTGCTGAACATAAGCGTTTTTTTTGTACAACCCAGAATGGCAAACAAGCTGACGGCCCACCTGATGGAAAGTGATAACCGTCGCTTATAGACATGAACAGTACCATGGACATAACAGAGTATATTGTTTCGCCCATGATACCCCCCATGCGTTGCCATTCCTGAGGACTCAGGTGTTATTCCTCTTTACCCAGTAAATTCACGCCATATCTCACCCTTCAAACCGAAACACAGCCATGCAAACACAACTGCTTCACGGTTGAAATACGAACGGGACAGAGGTACCCAAGCAATCGACTTTTGTACAAAGTCTCCCTCTGGTAAGAAATGTTTCCACCCACGTTTCCCGTAAGGGGAATTTTGTCGGTAGTTGCCACGCTTAACAGTCGGGTTGGCAACCGCAGTTAAGCTTTTAAAGATATTTTAAGACGAACGCTGGTGCCCATCCCCCATCCTCCTTTAGTCGACACTTACGACACCCACGGGAAAGGAAGGGGTGGCTTATTCTATGCCGGGACCGGATACGGCGAATTAAAAATTATGCGCCATAAAAAATACCGACATCAATTGTAACAAAACCTGTTATTTTGATCTACAAGCTAAACTTTCAGTAGTTTAGGTCTTTAAAACGGATTTTGATAAAATTTCTACAAAACTAATATGTAAGATTTCTTTTTTAAAAGAAAAAAAAATTCCAAATCGGTTTATAAGTGACAGAGTTATGAGATAAAAATTATAAAAAAAAATACAACCGAATTCGGGAACCTCCTTCTTTTTGTAGTTATAGTTAGTAATATTATATGTCGTATCTTTTGGGTAGTGAACCACCAGCTTTAAGGCTCCTAAAATTTATCACGTAGCTCGTTGGCGCAGCGTGTCGATACTACTAGCGTTATCTAGATTTATTTTATCAGTGGCGTGATTGTTTCCACGAAATATCTCGGCATCTAGTCGCTCGACACTTACTAATGTGACATATCAATTTTATTTCCGCTCCGGGAAAAGTTTCCGTACGTGAAATGTTCTCGTATATGTATATATTATACCTCTCCAACCAAAGGTTGCCTGGAAGAGATCGCTTTTAGCGATAAGGTCGCCCATTGTTTTTTCATTGTGATTATTTCTTGTAATTGTTTATATTTATAATAAGTTTACTATTGTAATCTTTTGGAGGAAACAATAAAGAGTATCTGTCTGTTATTTAACACATTTCGCGTTTGTAGGTTCTACATATTTGATGGTAAATCTTTACGGAGTGTAAAGGTACTTTCCTTTATGATTAAATTATGACTTATTAGTGGGCGTGGGTCATTAAAGTCATGGGTAATCTCCATAATATTCAACGGATTTTTTGTTTTATAGATAGCCTTAGATATGATAAAGAACACAATTCATCATTATCATATCAGCCTTTTACTGTCCATTGCTGAAAATAAACATCACCCGTAGGGGATTTTGCCAGAAGTTGCCGCGCTTGGCATGCGAATTTGTAACCGCAGTTAGGCTTTGGAGATTTTTTAAGTGGGACGCTGCTGCCCATTCCTCGCCCTCCCTTAGTCGTCTCTTACGATACCCACGGGAAAGAGAGGGATAGCCTATTCTATGCCGGAATCACGCGGCTTAAATAAGACAATTACATGCCAATAATGATGATAATAAGTTTTAAAATTGGAAAAGTCAAACATAAAATAATTAAAAATAAATAAATAAAACATGTCATAATTTAACATTGGCATTTATTTATTTATTTATTTATTTATTGGAAAACCAACAGCTTACAATTTATAGCTTAAAACAATAACAAATTATCCATATAAAAAGCCAATAACAGGTTTTCACTGACTTAGCGATATAAATTTGTCGTGGCTAGAGTAATTATAAAATTTAGAAGGAAATAAAAATAAAAAACTACACTATAGTATATCATAACAATAGTTACTAGATTGTGTGTGTGTGCGTGTGTGTGTGTGTGTGTGTGTGTGTGTGTGTGTGTGTGTGTGTGTGTGTGTGTGTGTGTGTGTGTGTGTGTGTGTGTGTGTGTGTGTATATGTGTGAGCTCTTTAAATGGGTATATGTATATATATGTTTCAATGGAAATGACAAAATAAAATTAGAGGTTTTGAAGAAATATTTCAGAAAGTTTTTTTTTATAAGTTTGTTTTGAAGAGTATGTAAAGAGATCCACTTCTTTAAAAAACTTATTATAAATTGACATTATACGTGCAAATATAGAGTTTCTACCATAATTTGTATTAAAAAAGGGTATTGAAAATAACGGTGTTCCACGCACACGACGGCGAGGAACATAGAATGTGATGGAGTTAAGGATGCGTGGACTATCAATATTCCCTCTGACAATATCATACAGAAATGAGGCATCCAACAGTTTGCGACGTTGGTCCAAAGTGAGAAATCTATAATATTTGCAGCCTTCTTCATAGGTCGGAAATCTATTCTTCCGCTTAAAGTTAAGGTATTTAACAAAACGAGATTGCACCTGTTCTATTCGATCCTTATAGATTTGGTAATGAGGTGACCATATACAACTAGAATATTCCAAAATGCTACGTACATAAGCAAAATATATTGACTTCAAACACTGTATGTTATCAAAATGTTCACAAACACGTTTTATAAAACCTAAGTGTTTGAATGCTTTAGTCACAACAATATCCACATGTTTGTCCATTAAGAATTTGTCATCAAAATATACACCGAGATCACGTACAAGATTGACACGATGGACAGGGACATTATCTATGGCATAATGAAATACAATAGGAGTCCTACGTCTAGTGAAACTAATAACTTAACATTTGTTATGGCTTATAGTTATTTTATTTCTTTTATAGAAATTACTTAGCGAAATCAGGTCATTTTGCAATTTATAACAATCCGAAGTATTTTTTATAACACGGTAAATTTTTTTATCATCGGCATATAATAAATGTTCAGAATTATTAACACATGTGTAAATATCGTAAAGATAGGCATTGTAAAATAAGGGTCCCAGATGTGATCCCTGAGGAACACCAGAAGGGACATCAACAAAATCCGATCTAAAACCTCCTAATACAACTGCTTGAGATCTATTAGAGAGATAGGAAATTATCCAACGAAGAAGATCACCGTGTATACCCAACTTATTCAATTTTTGTATAAGTATACCATGGTGTACGCGATCAAACGCCTTCTCAAAGTCAGTGTATACCACATCCACTTGTCCCCCGCTTTCCATATTTTTCAAAACGTAGGATGAGAAAATAGCTAAGTTGGTTGTGGTAGATCTAAACCTAAGAAAACCATGTTGATTATCAGTGATGTTGTGACTTACTGTGGGATAGATTACAGTATACACAATTTTTTCAGCGACCTTACTAAAACCATTTAGAATGGATATATGTCTATAATTTTCAATTTTAGTTTTGGAACCTTTTTTGTGGATAGGTACAATAAGTGCTTGTTTCCAAATTGAAGGAAAAGAACCCTCCCTTAAGGATCTATTAATAATTATAGCAAAAGGTCGTGATAGTGCTTTAGCACATTTTACTATAAAATACGGATGTACTCCATCACTGCCAGCTCCTTTTGTTGCATCCATATTAGACATGATACGAAAAGCTTCACCTTCAGTAACCTGTACTGATTGAATACAATCCATGTTACCAGGTAAAGGTATATCGTTATTTACATTATCAATGGCTTCTGTTTCATTTAGGAAAACACTGTGAAAAAAGTCATTGAACCCTTTAACTATTGCAGCTCCCTTGGTAAAAATGCCAAAATTTGATGTTAAAGTTTGTGGGTACGAATTATTGGATCTTTTAGATTTTACGTAGGTCCAAAATGTTTTTGGATTCTTGGTGATTTGATCTTGTATGGAATTTGTATAGTTTTTATAGCACACCTTCTCCTCTTGATGGAACCTTTTTCTCAATAGTGAAAATGTATCATAATCTCTTAAGTTATTGGTTCTCCTCCAACGTTTGTGAGCCTTTGCTTTATCTTTCAAAATGTGTATCAGCGATTTATTATACCATATCGGATATTGAGTATTAGTTTTATGACATATGGGAATATTTTCCTTTATATTTTCATAGATTATATTATAAAAATTTTGAGTAGCTTCTTCAACTGTAATATTATTTAAAATACAATTCCAATCTTTTTCGAATAATGTAGTATTTCGAATAATGGCATTTAGGTATTCGGTCACATTGTTAAAAGTACGTTGCTCAAATCCTTTATTTTATTTTTAAAATTGTTTCTTTTCAATTGAAGTAGTGTGGAATTGTCTGAATTATCTATCAATTTCAGTGATCTGTTCTACGGAGCAAAAAAAAAAAAAACTGTCAAAACCCTAGGAGGCTTATGTCCAGCAGTGGACAGTTAAAGGCTGATATAATGATAATTGTATGTAATAATGTTAATTAATCTATTCTGTATTAATATATAGAGGAAACGTAGATATTAATCTTAGGAAAAACTCGACCGTTCGATGTTGAGCGGCCGTCTGCGGGCTAGTGATTGAATTTTCCGCTGTCGAAGCCACGGGTCGATCTCATGGGGCCATAGAGTGGACTACACTGCGGATATATGTAAGGATTACGTCCTGATAAGTATAAACTTGATTATCTACTTTGCTACTTGTGATATAGCACGTAAATAGGGAAGTCATGGGCGTGGCTAAAAATATACTATTAGAATAATGAGAATGATTAGAACATTAAAAGAAAGGTAATAAATAATAAATGTCGGAGAATCATGCCAATGTGTGATGATCAGGTTATTACTTAATCATCATCATGATGATCAGAATAAGCCGTTAACTGTCCACTGCTGAACATAAGAAACTCAGGCAGGTTTACCATTCTATTTACATCCCATTAAAAAACTAACTACTCTCTTTCAATGATTTTTATTTATTTATTTTTATACAACTTAGAATGGCAAACAAGCTGACGGCCCACCTGATGGAAAGTGGTAACCGTCGCCTATAAACATGAGCAGTACCATGGACATAACAGAGTATACTGTTTCGCCCATAATACCCGCCATGCGTTGCCATTCCTGAGGACTCAGATGTTATTCCTCTGTACCCTGTAAATTCACGCCATATCCCACCCTTCAAACCAAAACACAGCCATGCAAACACAACTGCTTCACGGTAGAAACACGAATGGGACAGAGGTACCCAAGCAATCGACTTTTGTACAAAGCCTCCCCCTGGTAATGAGTCTTCAGCCTGTGAGTTATGGCGTTGAAACAATTGGATAAACGTAATAAGAACTGTAAACTGGGCCGATGGGATACGTCTGCGGGATATAAATTGAGTTTTATGTTATAAAATGTTAGCAATCTAGCTTTTATATCATCATCCAATATAGAATCTAATACAATTTTCCACGGTTATTGTTAGCTCGAATAGAAATTGTTAAGTGAAGTTTCAATTGTTTATTCACTTTAAACGACTTTGAAAATGAGAAAAGACTCAATTGTATTGTTTTTTTTTCTGTCATTATGTTACGCGAATATTTATTTAAAGGACTTTTTAATAGAGTCGATTTTGAATCGCCATCGGTTATCGTTATAATAAATCTATCATTAAAATTAATATTTCAATTTGATATTACAGCGAAAATTTTATTATTTAATAAATGAATTAAATTTCTAATAGGTTTGAATTAAAATAATTATAATTTTTGTTGTACGTGATCCATAAAAATTACTTTTGGTAAATTGTCAAAAAAATGACTGACAGTTCCGGCATAGAATGGGCCACCCTTTTCTTTCTTATAGATGTCGTAAGAACGTAACTAAGGGAGCTTATGGTAGAGGGATGGGCAACAGCGTCCCTCTTAAGACATTTGTAAAAACCTAACTGCGGTTGCTAACCCGCCTGCCAAGTGTGGCAACTACTGGCAAAACTCCCCTTACGGGATATGTTCAACAGTGGACAGTTAATAAAGCTAAAATAAAAATAAAAAAAAAAACTATCAAATAAAAATATTAGTTAAATTCTGAGGCTCTAACCTTGTCTTTACAAGGTTAAAGCCTCAAAATTGACTTTAATGTTACTTTTTTATTAGTTATCCATGATGTATATATACGTAGGTACATAGGTTTTCTATGGTGTAAAACTATGCTTTGGTTTGAAGGGGATATGATAGTTGATTTGCAGAGTACGGAGGACATACGTATACTGTCATACGGTATGGTGGCCACTAGCAAAAACACCCGCGAAAGTGCCCGATAGGGTTTGTTCACAAAGTTGTTTGAAAAGCAGAAAAGACTCAATTGTACTGCTTTTTTTTCCTGTCATTATGGTACGCGACTATTTAATCGACTTTATTAATGGGGTAATTTCACTGCTATATATTTTTTTTACAACACAGGGGGCAAACGAGCATGCGGCTCACTTGATGGTAAGTGACTACCGCCGCCCATGGTCACCCACAACACCTACGGCATTGCAGGTGTGTTGCCGGCCTTTTAAAAAGGATTATGCTTTTTCTTGAAGGTTATGTTGTCGTATCGGTTCGGAAATACTACTGCTGGAAGTTGATTCCAAAGAGTGGTTGTGCGTGGGAGAAAGTGCCTTGAAAAATGCACGGTGGAGGACCGCCTCTCGTCCAGATGGTTGGGATGAAATTTTAGTTTAAATTGCCATATACCACTCTTCGAACGGAAACACAACCATGCAACAAAACTGTTTCTCTGTTCACCTATTCGTGTTTCAACCGTGAATCAGTTGTATTTGCATGGCCGTGTTTCGGTTTGAAGGGTGGGATATGGCAGTGAATTTACAGGGTACAGAGGCATAACACCCGAGTCCTCAGGAATGGCAACACGTGGGGGTTATCATGGGCAAAACAGTATACTCTGTTATGTCCACGGTACTGCTCATGTCTACAGGCGATGGTTACCACTTTCCATCAGGTGGGCCGTCACCTTGTTTGCGATTCTAAGTTGCATAAAAAAGAAAAAAAAACACGAATGGGGTCTCTGTACCTAAGTACACGACTTATGTACAAAGTGTCCCTCTGCTTTTCCAACTTCTGAAAACCACGTGCATGAAGTAGCGGGCAAAAAGCTAGTTGTTCTAAATCTTATAGCCACACTCTCGGCGTCGATTCCATATTGCCTGTCGACATGTCGATATCAGCGGAATAGCTCTCATAATGTTCCTAACACTCAGTACGAGATAACTAGAACTGATTAACTTTGTTTGTTTCCTCATTTGTTGTATACCATATATAAAAAAAAAGTGCCGTGTGGTCCCGGCATAGAATAGGCCTCTCTTTTTCCCGTGGGTGTCGTAAGAGGCGACTAAGGGAGCTTAATGATCGAGGGATGGGCAGCAGTGTCTTTCTTAAAACGTTACCAAAGCCTAATTGTAGTTGTCAATACGCTTACCAAAATTTGGCAACTACTGGCAAAACCATCCTTTTGGGAAATGTTCAGCATTGGACATAAACGGCTGATATGATGATGATGATACTGATCTTAAAAAGAAAAGAAGATAAAAAAAAAGGTGTAAACTACATTTCATTTCACTTATTAATTGTCCACTGCTAAAAATAGGCCTCTCTCGGAGGATTATGCCAGTAGTAGCCATGTTTGGCAGCCGGATTGGGAACTGCAGTTAGGCCTTGGAGATGTTTAAAGAGGAACGCTGCTGCTCATCCCTCGCCCTTTAAGTTCCCTTAGTAACCTCTTACAACGGCTTATCTAAAGCCAGGGGACTACAGATATCTTAAACCGCGCGATATCGTTAAGGTAACACAAAGGATCTATGAAATAATGGTATAAGGCAGGGGAAAGCACAAAAGATCCTGATGGGTCGACGTGCAACAGCTTAGCTGACCCCATATGCGAATATAAGATAAGATAACCTCTTACAACACCCACGATAAAGGATAGGATGGCCTATTCTATGCCGGGACCACATAGATATTTTACATTATCAATTATTTTAATAAGCATCTACATATTGCAGAAAATTAACAATAATAAGTACTTTAGTTATGTCAATTGTAAGTACAGCGAATTTTTAGTGATTCTTAACTAACCTATAGTTTAGTTGCACTTATTAATCTGACTCTTTGTACTGTTTACGATGATAAAAAAATGTATGAATTACGCAAAATACTGTTCCCTAGCGTAACAAATAAATTTACGCAGAAACAGCTATTTGTGGAATATACTGCGATATCTCTCCACATGTAGCACCCCTCATGCGTTGCGTGGAGTGCCTAAAGCTACGAAAATCACGCTCGAATAAGAAACTCGAGGAAAATTGCCCGATATTTTTTTTTCAGGATTATAGTAAAGTTTTCAGCGCCCCGAGGAAGCGAGTATTTTTACTAAAATTTCAGAAGAAGTAGTAACTTGGTAAGATTTACGGTGAGAGTGAAGTTGGATAGATATTTAAACCCGCAGATTGACAACAGATAATGTGTTTGCGTATATACAAACTACATTTATAGAAAATAAGGTAATTTGTCTCTTTCTTTCCCGTGGGCGTCGTAAGAGACGACTAAGGGAATTTAGTGATCAAAGGATGGGTCGCAGCTTCCCTTTTGAAATGTCACCAAAGTCTAACTGCATACAACACACAACCCGCATTGCCATACGTGGCAACTACTGGCAAAACCCCCTATAGGGGGAGGCCTATGTTCAGCTGTAGGCAGTTAACGGCTGATATGGTATGATATAAGGCAGGTACTTGCATTTTTTGCCAATAAACAATAAATTTAAGTGTCAAGGATGTTCTTCTCTAGAAATCTGTCCGATTCTAGAATAATCGCATGCGGGTATGCGACCCCGGTCTCCCGAGCCGTTGCAGTGTCCCAATCCTTTCCGCAACTGCAGTGTCCCCCCTTTCCTTTCCCACATAAGTCTCTTATTCTTCTCATTTACCAATTTCCTTTACGCATTTCCAACGTTCCCTTCCTTTTTTTCTCAATCCTTTCCTCCATACCACAGGTGGTGGAAACCATCAACAAATGCATTCCCAAAGAGGGTTGACGTTAGGCAGGGGCCGGTCGTAAAACTAAAAACCAAATTTTTTTGTAATATGGATAAAACCATATTATGCCGACCCCAAATAATAATTGGGATAAGGGTGGGAAGATGATGGTGAAGCAATAATTTTATTCAGGATGGACTTTAAATACTTTGACTTACGATAGTTTAAAAAAAAATTATAACACAGGGGGCAAACGAGCATGCGGCTCACCTGATGATAAGTGACTACCGCCGTCCATGATCACAACACCAACGCCATTGCAGGTGTGTTGCCAGCGTTTTAATTACTTGTTTTAATAGAAAGTAATGGTAAAATGTTTCCGTAAAATGCTAATGATTTCGATTTTCCCATAGATATAATGTATATCAAGAATAAAGAGGGAAAAAAAGTATTTTCAAGCGACTCTCATTATACTAATTAATGAAAGCTTTCAAAAAATAAAATATGAAAGTGCTTTGTTTAAAATTTTATTTCAAACAGTACAGTGTTAAATAATGAGGTAAACGTTCATTTTAATTAACGCAAAGAAATATACTATATCTTTATATTGTTTAATTAATCTATTACTCATTACGACGAGCTCGAAATAATGATTGTTATTATTTAATTAAAGGAACTGACACTCGTTAACTTTATAATTAGAATGGTTCTTTCGTAGTAAACAAGACGATACGGCCCGGGTTGTTTTGTCCCTGTGTAATATTCCAGCTATGAGTTTGCATATTTCATGGAAATCCGTATAAAAAAATTATTAAAAGAATTTAATGGCAGTAAATTACATATATATATACACACACATATATATGCAGACACACACGCGCACACACACGCATGCGCGCACGCGCACGCGCACACGCACACACGCACACACACACGCACACATTGTTTGTTTATGTACAATGTGTACAAACATCGCTGCGTAACAAGTGACAGCAACACAGTTTTTACTAATGCTAACTGCATGAGTTCACTAACCAAATTATTATTTATTACTGCTGTTTCTCAGTTTTAAATAAATTTTTTGATTCATTAAAAACAAAAACATTCATTACATACCCTATTTAATTTATTTATATTTATGTAATTATGAATAAAATTGTAAATTGTAAAATTAAAAAGACGACGTCTGTACGAAGGAGATATTTGCAAAAAATCTATATTAGAACTCTTTATAAGAGCAATAAAAAATCAAAACCATAATTTTTGTCACTGTGTTTATTTCGGTGTTACTCAAAAACTACTGTACTAAATTAAATGTGTTTTACATAGTTCTGTTTCTGAAGTAACTTATTATCCAGTGTATGGTATTTTGATACGCTATCTAAAAATCCAAAATTTATATCTATACGAATTTACAGGTTAAAAGCTAGTTCATTTCAGAATATCAAACGATTACTCTGTCTTAGGAGAGATGCGAAATAATTCACAATGGCTCCGTTTGTTTTCACATTTTAAATTAACACATAAAATTTGCATGCAAACGATCTAAGTATGTTACTTGCCCACATCATTAAACATGGATTACCTTCTGTAATTCGATACCGGTCTGCTTCTCGTTAATAATTAAAAAGCCTTTTTAAGCGTCGCTTTTCACTTTATATATTATAGAAAATGCTCATCTACAGATATAGTTTCTAAGGGTCGGGCAAAGGGATTGCCAGTGATGGGGTTTAAAGGACAAATTGCTAGCAACATAACCTATAAGGTTGGGGAAGGGATTCTTAGTATTGCGGACTGTCAATCCCATTGCTAGCAATACACACTGTCACGTCGACCTCCACGTGGTCCCCCTGGAAACTATCGTGCTGAATACCAGGTGTATTCATCACGATAGGCTAACTGACTCGCCCTTTCATCCTCACTGGTGCCCCGTCAGCGTATACCGTTAGCGCAGCTGGGGTTGCCATTTCGTTATCATCCATTGGAAAAAAAAACCCTTAGTTTCTTCCTGAAAATATTATTTTTTTATACAACCTAGAATGGCAAACAAGCTGCCCACCTGATGGAAAGTGGTAACCGTCGCCTATAGACATGAGCAGTACCATGGACATAACAGAGTATACTGTTTCGCCCAGGATGCCTCCCATACGTTGCCATTCCTGAGGACTCAGATGTTATTCCTCTGTATCCAGTAAATTCACCCTTCAAACCGAAACACAGTCATGCAAACACAACTGCTTCATGGTTGATACACGAATGGGACAGAGGTACCCAAGCAATCGACTTTTGTACAAAGTCTCCCTCTGGTGTAGTTATCATACAATATCAGCCGTTAATTGCTAACCGATGATTCTTCCTATTAGGGGGTTTTGCCATTAGTTGCCACACTTGGCAGTCGGGTTAAGCTTATTTGGAGATGTTTTAAGAGGAACGCTGCTGTTCATCTCTCAGGAATTTAGCTCCCTTAGTCGCCTTTTACTACACCCACGGAAAAGGAAGAACTGGTCTATTTTATGCCGGGACTACACGGTAACGGGTGATCAGTTCGTGTTGAAATCATCACGATAGGCCAACTGATCTGCTTTCATCTTCATCTATAATTTTTAACAGGTTTCCCGTCAGCATATGCTGATAGCGTAGGCGAGGTTACCATTCCATTATCATCCAATTAAAAGCATTTAAGAATCAGGATTGTATGTAATGGGGACAACCGGCCCCTTTGCTAGTAATATATCCTGCCAAATCAATCAACAAATTAAGCACATAGTGACAAATTCACTTGGTTAATCCAGTGGAATTCGTCGATGGGTCAACTGACTTGAGGGCCTACCATGAGATGTTTTCCGAAATTTCGGAGCCAAACGAAACACAAATTTGATGTTAAAATACCATAATACATGCCGTTTGAAAATATTTAAAATGTTAAAATATTGTTCCTTTGGACTTTTATGATAAGATGTATGACGAACGAAATGTTAAACTCCATTTATTGGTCCGATTTTGGTATAAACAAAAACACGAAATGAAGTCCGAAATTTCGGAATTTCATTTCATGTTAGACCCGCAGCTCTCAACTTCACCCGTCATCACCCATTCTTACTCGCTGGGATATACTGATAGCGAGGGCGGGGTTATTATTCTATTTTCATAACGTTAAAAAATATCTAAGGTAGAGGTGACAATAGTTCTATGGAATTAAAGCCGTATGCACACTATATGCTGGTCGTGGTTCGTTCTCGGTTCGATCTCGGTATGGTAAATAAAAAGAGTAAGTACTTTATATTATTTTCAATTTCATGTATATTTAAAATATAAGTATATTTGTTATTTATATATATATTTATTCGTTTATACATATAATTTTAGTATGTATGTATATCAATAATTACTGGTAACGCATTCGAGTATTCTGACACTTCCCTACGGTTGACTGGGAGAGAATGCTTTTAGCATTAAGTCCGCCATGTACACATATATGTACTAATGAATAAATAAATAGTTCAAAATTGATTGTGGCTTATCAGCCAATAAAAAGTTTAAAAAAAAGAACAACCTAATTAAAGAACTTATTTTTTTTTATAATATAATATTTATTTCGGGGAAAAAGTAATATTTTTGAAATCCTGTTCTTATTTATATATACTACGTTATAGAGATTGCATATTTAGGTCTCCGTTTTGGCTAGGCGCAGTCTAAAAAGTTGTTACTGCACATTTTGCATCAGCGGAGTGGAGTGTAATTTAGTGCGAACAAGCTTGTTCCCGGTTATCACGTTGTTTCAACAAAGGAAGCCGGCACAAAGAGGTTTATTTTTTTTTTCTCATTAAACTGAAAAATTACAGGGCTTCCCTCGTATATACTATGTTTATTCAAAGCATTGCACTTAATTAAGTCTATTCATTTAGTTAATTTGATTGTAATATATACTTTGCAATTATTTACTTGTGTCGACTTTACTCAAGTATACCAGAGGGAGATTTTGTACAAAAGTCGATTGCTTGGGTACCTCTGTCCCATTCGTGTTTCTACCGTGAAGCAGTTGTGTTTGCATGGCTGTGTTTCGATTTGAAGGGTGGGTTATGGTGTGAATTTACTGGGTACAGAGGAGTAACACCTGAGTCCTCAGGAATGGCAACGCATTGGGGGGTATCATGGGCAAAACAGTATACTCTGTTATGTCCATGGTACTGCTCATGTCTCTATAGACATGAGCAGTACCATGGACATAACAGAGTATGCGCCTATGCGACGGTTACCACTTTCCATCAGGTGGGCCGTCAGCTTGTTTGCCATTTTAAGTAGTATAAAAAAAAAACGTAATAAATTCGAAAATATCCCACTTGTACAAACTAAAAAATCGAACAATTAAAAATAGGTAACTTTGTAACGGTACAGAGCAGGGACTGACAATTAGCTGCTGGATTAGGAGTTGATATAATTGAATGGAGCACAATTCCCAAAATAACAATGTGCACAGAGTCCCTCATCAGTGAGCACATCTGTGATATCTACTGGGAACTGTTTGCGGATCATTTGTTAACATAAACTTTGAGATAAAATATAGTGTTGTACCAAGTTTGTGTTAATACAATCTACAGAGATCACGACCAAGAGTTAATTATACGAAGCATTTTAGAATTCAATTCAATTATTTGGAACCCTCATGAAACAAAATACAAAATAATGTTAGAAAGAGTTCAGAGGAAATTTGTACGTGTTATGTATAGTAAACTTTACGGCTACTATCCTTATTTGTACCCATCACTGTTCGTATCCGGTATCTAGAAACGCTCGAGGTAAGGCGAAAGTGCAATTTGATGATGCACTATTATCGGTTGCTCAACGGCGGAATAGACAATCCTGCAACTCTTAGTCGTTGTTCTTTGTACGCACCCCAACGCTGCATGCGATTGCGTGCTTGTCGACTACTATCGGCACCGCCGGTTCGCACCTGTACTGCTCAGTTTGCTCCCACTTATCAGGCTATTTCTCTGCTCAATTCTCGGATTGCTCAGCAGCCCAGATATTGAGATATTTAATGACAAAATAAATATATTTTTAAAATGTTGTACAAAATTTGTAAGTTTGTAAAATAAAACTATGGCTCACTACACGTTTTGGGAAACTGTAAGTGTGGTGAGTAATTTTCAAATAAATAAATAAATTAGAAAATTTTGTGTAGAAATTAACTTTACTAGTAAAAACTGTATACCATTTATTGCTTTTTATTGAAATGATCGTATGTCGATTGAACCAAAAAAGCAAAATGATATTATCATACCACCCGTTAACTGTCCACTGTTGAACATAGGCCTCCCGTACAAGGAGGGAATTTTCCAGTAGTTGCCATACTTGGCAGACGGGTTGCCAACCTCACTTAGGCTTTAGTGATGTCTTAATAGGGACGTTACTATTCATTCATTGACCATTAAATTCTCTTGGTCGCCTTTTACGATACCCACGTGAAAGGAAGGGGTGGCTCATCCTATGCCGGGACTACTGACTTTAACAAACAAATATTTTGATTCTAGTATATAAATCTAGGCTCCGCTGTCTTTAGGGAAACTTGTTCCAGGCCATATCTTTGAGCTTGACATGTTTCCTTTAACATGATATATTAAATCTTTTAATGTATCCTATATAAATTATGTACAATAAAGTTTTTACAATATAATACAATGTATTATTATTTAAATTGTGCTAAAATCACTTTTTCAGTTTCAAAATTTCCAAAATCGATTCTCTATTCACAGCATCATTCGATGATTTACTTTAAAATACTGTTAAATCGAGAAACTTTCAAAATATTTTACGATGGTATACATGTATTGTAAGATAAATGTACCACTCTAATAAATCAAGATACATTAATCATAATTTCGTTTGATGGAGGCAGGTTTCTGACAGTTACATACGCAAAAAATGCTTTACAATCACGACAGGTGATGTTTTAGTCTATTTGCATATATGCGTTCTTTGTACGCTGCTATCTGCTATGCAACACTCATCTCAATCTAATTTTGACATACCTGTTGAATATTTATTGCGTACTTTTGCAAAGAGTAACACAAACTTCTGTTACTTATTGTAACACATATTAGAATTTAAATACGATTGTGATCGTAATTGTTTATCAAACAGAGCAAGGATTATTTGGATTATTAATCCAATTAAGTTAATTATTGTAAATATTATTATTGAATTATAAGTATAACAAAACATTTTTTTTATACAACTTAGAATGGCAAACAAGCTGACGGCCCACCTGATGGAAAGTGGTAGCCGTCGCCTATAGACAAAAGCAATACTATGGACATAATAGAGTACACCGTTTCACCCATGATACCTTCCATGCGTTGCCATTCCTGAGGACTCAGGTGTTATTCCTCTGTACCCTGTAAATTCACGCTATATCCCACCCTTCAAACCGAAACACAGCCATGCAAACACAACTGCTTCATGGTTGAAACACGAATGGGACAGAGATACCCAAGCAAACGACTTTTGTACAAAGTCTCCCTCTGGTAATGTTCTATGTGAAAAAATTCGTAATATAGGGGAAAAAATTAAATCTCCCATTAAAAATTGAACAAACTCACCTCTTTGTCTGTCGTAAGCGTTAATACATTCGCTAGTCTGGAACTGGCTGATGAGGGCAGTTTTGCCGACGCCAGGCGCGCCAACCATCGCAACACGGTGACACGCGACGGGACGGCGTTCCTGCGGCTCAGGCGCGGCTTGAGCGGGCGACGACGGCGCTAGACTGCCCGAGCGGGATCTCCGTCGACGAAACGAGTCGCCACGATTCACTATTCCTGAAAAGAATAGAAAATGTTTTAAACACACAATCGGGGCTTACCGCGATAAAAAACCTTTGCAGTTAAATAGTAACTACATTTATACAGTTAAATAGTAGCTTCTTTACTGCTGACGTTTCAAATTATCTAAGAAAATGTTTGTTTAATAAAATTTGTAACGGCGATTCTTATTTACTAATTATAGAAAGTTTGATTAGATATGTATGTATGTATGTATAATAAGATACATGGCTCGATATTTGTTACTCTTTCATGAAAAAAACTACTGAAAGGATTTGAATGAAAATTGGTACCTCTTATCTTAGTATGGGGGATATTTTATATACTGAGAGAGAGACTTTGTACAAAAGTGGTTTGCCTGGGCACCTCTGTCCCGTTGGTGTTTCTACCGTGAAGCAGTTGTGTTTGCATGGCTGTGTTTCGGTTTGAAGGGTGGGATATGGTAGCGAATTTACTGGGTACAGAGGAATAACACCTGAGTCCTCAGGAATGGCAACGCATGGGAGGCATCATGGGCGAAACAGTATACTCTGTTATGTTCATGGTACTGCTCATGTCTCTAGGCGACGGTCACCACTTTCCATCAGGTGGGCCGTCAGCTTGTAATTCTAAGTTGTATAAAAAAAAATTGTCACGATTGGCAGTCGGGTTGGCAACCGCGGTTTGGCTTTTGGTGATGTTTTAAAAGAGTCACCACCACAGAGTAAGTCACCATAAGCTACCTTAGTCGCTTCTTACGATACCTACGGAAAGGAAGGGATGGCCTATTCTATGCCGGGACCTACACGGAATAAAATATAAATATAAATTTCTGTCTTAATAATAACATAGTCTATGTTCTAAGTAGGGTAAATCTTTATTTTATTTTGATCTAATTCTGTATGTAAGGGTTATTCTTACAGTTGTAAATCAGAGTGTAAATAAACATCGAATTTTCCAGCTTCCAATGCAAGTCGACGGCGCAGTAGCCGACAATGCAAATGCATCGGTTTATAATGTTTGACGTCAAACCGGTACGGTGCAGGCCAACAATAAACGTGTATCACGAGGCAGTAACAAACGTACTGTTTGTTGTTTGTGACCAACAAAATAGACTCTTTTATGTGGGTAAAGTATCTAGTATCTGCAAGAAGGTTGTTTGGAAGAGATTGCTATAGCGATAAGTTCGCCTTTTATAAGAGTGTCCTCTTTTTTTTTATATTACTCTTTAACTGAAACTGCGTAGAGATGTTGCATCTCTGTGCATCTTATACCAAATTTATCATGGGGAGTGCTCTGAGGAATTGTTTGGATTGATACCTGCTGCTGATTTTCACCACCGTACAACCCGCCATAAACTAAAATTTCATCCCAACCATCTGGACGAGTGGCGGTCCTCTACTGTGCGTTTTTCAAGGCACTTTCTCCCATGCACAACTACTCTTTGGAATCAACTTCAAGCAGCAGTATTTCCGAACCGATACGACAACATAACCTTCAAGAAAAGAGCATATTCCTTTTTAAAAGGCCGACAGCACACCTGCGATGCTGTTGGTGTTGTAGGTGATCATGAGCGGCGGTAGTCACTTATCATCAGGAGATCCGTACGCTCGTTTGCTTCCTATGTTGTAAAAAAAAAGTAGTACAATGAAGCGTGTTCTGATCCCAGCATAGAATAGGCCTCCCCTTTCATTCCTGTAGATATCGTAAGAGGCGACTAAGGGAATTTAAGTGTTGAAGGATGAGCAGTAAAGTCCCTATTAAAACATCATCAAAGCCTAACTGCGGTCGCCAAGCGTGGTAACTACTGACAAAACTCCCCAATAGGGGGAGGCCTATCAGCAGTGGACAGTTTACGGTTGATAAGAAGATCCCGCCTACCAAGCGCGGTAATATTGGCAAAAGCCCTCATGGGGGAGGCCTATGTTTCTATTCTATTCTATGTTGATGATGATGATGATGATGATAAGTAAGATAAATATTTTTCTCAAACATGCTTGGAAATGTGAGCATTATTTTGACAATCTTCTTAGAAATAAATCAAAATTGCCGTACTGGCCAGATACATGTGGGCAGTGGCCGGCAAAAGTTGTATGAATATCCATATCTGTCGTGTTTTGCGGCCAGATAAATTATTATGTGAACTCATGTCTGTCCTGTAATTTAAAAATGGAATGACCTTTTACTTCGAAACATGACTACTAAGGAGGTAACTAATAAAAAGTTTTATTTAAATTTTGAACTGGCTTGCTAATAGAAAGCTGTTTATTGAAAAAAAAAAAAAACAAAGGAACATTATTGCGCGTGAAAAGCTATTATTGTTCATTATTCGTCATTGAACTTAAAAAGTAAAATTTTGTTTATGATTTCCGCGCATTGTTTGAGAAAAGTACTATACTAGCCTTAGCCACAACTAGGCATTGATGGAGTCACGTATGTGCTGCTCGGCTACGCCTCGGCCCACATTTGCACGTTCGTCCATCAATG